>NC_134312.1:138218566-140979166 GCF_964195595.1 Calonectris borealis | reverse complement strand
CGCTATGCTCGAGGTAATTTTGACTATCTTTGTCACTTCCAAGTTATTACTAGTAAAGCAATTATCCTTGATGAAATCATATATGCCTCTCTGTGCACGAGCAAGCTCTGATAAATATATCTCTTAAAATTTTCATAGCCAGAAAGACTGGAATGACTGTAAATTCATTCAATGAAAATTCATACATGAAAACCCTCTCATAAGTGAAAAAGTTTTTGTCTTTACTTTACACAAATGATGTGTCAGGTACTATCATTGTTGGTTAATGCACAGTCAAAATATAAGCTGTTTTTCGCACACCCTCCCCTAAAAAATGTGGTGTAAGGTGAGAGAAATTGTAATTGTAGCCATCAAACTGAAATCAGCGCATCAAAATCCATCTGCACTTAGGTCTTTGCCTATCTAGCTGTGTAGATTTCCATTCCAGTACTATCTAAACATCTTTCCGATAGATAGGACATGCGCAGGGAGGCTATTCCAGTTCAGTGTCAATATAACTGAGAAGCTGCCAGGGATACAAGGCAGTGGGCCCCGACTGACGGCAACATCACCAGAAGTTCTGAGATTTCCTTCTCTTGAAAACTGAACTCTTACTCATTTTCACCTTCACGGTGTTTCCCAGTTAAAATGTTAGTAAATCAAATCATAGAATGCGACCCATCTATATTGTATCTCCAAAACAAATATCCGCAGAAAACTTTTCAGCCTAGCCTGTCCCTGAGGGCACCACCAGCCCTGACTGTCCCAGCCCAGCCCCCCAGGACTCCCTCCACCCTGCCCAGGGCCCAGGACCCCACATCAGTCCCCGGGGCCGTCAGCCCCTGCCCCAGCAACGCCGCAGGACAGCCCATCTCCAGCTCCCCACAGCCCTGCCCTGCCCTGCCATGGGGCCCGCCGAGCCGGGTCCACCTGCAGGCCCAGGTCCCGGCCAGGCTTCACCTGTCCCCATGGAGATGCCCGATGCCTGGGGCTGGGGCTTCCCCGGTGCCCCCAGCTGCCCTGCGCATGGCTGGGGGTGGGACGGGCCCTGACCCACGACAGGGGTGGGATGTCATCCTGACCCATGATGGGGAGCCCCCAACACTCCTGACCTCTGTGATACCATGACACAACGTTACCAAGTTCAGAACTGCAAGTGAACTGTTCACGCAGCAAAAGAATCCAACTTTAACCAGACCCATGATGAGAGACAAATGTGGAGCGCGTCTTTCTTGCAGCAGCCGTCATTCCACACGTAACAGAATCACTAAAATCCATATCTCCTAAGCCCGTGATATATTTTTCCCAGCCACCTTCATGAAAACTATGTGGATTAAAAGCAAATAAACACACAAACAAACAAAACCCCACACAAAACACTGCAGAATAAACTCACACAATCAGTCAAGAATGGAAACAACGAGTTACCAATGAATTTTTTTATAACTTTCCTCTATTACTGAAACTTTTCCTGTTTCTCCACCCAGACTAACTAAAACCTCCAAGATAAACATAAGCACTAAATTCCTAAACTCCATTGAGTACTCAAAATTACAGACTCCACAGAGACATGAATCGTACTATTGTCTCTATGTCTTTTCTCTGGAGAAGCCCTCATTTTTTGTTATAGCCTATCTTCACAGTTTTTTGCATGATTGAGCCACCTACTTAACACCTATACCTGCTACAGAGGTGCTGCCTCTCAAATTGTCTAATTGATAGGTTAATTATGTTGTGAAAGGGGTTGTATCTACATTTCCTTAGGAGGTAATGCTCAGAACATTTGTTGCTAGCAGGTGTTCAGTGTAAAGTTTGCTGCTTTGCCCCTTAGGAGATAGTCTTCTGCATCCAGAACATTTTTTCCAAGTATATCTGTTGGTAAAATGAGTGATGTTAACTTTCTTTACAAACCTTGCTAAACTTTGAGATTACCTAACTGAAATTTTAACACAAGAACCTGTCTTAAAATTGAGCAATCAAAAATGAAATAAAATAAGAATGCCTTTCATCCTAGTAGAAAGCATTATATAAAAAAGGGGCAATGAGGTTACTGGTTCCACCTCTCTGCATTTTGCATTAAATCATCAGGTGAAAATAAATGTCTCATACTGCAGTAAATATATAGAGGTGGTCATCACTGGACTACAGCCTCAGACCATTTAGACATAATTCCCTTTCATTTACTGTGACATTTTATGTCTTTCCCTATTACTCCGCCCTTCTCCTTCCAAAAGGTATTTAATAATTTATTTCTTCTAAGTAGTTTTTACCTGTGTAGAGATTATCATAACAAGCTAGGGGCAGACATAGTCACATCGTACATAGACTTATGGACTAAAACCAACAAAATTCAAACTGCAAGGAATGTGTTTTTTTCAGCCTCCTTCTTGCCTCAAAATGATTGGTGAAGAAGAGTGAACAATGTTATCACAAAAATAACTTGTGAGGGAGTTGGGGAGCAGAGAGCAACAAACCCAAAATACAACAGCAATCTGATAGGATCATATTAGCAGTCTTTAAAAACAACTGGTGTGACTAGATGCATTCAAGTATTGATTAAATACGTTTCTCTAGACATCTTTTCTTAATTTAAAACTTTAGGTGATGAAGCAACTAATCCTGGAATCCATTTCCAGGCACGCTGGAGGACAAGGTAGTCATCAGGAGCAGTCAGCATGGATTCACCAAGAGCAAGTCATGCTTGATCAACTTGATAAACTATGATGAAACAACCGGCTTGGTAGATGAGGGGATAGCAGTGGATACTGTCCACCTGGACTTCAGTAAGGCTTTCCACACTGTTTCCCATAAGATCCTCATAGAGAAGCTGATGATGTTTGGGATGGATGAGCAGACAAAGGTTCAGGGGGATCTTATTAATGTTTATAAATACCTGAAAGGAGGGTGCAAAGAGGACGGGGCCAGGCTCTTTCAGTGATGCCCAGTGACAGGACCAGAGGCAATGGGCACAAACTGAAACACAGGAGGTTCCCTCTGAACATCAGGAACCACTTTTTTACTGTGAGGGTGACTGAGCTCTGGCACAGGTTGCTCTGAGAGGTTGTAGAGTCTCCCTCCTTGGGGATATTCAAATGCTGTCTGGACATAGTCCTAGGCAACCAGCTGTAGGTGTCCCTGTCTGATCTCCAGAGGTCCCTTCCAAACTTCAACCAATCATTCTGTGCTTCTGTGATCTGTAAATATGTGTACCTTTTTCGAGAAAGACAGAATATGCCATCAAAATGAGAGTCTTGCCTGACTCAAAGAAGCCAGACTCCTGTTGCAAAGGTTATAGCAGATGTTCAGTGTTTGGTTATATCTAATTCATGCCAGTGAATAACTTTATCAATTACTCCTTATGGAACAGTGTCATCTGGTATTAGCAACTGAAGACCAGCTTGAACTATAATCTCCCACATCTCAAGTGAATATCTTTGTTCAAAACTGAGCAAAAGCCTGATTCAAGTCAAGTAGAACAGGGATTGCTACAGTCCTCTGTCCTGGTTTTGGCTGGGATGGAGTTGATTTTCTTCCTATTAACTGGTATAGTGCTGTGTTTTGGATGTAGTGTGAGAATAATGTTGATGACACGCTGATGTTTTGGTTGTTGCTAGGTAGTGTTTACGCTAGTCAAGGACTTTTCATCTTCCCATGCCCTGCCAGATGTGCAGGGGGCTGGGAGGGAGTGTGGCCAGGGCGGCTGGCCCAGCTGGCCAATAGGCTATTCCATACCATATGACGTCATGCTCAGCATATAAGGCTGGGTGAAGAAGAAGGAGGGGGGGCATTCGGAGTGATGGCGTGTGTCTTCCCAAGTAACCGTTACACGTGATGGAGACCTGCTTCCCTGGCGATGGCTGGGCACCTGCCTGCCAATGGGAAGTGGTGAATGAATTCCTTGTTTTGCTTTGCTTGCGTGCGCGGCTTTTGCTTTCCCTATTAAACTGTTTTTATCTCAATCCACGAGTTTTTCTCACTCTTACCCTTCCGATTCTCTCCCCGTCCCGCTGGGGGTGGGGGGAGTGAGTGAGCGGCTGCGTGGTATTTGGCTGCTGCCAGGTTAAACCACGACATCCTCAAAAGAGGCAAGGGAAGAAACATATTTTAACTCTTTCCCACTTGATAAAGAATCACCTGCCTACCAATGGAAAGTCACATAGCCTCCCTGCCAAGAAGAGAAAAGCACTTAAGTCTCTATCTGGCAACCATAGACTTGTGAGCAAACACAAACACATTTGAAACCCACAAGATTGTGTTTCACATGACTGTTATGAGACCCCCTCTAAGTTTGCAGCTTAATGGCTCTGTCTCTACTGCCTTCCCCTAGGCCTCATTCCCATAGTTGTCTATGTCACAAGGCTTTACCAAGGCTGGTAAAAACACAATTCCTTTCCTTTTTATGTATGTGGGGTTTCCTTCCAACAGATAAAATAACATTAAGTAGGAGTAAACAGGAAGAGAGGAGTAAAAAAGACTACAAAGCCGTTCCAGATCATGGCTCAACCTGCCCACAGCCCAGTCTGCCCCAACTGTTCCAAATCCTACTCAGCTTGCAGTTTGAACACAGCTAGAATTTACTTTGGTAACAAAGAGCAACAACAGCAAATTATGGAGAATTTATATCTAAGGTTCCCATTTCTCTTCCTGCAAATTCAATGAGGAGAAAAGTCATTTGTTAGAAACCTTTCTTCCTCTAATTAAATTCCATTCTGGCTTATCTGGGCTGTACTTGAAACTATCAGTTTTCTCTTCTCTCGCTATCTGTTTTCAGGAAAGGTTTGGCAGTTTACCAAAATCATAGTATATAAAAAAGCAAACATTTTAAAATGTGTCACCTTTTCAACAGCCAAAATGTGACATAATAGCAATAATGGCAGCTGCCACCAGCATTACTATTATATTGGGAGTGCATGAGGAGACTAAAAGAGAAGGGATCCTGTCTTGACAGGAACCTCATTACCAACCCCATTCCCTGATCTCAAGAAGCAAATGAGGCAGGGACAGGGGGTGAGATGGATTTTTTGGGATAGAAAACTAAACTAGGTTCCCTCTACAACTGGGATTTGCACCTGCAGCCCGACCTCCCTCTTAATTACCAGATTACTCTACTGTCAGTTGAACAATGTGAAGTCCTGTAGTTCAAGTGGCAACAGGCCATGTTGAGTCTTGAAAGTTTGACTTCAAGGTGTTTTGCAGAAGATATGGTAAATGGTGGTATGGGTTTTTTCTTTTCCTTTCCTATAACTTACAATATTCTGTGAAGAACATATAAAAAATCAACAGAAAAACAAAGTCATAAAGTTGAAAGAACATTGTTCTTTTTGCAAAGTTTTGAATTCAAAAGTTGAACTGAATTTACCAAAGCAATCTTAATTTGATCCCCTTATGATCTGACATTATTAAAGGATATAATTTGAAATTAAATTACCTGTTTTTTAACTTAACATTCTGGATGCACAAACTGGAGGAATTTGCGTTTTTCCTAAGCAACCTTAAATATGTTACTTTTTGACTTCTGAATGTTCCATCTTTTTCATCTGAATTATACTTGCAGACTAATATAACATGAATAACAAAACATGACACCATTCAACTCATTATTGCCATTTGCTATACATCCTCTACAGTGCAAATTATTTTTATTATTTCTCTCTCACCTCATCTTCTTAATTTGCTGGATGTGCTCAAGGCAAAAAAAAAAAAAAAAGAAAAGAAAAGGTTTACTATATGCCTATCAACCTCCTGAACATACGCTACGGTATAACAACTTTCCCTTCGTCCCTCTCCTGTTTTTGAATATTATCTTCTCTTTTAAAACTAATGTCTCCCTATCTATACTTACGAATATCCACTTATATATTCTTATTGTAGCAAACTGATTCACAAGTTCCTTAAACAAATCTTAGACAAGTAACCACTGAGGCAAAAATTTAGTAGAGAACTCTATGTGCCTTCTTTGCACCTGATGACTTGAGGCTGTCTTCAAACCATGTATAACAGGTGAGAATGTGGCCCTAAATCCTTTTAATAAGTTTGACATCTTCAAAAGATATTTGTGCAATAAATGCATTTTGTTTAATGTTTCTACTAAGAATTAAGTAAAATGCAGAAAGTTAAATTCATTAATTATAACTTAATCACTCATTATAATTTTGTGTTGAATGAACCATGTAGCAAATGTTAGATAAAGGTTAAGAGTGATGATAGATTCCTGGAACACCCACAAGAGAAGCATAAGCCCCTGACATTGGATTATCTCAATCCTCAGCTAATCAACCACTCCATGTACTAACTGAATCTATTAGATTTAGAATTCTCAAAAATTAGCACCAGACAGTGTAGCATAATTAATTGAACAAGCTAATAACAAACACAGTAATAATAAAAGCCCTTAAATTTCCCCAGGGCAGGAAATCAATATGTTGGTAAATTTATTTAAACTCCATTACATGAACTGAGTAAGTTGCCTAAAATGTTTCCAGTGTCTTGGAATATTTGCTGAGGATTCTAAAGCTTCCCAAAAGTCTAATAAATCCTCTCTTGTCTCCCATCAGAGAAAGAAATGAAAAGATTTCTCTCACGGTAGGGCTATATATAAAGTCATTGCTCTGTATTTACAACATTCTGTTTTCGGCTAGACATTGCTTGCTCAAGGTTGTCAGTCATCTTTAGATCTCCTGCCTGCAATAGCAATAGGTTATATCCTATGCTGTTGATTACAGGTCATAACAAAAACAAATTTATGATTGTCATGAGTCCAATATATCCACTCTCTTTCCACTTATCTGGTTGAGAAGCCAATTCCTTTTCTCTGCCTGCTCTTACTTGGATGAATAGAGATATTCAGGAGTGAATGAGTTATGAATATGTTGGTCTTTCAGCATTTTAGTTCCCAAAATCAAAGAAAGGCTACAGTTGCTTTAAGCAGAAACAAAGAGATTGATCCAGAGCCCTTTGAAGTTAACAGAAGTTCTCATGAGATCAGTAGACTGCAGAAGTTGGTCCAAGCATACATGTCTCATATTTGCTGTCTCATACTTGGTTGCAGCCTATTGGACACATAATTTTGGGAGGAAATTCTAACAGAACATAGGTAACTATAATCAGTGGTAGCTGCTAACGGAAAATTATAAATCACACTTAAGAGCATGGTTGTGACAGCAATAATTATCACAAGGTCTCAAGCACAGCATTAAAGAGAAACGTATTTTAGAAGTCTCTTGCACAAAAGTAAAACTGCTGCCATTTTGCAAGCCACAAGACAAATTTTACCTCAAGAATCTGTAAGAACTGATGATATACTGTGAGTTATATAGAGAAACAAAGCTAACTCTGACCAAACTGGTACATCACATACTACATTGTAGTGCTATGCGAAGACAACAGTTCAGGTCCCAGAGGCTGAATGTCAGAGGACTTTCTGCCTGAGCAAAGCACCCAGCATGTGGAGGGCTGAACAGCACTGTTGTGTCACTGTGCTGATATGTGTACTGAGTCCAGCTCTCCAAGTAACTTGGAGTTACACATTGCACAGTGCTGCAAAACATTTGTAGAAGTACTACTTTGAGTGCACACAAACTCCAAAAACATACATGTGTGGTCAATATTAATATGGAGGATAATGATAAAGTGTAAGCTGTAAGCTCACATCGGGCAGCTAAGTGGTCTGATTTTCAAAAGCTTTGAAAAACTAATACCTCAGAGATCCCTCTGGTGTCAAACCACTGCAGCAATAAAATCCTTGTCTTTCTTGAGCACTGCGAACTCCAAATGTTGTGTATGTACATTTTTCAAAAAGTAATTGCCTATTTGTAGAAAATTTTCTCACCATGGGTAGCTACACTAACAAAGATATTCTGCATGCAAGCAACCATTTGAAGTTTTTACAAATACACTAGATCTTCCACTAATACATAATCTATATTACAAACACATAAAAGCATTGCAGTTTGCAGTTCTTCTTCATTCTTTTTTTCTGTTAACCTAAGATGCAGTTGAAACTCATAGATGGACAAGTGATAAATGCCTTTGTTATAGCCATCAGCTGGTTTTAGTTAATAATTCAATCTCTAAATGTCCTCAGTAGACAACAGGACATCATGGCAAAAGCTTATTGTTTTTGTTGTTGTTGCTTTTTAATAGAGCTCTTTGCATTATCTTAGGGAAGGCCTTATTTTTTTTTACTAGTATTTTCAGAAGTTGAAACCGAACTTGAGATATTGAGAAAAAATCCTGTCCATAGAAAACACAGATCATATTCCTTTGAAATGAGATTCTGTTATGTAATCACTTCCAAACATGTAAACAGAAATTGTCATTATCTGTGTATCTATGCACAAAGAAATACAACTCTTTCACTCAAGAATCCAACTGGAATGTATGCCTTCACAAAAACAAACCTCCCTAGCTGGTATTCAAGAGACAGATGTTCACAGTAAATGAACCACTACAGATGGTCATTTTCTTTTTTAGAATTTGAGTTTGCATTTGTTTTGTTTTGTTTTTTTTTTTTTTTTTAAAAATCACTCATGTAAAAAAAAAAAAGCTATTCATAAAAACCATTCAAGATTATCAAGTGGATATATGCAATCTTTTGTTTGGCAATAAAAACCACCAAACATTTAAAAGAGCTGAAGAATACATATACATATACATATACAATTTTTTTATTAGATCTTGAAAATTCTTTATTTGAAAACTAATTTTTTAACATGAGTTTCAATTAAAAAAAAATCCAAACATGTTTAATCATTTAGCCCTTCGCACATGAGAAATATTAACTGTTGCCGCTGAATTCAGAGGCCTGTGCTGCAATAAGCACTGTATTAGCTATTCCCTTGATTGTTATTCTTTTGTAAAATTTTAAAATAGAATTGAAATATTTGTCATTAATTAGAGTTATATAACATGCTCAACCAGGATTATAAATAATGAAGGTAGTCTTCTGCTTCCAAATTTTCATATTACAGTTAATTCATAATGCTAAAAAGAAGTTTGGGGTTTAGAACATTCAGGATTGGTTAGAAATGGAAACTGCTGGTTTTGTTTCTGCTTTTGGAAGTTTAAATTTTATGTCATGAGTTAAATACATTTAGGCAGACAACACCAAGTTGGGTGGGAGTGTTGATCTACTGGAGGGTAGGAAGGCTCTGCAGAGGGACCTGGACAGGCTGGATCGTTGGGCCGAGGCCAACTGTATGAGGTTCAACAAGGCCAAGTGCCGGGTCCTGCACTTTGGCCACAACAACCCCAGGCAACACTACAGGCTTGGGGAAGAGTGGCTGGAAAAGTGCCCAGAGGAAAAGAACCTGGGGGTGCTGGCTGACAGCCGGCTGAACATGAGCCGGCAGTGTGCCCAGGTGGCCAAGAAGGCCAATGGCATCCTGGCCTTTATCAGAAATAGTGTGGCCAGCAGGAGTAGGGAGGTGATGGTGCCCCTGTACTCGGCACTGGTGAGGCCACACCTCGAATCCTGTGTTCAGTTTTGGGCCCCTCACTACAAGAAGGACATGGAGGTGGTGGAGCGTGTCCAGAGAAGGGCAACAAAGCTGGTGAAGGGCCTGGAGCACAAGTCTTATGAGAAGCGGCTGAGGGAACTGGGGTTGTTTAGCCTGGAGAAGAGGAGGCTGAGGGGAGACCTCATCGCGCTCTACAAGTACCTGAAAGGAGGTTGTAGCGAGGTGGGTGTTGGTCTCTTCTGCCAAGTAACTAGCGATAGGACGAGAGGAAATGGCCTCAAGTTGCGCCAAGGGAGGTTTAGATTGGACATTAGGAATGTCCAGGTCTTGGAGGACAGACTACCCAGGGAAGTGGTTGAGTCACCATCCCTGGAAGTATTTAAAAGACGTGTAGATGAGGTGCTTAGGGACATGGTTTAGTGGGCATGGTGGTGTTGGGTTGATGGTTGGACTCGATGATCTTAGAGGTCTTTTCCAACCTTAACGAATCTATGATTCAATGATTCTATGATTCATGTGGAGATTTTCCTTCTGAAATACCTATGAAATTTCCAGTTACTATATTGTACACTTAGTCCTCTAAATTTAAGTGTTCTACATTGCACTTTGCTACCCCAAAAAAATTCAGCCATCTCCACTGTTTCCTGCTTAACAAAACTCACAAAGGAATAAGAGATGATAGTCTGAGTCCTTAAACCTCAGCCACAGTAAAACATATCCATTATAATTATTTCCAATAAATGCTATGCCTACTATAATTTTTTTTCACCCCTTTTAAATTCAGAATAATTGAAAATCCTATGAAACACCTCCACACATTTTTTTCAACAGTGTGTCTCACACAGAATGTACTTGTAGATAACCAACATATAAAATACTCTTTCTTTCATCCATAATGATCTGCATCTATTATAACTGAGTAGCTTCTATTTTTCTCTTATGACTAAAACCACTGAATGACAATGTTGGATGGAAGAATGAAGTTTCTTGACACCAATAACCCAGAACAAACTGTGAAAAACCTGCATGCAAAAGTTCAAAAAGGACAATAGTCTGATCATTCAGGCCTCTGATATGTGGAGTAATAACCTCAAATTAAGGCTAGAGCCTAGACTATCAATGGCATTCAAGCATATCAGCCAACCAACAATCCCACAACTTCACAAGGAAAATGTATTTGAAAATTACACAAATGGTCAAACATCAAGAACTGTTTTGCCATGAAAAGAGCAGTCCTTTTTGTTAAAGGGTGACCCGTAATTTTATATAACAGAAATAATGACGAAGCACAATTGTAAGGGACCTTTCCTCCGGAAATAACATGGGTGTCTCAGACAAGGCCTTAGAACAGGAAAGCCAACAGCACATAGTCTGTGGAACAACATAAACTGACCAAGACCATATTTACATTCATTGATCAGGTTTCACCTGGTCAAATTAATTTATTACTTATAAACATTAGTTACTAGTGCTTAATCTCATTCTAAAGAAGAGGTTAAAAAAGATAAATTGCATCCCAAAGATCTTATTTCTTCCCCAAAATTGCAATAAGAGCCTAGAATAACTACTTTGCACACAACTGTCTACAGTTTGAAAGCAGAGCTCCGTGGTATGCAAGATGAATCACCCTGAAGGGGACTCAAGCAAGGTCTTTCCTTAAAAACTTTAGAAAAATCTTACCAAGCATCTACATATACTTTTGATCCTACTAGACAGTTAATCTGGTCAGCATCTAATAGTATCTAGACTGAAGGAAGAGTAACAAATGTTAAGCTTAGTTATAGTTTTTCTTAGTTACAACCAAAACCCACTGAATTTCCAAGAGATTCAGAACTATGGTACTGGTTTTCAGTAACATCTGAGCTAAACTAGTAGTATAAAAGCCTGATTTAGGAAGTCAGGGACACTGGCAAATAGAGCTCGCACTGATCTGACAGAGACATCTTTGAGAGAGAGAGGCTCATTTACCAGGAGGGAAATCATTGAAATCCAGAGGCTGTTGGTGTCTCACACCAAAATAATCTTCACTGAACCAGGTGTATAAAAAAAAGTCAGTGTGAAATTTTTGACATACAGCTCAGCGCATGTGAGAATGAATTGATTAACTAAAATATGTGGACCTAAAAATAAAATACATTCCTTCCTAGCTCTCCTAGTTTGTGTAATATATTCAATGGGTATTCGATAAAAATTTTTAAACACAGCTTTACTGAACACATATACACTTTACAGTGGGAAATAGTGTAGCAGCCCTGCAAGGATCTTTCCTCAACCGCTAATGAGTGAGGCATATGGTAAAATAAATTGTTGTTTTTTTTTTTTGTTGGGTATTTTGGGGGTTGTTTGGGTTTTTTTTCGAGAGGGTGGTGGTGGTGTTGTTTTTCTTGCTTCTTTTATCAGAACAGTCCAGAATCTACACAGTCACAATTTTACAGCTTCTTGAGTTCACATCAGCCAACCTCTAAGAATAACTAACCTGAGATATCCAGACACTGAACAACTGATCTCATGATCTAAAGTAGTTACTTGGACTATTAAGAAACTTTTGCATTCCTTCAATGCATAGTTTTTTCAGGAAAGAAAGGCTTAAAAATGTGATGAAAAAAAATCTGCCACTGTTGAGATTACTTTGGAAGACTGCATGAGTTGGTATCCAGCTCAAGAAATTCTGTGGGCATTGCTGTTTGCCACTACAAAAGCCAAGATCATCAAGGATAACTCTGTATTCCCTGTGTGATACCTCAGCTTCTAATGAATTTAGCCATCTGATCCTGCAACATCATTCCTCAAAGTACAGCCTTCTGAATGTGGCATTTCTGGGAATAGCACCAAGATACGACAGCAATCACTGTATGTGTTGTTAATGCCTGTGGCTAGATTTTGTATTTTGGAATCCCTTGAGGCATCAGGTAACATGGACATCGGGCAATTCTTGTGCTGATTTACAAAGTCATAGTGCATCTAAATTTACCATGGCAATTATTGTTTGATAAATAATGTCTTAGGAAGAGAGGACACCCTTCCTTCCAAAGGAGACATTGTGAAATACTAGAAGTTATAAGGGGATACAAAGTCACCTCATACTTTGAAACAATGTACAAACAAGTACCAGTTCTAGTTATATGAATGTAGCAAAACATAAAGTAAATTCACTTTTTTTGTCTTAAAAGATCACTAAGTATAGTTTAAAAACAAAGGTATTATACTGATATGCTATACCTTTGCCTAGAGCACGCTAAACAAACAAAAAGACCCTTGGAATTCTCTCTACTCTCCCTTTCTGAGGAAAAGGCAATATTCAAAGTTCTAAGCTATGTCTACATGATCCTAATTTTCATATCTCTGATTTTAAGCTTAAGTGATTTTTGATTCCTGAATGCTGTTAAGGCATGTTTTGCTAGCACCTCAGTCTTAGTAATGCCAAGGGTTTGCAGTTTGCAGCTCTTTAAGTTTTCCCCTAAGCCATTGAGGCAGTGTTTTCCAGAGCCTCCATAGCAGTATTTTTCTTCTCTTGATGTTCTCAAACCCTAGGTCTTATGTTGTTATTCTCACAGTCTTGGAAATCCCAATAATTTTTTTTATAGTAGGCACTCGTGAAAATAACTACCACTACACTACCACTACAGTGAGAATGGTCCCTCTTTTGCCCACCCTCCCGCACCAGCTTTCCTTACCTTCTGTTTTGTAGACTTTAGTTTATAATAGAGAAAACCAAAATATCATGCACAGCAAAATAAATAATAGCCATTTAAATACTTAGTAAATATTGTCCAATAATAAATTTTAATAACCAATGTGCAACACTTGGACCTAAAAATTACCATACTCCAATCAGCACCAATAGCATCAAGAATTGAAACAACCAGTGGTAATTTTCACATGGTCTTGAGTATACAGTGTGAGGGGACAAGCGTGGCAAAAAAGATCATCAACCTTGTCATCTTCATTGTTTCCACCTGCTGGACCAGAGAAAAACCCCAAAGGTGCTCATCAGGGACTCCCCACCATTGCCACTGCTTTTCCTGGACTGCCACTGGAGGGAGTCCGCCCTTTTCTTTTCTCTCTCCCATTTGGTTCCTATTTTTCTTGTATTTTCTACCTAAAGTAATGTTCATGATTAGACCACACTAATAAAACTCTGTGTATGTAAACCTGTCCCAACATCCTTTGTGTAACAATACTTACAAAAATCTAGAATGAGAATTCTTTCCTATGTCTCTAGGCTGCCAGCACAGGAAAAACAAAAGAGCTGAAGTCAGTTTACTACCTTCAAAATCACAGAATCATAGAATCATGGAAGAGTTTGGGTTGGAAGGGACCTTTAAAGGTCATCTAGTCCAACACACCTACAATGAGCAGGGACATCTTCAACTAGATCGGGTTGTTCACAGTGCCATCCAACCTGACCTTGAATGTTTCCAGGGATGGGGCATCTACCACCTCTCTGGGCAACCTGTTCCAGTGTCTCACCACTCTCTTCGTAAAAAATTTCTTCCTTATATCTAGTCTAAATCTCCCCTCTTTTAGTTTAAAAACATTCTCCCTTGTTCTGTTGCAACAGGCCCTGCCAAAAATTTTGTCCCGATCTTTCTTATAAGCACCCTTTAAATACTGAAATGCTGCAGTAAGGTGTCCCTGAAACCTTCTCTTCTCCAGGCTGAACAACCCCAACTCTCTCAACCTTTCCTCACAGGAGAGGCGTTGCACCCCCCTGATCATTTTCGTGGTCCTCCTCTGGACCCGCTCCAACAGGTCCAAGTCTTTCCTTTGCTGAGGGCTCCAGAGCTGGACGCAGTTACTCCAGGTGGGGTCTCACGAGACAGGAGTAGAGGGGCAGAATCTCCTCCCTCGACCTGCTGGCCATGCTTCTTTGGATGCGGCCCAGGATACGGTTGACCTTCCGCGCTGCAAGCGCACATTGCTGGCTCACGTCCAGCTTTTCATCCACCAGTACCCTCAAGTCCTTCTCAGCAGGGCTGCTCTCAATCCCTTCATCCCCCAGCCTGTATTGATAGCAGGGTTTGCCCTGGCCCAGGTGCAGGACCTTGTGCTTGGCCTTGTTGAACCTCATGAGGTTCACATGGGCCTACTTCTCGAGCTTGTCCAGGTCCCTCTGGTTGGCATCCCATCCCTCAGGTGTGTTGACCACACCACTTAGTTTGGTGTCATCTACAAACTTGCTGAGGGTGCACTTGATTCCACTGTCTATGTTACTGATGAAGATATTAAACAGTACTGGTCCCAGTACAGACCCCTAAGTGACACCACTTGTCACTGATCTCCATCTGGACATTGAGCCATTGACCACTACCCTCTCTGGATGTGACCATCCAACCAATTTCTCATGCACCAGAGAGTCCACCCATCAAACCCATACCTGTCCACTTTAGAGAGAAGGATGTTGTGGGGGACCATGTCAAAGGCCTTACAGAGGTCCAGATAGATGACATGTCTACTGATATAGCCACTCCATTATAGAAGGCCACTAGGTGGATAGGCCAAAGTGACTCCTGGCATGACTTCAGTTACATCCAGATCAGAGAACCCAGAAGCATTTCCCAGCCTGAGTGCTGGAGCTATATCCTGATTCTGTATTTGGGCAAGGCTCACATTCTCACCTTCTCCTCTCCTTCCCAAAGTGGCCATCCTGTGCATTTCTGAAGTAGGACTGTGTGGTGTTGCAGGTCTGGGGGTTTCTCAGTCTAGATACCTGAAAACCATTTCCTTTCCTACAGAACATAAGCCAAATCAAAACTAAACAAACAAACAAACAAAAAAAACCAACAAGAAATTCATTCCTTTGCTCCTTTCTCCCCCCCGCAAAATGGCTATTCTCAAAGGTATATGAAAGACACTGGAAAGCATGTAACAGTCTAGACAAAATCTAGATTCTTTATCTTTTCCTAATCTATTCTATTTATTTTTTGTGGAAAAAAATGTTTACGTTTTTGCAAATAAAGACAAAATATTGTTCTACAAAAATTGAGTTCTTCAGCCAAATTTTTTATCAATCTTCTCTAGAAAACTAATTCTGGATAAGATACCTCCTTACATAAAATTCAGTGCTTATTTATTCATAAAAAATATGTACTATAGATAATCAATCCTGGTGCATGTCAGAGGAGAAAAAAAAGTTGGTATAAGGTAATAAAGTAGGTTGTAGAGGATTTTTTTTCCTCCTCCATTTCATTTTTCATCCTCCTGTACATGAAACTTCTACCTGTCTAAACATACTGGAAGTTAATATAGATTCAGAATTTAAAACATTTCCACCTGACTTTAAATTCTGATAAAACAAAATCCTCCTGTTTAACAAGAATCATCTAGGGAGGACAAATAAATTTGAAGGAGAATTTTGTCTCTAAAAATCATTTGTTTAAGTTCTAAGCCTATTTACACATAGTAAAATGTTCACCTCTATCCTCATCTTAAGTTTTCAGAGTCACAGTGTCGAGAAGGTTAATGCAGTTACATGAATTTGTGATGGACCATTTCACTGACATTCACTAGGGCAAACATATACGGCTGGCTGGTAAACAATTTACTCCACAGAGAACAAGTTCTTCTTAGCTGAAAAGAGACTCCTGCCAAATTAATACATTAAATGATGAGGTGCTCGCTGCAAAAGGAGGAGAAAAATCCTGGAACATGACTATCTTTTTTTAAGCACTAAATTAATGCTTCTAGACATTCAAATATTAGGCACAGTGCCGCTGAAGACAATAGTATAAACCAATGTAAAAACAGTGTTAATGAGATCTTAGTCATGCTTGTAATCTTTTACATATACAGCTCACAGCAAGTGAAGAAAAGAAGTGATAATGTATGCATTATGTCCATTTATGTGTATAAGAGAAGCTTTTTTATTAAGGACATGGAAGGAAGGCTAGTACTCTGCATACCCTGAGGAAAAACTGATTTTTTCCTGCTGCTTTATATCTCACCAAATATCTACTATTTTAAAAGACATTTTGGGCTAGGCAGAGGTACATAAATTCTATTTTATTTTAAAAAGCGATCAAAGAAAAGATTTGTAACTATGGAATATAACTTAGATGTGAGGTAATAGTACAGCAGCCCCTGCACAGACTCTTCATCAATTATTACATTAACATCTTTGAGTGATGTATATGAGTAGGATGAAGATACCTTTTACTCTAATTTTCTCCCCCCGCCCCCCCCCGCCCATGTACCAGTGACAGAACCATCAAAACCCACATAGTTTGTTAAGCCTGCTTTTATATAATCCCAGGTACATTTCTCCATATTCTGCATGCACTTCTCTACAAGTCTAATTTCTCTCAGGAATTGCAGTTTAATAGCAAAATTTGTCATACTGGGGAAAAAGAAAACAACAAACAACAAACCCAACAAACCAAAAAAGAAAAAAAAAAACAACACCCGAAAAATCCATGAAGCAGAAAAGCTGATTTATTATAATTCTTGGGAAAAATGGCATAAAACTAAACAAATAACAAAACAATGCTAAATAGAAATATATTCAGTGATGATACCACTGGATATGGTTTCCTTAAAAAACAATGGTGATATTTTAATAAATGCTTTATTTGGACAAAAAATATTTTAAGATATTTAGAAGAAAACAGACATAATTTCAAAGAGTACAATCTAGATCCTTACAGAGTGATGATAATACTAAGAATCATATTTTTACCCTGATCCATATAGCAAACTTACCTCTAATATATTGCACCCCCTCAGACTAAACCAAACTCTCATGTCCAAAAGCATCACCTCCTCTTGTAAGTGTGCCTTGACTCATACCTTGCTATTATAAGCTTTCCAGAATCCAGTATTTGAACTGTCACTCCTCTCACTACTTTACTCTCTATACTCTAGTATGTCTACTGTCCCTATGTGTCATCCTCGCATTCCTATCCTTTTCTTACACTCTCATATTGTTTCTTTAGTGAGTACCCTGTGTTTGTTTTGAGACTCTACCCCAGTTACAACTGACTTCTTACCTCATCCCACTCACTCTTCTCCATTAATATTTTTTTTCTGTGAAAGCTAATCATGTTAACCTTCCTTTGAAACTGGTACTCTGTCTGCAACTCATTGCTTGTTTACAGCCTCTGACTAGGATGGGCATCTTGAGGCGATGAGAAGTAAGAGAAGGAGAACACCACACCAAGTTAGGGATGATGAATAAGAGAAGGAGAGGTTGGGTAGTTTAAGAAGCATCCTCATCTTGCATAGAGGAAAAGGTAAGAACTGGAATATGCAGTCTCCTCATCTTAAATATAATTATGCTCAGTGCTTAGCTTTCAGGCCTTAAGAGGTAGAAATGGTGTTACAAATACCATCATTGCTGATGCAATGCGGATTGCATTAAGAAACCCATGAATTTTCTTCCAAAATGGAACCATCTCTCCATCATCCTTATTAACGTCTCTGGCTCCAGCCAGTATCTTCTCCAACTTTATGAGTTTTTGTTCCTCTTGAATAAACCGGCTCTAACTGGTTTCAGAAAGCAGTGAAGTATCAAGCTTAATCAAATGGCCACACATTTGCCCACTCAGGGGCAAACAGAAACTAAAATTGACCACAGAAGGACGCTTCTGTGAAGTGTTATGGGCCAGTGATCATTTACTTATAGAACAGATGCAAGATTTATTTAGCTTTCCGTTCTTATCTAGCTAATAGGTAAGAGAATTCAACACACTACCACTATTACAACTGCTCCCATCTCCTGTCCTTTCTATAGCATTGCTAATGTAACTTCTATATTGCTAATATAATTTCCATTGCCAGAACAAGAAATCCATCACAAAAAGGCACTCAAATTCAGCATAATAGAACCACTAATGCAAATCACCCAAGAGATAATGGGGTTTTTGCTTTAGCTATTGAAGACATCATCATAATATTGACAGTATTACACCTTTAAAAAGTCATGAATGGAAGAAAGCACTTCACAGGATCTGGAATGCAAAGACAAATGAAAAAGTTACAGGAAAAGAAAAAACAAATAGACAAATAAACAAACAAACAAACAAACAAGACTTGCAGGAAAGGCAGAAATAGAGAAAATGAAAGATCCTAACTACATATTCTAATTTCAGTTTTCTGAAGCCAAAAGTCTTAAACAAGATAGATTTGGCCAGGAGGACAGTTCACTAGAACATCTTATTTCCAAAGCAAACAAGGAAAGGAAAACACAGACTAATATTTCCAAGGAGAAATATTTGCTACACTATAGTGCAAATGAAGATGGGCCAGCTTTTCTAGTGGAGAACTACTTCTGCTTGTGCTTGCATACCACTCCATGATGATGACAACTCAATGTAAGATAATGGTACATACTAACTACACCATTAACCCACTGGATTTCAGTAACATCTCACCTCTGTACCAGATCAGGTCAGACAAATCAGTCCAGCATGCCTTTCACAGTCCAGTAGTATAAAAATCTTACTGACCCTTCTAATATACTCTGTTATTTAAATATAAGTGCCAGCTGGCCTGCATTATCAAATTCCTAAGGCACTGTATCTGAAACATTATCTATATGTAAAGATGACATCAAACCAACATAAACACTAAGCATTTCTCTTCAAAAGCCATAATTCAAACACTGTTCAGCTACAAGATCTTCAGAAAAAGACACAAGAAATGCAAGATTAAACAAAGTAATGTATTTTCTTAATAACTGTTAACCTGTTCAGATTGAAGCAGTAAGTCCACCAATCCTGCACTATAACTTGTGCACCTAAACTAAAGCAAAGTATTATCACAATGAGCATGAAATTAATATGCTAGCTCTTCCCTAAAGATGTCTCCTCCAGCTCCAAGATGAATTTCCAGTTATGCCAATTGTTAATATTTAATCTGTCAAAAACAGCGGATCTACATCATCTGTCCCCCAATTCACAACCTGCACATTGAAAACTACACACACGGAACATTTCTAATTCGGGCAGCAGACCTACTGCTGGCTGTGTTAAAACAAATTCACAGCCGTGGGCGCCACAGCTCGTCTGTGCAGCTGTGTATAATTTGCAGAAAGTTCTACTTCCCCTCATGCCATTGTGTACTGAGAACTTCTCTTTGCTTTCATGTAGATGATGTAAAATGGAGTAGGCAGACATTATAATAATTACATTAGTGACAGAGATATTTTTGGCTTGGGAGACTCCAAACAAATCCGTGACTATGTACCTGACTGAAGCAACACTTTGATGAACGTTGTCTTGAAGTACTGCATTGAACCGTCTGCTCTAAAGTTTGGGTGAAGGGAACATTTCATACAGCAATAACTCCCTAGCTGCTTCCTCTGGTGGTTGCTGGAATTTTTTTCTTTATTTGCCTGAGACATCCCATGAAATCCAGATGCAGTCCTATTACTTTATAAACTTCAAAGAGTTTTGGTAATGGCAGATGTACTAAAGATTCACATGGGCTTCACCTCTTCTTCCACAGTTGCTCTGGAATCCAGAAGAGGATTTTTGCCCTTTTTTGTCACAGTCACCTACAAAATAATATTGAAAACTATGTTCTAAAAACAGTACAATTGACCATCCGGGGAGATAATATCAGTATTAGAAAGCTAGTTTAGAGATAAGGCAAAAACTGTCTCTTCAACACAACCACAGCTAACGAGATGACTGCATGGAAAGGTGTACAAACTGGATGTGTGTACTCCATTAGTTTGGTTACTAACACGTACCCAGCTTCTGTTGAAAAGCAAATCCAAGAAACTTCAGGAAGAAATCACAGATAGTAACAAGTCTATACAACCATTTGTCTTTATAAACATAGTCACCAAGAGAAAGTGAGTTGAGACAGTACGTGTTCCTACATCATCTAGGATACTTTCCTAGTGTGTATGATCATCCTGAACTATAACAAGCTCTTCAAGGAAGGGATGGAGATGCATTATTTTTCAGAGCCTACTGCTTTCTTTTTTACTTTTCAAAGGTTTGAAGGCAATTTCATTAGCAGAACTTAACATGAAGTTGGCAGAAAAATTTTAAACTGTATGACATTGCCAGTTCTATGCAAATAATCCATACAATTCTATCCAAATACTACTTACTCATAGGACCTGACCAAAAGCCTTTTGAAATTAGCAGGAATCTTTACACTGAATCCGACAAGACCTGGTCCCATGACACTAATCTGTCAACGGTCTGCTAATCTCAGTCCTATTACACAAGTCTGTTAATATTAATGGTCTATGCTACAAATGAGTAAAAATTTATTGTATGTTAGACAGCATATGATTTATATCTTGTATGGTTCTATACGAATAATATACTAATTTTGTTTGTTTGAAAAGACAGATCTGGACATTTTTCACAGCAGATCAGAAAAGGTAGAATCATATCTCAAAGCATAAATATATTCCCCATATAATTTTCAGGTAATTTGCAACATGTTCTGTATATGTCCAAGTGCTCAAAAGATATATTTCATGGATAAGCCATATAGATTGGTGGAGTAAAGTAAGTAAAGTAGTAGAGAGAAAGGAAAAAATGTTTTATTTATTTTCAGAAAAAGAATTTTCAGATGTATCATTATAATATTGATAAATTTTGAGTAATTCCCTGCTCTTTTTAGTAGCAGAGTTCTGTGTAGTGTCTGTAAACAACTTTATTTAAGAGATTAAAAACTGGCTAGCATACCTACTTTACAAACTTAAGATTTATGGAAATCTTGAAAATTAAGTCTAAAATCAGGACTACAAAAGTCAGCATGAAATGAAGATATAGAAATAGACACGAAGAGTCTCGTTCCATTCCAAATTCTTTATTTCAGAATGAGGCTAGCAGTTTTGTCCTTGCTTTATTACATTTGGATGGATAGGAAGTAGGGCGCTTATATATCAGAGGTCAAAACTATGACATATAATGTAGTATTTGTTTATTGGAATATAACAAATAGGTATTTGGAGCTGATTACTGCACAGTCTGTTTTGGAATAAAAAACCACCAAACAGAAGAAGTTTGTCCACTCACCTTCCACCAGAGTTCAAAAGTATAAAAGAAATTCTGTAACAGAAAATATAACTAATTTATTTGAGCCCCCTCCATGGTATTTCTAAACAGTTTTTTGAAAGAAGATTTGTTGCCATAAACTGAGTATTTTTTCACTAAGTGTCCAAACTGACTTTAAAACATAAAGACATAAAGAAACTTGATCGCCAACCCAGAGATGTCTGGCAACGATATCACAAGATCACCACATGATGGCACTGATCAACATGGCTGGTCAGCCTTACTTGGAAAGACCATTAACTTCTCAGCAACACTGCAGAGCACAGTCCCAAGAGTTTGAAAACCAGTTCCTTCCAGGTCCGTAACAGACCCAGACACTACAGCAATAGGCATTTTCAAAATAATCCAGCCATTAGACCACTTCAAGCAACACTTTGGGATAGAAATCCTATACATGATTGTCCTCTTCCATTTCTGGCTGTACTAGACCTCTCCTAAATGATGGTGACTACCTCCACTTGGAGGACGAAGGAAAGGTCTTACCTCTGGACTCATTTGCACTGAGAAGCAGTAGGCTATATATTTTTGTCTACTGCACTCAACAGACGCAAATCTGAAAGGTACCGTTAGAATGAAGTCTGCTACCATCAAATCATGCCACTACTATTTCATCTGTCATCTATTATGGTGAAATATTGAAGTGGCTTAGTCTCAATGATTTGTGTAACTAAATCTCAGATTTATTTTTTTATTTATTTAGAAATAAATTCATATACAAGTAAATAAAAATAAGCTCATTCATTCCATATATGAAATCATAACAGCCACTGCAGAATTAGCTATAATTGACTGTTGGCTAATCGAGGAAGCCATTTTATTCTACAAATCTCTTATATAGTTACATTATTATGGAACTATTACATTCTATCTAAAAAAAGAATCATTCTTTAGTATGATTCTATCTCAGTCTGTGCAATATTTAAAAAATAGCCCCTCTATAAGCAATGAAAAAGAATTCTTTTAAAGGAAGTTATTTGAATAACAGTAAATTATGACAGCTATATACTCCTCTAGTTTTCAGAGTGAACTGAATCAGTCCACTGTGATGCTGTCTCAAATATTTTTTCTAATAAGACTGCCAATCATTTTCAAAGCTTACCTCTCTTGAAAGGCTCAGCATCCCCATCAAGTTGCAAATCTCAGTGAGTGCGTAAATAACAGAAGAAAGACAAGCATGGAAAATCTTAACCCTCTACTGAAGCTAGTCAGTGGCATACACTTACCGAAATACGTCCTATGACAGTAAGTGGTGTGTGGGCTCAGCACAGAAGACAGCCGAAAGAAAGAATCATACATTGTGACATCAGTGACTACAATTTATTTTTAGATTCTTACAGTACAAATCTGAGCATTCCTAGCTAGGGATCGCTCCAGCAGCTAGGGATCGTTCCAGCATGTGGTCATGCATTCAGTTTGAATTAGCCGTGCCACTGGCAAAGCCTCACTGCAGATCTCACAGGAAAAGTCAGTGTTCTACAAGGGTTGCTTCTATTCAGATCCTCATGCGAGCTATGCATGCAAGCCATAAAGTAATCCTGTTTCATATACAGCTTATTTTTAATGTCAAAAGTCCCATTAATTTACATGGGTTAAAGAGGGATGAGTTTGCCTGTAACATCTCCAGAATAATTTCCTACCTTTTAAATTCAACCACTGCAAATTGTATATAAATCATATTTCTTCTTTACCCTTATATCCATTTTCAAGTTGTGAAAAGTTGATTAGTATTGTGCCCTATCCCATTCCAAATAATTTTCCAAGAGTATTATCAATAAAACTTGTTTTTCCTCCACTAGACAACAAGGTGGTTTTTTTCTTTGGTGTTGGGGGGGGGGGGGGCGGTTTATTGGTGCTTTTTTTTTTCCCTTTCAAATCCAATCTGGGGACAAATACAATGAGAAGTAGAGAACTATTAAAAGGTGATAGGATTGAGTACATAACCCTGCCAGGTGTGAGGATCAAAATGGCTCACAGCATAAATGCTTTACAAACATTGCTTGAGAACACCTGAGTTGAACTATGACAGAGGATTGCTGCAGTTGGACATGAGAGCTTTATATTGATTTGTGCAGCTCATGTTTATGTGTTGGTTTTATTAGATTTTTTTTTTAAAGACTCACAACCTTATAATTCAGTGCACATAACTAACCAATCTTATTCATGCAGAAGAGATCTTGAAGCTCCATGACAAGTCTTCAAGTGACAGAATGACTAAATTATATGCTGGTT
The DNA here is from genome assembly GCF_964195595.1 of Calonectris borealis. NCBI lineage: Eukaryota > Metazoa > Chordata > Aves > Procellariiformes > Procellariidae > Calonectris > Calonectris borealis. Next base: position 140,955,480 of record NC_134312.1, on the reverse strand, counting down.
ATAGCATGATGCTTATTCCTGTCCTACCCAGGTGGAGCTGTTCTTTACACTATGTGATTCAGCTATCAAATAGCAGCATGCGTGTTTGAAAGGCCAAGAGGAGGCTGTATCGAGAACCTGTCAAAAACAAATGTGCAAGCCTCTATGCAGCAGTCAGTAAATGTTCCTTGAATCACTCTTTTGTTAAAAAAAAAAAATAAACAAACAAATTCTTGTTTCTATACAGTATTTTTAATACAAAGCTTTAGTTAAACAACTTTTCTTTCTGCCTTTTGGCTTCATCTCTACATGACAGGTCTTCAGCTGAAGGGTGCCTATTAAGATTGACATTTTTATCAAATGTAAAAATTGTCAGATGAATGATCTGCCTAGGAACATAGGATCAGCTAAAAAGATAAACTCTTTGTAAGAATAAAAAATATATAGGATACCACAGTGTCCCCAGTAACCTACCCGTTTTGTCACTTGTCCTAATTTAATCCAGTTGGCCTGTTTCATTCACGCTGAGGCTTGCTTTTGTTTGCTTGCATTGTGATGCCTTTAAAAGAAATGACACTTCATCACTGACCACTGCACTTTGCTGATAAAGAAGGAACATTGGAAATTTTTGAATTTACAGTCTACATGTTTGTGATACAGCACTGCATTTGAAAACAATATTAGGCAAGTAATCGCTCTCTCCAGAAATGCACAAGGAAGGAAATGTATTTTCTTGTCTACACAAATGTTTTCCAGTAGAGACCAAACCTAAGGGCCATTACATCCAATGAAAAAAAAAAAAAAGAAAAAGAAAAAGAAAAAGATTTAAATTATCTTTGAATTAGAATCTTCTTGAGGACCAAGGTGTTTTGGATGCTAAACTGAATTTCAGTTTTAGTACTTGGTACAACTTAATAGGTTGTACTTGCACACAGCATACCAACAATAATTGCATCTATAGGATATACAGGCATATGAATAGAGAAGAGAGAGAGCAATAACAGCTGTATTTATATACAAAGCGGTCATAATTTCAAGATGATAAAAATGAGTAGGTCAAAATTAAATTTTATTTCGTATTATTCTTAGAAAATTACATGCCATCATAGATCTTGCTGGTTTGAGTTATCAGAAACTGCATGACATGTTTTCATGTTCTCAGTCTTTAATGATTCCTTGGAATATGATTCATAAGACAATGCATGCAGTCCCCTACTCAGCAGTATAAGCAAAAAATATTTGAAATGTCCTGCCTTAACACATATCTATATAGGTGCTACCTATACAGAAGCCTACATAGGTAATATTAATAGATCTAATATCAAATGCATATTTTGTAAATAAAATGAAAATAAAATGCGGGGTTCATTTGACATACGAAATCAGCTCACTTTTGCAAAGCAAAGTTCTGTTCTTATCTAGGAATTAAAATTAGTGGAAATAATTACTTCTTTTCTTAGGGTGACAGAAAAATAGTTTATTTCTTTAGTGCTAACAGAGGTTTTATACATTTAATAATTAATAAACTTAATTTGTGTCCCACGGGATGTGGACTACTGCCCTTCCATTTATGAGATATCTAAATTAGCAGTTATATTTATGTTTTAGGAGGAGAAAAATATCAGAGATTTCCATTTTGGTGTAACTGCTTGTAAACTGATCCAATTAAGCTTTGCTTTCTGGTCACCTACTTCTAAACATATGCGTATATGCCCTTAACATTATTAATCATTTAAAAACAGAAATCGGTCTAGAATTTTATAGGCGTTTGCTTTCAACACCGATCAAACATGGCTAAAGAGCTCTTTTTTTTTCTGTTTTCTCTTTTCTTTTTTGGTGGTAGCTTGTTTTTAAATACAAAGCATCTAAACTTGTAAGTGCATTTCTGCCGTCCTTATGACAAGCAGTACCCCCACGAAGCCTATAGATGCAAAAAGCTGAACACCGGCACCTTTTACCACAGTTCAAACGGCTACCATCCGCCCCTGCTCACTGCATTACCAAGGCTATTACAGTCCAGACTGGCGCACTCGACCTGCCCCGCCAAGCACCGAGGCGCTCCTCCGCACCTGAGCCTGCCTTTGGCGGAGTTTTGCGCCCCTACCTCTGATCCCGCACCTTTTCCCGCCTGCCTCCTTTCACCCCCACCCCAATCCGGATAAAAGACATAACCTTCCCTTTAAAACCCCGCTGCTGGCCCGCCGGGCTCCCGCAGCGCGACGCGGGCGGCCGCGCCTCCCCGCCGGCGGGCCCTGCACGGCCCAGGAGCGCCGGCGGGCGCGGGACGGCCCCGCGGCGGAGCGCACGGCGCTGCGGCGCGGGAGGCGGCGGGCGGCGCGGCTGGAAGGTCCCGCACCGCCCCCTGGCGGCCGCGCCCTGCCACCGCCGCGCCCGCGTCCCCCGTGAACTTGGCTCCCCCCGCGCCCAGCGCCCAAACCGGCCGAGTTTCCCGGCCGCGCCGCCATCTGTCCTTCGCCCCGCTCAAGGCACGACGGCGGGACACCCCCCCCGCCCCGACCCACCACCGCTTCCCGCACCCGCGCACCCCTCCGCACCCCCACCAACCCCCCCTGCCCGCCCCGACCCTGCGAGCCCGCGGAAATGTGTGTGGGGAAGGGTGGGTTGAACGGCGGCTGTCGGCGCGCCCCCCCCCCGCGCGCTGTCTGACGGGCGTCCATCAGGGCTGCTGCAGCGGGGCCGCCCCCGCTCCCCGGGGCGGTGGGGGGCTGGCGGCGGCCCTTCCCCTGGGGAAGGGGCAAAACCGCGGCGGCCGCGGAGGCGCCTCACGCCGCCAGCCCCCGCCTCGCCCGCCCCCGCCCCAGCTTTGCAGAGAAGCCGATTTACTGTCGAGCTCGGGGGGGGAGCGGGGGGCGGGCGAGCGGCAGCGGTGGTGGTGCGTGCCTTTTTTTTTCTTTCTTTTCTTGCGGCCCCCCCCCCGCTCCGCGCACGCTGGCTCTCCCCAGTGCCAGTCCCCGCTCCATCACGTGCGGAAAACCATGCCCATCACAAAAGCGGGCATTTTACCCAAGCCCAGAAAGGAAAGAAAGAAACGAAAAGAAGGAAGGGGGGGGGGGGGGGGGAGGGAAAAAAGGAAGAAGGGAAAACCACCACGGAATAGCTAAAGCCAAAGCGGGTGAACCGCTTAATCCCAGAAGAGCCAAGATTTCCTCTGAACAGCCGCCTCCCTTGTTCTCGCCCCCACCCCCGTCCCCTTTTGCTTTTTTGTGGTTGTGGTGGTGGCGAGGGAAGCGGTTAACCAAAAACCTACGTGTGGGTTTTGTGTTTCCCTGAAAACCACAGGCGCACACAGAGCATGAGGTACCGCTCCTGCCCCTCTCCGCGCTTGCAGGAAACTGTGGCTTCCCTCTTTCTCTCTCTCTCTGTACTGCAGATATTTTCCCCTCCTCTCCTCCACACTCTTCTGTTTATTTGGCTGTAAGGCAGAGCTACTTTGTAAACATCTCACACAGAACCCCAGAGCCTTTCCAAATAGCTGATTGCAGCAAAATGCCTCCAAACAAATTGTGGTGCAAGGGGGATATATGGGACGAGACCGAAGCGGATAAAAAAGAAATAAATTTGCATAAATATGCATATGTGGCAACAAGATCGCCTCTGATGGTGGAGATAGCAGAAACAAAGTATCGCTTTATCATGATGGGAAAAGTAAAAGCACAGACGACTGCAGCAAACTGGTCGCCCTTTGCCAGAGTACCAACTGCAACACCTCTCCCTCTCTCCCCCACCCTCGCCAAATTAAAAAAAAAAGGGGGGGGGAAAGCAACAGAATAAATGAAAATGAACACTGAAACGGCAAATCCGGTACTCCTACCTTAACACTGGAATAGCTGCAGAAGCATAGGGGTCTTTTTTACACAGCCAGATTCTTTCAGGAAATCCTCTCGGGCTATCATGCAGCCGGGATTATTCACACACGGTTCCTGCTCTCCTTTTTGGAATCCAACGCGATTCCCTTCTCCAAAGGAATGCAACGACCACGAAGGGGGGAAAAAAATTAAAAATAACAACAAGGAAGGCAACAACACTGGATTTGAAGGAAACTCGTGTTCTCGGTTGTAAGCGACCTACATTCAGGCAGAACATTCATCGCAATCAGTGCGAGAGAGTTGGGTCTGCGAGTAGGAGCTGTGATTGCCTATGCAGAGACCGAGCCGGGGAGAGACTGATCTGCAAGGCAAGGCGAGCTGGGAGAGAGAGGGAGAGGGGGGGAAGAGAGGGCGAGAGATGGGGGAGAGAGGTCCAGGCTGTACCAGGCGCTCTCTGCCTGCTATTGGACCAAACTGAATGAAATTTACAACGCCGGCAGCCAATAGCTCTCCACAGTCAGCCCCATCACTACAGAAACCATATCTCCATCCACAGCCTCTTGTGAGGAGCGTCGCATCCCCGCGCGAAGCGGCGGTGGCAGAGCTTGGCCGGGGCCTGTGGGGCTGAACAGGTGGGCAGGTCGCACATGGAGAAGTAAACCCGTGTGTTTGTGCGTGTGTGTGTGTGTGTCGGGGGGGATAACAATTCAGACTGTTGCTCTCCCTGCTCCATGATGGTATACAGCAAGCGCAGTCTTTGTTAACCCTTTAAAGCTGCAGTTTCTACAGTACCAGCCTGTTGTTACCATATTCACCCATATGCATTTACATGGAGCTAACAGTATAATTGCATACCAACCACTGAAGCATTTTGTTCCTATTCCCCTTCCTCCCATACAAAAATAGCAAAGTAGACATTTGCCCAGTGCCCGATCGTTTTAAAGAGATTTTTTTTTTCATAAGTAAATCAGTTATTTAACGTCCATATTTTAGTTAGCTAACCACTGCTGCGAAGGTTAAGCGTAAGGGCTGAAGAGGGGGCCCTGTGGTTATTGCTAAGTACTACAGCACAGGGTCTCTGGTTCACTTCCTGTGTGTAATTTCAGACTGAGGGTGGTGTAGCAAATACGTGTTCAGGCCTCCAAAGGATATGTCTTGTTTCACTCCACAGCGTGTTCCTTTGATCAGTTTAATAAGAGCACTTAACATCACCCAGAGCCTGAGACCTTGAACTGAGACCAGGTGAGGACTGGCCGAGTTCTCTGAGAACAAAGCAGAGAACGACATAAAGGGGTCTTGAAGATCTTTCCCTAATTTGAAACAAAAATCATATTCATACCTTGATGAGACTTCCTGACGCAAGACTTAGATTAGACTTCATAAGCCAAGTCTTTGACATTTTCAAATGCTGAAAAAAAGAAATCAGCAGCTCTTCTTTTCTAGATGCTTTGTTTCTACCACCACGTCAGATCCTCAGAAGAGAGAGATAGTGCTTTGTTTTCTCAAATCTGAATTCTGACTGTGATATCGGGCTTATCAATCAATTCTATGCTCTCCTGTTTCAAGTGGTAAAGGAATATATACTACCTGATTTAAAGATACCATCTAGCAGATAACAATAGGCCTGTTGTGTGTCTGTTCTTATATAGTGTTTTATTCTATGGTATGAAGGATACTTCCTTCAGTATCACTTAGGAAGGCATGTTTTTGTTTTAAATGTTGTAAATCTAAGTACAATCACTGACTTAAAATGTTTTCAGCAATGCAATAGCTACATTAAACTGTTAACTTATTTGTCAGTGAAATAATTGTTTTTATATTACTTAATTATATGTTTTGCCTTACTTATTTTAAGTGACTGTAGCAGCAGGTGTTCATGCAAGTGAATTTTACTGCTTTTGTTATTTTAATAACACACCAAGAATGTGCAACCAATCATATTGCTTGACTGAGTGAACACTTTGACACATTTAGAAAAGATGTCATCTTGCACTGCCATCTGTCCCAAATTTTGCAGGACAGTCTTTATTTTGATGAGTATGTCACACATTTTACAAGATAAATTTGGAGGATATTAAAGTATGCACTAGTTAATCTGAATAATGATCTCCCACCTGTGTTGTAATATCAGGAGGCAATTTATTACAGGTTACCAAAGGACCATCTCTAATGTTTGCAAATAATGTTTGCAACTATGACCCAAATATTCTCAAATACAGCAATAAAGCTAAACTTTCCATAGACTCTACACAAGGGTATGATCAAAGGATTTAAGTAAAAGGCATTTGGTCAGAACCACAGACTGCACTTTTTTCCTCTTACAACTTTCAAAAACGTAAATGTACAGTTGGAAACTGTGTCTTATTTGGGAGGGTATCTGCAGCAATCCACTGCATATTTATAACAGCAAGCAGGAGTCCGGGAGCAATCATTCAGAGAGAAGAATGCCACTTGCTAAGTAACACCATCACTTCTTACAAGGAGGCATTGTATTCTAGTATTAACCCAACTTGACTCTACTTGTAAACAGTGAAATCTAAAGAAATCACAGTACATGACAGTCTGACTGAAGACAGGCCAAACTCTGCTGGGTTCCATCCCATGCAACCTCTTTTTGTGTCAGTCAAACTGAGGCATGATTTGGTCTCCCATGTCCAATCACTGTAAAATTTCCATGAGTTCATTTCTAAATCAGATATAGTGTGTTGCATACTGATGCTCAAATTAATAACAAGAAAGTATAACTGTTTGACAAAGAAAAGAAAAAGTGCCTCGCAAATTTTGTTTGGTTGGTTAGCTATTCATTCCAAAAAATTAATATTAAAAATGCAAACTTGAAGCAGAACAAGAGGGGCTTTCTACAATTGCGTGAACAGCAATTGACTCTTTACCCTTCCCTGTCGTCTGCTTGGTCTTCTTACTCAAATATTCATAATGCCAACAGACTTCCATTCCCCTTTATGCAAGGGTGAACCAGTACAGTCCTAATACACTTTATGTAGTTGGAATCGGATCTTTCACTAGGTTCATGGTGCAAAAGGCTCATCTTAAGTGGACTGAAATCCACAATGAATCGTCTACTCAGGTTACTGGATGAGCTCACTTGCTGGCTACAAAGGTGATAATACATAGCAATCATAGTCCTTTGTAAGACTTCAAGTGAATGAGAACTGCAGAAGAAAGTCATGCCAAACTGCAAAACAGAAAGGGATTAAAAGGAAATAGAATGAGTCCACCAGGTCCACCAAGTAAACAGGAAAAATCGAGAGATAATTTTGAAATGGACTTGCAGAAAAATAATATTTGGGTCAATAGTAAATATTTCCTAGTTAAGTAGCCCCAAAATGCTGTTTACTAAATTTCAAGAAAGAAATTTGTTTCCCATGTGACTTCTTACGGTTTGCTGATAAAAGAAAAAGTTGATCTGTAACTATTTTCACATGAAATGACACAGATTAACAAAAATACCACCCAGAAAAATCACATATATATTTTTAAATTCAAAATCTTTCATTTATAGTAAAATGAAATGCTCACTGTACTACTGTTTATACTGTATGCCAGATAAATCAGAAATATATTGTAAAGTCCCATCTGCATGGCCAATATTATAATTTCAGAAGTGTACTGTGAGAACAAATACTCACTAGAACTTCCCAAAGATACGATGCTTGCCATGATACATGCTTGATTTTTTAGTTACATTCTAACTGCATTCTCCTTAGCATGTTTTACTAAAACTTTTAGTGTTATTTTCTCCTTTTGAGAAAGGTCCAAACCCAAAATACTGTAGACATAGATAATAGTACAGAAAGATCACTTCACCTATTTAGGTCTTTTTTTAGAGAGCAAAATACAGGAATTTCTACTTATACAACTTCTGAGATGCAACCTTAAATTTCATAAGGGGGATAAAGACATTGACTTTAACAGAGCCAATGTTTCAGTCCTGGGAAAGTGGAAGCAGTTGCTGGGCTTTGGACTTTCTTGTGTAAAGTCAAAGCTAGAAAAGACCATTATAATTATCCATAGAAATCTCTCATATCATTTAGGCTAAGTGCTTCATCAGTTTGGTTTTTTGTTAGGTCTATTTTTTTGTTTTGTTTTCTTTTCTTTTCATAAAGCCATCTAGTTACTGTAGAACTAAAGTATGTGAGTTTTCCCTTAAAAAAAAAAAAAAGGTAAATATTTCACATTGTGCAAATTCTACAACATCTGAGTAAATTTTACCAGTACATAATTACTCTCACTGTCAAAATCACGTTCCTGACTTGTAGTCTTACAAAATTGAACTTCACTTTGGCCTTGTCTATTAAATTAAAGAGCCTTTTAGTATTAACTTCTTTTTTCAACTTATATACTTTACAGATCTTGATTAGTCAACCCTCTAACCTTCTTATTGTTGAGATAATTAAATTCTGTTTTGTTCATCTCTTACTACAAGGCAGGCTTTCCAGACTATGATTCATCCTTGCAAGGCTTTTCTCAACCTTCACCATTTATCAATATCCTTTTAAAACTATAAACTCTGGAACAGGATATGAAATTGTCATTGCAGTCATATTAATGCAGTATTTTACTCTGAACTCTCAGTTTTATTTACACAAGGATGGCATTTAGTCCTGGCCTCTATGTGAGCTGGGAACTCGTGTTCCTGGTTACTAATCATGATTTCAACATTTTTTCCTCTGATTTACAAAAATTCATCTTCTCATCTTAAAGTGTGACCTATTTCTCAGTTTTAATACACATATCATTCTATAAAGAGACCAATTTACAATACATAGATGTTTCCTAACATCTACGGAAAACTATTTCATTGTCATTGGTATTTTTCACTATAGATAGTGTTTGCAAACTTTTCCTGCAATTATTTAATGTTTCCATTGAGGTCCTCACTAAGGTCTTACATGCTTAGTTTTTGCTGATTTTTTCCACAAGAAAAAGAGAATAATGATGAAAAAAGCTAATGCTTTGTTGTGTGAAGACCCTCCCTCTGTTATCAATGTGCTTGTCTATCTTTATCTCACACACAAAAGAAAATATCTTCATGGGTTGCCAGTGATGACACTGAACTGGAAACTGACTCCAGTTCTTGCATACCCTCTCTTAGCATTCATGATCATTCAAAACAAGGTTCTTCCTTTTATCTGAAACTAGACCTAATTAAGGAGTCAAACTCCTGATCAATATCTGACAATACCACAATAACAGCATTTCTATAGCGTAGTGTCTTTAATCTTCAAAATGTCACCCAAGCACAGTGAAGTTAATCATGAGATTAATTTAATGGTTATTCTCATTTTGCATGTTTGGAAACATGCAAAAAGTTCATACAGCGTATTTCTGTGGAATATATTCTGGACAGCTGAAAACTTGCTCTGCCCATGCACTTTGCCCAGAAACCGCAACATCTAATCAACACAACACAAGGCCAGAGGTGATATTTATAACTATAGTGAGTCAAGACAATCTCTGTGCATATTCACAGCCTATGTCCCTATTGCCATTTAGGTCTGTATCTTTGGAGGACAGACCCTTATATGTTCTGTATTAGGCATTATACAGGTACAGTGCAATCAGGCTTCTTGAGTGCTACAGTAGTTAATAATTAATAGCATTAAAAAAGCTCCTACCACAGGCAAACAGACAAAACTGAGTCTTCTTCAATAATAAGCCTAATTATTCCCTGTGCTATATAACCAGCCCATTTTTTAAGGGTTTATATGGTTAGATTTTGATTCAGATTAATACTTTGAGGTAATTCCATGTACCATTCACATAAACGCTGCAAGTGCAGTTTGCCCTACATACCCATAGAAATCTTGATTTGATCTTGACAAATGCGGTCTGTAACTTTCATTGATATGAAAGACTGAGCTAACCAGAGGCTAGTTATCCACCCCTGCTTCCATTCTCTTTTAGATTAGATACAGGCACAAAGTGCCTTGGAGTCAGACCTTAAAAGCTTTGTGTAACCTTTTTAGTTTTAAAGGGCTACACAGACTGATAAGTTATTAATATTAGAAAGAATTATTTATAGCATAATTAAGGATTACAGAAAAGCATATGCCTAAGACTGTATAAGAAACAAAAAACAGTTTACCAGTATGTATGTGCATCTTAAACTTTAACTGCACTTGAATAGCACAGGAAAGAGAGCAGAAATACCATTAAATAAAAGCAAACAGAAATGAAATACAGTCCCTAAATACCTAAAGCTAATGTCACAGCTCACATTCATTTACATGTCAGCTCTCTTCAGCAACTTAGGTTTCATCTACAGCCATAATGTTAAGGATCTGGATGTTCAAAACCAAACATAATAGCTCCACAGGTAATTCCCTTGACAACTGCTGGTCTATAAGACATTGCTTACAGACCTGTGGACTTCAAAAAAAGACTATAGCTGCAAGCTTCAAATGGCAAGTAAGTTTTCTGCAAAAATCATTCTTGGAAGTTGTTAGAAAGTCTCCTGCTTTTGGGCTACAGAGACAATTAGAAGATCAGAAGTGTTGGAATTATTTTCCTCTTTGAAAATAATTGCATAAAAGATGGTCTCAGTTGTAGGTAGTGATACCTATTTCCAAAGGCCCTTCTCACTGGATTATATCATTCATGCTTTTCCTGGCCAAAATAATCCTTTTTCTTTTGCTACCCAAAGTACAGTTTCAGATGGAATGTGGAGAGTGCTTTCTACCTAAAGTAACCTCCATTGTACTGCAGTCTTCCGAGAATATGTTTTTGAAACTCCGCAGACTGATGAAGGCATTGAATAGAAGTCTCCTAAATTCTCTCACTGAATGTTTGAGCAAAAAGAGCTATTATATAGTGACAAGGCAATTCTGGAAGCATTAATGTCTCTGACAGTGACTTTCATAAGAAGATCTGGGTATGCATAGATATTCTCTGAAAGTGGCTCAAGTATCAAGTCACTTGCAGGACCTGAGTGCGAGATCCCCAAGCAATGAGAACACTGCCAAGTTCTACCTGTCAGCTGAGCCACCTATTCATCAGCATATTGTTAGTCCATCCCAAATGTGGGGCAATTTCCTTCACACAGATTCCAAGTAATGTGGTTTACTTTGTAATTAAAAGAGCTAAAGGCATTTATAGACAAGCACTAGTGAGACTAGCTCCAGCTTTAGCGCCACACCTCTGCCAGAGATCATCATTCCCTGAAATTAAATCAGCAGAAGAGAAGTTTGCATATGTGTTAACCACTTAGTATAAGGCAACAGACTATATTAAATGAGCAGTGAATAAGAGTTTAAACTAACCTGTAAGAGAAAAGGAATATTTGTTCTGCCACGCTGACTGCAGCAGCAGAACAAGAGCAAACAGCTTGGGATGGGGGAATAATGTCTCAAACTGTGGCTGTTGCAACTGTTTGCTAAGTGAAAGAAAATCGGAGTGCTAACAGAGCCCACAAGCTCAGCCAATGCGAGGTAGCTCATTAAGCCACATAAATTTGGTGACATTTGTTTGTATGCCCACAGTTAATGCTCTAGGGTTCTGGCTGGGTTTAGGAAGAGTTAGGTACAAGCTGTTCACGCTGAGCGGGTCTGGGAAGACCAGAAAGAAACTCTCAAATCTAAATGGAAAATACCTCGTGAATTTGGGTACTTACAGTACAGGCAATCACTTCTGAATAGCAACTTTACAGGAGTCTGACCTCCTCAGAAACACTACTTCAGTTTATGAGCCATTTAAAAAACAAATTATCTTAATTTCAGATATGAAAAGACATAAGATCGGTTGGCTTAAGAAGAACAGTTTGAACAAATAATGGACATAAATAAACAGATGAAAGCCACTGAATGGGTTAAATTTGTTATGTCCAAGTCGCTGTCAAATCTTCAGCTAAGAACAGGAAGTTTATTGGCAATTTTCTGAAAGAGGAGGAATCCAATGATAAAATGTGAGCCATTTGTCTTCCCAGCCATTAAAGGAAATTCACTTTAAGGATGTTTCTGGAGTGGCTGCTGCTGCTGCTGTGCCCATTATAATTTATCAGTGTGTCTGCTGGTAGTATTATCATCAGTAGGGGCTCAGGTGGACTTCCATTAGCGCTATCAAAGTCCTCATTGGCAAAATATTCCACTGACCTAGACAGGATCTATCAAAAGCTTTCAAAGCCTCATCTGCCATGGATATTTTTTCTGCTAATTATTTTCAGCAAATTTGTAAGATAAATCCTCAGAATGAGTTATCCAGGGAAAAGCAGCAACCACAAACATATTTAATAAATAAAACTGTGTCCATCATCATCATGTTCATTTATTTATAGGTCCTACCCTTCTCAGCCTTCATCTTCTTGTGTGACATTTAGAATATAAACTCTCTGGGAGATATATTTTCTTATCTATCTCCACTCATGTCCTAACTTTGATAGGGGTCTTTGGACACCATCACAGTACACATGTTTAAAACTAATATGGCTATATGTAACAAATGTAACTAAGCACACCTATTTAACCATATGTTGCATTAGTTTTATGGCTCTGCTGCTTGCTTTGACTTAAAGCTGTGTTAAATTCATGCCAAGTAATGAAAAGTCAAGCTTGAGTAGTTTCTTTGTCTTATATGTCTACACACGTGTGACAGCCTGAGAAAGGGAGAGGGAAGGTTACATCTAAGACCAGACCATGTAAAAAAATCTCCTAATTCTTTGTCAAACAGCAACACAGACAGTGTGTTCTACAGGACTGTAAAAAAAGATGCATTGTATTATCCTGTTAAAAAAGGCGACCTGTGCAAAAATGCCATCCTGAATGACAGGCTTAACTGGTCATCGTCTGCCCTTCCTGACCTCATACTATTAATAAAGTTGTAATATTAATTGATATCTTATTTGCATTAACAATTATATGTATTGCAGTTTCATCCCATGAGGTTTAGTACAATCACATAAAAAGACAGTGTCTACCCTGAAGCCCTTATTACATATATTTAATATGGGAGGTAACGGGTGCAGCGGGCAGAAGCGGAGCTGCATAAGATTACAGTAAAAACGCTTTTGAAAAGTGGTAAACAACTATCACAACCATCACGTACAAATTTATTTTTAACAAAAGAGTGATTTGTGGCTCTCTCTTTTCCTTTCTCCCAACATATCATTGCCCCTTTTAGCACTTATTTCCTCGTATGGTTGTCAGTCATTCCATGCAGCCGGCAGGGTGAATGAAAACAATCCACTATGATCAAATGCAGTTACTGTCTCTCTGCACCCTTTGATCACTCACTGGACTCAAGAGAGCGAGGTGAAGGTGGTGGATTTCTATCACTATTTGACATGTCTCACAAAACACTTTGTAACCCACTTCTAAAAGTGCACTTGTCAAGACCAAAGATGGGAAAAATTGTAGTTTGCCTCTTTACTTCAACTAAGTCAGTTAAGCTAGCAAGCTAGGAAAGAAATGCTGTATTCTGGCAAAAGTTAACAGAGTGTGCATATAATTTTCCTACACATTTTGAATAACTGTTGGTTCAATACTTTAAAAAAGCTTGTCTTCTGCTTTTCTTGATGGCTATTTCTGAAGATGATAACTTACATAAATAATTCCTTAAACTTGGATTCCTTGAAATGTAAAATAACAGCTAGCATTGACACTGCTGCTGCTGTGTCTCCACATGGGTTGACCTTTGCAATTTGGGAGATCATAGTGAATACAGTAATACTGTAGTGGCACTTTATGTTAGCAATGGGTATTATCACCAAATAATTTGAGAGGACTCCAAAGAAAGCCCTGGCTTAGCTCTCAGTGGACTACATTGTTACTCCTGCTTAACCTGCAGAGTGAAGTCAATGTAGCTGGGCTTTTAAGTACCTACAGGAGTAATAAATAAATAAATAAACAGAACCAATCAAGTTGAAGCTCTGAGATTACATGAAGTGCAGTGTGACTTGATAAGGTCACAGAAAATTGAAAAGAATGAGTGTTCGCTTGCAAGTTTGGTTTGGAGGAAGCAAGTTTTCAAATAGCAGCCAATACATTTGAACAATACAAGCAGCTGTTTACGTCTATTCAGAAGGTGGTTTCTAAGTGTTCTGGCTTACAGGATCTGATTATTCAGGAGGTTATTACATACAGCTGTCTGTCCTGCCGCTCTGTGAGGTACTGCCATATCATAGCAAGGTCAACAGAATGGGTAGCACGTCTGTTCCTCAGTTTTCAGAGTTTGCCATTTTTCTGTTAACTGAGACTAGCATTCACTATTATAAGTGGCAAATTTTGTTATAACAACAGTTTACCACAGTTTACCTTTATACATTGGTCTGTGAGTGAATAAGGCAAAAAACTCTCATTTATGGATCTCTTTGGACTTGACGTGATTAGCTGTGGGAGCATCACATTCTTATTGCAGACACATTTTAAATCATTTGGAATCCAGGCTTTGCCCCTCACAGATACAACTTGCATCAGTCTGGCAATGTAAAGGAATTGAACGATATCTTCAGATAGGAGTATCTTGATGCAAGCAAACATTGACTTTTTGCCAACTCCAAACGTCGTGATGGTATGTCAGAGGTGGAAGGTGCTTAAGCAGTGGGCACTGAGTGATTCTTTCTGGCAGAGCAGCTCCTTGGGCATTTCTGTCTGTCAGTGCATATGACATAAGCCCTAAGGCTGTGCTAGAGGCCAGCTGGATCCAGCTAGCACCCAAAATGCAATTTGTATGTTGAACATTGTGCAAGGCATGGACATGCCATGTGTGTCTACTGTTTGTCTCTAGTGAGTAGTTTCAGCCATAGGCAACTTTTCTGTTCTAAACACAGACAAGATAACTGAAGATGATAATAGATTTGTTGGTTTGCCACAAGCTAACACATCTTCATGTTTTTTTTTTAATGATTTGTGCTTTCTAATCTCCCTAATCCCAGCTGAGAACTCAGATTTGTAAACAGTGATATAAAAATAATCTTATTTGGAATCTGTGTTTGTTACATTTGTCAGTAGATGACTAACCTAATAACACACAGTAAGCAATAGATGTGAATCAATTGACCTGAAAATATTTAGACTTCCAGGCAAAAGGCGTATTCTTCTGATAGGTTATACTTCTTCTGAGTATGGAAAAAAAAGAAAACTAATGATATACCTTTCAGTAAAGATTTGTTGCTACCTGATAAACAAGCTCCAACCTATAGAAATCCTGTGGATTTTTTGCAAACCTGAAGCATTGTAAAATCCTTTGTACAATTTCGTCTATCTTTCAGTATTTAACACTTATTTTATTGTGTTTTAGTCAAATATTTTTTAAAAAGTAGCCAATGGGAATCAATTAGCAAAAACTGAAGAATGTTATACTATCAAATTACCTTAAATAAAATCATGTAGGATTAACTGTTAAACTGATATTTTTTGAAAAATCTTGGCACTATTAAAGCCAGTACTAAAGGCAAGTTAGTGTAAAGGAGGCTGGGATTTCACCTAGCACTGAAAAGAGGAAGAAAAAAGGGAAATATTTTAAAAGATTACTATTTCTTTTGGTTTTTTTCCTCAAATAGCCCACACATTGACATATTGAATTGAAAACCCGCTACTATTTTCTATAATTTTATCTGTACTAAGTAATCAAGATTGAGATCATATTTGCTTTGCATGGCCTGTCCCTAATGAAATGACAATCCCTATCCTAAAAACTCTATGATCTAACAAGCTAATGCGAAGAGTAGTGGAAAGATTCCCGTTGACTTTAGAACACATTAAATTGTTCCCTAAGTATGACTGGAATGTTTGATCATTTAACAGTGCATGCTTTGGAGGGCCTGCGAACGTGGAGAGAGAAAGAGGGCTTTCTTCCTCCCAAGTCATGAATAATTATAACACTTCAAATATTGTCACTTGTTCTTTTGTTGTGACTGTCAAAAAATATAATAGTTCTTTACACCAAAAAAAAAAAAAGGGAGGGAATATACAAATGAGTATCTGTAACGCACTATCATTCATTCTGGATATAAGAAATTATTTTCCACCAGGCATATTTTCGTACCTTTTGAATAAAACTTTTATTATGGGAATCACTCACTTTATAAAAATTAAAAGCAATAATGATCAACTAATATTCATGATAGGGATTCAGTGATACTGAAACTAAATATGTCCCCAGATCTACAGGTCTTTGCTCTGGGATGCTCACCTAATCAGTCTAAGGTAATTCTATAATTATTGCTCATGTAAAGCAAGTTTAGTCTTTCAGTTTTCAGCTGTACTCTTTTCCTTTCTGAGAAGTTTCCAAAAGCTCAGATAAAGTATTGACAAAGGAAAACAAACAGTAGCATGGTCAGATCCATTCAGTAAGTCCTGGCTGTGGCTAATGATTGTCATGAATTGAATATCAAAAGTCATGAAGTACCATCTTTCACTGACTTCTGCTGTAGAAACATCCTTTTTTTTTTTCCCTTTCTTAAATTTTGGCAATTGGTCTCTGCTAATTTGCCATCATACTTAAAATTGGGGAAATTGTAGAGAAAGGTTCATGACTGTTACTAGTATTCAACATACGTTTCCAATACTGGAGGCTTTCATTGCCAAAATATACCCATGGAAAACTTTGTGATGTCCTTCTCTAAATGCTCCTGGAGTTCAGATTTAACCAATAAATGTATTTCATCATCTAATCTTAGTCTTGAAGCAAATACAAATTATCTTTTTAGATGAGTAGATATTGAGAATTTTGATCTGTGTAGTACCCCTGGCATTCCAGATGAAAACACAGTGCATGTCACTAAAACACGGAGATAAAATAAAATTCCGGTTATTTGGCCTGCTCATTATCAGAGAGTTGTACTATATTTCTTTATAAAATTAAAATGTTGCACTGTTTGTGTATGATCATCTAGTATCATATATAGGTATATAATTGTGTGTGTGTAAAATTATTTACACGTATTAAAAATAAAATCCTCTGAAATATTTGCATTTCTAATCATAACACTTAGAAGCTTTCAGAAGTTGTTTGACAAATATAGATGTTTTTCACCAATGAAAGAATCTTATTTACTCCAGTACTTCCCTATTACATAGAGTGTACAGGACATTGTTAATGTTTAGAATGTGCAGAAATTAAAAGCAAACACAAGACAGTTTCCATTCTCTCTCTTTTACAGCTGTATCAGAAGATAAAATGCTGACTTTTCAATTTGCCAAATGGATTAGAGAATCTGTAGCATGTTTCTGATTCCTAATTCAGAAATATCAACCTAAAGTTGCCAGCAATCTCCCGTCAGTGTGAATCCTCCACTCTGACACATCAGCTTAAGTACATGGAAACATCTTTGTGAAGTCAAATGACTTCTTTGAGGTCATGCCTCTGAAATAAATACTAAGTTTGTGAGGCATTACCTTATTTGATAATAGAACATGTTCTTTTTTTCTCTATTTACATTATAAGCTAGCTCCTTGGAGCAGAGTCTTTAGTCACATTTGTCCAGCACAGACTGGCTTGGTATTGCCCAGCCCTCAAAATAATGAATAGAATATTGTGAAAAGTAAAGGAAAACATTATTTGGGACAAGATTGAACCTAGCTATATTACATTATCACAAGGAGCTTCCAGATTAAAAACGAGGTCCTTAACATGCTAGGTTAAGAACAAGTAGATTCTGCCCATAAAGATGTTCTATCTATTACTGAATTGAACAAGCAAAAGAGTAGACAAATATGCATGTATATACACATACACACATATACTTGTTGATGTATCTCATGTGTCAGTAATATTATGGGCACTAGTGGTCTCTGTTTTTACTGTTCTATCTCATATGAAGAAAAGATCTAACATTTTAGTAATATTAAGGTAGGAAATTGAACTGAAAATAATATTTTAAAGTTTTTCTTCAGGACATATTGTCCTATAATTAAAAGCAATTATATACATGTTACAGATATGAAAGAGTATGTGTGGACATGTACATGAATTCACAATCATACTGAATTTTGTTTTAATTCTTGAATGTAAGATAATCTAACTATTCTGAATCCGTTCTTACAGTGTTGTGTCTATGTCACTTAATTCAATTACCTGGTGTTCAAAGGTAAGAAATGGCTGCAGAAAATCAACCAGACAAAAAACCAATAATGTTTATTGGCTGAGAAGAGAGAGGGTCTAGGAGGTGGACTAATAATTTCACCCTGAACAGTGGGTATATGTTTGCCATTGATCACTTAACTTTACATAGTCCAGACAAAAGAAAAAAAAAAAAAAAAGAACAAAGAGTAGCTATAGCAAGGGCAGTATTTTTCTTTCAGTGTTTAAATACCTTTTCTTTTGAATACTAATTTTGCACATGTGTCTCTTGGTTTTCATTCTGAAATTGTATTTTATATCTAGCAAGGAATTTCAGGTGGTCCAAAATTTGTTGTATAATACAGCATTTTTTCTTAAGGACATGAAACTTCTATTCATGGGTGTGTTTGAATGAGGGGGAAGAGTAATCTGATTTCAGAATCTTTAAGAAGGATTTAAGAATCTGACTTCAGAAATCTTTGAAATATATTACAGATTCCTATACGACATGGAATGTATCTAAATAAATCTCTCCTCATGCCTTACCCTGTCACAACCACAATGTGAAACCGGTGGTCCAATCTGTGTGGAAAGAGCTGGTTGGGGATGCATTATTAACAGGACATATAATCCTCTCCTAATTTAGCAGAATCAGATTTGTGTAACCAGCAGCAGCTGTTAAGAAAATCTTGCAATTAGTTTCCAAAACTTCCCTTCAGTAACATTTCCATAATGCTACACTAATGGATTTATATGTTAGAAACAGAAATTAGAAGACACCACAAAGAAAAATTGTAACTGAAAACATTGCTAAAGAGCTTTTAAAAAAGATCACATTTCCATAGTTTTTTACATTGCATGGTATTTATTGCAGCAGAAGCATCAGTCAGATGTGATCTCATTCCAGAAGGATTCTCTGCAAACTCAGAACAAGGGTTGTGTGTTTGAAAAGCGTAGCAAAGATAGTTATGCATAAGAATGGTGGTTCTTATGCAGCATCCCTTCTTTGGTCATCATAGAGAACTACATCCCAAATCTCATAATTGCACTGAGTGGAAGCCCAGATGGACCCATCAGCTTAAATTACACATGCTGCTGGATGTAAAATTGTATTTTGTGTGAAAAATGGCACTAGAATTTGTCTGGAATTTAAGAGAGCGAGTCAAACCAGATAGCAAGACAAGCTTTATTGTCTGTAGCACAAAACCCCACGGTCACATAAAACACCTGGACAAGTCCCTGTTCTTACATGGTTAAAGTCAAATATCTAAAGCCAATGATGAAATTAGTATAGCTATATCTATTATACACGTGGAAAAGTTTTCAGCCCTTGCAGGCAAAGATTGACTTCAAGTATGAACTTTTCCCAAGTTAGTTCTAGTACAATATTTGGAAAGTTCAACCAAAATCATGTTATACTATTGGTTTTTGAAACAAGGAAACTGACTTTTTACACTTTTTTATTACTTAAGGCATTTATTAAATAAGCTATTGCTTTTGAACTAACAGAGCTTCTTCTGATGGAGCTACTATTATGATATCCTCTTGATATATTAACAGTCTTACTCTTATGTCAGTTAGAATTAACAGTGCAGGTCTTAATAGCATAGTAAATATTCTTGGTCGTACTGGAAGACTGAGGAATATCGGTACAAGATACTGCTTTTTTATATGGTATATATTTCATCAATAGAGTTACAAGGGCACATAACACTCTGCACGTGTTTTCTGCTAAATTATAAACCAATGCATAAATATGGCAGCTGAATACAGTAAATAATCAACAAAATAAAGATCAAAAAGAAAAGTGTAATAGTGTGCATGTGAGTAAGGATTGAATTGTAGAAGAGTATGTTAATAATCAATAATTGTTACTGCAATTTTGAAACTCCATGGCAGGACAAAGGAGATTTTACGGTTTGAAGAACAAGTTAAAAGTGGCTCAAAGGATGTCTCAATTTATTTTAAAGGTTGGTGTCTATTAGAAGGATATAATTAACTGTGAATGGATATAATTTTCTTTAAAGACAAGAGAGTGTACAAGTGAGGTGCAGAATGAAAAGAACATAGACCAGCACAAAAGATGAATGGAAGGAAAGACTTACTAGCCACATCTGTATGAACAGAAAATCATTTTGAGCCATGATGAGGCATTCATCTAAAAAACAGAATCAGTTTTTGGTTTAAAGCTTGGGACTTTCTTTCAGTCGAAGACCTGAGGTAGTTTAAAAAAACAAAAACCACCACAAAACAAAACCTACAAACCTTTACTGAACTTTTTGTTTGAACACTTCTCACAGTTTCTTTAAAAACCAAATTCAAATTAGAATATTTGATAAGTTTAAGTGACAAGCATATGTGGTACGTTCATGAAAAGACAAGAAAAGAGAATTCCTTTAATACTTTTTGTAATACCTAAGTCAGATTTTTTACTTAGAACAGAAGGACTGGTGTTGGCCCTATCAACAGGAAGAAACTATACATAAAAACAGAGGAAACGCCTTACTGGGTCAGCTCAATAGTCTCTGTGGCCAAACAACTTGTGTCTGGCAGTAGCAATAGGAAACCCTATTTAAACACATGAGCTTGGTCACTTTCTGTGTTTCTTTCCCTTTGTATTCACCCGATATCTGTACCTGTTACATTAGAAAAACTAGACAGGACACCCCAGACTGGTCCTTTCAATGTCCATTTATTGATCTGTTGCACACGAATTTGTCTAGCCCCTTTATGACCTTACTGATAACATCTACCACCACAGTGGCGATAAAATAAAATGCATGTTTGATTATAGAGAGAAAATGCATAACAGAAAAGTCTGCTTTAAATACATCCCAGTACAGAAATCTCAGTCTTGGGAATATACAATATATGTAAATTATTTGGTAATTATATAAACTAAACCTTACCTACAGCTCTCTTGCAGATGATGGGATCAGTTATTCCTTCTCCATATTTTTACTTCCTTGGGGTTTGAACATTCACCCTCTACAATGCAGGAGGTTTAACGCAGTCAAACTTTGTGAAGTTCTTTGGGATGTTAAGAAGAAACCATACAAGTGAAAAATATTATTTCCTGTGATCTCCTACTTGACCAACACTACCCCTTTGCTTTGGAAAAGGCTAGTAGAGTGTATTCAAGATAATTTACACACTAAGAGTTTAACTTAACAAGGCAAGAAAGAACAAATGGAAAATGGAGCTAGGACTTCCATTTTTGGTTTGTTAAGATTTGCTCTACAGAAGCAGAGCAGAGACTGAGATGAAAATTGGAACACAGCAGCAAAGCTATTATTAAAGCCATTTGTTGTTAGATGATGGAGAAAGGAGAATGAAATAGGGTGTTGCTAATAGGGACATATTCAGCAAATTTGTGACCTTTTTGTTAGCAAAATGCAAAGCGCTCTCACAACGAGCACCAGTTTAGTGCTACTACTGTTTTCAATGTATATTGACTGAACTGTGGAGTTTTGGGATGTACACCTAAAGGAAAAATTCCTCATATTGACAAAGCAGCATGGATTAGAGGAAAGAGGTGGGCCAAATTACTAAGTGCTTACTTGGGCAAAGCTCCTCAGTGGTATTGCTGCTCAGATAATTGTTGCATGCAGAGATTTTCATCTGATTAACAAGGTATGGAAATATACACCAGAACAAGGCAGATACTCTGTCATCCAGTTTCTGATTTCAGCACTGAAAACCAGATTAGATAAGAGCTTCTGTCACTCTGTATTATGTTTTTACATCTTCGTATAATTATAGGTGTAAACGGCAAGAGCTTCAGAAGAGTTTCTTTAAATGTAAAAAGTTTTCCTCCTATGCCAATATTTGAGCAACGCCTCAGTAACCAATTAAGACTGAATGACTTCTCTTCAGTCAGACAGTAAGTGAATCAACCTGAACCCGTGGTCAAGTTCACATATCCCAGCCTAGACAGCAGCCAGTTTCTGTATTCCACGAATACTCACGCTTGTCACAAGTTGTCTGCATCCAGATTCTAAAGGAAATTGGTGTGCAGACTGGCTCACTCAATATTTAACGCTAGCTTCAGCAGTAATTAAAAATTAGGAGAGATCTTCAGGAAATCAATTAATTATGCATGCAAAATGCACCAACTAAATTTAGATGCACAATTAGATGACTAATCATAGTTTGAAAAGGTTGAGAATTGCGGTCGCACACTTATAAGGATGCTGGTGACCTATCCTATCCCAGATGGCCGTACTTTCCTGTCTAGAAGCTTCCTAGTTTGTTTGTTACTAAGATCTGTTAGTCAGATATTTGACACACCTGTAACACAAGATAATGCTTGACAAACTTTTTACACTGGCAATACTAGCAAGTGTCAACATCAAGAGTCCAGAAATTTCAATATCCAAATTTCTTTGCTCACTAATGGGAATATCCTTATCCCCAATTTTGCGGAGTTTCAATGCAAGTGTCTCCAGAAACTTGCCTTTGCAACAAATCAGTGTTATTAAAAAATGAACCTCCATTTGGGATGGCATGCAGGGTAGTATTTATCAGCTCAGATTTGCATATCAAGCTCTGGGGGAAATGGTAAGTTACGTCTGTCTTGAAACTACTATCCCACTTCAAAACCAATGTTATTTAGGGGCAAATACCAACAAATTTGGGAATAGGTTGTTACTTCCAGTGCTGCATGTTCTGCTATATTTCCCAGTGTGACAACTCTAGTGATCTCTAGTCATTGATCTCTAGTCATTTGACAACTTTAATAAGCTACTGCCTAACCATCTGACTAGCTCACCCCTGATTAATTCCATTTTTGTCTTTTCAGGGATCACTTAATCTTCTGATGGAAGTTCCCAGTACAGTTAAATTTGGTTTGCAGGAAAACTTCAGTTTTACAATATAATCAGTTCTTGCTGGTTCACACAGAGGCTTTTTAAACTTTTTGTTTCATTTAGTTTTGCTTTATTTTGTTTTGCTTAATATGCTCATACTCAGAACATAAAACCACGACAGAAGTGTTGCATTTCTCACTGTTTAAGTGCAAGCATGAAGCGCACAACAGCTGTCAACAGCTGTTAAAGGATTTTTATTCAGCAGATTAAAAGTACAGAACGAGGATTCATGAGGTCACAGAACAAGTGAGTGATAAGAGTGGATGACTAGCACTCGCTTCTCCCAGTGTGTACTTCAGCTTCCACTGCTTTTCTATGGAAGTAATAGCTCTCTTGTATATCCAACTACAAAAAAGATTTAGTGCATGATTATAAAAAAAAAAGAGGAACAGACTAGCTTTCTGCTTTTTTCTAGTACTTTTTATTTCACTGCTTCTGGAATCACCTGACATAACACCTGATGTGAGTGAAATACAGCCCTGAAGGCAGACTATGTAGCTATTTAAGAGTGTAATAAGTCACATTATACACCAAAATATGACAAACAACATCATATCTCACTCAAATGCTGAAAAGTTTGGGTAGGAAAAATGAAATTTTTTAGATTCACCATTTAGACATTAATATCTGTAGAAAGTATTTCCCATGAGAAGTATCACAGTGGTGTGATCAGGTTTGCCATTTTTATGGCCTTTCCCTCTCTCCCATCAACAGGAGAAATATTAAGAATATAGGTCAAATTCCCATGCTGTAATTTACAATGAGTAATTTTTTCCTCTGAAAGTAATCTTTAGTAATCATATTCCCTTGAATGGAACAATTTGGAAATAAAATATCAGTCAAGTCAGTCGGAACCTTTCCCTCTCTTTAGATAGAATAATGTTTCTGCAAGATCAGAGTTAACAAGATCGGAAAATTCCTTGGAGATGTTCCTCCAAATAATGTCCTATCAGAAATCTGACAAGTTAAACTGTATCTTCTCCACCAAGAGAATTTCATGACCCTCTTGAGTGTGTAGGACAACAGAAAGTGGAAGTAAATTGAATAGGAACATGAAGCTGGTATTTGAAGTTATTACAGACAGGACATCCTGAATCCAAATGCAAAGGAGACTTTACAATACACTTACTCAGACTGGATGGTACGTCCCTTGGTAAGTATTCCTATTTCTTTCCTACTACTAAACATATCAAATAATACCAAACCCTGTATTATTAATATATAATTAATATATAATAATAATAATACATATTGCATATACAAGAATATGTCCAACTCTTTTTCCTGGAATACACGAACAATTTATACTGTGTCTTAATGTTGTAAATGAAATCTTTGTGCACCACTAGCAGTACCACCACTGGCTGTCCCTGATATGTTATTCTTTGTAAATTAAGTTGTTGTTACAGCACGCTATCCAATAATAAATGAACAACAGTGCTAGACAGCCCCAGTGCAGCCCACAAGCCATTGTCTTAGCAGTGCACATATAGCTAGCTTCTTCATATGTGTTAGCTTATATATAGATATATTCTTTTCAGTGTTTAAAACAGTTCAAATTTTGGTTTCTAGAAGATATACAACATCTGAAGAGAAGAAAAGAAGAAAAGAAAAAAAAGATAAAACTAAAAAAACAGGGTACCAGGTGGCAGTCTTGTTGTTGCATTTATCTTATAAGTAATGTGTCAATTTTTTCCATAACAAGCATATCCTGTATTGTGTGTGTCCACTCAGTCATTGATGGAATTTCTGTGCTTTTCCAATTTCTCACAATGACACTTTTCGATGCCATGATCACGGCTGAGAGCAGAGGTCACCACACTGCCTCCTGGTCAGCAATTTCAGGCATAGCAAAATAAAAGATGTGTCAATTTGTGTTTGGTTGTTTTGGGAAGTGGGGATTTCTTTTTTACTTGGTTTAGTCTAAGTGACAGACTTTCTGGATGAAGCCATTCACCACTCATTCTTCCTCCTTTCAAACAATTTATGATACAATTACATTTAGTTTTCCTATGTTAACTTTATATGCTCAACAGGTTCTTTTACGCGTTTATTTTTAGAAGGATGATGACACACATGACACACTTTTAATTTGTTATTTGCAGCATTAAGAAAGAAGATACTCCTTTCTGTTACACCTTACCTAGGATTGTGAAATGAATCTTTGAAATACAATCGAAGAAAAAAAAAAGAAAAAAATATTTGGAGGTTCCCTTATGTTCAATGTTGCTTCTCTGCTCTTATCAGCAACAGTTAAGAAACAAAACACAGTATAAACATCAGTTATGTCCATGGAGATATTTTCCATATATAAATAACAAAAGCTACCTTTGATATGTATTCTTTTTTCTTTCCTTTTTCCTTCTAGGTTTACAGCACTTTGTCTTTGCTACATAGCCTATAATTAACAAAATGAACTAACTTTGTCTCTCAGCTGAGACCATCAGCTTCCTCATCTAAATGGACACAAAGTGAGACTTTACAGAGACTCTGCTACTTCATTTCATAGTCCTGAGATGATAATAAACATCTGGAAAAGCACATTTTAATGACTAAAATGTTTAAATGCAGATCTTTCCTACAACCCTGTGCTAGACCTTAAAAGTTAAGAGTTTATCGTGACAACGGACACTCTGTTTTACTCTAGAGTCATGTTTCCTGTTCACAGACTGTTAATAGAAAGAAAATCCAGAAACAACCCAATGTTATCCAGGCAGGGTTTTCTGAACTGTTTCTAGAGCCAGTCCATGCCATGATAAGGCAAATTCAGAAAACTGACAGGTAAATCTCATTTAAGTCCTCCAACCATATTAATATCTTAATATCTCTGAAACCCATTACATGGAGTATAAAATTAATTTGCATTAAAGCACATTTTGTTTCCTAAGATGCGCTAAACACTGATTACAAAAACTTCCTTATTGAATTTCTTTACAACAAATGTACAGGTACAAGAAGCGTGGCACATTGGATATCAATCTAGTAGTGCCAAAGGAAATCAATACAGTTTTTACCATATGCTACTCCTTCCTTGATTTTAAGTAAAGGTCATCCCCTAAATGTGTGAAAGGAATAACATAAATGTTATTTACCACACTTTTTTGCCTTCCTACTCTTGCTTTGGCTGAGAAAATGAAGTTTAAAATACGCCCATACAAGACAGCAACTTATACATACTTCTCCTGTCTCCTTTCAATACAAAATGTCTATCTAAACTTCCTCTTTAGCAGCCACAAAACCTAATATTTTTTTTTTCCCACTAGGAAGAGAGAGGATAAAATATTTTCCCAGAGTTGTATTCATCAACAGGTACAAGAAATATCATTAAGCTTCTACCACAGTATCTCCTTTCATTTCCCTTACATATGAAAGTCCAACAAATAAATCTAAATAACAACTCTGAGTTATTTCCACTTCAAGTCTTTCCATGCCAGCTTGACTGGGATGAAACAAAGCCCCCAGAATGGCCATTAATGTTTCGTGGATCTATTGCTCTTCATTCAAAGAGTGTTCATAAGGGAAACAGACAGATCTTTTTCAAGGCCAAACTTACTTTCCACAATGAATGCTCCTTGTGCCTCCCACCCACGCTCACCAGTACAAATGCAAAATGCAAGACTCATCCTGAATGTAAGAGAGGTTCTTGCCACTCATGGCAAAATAAATAAATAAGTAGGAAAATAAATAAATAAATAAATAAATCACATTTTTACTGAAATGTAAGAAATATAAGAAAATTGAAGATTTTGGAGGTTGGAGACAGGTTGGAGACAGCCTTAGTCTTCTGTTGAAAGCAGCAAAAAGCAAGGCAAGTCCCTGACCTGTCACTAGCTGTGGTAATGCGGGAAAAGCATCTTTTAGGCAGTTAAAGTATCAATATCAGCAAAGAGCCATACCAAGGCAGTTCATTCAGTTCTTTTAGGAGAATTGTCTTTCATGAGAACGGAAGCAAGAAAGTGCAAAGAAAATTAAGTGACATACGACAATAGAGCAGGGAATAGTGCTTACAAACACTTAAAACACAGCCCAATGTCTCTGTTGAAGAAACATAAGAAATACATCAAATTTTTCTTTAACAAGAGACCTGAACTTCTCTGCTAGGAAACACAATAGCAATTTATTACTTCAAAAAGTCTTAAGTTATGTCTGGCCTAAATGCTATTCACTGATCTTGCCAGCTGTAATATTTTTGGCCAGATGCGACAATGTTACAAGCAGTGTGGGATTACTAGTGTCTCTTCAGTGAATCCAGAATGGTTTCCTTGCTGATACAGATTTCACAGTGAACATTTTAAGTCTGTAACATAAACAAGTGTAAGAGTAATTGCATGTGAATGAAAAGATTCGCCTCTGGGGAAAAAGCTATCACTTTTTTAGTACAGTGAGGAAACACATTTAAGGTCACATAATTTTTACTCCAAAATCTAAAGTGCTCAGGATGCTTAACACTAACATTATTTCTTCAGAAAGTAAGAAAGAACAAATTTCTAAGAACTCATCTCAAAAATGTCTTTGAAGATCTTTCTCCAGATGACCGTGTTGTTAAAGCTGCAGTGATTGGCCTTGGTATATTAAACCTTCTTTTATTTAATCTTTTAGCTAGATGTAGCAAAACAGGAAAAAAAATCAGGAGAAAAACCAAGGCAACTCCATTTTCTTCCTCTCAGGGGCATGCTACTGTAAGCTTTGTTTAGGTGTTCACATGGCTACAAGGTAGCTCCTCTGTTGTCATCTGGTGCTGAGCCTGTCAAATCGAATACTTCCAGACAAACTCTGCCTAAAAGCTGTTTTGTTTTTTTCTTTTTAAGACTTTTTTCCTCAGTGTTTGGAGCCAGACATAGGAACCAAATGGAACTCACATTCAAGTTAATACACTCCCAAGTGTGATCACAACAGATGATTTTGATGGCTTGCTGTGGCATGATTTATGCCATTTCATTACTTCTTCATTTTTCCAGGATCAAATGCATCTTATTTTTCATACCAATTAGCTTAGGAACATCACAGATCCAACTGAGCATTACACTGTGTTGTTAGCAGGTATGTTTTCAAAGCGCTGAGCACAGTTACTTAGCTGTAACAGCTTCAAAAACTTACACCCTCTATCATCCCTACCACCACCCCCCCGCCCAAGAGAAATAACACTTCCTTCTTTTCCCTCCCCCGTTCAGTGTTATGCTTCCTGAGCTACATCTATGGATGGATTCTTTGGTCCTTAATATTGTAACTTAAGCCTTTACATCCTCATGGTCGGAGAGTGAATGTAAAAGTACTCTGTATGCATGTACTTCCTTGTAGCTTATTAATGACAGCATTTTTTCTTCTTAATATTCTGCCCATGTTCCTGTTCAGAGGAAGGCTGAATGATGTAGACTGTTTCTTGAAATCTTTGCCTTGATGATTTTTGCTTCCTTTATCCACGTCAGCATGAGGTACAATCAAGAAATAAAAGCCTATTTTTGAGATACTGATAGGAATAGCAGAGTGCTTCCCTTCTCACCCCTCCTCTGCACTCTCTCCCTTTTCTTTTTTGAGCAAATGATAATTTTTATGTAGGGCTTTCTTTGGGAATCAGATTGATTTTGTCCTCCCGTTCAGTGCTCATCTGAAATCCTACCAAAGGGGAGTCTGCAATACAAGTCAGCTTCTTCAGAAAGTTCATTCCCATTCTGGAAGTTCATTCCTACTCTGTGCTTTTTGCAGGTATTTGCTCTACAACTTCATTTTCCTCCCTCCCCCACCCCCGTAAATTTGGAACCTTTTTGTTTTATAATGTGGAGCTAACAGAATACTTGGTAATAATGTCACATACATTAAACTTTCTGCAGTGACCCACAATATTTTTTCTTCTTTTTCGTTGAAAAGTGAGATAAGCAGAGAATTATTAATTCTTTCTCTATTGTTATTTTGGGATGAGTTTTATAACTTATTATAAAACATTTGGTAAGCTACCAAACATCGCTCAAAGAGTTTGCCACTCTGTGATATAGCATGTGTGTTTCTTTTTATCCTATGAGCTATATTAAATCATATAAAATCCTTGAAGAAAGAGTAAATAAACCATTAGATTTTCTTCAGCAAAAATCGTCTGGTTTATCTGACCTAAGTCTCAAATAAAAACAGTGCTTATAGAAAGTCATAATTTATTTTCCTCTAATTTTTGCTGGAGATAACCAGATTCATAAGCCCAGGAACAGTATTCCTACACAAGCTTATTATTAATGCCATATAGTATATTTTTGATCAGCCACACATAAAGAGGATTTGCTCTGAATGAATGTCTTACGATGTGTCAGCAGCCCTAGTTTTAAAAGCTCCCAAAAGGAGAACATGGAGACAATGCTCCAACTATGCCCCCAAGCGTACCCAGAAGGCTTTAAATCTGCCTGCTTGTCAACATATATATTCTAAAATATAGTGTTTTAAATACTTTCCTTTCTTTCCTGTCCTAGTTTCGGCTGGGATAGGGTTAAATTTCTTCCTAGTGCTGTGTTTTGGATTTAGTATGAGGAGAATGTTGATAACACACTGATGTTTTCAGTTGTTGTTAAGTGCCCTCCTAGTCCAAGGACAGCTCCTGTGCCTGCTGACTGAGCTAGGTACACACGGTGGGAGGGAACATAATCAGGACAGCCAGCCCAGCTGGCTAATGGGGTATTCCATACCATGTGACGTCATGCTCAGTATATGACGGGTAGTTGTGATCCAGGAAGTACCGATCGCTACTTGGTTATCGGTCAGCGCGGGTGGTGAGCAATTGCATTGTGCATCACTCATTTTGTATATTCTATCATTATTTATTATCATTATTCTCCCTTTTCTGTTCTATTAAACTGTCTTTATCTCAACCCATGAGTTTTTCTCACTCTTACCCTTCCGATTCTCTCCCCGTCCCACTGGGGGGCAGGGGGAGTGAGTGAGCGGCTGCGTGGTATTTGGCTGCCTGCCAGGTTAAACCACGACAGTCCTATTTGGCGCCCAACATGGGGCACGAAGAGTTGAGATAACGATAGATCTGACCAAAGTGTGTTAAGGCAAAATTGTTATAAGCATTCATTATATTGATTGGTCACAATGTTGATGTATTGGCTGTCAAAGTTGTGGGGCTGGCTCTCAATGTTGGGTCATGTAATACCTTGCTTGCAGTATATGTTCCCGTTTGTGCTGTTTATCATTATTCGGAACTGGGCCAAGATTATCATTTTGTTGCTGTTTTATGAGGTGATAAAATCATTGGTCGTAAGTCTAATCTGGTATCTGTATTCGGCACTGCCGTCATTTCTGTACCTCGGGAACCACCTCTTAGAAATTATTGGTAATTGCACTTGCTTCTCCTCGGAGAATGAATTTAAGGGGGAGACGGGATGGGACACTCTCTCCCACTTGTTCATCTTCCCTTCCATATCGTCAGAAACTCCTTTTTCTTCTATCCTCTTCACAAAGATGTCCACAATATTCCCTGAGAATTTTGAATATCCTTGGGATGCTCAAACAAGCATGTTCATATTGCTATGTCTCCTGAATGTGGTTCAAGCCTTGTTTAGGGTTAAACAACTATTCAGGAATACTGTCCAGAGATTAACCCTCAGGAACAAGAAAAGAGGGAGGGCAAGCAGCGGTGCCTCATCGGGGCGGGCGGAGCGGCGAGTCTCGGGGGCGGCTACAGACACGGTGGCTACTCAAAAACCCACGACAGGCACTACGGCTACTCCAACCCCCATGACAACCCCTGTGGCTACTCAAACCGCGGCAACAGTCACCGTAGCTTCTCCAACCCCTGCGACAGGCACTGCAGCCACTCAAGCTCCGGCAACAGGCACTAGAGTTACTCCAACCCCCATGACAAGCACTGCAGCTACCCAAACCCCAGCAACAGGCACTAGAGCTGAACCAGAGGACCAACCCTTGCTGGTATCCGTTGTCCCTGTACAGAAGAGGAAATCTTGGAAACGGAGATCAGGTCGTTTAGAAAGGGATGATGAAAGAGCAGGGCCATCACAAGGAGGGGAGGAGGAAGAGGAAGAACTCATAAACGAGACAGAAACCACCCGATCCCTATCCCTGAGTGAGCTGCGAGATATGCGGAAAGATTTCAGCCGTCGTCCAGGCGAGCATATTGTTACCTGGCTGCTCCGATGCTGGGATAATGGGGCCAGTAGCCTGGAATTGGAGGGGAAGGAGGCCAAACAGCTGGGATCCCTTGCTAGGGAAGGAGGCATTGACAAAGCAATTGGAAAAGGGACACAGGTCCTCAGCCTCTGGAGGCGACTGCTGTCAGGCGTGAAGGAAAGGTATCCCTTCAAGGAAGATGTTATATATCGCCTAGGCAAATGGACCACTATGGAGAGAGGTATCCAGTACCTGAGAGAACTAGGCGTGCTGGAGGTGGTTTATAGTGACCTGAACGACAACCAAACGCCCAAAGATCCAGATGACGTCCAGTGCACCTGACCCACGTGGCGGAAGTTGGTACGGAGCGCACCAGCATCGTACGCCAGTTCGTTGGCAGTACTGTGCTGGAAAGAGGAAGAAGCACCAACGGTGGATGAGGTGGTTAGCAGACTTCGGGATTTTGAAGAAACTATCTCCTCCTCCCTTGTCTCGGCTGTGGAGAAACTGTCCGAGAGGTCCAGCAACTCAAAGACAATAGGTCCTATTCTCCACCTGTACGGACCAGTATCTCAGCCATTAGGAGTCAGCGTTTTTCTCCTCAAGAGAGAGGATATCGAAAGTACACACCACGGGGCACCCTGTGGTTTTACCTGCGTGACCACGGAGAGTACATGAGGCAGTGGGATGGAAAACCTACCTTCATCCTAGAGGCACGTGTACGTGAGTTGCAAGGAAAAACAATCACACAAGGGGGTTCTCTCAGGAAAAATGCTGCTCCAGTTGTCAGGAAAACCCTGTCTCACGACGGTCCAGTTTCCAGTGAACAGTTCCCCAGACAGAGTAGAAGGGCTGATCTTACTTTGGATTGTAATGAAGGAATTCTTGACTCACGTTTGCAAGAAGTGAGAAGCGGATACTATGACCAGAACTAGAGGGGCCCTGCCTCCGGCCAGGTGGAGGAAAGGGACAACCGGGTTTACTGGACTGTGTGGATTCGATGGCCTGGCACATCAGAGCCACAGGAGTATAAGGCTCTCGTAGACACTGGTGCACAGTGCACCCTAATACCATCAAGCTATAAAGGGGCAGAACCCATCTGTATTTCTGGAGTGACAGGGGGATCCCAAGAGTTAACTGTATTGGAGGCCGAAGTGAGCCTAACCGGGAACGAGTGGCAGAAGCACCCCATTTTGACTGGCCCAGAGGCTCCGTGCATCCTTGGCATAGACTACCTCAGGAGAGGGTATTTTAAGGACCCAAAAGGGCAAGATGGACGTCGTCAGATCTCAATGGATGTGATCAACAAAATAACAGCCATGTCCCCACCAACTAGCAAAAGGGAAACACAAGCTTTCTTAGGCGTTGTGGGTTTTTGGAGAATGCATATTCCAAATTACAGTCAGATTGTAAGCACTCTCTATCAAGTGACCAGGAAAAAGTACGACTTCAAATGGGGCCCTGAGCAACGACAAGCCTTTGAGCAAATTAAACAGGAGATAGTTCATGCAGTAGCCCTTGGGACAGTCCGGGCAGGACAAGATGTGAAGAATGTGCTCTACACCGCAGCCGGGGAGAATGGCCCTACCTGGAGCCTCTGGCAGAAAGCACCAGGGGAGACTCGAGGTCGACCCTTAGCGTTCTGGAGTCGGGGATACAGAGGATCCGAGGCCCGCTACACTCCAACTGAGAAGGAGACATTGGCAGCATATGAAGGGGTTCGAGCTGCTTCGGAAGTGGTTGGTACTGAAGCACAGCTCCTCCTGGCACCCCGACTGCCGGTGCTGGGCTGGATGTTCAAAGGGAAGGTCCCCTCTACACATCATGCAACCGATGCTACGTGGAGTAAGTGGGTCGCACTGATCACACAACGGGCCCGAATAGGCAACCCCAGTCACCCAGGAATCTTGGAGGTGATCACGAACTGGCCAGAAGGCAAAGATTTTGGAATATCCCCAGAGGAGGAGGTGACACGTGCTGAAGAGACCCCACTTTATAATAAACTACCAGAAAATGAGAAGCAATATGCCCTGTTCACTGATGGGTCCTGTCACCTTGTGGGAAAGCATCGGAGGTGGAAAGCTGCTGTGTGGAGTCCTATACGCCAAGTTGCAGAAACTGCTGAAGGAGAAGGTGAATCGAGCCAGTTTGCAGAGGTAAAAGCCATCCAGCTGGCCTTGGACATTGCTGAACGAGAAAAATGGCCAGTACTTTATCTCTATACTGACTCATGGATGGTGGCAAATGCCCTGTGGGGTGGTTGCAGCAGTGGAAGCAGAACAACTGGCAGCGCAGAGGTAAACCCATCTGGGCTGCCGCGTTGTGGCAAGATATTGCTGCCCGAGTGGAGAACCTGGTTGTAAAAGTACGTCACGTAGATGCTCACGTACCCGAGTTGGGCCACTGAGGAACATCAAAACAACCAGCAGGTGGACCAGGCTGCTAAGATTGAAGTGGCCCAGGTGGATTTGGACTGGCAACATAAGGGTGAATTATTTATAGCTCGGTGGGCCCATGATGCCTCAGGCCATCAAGGAAGAGATGCAACATATAGATGGGCTCGTGATCGAGGGGTGGACTTAACCATGGACGCTATTGCACAGGTTATCCACGAATGTGAAACGTGCGCTGCAATCAAACAAGCCAAGTGAGTAAAGCCTCTTTGGTATGGAGAACGATGGTTGAAATACAAATATGGGGAGGCCTGGCAGATTGATTATATCACGCTCCCACAAACCCGGCACAGCAAACGCTATGTGCTCACCATGGTGGAAGCAACCACCGGATGGCTGGAAACATACCCTGTGCCTCATGCCACTGCCCGGAACACCATCCTGGGCCTTGAAAAGCAAGTCCTATGGCGACATGGCACCCCAGAAAGAATTGAGTCAGACAACGGGACTCATTTCCGAAACACTCTCATAGACACCTGGGCCAAAGAGCATGGCATTGAGTGGGTCTATCACATCCCCTACCACGCACCAGCCTCCGGGAAAATCGGACGATACAACGGGCTGCTAAAGACAACACTGAGGGCAATGGGTGGTGGGACATTCAAGCATTGGGATACACATTTAGCAAAAGCCACCTGGTTAGTCAACACTAGGGGGTCTGTTAATCGAGCTGGCCCTGCCCAATCAAGACTCTTACGTACTGTAGATGGAGATAAAGTCCCTGTCGTGCACATAAGAAATATGCTGGGGAAGACAGTCTGGGTTACTCCTGCCTCTGGCAAGGGAAAACCCATCCGTGGGATTGCTTTTGCTCAAGGACCTGGGTGCACTTGGTGGGTGATGCGAAAGGATGGGCAAGTCCGGTGTGTACCTCAAGGGGATTTGATTTTGGGTGAAAATAGCCAATGAACTGAATTTTATGATGTCAATTGTTATATGATATTGTATATCATTATTTCTATGGTTGCTATCAATGGTATAGCAGTGAAAATCACCCAGATTAATGAAGAATGAACTAACTCCGATGAAACCAAGCAAAGTGCAACGATGATAGAACTGGACGAGCGCAGCAGTACCGAAATGAGAACTGGCTTCAGGATGCAACCGCCCAACACCACACACCATCCTTCTGGCCCTGAAAGACTGTTATGACAGATGGAGCCCAAAGTTGTGGACTAAAAGAACTCAATGGACATTTATATATATTTATGTATATATATGTATGTATATGTATTATATGTATATATGTATGTATATGTATTATATATGTATATATATAAAAAAGATAGTGGTGATTAATTGAAATGTATCGAAAAATGTGAGACCTAAGCATAACGTAAATGGTATGGAATAAGGGGTGGATACTGTCCTGGTTTCGGCTGGGATAGGGTTAAATTTCTCCCTAGTGCTGTGTTTTGGATTTAGTATGAGGAGAATGTTGATAACACACTGATGTTTTCAGTTGTTGCTAAGTGCCCTCCTAGTCCAAGGACAGCTCCCGTGCCTACTGACTGAGCTAGGTACACAAGGTGGGAGGGAACATAACCAGGACAGTCAGCACAGCTGGCCAATGGGGTATTCCATACCATGTGACATCATGCTCAGTATATGAAGGGTAGGCGTGATCCAGGAAGTACCGATCGCTACTTGGTTATCGGTCAGCGCGGGTGGTGAGCAATTGCATTGTGCATCACTCATTTTGTATATTCTATCATTATTTATTATCATTATTCTCCCTTTTCTGTTCTATTAAACTGTCTTTATCTCAACCCACGAGTTTTTCTCACTCTTACCCTTCCGATTCTCTCCCCGTCCCACTGGGGGGCGGGGGGAATGAGTGAGCGGCTGCGTGGTATTTGGCTGCCTGCCAGGTTAAACCACGACAGTTTAAGAAATAGTACGCGAAATAGACAAAGCCAATATCTGAGAAGATCAAACTGTTACCTGTATCAAAGTTTGAAAATGCAAGAAGAACCTTGGATTCCTTATTCACATGGATACAGGAGAAGCTGGTGGCCTCCTTGGTATACAAAAGTTCTGGATCAGGCTCATGAACAGCCGTTCAGGTCAGCCACAGATTGACAATAGTTACTCTTTTCACAGAGGTGCTTACTAGTGCTTGTAAGGACTCTATTCCAGTAGAACATATATACATAGAGGGATAAGGAAACCAATCTCCATCTAATGGCAGACTAAAATACAAATATATCACGTTTGTTATTGTAACAGTTTAATGTCACTGCTAGCATGGCAAAGTGGGCAGTGGAAAGCATCCACTATAAACTCCCATTTCACATGACCGCTCCTTTGTCCATAATGATTAGCAATATTTGGCATCTAGCAGGATTGTTTTAATAGGGGAAACCGATAAAGTACCTCATACAAAAAGCATACACATAAACCCTGTTTCCCTAGATATACAATTATCAAAAGCAGGCACTTCCCTCATTCGTACTTTTGAGCCTATCTCTCCAGAATATTCTGCACCTAAGCAATTCTGCTGCACATCTTCTTCACCTAGTTTACCAAACAGCTCCAAACTGCTATTTTTTGCAAAGAGCAGACCTCACGGTCATCACAATTTCTCTTCTTCTCAGGCCTTCCTGGGCAGTGCAAAGCTATGGGTGTTAGCCACAGCTATTTTTATTTGTTATTGTCTCCAGTTGTTTCAATACATAAAAGGAGCTAAAATTACTCTTTTAATTCAGAAATAAAACAACTCACCTATTTTCAATTGTCTCTGTAGCAAAGATAATTTTGAACATGCAAGATAAATACAATTTCTTCATGCTTACATTTTACAGGAGACCTTTAAAAGGTTTGGACATGTGCTTGAGGTTACCGCATGTCGTGGTTTAACCTGGCAGGCAGCCAAATACCACGCAGCCGCTCACTCACTCCCCCCATCCCCAGCGGGACGAGGAGAGAATCGGAAGGGTAAGAGTGAGAAAAACTCGTGGGTTGAGATAAAGACAGTTTAATAGAACAGGGGAAAAAAAAGGAAAATAATAATGATAATGATAAAATATACAAAATGAGTGATGCACAATGCAATTGCTCACCACCTGCGCTGACCGATAACCAAGTAGCGATCGGTACTTCCTGGATCACAACTACCCTTCATATACTGAGCATGACGTCACATGGTATGGAATACCCCATTGGCCAGCTGGGCTGGCTGTCCTGATTATGTTCCCTCCCACCTTGTGTACCTAACTCAGTCAGTAGGCACGGGAGCTGTCCTTGGACTAGGAGGGCACTTAGCAACAACTGAAAACATCAGTGTGTTATCAACATTCTCCTCATACTAAATCCAAAACACAGCACTAGGAAGAAATTTAACCCTATCCCAGCCGAAACCAGGACAGTATCCACCCCTTATTCCATACCATTTACGTTATGCTTAGGTCTCACATCTTTTTTTAATACATTTCAATTAACTACCACTATCTTTCTTTATATATACACACATATATATATGCACGCACAGATATCATTCCCTCGGTCTATGGACTATCCCTCTAAAATGTCCACTGAGTTCATTTAGTCCATGACTTTGGGCTCCATCTGTTATAACAGTCTTTCAGGGCCGAAGAGATGGTGTGTGGTGTTGGGCTGTTGCATCCTGAAGCCAGTTCTCATTTCGGTACTGCTGCGCTCGTCCAGTTCTATCATCGTTGCACTTCACTCGGTTTCATCGGAGTTAGTTCATTCTTCATTAATCTGGGTGATTTTCACTGCTATACCACTGCTATATCATAGAAATAATGATATACAATATCATATAACAATTGACATCATAAAATTCAGTTCATTGGCTATTTTCACCCAAAATCAAATCCCCTTGAGGTACACACCGGACCTCCCCATCCTTTCGCATCACCCACCAAGTGTACCCAGGTCCTTGAGCAAAAGCAATCCCACGGATGGGTTTTCCCTTGCCAGAGGCAGGAGTAACCCAGACTGTCTTCCCCAGCATATTTCTTATGTGCACGACAGGGACTTTATCTCCATCTACAGTACGTAAGAGTCTTGATTGGGCAGGGCCAGCTCGATTGGCAGATCCCCTGGTATTGACTAACCAGGTGGCCTTTGCTAAATGTGTGTCCCAATGCTTGAATGTCCCACCACCCATTGCCCTCAGTGTTGTCTTTAGCAGCCCGTTGTATCGTCCGATTTTCCCGGAGGCTGGTGCGTGGTAGGGGATGTGATAGACCCACTCAATGCCGTGCTCTTTGGCCCAGGTGTCTATGAGAGTGTTTCGGAAGTGAGTCCCGTTGTCTGACTCAATTCTTTCTGGGGTGCCATGTCGCCATAGGACTTGCTTTTCAAGGCCCAGGATGGTGTTCCGGGCAGTGGCATGAGGCACAGGGTATGTTTCCAGCCATCCGGTGGTTGCTTCCACCATGGTGAGCACATAGCGTTTGCCGTGCCAGGTTTGTGGGAGTGTGATATAATCAATCTGCCAGGCCTCCCCATATTTATATTTCAACCATCGTTCTCCATACCAAAGAGGCTTTACTCACTTGGCTTGTTTGATTGCAGCGCATGTTTCACATTCGTGGATAACCTGTGCAATAGCGTCCATGGTTAAGTCCACCCCTCGATCACGAGCCCATCTATATGTTGCATCTCTTCCTTGATGGCCTGAGGCATCATAGGCCCACCGAGCTATAAATAATTCACCCTTATGTTGCCAGTCCAAATCCACCTGAGCCACTTCAATCTTAGCAGCCTGGTCCACCTGCTGGTTGTTTTGATGTTCCTCAGTGGCCCAACTCGGGTACGTGAGCATCTACGTGACGTACTTTTACAACCAGGTTCTCCACTCGGGCAGCAATATCTTGCCACAACGCGGCAGCCCAGATGGGTTTACCTCTGCGCTGCCAGTTGTTCTGCTTCCACTGCTGCAACCACCCCACAGGGCATTTGCCACCATCCATGAGTCAGTATAGAGATAAAGTACTGGCCATTTTTCTCATTCAGCAATGTCCAAGGCCAGCTGGATGGCTTTTACCTCTGCAAACTGGCTCGATTCACCTTCTCCTTCAGCAGTTTCTGCAACTTGGCGTATAGGACTCCACACAGCAGCTTTCCACCTCCGATGTTTTCCCACAAGGTGACAGGACCCATCAGTGAACAGGGCATATTGCTTCTCATTTTCTGGTAGTTTATTATACAGTGGGGCCTCTTCAGCACGTGTCACCTACTCCTCTGGGGATATGCCAAAATCTTTGCCTTCTGGCCAGTTCATGATCACCTCCAAGATTCCTGGGCGACTGGGGTTGCCTATTCGGGCCCGTTGTGTGATCAGTGCGACCCACTTACTCCACGTAGCATCGGTTGCATGATGTGTAGAGGGGACGCTCCCTTTGAACATCCAGCCCGGCACCGGCAGTCAGGGTGCCAGGAGGAGCTGTGCTTCAGTACCAACCACTTCCGAAGTAGCTCTAATCCCTTCATATGTTGCCAATGTCTCCTTCTCAGTTGGAGTGTAGCGGGCCTCGGATCCTCTGTATCCCCGACTCCAGAACGCTAAGGGTCGACCTCGAGTCTCCCCTGGTGCTTTCTGCCAGAGGCTCCAGGTAGGGCCATTCTCCCCGGCTGCGGTGTAGAGCACATTCTTTACATCTTGTCCTGCCCGGACTGGCCCAAGGGCTACTGCATGAACTATCTCCTGTTTAATTTGTTCAAAGGCTTGTCGTTGCTCAGGGCCCCATTTGAAGTCATTCTTCTTCCTGGTCACTTGATAGAGAGCGCTTACAATCTGACTGTAATTTGGAATATGCATTCTGCAAAAACCCACAACGCCTAAGAAAGCTTGTGTTTCCTTTTTGCTAGTTGGTGGGGACATGGCTGTTATTTTGTTGATCACATCTGTTGGGATCTGACGACGTCCATCTTGCCATTTTATTCCTAAAAACTGGATCTCCTATGCAGGTCCCTTGACCTTACTTTGTTTTATGGCAAAACCAGATTTCAGAAGGATTTGAATTATTTTCTTCCCTTTCTCAAAAACTTCTGCTGTGTTGCCCCATACGATGATGTCATCAATGTACTGCAGGTGTTCTGGAGCCTCACCCTGTTCCAGTGCGGTGTGGATCAGTCCATGGCAAATGGTAGGGCTGTGTTTCCACCCCTGGGGCAGTCGGTTCCAGGTGTACTGGACGCCCCTCCAAGCGAAAGCAAACTGTGGCCTGCACTCAGATGCCAAAGGGATGGAGAAGAAGGCATTAGCAATGTCAATTGTGGCTTACCACTTGGCTGCCTTTGACTCCAGTTCGTATTGAAGTTCTAGCATGTCCGGCACAGCAGCACTCAGTGGTGGCGTGACTTCGTTCAGGCCACGCTAGTCTACTGTTAGTCTCCTCTCTCCATTAGACTTTCGCACTGGCCATATGGGACTGTTAAAGGGTGAGTGAGTCTTGCTGATCACTCCTTGGCTCTCCAGTTGACGAATCAGCTCATGGATGGGGATCAGAGAGTCTCAGTTGGTGCGATATTGTTGCCAGAGCACTGTTGTGGCAGCGATTGGTACCTGCCGTTCTTCAACCTTCAGCAACCCCACAACAGAAGGATCCTCCGAGAGACCAGGCAAGGTGGACAGCTGTTTAATTTCCTCTGTCTCTAGGGCAGCTATACCAAAAGCCCACCAGTACCCTTTTGGGTCCTTGAAATACCCTCTCCTGAGGCAGTCTATGCCAAGGATGCATGGAGCCTCTGGGCCAGTCACAATAGGGTGTTCCTGCCACTCATTCCCGGTTAGGCTCACTTCGGCCTCCAATACAGTTAACTCTTGGGATCCCCCTGTCACTCCAGAAATACAGATGGGTTCTGCCCCTTTATAGTTTGATGGCATCAGGGTGCACTGTGCACCAGTGTCTACTAAAGCCTTATACTCCTGTGGCTCTGATGTGCCAGGCCATCGAATCCACACAGTCCAGTAAACCCGGCTGTCTCTTTCCTCCACCTGGCTGGAGGCAGGGCCCCTCTAGTTCTGGTCATAATATCCATCTCTCACTTCTTGCAAACGTAAGTCAAGAATTTCTTCATTGCAATTACAATCCAAAGTAAGATCAGCCCTTCTACTCTGTCTGGGGAACTGTTCACTGGAAACTGGACCGTCGTGAGACAGGGTTTTCCTGACAACTGGAGCAGCATTTTTCCTGAGAGAACCCCCTTGTGTGATTGTTTTTCCTTGCAACTCACGTACACGTGCCTCTAGGATGAAGGTAGGTTTTCCATCCCACTGCCTCATGTACTCTCCGTGGTCACGCAGGTAAAACCACAGGGTGCCCCGTGGTGTGTATTTTCGATATCCTCTCTCTTGAGGAGAAAAACGCTGACTCCTAATGGCTGAGATACTGGTCCGTACAGGTGGAGAATAGGACATATCGTCTTTGAATTGCTGGAACTCCGGGGACAGTTTCTCCACAGCCGAGACAAGGGAGGAGGAGATAGTTTCTTCAAAATCCCGAAGTCTGCTAACCACCTCATCCACCGTTGGTGCTTCTTCCTCTTTCCAGCACAGTACTGCCAACGAACTGGCGTACGATGCTGGTGCGCTCCGTACCAACTTCCGCCACGTGGGTCAGGTGCACTGGACGTCATCTGGATCTTTGGGTGTTCGGACGTCTTCCAGGTCACTATAAACCACCTCCAGCACGCCTAGTTCTCTCAGGTACTGGATACCTCTCTCCATAGTGGTCCATTTGCCTAGGCGATATATAACATCTTCCTTGAAGGGATACCTTTCCTTCACGCCTGACAGCAGTCGCCTCCAGAGGCTGAGGACCTGTGTCCCTTTTCCAATTGCTTTGTCAATGCCTCCTTCCCTAGCAAGGGATCCCAGCTGTTTGGCCTCCTTCCCCTCTAATTCC
Source organism: Calonectris borealis (assembly GCF_964195595.1). Lineage (NCBI taxonomy): Eukaryota > Metazoa > Chordata > Aves > Procellariiformes > Procellariidae > Calonectris > Calonectris borealis. The sequence goes on along the minus strand of NC_134312.1, from coordinate 140,914,351 downwards.
AGGCTACTGGCCCCATTATCCCAGCATCGGAGCAGCCAGGTAACAATATGCTCGCCTGGACGACGGCTGAAATCTTTCCGCATATCTCGCAACTCATTCAGGGATAAGGATCGGGTGGTTTCCGTCTCGTTTATGAGTTCTTCCTCTTCCTCCTCCCCTCCTCGTGATGGCCCTGGCTTTCCATCATCCTTTTCTACACGACCTGACTTCCGCTTCAAAGATTTCTTCTTCTGTACAGGGGCGACGGATACCAGAGACGGTTGGTCCTCTGGTTCAGCTGTAGTACCTGTCACAAGGGTTTGGGTAGCTGCAGTGCCTGTCGCGGGGGTTGGAGTACTTGTAGTGACTGTTGCCAGGGTTTGAGTGGCTGCAGTGCTTGTCGCACTGGTTGGAGTAACTGCAGTGACTGTTGGCGGAGTTTGAGTAGCTGCAGTGCCTGTTGCGGGGGTTGGAGTAACTGTGGTGACTGTTGCCGGGGTCTGAGTAGCCATAGTGGTTGTTGTGGGGGTTGAAGTAGCCACGGTGCCTGTCGCAGGGGTTTGAGTAGCCACCGTGTCTGTTGCTGGGTTTCATCTCTGGACAGTATTCCTGAATAGTTGTTTAACTCTAAACAAGGCCTGAACCACATTCAGAATACATAGCAATATGAACATGAATGAGCTAGAAAAGTAAAATGTGAGTGACACAACCACAGATTACAAGTGAACAGAATTCTGTCCTCGTAACAAGAGCTTTCAAAAACTCTTCTTAGACCTTCCTGATAGTTAATCTAATTGAAAACTTGTTCTTCAAGAAAATAAAACACCAACCCACAAATTTTTAGGGGTGTGTGAATAGCACTGGTAGAAACTGCAAAAGCAGTCCTAGACTTTTTGACAGAACTTGAAGAAACACTAGGAATGATGCAAGCAGGTTTTAGTACTTTTCTGTAGTATATTGGGTAGCAGAGGCTGATGGCTCGTATAGGAAAGCAAACAAAAAATATTCCTAAGCCCTTCTAACCTCCAGAATGTGATCCTGTAAATAGAATAGGGTTTTACTGTAAATCATAGGTAAATTGAAGAGCTCTTCCCACCTACTCCCCTCCTCCTCCCCCCGAATTTTAAGAACATGTTCCTGCTCTTTTGACTGCATGGGGATTATTTATAGTGAAGACACCAATTTAGTGTGATTTTCCCTTTCAATGTGGACAGTTTAATTACTCTGTGAAAACAACTGAAATGGAGATCTACCTGTTTGCCATCAGGCAAATGAACACAAGCTGAAACAATCATTAACATCAGGGAAAAATTTTAGTGGACAGAAGAGGGGTATACTAACTATGGTGAAGGATGGATGGATTTCAGAGTTATCTACCGTGAGGATGTTAGATGTCAAACAGAAAAATAGAAAGGAAACTTCTATGGCAGGATTGATTTCATGTTAAAGTTCTTGCCTCAGATAGATGACAAATTTGTCTTCAGGAAAGAAAATGGAATATTGTGATCAACCAGAGCAGTCACTGTGGGGAAAAAGTTTGTCGCAAGCTAAACCTGTCTGTATTTAGTTAAGTGCTAGAAAAAAAGCCAAAATAAAAAGGGATAACTGCAAAACTATACAATGCAGTTCTTTCTCCACACTCTCGATTCCATTATCCACTTTGATATTCTTTCAGAAACTAACTCCCTGCTGTGAGGAATTTGCAAGAAATCTGCATTACAATAATTTTCTGCAAAGACTGATCTCACAGAAAAATTGCTTCTTTTCCTTTTTTTTCTTTTTTTTTTTTTTTTTGGTTCAGTTGGCATTGTATAATTAATGTTGCACACTAGCATACAGGACTCTGAATTACCCATAATTAATAAAACATTAGAAAATTCAAACTGTATAACTCCTTTATCATTTCATCAGGTATTCCCTCCAGGTGGTTGCCACTGGAACTCAGTCAAGGAAGACTTCTATATTTATACACTTTCAGTCTTTGATTAGTGTTTGAAGCACGTCCAGAGTATAGCCATTATCAATCACTTCCATTTATAATAACTTAGGACATCTTCTTTATTTTTTTCCTCTTGAAATATCAATATTTCTTCTAAATTATTTACATTCATCCAGTTCCACACCACAAGAAATTTAATCTTGTTCTGTTTTCCCACTGGGCTTCCCCCATACTCTTAAATTTGATGTTCTGTTAATGTTGAGCATGTAAGTTAACTTCCATGCAATTTTTGTATAAAGTTTCTAAACACGATTGTACTTGATTCAATGAAAAAAATAATTTCTTCTAGTGGCAGCAGGATTGCTCTTAGAACTTTATAAACTGAATGTACTTGTAGTATTACTTCACTGAACCGATGCCTTTTTATTTAGGACTGAATATACACTTACACATAAACATATGGATTTGTTAACACTTTGGATCATACTTGTAAGTGTCCGTGAGCTTCTACTGACCTAATCCAATATACCCATAATTCCACTTAATTATTATAAGCCTCTTCATAGTCTCTCTAGGTAGCATTTATTAGATCAGGTCAAGCACTGTCTGAATGCAGCCATTCTGTTTCCAGACCTAAGGAAGGGCCAGCTCAGATGACTGCACCATCTTCTCATCTTGCAGTTTTAGAAGGAGCATGAGATTTTGGCAACTTTGCATCAACAGGGTAGGCAGGCTAGAAGATTTCTGAAGCTTCCATGCAAGTAACAGAGTAAAATGTTGTATTTTCATTAGTGTCAGAAGAACTATACTATTAATTTAGGAAACTCAGCTTTAAATTTCATCTTTTGATACATATTTTCATGGCATCTCCTTTGGTTTAAAATGTAGCATGAAACAAATTTTATATATAAAGTATCAATATAAATTTATAAATAAAATATAAATTATAGGAAGACAATATTAAAATAAATTAACCATATCTTCTTTTTAAAAAAAGTGAAGATAATATATTATAGTTTTACATTACTGCAACAGTTTCCTTTTTAACTTCAAAGGTCATTATAAAGATAATGAACTGAAGTTTTCCTTCCTTGGGCACAGAAGCTGCATGAGCAAGTGGGAAGGGGGAAACACGCTCTGCCAAGAAGTTCAGCTTGTTAAAAATAAGAAAATGGGGTCAAAAAAGGATGGGTGGGAGTCTCCTTGCTAGTTGCACTATTGATGGCTCTGTTAGACATCATGCTCTGTTCCAGGATTTCTGTATGCTTCATGGATAGCATATCTGACAGTGAGACAAAACACTATACTGTACTTTGCACTCTATACACAGTGCTAACAGCTAGAAAAACTAACTGCTATCCAGTTGTGCTCTAATTTACATTAGCAAAACTCTGTTGGCTTCCTTACAGGTGCTTCTAAACTAGTCATGGAAGTAAATTAAATGGGACTCAGAATTGTTTGCTACAGGAATCTTTTCCAGTTCTTGTGGGCATGGTCATCTCCTGCTTGCTTTGGACATTTTTCTCACTGTGAAAAGTACTGCAAGATCCCAGATAAAATTTTAGAAGACTGGCTAAAACCTCAGCTAATTCATGAAAATAAATGAATTAAATGAAATTAACCATAAGATTTAGACATTTAATTCTACAGCATTCCAGGGTTTTTCCTAATAATATACTCTCAAACTATACTCATACAAAGACTTGCTTTAAAATAAAGCTATTACTTGTTTTAAAATAAATATATGCACAGAAAACATTGCAAAGACGATAAGAGCAGACCTTTTTTAATCTCCTCATATCACATCACTTTATTAGAGACACAAATGATTACTCAAGACAGAAGTCAAAGAGGAGTCATATGTTTTCCCTCTGGACAGCTTTCTAGGAAGAAAACAATACACAGTGTTACCGTGAGCATTTCTTTAAGCCAATGTGAAAACACTGAAGAAGACTGGGGATAACATAAGAAAGCAGTGAATACAGTGAGTCCTTAAGGTGCATCAGTAATGTCATTTTAACCACAAGTTGGATCTGTAAGAGAGATCTAACTATTCCCACCTCCATTTGGATAAATTCACTTAATGCTGCCTTGTTTTTGTTGTTGTTTTGTTTTTAAGTCTTTACCTGAGTGAAGTCTTTGAAGTGCCACTTGGTATTGAAGTGAAAACGTTTCTGTTAATTTTCATGATGGAGATGCCAGATGAACTTTGTCAAGTTCTAATACGTTTCACTTCATCCAAGTGAAAAAAAGCAAAAGAAAGAGCCCCTTTTCTACCTTCAAAGTATATTTTTTTCCTGAAGTTTTCTTTGTAAAAAATACATAGTCCAAAGGGCACTTAACTCCCAGATGAAGTAAAGCCAGATCTGTGATTATGTACTTTTAAACTTGTGGTCTGTATTTGCATTTATTTTTACTGTAAATGCAACCTGCAGAAAGAAAAATACTAAGTTATTCTGAAACTGAAAGCATGTGGTGCAAAAACTGGGGCAAAAATGTATTTTGGAAGATGATAGCAGCAGTATGATGCAGCCAGTAGTACAAGTAACAGGGACAGAATCACAGGATCAAACTAGAGATATGCTCTGACATGTGCCAGAAAGTGCAAGCAGTCTTAATAATTGACCTAACATTAATCAAGTGAAATATGATTCCTGCAATTTAATAATATATGTTGGTTCATAAACAGGCATGTAACTGGAAACTACAGAGGCTTGTATTCTCTAAAGGGGAGTGTCAGGAGATAAGGAGCAGGAGCAGTTGAGGTGTTTCAATGGGACGCATCTAGTCATGAGATGTAGTGTGACTGCTACCCCTGTTGTGAGAGCAGCCACCATTGATAATAGTGCCCACACACCCTGATTTCAGTTCCTTCCTAAGTATGCACAGACTTACCGAACATCACCTATGACATGTAAGACAAAACTAAAGATATTGTGAAGCTCTTTTGAATTTCAGCATTATAACTCATAAGAACAACAAGACAAGACTATGCAACACTTATTACAACAGACAAGGACATGAGTGTTGGGGGTGGTGGTGTCAGCAAAAAGGAAAATCTCTGATAATTTCTTTGTTAATTCTCTATTTTTGCTCCCAGCTTCCCAACATCTTTATAAATCAGCAATAACAAGGGGAGCTCTTACGTGCCTCCATCTGAATTCATGCATTCCACCATCAAAGATTCCTGATTCACTATCATCACAGAAAATTAAGATATTCTCTTTCAGCCTCCACTTTATTAAGTAACAGAAGCCAAAACTTGTTTACTCTCACAAAATAGATTTATTCTTCCCTCACAGTTATCCAGATTATATTACCTTTTGATTCCTTCCCAATTGTGTGCCATTAGCAAATTTCGCCAACATGTTATAGCTATTGTGTTAGGTAAAAAAAATTAAACATGATTGACTCTAAAGTGATCTTTGAGAAATCTCTTTCCAACACAAGATTAATCACAAACCTTTATCACTCTAAACACTATCTTTATCAAAACCTGTTTGAATCTTCTCCTTTAATCAATGAATGCATGAATAAAAATTTCCTACTAGTTAATCAGCTACTCTTTTCAAGATGAACTAGTAAATTCTGTGTGCCTCCATATCAAATATCCTGAAGTCTAGGTTCAGGATTAATGTCTCTGTGTTAACTTCATCTAGAAAACCAGTCATTTTAAAGAAAGATACCATGTTACAGCAATATAATTTGCCATTGGTAAAATATTTGGATGGGTAAAATATTTACATGTGTCCATTTACATCTGTAATTCTTTCTGAAAAAAATGTTCTAAAGTCACTCATTTTATCAAGCTCAGAATAACCTGAGTATTCAAGTATCAGCTTTTTCAAAATCCTGGCAGGATATTGTCCATTTAATCTGAGTTTATTAATCTGAGCACATGGCATTCTTTTCATTCTACTTCACAAGTAATCATCAGTCTTTTTCTTCCCTGCATTTTTTCACATTCTCCATGGTGCTTGTATCCTCAAAGGTAACAACACTGTTCAATTTTATTTTGGAATTATACCTAGATTATCTTTCTCATTTCATAATGCCATGCTCATTCTTCTTTTTACCCAAATGGCTGAAGAGCTTATTACTATTTATTTTTATTCAGTTTGAAAGTCATAAGACTTTAAACTGTCATTTTTTTTCCTCTCTGCATTACAATCTTATGCATTAAATGAACTTCAGTATCTCTAGAACAATAACCTTATTAAACATGTAGTGGGAAGACTTAGGGAAAACTAAAGCACCAGAGGAAACAAATACTCACATATTTTGGCAGCTTACCATTACAAAATTAATATGTTCTATATACTGTAGAAGACTGACTGAACTATTATTTTCCATCTGACCCTGACTGATGTAGTCAGTGGTTCTTAAAAGTATTTGTTGTATGTCAAGAGCACCTTGTCCTTGTCCCAATCAAAAGTATTTGTTGTATGCCAGAGCACCTTGTCCCTGAGAAAGCATGAGCTAATCTTTGCAGGAAAGAAGAACATGTAACTTTAGTTTCATTCAGAAGTCATTATATTAGAAGTCTTTTGTTTGTTTTTTTTTTGTTGTTGTTCGTTTGTTTGTTTGTTTTTAAAATCAAATGCACTTTTGTAATCTCTTAGTTCTCCTGTTTGTAAAAGTGAATGAATGATACCTGCCTGTCTCCCCCAATGAGTCGTCTCACAGTGATGGCTGAATAAAATCAGAGAAACATGAAACAATGGAGAAGTTAAAACTTGTAATTTTATTCGATCTTTTAGTCAAGATCAACCTTTCTTATATTAAAGCTCTCTTCCTCCCCTCTACTCTGGTCTCATCTAGAAGTTTGTTGCTCCAGTTATTCACAAGGGTAATTATGTGAGCAAGCACAAAGTTTTAGAGAATATTATTGTGACAGATATTAATAGACAAAACATCCCAAATTTCTAAAGGGAAAAATCCATTGAAAAAATCCAAATCCCTGCTCCGAAACTCAAGGGCAATTTAGAAAAAAACAGTTAACACTAACAACAGATCCACAAGCTAATTATTTTTAGCAGAACTTTTCAAAAGAAAATTTCAACCTGAGGCAGAGGTTTGCCATGGAAAATATCCATCAAAATGGTTAAAATTCAGGATTTCAAAGAGTGTTGTGGAACATTATTTCATCATCTGACATTTTCTAACACAAATTGAAAATTCAGTGGATCTTCTAATAGGCTGCAACTAAAAATAGTTAATATAGTAGTACTCTACTTTTTAAAGATTTATATCAGGTAAGTGAATCACCACAGCTGCTGGGGATTCACTGTCCACAGTGATCATGTGAAAGTTGAGAAGAGCTAACTCTTGGAAGCCAAACAAAGGTCCTCCTTGCAAAGACATTTTTCAAAAGAGTAGCCAATAACAGCTGTAACATATCGCTATCTTGGGCAAAAATATTCACCCATCAAGTCTGTGACTTACAAGTTAATTGCATGACCTTATTATTATCTCAATATTTTCCCCACAAACCTACAGGAAGTACATATACAAAATAAAACCAAACAAAATAACCCTGGCTGGCTTTCTTTTCTTGTAAAGGGCTGCTATAATCACTGAATCAAACCAAGTATTATAAACAGATGATTACGTTAATTTAAAATGGCTTGGTTGATGTTTATGCAACATTTATGCCTGTACTTACTTTATTATGAATGGTTTGTTAAACAGCTATAACTGGTCAACCACCAGCAAAAGTAAATTTGTTTTAAGGATTATTGCCCAATAAATAATTTGCTGAGGCTTATCTAAGCCATATTTAATAAAATTCCTAACCCTTAAAATAGAGGAAATTCATTTGCAGCAATTACTGGGGGTTTATAACTGTCATGTGCTCTGTGTGTTTTACCATATACTTTACAGAGGGCAATAAGATACCTACAGATAGGTAGCCATTAAAATTAAGCATTTTTATTGTGCTATTAGGTTATTTCCAAAATGATGCATTTACTATCTGTAGAAAATTAAAGCTGTGAATAATGTGTTCACGTGATTTCAGGGATGCTTTGGTAAGGATATGCTACTTCTGGAAGAGAAGAAGCAGAAAATGCAGCAACAGCTAAAATATTCACCAGTAAGAGGAGAGAGAGAGACAGTTCCACCTGTGACTCCTAAAGGCAAAATGGCCCTTACGGTCACGACAGCAATCTTTTTCTCCAGTAATGTAAAAGAATAGGTAATAAAAATATAGCAAAAAAAAAATCCTCTATGGAAAAGTTGACAAGGCATTCATAGAAGATAACAATACGATAAGAGAGAAATATCTTTGCTTCTTAAGAGCAAAAATAGAAGACTAGATTTGCAGTTATGGAAGTAAATGTCGATGCCAGGTACTGATTTAATTCCTGGATATAAGAGAGAATCCTGAAGTAATTTGGGACAAGCCCTTTGAACTTTCTGTGCCCCTGGTTTTTAAACTTCAAAATAAGGTTATTAATAGAGAGACTTCTCTGTTTCAGAGAGATGGATAAGAAAGTAAACTTTGTTTGTGAAAAGTCTGGCCACATCCATTTTGGCTAAAGGTACACTTCTAGTCAATGTGTATTTTGAGATGGGCTTTACCTTGTTAGTTTCTTTACATACTAACTATGTGATATCTTTGATTGGGGAAAATGATATTGGTCGAGGCTGGCCTGCTTCCACTATTGTCTTGCTGTATTCATGAATAGGTACAAACACCTAAAATTATGCTAGATGACTTTTGCGATGTTTGGAATAAAACCTTCCTGAATTTGTGCTGTGTCAGCTGAATAAAAGGTCATTTAGCTACTTTCTCCTCACTCCCCCCCAACTCCCTCTAAGAAACCTATGATGTTAAAAATTCAGTTTGTATGGACAGTAACAAAGGTTCCTGCAATTACAAGGTGAAGAGTCTGACAAGTGTTACCTGTTTTGGGGGTAAAATCAGAATACCTCTTAAGAACTTATGATGAATGGTAGATATATCTGCTTTTTTTGAAAGAAAAGTACAACTAAATTACAGCTACTGTTGAAAAAAGGAAACTAAATTGGTTCTGTGTATGTTGTTAGAATCTCCTGAATATTTTATGATTGCTGCCTTAACCTGAGTTTCCTAAAATCATATATAATCTTCAACATAATGAGATATAAATGCAATAGCACTTTGTGAACTGCCCTACTTTGTTAATTGAAGTGATAAATTAATTTACATATTCAATTATTATAATTGATTATATAAATATAAATTAATTGCAATTCTCCTACCTGGAGGCTGGTATTGATTAATAAGATTTTTAGTCATTAACAAAATACTATCTTTTTAAATTTTTTTTTTTCCTCAAGAGAATCTCTTATCAGTTAAAATCTAAAGACTTTTCAACTCTTAATATCTTTTCCTTTCAGGAAAGTCTTATTAATGGCTAAACTTATTTCCTACAGAGAAAATGAAGGTAATACTATTTCTTTTCTGAAAGGTTAATAATATATTTTGCCTTAAAACAAAGTCAGAAAATTTTTCTTAGGTCGTTGCTGAGAAGTTAAAGGTTTTGAGGCAACTTAAAATTTTATAAACCCTCAGAGTTCTACAGTTCATCATTCCAATATCCAAGAACTAAGTGGGTAGGCATAAGCTGTGTTTTTTTCCCATAATAGTGCAACTTAACTAGAAGCATTTGGTTTGCAGATTGATAGAAGAAAACTGTATTTTCTTATCACCTTCTGGGTAGATAATGTATTGCAAAGGGAAACCTTAAAAATATACTAAAAATATCTGCAGGGGAAGAGTCACCCTGCTTTGGCAGTGGTATAAAATGTGCAAAAGGATCAATGCAGACCAAGTAAGCAGTTTTCAAAGTGAAATAATATTGCAGCTATCATTCGGTTTATACTATTTCTGTAACTGCAAATTCTGGCATTTGCCTATAAAATTATAACAAGTGTTGATAAAAAATACTGTTACATTTATATGTTTATTTTCACAAAGTAGAAATAATTTTTGTTATTTACCAAACAGATTGAAAAACAGATTTTCCAGACTTAGAGATCTCGAAGATGTTTTTATTTTTTAACTGACAGATATCACAGCTGTAACAAAAAGCATCTCCTCTACAGATAATTCAGGACAGAAATTTGACAGTTGTTGCATTTCATCATGGAAACATCTTACCCCATGCAGGCTATATGATTATATTTATCCTTTTACCACTTTTAAGAGGGAATATTTGCCTTTTTAACCTTTGCAGTGTCATAAACATATTATGATCTGCAATATTGGCACGTGATCTGTTAAATTATGTGGGATGTTTTATAGGAGGAAAAAAATGAAAAAAAAAAGTATGATGCTCTTTGAAGTCTACAAGTGGAGTCTACATTTTGTTCTCCACATAGACTTAAAGAAAACCCTGGGAGAAGCAGCAGTAAGAAATCCAAGCTCTCCATTGAAATTACAGTGTCATGTAAGCAAGGAATCTTAAGCAACTTTCCGTGTTTGAGTTCTAGAGATAAAACTGTACAAGTAGATCTCAGTTCCATAAATCTTTACACAGCTTTAGCATTACATGTATGTTAGCCTCATTAAACACAAAGAGTACAAGGCTTAGGAAATACATTAATAATTTCAAGACTAGAGCCACATTTTTAAAATAATTCAGAGATCATTAAAGATAAAAAATGTTTTATAGACATCTGTTATAGACAGGGTATTTTTCTTTCCTCTTCTATATAAGTGCACAATAAAAATGTTCCTACAAAAATAAAACAGCAGAAGCTGATTACATTAACCTGTAGACAGAAATGGTTAGGAATTTTCTGACATAAGTTTTTTAAAAAGGAAGTATGGATCAATCTAAATCAAAACTTCTCTCACAGAAATTTAATCAGAAGCATTTTCTTCCACTGAAGATTTAATTGATAGTTAGAATAAAAAGAGCTGTGGGGGAGAGAAAAATGCAGACAACAGACTTCTTGACCAGATCAGTGTGGAATATAGGAGATTCAGCTCAGTTTGGCTCAGATATACCTAAGCGTCCCAGCTTGCATAGCTTAATGTAAGTAACTGTCCTAGTTTCAGCTGAGATAGAGTTAATCTTCTTCCTAGTAGCTGTTATAGTGCTGTGCTTTGGATTTAGTATGAGAATAATGTTGATAACACACTGGTGTTTTAGTTGTTGCTGAGTAGTGCTTACAGGAGTCAAGCACTTTTCAGCTTCCCATGCTCTGCCAGGTGGACAAGAAGCTGGGAGGGAGAATAGCCAGGACAGCTAACCTAACTGACCAAAGGGGTATTCCATACCATATGACATCATGCTCAGCATATAAAGGTGGGGGAAGAAGAAGGAAGGAGGGGACGTTCAGAGTGATGGCGTTTGTCTTCCCAAGTAACCGTTACGCGTGATGGAGACCTGCTTTTCCTGGAGATGGCTGAACACCTGCCTGCTGATGGGAAGTAGTGAATGAATTCCTTGGTTTGCTTTGCTTACATGCGCGGCTTTTGCTTTACTTATTAAACTGTCTTTATCTCAACGCATGAGTTTTCTCACTTTTACGCTTCTGATTCTCTCCTCCATCCCACTAAGGGGGAGTGAGCAAGCAGCTGGGTGGTGTTTAGTTGCTGGCTGGGGTTAAAACTCGACCCCACTGTGTTTCACTACTGGAAGCATTCTATAGATATACATCACTAATTCAGTATGTATTGGAATATGTCTAATTCAATATATAGTATTATCAGAACAGTTGGCTTCATCGTTAAGTAATAGAGAAATGTAGAAACATGGAATACTAGGGCTGACAGAACATCATCCATTTTGGTCTTCTGCTTCCAGACATGACTTACATATCTATGTGATACTTGACAAAGTTTATGGAGCCTCTTTGTAAATGATTAGAACCTTTCCACAACTTCTTCAGGCAATCCACTCTAATAATTCACTGTTCTTACAGGAAAGATTTTATCCAATTAGATCAATCTCTCTGACTGTGAATTAAACCTCTTGGTCTTTGTTCTCATTGCCTTTGATTATTCCCTTCCTTATGACAGTAGCCTTTGACATGTTTGCATAGTTGTCTCATTTTTTCTCTCCTTCTGTGTCCATCTGTAAACTAAAGAGACACAAGTCTTTCGGTAATCATTTATAAACCTATGATCATTCTCCCTGCTGTACTCTGGACCACAAATCAGCACCATCTTCATCTTTGGTGAAGTTTGATACCCAGAACCAGACACTTAAGATGTTGTAAACTCTGCCCCCAAAATTCTTAGTTCTCTATATTGACTGGGTAGGGAACGTAGAATCAACTGTACTTTGTCAGATGTACTCTAGATTACTGTTTCTCCTTTATTAGAAAGATTTGTTAGAGGTCCTAATAAATCCATGCCAGCTTTCATTGATTGCATTGCTATGCTTACAAATCAATTCCTTATTGTTTCAGTATTCCTATTGGAACTAAAGTAAAGCTAAAGAAATTTTCTTGGCTTGCTTTTACACCTATTCTTTCAGCTGTGAAACCTGGCCACACATTGCTCTGTATATTCATGGATACTATACGTGGATATTGAAATGGAATTCTGTCTTTAATTACCTGTCTGGCTATTATTACATGAGTAAATTAAATTCAATATTCTTTGCTAGTTAAATGGCCAGAGTTGTCTATATTCACAGTATACCATAAGAACAAACTATCATTTCTTTATTTATCTCCTTCCCCACCAAGACTTTTCTAATTCTACAACACCACAAATAACAACTTCCTCTCTTCATATCACATGGTCTTTGAAGGAGATTTAAAAGGGTCAAAAAGGTATTCCAATCAGTGGAAACACAGAAGTTTGAGAAATCTGGTTTTGCTTTCAATCCAGTGCCTTTCTAATATCATATTTCTAACAGAATTTTTGCTTCATGCCAAGGTGTAATTCTTTGGCATGTTCCTCTACCCTAGAATGTCCTTTTCCCTTTCCTTTCTATATGACTATTCCCCTCCTAACTAATTCCCTACACCCCATAAATAATGAAACAAAAATAAATGATCTAACATTGCTGCCATCAAACATTACGGTTCCTACTTGAGTATTATGCCTCTCCCATATTTCGGTCTATTCTGCCTATTCAACATGTCATCTTTTTGAAACTACTGAAGTATTTGTGCAGTTTCTGCCACAATGTGTACTCATTCTTGGTTGGTATTTAGGATCTACTTAGTGTGATAAATACAATTAGAAATTAACCATGTTTCATTTTTCTAAATTGCTGTCATCTTTGCCAGTAGTGGAAGTATCCAAGGTGAAAAAAAATAAAAGAAAAAGAAGGTGAAAAAATGATCACTGAATGCATGGAATACTGCAAGTACTTTGGCATTTTAATTTTTTTTTCTCCAGAATCATAATCTGTTGTAGCTTGCAAATAATATGGACAGCAAGGATAAAGGGTCCTTACTAGGACTAGGAGAAGATCAGGTTCAATACCACTTGAGAAGCCTGAACATACACAAGTACATGGGACCCAATGACACGCATCCCAGGATCTTGAGGGAATTGGTTGCAGTTGCTAAGCTACTCTCCTTCACATTTGACAAGTCATGGCAGTCAGGCAAAGTCCCCTGTGACAGAAGAACAGGGAATATCACATCAATTTTTAAAAAGGGTTAAAAGAAGGACCCTAGGAACTACTGACCAGTCAGCCTCACCTCGGTGCCTGGTGAGTTCATGGAATAGATCCTCATGGAAGTTATCTTAAAGCATATGGAAGACAGAGAGGTGATTAGAGACAGCAACATGGCTTCACCAAAGGCCAGCAAGTCAAGGGAGGTGATTCTGCCCCTCTACTCCTCTCTCGTGAAAATCCACCTGGAGCACTGCACCCAGCTCTGGGGCCCCCAGCACAAGAAAGACATGGGCCTGTTAGAGCGGGTCCAGAGGGCCACGAAAACGATCAGGGGGGTGGAACGCCTCTCCTGTGAGGAAAGGCTGAGAGAGTTGGGGTTGTTCATCCTGGAGAAGAGAAGGCTCCAGGGAGACCTTACTGTGGCCTTTTAGTACTTAAAAGAGGGCTTATAAGAAATCTGAAGAGAGCCTTTTCACCAGGGCCTGTAGCAACAGAACAAAGGGCAATGGTTTAAAATGGAAAGAGGGTACATTTAGATGGGATATAAGGATGAAATTTTTTTGCGATGGGGGTGGTGAAACACTGGAACAGGTTGCCCAGAGAGGTGGTAGATGCCCCATCCTTGGAAGTGCTCAAGGCCAGGCTGGACGGGGTTTTGAGCAACCTGATCTAGTGGAAGGTATCCCTGCCCATGGCAGGGGAGTTGGACTAGAAGATATTTGAACGTCCCTTTCAACCCAAACCATTCTATGATTCTATGACTTACTATTAGGAATAAGTAGAAGTTACGCTTCTACTCATAGGAATTCAGAAAACTTCACAGAGAGACAAAATCACTGTGCAAGACAGGTAGGAAATTCTAAGAACAAACAAGTGCTGAAGTAGTTAAAGACCTTTTTGCCAATGTTCCAGGCTTTGCTATATAATAGATAACAGTTCTACAGTCAGGAAGAAAAACTCTTATAAAGCTGGTATTCAGATGATATACAGAAGGCAAGTACTACTGATTTGATCTGGGAATATTTAGTCACTGACTACAACAATGATTTTTTTTTTTAAATAAGAGACAATATAAATTTCATAGTGTGTAACTGAGATGTAACAACTATGTAATTACTTAGTCCTATGCAAATATATTAAAGCAGAGGGAGATTTAAGTAGGACATGGTTTCATACTGATTTTATGTATATGTGGGAGTTTTGCTACATGCATTTAGAAAATGCGAATTCCTAATGGGCCATTCAAGTTGTTGTATAGTCTTCTTAGAAAAATGTAGTTTCATTAGCCCTTTGTCATTGATATCAGAAAGCATAACAGAAGTGTAACTTCCTCGTATTCATCAATTAAGATAAACTGAAAGCTGTAATTAAGATAGCAGCTTCCTACTACTTTGTTAACTTGATTATTTAATTAGGTTAGAAAGGCATACCATTTTGAAACCGAATTTGAATTTTTAATCTTTTTTGGGTTATTTTAGTTTTTCAGGTCACTGAACAGCAAAACTGGTAACCATGTGGATATCTTTAAAATATAGCTTTTATAAGATTATCTTTAAAACACCCTGATTCAGATAGCAGTATCTTGGCCAGTGTTTGCAGTGCTAATTAGTTTTCATGTAAAAGATTTTAAAAGGTATGGGAAAATATTCCCAGAAATTGGCCAGATTAAGGAGAAAATGGACATCATAGATGCCTGCATTTTTTTTCCTGTTGATTTTTTTTTGTTTGTATACCCAAAATGGACACTTTAAAAAATTTGAATAATATTTTTTCCCTAGGTTTTATAAAAACCTCATGCTAAAACCCACAGAAGAATTTGATTTAGACATTATTATTTTAAACATAATCTCTAGTTAAAACCCAACTCCATAAGTCAGTAAAATGCATTTTTGACTACACATTTTTAAATGATGCTAATAAATCCTAACTGTGAAGTTTTAATTTACAAATCTTCCTTGCACCTGGGCTACAAATGACAGGTTTATAAATCGAGACTTGAAAGCTGTTCAGTCATTATAAACTTTTATCTAATTTGAGGTTGACATTCCAAAAAAAAAGGTAGCTCTTCAATACAATGTATCAAGATTCATACAGCCAGACACTTTAAAACAGACACTTTAAAAAAACACCTGTATTTCAGGTGAGCAATCTAACAACACCCTGTATGCATAAAGCAAGGCATAAACCCACTTATAACACTGAATTATTTCCTTTCAAACCTGCGGTGTTTTAGAAAGCTGAGAACACAGAAAACTTCCTAATATAAAATGAATTTTAAACAGCACTCTCCTAAACATTAGTAGATATTCAATCCGGAAAAGAAATAAGTTTCACAGAACACAGGGCACAATGGAGAAGCTGTGATTCTAGCTGTTGCTCAGGTACGGGAATTGTCTGTTGAACAATCCAACTGTGGCAACCACCATATACTCTGCCTTGAATTATATGATATGGTGCTGCACTTTTCCCATTCCCTTTACTCTAAATCTGGGTTAATAGATCGAGGATGCCAAAACTGTGTCACTTTAGGATCATTCATATTGCGGGGGAAAGGCTGTGTTAGGTGCTATCCCTGTCATGTAATAAACAGTGAAGGGGCTATAAACTAAAACTTCTGTAAGTTAGTTAGCCACCCAGTTTCTTTCTCATCATTCTTTCTAGGTCACTGAGAGTATCTGCATACCTGCTTTTGTCTCAGGTACTAGCACTATCCAGGGACTACAGCAGGGACAGGAAAGTGCAAAGGTAAAACTTGTGTCCTTTTCATACAGGTGTTCATGAATATGTTGATTTTTGTTCATCACCTTTACCTATGTCTGTGAACCTCTTAGAATCTTTCCTGCCTCTGCGGTATTTTATGTACTATGAAATACAATGAAATGCTATCAGAGGCACAATTCTGTTATCACTTTAACGTGAATGCTGGTAGCACTGCAAGTCATATTTTCAGAATAAGGTGCTTGTTCTTGCCTTATTAAATTCAATCTGCTAGGTGAATTTTCTGTAGGAGGAAGTGTTAGAATGGACTGCTGAAAACAGTGGTTATAGTCAAGTGGCTGTCAATGTGGAGCTCATTATTTAACACATTGGTTATTCTTTGTGTAGATCATGACTACTTTCCCGGCAAAAGTAGGCTTTTACAATAGCTAACACTAGAGTATAATTCAGCTATAGGAGATGTTGGATTTTACTCCATTTCATGTAGATGTTATTTTTGTTGATATTATATTTGATTCTGATTCAAGAATTCTTATAACAGATGATGAGAGTCCAGGAAAAAGGAGAAAGAATAGACCAATTTTCTAATCTCAGATTGAACTCATTGGTCTGACAAGAAGGAAAAAAACAAGCCAAACCAAAAAAACCTAAAACCTGATCACTTTGATACTGAGCAAATTTCAATAGAAAAGGCTGAGTAAGAGTCAGGGAAGAACTCTGCATTCTCACACACTGTAAAAACAGTCACTATCTAAAACACAGTCTCGTTTCAAGGTCAAAATAAGGTTAAGAATGTTTTATCTGATTCCCTAATGTTAAATCCCTAATTTCTCCTATAGGTTATATCTGCATTACTAGAAATGAGCAAGTCACCTGTTTTTATAAAATGTACTACATTCTCCCTCTCACCATGCTTCCTAACCAGGAAAGAAAAGGGTGGCGTCATCCGTACTACCTAGTAAGAATGGCATTTGGCCCATAATAACCTCCAAACTATGCTCAGGTAGTGTCTGGGAGAGAGCTCATTGGCATGAGCCAAAACTATGCCAGAGATTAGATAGGAAGGAGTGAGGTGGAGCTCTATACCTACAGCTTTATCAAATGTTAAATTAAATTAAACTGAAGCATTTTTGTCTGCAGATTAAATCCTAGAGACATCCAAAGATTAAAATCTTCTGAAAACTTTATTTAAAATTGAAGCAAAACCTCTTATTCAATAAAAAAGTCCACCAGATACCTGAAAGTATTGGGGATCAATGTCCAGTGGTGAAAGGAATTAGGAAGTAAGGAAAAAGAAATATTTTCTGACAAAATACTAAGCATGTTCTCATAAAAATTCACTCTGAATGGCTAAAGTAAAAATCTTAACCGACAACATCAAAAAATTTAAGATAACTAACTGAAGCAAGTTTCCTTCTGTGGATGGACTTTTAGTCCACTAGGAATAGTACTTTACTAGTTCATAAGTGCAAGATATTGTGTTTATGGTATGGAGCAGGAACTGACATTGTGTGTCCAGTGTTTGTACATGCACTTAAGAGCCTGGCTGGTGAGTGAAGATGATTTAGCTCAAAAGCATTGAGAAGGTTACCTCCTCTACCAGTCATCTGCTCCATCCTCTGGTTCATGGATAGCTGACTTGGTTGTAGATAAGTTCCTGACAATTAGAATTCACTGCATAGACTAAAGAGAAATTAAGACAAAAAAATAAAAACAAATCAAAATCAAACTGACCTTTGAAAGGTTATAAGAGCAATTTAAACAGTTCAACATTCGATTCAAATGAAGCAGAGTGCATGAACTCAGGGCATGACTTTGTCAGAAGCCCCAAGATATGTCACTTACTTAATTTTGTACAGCCTAGTTCTTACCTAAAAAGGGGTCCTATAACTTTCTAATCATCTTTTTCAGTCATGACTAATAGCTGAAATAGTACTGCAAAAACCAGCCACCTTAGTAAAACAATTGTCTTCTTTTTGATTGCAGCAACATTTGTACTACCAATGAGGTAATATCTTCATCTAAGAAGTTGTTAAAGTAATTTTCCCTTTAATCCATTTTTCATGTTGTCAGAATTGTATCAAAGGGCTTTTGTGTAAAAAGCAATTGAGTCTTGGTAGTGGTCATTGCTGCAAAGCTCATGTCAAAAGTTCAGTCTCTGAAGTACGTATTAAAATAATAATATATGGCATTTGTTCTCAAAAGTCATTAGTTTTCTAAGCAGTAAACATGAATAGTTAAACAATGCTTAATTACATTTATCTGCATTTGAATACAAGAAATAAATAATAATAAAGTAGTACCTGAAACTCATGTGGTAAAACATTGTTACAAATCATTTATGAAGTGTCTTGAAAGCTCCTTGTGTGATGAAGTGACATTATATATCCATTGTTTTTCCTCTGAGATCAGTCAAGGTTCAAGCATTGTCAATAAAATAGCATTCACAGCCACTTACCCATCCTTCATGTAATAGCAGACATCATCAATCATTTCCGCTTCAAGGAAAGTTCAGATCTGTCTACGTCGGTTCTATTCAAGCGAACATCACTGTCGTATTTGAGTGCCTTATAAAAAGGAACTTTAATTTAAGATATAGCTGAACAAATGAACTGTATTTATCCCTACTCCCCAAAACGTTATTGAGATACATTTTTCCTTCTTTTTTTTTTTTTTCTTTTAGTGTGTATTTGTGTTTTGAGCTTCTCCTTTTGTTGCTGTTGCTGGGAAGACTAAATAAGTGTATCTTAGATTCTGTTCTAACGATCATGACATCTGGGACTTGTCCTGTTTTCACTAAAATGTTACAGGGTTTTTTTCCATTTTTGTAAAATGCAACTCTTGAAGGAAATCAGGGCCACTAATCAATAGAGACTTTTATGTAACTTTGTACTCATACATAAACTACGAAGACTTGCAATAGCTTAGCAAGGAAATCATTAAGAAGCAGACACCCAGTCATTAAACAACAAAAGATTAAATAGCGTTTCCAGCAAACACCAGTGAATGAACGTAATTTTGATATCCCATACTGTCCAAAAGTTTCAGAAGCTTTCTTTGATTACCAGTATTCCTCAAAAAGTACTGCAGATTAGTCATTAACAACAGATTTCAAGGTTTGTCGTACCACTAGAATCAATCACTGCCATACTCTTCTTTGGATAAAAACTTTCTCATTGCTTGTCTTCTGTTTGTTTATTTCAGCCTCCAGTGAAGATTAGTAGCTGATAGTGATATCCTGGCTACAGAACAACCTAGTGCCTGTTGCTTGCTTGTGAAGAGAGTATGTGACAACAGAAACTAAAGAGTCTTCACTGTAAAAAGAAATTACATTGAAGGAGAAACAACTCATCCCTACTGTCATTGCAAAAGAACTAATCAGATGAGATATTCATTCAATACATTAATTAAACAGTAACCCTTACCACTTCTATGAAGTAGTTTGTTCATGATACTGACTACTGTTGACTACTTCAGAAATACTAATGTACTCTTCCCACTGGTCCTCTAAACATGATCATTATCCAATGTCACCAATGCTCTTTACTTTCTCTGACATAAACAGAAACTTCCTTAGAAGTCATATAGCACATGAAGGAAGGAAGGAACACAGATAGCTTAACAATTATTTTCTGTTTTTTTCTTTTCCTGAAAAAAAGTTGGATATTCACTAGTTTTAGAGGCTCTAGACAGTTTTTTAAATGATTTTCAAACCACTGTAATTTATTACATGCTATTCTAAAAAATGCCTTCACAGTTTCTGTTGGAAAAAGTCAGATATGTCACAGATTTCTTCTGCTAACCATAAGGAATATGTTTCTGAATAACACATGGTTTCTGTTGCTCTTGTCAGTTTAATGGCCTTTTGTCTTGGAAAACTTAAGACTTATTCCTCACAGAATGAAATTTGGTGACTGTTTTCCAAAAAGATTAACTTAGATTTGTACAATTTTCTCCAAGAAGCAGGCATATAGTTTTTAACAATCTGAGGTACTGATTTTAGATCAGTGCACAAGTATTTGGAGTTCATATGATTTACCTATGTTGATAGCATACTTCAATTCTAGATCAGAGTTGTGCTGGTCATAGTTCAATAACTATATTGTTTGAGGATAACTCTCTCTCTGAACCAAGCTTATTTTTGGACTAGGCTGAGATGAAATTCTGGTCAGCTGTGTCTGATTTGGTCTTTAATTTTTCTCATAATCTCAAATATCCTTGTTTTCCCCTTGACCTGCTACAAGCTATCAAAGGGTCCTAGCAGTCTAGTGACAGTCAGGATTTGTATAAATAACACTATACTATACCATACCATACCATACCATACCATACCATACCATACCACACTACACTACACTACACTACACTACACTACACTATATATTTATTTGATTTGATTTACATGTCCAACTCTCTTACCCATGCAAGTTGGTAGGATTGGGGGTACTTTTCTTGTGAAAAGAAATGCCTGTAAAGAGTCCATTAAAAATGTGCCTCCTTACTGCCCATCTACTGTTCCCCATTGAGACAAAGAAGATAAAGATTCTGGTCATGCCCAGGTAGAGATGACTTCTTCATTTTGTATCCTAACTAGTACTGTATATATTGTACAGGGCGGGACCAACTTACTGTGTAAGGCAAGAAAATAGAAATACAGGAAATACAACCCAATTCTTAGAGAACAAAGCTGATTTTTATCAGATAAATGGAAAGTGTGCTGGTTTTGGCTGGGATAGAGTTAATTTTCTTTCTAGTAGCTGGTATAGTGTTGTGTTTGGGATTTAAGATGAGAATAATGTTGATAACACAGGGATGGTTTAGTTACTGCTGAGCAGTGCTTACACAGAGTCAAGGTCTTTTCTGCCTCTCACACCACCCCACCAGCAAGTAGGCTGGAGGTGCACAAGGAGTTGGGAGGGGACACAGCCGGGACAGCTGATCCCAACTGACCAAAGAGATATTCCATACCATATGATGTCATGCCCAGCATATAAAGCTGGGGGAAGAAGAACGAAGGGGGGATGTTCGGAGTGATGGTGTTTGTCTTCCCATTACGCATGATGGAGCCCTGCTTTCCTGGAGGTGGCTGAACACCTGCCTGTCAATGGGAAATAGTGGATGAATTCCTTGTTTTGCTTTGCTTGCATGCACAGCTTTTGCTTTGCCTGTTAAACTGTCTTTATCTCAACCCACAAGTTTTCTAACTTGTACTCTTCTGTTTCTCTCCCCGATCCCACTGGAGGGGAGTGAGCGAGCGGCTGGGTGGTGTTTAGTTGCTGGCTCCCAACAGAAAGGAAGGTAGAAAACTTCTCAAGCAATAGAAAAGAAGAAAAATTAGATTAGTCTGTGACAACAGATCTCAGACCATGCTTCCAAAAAATATTCTAATTTAGAAGAGTTTTTGAAGTTTCTGAGTTCCATTGCTTTCTTTAGCAAGACTATTAGTACAGGATAAGGCCTCGTCCAAGGCTGACTGTAATAAACTGAAAAACCTCCACCAACTACAGCAAACTTTGGGACAAAACCGGAGTTTATGATATATGTTCATAATGCATAGAATCGAATTTCCCTTTCGGTGATAACATCTCATTAGCCAGATCTGGTAGATAATGACATGGGCCTAAAACTCGTTAGCAGTATTCATAAAACTTTTGAGCCTAACATGTAAAAAAAAATCTCAGAAAGACAGCTGTTCTATGACATTTCTGAGCTGCAGCCAGAACTGAATCCTCCCCGTAGTTCTGAATCAGACACAACCACAGTGCGATGGGTCCTTACATCAGTCACTGATGAGAGGCTGCGTGATTAGGGCCATTAGAGCACACGTCTGTCTCACATGAAATTTTATCCTTAGTATCAGAAATAGTAAAAATATGGATGCATCAATGACTTAAATGGAAAATGGATTGAAAGAAATTTTTCAAATGCACAAGTGGGAGCTGGCTACTACCACTAGTGTCTTATAAAAACCTTCCCTATGATTTCTTTTTGTAGTCTTAAATTATGGCTTGGCAGCAGAATATGTGCCAGTGAACTGTGGCAAGTAATAGGTTTTTACATTATCCTCTTTGTCAGAGGTCATTTATAAATGTAATTCTTTAAGGAGTTCTGAAAAAAGGCAAATCCCATTGACTGCTTGCATTTAAAACAGGAAAACAAACACCTGAATAACACAGCTTTTCCAGATAAAGAATTATTTCTTTTCTAGTTCATACAATACATAATTTTGCTGTACTGATAATTTTTTACAAAAATAATTAGTGGTCATACGTTTTGTTATATAAATTATGATTATGTTTTTTAAATCATAACATGCAACTTAGGATGGTCTTGCAATATGATTTATGCAGATTTTATTAAGGATTCAGACTAATATCTTTCTAAAATTATGGATTAGTCAATTACACCATAATTTCTAATTACTTTGGGGAACTCTGAATACTCTATGCCTAAAATTATAATGATGTGTTGCTGTAGTCATTATGTGAGGAGTTGCACTTTGATTTGAGTGCACTGACCCCATTTTATCATTTCTTTTCTTTTATTTAATGGCATCTTCCACTAGATATAACACACAGATTTTTTTATAAAAGGTTGGAGATAAGGAATTTATTTTTACCAAAGAACGAGGTTAGTGGTTTTTTCTTTTTCATTCACATGTCTTTTGACTCACCTAAATCAGTGTGACAATTACAGCCAAAACCTCTAAAAAAAAAAATTGTATCTATTTACTATATATATATATCTTGGAACAAGCCTTTCATTGACTCTAACAATGGAATATGCACTATATTCTGAGATACAACTGCATGCATTTTCTTATCTGTTGATATGTAATTTACCTGTGTTTACTGTGATCGTCTGATCTATACAACAGAGGCAAAAAGACTTCCCTGAATTAAATCTCCCTTCAGTGAGAATATGTCAGAAAAATATTTATTCATGATATTAAATTTACCATTGATAGAGGATGCACCACAAAATCTGATAATGCAACATTGGCAATGTATACCTGCCATGTCTAATAGCTGTCATTTTTTAAAATCTTCACTGTATTTCAAGTCTGAATCTGTCCTGTTTCAAAATTATCAAGGAAGAACAACATATTGATCTTCACAAAATAGCTCTGCCAGGATACAATTGTTGAAGGTTGTATTTCAATTGATTTGTTCTTTTATATATATATTATAGAAAAACCACAAAATTTGTTTCTAGGAGTCTGTAAAAAGTTGATGATGTTGTACAATGCTTTATAGAGGTACAAGAAAAAAATAGCATGCTAATAGCTTTATATATCTTTACACTATATGAAGAGTTAGATATCAGCAACATTTCTAGATCTCAGTTTTTTGGGTGGAGGGTGGTCTTTTTTTTTTCTTTTTTTCTTTTCTTTTCTTTGTTGCATGCAATATTTAGGCTTTGTCACACAAGATCTATTCAGATATGAATCTAGAGAGCTGCACACCAATACTTATCTCCTGAACGTAAGCAGACTAATGACCTTTCGGTATAGAGTCCTTCACACCAAGGCACCTTAGCACCTTAACTAATATGTAATACCAGGAGGCTGCAGTTTATTAGCATTTGGAAAATGAAATTTACTGGAACATAGATTAGGGAATCCACTGAGCAAATTCTTAGGCCATTTCAGTTTAGCACAGCATGAATTCTTAAGCATGGGTCCCAGTGTTTTACTAAATAAAAATGTCTCCTGAATTCAGGTCCTTTCCAGACAGTGATTTCCCAGTCTGCGATCAGTGTATATCACCTAGCTTCGATCCAACTCACTCAGGATGATCTGATATATGGAAGAGTGAAAAATACATTCATACTATTTGCAAACCATTATCTCCCAAAGTTTTGCTTGTTGTTTTTAGATTTTAAATAAACACTTGTTATAGAAATATACAGTAGACAAAAGACATTAGTTTCAGAAAACAGTAACTTCTTGAATTTCGACTGGAAGACTTTTCTTTTTTCCCTGATTATTATTTTTTGAAATGGGTAGCCATTTTCTCCAGATCATCAACCTGTTCCCATGGGTACAGTGATGGTAACCTATGATATATACAGCTTTTTGTAGGTTTAAAGCCAATTGTAAGTTTATTAATAATCCTTGCAGATCCACAGTATCACTGACCTTAAGAGACGCATAAAAGTTAGTCTGTTTCCTGGGAGTGTGCTGATAGGCATTCATGACATCTCTTTTTCTGAGAAAAAGAATGCAATACTGGTAATTTGAAGGCTTTCTTTCTACCATCAGAGCAAGTGAAGTATAAATCATGTGTGTGGTAAACCATATAAAGGAAAAGTAAAATGTCATCTTCCTAAGCAAATAATTTCAAAGCCTAGTTAAATAATAAATCTGTGAGTAATAACCAAGGACAAGAGAAAAAAAAGGACAGTAAGCACTAACAGATTCAAAAGCAATTTAAACAGTTTAAGATTAACATATTTGAGGTTCATTTCCCAGGCTAGTAAATATTTTTTTAAAAAACTTCAAACAAATAGGGATGCTGCCAGTGTTAGAGACACGGTGAAAGAACATTTTTCAAAAAAACAACACAAAATCCAGTACAGGTTTAGTTCTGAGGGAAAAAAAAAAACAAACCAAAACAAACAAATACCCCCCCCTCAAAAAAAACCCATAACACAACCAAAAAACCTCCCACCTTTTACACTGTGTATTTATAGAGAAACTGCTAGTAGTGTAGCTAGTTCTCTAGAGAATCCAGCACTTTGCTATAGAGCCATCACTTCCTAAATGAACAAACGTAAAGGATAGATGCTAGGTGACATAAAGAGCTAAAGAAAAGGAACACATAACTACACAAGGGCTCTTGGGGAAAATATAGAGAAGCTAAAGTTGAAGGACATGTGATCACAAAAGATAAGACAGCTAAAAGCAAAGATTGGTAACAATTGGATAATGAATGTTCTCAAAGGTAACCCTTTAGAGACTAATCATTAATTACTGGACATGTTTAATTAATAAAAATATCCTCTAGCAAATAAAAATTCCTTTCAATTTCATAATTGAAAGTCAAACCCACTTTGTCTATAAGCAGCTAAATTTTCTCATTTTCTGAACTGAAAATATGACCAAAACCACCATTATTTTGCTAAAAATAAACAAGCGATATGAGCAAATCAGTTTAATTATCCTCTCATGTATTTTGACATTCTCCATGTATTACATTAATAAGTAAATATTTTGTTGTAAAAATGTGTTAATAGTGTGAAATAACATTTTTTAAGACTCAGAACCTGCTGAATGTAATAAGGGTAGGCAATATGTTAAGATTTAATAACGAAGGTATAATTTCCTAAAACAAAGGCATCCAATATTAGAGAATGAGCACCTGTCACTTTATACATAATTAGTCACCAAGTCTTCATAAGAGTGTAAAACACATAAAGAAGAGTAAGAAGACCAAAATTTGGATTTGCAGATAAAACGTGATACCCTCACTGCCGGAACAAGCAAACCTGAAAATTAATGATCATCTATCAAATAGTTTAGCATACCAATTATTAAGAATATTCAATCTTCTTCTGTCACCCTAATCGAAAAGAGTTAATAATACCTGATTAAGCAAACATGACACTGAAAAAAATGAGTTGTAGTCAGCCATAGAAATTTATTTCTTCCCATATGGATATATGTAGAGGTAGGACTTTAACACAGCAAATAAAAATACAACAATCCACTGTGGAGGAAGACATGGATAAGGAGTACTTAAGCAATTACAAGGCATACATCACAAGCCATAAGCCATATACAAGTTCATGGGACCTGAAGTGGGACACTCAAGGTGCTGGGTGGTCTGGATAATGACATTGGAAAGCTACTATCTATCTTTGGAGGTTGGCAATCACAGCAATCAAGGAAGGTGCTTGGTGGCTGATCCCTTCCAACCTACCTTATTCTGTGATTTGGAGTTCAGGCATTCTTGCCCAAGGAATTTGTCTTCAGTCACTGGAAAGAAAAATAGAATGTGAAGGGTTTCCCCAAACCCCCTTTTTTTCATGTGAAAAGGGGGTTTTCCTTTTCCATTTCCATTTTGCATTGGATGGGGGTTAAATTTTTTCTAACCATCTCTATTGTACAGAAAAAGATACTAAATAAGTTATGAATAAGGATGGCAGGTCCTAGCAAATCTCTGTAAAAAGGCTTAAGGGAAAAAGTAGAAAAGCAAGTGGTTGATAATGCTTTTGAGGATAGTTTGGTTTGGGTGTGGCAAGATCTCTTGCAGAGCTGAAAGAACAGAAAATATGGAGATGCTGGTCCCAGCATGTAACTTGCCAACAACTCTAAAATATATCAGGTTTGTTCTGCTTTCTAAACTTACAGAAAAGACAAGTCTTGTACAGGACTACCTTGCAAATTTGAGTGGTATGCCTATAAAAACATTTCTCACTTAGACTCCTTTGGGAAATTTCTGATTACAATGTTTGGTGGAAAAACCTTTGCTTTGTTTTTTGCCACTCTCAAGGTGAAGAAAAAAAAGTAGGATGTTGGAATATATATATGAAAGCAATGGCAATGTAGAAAAATCAAAAACTTTGGCTTTTTTTTTTTTTTTTTCTGAAGTGCCATCTCAGTTATACCTAGAGAGTCAGAAATGTGAAGCTCTTCAAATCCATGCTGTTAAAGCAGTCCAGTAAGACCTTCTTGGGTCTTACCACACTTCCCTGAAGAAATAAGTTAAGAATAGTACAAGTACTCTGTAACATTTACATAGAAAGGATTATGTGTGCTTACAATGACAGTATTTGTTTTCTTCTATGTACCTAAGTTTACAATGAAAAATGAGTAGGCACTGAATCACAAAGTTCAACTAGAATGCATGGTACAGGGTCCAGTGACCATCTTTTTGCTAATAGTCTAAATTGTTTTATTATTGTCGCAGAGATTAACTGCTCAAGCACCAGAATCAGCAGACAGAAATATGACTTGCTTTTAGAAATTAGTTTAAAAATGCATTCTTTAAAAGCAGTATTTCTGTCACAAGGGTCCTCGAGTTTGTACTGGGTTTTTTTTTTTCGTTTGGTTTGGTTTTTTTTCAGCTGTGATAAGCTGAATCTACCAATAAAGCAAAGCTTATAAGGAAAGATCTTATTTTTTTCAGTATGGTTCCTAGAAATGTAGAAAGACAATCCTAACAATGATGATGTTCCCATCTTTGAACCCAAGCGCCAAAAAATTCCACACAAATTTTCACCTGGAAAAAAAAAAATGTCATAGATGCCACAAACATAGATAAGGATATTGATTTTCCTTGGAAGATGCTTGTGCCCGAGAGAGATGGGCAATAATATTTCAAAAAAAAAAAAAAAAAGAAAAAGAAAAGAAAAGAGATAGGGTGTTTCAGAAAAACTAAAAAAAAAATCAGGGGAAAAAGAATGTGGCAGTTAAATTGATATCTGACTTTTCCTTTTTTGAGGGCACTAAAGAATTCCCTATTTGTCACAGCATTTTGCTGGATGCATACTGGGTTGCTTTGCTTGGCTTAAACCTCTTGATCCTAAATGTTGATTCAAAAAGAAAAAGGGAAACAAACCCCCCATTCTGAACAGTATCCAGCTACTACCTCTAGAGTCCTTATTTGATACTACTTCTAGACACAAATTATCCTGAGGTCTCCAGCCCAAACATTAAGCTAACTTCCCACATTTAAGTATTCGTGATTACAACATGCCTTCAGCAAATGTAAGACAGTTTAATCAAATAACAAACTGGAGGATGTCTATCCCAAGAATAAGAGCCCTGTCAAAACAGTCTTCATTCTTGGTATGACTAGATACAAATTAAACCCAAGCAGCATATAACTACATGGAAAAAAATGCCTTACTTTGTTCAAGACTTAAATTTTTCTTCCTTTAGTGAATTCTTTATTTTTCATGAGGCTGAAGTGTTAACCTGACAATCTTCACTTTAAGACTAGAAACTGCTGTGAGAGTTACAAAGTCACTGTGTCAGATGACCTTGTCTCTCTTCTTTCCTCCTTCTTCCCCATCATTGTCCTTTGTTTTGCCTGGTAAGCTTCTTATTGAAAGCAATCTCTGTTTCTTTTTTAACTTCCCGTCCTTTTTTATGTGGCCATGTGGTCAGCTTTAGAGCCACGAGTAGATCCCACATCAGGAGATCAAGAACTTAGTTACTAGTCACCTTGAATCCAGGAGATAAAAAAGACCCAAAACAAAACCAACAAAAACACATCCAAACCAACCAACCAACCAACCAACCAACCAACCAGAAAAAACATAAGAAATCTGGTAAATTTTTCATCCTATTAAATCGCTAAGGAAGAAGAATCAAATCATAATGTCTCATCCTCAATATTTATTTTCTGTATGTATTTCTGTTATCAATAACATTGTTACTAAGTAGCATATTTGACTGTACCTCAAAAATGTGATATAATAAAAGAAGTAAAATAAAAGGGCATAGAGAAAAGCTTATTAAAATGCACATCAGGAGGTGTTTGAGGTTTTTGTGGGTGGATAAATCCACCAACATTTCAGCCTCTTAATGCATATCCTTTACTTTATTGCTAAAATGGAAGATTAGCAGCTTTCAGAGTGCTCCATGAAAATTAAATCAGTGTTTCTTTCTCTGACAGACTGTTTTGACTGAGATTTTATTAACATTTTAATTGCATTAACAGAATGAAATGTAAATATATTGTGAGCTTTACATACCTTTGGATTCATAAGAAGTGAAGTAGTTTTACAGAGGTTATTTTTGAGACTGGAAAGGAGAGGAGCAATTCATTCCTTGAGATGGTGGATTAACAAAAGTTATTTAGAGAAGTTTACTGGAGGAAAGTTTACTAAATATTACATTTTATATATATTTTATACTAAATATCTTTTCAAACAGTAAAAAATACATTCTTTGCCTACTTAAAGTTAAGGTTTTTGAATAAGAGAACATCATGGTTTAATCTGGCAGGCAGCCAAATACCACGCAGCCGCTCACTCACTCCCCCCGCCCCCCCAGTGGGACAGGGAGAGAATCGGAAGGGTAGGAGTGAGAAAAACTCGTGGGTTGAGATAAAGACAGTTTAATAGAACAGAAGAGGGAAAATAATAATAATAATAATGATAGAATATACAAAATGAGTGATACGCAATGCAATTGCTCACCACCCGTGCTGACCGATAACCAAGTAGCCATCGGTACTTCCTGGATCACGCCTACCATTCATATACTGAGCATGACGTCACATGGTACGGAATACCCCATTAGCCAGCTGGGCTGGCTGTCCTGATTATGTTCCCTCCCATCTTGTGTACCTAGCTCAGTCAGTAGGCACGGGAGCTGTCCTTGGACTAGGAGGGCACTTAGCAACAACTGAAAACATCAGTGTGTTGTCAACATTCTCCTCATACTAAATCCAAAACACAGCACTAGGGAAAAATTTAACCCTATCCCAGCCGAAACCAGGACAGAAAACCAGAAGAAAAATTATAGTGTTTATGGCAATAAAGAATGTGAACACTAGAGAATACAGAAATTATAATTAATAATTTAAGATAATGTAATAAAAGCTAAACCTCCTGTAAATTTCTTTGAAAATATACAGAAAAATAATGATGGGATTCATTACCCCTAAATTGGGAGCTAAACATGACGTATGTATGTTAATCATTATAAACTCCCTTAATAGTAGAAAGAAATGACCACTTCCAGGAAGCCATTCTTCTAATCCTAAAATATGTGCATATAATCATGGATATTAATTCCCTTAATATTTTTTTAGTTCCTCATGCTGACTTTAAAGGGAGTCTAAGGTGACCATGTAATTTTTAGAAATCTAAAGACAGATAGAGGCACAGATTTAAAAAAAAAAACAAAAACAAAAACCCCCCATAAAACAGTCTTTTAAAGATAGCTACATGAATTAAATAACCCAATTCTCCCTGTTCTTCAGTACAACACTAATATTTCAGATGCTTTTAATAATTTTATTGACACAGACATAAGCCTCTCTAAAGAAGTTGGTTTATCTCTCCTGTTCCAGATTCAAGATATCTACATATTCATCTTGCTTCATTTCTGAGATAAATTCAGAAAGCACAGATAAATAATTGGATTTTGAATCCAGCTACAAGAGAGAAACCTAGTTTTGTCAAAAAAAAAAATCAATCAGTGCACATAACAATCTTGCCTATATCTCAGATCTCATGCATATCTGGATCAAAAACTTGTATTATAAGCCTTCCACTTTTTCCCCAAAAAGATAAGTACCTTGAAAAAAAAATCATAATTAAGCATAAGAACTTTATTTATACTTATATACTTACAGTTATTTGTATGTACGCATGTTGTGGGAATCAAGACATCTGCAACCTTTGCAGAAAGAATAGACTGAGAAGAAATAAGAGGTGGATAAAAAACACCCAAGTCTGTTTGATCTAGTAAATAAAATAGGTCATGCAGGGATATGTGCATGTTCTGGTTTCCTGTTATGGTTCTTTGTAGAAACTAATGTCAGAATAGGAAACATTAGAAGGAATTACATCTGTGGAGTTCTGATCTTGGAATCTGTGCCAGGATGAAAACCAATATGGCTTTGGACATACTTCTTTGCTGAAATGGTAAGACTTCAGCAAGGAATAATTCCTTAGATCACTCAAAGTTTTATTTAGTGTTACTTCATATGGGGAGGCCCTGAAGAGTCTACTAAGCTATAATTCTCATTAAGAAACATTCACTGATTATTCCTCCTCTAATTTACTTAAATGTAATAGTACTATGTTGTTATCATGCCCCTTAAACTTGATAACTAGCTGACTACCAATGTAATAAAATTATGTCAATGATCTTAATGTTTCCTTGCTTTTCTTGATCAGTGTGCATCAATGCATTGTATCTTCCGTTTATACCAATATTCTAGTCTCTGAGACAAGGACTATCTTTACTTGTTACATTTGCGTAGCATTTAGCAGAAATAATTTATCATTAGAGGTTAAGATTCCTTGACACTACAGCAGTGCAAATTATTATAACTTCATAATTCCTTATGAAACAATATAAAATTGCTGGCAAACCATCTGCCCTTCAGTGCTTGTGAGTATTGAACAGATTCATGTGAGGAAAGGCTTGGCCACAGACTGCACACAGCCGGATCCTCTTAAACACAGCCCTGTCCACCTCTTACCCCTTTGCTCCTCTCCACCCTCTTCCCCTGTATACTCTCTCCTGCGTTTTGCGTAGTCCCCCTGACACTCCCCTCAAATATTCCAAATTCCCGTGTTCTTATTTCCCCCTTCTTATGAGTGACAAAGCCCAGGCTGTTCCTCTCCAAAGCCATGCCTGAAGTTTCTCAATGGCCCGTCAGTTGGTGGCTGGAGATTTTTCATCCTTGGCACTGTCTCTGCTGTCCTATCAGCTTTGTGCCTGTGTGTCTTCTTGTTTATCACTTCCCTCTTTACTTATTATCCCCTTTGCACTGAAGAGGTCCTTGGTGCGATCACCTCTGTGAAGCGGATGCTCTCACCTTCCACATATGCTTACAATTTATTTTTTCAGGCATAAGATTTTATGGAATATTTTGAATTTTGAGAAATAGGCAAAAAAAAAAATTAATAGATTTTGAAGTTTACTGTTTACTATATATGGTTAACAAAACACAGAAGAAGTATAACTTTTTCTATCAGTCCCATCCAGATATCCAAGACATCTTTGATATTCTGGAGTATGCAGAATGTCACATAAGTTCAAGATTAGCAAACTGCTCATTATGGATTATTGTAGATTGTAAAAAAATATCCAAAGACTGTAAGCAAATAAATTTTATGTGATAAAATGAGAGAGAATGTGTTCTTTATGTCTTGAGTTTCCCCCTCCTTCCCAAAAAAAGTCTATTCTATTGATATAGTAATTTCAGAAGTTTGAAAACTAAATTCCATCCTTTTCCTTTGCAAAATCTTACTCAAATACTTTTGAATCATATTGCAGATCCTAGAAGAATTTAATTGGGGCATGTCTATTTTTCTGAACTTCTTAATAATCACTCCTTAAGGAGCTCCTTAAGGAACTCTCAGAGATTTCAGGATTTTGATTTTAATTAAAATAGGGATATCACAATAGTTCCCTGTATAATACTTTTCATAGTGACATTATAATTTGGATGTGGCCTTTAGCCACTGCCCAAATGCATATAAAATATGGTAATAAACATGTATTGTAAAATGTTACAATTTTTATAAATACTTTGTTGATTTTCCAATCTTGCCATTCAAAAAATAATGCTCTTGTGGAACACGGGGACTTAATTTTTATGCATTTAAATTAAAAGGATTAGGTAAAAACATATAGTCTATAGGAATCTCTTATGACTCTTTGCAATGGAAAAATATTTCACTTCATTTCCATCCCTTATGTATACTGTAAAATATAGAAGCATATAGCAATCATAATAGCAGAAAATACAGCTGGCATATTTGTAACAGAGTAGTTTAGAAATATGACGAGATATGAAACTACCTTTTTATGTCCAGAGTGACCTATAAACAAGAGAATACATTTTGCAGTCAGAATGATTTAACTTTGTAATAATCCCTTTCTTTTTCATGTATGATGAAAACATTGTCTTGGGAAGAAGAAGGTATATGGGAAATAGATCTTAGACAATACAGTTATGGAAATTTTTCTGTTCTGAATTACTGATAACTGAAAGACCATATTAGGCTAATATTGTAGATGTCTTTTTATTTCTGAGTTGCTGCCCTCTGATTTTAATTCTATTTCTTGGGAATATTTTGTATATTGAGCTGCCTAATCTTGTACATTACATGTTTTGCTCAGTAAAGAGAGAAACCTGCTTTTCTTTACTTCAACTGTTGTGTGATTCCTCATTTGCAACCCAAAGTTCCTTAGGCTTTTTTGGCTGATGTCTTGTACTCTGCTGCAGCTGCTTGAATATGTATGCTACCGTGTTTTTCACTATTGCTAGATAATTTTCTAGAGTCTCTTGCCTTTCACTTATCTCTCTTTCTGTTATCTCTCTTCTACTGTTTTGCATTTTTCTTTCTAACTCTCATTTTGTTATCTCCTGCATATACTCTTCCAATCTCCAGAAGTAACCATATTGTTAGTGTAACCAGTTACCTCTATGTTTGCAATTTGACCAAAATAATACTGAAACAGCACTGAAAACTGAAATGATTTTATGATTTTTAGTATTTCTTCCTCTTCATTAATCAACATATTAAATAACACTATGCAAGCATTTAGCCTTGCAAAACAGCAATTCATGTTTTGATTTACTTTTTTAGTGAAGCCTTATATTGTGTGTATAATAATTATAGTAAGTAATGTAATACAGTTGGAAAGTCTTAGGGGTTTCCAACTGTTATAGGGCTGGGGGCAAAGGTAGCCTCACCTGTCCCTGGCCAAATGTTGCATCTGCTGTAGTTCCACGTCCCTGGGTCCACCCAGTAGCCAGAGTGAGCACATAGTCTCAACACACACACTCCCATGCACTTCAATAGCACAGCTGACCACAAAGTTAACAGAGGCAGAGAACGGTGCCTTTACAGGCACCTACATAAAAAGAAACAGCACAGATATTTTAGTCCTGTTTCTCTTCTCCAGATGGTCAGGACTGAAGTCCACTCTAACACATACATACATACACACACAAATTTCTCCAGCAGCTGGTCTTTGATATGCAGTCTATCTAGTACGTGGCCCCAGGTACCTTTCTCTTCCATTTCCTGGCACCTGGACCTTGAAGCCATAGGTATTTCATGGTCCTACTCCAGCAGCCGGGGCTCAGACCCCCTCTCCTACTTGCTGGCTTGTCCATCTTGAGGTTCATGAGTGTTCACATGCACTCGGAATAGACAGGGCACCCACACACAAGAGAGGCAGGACTAGGATTTGATAAGAAAGTGGGACAGACTGCACTGACCAGGTGCAAGGTTTTCACTCAAGTGTAGTGACCAGCACCTGTTTACACGCATCGGGTCCCTTTTGTCCCCTTTTCCCTCTGTTTTTCCACACTTGTTCCTCCCTGATCCACCCTGTTACCTCCCTTTTCCTGCCTTTGGTCCTTCCTCTAAACATCCCATAATAACATTTACTCAATCCCAAAACGCACTTCCTTCCTGCATCCCATAGTAAGTCCTAAATCTCTTTAGGTGTTAACTCCCTTCAATTTGGCATGTGTTCTGGGGAGTTTTTTGGTTGACTCCTCTTGGTGGGTTACTTACAAAGAGATAATTGGTTCCCCTTGACAGTCTTAGGAGCAGATAAGTCAGTGTGCCCTGATTTTCCCTGACAAAGTTTTAACTAATAAAGTTATTAGGATTCAACCACCTATCGTTGCTCCCCTGATGCTTGCTAGGTCTCTGTTTTTAATTTGTTTAGTGTTTTGTCAGATCCCCTAACCAAGGCATTTGATATTTTCAGGAGTCCGTCCTCATGAAGCATGTAATTCTCCAGGATACTTTGAAAATGTTGGCTACTAATATGAAGTATCACGTGGTATTTTGCAGCTTACATAAAACAAAACTGTTTTCCAGAGATTCGTATCAGTATGAGCAGTGAAAGCAGAAGATAGTACTGTAGGATTGGATTTTTTTTTTTTTTTAAATGCATGTGTTTGAACGACAGATAGCACAAAGCTGCTGTATAACAACCAGAGAAGTACTGTAATGTACCAATCATTATTTCAAAAATAAGCCTGTTGCTAATGGAGTTTCTGGCATGCAGCAATATGTAACACCAACTGTTTTGTTTATTTAAAAGGGCCTACTAAACAAGTTTCAGCAAATGGAAAGTGAGGCTTGTGATGTCTGAAAGCATGAATAAACCAACATATTTTCCCCTCTTTCTGCAGTCAAGAAATATCCTAACAACATTTTAAAAGCTTAGGTTTACTTCAGGTTCTTCAAAGTGTGAGGGCTTGAACACCCTCAACAACAGCAGCAAGACTGGGGCAGAGCACAGAAACTTGTACACACACTTTTTTGGGCCAATAATGTGATAAATCATTTTAATCTTCCTCCATGCTTTTTTTCTTTTATTCTTAAATGAGCTTTCATCTACATGTTAAAATTAATATTGATACATTTCTAAAGCTTCCTTTGGTCTCTCTTAACTGTGCTGTCAACATTTTTCTCAGTGATGCTAAATTAGCCCATGCCATTTCTGCTTTTAGCTGCCAGTTGTGCTTCCAGTGTTGCAGACATAGTGCGGTGATATACTTGGACTGGTAATGGTCAGGACCTGAAAAATCAAAAACATCAAGTTCAAAATTTGAGGACAAAACATAACCAAAACAAATATGTAAAGCATAAAGGGGGGAAGACAAAGAAAAGGTAAGAAAAAAAATATTTAATTGTATTATTTACCTGACAAATCTTCTCTCTTCAAGAGTTGACTGACAGGAACATTCCCTCCATTGACTTACAGAAACAGGGATTTTACAAAGAGTTTTCTTTAATTACAAACGTAGAGATTTACATCTTAAATGTCTTACACCTTAGGTCTTAATCTGAAAGCTGAATTCTTTTCCCAAAGTCAGAAGTGACTCATGACTAAAATATATACTGGTGGCACACCATTTTAAAAAGGAGAAAAAAAGTTACCATGTGTAAACAGTTCAAATTGTAACCAATAAAATATGAACAGCAAGTATTAATATCTTATCAATCTGATTGATAGGAAATGTGGCTCTAGTTTTACTGTTGGTTTTCTCCACCAAGCTGGCCTGTACTGGTTGTAATACAAACATATCATGTTATCTGAAACATACTTGTAATTTATCAAGAGTTCTTATCACCTTAATCTGAAGGCTGGAGAATGTTATTGAAATCAGTAGTGAAGTATTTCTATGCTTAGATCTGACATGCAAATGGTTTACTGGATGGAAAGGCTCAAAATCGGGAGAACAAGTAGTGTTCTCCTCTATCCTTCCAGTTGCAGGGAATGATGAGGCAAGAAACAGGAAGAGCCAGCAGATCAATACCTGGCTCTGAGCCTGGTGTCACCAGCATAATTTGGGGGTTTTTATCCTGGATCGGTCTACATGACACCAGGCCTGCTGGCGACGATGGGGTACACCTGCCTCAAATGGGGAAAAGGATCTTTGTGCAGGAGTTAGCAGGGCTCATTGAAAGAACTTTAAACTAGGTTTGAAGGGGGAAAGGGATAAAACTAGGCTTGCTAGAGCTGAGCCTGGGGGCGGCACGCCAGTGTTTGAGGGACGGTGTGCTAGCGAGGTCCTTCGGTCTGCCATCTCAGTGGAGGTAGGGGATGGAGATCCATGCAGCAGCAAAGACACAAGGGTTATTGATGTGTTAGAAACCACAGAAGTGCCTGAGAATGGTCACCTAGGAATTAGGGCTTCTCCCCCCAAAAGGTGGCAGGATCAATAGCCCAACTGAAGTGCATCTACACCAATGCGCACAGCACAGGCAACAAACAGGAGGAGCTGGAAGCCGTTGTGCAACTGGAAAACTATGATATAGTTGCCATCATGGAAACATGGTGGGATGACTCATACAACTGGAGTGCTGTAATGGATGGCTATAAACTCTTCAGAAGGGATAAGCAAGGAAGGAGAGGTGGTGGGGTAGTTCTGTGTGTTAGGGAATGTTTTGACTGTCTAGAGCTTAATGGTGATGAAAAGGTCAAGTGCTTATGGATAAGAATCAGGAAAAAGCCAACAAGGGCAGATATCATGGTGGGAGTCTGTTATAGACCACTCAAGCAGGATGAAGAGGTGGATGAAATATTCTCTGAACAGCTGGGAGAAGACTCACAATCACTAGCCCTTGTTCTCGTGGGGAACTTCAACTTACCAGATGTCTGCTGGAAATACAATACAGCGGAGAGGAAACAGTCTAGGAGGTTCCTGGAGTGTGTGGAAGATAACTTCCTGACACAGCTGGTGAGTAAGCAAATGAGGGAAGGCTCCCAGCTGGACCTGTTGTTTACACACAGAGAAGGACTTGTGGGTGATGTGATGGTTGGAGACATAGTGATCATGAAATGATAGAGAGTTTTCAATTCTTGGAGAAGTAAGGATTGGGGTTAGCAGAACTGCTACCTTGGACTTCCGGAGGGTAGACTTTGGCCTATTTAGGAGCCTGGTTGACAGAATCCCTTGGGAGGCAGTCCTGAAGGGCAAAGGAGTCCAGGAAGGCTGGACATTCTTCAGAAAGGAAATCTTAAAGATGTAAGAGCAGGCCATCCCCATGTGCAAAAGGCAAGCCGTTGGGGAAGAAAACCGGCCTGGATGAACAGAGAGCTTTGGCTGGGACTTTGGAAAAAAAGTAGAGTTTATGTCCTTTGGAAGGGGCAGACCACTCAGGAGGACAACAAAGGTGTTGTGAGGTTATGCAGGGAGAAAATTAGAAGGGCCAAAGCCCAACTAGAAATCAATCTGGCTCCTGCCATAACAGACAATAAAAAATGTTTCTATAAATACATTAACAATGAAAAGAGGACTAAGGAGAATCTCCATCCTTTATTGGATGCGGGGGGAAACATAGTGACAAAGGATGAAGAAAAGGCTGAGGTACTTAATGCTGCCTTTGCTTCAGTCTTTAATAGTAAGACCAGTTGTTCTTGGGGTACCCAGCCCCCTGAGCTGGAAGACAGGGATGGGGAGCAGAATGAAGCTCCCATAATGCAAGAGGAAATGGTTAGCGACCTGCTACACCACTTAGACACACATAAGTCTATGGGGCCGGATGGGATCTACCCAAGGGTACTGAGGGAGCTGGCGGAAGTGCTCACCAAGCCACTTTCAATCATTTATCAGCAGTGCTGGCTAACCAGGGAGGTCCTTGTTGACTGGAGGTTAGCACATGTAATGCCCATCTACATGAAGGGCTGGAAGGAGGATCCAGGGAACTACAGGCCTGTCAGTGTGATCTCGGGGCTGGGGAAGGTTATGGAGCAGATCATCTTGAGTGCCATCACGTGGCACGTACAGGACAACCAGTGATCAGGCCCAGTCAGTATGGGTTTATGAAAGGCACGTCCTGCTTGACTAAATTGATTTCCTCCTCTGACAAGGCGACCTGCTTAGTGGATGAGGGAAAGGCTGTGGATGTTGTCTACCTAGACTTTAGTGAAGCCTTTGACACCGTTTCCCACAGCATTGTCCTGGAGAAACTGGCTGCTCATAGCTTGGATGGGTGTACTCTTTGCTGGGTAAAAAACTGTCTGGACGGCCGGGCCCAGAGAGTTGTGGTGAATGGAATTAAATCCAGTTGGCAGCCGGTCACAAGCGGTGTTCCCCAGAGCTAAGTACTGGGACCAGTTCTGTTTAATATCTCTATCAATAATCTGGATGAGGGGATCGAGTAAGTTTGCAGATGACACCAAGTTGCGTGGGAGTGTTGATCTCCTGGAGGGTAGGGAGGCTCTACAGAGGGACCTGGACAGGCTGGATCGATGGGTCAAGGCCAATTATATGAGATTCAACAAGGCTAAGTGCTGGGTCCTGCACTTGAGTCACAACAACCTTGGGCAAGAGTGGCTGGAAAGCTGCCCAGAGGAAAAGGACCTGGAGGTGTTGGTCGACAGTCAGTTGAACATGAGCTGGCAGTGTGCCCAGGTGGCCAAGAAGGCCAACAGCATCCTGGTTTGTATCAGAAATAGTGTGGCCAGCTGTGCAATCCGGACTTTCCTCGTGACGCTGTCTGTAACTCTGTGCAACTCTGACACCATTGTCGTCCATCTATCCTGCATCTTCTCCTCTCCTCTCCTCTTCTCTCCTGTCATTCCGCACGTCTCGTTCAGTTACTTTTCCTTAGAGCCCAGCCAGTGGGCTCGTCATTCACCTGCAACCTTAACATATCATGATTTCTAAATACACTACTACATAATATTTTTAAAGTGTGAAATTAAAAAGAAATATGAAGTGTAAATAAGCAGTACTTCTAGCAGTATTCCAGTAAATAGAGAATAATGTGCCAACACAGAAAGAGATTTTAAAATCTATTGATAATCTGGGTGCTAATGGATTTGGCAGGAGCAGGAACACAGAACAAGTGGCACCAAAGGAAGGTCACACAACATCCCCTAAACACATCTGTGGGATAACCCAGGGCTCAACACAGTGTTGGTCTCAGAAGAATAAATGATGAGAAATGTAGCATCTATCTTTTAATATATCTCCTAGAATAACTCTAAGAATTATATCTGTCATTTGTACCAAGAAAATTAATATAAAATAGAATAAACATAATTATTAAACAGATGGTCAAATATCACACACAAAAATGTTTCTATAGACTGACCTAACAGAAGAGTATTTGAAGTGGCCAAGATTGTTATAGGCGAAGATAACATACTTGGTATGACATTTGAATTGACAAGCCTTTATTTATTTATTACCAGAAGTATTAAAGCAACAATGGATCTCTGCAGTAAGAGTATGGTTTTCTTTCAGAGTAGCAGGTGGTAAAGGCAGGAAAAAAAAATATAGAAGTAAGCAATCTGTTACCAACAGTGGAAGGCAGGTACCACAGTGATCACCTGAATGTTTTACGCAGTTCAACATAGCCCTACATTATCTGGAAAAGAAGGATAAAAATGAAACAACAGAACAAATATCACAAACTTGTTTAGGATAGCCATATCTAAAAATGATTGGCAGATAAAATTCAGTGTTAGGTAAGTATAAAATAATGGACCTCTGACTATTCACACACAGTAACAGGCTGTAAATCAACTTTTACTACTTGTGAAAGAGATCCAGGAACCATTGCAGACAGAGCACTGACTACAACAGTTGAATACTCAGTAACGGGGCAGGGGGGGAAAGAAAGAAAAAACCCAAAGCTATAAGAAGGGAATAGGTAACAAAAAAGAAAATATAATCATGCCACTTGTCATTCATCACATATCCATGCTTTTAGGTGGGTTACTGTGTCCCAGGAAGATGTAGGGTGGAACTGATGGTCTTATAAAGGTAGACAAGATATGATGAGATGTTTGCTGTTTGGAAATGGGGAGTTGGGGAAATATGGTAAGTATTTCTAAAATCACGTGGGTAAAAAGTTTACAGGAAATACTCATTTGCTAATTATAAAATACATGAAGGAAATAAATTCAGGCAGATTTTTTTTTTTTTTTAAACAAAGGTACTGCTTCATCTAAGGCATATCTAACTCATGACAATTGCTACTGGACACTGCGAAGGTGCAAAATAGAAAAAGGTTCTCAGAAGGATTATGAAAGTTAGCAGAGGATTAGTTTAGGGCTTCAAAACGTTCTAACATTGTGGATGCTGACATTTATTAATCTGTCATTATGCTCAAATAGCATTAAATTTGTCTTTTTGGACTCCAACAAAGACAGAGAAATTGTCTATAAAAAGGCTTCCTCTTCCCTAAGAATTTGTTTGATTACCATTATGCCATATATGCACACACAGGTAGATGTTTTAGGGGATGCACTATTATGCATTACTATGCACACACTCAAGAAACATATCTAGTATTACTCCTAGATTGGAACTGTATGTTAATTGCTAGATTGGAAGATATTTTATTAAATTTAAAAGAATTCTAACTTAATTAGCAAAGACAAGCACCAAAAAGTACAACTGCAGTTGATGGATTAAAGACATAATCAGAAATGTATCCTCACTACAAATTAGATATAAATGCATTTAGGGGATTGGCATCAGTAGTACATTTGCCACCTTGCTCCTCATTCAGAGATTAAAGTCCTGGCAGAAAAAAAGTTCAGCATGCAGTCAAATGTGTGATTAGGCTGTCATTTTGTTCCTATACAGCTGAATGACTGGCAGCAGCCATCTAGATTGTTAAAATATTGCCCTTGGCAAATAGAAGATGGGATTTCTTCTCCATTTCAAGTCCAACTTTATTCGAAGTGGTATCTTAAACTAAAAATGACATTTTTTCCTCTCAGAAACCCGTAATGCAGACCTCACAGGCATCTAAAAGAAATGTTCTCTCTCACTTATTAACACCATCATAAAAACACTAAAGACTGTTAAATAAAATTTACAGAAATATTCATGTCACCTAAAATGTCTTGTCCTAGAAGATTAGTCTATCCAGTTAAGGATTTATCAGAGGAAAATGAGAAAGATTGCCAATGTCATAAATAAAAAAATGCAGTGTCTTAAATTTATCACAGGAAGGAAGGGCACTATAGGGTTTTTTCTGGTTTAAATGTCTAGTAGCCCTCATGCCAGCAAGTGAGTGACATAGTTATTTTCTATATGCTGAAAAATACCATCACTGTCATGCTACTTTTTTCCGAAGTCTTGTCCACTGAAATCCTTTTCAAATCTTCAGAATCTTCCTGAATGTCCCTATGTCTTCATTGAATTTTCTCAGGAGAACCTAACTCCATCCAGTCTTCATGAGCTTATAGATTGTTAAACTCTTATTGTCGGTAATTCATAAAATTAATTGGCAATGCAAGGTTCGGGGGGACAATTAATAGACCACCTCATGTACCTGTAAAAACAGGTTAGCTTTTTGGCCTCCAAGAACCTCCTTACATCTTAGGGCCTCTATTTTCTCAAGCTTTTTTTTTTTTTTTTTTAAATTTTGTACATTATAATGTTTGGGAAGTAACTAAAATAGAACCTCTAGTCTGCATTTTATTTCAAGTATCATCCATAAAACTTCAAAAACCTCATCATTCAAAGCTTAAACTGAAAAATCTTTGAAAGAAAGCACCTTTGAAAGAATTGAAAAAATCTTTGAGATAAAAGTCTTCATAATTAAACATTAACTGAGTATAAGTAATAAAAGAGCATTATCTTCAAATATCTTACATCCTCTGATTGTCAGTTGAACAAAAGGCTCTGGGATAGTGATGTTCTTTAGAATAGAAATAATAAAGGTGACAAAGATTTCCTTTCCCTTCTTTGATTATCCCAGAGAATTTACCCATTTTGCTTGGAAGTGAGTGATCCACTGCTTAATAACTTATCAGCCCCCTCCTCCAAAATGATTGCAACTTATTTCACTCTAAAATGAAGTACATATCTTTAGTTTATCATTTGTATAAATAGTATAAATAAGTATGTCTTTGGTTTACTGCACATAGCAACCTGTAGTTAAAAAAAAATGGCTTATGGGAACATGTCACAACAATGCTATGTTCAGTTGCTGATGCTTTACTTGATTGTAGAACTACTTTATGATCTTGATATTAATCTTCAAAACCCATGACTAGCTTCAGTGCTAATTACATGTGAGACCATTTCTCAATCCCCTAGTCCCTGGCCCACACTGCCAAGAGACACTGTGGTAATGGGGTTCAGACTGAAATTCAACCAAAATCTGATTACAGGGAAATATCCAACATGTCTTATTATCAGATCCTTCCTTCAAAAGTAAAGCTTGAGAGAGAATATCTTTAGACTATAATGGAAGATAGGCTTTGCTGTGTAATAAATTAAGTAGCTCTTGAATTGTAAGTGGTGAATGCTACTTACATTTCAGGGCTGTGTCCATGCTTTATTAACAAATGTTTTAGAAATATGTGAAATGGAAAAAAGGGTAACAAGTTGGGTGAATATTACCTAAACAGAACTGGAGTTCATAACTTCTTAAATTGCAAAATTATTGTTAATTATAAAAAAACCCAAAAGAACACCTTTCCTTTACCTCTCTATAATGTTATCATAACAATTACTGAAAGATTAAAAAAAGATCCAGGAATTATACAGGTACCTTAATGGTACATGTGGAAGCCAAATAGAGGTAAAGGTAGGCAAACTTTATTCCTGGTGCAGAAGTTGGAGAGAATTGCTAAGAATTATGAATGGAACTAAACTCTTCCTTCTCCTCCTCTGTCTCTAATTGGTAACTTATAGCAGAACTTTCTATGAGAGGTTGCCTTCCTAACTTGAAGCTTTTGTGAATTTGATACTTAGGTATCTAATTCTTCACTGGCATTGTGTAACTGTTTAACTGAGGAAACCACAATGCAGTAGGCCACAAAAATAGTTATTTAATCAGTATTGTAACACATACATCATTTTGAGGATTCAGGTGTAAT
This sequence comes from Calonectris borealis, assembly GCF_964195595.1. Classification (NCBI taxonomy): domain Eukaryota; kingdom Metazoa; phylum Chordata; class Aves; order Procellariiformes; family Procellariidae; genus Calonectris; species Calonectris borealis. Next base: position 140,871,114 of record NC_134312.1, on the reverse strand, counting down.
AAGTTTGCTGCAAGTCATGAGGACATTTGTGGCAGAGGTAGAAGATGACTTCAGCTGTTTATAATTCACCAATTAGGCCAAGGTGAAAAGAGTTTCTGTGCCATTTTATGCACAGAAAAATAAGAAAATAATGAACTGTATCATAGAATCATAGAATGGTTTGGGTTGGAAGGGACCTTCAAAGATCATCTAGTCCAACGCCCTTGCTGTGGGCAGGGACATCTTTCACTAGATCAGGTTGCTCAAAGCCCCATTCAACCTGACCTTGAATGTTTCCAGGGATGGGACATCTACCACCTCTCTGGGCAACCTGTGCCAGTGTCTCATCACCCTCATTGTAAAAAAAATTCTCCCTTATATCCAATCTAAATTTACCCTCTTTCCATTTAAAAACATTGCCCCTTGTCCTGTCACTACAGGCCCTGGTAAAAAGGCTCTCTCCATCTTTCTTATAAGCCCCCTTTAAGGACTGAAAGGCCATGATAAGGTCTCCTTGGAGCCTTCTCTTCTCCAGGCTGAACAATCCCAACTCTCTCAGCCTTTCTTCAGAAGAGAGGTGTTCCAGCCCTCTGATCATTTTTGTGGCCCTCCTCTGGACCCCCCCCAACAGGTCCATGTCTTTCTTGTGCTGAGGGCTCCAGAGCTGGATGCAGTACTCCAGGTGGGGCCTCACCAGAGTGGAGTAGAGGGGATGAATCACCTCCCTTGACCTGCCGACCACTCTTATGCTGTCATCCCATTTAAGAACAAAAGATCTTGAAGATTGGGAAGAATACCAATGAGAGTTAGACTGGGTAGCTTTCAGTTCAGAAGGGCTTAATGTTGACGTTACTGGCCTCACCATAAAGTGAAAGAAGCTTATGTCATGCAAAAGGAAGCAGAATTGATTAGAAATCTCTAACAGGATTAAGGTGTTAAATTAAATAAAGTAAAAGCACAATACGAGCAATTGAATCCACTGTAGTCAAATTATATTTGCTATATCGTTTTAGAATCTTTATTCAACATGAAAGAAGGAGTCCTCTGCTTAATAAGTAAGTTGCACCACTAACTGGGAGCCAGCAATCAATTAGCAGTCTAAAAGAATCATAAACAATTTAACAAAGTTTTGGATATTTTAATTGCTTGTGCTTCTCTTTTATAATCACTTTCAAACATAATTTCTCTTTTTGCAACTGTCTAAGCATTGTGTACATTCTCCTGGGAAATCTGAAGCCAAATTAAATTTTCAATTATAAATACAAACATCTGTGTCAGAAACACTTAAATTATGTGATAATAAAAGACTCAGAATTTATTGTTCATGTCTTTTTGTGTCTAAAAAACAAAAGCAGATATTCTTTACAAGCTTTCCTCCATCATATCCAGCAAATAAGTTTACATATTAATTAATTCTTGTATGCTGAAAATAAAATTACAAGTAAAAGTGTATTTTCAAATACAAACATGACTGCCTGTAAATATTGTAAGCACAATAAAATACCAGCTACCTAGTTTCATTCGTCTTAGGGAACTTTATTTAGCATCTATACCTAGTATTAACAAACATCTACATCATCAAAAAAGTTCGGTTTAGAAAAAATTATGTATGAAAATGTTTTTGCAGAGATGTAACCAAAAGAATTTTGTCAGGACCCTCGAAGATTGGGCACCACAATGCAGGCCCAAAAATGGTTATGGCTGCCGTAGACAGTTTCTACTTCTCAGCATCCCTGTGGCCTCCATGCAGTGTTTGAGGTCACTTAACAAACATGAAGCCAGATCTCTACTTGTTCATATGATAATGGTAATGAACATATACATTACGTGTTGCTGCTCATCCCATTATGTGACTGTGAACTTCTAATTTAGCACAAGTACCTGCACTTTAGGTTTATGGTTTTGATGTGCCTTGCATTGCATTACAAGGACAAGTCATAAAGTTCCCATTTAGGCTGTCAGTTCACTGACTATGCTGAGACACAGGTTCCGCCATAACACATATTAAAAACATGGAATAGTATCACCACCAATACCATGATTTAATGCTGACTAAGAAGAGGTCATTGGAACTGGCTTAGAAGAATGCTTGTACAGATACTGGCATTAGCAGGCAGCTAGGAAAATACTGTCTGAGAAATCTTGCAGAGTAGCTCTTACATATACAGAAACGGTATTTAACCACTTCTTACATTCAAGTGTAAGACAGACATAAATCCTTTTCCACTTTCTTTTTTTTCCAGAACAAGAGGATACCTTCATTTAAATATAGATGAAACACAGTTACAGCTCCTGCTAAAACTTTTTAAGATCATGTGTGAGTAGATTTTTATATACAGATGTCACCATTACATTGTTAACATAACATGTGTCAGCTCCATCTCTCTTCCTATGGGCTATGAAGGCCTCTGTAGCCATGGAGGATGGATTACTTGCAGATTCCTGTCTGAAAGTGCCATGCTGAGTATGTAGGGTTATACAGGGTCCTGAGAGTCTGAAAGCATACATTCCAGATAGTTCTGTTGCTGTGATTATGGGCTTTAAGTCTGCATAATTAGCATGCTCTTGAATACAATCTTGTGCTATGTTTATGAGACAGAAAGCTACAGCCATAACTGCCTTGTATTATCTCTTAGCAATATCTACACACCAAGTTCAGAGCCTTAGCCATGCCTGAATAATGGAAGATAATACTAAAATAATGAGCCCGCTGATCTTGCATTTAAACAGCATAACTTGAAAGTAGCTCATGACCTGCTCCTTTCCTCACATGTATTCCAGTAACTAACAAATCAAACTTAATGTCGTTGTGGAAGAAAATCAGATATCATCTTTCTGCTCATGATACCTTTGTAAAGGTGGTAGGTGAAGATGAGTAGCAGAGGAGAATGACATCTCTGTGGGGTAATTACCCTCCTCTTTGTTAAATAAGTGCTCTATTTTCAAGTCTACATCATTATTTCCTGAATTACCTCCAGCAGTTGAATGGGTTTACTCTTTCACTGTAGTCTTTTTCATTTGTTATTTGTTGCTAGATCATATCAGAATGTTAATGAGGATAATAATGACAAAAATATGTTATAAAAGAATAATTTGATTATCATGATCCCTGTTAAGTTGTCTGTAATACTATGCATAATAAATACAAGTAAATAAAACAGGCCAGGAACTTTCCTGTGCTGCCAAGACTAGGTGGCATGATCCAGCTTGTAACCATATGGCTAAGGTTTCTTCCCACTCAGAGCAGAGTGTCAGGGTTCAAACTTCTTCTGAGAAAAGCATGTGGCCTCTGCAGTTTCCTGGGCATTGACTTGTGCCCACACTGCAAAATGCTTGGAACAGTTTCTAGCTGGGTAAATGACTGGAGGTCTTCGTGGCTACTTACATCATGCTCCTAGCACATGATGCATGCCATATGTTAGGGCATAAGAAATGCTGAAAGAAAGCCTGAGGACTGAGTTAGCTAGAGGGACTGAAACCTGGCATCATCTGGTTCTTACTGCCTGCAAGGACAGTTACTTGGTTTTCTCAGAGACAGAATTATCCCACTCCAGAAGGGATCCTAACAGTCACCTAGCGTGAAAACACTGCAGGCAATGGAGTGAGAGGACAAGTGTCGTGGTTTAACCCCAGCCAGCAACTAAACACCACGCAGCTGCTCGCTCACCACCCCCCTCCAGTAGGATGGGGGACAGAGTCGGGAGGGTACAAACAGGAAAACTCACAGGTTGAAGTAAAAACAGTTTAATAATTGAAATAAAACAAAGCAGAACAGTAATAATAATAATGATAACAACAACAATAATACAATATACAAAGCAGGCAATGCACAATGTAACTGCTCACCACCTGCCGACCAATGCCCATCCCGTCGTGAGCCGCAAGACACCCCTCCGCTTCCCGGACCACGCCTCCTAGTTTATATATTGAGCATGATGTCACATGGTATGGAATACCCCATTGGCTAGCTGGGTCAACCGCCCCGGCTGTGCTCCCTCCTCCACATTCCTGTGCACCTTACAGAGCATGGGAGGCCAAAAAGTCCCCGGTGGGAGCCTACTCAGCAGCAACCAAAACACCAATGGGCCATCAACATTCCTCTCATACCAAACCCAAAATACAGCACACACACCCCCCAGAAAGAAAGTTAACTCTATCCCAGCCAAAACCAGGACAACATGAAAAATAAGGTCCAAGCTGACAATGTAGGAAAACCCACAAGTAGTAGTTGATGAAGTCATATGTAAGTGAGAGCTGCTTCTTTTTTTCATATTCTTATGTTTCTGTCTCAAAAGCAGTAAGCAAACTAGTGTTTAATGAATGGAAGTGCATAAATGGTCCACAAAATGCATCCAACTCCTTTCATGTTTGGGATTTATTCAACATTTAAGGGTGATAAAAAATACTGTGGGTTGAGCTTACAAAGGTTTCAGATGGACATCTCCATGACTGCAAACTGTTGTTCAGATCTCATAACTAATGCTTTTCTTAGCAGTATATGAAGACTGCTATCCAAGATGCTTTATTTGTGCTCCTTTTTTATTCTTTTTAAAGAAATTTAGAAAGAGAAAATTGCTGTCCATCTTCTGTCCCATCATTTTGCCTATTTGCTGCTAAACGATACTCAGAAAGATTTGAAGGTTGGTTAGTCAACTTTGTAAAACGTGCAAGTATCTATTTATTCATGTTGTGCCAAACCCACCCAGGCATCTCTTTTCCTTTTTAATCTACTACCACTATTGATTATAAAATGTAATTTCATGACCACCTTGAGAGATCAAGTTGTTTTACTGTGTAATTTCTTTCTCCCCCAATGTTCTAATTTTGCTGTAGTTAACAGATTGACTTCAGTCTGAGTCTCATTTTTAATGTACTGTGATACAGGGTCAAGTCTTTCTGTGATATATATGCTCTCCTCCAGGAAGTGAACTGTGATCACAAAGCATCTCTGAAGTTAGGTTGCAACCAGACTCTTTCTGAGACACAGACAGGCACTACAGTAGGTGATGACATCTGAACATTTCATAGTGCTGAGACCAAAAAATGTCCCTCTCTGATCTCGGTAAGCATTATCACTAAACCTTTGAACAGGCAATCAGTAAGGCCTGAAAAACTGTGGGTGGAGGATGTAGATCTCTCTTTCCTTTCCTACTCTTCAACCAATTTAATATTACTGGAGACTTTCCTCTCTAGTGGAAGTTGCTGCACAATATGAAAATGAAGAATTATGACCCCATTCTGGGGCAGTATTGCTGTAAGCCATGAAACCCTTTATCACAGATGAACTCACCTGGTCTCCTTCCAGCCACTCCCTCCAGTTCCACACTAACAGTTCACATTCAGCAGCTCTCTTCCTTTTGGCACCTTGCTGGAGAAGATACCCCATCCCAGACCTTTTCTCTACTCTTCTAGAGGCAGGGGAAAACCATGTGCAGGTAATACTGTGGCAATTTCCAGGAAGAACAAGAGGAGTGGAGGCATATAGAGTGTGAAGATTTGTTTCAGAAATACTTTATTATTACTTTATTATTATTATTATAATTGTAATATCACTTTGGTTATTCATCAGACAATGTGATTCTTCTTCTTACTAACATTGCAGGAAATCCCAATCTCATTTTTATTTCACAATAAGTGGCATACTTGGAAAGACAGAGTGTCTTGGAAAGGCAGCCTAAGCACAGTTAATACCTTCCTAGTTTTATGGAGAACCTGCAGTAACAACTCTGCAACCTCTCACTTACTTCACTTTGAAAATCTGTAAAAACTTTTAAGAGGGCAGGATCACAGGAAATGGGTAAGGCCACAGTTTGGGTGTAGGCCTGTAAGCAACCTCAAGTGAGCTAGATATTTCTCCAATTTGTCTCAACTTCAATTTCATTTTTTTAAGACTGGGAAACATCAGCTCTTCCTTCAGCTATAGACACCTTTTCAAAATGACTTTTTTTTTTTAATCTTTCTTTCTATGAATCACTGCAATTAAATATTCATTGCAGTATTATAATATTAAATAGGGAACATTAATTAACAGCTAAATTACTTCTCAGCTAGTATACACTATAATTCAAAAATACACTGAATTACAAAACAAAAACAAAAACAAAATTCTACAGAGCCCCAAATAAAATTTTTAAAAAAAGAAAAAAAGGAAAAAGGAAACCAAACCAAAGCCAGCATACAGTTTGTTAACGGCATTTTACGTACAGATGAGTCGGATTCTGCAACACACTTTTTGAGACAAGATGTATAAAAGTATTGAACACCCTTATCACTAAAACTGGTTAAATTATTTTTAACAAATAATAAATCCACCAAAAACGGACTGCTGGGAAGGTTGAAATAGTATGTGATTCACTTAAATTAAAGGAGTTATTTCTGCCTTAACGAAACTGAGGAAAGAGAAAAAATTGCACTGGAAATATATTTAATAAAGGAGATTGAATCTGTCCTCCTGTAAACATTTTTTGAATCCTTGACTTTCTTATTAATCATAATAAACCATAGTTATGAAGAACATTGAATTATAATACATCCATCCATACAATTAAGTGCATTACACATCTAAGATTACATTATGACTTAAGGCTCTAATTTTTCCAACAAAATATGGAAAAAATGAATGCATGATACACCGTGAATACAGCCTTACTTAAAACCAAACAAAGCAAAACAAAAAAAAGTTGCTCACCCAAGCTAAGATTCATATATTGCATTATAATTCTTGCTCTTGGTAGAATTGTTATATCTTGTTCTGGCAGTTAGGCTAAATCAATAGGGTATGAAGCCCTGAGACACAGCATATTCTTTCTTCACCTGAAAATGCTTGGAGGGAATAAAATAATCCCAATTATGGTAGAGCACCACTTACAATGTAACACTTAGCAGTACATTTTGACCTGTAACAGAGTACCTGTGTGAATATGTATGTAGTAAAAGATGATGAGCGACTACATTTCACTGTGGAGCTACCTTCTCTAAGCAGAAATAAAAAGATAAAATGTGTTTGGTTACAAACCCTGCAGAATCAGGGGGATTGAACGGCAACAAATGAAGAATAAACTGGACGCCACAGCCACAATCTCACTGAGTGAAGAGTCTGTCCATCCAGCTATGTCTCCACTGACTTTTTAAACAGTTAAACAAACTGATTCATATTACAGAGTATTAAAACCAAGAATAACAACAAAACCCTAAAAGCATAGCAAGGCAATACAGAGAAGCAAGGAAAACATAAAGTGAACACATTCTTACAACTAATTTAAAACCTATTAAACAATAAATAAATTGAAAAAAAAAATCTTTGTTTCAATCATAATACTGCATGTGAAAACTGAATTTGGGGGGCAAAACATGCACTGATTTTTTCTTAAAAATTGAGGTTTGACAGCAGTTATACTTTAGGGAAGCAATGGATTAGATAGGTGATTTACTGCTGCTACATGCAAATGGAAGATAAGAGTTCTCTAAACAGTCAGGATGTGAATACCATGTAACTATGATCATGAAGAGCCATCTATTAACTGGAAATTATTAAAGTACAGCAGAACTCTAATCATGCTTTTCACCAAAGAAGGCTGGAGATCCCTATTTCACAGAAGATACTTGGCATGGTGAATGGTAGAATGGGATAGGAATTAAGTCAAAAGGAGATTTTTATTCATGCAAACTACCCAAGAACCTAGTACAAGTGTTAATATTGATAATCTACAATGAAGCTCCAGAAAATGTCTTCCTAGCTTTACTGACTTTCATTTTATAACTTGAATCAACTATTTTTTTTCTTTATTTCCATGCTCCCCCCTCCCCATCTTATGTGAATATCTTCACTTTGTCATTAGCTTCATACCTAAGGGGACTAACCGGCCATTGCCCTTCTGCAGTTGTGCAATGTCACTTACGTAGTGTGAATTAGCAAAGTCACAGCTCAAGTCCAATGACCATTTGTAAATGATGATACAAACAACAGGAATCCAAGATGAGATGTTCAGACTTCTTAGATTTGATGATGTCATTTCTGCAATGTAAAAAACCTAAACAAACAAGATCTCTGAAAAGGGTGGGACTTTCAAAAACACTGAAGAGAATCTCAATACAACTTTAAAGGACGCAAAGATGGATTATTGCTGAGATGTTTTGGCTGCACAGAACTTCTTGTTTTCTGAACTTTTTTTTTTCTCTTTACACAAATGTCATCAATAACAAGCTGAGACCTACCCGCAAATGTTAGCTTGTGCATTGTAGAAAACTCACCTGAGTCGTTGTTAGGAAGAGATTGAGAAGAAGCCATCAGGCTGGATATGACCACCAACATTAGTCACACCAGGTGGTGCTTTCCCAGTCAGAGGAAACACCCTCTCCCCTCTGGTCCTCCTGGCTGGAAAAGTGTGTTCGACATATATAGTATGGTCAGAGCAACAGATTGAGTTTGTTGCCGTGATTTCCATTGCAAGGATCAAGAGCAGCACTGCTGTCCTGCAGATCCAGATGAAGTCAAATGCACCTGACTCACTTGGCGGAAGTTTGTATGGAGTGAACCATATGCGAACTCATTAGTAGTAATGGCCTGGAAAGATGGAGAGGAACAAACGGTGGATGAATTGGCTGGCCAACTCCAGCAATATGAAGAAAGTCTCTCTTCCTCCCTACGGGCCTGCATCTCGGCTGTGGAGAAACTGCCAGACATGATAGCTGAGAAACCGTCCTGGGAGTTCCAGCAATTCAAAGAGGATATGTCTTACTCCCCATTGTATGGACCAGTATCTCAGCCATTAAGAGTAAATGTCCCTCTGCTCAAGAGAGAAGATATCGTGGATACACACCCTGGGGCACCCTGTGGTTTTACCCGCATGACCACAGAGAGGACATAAGGAAGTGGGATGGAAAATCTACCTTGACCCTAGGGACACGGGTATGCGAGTTGCAAGGAAAAACAATCACAAAAGGGGGTTCTTCTAGGAAAATTGCTCCTCCAGTTTTCAGAAAAAACCTGTCTCACGATGGTTCAGTTTCTAGTGAACAGTTCCGCATACAGAGTAGAAGGGATGATCTTACTTTGGATTGTAATGAAGAAATTCTTGGCTCGCATTTGCAAGAAGTGAGTAACGGATACTATGACCAGGACTAGAGGGGCCCTGCCTCTGGCCAGGTGGAGGAAAGGGACAACAGGGTTTATTGGACAGTGTGGATTCGATGGCCTGGCACATCAGACCCACAGGAGTATAAGTCTCTAGTAGGCACCAGTGCACAGTGTATCTTGATGCCATCAAGCTATGAAGGGGCAGAACCCATTTGTATTTCTGGAGCAACAGGGGGATCCCAAGAGTTAACTGTATTGGAGGCCAAAATGAGCCTAAATGGGAATGAGTGGCAGAAGCACCCCATTGTGACTGACCCAGAGGCTCCATGCATCCTTGGCATAAACTACCTCAGGGGACCCAAAAGGGTACTGGTGGGCTTTTGGTATAGCTACCTTGGAGACAGAGGAAATTGAACAGCTGTCCACCTTGCCTGATCTCTCAAAGGACCCTTCTGTCGTGAGGTTGCTGAGGGTCAAAGAACAACAGGTGCCGATTGCTACCACAACAATACACTGGCAGCAACATCGCACCAACCAAGACTCCCTGCTTCCCATCCATAAGTTTCGTCGACTGGAGAGCCAAGGAGTGATCAGCAAGACTCGCTTACCCTTTAACAGTCCCATATGGCCAGTGCGAAAGTCTAATGGAGAGTGGAGACTAACAGTAGACTAGCGTGGCCTGAATGAAGTCACACTGCTGCTGAGTGCTGCTGTGCCGGACATGCTAGAACTTCAATACGAACTGAAGTCAAAGGCAGCCAAATGGTATGCCACAATTGATATTGCTAGCGTGTTTTTCTCAATCCCTTTGGTGGCAGAGTGCAGGTCACTGTTTGCTTTCACTTGGAGGGTGTGGTGGTGCATTTCCCTCCTTCCCCTGGGCCACTCTACGATCTCAGAAACTCCTGTTAAGCCTTAGCCATTGTGTAATGAGTTGGACAGTTGAGCATCCCTTGACCATACCAGGCACTCTTGCATGGTTAAGGTGGGGAGCGACACTGATCGTAACAGGAACACCGGCTACCTTATCAAGGTAGGGAATGAGAGCAGGGGATAATTCATCATCCCTGACAGCTCTGAAGCATTCCCTACCTGGATCATAGCTCAAGTGGAACAATACCATTGTTACCGTGGAACAATATCATAATTACTATCCTGGACCACTTCAGATAGTGGCCAGGATGGAAATCTACTGATGACTACAGCCAATCATCTTGCAAACCTATAAACAGCATTCCCAAGTGAGACCCTTTGAGCTCTCCTGGATTGCAACAGGCTGCACCCAGAATCTCCCTCTGAGCGGGATGCCTCTCAGAGTTCACAAACTCTCGAGTCTGAGATATTCGGAGGACTGTAGGGGCCTGGGCTGAAACACTTCTTGGCCAAGACACTCCTCGGGACTCAATCCTTCTCCCATTCAGAAATGCCAAGACATTTAACATGTGTATTTCACGAGACTCGCAGGGGATATTTAACAGGTACCTTTATCTAGCTTTAGACCTTTATAAATTTATGTAGCTTTAGGTCCTTATGTGTGGATTGATCTAGATCTCATATGTGTGCGTGTGTTTGTGTGTATTGACTTAAATAACCAGTAATAAACATAATATGTAATCAAGTCACTTTAATAATTGTAGTAAACTTGATTAACTTACTCTGTAACTGTTAAATTAGTCAATGATTAAGTGCTGTTAAAATCATACGATCTACCTTAAAACTGTGAATGAACTTTAGATTGTTACTAAACACATATAATTCCTTAAACATAAACTGTTGACCAAGTCTGAGACTAGAGTTAGATCCAGCCACACTTAGACTCCTCTCTGGGAAGGAGTTTAGAAAGCAAGGGGGTCTTCTCTGAACCTCATGACTCAACGGGAGGGTCTTCTTATCCCTTTTGTATTAGACACAAAAGTTGTCCAAGTCTGAGATTAAGATTGGATCCCGCCGGGTCTTCTCTGAATCTCATGACTCAACGGGAGGTTTTCCTTCCCCCTTTTGTCCTCGGTCTTTTTATAAATCATTCCAACTCAATTCTGACACAATTTTCACTATGTATGCTTTACTCATGTAATAAGTAATAGAGTGAACCTTGCCATCGAATTCTGTTAAGTCACACTTCTATAAATTTCTATTAAAATCACTTTTTCTGATACCTTTGCCAGTGATTCTTTAAGCAGCCTCAAAACCACTCATTCGCGACAGAGAGGAGTCCAGTACACCTGGAACCGACTGCCCCAGGGGTGGAAACACAGCCCTACCATTTGCCATGGACTGATCCACACCGCACTGGAACAGGGTGAGGCTCCAGAACACCTGCAGTACATTGACGACATCATCGTATGGGGCAGCACAGCAGGAGAAGTTTTTGAGAAAGGGAAGAAAATAATTCAAATCCTGAAAGCTGGTTTTGCCATAAAACAAAGTAAGGTCAAGGTACAGGAGATCCAGTTTTTAGGAATAAAATGGCAAGATGGATGTCATCAGATCCCAAAGGATTTGATCAACAAAATAACAGCCATGTCCCCACCAACTCGCAAAAAGGAAACACAAGCTTTCTTAGGCATTGTGGGTTTTTGGAGAATGCATATTCCAAATTACAGTCAGATCGTAAGCCCTCTCTATCAAGTGACCAGGAAAAAGAACGACTTCCAATGGGGCCCTGAGCAGCAACAAGCCTTTGAACAAATTAGACGGGAGATAGTTCATGCAGTAGCCCTTGGGCCAGTCTGGGCAGGACAAGATATAGGGGAGAATGGCCCTAACTGGAGCCTCTGGCAGAAAGCACCAGGGGAGACTCGAGGTCGACCCTTAGCGTTCTGGAGTTGGGGATACAGAGGATCCGAGGCCCGCTACACTCCAATTGAGAAGGAGATATTGGCAACATATGAAGGGATTAGAGCTGCTTCGAAGTGGTTGGTACTGAAGCACAGCTCCTCCTGGCACCCCGACTGCCAGTGCTGGGCTGGATGTTCAAAGGGACGGTCCCCTCTACACATCATGCAACCGATGCTACGTGGAGTAAGTGGGTCGCACTGATCACACAACGGGCCCGAATAGGAAACCCCAGTCACCCAGGAATCTTGGAAGTGATCACGAACTGGCCAGAAGGCAAAGATTTTGGAATATCCCCAGAGGAGGAGGTGACGCGTGCTGAAGAGACCCCACTGTCTAACAAACTACCAGAAAACGAGAAGCAATATGCCCTGTTCACTGATGGGTCCTGTCGCCTTGTGGGAAAGTATCGGAGGTGGAAAGCTGCTGTATGGAGTCCTATATGCCAAGTCACAGAAACTGCTTGAAGGAGAAGGTGAATCGAGCCAGTTTGCAGAGGTGAAAGCTATTCAGCTGGCTTTAGATACTGCTGAATGAGAAAAATGTCCAGTACTTTACCTTTATACTGACTCATGGATGGTGGCAAATGCCTTGTGGAAGCAGAACAACTGGCAGCACAGAGGTAAACCCATCTGGGCTGCCGCATTGTGGCAAGATATTGCTGCCCGGGTAGAGAACCTGGTTGTAAAAGTACATCACGTAGATGCTCACGTACCCAAGAGTCGGGGCACTGAAGAACATCAAAACAACCAGCAGGTGGACCAGGCTGCAAAGATTGAAGTGGCTCAGGTGGATTTGGACTGGCAACATAAGGGTGAACTATTTATAGCTCGGTGGGCCCATGACGCGTCAGGCCATCAAGGAAGAGATGCAACATATAGATGGGCTCGTGATCGAGGGGTGGACTTGACCATGGACGCTATTGCACAGGTTATCCACGAATGTGAAACGTGCGCTGCAATCAAACAAGCCAAGCGAGTAAAGCCTCTTTGGTATGGGGGACGATGGTTGAAATATAAATATGGGGAGGCCTGGCAGATTGATTATATCACACTCCCACAAACCCGACACGGTAAGCGCTATGTGCTCACCATGGTGGAAGCAACCACCGGATGGCGGGAAACATATCCTGTGCCCCATGCCACTGCCCGGAACACCATCCTGGGCCTTGAAAAGCAAGTCCTGTGGCGACATGGCACCCCAGAAAGAATTGAGTCAGACAATGGGACTCACTTCCGAAACACTCTCATAGACACCTGGGCCAAAGAGCATGGCATTGAGTGGGTCTATCACATCCCCTACCATGCACCAGCCTCCGGGAAAATCGAACGATACAATGGACTGCTAAAAACTACGCTGAGAGCAATGGGTGGTGGGACATTCAAACATTGGGACACACATTTAGCAAAGGCCACCTGGTTAGTCAATACCAGGGGATCTGCCAATCGAGCTGGCCCTGCCCAATCAAGACTCTTACGTACTGTAGATGGAGATAAAGTCCCTGTCGTGCATATGAGAAATATGCTGGGGAAGACAGTCTGGGTTACTCCTGCCTCTGGCAAGGGAAAACCCATCCGTGGGATTGCTTTTGCTCAAGGACCTGGGTACACCTGGTGGGTGATGCGAAAGGATGGGGAGGTCCGGTGTGTACCTCAAGGGGATTTGATTTTGGGTGAAAATAGCCAGTGAACTGAATTTTGATGTCAACTGTTACATGATATTGTATGTCATTATTTCTATGATATAGCAGTGGTATAGCAGTGAAAATCACCCAGATTAGTGAAGAATGAACTAACTCCGATGAAACCGAGCGAAGTGCAACGATGATAGAACTGGACGAGCGCAGCAGTACCGAAATGAGAACTGGCTTCAGGATGCAACGGCCCAACACCGCACACCATCTCTTCGGCCCTGAAAGACTGTTATAACAGATGGAGCCCAAAGTCATGGACTAAATGAACTCAGTGGACATTTTAGAGGGATAGTCCATAGACCGAGGGAATGATATCTGTGCGTGCATATATATATATGTGTGTATATATAAAGAAAGATAGTGGTGGTTAATTGAAATGTATTAAAAAAGATGTGAGACCTAAGCACGACGTAAATGGTATGGAATAAGGGGTGGATACTGTCCTGGTTTCGGCTGGGATAGGGTTAAATTTCTTCCTAGTGCTGTGTTTTGGATTTAGTATGAGGAGAATGTTGATAACACACTGATGTTTTCAGTTGTTGCTAAGTGCCCTCCTAGTCCAAGGACAGCTCCCGTGCCTACTGACTGAGCTAGGTACACAAGATGGGAGGGAACATAATCAGGACAGCCAGCCCAGCTGGCTAATGGGGTATTCCATACCATGTGACGTCATGCTCAGTATATGAAGGGTAGGCGTGATCCAGGAAGTACCGATCGCTACTTGGTTATCGGTCAGCGCGGGTGGTGAGCAATTGCATTGTGCATCACTAATTTTGTATATTTTATCATTATCATTATTATTTTCCTTTTTTTCCCTGTTCTATTAAACTGTCTTTATCTCAACCCACGAGTTTTTTCTCACTCTTACCCTTCCGATTCTCTCCCCGTCCCGCTGGGGGTGGGGGGAGTGAGTGAGCGGCTGCGTGGTATTTGGCTGCCTGCCAGGTTAAACCGCGACAGTATATATCAAGAGGCAGGAGAAGTGGTGGTGATTAATTAGAATGTATTGGAAAACGTGAGACCTGGGCATGACGTAGATGATATAGAATAAGGGGTGGATACTGTCCTGGTTTTGGCTGGAATAGAGTTAATTTTCTTCCTAGTAGCTGGTATACTGCTGTGTTTTGGATTTAGTATGAGGAGAATGTTGATAACACACTGATGTTTTAGTTGTTGCTAAGTAGTGCTTATACACAGTCAAAGACTTTTCAGCTTCCCGTGCTCTGCCAGGTGCACAAGAAGCTGGGAGGGAACATAGCCAGGACAGCTAACCCAACTGGCCAATGGGGTATTCCATACCATATGACGTCATGCTCAGTATATAAACTAGGTTAGTTGTCCGGGAAGCAGCGATCGCTGCTTGGGGACTGACTGGCTGGGCATCAGTCAGCGGGTGGTGAGCAATTGCATCATACATCACTCATTTTGTATAATCTATCATCATTATTTTATGATTATGATTATGATTATGATTATTATCCCTTCTTTTTCTGTTCTATTAAACTGTATCTCAATCCACAAATTTAACTTCTTTTTTTTTTTCTGATTCTCTCCCGCATCCCACTGAGGGGGGTGATGAGTGAGCAAGCAGCTGTGTGATGTTTGGCTGCCTGCCAGGTTAAACAACAACTGCCCAGTGGGTACTCAGGGCATCACCCATCACTTGATTTTCATCACTTCTTATTCCCTCTCCCCTTTCCTTGATCCTTCATTTTGCCACTCTTCTACTTCCCTTTCTCTGCCTCAATCTCCTCCCAAATAAACAACCCACTAGCAATTACTTTTGTTACTTTGGTCTCAGTTTTGCTGCACCCATACCCAGATTTGGTAAGCCTGACACCGCTACCTAGGCAGTCTCAGCCTTACGTAGTTTTACTGACAGGGTTAAACTGGTCCCTACTGGTCCTGAAAGGCTCTGCACCCCAAAAAGGAGCCCCCCCCATCCCCTCCAGTTACAGATTTCCTCCAATTCTTGCATGACCCCCTCCTTTACCTGCTGTGCAATTCGGACATTCCTCACGGCACTGTCTGTAATTCTGGGCAGCTCTGACACTGTTGTCAGCCATCAATTCTGCATCTTCTCCTCTCCTCTTCTCTCCTCTCCTCTCTCTCTTCTCCTCTTCTTTCCTCTCTTCTGCATCATTTCCTATGTCCGATTCAGTTACAGTTCAACTCAGGCCAGAGCCTAGTAATGACCTCATCATTCACCTGCAACCCTAACATTTGTTTTGACTTACCACATGGTTTGACATCCCAGAACTTTTCTGTCAATGATCAAAAAATTAATACTGTTCAGTAGTATAGTTTAGTTTTACATTTCAAACGTTCACATGCATATTGATCCCAGTAGTGAGTTAGATTATGTTTAAATAAAAATATAGAAACTCTTTAAATTCCTAGTGTTGATTACAAAGAAGTTACTCCTCCTTTACAGTTATGCAAGAGCTATGTATTAATTCTACATGCAATAACATTAAGATTGTAAATTATGAGCATTCTCTCCAGCATAAGAAGAACCAATCTATCAAGCTTAACTTAAGCAGAAAACTCATGACACTTTTATAAACTACAAACTCACTGTGACTTGTGAGAGAAAATTGTTAAGGTGCTGGAGGGTACAAGAAGTCCTGAAAGACTGCAACTGTCTGGATGCCTATAATGACTTAGGAATTGCTTAGATACTTGATTAACAGGTAGTGGGAAGAACGTACAAGAGGAGAATCACACTATGCTTGCTCTATGTTGTTCTGCCTAGGCAATGGCTACTGACTGCTTTTGGAGATAGAGCCCTCGGCCAGGGGAACTTTGGGTCCCCTTCTTGATATTTTTAACATGAAGCCCGCATGTCATGAATGGGTGGTTTTAAGGCCGTGTAAAGAATCACTGGCAAGGTATTGGCAAAGTGTGATTTTAATAGAAATTTATAGAAACGTGACTTAACAGAATTTGATGGCAAGGTTCACTCTATTACTTATTACACGGATTAAGTCACACAGGGGAAAATCGTATTAGAATTGTGTTGGAAAGATTTGTACAGAGATTAAGAGTAAAAGGGTTAAAAGATAAAAGGGTAAAAAGGTAAAAAGTAAAAAGGGTTAAAAGGTAAAAAGGGTTAAAAGGTAAAAAGGTAAAAGGGGGACCCTCCCGTTGAGTCACGAGGTTCAGAAGAGATCCAGCTGGACCCAATCTTAGTCTCAGACTTGGACAATGGTTTATGTCTAATACAGAAAGGAATAGGAAGGACCTCCCGTTGGGTCACGAGGTTCAGAGTAGGCCCCTTTGTTTTTTAAACTCCTTCTCAAAAAGGAACCTACGTGTGGCTGGATCTACCCTTAGTTTCAGACTTGGGCAACGGTTTATGACTAAAGGGTTAAGGGGTATTTTAGCAGCAACATAGTGTCTTACAATGCTTAAACATTGATCAATTTGACAGCTTGCACAAAGAATTAGTCAAGTTGCTACAAATACTACAAAGATTAAAACAACTTAACTACAGGTTATACTTGTTAGTAACTATATAGATAAGCGTGCAAAAAGATCTAGATCAATTAATACATATATAACTACAGATTATAACTGTAATCGTGCAAAAGATCTAGATCAATCAATACATATATGTATGCATATGAATATGGTACCAAAGCTAAATGAAAGGCCTAGAGTTAGTTAATTTATAAAGGTATACCTGTTAAAAATTCCCCTCAAGTCCCATGAAATACTCACATTAAGTGCTTTGGCATTTCCCAACGGGCGAAGAGTTGAGCCCTGAGGAGCGTCTCAGCCCAAAATCTCGGTGATCCTCCGAGTATCGCAAATTCAAGTTTGTGGACTCTGAGAAGCGTCCCGCTCAGAGGGAGATTCTGGATGCAGCCCGCTGTGGTCCAGGAGAGCTCAAAGGGTCTCACTTGGTACCGTTGTTTATAGGTTTGCAAGATGATTGGCTTTAGTCATCAATAAATTTCCATTTTGGCTACTATCCGAGGTGGTCCAGGGTAGTAATTATGGTACTGTTTCACAGTAGCAATGGTATTGTTCCACTTGAGCTATGATCCAGGTAGGGAAAGCTTCAGAGCTGTCAGAGATGACGAATTATCTCTTGTTTCTGTTCCCTACCTTGATCACGTAGCTAGTGTCCCTGGTACAATCAGTGTTGTTCCCCACCTTAGCCATGCAAGAGTGCTTGGTATGGCCAAGGGACGCTTAACCACCCCACTCATACACAATGGCTAAAGCTTAACAGAAGGTTCTGAGATCGTATCGTAGCCCAGAGGAAAAGAAGGGGGGAGGAATGCACCACCACACCGCAGCCATTTGAGATGCAACCAATTATTAAACAAAAACTGATTAAAAGTCAAATACAATAATCATGCAGTCACCCCCCATGGATGGCTATCTCCAGAGGCATTTTTTTCCTTCTTCAGCCATCTAATTCTATATGACCCACAAAGATGATATCCACCTCTCCTTCCCAGCTGGGCAGGTAGTCCTTTACAATCCCATAAGATTTGTCTCACCTCCCTTGCAAAAATTCCATTTTAAAAAATTAGTGTTATCAATTTAAATATTTAGCACAATTGAAATAATAATTACTCCAAAAAAAAAAAAAAATCACATTATCTGTTACACTAATACCTTCATATTGTGGACAATTGTAATACCAAACATCTGCTTAACCAAATAAATTTATTCTTTTGAAATATCTATATCTCTTCTTAGCTTATTAATAATGTTCATTCCTGCCCTTGAAATGCACCACACATTACCAATTAGCTTAGAAAATTTTTTGCTCTTCAGGCATGTGTAAACACAATAGCCGACTTCCCCACATGCCTGGTATCTCTTTGTTTATGTTTCTTTCATACACACAGGCACATATATATATACACTCATGCGTTCTAAATATTCAATATTGAGAAAAATGCTAGCTACAATATTTTTCATATGATCTTATATAATAGTATTTATTTTATGTGTTTATAATGATGAATGATAAATCCAATCCATCAAAAATACATCATTGTAATAAACAGAATGATTGTTCTTTAATATTGAGAAATTGATACAACACAATGCAGAAAAATATATGGTATCACTTTTATTAACTCTTCTTTAAATAATTTCTTTATACAGTGATTTGCACACAAAAAATGCAGGGATATATCTGGAAGCAATGTGGAATGGACAATGAATCACGCCCCCCTACAGACAGTTGAATCACATTACACTGACTTGCTTATACTGAGAACCCATCTGACCTACTTAAAAGTCATTTACCATGATGCAAAGGACTACAAACGTGTCTAAAGTATTCTGACTTGAAAACTGACAACTAACATAGAACAGTTTATAGTCTTGTACCCTCTCCTTTTAGCTCTTTAGTACTTTCTTTGGTTAGCCCTTAATGCAGAGCTGCATTAATGGGTACATATTATTACATCAAATAATACAAATGTAGATTTAACATATAAGAACCATTAAGGTGAAAGGTTAGGGGTAATGAGTATTGCTAAGTGAATACGAATATGCCATTGTAGTGGAAAGCCACTAATTTTTTTGCAACTGGGGACAATAGAGCAAGATTGCACTTCTAAATGCTGGGAAATAACACAAAAAAGGTGCAGGCCTGCAGTTGAGATGTGAAGTAATAAAATATGGGCGATTTTAAAGTCAAATATTGATTTTCAAAACCTAAAATTATGCACTTCAATATATTTTCTAGGGATAAACATTAAGAATATTTCTTTCTTTCCAGGTTATGACATCAGTATATGAGTATGCTTTGAAAGTGTAAATTAAAAGTTCTTCAATGAAGTGGTTTTCTCCTCCTCATTACTTTGAAGTATCTATGAAAATGAGTAGACATTTCACTAACAAACCCAAATTTAAATGGAATACTTTTTTTTTTACTTTTTTTTAAACTTTTTTTTTTTAATCTTATGACTTTTAGCAAGGTGAAACATTGAAACTTTCACTTATGCCACTAGTTTTTCATTTTGGTCGTTCTTCGTCATAACTCTGGTATGTATGGATCACAGTTTTTCCTCTTTAAAATGGATATGATAGCTTTTGAAGAAAGGTTAAATCAAACTGAATAGTAACAAAAGTCATTTAGATTTCAGACATCCAAAACAGAAACAGAGGCATGCAAGAGCAGCTTGTAAAGCATTAGGGATTGATACCCGGGCTGGCACAAGAAGTTATATTTGTGAGACTTACAAAGATTGTAATTTTTCTTCTGTAAATAAGCGATATAAGACAAATAACTGGCTGTGACATACGTCCTGGAAATGATGCATCCAGTTTGCCTGGTTCTCTTAAGGCTGATCTTGCAGCTGCAATGAGCTGACAGTAACAGCACAAGCAGCGTTTAAATTAACAGGAAGGGCATGGGAGGGGGCATAAGGACTACGGAAGAATCCATTTGCTGGAAATTACAAATTCTATCTACTCAAGCTATTACTGAAACAAGCCATTTTTATAGACCTCCACAGTCTTTAAAACATGTAATTTTATCAGTATTTTCCATTCTTGTTTGCCTATTTGTGTTTAGCATGCTTTTTGTGATTCTCTTTTGGCAGAATGAGTGAATGTCAGCTTTCATTTTGAATTTCTGGCCCCTGTAATCAGTATAATACATATGAATAACCAAAATTGCTCTCTCTTTCATTCATTCTTACTGAGACTGTTCTACTTTGTATATATGAATGAAAATTCATTAGGTCAGAGACTAACTTTGTAGTTCACTGGTAATGGCATTCACCTTGAATATAAAAGATGCAGGTTCAAGGTTACTGTTTCAAATCAGACAGAGCAGGAAGACAAACTTAGGTCTCCAGTGTTCCAGGTGAGTCACATTTACCCTTGAGTTAGTTACGGGTTAGGTTAGCTCTTGTTGCCCACCTCTTTCTATCCAAAATTTAATTTTGAACTGGAAAATATTTCAGAGAAAAATTGTGTTGGAATTTGAACATATATCATGTAGAGTTCTAGGTTTTGATGTGATGCCCTACGTTACAGAAGAAAACCGCCCTAAAAAATTCCTCACCATCCTTTCTGACAAGATCCTATTATGTTAAAAAGGTGTGCTACCACGCTATAGAGTGTAGATCATATCTTGTAGATTATTCCCGTAGTAGTTTTTTAATTGGTACTCTACAAAATGGAAAATATCATATGGAAAACCATTCAGTATTACATGTTGATTAATTTTCTGCAAAGAAATAAAACCACCTGAAGAAACATTTGCATGGTAGCCCAGCTCATTAATTTATTTAGCCTTTAATGGCATATCTATGCCTTAGCCCTGATGTGCAGATATCATTCCCTTAGTCTATGGACCACCTCTATAAAATGTCCACAAATGTCCACAAAATGTCCATTGAGTTCATTTAATCCATGACTTTGTTCTCCATCTCTTATGGTAGTCACTCAGGACAGGAGAGGTGGTGTGTTGCATGGAGTTATTTGGCACCAAAACCAGCTCAGGTCAGGTCGCTGCTGCACTTTCATTGCTTCTTGTAAGGCTTGTCATCTATTTTTTCAGGTGGTTCCTGCTATAGTACTTCCTGTAACATGAAACTCAAATCCAGGATTACAATAACTTAAAAGTATTTCCACTACAATCTCCACCCCTGATCCCTTTGGACCAGACCATAGGGTTTAACATTGCAATGAACTCCTCCCCTTACCCCTGCTCCGGCTTGGACTTATCCACAGACTGCAGTCCCTTAGGGTTGTACCTGCTCCAAGTGGAGCCTTATCTATGAGCCACAGGTTCTTCAGGGGTATACTTGCTACAGCATAGACTTATCCACAACCACTGTCACTTTGAGGTGCACCTATTCCAGCGTGGCCTTCTCCGTGGGCCACAATGTCTTCAGAGATACACCTGCTCCAGCATGGCCTTACCCACAGCCACAGTCCCTTCAGAATGTGACAGATGCACTCAACCCCTTAACCAGACTGGCAGCGGCTTGGTGGAGGCTCTGGAAGAGGTAAAGACCTGAGCTGTAGCTGGACCGTGAACTCCTGCAGTTTCAATCTCTTCTCTGAAAACCCACAAAGGAGCAGAGTGACATGGTAAGCCTTGATGCATATGAGCTTGGATGACTGATTACATGATTAACACATGAATAGCAGGTGGCTTTTCCAAGACTCATTTATCAAGGAACAAAGAAAGTTGCGGGTGCAAGGAGTCTCATGCATACCTTTCCCATCGCATGTAATTTGACTATGAGCCAACCACTTTATTCTATAAATATGACAGCCTGGGTGAGCCTTCTTTGAGCTCTCCCTGCTAGGCAGCATGGCTGCATGGCAGTGATTTCCCCTTGAGCTGGGACACCTCTCAAGGTTGCTCCTCGAGGCAGAGAGATCTTTTACCAATGGCAGATCTTTGGTAAGTGACAGATATTGTGCATAACCTTGTAGTATGGTAACTTTGATTTTGTCTTGATAACTTTGACTGCATGATGAATTGGTGTTAATGAAACATTACATAAATTTTGCATATGTAATCCCTTAGACATAAACCGTTGACCAAGTCTGAGACTAGGTTTGGACCTAGCAGCACTTAGACTCCTCTCTGAGAAGGAGTTTAGAAAGCAAGGGGGTCCACTCTGAACCTCGTGACTCAGCGGGAAGGTCCTCCTTACCCTTTTGCATCCCCGGTCTCTTTATGAATCATTCCAACTCGAGTGTAACTCCATTTTCCTTTGCATGTTTCTTCCATGTAGTAATTAACAGAGTGAACCTTGCCATTGAACTTTGTTAAGTCACACTTTTACAACATCATATTAAAACCACATTTGCTAATACAGTGATTCTTTAAGTGATCTAAATCACTCATCCATGGCACAGAAGTAAACCTGCTCTAACATGGCCTTACCCATGACTGCAGTCCCTCCAGGGGACTACCTGCTCTGTCATGGTCTTATCCATGGTCACACTCTTTGAGGTGCTCTAGCGTGACCTCATGCACAGCCACTGACACTTCAAGGTGTATCTCCTGCAGCATGGACTTATTCACAGTCACAGATGCTTTGAGGTGTACCTTCTCCAGCATGGACTTAACCTTAGGCCACAATCCCTTCAGAGGTATACCTGCTGTGGCACAGACATAATAACAGCCACAGACGCTTCAAGATGTACTTGCTCTGGCATAGGCTTATCCACAGCCACAGAAGCTTTGGGGTGTCCTTCTCCCACGTGGACTCAACCACAGGTCAGAGTCCCTTCGATTCGAGTTCACGCTGCAGTTCCAGCCTGTCCGTACAACAGCACAGAAACAGCAGTGATGCCCTGGCCATCTGCCAGCCCAGGCACATTGCCATTGCTGTTATCAAAATGTTCCCAGGCACAGCACAGTAAGATGATCAGCAGCACAGCAGTACAGCAAGCAGCGAAAGCAAAAAACAGTCACTAATGAACACTAGACTCTAATATACAGTAAGGCAAGCAAGCCCCATGGCAAGCACAGGAGCCTGTCACTTAATAGCTAAACAGCAATAACAGCTATAAATTTGATCTAGCACATTCCAATCAAATCTGCTGTTATCTCAAACCCTTCGAGTACCACCTGGGTCACCAAAAAGGACCGTCGTGGTTTAACCTCAGCTAGCAACTGAGCACCACACCAGCTGCTCACTCACTCCCCCCCAGTGGGATGGGGGAGAGAATTGGAAGAGTAAAAGTGAGAAAACTCGTGGGTTGAGGTAAAGACAGTTTAAAAAGTAAAGCAAAAGCCGCACACATATGCAAAGCAAACCAAGGAATTCATTCACTGCTTCCCATCGGCAGGAAGGTGTTCAGCTATCTCCAGGAAAGCAGGGCTCCATCACGCGTAACGGTTACTTGGGAAGACAAACACCATCACTCTGAACGTCCCCCCCTTCCTTCTTCTTCCCCTAGCTTTATATGCTGGGCATGACATCATATGGTATGGAATATCCCTTTGGTCCGTTGGGGTCAGCTGTCCCATCTGTGTACACCCTACTTGCTGGTGGGGTGGTGTGAGAGGCAGAAAAGACCTTGACTCTGTATAAGCACTGCTCAGCAATAACGAAAACATCTCTCTATCATCAACAGTGTTTTCAA
The DNA here is from genome assembly GCF_964195595.1 of Calonectris borealis. Lineage (NCBI taxonomy): Eukaryota > Metazoa > Chordata > Aves > Procellariiformes > Procellariidae > Calonectris > Calonectris borealis. Next base: position 140,847,436 of record NC_134312.1, on the reverse strand, counting down.
CACAAATCCAAAATAGCCCCATACTAGCTACTATGAAGAAAATTTACTCTATCCCAGCTAAAACCAGCACAGATATACTTTAGGAAGCGGAAAACTTTGCTGAGATTATCTTTTATGGAAAGATCATTTTACACTTGCACATGAGAAGAGAAAAGATAAAGATCTATTTGCAGGGACATTTTCTGGATGTCATTGTGAGGATTCTCAAAATTAGCAAGGGAGTTTGTTGTCATCCTTCTCACATTCCCCAATCATACTCACTCCCCTAGCTTCTGAGAGAAACACAGCAAGACACACACTCATTTCTTGTAGATGCAATTTTCTTTTCTTCTACTCTTGGTAATATTGTTCATTGTATACAATTTTATTTAAGCTGAGACAGTAAACTACTTTTATGTCCCTCCTGTAAAGTTCTTTTAAATTAAATTTCTCTTGAGCTCTGTATGCGTTTTAATCTTGGGAGTGTTTTTGTTAGTTTGTTTAATTAGAAAGAACAGAAAAACTAGTGAAGCATTATTCTATCAACTTCTGTTGAAAATTAGAAAAAGTCAGGATTGTTTTACAGAATTCGATTTGTTCATATTCAAGACTCATGAGCAAACCCTGTAACATTTAAAATACTTGATATTCTTCTCTACTTTCTTTTGAAATAGCATTTTCAGCTTTACTGTGTAAGAGTATTTTGGTTTGCTGTGCACCAATATTGAAGCTCAGAACACGAGCATGAAAATATCAGTCCTAGAAGAAGAAGGTTGTATAGTTCAATTGCCTTAGATGTCTACTTTTCCTACTCCTCTCAGAACTGATTTGTTCAAACATTTATGAGGTGATAGAATGATTATTTTAAGTGTAGAGGCAAACCCTAGTCCTGGTTAGATAAGCATAGTTCCTATTACAGTTTATAAAAACTTTACTAGGATAAGAGAAAGGCAAAATCATCATTCAAAAGTATGTGCTTCAATCCCAAATACACACTCAAGATCATTCTTGACAGGCTAGATTTCTAAAAGTGTTCAGATCTCAGAACTGCTTTAGTCCTTCAAGAGAATTATTAACCAGATCCAGTGCATATGTACATTATATGCAGATATACATTTAGACAAATTATGAATGCCTATATCTTATATAAAATTCTGCCCCTATACCATTTTCTTCAATGTGACAGAATCAGTACTTATTCAATCTAGTTGATTGTATCCTTTTTATTATTGAATTATTACATATTTTGTAATCACTGAAAATCGATAGTTCTTGGATGGTCTGTAGAAGCATATTTCAAATCTACAGTATGTTTTATATACCATATAATTTTCACAAAAAATGTGTCTGGTATGAAAAAATTTCCTACCCTCTGTCTTTTTCAGGAGATCTTCAGATTTATTCTCTCCTTATGTAGTTATCTAGCCGATATTGAAGTTCTTCCTTATGGCCTGTTTGTATAAGCAAATGTACACAAAAAGAAATTGTATACGCCAATGGGTACTTACGCCATCATCCACCTCAAGCATCTTGCAAGATCAAGGATTTTAATTCCCATTCTTGGGACTGAATCACTGAGAATTGCTCACCAAATGTGACTGAAACCTTTACAACAGCTTGAACACTTGTCCCAGCAAAAGTAAAATTATCACTGATGAGGAAAATCCTCTTGATAAATTATTTATATTAATTGCTTTATTCCTTAAAGTCCACTTCTTTTTTGATATATTCATTAAAACATTGACTCAGATTTTTACAATTCTGTGTTTTCTTTTTGATTGTTTTAGTTTTCCATTTTGCTAATCAAAATAAGGTCTGCCTTCATCAATCAGTGACCACACTTAATGGCCACAGGCAACATATTGTCCCATGAGAAACAATTGTTTACAGGCAAGAGAAGTTAAAACTGCTTAACTCAAGCTTTAACATCAGTTAAAACTGAAGCCATCAAAAAGAAATAAGTGTGACATTGCCTGCAGTATATTACCCTCTCAGTACTGTGCCCATCGGTCAACAGCAGCTGGGTGTTTAAACAAGATGCTTATTTTCTTCAGGTTTTCAATATATTAGAACGCACTAAATGATACTAATTGACACACTATATACATCAAGCTGTGCTTTTATGGACATTAAAATTCAGTGTAGAAAATGCTGAAAAAAATCCATTGAATGTGTACTCAACAAATAACTTTTCATAGCTAGTTGTAACATCTTACTAAACTCAAAACTCAAAAGAATGTTAAATGACTGATGAACACACGGCTAGAATAAAACAGATCTCTGCGGGAGTAAAGCAGGACTAGGTGGAAATATAACTTTTCTGTAATATGAGTGTGAAAAATATTGACATTTATAAAATGCTTAAGATGATACTAGGGGTGAGATTTACTTCAAATTCAAATGCTTAAATTTAGAAGTCTATATGGGGATACCTATATATGAGGTATATGTTTAAGATCCTTTCATGGTCAATGGAACCATTTTCTGGACTGCATCTAACTATACAGACCTGGAGGGAGGTTTAATTTACTTGCCCATATCTAAACATTTAGTGCAGTTTGGGATGACTTTGATTATCCTACTTCGGGTTCAGGTTCACTTACAGAAAGGTATAGCTTACCTTCCAGTCCTGTGTCATATCCTCAGAGGGCACTCGATACCTGTGTGTGGACAATCTGAATCGAACCCTTGACCTTGATTTACTTTAATGAGAGTTTGAACACTAACTGGGATAAAACCACTATCTCTGTAGATAGCTAAATTTGGGATATGAATCAGAAACATTCAATGGCTTTTACAAAGATTAAGAACAATGATATTGTTCTTAATATCAATTAAGATTGATATTAATAATCTTAATTGATTAAAGCAGATAAAACCAGAATGGAACCCACTTCCAGGTTGGCTTTAAATCCACTTACGGTCTTTACAGCAATTTAGTTGACTTTCTTTCCACAATCATTAGTCAACTTAGAGAAGGAGGCGTCCAGCTTGGGTAGATTTGATCTGTCTTGATAGGTTTTCAGGGATGCTTGCTTTCATTCAGTTTAGGAAGGTATGGCTGATAAACTGAACTGCACTTTTTGTTTTAACAATTATTTCAGGGTGATGGTACACATTAAGCTTCTAAATCAGGCCCACTGTATTCTTTTTGTACATATATATATATATACACACACACACAAGTGTCCTCATATGTGTCCTCATATGTGTGTGATATATATATAAAAATATATATGTAAAAGGTATAAAATATACCTTTGTTAACATGTCATAATTGCCTCTGTAACATATTAGATTTAACAACACTCCTACCATTTGACATTAAACAATAACAGAGTTAATATGCATATATCAGTCCAAACTGTATTCTGTCCTTTCATCACCTGATAACACAGAATACTCTGGAAATACGGCAAATGGCCACTTATGGACAGACTATGGTGTCTTCTGGTTGCTAATGCAAACCCTGTGAGAACTTTTAAACAGGAGCAATCTGTGTAAGCCCCAAACTCAAACACTTAGCCTATTTTATAGTGACAGTACCATGCGTATTATATTTTTCATCTGCTTTTCCCTTACACTGAGGATAATATTTAACACTATAAATGTTTCTATTCATCATTAGTTCATAGGCTACCTAATGGTCTCCCAATTCCTGTTAGAATGCAGCAGAAATTTATGGCCCCAGTATGATTCTTGTCTTACTTCCCAGAATTTCTCAGGGGTCCCCACAATGTGTCTTTTCCCCTGCTGCCTTAAATCACACCATTTCCTTGATTAAAAAAAAAGAAAACAAAACCAGAACAAAACAGAACTTGGGAGGGACAACTGCCTTATTAGGCTCATGTATATACTCCCAAGTGTTGTAAATGTTGGGTTCAAATTCATTGCGTTTGGAGATGCTCAGAGGCATTTTTTGATTGTTGTTGTTGTTGGCTTTGGGTTTTTTGCTTCTGTTTTTGCTCTGTGTATGTGAGCCAAAGGGCACTATTTCATTAATGACTTTCTTTCTCTGTGACTGTGATTAAGGGTCACTAAGTCTATCCTGCAATCCCTGAGCGACAACAGATTTCAAGACAATCTGAATGAATATGTTAATATCTGATTAGATAGAGGACTTGGCCTTAATGTACAGAGGTGGTTTCATGCTCAACTATAGCAATGCTGATACTTGTAGAAATACACAGCATTTCAGAGCTTGAACTCAATAATTAGAGGTGTTTGATCCCTAGAGATATCTAATCCCCCCACACACACCTCTAAGATCATTCACCACTCAGCATATTCAGAGTTTTATATACTTAAACAATTGCAGCAAACTGTGGCAAATTTAGGCCATTACCATAAACTGTTTTAAAATTCAAATATAATCTCATCCTTGCTGATTTAAACAAAAATAAAAATAAAAATAAAACCAAGCCAGGATATTTTTCTAACTGATACTTGAAGTTCCTTTTTAAAAGACAGACAGATGATATGCAATGATTATCATTAACAAGTTTTTCTGACATTTCTTCATATTTTCTTTCCTCAGAAAATGAACAGGTTGCTGAGCTTGTCATAGCCAAAGTAAAGCATTGCTCTATCCTTTCAATTTTCACAAAATGTTGAAGCTGTCACTATTTTCACAAAGAAGAAAGACATGGTGTTTTCTCCTACTTTCCAAAATAGTAGAGGAAACTAACTAAAACAAAAACAGCAAAAGAAACTTTAAAATCTGTTCTCTATCAGCTACTTAGTGATCAAGGAGACGACTTTCTTCTACTGGAGAGTCATGCCCTCTAAGTAGTCATGTTTAATCAAGAAAATAGATGCCTCAGATTTTGACAGATGAGGTGCTTTATATTTTTACGCTAGTATTTTCTTAATATAAAATGATTAGGTACATACCATATTGATTTTTGAGCCCTGCTATTGTAAAGATTTATGCACATGCTTCAAGCACTCCAAGTAGTCTCAATGACTTTGCTGGGAGTACTTAGAATGCATACAATTAAACACACAAGATCAACCTCCAGGATAGTACTTTGCATTGTTTCAATCAGCTTTCAACACTGCTGTAGCTTTTGAGCTCTGCTTATACTAAGACTTGGTTCTCTTACAGATTTTCTTTTTCTCAAAATTTGCTGTACATAGAATTTTTCTACTGCTAAATTACCAATAAATAATCTGCTTTTCATTTCTATATATTTCTTCTATATTTTTATATTTTTTGGAATCATCTTTATTCTTAGTGTTACAAACAGAACACAAAGTCTAAGAGCAACAACATAAATACATCCCACAGAGACAGTCTTTGACACTGAGGTTTTAAACTTTTGATGTAAGGCAAAGAAGTGACAGAATAAAACTAATTTATCCTGTTTTCTTTTCAAACAGCCACCAGATTACACATGGCCAGGTTCCAAATGCTCAGCAACATAATATAGCCACAAACATGTTTGCTGTTTGTAATTAATGGAGAAGTTTACTTTCCTTCAGTAGCATATGTATGTATACATGTTCATATATTCATATATATTTGTCATTATTTATTCAGCAGAAAACAGTATTTTGGTTGCTGAATTTCAGTTCATACGACTTGAAATGAACCATTTCAGATGAGCATTAATGATTATTAATGTATAGTAACATAAGTGCAATAGCAAAATAAACTATTGATAGGTCCTAAATTTCTCACCCTTATCAGATTTAGGACAAAAAGAAATATGTACTCCTTTCCAAATAAGTCACTAAACTTATTAAATTTAATAATTAAAGATTAATTGTTCTGACATTTTGTGAACATCATTCTGTATTGAAGTCACCAGTCACAATCAGTGAACGTGAACTATTTATTTAAAGATGTAGATTTTGCAAAGATGAATAAATAAAATCACAGAAGAGCTTGACTCTTTGTAATACCTGCCTATATCTTAGGCGCTTATTTGCAGGGTTGCCAACTAACTGGCCATGCCCTGAAATGTGCTTTCTAGAGGCTTGTTGTGACACAGCAAGGAAGAACTATTAACCATCTTTGCCACTTCAGTCAGCTTGGTCAAACAAAACATTTCAGTCTGACATTTTATTCTCTTTAGTCAATGACATTAGTTAGTCACACACAGGGAAGCACAATGCAGATTCTGTGGAATTAGGGAGGTGTACTAGAAAGAGTGTAAAATAGACTGTTCTATGAGTTTTTTATGTTCTAATTATTTATTGAAATAAAAGACTGATATTAAGAAAGTGTTGTGAACACTTGATACAGCTATGTATCAAGTGACTAAAATTTGCAGTGGCTTTTTCACTGTTATAAGAGAGAGCAATAGAATCTTAACAGACATTTTAAACCACTGGATAGCAATCATTATGAAGCTGTTTCTGAAACGTGTCATATTTCCATATAGTTCTGGAGTTACTGTTTATCCACAGAGAATGCATGAAAAAAACCATTCATAATAAAGTCTTTGCTTTCGAAAAGAGAAGAAATTTCTTTGTTGTTTGCAATAAAATCTAATCTTAGATATGTTTGTATGGTTCCTTTTAAACCAGTAGAAGCATTGCATGTGCTTATAAGAGCCAACCTTGTGCCAGATTTGAGACTATGGATTTGATTTTGCATTTGTTAATGGTGGCACTGCTACAGCATCCGTTGTTGTCAATGGCACATTACCCCTATTAAATTGTCTTCAGAAATAACAAATAAAAAGCCTAAACGTACTGCTATCAAAGTCAACATTAAATCATTACTAACATAATTATGGGTAGGATTAAGTCCAAAAAAGGAAGAAGCTTTTCTGGCTTTTCCTTTTTTTAAAATGTGTTTGTGTTTAATTTAGAAATTATATTTTCTAAAATAGAGCCAAAAAAAGGACTGCTTTTCCTCCCAGATCAACATTAAAAAGGAGGTGCTATAGGTCATCACAAATTCCTTTAAAGTGCAAGGAAAACATGACTTCATAGAAATAGTAATACAAAGAGGAACAAAAGATATTTCTTCTCTGGGTTTAATCATCCAGCTTTAACCAACACAAAAGATAACAGCAGGGCAGATCACCTCCTTAGCATAGCTCAAAATTTAAAGACTTTCTTTCACCAGTCAATTTATATTTTGGGAAGATGCACAACTCCATTTTCATCATAAAAAGCAAGTAAGAAATATGACTCACAAAGTTCTACTTCCAAAGTAAAGATTCATGGTATCACATAAGCTTAGAAAAAAATTTAAGAGGAAATCTTGTCCACCCCTCCCTGACCAACAAGGTCCCATGAAATTCCCAGGCATCATTATCCTTAGAATTAGAAAGTTATTCCTTTGTCTTCTTCTTCTTCTTCTTCTTCTTCTTCTTCTTCTTCTTCTTCTTCTTCTTCTTCTTCTCCTCCTCCTCCTCCTTATCCTTCTCCTTCTTCTTTTTCTGTGTAATTTGAGTTTCTCTCATTGCAGATTGATCCATACTTTTTGTCACAGCAGCAGTAGAAGTCAAGAATAAGTAGTTACTTTGTGAGTATCCAAAAACTGTTACCATGTTTCCCTTAAAGCTTTTCTTCTTTAGGCTAACTAATACCATTGCCATCAGTTGTTCCTCATCTGTTCAAATGTTCTACAACTGATGTCCAGCTTGTTGTTCATTCAGCTGCATTTACAGGGAACAAAAGTGTGGAATTTTGCATGTATTTTTACTGAATTGCATCTTAATTTTTGTTTCCAGTCTTTTTCTTACATCTGCCAAGACTCTTTGCACTGCAATCCTGTCCTCCAGCATTGCTGCTGTGCTTCCTAGTTTGCCTTTACCTAGAAATTTAGTAAAACAGAAAGCAAGTCAGAAATAAAGCCAGCAAAAATGAGATCCAAGACAGAACCTTGAGTAGCATCACTCAATACATCCTTTCAGTTTTATGGTGAGTGATTAGCAACTCTTCTCTGTTTCCCTCCCTTGCTTATAAGGCTTAACACAGAATAGAACTGAAATTCAAAATACGTGACAACTGTTTCTTCTCTGCCTAAAAGATTTGTTGCCTTGTCATGAAAGGAAATTAAATTAACTTGGCATAGTTTGTTCTTGACAAACCATGTTGATATTACTTATCTCTTTGCTATTGCTGTATACTAAAAGTTATTTTCCCAGTTGTCTGAAAAACAGGTTTTTTATCTGAACTTTCTAGTGTAATGTTGGCTATGTCCCCAAACCTTATTACTCTACAATTTTCTCATTGCTTTATTGTTTTACATTAACCACTACTAATGACAAGTACAAAGTAAAGCATAGGTGAAATCTGTGCTCAACTCATGAACCATTTAGCATCATCTTATAACAATCATCTTATGTACACTTTTTGTGTTATTGTTTTCCTAATAACATGTACTCTTTCTTAGGAAAAGCTCCTTATTTTTATGTTGTAAAACACATACTATATGAGGAAGCAGAGATTTGAAGTTACTTGCTTAACTGTTTGGAATGTATCACTGGTCATATATCATACTGTCATATGAAGGATGGGAATTCATCTCACCTAATTACAGAATTTTAAAAATGTGGCAGCCAGGCTCCCTCTATAGGCACTGCAGAGAGAGAGGTGCCTCTCAAGAGATTCCACACTTTCAGATTTACGCCTCAATTGCTCATCTCCACTGACCAGAGAAGTAATTTTTATATGATATTTGATGAAAAGGTCAGAGAAATGAATGTCAAGATGTAATGTGAAAGGTAGTACTTATCTCAGCTGACACAAGGTCTAACTGTTGGTTGGAAGTAGATATACCATTTAGGCATTCCTAGCTTTTATGTGTCATTTTGAGGGAACTTGTAAGGCTTCATCAAGTTTAACTAAATTCATAAAAATATCCTTTAACATGATAAAAAAGCAGATATTCTTGAAATAAAATGAAGATATTTTTTGACAATTCATTAAGAAAATCAGATGCAGAGTCTATTTTTAAAATACCCAGAAAACAGAAAATCTCACTATTTATTTTAACTGCATGTGTATTTTATGTACCCTGTGTTGGAAATTTGCTCTTAGGTTTGTGATTCAAATTTTTATGTCCATTCATGTGTTTGTGTTTTACAAGATCTGTCCCTACTCGAAAGAACTTTGACCTTGAAATGTCAATATTAGTAAACTGAAAGGACTTAAATGTACATTTTTTTATACATCACTGCTAAAAGATTTGTCTATGCTCCTTACAGAGCTTCACAGTTATTTCATTGCTTTGGCATGAAGGATTAAAATACCCTTCATCTTCTCCATGGCACCATTCATTTGTGTTCAGTAATAGTCTGAAGCAGTTCTGAGGGAATCATGCAGAATACTCTTAATCATGACTTGCAGTTGTCTCCAACACGCTGTCATATTGCATTCCAGAAACTAAACAAGAACAGAAAAATACTGTTCATAGCGTTGTTCACAGGGGACAAGAAACGAGATTTCCTTTTAAGAGTGTTGGTACAACACAGCTATTTACAGTGTAATTTGATAGGGTTGCCAGGGTTGGAAATACAAGCACTTCTGTTTAAAATGAATACTGTAGGACCATGTTTTAAAATAACAGTATAGTGCATTTTGAACCTACTGCTGTAGAAATCCCTTTCCTAGAGGGGAATGTGGGAGTCTTGAAATGCCCACTAGAGTTTAATTCAAATTCCCCTTGTGATGCTGTGCCAGACTCCTCTGTTCCTGTTCCTTGATGCATTTAGTTTTGTAAAGCTTGCAGTGTATTATTAATAAATTATATAAAGTTAGAAACAGAGGAGAAAAATTGTTAAAACATTTATGCCACATGAAACTTACATATTAAGTAGATAGAAGTATCACAGAGTTCTGCTTACAGTGATTTTTTAAGGTTTTCCCACCAGAAGGAGTTTGAGAGAAATCTTCTAACAAGTAGTCCTGTATTTGAATCAAAGTTTTCTGGTAGCTTCAGTTATCTGTTTTCCACTAGTTTTTGGAATATTTACCAGTCTGTAGCCTTCATGTTACTTAGAGAATACAAATAGAAATATCACCCAAGTATCTAATATGCACAATACTGTTTTTTGAAACTTGTAATAGAAAATGTTTAAACTACATAGTCTTCAAAGTATACTTAGATATACTTTATTCAGTTTTACCTATTCTTTTTTAAAACTTGAGCCAAAATTCACAGGAGGGAAAACAATCCCTCTGGTATATGTTGTTGCAGGTATTTGCTGTGGGCATTTTGGTTTACACATGTCTATAAAGAACTTGATTCTCCTGTTGTGTAGTTGTTTCCACCTGTGTGAAGCAGATATCAACTGCTATCACTCTGACTAGGAAGTACTTTGCACAAGAGGCACACCAGTGGAAGGCAGGCATATATTACTGGTATGAGGTTTGTTGAATTAAGTGAAACCACTCTTGGAGTAAGCAACAATTGGCTAATGGCTAAAGGTGTCAAAATGTAGTTCACTCTGATTTCGTGTTTCTTTCTGTGCAGGTTTACATTTACTTTGCATCACCAGATCCATGTATATCAGCCTGAGACTATAGGCAAGTTTGGACTACATTTTTACAAATGGTGTTACTGAAGAAGACATAATCCGACTCAGGAGTGTATTATCTATTTTCCCTTCAAAGACATTTTGACTCAGTTTTGTAACCTTTACTCATAACCTTAAAGAGATCTTTGCCTTCACAAGGAGCAAAGAATCAGAAATATTTATTTTGGTCCAACAAAAGATTAACTTTGCCTCTAAAATTACTTTCCTTCTTTATTTAATTTTTTTCAGAAGGAATGTTAATTGAAGGAAATGAAAAAAAAAGTAAATTATTGATTTACTGATCTTAAATTTAGACTGATACCTTGGAGGATATGTGATATCTTGTAACTAACAGATTCCAAAATTTGACTTGGAAAGCTGGTCCCTGAACAAAAGTATGGATCTTCTGCTTACCTAGAAAAGAAAAAACATTGTACTTCGGTTAGACAATTATTTTACCAGAAGTGTAGTTAAACAATTTACTACTGTGTATTTCATATCTATGACTTCTAAGTTATCTTTAAAAGCATCTACAATTCAGTAGTCATAAGATTTATCTCCGTGTGAGGTAATAAAAGAAAAAGTTTATGTTAGGTAATGGCTATTCTCTTTGTTTTTGTAGAGGCTATTGAAGACAGTGCTTATCTGAACATCTCTTTTCAAGGAAGTGTACTTTTAAAAGGGTGGAGTTACCTGTGATGTTGAGCACACAAAAACATGGAGTTCTAATACAAAGAAAAGCAAAGAAAAAATATCAACTAATTCAGAGTACAGCCAATGCTTACTTGTTTAAAAGCACTAACTCTTCTGTGTGAAAAAAACGGTGAAACATCTCAAACTCAAGAGCTTTTAAGGTCTTAAGAAAGAATAAATTACTTGAGAAGGAGCATTTGATTATGTAAGTGAAGAACATATTACAGTTTTTATAAGAAAAAATGGTTAAGACACCATTAATATCTGGCTCCATAATTTTGTTGGGTTTTTTTTTCAGTAAAGAATTTTTCCTTTTCATATTTGAGAAGCAAGGAGGTGGAAAGAGTCAGTTTATGATAAAGGCTGAAAAGGACAGTGAGTTATAATTCATTAGGAATATAAAAACCATTCAGGCTTGCAACAGGATGATTCTATAACCAAGAAGTACTTTTGCCTGAATGCTCTCTCCTAAACAGCTCATATGGTGTGAAGGAGAGAGACTTTTTTTTGCTGGTCATCTTTGCAGGAGATGTTTTCAGGAGAAATGCTGAAGCAAAGCTTATTCCAACCATTTGACAGTGCCTAGGAGCTCAGTCGCAACACTTTTCATTTTATAAGTCTTTCCAGCCCCCAGATGCCCTGATTACTTTTCAGCAACATTATTCCTTACAGTTTTCTCTGCAGCCATGGGTCAGGAATCTTTACAACCTGCATACTTTGGAAGATTAGAACAAATAAATTTTCTGTCTTCTTTTTTTCCACCTTACAAAAATAGACTTAAAATACACATTTCTTAGTGGGGCCTGTTTCCATGGAAGTTTTTGACTATCAAACCTCACCAATTTTAAAAATGTTTAAAAAAAAAAGTCAGAAGTTTGCAATAAAAAAGGAATGGCACGGACTTCTTAATTTTGCTGAAATAAATAAAGGAACCGATCCCTTTTTAAAAAGAGACTGATGTTATAGGCCTGCACATGTTTGTGTTAAATCTGTGCATAATTTTCAGTTCCATTGAAATAATTGATACTATCTAAGTTCACGATAAAGACCTGAGTTGGGACAACAGGTGCGGAAAGTTGAAAACAGGAAGTTTAAAGAAGAATTAATGGCCAAGTCATGTAAACAACACTATGAAATATATTGGTTGATCTAAGTGGAGATGGTATATAAGCAAAAGTTTTTCTTGTTACTGTGGAAATAATGGTAAAAGGAAGCATTTTAGAATGGACTAAAGGTTTTTAAGATTTTCTAATGCTGATTTTTATAATTAGATTCTTATGTTTACTAGATAAACCTAGGTATACAAATGAGGAACCAAATCCTTTAAAAGCCTTTCTCATAGCCTTAAGAATCAGGTTGCCTTACTCCAAACAATTGTTACAAGTCTTAAATCTAAATAGCTGCTTATTTTCATATCCTTAAGTACATTATAGATAATGTTTCTTATAATTGTTTGTAAATGTAAAATACACAAACATAAGAAAAAACATGAAAATTACAATAGTTATTTGTTCCTTCCCTAAAAAAGGAAAGAAAAGAAAAAAAAAAAAAAAGAGAGAGAGAAAATTGAACTGCTCCCTACAATTAGTAACTGGTTATTCTAAGGGATTGTTAGAAACCTGAATGAGAGCTGAATGAACATAGGAAGCAGGTGCTGATCTTTTAAGTAATCTGCATATAATATTATTCTACATTGATAGACTGTTGTGCAGAATTATAACATAGCACTGAGAAATCTTGTATGTCTACACAGTGTACTCTAAAACAGGATGGCCACATTAGCAGGAACATGCAGCAAAGCTAACAGAGTCTATTTCTAATCAGAACTAATTAACCCATGGAGTGTACTGTAACAATTCAACTGTCCTGCTTCTGTAGCAGGTTATTCAGAGGTATCTCTGTAATAGTGCAGGTAACAGAGCAGCCAACTGAGGCAGCAGTTTTTGTGTCAGTCTCGGGATTCTCCTTCAGGAAGAGAAATGGGCTGACATGAACCTCATGAAGGTCAACATAAGGAAGCGCAAAGTCCTGTGGAGGAACAACACCATGCACCAATCTATGTCGGGGGCCACCGAGCTGGAAAACAGCTTGGCAGAAAAGGACCTGGGGGTCCTGATGGACACCAAGTTGAACATGAGCTAGTAATGTGCCCTTGCTGCAAAGAAGACAAATAGTATCCTGGGCTGCATTAAACAAAGTACTGCCAGCAGGTCAAGGGAGGTGATCCTTCCCCTATACCAGCACTGGTGATGCCACACCTGGAGTACTGTGTCCAATTCTGGGCTCCTCAGTACAAAAGAGACATGAACATACTGGATAAAGTACAACAAAGGACCACGAAGATGATTAAGGGACTGGAGCATCTCTCTTATGAGGAAAGGCTCAGAGAGCCGGAACAGTTCAGCCTGGACAAGAGAAAGCTCAGGGGGGATGTCATCAATGTATATAAATACCTGAAGGCAGGGTGCAAAGAGGACGGAGCCAAACTCTTTTCAGTGGTGCCCAGTGGCAGGGTCAGAGGCAATGAGCACAGACTGAAACATAGGAGGTTCCATCTGAACAAAAGAAAACACTTTTTTGCTGTGATGGTGGCTGAGCACTGTTGCAGGTTGCCCGGGGAGATTGTGGAGTCTCCATCCTTTGAGATACTCAAAAGCCATCTGGACATGGTCCTGGGCAACCGTCTCTAGGTGGCCCTGCTTGCACAGTGGGGTTGGACTAGATGACATCCAGAGATCCCTTCCAATCTCAACTAGTCTGTGATTTTGTGATTCTTTTAGGAAATCTTCTAATCTTTATACAAATGTATCATTTCAGAAGTGAGCCCACTACATCCATTTGAACATGTTAAAATGACAACTTCCGATTGTTTCTGGTTTGGTTTTCCAGAACTGCCAGAGTTGTGGACTATAGGTTTATGAACTATATCATGATCAAAGACTAAAGTTTGGTCTGGATTTAAGAACAAGAATGTAACTCCAAAGATAAAACTATCTAAGTTTCCACATGCTGTGAGAATTAAAATTCAAGCTTTATTTTCTGCATTCATTATTTCTTTTTAAACATTGACTATTGCCTCAGCTAGCACAGCTCTTTGATGCAGAATGTTTTGCTATAGGCTAAGAGTAGTAATTTGCATCACACCTTCAAGCTCAAAATGCTTCCTTTTCATTATAATAAGGAATGTTTTTGTAATTTTAAAAAACATATACCAAACATTTATTTTGCTGAACTTTTTACACGATATATCTAATTAGGACAAGCAGAAATCAAAGATTCAAAAAAAGTTTTACCGGCTTTTTTCAGATAAAGCACTCAAACTCTTTTACTTAATTTCATAAGACTTTCCTGTGAAGTTTTATCCCAATTTGCTCCTTTTTCTCTGTCCTCTAGTACCCATTTTTGTTCAATCTAATGCCACAAGACAAGTCAGTTTGATTGTAAAGATGAGATGTGAAATGGATCTCAAACAGAAAATCTTTCTTCATCCAGACCCTTTTCTAATGTAATACTAACTAAATAAATATCATGCGTGCTCATTAATACAAAACACTATTACTATAGCATTTATTTGTAATTTGATCAGGAAGATGAAAATAGCCTGATCACATATAGGAAATGCAGTGTAATGCAGGGTCTTTATTTTTTTTTTAATACTTTCCCACTTACGTTTTGCCTGTGGTAGGAAATCTATTTTGCCTGTGTTTTATTCAATGTATAAAACCAGGCTATATTTCTGGGTCACTGGTATTCTTCTTTTTCCTTTATCTACCTCTCTTTTCTTCTTACATCACCTTTCCTTGCCACTACCTAGTTTTTAAAATCACATGATTTTTTACCCTTCAACAATTGACAGGGCCATGCGAAACACTAACAACATCCTCTGTCATTGTAGAAGAAAGGAAGCAAGCAAGAAAAGGGAAATATAACTATGGTATTGCTTTCCTTCTTCAAGTACTGTAAAAATAAAAAAAGGAATAAATATAAACACATGTAAAACCTAACATGGAAAATTAAACATCCCTGTTTTTTACTTCTTTCTGTAGTGTTCTGGGGAGGGGAGTAGGTCTGCAGTATTACATGTACAGCTGTTTCCTCCTTTTGCTTCCCACGAGACTCTGTAACTCATTTTGTCTTATCAATTTAACACAGTAGCCAACTTCTGAATACTCAGCTCTTAGTTTTACTTGTTTTTAAACATTTTCCTAAGTGGTTCTTAGTGCTGATACACATTTTAGATCAACTAACTGTGACATCTCTGCTCATGACTGCAGGGCCAAAGTCATGGCATGTATAAAGCCTGACCAATTGTGCTTTGCGACTGAATGTAGGGAAGAGTTGAAAAGGTGAAATTCTATCTCCAAATTAGGTTTAAAGTGTGAGTCTATAATGCAGCAGTGCTTTCATCTGTTCAACCCTCTCACCCCTACGAATCCCCTGTTGTTAGTCTGGCATGTGAATTGTGCACAAAGCCTACACTCCATTACATTACAGATCCCAAATTAGGTTCACATGACCTGAAGAGATGCGAGTCAGCTCTTTGCACCAAGCAATGAAGTTCAAGCCACCCATGTACAATCTAATTATTCAGAATGTACAGGGCAACTCATCTGAATAAGGACATCTGTTGAGAGCTAGATTTTACTGACCGGGACTATTAGATTACCTCTCTGGACTGAAATCTTTCTAACTAATAAAATGCCAAAAATATCTAGGGACCTACTTATAATATCAGTAATCATTTGATTAATTTAGTCAGCTTTAGCATTGCTCTTTTTTACATTCAAATTATATTTTAACCCACTACATATTCTATATGATCCATTTTTTAACATGATAATTCCTCTTAAGTACATGTTGGACACTGGAAAAAAGTACAGAAATATAAATAATAATAAGTACATGTGCATGTATGGAACAACTTGCATAAAGGACAAGAAGAATGTTATCCCCAGCATCCCAGTGCTGATTTGGACATCAAAAATAAAGTTGACCTGATTTTCACAGAAGATTTTACAAGGAGATGACTATTTTTAAAAGCCAGTAGGATCAATAAGATGTGCTACTTGTGCTGTAAGCATAATGTTTTTCACACATCAATAAAGCAAAATAAAGCACAAACCTCACTTATTAACATTATTCAGTAGCAGGAGTGGAAAATCTTGTATTAGAGCTTTTCTGTGTTGCCAGTGTTCTCCACAGGCACCTCAAAAAATCACACATGAGAAATGAACCCCCTCCATTTTAGTTTCCGAGCTACTGAGGTTTTTGAGCATGAGACCATAAGGTAGGAACTCTAGCCACTGAATGCTGACAGTACCAGCAGAAGAGAGAATAAATAAAGTTTTCTACTTACAAAAAACAGTGCAAAGCCATCTTCTTGTGCAGGTGGATGGGATTTAAAAGTCATCCAGACAAATCTGTTTAAGGACTGACCTAAAAGACAAATTATGCACAACAGACTATGCAGGAAAGTAACTTATTCATATATGTCATGCTGGCTTTTTCCCCATAATTTTAATTATTTGAAATAAATAAAGTGTCAACCTTTTTAAAAAGACCCTAACCTAAAAAATGTAAATTAACCGAACTTCAGATGAATTGAAGTAATGAGAGCAATAGAAACTATTTAAAAACGGTTTCTAAACTCTCAGGAAACATTTAATTACTACTGTTTTCTAATTGCAATTAGCAAATTTATATACTCAGGCCTATGCTATTAATTCATATGAACAATCTTTAGACTGTTCACTTGAAACACTGCCTGAGTTTCCTTTGAGTGAAGAGTAGGTTAATTTAGAATAATTCAAGAATTCCTCAGCTGACTAAGTTGGTTGTTCCTATTTTAATGTCCATACATCTCTAATCTCCACTAACATCTTACAAGCTACAGTACACTTGACAGTGAGCCAACACAATAACCCTCTTGAAGATTTCTAAAATGTATTCTGTAAACGGAAAGTTTATATCAGTAATTCATACCTGGAAGAATTTACATACCATGAAAAATTCAGCTGAAATCAAATGTTAAGCCATCTGCAGAAGAGATGTGTAATTTCAATATTTCTATTGTTATTCAACAAAATAAAATATGTACTCAATGACAAATGTGCAAGCTTTGAAAAGATTTTAAAATAGCAATTTGGTTTTAGTTTCTTTTCATAGTCTTTGAGAAGGAAAGGAAGGTCTCTGTTGACTGGAGAAAGGTAAATATCACAGCCTTCTTCAAAAAAGGCCAAAAGGTCAACCCCAGGAACTACAGGATGGTCAGCTTCATTTCAGTTCCTGGGAAAATCATGGAATGAGTCCTTCTGGAGCACACTTCTGGGCACATGAAGTTAAACAGGTGATTGGAAGTCACCAGCATGGATTTGCCAAGAGTAAATTGTGCTTAACCAACCTGGTTGTCTTCTATGATAAAATGATAGATTTGTGGATATGGGGACAGTAGTGGATGTTATTTGCATAGACTTTAGCAAGATTTTGACACTGTTGTCCATGACATTGAAGTTGGGATGTTACAGTCTGCATGACTAGACAACCAGATGGATCAAATATGTTTGGATGATGGGGCTCAGAAGGTGGTTAATGGGTCATCCTTTACCTGGATGCCTGTGACAAGTTGACTGCCACAGGGGTTTGCACCAGGACGTTTTCTCTTTATCATCTCTATCAATGATGGGCAGGAGGTGACAGAGCACACTGTCATGAACTTTGTAGATGATGTTAAATTAGGGGTACCAGTCAATACACTCAAAGAGGGGGCTCCAAACAGGCTGAAGAAATGGGCCACCAGGAACATTAGAAATTCAGCAGGGACAAATGCCAAGCTCTCCAAATCCCAAGAAACTTTTCCCATTACAGGGAAAAAATAGCCCCTGCAATAACACTGTCTGGGGATGGAAAGGCCATGAAGCAGCTCTGCGGGAAAGGCCCTGGGGTGGAAGTGGGCAGCAAGATGAATGTGAGCCCATGGTGTGTGTGCTGGCAGTAAAGGCAGCCAACAACCTCCTGGGCTCTATGAACAGTGACATAGCCTGTAGATTGAGGGAATGGCTTGACTCCCTCTATGTGGCACTCGTCAGACAACATCTAGATACTACATCCAGTTTTTACTATTATTTTCTGACAGGAAAGACATGGACAAAGTGGAGGGAACGAAACGGAAGCCCTCCGAGGGGCTGGAGCACTTTCCCTGTGAGAAGAGACTGGGGGAGCTAGGCTGGGACAGCCTGGAGAAGGGACAGCTTCAGTGCACATAACACACCCCATGGCTGACAAGAGGGTCATCAGGGAGATGGAGCCAGGCTCCTCATAGAAGTTCAGAGAGGGAGGGCAAGAAACAACAGGTGTGCATTGAGACAAAAGAGTTTCAGTCTAAATATAAGGAGAAACCTTTTCCTCGTGAGGACAGTAAGATAGTGGGGCAGGTTGCTCTGAAAGCTGTGCTATCTCTGTCTTTGGAGGATTTAAAGTCACAACTGGACCAAGCCATGAACAGCCTGGTCTCATCCCATAGCTGGCCCTGCTTTGGGCTGTGGGGTGGCCTAGAGATCTCCTGAGGTCCCTAACAGCCTCATTTATCCTTTGGGACCATGGAAAACAAAGGTATGTATTGGAATTATTCTGTGATCCTGTATTGTGAGATAAAGAAAAATGACACAGAGAACCACAGAGTCGCTGGAGAACCACAGAGTCGCTGGAGCTTAAAGACAGAATAAATAAGACTGGAAATAGGGTAAATGACATGCATAAATGGTTATTTTCATAGCATTAGAGAGGGAGAGAGAAATGAATACGGATAATTACATTTAGAATTTTGCAATATATATGAAGTACTCAGCACTCACCCAAAGAAATACTGCATATTTTCTAGTGTAAAATGTGCTCTGTGATTGCAGAAAATTATCTTCCTTTCAATTTCAGTTCAAAGTTATGCATTGTACTCCCATATGGAGATGTGCCCAGTGTTGAAGGCGTTGTAAGATTATATGATTTCTAAAAAATATTCTGTTTTATCTGGCACAGGTGCTGAACTTTAATTGGTTTTCCTCTGTCTTTTTTAGTTATCTAATTTTTGTAACTAAAATTTGAGCTACATGACTGTCTGAAGACCAGTGGACCACAACAGATTTGGTCCTTTAAAAAAACAGTAGTTTATTGCATAAGAGTTTATGTCATTTTAACACAGAGGGGAAAATACCTTGGCAAGATACAGAGATTGATTGATCCTGGAAAGATTTTGGGTTTTCTTGTGAACAGTTGGATTGGTAACACAGACAGATGGATAGTTACTGCAAAGAGTTGGTGTGTTGCTAGGGAGAGTTGGAATGGTATGCCGGACAGGTGTCAAATTTGTGAACTGGTGTTCAGAATAGAAGTTGCATTTTCTACATACATATAATATATATATACACATGATCTTATTGGCATCACAGAGACGTGGTCGGATGGCTCCTATGATTGGAGTATTGGGATGGAGGGATACAGGCTCTTTAGGAAGTACAGGCAGGGGAGACGAGGAGGGGGTGTCTCCCACTATGTCAATGATCAGCTGGAGTGCATGGAGCTCCACCTGAGGATGGATGAGGAGCCAACCGAGAGCTTATGGGTCAGGATTAAAGAGAGGAGAGGGACAGGTGACATTACAGTGGGGGTCTGCTACGGGCCACCAGGAACACCAAGCAGATGAGGCTTTCTATAGACAAATAGGACCAGCCTCACGTTCACAAGCCCTGGTCCTGATGGGGGACTTCAACCACTCCGATATCTGTTGGAGGGACAACATGGCAGGGCATAAGAGATCTGGGAGGTTCTTGGAATGTGTCGATGTTAACTTCCTTCTCCAAGTGGTAGAGGAGCCAAGGAGGAGAGGTGCTATGCTGCACCTTGTTCTCACCAACAAGGAGGGGGTGGTGGAGAATGTGAGGGTCAAGGGCAGCCTTGGCTGCAGTGACCATGAAATGGTGGAGTTCAAGATCCTTAGGGCACTGAGGAGTACACACAACAAGCTCACTACCCTGGACTTCAGGAGAGCAGACTTTGCCTCTTCAGGCCACTCTACTGCTTGGTAGAGTGCCATGGGACAAAGCCCTGGAGGGAAGAGGGGCCAAAGAAAGCTGGTTAATATTCAAGGATCATCTCCTCCAAGCTCAGGAGCGATGCATCCCAACAAAGAGGAAACGGGGCAAAAAAGCCAGGAGGCCTGCATGGGTGAACAAGGAGCTCCTGGACAAACTCAAACACAAAAAGGAAGCCTACAGAGGGTGGAAGCAAGGACAGGTAGCCTGGGAGGAATACAGAGAAATTGTCCGAGCAGTCAGGGGTCAGGTTGGGAAAGCTAAAGCCCTGATAGAATTAAATCTGGCCAGGGACATCAAGGGCAACAAGAAAAGCTTCTATAGGTACATTGGGGATAAAAGGAAGACTAGGGAAAACATGGGTCCTTTCCAGAACGAAACAGGAGACCTGGTTACCTGGAATATGGAGAAGGCAGAGGTACTCAATGACTTTTTTGTCTCGGTCTTCACTGGCAAGTGCTTGAGCCTCACCGCCCAAGTTGCAGAAGGCAAAGGCAGGGACTAGGAGAATGAAGAGCTGCCCACTGTAGGAGAAGATCAGGTTCGAGACCATCTAAGGAACCTGAAGGTGCACAAGTCCGTGGGACCCGATGAGATCCATCCACGGTCCTGAAGGAACTGGCAGATGAAGTGCTAAGCCACTATCCATCATATTTGAGAAGTTGTGGCAGTCTGGTGAAGTTCCTGCTGACTGGAAAAGGGGAAATATAACCCTCATTTTTAAAAAGGGAAAAAAGGAAGACCCAGGGAACTACAGGCCAGTCAGTCTCACCTCTGTGCCTGGGAAGATCATGGAACAGATCCTCCTGGAAGCTATGCTAAGGCACATGGAGGACAGGGAGGTGATTCGAGACAGCCAGCATGGCTTCACCAAGGGCAAGTCCTGCCTGACCAACCTAGTGGCCTTCTATGATGGAGTGACTACATCAGTGGACATGGGAAGGGCTACAGCTGTCATCTATCTGGACATCTGCAAGGCCCCCACAACATCCTTCTCTCTAAACTGGAGAGGTATGGATTTGATGGGTGGACTGTCTGGTGGATGTGGAATTGGTTGGATGGTCGCATCCAGAGGGTAGTGGTCAATGGCTCAATGTCCAGATGGAGATCAGTGAAGAGTGGTATCCCGCAGGGGTTCATACTGGGACCAGTACTGTTTAATATCTTCATCAATAACATAGACAGTGGGATCGAGTGCACCCTCAGCAAGTTTGCAGATGACACCAAACTGAGTGGTGCGGTTGACATGCCGGAGGGATGGGATGCCATCCAGAGGGACCTGGACAAGCTCGAGGAGTGGGCCCGTGTGAACATCATGAGATTCAACAAGGCCAAATACAAGGTCCTGCACCTGGGTCAGGGCAAACCCCACTATCAATACAGGCTGGGGGATGAAGGGATTAAGAGCAGCCCTGCTGAGAAGGACTTGAGGGTACTGGTGGAAGAAAAGCTGGACATGAACTGACAATGTGCGCTCACAGCCCAGAAGGCCAACCCTATCCTGGGCTGCATCCAAAGAAACATGGCCAGCAGGTCGAGGGAGGTGATTCTGCCCCTCTAGTCTGCTCTCATGAGGCCCCATCTGGAGTACTGCGTCCAGCTCTGGAGCCCTCAGCACAAGAAAGACATAGACCTGTTGGAGCGGGTTCAGAGGAGGACCACGAAAATGATTGGAGGGGTGGAACACCTCTCCTGTGAGGAAAGGCTGAGAGAGTTGGGGTTATTCAGCCTGGAGAAGAGAAGGCTTCAGGGACACCATATTGCAGCCTTCCAGTCCTTAAAGGGGGCTTATGAGAAAGATGGCAGCAAACTTTTTAACGGGGTCTGTTGCAATAGGACAAGGGAGAATGGTTTTAAAATAAAAGAGGGGAGATTTAGACTAGATATAAGGAAGAAATTTTTTACGAACAGAGACACTGGAACAGGTTGCGCAGAGAGGTGGTAGATGCCCCATCCCTGGAAACATTCAAGGTCAGGTTGGACGGGGCTCTGAGCTCTGATCTGGTGAAAGATATCCCTGCCCATGGCCGGGGGGTTGGACTAGATGACCTTTAAAGGTCCCTTCCAACCCAGACTATTCTATGATTTTATGATTCTATACATATATATATGTCCATTACTAGCTTAACACTTGGCGGTGTAATCACACCCACATTTTCACTACATCCAGAATGTAAAGGCCACATTGCTAAAGGCACCTTTTGACAAAACCTGTTCCAGAGTGAGTTGCTTTCTCCACGGGTCCACAGATCCTGCCAGGAGCCTGCTCCAGTGTGAGCTCCCCACGGGGTCACAGCCTCCTTCAGGCGCAACCACCTACCCCAGCGTGGGTCCTCCATGGGCTTCAGGCGGATATCTGCTCCACCATGGACCTCCAGGGGCTGCAAGGGGACAGCCTGCATTATCATAGTCTTCACCAGAGGCTGTAGAGGAAATTCTGAAACACCTCCTCCCCCTTCTTCTTCACTGATCTTGGTGTCTGTAGAGTTGTTTCTCTCACATATTCTCATTCCTTTCTCCTGGCTGCTGTTGTCCAAACATTTTTTTTCCAGTTCTTAAATATGTTATCACAGAGGTGCTACCGCCGTCGCTGATGGGCTCAGCCTTGGCCAGTGACGGGTCCGTCTTGGAGCCGGCTGGCATTGGCTCTATCAGACATGGGGGAAGCTTCTAGCAGCCACCCGTGCAGCCCCCTTGCTACCAAAACCTTGCCACGCAAACCCAATACACGAGTTTTTAATAATTTGTTCATTTTAAAAAAAATCTGCTTAATAGCCACACTTCCTTTTTTTTCTAGCCCACCATAACACTATCTAAACAAAGAATAATTCAGTAAATCTATATGTAACTAAGCATCCATCAGCTAGGTTATTCCATTATAACTCTAGTGTTCAGTAACTATCCCCGTCACAAAATATGGATGTTGATTTCTGTGTATTAAAGGACATTGTATGTTTAAATATTTGCATAATGAAAGGTTAAAATGACCCATGTAACCATACACTGTCCCAGATGATGTACTTTTATGAAAAAATGATGTCTCTTGCCTTTCTAACAGTTTACAGAATATGCTGAATTTTCAGAGACTTTTCCTGCCTTTTATTTAAAGGCTTTTGGGTTTTTTTAGTATTCTTCATCTTAGATTGTAGTGCTAGATATCACATTAAGCCACAAGAAGAGGTCAGTCTAGAATATTTGTTAGGTTATTATACTGTATTACCTTCACTGCCCCTGACTGACTTCACAGAAAACCTATAAATTCACACACTTCATTAAGTATAATGGATTCTAACTTTTTAGACTATCCTGTGCACTCAGCCTTAAAAATAGCAGCAAATGCATCAGTTGCATTGGAAAAAAAAACCAGCATTCGCATTTGCAGTGTTTGTTCATATAAATCAGGAATAGCAGAATAGCTCCTGTTCATTCTAGAAAGAGACATGATACCATATATATATATATATATGTACACCATGAAGTCACAGCAGTAGGAAATAAAAAAGTTACCTATTTTTTTCCCCTGATAGTATTGGATCATTTCATGTAAAGTATTTGATCTAATGTAAATTTATGAAAGCCACCTATACTAAAAGAAACTTTTCAGAATTACCTAAAGACTCTGAAGAACAAATTTCTAATTGATTTAATGGAATTTTTTTTTGCTTCATTTTGGAAATTTCTATCAAATACAAGAGGAGTGTAGTTTTAAGCCATTTAAACTGTTACTGTCTTTACTAGTATTAGGAAAATGTTGAGTAATTAGTCTCTGTATATGCAAGCTACAATATACTGTTGCACTTTCCTATAATGCATACTGAAGTGGTATGGTAAATTCTGTAGCCATTTTAACAAAATTTAATTAATATTAGAAGTATATTCAGTGGCCATATCCATCTACATGGCATGAAAACAGAAGTTCAAGGAAAAAGTTCATAGGACAAACGTGCTCCATGTACCTTTTATAAGTACAATATGTTTCAGCAGCACGATCAATATTTGTCTCAATATATATTTTATAAGTGTAGGAAAGAAGTAATAGAAAAGTTTTCATAAAAGATTTTTTATTTTATAAAAGTGAAAATACTGATGCCCAAGTTATGTCATTTCTTGCAGCTGTTGAGGAAGTGATCTGAAGATTTTGGATTTGGATCAAAGAAAAAAAAACCTCCTTCTAAGAACAAATCCAAAAATGTGTTCCTTCTCATTTGGCTACCCTTTAAAGAGAGTGAGCAAAGTCACTGTATAGAAGAAAATAGAAACAGATGGAAGAATAGTCTCAGAAACCATTTACCCAGTTTCTAGTGGGCTCCCATCTGCCCTAAGTTCTTTTACCCCAGTATAACAAACAAGGAACAAAACAGAAAATCAATACCAAAAAGCCCTTAAAAAGTTGAGATTGAAAACTGCCATGAAATGAGTCAGTCATTTCTATTCATCTAACCAAAACCAAATTTGTTATTGTGAGTGCTTCCCAGTCTGTGTTACATAGGCTGCAGTTCCTGAGATTCCAGTTATTTTCAACTTTTTCATGGCCACCGATCTCTGTTCTACTTTTTCCTTTTTTGCTAGGCAATATTTCAATAATTATGCCTATCAGGTTCAGTTTTCCTGCTGACTTAGAAAGGTTAAAGCCTTAGCTATGGACAGGAAAATAAAATATGCATTGGTATGAATACACTAGAATACCACAACAAATCACATTTAATTTTGCTGCTTGTGTTCTGTGTGTGGTTATGAGAAGCTGGCACTTAACTACGTTGCAGTATGCGTTATGCGTAGATCTGCATCTTCTGTTGCTGAAATAAGAGCTGCTGCTGAAAGTAGGTCATACAGGAATTAATATGGGTCTGGAAATACATTATTTTTGAACAATGGACATAAAGTGATACTTATGTCATGCCAGGGACTGATTCTGACATTGCTGAAATATTGTTTCACTGACTGACCCTTTCTCATTTGCATGCCAGCATGTACGGTGATACTATATAAGAATATCATAAGAAACAGTCCTTCTTGTAGTGTGTTGATGACTAAGGGACTGGAGCATCTGGCGTATAAGGAGAGGCTGAGAGAGCTGGGACTGATCAACATGGAGAAGAGAAGGCTCAGGAGGATCTTATCTATGTGTATAAATACCCCATTGGGGGAATAAGGAAGATAGAGCCAGGTTCTTCTCATCCGTGCTCAGCGACAGGATGAGAGGCAATGGGCACAAACTGACACATGGGAAATTCTGTCTGAGTATAAAAAAACACTTTTCTAATATGGTCGAACACTGAAATAGGCTGCGCAGAGATGTTGTGGAGCCTCCACCCTTGCTGATAGTCAAAAGTTGACTGGACACAACCCTGAGCAACCTGCCCTATCTGACTCTGCTCTGAGTATAGAGTTGGACTAGAAGATCTCCTGAGGTGCCTCTAGCCTCAGCCATCCTGTCATCCTGTGTGTGATTCTGCATTCAAGGTATAAGATAGAGAAGGGAAACTCACCCTAGCTGTAAGCCAAACTGACATTTCAACCCATTTTTGCAGGATGGGCTATCCTGCAGTCATTTTATTAACATCCAGCAACTTTGTCAAACAACAAAAAAATTACTGTTAAATCAGTTGAATTAAATTATCTTATTTCCCACTGAGTAGGTTAAAAATGAGCATGGAGCTCCTGCAAGGTCTTTCAGAATTTCAGAAGAACCTTTATAATTTAAAATTACATTGGTTGTTGATTTTTAACAAAAAATGACTATTTAACTCTATTAGGCAATTAAAAGAAAAGTTTATTTCCCAGATCATAATGTTCTGGACAGAACAATGTTCTGCATGCCCACTTAATTGCAAGAACATCATAGTATTTTATTTCAGTGGGTGCAAGAGGTTAATACTCAACATAGTATATAATATCTGAAGTATTTTGATCAGGAAAAAGACTAAAACTTGCAATATAGGCAGTGCAATTTCATGCCAAATGTTTGGAGACGATAGTAAAGAAATGGGGCATGGGAAGAGAAAAGCAACACACATTCAAGAGCAGAAGGGAAGAAATGCAGTGTGTGTACAGAACTACAGCAGAATGAGGCCATATGTGCAATCTATGACTCAACCATTCCCCTATTTCTGGAGAGTAGTACTATGCTAATGTGACAAAATTTTTGTGCTAGTCAATGTACTACTATATACTATTAACCCATAGAGCATTAGACCAATAGTCTGTCTCATTTAGGATCATTCAGGATAGCACATAATCTTGAGAGCAATAGTGTTATTAGCAACATGATAACATAATGTTCTCCTGCTACAGTATCTTTTCAGGAATGGAGGTATTGTTACCCTTTCAAGTGGCATTTTAAAATTTCTGCCTGATGTACTGTATGTAAGGACTATTTTTGATGGGAGAAAACTTAAATTGTCTGTTTCACATATAGTATTGGCTTTGTGTAAAAATAGCTATTTATAACCTCAACAGTGTTTCTAATGGCTGAACTATGTGGAGTTGGCTGCAAATGACATTACATTTTTCATTTATCTTGACGGTATTTTAAAGGCTGCATTTGACATGAATCATCTGAATTTGTATTTGAGATATTTCATTTTCATCATAGCTTTTTACAGGAATAGATGACAATGTCACCAGTGTTAGTTGCTTCCTGGAAACGGTATTATTTAACATTTCTGGTTTGACAGCCTTGGTTTTTACTTCAGTCAAATTAGTTATCACATTTAACAATTATCCCTATTACAAGTTATATTCAGATCAGGTACATATGACAAAATTAGAGAATGTCACTGGTGAAGAGACATGCTGTTATTAAATTCAAAATTTACATAGAGTAGCTGTACAGGACAGAAAAATACGTATCGTCCAAAAGAGCAATTTATACTGCTTAGAAGTACCAAACAGCTGCATAGCTAAAAGCTTGACTCAAAGCCCTCCGAAACAAATGGAAAGATTTTCATTGATTTAACTTCTTTTTGGATCAGACCCAAAAAAGCAGATTTTTAGCTGAGAGAGACCAAGCATTCATTAAACTGGATATTATTTTATCAGGGAAAAGAAGATGCCCAGTGGAAAAAAGCCTGTCAATAAGGAAAAAGAAAACACCACCCAAACAAAGAGTTGTCACTGTGTTTCTTTTTAATTATACTTTACATTGGATGTAGCAAATAAAATAAGGTAATGTAATTATTTAATGCTGTAATTTAAATGACTCATACAAAACTTGTCAGAAAACAATAATTTCACTTACAACATTCAGCAACCATGAGTGTTTACAAGATTTCAGGGGAAAAAAAGATAAATCTCCCCTTTACATTATTTTTCATAAATTAATTCATTTATCTTTAAAAAGATATCTACTCTGTACTGGAACTGGAACTGAACAATTTTTATTTATAAACTTAATGAGGGGAAAGAAAAAAATATGTGAGTTATAGTTGTAATACTAGCATTTTCAGTTTGTCCCTTTCATACACACTTGCATACACATACACATAAATTGTCAAACACAAACTATATCCTCAAAAGAAGCTATGAAAATTCTACTCTTGTTTATACTTAATCTTGCTTGTTCAGTAAATTACTGATAGCAAAAATGAACAATCAGAACGAAGAAGTTTATAGAATGGTTTTTTTAAGAAAAAAATTCTATACACTAATATTCCTAACTACCATTCAGAATATTTTGCAGATCTTCAAATTCTTATCTCTACTTGATCTTTGACTCAGGTGATCTGTATATTTGTCCAAGTTTATTGTCCTGTTATGGTTATGTCCAGAGTATAATCTTCTACATGGAGCTGTATGAAGTTTGAATGAAGTGAATGCTAGCTTAGATAGCAAAAACATTCAATTCATGACATTCAACCTTTGCTAAGAACAAAGAAAATCTAAGTGTGGCACTTCAGGCTGCTATATAGCTGGACTATTTTTTTGTAATAATTTCATTTTAAATGAACATGTTTCTCTCTGAGCAGCAGCAAACACGCATATTCTTTCACTAAAATCTTACTTGTGCTGTTATGGCAACAGAAATCACTAGAATACAGAAAGGCACTGAAGAGGGGGACATTCTTCCTTGCCTTCCCTTGGGTTCTCCTTTCAATGAAGAAGAGGATGAAGAGAGAGCTCCATGATTGTGTGTCTCTTTACATGCACAGATGTTTGCAGAAAATCACCTGCTCACGCTCCATCGGTCACTAGCAAAAACATTATGGTTTATACTTGATATTCTTTAGTTTGCCTGCCCAATTTTTAAACCAGTCTGAACCATTTGTTCTTCTCTTGAGAATTATATGGATTAAAATAGTAGTAAAAGATTAGACTTGTCAAAGCCAAATTTTTCTTTTTTTTCAGAGATACCCATGCTCCAAGAAAACTTACATGTGAAAAAGTTAGAATTTCTCTTTGAAGCCAGAGATTCACCTCACTTCACTATATCCCAGTGGTCACGGTAGTAATTTGTGACAACTCCTAATTGGAATCTGTCTGAGCTAATTTCCAGACATAGTCTTTTATTTGGTGAAAGAGTTGAAATATGTTTGTTTTGTCACAAAGGAATTTATTTGAAATAAATCAACTTTTACATGGTAATAAAGTTATCTCCCAAGTATCATTCATTGTAATTCAAAAATTGCTTTCAGCAAGAAATAGCACATCATGACACAGCGTTTTCAGAAAAATGTTTGTCTTGTTTCTGTATGTTAAGCAAGCTTATGTTTATCAATATCTTTTAAAGTATAAAAAAATCTGTAAGCTACTGATATAAAGCAGTATGAAAATGCAAATGCTTGAGAAAGACATGGTAGTAACTCCTGTATTATCCATGAACTTAATGCAGTGAGTGGGCTTTCTTTTCCTGAAGATGCAGAGTAGGACATTACCCTCTCCTTTACTGTACACAGACTGCAATATGTAGACAACATGTTGCTTAAAAAAGTGACTGTAATTAAGCCATTGTATCTGTGACAGAAAACATGGCTCATAAGTACGTTGGAATGCATTATTAAAAATGCCTGCAACTGAGCCATTGAATCTGTCATAGGAAACATTGCCAACAACTAGTTTGGAATGCATTATTAAACCATACTGTCTTACCAGTTTCAATATTATCCCAAGTTTACTAACATGAGCAAGTTTGAAGTGGCAAGTTAGGAAGTGGGTTTGCAGTACATTAGCTATTCACTGTGTTATTACCCATATGCAGGGTCGTCTTCTCAGCATTATGAGTAGAACAGGGATAAGCCATGCCACTTTTGCCTTAAGGTAACAGGTGTGGACTGGGGCAAGTCCTGGGGCAAGTCCTAGGCCAGTTTTAGGTTACCCCCTGTCTTGTTTGTATAGCCATGCCATAAAAAAAAAAAAAAAAAGGAAAACATATCAGCAATGCAATCACAAAACAAGGAAGCAAAACGAGCAAAATTTTTAACTTACAAGTGGCTGGCTTACTGTGGGACTGTGTATATTCACGAGACAGCTTAGTAGCATGTTTACATGGACCACCTGGACCATCATGATTATAAGAGATAACTTTTCTTCTGATCTCCTGACATGGGACACATGCACCTTTTATTCTTCAAAGGCAGTACAACCCTCCTTCTGCAGCTGAGATTATTTGTCATTCAGAAAAAAAGAAGGAAAAAAAAAACCCAAACCCTCTCCACCAAAATCAGCCTTTTTGTCTTAAGTGTTTTCAAGGACAACAGTATCTATATGATTGAGAAATTGAACTAGTTCTGGTGTGATATGAGGATATATGTGATTGTCAGTCTTATTGTCCAGTCACAATTAAATAGATGGTATCAGCCTGCAGGTAGTTCAATAACTAATTTAACTTCCAACTTTATATCTCTAATGATGCATCAATCGCATTGCATTTAACTTCAGGAGCTGCAGTTTTTCCACTGCCTTGGTATGCATGCAATGCATTTAAAGATCCTTCTATTTTGCTACATATAGGCTAACAAAACTTGGGCTCGTTAAGAAAAAAGCAGCATGATCCACAAAGTCCAAATGTAAATTACCCCAACATCTGCCAGTTGATTTATCAGGTTTATTGAAAACGTCATATTTTGCTCAAAAGTGTGATGTAAATTAAAAAAAAAAATTATTCATAATGGTCTTAAACTTATGCAGCCCCAAAATCTTAATTATTCCTAGTGTGGGGGGAAAAAAAAAAAAACAAACCCAAAACTTTTTTTTAAATTGCAAATTCTGTCTCTTGCTGTCGAAATTCCAACAATTTCAAATAGGAGGAAATCGAGAAACTAGTCAAGGATATCAGAAATCTTAGTATATAGACTTTTTTTTTTTCCCCAAAACAATAAACCTCTTCAAAATGCAAGAGCTGGTTCCATCAGCTTGTTAATCGATACAATGTTTGAAGTAAACGTTAACTAATGTTAACTATACCCTTGTAATAAAGTTAGATTTTATCCTTAAATGCTTACATAAAGTAAGCATATCGCTCTCCTGTATGGAGAGCGATATGTGTGCAAATGAGGATGGAAAAATGCACTGCAAATCGAGTGAATGGACATCTTTCCTTTTAAACACAGCTCATGAAATAAGGTGCTGTTTATTTCTCCCTCACTTGGAATGTACCACCAGCTTCATGAACAACACAGCAGCTTATTTTTTTCCACTTCTTTCATTTATACTCCCTCCCCTGTTATGAAG
Organism: Calonectris borealis; assembly: GCF_964195595.1. NCBI lineage: Eukaryota > Metazoa > Chordata > Aves > Procellariiformes > Procellariidae > Calonectris > Calonectris borealis. The sequence continues at coordinate 140,816,535 of NC_134312.1, read as the reverse complement.
AGCACTGTGTTTAGAACAAAATATACAATATTTTCTTATTTAATACATATTTTATTGGACAGATTCCTAGAAGCAGACTGGAGAGACAAGACTGTCAGTTTCAAAATGCCACGTGTAATTTAACAAGAGGGTGGTTGTTTGGGATACTGGCAACTAGCCAGTGAACATTGTGCATATTTGCGTTTGGCACAGGGGCAGGAGGTAATGAACAGCAGATTTCAAGACTATAAGAATGGTTTTTAATATTTAATGGTTTGTAAATGTTCCAGAATTTATTTATTATTGGTAGAGTGGGTTTAGTTTGGCTAGTGGGGTTCATGTATTTTTATAGTTAAGAGAATTAGTAAAAACCTTTATATCACTGTAGATAGAGTTAACTTCATCAGAGCTGTGCATTTTTTTTCCCCAGAATGTTCATGTACATACATTTATGGTATCTTTTCTCCCTCAATTTCAAGGCAGAATTCCCAAAGCTAGGAGGAAATAATGTCCTGGCAAATTGCATAAGGAAGAGACTCTTTTTGTTTCACTTGCCAGTGACCTCTTCCAAACACGAAAAGTCCATAATAATTTTCTAAAATAAATTGTATTTACAAAAAACTCATATATTTCTTGGGTGTCACCTTTACATATGCAAGGTCTATCTTAGGCTCTGAATTGAGGTTGCTTTTCATTTAGCTTTATTTTGTTTACAAAAGTGACTAACAGGAACAAGAGCACCTGGGTTAATGGACCTTTTTACCTTTTCACTTAGAGAAACTATTATAACAATAATATTTTTTGAGTCATGACATTCATATAGTAAAATAAAGTCAGATGTGATGTGATATGAAAAACTTTCTAGAAGCACAGTCCGAGGGCAAGCTGAATAAATCACTTGCTATTTTGCCTCTCCTGTGAATTGCAACCATCCTAATTCATGTGAATAATATTTTATATCCTTTCACACAACTATATATATTTTGAATATACACACACAAAAATCAATGAAGAAAAGTTCATTTTTTGAAAGACAAATATAATTATAAAGTCTTTGGGGTTTATCTCAGCATTTTTCAGCTTTAGTGATGGTAAAAACAAATATTTCAAGTTCAGAAAGAGATTTATGAAAAAAATTAAAGAGCACCTTTTGGGTGATTTTACCTAATTAAACCATTTTAAATGATTTACAGAATGTTTGCACACTAGGACTTTTTCCATTATATCCTGCAGTTCCTGAATGATTCTCAGACTGTCTATACTTCTGCATACTGTGCAGTGAGCAGATACCAAGACCAGCTGCAGAAAAATCAGCTCCTGCAGTTGTAGTTTGGAATATTGTGCATATCATTTAACCTGCTTCTCTGGCACACTCTTTTGCAAAGAACTTTTCACAGACCCGCTAAATGCATTGCAGAAAGAATTATGATTTTTATGTGCATATATATATTTTTTGTATCATGCCACTGGGGTTTTTATCTTGTTATACTGCATGTGCCAAATTACACTGCAGTAATTCCAGACTTACGCTGGTGAGTTCTATAGAGACAGTCCAGATTTACAATGAGATGACTGATTTGAAACTGTGTAATGACTCCTTTCCTGAAAAGCTCTTAGTTTGAGGCAAGATTCAATACTAAGTTCTATTTAGATGGAAACTGAGAAAATATGATAAACACTACCTTTATCTCCTCCTGTATATAGATCAACCATACAGTAGTTTCATCCAGAAAATTATTCCTTACAAACAAGTTCTTGAACTATATTAATTCCCTTTGTCATTTTCTGTTACTTGCATGAATTATCTCTCACTGAGAGAGAGAAAGGAGAACTACAATTTTGTTTAACTAATTCTGTCTCATATCCTTAAGGACATAAAAATACAAGATTTCTGATAGCCCTCTCCCTATAAGTAGTATTATGTATAAACACAATATAAACACAACGGAACTATTCCATCTTCATGAACTTGAAAGATGTTTCAAGAAATTAAAACCATGGTTACTTTTGTCTAGAACAAGTAATTAATTACAAATTCATATTGATTTTTGTTACTTAATATTCATGGAAACTCTTTTAATGTTTTTTGTTAGTAAATTAAGACTGTTATTGATCTTACCAAAGACAACATGAATGCAATTAAACTTACATAGCTCCGCTTTGGAATGAAAATAAAGATATTTTAACAGGATATGCATTCATACCAAACCAGATTTTACAATAATAGCAGCATAAATAATATATAAGATTTACAGATATGCATATCTTAAAAATCTAATCCTTTTGGCACAGCAAGTGCTATTGAAATTAAAGAAAATATTTTTAACTGTAAAAAGAAAAACTGTGTCATCTGCATGAATTCCCAGTGTGTATTAACAAGCCAGTATCATCTCTGCCTTGAGTTAATGGAGAATTGTAGCAAATATATTTTTGTTACTGAGGAAAAGTGGAAGATTTATCTCACTGCCTTGAACACTTACACTTCCTTATGGTGTTCACTTATTCTTCTTAATGGGGATTTAGACAATGTCTTTTACCAAACCATTGGCTCAAGTCTGAGCAAACTCATTCTATTTGTCATGTTCCAAACCAAAGCAGTCCAGTAATGATAACAATGCATAAGGAGATGTTGCTATATAACTTTTACATGCAAATGAGAGACTGCATTGTATGAGCAATCCAAATAGCAAAACAACAAGTTATGGTTATGGACCTCTGAAGACACTTCCCAGAATGTGAATGATAACTGTGAACAGGCACACAAAACATCATCTGCAAGAAATAAGTTTCTTGCACTTAAAACGTGATGCGATAAGGAATCTAATCTGATTTCCTGCTGTACAGTATCTCAGAAAGAGATGCTGAAGCTCAGTCACACAAATCCACTGTTTACCTGAAGATATATAAATGAGATGCTTGTGCCTCATCTATATCAGTGCATTTATTTTATCAAGATGATGGCATTAAATATGACTGTTAAAGAGCAGGTTGACTCAGAGAGAATCTGCTGAGAGAAAGACTTCACCTTGAAAAACACACATGCACATGCACACTACTTTACCAACAGCAATAGGGGAAGGAGGAGAGGGTTTTACGCCTCACTGACTCAAGGAGAGATATCTTGGTACTTAAGTATGTGATGACACAAAGTGGCATTTGAGCCATATAAGTAAAGATGAATAACCAGAAGACATCCTGGATATGAAAGTGTTAAACTAAGCCTGGGGTGCAAGATTAAAATCATCCTAGGGATTCAAAAGCAAGATGGGATATTTCTAGCTCTTCCAATCTGAGGTGTAGTGTATGGAGAAAGAGGGGGCAGGACCCCAAACAGGCATGCATTAAGAAAGATTACAATAGGTCTTTTGGAAAATTAAGCAGGAGAGCTTTCTGATTTTACAATTAAAGAAGAGTTCCACAATGATTAACACTGTTACTGTAAGAGGGAGATACTGTGTACACCCATCTCCTGTTTCACTTATGTACTCATTTGCCATAGAACCAAAGCATTCGTGTGAACAGGTTAAACATTTGTTTTGTTTCTTTATCAGTGTCACAGTTTTAGCTGTGTTGTTTGTTTTGAATATTGAGAATAAATTATTTCCTCTAAGTTTCATCTAAACCTAACATAAGATGAGTCATTCTCACCAGAAGAGTACCTTGCCAAATGTCCTTCTGCCCCAGCACGGTCTACAAAATAGCAGCTAAGTATAGAGAAAGGGTGAGCTAGTCACTGAGACTACTTTCTGTTTAAAGCATGGTCAATGCTGAATTCAGACAAGTTGCTTAGATCTTTGCCAAGTTGGGTCATGAAAACCTCAGTTGGCGGCCGGTCACGAGCGGTGTTCCCCAGGGCTCAGTACTGGGGCCGGTCTTGTTCAATATCTTTATCAATGATCTGGACGAGGGGATCGAGTGCTCCCTCAGTAAGTTTGTAGACGACACCAAATTGGGCGTGAGTGTTGATCTGCTGGAGGGTAGGAAGGCTCTGCAGAGGGACCTGGACAGGCTGGATCGATGGGCCGAGGCCAACTGTATGAGTTTCAACAAGGCCAAGTGCCAGGTCCTGCACTTCAGCCACAACAACCCCAGGCAACGCTACAGGCTTGGGGAAGAGTGGCTGGAAAGCTGCCCAGAGGAAAAGGACCTGGGGGTGCTGATTGACAGCTGGCTGAACATGAGCCGGCAGTGTGCTCAGGTGGCCAAGAAGGCCAATGGCATCCTGGCCTGTATCAGAAATAGTGTGGCCAGCAGGAGTAGGGAGGTGATCGTGCCCCTGTACTCAGCACTGGTGAGGCCGCACCTCGAATCCTGTGTTCAGTTTTGGGCCCCTCACTACAAGAAGGACATGGAGGTGCTGGAGCGTGTCCAGAGGAGGGCAACAAAGCTGGTGAAGGGCCTGGAGCACAAGTCTTATGAGGAGCGGCTGAGGGAACTGGCGTTGTTTAGCCTGGAGAAGAGGAGGCTGAGGGGAGACCTCATCGTGCTCTACAACTACCTGAAAGGAGGTTGTAGCGAGGTGGGTGTTGGTCTCTTCTGCCAAGTAACTAGCGATAGGACAAGAGGAAATGGCCTCAAGTTGCACCAAGGGAGGTTTAGATTGAACATTAGGAGAAATTTCTTTACTGGAAGAGTGGTCAGGCCTTGGAACAGGCTGCCCAGGGAAGTGGTGGAGTCACCATCCCTGGAGGTATTTAAAAGACGCGTAGATGAGGCCCTTAGGGACATGGTGTAGTGGGCATGGTGTGTTGGGTTGACGGTTGGACATGATGATCTTAGAGGTCTTTTCCAACCTGTATGATTCTATGATTCTATGATTCTATGAAAATGTAGTTCACTACTGAATTGGCCTTGCTGAATGCAAGACCTGTAAGGAAATACCATTCTACAAACAAAAAATGTCCTCAGTAACTCATGTAGAATAGCATTTATAGAATTATTATACACAGAATGGACAGATTCTTAAGGAGAAGTTTGTCTTTAGGCGTTAGCATTTCTCAGAGAACTTTAGCACAAACTGTTTTAAAAGTTACATGTTTAATTTTTATGTTTTCATGATCCTAATCATCTGTGAAGTAACGGTATCTTTAATGTAAATATCTCTTCCCCCTTTCCTCTTATATCCCAAGAGTATGCCAGCTGTAACTACCAAACCTAGTAACTGTAAGAAAAATTGTGCCACAATTCAGTTATATCAAACATGACATATTTGAACCCACATGTATCTCCAGCTTTTTCTTTATCATTGACATAAGGAATTACTAAATATCTGCATATCTGGTTTTGCTTGGGTTTTTTTCAAATATGACGTGAAGATTTTACATATTCAAGTTATGGAACCACGACTACTCTGGCACCATTCTTCCTCTTTCTGATTAATTAAAACCTTCCAATTTCTTTACTAATCTATCAGATGGGAAATTGCTGTTAGAGACAAGACAAATCCGTTAGAACCCTCAAATATTCTGTAATGGATGCCCTATGTTTGTTAAATCCGGGCTCTTACCCCTCTCCCACTTAACCGAGGGCTCTGCTCTTTTTATTTTTACCTTTGTTTGCGAGAACATTCAAGAGGCATTGTTCACCTTCAGCTCCCTTCACACGTTCCTGAATTCCTGTATGAACTGTACAATGAGAGTAATGTCCACATTGCTATTGTGTGTCATCAGCAATACTCATTTACCTGTCAAACCCTGAACTTCGTTTCTGTGTTCAGAAGTGTCCTTCTCTGGGTTGATATTTTCCTGTTCCTTCCAAGGCAGCTAAGGGCATTTATTTTCTTTAAAACACAGCACAAGTGGCTTTGCAATTGTTCTTCTATTTGAAATCCTCTTGGGTAGGTTAATCAGCTTCAATATCACAGACTTGTGCCTTTTATTTATATTCCTTTTCTGCCTCAATATTCAAGCCCTCACCTTTGATTTAAAAGCAGGGAATAAGAAAGACAGTCTAAACTCAGTTGAGGCTTGCATGCGTAGTATTCTTTGTATGAAGACTGCTTTTCATCTTTGGCCAAATCATCTTCTAGATTATGAGATTCACCTAATCTGAGTTAATCATTAGTTAAAAGTTATTTCCTATAGTACAGAAACTCCTCCACCCACAGGTTCTTATAAGTTGGCTTTTTTGCAAATATATTTCTTAGCATTGGATAATGATTCAATACTTCTAGATATTTAGGTATGTACAGCTTGAAAAAACACTCTTCTTCATTGTGCAGTAAGTTTATATTTCATTTTCATTTCCATTTCCTGAAATTGTCTGTTGCCTTTCTTAAACAGATCAAAGAAGGCAGTTATTTCAGATATCACTCTGCAATTGTACTAAATTATAAAATGAAAATTAATGTCCTATTGATTGATAATGGCAAAATAATATCTAATATTTCTTCTCTGTAATTATTAAAAAAATCATGTTGAATACACAATGTTTCTATTGCAATGTTATAATTCAGGGAATGCAAGAAAGATTAAATTGTGAAACTTTGAAGCAGTAAAGACCAGCAGTTTATGTTCTATACCTTTGAAAAAGTATAAAAAATACTTAAGATTAGTTTAATATAGAAATGCCAAACACAACATGTTGTATGTTTGTGTGTAAGGTAAGACATCATTTGATAGTACGGAGAGAACCTTTATTTGGGGAGGCATACTTAGTTTTCACTAAAAATAGTCAACCTGAAATCTTGGTTAGTCATCACAGTACTTGTAGACAGGGAGGGACTCTGGATTAGATATTACCACTTATAAAAGAGAATTCAAAGCCACAGTTCCTTATGTCTCAAAATGTCAGCTCGGTTTTCCCCAGCAGTCAAAAAGACAACACAGTGTGAAAAATCTTTAGGAAAGGAACTGAGAATAAATCAGAAAACAACTTTGTGATTTTAACAGTAGCTGGTGAGTCCACATCGTGAATATTATGCACAGCTCTGGCTACTCCATCTCAAAAAGAAAATCCTTTAACTAGAAGGGTACAGAGAAGTCATTAAGGATGACGATGCATTCTGTGCAAGTGAATTATTTTAAATACAGAGGACAGACTAAATATTCCAGAAATCAGATGTCCTAATTGAAAAGCCCAAGAGCCAAAGAAGTCTACATATCCCAAGCATATGCAGAGAATGAACAGGAAATACTTATTCTCTGAACAGAACTGGGAAGACATCTTAAAAGGTAACAAAACTCAAGACAGCAAAAAAGAATGCATTTTTTTTTTTTTTTTATATAGAGGATGACTGCATTGTGCAATGCATTGCTGAAGTATACCAAAGACAACAAAACATGTCAGATATTAAAGGACAATATCTATTGCTGGACATCATGTTTAAACATAATAGTCTAGATGCAGCCTCCAACTTAAAAGGCTTTGAACTCTTGATTCCCAGTAGCTGAGTAATATAATAGGATTACTTTTCCCTTAACTAAACCATAAACATCTCATACTGTTTACATCAGAATCATCATGCCAGAAGGGGTGGTCTTATTGTCAGACCAAACAAGATACTCTTAAATATTAATGACAAAATGTTTCATTATCTTAATTTGGCCTGAATTTCTATTTATTCCATTTGTCATGAACTTGAGTAGCTCAGACTATTTGCAGTGTATGCAGCTCCTTTCCCTAAAAAAAGCAACTGAGAATGAGATAACCCTGAACTGATGAGAAAAGTTCTTTAAAGCTCTCCTGTCTTTTTTTTTTTATTTTCTTAAGAAATTATAAAAATATTTAACTCAGAAAAGAAAAACAACATAAGGAGCAAGAATTTCTTCCTGAAGTAGTCATGTCTGTATCTTCTAATGGAATATCTTCACTATATTCAGAAATAGGTAACTCTCTTTCCAGTAAGTATCTCTAAGCCTTGACATATCTTGCTGGTAGGAAGGTATAAGGTAATTTCAATAGGCAAAGCACTCAGTCATTGCAACCAGCAGCTAATACACATGGAACAATACAGCATCTTTAGACTGCAGAAATGGTTAAGATCACCAGAGGAGAGCAACATTTGCATTGCATTTATACCAAGATGTTAAAATATGAATGGTGGAGACAGATTGCATGTTCCAAAGTATTGGAAAAAAAGGCTTTTTAGAGTGCAGAAGGTGTATTGCTTTCTGTGAAAAAAATTATAACTCATAAAATTGATCACAAACATAATTTTAATTGGATTTTTTTCATTTACATTCATATTGTAAGCAAGAAAACAAAACACAAAAGGCTATTTTCTCTCAAGCAAATATGTGATCTTGGTGAATTTAGTTACTTAATCTGGTAGCAACTGTACAAGATAAAGCATGATACTACTAACAATGGCAAGGCTAGCGTTAAGCTTGCATTAAGCTGCTATAGATAGCCATAGCACCAGAAACTTCATGAGAAGCAGCAGCAAACTGAGAAAGTGACCTACATTCTTACACAACTTAGGTGATCATTCATTTGAGAATACTTTGTCGATGTGAATTTCAGAGAGTCTTAAGTAGATACACCCTTAAGAACTGAAGAACATATGTGTCTAATCTCCAAGGTCTCTTCTAGAAATGATCTTGTGATCAAATGGCATGTTTGATCATAACTCAATGAAGAATCTAAATAAATCTTTAAAGTTGTGATTTTGAAAGGATCACATAATCATCTGTTTGCAGAAGATATCTGTATCCAGCCAGAATGTCTACAACTAAGCTATAGGAGGAAGGAAAAGATAAGATTAGGTACTAAAATGTTGTAGAAGAACAAATTTTGTATCAATTGCTTTTAAATGTCCATGACAAAGAAGTGTATAAAGCAGAAGTAATCTGTGCCCAACCTTTTTCATATAAAAGCTTCACATTCCACCTCTATGATATCTCCAATGGCATCAGGAAGTTTGGACAGTTTTTAAGGACGGTGTGACGAGGAAGATGCTGTCCATGTTTATACAGACACATCCATAGCATGCAGAAGTATTCATAAATCACATTCGTAATTCTAGTGGTACAAATCATGAGGACACCCTTCCATGGGTTGATCAGAACAGTTATGATGATCTGAAGAGAGAGACCTGAAACTGTCATAATATATAACATATAAGTTTTATTTCCTGTTTATTACAAGAATAGAACAGCCTTGCTGCATGGCTGGATCAGATTCATCCGAATGATTTATTCTTTAGATCAGCCTAAAAGGCTTGTCTTTTTAGTAGGAAAGGAGAATTTTATCTGAGGGCTCAACTGTGGGAAGAATGTACTATCTTCTCCTGAGCTTTGTTGCACTGAAAAGTTAGTCACACTTGCAGGATACCATGGAAGAAGTCTGAGCTAGGAAGGACCAGAATCTGACAGTTTCCTCAGAAAGCCACCATTAGGGCTAAAAAAACATGAGGCATTTGAAACTTGAAACAGATGTACTTGTGAATTAATATTAATCTGCAAAAAATGGAAGTTGCCCTTGAAGACCATATCTACACCCATACATACATATTGGGAGAAGGGGAATGTCTACACCACTTTTTGAGCAGAACACTTCCTCTGATGTTACACTATAGCATCCATGAATTTAATAGAAGAGCTGGAAAGTGTTACTTCTCTATGTTGGAGGGGAAGTTGCTCTGAAACAAGATTAAATTACAGAAATCATCAAATCACTGTAGCTAAATGAAATTGGACAACACAACTTGTTGGGTATCACTTAAAAACCAGGAATATTTAATACAATTTATATTCATGGTACCTATACAATTTCAAATGGCTAAACTCTAGGGAACTCTGCGTGAAGCACTTCTACATGGAAGGAAATTGACTTGAAGGGGGTGGAGAAGGTGAAACATTTTAAAGGAATAATTGGTATGCGTATGATATTTGCATTTCCTACTAACCTTCACTTGCACAAACACAAAATCTTCTTCAAAATGGTGAAGAGCTCAGTTCAATTTGCCTGTTTATAAAATTTAATTTAACCAAAAACCTGCAAGAGAACAGAAGCTGAAACAAAATCTATTGGTGATTGGTTTAATGTGAGGAACCTGAAATTGATGTTGACGTTTTTCCAGCCTGGAGCAATCACTACACTGCATCTCTTAATTGGCTACCCAAGCCTCTCTCTTTCTCTCACACAGCGGTAAACTCATGCTTGCAGCTGCAGGAATCTCCTATTGTAAATACTTACATGGACAAATCAATCGAGCAAACAAAAGACTCCCCATCCTGGATAATCCAGTTAGTCTTTTAGATAACTGTGAGCTTCGCAAAAATTCTTGGTAAGCTTCTCCATTGTGTGAGAGCATGAAGTATGACATTATTAGCTTAATGTGCCAGCTTGGAAAATGTATAACGCATTATAGTACAGTCAGAGTATTTATCTACTAGATTGAGCCAGGTTTATTAACAGTGACAACCATAAAAACAATAAAAGGCATGCAAAACCAAATTCAGTTATCAGAACCTTATGAAAGATTTGTAATCATACAAGATTTTTTTTTCTAAAGGTTTTACTTTTAGAATTTTCCATGAAAATGACCTGGTGCTTTTGTTGGTTTTACTCAGTCCCTCTGTTAGAACATACAGAAGCTCAGTAAAATATTATTTTTTACGTAGAGTGCCTTTATCTGATGACAGCATCGATAGTCACTGTTAGCAACATTGGGAGCTGCACTAGAAATTTTGTTATGAGATTTTTTTTCTTAAATCTTTCAAATAAATTCCTTCCTGTCTGCAAATTCAAACAAAAAATCACAGTCCCTTGCTGTAGAGACTGTCAATATGGATGTAAAAAATGTCTCATGGGGAATATGTAAAAATTATTAGGTTTGGGAACTGTCCCTAGGAAGAAGTTCAGCTTCAGAATTTTTCATCTTATTGTCAATATAGATCTGTGCTTTCCCTTCAATAACAGTGAGAAAAAACCTAACCAAACAAAAAAAGCCCAGTAACTCCTTCCAATACAAGGCTTCTTTTCTGGAAAATGAAACTCTAAATAGCTTTGTGATAACTGCACTAATAGAAGTACACAAATACTTAACTGAATGAATGTTTGTGTGAATGTCCACTTACATCAGGTGTAAGTCATTTGGAGAAATATTTTCGGTTGAATTTTAAAGTGTGTTTTTTTCCAGAAGCACATGGATTGATTTTTGGAAACTATCACTTAAAAAATTTTAATTTGTTAAAGCGATTAAGTTTAGAAAGTTACACCAGGCAGTAGGGTCTAAAGAATTATAAGTTGTCACAGTAACTGTTTTTTTGCTTATAATAGGAACTCTTGTCACGAAACATTTGGGTTTTACAATTTTAAAATGAGCTTACTTAATAAATTAAGAAATGAACTTACTGCACTAAGACTACAAGAGGCAAATAAATTTTTCTTTCTTCCTATCTGTAACTTTTCTTGGCAGCATTTTCTGTTAAGAGCTCTTCACAAATTTACATTGCTTTGCAACCTGTTAGAATTAGGATTTGGGGATTTTCAGCAGATCTGCTTCACTATTCAGATATCACAAAACTTATTCAAGGTGCGGAAGAGACAACCAGACTTTTTATTAAAACAATTGCCAGTATGCAAATAAAAATAGAATTTCAATAGCTTAAACTTTAGCTACATGGTAGATCTAAAGAAATAACCGTAAACAGAACTTCCACCTGTAGCCATATATAGTAAGCTGGTTTTGACTGTGTCTACTGAAAACCTTATCAACAATCTGAAAGAAAACAGGAACACTAGCAAAACTTGTAAAGTTTTCAGACATTGACAGAGTGGTAACTAAAAAAGGCAAGTTATTTTGTTTGGCTAAGACACATTCATGCATGTGTTTCAATACAGTTAAATGAAAAGACATACATCTGGGAACTAAAAATACAGGTCTGACCTGTAGAAAGTGGAACTGCATTTCAGATATCAGCAGGAAAGACATGGTGATTTTGATAAGTGAGATGAGGAGGATGGGACCATAATAAAACGATGTAATTTAGTTTGTAATTAGATTTTGAAATTACTGAAATGCATGTGCCCTAGCAAAGTGTCGCAGACCACTGAGACAATGAAGAGAAGGCATTAAAAGGAGCTATGTACAAAGCTTCGCTCTGTGTGTAGCCAATTCACAATTTGCTAAACCTACAGCCAGCTGTTGAAATAGGAAATTTCCATTAGGAAATTGTAGTATTCCTGAATAAGTGTGGTGCAGTAATAAACCATTATGACCATCTTCAATATCTCACACCTCCCTGTTGGGGTGCAAACCCTGAATCAATGTAGGTGTCCTGGTTTTGGCTGGGATAGAGTTTGCTTCCTAGTAGCTGATATAGTGCTATGTTTTGGATTTAGGATGAGAATAATGTTGATAACACACTGATATTTTAGTTGTTGCTAAGTAGTTCTTATACACAGCCAAGGACTTTTCAGCTTCCCATGCTCTGCCAGGTGCACTAGAAGCTGGGAGGCAACATAGCCAAGATAGCTGACCCAAACTGACCAAAGGGATATGACGTCATGCTCAGTATATAAACTGGGTGGAGTTGGCTGTGGGGCAGCGATTGCTGCTTGGGATGGGCTGAGCATCAAATCGGCAGGTGGTGAGTGGTTGCATCACTTGTCTTTCCTGGGTTTTGTTCGTCTCCCTCTCTCTCATGTTGTTTTCCTCTTCATTACAATTTATTATTATTGTTGTTGTTATTGTTGTTGTTGTTATTATTATTACGATGATGATGATGATGATGATGATGATGATGATGATGATGATGATTTTATTTCAAGTATTAAACTATTCTTATCTCAACCCACAATTTTTCTTACTTCTGCCCTTACGATTCTCTCCCACATGCCACCGGGAGGGTGGGGAGGGTGAGCGAGCGGCTCTGTGGTGCTTGGTTGCCAACCACCACACAGAGATTAAACCACAACAGTAAGGTATATTTCTAAAAACGTGATTCTGATTCACCAGACGTCATGAGCTTGAAACAGGAGACACTTGGTAAGAGATTGCTGAAAAACAAGAGTTCATGCTAAAGTAAAATAATCATCACGCTTATATTTTTTAATCTAATAATCCATGAAAGAAGGGTATGAAGCTAGTGATACAAATTACGTTGTTTAGTTAGTAAAGCAGAATTCAAGATAAGCAGTCCATAGCAAAGAGTTTATTTCTTCATTATAGCTACTTGGATTGTTCTCTCACACTTGTTCTTTCTTCGACAAACTCAACCTGTTCTGTAGTCTCCCAGGAAAATCTTAGGAAGATATCATCCTACAAGTGTGATTAAAAGGAAGCCTCCAGTGTTTTTAATCCTTTTGACATCTGCAACATCTGTTTCATACCCTTTCATTAAGTAAGCTGTGAAAAACATTGACCTAAATGTGAGCTATATGCACTTGTCTTGGACCATGTTAACAAAACAGAATTCAGTGACTCTGTCACGAAATTTGACAAACACTTCAGCTAAAGCACTTCATTTAGAGCATGTATAGATATACACAAAATAATTATATTGTATATATATGGGGAAAAAAACAATACCACCACCCGCCCCCCCCAAGTATTCTGTTTTCTCTTCCTGTAGTCTAGAATTTTTGTTCAAGCCAGTATCTCACAGTATCTCACAACTAGGTTGGAGGAATAATAAAATTAAGATGTTTACAAATTGTTTTAACTCCTGTAGGTTGGAGCTCAATTTTTGCATTCTTAAATGCAAAGATTTTTTTCTGATTAATTAAAATCACTTTTGATTTCCTAGATTATCTTCTATGACTTAATGCAGTCTGTGTTTTTTGTAAAAATGTTGCCATTTTATATAGGTGACATGGAACGGGTGATAAAACAGAAGAATCTTTCAGAGGTCAAAACCGGAACAGGAAGGAAATAAGACATGCAAAGGCAGTTGGTGGGGAGGAACAATCATTGCTGCGGTTGCTTGTTCTGGAAGATATACATATAATAATGTCAGATGGGAATGACTTTAGTACGAACTTTTTGAAGCTACATGCAGTTGGAATGGGCTGCTGTTCTTAAAACAGAAACCCTTTTAAAAATGAAAAGTTCGACACACCTAATGGCTTGTTCCTCCTTCACTCTAAGGTTTAAGCCGTAGGTCTATCATTTATGTAGTTCAACTAAGCAGAGCAGAACTCATGAGAGAGATTCAAAGATCCTAACATTTTATTACATTACATTCTCAATTTCAAAACCAGCCCAACTCTTCTCAAGCCAAAAGGTGCCTAGGATAAATTTTCCTGAGAATACTTGAACTATTAAAGAAATCCACAAATCCTTTGCATTCTTTTGAAAATAATTGCAATAGTGAAAAACAATAATCCTCACAAATAATGTTTATTATAAATAGTATGTCTGAATTTAAATATGTTTCCTTTATGTGTGAGATTTTAGGTATTTTAGACTATACATTCCTTAGCAGGCTTCTTATAGTCCATATTCAAAAGCAAAACTGGTCAGCTTTTAATCCTCACAAATACCCCTCTGGTGAGTATATCATGACAGGGACTATGCCATGATTATTTTGATAAATCTGTATTAAAAACATCTCTGTGGACTGAAACTTTTAATTGCAAATACAAGAGAAAATAAAATAATCTTTGGATACCAGACACCAAGTGGATTTCATCGTGATTTTTCATGGTGAGGTAACATAATAAGACCATCAATGTCTCATTAACACTCAAAAACTCTCAGATATGCTGTCAGAAACAACATCTTCTCTAAAGTACAAATGCAATTTTTTTTTAAAAGCATTAATATTACTTAGCTCGATCTGATGCACTAACAAAAAAATATTTCTTCCTGATGATTTTTTAAAGTCATAATAACAAAACCCAATAATAAATAATAACAAAGAAAGCTTCTGCAGAGTAAAATAACATTCAGCAAGCTCTTACCTTTCACTTGCTCTTACCTTTCACTTTAAAGCTTTGTATTCACTAGTGCAGTTGAGAAATCTATCAATATTTCAATGAGTTTGATGTGGGGGAGAAGAGCAATATCAAAATCAAAGGCTGAGGTTCAATTCTACTACAATTTCAGTTTCTCAATGCATGCCATCCAAATCTGATGAGTTTACAAATTTGGCCTGGAAATATTGTAAACAAAAGGGTCCCTTGGGACACAGGCAGTATTTTCAGCCTTTGCGTAAACTCAGAAAAGTATCTCTGGTTCTTCTATGGTATCTCTTGTCAAAAGCCCCTGTACTTTTAAAATATACTAACCTAACTTGCTTGAATATTGCAAAGGATGTCTTTAATTTTAAATGTAATTAAAAGTTTGAATTATGTTCCTTTTAATTTACATTTGTTTGGAAGTTGTTCTTGAAAATGGAATCAGAGGAAATATGAGGTAGAGATCTCAACACAGCATATCAAATTGACAGTTTTCTATATGCACTCTGCTCTTGTAATTCTTGATTGTTTGCAAGAATAAGGACTTTCTGGTAAACTTTGTTGCAAATGTGTAACTCATGACTTTGTTATTTAAGGCCATGGTAGACAAAAAAAAAAAAAAAATTGAATATAGATTGCCAGTTCACTCAGTAAAGTGAAAGAACATGTAGCAAATTGCATGACCTACGTGAAACACTTGTTTGAATTATGTGGCACAATAATTTACCTGTGTCAGTCTACTGACTGGCACTTCTTTATGAAAATGACAAGTTGGAGTTTGCAGTTGTACTTCATCCAAAAGTAAGAAGCCATTTTCTCGTCTTTATAGTTGCAAAAGACATTCTGAACAAATATGAATCAAGAATAACCAGAGAATGTCTGTCAATTTTAACCTGAGACACTAAAACCTAGTTATTAAAATGTTATCTCTTCTCATACCTCAGTAATTCTTTGATATGCAATATTAATTTATCTTAGCTTCTGCAGATTCAAATGTGTTTCAAACCTCAAATTCTCCTCGTACAAACCAATGTTCTGTTCCTGTACCATCCTGTTCACCTTTTAGCTAAGGATAAGGTTTTATGAAAAAGCTGGGCTTGTTGACCAACTGGATAGTGACATGAGAGGCCCTTGATGCTCATCTGACTATACACTGAAGCTATTCGAAGACATAAGGCATCACAAACTAACATTATAATAAAGAGTTAATAGTTTCTTCAATGTTTGGTGCCCTAAATCACTTCAGAATCAAACCACTGCCAATGCTAGCAGGTGGAAAGGTGTAGGAAAAGTTATCCAAGAGTGCAGAGAAGAAGAGCCAGAGGGATTGAATCATTCAGCAATTACTTGCTTTTGGATCAGCACAGCTCTGCGGCAAATCACAATAGGCTGAAAAGTCCTAGTTGAAAAATTAGTATCCCTCCAGTGTGGATTAAAGAGAGGCAGGCTTTTACAGAATGATTCAGATCTCAGGCAATCTCAACCACCTCTGAATGAGCCTGCCTCTTTCCCTACAGAGCAAGGCTACCACATGCAGCTCTTGAATTTCGTGACTAAAGCTGGGTGGAAGGAATTGAGACCTGACCTCTACTTATGACTTTCAAAATGTTTTATTATCTCTGTTCTCTTTTTCCTCCATTATTTGTTTAGCTTGCAGAAATTAGGGTTCTTTGAGATGGATTCACTGTTAAATGACAGTAATTCTCCATGTCTTCACCAGAGACAAAACAGAGAAAATTTAGTGCTTCTTCAAAATTGTCATTAAAGTCAAAATAATGTTCATGACTGCAGAAAATCTCACACTCGCTATAGTGCTATAACCTCTTCCCTTTAACAAACAGTACAATCTAAATGAAGGGCTTCAAGTTCAAGACTTAATTGTTGCACCTTGTTCAGCAATTAAAAGGGAATTGCAAAAGAGATACTATGGTGTATGTCACAATTAAACATGCATTTTACAATAGAATTTTTGCTCCTGATTCTTTCTTATAATGATGCTGATCAAAGCAATAGTAGGAAGTGAAAATTGTCTTTAAATAGAGGTGCCTAACCTTTAACACAGACAACTTGCAGCTTCTTAAATCAAATCAAAACTTTATGTGACTAGAAAATTAATTATAGCACTATGTTTTTATGGATATGAAACCTAGCAGCGATGTTGTGGTGCATAATAAGACAATCTTAAGAGTCTAGCTTATACATAGGCATCTTTTCCATTGCAGATGTTTTATGCCTGTGGAGATAAGTGCGTTGACAACTATATTCTGCTCTAAAAGCTTTGAAATTAGAACCAACAGCAGGCAACTTTAATGGCTCTGGGATAGTTTCATGATCACCCCAGATAAGAAAAAGTGAACGTATAATGGCAATATTACACATCCTTTTCACTTTGGAAGGTAACAGTTATATATGCACACTACATTTATTTGTTGGAAGACGCTTCTCTTAAGCTCTGTTTCAAGAAGAGAGTGGTTATGTTTAATCACCACTGTGGTTCCAATTTGAGATTGTTACTCTAATATCACAACCCTTCCACTGAGACCTGCAGTAACTTCTGGAAATGATCAGAAAGAGTCTTGGGTATTTTCTATACACTGAACTCTGTCAGAGTTTCAATCAAACCCAGAACCAAGTTCAATTCAAATATCAGCTACCTACATCCATATAATCACCTACGCAAATTCAGCAAACTCTCATGTTTCCTTTCTTTAAAGATATTCAGGGTTCTTTAGTAAAATCTCTTAGCTTTCGTTGCTGCTGTACAATCTCAAGAGCTTTTAAGAGTTTACCTCTCAGAAGGCACATATCAATCATAAAGCAAAATTGCATGCTTCTATGTTTTATCAACATCTGAATTAACCTTTATGTTCTATTGTACTCTGAAACAATAAAAGGGGGTTCCTGTGCCTACAGGGTTCATACAATAAGGACTACCAAACAGACTATCTCAGGTGAAGTTAAAAAGTATGGGGTTTTTGTGTGACAGTGATTAAGAAGAGGAAGAATGTAGAACATTTATTTTATTTTAAAACTACAAAATATCATCAGAGGGTCAGGACCTCAGGGAACTTTTCTTCAAGCAACAAAGAAGAGACAATTAATGTTTTGTCGCATGTGAACTGTCCCTATGTGTCACTGTTTGCTTCTCACAGTGCCAGCAATATCATAAACTACAAGGTGTATTTTTTGTTTGATGTAGCACATTACTAGAGCCACTGAACCAAAACATCATGAGCTAAACAGTCTGCAGTAGACTTTATTTGTTATCAGATTCTTCAATTTCTTCCAATTACTGAACAATCACTTCCTAAATTTCTTTAAAAAAAAATAATGTTAACACAAATAAATTGTTACTTAGAGTCAGTTTTAAATGTCTGTCTAATTTTCCAGTTACAGTCTTTCATGACCCTTGGATCAAACTGCTGTAACAAAAATCACAAATTCTTTCTACCCCTCCTCCACATCACCACCATACCACCAAATGTAAATACAATAGTCAATATATTTAATCCAGGAATAAATGAAAAACCTGTAATTTTCACGATCTGGATTTTCTCTTTAGAAATGTTATGTAGTGGCAACAGCAAGAAGATTTCTAGTAGAGATTCAGGAAAAAATACCCAACCTTTTCCTTTCTTTTTTGTAAGAAACAATTAATCACATATTTTTCTTTTTTGTTTGTTTATTGTTACTTTCAGAACAAAAGAAATAAAAACTGTTAAGGACAATCCACGCTAGTCATAAAGTTCATATAAGAGTAAGGAGACAATAGAAGCTAATGAACTAACCCACCAATTCAAGACTCAAGACAAGATACCTGTATTTGTGATTTTGTCACAACATCCTTAAGTAAATTAACCTCTGTATCATGATTTGAATTTAAAACTGGCATATTAATTATCATTTTACAGGATCATTATGCTTTCATACTGACAGTGAAGACCTAAATATTAATTACAGTTAAGTATAGCCCTCACATCAGTAGTATCCAACCTCACAATGATCCAGTCCCATACAGGGTACACCACACTTTAGCTCAGAGGCAGTAGTACCAGTAACACAAGACAGTGTGAAACTGTACCACCCATTTTGTGCATGTTTGTATTGATACATGTTCTGCATACGCATAAATACACCCCGAGCACCGTACTGAAATGCAGCTGATGTTGGAAATGAAAGTGAATAGTATCACTAAAGCAAGCTACATCCAACTTATGCGGATGCACAACACCACTAAATGCACAACATTTGGAGAAGAAAGTGAAGAATATCCTGCCCAAGTTAAAACTGTCATTAATATTCATAACAGAATATAACGATGCATAAAACTAAACTCTAGTCAATACTACACACCTTTTTAGTAGTAGATGACCTTGCATAGAAAACGTAAACCATCCCCTGAGTTGAAAAAAAAGCTTCCCTTTATCTTGTTCATTTTCAGACCCACTAATAATCACTAAATCCTAGGCAACCAATGGTGTGAAACAATTTAAGTGCTAATCAGGCATCAGTAAAAGGAAAAGCTTACTGACAATCTGCGGTGGTGATATCTAATCTGCGTTCATTTTTGATCAAATTCTACCACGACATTCCAGTATTTTCACTGAAAAATTACAAAAATCTCTTGTGTGCAACATTAAAGCATCATTTACATTGTTTTGAGAGGTTTGTGCTAGATCAAGCAAAGGTAAAAAGAAGGAAGGAAAAAAAACACCCGAAAACCTGAAAAGGCATAAGAGGAAGTTAGGAACTGGAATGTGTCCCTGTAGATTTTACAACCGGGCTATGAAAGTCATTTAACTAGAAAGCGGATTTTTATCCAGATAATGTCAACTGATTAACCACAATAATATGTTTTGCGGAAACTTATCAGTTTGACAAACTTCTGAGCAAATCCTGCTTACACAGCATGTATCAAGTACCTGTGGTATTCCTACTAACTTGCACCATGGGCTCAACAGGAAACTTGCACTCTTAAAGCAGAGTGGACGCACCAAACACACGTACAGTGATTCTGTTTTGGGGCAAACTGTAGTAAATCGAATAGCCCTCAAGGTTTTTATGACATGTTGGAGGTCTTTGTAACTCCAAATGGAAAAAAAAATCTATTAGAAATATTTCTGTTAAAGGAAAAAATCATGGAATATTTAAATATTCCTATTTTTCATTCCAGATCAGAAATAGTTGTAAAAACTTTGGTTAAATATCAGAATTTTCTACAGAATTTTGAGGTTTTCTAGCTCTTCAGTGGAAGTTTTCTAATTTACAAAAACAATAATATCTGCAATCATTTGTATGTTAATCTGTATCTTTTACCTGAATTAACAGATTCCTCATCAGAAAGCAAAAACAGAAAAATGTCACTCTAAAAAAAAAAAAAAATACTCTGTTTATCATATGCAAAGATCAAGGCTGTGCCACTGGAGAGGGAAAACTATTATGGCAGTTACATCTCAGAAAAGAGTTTGTAATCGTAGAATCATAGAATCATTAAGGTTGGAAAAGACCTCTAAGATCATCGAGTCCAACCATCAACCCAGCACTACCATGGCCACTAAACCATGTTCCTAAGCACCTCATCTACACGTCTTTTAAATACTTCCAGGGATAGTGACTCAACCACTTCCCTGGGCAGCCTGTTCCAAGGCCTGACCACTCTTCCAGTAAAGAAATTTCTCCTAATGTCCAATCTAAACCTCCCTTGGCGCAACTTGAGGCCATTTCCTCTCATCCTATCACTTGTTACTGGGCAGAAGAGACCAACACCCACCTCCCTACAACCTCCTTCCAGGTAGTTGTAGAGCGCGATAAGGTCTCCCCTGAGCCTCCACTTCTCCAGGCTAAACAATCCCAGTTCCTTCAGCTGCTCCTCATAAGACTTTTTCTCCAGACCCTTCACCAGCTTTGTTGCCCTTCTCTGGACACACTCCAGCACCTCAATGTCCTTCTTGTAGTGAGGGGCCCAAAACCGAACACAGTATTCGAGGTGCGGCCTCACCAGTGCCGAGTACAGGGGCACGATTACCTCCCTAGTCCTGCTGGCCACACTATTTCTGATACAGGCCAGGATGCCATTGGCCTTCTTGGCCTCCTGGGCACACTGCCGGCTCATGTTCAGCCAGCTGTTAATCAACACCCCCAGGTCCTTTTCCTCTGGGCAGCTTTCCAGCCACTCTTCCCCAAGCCTGTAGCATTTCATGGGGTTGTTGTGACCCAACTGCAGAACCCAGCACTTGGCCTTGTTGAACCTCATACAGTTGGTCTCAGCCCATCGATCCAGCCTGTCCAGGTCCCTCTGCAGAGCCTTCCTACCCTCCAGCAGATCAACACTCCCGCCCAACTTGGTGTTGTCTGCAAACTTACTGAGGGAGCACTCGATCCCCTAATCCAGATCGTTGATAAAGATATTGAACAAGACCGGCCCCAAAACTGAGCCCTGGGGAACACCGCTCGTGACTGGCCACCAACTGGATTTAACTCCGTTGATCACAACTCTCTGGGTTCGGCCGTCCAGCCAGTTTTTTACCCAGAGAAGAGTGTACCTGTGTAAGCCGTGAGCCGCCAGCTTCTCTAGGAGAATGCTGTGGGAGACAGTGTCAAAGGCTTTACTGAAGTCCAGGTAGACCACATCCACAGCCCTTCCCTCATGCACTAGGTGGGTCACCTGGTCATAGAAGGACATCAGGTTGGTCAAGCACAACCTGCCTTCCATGAACCTGTACTGGCTGGGCCTGATCCCCTGGTTGTCCCGCACATGGCTTGTGAACGCCCTCAAAACGAAGCACTCCATAATCTTCCCCAGCACCGAGGTCAGACTGACCGGCCTGTAGTTCCCCGGATCCTCCTTCTGGCCCTTCTTGTAGATAGGCGTCACATTGGCAAACCTCCAGCCGTCACTGGCAGTTCTTTGAAATCGCCAGCTTAATATATAGTAGTAACCCAATAATTAACAAATCTCAGGTATTAACAGAAATGGGACTGAGAACAAGATAGAGGTTTATGCAAAATTTTGGTTCACCAATACCTGTCCTGGTCTCTGATATGTAGAGCTCTGGTCTTACCTCTCAAGGAAGACATGGTGGAACTAGAGAAAAGAGCAACTAAAATGAATAAGGGGATGAAGAATTTACCTTCCCTTTTATTCCCTAAGAAGGGAATAAAAAGGCTGTGATTCTCTGTAGGGTGAGAAAGGGTATGACTGAGGCTTACAAAATCAAAAAGTCAGTGGGTAAAGTTAATGCAGAACTGCTATTCATCAAATATCACAGCACTAGAAGTAGAGGATGTGGATTGAACCTAGTAGGAGATCTACCTAAAATAGATTTATTTTCTTAAAAAAGTACATTTTTAATACAGTGTGTGTTAAACTTTTGAAATGTACTGTTACAGCAGATCGTGGAGGCAGGAAGAAAAGGTTCAAAAGGGATTAAATTTCTGAATAGGAAATCTGTAAATAAACAGTAAGGGGAGAATGTAGGAATGTATTTTCTGTTCTAGCTACACTATTGATAGTAAGCCCAGAGTAGTTGAAAAAATGGCTAATGTTCCTAAATAGGCCCTTCTAAATGACCTTGTTGCAGATAGACTATTGGCCTAGGTGGACTGCTGTTTTGACCTCGCAGGGCACAACAGTTCTTCTCACAAAAGTTTCTATACAAATGAAACACAGGGAAATCTTTCCCTGAACTACAGAAGTGGAAGAGCATGCATTTCCAAAATCAGTTCTAGCAGCTTTAATTACATCCTTTTGAAAGTTTTCTCATAGAATCAGAGAATATCCTGAGTTGCAAGGGATCCACAAGGATCGAGTCCAACTCCTGACTCCACACAGGGCAACCTAAAACTTGAACCACATATCTAAGAGCATTGTCCAAACTCTTCTCGAACACCGACAGGCTTGGGGCCATGACCACTTCACTGGGGAGCTTGTTCCAGTGCTTGACCACCCTCTCAGTGAAGAATATTTTCCTAATATCCAATGTGAATTTCCCCTGATGCAGCTTTAAGTTATTCCCTTGTGTCCTGTCACAGGACATCAGAGAGAAGTTATCAGCACCTCTGTCTCTGCTCCCTTTCAGCAGGAAGTTGTAGACAGCAATGAGGTCTCCTCTTCTGTAAACAGAACTAACCTAGTATCCTCAGCTGTTCCTCATAAGTCATGCCCTCTAGTCCTTTCACCATCTTTGTTGCCCTCCTTTGGACGCATTCTAACATTTTTATATCCTTCTTATATTTTGGAGCCCAAAACTGCAGACGGTACTTGAGGTGAGTCTGCACCAACGCTGAGGATATCAGGACAACCACTCCTTTTGACCAATTAACTGTACTGTGCTCAATGCATCCCAGGGTATGGTTGGCCATTTTGGCCACCAGGGCACATTGTTGACTCATATTGAGCTTACCATCACCTAAACGCCCAGAGCCCCTTCTGCAGGGCTGCATTCCAACCTCTTGTTCTCCAATCTATATGTACCTCCAGGATTACACCCTCCCAGGTAAAGAATCCAGCATTTGTCCTTGTTAAATATCATATGGTTGGTGATTGCCTAGAACTCTCAGCTGTCAAGATCTCTCTGTAAGGCAAGGCCTCTCTACCCTAGGGGGAATCAATGGCTCGTCCTAATTTAGTATCATAGGCAAAATTGCTTACTCTGTACTCAACTCCAGGTCATTAATAACAACATTGAAGAGAACTGTTCCTAAAATTGAGCTCTGGGGAACACTACTAGTGACTGGCCACCAGCCAGATGATACCCCATTTACTACAACTCTTTGAACTCGACTCTTGACACAATTGCTCACCACTGTATTGTGTACATGTCTATCTGTATGCTGGACATTTTGTCCAGAAAGATACTATGACAGACAGTATCAAAATCTTTGCTAAAATCCAAAAAAGCCACATCTGCTGCCTTGCCTTCATCAACTAGGTAGGTAACCTTGTAATAAAAGAATATTAAGTTAGTAAGGCATGACTTTCCCTTCATGAATCCATGTTGGCTTTGACTGATGACTTCATTGTCTTTCAAGTGTCTTTCAATAACGCCTAGAATAATCTTCTCTGTCATTTCACCAGGCACCGAAGTGAGACTGGTATTGTTGGTATTAATGAAACTGTTTCAGAGCTTCACATAATACCAGGCTCTAGTACTTATAGTATACTTCCCATATCCTGAGGGGAAAAAAACAAGACATCCCCCCCAAAAAAATCCCAACACTCACCCCCTTTTTATAGAAAAGAAAAACCAAACAAAAAGCAATAAAATAGAACTGAACTACAGAATCTCTTTGCAGCACTGAGATACCTCCTGTCTGATGATTGTTTTCTGGGCTTTCAAGAGGCTATACTCTTCAAGCAAGGTTATCTAATAATATTCAGTCTAGCTGTGATGAAACAGAAGATTCAAAGAAAAAGCAAACTAAAAATAAAATAACAAAACACAGGGTTCAAACAATTTAAAGGAGAAAATGGGAAAAGATTTAGAGGTTCACCTATAGATTTTTGTAGTCACCTGTGTTTCAACACTTTCATAATATTTCCTGCTCTACTATTATTTTTTTAACATTTATTAATAAGATTTCTTCTTCTGGTACTTACAGATATAGTATTTAATACTCTTAAACAACAAACTGTGAGTATTTCCTATATCTCTAATGGAAAGCTTATCAATTTTCAAATAAGTTGTCAATTTCAGATAAATTATCCTTTTTTTTCTTATTTAAAAAACAGTATAGCATGGGATTTCCACTGGAGCTGACAGATTTTATTTTTCTTGTTTTGTTGAAGAACAGATTTCCCAGAGGGATGTAACCAGTATTCAGTCTGGTGTTTTATTCGGCAATCTCTTGCACCAACAAGAGAGATGTCATTACTGTTCCAGCTAAAAACGAACATCGAAAAGTTAGAATAAGATTATTAGTTTTCAGCTGAATCAATGAACTGATTCAGCTCACCATAGAGCTGACTTGTAGAAATCAGAGGGCCATCGCTCAGTGTTAGATCCTGAAACCCCATCTGTTAACATACTATGATGGGGATAAACAGATTGAAGGGGTACCAGACATGAAATGAAGGACATGGACAGGAGTTAGAAAAGTAGGCAAGCAAAGGACAGTGTATTGACATACAAATCTTAGGTACAAAATCTCAGTCATGCAATAAATAACAACCATATTTCTCTGCAAGGAAAATACTACGCTGCTTTTGATTGTCACAATACACAGGTTAGACACTATCAGACTGTTCATAATACCACATTGCCTGAATCTGTTACTAAGGCAAGTTACTTAACCTTCATCACTGGGTATCTATAGGCACGAGCTAGAAAAACATTTGTCAAGAATGATAAAAGTATAGTTAATCTTGCTTTGGGAAGGGAGAGTGAATCAAGTGACCTTTCAAAGCCCACTCTAGTCTTATAATTGCACTGCTTTATGCTTTTCAAATTACTCCTTTTTTGAAAAACTTCTTTTTTTTTTTTTGTTTACCATCTGCAGACACTCTAAAAAGTAAAGAAAAGCTGGTGGTTTTGTACATGAGGGAGAAAGAGATTTTAAGCCATTCTTTGTTGGAATTCCAGTTGTAAAATGTTGCTTGTCTTATGGCTTCAATGAGAATTGCATGTTGGTCAATACATTTTAGGACATCATTAATTTAAATAAGTATTGGATATTCATTTAAAAAGAAACACATATACAGTCTTGAATGCAAAGGAGTTCATCACAACTCCTTGTTTCTGAAAGGAAATAAAATTACATTCTACTTTTTACTCAGAATAAATTAAAGAAATAATACTATAATGGATATAACACAACCCAGAGTGCTCAAAAAAAAAAAAAAAAAGTCTCCTACAGACTGACTAAAATGTTATTTTGTCATAATGTTTCTGTGCTTCTGTGTGGCTGTTACTGTTTGGCCATTGCCAATGGTACTGTATTTCAGCACAGATCAATGCATCTGGGAATACGACAAAATTATGCAATTTATAAAAAAATACAGTATTTAGTCAATTCTACAAAATAATGCTGGTGACAATAGCAGTCCTTTAATTACAATGACCTTCCTCAAATATTTATGTAATCTTTCAAAAATTGGAAACTTGATAAACATGATAGTTGTGTATTTGATACTTTTTGTACTTTCCTCAGAGAGTGAACAACACTTGCTTTTCCAGACTGATCTGTTTAATGAAGATGTTCTTGAAGTGGATTTCAAGAAAAAGTTGGGAACAGCAACTTTCTAACAAACACCTGTTTGTCAAATCATTTCCTTAAAATATTCATCTTTCATTGAAGTTTTCTGCAACCTGACCTCAGGAATTGTTTGTAAAGCTGAATGAAGACACACTGAAACTCCCACAAGTAACTTTCAGATGTAAGGAACACAAAGAACCTGATAAAAAAAGGCTCTACTTACTTTTTCTCAGTTTCAGTTCTTTCTTGGTATTTTCTATGGAAATAAATCTCATTACCTATCTCTTTCTTCAGCCCTTGATTCAGAACACTAACTGCCGAGCAAAGCAAACGCACACATTTTTTCAAATGTTTTTGTGGCTGCTTTCAATTCTACTGGAGGATAAAGGTTCTTTATTATTACTCTGGAATCACTACTGCAAATGCTATTCAATCTGCCCATACACTCATACCATTAGCTTCACTTCTGTTCTGCGTCAAAGGTTCATGGAAGAAAAAGAACTGAAGAATTGTGCTTCCCCACAACACTGTAAGTAGTAGTCTTCAGATCACAGAGAAAAAGTGAAAAAAAACCCAAACACCAAAATACTAATCAAAAATCAAATGGGCCTGGCACAATTTCTTATTACTCAGCTTCATATTCTTAAAGCAAACCAAATCCCAGGACTAAATATTCTTCAGAACAAAGGCTTTGACATCCACTGTTAAGTTTTTCAGACTGTGATGTACGATCAGCGGAGTGACAGATACTTCTCAACACCCCCCAAGTATCATTGGAAAGGTACATTAATAGAAAGTTGGGACATCAAGCCAAAACACTGGTTGCACGTGGAAGTAAATAGAAGACAGCGAAGCTCCAAATGCTGTGGCATGTATGACCAACTGTAGCCCCAGCACGGCCAGGCACTAAGGCAGTCTATTTTGAAATTACATAGGTACTGATAACCATGCAAGAGAAATTAATAAAGAAGTCTAATTCCTCAGGTACCATTCAGGGGAGCAGGTAATCAAAAACAAACCCCCTGCAAAGTATTCAAAATGTTGCTTCTGTGCTCTGTGACAAACACTTAGATGTGACAGTCATGAAAGGTGCCAGTGGTGAGCATGTGAAAAGTGAACATTAGTTCTGATTTACAGAGGCGCATTCCAGATAGTGGCCCTTTGGTTTCATTTTGTTTTGTAAAGCAGAACAAATGACAGCCCTTGGATGGCTAAAGAAGTATCTGTCCAGACATTTGGGAAACAGATAAAGTACAAATTCAGTGGCTGGATGGAAGAAAAGAGAACTGCGTCCACTTGCTCACCATTAATACATCTGATATGATCTTTGACTGCACAACTATGTAACTTTTCCATAAGCAATGGCTATGTTATCACTAGCTATTAAAGAGTATAAACAAGAATAAGCCAGCTAAATCAAGGAGGAATATTTATAATAACATTTTGGTTTTTATAGTTTTCAATATAACTTTCAAAAAAGTAATAACTATTTCTATGTATAGATAAAATAAACTTCAGTTTGAAGCTCAAGCTCAACAGAATCAATATCTAGCAGGCAAATTTCCTGTTCAAGTAAGAAAATTATTATTTCTGTTACTGCACCTACGATATGAATAATTCCTTGAGCTTTTTTAAAGAGAGAAACCCATGATCTGAAGATAGAACACTTGATCATTTCCTAAGACAGGATTCTTAATGCATGCAAAAAAGCTCTACTAAATAATTTATTTCACAGTTTTTGTCATGTGTTTTGTCAGGTTTTATTCTTTTAATAAATAATATGATTTTCTGAAGAGTTAACATGTTTACAAATAAAGAAAATTCATGTTTAGACAAATTTTGTTTGCTAAAATCATGTTGTGGGTATGATAATTAAAATGTAATGCACATGAATTCTTTCTGAAAGGCTTTTGCTTTATCATATGTATTTTTATATAAGAACTACATTTTTGATCAAATAATAGATGACAAATTACTTCCAATGATTTGTCATAAAAGGGAATATATTGGGTAATAAAGCTAGTACTGTCTGTGCAGAAGGTTAAACTTTTAGTACAGTGTAAGAAATACATAAGTAAAAGTCACTGAAAATATCTCCTACTCATCCTTTCTGATAAACTTACAAATGCTAATAAGAGACACGTAGTGCAAAAGACAAAACCTTGTAATACACAGAGTATCTTAAACTTTTTAACATGAGCACATTGAGCCAAAAATATTAACGTGACAATACCTCAACTTTTCCAAATATTCAAAAGTGTTCCCTCATTGCAAGTGTTTTTTTGAAAGATAGAGAAAAATAGTCTACAACTTTTATTACACAGTCTTCAAGACCAAGCAAGGAATTATAGCTAGTCTGTTCTGTTGTATCGTGTGATAAATGATCGGGGCAATTACCAAAAAGCAAATAATCTTTTTCATTCTGCTGTGGGTATTGTGAAGACAGAACGATGTTTCCCAAAGTTAATATTAGCCCTGATAACTACAAACAAGGACACAGTGTCAAAGTTCAAAACATTTGATTTTACTACACTTTCATATACTTTAATACTTTTCCAAATATTCATAATGAAATTTTGTTACTGCCTTGAAAAGTCAATAGACAATCCACCTTTCAGTTATAAAGTAATGAGAAGTTATCAAAATATTTTGATATTTTAATGGCTTTGGGCATAAGCGGCTACAGACCTGCAACAAACAGAAAATAGATCCTGAAATTTCTTGTCATAAAACTGAGTTTTCTTAGGCAAATTTTATATCTTATTCAATACCATATATTTTGTCTATCATAACTGTATGGGATAAAAAATCATCCTCAGAAAATAAGGCTTGGGAATAGAAGGTAATCCTATCTTCAGTCATTTTTTATAATCTACCAGTATTCTCAAAATATATTTCACAGTCTTTTTCTTATAGTCCAATAGCAAAGCAATTTCTATATAGAATTTATAAATTCAAGATTCATTAAGTTCTTTATATACATTAGATAAATATGAGATATAGACTTTTGTGATCATACTTACAGGAGTTTGCCTCAAAAAAGCTTGGTTTTGGAAAATGAAATATCTTTCCATAAAACACAGGTCCAGATTTAGTCATGCAGAAAATTGCAAGAGGAAGAAGTACCTACAATATTTCACTCATTTGTTCCTAGTTCTTCGTCTCACTCTGTCCGAATGCTGAACACCACATATTGAAGAAGAATGCTGGAAAGTTTCCCTTTCAGTTTTGGTGAATCTTTAACTTTCCTAAATTCTAAACTTAAAGGAAGGTATTATTTTCTCTGTACAGTTCTAAGGCATTTTTCTCACAGTCATCTGGGCTTCTCCAGTCCTGTCAGTAGCTCTTTAAAGCACAGATCCTCTCCTGTTTAAAGAAATTTTCATCCAATTTCAGCCTACCTTGAAGTATTGAAATAATTCTAGAAAGTGCACTCCTGATAAAATATTTCAAACCCTTTCCATTCACTTTTTACTGAACTTACAGTGAAATTGTAGTTGGAATAAAGCATACCAGTCCCCATATGTGGCAAGCATTTGCTACTTTAAATAGATTTTATATTCCATGTATTTTTTTCCTTTGTTCCATGTTTCACTACCAGGCTGCTGAGCACTAAAAACGAGGCCTGGACCATTATGGCATTTCAGAAAGCTGTAAGTCACATTATTGATTTTTATTTTAGGTATGAAAATCAGTATAGGTCAGAACTTAAAAAAAAAAACAAAAACAGCAGAGATTTCTTTATTTAGGGTTTTTTGTTTTGTTTTTTTTTTTTAGTTCTAGTGGCTAAAACTACCTTGTTATTGTGCCCATGAATATATGTCCACCTTTTTTTGAAATAGTCCTAATCCTCTTCCCAAAATCTCACAAACTCCATTATTAGATATATGATTCAATTTACCCAGCTTAAAAAAAAAAAAATGTAGTTTTGAGTACCTCACCAGCTCCTGAGTCCATCAACTACTTTCTTTTTACTTATCCTGGTTTTTTCTACACGTACACAGCAAATGTAGAATAAACACAACTGTATAAAAGGCATAATTACAGTGATTATAAAAGTTTAAAAACACTGTAAAATGTTTAAAGTATTATCCTGAAAATCAAATTATGGACTAGAGGTGAAAATTGCTCTATTATTTGCAGTACTTTTATGTAATAGCTGTAAGCCAGGAAGGACTTCAAGACAGCCAGCATGGCTTCACTAAGGGCAAGTCTATGGCAGAGTGGCCATCTATGGCAGAGTGACTACATCAGTGGACATGGGAAGAGCTACAGATGTCGTCTATCTGGACCTCTGTAAGGCCTTTGACACGGTCCCCCACAACATCCTTCTCTCTAAATTGGAGAGGTATGGAATTGATGGGTGGACTCTCTGGTGGATGAGGAATCGGTTGGATGGTTGCATCCAGAGGGTAGTGGTCAACATCTCAATGTCCAGATGGAGATCAGTGAAGAGTGGTGTCCCGCAGGGGTCTGTATTGGGACCAGTACTGTTTAATATCTTCATCAATGACATAGACAGTGGGATCAAGTGCACACTCAGCACGTTTGCAGATGACACCAAGCTGAGTGGTGCGGTTGACATGCCAGAGGGATGGGATGCCATCCAGAGGGACCTGGACAAGCTCGAGGAGTGGGCCCGTGTGAACTTCATGAGATTCAACAAGGCCAAGTGCAAGGTCCTGCACCTGGGTCAGGGCAAACCCCACTATCAATACAGGCCCTGCTGAGAAAGACTTGGGGGTACTGGTGGATGAAAAGCTGGACATGAACTGACAATGTGCGCTTGCAGTCCAGAAAGCCAACCGTATCCTGGGCTGCATCAAAAGAAGCGTGGCCCGCAGGTCGAGGGAGGTGATTCTGCCCCTCTACTCTGCTCTTGTGAGGCACCACCTGAAGTACTGCGTTCAGCTCTGGAGCAGAAGAAAGACTCCAACAGGTCTGTTGGAGGGGGTCCAGAGGAGGGCCACAAAAATGATCAGGGGAATGGAACGCCTCTCCTATGAGGAAAGGTTGAGAGAGTTGGGGTTATTCAGCCTCGAGAAGAGAAGGCTTCGGGGAGATCTTATTGCAGCCTTTCAGTCCTTAAAGGAGGCTTTTGTAAGAAAGATGGGGATAGACTTTTTAGCAGGGCCTATTGCGACAGGACAAGGGGTAATGGGTGTACTGAAGCCACGAAAAAATGAAAGAATGTACAGACAAGAAGCTAATAATAACAATTGTTTCTTGGAGTGCAAATGGCACAACATTGCAATCATGTCCCTCCCAGTCCAAACTATTCTATGATTCTATTCTATGATTCTATGACTTCCATATTGCTTACTAGTCATATTGATTACAGAAAATATGGAAAATGGCAATAAGAATGATCTACCTCTTAGTCTTCTACCTGGCGGAGTACCATGTACTTTTTTTGGCACACAATGCCATATTACAAACACCTGCTGCCCTATGACACCTGAGATCAGGTCATTCTAAAGGGCCTAACTGTGTACCGAACATTAGCTGAATAATTTTTAACTTGTCAATGTGGGAGATTTTCTAGAGAATTTGGACAAGCAAAGAGTTTCTACCCCACCTGCCTTGGGAGCAGGTTCACCCAGCCTCATTTGGAAGACAGTATCTCCAAAACAGAGTCTTCTAATGCCATAGGAAAGCATCAGCTGAAAAGTCAGCATTTCACTGGCTGATCCAAAAGCCCTAGATATGTTCGGTATCCACTCGTACTCTTCTTGCAGCTTTGAGTGTGTATCAAAAGACTTGCAGTTTACAGGGATCATGCCAAAAGTTGTCATGTTATCTGAGAGCAAACATACTATCAGACAAGCAAGATTTGTGAAACAAAAACCTATCAGTGCTTAATAAGCACAAGCATGCTGCTTCTACCCATAAAATCCATACAAATTGGATTTTGAGATGCTGGGACAATATACTGATGGATCTATCACTGTGTACCAGCCCTTTCTCCTAAACATTGCCCAGACATCTCTAGTTTGTGCTGGCAGTGAAAGAATTATGGTCCAGGTGGACCTTCAGTATGTCCCAGTGAAACCACTCCCACAAGAGAATGAAAGCTGTGAAGACTTAAAATTTGTTTGTAATGATCCTGTAGGACTTTACAAACACAGGGAGAAAATGCCTGAATGTCCTGGGGGTACCAGGAAGGAAGCTAATGGTAAATGGAACAAGTCACAGTGTGAAGCATTTCAGCACTGTCTTTACCAACTAGTGCATTATGTCTTAAAGGTTTGAAAAATACAAAGTCTATGAAAAAAATCACTACTAAAATTGAAGTTCTCTTGTAAGTCATTGTAGAAAAACATTTTCTCTGAGTGACTTCATGTAACTGGCTGTGCCTGAAGAAGCACTGTGCAGGATAAAACTGGTAGAAATGGAGCAGTACATTGTGCTTTCAGCCTTATAATCAGGGGAGAAATAGAACCCCCCCCAACATGATACATTTCAGTTGGTCAGCATATCACAGTGACCTGTTTGTAATATGCTCCTTTTATAACCACTATGCAGTCAGATTTGGCAGTAGGCTGAAATCATATATAACTCTGCAGAAGGTTCTACTTCACCTGTGTTTTAAGAACTGAGATTTATATTTCATAGCAAAGTAGTTCTGTCTGTAATGTTCAGTTTAGTTTCTTGCAAATGAGTCTAAAAAACCAAACATAACACACAGCAAATGGAGCGTGCCAGTGGTACAAGCTGTATGTGTAAACATACCACATGTTTGAACAGTACCCCTCGTACAGAACAAGGCTGAGGGATAGAGGTTGTGAACCCTATTAAGAGCTGCACATTTCCTCATGGAGTCTGAAGTACTGTGGACTGACAATAAATACTTTTACTTTCTTGCTAGATTGAAGCAAGAGAGTTTACAATAGAAGGCAGTGATTGACACACTATCCAAAAGTTCCACTGAAGATGTCCTAATTGGACATGATTGCCATGTTGTGCCATTTGCACTCTAAGAAACATTTGTTATTATTAGCTTCTTGTCTGTACATCCTTTCATTTTTTTGTGGCTTCAGTACACCCATTAGGCAGGGGGAGAAAAATTATCCTTGGCAGCTTTCCCTAAGTTTCTTAACTACATTGGGGGGGGGGAGGGGGGAGGAGGGAGGAAATCCTTCGAACTGTGGTTATTTCTCATACAAACTTAAAATATAAATACTGAATCACAAACAGAAATCAAACAGAAAAACAGAATGGTAAAATATCACAGGGCATTCATTTTACCTATATTTCCCATAGGAAGAACACAGCATGTGTTCTTAACTAAACTAGAGTAAAATTAAGATAACTGTCTCACAAAGTTATTGAATCAAATAGGTGCACACATTATTAAATCAATAAAGACAGTGTAGTACCAACAACAAGACAGAGAAATAATGTGTGAACAGATACAAAGGCAACTCAAGACTATAAAAATGGTCCAATATTCAGGCAGAGACTTATAATGATTAAAGGTTTTCAGAAGGACTCTCTCAACTAGATATTTCTCCAGAAAGGAAAGTAACTGTGCTATGTGAAAGTTTGCTTAGTAGCAGTTTACACGTGTTTCAGAGCCTGAATGCAATGTGTTGGTGTTCTTCCTTTTTATTCTGAAAAGTATACAGCAAATGGATGCCAAATGGAACCAAGTTCATTTAAAACAGATGAAGGATGCTTTCAAAAGTAACATGCTCTTTTCATAGAGCATAGCATGACTATTTGTGTCCAGGTATGAAGACCTTTCCACATAGAATGGAAAAAAAATTGCAATAGTCTGAGACTCTGTAAGGAAACCTCCTGTTCTTGGCTGTTGAAGCATTGCTTTGAATACTGTGATGATACTAGTTCCTCAGCTGACTTCTCATGAGACAGTCTCTTTTAAAAGGCTCTAATTGCAGGACTGTCAATTTTTACACAGGAAGGGTCTGTACTCCAGCCATAATGTGACTTGGGTATGAATTTTGACCATAAATTTGAGTCCAATCAAAGGATTTTATATTTTCC
Source organism: Calonectris borealis (assembly GCF_964195595.1). Classification (NCBI taxonomy): domain Eukaryota; kingdom Metazoa; phylum Chordata; class Aves; order Procellariiformes; family Procellariidae; genus Calonectris; species Calonectris borealis. Next base: position 140,782,509 of record NC_134312.1, on the reverse strand, counting down.
TAAAGTATTATTAGTAACTCTTAAACCAAATTCTGTAATTCCTGATTACAGAAATATCAAGGGAATTAAAAACAAGCAATAAAAAATCCTTCAAAATCAAGAATTTGCTTCAACACAAATAGGAGTGTGGGACTGCTCTTTGATCCATCAGAGATTAAGGATTTTACCACTTCATATAAAGTATGTCATTGTGGATGAAGAACAATATTTTTAGTTATCGAACTTGGAACTAATTATGATATAGATAAAAGCATATGGATACCATATTAAGAGTAAACAGAAGTATAGCAAACACTGATCTATCAAGTAGTAGAGCTTAATTTTGTCTGTTTATATTTATGAAAACAAAAATTTTAGATAAAAAATAGATTTATTATTTAACACTTGCTATTTGCCAGAAGTTTATTGAATCATATCTTTTTAAGTCATGGAGATCTTACATTAGAACATCTGTGTTCCTTAAAAAGAATTCTGAAATGATAAAACTGCTTGCAGACACAAATTCTTTCATATAGATTCCCTGGTTCCCTTGCTCTAATGTTAATGAATTGGGATATTTTTCCAAAACTTATTTATACTTTAGGCAACTATTAGGCTCTTTAACCCTGCTCCACAAATATATTTAAATACCATTTACCTCCTGATATGTGCTTATAGGAATCATGTTTTTCATTGGCAGTCAATATATTTCTGCCTTCATTCTAAGAAATCAGTGAAAAAGAGCTGAAAATTAAGCATTCTCCCCTTCATTTCACTGGTGGACCCAAACTGGTAGGCTTTTGCCACTAACATAACTAGATTTCACAACAGATTACGAATAAAGGAATATCACCCTCATACCTGACACCATAGTGGTCAGAGCACTTTGTTTTGGCTTTGATATTAGATATCTGACTTCCAACATCTGAAAAATCCTATTTTGGGTTGGTGTACCTCCAAATCTTAAATTTGATAAAAAAAAAAAGAAAAAAAATCAGAGTTATTGAAAGTAAGGATTTCTTATACCTAACAAAAGAAGAAAGCTTGTGAAAACTTACTACATCAAGTTTTATGTGAAATAAACCTAAATTCCCTTCGGGTCTTGCCTATTCTATCCTCTTTTCTCTTTATCCCATTTCAAAATAGCTTAAAGGCTATCTTCTGTCCACAAGGAAATGACCTCTCACTTGAATTTCTATACACACTTTCAAAGCAGTGATATATAATTTATAGGTCTCACAAATATCAACTGAAAAATCATTTAATATAAGGCTTCTTTATCTCCTAATCAAATCTAGTTTATCCTTTCAGTCAAGTTTTTAAAATTAGCTTTGATTTTTGTTAATTCAGGGAGATTAAATCCCATTCAGCAAAACTCAGGGATAAAAAAAGAAAAAAAAAGGTATTTAGATTTATCTAGTTGTTAAAGAAAGAAAGGTTAAATTATTAGTGTCTTACACACAACTAATTAGAACGCTCTCTATATTCAGAAATGGAAAAAAGGGAAGGGAAGGGAAGGGAAGGGAAGGGAAGGGAAGGGAAGGGAAGGGAAGGGAAGGGAAGGGAAGGGAAGGGAAGGGAAGGGAAGGGAAGGGAAGGAAAGGAAAGGAAAGGAAAGGAAAGGAAAGGAAAGGAAAGGAAAGGAAAGGAAAGGAAAGGAAAGGAAAGGAAAGGAAAGGAAAGGAAAGGAAAGGAAAGGAAAGGAAAGGAAAGGAAAGGAAAGGAAAGGAAAGGAAAGGAAAGGAAAGGAAAGGGGAAGGGGGAAGGGGGAAGGGGGAAGGGAAGGGAAGGGAAGGGAAGGGACGGAAAGGAAAGGAAAGGAAAGGAAAGGAAAGGAAAGGAAAGGAAAGGAAAGGGGAAAGGGAAGGGGAAAGAGAAGGGGAAGGGGGAAGGGAAGGGAAGGGAAGGGAAGGGAAGGGAAGGGAAGGGAAGGGAAGGGAAGGGAAGGGAAGGGAAATAATAGTATTTTCTCACGTTTTACCAAAATGCTGTCACTTACTCTCACTTGCACTTTCCCATTTACAGATTGCTGATACTTGAGATATTGGCTTTAATGAGAAACATACAGGAGATATTCCTTGATAGCAGAAAGACCACATTTGGGAAGGTAAAACAGTTTTGTTTTTTGTCAGCCAGAACTTTGATTATTTGGTTCCTCTAACACTAGTCTTGTCTTGTGTTTAGTGTATTCATCTAGTACATGAGAGGATTGAAAATCCTTCTCTGCCTGAGGGATTTAAACTTTTCTCATCTAAACTAGAACTGGTGGTACATAAATATAATGTGTATTAACATAAAAAATGTATAATGAAGAAAATTATCCTTGCAAAAATAGTTTTAAAATTATACAAATATTGTTCCAATTCTTTATCAATATGCTATATAAAATTTAATGAGGGATAGGTTTTCTCAAAAATATCTCACTTTTAAACATATTTTTGTTATACTCATTTTCATTTGTAATTTCTTTGCTTGTATTTTACAGGAGCTATTTCAAAGCTGTTTGCATAAATTGCATGGTATTTTTATGAGTTTGGTGTAACAGGGTCCAAATATATATATGTTATTATAAGGGAAGAAAGAATACTAAGTTTCTTTATTATTGTTGAAACAGAATCAGAAAAATCCTCTATTTATTCTCCACCATTTTTGAGGAAGTCAGATAAAAGGTATTAAGGAATCTAAGATTTTTTTTCCTCAATGAAAACAAAAATATCCGTCAGGTATCACATGTTCTCATTCTCACTTAGATCAAAGAATAAATAGCACAAGTGTAAAAATACCATGTTCACCTAGCAACTTGTGCCTGGCAGGTGCTTCTTGCTCTCAAATAGAAATCCCTATATTATATATGCTGAAGATAGGCTGGAAAGAGCCTCTAGAAAGATAATTATCCTTCTATTTCAAGTTTAACTGTTAAATTCAGGTAGAATTTCTTGTAGAAATTGCATTCTGTGCTTTTCTGTTGGCATGGCTCTTACACAGAACTTCTAATTAATGTTTTATCATTGAAAGGGTTTCCATTTGTTCTATTAGAGCACTAATCATAAGTACATATCCATAGTAAAGAAGCCCATCAAGCATAAATTTGTCCCCACACCCACTTGGAGATGCAGTTATTTAAATTGGATGCAACCCAGATGCAACGAAGATAATTTTTTGCATTAGAAGAAGAATAGTTCCATATTATCACTATTGTCTGAAACAAGGAAGAAACAATCCAAAAAAATCTCATATTACTTTCAGAATGCATTTCCCTGAACAATTTTCACCTTTTCAAACTACCAAGTATCTTATTTCTCTAAACTTGTTTATTAGGGTTCCTTAGATTCCCCAAGCAATATTTCATTGCTTTTTATTTCCACCATCAGAATTATTCATTAGCTTCCTCATATTCAAAAGAAATTCCTTATCTCCATGGTACATCTTGAACTGTAGAGTTATTAAATATAAATGTGATATCAAATATTGGGCAGAACTCAAACCAACGTATTCCAGAAGAATGTATTTTTATTTATATACTTTCTCTTTGCCCCTGTTAATCATGTTTTTATATAGATTATATATACATGCGTGTGTGTGTGTGTATGTATATAATGGCACAGTTTCAAAAGGAGGAAATAATTCCCAATTCCCTCATCCAAATTAGCATAGGAACCAAGATACTGACTTTCAATCTACTAAGCCTGAACAGGAACCTCACCTGGGGTCTCCAGTTTCTCAGATAGGGACAGCAGGAAGAACACCTCTCTGTCTATCACAACACAAAATATCCAATCTTTGGAAAAATACTGTCAGTGAAGTCTAGGGACTTCCCCCCTCAGAGAAGAGGGATTGCAGATTGTGTATTTCAAATAAATAAAAGCAAAATTTCACAAACATCAGCCAAATGGAAAATGTGGAGGGGTGAGATTACAGAACTTGCCCTTACCAGTTAGCTGGCCCACTGGCTACTTATAAACAACCGTTTTTCAGCTTGCTGGTGGTTTTGGATCCCATTCAAGAGGCCCTTCTTCATTGGCACTGAACAGAAAAGGCAGACAACTAGCAAAGGTACTAGTCTCCTTTCCACATAGGCTGGCAAATATCAGGACAAGAAGAAAGAAGGTGGTGGAGAAAGACTTCCTCCTAATGACTTCACTTATATGTATAAATATTCAATAACCTGTGTAAACATTATTTGTATATTATGCATTGGAAAAATAGAGCTACAGATAATCATCTTTTTCAAATTCATATTAATTTTTCATTAGCTGATTTAGGATCTAGAAGGGCTACAGATAAACTTTTCTGTTCTTGAGACTCTGCTAAGATACCTTTCCTCCTCCTCTAAATGGCACAATTTACCCTAAACGTAACCCTGTGCTGCCTCAAGTCACTGACGTACAGTCCTTTGACAAACAACTTTTCTGTGTTTAGAAACACGGTACACTTTTAAGGCATATGATCTCATGACCTTTCAAATCTAGAATACGTGACTGTGGAGATTCACTTAAACTCTCAAGAAATTCTGAGATGTCAGATTTTTCTTTACTACAACGAGAATTTGTAGAATTTGTTTATATTTTGGAGCTTTGTATAACTTATTTGAATATTCTGCATTTAAGCTTATTATAATTAAATTTCCAGACTGTGTGCACAAGTAAAATAGCCCCTAAGTATTTTCAAATGTTATATTACACATGCAAAAGAACTAATTGGCAACAATCTCATGCAAAAGTGAACCATGGTATAGTTATGATGTAAAAATGTTGCTATTCATGTGGATTGACCTATATATCTCATAGATGTCTTTTTTCATGCCTGAGGAATAAATAATATAGTGTATTATTGCCTGTCTAAAAAGAATAAAAGTTACATATGACCTCTGTGTGTGCATGTCTTCTCATTTTCTCTGTATAATCAAATATAAGTACCAATGACACCATCTTGCTATATCGGTAACTTAAAAACATTATGCATCCTCTGATATTTCAGAGACATTAAAATTGATTTTTACCATGGAAAACCATAAGATACATTCAACGTTAAAAAGTTGAATGTTGATCTCTGTTTCCAGTTTCCTGTTTTTCATTTTGCATTATGCATTGTGATGCCCCTAAGGAGCTGCAGCGTGGATACTGAAAAGACCTTGCCTACTGGGGCTACCTCCCTACATAATTCTACAGAGCCATCTGAGAGAAGAATGTATTTGTAGCCCTTGTGAGTTAAGGAGCTGAGAGAATTCAGACACCTAGACAAGAGTAAAGAAAAACATTTTTATTTCCCAAATCCAAATCCCACTTCTTCTCCTGCAAAAGAAATATCATAACAAGTGCTATATAAAATCCCAATTTTGCTATCCTAAGACATCTTTACTTAATATATATGGCATAAGAAAGTATTTCTCTATTCAATTCCCAGAAGTTCATCAATATAAATCAGAGGTTTCCAAGCTGTTGTACACAAAGACATAGTAACATCTCTGCTTCAAAGAAACATATTAAATATTGTTTCTAGTATTGCCTTTAATTAAAAAGATACATAGTTGGCCAGGAGGAAATTTTGAATATTGATTGTTTTCTGTTAATTTAAGCCTGGTAACAACTTCTGTTGACCAAAAAATAGCATCTATCTTGCTTTACACATTTACATTCCACTGATTTTTTTCCCCCCAAATACCCTTTTTTTAATTTGGAATTTTTCAACAGTTTTTAACAGTTTTTAACAAAGCACTCAGCATCTTAGCTCATATTTACAGCTAGCAGTGCATCAGTGCTCTCTAGTTTTACCCATCTAGGGAGCTATAACTGTTCATTCACTCTCCATTGCAATCTCTTTCTTTCCTGACAATTTTCATGTTATTTCCATCATAACAAAACAGAATTTCAGATCCAATATTAAATTCTTTAGCCTATTTTCTAGGTAGAAAAATCAGTGGGGTTTCTGACTGCTATGCTCTCTGTCAAATCAGTTACTTTGGTGTTATAAAATGATAATTTTTCTCCATCATTCAGTTTAATTTCAATTTAATCAAACAATTTCTTATTTTTTAACCATAATCTTAACATTTCTAATTTTTAAATTGAGTCACACAGTTATAAAAGTAGAGAAAGTCTCTTTGGAAAATCTCTCTGTTTTAGCTAGGGTGACAGGCACATCTTCCTTGACCATGCACAAACTGGAATAGATTTTTTGTTCCCCAAGAAACATGACGGAATGAAGAAATAAACATGAAATTGTTATAAGTTTTCTTCTTTGGTATATTCAGCAGTTTTATAGAAAGCCATTGCCAACCTCAGATTAGTTGCTATGTGAAATTATGTTGCCCTTGACATTGATTGCTGCATATTAAACTTTAATTCTGCAGAAACATGTGCTAATATAACTTAATAGATTGTGGATAGTTTTACTGATTTCACAGGGCAGGGATTGTTTCAAATTAGTTTCATGATTGTTAATCCTACATCTGTTGAACCACTACATCAAATATCATACATCATATAAACACCTTTGATCCACACTGTGTTTCTGTTGAAATAGCCAGAGCTTAAACAATATAAAATTTTTCTTCTCTTTATGTCATCTGTAGGAGGACAGACAATACCTGATTTAGCATAAAGTTAAAAAGTCATGAACAAACAATATTTGATCTTGCCTGATAAAGCCTGACAGTACAATGATAACCCACCATAAATTTCTGAAAGGAGTTGAACCAGCAGAGCGCATTTATATCAGATCAGCATTTTGTATCATGCTGCTATGACACTTTTGATACAGTACTGGAAACTCTAAAAAAGATTTATTGTAAGACTGAATCATGACCTTCCTGCTCATGAAGTTATGCTCATATTTATTTTCAGAATCAAATTATTTTACATATTATGTTTATAAACATCTATAAATAACTTTACTAAACAGCTAATAAGCAGCTAATAAGGTTCTTCTGTTTGCTTTGTGGGAACAAGGACACAAAATTATGAGGACCCAGCAAAAGGGGAGGGGAGAATCAGGCTAGAAAACAGTCCTTTAAAAAAACTTCTTTTTCTTTACAAATAAACTGAATCTTACTATTATAAAAAGCCACCTGTGGAGAGGTAATAATTTTAGATTTACAAAAAAATTTTCCCAATGTGAAAAGAAAAAAAAATATAATTTTATTCATTTTTTAAATAGTAGAGCACTTTCATACAGTTGGTTATTGTTACAAAATAGGCAGGGCAGGCAAGGTGGAGGAGTTGCACTGTGTGTAAGGGAGATGTTTGATTGTACAGCCCTTACAATTAGGGATGATGTGGTTGAGAGCCTCTGCGTGAGGATTAGGGGGATGGAAAACAAAACAGATGTTGTAATGGGCGTCCACTACCAATCGCCCAGCCAGGATGACAGCACTGATGAGTTATTTTATAGGCAATTAGGAGAAATCTCTGGATCGGTAGCCTCGGTAGTCCTTGTCCTTATGGGAGATACCATATTGCTGTGGCAAGCAAGTCTGGGAAATTCTTGAAGTTTGTAAGATACAAGTTCTTGTCACAAGTACTCAGTGAGTCAACTAGGAAAGATGCCCTCCTAGACTTGTTATTTGTAAATAGAGAAGGACTTGTGGGAGATATGATGGCAGGTGGCTGTCTTGACTACAGTGATCATGAAATGGTTGAGTTTAAAATTTTTGTTGTAATGAGAAAAAAGGTCAGCAGTGTTGCTACCTTGGATTTCAAGAGAGCAAACTTTAAGCTACTCAAGGAGCTACTTAGCTCCCTGGGAATCTGCCTTTGAGGCCTTAAGAGTCGATGAGTGCTGGTCAGTTTTTAAGAACCTTCTTTTAAAAGCAAAGGAGCAGGCAATCCCATGATACTGAAAGTCAAGCAAGTGGGTCAGAAGACAAATTTGATTGAACACAAACTCCTCATGGAGCTCAAGAGGAAAAAGAAATTGTATGATCCCTGGAAGCAAGGTCAGCCTTCGCAGGAAGATTACAGAGCTGTGGTTCGCATATTCAGGGAGAAGACACGTAAGGCCAAAGATGAATTAAGTGTTAAAACTGGCCAGTGTTGTGTCAGACAACAAGAAAGACTTTTTTAAGTATGTTAATAGCAAGAAGAGGTCTAAGGAAAACATTGGACCAATGCTCAATGAAGAAAGTCACCTGATAATTAGGAATGAAGAAAAGGTGGAGGCATTCAATGTTTTTTTTGCCTCGGTCTTTAGTAATACTGATAGGCCTTGGTCTGCCCGGTCCTCTGAGTTTGAGGACCACAACTGCAGGAACAGCTACTTTACTTGTCTGGACACTGAAATTGTAAGGGACTGGCTGTATCAGTTGAATGTTCACAAGTCCATGGGACCTGACGGGATTCATCCCAGAGTACTGAGGGAGCTAGTAGATGTTACAGCAGGACCCCTCTCAATCATCTACCAAAGGTCTGAGAGTCTGGGGAGGTCCCTGCTGGCTGGAAGCTAGCCAATGTTATTCCAATTTTCAAGAAGAGCACGAGGGAAGACCCAGGGAACTACAAATCTGTTAGTCTAACCTCAGTTCCTGGAAAAATTATGGAAAAGGTTGTACTGGGTACTATTGAAAGGCATTTAAAGAATAATACCTTTTAGTCAACATGGGTTCTCAAAGGGAAAGTCCTGTTTAACTAATTTGATATTCTTCTATGATAAGGTCACCCACCTAGTGGATGAGGGGAAGGTGGTGGATGTAGTTTCTCTGGATTTTACTAAGGCTTTTGATACTGTCCCTCACAGCATCATTCTGGACAAGTTTGAGATGAGCAGGTTCACAGTGCGCTGGGTGAAGAACTGTCTGAAGGGCAGGGCTCAAAGCATTGTAGCGAATGAGGCCACATCTGGCTGGCGATTGGTCACCAGGGTGTTCCTCGGGGCTCAATCCTAAGTCCAGTTCTGTTCAATACATTTATCGATGATCTGGATGCAGGAGTTGAATGCATCATATCCTGGTTTTGGCTGGGATAGAGTTAATTTTCTTCCTGTAGCCGGTATAGTGCTGTGTTTGGATTTAGAATGAGAATAATGTTGATAACACACTGGTGTTTTAATTGTTGCTAAGTAGTGCTTATACACAGTCAAGGACTTTTCAGCTTCCCATGCTCTGCCAGGTGCACACGAAGCTGCGAGGGAACATAGCCAGGACAGCTGACCCAACTGGCCAGTGGGGTATTCCATACCATATGACATCATGCTCAGTATATAAATTAGGTGGAGTTGGCTGGGGAGCAGTGATCACTGCTCAGGGACTGACTGGGCATCAGTCAGTGGGTGGCGAGCAATTGCATTGTGCATCACTCATTTTGTATATTCTGTCATCGTTATTATTATTATTATTATTATTTTCCCTTCTTTTTCTGTTCTATTAAACTGTCTTTATCTCAACCCATGAATTTTACTTTTTTTTTTTTTTGATTCTCTCCCCCATCCCACTGAGGGGGGTGGGGATGAGCGAGCAGCTGTGTGATGTTTGGCTGCCTGCCGGGTTAAACCACAACACATCATTAGCAAGTTTGCTGATGATACCAAGCTGGGAGGTGCTGCCGACCCTCTTGAGGGACAAGAGGCCTTGCAGAGGGATCTAGATAGATTGGAGCATTGGGCTGTGATTAATGGGATGAAATTTAACAAGTCCAAATGCCAGATTTGCACCTACGACAGAGTCATGCCGGGCACAAGTATAAATTGGGAGAGCAGTGGCTGGAGAGCAGCTCTGCAGAAAGGGATCTGGGAGTGCTGGTTGACAGTAGGCTCAGTCTGAGTCAGCAGCGTGCCCTGGCAGCCAAGAGGGCAAATTGCATCCTGGGGTGCATCAAACACAGCATAACCAGCCAGTCAAAAGTGGTGATTATCCCGCTGTATTCAGCATTAGTGCGGCCTCACCTGGAGTACTGTGTGCAGTTCTGGGCCCTGCAATTTAAGAAGGATGTGAAGGTCCTTGAATGCGTCCAGAGGAGGGCACCAAAGCTGATGAAAGGGCTGGAAGGCATGTCCTATAAGGAGCAGCTGAGGACTCTGGGCTTGTCTAGTTTGGAGAACAGGAGGCTGAGGGGCAACCTCATTGCTCTCCACAGCTTCCTGAGGAGGGCAAGTGGAGAGGGAGGTGCTGAGCTCTTCTCCCTGGGATCCAGTGACAGGACGTGTGGGAATGGCTCAAAGTTGCATCAGTCAGGGGAGGCTCAGACTTGACACTAGGAAATATTTCTTTACCAATAATTTCTTTACCAAGAATGCCCCAAGCCTATCAGTGTTTAAGAGGCATTTGGACAATGCCCTTAATAACATGCTTTAACTTTTGGTCAGCCCTGAATTGGTTAGGCAGTTGGACTAAATGATGATTATAGGTCCCTTCCAACTGAAATAATCTGTTCTGTTCTATTCTATACTATACCAAACACATGTGGAAATTCTAAATTTCTTCCTTTAAAATTAAAGACATAAACTGCATCTGAAGAAATACTAAACCTACTGCTTATTTTCTCATCTAGAAGAAATCCTCTTCAGAATTCTACAACTCTTAATTACCCATTCACTCATATAAAAATGACCACTGCTGTGCTAAACCTGTCGAGATCCTAAAACCCAGCTGAGATCATCTCAGAGTAACATTAAATGAGATTAATAATGTTTATCATACATTTGTTTTATATAATAGATTAGATTGAAAACATTTGTTACATGCCCATCACAGAAAAGCCACAATGAGTGTGTATATCTCTATTTATCTTAAATATTGCTACTGAGCCTTTCTATTGCAGATATTTTACGCAATATGAGAATGTTTTTCTCTCTTGTTGCACTATTATATTTTAAAAGGTCTACTGAAGCTAGGTTGTTTTTTTTTTTTTAAGCTGACATGGGCAAGCAAAACTTTCTAAGGAGTTGTGTAGGGAAAAAGAGATTTAATAATTTAGATCTACTTAGATATTTAGATATTCTCTAAGCCCATATCAACAAATGCAGATAAAGCAGTCATGATTTCTGTCTGAAATAGACTTAAAAATAAATGTGTTCTGTGACATCTTCACATAGTGTTACACTTGCTGAAGGGAGCATGGAGCATTCATGCAGCATGGTTCTTTCTTCAGCATAGTTTTTGACTGTTCTTAAAAATGCAGTCCCACAGTCATAGCCTGGCTCTTATGGGGAGACACAAGAATGAATTAGTAGTGCTGCTTTTGGGAAACAAACGTAACTTTAATGTTGACATCCTATTTATCCCCTGTTGAGAAATAAAGTATCTGCATGTATTTTGTGTATTGAAATGATGAATTATAACCGTTAAACAAAAATGTAATGCATTTGTTACAGCCAGCGAGTAGACAAATTACCATTATGCTATACAAGTAATACTTTACAAACCCATTTGTCACACAGGAGAGGTGTCATATGCAATCTGATTCACCCTGCTTAATGTATGAAATGAAACCTTGATTTTCTTCCGCAGATATAAAACAGTAACAACTAGCTTACATTCCAGAACCAGTGATAAATACTTTGTTTTCTTAAAAAAGCAAACAAACAAAAATTCAGCATCTCTTCTGAATTTGTAAGAAAAATCTAGGATTACATTGCATTTTAATTGGTGCTAAGTATACTGAAAGCTTCTACATATCACACAAATCACAGAAATTACCATGTTACAGTTACCAATTCAATAGAACTCACTAAACTTTAAATAAATTCAGCATGATAGATCTTTTGCTGATGTAAATCAGCAAAGATTTGGTCAATTTAAGTACAGCTACACTGACTTGTAACTGGTTTAAGTGACAGTACTGCTATCCATGTCAGTACAATTTAAACTCCAATTTACAGCGGCGGATGACAATGCCATAGGTATGATTTTCAGCATAGAGGGCATTTATTATGATCTTAAGATAAAGCAGGATAAGAATTTCAGCAAGTGCAAGACTATATATTTTCACGCTGAAAATGAGATTTAGGTAAAAATTAACTTCTGGGTTCAGGAAAGGGATCTAGAAAGATCCCTTCAACAACACCCTCATGCTGGAGATGCCTAAATCACCAGCAGCTTCCTTGCCCTGAGTATCAACTTCTAAGTCAAGTGCTGTCCCCATGCAGAACACCCTGCTGCCTGCCTGAACTCTCCTGGTATTTAGAAAGAAGGACTAAATACAGACATCTGTACTATGGACTTACACATCAAACTTATTTGTCTAGATTCTTCTTTACTATCAATAGAGAAAAATTGGGATCCAGAGTGAAACAGCAGATTAATCTCACTCTCTTACTAGCTCACATTCTATGTCCCTAGATAATCCAGAACAGGAAGTTAGCTCTGCACGCAATGGATGCAATTAGAAAACTTTATATGTGTTCAGCACACTATATAGTATGAGTACTTCAGAAAAAAAAAAAAGAAGAATAAAAGGATTTTTATAACAGATAAGTAGATGATAGAGTACTCATCTGTATTTGTTTTCCTTTCCAGCTTCAGGAGACAAAGCATCACCTATTTCTTTCCTTCCAGCTGGACTACAATACTACAAGCATTATGGTATCAGAAGACAAGGTGCAGTTTGACACTACAAGGCTGAATATAGTTGCCACGTCCATAGATGTTGAGTGCCATCTGAAAAGCCACAGGATACCCCAAGCCTCTGGCAGATATGACACAATAGAACAATAGATTAACAACCTACCGGAAGGACACTTGGAGAATGAAAAATTACAGTACCTGCCAATGTATATGTAGATATAGTTGTCCTGAAGTCACTATAACTAGGACTCTCAAGAAAACATTTCTAGATTTGGATTATTATTCTTACACCATGTGACTTTAATTAAAGACTTAAATTGTGTTCTGGCTTTTGCATTTGGAACTTGTAAATCCAGGTAAGTTTCTAGTTGATATTTGTTGAAATAGAGCTTTTTGTTTTAAGCTCAAGGATGGCTCTTTTTATGATACTATACCTACAATGCTACTTCTTTTTTACCATAAAAAAGCTGCCAGAACCACTCATGAAGAGTGACTATTGTCCATCGATTTGTGTCAGAGATGAAGTAAAAGAAGACTAACCACCATGTCAGTGGCCTTAAGTGTGAACAACAAAAACTGTACATAGATTACAGCCCTTGAGCAAATGCAGTAACAGAAACAAATAACATTGTAAATAAACGATACCTATTGTAAAAAATCATGCCTCCCCCTGAGTCTTATTGAATGAGAGCTTTGTCATTGAGCTCCAGCGAGGTTTAATCCTTGTGATATTAGCAAGTCATCTAAACTGATGCCTTTTGGAGCAGCATTTGCCAAGCAATTGTCCAGGAGCCATGCAGGTATTCAGTAGATCTTATGTTATAAGAAATACAAAAGAGACTTTATGTGTACATGTGTATATGTATTGATATATATCTTTGCCCTCTCAAATTAGCTGCAACCTCAGCTCTGTTGAGATTTAGAAAGAAGAGCAAAATACGGTTATCTCGATCTCAAATTTTCAGACCAAGCCTATTTGTCTAAGCATATCTTTATAGACAATATGCAGAAACCAGTATCTAGACTAGCACTGAGTAGATATTTTAGCAGATAAACCTTATCTAAGGATTTTAGTTACGCCTTTGGAGAGCCCAGTGCAGCAGGCTTGCTCTGTGCTAAGTGAGAGGGAGAGTAATAAAAGTGATCAGAAAACCCCACCATTTTAAGAAAATTATGATTTAGAAGTCCTGTCTATATAACAGCATAGAACAGGTCAGGGTAATAACCACACAGAAGCCAGAAAGAAAGAATTACCTATGCATAAAGAAAGGTTATTCTGTCATTACTTCTCCCTAGGAGAGTTCCTGTGAATGTGTGAACAGGATAGAGAATGTGTATATTCAAACAGGGAGAAAAAGAAATGTCACTGTAAATAGTTTGGGATGCAAAGATTTCAGAACAGGAACTGAAAAATCACCTTTGCAGGCCATTATATAAAATTATCATGAATCATGATGCTGGCATTCTGGAGCATACCATGAATTTACAAATTCCCCACTCCCACCAACCCACACCCACATTTTTACAGAGGTTCCCAGCAATTTTGTGTTCTCATCACCTGATTTCTGTCATCCTTAATGGATGTAAAACCACAAAAAAACATACCAAAATATATGATGGGAGCTATGTATCAGAGTCAAAATCTTTGGCGGTCCTGTTCTCCTTCCTGTAGCAGATGATAGCAAAAAGAAATTAATCTCTTGTTGGTAGTTTTGTGGTTTGATACTTTAAGTGTGATTTTCACCTTTGACCTTAAGTTTCCTTTCTGACTTTATAAAAAACCCGAACTTTTTGAAGTGTTTTAATTCTTCTTCCATTCCTTTCTGTATAATGAGAACCTTTCCATGAACTGGTCTTGTTCCTCACGGATTACTTAAACGTAAACTTCAGGAAGGCATTCAGTGCTCTGTAAGACAGGCAAATTCATTCAGTTCTAGGAATTCATTGAAACAATTTTTCATCTGCTTTTCTTGTCCCAAAATGAATTTCTTCCTATAAACAGGGTTAACTCCTCATTCTTGGCACTTTTTTATATATCAATATATATTTGTGGCCTCATAAGCCCCCCTTTCCTCTCCCATCACCCATTTGTCATTAAGAAGGTTAAAAAAAAAAAAAAAAAATAAAGAAGAGCTACATACATTGAAGTAATTTTTTCTAAGTTCTAAGTTTTCCAGAGTGCTCTCTCTGATCCAGGACAGGTACTTTTACCCTGTGCAAAATTGAATAAGCACATAAAGATTAAAGCATGTTATTTTGGCCTCTAACCTGTTCTTCTTGCCCCTTTGAAAAGGAAATGTTCATTGGCAGCAGATGCACCACATGGTCTTCAGTAGGACCATGAACCACATGGTCTTCAGTAGGACCTCAATTTATTAACTTTTTAACACTGATACTGACACAAAAAAAAAGTCATAAATAACGTTACCTTACATTTTCATTAGTTCTTATTTTGGTTTCTCTAAAGCGACTTGAAAAATGTATCGAGACTGTAAGAGGAATTTATTTTGCCAGAGTCAGCAGCTCTCTTGTGTCCTGTTCTCTTTTTAACACCACTGTGGAGGTCCAAATTGAAATCCCAACACCAATGAGCCAGAGCAGTTGTCTTGAATTCTCAACCCTTTGTTCACAGCAGGTGCCTTCAAGGCAGACCTTCTCTCTATATTCCAGTTCCGACTGGAATATAAAAGTGTCTATCTTGAGTAATACCAAAGCTGATACATTATTTTATTTTTAATAAAAAAATACAATGCCTTTTTCCCCCCAAAAAATAGAAATTTCAAAGTATGAAGCTAATATCAAGTTTAAAGACTGGTTAAATCTGTATTGTGTTATATGCATTCAAACTTTTCTGACTTATTCTGATAGCATAAGACAGTGCAAAATCTATCTCTTTTCAGTGCACTAATAAAGAATAATTTTATGTTGGGGAGGGCTTAAATATAATGGAAAACATGCTATCTACACCACATTATTAACCTGAGGTGCTAGATTCTGTTTCCTCCCAAAGTTTTGTATCAACATTTTAGAAATGATATGAGCATTACATTCCTCTTTGAGTACAGTTCAGTTTGTTCCTATCATAAAATTGAAGGGTGATTCAGCTGTACTTTCTTTTCTAAATCATCTAATAAAAATAACTACAAAAATTCAGTTACGATAACTACACATAACAAACCTGGGTGCCTTTAAACTGCAGCCTACAAAAACAATTAGTATGTATTTTCAAGGGTAAAAATACTGACTCTAAAAACCACATTAAAAAAAAAAAAACCTCATCAAGGTAAAATGGAATTATACATAAATTCCACCTTCTTTACATTCAATAATTACAGAGCAGCAGATGTTCACATGCTAATGAACAAACAAACCTGCAGGTGAGGCAAATGGATCCTTACTATCTTACATTTTTAGGGACTATGGAACTGATTATCTCTAAACAGAAAAAAGAATAACAATAATACCATGTATTTTTAAGGACAGGCAGATAGCAATTTTCTGATCACTAAGAACACTTATTCATAACATATATTTACTGAACACCCTATATATACTTACCACCACTTAAATGCTTATGGTTTATACTTGGGAAAAGGCACAATATTAGAATCATAGAAGGTTTTGTTCTTCTTCCA
This sequence comes from Calonectris borealis, assembly GCF_964195595.1. Lineage (NCBI taxonomy): Eukaryota > Metazoa > Chordata > Aves > Procellariiformes > Procellariidae > Calonectris > Calonectris borealis. Next base: position 140,766,402 of record NC_134312.1, on the reverse strand, counting down.
TGGAACTGTAAAAAGGAAGATTTGTTGCAGGAAATTCAAAGTAAATAAAGTAAATCCTAGGAATATTTGCTAGTTTCAAGTTGTGGGAGAGTTAGTACACAAGATGTGAGAAGAATAACTAATAAGAATAGTTCCTGCCTGACAGAAAGGAACGGTGCAGAACAGAACAGCAAAAGTAAATGCATAGCTGCTATAGAGGTGAATTAAATTAACACAAAGTAAGGATTAAAGAAGCAGCTTGGACTCTTTTCCTACTTTCATAGACATGTGCAAAACATCCCCTTCATAAATAAAACAAAGTCCCTTTTTAGAGCCAGCTTTAGGCTACGTGCAAACTACTTAATAATATTTGTGGAAAGCAATCATGTGCTTCCTCAAGCTTTCTTTTACCAAGCCAAAGAAGCAACATTTTTTTAGGTACTCCTGTAATATAGGCTCTATATGTCCTAGTAACCTCTTCTGAAACTAGTCATGTTTCACCACTTTTATCAAAATGAATGACCAGATCTGTAAATAGTATTCCGGATAATGTCTTATTTTTGCCTAGTGACATGGTACTAATATTCTGATAACCAAAAAAAAAAAGGTAATTTTCTAACTGCTAGGTGTTTATAAGAATACATGGAAAGTTTTCAGTGACTTCCTAGATGTTGGTGTAGAATAATCCAAAATATTTCTACTAATTTTCATATGCAACAGATTAAAGTTCATAAACATAGTGGAACCAAACAGCAGTTAAAACATAATTGGAAACATGAATAACGTTAAAGACAAATAACATGAAATAACAGGAGTAACAGGAAAACATGTTTTCAAATGTAGTTTTTTCTGTAATACAAACACTCTAAAAGAAAGTTTACAGGATTATTCTGACTGGATATCTTGAACATCTTTCCATTAATCCTCCCTTCATAATCTGTTTCCCTCTCAACCAGCTTTCAGTGAAAAGTCGAGGAAGAAAAAAGAAGCACTATTTAATTTTTATCTGAAAAAGTAAAGAATGTCATAGATTTTCAAAAACATCGCTGAGTAATCAAAAAAAAAACAATCCACTTTTATAAAACTCAATCTTAAAAAAACTCCTGTTAATGTGAGTAAAAAGTAACAGAAAAGAAACAATTTGTTCATTCTGCTTACAACAATTTAATGTGCAGGTTTATACCTTAAGGCAGGCAGGCATTTTGTGGAAAGCGTTTGGAGGAAATGTGATCTGGGAGAGCTCTCATTTGGTGCTGCCAGGTTAACAGCACATAGGGATGAAATGGGGGCTAGACTACTACTAGTTGTGCCCTGATAGCAAACACCTGAGTTACCTTCACTCAGACAACCACCATGTTTTCTGTTAGTTAACACTTTTCTAATGTTATATCCTTTGAAAAATATTTTTTTATGTCAAAGATGTATAACTTCACTGATGTCTTCATTTCCGATCTTTCTCTAGCAATAAATATCAGATTTTGTTTTTAATTTCATCTTTCACTGGATGAAAATTAGCCCCTTTTCCAAATGCCAAAATGTTCTAAGTTTGTTGTTTGTTAAAAGTTGAAAACCCAGTCTTGGGGGAAAAAAAAAGAAAAAAAAAAGTCCTAAACTTTTTTCTTTCTTTGTTTTTTCCCTAATGATAAGAACACGTGTTTCCCACCTTCTGACTGATTTTCCTAGCTCCCTCTCACAGGACAATCCTGGAACGAATTCCAACCTCCCTGAAGCAATTGCCCACCTTTCCCACCTGCTGCAGCATTTTTTGCCTTGAGCAACAGTTCTCAAACCTTACAGTCTATAAGTGTCTTCTCTATAGTATTTACTCTTTAATACATAAAAAACCTTCATTAATTTTTGCAAACAACAGTAGTATAGCATACCTACCAGGATATTGAAACCATTTCTTCTACCTGTGTGGGTTTTCTGAAAGGTGGTGAAAGGAGATTTGGAGAGAGTATATGCCTTATATCATAAGATAGCTCAGTCAGGAGCAGAACTGTAATGTAAATTTAAAAACAAAACTCTAGTACTAACAGTGTTGACTTGTCAAGTAAACAATATTACCACAGACAGTGAAGAAATAGTAAATGCTTAACTCCTGTAAAGTCTGAAAGTCACAAGACAGACACTAAGAATTTAGGAAAATGAAATAAAACTATTTAAATCCCATTATAGAAATTTTGATAAGAGGTGCTTCAGGCTCACTTTGAGGAATTTAAGAATAAAACGTGCAATAAAGGTTCATGGACGTCAAAAATGGTATTCTTGTATTCACCTTCTAGGACACTTCAATACCTTTATCTCTCACAGTACTCACCAGATCTTTCTTCTAGGTACTATCCCAACCCAGTTCTCTGCTTAAAATGTGTTGCAGTTTTGTGATCCCTGTCCCCAGATTGTTCTGCCCCAACCAGTCTCAAGTCATTCTAGCCCTGAATCCTCCCCCCTTTCTTGGTGCACTATCCAACTGACTCCCTAGCAGCTCTCTCCACCGAGGTAATTAGGGCATTTTTTCCTGACTCTGCAGGGAGTGACTTTATTCTTTACTTCTGCTCTTCATCCATTTCAGGCTATGCCCTCCAGTGCCCTCAGCCAGGGAGCTCCTCTACCCTAAGAGAGAGTAGGGTAAAGCGCTAAAAGGCAGGGCAGGAGCCTCTCCAGACTTTGCTGCTGGACCCCCTGCAGCCATGCCCTCCAACAAAGCAGTATCTCCACTGTTAACAAAGGTATGTCACCCACTAGTAGTGAATCTTAATGAATTAATAAAAAGTTAATTGTTATGAATTAAGTGCCCAAAATCAGGAAGCTCAAATGTTGGCGTGCTAGTTCTCACTTACATTAGACTCAGACTTTCCACAGTTACGTTAATTTAATTGCCTTACACAGACATAAGAACATGTGAAATATTCTCTACTGACCCAGGTTAAATAATTTACTGGGATGAAATTGTGATCTCTTTTCTTCTTTCATTTGGAAAAAAAAATAGACAAGAAAATCCAAAAAGAACGGATCTCACCCAAAATAGTTATAATCCAGTGGCTGGAGAGAATTGGCATGCAATACGCAGGCTCTCGTCTCTCTGGCCAGGGATTAGGCTCTTTCTAAATTTTTTCTTGAAGGAGGTTAGCAGAAAAGAGATTGTATCTGTCCTTACAACCATAGTCTGCATTCGCTAACCAAAGATAAAATCCGAGCCTGTGTCTCTGCTTTCTCAGGTGAAGGCTTTAACTACCAGGCAATTTCCCACTCTAATGTAATTCTTCTTCTCCTGTCTGTCTTGGATCTGAGAAAACTTCCTGATTAAGATGTTATCAAACCGATATAATTCTACAGCTGTTCAGATACATTTGTACCTACATTTTATAATGACAAAATGAGAAACAAGGTGTTCTTAAAAAAATATTCTGACAGCTTTCTGTTAACCCATAAACAGAAACCCTATGGTAGTGTCTAAATGAGCATATGAGCTCCACCAAATACTAAATAATAAATGAGTTCTCATCCTGGCCCTATTAATTTTAAATACAGATATTGTTACCTTTGGCAAAACCATATAGTCTCTCCATCTTTCCCAGTTGGGTAATAGAGATACATTGTTAGCATTCATTAACAACTTCAGGGGATTATAAGGAAAATAATAAGATTTATTATAAAATCTGAGAGACAAAATATTATATAACTCAATGTAGCAGTGTTAATGTTGGTCTGGTAGCCATAATTGTTTCTCTAACTTCATAATTAAAATCTTAAGTTCCATTGACTTTTCTATTTTTGTTTTACTGTTAAATAAGGAATTTACATAATGAAGCGCAAATTCGATCAATTCCTGAACTTGCCAATGAGCAAGGCTTTTTTCTTTTTTTTGTATTTTTTTTCTCAAACAAAAAATATCTCTAAACAACACAAGTTTATCTTTTTAATAGTCCTGTTACTTTTTTTATTACCTTAAGGCTACTCAGGTGTCTGCATCCTTTTAAGGCTAGAAAGAGCTGGCTACCTGAACTGAAATAGGCTTGTACTTAAATAGTTTACTTTGACAGCTGAAACCTTTCAGATGGTGACTGAGATGGACAAGTACCTCCTGTACTAACTTTGACTAGAAATAACACACATTTAAATTGCCAAATAGATGAAGTCCCACAGTGATGAAGAACAACAGCTTGAATTTCTTTAAAACATCATTATGTTGGTATTACACATGAAAGCAGAAACCCTCACTGCATTTGATCAACATTTTGACTAATTTATTGCAATGAATTAAGCTTTTTTTAATTCATAGATATGTAAAAAGAATTTAGTAATACTTTAACGTATGATCTTATAAGTTACAATACATAGAAGTGTTTTACATCTAATACATACTTTATGAATCAAGATATAATTCCAGTGTTCTTCTCGTGAACAGAAAATGTAAAAGTCAGACTGAACTCCCCCACCTTTTTTTATTCTTTCTAGGAATAGTTTTAACGAGTAGAACTGTAACATCTAACACAAGTAGACATAGAAAAGATGTTAGCTATAACTGAATATTTTGATGGTGCTACATAACTTTGAACAATATTCAGCCTTAATACAATCTTGTATCTTTTATTTTCATATTATTTTAAATACATGTGCATCATATCTTTAAATACATGACTCGTCCATGTGGCTAGTTCTCAGAAGTAGGCCATTACCTTGCAAAAGATATAGGCCCATATAATGAACTGACCAAAGCAGAGAAGAAAAATGGCTTAAACTGAAAAGCATCGCTATTTTGAATCCTTATGATTTTTTTTACTGTATTATATTTTTATTTCACCTTTCTCTCTTTCCATTAGCAGTTAGAAAATAAATGCCTGATACTCTATCAGCAATATTCATTTTTTCATACCTAACCTTAACAATAATCATTTATTTATAAGCTTAATAAAAACACTTATTCATTTAATTATCTAGTTAGTCTGTGAGAAAACTTTCTGAAAAATGATAGGCCAGCTGAAGTTAGCTGATGTGTCTTATTTGTGTTAGACAAAATCTTATTGTGCAAGTTGTTACACTCCTATCTAGTGAAACAACTTGTGGTACTATCTGTGGGATTAGATATATTGCTCTTACCACTTCTAGAAGACCAAGTGGGATATTTGGGGAAAAATAAGTACCTGTGAAATGGAACTAAAACAGGCAACAGTTAGCTCTCAGGCTTCAGCATCTTGCCCAGAGTTTCAGTGACACACTTATGTGCACTTGAAGTCGCATCCTTGAAACTTCCTCTAAAGTTATACTTATGAGTCACTTCTGTTGGAAACTTGGGAGTGAAGGAAAACATGTGCATGAGTAGGGGAGTACATCCTCAAGTATGTCTGGAGGAAACATAATTCTTCCTCCTTTTGCACAGTGTTCAGAGATGAGAACATTCACCCTTTCCTGGGCTGAATGGAAGCCTGCAGCCCCTTCCTTCCTTCCTTGCCCTCCTGAGAGGCATGTTTGGTGAGACAGACAATATGGGTTTAAACCTTGTCAGCTATTCCAGGTCAAAGGGCTTTGTTCCAAATGATTAGGGAGGGTCAGACAACATTTCAGCCGTTGCTTGGGGGTGCCAGGCCAAGAGTGCAGCTAATCAAGGCAGTAGCCTCGGCAGAAGGGCACACAGAAGTAGGACCAGAAGCTCTGCTGAGGGCAGTGCACACAGGCTCTGTAGTGGTGGTGACAGACCACAGGCACGGTCCTTGTCACCAGCCCTGTAGCAACTACCCTTGAAACTGCTGAGCCTCGAGCCAGAGTGAGATCCCAAGGGAGGATGCAGCTCTGCAGTCCAGGATGTGTGGTGTATGGTGCCTCTTGCTGAGGCAGAGGGTTTCCTTGTCCACAGGAGGTGTCACCAAGGAAAGGAGTTGCGGGTGGAGGTCAGGAGGCTGTATGATGCCAGAGATGACAAAAAGGAGACCCAAGCTTTTCTGAGATCCTGAGGGTACAAGAGTCTGAGTGCCACAGCTGTACCAAAGGAGGGGCAGGCAAGGTCTGTGCCTGTTGAGTTGGGAAATGGGAGTAAAGTCTAGAAGCTCGTGACTTCTGGCACTAGGAAGACAGCTCTTGTTCCACCTGCAGATCTGCAGCTGCTGAATACTTTGAATGCCGTTGTAGCAGGCAAGGAGCTAGGACCTGGGAGCTGTGGCCAGTGAAGAACCAAAGTCAACTGAGACTGAGCTCCACAGCAGCACCAAGAGGAAGTGGTGAGTGGCACTAGAGGGCAACTGCCTGCTGTTGAGGATGGATGTTCCCATCTGCTGACCTGTCAGGCAGTTTGGTTGCTTGACAGGGACTTGGGTGTTGCACATTGCGGAGAGACCACCAATGCTTGTCCATCCCTTGTACTATTATTAACTCTGCTGCTCTTCCATGTGGGAAACAATATGTCTAGGGGCAGCCTCGATCATACTAAATGTGGCTACATGGTTGTGGAACCAAGAGTAAAGGGCAGAGGGGCCAGGTGGTTTTCTTCTTGATCCTGCCAGCAAGGCGGTAGTACTTGAAGACAAGTGGATGTATCCTGCAAGTCAACAACTGGTAGGTTCAGCTGGTGTCAACTACAGTGATTTGGACCCTTTCTGAGGATCAAGGTCTGTTAGGAAAAGATTGGATCCATCTGAACAAGTAGGGCAAAAACATCTTTGTCAACAGGCTGGCCAACCTGCTGTAGAGAGCTTTAGACTAGGAAAAATATTGGAGGGAGATAATGACCCACAATCCAAAGGGAATGGTAGACCCAGTGGGCCAGCAAGTGCAGCCGGATGTGGACGGGAGAGACCTCGCAATTGTCAGAACAGGGCAGAAGGGGCCCACCCCAAGACTGTGCACAAAAATAAGGAAGTGCCAAGAGACCAGCATAACTGGGAAAGCTCTCAAACCTATTCTGGGAAATCATCATGACTGGGTACTTTTCTTAAGTGCTGTACACTAATGTCTACAGCATGGGGAACCAACAAGAAGAATTAGAGGTATGTGTACGGTTGCAGGGCTACAGCCTTATTGGGATGAGGGACACATGGAAGAAAGCTCACATGACTGGAGTGCTGGCATGGATAGATACAGACTCTTTGGGAAGGATGGTCCAGGACGACAAGGAAGGGAAGTTGTCGTTTCTGTGAGAAAGTGGTGAGGGTGCATGGAGTTTTGCTGAAGGAAGGGTAATGAGCCACCTGAGAGCTTGTTGATCAGCATTAGTAGGTAGACCAACATGGGTTACATGCACTGCATGTCTGCTACCAGACCTTTTGATCAGGAAGAAGTAGATGAGGACTTCATGCAACTGGAAGAAGCCTCAAGTTTACAGGCCCTGGTCCTCATGGGTGACTTGAAATACCCCAACACCACAGAAGGACACAGGAAATTCAGGAGTTTTCTGGGCCTTAATGAGGCCACATCTGGAGTGATGTATCTAGTTCTGGGCTCCCTGGTACAAGAGAGACAGGGACACACTGGAGCAAGTCCAGAAAAGGGCCACAAAGATCATTAAGGGACTGGAGCATCTGACATAGGAGGAGAGGCTGAGAGAGGTGAAGCTGTTCAGCCTGGAGAAGAGAAGGCTCAGGGAGATCTTAACCATGCTGATATTTATATCCCTTCAGTATAAATATCCAAAGGTGGGAACAAAGAAGACGGAGCCAGGATCTTTTCAGTGGTGCCCAGTGAAAGGACAAGAGACGATGGGTGCAAATTGAAACACAGGAAATTCTGTCTGAGCACAAAAAACCCCACATTTTTTTACTGTGAGGGTGATCAAACAATGAGTGTGATTGAACCAGATAGTGCAGAGGGATTGTGGAGTCTCCATCATTGGAGATACTCAAAACCCTACTGGACGCAGTCCTGGACAACCTGCTCTAACTGATTCTGCTGTGAACATAGGGCTGGTCTAGATGATCTATAGAAGTGCTTCCAGCCTCAGCCATCCTGTGATTCTGCCAGTCTCACCTAGCTTACTGAGGGGTCAGATGTGCTTGCCCACAGGAAACACAAGAAAGAAATGTCATCCTGTAACCAGGAATGGAGGATATCTTCCCCATGGTAGTATGCTTTTGGATCATTCAGCAATGTCATGAAACCTCAGATTAAAAAATGAAGCCAGGGTCCCTAGGGCATACAAATACCTAACTGAGAATGGTAGACTCCTGCAGAAGTTTGTGGGTGTGCATATTTCCCAGAACACTCTGGAGAACATCAGATATGAAAGAGACATAGACGTGAAAGGTTCAATGCAGGCAACAGAAAAATTTTAAGTTGCAAAAGTAAGGAGATGATGGTAGAAATTTGTCTTAGACATAATTAGTTTGAGGACAGAAAAGACTGCAGAGGGACAAATGGAATGAACTGAAAGGAAGGGAAAAGAGATGAGGAAGAGTTACCACTCTTGAGGATGTTTACAAAGTTAGTAACTAAAGGTGTAATAACAACTGAGCTTACCATAAGAGCTTCCTACCGCTGACCAGCAGAGAGGATAATAAGATGGCAAAACACAAGTATGAAGGTGGAAAACCGTTACTGAACGGGAATGAAGGAAGTAATGTAGGATGTCAATGGGTATCTGTTCTGGTTTTGGCTGGGATAGAGTTAATTTTCTTCCTAGTAGCTGGTATACTGCTGTGTTTTGGATTTAGGATGAGAATAATGTTGATAACACGCTGATGTTTTAGTTGTTGCTAAGTAGTGCTTATATACAGCCAAGGACTTTTCAGCTTCCCATGCTCTGCCAGGTGCACAAGAAGCTGGGAGGGAACATAGCCTGGACAGCTGACCTAAACTGGCCAACAGGGTATTGCATACTATGATGTCATGCTCAGTATATAAACTAGGGAGTTGGCCGGGGGGCACGATCGCTGCTCGGGGACTGAGTAGGCGTCAGTTGGCAGGCAGTGAGCGGTTGCATCACTTGGGGTTTTCTTTCCTGGTTTTTGTTTTTCTCTCTCTCTCTCAATTGTTTTCATTACAATTTTTTTTATTATTATTATTATTATTATTATTATTATTATTATTGTCATTGTCATTGTCATTGTTATTGTTATTGTTGTTATTGTTATTATTTTAAGTATTAAACTGTTCTTATCTCAACCCATGAGTTTTCTTACTTCTGCCTTTCCAATTTTCTCCCCCATTCCACTAAAGGGGGGGTGGGGGGGTGTGAGTGGCCGTGTGGTGCTTAGTTGCTGGCTGGGGTTAAACCACGACAGCATCAAAAGGGGCATTTGGTCAATAGTATCAACAGAAAGGATCAAGAAAATGATACTAGAGAGTAGGGATCTGAGGTAACATGGAAAAAGCAGTACAAAAATTTCAGTAGTTTCATGGAGCAAAGATAATAGAAACAGGTGGAAAAGAGAGAAAGTAGTGGTCCATGAACAATGGCTTATTCTGAAATGTTGCTAAACACAGACATGTTATTATTTTCTAAGATAGTAATTTACTTACGAGAGTAGTGTTCAAGCTGGATAAGCTATTCGCATTTAGACTGATGGCTTTATCAATGTCTGTTCACATTTCATAACTAATGTACCAATATAGCTGGCATTGTGTACAGATGCATGGAAAGATGGACTAACTACACTTACCAATAATGCTGACAACAATTTTCTGAACATTAGATTATCACTGCTATCAGTTTCAAAAAAATATGCACTAAATAAATATGACTATAAACTAAATACTGCAAACATTAAAAACTGGCCACCAAGTTTACATAAAATAAATGTAAACCTTTTTGCTAGGAAATCTCCATGGGAATACATTTTCATTCACTACTTCTGTGTGTACACACTGAAGCATTTCATTTTCCCGGCAGGTAAACTAATTAAAATCACAGAATAATACCAATTCTTGAGCATGGAACTGTGATAACTTACTATGCAAAAAAAAAAAAAAAAAAAAAAAAAAATTGATACACACTGCTTTAAACAAAGGATGCCAAAAAGAAATGAGAAAGCTGAGGACACATAGGTCTTCTGATTTGCAGATACCATAGAGATGTATCCTTATAATTTCTTTTTGTCCCTTCTCTTGAGAACAATCTCATTATACAAACATCAAAAAGGACCATGTATAAAGATCATCCCATTCGGACAGGCAGTATGGATAATCAATTTACAATTAAAGAAATAAAAATTATAATTACTAGATGGGTCTTTTAGAGGAATCATTTGGATTATCCATAGACAATTCTCTTCTACAGTTCATTCATCACCTGTTCAAATGTCCAGAATATTTATGTGTTAAATTATTAATGTGCTCTGACATTATGTTATAGATAGGTGATACAGATCTTTCAGTTATTTTGTGACAGAAGTGCTCTAAATCTGAAAATATTTTGAAAATAAAAGAGTCAAGAGAGGAGGAAGCTTTTGTTTATCTAGAAGGTTATTTTATTTCATATTTTATTAAAATGAGATTTTTACCTTTTATTTCAGAATTACAATTAGAACACTAAGAATTAGAGCTGTTAGCGTTAATTCTCAGCGTTGTGATACTCAGGCTCTGTGGGAGGCAACACAGAAAGTAGTCTCTCAAGTAGATTAACAGATGACAGAGAAAGCAACAGCATGTACAAACACAGACAAGCAGAGAGGTTTGGAAAGAGTTAGGTTAAATATGTATATTCTGTGAAATTAGGTGATAGCACTTAAACAGCAATTTACCTGATAGCAGTTTGCATTTCTGCAAGTTCTTCATGGCGGAGGCTATAATCAAGGTCCTAAATTCATCAGGCTTAATTTTACATTTCTGAAGTGGCAAAGAGGGCACTTTTAAGAAGACATTATCTCTTGAACAGCCTCTTTCCGCCCTTACTGCTGTTAACCATTGTCTCTCACTGAGACACTATCACCTCTTTAATCAGAGTAGAATTTACCTTGAGTCCATAACAAGACCATTTACTTCCCATTTGGTTCTACTCTGAGCACTCAGATGGGACCTAAATGTCCATAGACCTTGTACTTGCCCTTTGAAAAGGATGAATTCACTGTCAACGAAAAATAAAGATGCCCATTAGACAACCCTCTAGTATTAGAAGATACTCTTCCTGAAAACATTACACAGGGGTGAGCTGTTTGTATAGCCACAGCAGCAGAGTTTTCCTAGCCATTATAGGTTACTGTGAAACCGTTTATGTCAGTGCATGTATCTTTAGGTGCTCCCATAGCCTTAGAAAATGTCATGTCCTAAAATACACAGGGATATTAGCAAAAGTAATTCTCCAGTCCTACATTTTGTTCTGTCTAGGTGGACCTTTATAACTGCACCGATTTCCACAGACATTAGTAGTACTCTGCAAGTAATAAGGAATCAAAGGATTGGTAGATATAATTATTTGGAAATTTAAGTACTTCAAAGCCATAACGCTTTATTCTTGGAGACTTAATAGAAAAGCAAAGAGTGTGGAGGCTCCATTTGACCCATTCGTGTTTGTTATTACTAATAGTGGAGTCCTTTGACTCTTATTCCAGAGAACAAAAATCTTATCCTTTGTTGCTCTCTATATCTCATAGTATTTGAAGTGCCATAAGGGAAATCAAATGCAACTAGCCCAGCACTGAAATGTAAATAGAGTGTAAAAGATCAAATTTATTTCACTGTAATCTGTAGGACAGGAAGTGAAGGTAAAAATAATACAGGGAATTTATACATGTAGAATGTGTTTACCCCAACCTAAATGCAGTTAGAACTTTAGCATACTTATCTATGAGAAAAGATCATCCCATACAGACCACATGCAGCTTGTGTATAGGATGTATATCTCCAGTAGATCCAGCATCTCTTGCATAGTATCTCTTCTAGGATCACTATTTTAGTGTTGAATCTAATATATAGAGACATCTGACATGTCCTGTGCCAGCCTGTGAAGATGACTTAGAAACCTCAGGATATCCAACAAGAGACTAGGTATCACCCCAGGGTGATATCCTTTGTTATCAAAGGATAGAAATAGACATTCCTCATTGTAAGGGAAAACACTACAGCAGGGAGGTGGATGGTATCTTAAGCAACATTCATTATAGAAAAAGAACATAGCATGGGCTCAGATGTGGATGCTTACATTATAGATATTTGAGTTTGGCTGATAAAATTGCAAACCACATACTTTGTTATTACAAGATCGGGGCCGCTAGATCAAGAGAAGTTGTTTTCTCCCTCTACTGGCCACTGGTGAGGCTACATCAATGGACTGTGTTCGGGTTTGAGCTCTCCTGTTCAAGAAAGACATAAATTGGAGATTGTCCAGAGGAAGTTACTAGGGTGTTCACAGTCTAGCTGGCATCCCCTAGGAAGGGAGGTCAAGAAAGCTGGGCTTGTTTAGTCTGCAAAGAGGAGGCTAAACCGTGGTCTAGCACAGGCCTGCAGTTATCTGAAGGGCAGTTGCAAAGTTATGGAGCGAAACCTTTCTGGTTAGTGCAAGGGGCAATGGCTGCAGATTGCAGCTTGGGAGGGTCAGGTGAACATCAGGAAAGAAAATTCACTGTACACTGTGCAGAACTGGAATGGCTTGCTCAGAGGGGCTATGAAATCTCCCTTCTTGGAAGCTTTCAAGATTAATTAGACCAACCCACACTGAATGAACCTATCTACTCTTGGCCATAATCCTGCTTCAATCAGAGCATTGGGATAGTGATGTCCAGAGAACCCCTCCAGCCAACATTTCCACAATTCTGTGATGTTTAAAACAGTACATAATAATGTTGGATAAGCTGGAATAAACTTTATTGATTTATATTTTTTGTTCAGTCTTAATGGTGAAATCATGGCCTCATACGGTATCAGTGGGAATTTGTCCCTGACTGTTGTGGGGCTGAGAGGCAATGATGTTATTTGTTATTGAGGAAGAGCAGAATCATGCTTTAACTTATGTTATGGAAAAGACAAACTCAGAGAAAAAATGGAAACCTTAATAATGGCCATCTTTCCTTTCTCAGTCATACTTTGATGAATGTCAGAGACAAGTGTTATACAATCTAAGAAATAAAACAAGTTAGTGTATTTGTTTGACATAAGTATTGATTCAGCACCTAATCACTATTCAAATATTCTATTTTATGAACCTAATAGTTGATCTGCTCTTGCATACTGTGTGTGTTGGAAGGGTGAATTTTCCAGCTAAATAAAACACAGATATGTAAGTCTATTTTCTGTTCTCTGTTCTAACACAATTAAAAATAACTAATACTTTAAATCCCAGCTTAAAAAAATCCCATAAATTTATGCATCTTATCAGCATTATTCATTTAGTACCTGGAAAGTGCATATTTAACTTCCAACTAAAAATACTGAAAGAATCATCCTCTGAAAATTATCTAAATATAGATTACTTCATTACCTGTATATCAGTCTCAAAAAGGATGCAGCATGTGAAATGCTAAATGAGAACCGACTGGTTAAGTGCTGTGCCTTTTGCAATCAGAAGGAATAACAATTACAGCACCAACTGCTAATCCTAAGAAATCAAAACACAGTTAGGCAGCCACTAAATTCTATTATAAAGTGTAATTATTATTATTAGACTTCTTTCAGAAAACGAAGGGATGGAAACATTATGCAAGTACTTAACCTTTTTTAGTAGCTAGGGCATTGTTCTTTACTGTGCTACTAAATATATTCATCTTGAAAATTAAAAAACCCTCTAAGTTCTGAAAACACTAGCTAGTTCTTCTCTTTAATGTTTAATCAGAAATGCTGAGATATTCTAATTTTTTTCCTGAAGTGGTTTAGATTGAAAATGAAGATATGTTAAGCAGGCAGAATGTGTAATAATGCTTTGTAATTAGCACAATCTAGAGCTAAATGTATTACATTATTGATGTATGTATTTCTCATGTAGTTTTTTTTCAAATACCTAACATATTCTGTCACTACAGTGCAAAGAAAAAAAAAATCATGGCCATGATGTGTATACAAGCTTATAACTTTGGGGATATATATATGTATAATTTTACTAACTAAATTGGAATCACATTAACTTTTTTTTTTTTTTTAAATCCATATAGCAAATTAAACAAGTCTAAAGATAAATGAATGGATGCTACAGCTATAAATCCTGCCCTGGGACTCAGGCATACATCTTTTCCTGCCTAAAGAGTATTGATTCCCGTGATTCCTTGCATATCACAACAGTTTTATTTCCTAGCCATTTATCTATGCAGCAAGTTATCTGTTCCCTTACCCTCTTGTTGTGGATCAGCCCCAGTGGGCACACAGCCACTCATGCTCTCCCCTCCAGCCCCAGTGGGATGGGGGAAGAGGAAAGGAAGAGTAAAAGCAAGAAAACTTGTGGGTCGAGATAAAAATTGTTTAATAAGCGAAGGAGAAGTGGAAGAAGAGAGAAAGAAAACAAAACAAAGTGATGCAAAGGCAATCACTCACCACCTCCCACGGGTAGACCAATGTCCAGCCAGTTCCTGAGCAAAAGATGGCTAACCTCCCTAAAACCCCCTCTTTTCACTTTTTATTGCTGAGCGTGATGTTATATGGCAGGGAATACCTCTTTGGCTAGTTCGAATCACCTGCCTGGTTGTGTGCCCTTCCCCTTGTGGACAATCCCCCATCCCCCATCTGTTCACTGCAGGGATAGAGTGAGAATCAGAGAAGGTCTTGACGCTGTGCAAGCACTGCTCAGTTACAGCTAAACATGAGTGTGTTATCAGCATTGGTTTTGGTCACCAGTCTAAAACATAAGTCCATACAAGCTGCTATGAAGAAAATTAGCTCCATCCCGGCCAGACCCAGTACACCTCTCCACACAGACAGCCGAAATGTTGTTAAAAAAAAAAAAAGCCATATATTTTATCTTCTGTGTTGACTATAACAGCAGTTTCTTGGAGAAATCCTACATGCTAAGAAAAAGAAATCCAGCCCCCTTTATTTTCTCATAAATTCTTGTTGATTATTTCTAGCCAAATCACTCCTTCGAAAATATTTCCAAATTTCATTCAACAAATTGCTTCTGATAACTTCCTCACCGGGAAGTGAATCTATATTTGTTGGCTATTGATCCCTTGTATGAGCTGCATGTTCCACTTCATTATATTTGCCTTGAGAGTCTGAGCTTAGTAGGGGTGGAAATAAGATTCAGGTGTTTTCCTGAAATGTTGTTATACTGACAGGTTTTCTTTGGGCCTAATTTGTGATGACTACCTCCTACAATCAATCCTACCCATCTTCCTGAACTGATGGCTGTCATTTGTTGCTTTATTCCATGCATTTGTTAATTAACTTTATTCATTCAGAAATTTCTGTAAGTAATTCTCAGCCTATCAGCTGCTTGAGGACAGCCTGGCTCTTGCAGCAGCGGCATGCTCTCCCGGCTGGCGGCTCACTCTGGAGCTGTCAGGGTGCTACTCTTCACTGACCAAAAGTGATCAAACAGTCACTTTTTTTTCCCTTTACCCCTAGCTGTGAGTTCATTACGTGGCTCTACAAGGTGAAAATTTTACTGCTAGCCTGGATTTGATCTTGTCTTTCCTGCATCCAGACCTGTGCGTTTGGGGCATGCTGTTCCTAGCCCTGCTGTTGGCTGTTTGCTGCCCACCTGGAAGCAGTATTCCCTGTGTGCAGGTCTAAGTCGCTATGTCTGGTCTTCAGTGTCAAGGGCATTATCTTTTCTCATACTCTACTGTATAATCTAGTAGCTACTGTCTAGCAGATTTACACAAAGTCATGTAGAGGACACATAAATACAATGAAGAGTGAGGGAGAGAGAGACAATGCACAGTGTATGCAAGCTATCTTAAAGCCCGTGTCCTGATCACAAAGTCTAATTTAGGGAAGTACAAATTAGGGTTAGAACAGAATAGAATAGAATAGTTCCAGCTGGAAGGGACCTAAAATGAACGTCTAGTCCAGCCGCCAGGACAGATGGAGGTGGTTGCAGGACATGCGTTAATTTCAACACTTTTGAAGGTCAACACTTTTTTACTATTCATTATTTTATAGTGCTTCCCCAGTCTTCAAGGATCTCAACAATGTAGTGGACCATCCTGAAATTCTACAATATTATCTGCAGTAATGACATACCTCTTAGTACACTATGACAAAGAATAATGTATATTATTACAGGAAATCTGTTACCTAATTTTGGTATCTTGCACGCTCAGTGGTCAGAACCAAGTTTTAAGATGTTTAGATTCCTATTTTCCTCTTATTAATTCTTAAAAGTTCATTTGGTTCTTTGTTTGTTTTTTTTTTCTTTCCCAATGGATTTCCTGTTCTCTCTGTATTATAACTGCGCTGAAAACCAGTTTGCATTTTACCTATATAACAAGTGATAACATTTCTCTTTTTAATAACTGGGTTTATAATAATAGAATTTGTTATGGAGGGAAGCTACTTGTTATGACAACAGTAAGAATTTAAGCTACTTACTGTCTATTAAAGGAAAATAAATTTATTTAAGTAATTCTATTCCTATAAGCTTTCACTTAACAGAAGTGTGTGAAAAATCTTATCAAAGATAGGACAATCATTCTAGAAGGCCAGAACTTTTCTTGGAAACTGTAATTATTTAGATATTGATTGGGATAACAGGTATGAAAATTTAGGAAAACCTGATTCTAAAGATAATACAAGACTGTTTCCTTGTATAATTTACTTAAAATCTATATTAAAAACAGAATAGCAACCAAAAAGCTATTCTGTGTTTTGGGCTTGAAAACATCTCTTGTTTTAGTGACAACAGAAGAGGAAGACCCACCTATTGTATGAGCATAGCATACACTTGATGCTTTTTGATAAAAAAAAGACTGTTATTTGCTTAATAATGTTATCTACTCTTCTTGAAAGAGTAAAATCAATAAAGCAATACACACATACACTTTCATATATGTAGGCAGCTGAGAGTATATCCAGACTACTACTCAGCATAAAAATATTTTATCTTCAGCTTTGTCCTAACTACCCTTGTATAAAAATGTGTGAAGCATAAGTCAGCTAAGGCAATGGCTCCCTGGACATTTCCGTAACTTTAAAGCAGACCCTGTAACTCGTCTCTTCTGAATTAATCTTGCACTATTGTTTTTTCTGTTCTCCAGGTTTTTGTTGTTTGTTTTTTTTTTTCCTAACCCGGGTTCCTGATCAGCTTCTCTAGTGAGAACTGCAAACAAATGTGGTTAACACAAGTAATTAACATGAATGGTACGTTGGAGCTCTGGGAAGGCAATTATGCTATAACTTGCTTGAATAATAGCAAAATAACAAGTACTTCATTGTTCATTTTTTTGGGGGGGGTTGGTTTTTTGTTTGTGGTTTGGTTTTTTTTTTTCCCCTAAGAGTAACAAACAAGTGTTTATTTAGCCCTTTTCTTCAGCGCTGAAGATATGGGTAGGGTGTTTGTAAAATAGAGACAATGGAAAAAACAAAAGAACATTGTAGTAGTAAGACTCCACACTAAAGAATGATGCAGACAGCAACTGCTCCAAGGGAAGCTCTTGAAGAGCATGGACCTGAATCTCCTTTGTTTTGCTCCTCAGCAAGTACACTTACAAGTGCTAGGCTGAGATAATTTTTTTGCCATTCTAGCCTTGGGAATGTCTCATGACTAGATTTCACCACTATAAGATTACTATAAAAAGTATTAAGTATTGGAGAAAAAGACGTATTATTTCTGAGTGCTGTGGATATCTGAATGACAACTTTCAGGAACTTTTGTGGATGAGTCTGTGGTTTGAAAGAACTGTTAGTTTTGCCTTCAGGTCAGTTGGTCCAAGTCCCAGAAGAGCAAGGCCTTGGACCGTCGGTCTCAGACCATCGATCTACAACAAGGGATGCCTGTTATAGTTCCAGTGCAAGGAGTTCTCACCCTTCCATCAGCCCTTGGCTTCTTGTTGCCAGGCATGGAGTGCCACTTCTTAGTCATTCTGACACCAGTATTTGCGGGATGAAGTAACTGATCTATGTAAAAAAAAAAGAAAACCTTTTTAAAAGAGAGGTGGAAGTGGAAAATCTCTTTTTAAAATGTATCAGCCGCTGCCGGTCTCCCAGGTTGAACTGAGGAGCAGTTGCTTTGGCACAACTTGAAGATTTCACAAAACAGCATGGAAGTGAGAAGCCAAGTGATAGGCACTGTGATGAAGTGTTGCCACTGAACGCTTCAAATGGTGAGACTATGGTTCCTGCTCATCACGTGTAGCTCCTTGAAAACAAATGTATTTGGGGTCTGGAATTTCCACAAAAGCTTTTAAGCTTTAAATGATGTATCTTATGGAGGTTTTTAGTCAAGTGTGGCTAAAACTTTAAAGTCCCTTAAATCACAGATATTTAGCCTACAAAGTTTACTTGCGCTGCCCAGATTGTCTATGGAGATTTAAGTTCCTTAAACCATAGATAGAGCTTAGGCTTGTGATCGCTGTGGTCTCCAGCAATGAAATTTTCAGACTTTCTAAAGAGCAGCTGCTAGGAGTTAGGAGATTTTGAGCTTCGCTGTGTCTTTTGAGTTTTCTGAAGGGGTTACATCTGTGCTGGTTATTTGAAGATTTTATAAATTTTGCTGAACATTTGTTTCCATCTGTATTATCAGTGAAATTTCAAAAATATCCAGGAATTGAAGGTATGTATGCTGACTTTCAAAGAGTAGGTCTTCGATACCCCTTGGAAAGATATAGATCACATGGCCACAGATATGTTTATGTGGTTGATGATTTGTGGTATGTACCTATATAAAATACCAGAAATAGCATTCTGTATTGGGCAAACAAATATGAAACTAACAAAAATTATTAATATTAATTAGTTAGTTATAACAAAGACACTAGGTCTAATACCTCCAAGATTTTTAGAATGTGATTCCTCTCAGTTTAATCTAGCTTACTTTTTACTAATGGGATGTCTTTATTATGCAGATATCTGACCCCAGATTCTGGATTTCTACAGATCTTAAGAAGTAAACCTCTTAAAGGAAATGCCTAATTTAGCTTCACTGTCACGACAGGGGAATAAATGCCTGTGTGAACCTCCAGAGTAAAATCCTATTCACCTAACTTAAGTTCTTAACTTCTGTAAAAAGTTCCTCTGTGGTTTACAACTTAGGCCGTTTCCTTGGTTCCCTTTTAAGCAAAATTAATTTATGTTCTGCCTAGATGCAAATTTTTGGAAATTTAAGACCAAGTATAGCTAGTGTATGTGGCAGGTATCTTGATTTCTGCAATTTTAAGATAAACATAGGGAATGGTGTTACTCTTAGTTTAACTCATCCTGGTTTTTTAAGATAAGGTAGAATAAATTGCATTCTGGCATTCCCATGTTTGTCTTTAGAGAGAGCAAGACAGTGAGCTTAATTTTTTAAACTGATAAAACTGAGAGCCATAGTTAATTCCAGCCAGCTAATTAATAGAAATTTCAACTTGGTTGGCTGAAAAGAACCAACATCTAGACAATGTGACTACTGGTAACAATTTCTAAATAGGTGAGATGGAAATTATAGTCTATACAAATAGGAAAAACAGTTTGTATGGAGTGAATCAGAAATATTCTCTGTACAGCAGTGAATTTAGTATTTCAATGATGACTGAATAATGTCTTGGATAGTTTATTAACAAACGGTAATGTATACAGTAAATACAAACTCACAGCTTCTGTAAGCTGTCCTTCAGTATTCTCAAGCATGTAAGAGATGATATTTGTATATTAAGAGTAAGAGGGTACTACGAAGTATCTCACCTGAAGTAATAACTCATCTTCTTATGAAACATATCCCTTCTTTGGTTAACTACCTGACTGTTCAAAAGAGGAATAATAGAGTTAAGAATCCACAGGTTAAATGGCATGATGCTCATGCTATCAATCTAGATAGATTACCTTAACTTAAAAAGTTTGGTTCAACTCCCTAAGTCGAAGAATCTAATGATATTTGTGTTACCATGTCGTATCCAGGATGTCAGTATAGCAGAACACAGGATCTATGAGAGACCAGTAAAACCAAGGTCAAACAGGAGACATTAGGTCACTTGAAATATGACTAAAAGCCTATGTTTAGGAGGTCAAATTGAGTAGTAGGTAACTTTTTTAGTCTTATCTGATAGCACTCTAGATTACATTATCTGTCTTAACTAATCTGCCTTGATACAGAGCTTAGACGCGTGGCTCATCTCTTGATATGTTCCTACACACACCGAAATTAGGGCATCTGTTCTCAAGTTGAATCCTATTCCTATGATGCAGACATCTGAAGAAGTGATTCTGTAGCCTAAGCCTGTGCACTTAGTGTTGGTACCAAAGACCTCAGGATGGGACTGACACATATAATACAGAATTTACAGGACACCAGCACTTTTTTGGTGGACAGTCTGGAGCCCAGGTAGAGTATGCTAATGAGTCAAACATAATGCTAGATAACTGTGTCTCCTTCCTCCCTAATAAACCTCTGAACTCAGGTGAGATGGAACACGTGCACAGATTCGTAGTAACATTATTATTTTAATTACTTGAGGCTATATTTTTCTTTATTATGAAAATTATGTATGAACTTAGCTTTGGTATAAACACAGTGTGCAAGGGAGTGCTTTTCCACAGAAATAGACATGATTTTATATATTTTGTATTACTTTCATCTAAATGTAAGACTACTTTTTTTTCTTTTTCTGAGAAAAGGTTTTCCCAGCACTTTATTGTGATCTTTTATTATTTTGTTCTTTGTTTCAAATATTATTGTTCTAATTTCTGTTAAGAAAGAGCTGTACAAATAATAGCATTTTATGGACCTAGGGTTAATAAGTCAAATAGCAAAGAAATATTAATATAATATTTGTTTATGCAATATTAATATTATCTTTGTTTAAGCTAATAACACTACGTTCTTTTATCACAAGTCAGAAAACAGGTTTGCTTCACATAACCAACCAACAGTATCACTCAAACAATTAAAAGTTCTTCACTACAAAACCTTAAAACACCTTTGTGTTTAACAGTGAGCTCATTTCTTAGATGCATGGTCCTAAAACCAGTTGCTATAAAACTACTAGCTGATTCAGACAAAGTATGGTTATTGTTGTGCTGAAAGCAGGAGTTAAATGTCCTTTCACAGTTATAATCACCTGCCTTATATTTATATCATATAACTTATTCAACATATACAATTCCGTCACTTTCACTTGGAAAGTAACACATTTTGTAGTTACACAAATTTATGTAGAAATGTTCAGCTCAAATATTTACAAAAGCACAGAAGTGGAGCCACCTCTGGGAATGAAACAAGAATCAAAAGGCGAAGAGGTGTTGGAAAACACAGTATGAACAGAACAGCAGCTTGGGACTCTTAATATCTGAAAGATCAGAGTACCTTAATTTAAAATATTCTGTGCAAGGATGAAGTAGGAATTTACATATATGAGAAGAATGGCATCTGATTTAGATATTTGAACTTCTTATTTATTTGTGTTATAAATATGTACTACAAGTGGGTTTGATCAAGAGTCATTCTTATTAATATTTTAATGAAAAAGTAATGTCCTATGTTGAAAATGTGTGCTTTTTCCTATGTTTTTTTCAGCTCTAATAAAACTTTCAAATTTTCTGATGAACTTTGATTTTTTTTTTAATTTTAGTTTATTATTTTATTGACATTAATAATTTTCTCGTTTGACAAAATATTTTCATCAATGAGTTTCTCAGGTAGTACAAGTTACCAACTCAAAGCAAGACTATAACACAGAGCATATAATTTGTATTATATGAATTTTCAGAACCAAAGATCTGAGAAGCTTAAGTTTCCTCATCAAGTTTTCAGAGTGAAAAGCCAAAAAAGAGATTTTTGAGCCTTAGTCCTGTTTTGAAACACCAGAGCATATTTTTATTGCTTAGCTGAAAAATAGGAAAACACCACAAAAATAATTCTCTGAAATGTATTTCTGAAATAAATACAGTAGACAACTTTAATGTTTGAGTTAGAGAGAGTTGGGGACAAAAATGAAAAGTACTACCTTACAGCTCTTAGTTAAATTAAGATTATATTCAACAATATATTCATAATAGCTTAAACAATTTCTTACTGAAGAGGGTTTACACACATATGAATGTGTATTATACATTATATATGCAGTACGGTAGATCTAGTTAACTAAGCAATAATTTTGAGCAACTGGATTCTTTGCAGTCTCAGAGTTCCAAAATCATGAAAATATAGTGTAAAATAAAACCCCTAAATAACAAGGAAACAATGATATTTTGTGCTGTTTATTAAATTTAAAGGCTCAATCCATGCAAAGACTCAGAATTGTTTAATGTCATTTTATAAATATCACAATAGTGAAACATCTCTGTGCAAAGAGCTCAAAAAAGGCGTTTTTTAAATCCATTCCCTTAAGCCATGGCATTCGTCATTGTCATTGTGACAGCTGGGGATTAAGATCCCATAAGAAAGGCAGGGCTATTTCTAATGTCTGTGTCAGAGTTGCACTTGGTCAGAACTATTTCTCAGCTAATTGCAGTAGATGTGCGTGTGTTAGCTGCAGTAATTGTACATGGTCTCGATAAGTAGAGAAGGAAGAAGGAGAGGGTATTTGTAATCAAAGTACTTTCTAGGTGAATAAACATTGTTGTTCAAGTAAACAGAAATGCCTGTTCCATGAGTGTTGTATTTTAAACAATGTGTGCTAATTCTTCACCCTTCATCCAAATTTACAAGAATGAAGTCTATTATAGCATAAGAAATGCAATAAGCGTCGCCTCTGCTATGAGTTATTTTTAAAACGCAACAAGGTGAAGGCAGTAATACATGAAGCAGACGAATAGAAGAGCTTAGGAGAGTGTGCACATGCAAGTGCAATCTGCAGTAATATGCTCTGTAGTCTGAAATGAGACAGGGACTGGGATGGCCTGGAGGTACCTTAAGAACATGTCATGTTGCGGTAGAAAGGGCATTGCAGTGTAGCACATTGTCACTAGTGATTGGTGTTTCTACTCTTTTGGTCTTCATGTTCTATTCATGCATTTTTGACTGAAGTCAATAACCTATTTCTAAGAATCAGAAGCTAAAAGGCAAACATCAAGACATGTATGGAAATTAATATAGACAAAGAGAGGTAATTAATAAAATTATTGTATGACACTCAACAATGAAGAAGAAAATGATCTGCTCTTCTTTCTTCTCTCCTTCACCTACAAGGCATTTAAGTGCGTTATTTGGGATTATCAGGCTCTAGTTGTATCATTTCTGTACAGTTCGCTGATACCTCAGGGCTCTTATATTTGTATGACCTGTTCTTTGCCCACACTGAGCATTAGATATACATTATAAAGAAGTAACAAGCCTATGAAATTTTAATCCTAATTAACAAAATAGTGCTGAAATTGAGGTGAAAAAAAGACAGACAAACTATTAAGGTTTTACCAGTTTGATCCCAGTAGGGGGAAAAAAAAATTCTTAACCCAAATAGATAATCAGTGACACCACCAGTATCTTCAGGTCATGGCCCTATAACATGATGGGGGATCACAAACTAGCAAGAAGCTGTGCCTGTCGTCATCCTCCAGCCCTGAATAATGAAACATTCTATTCTGAAAGATTTGTCTTTTTCCTAACATCTTCCTAGTCCATCCTTCGTAATCCACACCACTGGTCAAAGTGGTTTTACTTGTAATGAAGCACTGCTTCTATTTTGCTGAAAGAAATTAGGTTTGGAGAACATTAGTCAAAGGTCCTGACACCATATTTTTCTGTGTGGCTAATCTATTTTAGTCAGAAAGGGAATCTCAAATTAATAAGGCCATTCATATTTGCAGATTTATGTTTTAAACATATTTGTAACTGGTGAATGGAAAGCCGTAAAATTGGGGCAGCTGGTGGGACCAGACACATATTGTTATGTGCAGCAAGGAAGCCCCTGGGGTCTCTGGAGTTTACTTTAGGGCCTGCAGTGTTAAGGCAATCCAATCTGGGGTACTTCAGGTGGGCAGCTTTCAGGACCAGTTCCGTAGCAGTGAAATTGCCTGTGAATATATCCAATACATTTCACTGCTTTCTGAGTGCCAAAGAGGGGAAAGCTTTACCATGAATATGATAGATTGTTATGGTTTTCTAATGGAAATTTGTGCAACAAAATGGTCTTCTGCAGTATGCACATTTCAGGACAAATCATTAAGTGTAACCTGTAGGAAGGCCCAGATTACAAAACTTATGAATCAGTGCCTACATTTTCAGTGGGCAGCATGGCAAAAGCTTAAGATCCTGAAAACACAACTCCATATTCCTAAGTGCATTTAGAGCTGTTAAATGTTTAACACAGCAAATGTCTAACTAACATAAGAATAGAAATGTGACATCATCCAAGTAAGACTTACAGAGGGAGGACACTAGAATTAAGTGTTGGGGAAGATAGACCCTAAATTCAGTGAAGTTAATACAATTCTATTTCATATATAAAGAGTAAAATACTCAAAGCAAATACTATTTGCGCTGTGTGAGGCATAGCGTTACCATCCCTCTTTGAGGGATTAGAGTCTTGAAAGCCTACTTTGAATTTTATAGCTTATATCCATTTTCAAATTAGAAATGTATAAGTGCAATCTCTTTTGAGTCAGGGGCAATATGGTAGAGTGTTGATGCATTACTACAATATTCAGTGCCAGTAGTACTTCAGAAGTACAAAATAATACTGTGCAGAACTTCATATACTTATGCAATCCAGGCATCTTCAACAATGCACATAACACTCCTTAGAAATGTAGCCCAGAAAAAGAATGTGTACTTGAGTGGATGTGAAGAAGTTAAATTACAACTATGCATTGTTTTTTCCCAGGACAGTTATCGAAATTACACATAGTCTTGAAAATTATAGGTGTTTTATAAAAAACAGTTGTTAGAAGCATCACAGGAATCATATAACTTTAATATGCAAATTTAAAATGGAAACTTGTGTCTCCAAGACATGGGGGAAGGGCCAATGTGTTCGAAAAATTCTCAAAAAATTATTACTATTTTTAATCTGAAGAAGCATTCAAAGTTTCAAATACTTTCAGCTAATGGAAAAGTTTGAGCTCCACAGAGTTTGTGGGTTGCTATTCCCTGTGACATGTACATTCCTGATGCTCCATAGGACATCTCCTTCTGCCAGAGAGCTTGACCTCCTTCCATGGGAGAGGTAAAGGCTAGAATTCCTCCTTAGTGCTAGCAGGCAGAAATAAAAGCTGACTGACTGAAGCTGATGTGCTTACTAATTCAGTCTTAAAATGTGGGCTTTTATGAAGACACGGTTTCTTGCAGAACAAATAAAATCTCTTCAGTGAAGGGTGATGATTATTTCTCTTTCACTTCAGGGAGAGACTTTAGTAACTCAAAAGCACCACAAAAAGCAGTAATAATCACCCTTCACAGATGAGATATCCTGTAGATATAAAATGCACAGTTGTCACCTCTCTGAGTCTTCAGTTGTGGAGTTGACAAACAAAGAGAAAGTCTAAGATTTCCCTTCCACGTAGACACACCTTAATTCTTTAAAATATCCTTCCCCCCATTCTCCCCCTTTTCTCTTGTAGCCTTTAAAATGCAGATCTACATGCAGCTGCAGGAGGAGATGTCTCTGTTGTAGGGAAAGGTGAGAGATTGTCTTAGTGAAATCTCCTGTGGACCAATGGAGCTTCCTAAAAGGTCTGGTTGAAGGTCCTTTTCTACTGTGCAAGGTCTACTTTGTCTCCCTTTGATTTCTGTGGCAAGCAGTCATGCCACATGGATATGACACATGCAGAGTACCTCAGTGTTAAGGACACCTCCCTCCCTTTGTCAGGATGAAACAATTTACCTAACACAAGGGCAGCCTGACATCAAAATTCAAATTCTTTTGACAATGAGCATAGGCAGCCTGTGTAGATAAATGGAGGTGACACCCATAGTGTTTTAGAGCAACTTCATGGATTCTTTGAATTGTACCCAACATCCAATTTCTTAATCTGGGGGTTTGCATGTGGTTTTCTCTGGAGGAAAAGGAAGTAACATATTAACCAGACATATGAACTTTCTAGGTGCTGGAAAGACTCTTCTGCTCTGCACAGAGGGGAATTGCAGCCTTACCTTTCCTGAATTTAAATAAATAAATAAATAAATAAATAAATAAATAAATAGATAAATAGAAATATATTTCTTATAAATTTATCATATGGAAGTCTTCAAACTGTATAATTGTAAGTTTCTGTGACAATATAGTTTATCAACAATGTAATTAGTTTTCTCTTTTTCTGCTAATTACAAGATACTTTCAATCCTGAACTTAGGTTAAGCACAGGTTGTGAATGAAGACCTGTGAATCTTTAACCTCCAAATTCTCT
The DNA here is from genome assembly GCF_964195595.1 of Calonectris borealis. NCBI lineage: Eukaryota > Metazoa > Chordata > Aves > Procellariiformes > Procellariidae > Calonectris > Calonectris borealis. The sequence goes on along the minus strand of NC_134312.1, from coordinate 140,740,158 downwards.
GACTATATTTTTCTTTCACCTTGAGTCAAGACATTTAACATTGGGGAGTATTCATTTTAACTGTTTTATTAGCATAGAAACATTCACCTCTCCTTCAAAAATGATCTTGTGATGATTAGTCAATATTTGTAGGGCACTTTGGAGATTTCCAGCACCAAGTACAAATTAAACGCTATTATTTCTCTGTCTATTCTTAGCCTTTCCTCCCTTTCTAAGCCTTGAGGGAAGTAAATAAGGTCAAAGCCTTTTTTAAGGAAAGTCTTTAGGAAAGACTTTAGGAAAGGAGGACTGCATGTTTTTAACAGTTAGATAATTCATCCCCTTCATAGCCACTGCTATCCCACTCCATTCTCCAATATGGTATAAGACTGATGTAACTAAGATGCAAGAGATGACACAATGTGATGAGTTGTTCTGCGTGTTATTTGAATTGTTTCACTTTCCAACAGCTTTTGTGGGTTGCTACCATGTTTCTTGATTCAACTTGGAGAATTAAATACAAAGCTGGTCAAAACTCAGCATTCTGCAAGAAAAAATCAATGGTTCTCATTTCAAAAGATAACCTTTGCAGTAATTCCTTTAAGAAATTTGTAACATTAAGAAATATCTTCTGTTCTGAAAAATTTTGAATTTAATAAAAATTAGTTTGTTTTATTTTAAGTTACATAACTGATTATGTTTTCACTATTTCTTAACTAGTCTGTGGCAGCATTACATAAGACATAAAATTGTAAATGACTAGTGATACAGCACAGTATGATTAATAATTTAAATTGTCTTTTTATAGAAATAGCAAAGAAGTAAACATACCTGCCACTTACTTAGAAATAATTCATCTTATTTTCTTCATAAAACTGACTTCTGTTTGTGTTGAAAAAGTTTGACAGAAATGAAAAGAAAATAACCAGGAAAAAATATAGCTGTCTTCAGTTTTCTTATTTTATCTTCCAATCATTTTTCTATGTCAATGAAAATAGCCTAAATGGATTTCCCCCCTCCCACACAGCCAAGAGTATTGGTGGCTGTGATAATTTTGTTCCTTCCAGTAATGAACTACGCTGGGGAAGGAAGAAGCCTCTGGTTATTTTATTGCAAAGCTAAATAAGCTGCCATCTATGGAAGATAAAAAGTTTTCATAAGTATAGCTCTATCTTTTACAATATGTATAAAATGAGACCTGAGGAGGTTTTTGTAAGACAAGAAGCAAGCCAATGGCTCTTGAGGAAGGATGGTTACTAGAGCAACCTATTAAACATTGCTTTATACTGTCAACTAAGCATATAACTTGCACTGCTGCTGATAATTGTTTTTACTTACAACCCAGAGTTTATTTATATGGAAATCTTGTAGCATGTTCTGGAACCTTGAAAAATATGTAACTTTACAACAGCTACCAACAGCTGAGGAAGGGCATGGCTGTGATCCTGGAACCTGAACTAAGAAATTTTGTCTTAGTGGGAATTTGAGATTTTAGTCCTTTTAAGTCATGAAAAGGTCAGAAAATGGAGGGAGAGAACGTACACCTCTTTGAAATAAAAATAATATCCCTTTTTTAGTTTGGAGGTTAGGTTCCTCAATGCTCGTAAGATACTTGAATAGACTGGAACTTTATATTTTAAAATGCTTCCTCATTCTCAACTAAAATACAGCCTTAGAAGTTTCCTCAAGTATTCACATCTTGTTCAACTTCTGGACACAGAAGAACTGAAAAGACCCTTAGTGCTGACGGTACTATGAACACTTCGGATCTTCCTCACCAAAACAGGACTGTTAACTGATTTGGGGAATAATCAGGTCTAACTGTACTATGCTGCCGTAAGTCTCATCTTCCCGGTACCACACACACTGTTACAGTTCAAGAGCTCTAACAACCCAAGTTTATAGTCATGTTTGTTCTATCATCTTATAGCCACCAACTAACTGGTGAAGAAAAATGTATATCAAATCTCAAACTCCAGTAAGCTATAATTTAGGTAAGAATTGCAGATAATACAATAGTCAGACAGGGCAGGATGTAGAAACTGCCACTTCTGATAGAGCCGTCATAATAGGTCCCATTGTTATACCGCACTAATTGTTCTAGCCCCCGTTTTTCTCATATCTGACCTGTGTGTTTTCCTTTTGGAAAGAGCTCTTGCTGTGCTTGTCCTGCATCTGCTTGTGTATTCAGTGTGGACAATTTCTCTCTTTGTTTTGCCAGTTGTTTTTGGCCTCAGTCAGAGACAGCTTTTAAGTTAAATGGCCATCTGGCAACTTCTCTCCTCTTCAAACTTCTCTGAAAGGAAACTCATTTAGCAGGTGCACACTAAGCCATTGGCAAGTTATTGACAAATGAAAAAAAGAGGTCAGCCTAGACTGACATGAGCACCCTTCTGAGCAAGAGCATTACATGCCTTATAAAACAGAAAATTGACAGTCAGAGGACACAGTCTTAGAAGCCAGACACATATTTCTAGATGTGCTATTTCATTTTTTTTTAAACTACAAAGATTAGTATGTCAGAAATAGAAACCAAAGACAAAGATGTACGAGTGCTGGATTTTCCATTTATACTTTTGTACTCTGCTACATAAAGCATTTGTCTGGGGGGAAAAAAAAAAAGAAAGAATGGGTAATAATCTAAATGAGGCGTCTTCATTACACTGCTTTTCTAAGTTAATCACTTCCAGGTATGTAAATTACCTGTAAGACACAATGTGTCCAGTTATTTATGAAAGATGATTAGGAACAGGCCATCTGAGTCTGGTAGACAAAACTTTTTTTGGAATGATTAAGGTAGGGAGAAGAAAAAAATTAGAATAATAGGGGTTTTTTTAGATAATTTGTATAAGAAAGGATACCTTTAATGATGCAGATAGTAGGCTCTGATCATAGAAATTAAAGTTTTAGGTGAAATTATTATGTCATTATTCACACTGTTTTCAGTAAGTGAGTCAAACTTTAATAATAATTAGGCAGGGCTTCAGGCTCTGACTTTTGGAATACGTTGCATCAGATCCGGTAGGCTGTTTTTACATTGTTAGGCACTAGGTCTGTGATTCAGACACTCAGCTATTTGCCTCACCTAATGAAGAAAATCAGATCTTCTTGTAATAAGCATGCATTGACACTGAGGAAATGAAGCAATTATTGTCATGCTCTTCTAGGATGCTACAGAGACACCTAATATCAAAATCCTGCCTAATATTGCTCTCAAGTCTGTATCTAGAACAAGTATTTTGAAACTTCTGAGTTGAATGAGAACATTTGGAGCTGTGATTCATTCCTAAACATTGAGTGCTTAGAATTATGCACAAATGTCTCCAGATGAGCTAAAGAGAGCAGAAGGTTGCATTAAACTTCATTTAGAGTGTAATTTTAATATATTTACACTTCACAGTACAGTCTGAGACCTTACACTGGCAGGAGTATGATCAGTTATGGGAATATGTATGTATTATGTCTTGGACCTTGAAGGATCAAAGCATATAAGCATTTTAAACTATTTGAATATTTTTCTGTTTAGTGATAAGTGTCATAGGCCCAGGAATAACTTCTCCTAGATGTAAGCAAACACAGTTTTTGAACAGGAAAAGCATGGTATCATGAAAAAAACATTTATACCTTTCAGACATCAGTCGAAAATGAGGCTAGAAAGAGCAGCAGATAGTGGTAGGTAAAGGTGATAAGAAAGTCCTTGCAGATGTTGCTTCCACAGAAGGGGACTGAATAACATGCTTTCTGAAGGACAGTGCACATCTGAATGAGTCAAGACTTGTTCTAAACCAAGGTAAATATCTTGTATTTCTATCTGTACACATCAACGTCTCTATTACTAATATCTTGACACCTTCACCAGTAAATCAAAAAGAGGAAGGGAGCACGTAAACATGATAGCATGTAAACACACCAGACATTCAGGAGATGACCCGTGACCAAGTGCTATGCACGTGGCTCTCAGGAGGCTGCACCAGAGGGAGTTATCCCTAAGCAGAGAACATGAGTTCCTCTGCTCTTTCCTGGGCCTGGAGGAACCTACACGTTTAGAAGTGTAGTAGTCTGGTACGTGTGTGGTATGCAGACTCAGAAAAAAGATAAAGAACAAGTGAAATATCTTTAAGAATGTGACATGATTTTTTTTAAAACACTTTGTGAAATGGGACTTTGTGAAAGAGAGAATTGGAAATGGAAAGCTTTAGAATTAAAATTAATTTAAATAAACATCTAGAGTTCAGATATCCACATCTGAGCTAATCAACCTGGGCTTCTTTTAAAGACAATGGAGAAAAAATAGACACTTGTAGAGAATGTATTATAGAGTCTGTTCCAATATCTCTTTAAAATTAAATAAATCATGTTTTAGAAGTGTTTTATTCTCTCCATTGACTGTAACTCAGAAGTCTATCATATACATTTAGATAGTGAAAGCACAGAGTATGTGAATGGCCCCATAGAATAGATAGGAAGAAGGAATTGTCCTCTCAGACAATAACTTGCTAGACCATTTTCTAGAGTATTGCTGAACTGTGGTCCTGAAAACCAATCTTCTGCTGAAGTTCCTAATGAATTGACTGCATAGAGTGTCTGATGATGATCTCATTAATTGTACCATACTTGTACTTCCTGTAAGTTTACTGAGTTTAACTGCCTTTTCATTTTGTTACTGCAGCAGACAGAAAATTTTGCAAAATTTTTTTCTGAGACTTGGCTGAAATGTTTTTTGGAGGACTTTTTTTAAGGAACCTATATCTGAAAATTCCTCAGAAAGTTTCTGCAAATGCATGTAATTGTTAAGGTTGTTTTAATTCTGAAACTAAAATATGAAAAGTTCTGAATGGCCATAAGTCACTGAAGACTACCTTAATGTCTATCCATACTGGTATTTCAAAGAACTAGAACTAGAACTACTATATGGAGAAAACTTAGTTATGGACTCCCTGGGACTGAACTGTTATGTTACCACTTTTCTTTTTCCAGTGCCTGAGAGTTTCTTCTCAGATGTGCAGTATCTCATGTGCTTGTGTTTGGATTTTGTCACATACCAAGATAATAGATTCAGTGTCATTGCCCGGATCTTATATGGATAATTTTCACACTTTTAATATTTTACAAGTAGTTGTTATTTTTTTTATTGATCTCTATACTCCTTTATTGGACATATATATACTTTCTTAAAATATGATTGTATTTCATTATTAGTTGCTCATACTAAAAAAACTCTATTAATTAGTATTTAATACTTTTCACACTATAAAGAATTCTTTAATAAAACGCTTGTTCTGAACTGTTAAGGACTTATTCTCTTTCAAAGAGTTAAGCATAATGATTGCAACATTTTAAATTATGTTATTTTGTCTATTTGTAACTAGTTGATTTATGTTTATTTGTTTGGTTTTGTTGTTTTATACATGTTAATTACTAAAATCAATAAAAATCAATAAACTTATGCAATGCATGATTTCCTTTGAAATTTTGTTCCATCAGAAATACATCTATAGAGGAAAATAATAGTCTAATGGAACAACTAGGCATTGCAGTTTCTTGAATGCAGTATTTCTGATGGATCTTGTGCATTACCATAAGGCTCAGCGAAAGCTGCCTTCAGTGTATTGTAGACAGAGCTTTCTGTAATCAGCCTTGGGCATTGGTAGCAGTACAGCTACACTCTTCAGAGCTTACAGTGGGCTACAAAAGCCACTGAGAAGGAGACTAAATTAGCTTAAGTCAGCCTTGGTGTTGCTATAGCTGTAGTAAAGACATAGGAAATATATATTGTACTGTTCATAAAAGATCATACTGTTCATAAAAGCAAAGCATGTAAGTTATTACATACTGGATTATACAAAAACTAATTTAGAGAAAAATAGTTGGTAGATTTATAATGCTAATAAGATCATGTTATAGGAAAAGATGTGACAGTGTCTAAATTCTGTGTATGAGGTATTGTCAATACACAGAGAGAAACATTAAAATTTAAATGTGCACATTTGGTTACACAAGAATCTATGTGATTAACTTAAATACAGGTACATAAATGGTATGTGAACGCAGAGCAACCATAGGTGAAATGACCAAATATTCTGGGATGGCTTTAGATATTTCAAATTATGTTGAAGTATCAGTTTCTTGTCTTAGCTTGATTCTTTTTAAAGTCTTACTGAAGCTGAGGTGAAGGAATGTTCACAGGACTGTGAACAAAAAAAAAAAAAATATTGAAAGCAAAAAAGTCTCAAATCTTCTGTACTGGTCCAGTTGGTGGTCATGCTACTACTGAAATCCTATGCTGTGTATAATATCATGACCTTGAAACAGAACTGTTTCTATTTGCTCTAAAAGAAGAAATGCCCTGAGAAAAAAAAAGCCAGGTACTAAGCTTAATTTTGCTAACAATATGAATTTTCTCCCAGTACTTACTTTCTCTGCAGCTGTTGGTTCATAGGAGTCCTTCTTAAGAGGAAAAGACTACGTTGTGTGAGACAATATACAAACAGAAAGCACTAAACCTCAACTAGACCCAGATCTGTGTTTACAACAAAACTTCAGGACAATCAAATATACAGGAAAGTTTCAGTTGCCTCGTTTTTAGAGTGTTAACAGTCCAAATACTTGAGCGGGTATACTTTTCATCTTAATCCCTGAAGAGCACTTTGATAATGTGAGGGGGATGGCCAGTTGATATATCTTTAGCTGTAGCATTTCCAAGTATGATTTAATATGCTTGACACTAGGAAATGAATCCCAATAGCTTAAAATATTGTATTTTTCCAATGGGTAGAGTTTATATTGGTTGATACTATCTCTGAAAAAGATTGCATTAAGACAAATCTGAATATTTTTTCTTATCGAAACCAGTGATTATTTACGTGAATATACAGTCCATGTGCTAAAAATGCAGCTTTAGGAAACTTAAAAATCATGTTTGGTCTGCAAATAATTTTTGACTCAGAACAAAAATGAAAATAATTTATAAAACTTTATATCATTCAGTTCAATGGTTGATCAAGCAGTATGACTCATTTCTCCATCTTGATCATCAAGGGCAATTACATTTATATTCCTAACAAAACTCCAAAAGTATGCAAGTGAGGGAAATAGGAAGCTCACTCAGAACTGAAGAGAATATTTAGAAACATGGGGGATTACTCTAAACACTGAACCCCCAGCTCTGCTGTTTGGACTATGCCCTAAATTGTAGGGAGGAGAGATTTAGCAATGCAAGGAGCATGTGCTTGTAAAGTTGCAATTAAAAAATAATTTGTTATTAGCTTTCCAAGTGACTTTTTATTTCCAATCTTCTAACCAATATTCTATCTTTATTTTTTGCTTCTGAAGAATCTTTTCTTAGTTTTATTGTAAGGCTTCTCTGTTGAGAGGAACAGGTTGAGTCAGGGTGAGACTGACAAACCCATGTTGCGTTGTCTGCATGGAAGTAGCAAATCCAAGCAAAGTAGTGTGTGCTGGCATCCTGGATTGAGTTGCACATGTGCCTAGGGAACTAAAGGAGCTGAAAAATATTTCCTGCTAAGCTGCAAAGAAGCAACTTGGGAGTCCCTACTCTGCTGACTTCTGGGAAGACGTTTCCTGTGGCAGGTGTAAACCATTGCTTGTTTTTCTCCAAGGACCAGGTGGCTGAGAGACAATTCTGGATCTGGATGTACCTCAGATGATTAGCTCACTCTCTCCTTCTCTCTTGTCTTGTCCTCTTCACTTCTGGTCCAGTTCTGTTCTACTTGCCAAACTCATCTAACCTATTCCTTCACTCACTGAAAGATTATATGCTTGCTACAGGGGATATTTATATTGGTGGGGTTGAAGAATGTACGATTTACTTGGCACATATTGTGCAAAAGCACTTTCATAAAGCCTGATGAGATAAGCTGCTTTTTACATCCATAGCCTGTTGCTCATAAGAACAGGGATGGACAGGGGTCATTTCGAGGCATCTGGATTTGGCATATCAACACATGACAGTGCATAATAAAAGTATTTCTACAGTGTCCAGTTTTTTACTACTTCCATATGCCCTCCTCATTTGACACTATGTTAAAACACAGTCCTCCAGAAAATGAAACATTAGGACTTTCATTAGTCCTTTTTTGGGGAAGCAGTGTTCATTGATTTGTGTGTGAGACTACACACACAGTGATCAGTGAAACTGTGTGACCTGCTATTTGTCAGAATTTATAAATTGGTCAATAGAGAAAAATTTAAGTGTATAGAAGTGGTCTTTACAAGGAATTGTTGCAGGCAATTATGATATTGTACACATTTCTCAATATCATCATACCATATTATTTCTCCATAGCAACTCCATTTACAGCTCTTATAGAGCTGTAATATTTCAATGACATATTATTAATACATTCAGCTTTTGTAAAAAGACTAAGATAACTTGCATTTTTTCTAGCAAGGCACACGTGAGACAGTAATGAACTACTCCTTCAATTTTCATTTAACATTAATACAATTCATCAGTAATATACAGACGTGTTTATGAACACAGAAGGATATCAGACACACAAACATGTATCAAGCAGTTACAATGGACTTAAATGTCTATTAATGTTTCAATTTTTAATGGTAACTAAAATAGCTATTAAAACAATGTTGTAATTTATTGTAAACTGGTAACACATGATGTCTTTATTTTTAAAAAAATTATTTTGCTTTAAACACATTCGTAGTGAGATCAATAGAACTGAAACAATTTGTTTATATGAGGGCAGAAGCCAAAGTTCTGTACTTTATATTTACCCATTCATTGATATTGTTTAACAAAATTTATTGCTCATTTTTTGTAATTCCAGTTTTATGGTTTTTTTGTAATTAAGAGAGAAAACAGTAATCTTATAATCATTTATTGGGGACTTCTAAACTTTATCATCCAAGATCTTTGTATTACACAAACCTCTTCCTGGTAGGAAGACGACGTTATACAAATATTCATGGAGCTCAGGTCTTAAAAACACACTGTGACTGACATTCATATTTGTTATTTCACAGGCTAAATTATTTCATCCCACATTTTTGTCCGTTCAGTCCTGAGGCAGTCAAAAGCATGACAGTAATAGAATATTTAAAAAAAAAAAATATAAGAAATCATTTGGGAAACAATGTGGTGTTGGGAAAGGATAAAGTATTTGGGTATAACTGTAGTTGCATCTTTTTCTCATACAGACGTTTTATGGCTAATTATACATGTAGGGAGCTGTATGACTTTGGTACACAAATGTTTGGACAAGAATGAGTGATGTGGAAAAACTTGTTCATAGAATAATGCTAAAATAATGATGTTGAAATGGAAGGATTTTGTGGGGCAGTCAAAATGTAATTGACATTTCTTACTGATCACTGTGAAAATCAGTTTGTTTAGAAATGGTTTGTATGATATAAAAAAGGTTAACATAAAAATCTTCGTGTCTAGAAATGAGGACTATGGTTGTGTCAAGCCAAACCAAATCCTAGCTAACAAGATCTGCCTGACAAGGTGTTGTGGAGATTATCATAAGGAAGAAAAATGCAAAACTTGAAAAATAAAATATCTCTGTTTTGGCCAGGTTAAGTGAATTCATAAATGGACAACCAGAACAAGGTATCTGTGGGGGAGGCAGTAGGAACTAATGGAGGTAAAGCTGTGGTGATGGGGAAAATCTACAAGCCGTCAAAGCCAAACCCTGAAACTATAAACATGAGTTCTCTCAGAGACAAATCTTGAAGACAAAATAGGAGAATATCCTGAAGACTTCCCAAAAAAGGAGCAGAAGATTGTCAAAATATAAGCAGAACAGAGAGATAAGAGTGAAGAACAATGCACAAAAGCCTAGGATAATCATAATGAGCTTTGGCTTTTAAAATCATGATAAAAGGTAGTCATATTTTCTATTTCAGCATTTCAGTGCTACAGTGGTATAAACAGTTTAAGAGACTGAAGAGCCAAGAGAGGAAAACAAAACGTTCTTCCAACTTCACAGTTTAATGAAATCTGATACTGAAAGCCACTCAGGAGAGAAATTAAAAACATATGTAAATAAACTTACTTTCTCTGAGGAACATTGTCAATAAGATACATGCTGACGGAGATCAGAGAATAGTGCAGATGAGCCATAGTTTCTGTGTTCTACAAACATTAGACTTCTTGCAAAAAGTATTGATGAAATGGAGTTGTGCCTGCAGTAATCCCATATATAAAATATCATTTGCTTACCTGAAATATGGGATGGGTGAAACTGAATTTCTTCAGAAACTAAAGAAAGCAACTTATATCTAGAATTCTACCATATTCAGATTTCACATTGCATGAATGGTATCTTGCCACTAAGTGTTCAATTTGAGGCTGGGCTACTTGGGTGAAATCTCTGATGCATTTTTATGGATTTACTCTTTTGTTGATGCTCCAGAACTGTAAAATTTAGCATGATGCCCTTACTGTCATAGGTGTCTTTCATTTTGATAGTGAAAATGAAGTTTTATTAAGTTTTGGTAGATTCATATAATGGAATCCATAAAGGGAAAAATTTAGAAGCATTGGTGACTATCAAGCAATATTCTTAATTTTAAAATTACTTTGACACCTCTTTTGGAGTACTTCATAATAGCAAAGTGACTATGACTCAGGTAAAGAAGTAAAGAATGCTGAAAGAGAAGACCATTTAAAGATATGAGTAAAAATGTTATCTGTATTTTTTGCTGCAGATACATAACCTATTTTAACCCAAAGGCTTTGGAATGGAGCTTCTGACACAGGTATGCCAGGGAACTCAGACAGATGCTAAATAAAAATAAGATAATATGTTTATTTTATGGTGTTATTTATGCATTTCAGTTTAAAGGACAATTCAAATTATTCCAATAATTAGTATTTCATAACAAAATCCATTTTACAGTAAATCCAACCTTCAAAAGACCTTGGGCTACACTGGTCTTTATACACTTACCTGATAGGTTAAAAATATTGAATATTCCCCTTCTCAAGGCCACTGCATTTCTTTATCTTTTCTGTGAATAAGACTCAGCTTATCCCAACTCATCCATTTAGAGGTCATGTGTGAGATAAGTCTCTAAGGTTCTTTCACAGTTCTTACAAATCTAGTCATTCTGGTCAAAAAGTTATTCAGTTCACCCTGAGGTAGACAGTGAATGGCAGATTGGTTGCTTTGCTCTTTAGCCAGTTTTCCTGAGCAGAGCTGTGGTACAGAAGGGCAAGGAGGCATTAAAAAAATATCATGGTATTTAGTTCAATTAGTTTATAGTCAACACTTGATTGCTCTTTGACTAGGAACTCTGTTTTTGATTGTTTGATCCTTATGCACAGCAAGCCAACCACTGTAGATACCGTGAATTTGCACAATTCAACACTCTTTCATGGTTGTTTGTTGTGTCTGCTTCCTTTCTACTGTGCAGCAGGGCTGGAGGGTTTAGACATTTCTTTGAAGAGAAAGCTAAAATACTGCAAGTCACTTGACTTAGAAATAGTCTTTAATTGCCCAAAGATTTGGTCTTAGGTGAGTTTCTACTTGTTGTGAGAGAAATTGCTGAGGATCTAAAATTCCTTTTGGACTAACTGGCTGCTTGCTTTCTGATACACAGGAAGGTGTTAGTGACGGTATTTTTTAAGCCCTGGAAAGCCTTCTTGTTCTTCTTATGCTTGCTACAGTGAAACCTTGTTAGCAGGGTAGCCCTTTATTTCAGTTCCTTGAGCAAAATGTGCTTGGACTGATCCATGAACACTTTCAATGAGATGCTCCAATATGATCTTTTTATAGTCTAGGGTAATGGTCAGAGGATCTGTCACAAATGAGTGGCTGCTTAAAAAATCACCATCAAAGATATTAGGAGAAAGTGATTTTAATAGAGATTTATAAAAGCGTGACTTAACAGAGTTCGATGGCAAGGTTCACTCTATCACTTACTACATGGATGAAGTATACAAAGGAAAATCTTGTTATAATTGAGCTAGAATGAATTGTAAAGAGACCGAGGATGAAAAGGGTAAGAGACACCCTCCCATTGAGTCACGAGGTTCAGAGAAGACCTGGCTGGATCCAATCTTAGTCTCAGACTTGATCAACAGTTTATGTCTAAGGGATTATATGTGTTTACCAACAGTCTAAGGTTCATTCGCAGTTTATGGTGGATCACAAGATTTTAACAGCACTTAATCATTAACTAATTTAACATTTACAAAGTAAGTTAGTAAAGTCTACTACAATCATGACAGTAACTTAATCATAGATTATGTTTACTATTTGTTCACACACAGGCAGAAATATATATATACATGTACAAAAGGTACCTGTTAAAAATTCCCCTCAAGCTCCATAAAGGAATAGCCATATAAAATGTCTCAGTATTTCTCTCAACGGGCAAGGGTTGAGCTTCGAGGAGTGAAGGGGTTCAGCCCAGGTCCAGGGGTTCAGCTTTCGGCGATGGTCCTCTGAATGTCTCAGACCCAAGAGGTCGCGAGCTCTGAGAGGTATCCCACTCAAAGGGAGATGCTGGGCGCAGCCCACTGCAGTCCAGGAGAGCTCAAAGGGTCTCACTAAGGACCACCGTTTATAGGTTCGTAAGATGATTGGCTTTAGTCATCTGTAAATTTCCATTCTGGCCACAGTCCCAGGTGGTAATTACTAAAAACTCTCAAGGTTTCAGTGTTCTTCACTTGAGCTGTGACCCAGATAAGGGTACCAGGGGATGATGCCTGGGCCAGACAGTGGGAGTATATTCCCAGCCTCAGCTATGCAGAGTTTCTGATACAGTCAAGAAGCGCTTAACCGCCAGCCTCAGTACACCAAGGCCAAGGTTTCATGGGAATTTCTGAGATCAAAAAGTGGCCCAGGAAAAGGGGTGTGTGAATGCACCACCACAGCATCCATTGAGAATGTGGGGGATTCAAGTTTTTATTCTGCCTAAGGAAATTCAGATTCCTCCTATTTCCTGGTGGGTCAGCTAATCAGTAGGCTACAGGGTTTTTGGGGATGTTCAATATTAGAAGCAATCAATATTGCTCCAGCTGAAACTTCACAGAAAAGAACACAAAAGTCATTCATAGATAGGAAACACAAGGATTAATAGTCTTTCGTTGCCTGATTTAATAAGTATTTACATGGAAAGGGGAATAAAATTTACTGGCTGATCCTAGGATTGTTCATGTATTTAATTTGTGCAAACTACCAGCGAAAAATGCATAAGAAAATAAGAAAGCGGGGACAAGCAGTCAGAATGCTTGCATCTGTAAGTAGCATCCCTAAGCGTAGATGACTATACTATATATCCTTCTATTTGCCTAACGTTTTGTTCATCTATTGATCCAGATATGTAATGGATTTTTAGAAAAGTAGTACTTCACATTTCTTCACATTGAAGAAGAGGTGGAGTTTCTTTTTGCCTCTGCCAGTATTAAAATCTTTAGGCTAGGCTGATTTTAAGAAAGATCCCTTCTGTTTCTAAGCATCCAGAAGTCTTTAAATATAAAGATAGCATGAAACACTTACTATTAGTTATTCTCAGTGCTACTGACATTTCTGTCACCTTCTGATAATGAGAGGATAACTGTAAGTCCACCACATCTATGTAGCTAGAACTAAACAAGCAGGAAATGTAGTGTATGATGGTAATTCTGTGGCTTTATTTGAGTGTGATGAGTTGGATTTATTGCAGTAATCAGCACAAGAGTGTTTTCTCCTTAAATTATTTCCATCATGACTAGACTCTCCTTGTATGTTGCAAAAGACTTGTTTCAATGAAGAAACAGTTCTTGTCTTAGGCAACACTGTGCTTTAGTTTGTGCTAATGAGTTAGGGAGTTATTATCATTAATTTGTTTACTTACACATGAGGCAGAATGTTGATACAAACAACTTTCAGAATAGGACAGAACCTGTTGGCCCATTCAAGTCCCTGCCTCTCAGTACTTATGTCCTGGAGAAATATCCTGGGAAATAGAATGGGTCAAGGAAACAAAGCAAACAAACAAACAAACCAAAAAAACCCCACAACATTTTGGTACAAAATCTAGTCTTGGTGAAAAAAAAAACAAAAAATGGCATTTTAGAAAAATGTTGCTAAAAGACAAGACTGATTTGAGACAGAACCTGGGGCAGGGGAGCTGGCAGCTTGCCTTGGGAGATGTGGTTGCTGATGTCTCCGCTGCATGAGGGCTAGAGACTTCAGTTCCATTGAGCGTCTGCGTGCTCCCAGGTATGACATGGCTCAAAGTACTTCTTTCAGACCTGTCCTTATGACACTTGATGAGTTCGGTTCTCCAGAGAGTCTTCTAGTTAAAGAAAGCATATACAGTTTCAAAATTTTTTTTCCTTCCACATTTTAGGTTTCCATTTTCATTACAGTCAGAAATGAAAGCTCTTTCAAAATGTTAGAAATTTCCACACATGGAAATTTTGACCATTTCTCTGGGGAAGCACAGCTGTATCTTTGCAGATTGAATTGGCAGAGATACCAAAATATGATAAAATGGATTCTCCTTCACACGCTTATTCATTCTCTCCAAGTAAAATCACAGAGGAAAAGCCAGAGTTTCTACATTTGCAGAGAATGTATGAAGATCATGAGACCTGAAATGCAGTTTCTAAATACTTTTGTGCATTTAAATATATATTAGAGTCTTAAGTCTTAATTAGAAACAAAAACAATAGACAAACCTGTAATACTTAGGTAGAAGAGGAAAAATTAAAAGCAGAAAGAACAAGCAATGGAGTAAAATCCTCATGGCAATAGAAGAACTCGTTACAAGACGCTCTTTAATAATTTTAAGCTAACCCTATAAACACAACAGAGAAAGATAAATATAAATTTCAGATAGAAAATACAGATAAGAAACCATTTAGGAATTTTCAGCTTACTTGTTGCTGGCTCTGCTTTGACCAGCAATACATGGAAAAGTAGTATTAAAATAGGCAAACTAACTGTGCTTTACAAAAGATACTACAAAATCAGAGAGATGCATTGTTACTCTCTTGCAAATTAGTTATCTTAAGTTTCCCTTAACATCTGTTTCCCTTTGTTTTTTCTTCATCCTTTTAGATCTGCCAACAGAAATTTATGGCAACTGAGATCGATTAGGATCACAGCTTTTACTAATAAATGCCATAGAACTAAATGAAACAATAACATCTTCTTCTGGATTTAAAAGATGATTTTTAATTCCTTCTATTTCCTAAGGTCAATTGTTTTATTTTTCTTCCTGTTCAATCAATACGTAAAGGAATACAGTCTTCCTAGTTTCTGACTCCTACACATGCAGCAATTGTGTATCTACTTAATTTCATTTTTACTCCTGGACTGCTTTCTATAAGGTTTGCCTCTCAGGTTTTCTTAAATTTTCACACCTTTCCTAGTTCTTTTTCTTTTTTTCATTTTTTTTCCTTGACCTTCAAAGCAAAGACTTACTATATTAATCCTGTGTCTTTGTCAATGTTCTAAAACCTTTATTTTCTACAGATGTTAGAAGCTGTTACATGACTCTCAGATATGATTTCTTAGTCATGCTTTAGAGTTCAGGATTACAGTTCTGGAAAATATGGCATAGATGGGTTTTGTTGTCTTAGTTCTTTGCATGTTTAGTATTCTCTACAGCTTATTTTCAACAGTTTTGTTCATAGATATTTTCAAACATGATTTTTTTTCTCTTTTGTATTCTATTCTAAACTCTTTACTAGTTTCTGATTATACTTCAGCATTTGTACATTCCTTCCTGTTAAATGTCTATGAAGAATCATTTGTCATACAGGTAAAAGAGGTTGGGAGCATTCCACTGAACTTTTTTAAGAGAAACTGTGGACTTATCAAAAAACAAGTCAGCTGGAGAGAAAGACTTCATTTAAGTGAGTATCCTAATAAAAAAAAAAAAAAAGAAAATTTAAGAGGAAAAAGTAAAGATTTTCAAAAACATTCTATTCCAAAAGTTTCGTTCATCAATTTGTAATATCTTCCTTCTGAGAATGACATTAAGTTATATTAAGAAAACTTAAAGAATAAATATTTCAAACTTTAAATTTTTCAACTACCTTGATCAATTTTTCTACTTTGGAGTGTGTTTATGAAAACCTAAGATATCAATTTCCTGTCTCATTTCAGGATGGAAAAAAAAAATCATAATCTAAAGAACTTTCATGGAGCAGGAAACCATTTTCTGTGCAGAAATAGGTCAAAATAGGCAGCTATAGGCAAAGCTGCAAGGTCACAGTTGAATGCAGTGCACAACTTTGGCACCTCAGAGTACAGTGGGGTTTGCTAAGAAGGGAAAATACGTCAGATTTCTAATGGAAGCTGCTCCTGACTTGGTGAGATAGAAGTAGTCTGTGGTGGTGGCAGACGTAAGGAGCCCAAAAGGCCAGTGTAGTTTATGGGGCTGAGAGGAAGAAAACCCTGGAGGCTGGAAGGAGATCTTGAACAGGGGAGGAAAGAGCACTGGTGTGGGAACTAGAAGTGCCCAGCTTGTCAAAACGTCTTGCTGCAGTTCAGTCTCTCATTAGCAGACAAAATACAAGTAATATAGAAAAGAAAATAGGGCTTTATGCAGTGGCCATCAAAATCAGAAGGCAATTTCCTACCACTTTTAGGGCATTTTGAATTAGATCTATTATATATGTATACCATATTTGGTTTAATATTAATAAGCAACTTCATCAACCCCATGCAACACTACAGACTTGAGGAAGAGTGGCTGGAAAGCTGTCCGGAAGAAAGCTGGGGTTGTTAGTCAACAGTTGGCTGAACATGAGCCGGCAGTGTGCCCAGGAGGCCAAGAAGGCCAACGGCACCCTGGCCTGTATCAGAAATAGTGTGGCCAGCAGGAGCAGGGAAGTGATTGTGCCCCTGTACTCGGCACTGGTGAGGCCGCACCTCGAATATTGTGTTCAGTTTTGGGCCCCTCACTACAAGAAGGACATGGAGGTGCTGGAGCGTGTCCAGAGAAGGGCAACGAAGCTGATGAAGGGCCTGGAGAACAAGTCTTATGAGGAGCGGCTGAAGAAACTGGGGTTGTTTAGCCTGGAGAAAGGAGGCTGAGGGGAGACCTCATCGCGCTCTACAACTACCTGAAAGGAGGTTGTAGCGAGGTGGGTGTCTGTCTCTTTTGCCAAGGAACTAGTGATAGGACGAGAGGAAATGGCCTCAAGTTGCGCCAAGGGAGGTTTAGATTGGACATTAGGAAAAATTTCTGTACTGAAAGAGTGGTCAGGCCTTGGACCAGGCTGCCCAGGGAAGTGGTGGAGTCACCATCCCTGGAAGTATTTAAAAGACGTGTAGATGAGGTGCTTAGGGACATGGTTTAGTGGGCACAGTGGTGTTGGGTTGATGGTTGGACTTGATGATCTTAGAGGACTTTTTCAACTTCATTGATTCTATGATTCTATTCTATGATTCTAAGTAGTATTAAAAAAAAAAAAATTTAAATGTACTTTCAGTCAACATTTTAATAGCATAGAATTAAGATTCAGGATTACGCGTAATTTTTTTGCTAGAAAGATGTTAACACAGCCTCTTCATTTTTCATGTCACTTACTAATAGAAATCTTTGCATATGATCCAGTGTTGTCCCATAAAGACTAAGACAAAATAAAAAGTATACAAAAGAATAGAGCTGTAGACATAGAACTCTCTCAAGAGAATTCTCAGGCTACCAGAGAAAGGCATAAACTTGTAGATAATGTATAACTAAATCAGATTTTTTAGAGTCCTTCAAAGGATTGAGCAGAGCTCTAGCACCACAAGGAAGTTATTTTTTGCCTCTGGAAACAGTGATGCATATCGCACCTTCTGCTCAAAAGGCTGATCATTAGCACACAACATCATAAATGCCGCTTACTGCTTTCACACAGCCAGCTGACTTAAGAACCTTAAGCAGACAGAAGACTGAGAAGGTAGAGAAAGGGGAGATTGTGCATTGCATAAGAGTGCAGGGGTGATACCATCACAAAATCAACAGAGGGGGGTTTGTGATTATGGAAGTATTTTCAACGCCGTTATTGAAGGACTGTGCCCTGGGAGAGGAGAGACTGAAGACAGTGTGAACTAAACACATCTGTGGTATTTGCTCTACATGAATAGTAAAGGAACTGAAAGTGGATCTAGTTTTTTATGCACCTATATATATGTTGTATCTCTGCACAAGACTGTTGAGGAAAGTACTGGTGTTGATTCTTTTGCAAGAAGGATGAATTTTTTTTTTTTTTATTTAACATTATCTTGATGGTACTTATTAAAGCAAAAGAGTTAATTATTAGATGAGCCTTTTTAATACAAAATCATGCCATCTGTTATACCTACTTTCCAACACAACTGTTCCAGCAAATGCTGCATATTTATTTATCCACCTTTTCAGACTGTATTAAAAGGGTTGTAATCTGTATATACAGAATACTAACTTTTAAGACAGAAATAAAAGAGAGAAGAAAAGATACCCAGCACTACAGATGTTTGGACATGTGCTAAGCTCTTGTACGGAACTGCTTGGAAAGATAAGAAGAATTTGGATCATGCGAAAATTCTATAATCCAAAAATGAAAAGGCTTAAGGTTTTGTTAAGACAATTTTGAGGATAACCTCTAATAAACTGAAAAGATTTATGATGATGCAAGATTATATGTTAGAAGGCAGGAAAAAAAGGAACTTTGTAGAAGAAAAAGTAGATGTTCTATACCAACTATCATAGAAAGAAATATTATGCTGTGCAGCCTCAATCAAATGAATCAGTAGATCACAGGTTTAGGTTGGTTGACCCTGTGGATGTAACTGTGTTGACAGTGATTTACCTCTTAGAAAAGAATAATCAGGTTTGTCAGACTCCATAGAAACACTGGAAACTGTTGGAAAGATCACAGAAAATAGACTTTTCCACCTATCTGAAAAGAATTAAATCACAGAGAAAAATGTGTAGGAATAAAATGTGTTTTATTTAATGAGATGAACTGTGTGACAGTTACACACAAGGATGTTTGCATGTCTCCTCAAACTTGTTCTAAAAAAATTAGGAGTACATCAGCTCACTGAAGGTCAAACTTTGGTAGTGTGTATCTTTAACTTGACGGTCCCCAGTTGAGTTCCAGGTGCTGGGCAATATGGCAACCATGATAGAAGTAGGGCTTTTGAGGTATTGCTGTTAACCTCAAAATCCCACAGGAAATGTTCTTCGAACTGGAAAAGTTTTAAATTCCCCAATGTCTTTGGGTCATAATCTCTATGTTGAGCACAGTCTTCAAATGATGACTGCAGATGGACAGTCATGTGGTGATGACAAATGAAGATGCAATCTCTCAGCTATGCAGAGTTTTTCTGTTAGCTCCAATGACAACAGGTCTTAATTTTAACTTAGTGAGAAGGAAACACTCTGTTCCAAATTTGTTAGTCAAGATATGGTCACCAAAAAAATTTGTGCTAAAAAGACGCTATGTAAAAAACTGATCTTACCCAGAAATTACATTTAGAGAGAATATTTCTATCTGAATGTAATAACCATCAGTATTACTGCTAAACAATAGTGCCTTTATTGACTGATGTCTCTTGAGGTGCAATGAAGTGATGGATGGGGATCAAGAAAAATGCAACTTTCTAGCGGAGTTTAAAATACATCTTTCCTCCTTCTCCTGTAAACATTTCACTGGCTAAAGTTTTATATCAAGAAGCAAATTTATAAGCTACATTCAATATATGAACTGACAGATGGTAAGATGAAGTAATTTACTTTTCAGCTTATCAGACTACTTTTCATTCTTCCACGACTCTCATTTACATTTTCCTTCCAGATTTCTTGGTACTTTTCTACTTAATGTAATAGATATTATCAATGTGTTACAATATAAAACCTTTGTATTACAAGTGTACTCTTAGCGTATCTGAACAAAAAATATGAAAAAATGTGATATGTATTTTCAGATTTTAGAGGAAGAGCTAGTAGACTAAGAGGAGCAAACCCACAGTTTCACTGTGGGTTTGTGAGGGGTAGAGTGGAGTTTTTTTTCAACACTGGGGAAGGAATGGGAACAAAAACTGAGAAAAGGAAGAAAAAAAGATTTAAGCTGAAAACTAGATAATTGTGATCATCGAACAGCCTGCACAAAACTTGCTTTGCCAGAATCTCTCTTAGTGTTAAAAAAGGATTAGCACCACTATTCTCCCTGAAAACTCACGGAAAACTAACCATCATTTTGCAGTAGAGACATCAGAAGAAATTTTGACAAGAGTCATAGCAATTAATGAAAGACAGATGACAATTCAAAGCTCTTTAGAGCTTTTATTCACAAAAATGAACATTGAGAAAGGGGAAAAAAAAGACATTTACATCGTATGATAAAACCCAGGGAGAAAACTAAATAATTTAGGTCTTGAGATAAAATATTATAAAGAAATAAAAAAGAACCCTAGAAAAACCATAGAAAAACCACATAGGAAAATCCATTAATTTTGTTTCTCTAGTGAGGATGCTACACACTCTGTGTTGTTTTAATGAACAGGTTGCCAAAGAATACTTAACAAGATGGTGAGAAAGTAACATATAAAGGAAAATCACAGAAAGAGAAAAATATAACTAGTTTGTAGTATCCACAATGCTAGCCTCTGAATGAATATAATTTTTAAAAAAGAGAAAAAAAAAAAAAAGAAACTGTCACTGTGGCCAGACATCCAGAGGTAAAGAAATATATATGCAGTCAGTTCATTAAGGTTTGCATCCAAAATTATAAAGTTGGCAAGAATTCTGCAAAGGACAATATTCTCAGATAAGAAATATAAGATAAATATATGCCAAAGCAGCTGCCCCATGCTTCAGAGCTGCACATGTTGTATTAAATATCATTTCTCTGGAAATCCTGATTAAATATTTCTGGAAGGATGATTTTTATTCCAATGAGTTTCTGAAATAATCTTTCGTGAGTCTTGCATATTACTAAGGTCTTGTGTGAGCATCTAGTTGTGTAGCTATATCACAATTAACCTTCTGCAGGACAGAAAGCCAAGAAACTGAGCATGCAAAAAAAAGTAACCCTTAATTGCATTCTCGCAGGTACAAAGAACAGCTGTGGAGACATTTTCAATACTCTTCACTTTTTAGTGAAGACTCTCGGGAAATGGGCAACCTAATCTCTCGTGCCTCTCTGTGAATAAGAATATTCTGGCTAATGCTTTCCCCTAGAATTTTCCTTGCAGAATTAGAATTTGCCTTACCAATACACTAACAATTCTGTGCAGGTTAGTGTGGAAGCATTGTATTGCCTCTTTGGCATCTTGTTCTGGAGTGGTGGGCATTGTGATTGCCTGTAAAATATGGCAAAATATGGTAAAAGAGACTTATTTCAAATTGTGCCCCAGAAACAGAATGCCTGTAACTTACCAGTCACTGCAAACTGGAAATGTCAATACCCATCAGATATAGCCATGCAGAGCCGTGTCTCACAGGTAGCAAAGGAAACTCTGTCACAAGCTGGGTTTTAGCTTAACTATAGAAGATAGAGTGCACATTTTGACTGAAATGTCTTCTGAAGACTGGGAGGCAAATTAAAGCTCAGTATGTAATTCTATACTGAAAATGTTTTTTACACAATCTACAAGTTCTCAGCTGCAATTTACACAAATATGCAAAGTGAGTAAAAAAAAATGTTTCACTGTTAGTTTCTGAAAAACATGGTAACACTGAGTTTATAGAAATACTGAGATTTATAGAAAATTCTTATTTGGTCTAATAACAGTGTGTATGCATTACTGTCAGTGAAAAGCTCAAACTGACTTGATGGTGAGGACTAAGGGCAATCTTTAGGTTTAGATTTGTGAATTCCTACTTCTTAGGTTCAAGCTAGCTCTTATGAACACATCATTGGTCAGCTAAATATTTAATAATTATGTTGGATTGTAGAAATAATTAGAACTTTTCAAAACACTCATAGCATATAAAATAGTATAGATTTGTTCCATTAAACCTTATTAGAAAGGTCATGAATGATATTAATAAATATGAAGTCAGGATTCTTAAGCAATATCTCACCAGAACAACTCTAAATGTCTGGTTAATTTTATCTGTTATATCTCTGCTTCTAATATATTAATTGGGAAAAATATATATGTATCAATCCCTTCTAATACCAGACTACAGTGATTCATGTTTTGACCCATAGATTCCTTCCCATTTCGTTAGTGCCCTCATTCAAGAAAGCTAATCTGTAACAGATTGAATACACTTCTTAGAAAGGTTTGGGTTTTTTGATTTTTTAACTCTTGTTATAAAAGAGGGAAGGAAAAAAAAATTATCTGCTAAGAGAGGAAGAAGTCCCTCAGATATAAAACATTAAGGAGTGCCTTAAAGATTTATAAATCAATTCTGTTATGAAGAAAGATTTTTTTTCTCATGCCAAGAATGCACTGAAAATACCAAAACATGATAAGAATAGTTAAAGAAATACAAATATGTACATAACACAACAAAATTAATATAATAAACATTTTCATGTAGTGGAGTGAAATCTATAGGTATATACCAAGTACTACTGATTTAAAAATGGTCTGCATAAAAAAGTATATAAGGAGAAAAAAAAACCTACATGAATTATAGAGCTGATAACAAGAAAGATCCAGAAAGATGCTAAGGTGAAAGTGTAATTGGATGTGGGACCAGATTCTTGCCTTCTTTTGACTTCCACCTGTTTATGGTAAAATAATATGAGTCCAAACTCCATTACTTCCTTTGTATTAGGGACAACCTAAAACCATGTGCTCCTGCTAGGAAATGGCCACAGGATTTTTTGGAAACCACTGAGTGTAAGGAGTGAAAATAACAGCTGTGCTGCACTTTCATTTACCTTTGTTGCTCCTTTAATTACAGTCACTACTTATTTAAAGTGAAAATGTATCCTGAAGTGCAGTACCATTATTCTCAGGTGTATTTTACATATTGCTTCACAGTATAAAACATTTCAGTATATGGTAATGGCTTTTCTTTAGGAATGCATTGCACATTTGACAGAAGTTATTTTACACAATGAATTCAATCTTAATAGAAGAAAAAAGGGAGCAAAAAAAAAGTTATGGAAAAATACACCAAAAATGCTATGCCACCTGTACAGAAATTTATTTTGAACTTTTAACTTTAAGGTTAAGCATACTTAAATCTCAATAATTTTTGGTGATCCTGTGGAAATAGACAGCTACATTTATTAGAGAGACTTACTGAAACTTCATCAATCTATGATATAGCTTTTTATTATCCCTTGTCCCTATTGACTGTTTTGAAGCTGAAGTGTTAACACAAACTGTATTTTCCCAGTTGCTTTATTCAGTGATTTTAACATTACAGCCTCCTCCATTATAATAAGTCATCTTGCTGCAACATAAAGTACTTGGAGACTGTGGAGGAAGAGGATATTACAGAGGAAGTTTCTATCTCGTTAGAATTTTTAGTATCATTAAGAAGAAAAATATTGACAAGCATGCTGAAATGAAAGCGAGATATGAACTCCTTCACCTAGGTGACTAGGGTGTTGAATTTTGTCTGCAGTAGAAAAATAAATATTTCCAGAAGGTTAACTGTTCTCTAGCATTGAGATCCATTGGCATGCAGTGGCCTGCATCTGTATCGTTAAATTCTCTTAACTCCCAAAAAAGGGTACTTGTATGCAGGCTGCATATTGAGGATTATCCCTCTTCTCTGCTAATTCCTACAATGAGTCCAGCCTGCGAGAATGGCTTCTGATCCATTGCAAAAATCATGCCAGGGACCATTCTAACAATATAAGAACATAGATAGTTGAGTTTCAGTGTCCAGGAATATTCCCTGACATTATCCCATTTACTAGTGTAGACTAGCCAGTAAGTACCTCTGCTCTCTTATGTGTAGCTGTGGGAAACTTGACTTTAATAGAACATATAATGGTTTCCTTTGTGCAAAGGTGAATGGTTTGTATGCTGGCCCTCAAAAACAGTCATGTCAATACAGGAGGAGAGGCCAGAGCCATGGCCCATCCTGTTTAGTGCAGTGTAATGAAACTCTCAGGGCAAGTTAAGGAGAAATATTCTTGCCTTATAATAGAACAGGGCAAAGGAAATCAGTAGGACCTTTACTGTTTACATGTTCCATCAAAGTTAATAGAAAAAGAAACTAAGTTTTTAGGTGTAGCCCATCTGGTTAAATGTAGACATCTACATCTGAATAGTCAAGTTATTCTCCCTTTTTAGCTAGCAGAAATAAATAGTTGTTTATAGATTGTGGTTTGTTTCATCCTCAAATAGGCGTCTAAAATAGGTTGGATGAATCATGTTCTAAAATTGTCAACATATCTCCTATTGACTATAAAGGTAGCTTAGGTGGCTGGTTCAGTAGTTACTAAAGTTAGGTAACCTGAATTCCCACCTTTTCTCCCTGCCAGTACCTTGCCTGAGCTTTCATGCAACAACAGCCTACATTCGATCTATGCATGCTCTTTTAAACTATCGAAGTAGGAAGTGATAGTGTCAGGGCTTTTTGTTTTGTTTTTCCACCTTGCAGGATTAATGTAAAGAACACCTAAATTCAGGGTTGCGGTAGGAAGCTGCAAAAATAGGACTTCTCATCATAGTCTGCTTAAGCTAAGCAAGAAAATTAAAAGCTATCTGATAGATTTCATTAAAGTTTAAAATGACTGCTTAAATTTTGCTTTACTGTGTTTTTCATCAACATTTTTATCAGGAACACGTATCATACCCATCTTATTTTCCTGTCAAATGGCTTGTAGATTCATTAACAACTATTGCAACACACAAAGCAAATAGAATGATTAAAACGCAGCAATGAAGATTCAAAAACATAGAAGTATAATCTAAAAAGTAGAAAGAAATAAAGGCAAGAACTGAAGTCTTATTCAGCTTATTGTATAAGCATTAGTCAATAGAATATACCAATATGTTACCATTGGCATTATTGTTTCTGTTCAGTTCCTCTGTACTACTTTTTAGTCTTACAACACATAGTTTGAGTTGTTCAACTTTTAGAAAGAGGGAACAAAGAACATTTTTAGATTTAGAATCCCAAGTCATTTTTTTATCTGATATTTTTTCTGCTTTTTTTTTTTCTCTTTGTTTCCCCCCCCTCCACCCCTGATCTTTTATCTGATATTTTTGATGTTTTATCTGACAGTTTAAGCTAGAAACTCCCAAAGAACAAAAAATTGGAGCTGCAGTGGCTCATGCAAATGATAGAAGTTTCATTGGTACAGAGCTAGGAAATGACCTTTGATACTAAGAAGTGTCTATTTTCCTTAGTTTTGCAGTTTGCCTCTTACCATTCACTAGTACGTGCTTCCTTAAGTAGTTCTGATCAGTTCTTATCAGCTTTAACATTAGTAGCAAAAGTTAGGCTATGTAGTGTTAAAAAAAACAATCCCATGAACACAATATAATGTATAAGAAGTGGGAAGCAATCATCAGCCAGAAGCTTCAGATAAACTTCAGAGAAATGATCGTGTTATTGTGAAAGCACTTGACACTGACTCAGGTAACCTGGACTCAACATTAAATTCCCTAGCAGTCTCCTGGATTGTCTTAAGAGAGCATTTAATGTTGCTAACTATGTCTACACTGCCTATTTTCAACAGTCTTAGATACATGCCCAAGGACCAATTTCCTGACTTTCCATGATATTTTGGCCTTGGAACACATCTAAGCCATAATCGGAGCACCCAGCACTCTAACACCTGTTAGCCCATGTGCTCCAGAAACCATGCAACAGCCGTGAACACACTTTTCATAAGATGCCTTAGATACTTAAAGTATCCATAGAACGATGCACAACAGAGTTCGTACCATGCCATCATATTGTGTTAATACACACAGGCAGAAGACTAAACTCTCTATCATTTACAGAGCATGTGTCTATGATACCTGTGCAGCAGGATAATCCCCTTTATACTGTGAAGGAATCGTATGTCATGTAATAAAAAAAAATGTGAACATAATGATTAATAGAGCCAGAGCTTTCCTTATGTATACAGACTAATAAGCAGAGAGCTGTTCATCTGCCATAGCAGGACCCCTTTTCTGCTATGGTGGCTTTGAGAGATAGGATGTCTCACTTTCTCTGCAAACCTTATTGCATTGCCAGTATTGTGTTGACACCTGGGCTGCCCAGTGATGCAGATTCTCCTAGACAGGAGTTATATCAGAATATCACAATCACATTACACTTTGAAGGATAATGTAGTGCCGAACTTATATGTATTTCTGAAATGCTTGGTAGTTGCTATTTTGAGTGTGTCACTGTAGGCAGTGTGTAGTACAGACACATCGTGGAGAAAAGTCTAACCATCTTTAGCTGGATATGCATATTCCCTCTGCTGCACAGGTAATGACGCTATTGCCTTGCACAGCTGTCCCATGCTTTCTATCTCCTGCATGCCCTGTCCCTCCCCAAGCTGAAATACTAAGGAAAGCCTCATGATCACATGGAGTTTTTCTCCATAGAAGACTTTGAACTTTGACTCCCTGCTGACACAGAAATTTCTGGAGTGTCCTGGGTACAATTTTTAAATGTTTGTGCTGGAAAGGCCAACAATGGGAAGTGCATTGGAAGATGTGTTATGCACACACCAATAAGGAAGAACTGATCAGCTGATGGCAGCCTTGGCTGAAACGACCATAAGATGGGGAAATTTAAGAGCTTGAGGTAATTGAGGAAGATCAGTTGCAGACTGAAGATCCCAGATTTCAGCAGAACAGACTTTGACTTGTTCAAGGAACTGGCAGGAAGTCCTGTCCTGAGGCCATTTCAGGGAGCAGCTAGAGTAGGGCTCCTCCCCAGGGAGGTGAGTCAGGAGCCATGGGTGACCCAGCACTAGCCAGGCAGGGGCAGTGACTGGAGCAACAGGGCACAGTCTGAGCAGGGTGAGCAGAGCGGGATAATGATAGCAATAGGGTCCTTCAATGATCCGGTGATCATCAGAGAGGTTGAGGTAGTGAGTCAGGTCCAAGGTCACACTGGCAAAGCAAAATGACAGTTCAGGAGCAGCTGGACACAGGTTTACTTACAGCATAACTCCACATCTCAGTGCAGGCTGGGGACTGGCTAGCTAAGGAGATCTGCAAAAAAAGACTCTGCTGACTGAATCAGCAGTACATCTTGCAGAGATGAAGCCTAATTGAATGCTGGACTGCATTACTAGGATTACAGCCAGCAGGTTGGAGAAAATGATTTTTCTTTCCTACTTATCACTTGTGAGGCCTCATCTTGAATATCGTGTTACTTATGGGCTCCCTGATGCAAGAGAGATATTGATAAACTGGAGAGAGTTGGTGGAGAGGTTAGCCTTGAGGAAAAAAAGGTTAAAGAGTGACCTAATTGCTTTTTTCCAGTATCTAATGGGTGATTAGAAAGAAGACAGAGCCGACCTATTTTCAGATAGAAATAAAAAAAAAAAGAGGCAATAATGACAAGTTGCAAAAAGGGAAATTCTGACTGGAAATAAGGTGGCAGTGGGGGACATCACCAAGAAAGTTGTTAAACACTGGAACAGGTTGCCCCAAGAGGTTGTGGAATCTCCATCCTCAGAGATATTTAAAACTTGACTGAATATGCCTCTGAGCAACCTGATTTAACTTTGAATTTAGCCCTGCTTTGACTAACTGACTTCCAGAGACCCCTTCTAATCTAAACAGTTGCATGATCTTGGAGCATGGCAAAGGGCTAGGAACAGATTGATGCAACCCACATGGAACTGTCTCGTATCCAAGCCAAGTTTTAGTGAATTTATGGGTATACATAAGAAAGCTAATCTGGACATGACATGCACATGCTGTGGTTAATGCACGACACTTGTAAGTCAATTCATTCATTCTTAGCCAGGGCCTGCCCATGTGCCAACTCACCTCCCCCATCTCTGTCACAGTCCTGGCCAGTGACATGCAGCCTAGCTTACATACAAAATCCACTATCCATGAAGACCAAAAATAGTGCTAACATTCTCTTTATGGTTCCTGGGATGCGTCCATTTTTCAGTGATGCAGCCAAATCAGGAGCAGATCTGGCATTGTCTGCATGGTAAGAGTATCTCTTTTGCCACTGTAAAATCATTAATGGAAGTCAGGTGTTGGGCCAGCTGGAAAATTTTGTTGGCTCCCTCAGGGAAGTTCTGGCAGAATAATGCTATTAAGACAGGTGTCCACTCCCTGCCTCATCTTCTCTTCATCTGTGTGGAAGATATCTCCAAAATACTCAAATAACAGTCTTGCCAACCTCACCTGGACATTCTGAGGAAAGCAAAATTTTGTTGACATTTCTAAAAATGAGTTAAGGGAAAATATACCCCAAAACACATTTTGTCCTGTATTTAGCTTAGTTTAGGTATATCTATGCACTAAAGTGACTATTTACTTTACGCACCATAGGAACATCTGAAAAAATGAAGCTTCTCAGTTTTCCATAGGCCATCACCAATACCCACTCCAGCAAAGACCCTGATAAATCAGAAACTCAAGCACTAAAAAGGTCTTCTGAACATGCTTGGAGTCCAGCTACAGTTTGTGAGGCCAAAGTAAAGATTTTGGTGTACTGACTTTTGGGGCCTGAGGGAGGTAGAATAGAACTTCATTTTCTTTTTGGAAGGGGATTGTCTTGTACAGAGACACAGTTGATATTTACCCTCCCTTCCATTTTATTCCTGCTGCCTTTTCCTATATGGAGACATTTAGAAGTCTTCCAGAAGAATCTTTCTTTAAGATAAGTACTGTTAAGACCTCTGTCCTGAACAGTTAGCACTGTTGCCCAAAGGTTCCTGAGCTATGTCTGCTGCTTATTTTAAAAGATGTGTAGGGGAAAATCCAGACATTCGCTCCAATGGGAAGAATCTCTGAAGATTACTTGTGGGAGTTTACTTGGAAAAAAGTTGTATTCAGCTGGGAAAAGTGTTAGAGTTGGAAAGAATGTAAGTGGGCAGAAAAAAATCTGTATGCAGTAGAAACGAAATTACAGGGTTCACTCTAAATTCAGAAGTAAAGGCAGGAGTAAGCCTCATTTGGTCATCTGTGCCTTCAGCCATACCTAATTCTGGTTGTTTTAAGGAAAAGATCTTGAATTCCTTCTTTTCCCCTGCCTCATACTTATTCCTTTAATGCTTTTTTTCACTGCAGAAAAGACATAAGTGTTTGAAATTAAATTATCCCATAATGCAACTCCGAACTGTGCACTGGAAGAAATTCCTTCTGACTCCACTGCAGTGAACAACTTGTGCCAGAGGCATGCTATCTAATTACCATACACTTTCTTGACTAGTTCTGTGGGGAGGGAAAAGGTAGTGTGAGATCAACTGAAATATGAAACAATAAAATGAATTAAACTGCACACAGCAAGAGGAGGAAAAATGAGATGGGAGTTGTTTTTGTTAAATGTTTACTGTTCATGCACTGCCCAAGGCTTAAATTCTTGACTGTTAGAGGATTTTACAGTTTTATGGATACCATCATAGGATTTTAAAGTATTCTGGTATGTATTGCAATTCTTGTTGAAAGTGCATATTCCCTGCTTCTCAAATACAATATCTGATTTGGTAGTTTATTCTGCATTTCTTGGAAAATCATCCTTCAACCTTTTTTAGCTCTAAACACAACCATAACTAGACTGATTCATCCAAAAAACAAATGTCACCAGAAACTCTTTGTATTCCTTCTCACTTTTTAAGATCTTAGTCTTTCCTTCTTCTAGATAATTCACTTGGCAAAATCCTCTGCAAAGCCTCTGGTTTCCAATAAGGGAATAACTATAGTAGGAGATTGAGAAAAAATTCTGTCCTTAGTCATATTTTTGTAATTACCTCCTCAAGCTCTTTCTTCTATTAGTTATGAATTTATTTGGAAAACAGCCTGCTCATCAATAGTTTAGTTACCAAAAAAAAAAATAATTGAAGTATCTTTATATAGAGGAGAACATGTGGCAAAAATTACATTAAGCCTTGAAAATATTTTTTTCTGTAGTGTGGATAAAAGTCTTTATGTCCCTTTGAAAGGTTAATGCAAACACAAGTCATTAACAGAAGAGTAAAACTTTTCCTTCCTTCATCTTCCTTTGTCTCATATCACATACATGTCAACTGAAAGATTACCACATAGTAATTGGTACACACATTATGCAAGCAAGCAAACATAACTAAGCAGACATAAAGTATTTTGCAGCTTTGTACCTAAGTAGGGGATTGCTTGCACAGTCTAATCTACATTTAATATTCATTGATGGGTCAGATGATACCTGATTTTTTCCCACAATAATGAAATGCGCCAGTGTCTGCACACCATTTCCACAATACTCAGTATTTAACTTTGTTGCTAATACAAGCAATTTGCATGAGAACGCCAGTATGTCCTATCTAGCTGGCTGATTAAAATTCCCTGAAAAACTTTAAATTCACACTAAACTGAAGACACTCTTTCTTTTCGTGCAGGTAATTTTCCAAGCTTCCTCAAGATCCTGGCCAGCAGTTAGAATTTCAAGCATGTTACCTCACCCATGCAGCAAATGGCAGTGATGAAAGTACATCCCCTCCATGAGGGTAAGCTTAAGATTCAGTTACAAATTGTCTGGACTGGACAACCTTCAGCAGAAGAAGCTTTTTTTAACAAACTCAGAAAAAACTTTGGAGTTTCATTTTAATGGCAGAGTAACTATATGCAATTCATTTGCAATTATATGACCTAATGATCCTTTCCAATGTGACATGCTTAATAAAAAGAAGTATTAGAAAGAGAAGGGTGCGGCCAAAGAAAGTAAGCTTCCATTTTTACATAAAAAAAATTAATTGTAAGTGACACAGAGTATGAAGTTTTGTTCTGAGAGGTTCCCTTGAGGGTTAATCTGTGTAACTCTAAACACCCACTACAGTTTCATTTGAAAATCTGAAACTATTGAAATAAATGCATACCTGCAAAGAAGTAAAAAGAAAAATCACATGATCAGAAGTAGAATGGATAAGTAAACCAAATCTGTCCCTGTATATCTTGTAGTTAATCTGGTTTACACATAAGTTATGGGTAGGAAGATTGGGACATTTTATGGGCTCAGCACAGCACCAGACTGGAAAATCTGTCAGCCCAAGTGTTGCCAGCCTCCCAAGGCAGTAGTATAAGGGAAAGGGTGACTTTGACTTCTCGGTCTGAAGTCCTTTTTCCCGACAGTGAGGATCTAGTTGGTCTGCATGGAATATTGGCCGCTGGATCAAAGGTTGTTTCAGAGGAGGAAGCAAACCCATTCTGTACAAGGGAGGTAGGGCTGAATGACCACATGATGGGGTGTGGCAATATATGCTCCACAGGCTGATAGTAAAGACAAATTGAAGTTTCATTGATCCTCTCTATTTCATTCCCTCTCTCCCAGTAGATGTACATTTAGTACATTTGTAAGAGCAGATCTATATTTTTTATTTGAGATTCACCAGTCCTGCTTTTCCAGGAATGTTCAGACTCCTATAGAGTGCATTGCTAGAGGGAATATTAGCTTTAGGACAGACAATAGCTTTAGGAAGGACAATGGTCTGCTGCAGTTATAGCATTTCTTGGGGATAATTACTTGCATGGGTTCTCTCTCCCTATCCAACTTCCATATAGAAGTTGAATCATTCTTTTATGGATGAAGGCTATATATATATAGGCTAAATGGCTATTATTATCTAAAAGTAAAATATTAACTCTCTTTTACTCTCTCTTTCTGAAAACGAAATTAAGGAGTTAATAAGCTCAGTGACTACTGTATTATAATTGCTTCCTAACCACTATATAGTTTCTTGAACAAAGCAATCTGGAATAGTTAGAATGCTTCCCTTCTATGCTGATAAACATCTATCAAAAACATTTTAGAAATATTTTTAGCCATCTAAAAACAAGGGCATTTCTGCAGTATATTTACACTTAGTAGGAGAAACTGTTATCTATATTCCTCTTGGTTTTAAGATACGAAAAATATTTTCAGAAGCTTTTAGATGACATGTAAGTGGCATAGAATACATAACTGCAGAGAAAAAAATGAAATGGCTTGCAAAATAATGCCACAGCAATATTGCCCAACAGATATTAAATAACAATATTTACATTGTTTACTTGAAACAAATCTTTAATTATTAAATACAAATTTGCTATGGAAAAACAGAAATGTTAATTTTGTATTTAATAAATAAATGTTTCCAATTTTATTTCAGAGCAAAATAATTCTGGTAGTAGGATAAGGCTAGAAAATATTATATGCTCCCAACTGCACTCCTTATTTTAATGTTAATATCCAAAATGTTGTGGAACACTTGTACACAATAGCCATTCCTTTAATGAGACCTTTGATATCAGTAACAAACTAGGATCCAGCAGGGATTTGTTTTCCTTTTATTTACTTCATTAGCAGCACTATGAATGTTACATGTAAAGCCAGCTGGAAAAGCAGAACACTTGTGTATGCATACCTTCTTCTTAATGAAGACACAGAACAATATTAAATTAGCTATGGAAGCTGGTACTTTTTATTGTAGTAGTTGATAGAATGACACCCTCTCTGTGTTAAGCTACAGTAAATGAATACATGATTGTCTTCCATTTGACCACATTTCAATACCTACAAATGTGTTATGAAATATTTAACTTATATAAATTATTTCACATCACAAAAAAAATTTCATATGGAATTCCATAACGCTACTTCCAGTCTTGAGAAAAACTTTAAATCGAACTGTAATTTATACTAACGAGAGCTCAGAAAAGGAAAAAAAGAAATCTTCCTGACTTCAATAATAAAAAGATTTGGTAAAACATCTTCTCTTATGTAAAATTCCTATTGATTTCAGTAAGGACGTCTACCTAACAACTGATTGAGAATAGAAATTTAGATGTCATTATCTCTACATTAATTTCTGCAAAAATGAGTGTCGTGGTTTAACCTGGCAGGCAGCCAAATACCACGCAGCCGCTCACTCACTCCCCCCGCCCCCCACAGTGGGACGGGGAGAGAATCGGAAGGGTAAGGGTGAGAAAAACTCGTGGGTTGAGATAAAGACAGTTTAATAGAACAGAAAAGGGAGAATAATGATAATAAATAATGATAGAATATACAAAATGAGTGATGTACAATGCAATTGCTCACCACCCGCGCTGACCGATAACCAAGTAGCGATCGGTACTTCCTGGATCACGCCTACTGTTCATATACTGAGCATGACGTCATATGGTATGGAATACCCCATTGGCCAGCTGGGCTGGCTGTCCTGATTATGTTCCCTCCCATCTTGTGTACCTAGCTCAGTCAGTAGACACGGGAGCTGTCCTTGGACTAGGAGGGCACTTAGCAACAACTGAAAACATCGGTGTGTTATCAACATTCTCCTCATACTAAATCCAAAACACAGCACTAGGAAGAAATTTAACCCTATCCCAGCCTAAACCAGGACAATGAGCCACACCTTTCTAGGTTTCACATCCATAAGATGAGGAAAAAACCAGCAATTTATTATAGCATCTATCAAACAAGACAAAAACTCCTACTTGTTAACAAGCTATAGTACAAACAGAAAAGTTATGTACAATTCTTCAGAAGAACTGAAGAAGGTGGAGATTTCATCTATCCAACATGGGAAGAGGTAGGGACAGGTTGTGTATGAAGCTTAGATCACAACCACATGTCCCTTAAGAGCTACTTACCCCAGAGTGGAGGGAAAGAAGAGGACAGAAGAGGGGAATGAGAAAACATGCTGCAGTCTCTCACGTCTGTAAGAAGTCAGCATAAGAAGTCAGTGAGCAGGATTGTTCAGGAACCGCTCCAAATAACAATCTACCACTCTGCTTGTCTCTATGTACTCCCAACAATTTCTAACCTGAAATCTCACAATTGTCTGTAAGTCTTCTTTGGAACACAAGTCCTTGGGTTTCCCACAATAGCATTAGCCAATGCTGGCCACTCCAGCTCCCACATCACAGAATAATACCCAGACTTTGGAAAAAGATGGAATTGCACAGCAATCAAAGGGATGGAGCAGGACAATTGTCTCAAAACCTCATATAATGATTCAGCTTAGCTACACACTTCCTGTTAACATGTCTATGCAGGAGAAAGATGCTGTGATGTGATTGGTGATGCTGAGCTCTTGTAAGTGCCAGTGACTGTTCCATTTGGTCAGACTGAAGCTCAATGAACTTGACTATTGTGCGCTTCTGGTTCAGGCCAGAAATGTTATTGAAAATTTAAGGCAGTAACTATTCCATTTTTATGCCTTATCTATCTCTCTACCTCTCACAGAACATGTCCAGATTATCTCTGTGATGCTGCCAAGAAAGTAATGTGTCCCTACAGGGCTCACTCAGAATTAACAGTCCAGCAGGAGTTCCTGTCCTAGAATAGGTTTGTGGTCATAAGTCTATGTCTTAGCATAGCCAGAAATGTCTTCCTAGCCAAGAAGTTAGGGCCAGCACTGGGACTTATCTCTAACAAGCTACTGCAACTTTGTGCCCTTCCCTTGGCATACAGAACAAGCTTTCTCTAAAAATGATGTTAAATGTCTTCAGAGATGCCCCAAACTGCTGGAGGCAATGCCACTGATTTTCAGGATGACAAAGGCCTATTCTCTAATGTACCATTGGCATATGCCTCTGAATGAGTTAGGGCATGACTGACTTTGATGGGAAAGGATGTGATCTTTTGTGGAAAGAAGAAAATGAGGAAGTGATAAAAAAGAAGGGTTTGGGTAAGAGTGCCTCATGCCTATAAGCAACATAGATCAAGTTGTATATGTCATGTATATGTCATCTATAGAGACCCATCTTGTTTTCTGAGATTTACTGGGATGGACATGTGTACTGTTCTCACCACTCAAATATCTAGGGCATTCTTACTGAGCAGCCAACAGCTTCAGACTTAGATAAGGTCCAGTTAGGGCTGTGTAGCCAGTGCTGACTGGTGAACCTCAGGAACTTGATGCTAATGTCTGCAGCCCTTCCCATGGGCTGCAGTTTCTTCAGGACACATTCACCTGAGCCAGCATGGGGTTCTCTGTGGGCTGTAACATGGGTATCTGCTCCGGTGCAGTCATCTCCATGGGCTGCAGAGGAATCTCTGCTCCAGCCCCCAGAGCACTTTCTCCCTTCCTTCTTCTCTCTCCTTGGTGTTCACAGGGTTGTTTCACATCTTTTTCCCCTCACTTCTTACTACTGTGTGGCATTTTGCTCTTTCTTAAATATATTTTTACAGAGGCACCACAACCTTAGGTCCATTGGAGCCAGCTGGAACCTGCTGTGTCCTGCACAGTGCAGTCCCTGGCTTCTACTCACAGAGGCCATCCTCCAGCCCCCTGCTACCAACACCTGGACACCTACACCAAATAAACATTATATTCCATCAATCCTTATCTGTTCAAACTTTGTCATGTCATATGTTAACGCTTTGCAGCATTTCCATGAAAAGCTGTCTTTGACTATCCACCTTGCTCTTGTCTGATGGAGTTTTGCTAAACCTAGAGATTAGCCAAATGTGTTTGGCAGTGTTGTTTTCAGATTTTTGTCGGAAGCTTATTGCTGCCCTGTGGACTCCACTCCAAAAATGCTTCGGGAGCTGGAGTACTCACAGATCCACCACAACTTAAAATAACAACAGCTATATAAGTGGTAAAAGTATACTGTAGATATCACAAAGCAGTAAGTGCATCAGTCTAAGACATTTGGACAGTTCTTACTACTTGTGTGGTGCAAGTATGGTAATACTGACATATATCACTATCTGCTAACTGAACATAACTGCCTTGTGAATGCTGATGCTATGCACAGTCCCAGAGCCTGAGGGAGCCGTCAAGACTGATTTCTGCCCAGCACTAGGATGTCTGAAACATCATACTAGATGGGAATTATGTGCTGCTACATGAAGATCAGTGAATCATAAGCTACTACTAAAAGCAATACCTTCAACACACAATTAATAAGCAACCTATGGACTGAAATATAGTTGCTTAAAACAGTCAGTGAAAAAACATCTCAGACAATTTGTAGAAACTGAAATCTTTGTGTTTTGAGTAGGAGGGATGCTAAGTTTGTTGTGGAAATGGCCTACAGCAAATAACTCAGTCTACTTTCTGCTAGTATATGCTGTAAAAGATAGTTGGTCTGTGGATGTTGAGGGCCGAATCAGCCATCTGCAGATTAAGGCTTTAATAAATTGACTTTTTTCTGAGAGTGTAGGGTGCTGGAAAAAGTCTGATATGCTGCTGTAAGTTACCTTGTAATGTTAAGTGATGTCTACAAAAAGGCAGGAGTTAGGAAAGCCAAAGCTCAGCTGTGTTTGAAAACAGTAACAGCTGTGAAGGGCAAAAAGAAAGGATTCTTTAAAAAAATTGGTGGCCAAGAGAAGGATTAAGAAACTGTGAGTCCATGGGTCAGTGGGACAGGGGACGTCACAAAAAGCGGCATGGAAAAGGCAGAGGTTCTCAATGCCTGCTTTACCTCAGTATTTATTGGTAAAGTGAAAGCTTACCTGCAGGTCTAGTGGCAGTCTGCAGGAGCGAGCGTTACCCAGAGCAATGGAGGATGGAGTGAGGGAACACTTTGGACTGTTGGGCGTACACAAGTCCATGGCATCAAATGGGTGCATCCAAGGGTGCTGAGGGGTGCAGCCAATGTCACTGTGAGGCCACTCTCTAGCATCTGAAAGATCATGGTGATTGGGGGAGATTCCAGAAAATGAGAAAAAGGCAAAACTCACACCCATCTTCAAGAAGGGCAGGAAGGAGTGTCTAAGGAGAAACAAACTGGTCAGCCTTACCTCAGTACCTGAGAAGATGATGGAGCGACTAATGCTGGAAGTGGCTGCCAGACTTATGAAAGGCAAGGAGGTGACTGGGATCAGCCAATATAGATTTACTTAGAGGAGGTAGTGCCTGACAAAACTGATTGATTACCTTTTGCGGTTAGATGACTGGCCCTTTGGACAAAGAAGAGCTCTGTGTGTTGTTTACCTTGACTTTAGTAAAGCCTTTGATATGGTCTCCCATAGTATTCTAACAGCCAAACTGTTTAGATATGAACTGGATAAGTCAGCTAAAAGGTGGATTGAAAATTGGCTGGAGCAAAGGATTGTGATCAGTAGTGCAAAGTCCTACTGGTAGATGGTTAACAGTAATGTCCCTCAGGAATGAATACTGATGTAAGTATTTTTTGATGTATTTATTGACAACCTGGATGATGGGGACAGTGAAAGTTTGAGTATGATACCAAATTGGGGGAGAGAAGGGCTGCTATCTTTCTATGATTTGGAAACAAGTAAGGAAAATCAAGGAGCAGCAGGAGTCTAATGGCTGAATGAGGAATCAGATGCCGAGATGAGCATCTGGGGAGAAATTCAAACTGCGCAAAGATACTAGATTCAAGAACTGTGAAAAACAGAAAAAGAGCAGTGAAACAGATAATTGTTCACTCTACCTTAATTCTAACTTAATTGTTCATTCCACCTTTATTTTTGCATTTCCTACCTTTTCAATGTTTGATTCAGTAACCTTAAAAGATACTTTCTTTGTTTGTACAGTCTGAGGTTGTGTTGTGTTTCTATTGCATGTATTAGAAAATACTTATCTTTTAACATGAAATTAAAGCCAAGGAAAGTGATGTTATCAAAGTGTTCATTTTCTACATTAAAAAAAAAAGCTGTAATTTGGAGATTTTCATCATTTACTTTTTTACCAAAAGATGTCTTAAAAATACAATAGAAAAATAAAAAGCAAAGCTAAGCTATAGAAAAGGTGTATAGAAGAGAATGAAAACGGTTTAGTAGGTGGAAAAAAAGAAGCCCGTGTTCAGTCATATACTACTTCATATGTCATATAAATTAAATAAGTAATACTATGTGTCTTGAGGTAGTCTGTGAATGTCATTGTCTTACAAATGCATCTATTGGCAGGTGTTTTTCCATAGTTTGTGGCAATCCACTAGATTTTGCTGACAATAAGCCATTCTTTGGAGAATTCTGCTTGAATTCAACATTTAAGAACAGAAAAGGTTTTCCAAAAATGGCTTGAATCAAAAACAAAGAAGACAGCTGGTGGATAAACAGGTCAATTTTTCTCATTAAGGTACAGAAAAAACAGCCTGCTGCATACAGCCTGCCCTTCTCACCTACTGCAGTGAAGACAGAACAGTCTTATCAGGTAAGGTCATTCTGCATGGCAGCTCTGCAATTTCTGTCTCATCCTTCATTAATCCACAGGGGTAACCAGTAGGAATCCCACAGCTCTTCATCACTCCAGTATCAAGCGGCATCAAAACAGGTTGTCAGGAGCCTCATTTCCTTCCACCCTATGTGAATAAGTACGAATAG
Source organism: Calonectris borealis (assembly GCF_964195595.1). NCBI lineage: Eukaryota > Metazoa > Chordata > Aves > Procellariiformes > Procellariidae > Calonectris > Calonectris borealis. Next base: position 140,701,902 of record NC_134312.1, on the reverse strand, counting down.
TAAAAATCCAGCAAAGTAAAACAAAAAACAACCAGTGGAGATTTTACTGCGGGGAGGGAAGTGTTTTTATTTTGTTTCTTTCTTATTCTGATTATTGGTAACATGATCCGCATTTGTACTCTATCTAGGAGAAAACTGGAAAACTGTACAATAATTTCAGCATTTTTTTGCTGCTCAAAGACCTCCTTTATAGACTATCGTAAACAGTTTTCTGCTCAGAATTCAATATAAAGGTGTCTCTGGTTACTGAAGTAGATAGATACCTCTTTTTATAGGAAGAATAGGGTAAAATGTGGACATTTAGAACACAATCATCATAATACATTCTCACCTGAAGAGCTTCTGTCCCTTAAAATTTCCATGAACTAATAGTTTAAATTAGCCTTTTGGCACAAGATGTTCCATAGGGATCTGTATTCATGGTTTGATACATCACACAGTATGATAACCATTCTTGACACTATAATTTCATACTAGTAAAGACATAGTATTATTGTGGATTTCCCTATTTTTAGTGTAGCAACTCTGAAGAAATATAAGCAAGATAATAAGAACCTGCAACAGTATTTGGGCAGAAATTGTTGCCTGGCACCAGGGAAGACAAAATCACTAAGAATATGCTGATAAATGCCCAAATCATTCCCTCCTTGTAGCAGTGCAGTGTGCTCTGCGTGTTTCTCCCATCCATGATGTTTACTTCAGCAGCCCGATGCTCCCCAGTGATAGCGCATGAATAAAAGACCAAGCAGTAAACTGTCAATTTATCACAACTCTACTAATGGAAACTCCATGTGGTGTTCTATTCCTCTTTTCTTCCTTAATGCTTCTTATCAATGTTTCAGAGCGGTTGCCAAAAGCTGTTCAAAAATCTGTTATCCCCAAATATTATGTAGCTTACCACACACTGCAGAACTCCAGTGGAGACTGTATAAGCAAAGCACAATTTGGCATCCAGTCAACATAATTCTTTAAGAGGACACAATGCAATTGTATACAGCATACAATTTAAGTTTTAAATTAAAATGTTTTTTAGTGATAAATAATGCGAACAATACGTTAATTAACAACAGGCAGGCAATAAAGGTGAAAGAAGAAACTACATAACATGTATTTTTGGACTGACATTGGGAAAAATGGAGTCAATAATGTAAATAATGTAGGAGGGTTGTTGCAGAAGGCAGAACCTGGATTAGAAAGATGTTTGCATTAAACAGTGTAAGATTAAGTAGTTGGAGAAAGTATGCTAATACCACCAACACAAGATCAAAACTACTTATTAAACTCTGACCTGTTTGGTGTTTTCTCTTTGCACTGAAAGTCTTCTGTGAACAAGTGAAAAAGAAGGAAAAATGAGGAAAGAAAGAACTACCTGAATGAAGCAAGTTAGAAAGGAAAGGGACCGGGATCTAGAAGTAAAATTCATTACAGTTAAAAGTCTTTACCTCAGCTCCAGTACACAGCAGTTTTTCCTGCTTGAGTAGCCATAAAGCCTGTGATGAGCAAAGCTTTTATGTTTTAACATCGATCCAGTGAAAAGCCAGAACAGAGAAAATGAGATTCAAAATGGATACTTAACAGAAAAGTTCTCTTAAAAAAATCCCATCACTATCATCATCATTTTTTTCATGCTCTTACCATAAATAAGGTTGTAGGATACCTTGTAAGAACCTATATGATGCAGGTTTACATATGCTTTCAAAGTTATTTCTCAGTGTGAGAGACATCACATGCTATTGATCTTCTGATCACATACCTAACTGTCCAAATAGTTTAGGCAAAGAACAAGGGTTACCTTATCAATGTAAAATTTAATTGGACTGTGTAAAGCGATAGAGATTTTCTTTTATATATGGTTTCATCCATGGTGTTCAAGAACTGTACCTTGATTTGATGGGAATTTCTGGACCTCTTGCAATAAAAACCAGCAGAAACAGTGATTGTTGGCCCCACAGCAATTTATTGTTAGTTAAATAACTTTCCCTAAAAATTGATGTTGGCTTGATGCCTTCATCTTACCATCAATGCATGACAATCATAACTTTTTTTATGCTTTTTTTGTTGTTCATTCATTCATTAATTCAGTCTGTCAGGGAGTCAGTTATTTTATTTAATTGGAAATCCATTGAAATTGGTTTAACTGACTTGAGAGCTGTGAGTTTGAGCCAGTGTTCTTGCTTTGCTTTCATGATATAGTGTTATTTTTCATCATTTTCATCAAAAGCTTATTTTTTCCTTAATTACAGAATTTTCATTAGTGGTCTGTCATTTAAAGTTTGGCATATAACCACTAGTTTAAGAAAAGAAACACACACACAAAAAAAATCCTAGCTAAATGACCCTAGTGTGAACCTGATTTAACCAACTTAAGTATTTTTTTAAAATATCAACAGTCATACTTTTAAAAGAGCAGGGACAGAGATTAACAAGACCTGTAAAATTTGACTGTGAACCAGATGCATGTATGTTTTCAGGCTTCCCGAACCTAGCTCTGCTGCATAGGAGAGTCTGTCTATAGTCCCACACCACGAGCTTTAACAGAAGTAGAGAAAAAAGGGAGCAAAGTAGCATGGAGGAAGCATTTATGCCAGTTCTTTGCACACCTAATGTACTGCAAAAACAGGAGATAGAAGATGCTGCCTCTTTTGTGATTACTTAAATGCCAATGGGTCTTTTTTTGTCGTAGGTATTCCAGATCTTCCTCTGTTGAGCACAGCAGGCACACCTCATCCTCGCACTATCCGGATGCCACTTTCTTTGAACTATCATAACTTACCGAAATGGAAGATGAGGGCTCTAGTTACGGGAATCTTTATGCCTCTGAATCAGCACATTGTATTTAAACATGATTACATTTGAGGCTCTGATTGTCAAAGGAATACTTCAGGAAATTTGTTTTGCCTGTTTACCTTCTCCTTTACTCATGGTCTTTGGTAGGTTATATTATAGTCACAGGTCCATATGCATCCTGCTCCAAGCAAAGATGTTTCCCAAATCTTTCTTTCTTCTTAATAATCCATGCACAGTTTGTATTCTTAGGAATAGAGGGGATTATTTTCCTTTGATTTAAGGCTCCCACGAACCTGTCTTGTGCTTAATGAATGAAAAAGGAACTGGTTCCAAATTTGTAAACAGAGCCTGAAGATACTTCTTTTTTTTCCCCCTCTTAAATTTTAGTCAATACTTACAGTGAGTGGGTCAGTATGTCTTTAAAAAAAGTCATATTGTTAATACTTTTTGTGATTCTCCTTGAGGAAAGCAAAATTTTCTCTTCTGATTTTCTTTTTCTCTTCCTCTGGATTATGTTTCACATTGGCATGATAGTGTTTATTTTTCACTGAGATATACCTTTAAATGGGCTTCATAGAACAGTAAAAAGACATATTTCCACAATAAATATAACCGTTCAAGTTCTATAACCTGGTTGTAAAAGTGCCTTATATATGATCTAAATTAGGAATATTTCTAGTCCTTTAAAAATACATGCAAACAATAAATCCTTACAGCAATGTCTTAACAGAAAAAAAAAAAAAAGAAAAAAAATACTTGAGCTCTCTACGCGACATTTTCCAATAAAACTCTGTCTCTAAAAGGCTGTTGTGGAGTAGAAAGCCTACGCTACTGGCACATTATACGAGATGGAGTGAGATGACAGTGGGAATGTGAACTACACAGCTTTAGAGGATTGTCTGGATGACACTTCAAAGTGTTTCATGGAGGGTGTTATACTTTTCGGTTTTCACTATTACATTTCAAGTAGGGGCTCCCCCAACAGGGATTAAGTGGCAACAAGGATAAGGGACATTGTCAAATCAACTGTCTTCGTCTCTGTCTCTGTCTGTCTCTGTCTCCGTCTTACTCCTTCTAAGAATAGAATAATCCCATCTTTTCATAATACAGTGACATTGCTTAGATCTTTCATTATGCCAGCATTAAGAAGAAAAACTGGGGGTGGAGCTGCGTGGGGAGAGCAACCTCAGTTTGATTCTTCTTGTTCCACCACCTTCCCTCTTTGTACTCTCTCGTCTGACTCGGGAGGCAAACCAACTCAATCTTGTGCTCTTTTAGATTTAAAGGTTATTAACAACTGCAACATTAACCTGCTCAGACCTTATTTTCATTGGTTTAGATAGGATGGCAGGATTAAGCTAGCTGGAAGGAGCATGACGTGATTTAGTTCTATTTGATGCTTCTGCCTTAGTAAATGTCAGAAGCAGGGAACAGAGTATTAATAACCATTTGCATCCAGTATGCTAACAGCAGATCTCCAAGAGAATACACTCTGTAAAATAAAGCTCCAAGGTAGCAATCCCCCCCTCGCTTTTAACTCAGCCAAAAAATAAATGCAAACAAGCCCATTCAAGACATATCTGACAAATGCAGGGTTAAATAAAAACACTACTATCTATTTAAAAGCAGAGAAGCAGTTTGCTGGAGCAGTTATTTCATGTTAATCACTTTGTATTTACTGCAGCTTGAGAAAGACGCATTTGTTATGCAGACAGTGTTCATTGTCGTAGCTTGATCATTAATGCACTGCTGCCAGCAACAAAATGAATTAGCTCTCTGAATACTAAACTGGGAAGCCAACGTTGAACCAGAGAGTGGCACAATGACACTTGCAGGATTAAAATATACTACCCAGCTATGAGAGCATGCATTTGTGGCCTCTGCTAACTACCATCTATTTTTAAGATTAGTATTAGTAGGAAACCTCTCTGGAATAGTTGAAAATTGTAGGACAAACAATAGTGATCATTTATGTTCCCATGGGAGTTTATACTCTTTCTGGAACACAAATCTTTCATGGATTATTTCCCATGCTTGACCACAGCCATTTTTTTCCCGTCAACAATTTATCATTTATCCTTTACATGCATGCTTTGAATTTCTGCAATTCCTAGCATACTGTAGATCCATAGCAGCACTGTGGAAAGTACATGAATACAAAACACCAAGGAATCAAAGCCCTACTGTGTCTATGAATAGATGTCACAGACATGTGCAAAAGCAGAGTAACAAAGCAAATGCCACCTGTCACTCTGAATGTTTTTATACTGCTTTTGATGTCCCTATGTCACAAGAATAACAACATTAATCTCAGAATGGTAGGTTGTTACTATTAGCTATAACCTGCTCTACACAGGTCAGTAAACTAGAAAAGGCTGATTGTATGTTTAATATAAAAGGGGGGGGGGGGGGGGAGGGAAGAAGAGGAGGAAGAAAAAGAAAGAAAGAAAGAAGAAAAAAAAAAAAACAGGAGGAAAAATAGCTCAATCAGCCAAGTTTTTTGGTGGATTTATATTGCATCTGTATTTATTTTAATGGGAGCTCAGGGTTTGCCCTGTAATAAGATGTGTTCAGGTCAGAGTGGAAGGCAGCAGCTTCCTTTGTATCTCCTAAAAACTCTGGGCTCGATTTCCTGAGATATTGCAAGCATGACACTCCCAGACATTCAAAAGGGAGGAAAGGGCACCCAAAGGCAATAGGAACACATAAAAAACTCATTGCATGTTTTAGGAATAGTATCATGTGCATAAAGTGGTCATAAATTGAAGCTTAAGGAACAAAATCCTGAACTAGGTTGTGCAGAAGAAATCCAGATTCTAGTTGAATTATTTATGTTCTCCTAGAAAGGAAAACAAGTAAGCGGCACAATATTCCCAACTCCTGTAGGAGTTATTTCCATCCGGATTAGAAATAAAAGATGTTTTAACATTTATATGCAAAACCAAATATGTCAGCAAACACATTATAACAGAGAAATGGTTAAAAACTGTTGTATAGTTGATGCTGATGGCTGATTATTTTTGTGAACTAGTATGTTTTAAAGCTAATATTTTATAATGTAAATTATAACTGAATCTCTTGTTCTGTTTATTTTCCTATGTTCATTTTGAGAAATGCAGACCTTCAGGTTTAGAAAGAAATACATTCAAGATTAATGTTCATGAATGAAAACAAGCTCTGTGGGAGAGGGGAATTGTCATCACTATTATGTAGCTTTCTGACCTCGAAGGCTATTATCTAAAATAATAATAGTATTCATTTACTAGTGAAGTAACACTCTGCAGTTAATTAAATGTTTGTACAGTACTATGAAAATATTAAATAAGTATATACCATAAATGTTAGAGTTGCATGAATCGTCTTTTCCTTTTGAAAACGCCCTTTTTGAAACACGTTACAAGAGCAACATCAAGCTGCTCGGAACTTCCTCCGAGTAGTTGATGCTAATCTCATTTGTCACAGCAGTCCAGCCAGTTCTTTAGTGGAACATATCAGCTGGCTAACAGTAGATTGTGTGACTTGAAGTAACACAAGATAATACAAAAATGATACTTTATCCAACTTAAAGATACTGGTAATTTCTGTAAGCAGAATGTAGTTATCAAAAGTTGAATTTGCCCCAGATACACTGACAAACACTGTGATGAAGCAAAAAAAAAGAGACATTTCATAACCAATTCACTTGGGTGCGAAATACGTGCTGAAAAATTCCCAAATGTGAAGCAACCTGTTTCGTTGTTATAACTCTACGACACTGTGCAAATTACACAAGGATTCATCTTGATCACCTATTAACAAAAAGGATCTATGAAATCATATCCCCATCTCGGGAAACCATGCAGCGTAGTTTCCATTTCTAAAAGGATTTATAGCATAACACGTTAATTGGTTATAACGCACTGCTAAAGATTCAAAAATAAGAATTTTCCTCCCTGAATAATTCGTTTGTGTCCTTCCAGAGTGGTGGTTGTGGTTTTTTCCTACATTTTTTCTTAAGGGCTCTGAAATTTACTGAACCATGTCATCATTTGTCTTGTAGTTGTTTTAGTTATATTTGGTTAGGTGCCTTGAGACCCACAGGCACTGAAGTCATGATGGTTATCACTACTATTAAAAAAAAGGACTCCATATTTAATGATGTTATCTTTCTCCTGACAGACTGAGGGGTTGAAAGGGAAGAATAAGTACTGTCAATATTCCTTATTTGTATCTTAAATCAGAAAATAAATATTACACTGTCTATAAATGTATATATCACTGAAAGAAAAGAAAAATAATGCTGGAGGCTATGCCAATGTCATTTTTTGGGGGGGAAATACCCCTGTATGGTAGGGAACAGGTTTCCTTGACTTAAGGAACAATAAGTCCACATCTTAACACTACCCAAAGTTGTGTGAAATAACAGAAAATAGGTATAAAAGTCTACTGAGCTCATCTCCAGAATGATTTCTTACAAGTCTTGTCTCAGGTAATAGTGGAGCTTCCACTGATCTTCCTGAGATATTCCTTTGGGTTGTTTTGCCTAATCTCAAAAGTGAGTCTCAAAACGTACTTTGTAAATAATTTTCTTTTTTTTTTTTTTTTACCCCAAAGCTATCATATTTCCAGCCTTAGAAATAAATTCTTCTGTCTCTAAATTTTCCAAAACATTTTTGGAAAAAACATTGGCATTGGCAAGTTCCTCCTATTATTCTTCTCCTTTGGTAAAAACAAAAATTCAGTTGTATACATTGGTAGTTACGGGTTGTTGGGGGGGGGGGGCCCCTCTTCCTCCTCAATTATTGATTTTTGTCTTTCATTCATTCTAGACTTTTTAGCCTTGGAAAGAGGCAGAATAGTCTACTGAGAGAGGCAATTAGGGTTTTACTCCTTACTCTTTCATCTATCTTTCCTTAACATATCTTCATGTTTGCTTTTCTTGCATATTTAGGTCTTTGCTTTTCAGACTGTTACTATGGGTCTCCACAGTATTAATCTATGTAGGACTTTGATTTTTGTCTTTAAGTGTTCTAAAATATAATTACACTGTACTGACATTTTTCATAGATTTTAATAGTTCTGCTATCTTTTTTATATACTGACATCATAAAAATCCTGATCCTTATTTTTGTTGACATAAATACAAGGTAAAAATATTTCCTTTAGGTTTTCAGTCCATATACAAATCTCTATCATTCCCCCTCGCTCTGCCCTCCTTGTACCCAGTTTCTTGTTTAGCAGAACTTCTCTTTTCTTGTCCACTACAGTTTTCTGTTTGGGGGATTTGAGGATTGTTCTATCTTTGCTTCATTAGGTACTCCTAACAAGATCTTTCAGTCTGTCTCCAGTCTCGTAAGTTTTATTAGTTCCTCTCACTGCCCCATTAATTTTGCTCTTAATTTTGCAAAATTTCCTTTCATGAAATCTAACTCATTTGTATTGCTGCATGAAAGGAATTAACTCCCTCACTGGGGAAAAAAAAAAAGAAAAAAAATCAAACCAAAGCAATCTCCCAAACAACCAAAAATGGAAACGGGGGAGATTGGAATAAACTAACCAGTGAATTCCAGCTGTTCCAGAAATAACAGAGGAGGACTATTTCCATAAGTGGTTTCTTCACAATTGTTATTAAATCCTACACTTACAACAATCACAGGATCTAGTAAAATTTTTATTTTATTATACGTGTAGGATTTGAGAATGATATCTGCACCTCAACAAACACCTCTCTCCTACATCCCATTTTAAAAAGTCTGTCTGAAGCACCTGCTGTATAAATGCTAAGGGTACTTGCATTCTGGCAATGCATTATTCACCCTCTCTGCTGTTGTATCTCACTGCTTATCCATCTCCAGGCACTGTAATACAAGAGGTGTTTGACAGGGAAAAGAGATTTAGAGAGAAAATAGAGAGAGAGGTTAGAATTAATGGAAACATGGAGAAAAAGTTCCCACTGAAATAGTTAAGAAAGATTATTTTCATTTTCCCACTATTTTTCATCACAAATTGTGTCTGCTATTAACCATAGCACCCATTCCCTCTTCAAGCTGCAGCAATGTACTGATGAGCAATTCCTGGTGGAGCTCCAAGCATTCAGTTGTAGTGGAATTCCTTTCAATGTGTATTTTTATAATAGAGAATAAAAATATTATTTTACATTAAGAGACAGAAATGAACCATCTATGAATTAGTGAAATAAGTACATAAGTACATGTGTATGTGTTTGTGTGTGTGATCATTTTTCTGCAACAAGAAAGCAGAATGGAAAAATTATGAGAAGAAAAATTGAAGAAAGAAAATTCCTTGAATGAATATAACATATGTAAAACTAATTCTATGACTTACACCACTGTACACCAGTTGTCTTACTCATTATAATATGACCTAGATCTTAAGGGTTATGTTTATAGTGTAAGAATTAGGGCATTATATTGGCAGCAGATCTGTACAACGACATGGTTGGTGTTGCAGACTTGACATACTGTATGTTTTTCTACGGTTTCACTTTAGACTGTTTCTAGGCTAGTCCTGTAGAGTCAGTACCCATTAGCAGTTGGTGGCTTTTAGGTACATGCCTGGAGCAGATGTCTTGCTTTAGCTTAATCTGAAAGGGATTCCTTTGTCATTCCTCAGGAGCATGCTATGGTGCAAACTAAAGTGCCACGAGGGAGAGCAATCGAGAGGTTCCCTGGATGAAAACACTAACGTAGAAATACCCAGATAGAACTGTTTTCTGTTTGATATCGTGTCCATGTGTGACAACTACCAGGACACTTTCATCAACATTCTTTTGCATTTTTTCTCTTACTTAGTCAGATGCCCGTTTTCAAGCATCTGGAGCAAACTATTCAAAAATGCGGCTCACCTTGCTTGCTTTTAGTGTCTACAACACAGAGACTCTCTGGAGTGGCCCAGTAGTTCCCAAGACTATCAATGAAATCACTGATCACAGGTTCAGATATAGCTACCTACATTGTAAATATTCAATTTTACAGGAGGTGAAATCCACCTAACATCCATGAAAATCTGATCATCATGTCTTCATTTGAGAGTGGACCAAAGTTTCTGAAACGTCTGCATTTCATGCTAGGCATGTGTTGTGCTTTCACTAACAACTTTTATTGTTACAGAACACTGATTTCAGCTTGCACTGTTTGTATCTAGCAGTCTTCTGCTACTGAACATCGCAGAGGAGATAATATCTTCACCAACTAATAAAATTGTCAGTGTAGTAGACCTTAACAACTGCACAGGTATTTGTACACTTTATTCTTCTAGCCTGTTTTGCTTTGATATCTTTAATAGTGAGTTCACACCTTTGGCTTATTTATTGCCTCAGTATAACCAGTACTTAACTGTTCTGCCACCAGTGCTGTTAAAAAATATAAATGTCTTTACGTTAATTGAAAGTTAGAATGCTTTTCTTCTTTTGACACATAAAACTTTAGGAGAAGGGAAATTATGATTTCAAACAAAAAATATCTGGTATGGTCAGTTAACCTTTGGGGGGTACTTAATAGATGTGTTGCAATGAGATGGTCAAATTTTTAAAGAGGGAGGGAGAACACATATTTGCACTGCAAATACAACCATACCTTCATTTGCACATGCAAATGGTATAATCAAATATCACTTGCTCGTAAATGTACCCCAGTTTCATTGAGCAATGTGAATGGTTTCACATATTTATGTTATTTAAGTGATCCTCTGAGCCAAGCTCCAGGGGAAAAACTATATGTGAAAAACAATAACAGAAAAAAAATTTTCTTCTTCTTTTTCTTTTTTTAGCTTAGCCAGTCATCTTCAGCACTAAACTTCATAAATCCATATATCTGAGTGTTCCTTTTTCCTCTTTTGGAAAGTCATTTTAATCTGGCATCTGTCGCCCATTCTCACTTAAGAGCACAACTTCACACATGTATTTATGCTGTACTCATCACTGCCACAGCTCCAGGATTTTTAGGGAATTTATTCTCATATCACCCTGTGAGGTAGGATAGTCAATGGAAACACCAAGAAAGGAAAAGGATGATGGCATTCATCTCATACACCTTTATTCATATAGGAAATTAAGCACTCAGTTTCAGTTAGTAATTTAGGCTGCATGCGTGGCCAGGGAAACTGAGAGGCACTGCTAGACAGTAGTTCAGCCCTTCAGTGCAGGCTGCTGTAGTGGAGTGTGGATACCTCCTCAAATCATCTCAGCATTGACTTTGGAGGGAGCAAGATTGCAAAGCATCTCAGGTGGCACTCAGTAATGGTGTGTGAGAAACTGAACTGAACCTTAGATGACTAGCGTGAAGTAGGTATTTAATCTCCAAGCATGAAAATGTCTACTGTTGTTTTGAAAGCCTTTGAGTAACTTCTCCAGCCTTAAGCTGCCCCTCCAGAAGGACAAGGATATCCCCTGTCATATCTGCCAGACCTCTGTGAATGTCTCAGGTACCTCTGGAAGTATCATAAACCGTATAAAATGCCTACATTTGGACTATTGAATGGTTCCCTAGAATTAGGTGTGCTTAATTAGCAAATTCCTTGAAATGAGAAAGACAGTTTAGGTAGGATGAGGGAATTGAAATCAGGTGCCCACATCCTCTCTTAGTATCTAATCACTGAACTGTACTTCTATACCTGGTGTGCACTTATAACATCCAAAATACCTATATAATGACCTCTAGAAGTAAACTAGTCACTTAATACTAATTTCTCAGGAATCTTTGATTTCTTGAATCATCTCCTACAACAGAATAATTTCCTAGCTCTTGCCTTTTTGTTCTGTTGTATTATCACTTCATGCTGTAGCAGTTTTATCTAGAGAAAATAAAGAACAAACAAGATGGATCTGTGCTCTACACATTCCCCTTTTTTACTCACCTTAACTGACCTGCAGACTCTGTTTTTTGAGTCATGGGCTTAAATGCAATGAAGTTAAATTAAACTAGTTCCATAACCTAAAAGATAACAGTGCTGAAATAAGTGCACCAACATGAAAATTACATGACAGTGAATTTGAAAAGAACCAAGTATTGTCCATTTTACCTTTTGACCTTTTCTTAAGAATGAAATGACTAATCCTTTGGAGAAGATCAAAGCTTATATTTCTAATTATTATTTTAATTAATAGTTATAGAATCGTAAGATGGTACACAAAGAAATTCAAAAGGCACATTCCTTGGTAAAAAGCTATATAATAATCATAGATGTGGTAGAAAAAATTGGAGCACAGAAGTGTTAGGGTTGTGGCAATACAATTCTGTGGTGATTTAGTTTACAGATAGAAATACACAGGTCAAAAGGGGCATAAAGATTGACCAATAAAACCCCTGTTATGGGAGATGGGAAGTGAGTGGATTCTCCCAGATAATAAATTAAAAAGCTCTTCATGGCTTTTTTAATCACTTGTAGCCAAAATCATCAGTTTCTTTTTGATGAATACTACTGATAATAGTAACAGCAATAGCAAAAATCATAACACAAATAAATTATTTTAGTCCATTGGTCCCCATGTAGCTAGTTATATGTTGCTGCTCTCACCTATCAGCTACTGAAAAAATCTCCCCATATGATATTCAACTACATAAGTAAAAATCACACAATATATTCAAAAGATTTTGCTGTTCCTCAGATGAAATCTTTGTATTTCATTGACTTTAATGCATAATTTTTATACTCATCCATAAAATAGAAGTATAATTTCATTATATATTTCTACATTTAAATTTGAGTTTCTATTTTAAATTTGAATTATCTAACAATTTTGTGGAAGAAAAAATATAAAACAAAATAAAATGAAAATATTGACACAAGCAAACCAAGCAAAAATATTTTCCATCAAAGTGAAACAATGTAATGTTCTGAAAAAAAAATTCTTTTCTAATAGGTTCTTGAAAACATTTTTCAGAAACTAATCATATGAAAATACATTGTATAATTGGATATTTTTTCTTGAAAATAATTATTGCTACCTTCAACATATTATGTTTCAATTTGTTTAATTCAGAACATGGTAAATGTTTTAAGAACTAGGAGGAAATGTAAATGCATATAGATACGGTTTTTACAAATGCTTTCTCACATTCTGATGAGTAAGATTGTCATACAAGAGCTACATTTTACACCATCCTTTCTCAGACCAAATGTTATACTGACAAAACCTCATCTGCACTGGAAGAGGAAGAGTAATTCTTAAATACTGATACCAAATCTAAATTTTATCCGTGTTGAATCAGTTGTCAATTAGACACGTATGTCTTTTCTACAGAGAACAATCTGTCTACACTAACACTATCTATGGTCCAAAACAAGTGTCAATACCATGTGAAGTTCATTAACTGAAAGATTCACTTTAGACTTCAACAGGACTTTTTCTGTAAAACACTTGTCTCTTAGATGTCAATTAAAGGAGGTCATTAAAATTTCTGGCAGAATCTAAGGTTGCTTTTTGTTGATTTCATTGGGCAGAGAATAATTTCAGGAGATGCTTAAATTGGATAATATGTTGTATCTTGGAGTTTTCTGGTCCTCTGTTTCTATTTGGTCTGTCTCTGTACTACAAAACAAATAGAACTAGCATGAAATATTTATCAAATATTTAAAAGTCACCCTTTAAAAAAAGGCAGATTTTTACGCTAAGGAACTTAGTAGTGTTTACTATTCAACTCTTTTAAAATCTATTATCGCAAAATTTATGTTTTAGGACTGATGATGATCCCACAGACACACCATATAATACCAGAAATTGTCTTTAGGAAAAGTTTTAGGTTTATGACTTAATTCTAAGTGTCTTACCTGTAGTTCAGTACTACACAATGTAAAGAGAAAAAAAAATAAAAAGAAATCTTGTGTCAGTCATCCTTGTAGCTATCATTAGTTCTACTTTCAGCCACCATTTCACAGGAACTAGTCTGTGTAGGTGGGGCATGTCCGAAAAAAAGAACATTTAACCAGATTAATACATTATTTTATTATGTAGAACTGCTTGATTAATACATGATGAAACAGCTGTTACCTTGGTGACAGGAGCTGTCTGAACTCCACTAACTCTATGCAGTAAATTTCAGGACAGAATGAGGCAGTATAACAAGAGAAATTAGGCATTCAGAAGGACCATCTAAACTGTTTAAATTTGTCATAAAATATAGTAACTGTTAATATTCCAGCAGCAAAGGAGAGAATTAGAGATTATTATGGCCAGTTTCTGACTGTCCTTCTCATGCACCTGCAAAGTGTGAAAGATGTAGAACTTCTCTCTAAGCTCCACACTTTATGTCATAACCAGGAAATATATTTTGGCCTAGTATTTATGGAGCAGAATCCTGTGGGTTTCTGCACAGTCTTAGGAACAGTTGGTAAACATCTGCGTGCCTGCCCATTCTTTATTATTTTAAACACACTTAAAGGCTACAAAGGCATAGAAGGCGTCAGCACTAATTTTGCACCGCATACCCTTGGTTTACTTTCTTGGTATTCTTTCATTTGACTGCAGTGAGTTACAAGCAAAAAATATAACTAGAACAGGATAGAGAGCCACAGCTAGGGCACGATTTGGGAACATGCTGTTTGCACTTATCAGGTAAAGTTACACAGGCAGAGTGCCAAAACGAAGGGCCTAAGATTAAAAGCTTTCTGAATACTGAAATTTTCCATCTAGGTGGCAACAAGGCTCTGTCTTCAGTGGTAGATCAGGGAGAGTAGATGGATCGAGGTACAGACCCTGAAGAATAATTTTTAGGCAGGTAGATTGACCTTAGCTGTGATAGAGATTGCAATCTTTCTTTATAAAAAGATATAAATACATGAGTTTATTTGCATTTGTTCTTCTGCTTTAACTCCTCTCTCTGTATGATGTGTTCCTTTGAGAAAATATTTTGTAAAGCCTTCTAGATGGTCTCCATGGCCAATGTTACCAGGCACTAGAGTGAAATTTCCTACGGGTAGCTGGGTAGTAGATGCTACTCAGCTTTTCAAATGCTTTTTGAAAACTGATGGAACACAACTAAGGTCAGATTCTTATGAGCACAGTAAGGCTGCAGGGGTCTTCCAAGCCAAACTTGAAGAAAGCAAAGTATATACTGTTCATTTAGGTGCGGTGAAATTATAATCTTCAATTAGAAGGCACTGGAATGAAATCAGATGTGTTTGTTTCCTGTTTCATTAAAACCTTCACAGTTTTGTGCTAGTACCCAATCCCGCATGGAAGATGGTTCTACAATACTGTACTGCAAATAAGAGATGAGTGAAGGCTTCAGTGTGTGAAGTGCCAACACAAGCTAAGTAAAAAGAGTGTATGAACTGAGATTCCTGAGAGGAAAAATGTAGTGCCCAGAATGTACGAATAAATCCCTATAAAGTTTGAAAGACTATATAATAATTTGATTATGTTAAGAAACAATTATTTCATATTTGTGTGACCAACTGCTGTAACATTGTTGATTGGTTGATTTATATTTTTTAAATACACAGCCCAAATAAAAATGTTATTGTCATTCTCATATGCTGTGACATTTTATGAAATCTAAAGAATTTAGGTGTCCATTACTACAGGATTTAGAACTTGAAAAATCTGAGTTTGTGGCCAGCCATACTCCTGTCCTAAGTGACCTACGTGTGTTGCGTATCATAAAAAAAAACCCACATTGCCCACATATTTAGAGCCTAAATTAAAAAAAAAAAAAGCCCTATAAAAATAGGTAGAAAAATATAAACTTTCCATAACACTTTAAAATTGCCCAAAAGGATTGTTAAATTTTGATTTTTCTTTAGTTGTATATGTAAATTAATAATAACATCATCAAATATTTGTGTCTGAAAAATGACTAGCATTTGACTCAAGGCACAAAGGTATCATTGTGCTGGGAAGCATACATACAGTCTAGAGAGGCTCTGTTTTTCCCAGTGAGAATGGACACAAACAGAAAATGAATGCAACAAGAAAGAGTGGATTTTGGAGATCAATTGCTTGATAAATACACAGCCTGAGAATCATGTTCCTCTGATCACCCCATTTCTTCCTGTTGCCCCATGAGTAGAACCTGGGGGAGCTGGGTTGGTTCAACCTGGAGAAGGGGTGGTTTTAAAGGCACCTAACAGTGCTTACGAAGGATCATTGAGGAGCCAGAGTCAGGCTCCCCACAGTGGTGCAGGGAAGATTGTTGAGAGACAACAGGCACAAGTTGCAGCAAAAGAAGTTCAGATTTAGTATAAGGACTAAATTTTCCTCATGAGGACAGTGAGGCAATGGAGCAGGTTGCCCCAACATTTTGTGCTATTTCTGTTCTTGGAGAAGACACTGACTGGATCAAGCTGTGAGTAGCGTGGTCTGAACCCAGAGCTGGTCCTGACTTGGTGGGAGGTGCACTAGAGACTTTCTGAGGTCCCTTCCTGCTTCAGTTATCCTGTGATTTTTATGATCAGTTAGACACTGAAGGCTGTGGAACATGTTGCCTGTTGTTTTGGCTTTGGATAGCAGAGATATTCTTGCATATGTCAGAAGATCCTATTAGAGATGTTAAAGCTCTCACTCATTAATTCCAAAGTTATGTAAAGAATCTAAGCAGCATAGAAGTGGAGAGGATCCAACCTGCCCTTAGAAAAGAAAACTATGCAAGGTCCTTTTAAAAGGTGTTAAAAGATTCCACTTTCCAAGGAGATTCAGTAACTACCCACATGAATGAAATGTATATATAAGAAACCAAACCAAAACAAAACAAAATATATACACAATAATCTGTTCGGGAAAGTTTTTGAAGAAGATTGTTTTATTGAAAATAAAACCCTTGTACAGACTCTGTACTCCTTAAAATCGATCTTTTTTAGGTTTTGTTCTCTTTTCTGTCCTCTTATCTTCCTAGTCTAACCTATTCTGTGTTACCTCATTTGCCATACTTCTCCCTTTTCCCTCTCCTCTTTCCATTGTTTCACTGCATACATACTTGTTGCTATGTTGTTGACAATTATGCACTATGATTTTGTATAGCTCTTAATAATGACATCGCTTAACTTATACCAATGATTGTTTGCTATGTAATGATCATTTGTTTCTTTTTTTTAAAATTGCAGAAAACAGACAGCAGGTGTATTCTTAACAGCTACTTGTTAACCCCAGGGTAATAGAGAAAATGAATGCTTAACCATCACAAAGTTTGCAAATCATTACTTGGTTTCTATTTGATTTTCATGAGTAAGATTTTAAGGACCTGTCCACAAGCAATGAAAATGTATTACTACATGAATAATTTTCATGCATGGCAATGTCTTAAGAATATTCAGCATTGTAAATGTGTTCTTCTTAGGGCAATTATGAAACTTACAAAGAGCACCATTAGTGAGATATTTTTACATAAGTTCATACCGTTCAGTTATTTTATTGCAGAAGGTAAAAATAGGTATTCTAGCAGAAAATTGAAGGAGAATGAAATTGATAAAAATCTAGCACAACACTTCCCCTCAGCTATGTTGGTATAAGAGGTCTGTTCTTCATAGGAGCTACTGTGCAATAACACTGAACATCTCAGCCAAAGTCTTGGAACATAGGTGGAAATGGGAACCTATAGAAATTCGTCATTGAAGATTCAAACAGAAATTGTTTTTTTGGTTTTGCATATTGAAGATAACAATTTTGATGCACAGGTAGATCCAGGTACCATTCCTTGTCTGAAGATAGAGTAGTACAAGTGTTCTTGACAAAAACATAACTTTGAAACATATGTTTAGAGGTATTTGTCTATTTACAGGAATGTATTTTATTTTCTCTCAGTTTTTCAGCCCATGTTTGACCTTTTTTTAACTCTATGTAATAGGTAGTTGTCCGATCTTTGCTTGATCCTGTTATGAAATAGGAGCTTGCTTGGATCAGGTGGAACAAGATGAAATTCATTTAAAGTGAGGCAGGGGTACCATGGCTCATCCCACCAGTGACACATGCCCGTGACAGAAGAGTGGGACAAGATCAATCCACACAAACCCAATCTTCTTCTCCTTCAGGTCCAGGACAGGCCTAATCACCTGATTTGCACAGAGGGAAGCTCACTTCATCACATAGCTACAAAGAAGAAACATCTGTAGCAATTGGATATGGATATGGTTATGATTAAATGTAACTATAAATATAAGTTTATAAAATAAACTAGTGTGTGTTGACTATACGATTCTGTCATTTGGGCTCATTTTTCCTCATGATCCAGTACTGTAATTTCATACATATCAAGAAGAAGGTAGAAGAAATTTTCTTATAGTAATGGTTCATTATCTCCAATTAATAAAGTCTGGTGGTCTTTTGTAATATTATGACACATGTCCTTAATGCCACCTTCAGGCTTCCATTAGTGCAAAATATTACCTACATAATGAATAAAATTCCCACTGCACATCTTTTTGGTTTATGTCTTCCTATAGCAGAACAGGTTAAAAACATAGAATCTGAATACCTAATTATGTTCACTAACATAAGGAACATAAGTGCCAAATTGTCACAAATTTTTACTATTAATAGATACCTTTGTTTTTTTGAGGTTTTTTGATTCATGTATGTTCAATATTTTTTTTGTTTCAAGTAATTTTCATCACTTTTTATGGTGTCTTTCTTTTCTTTCCTGAACAGATGGAAGATGCAGCCCCTTTTCTGCATAGTTTTTCCTTCTAGATGTGGCATAAAAAGCATGAACAGAATCATCCAAGACATTCCAGTCTCTACTCCCTTATTCTGTTACATCCTATTGGCTAGGTCATACAAAAGTAACCCAGTATTTAAAAACACAAAAATCATATCATATTTCAGGAAAATATGAGGAATATTCCAGTCGATTCAATTCAAGTAATTCCTTTTACACATTTATATCAAGTGGGGAGAAAAAAAAAAATCTTGAGAATGGGTACAGGTTTGTTAATAAAAATGAGGTGAACGAATGGAGCTGAGATACTGTATCACAAATGAAGCACCAGCTATGCTCCATAGTCCCGTTTTCCCATTATTTAACTTATGTTTGCTGTAGGACTCTTTCGTTGCTGATTACTTTGCTGATCTTCTTTCTATAGCTGTTGTTTAGCCACACACTTTTACAAATATAATACCAAGTCACAAGTTTACTTTCTGAACATCTTTGACATACTGTTTACTAAATGGTTAAAGGATAAAAACTATGTTCTCATGCCAATGGTTCTAGTTTAAGCTCTCCAGATTGTATTCTTATTGTCACTGAACATTCTGTAAAAATATTTAAAATACTTCCGATACACTATTGTATTCACAAAATTGACTGAAAAGTGTTAAATCCATTAGGCAACTAGAGATTAGTTGTCAGCCACAACTCCTTGTCATCTTCATACATAATCTGCTCAGCAAATCAATGATTTCTAGCTATTGATCTAAACCACTTTACATATAACAAAAACCTGATTCTGAGAAATGATAGTATAAAAGGAAGGGGATGTGTAAATTGCTGTCATTTGACAGCTAGCATCTATATTATTCCCCTACTTACAGAACACAGCAGATCATTCTTCAAAGTGTTTGAAAGACTAACTTATCTGAATGCTTGTGGATATTTAGCAAACTGATGTGGATTGATGTACATAACCTTATAGCTTATGTCATTGACCCTATGAGCACCAGAGATCTACTGGAGTGATTCTTGTGCTGTAGTTCATGGGCAATCTCTTTGATTCAAAGCTTATCCTGTCGTCAATGCTGAGATCTTTCTCTCAAAAAGTTATAGGAAGGCTGAAGCAACTGAAACTGTCAGCACTGTGATTTCCAGTATCCTGTCAAAAAGGCAGATACTTTTCACAAAATTAAGCTTTAAGGATTTTACACATGAATGCACAATGATTACAGACAGAAAAAAAGGTATTGATTGTGGCTAATTATGACAGATTTCAATTTCCAAGTTGCATTACTTTTAATTTATTGTATCCTGAAGATGAGGAGACATTCATTCCTTCCTCTCTCAAACTTTCGCGCTGATGGTAAGCAATTACTGTAAACTGACAGACGAAGTATCATTTAAGACATTTTAGATTTTATTAACTGTCACCAAAATCAAAGAAGGGAAAAGGAGAGTCTAGTTTATAGCTTGTAGACTTTGGGTCTACCCAGTGTATGCCTCAAAAATGCTGACTTTGAAAGCATAAGATTTTGGGGCATTCTGCCAAATAGTCTTCCCTGGAGTACAATAAAAACTTCAGCTGCTGTCACTGGATATCAAAGTCTGCTCCAAAGCCAGGGTATTCCTAAAGCAACACTTCTTTCATCCTTAGCTTGCAGGTCTCTCTATTTCAGAGTCAAGTATTTACTCTAACCTAAATGTTACTTCTATAAATAATTTTACTGATTTTGCACATAAATATAAGTGTATACTTCCCTTTCCCTTATTCAGTACATCTGTGGATTTGTCCCTGACAGCAGGATAATTCACCAGCTGGGATTCAGGGCATATGGCTCTGAACAGACATTTCCAGAGCTATGCTCTACCTCTAAAGACTCTCGTCATCCATTGGAAAAGAAGCCTAACAATCTCAGGAGTCCAGGCGGTCTAGTTTGATGAAAATCAAATAAATTTCAGTGAAAAAGGTTAATAACTACCTTTAAAAGTACCATAAATTGAGAGATGTTAAGATTTTAATAAGTAGTAGTTAGAAAGGCACTGTACACGCATTCATATTCTTTAACTGTTGTAATGTGACATCAATTTCCAGGAAATTGGGAAAACGGTAAACGGGAAATCTGGGAATGCAGAAGAATATATGTTTGGCCAAATATACACTGAAGCTATCTTAAACCACACTTGAAAAAGCATGTGAAAGATCCCATGTTTTAAAAGAATGCAAATGTGTATCTGAGAAAAAAATACCCTGATTTCATTCACAAATAGAAAGGTTATCTGAGAAATAAACAGTCCACTTGTGAAGAGGTTATGTGAAAATGGTTGGGCTACAAAATAAGCAGTTTATCTAAGAAAACATACACTACTGAATAGCCCACATTAAAGCTAGTGAATAGCTCAGGTAGAACCAGCTCTGAACTGAGTATATGAGTGTAACAGACACCACTGAGTTTTGTACATGCCCCTTTTCTTCTGCACTGATATTATGAGATCCTGTAGTATACTGTGACATGAGCATTATTTTATTATTATTATTAAGTATCTAGTTGAAGGTTTTGTTGGCTGTGATTAATTGGTCCGGTTAGGCTCCTTTGAGAGTTGGTTTATAAATCTAAGTAAAACACAGGACCTAACACTGGTTAGATGATATGTGGACTAAGGCTGCAGAGCTCACAACCCATACTGGCCCTGCAGGTTAAATGCAGACTTAGTCTCCTGGTTCTGCTGTGAATCTAGGACTCTGAGCCTGAAAGCTCTAGCGTTGGTGGCTTCAGGAAAACCTGTGTCACTCGTTTCATCTCAGGGTAAAGCAAAGGACTCTGTACTATGATCTGACAGGAGGGGTGAAGGAAACTGTTCACTGTGTCTCCATGGTACCCATTTTTCTTTATCCAGAGTCATGATTTCTTTAGTCATGTTCCTTCTTTTACAATTACTCATTCTACTTTTACAGCAAAATGCAAAATACTGAACCTCAGTTCCTTGACCACCCAGCAAGGTAATATCCATACATATGCTGGGTGGTAAACTATCACCAAGAAACAGTTTCATTTTTAAAAGCTCTAATTATTCAGTCTCTACTTCTTCTGCAATTGGGTGATTCCCGGAAAAAAAAAAAAAAAAAAAGGTTATTTCTTTGGTAGTAAATAGCATAAACACCATTAAAAATATAAGAAGAAAAAGAAGAGGCACTTTATTTTTAAGACAGTGTCTTTGTGCCTCTGCATTGTCCTTGCAAAACTGTTGTCTTAATCCACTTTTCCAGTCACAATTGTTTTAGCCCTTAACAGGACTTCCCTCGTTTCTTCCACTTAAACTTGATTTTCCCTTAATAGTTGAAGGACGCTTAGACAGCATCACATTAATTTCAGTGGACATTAACTTTTATCTAATTCAGCAAGCCAGCCTTTGTTAATTAGGCCTCACAGGACGAGTGATTGTAAAGAACATCTCTACCTGTCACTGATCAATACCCACAACAGAAGCAGTTCTAGCAGTCAATTACTTGTGTTTCTGAGAAGGAAGAAGGGTCCTATTCTTGTTAACTCCTTGCACTTTTTTAAAATCACAAGACCCCTCAGCTTACCTTCCTATCAGGTTGAGCCAGAGGCATAGAAATTATATTTCCTCCTTCTATCTCTGCAGCAGGTTCATTCACAGCGAAGTCCTCTGCAGCCCAACAGTGCTGTTTAGCAACATCTCATGCTTCCAAAGCCATGAGTTTGACTGATGGGGAAGTCAACACTCCAACAAAGCTGGCAGAGATTCACTGTTTAAGCCTAGAGACACAGGCTCTGTTTGGTTAGGTCCCAGAAGAATAAGTATATGGAAAGTAATTTAACATAATGCTACCCTGCAATCCTTCAGAGATAAAGAGGGAGTAGGGAGAAAAACAGATCATAGGCATTAGCATTTGCTGATCATTTATTTCAATGAGGATATATAAATATATATGCATTTGTATATAAATTAGAACTTTGGGCACTTCCAACGATTAAATATTCCTTTCTGCCTTCTAGAACCTGTTTTTTAATAAGCTCCTGTTCTTCTCTGGGGGCATTATGAAGCTCTCATTCTTGTCATCAAGGACTTGGGGTTAAAAAACCCCAACTTTCTAAAATCATCTCTGAGTTGTTATAATGCATGATAAACAATTAATCACTCTAAAAGAGCTGAGTGGGAAAATGTTTTCTTTGTTCATGGGAGAGTCCTGAGAATTTGGAAATTTTCTCATTGCACATCATGTATTTCCAAAACCAACTGGTGACAAACCAAAGGGCAAGACTGTAAAGAGGCTGACTCTTCACTTCTACACTGAAAGGTCAATGTTTAAAAGTGGAATTAACATTTTTCCTACATCAGTCCCCTTTATAGCCTACTCTAAACAGCTGTTTTTAAGTGTGTACAGAAAACATTGCTTGTTAAATTGTAGGTGAGAGATTATATGTTCTGTTGCAATACTAAATGGAGTTATTAGGGGAAAGGTTAAACATTCAGTGGAAGATAAATATACCTAAGTTTGCATGTTTAAATATTAACATGCCAAAGTGCCTAGCAAAGTCAAAGGAGAGCTAGGCAATACACTTAATAGAGTTTAGAGCACAATTCAGCCATTAGACACTTGGTTTAGTTAACCATGCATAGCAAGCTAGTGTCTGAATACAGCAATATCTGAGCTGTCTAATGTATCCTGCCAACCCTCCAGCTACTGTCATAGAAAAGCATGTCTCCTGCCAGTTTTGTGTCACATCTGGCAGACTTGTGCAGATGTCCTGCATACTGTAGGGCATAGCTCTAGACACACATTTGTGGGCAGTAACATTGAACCAAAGATGTTTGTTTGAGAGTAAGGTGAATTATCCTTTCATCTCCATTGACTTTATTGGTTAGGGGTATGATTCGGTTGATGTTTACATCATCATTTGAAATTCTCTAGGGAGTCTAAGACATCTGCACAAAAACTCTAAGGTGTCTGGCTGGAAGATACAAGACTTACAGAGGTCATGCACCCTTTTGAGCAGCAACAGTTGTCTAGGCAGGACACCTGCAACATATAAAAGGATTTAATTTTTTCCTAGGTCTCTTGATTGTAATAGGAGCATAGATACCTAATTTACATGTGACACCTGAATATAGGTATCTTAGTGTTGTCCTGAATTCCTCTGAAAGTAAGACAGGAAAGTATGTAGTTATGTGCATTACAGTAGTGTCTATGGTCTCCATCTACTGGAGTATGTGGCATTATCATGCTTCATGCTGATCCTCCCAGGACTGATTGATCAGATTGGGACTATTCAGGCTCTGTATCATATAATTGCCAAAGCTCTCTTGTAGCTCTGATATCTACGTGTCATACTAGTAGCTGTTAGAGTAATAATAGAAAATATAAATCTAAAAGGGAATGAAGCTGTAGGTACTCTGGAACATGTTGGTGTTGGCAAGAGAATCAGAACTCAAACCTGAGAAATGAAGAACATTAGACAAAGGTCAAATTTAAAACTATAGAACAATCTGAAAATTGTTGATACATATAATAGGTAGCATAGAAATGAAAGAAGTGACAGGTAATAATAAGAAAGTTAGAATTTTAAATGGAAGAGCCATACCTTTGACTGCTGTACATTAGCATGACTGTTATGCACAATTTTTCAAGACAAGGTCAGGCCAACTGTACACCAAAATCTAATTATTTATGCAATTTAGGAATTTTGGGGGCTTAAATTTATGAAATTGCTAATGCATAAAAGCTCCTACCTACAAGTTTGTGCACCCAGTTTTAATCCTGTCAATACAGGAGACCTTGTCAGTCTCTTCTCCCAAGTAACAAGCAATAGGACAAGAGGAAATGGCCTCAAGTTATGCCAGGGGAGGTTTAGATTGGATATTAGGAAAAATTTCTTCACCAAGAGGGTTGTCAAATATTGGAACAGGCTGCCCAGGGAAGTCGTTGAGTCACCATCCTTGGAAGTATGTAAAAGAGGTGTAGATATGGTGCTTAAGAACATGGTTTAATGGTGGACTTGGCAGTGTCAGGTTAACAGTTGGACTCAATGATCTTGGGGGTCTTTTCCAGCCTAAACAATTCTATGATTCTACGAATACATAAATTTAGATACAGAACTCCACATTTCATTAAGACATGAATATTATAATGGACTACTGGTATTTTTTACACATCTACCTCCTTAAATTTATCCAAAAGCCACTTATTTCAAACTAATTACTCTCACCACACCCCTAGTTTCATAAATTTTTTGTATTGATCTTAGACGTTAAATGTAAGCTATATTTAAATTTCACATGTAGGTCCTCTAAATTATTTTTTCTCAGTTTTTCATAATTAGTGCTCACTTGACTGTTGTCTGCCTGCTCATCTCTCATTCATGTCTCTTTAGCCTTTTTTCCCAGTCTGATGTCACCCTTCCCCTACCACTGGAATGATCATCTATCTCTGATATGTCCCTCAAGCCCATTTTCTCCAAGAATCCTCTCAGCCGTTTTCTCCTTAATAATGATCAACCTGTTCTATCCGCACAATTTTTCCATATATATCATCTTTGTTATGCCTTTCAGACACTCTAATTTATGTGTGTTATGGAACAGCTTGTGACATCACTGTATTAGGCCTCAGACATTAAAAAAAAAAAAACAAAAAAACCCATGGAGACTGTTATTTAATGTCTCAGAAGTTCCAGTAGTTCTAATCAAAGCATATGTTTTAAGAAGAAAAGGAAGTTGTTCAGAGTATGTATAGTTGTGAGACTCTCATTCAAAAATATGTTTTTTCCAAATGAAAGGATATGTTCCTGTTTTATCTACGTCTAACTTCAGAGAAGGATTTTTTTTGTCTCTTCTGCAATGGTTGGATATCACAAACACCTATGGTGGATCAAAGAAATGCTCTCCTTGTTTTATAGGTGTTAACAATTCCATTTACTCCTGCAAGTTAACACAAACCTATCCTTCTGAAGCTTAAAATAAAAGGACAGTTCTCAAAACACCTTCCAAAGCAATTAAATACTATATTCAAAGGTACCTGCAAAGAGCTCTAAACAAACAACTATTTTCTTATACCTTGTATTAAATTTTTCAAATCCAAGTTGACCTTAAATTGCAGTGTAGTATTATGATTGCAAACAGAGCTATTACACTATTTACAGTACTTACTGAGACAGAATACACAATCTTGAAAGTCTGAGAGTTTTAAAAAATTCTTTGCCAAGTCACTACTGGAATAAAAAGCTACCCTACAAAAAAAAAAAAAAAAAAAAAAAAAAAAAGAAAGAAAGACTGCTATTTATGATGATAATGAGCAGAGATTTTGACAATAGTGTCAAATGTTTCACATCTAAAATAAAATAGAAGTTTCAGTAATTCTTCTTTTAAAACAAATTGAATTGTACAGTACTGTTGTTATGCAAATTAGCTCTATTAAAAGAACCATTTGCAAGCTTCAGGGGTTTGCAACTCCAATACAAAATCTTAATATATTAAAGAAGTGAAAAATATTGTATTATGTGCCTTTATGTCTTAGAAGTTCACAGTGTGGTAAAGGTAAAAAAAAGTATTCAAAGACATTGTAATTTGAAACAATATAACTTTTTTTCAGTTTTAAGAACATTAAGACCAAGATATGAAGAAAATAAATTGCAAAACACAAATAATTTATAGTGGTTGTGCAAATTTGATTCGTTGGTATTCAGTTTTGTGTATGAGATAATACACACATTATGACTGGAGAAACATCCCAGGACAATTATGAAATACGTAGGGCTTAAGAACATTGTTTGCATCTCTCCAAGCTAATACAACCTTAATTGTAAGACATCTGCTTCAAATCAAAAGGTAAAATTCTAAATATAGATTTTATATATATAAATATATAATATATAAATATATATATAACAAAATAAAGGAGTTTTGATAGCATTTGAAAGTAGGATTTTGGCAGAAATACGTAGGGCTTAAGAACATTGTTTGCATCTCTCCAAGCTAATACAAGCTTAATTGTAAGACATCTGCTTCAAATCAAAAGGTAAAATTCTAAATATAGATTTTATATATATAAATATATAATATATAAATATATATATAACAAAATAAAGGAGTTTTGATAGCATTTGAAAGTAGGATTTTGGCAGTATAAATATGGTAGAGTAGTAATTATTTTGATCAGGTCTCAGAGATGATCTGAGCATTGTGTCAGGAGTTAGAACATCATAGCTTTTAAAATTTCTAAATAAAATATGCTGTGCAGAGACTACCTCATTCCAACACCCTAGTTCTCTATACAAGATTTTTCTGATAAAAGGAGTCTGACTTTTTAAATGCATAAGTAATACAGATAAAGTTTTAGCAGTATGACCCAGAACCTGTGTACTACTCTTGGCCTTTAGGCTACACTTTGTTACCCTGTATTCCAATAAATATTTATTCCGAAAAAATTTTATAAGGCAATAACTGGCTTTTACGGATGACTACATCAGAGCAAAGCAGATAATCACAAAAAAGATTTATACCAAATACATCTAAAAACCATGAACATTGTAATAAGACATCAAAAAAGAAAATTCCATTAACACGAAAATCTGCCACGATTGTTTCCTTGTCTTTGAAAGTAGTGTTTGAAGGTTCAAAAAGCAAATCGTCATTCAACAGAATGGCTTGTGTGGAAACCGCTTTGTATGACAAATCAGAAAGAGAGTCAGTAAGGGTGCTGGCAAGAGTGCAAACAGGACAGAGATTCAGTTCTGATTAAAATAGATCTTGTTTGGTAGAAAATGGGCCTTGTTTTCAGGGGTGGGGTGGGGAATACTCTATAGTAATGAAGTTATGAAAAACTCAAGGATTTGTGGGCTTTTTTTCATGAGGAGAAAACTGCATTTGTATGTCATAGTTGCTAAACATCTACCTTGAGTTTAGTAGTATACTCTCCCATAATAGAGCCAGTGCCAAATAATATGAGACTGCATACAGCAACTCTGCTCGGTGTATTATCCTGACCATTTCATCAATTATTTCATATTTTCCAAAAACTTCAAAATATAAGCCACCAAAGATTAAAAATTAGAAGCTGTCTCACCAGAACAAGAGATGTAAAAAAGAGAAATGAGTTGCCATCTAATTCTTGAATGAGAAGGGTTTTAATTTTTTTGCACATATGTCTTTAAAAAAAAACAACAGGAAATTCCAACCCTCCCTAAAAAGTTTATGATACATTCCCAGAACTCCAGCTATTATTAACATTTTGATAGTAAGTCTGTAAAGAGAAATACTGCAAAGATTAATTATGAGACTAAATTGGTATCCAGTTACATGCAGTTAAACTTAAAAGAAGTGAAAAACAGCAATTGTCATTCTCATACTTCAAGAAAAAGAAAGACCTTAAGGCATTTTGCTAAAAATCAAAATATTTTACCACTATGTATAAAGCAACTTCTTTATGGGATGACATTATCTTTCACGTAATCACATCTAAAAGAGAGAAGAAAATTACCATTAGAGGTCTGAGTAGCTGATGAATTGTGTTAAGTTGGATAAGATTTAGCAATAATTTTTATATAAAGAAAATGTACTGTTTACTTTTGGTTGAGAACTCAACTAGCAGCATTTGTCCTCTGATAAAGAATGTTGTCTGCAGAGCTGTTACTAAAGAATCATGAGATCATATATTTTGGTCTGTAACTATGACGACAGGTTGCATGAAAAGCATCTTATTGCCATTGTTTCTTTACCACATTACTTTCTTCTCCAAGGTCATAGCAACTTCTTCCTCCATCTGTTACTCTTTATATTGGATTCATACTATTGAATGTCCAATTTGAAAACAAAAGCATTGCAAATAAGTACTAATTCTAATTGAATAATTGAAATTCAGTCTTCTTTCTTTCTGTAAGATTGTGTAGAAAGAACATATAAGATAATATTTTCCATTAGAATATCCTCAAGTAAAATTTCTGTTTCAATATTATTCATGATTCTACATTGTCAAACAAACTTCTTGTGAATAAAGATTATTTTCTACACTCGTCTAGCTTTGATCAGCTCAGAAGTTATAAGAAAACTAAATGTACATTTTTATTCTCAACTATTTTTTATCTTCTTTTTTATTTTAATCTATTTTTAGAAACTGCTAATCTTTAGTGGAAAATCTGACATTCAAATAGACAAACCTTTGTCCTTTTCTTCAATAATATTAAAGAAACATTACAGTGCAACAAACAACTACTGTGGAGCAGCAAGATTATTTTGAACTGTTCTTGAAACTCAGCAGTTCCAAATGCACACACTGAACAAATTCTAAATAAGGTTGACAGAGTGGAGAAAGGTCTGCAAAGATTATCGGTCTGATGACCTTGTTTACAGTTTGCTTTCATCCCAAAATGTCTGTGATACATGGAGTTAGTAATACAATATAATATCTTGCCCTTATGCAGCAGTTTTCATCTGAGGTGTCGAAGAAGTTTACCAACATACAATTCATCTCTGTAACATTGCTTCAGTAAATCTTGTTCCACCCAATTACTTAAGGTGAACTGAGGCACATAAGAATATCTACTTTGCAGACAAAAAGAATGGAAAACAATGCATGAAGGAGATCTAGGATGCATCCCTGCCTCTAAATTCACTATCAGCCGTATCTGAACTATTCCTAAGAGATATTTATGTACTCCATTTTATTATGTATGCATATGTCTCCTGCATATGCAGGATACTCTATAACATCCCTGGGCAAGCTAATTCACTGATTAACTATAGTTTTGATTAGGATGTTCCACTTAAATGTCAAAACTAAATACCTTTTGGAGTAATTGATTTCAACGGCAATTTCTGTCTTCTTTGAACATGGAAAATAATTAATTCTTCCTATTTTAACAGCTCTTTCGTTTATTTAAAACCTATTAGGTTTTATTTTGGTCTTTTGTTTCCTAAGCTGCCATTTATCATTCTTTTTGTTTTCCTGAAGACGTTTTCAAATTATTAGCCTTCAGCCTTCTTCAGGCATTCAGTCCAATCTTGGTATACTACATATTTTCCATTAATATTTGTATTTGTATATGTATATATCAGCTGAATATTTGTTTCTTCACAACAGTATGATATTGCTAATGCTGCAAATAACTATAACAACTAGATTGTTTTCTCTTAGAAAGACCCCAGTAACATCTCAGTGACAACTACCCTGAGTAGTTACCTAGTTTTATAACCTTTTAGAAGTTTCATCTAAAATATGTTTTTGTAAATTCCATATCTTACACCATGTATGAGAAACACTGCCAGAATCCTAATAAACTCAAAATACAAAGTATGTGTTTCTTCTTATTTTCCTGAAAACCATGTTGTGTTTTTTGTAGGAGGAAATTAAGTTTGACTTTTTTTTATGTTACTCAGGTTCTTGTTAGCTGTCCTTTATATCTTTTCTAAAATAGGCACCAGGTTTATTCTCCTTTTTTTCTCTTTGAATTCTCCCTGATAACTGTAATTATTTTATTTAGTTCTCTTAGTACCCAAGGGTGAATTAATCACATTAAGATGATTTGAGGTCTTTAAACTTAGCAGAGCACTTTCTTACCAACCTTTTTTTGTATGTATAGTTCAGACCCCCCACTGTTTTAGCTATCTGATCATAGTTGAAAGTAGTCTCAAGAAAAGTAAAAACTCATTCAACGTTTCAGCCATTCAGCATAATCTTCAATAGCTTTGTTTCTTCACTGTGTAATGAACTATGTCTTTTGTTGTTGTTTTTTTTTTCTTTTAATACACTAAAAATGCTCTTTTGGTTCTCTTGTGATGTCCTTGGCTTGAGGTACCTCCTTTTGTGCCTCAACCTTTCTGATTTTGCTAATATTTTGCTACTGTTCAATTAGTAATTCTTAGCTTTCATTACTTCTATTTAGCAATTCTATTCCTTTAGTAATTTAGCTTATTATCTAATTTCTGTGTACTTGTGTAAATGGAAGAATTGATGCTTCTCTTTAAGATATCCTGATGTAATCTACCAGGTCTTTAGTTAGCTGTCTTGTTATTTCTGCCATCTCTGGACAGGTGTCTTGGACACCCTTGGGCACTACTTCCAAGTGGCAAGAGGTGTATATCTATAAGGGACTGAATTAATATATCGCTGTATTGACTAGATCTCCAATAACAATGGTGGGATTGCAGACACCTAGCTCATATAATACTTAATCACATACATAATTACATTATAAATGCCTAAGTGTATGAACCTCATCCATTGCCACCCAATGCACAATTCAGCCGCAGAAACATAAGTAATCAATCTACTATTATTTCTGGTGCCCTTGCCTGCTGACCTTCAGCTACTGCCTCAGAAAGACAGGGTAGTTCCTATGTCATGTCTACTAATCTGATGCTGCTATCTCACATATAGCAGGGTACCTTCAATGGCACTAGATACAGATGGTTTGGGAAATTAATTTATTCCTAAAATTAAGTGAGATAAATCTGTCCATTAGTCTTCATCACACCAACTAAGTTCTAATATTGATTATGTATTAAGGATTCTACTTCTTCCTACAACTGTTTCTCATCTTTTTGTACTGGTAAATAAAGAGCTAAGGATGGCAGCAAATTTACTGACTATTGTTTCTCTTCCTCATCTGCATAATCAATATCACTATTTCTCTTGGCTATTACATGTTTGTCCAGATTTCTGTTGGGTTTATTCTGGTATTTCCTTATCTGATATTATTTGTTGTTATCTCCTCATTGGGTTCATCTATATTTCTGAATGATGCAGCACAACGAGGGAATGACAGGTGCTGGATTGGTGTTGGTGTTAGATCCATTATGGTTCTAATATCACGTATAATAATTGCATATTTACTAGCAGCGAAATCTACAACAGTTGCCAGTGCTAGATACCTACCACATGTCTATAAAATGCGAAGGGACGACTGTATAGATGGCTAATGTAAAACAGATTTCCATGTAGCTTCACAGATTGCCTTGCCATTACTACCAGCATCAGATCATCTTTGGTTGCTGATGTTGCTGTAGATCTCTAAATTAGCTATCTATGTAGTGCTCCAAAATTTCCTTTATACTGATGAAGCGCTTATATTTCCCAATGTTTCTCAGACTGGCTTCTTACTCTGGTTGTGCTCCAGCCCACTTCTTCAAGAGAATCTATCACCAAGGACTAGTAGGTATGCCAGAATTTTTTAACCCACTCTTAAACCCACTTGCTGGCATGAAAATGTAGGCTGTGGTCCTTATAAATGCAGACAGAATCCAGGCTAAAGTAGCGAGGCTTGGGTATAAGCCTCACAAATGCAGTTAGAAGACTAGATAGGAGACAAGGTCCTGATGTTACCACACACATTTAAACTTTCTGCTATGAATTCTGATTGCAGTTCCTCTTCTCAGGTTTCTGCTAATTCATTCTCTGTTGGTTTTAGACCTTCTTGTCTGGATCAGATCTCTTCTGTCATGGAGGAGAATGCCTTCCGCAGAAAGCATTTCAGTGCAGCACATGCAGACTTAAACTTGTTAGCAATGTGCCATCTTAGGGACTGGGAACAGTCTAGATGTAGGAGCAAAGAGGATCATAGATTAATTTACCATGAGAAGCAGAGCAGAAGTTGCAGCTGCATCAGTGTAGGCATAATTGAAGAGAAAATAAATGCTTTTTTCTGTTTTGGTGACGTATTCAAAAACAGAAATGCTCCTCCTTAGATGTCAGCAATTAATTAAAACATAATGCATTTTAGGCAAGTGATACACAAGGGATATACATTTTTCTCCAGTATAATTTAATCAGTTTATCAAAAGCTGCAGTTCTATTTTCCAATAAGGGAAGAGCGTTCTTCCCTGTTGAATAACTTTTCTTTGTGGCAGCTAGTTTATTGCTTCTGTCAAAAAAAAATGCTATACTTGGGTGTTAATATAATCTTCACCATGTTCTTTCACTTTGAAGTAATCAAGTGGTTTTTGTTGGGTTTTTTTTTAGACAGCTGCTCAGAAAATTATTCTCAGAACATACTTAAGTTTCCAGTTTCCCATCCTCTTTATACTTCAGGTTACTATATATCAATAGATGATATAATATATAATATATAGGTCTATACTTAAAATATCTTTCTGCTAATGAAGGCAGAAAAGGTGTGCAAATGTAAATATTATAAGTTCAATTCCCTGCCATAGTTGTGTTGAGAAATTTTAATGATTGAGGGGAAAAGGCCTATAAAGTTTGAAAGAGTGAATTAGTATTTCCTACATAACTGGTAATATTCATAAATGTATCAGGAATGTAAGAATATAGATTGGAATTTTTTGCCAGTAACCACTTCTGTCCTGACTTGTACATGAAAAATAGCTCAGAGAACAAAGTGAAAATAGCACTTTTTTTTTTTTTCTTAAACCACTCTACTGCAAACACAAGGAGTACAAAATAACTCAAATTCATCTCTCACTTCTATTTAACCAGTCTCGCTGAATCTCATTGTTGTTAATGATGGCTTTTTGGACATGAGCAGAAAATAGGGAATGTGAGGGTGAAAAAAATGACAGTAAGTGTTACAGCATTTTTGAAGAGATAAGGCCAGACTTTTAAAAAACTACCGTATGTGGCCATTTCTCTATATGCAGCAAGCGACTATGAGTCATGCTTGGGTCATGAAGCTGTTCTCCAAATGTCTTCATCTTCAGTGACACCTCCCATCTGTCATGACAAGTGGAAGTCTGACACAGTGAGGATACTGGTTTCGTGCTTCTAAATTAAAATTGTGTGGAGAAAGAAACAGACAAACACAAGCAAAATGGTGAAATTTACTTTGCAACTAACCCAGACCTTTGACTTTAGTGACAGTCAAAATCCAGGGGCTATGTCTAGACTAATTCTATATCTACCACTAAAGGAACATAGTGTTGATGTAAATAAGTCTGTAGTCCTTGATTTCAGAACCAGGAACTAATATCGGGTTTTTTTATTTTACACACTAGACATAACTTAAGGAATGTTTCATGTTTGTAGATCTGGGTGTGCACTCCACTTGTATTCTGGCTCCATATCTGATTAAAACATACAACAACCTCTCTCCTGCACCATCCATTCTATACTGTTCAACACCATGGCAGAGAATATTGGAACATTTTAAAGTACAAGCAACATATTTTTGCTCTGTTTTTGACAGTTGTTCTGTTTGTCCATAATATATTACTTCATTTCTTATTTGTAGATTCTTCAAGTTCTGTTGCAATTTTTGCACAACACTTGTTTTCCTTCTCTTGACATAAAGGATTTTTTTCTGATTTTGAATATAGGAGTTTTTCTTTCAGCAATGGAGAGCTGTGTGAATATCTTACAAAACAAAACAAAATAATACAAAACAGAAAACCAAAACAACTTTTGGTTATCCTGTTTTCATTTTGCTAAAAGTGACTCCTTACTTTTTATTTCCCTGTCTCAGAAGGAAAGGACAATTAATTTGGCATGAGCTTACTTGTCTCTCCATTTCCGGCTGGCATGCTGTCAAAGGATATTAATTCATTAAGTCTACAGTCATTAGCATAATTGCTTTTGTACTTTTTAAAAAGCGTTGGCTCTATTAATCAAGTTTGATCACAGCCTATCTTTTATCCCCAAACTTCAGTAGTTCTATATATTTCATATGTTAGATCTCCTGACTTTGTAAGATCAATACTTTGCCAACACTGGATATCACTGAATTATACATTACTTCACCATGGATATGTAATTGTTGTAGCCCACAAAATGAGAGATAATTTTCAGTTCTATATGATCATTAAAACTGTTTTAAGATTATTATCTTTGACAATTTCACATTCATCATCGCTTCAGCAAGTTAAAAATGTTTTATTTTTAAAGTTCCACTAGCTGTCCCGAAGATTTTACTCCAGATTTCCTACTCAGTCCCTTCATGATCTGTGCCTTATAGAATGGTTTGGGTTGGAAGGGACCTTCACAGATAATCTAGTTCAACTGCCATGCTGTGGGCAAAGGCATCTTTCACTAGATCAGGTTGCTCAAAGCCCAATCCAACCTGACTTTAAACATTTCCAATGGGGCTTCCACAACTTCTCTGGGCAACCTGTTCCAGTGTCTTAGCACCCTAATTGTAAAAAATTTCTTCCTTATTTTCCAAACTAAATCTACCGTCTTTCAGTTTAAAACCATTGCCCCTTGTCCTGTCGCAACAGGCCTCAGTATCTTTCTGTCTTCCTTGTGAGCCTCCTTTATATAATGAAAGGTCACAATAAGGTCTCCCCGGAGCCTTCTCTTCTCCAGGCTGAACAACCTCAACTCTCTCAACCTTTCTTCATAGCAGAGACGTCCCACCCCGCTGATCAACTTTGTGGCCCTCCTCTGAACCCACTCTAACAGGTCCATGCCTTTCTTGTTCTGCGGATCCCAGAGCTGGACTCCAGGTGGGGTCTCACCAGAGCGGAGCAGAGGGGCAGAAACACCTCCCTCGACCTGCTGGCCATGTTTTTTTTTATGCAGCCCAGGATACAACTGGCTTTCTGGGCTGCAAGCACACATTGTCAGCTCATGTCCAATATACTAGAAGTGGTCAGCATTTTTGTTGATCAAAAGTTTTATTAAAAGGTTTTCCAGGTAGAAAAGTGTTTTGTAAAGATTTAATTTTATGAACATTTTCTGAATGTCTATAAAAGTGAACATTACTTTTTTACTATATTTATTGCTAATTTGTTTTTTTGGGAAAAAAATAGTAAAAATAATTACCTGATATAATAATATTCCACAGCTTTTTCTTTTAGCTGAACTGGTCACTCTTCTCCCATATCATAGAAATCAGTAAAAGCAAAGACTTCTTTTTACCTCAAAACATTAGATTATCAGGGAATGAATCTATGGGAAGTATATATTTCTTTGCCAAAGTACCAATCCTCCACATTTTATTTTGAAGATATTAATGCAGAAGGGGTTTTTTTCCGGCTTTACCCCACATTTCACTTGGCTTTTGTCCCATTTTTCTTTCTGGAACACACTGTTAATGTATTTCATTTCCTGCATGCCACTCAGCAAGGATCTCACATGCACACCATATGACAGATGTCCTTAATGATGCATGATTTTTCCAGACTCATTTCATTAAAGTTTTAATAGCAGATCCTTGCAAACCTTAAATTATCCTTATATGACCATCACACACTTACTTACACACTTACAAGAATGCATAATCAGACACTTAAACATTTCCAAATGCTCATGTCTTACCATTAGACTTATATATGTCTGTATGTTTCTCCTCCTTGAAATTAGCTTAAGCAAACAGGTCTACATATGTAGTCTCTGGAAAGCACCAGGAAATATAACTCTAAAGCAGCAACTCCAGTAATAATATTTGTTCACAAATTCTAAGAATGTTTAAAACAGATTACTTAAAGTATGTTAATAAATTAACATCAGGCTTTTTTTCCTGCGTATAGTTCTTTCTTGCAATCCAAAACTGGCCACTACTACAAAGTGTGGTTTCCAAAGTATCTCATAGGACTCTGTCAGTTATGTCTGGAAGTTACAGCTGAGGTAAGAGACCCTAAGGTTCTTTGAAGTCATTGTCTTAATGTGCATGCTAACAAAGAAAGGTAACAAAATGTTGTGCATCATCAGAAAGACACAACAAAAGAGAGGGCCTCCCTTTACCACTATAAAAAAGCTTGTTGGACTTATTTCTTGGGTATTGTCCACAGGTTTGGTCTATGCATCTCAAGAGGGAGTAGAGTGGAGTTATAGAAGGTAAAGAGGGGAGCAGCAAACAAGGGGATGGAGGTACCACTTTACAAGAGCGAAAAAATATCTGATAATCTGAAATTTGGAGAGAAGAAGGCTAAGGGATCAAGACTTATAAAAACATGAAGGTGGTGGATAGGAAGAATGAAGAATCATAATTTATCAAAACACACAGTGCCAGAACTTATTGCACTTACTGAAATTTGTGAGAGACCAGTTCAGAACAAACACAAGAAAGAATTTTTTCTTCCCTGTGAACTTACAGAATTTATTGTCACAGGAGCCTGTGGAAATATCATCAGGTTTATTAACAAGTCCATGAACAGATGACAAAGGGATTAGGCAGGGTCATACCTTTTAGAATCCCCAATCCAACAGTTGTAGATGCTGGGGGAGTTAAAAGGAGATGGACCAAGGAAAGTGGCCAAACTTACATGCTCCCCTGAATTAGCATCTCCTTCTGCTACTTTCTAATCCATGGGACACTTCTTGTGTTCACGTGCGTAAAGGCACAATACTGAAGTTAAAACTCAGTACATAGCAAAAACCTCTAGCAGACACTATTTTTCTTTTTTTTTTTCCTGAATGACTGCTCAATAATGAATGGAACAACTGAAAGAAACTAATGGGAAACACAGCAACTGTCCAGAAATGTGAAAGATACTTGGAGGAGTTTTAAATAAAGCTTGATCTATAAGCAATGCATGTCAGCTAAAAGAAGAACAGTCAGATGATAACCTGAAAAAATGAGAGTAACTCAGTTGCTTAAGAGTTAGCATCTAGTGCCATTCTGCATACACTAGACTATCTCAGATACTTCTACTGAGCTGGCAGATACAGTCCAGTAAATAATTGTGCCATCCTAGAATGATAGCTGAAGAGCATAATGAATTAATGGCCTACAGGTATTTAAAATGGTACAAGAGTCATGTGTTTAGATACATCAGTCAGTTCTCTTTCATCTTTAATGGAACACTAACAATAAATCTACAGTGCAAAAATTTGGAATATGTGACATTCCCTGTAAAGATGAAATATGTGAGTGATGTATTTTAAATAGAGAGAATGCAAAGAAATATGGAAGCCTTAGTGATCGTAATAGGCAGTAACTGTGGTGGTGCTTGTAAAGCCACTCACTCCAAAATGGTACATGACTCCAAATTCCTTCAAAGCGCTTTTTAGTAACACCTTGAAGTCTTCTGGTAATCTGTTTTACTCTATACATGGTAATAAGGAATGCTTTCTAGAAAGTTGAGGAATGTTTTGTAGTTGCTATATGTATTTTTGTTATGTTTGATATTATTTTGTCTATTTGTGGCAAGACATTAAGTCTAGTATAAACTGGCCCAGCATGGAAGTAAAGGAAATACAAACACAGGAAACACAGCAAGAACTATAGGGAAAATATCAATGGTAGAAATACCATTGAACAAACCAGGAAGTTCATCTGGAAAATTTTGAAGTTCAAATGAAAATTTTGAAGTCAAATTTAGCAGAAGAGAAGCGCCAACTATTGATTGAAAAGCAATCTAGTTTGGAAGACTTTATCTATCTGATACATGTTGAAAAAGTACTATCACAGGACTGAAAGTATCAAGTGAGTTCTTGGAACACATTGGGGTTGAGTTTCTTATTGCAAAAAGTACAAGAATCAGCTCACAATTTTTTTAGAGTTAATTCTGCACAATAGTTTAAAGTTTGAAGGCATAGAATAAAGTAAGCAAAAGGAATTAAAAACTATGGACTTCACAGTTATGAAGCAAATAAAGAAAAAGCATTTCTTGTACTTCAAGAAAGTGGACTTAAACAAGCCTGAGAACTTTTTTGTGAAGAAAGTAATCTAAAGGAAAAAGTGTCAAACAAGACACTTATTAAAGACAATATTAAAAGCTTTGAGGTAAACTATCCACATACAAAGGAAAAGTAAGATTAGGAAGTCAGAAACCAATGTAGTTGAATGAAAAATTCTTTAATAATCTGAAAAACAAAAGGCAATCATAGAAAAAGTGAATTAGGATATTACAATGGATGAGTGAACAATTAGATGAGCAAAAATATATTTTGATGGTTGGACGCAGATGGCAATGGGTTGAACTCTACCAAGATGCTTCTAACAAGAGTCATACCACAGGAGTCTATCCTGGGTCCTGTTATGTTTAAAGTCTTTATCAACAAACTAGAGGAGGTAATGGATAGCATGGTCATCAAGTTTGCAGATGATATCAAACTGAGGTGATCAGTTGATATGCTTGAGGGCATATGACCCAGAGAGGCTGGAGGAATGGAGCAACTCTGCGGAAAAGGCTCTGGGGTGGTGGTGGGAACACCTATCATGGTGTGCCCTGGCAGCTCCAGGGCTATATGAACAGGGGCACAGCCCATAGATCAAGGGAAGGGATTGTCTCCCTCGTTAGATCACATTAATTACAAATGCTAGAGAAATTATACGTTAACAAAGAGATGGATGAATGGAAAAATCCTGTGAAGTCAGGAATCTGATTATCATATTCATAACTGAAAAGTATAGTTTCTGGGCACCTGTCACAGTATATCTTTCAGACTAAGTATAGATAATTTCACCCCTGTTTCTCAAGGATTGGGAGGAGTAATTTGCAATAGAATTTACTTCAAAATTAAGAATAGTATTTGCTGTTGTAAATAATAAAACACATGATTCATAAACAGTTACTGAGATGGTATAGAAATATATTTTATTACAGAGCTGTAACAATGAAAGGGTCTTTAAGAGGTCATGTAGTCTATTCTCCCACTAGGAGGCAGATAAATTAAACATAAAGCATTCCTGACAGATATTTGTTTAAGCTGTTCTTGAAATTCTTCTCTTCCACAGCCTCCTTAAACCATTTACTCTGACATTGCATTAGAGTGTTTTCCTTTTGGTGAACCTAGGCCTCCTTTGCTTCAATTTAAGACTACCACTTCTTTTCCTAGCTCAAATCTTATGAGCTGGTTTTGAGCTATCAGTGTAATAAACCTTTTAAAAAAACATCACACTTCTAGGAAGCAACAGAAAAGACAGATTGGAAAAAACCCAAACACTTCTATATTCATAACACACTAAAAAGTAGAGTTAAGATCTCATATAGAATGTAATGTACAGTTTTGGTTACCTACATTAATGAACTTAAAATGAAACAGGTTCAGAGAAATGTCAAAATAATTACAGTAATGGAAAACCAAGCTTATGAAAAGCAGTTAAAGGACTTGACTTGTTTATATGAGGATTCATTTAATTTTGTTAAGCTAAACATTTGGGGCTTTGGAAGAAGTGAGAAAGAACTAATTAAATTGAAATATAATGCTGGTGCAAAGCAAACAGCTGTAAATTGATTATGAATATATTTCCAGACAGAATAAGAAAAAAAATTTACAACCATGAAGTAAATTTTCAGATAAGCCTATATGCAGGATTATGGGGACAATTAATTTAATTGCTCTAAGATAGTATTTGATAAAATACTATCTGGGCTGCATCAGAAGAAGTGTGGCCAGCAGGCTAGGGAGGTGATTCTGCCCCTCTACTCTGCTCTGGTGAGACGCCACCTGGAGTACTGCATCTAGCTCTGGAGCCCTCAGCACAGGAAAGACATGGATCTGTTGGAGTGGGTCCAGAGGAGGGCCACGAAAATGATCGGGAGGGGGTGGAATGCCTCTCCTGTGAAGAAAGACTGAGAGAGTTGGGGTTATTCAGCCTGGAGAAGAGAAGACTCTGAGGAAACCTTATTGCAATTTATCAGTCCTTAAAGGGGGCTTATAAGAAAGATGGAGACAAACTTTTTAGCAGGGCCTGTTGTGATAGGACAAGGGGGAATGGTTTTAAAATAAAAGAGGGTAAATTTAGACTAGATATAAGGAAGAAATTTTTTACAATGAAGGTGGTGAGACACTGGAACAGGTTGCCCAGAGAGGTGGTAGATGTCCCATCCCTGGAAACATTCAAGGTCAGGTTGGACAGGGCTCTGAGCAACCTCGTCTAGTTGAAGATGTCCCTGCCCACAGCAGGTGGGTTGGACTAGATGACCTTTAAAGGTCCCTTCCAACCCAAACTATTCTATGATTCTATGCAAATTTATGGAAGAGATTCTGATGATCCAAGAATTATAAAGTTCAGATAAGCATCTTTTGATATCAAACCTGAATGTAGCCACAAGAAATATTTTTATCTTAATGATTGTATATGTTTTGTCTCAATCATTTTGTGTCAATTCCTTGTTTCAAGAATTCCAATAATTATCATAGGAAACAGAAGAATGTTTTTTACAGATTAATTTCTGGGGTACTTTTTACCTTAATGGCCAAGTGTAAGGATGCAATGTCACTGACAGTGCATTGATTCTCCAAAGGTTCTCCATTGGCTTGC
The DNA here is from genome assembly GCF_964195595.1 of Calonectris borealis. Lineage (NCBI taxonomy): Eukaryota > Metazoa > Chordata > Aves > Procellariiformes > Procellariidae > Calonectris > Calonectris borealis. Next base: position 140,661,419 of record NC_134312.1, on the reverse strand, counting down.
AACATCTCTTGCTTCTAATTAACCAACCCCAAATATGAAGTCAAATCAAGAAAGATCCTTCCCTACCCCAAGAACAACAACAAGGTTATTTAGAGGTTTATTGAGATCTTATGTATTTGATGTTGATAATTGGTTTGGTTTGAATAATATATCATTTACGTATTTATAGAAATTAATTTCCTGTTAATGCAGAGACATAGGACATCAAGAGTGGTCTTGATCCCTCCTGTTCAATACCATGTATTTGATGTTGTTGTTGCTTGCAATGTATTTCTTAAATTTCTCATGGGCTGGAGGAAAACATTTAGCACTTTGTGATTTGTAGGATCTGTTTTATGTTCCTTCTGTCCTAATGTTTTTTTTCTTTCATCATTTCCTGTGATTGCGAGGATTTAGATGAATGAAAGTAGGGGGAAAAAGGAGTGACATTTGAATTCCCACATGTTAATATTTTCAAATCTCAATTTGACATAATCTCAGATTCTCAAAAAATTGTCTGGTTCATCTAGACCAATTTAGTCACTTTCAAAAAAAATCTCTTGTGTCACTGTTAGCTCAACGTGTATGTGACATTCTTCAATAGCTGAAATTGCCTGCTCTATGGAAATAAAATGGGTTGTTAATAAATAATTACTTCATTCTCAATATCTGAATTGTAGTGATTAATCAGCAGAAAAAATATAAATCTGTTTGTCTGACCCAAAGGCTAAAAACAAATAAAAGGAACCAAACTTCTAGCAGTACATTTTCAATAATTGCAGTATCACTTAGGTAGTCCATTTTTTTAATGCATATTTTTTAGCAACACCCAGTTGTTAATTATATGGAATCCTGTGAGATATATTACCAAACAAAAAAAATTAATATTTCCTATTTTTGTCAGAGATTGAAAAATTCATATATGAAATCTCTGTTTTGGAGATATAGCTGCCTGATGAGTTTTATTATTCTGGATAGGGTTAAATTTGTTTGTTTGCTCGTTTTTAAGAACTCCACTTGAGAACACAACTGGAATATTCTTTGAAACATCATATAAAGTTTGTATTTAATATGTAAGTCCTTAGAAATTAATATTTTGAATTTTATATACGAAGTTTTGCACTGATCAATTTTTAAAGACTATTCATTTAGAAATGTGAACACCTCGTTAGCTAATTTTAAAGGCAGCAATTTTAAAGACTAAGCAGAAAACATAAACGCTTCAGTTCTACTATTTAAATAGAAGACAGATCACAACATAATGTCATATATAAGCCCACACTATCTCAAAATATGTCATCAGAAATTGATATTCTATCACAGTAATTTGTCTTCACCAAGAACTGCGAATAATATCATATAGAGCTGAACCTTCACTGATGACTCGATGAAATGGCTAGTACTTACCAATTCTTTCAATTGCCTTTGGTTGGCCGTGAATGAGGCTGAAATTGCCCAGGGGATTGTTTTTCATCAGGAAGAAACTGTATCTCATGCTCTGTGAATTAACATATTGAAAATTCCATTGTTTAATTGAAAGGAAGACTTGAGATTTTGAGATCTAGTAGTAATGCCTGCTTCCTTTGTATTTGATAACAAACACCATTAAATGCTTACGTTATTGGCCTTTTTTATTAATGAATGCTGGAATGGAATAACAATAACAAGTGCAGTAGTTACCACCATCTAACACTCTTTAGTACTCTAAAATGATAAAACTATACCTATTCTTGCTGGAAAGCAACCTGTGAAAATTACAATTACTTTCAAAACTATAACGAACTAGAAATAACAGTAAATAAATCTCGTTTTAAAAAAAAAATCAAAATTACTTTGAGGCATCCCTTTAAAACTTCACTGCTACACATTGGAAGTTATTCTGTAGCCTTCAATATCATCTTTTCTATCTTACTATTAGAAATCTACATACAGTTCTATGTCCTCATCACTCCCATGGCATTCTTTATTTGTTCAGAGTCAGAAAGAAATGTTCAATTACATCAGTGGAGATATTCATGTAGATCTCTACTGGAGGTTTTTTTAGCAATTAGTACTGCATTTATTTCTTTTTTATTCATTATGTAGGATGCCAACAAGTACAGGTACCTCTACAGGACTTTTTGTCCTTTTTACAAGAAATTGAATAGATTCAAATCCTGAAAAAAATAGATTCATACCTGTCATAGCATTATCCAAGGAACCTTATAGTCCCTACCCACTTCCTACCCACAGTTCATGAGAAAAAGGTAGTACACATAAGGAATAAAATATTTAAATGAACCAGCCTCCACATCCTCTTTTCATCCAGGAACGACAGCATTTGAGCTTGGGCGGGCCGGGGGGGGGGTGTCACTTGCGCATATGAAAGACAGGAACTGGTCTTATTTGACTTTTTTTTTTCATTGCTCTTTAAAAAAAAAAATTCATTTTTAGTTATGTTATGTTTAGTTTAGTTTTGTTTAATTATGTTCAGCAGATAAGATCTGTGATCTTGAGATATGTCCATTAGTATTACATTTTCCAAAGCATTAACTCATAGCAGTCACCAAAGAGTCCTCATATTGGTAGAAGGGTTCAGGGAGTAGGAGTGTGAGAGCAGAGTGAAAAAAAAAAAAAAAAAAAGATTAAAAATTTCTTTGGAAGGCTAGAGGAGTCAAAAAAGAAGTGACTGTGAATAGCAGATTTTCCTATCCAGAAATATTAGTATTAAAATACTTATTTTATTCTGCTGCAAAATAAGCCTGTCCCCTAACAAAGGACCATTTGGTTCTGCATGACTCAGAGAAAACTCATTTTATCACAGATTAATTTTTGCGATTGACTGAAATTTAGATTGATCAGAGGTTTATACCAAGATAATACATTACCAGAGCATAACTGAGAACAATGAGATTATAAGCAAATGACAATAAAACCAAATAGAAATGAATTAATCTCATAACTGCAGAGAAATAACACTTTTCATACATTAACATATTAATATCATATCCTTTAATATGAAGGGAAGATGTAATAGTTGATGACCTCTTGGACACAAACAATTGAATCTTAAAAGGAGAAAAAGATAAATAACACAGCTTTCAAGGTGCCAGTAAGAATTATCTTCCAAGGTTAACTTAACCAGCCAATGTATCTATAACAGTTATATAAGAATAAGTACCTAATATGAGACCACCTATCTGAAAGTAATAGACCACTGTCAGGATGGTAGGTTCAGAGGACTAGGCATTATGAAAATTTAATTTTTAATAATTAATCTTTCCAGCAAGCCAAGTTGTGTATTTTCTATTTACAGGAAGCAAGAAAAGCATATCTACCTTTGAATGCAACTATTTTTAGGGTAGCACAGGAATTTATCTAAAGCAAACAAGTTAAACAGTATCTCATTTTAACAGAAATAAAAGTCATCAAAAATAAACCAGATGTCAAAAGTGTGGCCTGGGCTTACAGAATCATGACAGTGCTTCTCTCATGAAAGCTTGTAGGTCTTGCAGGATATAGTGTGGTGCCAGATGTTAAAATTTATCCAAGAATCTCTGGGGTCAAAAAGCAATTGTACTTTATCCTTCGTTTCTCCTGTTTCAGAATCTCATTACCAGAGTTTACAGAAATGTTTGTGTTGTAAATATTACAGGTGCTACTTTACGAAAAAGTTTTGGTTGCAGAAAAGATTTTTCAGAGATATGAAATTGCTTTGATGCAAACACAGGCATCTCCATAGTATATGGAGTAGAAAACAAAATTAACATTTTACTTATGTTTCTGACTTGTTTGCTAATATTAGTCTTAGTGTTTACTACAGTTTTGAAGTTCTTCCATTACAAATCTCCCCAAAGCCTCTGTCTCGCAGATGTTTATGCCTGTGCCTGACTTCTTTGAATAAAGTCATCCCTTTAGCAAAATTCAGGTGATAAAATCAGGTATCACTGAACAGACTAAATTCTTGAACATTCGTGTTTGAATTTAGTTTCTGCTAAACCTTGTCAATCACTTAAAGATGTAGTATAGTCTGTAGGCCAGAGAAATAAACATGATGCCCCTCCAGAAGCAATATGACTTCTGACAACTGCTTACAAAATTACCTATTTGTATCATGCCTCCAAAGAGCCCTTAGCTCAAGAACAGTGAAGAGAAACTTGATAAATTCTGATTCTTTTTATGACAAATTAGTATGTTAGAAATACATTTTATGTCTTCAGAATGGATCTTTTTTTGCTGATTGTATAGGGATTATAGTCGTCTACACACTCAAGTTTGTGTGTCAAATGTGTCATAGATAACTGGAATTCAGAAAACTGACCATACCACATATACACGAGCAATTGTTTTCAGTAACAACTATTGGAACACGGTAGTAATGATTGGCAGATATCAAGGGGGAAAAAAAGATTTTCTGACTGGCTTCAACATAATGGGATTGACTTTGAACACACAAGCCAGCATTTTTGGTACCTCTCTAGTTCTGCAAAGCACCTACCTGGAAAGTGCCCTGCAGAGCATGGGCACTATTGAATGATCTTTTTATTTTTATTTCTGTGTTAGGTTGTATATGTTTTCTCACAGCCAGTCAGATGCAAATTAATTTTTGAACTATTCATACAGATATTAAGGTGACTTTTGATCTGAGAAATAGTCAACAGAAACAAAATTTCAGACACATGCACAATTGTTGTGCCATTAGCTTTTCCATGAAAGTTTTCCTTGGTTCATTCCAGGACAGATTCCTGTAATATTGAGTCTCACAGTCTATTGCTAAATATTTAGTTTACAATATACACTATCATGTTAAGAAACTATACCCATAAGTCACTGCTACTTTTCTGCCCACACTATTTCATATCATCCTGTCTAAGAAATCTATATATTGCTTTTAAATTTCATCTAAAACTGTAATTCAAACCACATCTAATTACACAGGCAACAATATTTAAATAAGCAAGAGGCCTGGTGAGCAGGTTGAAGACCCAAGATTTTCTAAGAGAATTAGTCTGGCTCTGATAGTCATAAAGACCCAGATGACACCAACATCCAGTCTCCTTCCATCCTTTCCTGTGCTGCCATATTGCAGTTTCATGACTTTAGCTTCATAGCTCCATATTCAAAATGTCTCCTCCAAAACCTGCTGAGTGCTGATCAAGTATAAACGTCCAGCACTGGTTCGAAAGCCTTAACTATTCAGAAGTGGTTAAGTGGTCCAAAAGTGTTAACCTTTTACTGGGGGTTATGTCTATGTTAAGATCACCTCACCTCCAACCAGCATAGACTTCCGCAACGTGTGCCGTAATGGGTTTGTGAATTTATAGCCATATCAGATGTGGTTAAAGTTTGTGCTTCTAGATTGCCACATAATGAACTGGTAGAGTATAAATAATAATGGAGCAATGAGAATGACAGCATATCTGAAAAAGGTATGTTCTAGATAACCATGTAAAGAACAAGTGATTGCACTCTCTGAGTAGCAATGCATGTACAGTAGTTGCACTGAATCCTCACTTGGATAAAGACCAATAAGCTTTAGTGGTAAGGAGAGTGGTTTTGGTTCACCACATGGTTAGGTGGAAAAGGACAAGGAAATTCCATCTTATACTTCGTTACTTTACTAGAAAGTAATACTACCTGAGCAGTCATTTTATATGTAACAGTTGCTGTAGCAGTTGCTAGATCCTTTGACTTGTTTTGCACTAGGAGAATTAATATATAAAGAATTAATCTTTTTTTAACTTGCATAATTAGCTACATTTTGGATCTTGTGGTTTATTAGGAGGAAACACTAGTAGTACATGAAGCTATTTCACTGATGTAATTCTGTTTGAGATGGACAGTTTTCTGACTACTGCAGGAATCAAAGAAAAGGTTTTCTGTGAAGGATCTACATCCTCTTTCAGTTCATTTTTTAGCTGGTAGGTAATTTGACAAACCCTTCCAGACAATAGAGATCTCTTAGATCATCTAAAACACCGTGAATGAGATTAGCTCCTTATCAAGACAGTTGAAGATTAACACAATATAAGCACATAAGTCAATAGCAAAAGGTGTCTATATGCAGTCATTATGTCTAAGCCAGTGGATATCTAATTAGAAGAATACGGAAAGCTATTATGTCATCAAGAAGTGAGTACCTGTATTTTATCAGATGAATGGTTTTCTAGGTACCAGTTATAATTTGACTACAGGCTGAGCTTAGTGGGCTTAACATAGGTATGTAGTGCTACTCAGGATGTATTTAGGTATTCGAGATACTTAGACAGAACTGGCAGACATAAAATATGTGGGGAACCTGTGCTCTTCTGAAAGCTGTTGTGAGGTCAAGGTGGGCTAGCTCACACCATCTAAACCATCACTGAAGACTACCAGAGATCTCCATTGACTATGATGAGAGATAAAGACACTAGACTGACACGTAAAAATCTATACTGCAGGCACATGAATTGAGGTGACTGCATCTGGATCTAACTCTGACCCAAAATGTAACTTTACCCTAAGACATTTTCTGAAAACCCTTACTTCTACTCACATTGTCACTTGTGACTCTGAAACGGGCTTGTTTGGGAAGCTGACCCAGCTTTTTATCCTGCTTTCTTTATCCCTTTTCTTTTTACTGGAATAGTTGAGGGTAGCACTGCATGGTCAGAAGTGGGGTGAGAGGACAGGATCATGGAAGGTGTGATGATCCAATCAATCAATACAGCTGAGCTGATTCAATGTCTTGCTGTACTTAAAAGGGCTGTTAGACTAACCCAGACATCTTACAGAGTTGCATCAAATCTCTTCCAGAGACACACAGCTGCTCCCAGATCCACTTTCAATCTTTCCTCACCTTTGCCTTTGGACTCCTCACTCCCAGGGTTTCATTTGACCTCATCATCACGCAGGAGGTTTCCCATGTTTTGGCTATCAATGAACAAAAAAATGATTTAATAATGCCCATCTATTCATCCTTTTGTCCCACTGTGGAAAACTAACATTTTTCCTTTTGTAGTAGCAGGTTATGTGTCCTTTCCTCAAACTCCTCCTGTTAGTTAAACACACTTAAGGCCCAATAGCCATCCTAATTTGAATTTAATTTGAAAATTATTATAGACATGATAGAAGGCCTATGTGAGCAAAAATTAATAGTGTTACGCAAAACCTGATTTTTTAAGCTATTTGATGAAGGAAAGTTGTTTAGTTCAAGCATGGTTTTGCACTGCATCCCTCCAAAAATTATTTTTTCACATTGACTATTTCCTTATTCCACAAAATATGATTCTCATTATATCTTAATATTTTTTTGGTATTCTATTTAAAGAAGAAACAAATATTTAGCTAAACTTAATCAAAATAAAATTTAAAAATTCATAAATATTGTAATAAATATTTTTCTACTTTTCTTGAATTATTTTTATCTGTAAATATTTATTAAAATTTATTGAAACTCAAACTTATTGAGCAAATTTCAAAATTCTGCTCTCCAATATACATAGGACTCAAAAGTTTAACATATTTTGTAGGAACTGTTGCATGAATTTCTATTAACACTTATGGTACTGTTTTACATGAGCTAAAAATCACGCCCCCATTTTCTAATATTTAAACCTTTTGCCAACACTATGGTAAAATAATAATACACTTTTGTACAGGAATCTGGGAAATTTTCTGGAAGATGATATTTATTTCCTAAGAGATTTAGAGTTAACTGGAACCGCGTCACTGAGAAAGAGCATGGTTCTCAGAATTAAGGCAGTTCAGGTAACACGTCCCTGAATACTCCTCTAGAATGGCAACTTTTCTAATGGATCCACTATTCTAGAACTGACAGCTGGTAAACCTGAGAGCTGGCAAGAAGCAAAAGAATTGAAATGATATCAGAAGTCCTAGATCAGCTAAGAAGATCAGCAAAAAAGGTGAAAGACTTTATGGACAGGTGAGAGACTTTATATACAACTAGAACTCAAGAGACCTAAATTCAAAACTCTTAAAGAAGCCATCTAATTTCTTCACCAGTAGAAGTGCTATACTCCCCTCTCTCATTTTTTTCCTTAAACTGAAAGAATTAGAGTGTGTCTTACAAAATATTTGTTCAATGTCTATAGCAACACCACCTTTGGCTTTCTTTGGGATTGTAGACATTATTGACATACAAATAATAATGCAACTGGAACTTTAGTACAGAAGTTTGAATATCAGATATTTAATTTTTGCATATCAGATATTTAATTTTTTCTCTGATGAAAAATTAATGTGTTTTTTTCAGAGTATCTGTGTGTTTATTAAAATTTGTACCCAAATTTTTCAAAGACACTAAAGTGCAGGGGAAGTCTAGTTCACAGGAAATGTGATTTATAAATTAATGGTTTATCATTTGTTTCACACTTGTTAGCCATCATCTCCTCAGTAGTTCTCTGCACATGCCCAAGTGTTCCTCCAAGATACTTATGGCACATTGAAGAAAAGGTCACAGTAGGAAAATCTGAGGTGTATGATGAGAAGTTACATTTGAAACCTGGCTTCACAATGAACTATAGGTTGTTTTTTTTATGGTACTACAAGGACAATTAATTTTTTAGTTAACAGCTTTACAGTTATAGCTGAGAAACCTTCTTATTAGATTTCTTTTTCAGGTGCTTATAGCTTTGTGAAATAAAAGCTCTGGGTTAAACCTGTCCTCAATTCTTGTTCTTTTTCAGTTCTTTGATTTTCTTGATAATAATTTACTATTAACAGTACATTGAACTATTAGTAAGTTGCATATCCTCCCAGTGCTTATTTCCCTTTCATATTTTTCCTAGATGACTGCAGTTATACATTTTGGGCAGCACTGAGCATCACATATTAAAATGCAATGAGTACTAGTTAGCTTACCACTGTGTCTCTCAGCTAACCTACCAACTTCCCCTATCTCATCATTGCTACTTTTATATGCACTTATTACCACCAATTAGTCAATAGGAGTCCTATTGCTATCTATTAGTCACTGTTTTAGCAACTAGTTGCTCAAACATAAGCTCTTAGATCCATCTTAGATGTCCAGTAATATCCTCCATGGCCTCTACCTGCTGCTCCAGAAGGACGTAGGTTTTCTATATATCCTATGTCATTTTAGCTACACGGATATCTCAAATACCCTACCATCAAATAGCACTAACACCTACATAGGGTCTTCTGATTCGTGTACTCCATATCTAGTCAGCCAAGTAACGTCCAGGCTGAACAAGCCCAACTCTCCCAGCTTCTCAGCCTTTCCTCATGAGGTAAGTGCTCCAGCCCTCCACTACCTTGGTGGCCATCTTCTAACCTCACTCCAATTTGTAGATATCTTTCCTGTATTGGGGACACCAAAACTGGGCATGTTATTCCACATATTGTCTCTGCTTAGTAGAGGAGAATAATCACTTCCCTCAATATACAAGTGACGTTCCTTTTAATATGACCCACGGTGCTGTTAACCTTCACTGCTGAGAGGATGCACTGTTCACCCACGTTAAATTTGTTGTTCTTTAGGACACCCAGGTACTTTTCAGCAAACCTACTCCCAAGTTAGTCAGTGCCCAGCCCAGCTACAGTAGAAGTTTAGTCCATCCCAGGTGCAGAACTTATCTTTGTTGAATTTAAAAGGTTTCTGTTGGCCCATTCCTCCAGCTTGTTGAGTTCCCTTTGAATGGTGGCCCTGCCCTCAAGTGTATCACTTGTGCCCCTTAGTACAGTGCCATCTGCAAACTTGATGAGGGTGCCTACATTTTATATCCCACCAGGTACTTCATAAGGATATCAAACAGAGTAGGTCCAAGTACTCCTGAGGAACTCCGCTTGTAGCTGACCTTCAGGTAGAGGATGAACCATTAATCACTCCATTTGAACCACAACAATGCAATCGGTTTTTCATCCATCTAGTAGTCCACCTAGTTAGACCATAACAACCCAACTTAGATACAAAGATGCTTTCACAGATCATGGTAACATCAAGATAGATGATATCCACTGCTCTCCCCTCATGCACAATCACCTCAGAGTTCAGTTTAGAGTCTCTATCTCAAACTGCCCCTCAGCCATTGTGTTCTTCACACTATAGGCGTGTGTGTAACAAATTGTGTTTTTACAGAATGTCCAAAAAAGCAATGACAGCCGGTTTGAAAATGAGACATTGCTTCACGGTGATTATTATTAATATTATTATAATTTGTCCTTTTCAAAATTGATCAATCCATCTATTTATATATCTGAGCTTTGAATCAGACTTCAGAACATACATACATACTTAAAAGTACCCTTAGTACAGGATCAGTTCTTCATAATGCAAATTGTCTAACCCTAAAGGTTCAAAACTGAATTTTAAGCAGTGGGCCAAATTAATCTTTAATGTAATTTCACTGATGTCAGTATGCATAACATCAACTATTAATTTGACCTAATTTATTAGGAAGACTTTGGGCAGATTGTAAATGCTACTGAGTTTGCACTTTGTATAAAAATGCATTATTTATGATCATGAAGCTGAGTGATTTTTATTTGTGGCCAAAGCCATTTGGTTAAAATCTACACATTTGTCTTTAAAAAAAAAAGCAGAAATATTTAATTCATCATGACTCCATATCAGCAGAGCACTTAAAAACACAGTTCAAGCTGAAGACATGCTTAAATGTTTGACTCTGTTGGGGCCAATGATTGTTTGGAGTTTGTACTGTCTAACATTTTTTTTAAATTTACTATCAGATCCACAAGTAAAGAAATAGTGCTGATCCACAAGTAAAGAAATAATACTAATATAAAAAGATGAAGTTCACCAAAATACAAAGTGTATTCACTTATCTTCTCACAAATATGGGTAAATATTAATTATTCCACCTGGGGGCTACTTGTAATTTTATTCATGAAAGGGTGCTATAAAAAATAGTCTTCTAGAAAAACTAAAAAAAAAAAAAGATGAATAAAATGTAACATTCTAGTTGCATAACTCTGAATGAACATATGAGCAAGCTTAAACAACAAATAAACGCTGAAATGTCTCAAAGAGTACTACAAGAACAATGACATTCAATTTTAGCTTCTCTCCAAAGATATTGACATGGCTTTAGACAAAAACCTGAAGTATCAGACAGATAGATATCAAGTATTTTCTGCAGTACCACTGTAATCTCTCTTCTCTTTTTCTTCACTGATGCACAGGACTATAGCTTCCACTTCCTTCTCTTTCATTAGCCAAAACAGATTACTGCACTGATCCTGTACTGCTAAAGACTTTTGTGCCTTAATTAAGACTAACCTTGAATTTTGCTAAGTTAAGAATCCTGTATCTGAAAGTCTGAACTTTTCTCTAAATTCATGATTATTTAGTAATTTCTTTTTTTTTTTTTTTTATGTCAGTCTTCCCAACCTCAGAACCCTTAACTGTTGTGACAGTAGATGTTTCTGGGCTTTGTTAAGTTTTGTATATTCAAGGATGAAAAAGCTGCCACTGTTATGAGAAATGATAAACTGGCTGCCTCTTCTGCACTGATAAATTTATACATTGAAGTTTAGGATTTTTTTCTGTTACCAAATGAAGTCCTTGATCTGTAAAGTCCTATATATTTTTCATAACACTTTCTAGCTATTACTGCTGTGTGGATTACAGGGTATTTTTCTGGATTTTCCAACATTTGCCACAAATTTGTAACTCATTTACCTTCCTATACTCATTTTTCTTTCTGAGAATATCTAGGATCCACAAGATTCACAGAAGACATAATAAATTGCCAGTCTTATTTTAGATATGAAACTATACAGAGCAATTTTCAGAGACTGAATTTCTTAAAGCACAGTTGCCAGCAATTCCAGGACAAGCAGTTCTGCATTCACAGTGGACATTAGTCAGCGGCTCAGCTGAATTTACAGAATTTAAAGCAGATGAATGTAACAGCTCATCATCTCCCATATCATAAAGTTCACACTGTATGCCATAATGCTAAGAAGTTGTAATTACGGAACTTTCAGCCTCCCTGATGACAAACACAACTTTGAAAGTTGAGGGGTTGGAGCTGGTTTTCATTTCCTGCTGACGAGGTGTTCTGTCTTCTAATTGAAAAAAAAGTAGGTATTTTCTTCTGATTTTCAGGGAGATAATATTAAGTCACCACTGTCTTGTATCTTTTCAAGCCACAACTCTTACATTCTCAAATTTAAAGACATTCACACTGCTTGTAAGACTGGATGCACACAAGGGAGAAAGCAATTTTAAGGAAGCAGCAGGTGCAATACGTGACACTCTTGCATCTCTGTTACTCCAGGCAGGAAAAGTTATTCAACATCCCCACACTGGTGAAACAGAAAGCTGCAGAAACAGATTAATTTTCTTTGTTCAATATTTATTATTCTTTCAAACAGCTTGAAACAGAAACTGTAAACACTTTGATTAATGGTCTGAAAGATTGTCTAGTTTTGTTGCTGTTTCAGAACATGTCACTGTGTCTTTCTCTATATGATATTTTGTAGTTCCTTCTAGGAGGTGCTCTTTCATGACTCAAAACAAATATCTGCTCCAAGAAGAAAAATACATTTGACTATTAATTAACCCAGTCTCTCTGTCTGTTGGACTAATGCACCATTATTTCAATTTAATGTTAAAATCAGTGAAAGTAAAAGGACAGTATATATGTATAGCGATAACCTTGGACCTTGAACAGAAATGTAAACTTAGAGCATGTTCACACTGTTATGAGCAGGCCAGAACCAATGACTCAGGCCCTAACTTGTCTTGCATTTAAACTGTCAGTCTGACTCTCCTAATTTTTCTTTCAAATCCCACTGCTCCCTCTGGGACAACGGTGTGTCAGTATAATGCTAAAACTCCTTGTACTTTTAGGGTGGATTCACCTAAGGATACTCTATTTCAGCTCCCTCCCTGGGGCCTCTAGACTCAGGCTGCTTTTCTTTCAATATTTCTCCAGTTTCTTGCTTCTTGGTGATAAAAATATCATGTTAGTCCTGATTTGTCACTTCACAAGCCATCTAATAACTACTAAAGCACTGAAAAACCCCGAAGTCTCCATAGAGTTAGAAGATAGAAAATACTTGAAAATTAGCAATAACGTCTACATTTGCCTAGGCAAAGGCAGCAAAAATTAACATTTTTCTGAATGATAGGGTAGGCTTTCCAACATTTTTTTCCCTTACCATCACTACCTCTGAACGCAGCTGGTTCTATACCTGAACTTTTGAATTCAGTTTAGCAATCTGTTATCACAGCAATTAGTTTAAAAGCAGCAGTTGGCAAATGCCAGTTCCTTAGCAGCAATAAAATATCATTTCTCGGTTACTACTACACAGTTAACAATGTTCACAGGGATTGTACAACGTCTGTCATCTTTCTGTTTTCCTGTAGGGAATCAGCACTAAAAGTAAACTTTGACACGGAATATCAGTAGGTGTATTTTTATTTTGTATTATGTCTTAGAAGAGGAAATCAAGTTATTGCTACATCAATGATGTCTGATAAGTTTTCAGTTCTGAATTAACTTAGACTTATTTTTCCACATAATATTTCATTAAGTCTGAGTCTTATATCCAGACAGAAAAAATTAAAAACTGGTTACTTTCCTTTGGTTAAGTAGTTTAGTGTAATTACTATTACTAGTATTTTAAAAAGACAATGACAGACAACCTAATTTGAACAGAAGGTTTGTACCCTTTATCCTGATTTCAGTGAAAACATTAAGATTATATACTTACAGGCCTGATGAAACCTGACTTGATTGGTTTTTAAAAAATGCTGCTTTTTTTACCTTTCCAAAATTTAAAATTTTTACAGTTTGTTCTCTTTCTATATACACAACGTAAAATACCTTACACAAGACCTGTCAAACCCAAAGCATTCAATGGAAACAAAAGCTACAACTAGCTGCACACATTATTTTAAGAAGGAAAAGATTGGATAGAACTCTTCAAAAGTAGGTCTTCATAATCTATAGCTCTTCACATTAGAAGAAAACTTACCACATCAGAGCAATGCCAGGCAAAACTTTATCTTTAACAAATTATAGGTCGTGGATCAGCGTCTCAGTAATTTCATGGGTTTTTCCATGCTGTTGAATATTCAAGTATGGTGTGGTTTGTTTGTTTGCTTGTTTGTTTGTTTGTTTGTTTTGGTGGGGTTTTTTAAGTTGAAATAAATAGAGAGACATTTACGGCCATCTGTGGAATTTTGACACCCTTTTCTGTATTTATACATGGGTCAGACACAGTGCAATTCTCAGTCCTATTTGTAACGATCTTTCATGCCATAACTGTACTACTTCCTATTCATGGAAACAGCCTCTTGAGGAGAAATTCTAAATTATATGAATGTCATTGTGATGCTCATGTTTGCGTCAGTACACACACCAAAATATTGATTCCTATTTTAAGGTAAACCATACTAAAATTCCCAGTCACAGAGAATGTGCTATGATCTTGTTAAGTTGTTCTTCTGATTATCTTCATTGTTAACTGGAAGAATAGAAGGATCCTGTTTTGAAACTGCCTAGCTTTAGTAAAGCATACCTTGGTTTATGTTCCAGTTTCATAGATTAAAAGCTCCTGTTCCCACCTCCACCTATTTTTCTGTCTAAAGGCATCAAAATTCTGAACCGCTGACTACAGCACCTTGTCTCTTCTGAACACAGGCAACCTTTGCCTACAGCAAACGGTGTTCCCACACTGAGTTCCAGGATTGCAGCATGCTTTAGGCTCACAAGTCTTTGGTCGCCATAGCAGGCAACATGCAATCATGCTTTTAGAATTCAAGTCTCAAGCATGTGTAACTTCCCATTGCTTCTTTAATTGATGTGTTACCATAAATTAAGATGTCTACATGACATCTTACAGGTAATCTTTCTGTAATGTCACACCGGTACTGTATTTTCTTATACAAAGTATATAACTTGCGCTTGACTGATTGTCTTACTGATTAACGGTACGGAATCCGTAAACTTCTTGGTCACTCTCAAACCCTGTAGTTATAAACTTAGACTATCATTACTAATATGCCTGGAAAAGGAAGCTTATTCTGGTTAAAACTACTTATTCTGATGAGAAGATATGGTCTTACACATAAATTGCCAAAATCTTTCTCTACAGAAAGGAAACTATTCAAGAAGAAAAATACACTTTTTCTTTTCTTAAGCATGCCATAACAATAGTCACTGGATACAAATTTATGGGCTTAAATTTAAAATACATTTTAATATACAATGTTATGTGATGTTGCATGACTTCTTTGTTGTTGAAATTAGGAAAAGAAGTCACTGTTCCAAAGAAAAGAGAAAAAAGGAACAGCAACAGCAGATGAACACCACACCACTGGAATAAAAGATGGAAATCTAGACCAACCTTTTTATTTCAATGCCATTTAAATTGGCATTAAACATTTTTAAAAGTATACATCAGGGACAAAAGAATTCTTAAAACTGATTCAGACTTTTTAGTAAAGAAGGGTGGTAAAACTATACAAAAGTTAAACAGTATTTGATGGATATTTCTTCCTTTTTTATTTCCAGTGTTAAGGGTGTACACAGAGCTTACAATTCATAATAAGTTTTCCACTTTTACAGTAGATCAGCATGGACACTAAGAAAACAACTGTTTTCAAAATATGCTAAATTAGATTAGTAGCTCTTCATTGTTTTAAAAGAATGGGTTGAAAGTCAGTCTCAGAAATCAGTGACAGTCGACAGAAGAGAGTGTAGACTACTCCACAAGCTCCAGAGAACAGACACTGGAAAAATGACAGACTCCGACAACTTGACATGGATGTTGAGCAAAATCACAGGAACGATGATATGGTCTACGTATCTCTCTGGAATTAAACATGAGAAACATTATTAATGTCAACTGCATGACATCATGGAGAAACAATCTTGCTAAATATACTTGGCATTCTTATTTAAGAAGATTATACATTTGATTGACAATGGTATTTATCATCCAAGGCTTGTTATCTTTCATATGTGTGAGGCATTTTGTTTGAGAATAAGTTAGATATGTTATTAAATACAAGGTCAGACTAGATTATCAGAAAAGTGTTAAAAAATAGTTTTACAGTCTTGAAAGAAAGAATGTCAATTCAAAATTCAATATCACTGCTGCCAGTGTATTTACTGCTTTTTTTTTATTTATTTTTTTTCACCTTTTTAGTTGGTAGATAAAAATCATAACACATTCCTACAAGTCTTGCTCTGCTTAGGCCTATTCTTATACCATCACTGTCTATGCTCAACATCGGTTTTCTTTATATTCTTGCAACAATAAACTTCCTGCTTTCAGTTCTTCATAGATTTATAAAACTTAAATAATTGATATAGAAGTTTCGGTATGAAGTTTCAGTAGCATAATTTCTAACTGTACAGTACTAGAAATTTGCCTAATAATTCTTTTGTCCTATAGATCCTTTATTTGGTGTTATTTCATTACTAAATATTTGTACTGCAGCAGCCTTCATACAATATACTGATTATTTCAAATAGAAATGTGGATTATGCATAACATAGAGAAAGTTTTGGGGGAAACAGAACAAACATTTTTATTTCAGGAATACTTATTTCTCATTATAGGAAATGCAGCAATTTTTCAGTCTTGTGTGTGATAAATATTGTATATCTCATGACTATAAAGGAAAAAAAAAAAAAAACAATGACAAAGAAAAAAATACCAAGACCTATTTCACCATGGGAACTCAACTCTTGAATGAGTTTAATCTGAAAAAGGATGACCTTTAGTAATTTGAAATAACTGTGATCTAGTATTTTAGCTACTTTATGTCTGCAAATAAAGAACTGTGTAATCTACTCATTCTGAACTCTTAATATGTACTAGATACTATTACATACTATCTATACTATCTACTAAAATTGGCAGCAGCAACTAGTATTTTTGTGCACAATATTCCAGAAAGTTACAATATTGGCATTGTTTTTGGAAGTAGCTTCCCCTGAAATAGATAGAACACACATTATAATGACTTACTAAACTGATTTTCCTGAGCAAACCATTACTTAAGGTTTGTTCCTGCAAGAATTTTGATTTTAATAGAATTTTAATTTTAATAAAACTAGGTGATATTTATCTGAACTTATTTTTCCAGTATAATGTATATCTTGTTCATTTCACATTGTACACCATTTCTGAACACAATTTTGAGAAGTTATAAATAGTATTGGTTATCATAAGATTCAATGGAGCAGAACACCACACAGTACTATTTAAAAAGCTTAATAGTGGTAAAAAAGAGATTATATATATCCCATTTTCTTAAATCTGTCATACATCAAAACCTGAGGATGGTACGGTCAGAATGAGAAAATAAGCTCCCTGTAGTAAATCCTAACAATGAAAAAAACTTAAGTTATAAGCTAACATCTCTAGGGTCCCAGAGTTCCATGACAGCACTCTTTAATATTGCTGAACCGCTTTCTGAGTTGTAGCCATAATATTAACAGAAGGTGTTGGGAATGTAAGACCTTGTGCCAAAGTATTTCGGCTTGTATAACATATCTAAACTGTTAAAATTGCTTTGAAAATAAATTGGATACATATTCTTGTACACCTATTCAATGATAAAAGGACCTACTGAAAGACAGTTTTGTGTCTACTATCTGCATGAGATTAAAATTAGAAATGGCTCTACAAAAAAAATTAGACTCAAATATTTGACCTGAGGGCTAACCAGAAGATGAACTGGTACAGGTTCTAAATTTTGTTTCTAACGTTTCCTCATACAAAAACATGCTGAGACAAATCAAAATCTTTTATAAAAATCTCTGATCTAAAAACATGCCCAGTTTCTCTTTGGGATTCAAGATCATAGTTGTATGTCTTGGATACACCTTTAATTGCAGGTTTAAATGTTTAAAAAGAATACTTTTGCATCATTTTAAGTTTTTACAGAAAACTTTAACCTTGATTATGTTCTAGTTTCTTGTCTTTCTATTAAGGAAAAAAAAATATTAGAATATTAGCTTTTGATAGATTCCAACTCCTAACGTGTTGTAGCATGTTGTGTTGCACAAACTGTGATAAGACTGACCTTTTGCATTAATCTATAACACTTTCTAATAGGGTAATATGCAAAGTGTTCCATTTGCTGGAGTCTTACATCAGAATCACCCTGGAAATCTGATGCTGCACAACTTCAGAAGTAGACCAGATTGGAAAAACCCACTGCTTATTCTTAGCAACCTGTTCAGAAAGTATAAATATCTGAACATTAGATACAACAAAATCTCTTTGAAGTCAAGGTTGTTAAAATACACAAATATGGTATAGAAATATGTATGGCAGATTATTTAATAGAATTGAACAAGTTTTTAATATTTTCTTCTAGGTGGAGCTGATATATATTAGCTAATAAAATTATCTTTATGATTTAATACAGTCACTAGTGAGTAAAATAATTAAGGCTTCTGTAAAAAAATCAGTTTGTGTCTATTTAGCAACAAAATTCCTAAACACTTAGCATTAAATCCATGAATGCTGAATGAGGTTTAGTATTGCAACTTTTAGATGCTGTCCAGTAGTGGAATCTCAAACCCAAATTTAGCTAGCCATGTTATAAACCAAATTAAAATTCACAATGAAAGAGCTGGGAAACTTGAGCTTCATATTCTCATGGATGCATGCAGGTATATCATGCTGATTCTGCCTCTGCTGTCCAGCCTGGCTAGCCATAAGTCAGCTCCAGCTCAGAAAGCATTGACAAGATGTGACGGAGGTCACAATTACCAGACCTCACTACCAACTGCTCCTTAACATACCTGAAGCTACAGCATGATGGTAGTACAACCCTTTGACCAGCGTCGGTTTATATATCAGAGCAAAGACGAAACACAGATTTGTCTACACCAGCTGGTCAACAAAGAACCTAAGGATAGGATCCATTCTGTGAAGCCTACCTAATTGACTGGATGTTGCCTTCAGCAGAAAATGCCAAGAGCTTAAGTCTCAACATTACAAGGAAATATAGACCATAATTCCAAATTTATCACAAATATTTCTGCTAAAGAGTATTAGTTTGATAACTATATAGCTTAGTTTTCACTTAGCTTGATGGAATTTGTAATCATCCTGCCTAAGTGATTAATTATGTCGTATTTCATTTTTGTTTATTATAGTTCATAACATTTGTAAAAAGCACATTTAAGTAATCTTTTCTGTCAGTAATGAATTGGGGACAGACTCAGGGAGAGCACCCAAGAGAATCAGCAGTTCCACCTGAGAGGCTAGGCATTTCTTTTTATTCAGCCCTCTAGTTCTCACATTCATCAGCCTGTAGCACTGTCAGCCATTAAAATTTGCATTTCCAATGTTAGCTAAAGGAGCAAATGGAAGCAAAACAGGGAGTACAAAAGACTAGATTTCAAAATTTATTCCATTGTGGCATGGCTATCATTTTGTACGAAGGACTGTTATCTTATCTTGCTAACATTTTAGGCAATATGTATTTCTTTAATTAGATGCATGGGTCCTACACTTAACACTAGAGAGAGTTCTCGGAGTGAGACCTATAACATACCATCTGTGGAATAGCAAAGGAAGAAATTACACAGTGATTAGTAGATTCTAAGCAAACGTTTTAAAAGCATGACAGTTTCCTTTGGTTTACTTTGATAAAATAGAGAGGATTAGAAGGTTTCTGCTTTCCAGAAAGAATTTCCTTGATTTGGGGGTGTTTCTTTAAAAAAAAAAAAAAAAAGGAAAATTAGGATTGTGGAAAAACTTAGAGCACACTTAAGTCGAATCTCTATCATTTTAAGAATCTCAGGGGGTTGTGGGAAAGTTTAATAGCTTTTTTCCTAATTGCATTAAGAACTTGTCATGATTGCCTATAGAATCTATCCAGTGTTCCACAGAATCCTCTTTTTTGTGAATCACAACAGTTGTCAAGCAAAGGCAAATTAATGGTAACATTAATATTCTTGACATGCTCCAATATTGTGATGATGAATGCCACAAAGGAGCCTATAAATAAAAAACATAATGAAGCAATAACGTAAATGGAGGTCATGGGTGTTCTTTCCCCCTCCTTCACTGTTATTAGCAAAGCACTTAAGCATGTCCTTAGCTTTAGGTATGTGAGTAGTCCCATCAAAGTTAATAGTACTATTCACATGTTTAAAATTAAACATTTGCATAAGTGCTTTGCAGACTTAAAGGCTTTAAGTGAAATGTTTTACCAAAACTGAACTCATCTTGGTTTTAAGAACAAGAGCAGTGACATGAAAATAAGTTTTCAAGCCCTACGTCTTCAGCCACTCTGACCTGACATCTAGAAAAGCACTGATGACAGGTGGAATAATCAGTCAGAGGTCACACTGGAAATCTATTACTATAATCACAGAATGGCTTTTTTTCTGATCATCTAGAAACTCACTGACTACAAGAAGTTTTCTTCTCAAGGAAAAGTGCTGAGACAGAGAAACAGTAGATCTGAAGCCTTTTTATTTTTGAATGGTGGCAGGTAGTTGTCAGTTTGTGAAGGGCAAGATCTGAAATGCTGTGGTTCAGGAAGCAGCCACAGAGACAGATTCCTGCCTTTTTGTGCCTCACTGACACTTCTCTAGACCCCTCAGAATCAACACCTACGTTAAGAGCTTGTTTTCATGATAGACTTCCATCATCATGGTATTATTTATTGGATGAAGACGTATAGATACCTGGTAGGGGATTATAGATGAGACATATACATTGCTTATCTGAGTAACTGAGCATCTCACTTAAACGTGGAGGTCTAAGGAAATTAGACCCTAATGAGCAAAGATGGAGAGAACTGCCAAATTCCTCCCGTGTACCTCTTCTGATATCAATCTTTCTCTGAATTGTTTCAGTTCTTGAAAATTTGACTGAAAAAAGAAATTCTTTTGTTTCTAGTGATATTTCAGAAACTTGTTTTCCAATAACACACCAAAGATGGTTTTAGTTTTGACAGAATCTAAATGCCTGTACATTGTACACATCCTCAGTACAATTCCTTAGATAAAGTGTTAATCTTGCAACATAATTATCATGTCTGATAACAAACATTTATGAGTTAAAAAACCAATATATTACTATTAAACTATTAAGAAACTCAATGAAAGACTACTATCACCCATTGTTTTCACTGTTGCAATACACTGAATGTTCAAAAGGGTGTAATGTGTTCCTCCTCAAAGAATGACAGACCTGCTTGTGCTTATTCTGTTGCACCACCCTAAGTAAAACAGACTTTTGGAAAACAGCCAGATGAGCCGTGCAGATTTGATCAACCATTGGGCTAGTTAACTGTAATAGCATAAAGGTGTTGATCGTCAGACCTTTAATGGGTGATGAATTACATAGCTCTTATGCCTGCAGTTGCTGTTCACAGCCTGACCCAATAATATACTAGAAAATGTTATAAATATAATTTAGCACCTAAGATCTTCTTAATATGAGCATTTTAAAAAGGTAACCTGAATTGATTTATTTAAGAAAGTCATAACAAGGAAAAATATGCATGTGGAAATAAATAATTTGGACCAAATCTGGCTTCTGTTGACCCAATCAGAAGATTGTGTAACTCCGGAGGAAAAAGGAAGGTGGCTTGAGTTGCAGATTTTATCTTATTTCTAAGTTTTTTTCAGGGGAGACTGCCATATTACATGTCCGAATGCAGCTCTTTAACTTTTAATGCTCGTCTTATCCTAAATAATTTTAGGTTGAAAATTCTTCCTCCTCTGATTATATAAAAAACATCTTATCCAATATGGCTTGATATCCCATGTCTCACATCCCACCCTAGAATCTATTTACATATAGAACACACTTCAGTTTCAGATTTTATCATAGGACCACTATATCATGGACTCCAAGAAAAAGGCAATGTTCACACATTGAAGGAACAGCTGGCAGCTGGTGTTTTTAAGTTTCTGATGTATGAACTTCCCCTCTTCAGAATATCTCTGTGACTTAGTTCAATTTCAAACTATGCTGAAGGCCAACAAAGATATTAAAGAGGAGCATATTCACTAGGACTCACTTAAGTCAGCAAAGCCCATTGGGGTATCTGACTTGAACCAGCTGAGGCACCAGCCTCTAATTTTTGAGATTCATGCTGTTGTAATTCTGGAAGTGTAAGCTTTGCAAACTATAGTGAATAATTATTATATTACGTATAGTTTATTCAAAGACAAGATATGTTGAGAAAATGATGTTACTTTTGATCACATTCACAAGAAAATATTATGTGTTATTTAATTAGTACTTTACAATTACAGTTCAGCAATTTTATGGGAGCTTAAATTTCGTGGTGTGACTTTCCAACTGGGTAGGAAGAGGAAAGAAAAAGACGGGATTTTTCTTATTTCCTTTCTATTACTGTATGGACTTTAGAGACCAGTAACTAAAAAGAACTTCTGAAACATCAATTTTTCTGAGCAGTTTGAATCAAAATATTGTTTATTATATTAAATCCACAAACTGTCTGCAGTTTAAAACTCAAAAACAATTCCAAAAAATTAAGTATGCACTTTAGAAAAAAAGACATCATCCAGACTAACAACACCTTTCTACGTCTTCTGCTTCACTAACTGGTATTCCACTATACTTACCTTTTTTCTGCTGTTTCGTTTAATGTTTTTTATACAAGGTAATAGTTATGGGAAAAAAAAAAAAAAAAAAACAAAACAAAACACAAACCACAAACAACAAATCAATACCAGAAATAAGAAGAGAAAAATATAGCCAAGTGATCAGTTAGCATAATGGCACCTTAAAGAAACATAGTGAGAACACAGCTATGAACTAACACAGTTGAACTACAACACGGACTGTGGCTACAGAGTAGTATTAGTCTTCAACTATTCTACTGTCACATATATAAGCAATCATGCAAATTATATAAGTTTAAAAGACTTGCTAGTTAACCTACAGAAAACAATAAAAATTACAAAAATAGAGTATTTAAAAGGAAGAGCCATGGCTGCAATACACATTTATCTTATCACTTATCTCTGCTATTCTTTTATTGTCATCTTCACCTAAAATCATGCCCAAAATGTCAAGTATCAACAAATGGTAGAATTTTAAAAAATACATATGAAGAAAAATCTAATGGATCAGAAAATATAGTATTATAAGAAAAAAAAACACAAAATAATGCTATAAATATATATACACAGTTTTTCCAGAGTATTTCTTCCACTTCTAACTTTCCCATTTTTTTCTGCATTTGACTTCTGAAATATTTTGGTTTGCTTTTTCTTTGCTATTCTCACAATGTGTCTTGGATATATGCTAAATTGTAAGAAAAGATAAATTTTATTGAATCTGTGATTTCACTGTCCTGTTAATCTGTAATTTTAAAATTTCATTTTAAATTG
Source organism: Calonectris borealis (assembly GCF_964195595.1). Taxonomy (NCBI): domain Eukaryota; kingdom Metazoa; phylum Chordata; class Aves; order Procellariiformes; family Procellariidae; genus Calonectris; species Calonectris borealis. The sequence goes on along the minus strand of NC_134312.1, from coordinate 140,638,116 downwards.
ACATTCATTCATTGAATGTATTTTATACATGTTGGGAGTAAGCCAATAGAAAATTAAAATCTAACTGGCAATATTTTTACTGAAATGCACTTATTTGCAATTATATGACAAGGTTCACTAAAGCTAAAAAAAATGCCAGCTTACCAGGTTCTAAAAATGTCCCTGAGGCTATCCTTCACTGCGATTTAATAAAGCTATTTTAAAGAGCGAGGAGGGAAGGTACATTTTAAATGTTTTTCCTTCCTTTTAGTATGAATTTCAACCTGTCCTTTACACTGGAAATTAAAAGAAATTAAAGCAGAGTCTCCTGATTATCATCAATATGTCAGTCATTTAATGTGGTAACTAGTTCTCTCTTTTAAAATTCCCTTTTTAAGGTGTTGACACTGATGTTCTTCAGACAATTTTAGTGAGGAAGAATTCAACATGCTATGAGATACTTTTCCTTTTCAAGAATTCATACTGCCTGAAATGAAAGTGAAAATATATTTTTCCACAATCTCTCCTGTCCTCAAATTTGGCCACATGTATAGATGAATGATGGCAGATTTTCCTTTCTGAGTACAAGTAGAAAAGGTGGGAATACTTAAATAAATTGTTATACTTGCAATATAATCAGTCAGACAATTATAAATGTCTGTGGTATATAGTGATAAAGGTAGCCACCATATGTTTCTGAAGAAATCATATAAAATACCTGGTTTGCTTCTTTTGATCAGATAACAAATCCAACTGCAAACAGGGAAATACTAGATGTGATTGACATACCTTGACTTTAGGAATGGTTAACTTACAGAATATTTTTCATAATCATTCTAAAATGTATGGTCTGACTAAAACCACCATAAATTAAATGCACAACTGCTTGAGTATATCACACTCACTGGTTTGCTATCTAAGTGGACAGTTAATTAAAGTGGGCTCTCCAAAGAGTCAGAATAATTCAATATTTTCAGTAATGACGCTGATGATGGAGACCTAAATATAATTACAAACTGTTACCACATATTTGAAGGTACTACTGTGATTCTACTGGAAAAAAAATGACAAATCTCACATAAAAGAAACAAAAGACAGTTATGTCATCTGATACATTGCTAATGGAGCCTCAAAAGAAATATTGCATCTAGTTTTGGGCATCACATTTCAAGATCTTGGACAAGCTAGGTAATGTCTAGTCATGAACAACAAAAAATAGCTAAGAAAAGAAGCTGAAAGAACTGGGCTTGTAAAGTTTAAATATGCAAAGACCAAGGACAGCATAATAGTTTTCCACTAACTAATTCATATAAAGAGACAGAACTGTGAAAGATTTTTTCCGTGTTCATGGAGGTTGGGCTAGAAGAAAACTCTCTTTTTTTTTTTCCCTTGTAAGAAAAATTCAGAATACATATTAGAAAAATATAAGGCTTTTTATACTGTTCTAGGTATTAATGAGAAAGTTTATACCTTCATCAAAGGTTATGAAAAAGAGGTTAGATGAATATTGTCCAGAAACTTCTAACTGTACTTGATACTAGTTCAGTGCACAGACATAGCTAAATTATCTGTAATTGTCTCTTTTCCAGCTGTGATTTTCCTGACACTGTAACCCAACAATTATCTAAATTATCAGAAAAATGTTCATTAAAGTAAAGAGATACTAAACAGTACCCACAAAACACCAAGGTTCATAACATTATAATCTGGGATGCTAATGATGCCTGTCAAAATTGGCCCGTTTTAAACATCATATGGCCTATTTTAATTTTCTTTTAATTTTGCTCAACTTTAGCTGATGGCATTTCAATGCTCAGGATGATGTTTTAACAGATCAGCTAAAATGATTGTATTTTAGATAAAGGCTGGAAGATTTTCTCCATTCTGAAAATATTATCCTGATTTTTTCTTTTTTTAAACTGTCTGCAGAGTTTTTTTCCTTATTTTTGAAAAGGAAATTTAGGTAATGGAGCCTGATATGAATTTTTATCAGTTACAACTCATTGCTATTCGACAGTGAAACTAGCTCAAGTTCCTGGCATCTACATTGAGAAGAGGGAACCTGTTTTTCCTCTGCCTTGAATATCCTTCCTTTACACCTTCTTTTCTTCTTCTTGACACGCACTCACCACTTTCCCTTCCTGTCCAAGGCAGTACAGCGAAAGAAGCCATCACCAGAATAAAAGGCAGACAGAAGAGGGGCCACACTTGCAATACACTTGGAGGCAGCATCCTTCATAGCAACTGAGAACAATAGCTGAGAGGAGGCCGTGGTAGAAAAAGCTCTCCAGTCCAATTCTGAGCTCCCCAGTATAAGAGAGACATGGACATACTGGAGAGAGTCCAGTCACAGATCTGATTAAGAGACTGGAGCATCTCTCCTACGAGGAAAGGCTGAGACTGCTGGGACTGTTTGGTCTGAAGAAGAAAAGGCTCAGGGGAGATCTCATCAGTGTCTATAAATACCTGAAGAGAAGGTGTAAAGGAGATGGAGCCAGGCTCTTCAGTGGTGCCCAGTGACAGGACCAGAAGCAATAGACACAATCTGAAACACAGGAGGTTCCCTCTGAACATCAGAAACCACTTTTTTACTGTGAGGGTGACCAAGCACTGGCACAGGTTGCCCAGAGAGGTGGTGGAGTCTCCATCCTTGTAGATATTCAAAAGCTACCTGGACACGGTCCTGGTAGGTGGCCATGTTTGAGCAAAGGATTTGGACCAGATGAACTCTGGAGGTCCCTTCCAACCTCAACCATCTTGTCGTTCTGTGATTCTGTGACAGGGAGCAAAGCCCTGGCCACTACCTCCTCCCCCATTGCTGGGAGCCTCCCATCCCCTCTTGACCTTTGAGAGGAAGAAGGAAAAAAGAAAAAAGCATGCTGCAAATGTGACCCTTGTGGATTTCATCTGAATTCAACTACAACTGTTTTTGTTTTGCTTTGTTTTGTTGTTTTGTTTTTGTCACTTTTTATAAGGGAAACATACAGTTTCTGCAAAACCAGCCTTTTCAAGTATCACAGTATATTTTCTCAAGTTGTAATTGCATGTAGACATTGGGCAAGAATGGGGGACGCAGACTATGGAAAAATAGCTCAAACTAGCTAAGAGCAAGACACTGATGGTCTCAATTGCTTATTCAAATTAATCCCCGTGATATGTACTCTTGTCACAACTCATATATCTGTCCTTAATATTTTAGAGTACTAAATAAACTTAATCAAAGTTATTCCCATATTCTTTACTAACATTTTCTGAGAGACCAAAAACGGATCAGATAAAAATATTCAGAAAGAGATTGCTTTTCCAAAATTCCCAGATCACTTAGGCAGACAAAATATTTCTTGACTTTTGGAACAAGGAACTAACACAGATTCAGAATTCATTTCCATAATTTGTGCTACCAGACATATTTCTACTTATTTCCACTAAATTTTGCCAAGTGGCTGATCCTACACATACAATTTGTCTTTCATTTCAGATATTGTATTGCGCTATTTATTTTGCTTTTCAGAATCTTTTTTTCTAAAGAAAAAAAGAAATATATCAAGCAACTTGTTGACTTCAAAATGACAAGAGATTTAAAGCTGAAGAAAAGTAGTGACAAGCATTGATAGCATGAAGGGAACAGGCTAAAGTTAAAATATTTTACCATGTTAGGAAGTCTCAAAGGAATATGAGTTAAGTCTCAAAATCAATATGAAATTCACATATTTCAGCACTTCAATAGTTTCTATGCAGCTACCGCGTAAAATTCAGTTTCATCTTAGAGACAGCTGATAGTAAGTATGGACTAAATGTAGTGGCTTGAAAATCATCTGTACTGAGCCAAAAATTCTATTTATACTACGTTTCCAGATTCAGGGCACTATCACTCCTTATTGTAAAAAAATAATAAAACTGAACTCAAATAATATTTTGGAATTCCATCACTCAATTCAAATATTTTTGGTTTGTATAGTACATTTGTTATAATACAACAACAAGTTAAAGAAATATTAAAGTTACCAAACAGTTAAAAAAAATGTGCATGTTAGTTTTCCAGGTAAAACTACTTTTATTCTTTGAGATTAATAGTTAAAATGACAAAACCAAGTTTTCTCACATGAAGTGTTTAAAATGATATCTTTTCACTTATAACTGTTTAAGGGTTAAAACTGATTATTGAAATAAACTTTGTTTTCCATGTTCCGGTATTTATTAATTCTTTATTTTATTTATACCCAGCTGTTCAACATAATTTAGACTACTTAGACATCAGATGTGTGAAGATCTGATCTGAGTCTCAGTATCTTAGTAGTTGTATTCAGTTAGTTAGAGAAATCTTTAAATCAAGCACTGTGGTTTAATGTCAAGCCTTTAACATACATGTAGGCTTTTCACTGCCAAGCAATGTTTCTCTGTCAGATGACTTTGCCTGCCTTTTTTTTTTCCTTCTTTCAACAGCAGTCAAGGAAAAGGAATCTTTGTCAATCAAACATAATAAGGCTGGGAAAAAAGGAAGAATGAGTTGATAGGAAATTAATCTAACAAAAAGGAAATTTTTTGTACTGAGATAACACAAGCTGAGTTTTAAAAGTGGAAACCAAGATACAGTGGCAACTGAAGCAGTCAGAAGATTTGGAACCTGTAAGAAGGTCATGGCATTCATGCAAATATGTAAAAAAAAGTGACTGGACTGAGTGGACATTAAAATACTTTGCTAAAATGTTTTCCAAATGCTAACGTGTTGTGGTTTTTTGTTTCGTTTTGTTTTTTTCTTTTATAGCCCTGATAGAGATATCATATCCCTCTTTCCACCTCATCCCCATTTGGAGCAAGGACATTAGGAAGCACTCAGCCATGACCCATCCCTTAATCCAGTGCTTGCACTGGTAGAAATAGACCTCCAAATCCTAACTTTTCTTTTGTTTCCCTCAAAACTGCTAAGGAGTTTTTTCTTTTGTCTAAGAAATAGGCTTGATAATTAAAGTCTGCTAAGTTGATACTAACAGAGATAGCTTTAACAAACGTAGTTCTAGTGATTATCAGTTGCCTTGAAGTCCCTAGCATTTGATCTCAGTCTCACAAAATAAACACATCTTTTGTTAACAGCTATTTATGAAACTGAAGCTACCACACCTAGTTCTCTGAAGGATACATCATAATAGAATTTCAACAACAAGCTTTTCACACACTGACACGGCTAAGCTTTGGAGCCATTTGGATCTAAACCCAAATGTTGTGACTAAGAATGGAGGTAACTGATCACAGACATTCAAAAATCTCAGCTTCACCCAGCTGTTCCACCTCCTGTTTCCTACATTATTGTTTGAGTGATGTTCTTTTTTCTTTCTGCCAGCTGTGCTGTATTTTTAGACTTTAATCACATTTTAATAATTGTTACATACATACCTTCTAATTCACTATCTTAATTTACTTTCTTTTTTGGAGAAGTATCTAATAAATTTAGTTTCCTATTTTGACATTACTACTGTTTCACAGCTCTTATACAGAGCTGTTTTTAAGTGCCTTTTGTTGTTATAATGATTAATCTTTATCTTTCCAGCTTTTTCTTTTAAATTGTTTTTAGAAATTTATAAAGAAAAGTTCATGATACTCCTCATGATGTATGTTTGCTCTCAGTATAAGGATATTAATGTCTAATCATTGAATTGGTTGGAACTCTGGCTTTATCTATACTTGCAAACTAAATATGGACAGATCACAGATCCAAATACTGTCAAATGGGCATCCATATTATTAATTTTTTAGCACCATTTCCAGGAAATTTTTGGCCTGGACTATCTAGCACCCTCTCAGGAGGTGCTTGGGCATGGACAGTGCTTAGACTAATTGGGCTGTGTGGGTCAGGAACCATATTAACCCACTTTATTGATTGGTATAGAGGTTGCTCATAAATCTATGCGGTGTTAGAGAGAGGAAGATTTACCAGGGAGGTGGTTGTTTTGACCTATTTTCACTTCCCGGTGCAAAGTCTCCAGGGGTCTACTGGGCATCCAAAACAGGAGACCGTATTCCAAAAACAATTTCATCAGTACCAAGTAGAAGGGAATAAACACTTTTTCTTATTAGGATTATTGTGAGTTTCTGGTCTGAGTGCTTCCCAAATCCATAGAACATAGATATTCACAAACATTTTAATTAGGCCTTGCAAAGATGCTGGAAAGGGGTGTGAAATCAGTGTTGCAATTTGATACACCATTAATCCTAAATAATATCTCTGATGACAGCCTTATAGGATACTTACAGAAGTTTAATCGTAATTCAGAAGTGGTCCAGCAGATAAAAGGATCTGTCTTAACTCTGTTTAAAGTCTGTGGAAAATCATATCTAAATCATAAGATTGTAGGATAATTCAGGTTGGAATTACCTCAGGAGGTAATTTAGTTCCAACTTCTGCTCAAAGTAAGGTCAGTTTGAGGTCAGACCAGGTTACTTAAGTAACTTAAATGAAAATTATCTTGGACTTTTGTTTTCCAGTTCTGTCACCCTCCTTTTCCAGAAACTTTTCAATTGACATTGAAGCAAGAAACCAATTTTCCATTTTCTCATAGAATTATTAGTTCTTTTTAAAAACAAGTCATTCTGAATACTTTAACTTGATATTGGTACTATTTTAACCTAAAGTAAAAGCAAAATAATATCTGTAATACAAAAACAAATTCCACCTGCAAGGTGCATTTCTCCATATGCTGGGTTTTCTAAAAACAGCTTAATTTATTTCTCATCAATCTCAGTCATTTACTGAAGCGTGTTAGAGTTAATACACAATGTTTTTGTGAATACTTATTATAAGGATCACTTTTCTATCAGCTAGTTGCTTGTTTATACATTCCCTGAGGTATACTTTTATGGTCACTTGAAAAAAAGTTTTAAGTAAAGACATTGACAAGAAAAAAGATCTAGAGGAGGAGAGAATACCTACTGGGGTGTTTGGTGCTAGTACTTCAATAAGTGAAGGACAGCAAACAATGTACAATGCAAGGCTAATTCTGAATATCTCCTCAGCCACATGAAATACTGCCAGAATCCTCTGAGAGACATGTGGGTCCATCCTCTAAATGTAATGTGTGTTGCTGTCAAGGACAACTGGAAATGATGTATTATTTGCAAATATGTATTTGTACTTGTAATACAAAAAAAAATCCAACACACTGATCAAGAAACTGTGATTCATATACGGTCTTTGACAATACATAAAAAGGTCTAGCTTTGTTAGTATTATCTTGTGAAATTGTTCTTTTAGCTATATGAAACATAAAGTATGGTTTATATATGCTTTTTGGATTCTTGTATTTCTATTTGCATTGACCACAAGATAGTAATGAATTATACGAATAGTAATTTTATAGCATATAAAATATATAGCATATAAAATCTTCAGTTACAGTAGACATTTTCTTGCCATGGGTGATATTGTCATAGAAATGAATTACTATTACCAAAAAAAATGGAAACTCTTTTAAAGTGAGTTTATTCAAAGCAGAAAAAGATTTCTCAAAGAGGAAGATTCACTGCAGAAGAGTTGTGTCCCAGATCATATAACAGTGAGGTATCCACACTCATCAGTATTGTATGTGCATCCAACCCTTTTACAGAACTACAGATATGAATGGATTAAAGTGAAATGTATCTATCTGAGAAAAAGAATATTTCAAAAGAAATATTTTATGAAATTTTTAATGTGTTCTGTTCTATAGGTGACAAAGAATGACATGAGTTTCTGAGTCAAAGCCTTTTATTTAATCTATCGATATATAATGGTGTCCCATTTTAGAGAAATCATGCTGACCTGTCAAAACTTTCTATAAAAAGGTTAGTCCTGTTCTGGGTAGATTTAAGCAGATCTAATAGAGCTACAAAGTCAAACCAGGACACTGGGATTTTCAGCCCCATGTTAGAACCACCTGCATTCTATGATGGGCTCTCTGGCTGGAACAGACTCCAAAAAGATGTGTAGAAGCAAAAACCAAGGATAAAATTCATTTTGGAGTAAACCCTTGATGCTAATATTTAGGAAAAGTTCTTTTCAAACCCTTGAAACAAAAATTTAGGGAAAGATGTTCCTTTAGTCTTCCACTGGCCTTAGCCAAAAACAAAGGTTCTTGTACAGACTGGAAGTGCAAACAGTTTAATACAAAACATAATTTACACATTTTTTTTAGCTTTCTGTGGGCAGTAGAAGCCTATTCAGCAGTCTTGATATATCACAGATGCTGTATATTCAACAAATGTAAGAAGATTCAGGAACAAGAAAATAATAAATCTTTGATATTATTTCAGTACCAAAGGATCTTGAGGATCTTGACAGGAGTTACAAAGATTATTTAAATCCAATAATATTCTTTAATGCAATAATATACAGTTCAATGCTCAATAATATTTAATTCAATGGCCAGTGTCATAGGAAGGAAAAACAGTGCCAGGGTACTGGTTTTACAGGTTGGTAAGCTGAGGCAAAAAAAGGATAAGAGATTTGCCCCAAATTACACATCAACAAATTATCCACAGGGTAAAAAAAAAAAAAAAAAAAAAAAAAAAAAAAGTAATTTATTTGGGATATGCACAGCGTTACTAATCAGAGTAGTTTCCTTCACTTATACTTAAACTAGAAGTAGCTTCCCATGATACCTTGTGAATGATGAAGATATGGTTATGCTGAGGACTTTTGAATGCCTTAATGTATCTTAATGGTTATTGCGTCTTAGAGGCCAGGTCCTACAAACCAGTCAGTACCATAAAACATTTCTGCTAGCCAGAGCCCATACATCTGTCTGTTCTACAAATGTCAGAATGATTATTTATAGCAATATATTTATGAAGATCATGGGAGAAATGAGCATGTCCTTGAAAGATCTCCTAAGGAATTAATTATGGAGTCTTAGACTCCGGAAAACTATCTCCACTGGGATTTCAGGCCTAGCTGTGTGTAATCACCCTCCTTACATAAAAGGTACAAAAAAAACATACCCAGAAATGAGAGGGCTGTCTTATAGCCCACCTTGTACGAACTTCTGCAATAAAAAGCCAAGGCCAAGGTAGCATGGACAATGTGGTTCAGGCCTGAGGGTATGGGAAGACATGAGAGGAGCACTGTGAACTGGCTTTAGTCAGTATAGTTCTGGTCATCATCACAGAGTCTGCAGGGAAAAGACTTGAATGCAATCCCTCATTTTCCTGTCAGGGAAGCCAACTGGCTCCCTCAAGAGTAGAATCTGAATGTCAGCTGACATATCAGAGTATGGGTGACTGGGGCTTAGGTCTGAAGGAAAACTGGAACCCACATTAGTATGAACACATAGCAGCTGTGCAATCAGCTGTAGTGTAGGTTAAATTCACCATAAAATTTGCAATTGTGTAAGTTTCTGCAGCTGAATAATTTTGACTGTGAATTTCTTCTCCTTCCTTTCCATACTGAAGGAAGAAAATGTCTGAAGATGACCCCAAAATGCAAGCTCCCAAAGCAATTGCCTAAACTGAAAGATAAGCCTCACTGGGTAGAAAATGCAAATAATTTGGTTATGATTAGAGCTTTCAAGACAAATTACAGAGATATTCTTTGAAGAGAAAAAAAGCTAGAAGAACAATATTGAAATAAAATTAATGAGATTAAGCTCCTGAAACAACAGCGGTGTTCAAAATACTCTTGAAATAGAAGTTTAGTATGATTAACGAGAGAAAACCATCTTATGTTTCTACAGTTTGGAGCAGGCTCTGTCTAATTGAGTAGATCAGAAATTATGTCATTTTCCTTTAGAAACTAGGCAGAAATTTGGGGATAGTGTGTAAAAACAGACTCCTCTCTTTGGCTACTTAACCTAAAAAAATCATTCCTCAATCTGCACATATGCATTTCAAACCCATGCACAAACATTCATAAATTGGAGACACTGGGCACAGACAATAACATAGAAAAGCTCTCTTGTGCTCTAAGGTTCAACAGGATTTTGGGGAAGTTGACAGCGGATTAATCTATCAGAGTTCAAAAGAATATTCATAGGGCCTCATCAGAAAAAGATTCTCCTGTCCTCTCTCCCCCCACAAGCATTGTTACATAGCAGTTTTCATCCCTAGGAGTACCAATTCCCTCAGAACTTAGGTCTTACATTCATTCACAAGCTTCACCAGCCTTAAAGGTAGGAAATGAATCGATGTGTTATATTGGAAACCTCATTTTTGGATTAAGATACAATTTGTTTAAAAAAATGGACTGGACAATATAATGAAAACTCCATTATTGAGACCAATCATATCTTGGCAGGGGTATGGCATGGAGATCGCAGTAGTAATGAATGACTATTCTCCATAGCTGAAATGTGAAGAATGAATTTATAAAAAAAAATGCAGGGAGAAAACACATATACTCCTTTAATATAAATCAATATTGTTGACAGCTCACTTGGAATTATTACTAGTTAAAGAGTTTCCCCAATGAAGGTGGCATACGCTAGAGAGATGTCAATTCCAATGGGAAAGAAAGAAATAGTAAAAGATTGCAATGGGATGCTCTAGCAAGCTAATTCTGTAAACTTTGTAAGCTGCAAGCCAAATCAGATGATTTAACACCATCCGGTCCTAGTAGCTCTTAGCACCTAACTATAAATTTGTCAGTAGTGTAATAAACTCTTTGCAGCCTAATCTTCCTCCTCTGTGGGTTTTTGTGTTTTGTGTTGTTTTTTTTTTCTTTTCTGATACTAACACTTAATCCTCCACCTCTAATAAAAAGATCTCTCTACAAACAAAGCACAAGTTCTGACTAAGCCTAGTATTACTTCCAGTGACAGTGGCTCACCTCCAAAATCAGATCCAGAGAAGAAAAGAGCAATAGGGGTCTTTAAAATTCAAAGGAATATGATTGTATTGCAGCAGAAAAGGGTAAGTGCATGATTGACTATTCTCTGACATCATTACCAGCTGTTGCAGAGAAGAGTGTGGTCCATGGTCTAGGCCCTGACACAGGGCCTAGGATGTTGGTTTCTGGTCCTAAACTGCCCTGAGGTGATCAAAATGCTTTTAAAAATTGTTTCCTACCTTTTTTTTTCCTGCCATGCTTTTTACCTTATCACTTCTTTGCTGAGCAGGATATAGTGATCTCATTGTAATATGAAAAAATACGTTGATAATAGATATAACCAAATTAGTGAGTTGCTAGTTTATCAACTTAGGGCAAATAATTTTTAAAAAATCAACTATCCTAGGTTAACATTATCCTTATGTTCTCATATACAAAAGCCAAGAGTATTTCTGATGAAAATTAAATGCATGTGATATTTACTGGTGTTGACATCACCGTAATACACTTTTAATTTTGTCCTCTCATACTTTGGCCACTAGATTGTTAAACCTGCATCAAAGCTAACAGTATCCTCTTGTAAAATATCTAGGGAGGCTCTTTCTGTTCCAAGACCATAGGATATAACTGTCCTGGTTTTGGCTGGGATAGAGTTAATTTTCTTCCTAGTAGCTGGTATACTGCTGTGTTTTGGATTTAGGATGAGAATAATGATGATAACACACTGATATTTTAGTTGTTGCTGAGCAGTGCTTACACAGAGTCAAGGACTTTTCAGCTTCCCATGCTCTGCCAAGCGCACAAGAAGCTGGGAAGGAGCATAGCCAGGACAGCTGACCCCAACTGGCCAACGGGGTATTCCATACCATATGATGTCATGCTCAGCATATAAAGCTGGGGGAAGAAGAAGGAAGGGGGGGGATGTTCAAAGTGATGGCATTTGTCTTCCCAAGAAACCGTTGCGCATGATGAAGCCCTGCTTTCCTCGAGATGGCTGAACACCTGCCTGCCGATGGGAAGCAATGAATGAATTCCTTGTTTTGCTTTCCTGGCATGTTTGGCTTTTGCTTTACTTATTAAACTGTCTTTATCTCAACCCACGAGTTTTCTCACTTTTACCCTTCCAATTCTCTCCCCCATCCCACCAGGGGGGAGCGAGGGAGCAGCTGTGTGGTGCTTAGTTGATGGCTGGGGTTAAACCACGACATTTCCCTAATCTTTATAAGAAGTATCTGGTGCTGGGCTGCATTTATAAATGATACACTGAGTTAGGTAGTATTTCATTCTTACTAAATATGGCAATTACTGTGTGTTTCTTCCCTGCAGAGTGACTAGGGATGCTCAGGTAAATAGCAATTCACTTGTCATGAAGCCATGGCCCCTTATAAAATAATTTAACACTGTTGAAAAATAGTAGCATCCATCACTAAATGGATTAATAATAGCTATTTCTAAGTTTCCTTTTCATTCACAGAGTTGGAAAATAGCACCTTTAGACATTCTTATTTTCATCTGCTAAGAGAAGTGTGTTTATTGCCAAACTCAACCTTCATCTCTTCTTCAGTGGCTACTCCAGAATGTTGTCATATATCTTACAGTTAAATGAAGAAGATCTAATCCATGACACTGAGAATTAATGTGAAACAAGTGTGAGAAAGTTCAATGCAAGCACATTATCTATAAAGCACAACAGGAGAAAGTATTTTACAGGTGGTTGATGTGTCAATCTATAGTAACTGAAGAGCCAAAAGGACAAGTAGCACTGGGAATCTCAGATTCTTGCAAATGCTTCCAAATGTCATCTGCAGAGGTTGATGATGGACAATACAACTGCTGCCTTTTAGCACAGGGTTCAGTAGACTTTTTGAGTTCACTGGCATGATGCAGTTGCATTAATATGTGTACAGTACAGCTTTAGTATGACACTCCATCGTTATACAAATTGCTTCCATTTACATTGCTACCAAAGCACCACCATTTGAAATCATATAGCTTCTGGACACAGACAGTGTACTGTTTAAAAATGTAGGTTCTGTTTCTGTCACTGGCATATGGCATGATAAAGGACGTGTTACTCCTCCTCTGCAACTGCATTTCCCATCTTAAAATATACAGAAAGACAATGGCTTCCTCTGTAAACAAGCAAAGAATGGCTTGTTAAAAAGTGTAATCTAAATGTTAACTTATTTTGAGAAAGTGTCTAGAATTGTGTCCACAACATAAGCACATCTAAAACTAATAAAACCCCTGCTCTAATAAGCTATGAGGATTGCACTGTCTGGTTCAAAAGACTTTGATTTTTTTCTTGTTGTAGCTGTAAAGTCCAAGAAGATATTTTGCCTTCAAAATCCATACAGTCTCACTGCCTGCCATTAGTTAGAGAACAACATTCTTTGTCCCTAGAGAAGACCCTGCCTGCAGTGTTATATATTGCATAGTGCAGAGCACATTGTTGGCAATGAACGATCATAATAAAGGCATTTGACTTCTGAATGTGGCAGCTACATGTGTAAAAGACTGAGTCTACTGGGAAAAGGAGAATAGGCAATTTCCAAAATGTTCTGCTCCTGATGTGTGTTAAGCTTTTTGGCTGTATAGGTTGAGTGGACCACAGCTCCCACAGGCTTGTGCCAGAAGGTACTGATGAATGAAAGTTGGGAACAAGCTTCAGGGGGAAAGAATGAAGTGTTTTCAGAAGTATTCCAGATGACTGAGGATGTACATGACAAGTCCCTTTGAAAGTCAGAGTAGTCAGCTGAAAATCCCTCCCAAACTTCTTACTGCTGGAGACATAGATACATGTGCACATATACGTACTCACTCCACATCTTGAGCATTGTTGCTCATTGTTTTTCTCATTGAGAAACACATTTTTTTTAGTGTTATGTGTATTAATGGATTGAGGCACAGCTATGTTAAAGACTGAGTTTTGATTTGAAAACTGACAGCTGTGTTCTTCTGGGACAATACAAATCCTGGAGTCAAGAGAAGAAAACCTGAAGTTAGGGACAAAAAAAAGAAACACTTATGAAAAAAAACCTACTAAGAAAATGGAGGATAGATTGCAGTCTGATTCACTTTACATTGTCATGGTTTAACCCCAGCTGGCAACTAAGCACGACCCAGCCACTCGCTCACTCAGCCTCAGTTTTTTATTGCTGAGCATGACGTCATATGGTGTGGAATATCCATTTGGTCAGTTGGGGTCAGCTGTCCCAGCCGTGTCCCCTCCCAACTTCTTGTGCACCCCCAGCCTACTCGCTGGTGGGATGGTGTGAGAAGCAGAAAAGACCTTGACTCTGTGTAACCACTGCTCAGCAATAATGAAAACATCCCTGTGTTATCAACACTATTTTCAGCACAAATCCAAAACATAGCCCATATTAACTACTATGGAAAAAATTAACTCTATCCCAGTCAAAATCAGCACAACATACACCTTTCTAAGGAACTTCTAGCTGTAGGCAGAACAGTGTCTGTAACACTGATACCTCACCTCTCCTCTTAGAGTTACCTGCAAGACAAATTTTAAAGTGATGTATAAAAAAAAACAATGAAAAAAAATTGAAATTAGAGGTGAAATCCATGACACTGAAGCATCTAAAAGCTGTATCTCTGAGTATAAATTAGTGTGTCTTGATTTCCTTAGTAATTTGTGGTGAAAATTAGATAATAGGAATGACTTGTCCTTTCTTAAAATAAAATGAATGTAATCCCATGCAGCTAGTTATTTTTTGAATTGTTGATAAAGAGTCTGAGGGACCAACTAAGACTTACCCATCTTAGCTTGGGGCAGCCAGACCAGGCAAGATGAATCCCACTATGCATCTTTAAATTCATGTGAAGTACATGACCTCAATAACTACAGCAGTGGTCGACAAAAAAGCTGAAAGCTATGAAAACGTGAATGAGAAGCAAAGCTGAAGGCACAAACCTGAAACGAGATAGTAGGAGAAGCGTACAAACAAGAAATCAGTGAATTTAGAGAAAGTTATTTGAAACATGGCAAGTTTAGCCTAAATGTATTTTTAGTTACATTTCTCACTATTGAGGTAAGACTTATAGTAGTTTCTCTCTGTGGTTTTGGAGTTTTTTGCATTTGAGACGTGATTTGTTATGTGTTAACCCAATTCTTCTGTCCAGGTGCAAAATGAGATCAAGTTTTGCTTTTTTCTGTGTATGTAAACTGCCCTACTTTTTCTGAGATCAGCAGAGCTTTTCCAACTTAATTTTGCTGAGAATCACTCTACAATCCTAAAATAGGAGGAAGGACCACAGGTGGAAAAAAACAAATAAGCGTAAGGAAAAAAAAAGACAACATTCAGATGCAAGATTAAGCATAACAAAAATCTATTCATAATCAAAGCACCATAGGAAAGGGAGGTTAGTGATGTATTTTAAAGAAATTATTCTAGCAACACAAAAGGGAATCAACTGACAGATATGGAAAGGCAACTCTTTACATGGAAATTTAAATTTTATTTTTATTTGATACACAGTTGCTATATTTTCATGGAAGGACTACTTTTCAAAGGTTAAATTGAAATTGAATAATTCTTACCGACTCTGAAGAAACTGCACATGCTGCAGTGATGCACATGAAGGTGCACAATGGAAAGCAGAACAGTGCCTGGGGGAAAACTGGACTAGCCCAGAAAGCTGTCTATGTCTGTTGGAAGAGTAGAGGCAAGAGCATTTAGCAGGCACACATTTGTGAGTGCTTGTTTATGTAAATGTTTGAAATGGAAGCATAAACCAAGAGGGAATATGTCCTACTCAATCCCTTATTAACTCTCCCAGGTATAACAACCTTAATGTTTCACGTGAGCAGGCACCTCTTCAGACTTAGGCAGAGAAAACAGGCTCTCCTGTGTCCCATCATCTATCATAATCTATGTCTATCTGATGATAAATTTTCTCACCAAAAGGGCCTCTATTGCTGATTAAATATGTGATGTGCATATTTCAGCAGTTTGTATTATTTAAAGGCTGCAGATTTGTATGTTTTATGCTTTCTTCCCTCACTCTCTTTAGAAATACTGAACATATTCTTGAAGTGATATTTTTTACCTTCACTTTGAATCCTCAAAGATACTGTGCCAGCTTCTCTAGTCAGTTACATTATAGTATCAAATTGAGGTTGCTGTCACAGTGACACAGAGGACAGAAATCTTGTAAAGAGTAGGAAGCTAGCTTTCAAAAGTCAAAAGGTCCCATGATTTACGGCAATATAAGATATGCCCTTACGGAAACTAACTTTGCTTTTCAGGTGCCTTTTTCTAACAAGATGAGGCTAAAAAGCATAAAGGTGAAATTGACTTAAAAATGAATTCTTTATGCAAATGCCACATTTTACTTTCAAATTCCTAAGTACAATTATCCATCATGTTCCAGAAAAATGGTGATAACTAAAAAAAGCAGATAATGGATAAGTACTGTAGCAGACCAATTATAGTGAATGCTAAAAATTACTTCTTTACAAACTCATTCTCAACCCTTCTGTTCTTTTGATTTATGTGTCATATGATTTTTTAATCTCTAGATTTTATCCTTTTTTTTGAGATACCCCACTAAGCAGTTTACATTTAAGGGAGAGTGGAAAATAGAATTGGGTTTATTTCTGTACAAGGCAGATTGTATCTTCCCCAAAGACTTTTTTATGGTAGTTCTTTGCAAAAGATACTGTTTGTGCTCTGTGGATACCTGCAGTGTTTGTCCAAATTAGTCTTGATGTTATACAAGAAGTTTCTCATTAAAGGTATAGGCAATAACTGTTTGCTTTTTCCTTCAAAGATTATATCAGCAACACAACATATCAAAACTATCTAGCAAAATTGTGATGTTTCTGTGAAATGAGAAGGAAACAGCTGAAGGAAAGATTTTGGTTGAAAGGATGAATAGTAGCTCTCAAAACCTGATGGAACAAACAAATATCTTAACCTATTTTAGCACAGAACTTACAGAACCATATCAGGTTATCACTGTGTACCAAGATCCAATGCTGAGGTCAAAAGGCTGTGCTACAATCAAGTTTAGAAGAGCTGACCGTGCAAAACACAACTCCATGTATCTTTCATAGAATCATAGAATCATAGAATGGTTTGGGTTGGAAGGGACCTTAAAGATCATCTAGTTCCAACCCCCCTGCCATGGGCAGGGACACCTTCCACTAGACCAGGTTGCTCAAAGCCCCATCCAGCCTGGCTT
This sequence comes from Calonectris borealis, assembly GCF_964195595.1. Classification (NCBI taxonomy): domain Eukaryota; kingdom Metazoa; phylum Chordata; class Aves; order Procellariiformes; family Procellariidae; genus Calonectris; species Calonectris borealis. The sequence goes on along the minus strand of NC_134312.1, from coordinate 140,621,138 downwards.
TGAACACTTCCAGGGATGGGGCATCCACAACTTGCAACCTGCTCCAGTGCCTCACCACTCTCATAGTGAAGAATTTCTTCCTTATATCTAATCTAAATCTACCCTCTTTCAGTTTAAAGCCATTACCCCTTGTCCTAACACTACACGCCCTTGTAAAAAGTCCCTCTCCAGCTTTCTTGTAGGCCCCCTTCACGTACTGGAAGGCTGCTATAAAGTCTCCCCGGAGCCTTCTCCAGGCTGAACAACCCCAACTCTCTCAGCCTGTCTTCATAGGAGAGGTGCTCAAGCCCTCTGCTCTCTTTCCACAGTACTTGTAAGAACATCTTACAAAGTTCTAAAGAATTTATTTTTCTCTTTTATATATATTTAATTTAAAAAAAAAAATTTCAAAATAACACTTACTGCATAGACTTTTCATCTGAGTCCTGTTAAAAAGCAAGAAAAAACACTCCAAGTCAATTAATGGGAGGTGGATTATGTCCTGTGTACTTTATCAAGTTATCATCTCATAGAACATAACAGATAATGGGGAAAAGTGTTTTCATTCAGATACCTTATTCAGCATTAGTAAGGAAATCTTTGCATGTCTATACTTTATGGCTACCTGTAACACTTCCTAAGGGTATAGCATTAAAAAAAGGTTGCAGAAAAGAAGGCAGGCTTCACATTAAGGTGCTCTGGATCTTTTGTCAATACCTTGCAATTGTAGACAGATAATAGATTCTCAAGATCTCATTCCTACTACATGTTCTGCCTACTGCATCAGCACTTATTACTGAAGCAGTCATAACAACTTGTTTAATGAATTCATGAAACCACCAGATGTGAGGATTCACCAAGAGCAAAGAGTTTTCAGATGAAAAAAAAATTGAAAAGCAAACATTGTTTTCTGTGACAATGTCTGTTTTCTTTGTGGTTACCAGCAATGGCTGTTATATGGGAGCTCTATGTAAAAAAAAAAAAAACAAAAAACACCCCTACCCACCCCCCCAAGTATAACTACAACAAGAATTATTTTATTGAACAGATAATTTTGTAATGGCCTTTCCATTCATGAACGGAGTTATAACCCACAAATATTAAAACATTTCCATCAAGAAAAGTAAGAGCAGTAAATTTCAGTGATTCTAGTTATGGTGAGACCTGAAACAACTGCAGTTTGCACCAGTCAAAAGTTAAGATTAATATTTGCTAGAAAATCTGAAGTCTTAAAAAAAAAAATAAAAAAACCCTTTCACTATGTCTCGACTAAGTGGGATTAATTTGTGACTAAGTGGTGATGAAAAACACTGGCTCGTTAACGTTCTAGTGGGAACTTTCTAATTATCCACAAGAGAGAATGTTAACTAGGTCAAGTCCAAATCATACAAGTTGTATGATATCACTATAGCATTCAACCTCTCCATCATAATACCCTCTGCCCAGGTCTTGGAATGATCCTGTTCTTTCCCTTTCCCACTTCTCATGAAGTATCATGCAGGTACAGGCAGCACTTGATTTAAAAAAAAAAAGTGCAATTTCTTCTGTAGTCTTTGTAGTGTTTTTAAATGAACAATTTGAAATCCAGAAAAAAAAACAAAACCAATCTAGGACAGGAAAGTTGTAGCTAGTTGTAGAGAGAAAACATACCACATACTCATTTGGTGCAATATTCTGCATACACAGTGCAATACTTATTCATATATCCAGTGTTGAAAAGATTTATCCTGACTGCTAAAGCTCCTCCTTCATGTAACATAGGAGCTCAGTATATACTGAGAAAATGCAGTGCAAAGAAACCCATTTGCTTTATGGCTAAAATATTTTGAATGCTGTACAACTGTACCATGAGAGCAGGTATATCGGTAATTATATTATAACTATTTTTTTACTTTCTCAGGCATTACTTTAATCAGTTGCAATTGTTATTTTGTATTTAAATAGTTTAGGGAAAACAACAACAAAAAACTTCTGCAACTATTTTTTAACATTGCAGAGAAGTCTGTCTTACATTATCTGAATACTAGTTTTCAATATAGATATTTGGTATTTCTATTGTTGTTTTCTCTCCATTTTATTACAGAAAGTATGCAAATAGTGAGAAAGAGAGAGGAAGGAAAACTTAAAATAAATAAACCAGAAATGAATACATGACTTTCACTTTTCTGTTTCTTAGTGAGACAAGATTTCAGAATTAAGAACACTTATATCATTTAACTGTTTCATTAAATGTCTTCTACCAGCTCTGCCACTTATATAGCCTTGTACCCTACTTTCCAGAAATAATATAAATAGGACAGGTCCTTTGATCAAAAAGCTCAAAATCAGGCAAATATCAAATGTACAGCAGCTGTTCTGCCTGCACTAGATTCCACTACCTAGGGAGACTTAAGTATTAGACTACAGTGACGTTGGGAGGAGTCAGAAATAATCACTGCCATTTGATTTGGTTAGAGATTCCATTAAAATGCTCCCACTGGGAATCACACCTACCTACCACACAATGACAAGATTTTGAGACCGACACCTGGGTCAATCCTGACATGGATGAAGAGTGGCTCTGTGAAGCCATAAAAGCTCTGCTGAGTCAAAAAGACTCCCTGGAAAAGCCAACAGGGCTCTATCAAACAAGAAGCTAACACAGGAAGAGATCTGATGAAAATGTAGGTGAATTAATTTTTTTTCCCTCTTTTTAGTTTTACTTTTTGCCCTTGACATCTTTGTTTCAGAAGATTTTCAGGTAATATCATCTTGTATATACAATACTCAAGCAGTATGAAGGAAAGGAGGGAAAAAACCACCAAAGTAGCTTCTGACCTTTTCCCAGCAGTTAATGCTGCTGCAAATAAAAAAGGTGAACTCGTTCCAGAGAGAAAGAAAAGTGTTTCCTACAGTTGTCTCATACAAAAGCAGTATTTTTTTTTAACGAATCAGCTAGGAACTAAACTGAAATTATTCTTTTTTCAGATAAACAGCAGAAGCCCTCTAGTAAAGAGGTACGGTGGGGAGATGAATCACCTTTGTTAATCACTGTCTGAATAGCGGCCATTGAGTAAAACTGTTATCTTGGTTGCTAATGATTGATAAGCCAATTCCATGAACATCGTGGAAGACAAATAGAAAAGCAGATAAATCACTTCTGACCCCACCCCTTTTATCTAAACTCGTGAAAAGAAAGATGAGTTTTAAAGGTGACTTAAAGTTTAAAGGTTTGCTTGTTTGTCCTCCTATGGGATACAGTGCAAAAGGAGGGAGAGAAAGAAAACTATGCAAAAATCTCAACAGAGGGAACTGCCTTTCTCAAATTGTGATTGAAGTGGCATTGTGTCTTTGAGTATTGATTGGCATTAATTGGCATTAATCTGTACAAGTGTTTTTATTCTGTGTTAAACTATCATCCTGCTCTGATACTATCAGGAAGTCTCAGAATTGCCCTTATTTCACTTGGCCTGTCCCTTCTGAAGTGAGGTAACTGTTTATAACACTGGGATTTCTGGAGAGTTTTTCAAATTATTTATATGGTATCAGTTCTGTTTTTACTTCCATCTTTGTAAGTCAGGTTGGTTTAGACTAATACTAATTTACAATCTGAGTCTGAAAACAGAGGCTTATTAGTCTTAAATAATCTGAACTCTCTTTCCAGCCAAACAGTGGTGCTCAACCTTAAACCCCAATGCCTTTTTCTACAAACAGCTGCAAACATTTATACAAGCTAACTCTCAAATATAGAAACATACAGTACTTAGCCTTTATATTATGGGATATATACTTCATGCAATGGAGCATGATAGAGATCTCTTCGTGCAAGACACTTACAACTCAGTTCGTCCACCCAGTGCTACCCGGAGACTAATTATCTGGATCCTTCCAGCCAAACAGCAGCCTTACCCCATCGCTGTGCTTGAGCTAGAGCTGTCTGCCCTTCAGGGCTGATGGGGAAGGCCCCCACCCACTTTCCTTTCTTATGGGTATAATCTGCTTCCTAAGTAGGACAAGCGTTAATATGCTTCCCTGAGAACTGACAAGTCTTCCTAATTAGCACTTATCACTGCATTAGATGGCAGTGCAGGGCGGAGGGAAAGATTATACATCTTGGAGCCCACAACTCTTCGTTTTGAGGGTAACAGTGATAAACATGTAACAAAAATTTAGTTATGAGTAAAAGCCCAGCAAAAATGCATGGTTGTGTTTGCTGTTATATAACACTTTGAATATTTATTAGGAAGTTTAAACAGACCTAAAACTTGCATTGCTATATAATCTTAATTGTTTATGACAAATCGAAACAGTCACCATAGGCAGTTAGCCTTTAAGGTTCTCGTGTACTCCTATGGCACACAGCCCCAACACCAAATAGGCATTTACCAAACCGCAGCTTCACTCTATAGCAAATTCCGAATTATGATCCTAAATTTTTGCTTCTTTCAACTTAGTTCAACCTGTGTTTATGTTACAAGGAGAGTGTCATGTCCCTGAGGGCACCACCAGCCCTCTCTGTCCCTGCCCAGCCAGCTGGGGCGCCCTCCACAAGACCCACATCAGCCCCCTGGGGCCATCAGCCCCTGCCCCAGCGATGCTGCAGCAGGGCCGGTCTCCAGGTCCCCACAGCCCCGCCCTGCCCGGCCACGACCCCACTGAGCCGGGCCCACCCACGGGCCCATGTCCCAGCCTGGCCTCAGCCTGTCCGTGTCCCCAGGGAGGTGCCCAATGCCTGGGGCTGGGGCTGCCCCTGTGCCCCCGGCTGCCCTGCGGGCCCTGACCCACCATGGGGAGCCCCCAACGCTCCTGACCCCCAGGGAGCCACCAGCCCCAGGGAGCCCTGGCAGTGAGGTATAGTTATTCTGGGTATGTCCACTATGCAGGATGAATCAACAGAAACTAACAAGACATTTCAGGTCTTCTTTATGTATGGTTCAAAAAGGAAGATAGATAATTTTCTTACATTTGTAAGTAATCCTCCCAACTGAATAGATGGAGAAATTTTCTCAATATTTTTAAAGAGAACTGTAACCTCGAGAAAATCCTCTATCCCTCCAAAGAACCACATGCCAAAGAAAAGAACAAATGTAAGCCTCCTTAGTTTTTAATTTTGTCCCTAGAAGATCCCGGAAGTTTATTTTTTTATTTTAGCCGACATCTTTTGCTGCAATCAGTCCTTTGTTTTTATTTAAGTATGCAGATGGTCTGGAACATGCAATTTTTATTTTTTTACAGAATCCAGTGGGACTCCGTATTGGAGAAAGGATATACCATATCACATTGAAAGACCAGGACTTCATATATAAACCAAGACTTTCACCCAGAAACAACGAAAAAATCAATAGCCAATGAAAGAGTTGATAGGAGAACTTCTTCAGTTCAGTCTTTTTTTTGCTTTTAACATCATAAATTGTTCATTCTTTGAAACAGAGGAGTCTGAATGCATTGCTTCGTAGACACAGTGGGTACTACAAAATAAAAGAAGTCCCTTAATATTTCTAGCATTCCTACCTAATGAGCAGAATCTTCTGCATTAACCTTTCCCCAACATTGGCTTAAAAAGCTATCTAAACTAGGCCAGGGCAAGAAGTATAGAGCTTGGCAGTCTTCAAATCTCTGGTGAACTATTTCAGGGAGTGCTAATTACAACACAATAGTGAGAGCAGGAGCTGCTCATCACTGCTGAAGCACAAGTCAGCATTTGTAAATGGTTCACTCTGACAGCTGTCTGCTATCTACACTCCAAAGATCTCCCTTTTAATGTACTAAAGCCTATATGATAGCAAATCCCTTTCCCCTTTCCCACATTAACTGATAAAATGTAGGTAGTCTTATTTGCTTTGCCTGTACAGCTAGTTAAAATGGTAGTTCATATGCTTATCATAGCTGCATGCATACTTAACTAATTCATCAACATGCAAGGGAAATACAAATCCAAATGTTCCTACAGGCACCTAGGAATAATCTATCCCTACAGCATTATTAACCATATCATTGGACTGGTTCATACTTCTATTTCATTTCTTTCTATGTCCCAGTTCTTATGTCTCTCACATATATTGTTGATTCATGTTAAAAGAAAAATTTAAATTCTTTATTTTATAAATTATTAGCTCCCAAGAAGGAAAAGTCTCCTTTAACTTTTTTAAAGCTAGCTGAAAAGGTTAGCAGTGGAGTCAAAGCTGAATCAAGCTTACTTAAAAGGACAACTAATTACTGAAGATTTTACAGTTAATGGCGATAACATGAAAAGCGTCATTCTAGAGGAGTTGCAAGAGGAAAAAACATGCTAATCTTTAAGTAGTATCATTCAATGACTAAGTGGTATTTGATATTCATTAAATGGGGAGGTAGCTCATAATCTTTAACTGATGAATGGTTAAACTAACACTGAAGTTGTGATGATTGGAAAAACTTTTAAACAGAGGCAAGCCAAATCACTAGAAAGTAAATTGAATGATCTCAGGGGAAAATAAATTACTTTAATGGTCATTATATAAGGGATTTCATTAATCTTTTTGTTCTTGGTTTCATTTTGAATAAATACCTTATTTTTTCTGACAAAGTCTGATATACTAAATAAGAGATCATCCTGCCATCTGCAAAACATTATGAAAAGGAAGCAGGAATTTGAAGCTTATTTGTTTGCTACTAGAGAGAAATGAACAATCTCTGTCATCTTGAAAATCGTTGGTCACTGCAGATACAAAGACAAACTTCGTGTGTTTCTTTTATATATGTCCCAAGTTACCTGGCAAACATATGGAGTTCTCTATAAGAAGGAATGACTGCAGAGTTTTGATTGTCGTGGTTATTATGTTCTCAGTACAACTTTCTCCTGGGAAACGGAAGAGGTCCCTGGTTGTGTCTGCCAAACTTCAATATATGTTTGTGGCATGCAACATAACATAATTCATAACATTGAAGAAGAAAAAATAGAGGGCAAGGGGAGCTAGTGTGCAAGATGACAGAATGGAAAAGAAGATTGAAGGTATACATCCTTAAAAAGTGTGAAGAGAAAAGAACAAAGAATAAAACTGAGATTTCAGAAGTTCCTAATTTTGCCCTAGCTCTATTTCCATCAAATCCTTTGTTGGTAGTCTCAATGGGAATAGACGTAAACCAATACTGAGCACTTATAGTATGAGTGGCACAGAGAAAACAGTCAACAGGGAACAATTGTTCTCTGCCTTTTCTAATCAAAGATCTATAAATATAAAATTAAATAATTTTATTTCAGGTTTAAAACAAGAAAAAGTATGATTTCTTCACACAATGAATAGTTCATTTATATTTTTACTATAGGATGTGGCAGAAGCAAAATCTTTATGACTGGACAAACTCACAGCAGAAAATCCATCTGGACTACTAAACACAAAAACAATACCTCTCACTTCAAGCACTCACTCTCACCCCCGTTACAAATTGCTGAAGTCTGGGAGAATATCTCAGTAAAATACTATCATCTGATTGCCCTGATCTTATATGACTCACTACACTGTTCTCCTAGTATTTAGTATGGCCGTTGTTGGACACAGGAATTTCAGCCTGATTTATGCAATTGTCGTATGTTTCTGAGAATAAATAAATATGTGTACTTGAAGTTGATGCCTTTCTCAGATGACAAAATGTTTCATTAAAAGTGATCAGACATTTAGGAAGGAATATATCTTATAAATTTATTTTGTTGGTTTACTCTGTTTGGGCAACTCAAAACGCTTAATCATTGTAACTCAAATTACTTCCAATCATATTCTTACAGACTGCAAACTGAAAATCAAAGACAATTTGAGTTCTCGCAGTCAGAAATATGAAGGAACTGCTACTTTATGTGCTCATAATATTACAAGTTGCTTGAAGAATTAGGAAAAAAAGAAAAAGAAACATGACCTTATTCCATTCACTTCAAGATAGTCTGTTCTGGAATGCAGTAGGTTTCTCTGGCCCGGAAAATTGAACTTTCCATTTATGTTTTAAGGGTACCCATCACTAAGAAAGTAGTTCTGTTCCAGACATGTAGTAATAATGTAATTAAAATGACTAGTGCCTTTGTAATACACATCAAGTAATTCACATGTCTTCACTTTATGATCGACATTTTTATCTGACATAAGCTGGTAAAAAGAATAGAATTACACTGTCAATACCATTACCAATAAAGTCTTTGGGCTTGCAACAAGGAGAACAGCTTAGAAATTCTCTTGTCAGGAGATGGATGTAAGAGAAGCCTGGTGAACTCGTAGAGGCAGATGAATTAAAGAAAGTGCATGCAATGAGAAGTTATACCACGCTGATGTGATGATAAACAACTAGTTTCAGATTTCACTGATGTTCTGCAATTGTTAAAAGAGTAAAAATTTCAGCTGGTCTGAATTTTCTGATGAATTAGATTTTTTTATTTTAAAACATTTCAACAAAACAACATCAATTATGAAAACCTTCTGAAGGAGCACAGGCAGAATTAATTCCAAGGTTTTCCTGGTTTCATGCCAGCTCATGTGCCACACCACCAAAGAACTAGACTAGTCAACTCTGTTAAATAGAAGAGGATTGATCCATGACCCTGAAATCAAGTGGCAAGAACTGATTCCCACCTGCGCTCGTTAAAGCTAGTCTTGTGTAAAGCAAATTGCCCATGTGTGTATTGAAAAGCACTCTGCCTTGAATCTCCTCTGGATCGTTTGTGCTCTATTTGACAAAATTATTATTTTTTCTGGAAATGTGGGGCATGAGGCTCTATGGGTTGCTTGAGCATACAAACCTGCTGAGAGAGAGCTGGAGGACTGTCTAAGGGAGAAAAAGCCAAGACTGGTAGCGTTTTTTCAGTATTGCCTTTTGAGATCCATGTCAAGGCCAAGAGCGCAGCACCCGGCTCTGCCACCCTTGCCTCTCCTCAGGCTCTGGCTGCCTGTGCTCAGGCCAGGTCTGCTGCAGCCTGGCTGGGTAACCTGGGATCAAACTGCTGTGATGGAGATAGGCCAGAAAGTCCTTGGAGATGCTTCATCAGGGCCTGCCCCTGAACCTTGGCTCAGGAGGTGCATTTGAGCTCAGGCCCATGCCATTGGTGCTTGCCTTAGCTATGTTGTACATATGCTTGTACCTTGCCAATCCTGCTCAGACTCACCAATTCAACATCCTTTAGCCTCGAACCTGCCTTGTCACTACAGACTTGTTCAGCAATCACTGGACAGTGGCTGGCCTTGTTTATCATTGCCCTACTTTTCTTGGATGGGTGTTGTGGGAGTAGGCTCTTGTTGCTGAGGCTGCTGCCCCATCTGCCTTGCTGTCACCCTCGACTCCCCATTCCCTTTCCCTTGCAGAGCAGCTGGCTCTCGCTGCTACCTGACTGTAGGTCTCCAGAGCGCGGCCCCACAGGACCGCATCTACGAATTGCATTAGCAGGACCTAGTCAGAGCAAGCCTCAATGGAAACAGGAAACAAATTAATAACTGAGCTGTGTGGGTAATCAGTGCATGTGTGCTCAAGCTTATTCCCACTCCCCCTTTTCTATAGTAAACTCGCCTGGTCTGTGATTCTGTCTTGCTTCACAGTGCAGAGCCCTTCGAAGGCTGCACAGCTGGGAGCCTGGCAGCTGGAAACCCCTCGCTGTGCTGGCTGCAGCCATGTCGAGAGCAGATAGCCTAGAAATGGTGAGTCTGTGCCTCGCACACACGCAGGGGAAGTATCTCTCCAGAGCATGCCTCCAGCCCGCCGGAGCAGAGACCTAGCCTTAATGTGGCAGCTCATGTCCAGAGCAGATTTTCTGAGGAAATCAGATCACAGAAATAAAGGAGGACAGCGTAGGGTAAAATCTCATCTTAACGTGAGGTTAGGATGAAGCCAGGCTATTTCTGGCATTTTCAAAGTATCAGTTCCTGGATGTACAGCAAGGAATGTAGACGCAGTGAGAGCCCAGATCTGAATTAGGGTTACTCAGGCTTCTAATTTTTGTCACTAAGGTGATAATCCTAAGGTGATAATTCACTAAGGTAAATCCTGTGGGCCTGGATTCAAAGGTTTTGAGGCTTTCTGGGTGATCTGTGGCTCCAAAAGTATTCCTTTCCCAGTTCTCCCAGTTCTCCCTTGCTTTGCTGGTGCTGACATTGAGCGAGGAGTCTGGAGGGCCTTGAATGGACTGAAAACCCTCTGAGAGCTTCTCACTGAGTGCTTCCTCATACAGAAGGCAGCTTGTATAGAGTAAAATGCTGTATGAATGCCATTGATCAGTAAATCCTGTCATCATATCTGATTACTAGATAAGAAAAACTGGGTTTCATTCTACAGTGCTGTAGATAAACTTGGAATAAATACATAATATAGCATGATAATTTGTTTCTTAAATAAAAAGTAATTAATTCTTTGAATAAATTATTTGGAAAACATTATTCCAACATTTCTAGCTAAACTTATAGTGATTTTTCAGCAAACTAGTTCTTTCTTTTTGGCTAATAGGTATTTTTTATTCAGAAAACAATAATTTTTGTTTGAAAACCAGAAAGAAAAGAAGAAATGAAAATGGATACAAAGAGTTTAACAGCTACCAGGTCTCAAATTAAAATACAATTTAAAGTTGAAATCCAAAATCTGTTTTTGTTTCCCAAAAAACGTGATAAAGAGAAAACATTAGGAGTTGGACTTGATGATCCTTATGGGTCCCTTCCAACTCGAGATATTCTATGATTCTATGATTTCATAACACAACTTTGAAGACATTTGCATTATATAGTGTTTAGTTTATAGAACGTATAGAAATAAATTTTTATTGCTATTTTTGAATGTGGTTGATTTTTGTAATGCAAAAATTACTAATTGTCTTAACTATAATCTTTCTTAATTAGCCTGTAAGTAACACTTTAATAAAAGTAAGCTAATTTAAAATGACATTTTCAAACAGTTGACGAAAGGCCCACCATTACTCAAAGCAACAGTATAAAAGCCACATTTACTTAATTCCAGCTACAGTGAAGAAGGAAATGTCTAATAATGTCTAAAATTTAATAATATCTAAAGTAAAAAGTCACTGTGGACATTACCTGAAGACTACTGGAGTACACTTTTACACCTGACTAAACTAAGGTTCCACTAATACAAGAAGTCATAATATACTAAGCACAACATCTGAAATTAAGATGTTTAGCTCATCAGCCAATGCAAGATTTTGACAAAAGCCTCAATGTAATTAGGGTAGTGTGGGTTTTTTGAGCAGAGAGAGTTTTTAATATGATTGTTCGCATCTATATTACGTTGTGGGGTTTAGTCAGTTGGGAGATATAGGCAGTCATTAAGAATGTATCAAACTGCTACTGATATACCAATGCACAGAACTGACATGGTACAATTTTACAAATAGCATGTGTCAGAAATGGCTGATTTTTTTTCTGCTGTAATATTTTTCATTGGACAATGTCAATTCAGCAAAATGAACTCATTCCACAAGAATATCCATTTCATTGACACTTCTGTTGAAGAACTCTACAAATGATTCATTTCAATAAGGTCAAAGAAATAGATCATTTTAACTTCTATATTAATACAATGCAATCATTGTGTCAATAAAATCAAAACAAAACATTTCAGCCTTACCAAAACAAACCTATTTTAAATATACCTAAGTGGAACCTTTTTATAAAGCCAAATGAAATGTTTTCAATTTTCCAGAATGCTACTTTTAAATTCCTTATTTTTAATTCCTTGTGGTTCAGAAAATGCTACTGTCAAGTATTAGAAGTGTTGGAGTTTAAGAAACCATTGTTCCATGCTCTGGTGAACTATGCCTAGAGGAGAAAAAATTAAGACTGCAAGAAACCAGCAGTAAGACCACAATTGTTTATAATGATTAATGCTTCTGAGTGTTTGATTTGGCTTTGAAAGTGCCAGTTTCTCAGAAAACAATGGACCATATACACCAGGATTTCTCTTTAACATGTGGTTTGTGAACTTCTCCAGGCTCCCCACAACTGACACAACCAAAATATTTTGTCTCTTAGTTAAGAGATAAAGTTAAATAAAGAGGTAAAGTTAAGTAAAGATTATCTCTTAGTTAAGAGGTAAAATAATTTACCTCTTAGACTTCAAGTAAGAAGCATATAAAAATGCAGTACAGGGAAATTCTGTATTGCTGTTCATTCTGGTAATTAAACACAGTTTCAAGATCCATTAACTGTTTTTCAACCATATTGATTTCTGGTTCACCCTCCTTTTTTTTCCTCCCTCAGTGAAGTTGTAAACGATTTCAGAAGTTCTGTCTATAACTTGCATCACATTTATAAATTTAGTTTTCTCAATCACCTTTCATGGAATCATTTGAAACAGCCTATACAAACCCTATATTTTAAAGCACTGAATACCAAGTCAATATTCACGGAAGGCAACAGTAATGTACTCCATAAACATCGTTTTACAGATTTTGCTGTTTTGCTCAGAATGCAAGCTTTCATGTAAAAATAAATTCTCACACCCTTTGGCTGTGGAAACAGCCTTCATTCCCTAAATCAATAGATTTCTGTCTTGTTCACTCTGCAGTCAAGACAGACTGAACAACATTACACCTGCAGAGGTGTGGATGTCTTTCATCCGAATAGGATTTTAACTTCAAAGTCAGTATTTGACTCTTTAAATGCTTAGGGCTCAATTTTCAGTTTGTAACAAACTGCAGGGAGTTTGTGAGGAAGATCACAGTTTAGTTTCCAGTTATTCCTGTTTCAGCAGGAGTAAACCTGATACCGCCTACTTCCCAATGTACCTGCAGGGAACTACCGTCTCGCCATGTCGATAAGCACCTGGGGAGCAGCTTTCTGCGCACCTTGTGCTGCAACTGCAGTGAGGCCAGTCTGGCAGGGATAGAGCGAGTTCCTTCAGCCTCTTTGTTGTACAGGTCTGTCAAGGGAATTACAGACTTGTCCCAAGGTTCACAAGGCAATTTAACAAAGAGATTCCAGGTGGCCAAACGTCTATTTTTACACACAGCATCTGACACATACGTGGGATGTTATGCAATCTCACTTAGAACAAATAATAAGATGTCTTTTTTTGTTTTACACAGGTGAGTGAAAAAGAAATAAAACTGAACTGCATGCAAATTAATTTTGTCCTTCGTTCTATGCAGTTCTTAAGTCCCAGCCATAATTATAACCATTTTTACAGTGTTAAGGACTCGCTGACTTCTCATGGAAAATATTGACAAACATTCAATACTGGGAAACAATCTGCCCCCTCATAAATTATAATGACACACAGCCTCTACTCTATCCTGGTGGAAACATTGATTAAAACAATTTTGCTTATGTTTCACACTTAGGATAAAAATCTTTTGTATAGATTTTCTTGTAAAAGAAGAGAGGCTATATTGACAAATGTGAGTATCTAATATTATTGGAAGACATTTCTGAAAGCACTTAATATTTTCAAAGTAGAAAATATTTGAGACAAAATTAAATGTAGTATTAAAATTGTAAGGGAACTTTCTGAGATTGTCTCTTGGATTCCAAGTGATACAGATAAGTACCTGAAGTGTGATACAACACCTCCAAACTTAGCGTATGCTTATGCTGTATGAGTGCTTAGGCTCCATGTATTCCCATTTTCCAGGACTATTCACATCTTGTGGGTCTTAATTTCTTTAGGCACCACAAATTAACCTAAAGCTCCCTGAACCAGTGACCCAGGCAGTCTCAGGGGAGTGCCCCTGCTCTGAGAAGAAAGGCATTTATCTCCGTATTGCTGTGCACAGATAAGTCAGTTTTGCTGAAGCCTGTGAGAGATGCCTGAGAGCTTAGATGCAGTTAGGTATTTCCCTCAAAGGATATGGAAAAATTGAGCATGAGGTTTTGTTCAGCCTGAAGAACATGCAATACCAAAGGACCACCAGACTGTGGGCTATCCTTGGGAAAGATGACAGGAGTGACTTTTTGGTCAGGACAGGCATTTCTGTATCTGTAAAATTTGCCATGTACTTGGTTTTTTTCACACTTTACACAGCAAAAGCAATATAAGTAATATAAAGAAAACAGAGTAGGACTACAAACTTTTTTAAAAAATATGTAACTTAAATACAAGTGCAAATTCCTGATATAATCTTTTTGGATGGCTTCCAAAAAACAGCTCTTAAACATCACTAGCAGTCCTAGAAAGACCTCAAAAGGATAACATATACTAAGCAAATTCATTAGTTTGATTAGGCAGGGTTAGCAGCCACTTCATGTAGATCTCCATATCACAGAGGATGTAGAGAGTAGGAGAACAAGGTTGTATGAATACAACTGGATACTCACAGAATATAAGCTTAAATCTACATCAAGAAATTAATGCTCAGAAATTCTCTGCCTGTGATTTGATCACTGTGCTGGGAATAGAACTATTCCAATTAGAAATTGAGAATTTTAGATATAAAAATTCATATAAAATGTTGTGTCCCATCATAATAATAGAACTCATCTTCACAGAGAATTATGCTTTCAACTAAATGAAGGTATTTTTGTTCCAAGAATTTCATAGCATAATTTTGAAAAACTAAGTTTTGTTACTATGGTGGGTTGACCTTGGCCAACTGCCAGACACCCACCCAAACACTCTCTCACTCCCCATCTTCAACAGGACAGAGGGAGAAATTAAGATGAAAAAGCTCATGGGTTGAGTCAAAGACAGGGAGATCCTGTACCAATTACTGTCACAGATAAAACAGACTTGACTTGTGGAACATTAATTTAATTTCTTGACATTTAAAATAGATATGGATGGTGAGATACAAAGAAAAAAACCCTTCTTCCCAGGGTTAACTTCACTTCTTCATTCTCAACCCTTCGACCTCACCTCATCCTGAGCAGGGCAAAGGGGATGGGGAACGGGGGTTACGGTCAGTTCATAACAGTTCGTCCTGCTGTTCCTTCTTCCTCACACTCTCACCCTGCTCCTGCATGAGCTCCTCTCCATGGGCTGCAGCTCCTGCCAGGAGTCTGCTCCAGTGTGGGCTCTCCACTGGCTGCAGTTTCCTTCAGGGAATATCCATCTGCTGCAGCGTGGGGTCCTTTACGGGCAGCAGTGTAGATATCTGCTTCACCATGGTCCTCTACGGGCTCCACGGGTTGTCCCTCCAGAGGGACAACCTGCTCCACCTCAGCCTCCCCATGGGCTGCAGGAAAATCTCAGCTCTGGTGTCTGGAACATCTCCTCCCCCTCCTTCCTCACTGAATTTGGTGAATGCAGGATTGCTTCTCACACATTTTTTTCCTTACTCTTTTCTCTCACAGACTACCATGCAGTGTTTTGCCCTTTCTTAAATATTTTTTTCTCAGAGTTACCACCAGCATCACTGATGGAACCAGCTGGAGTGTATGGCATGGGGCAGCCCCTGGCCTTTTCTCACAGAGGTCAGCCCTGCAGTCCCCCCTCAATTACCAACACCTGTACACCTACACACAATACAATTACAAAAAAATCTGATGCCTCCTTCCTGAAAAATAGAAAATAGTTTTCAATTAACATTTTCACTACTTCTTCAGTAAAAACTTCCCAGAAAGGAGTGAGCTGTTTTTACATCACACTGAAACTTTCTTCCTTCCTTGCATTTTCATGCTCACAAGATTACTTTTTTTCTTTGCCAAAAGAAAAAAACAGATTTTTTTCTTGTCTGTGATTAAAGGAACCATAAAATTATGGCTTAAAAACTCCTATGCTTTCTATTTTGTATTCTGCAAATGTTTCTAATTAGCTCACTGGCTGAAGTGATAAGATTCATTAACAAAATACAGGTTTTTTTGGTGTTTTGTTTTCCTAATTAGAGGTCAAAAATCTTTGGAACAGTAACAAACAGAAATAGATGTAGGACATACTATAAGGCACAGGAAGCATACAGCTCATAACCATTATGATATGTGGATGTAAAAAATGTATATAAATTTAAAAAAATGCATTTGTAGAAGAAAGAGCTATTAGAGGTTGTTAGAAACAAGGATTCCACTCTGGTTTTATCAGCAGATAACATAATTCTAATAGCACATAACTCCTTTTTTCTAAGTACAAGAATAATTAAGAAGTTAGGACTGAACAGAAAATGAAGAGTGCCTGCTGGTCTGTTTCTTCTTGTGACACTAATAGCTCCAATAGTGCCCCATCTTTGTAAGACTGAACTCAGGTATACACAGTTTTGCCATTTGTGCAATTAATAACATTAATTTCAGTAGAGAATGACCCCCAAAATAACTCTGTTCTTAGGAATGGGAAGGTGGAAAAGCTATACATAAGGAACAGAAAAACAGAAATTGATGGAGGAAGAGTATAAAAATTACAAATGTAAAAGAATTCACATTTCTGTCTCTTCCTGTGCCTGATGATACATTTCAGACTGATTTTAGAGGTGAAAAACTACAGTAGTTGACCTTGAAAACCTAAAGAAAAGTTGTATCAGTTTTCCCTTCAACCGTGTGTCAAATAGGATCAGTTCCTAATTCCAGACAAGGTGAGGAAATTGTTTTGGCTACGATATATACAGAGTCAGTTATTTGGGAAAAGATGGTAGCATTTGTTCTGCATTTTTAGTGTGTCTGGAAGAGTGCACAGAGGAACTGTAGTCTATAACTACAGCCTTTTCAGTAATAATGCAGCTAATTAATAGCAATCCATTATGTCATTTACACTATATAAAACTTAACTTTTCTTTCAGGAGCCAGGTGCACTGCTCAATAATCACTCAGAGCAAAAGGGTTTTACACTTTTAAACCTCAATGCCTAAGTTCTAGCTGATCAGCATTGTATGACTTCAACATCTGTGCACTTCAACTGGTTCCAAATGTTTTTTTTTTAAAGTTGGTGGGTTTTTAACTGCATTTATTTGATTGGAGTTGTAGAGGCAATTTAACAGCAACCTTACGCTGCTATTTTTAGTCTCACTTTAGATTACAACTAACCTTCTTGTTCATTCAAGCAAACCTACACCACTAGATTGATTATAAATTGGATTGGTGACAGTAGCTACTGTTTCACTGGCAATGCTGAAGAACTAGAAAGGCACAAAGGGCAAGATTTGCAAAGTGGACTTGGATGTGTATGTGTCTTATTAGGTGTCACTGGCAATTACGAAATCCAACTTATTTGCCACCTACAATCCTAAATTTCTCTTCGTGCAGTGAATGAACAGATTTTGTGCTTAGTTTACAGCTAAGTTTGTGACAGATTTGCAAAACAACCATCCTTATTATTTCACTTACCTATATACTCTGATTCAGAAGGCATGCTCAGAGCTTCTGACTGCATAAATAATGCCAAGAAACTACTTCTCGATAAGTAATTAGGCTCGTATATGAAATATGGAAGATCAGATTAAATTCCTTTCTTTAATCTTTGATCTGGAGTATGAATTTGTACTTCAGTTTCTCACATCCTCCTTCCTTGTAGGTAAGGCAGCACAGACAGCAACTTATTTATTCTTACTCTGGTCTGCTTTATGAATGCTAAAACACTTGCTTTGCCAGAAAATAACAATGACTCTGTGGACGGATGATTAGCACAATCACCGGGGCTCCAGATCCTCATTAACATCCTCCTCACTGCAGAGAAGTTTAACAAGAGAGACTTTGCCACACCATAATATACCTCAAAGAGACATATAGAGTCAACTCATGCATAAAAGCATGTTTCACACGGCTGAAATGAAGATTAAAATTAATAGAATATGGGAAACCAAAACTTTAATTAGAAGAAACATCTGGCAAGACTATCCAGGGTCCAAAGTGGGATTACTGTTATGCAACCAGAAAGACTTCTCTCTAAAAATTAGATGTCAAGTTATTGGATTAATCAGTTAGACTCTGTCCATGGTATTTCCTAGTAGTTAGCCTAGATCACTCCCTAGTGAGGACATGGATTTACCTGAGCCTTATATCTAGGTGTCTGCCTCCTCCTGTGATCGTAAAGCATGTATTCTATACATTTATGGACCTTGTATATATATCCTTATACATATATCATCATACATATATCATCAGGTCCCTGAGGGAGCTACAAGGCATTATTGTCCCTGCCCAGCCCCACCTGCTCCCCACCCCACTACCCATGAGCCCAGGAACCCCATTTCATCCCACCCCAGGGTCATCAGTTCCCGCTCCAGCCATGTGGCTGGAGTGCCGGTCTCTAGCCCTCTCTCTGGCCCTGCCTTTGGGAAGGACCTTGGCTCTTCTCTACAGGTAGTTCATGTCCTGGGTGGACTCTCAGGTGCCCACTTCTTTTGCCGCTGGCTGGTGCCCCTGGCAGGTCTCTAGCCCTGGCTCATTGCTTGCTGTGCCTGGGGTTGTCGATGATCCTGTTACCAGCATGTGGTGCTGCCCAGCCTGTGCAGGCCCTGTGGGTCTGCCCCCCTTGGAGAGGGCACAGCCTGTGATGGGGTCACCCTTGGCCCCCAGCTCTCTGTCCCTCAGGAGCTGCCAGCCCTCCCTGCACTCTTACAAATATATCCTATGAGCTTAACTGAGAGTTGTGTATTTCACTAATTACATTAGCATGGTATTGTGACACTTAGTAATCTTAGACTAAATTCCTGTTGGAATTATAGATCCAGCTGCTTGCTGAACAATAAGTCCACCAAAGTTGCTCAGGGAGGGCAAAAGAAACCCAAATGAACCCAGGCCTGGGGAGAGACAATAGCTGGAATGAGATGTTTGATCTCCCAGTGAAATTCTTGATTAGGGGAACAATTCACCTGTATAGAGGGTTGTCAGCAAACCCTCACTTGGAGAAAAAATGAGACAGAAAACTCCTTAGTCTTGAACTGACAGAGAAAAGCTTGGTATCCAATGGGAATTGTTTGCATATTACTGAAACATAGTTCTAAAAGGCAGAAAATTACAGCCTTCTTTCCAGAGGACATAGAAATGTCTGTTGTATTCCTTCACTTCTTAGGTATCTAAGCATGAAACGAAGTGTTTTGAAGATATCACCAACTTAACCCACAATTGTCTCTTTTCTGCCCTTTTTGACTGAAAAGTGCACTTAGACGCAAAACTTGTGCAAACATTCATCTTGAGCTGCGTTTGGATTGTGTAGCCAGCTAACCACATCCTGGGTTTCAGGGGGTTATGAGCACTGTGCTAACATCAAGAACCACAGTGAGGTTCCTTGTCTTTGGATAGCTGTCCCTGAAGCTTAGCAGCCAACTCTGAAAACACCTTGTTTTTCTCCCAGGTATTGATAGTCAAAGATAGCTACTTCACACAACCTCTCCCTCTCTCTCTCTCTCCACCCCCCCCACCCCCCCTCCCCCCCTCCCCTCCCCATCCTCCCCTCCCCTCCCCCCCTCCCCTCCCCCCCTCCCCTCCCCCCCCTCTCCCCTCCCCCCCTCCCCTCCCTCCCCTCCCCATCCTCCCCTCCCCTCCCCCCCCTCCCCTCCCCCCCTCCCCTCCCCCCCCTCTCCCCTCCCCCCCTCCCCTCCCCCCCCTCCTCTCCCCTTCCCTCCCCTCCCTTCCCCTCCCCTCCCCTCCCCTCCCCTCCCTTCCCTTCCCTTCCCTTCCCTTCCCTTCCCTTCCCTTCCCTTCCCTTCCCTTCCCTTCCCTTCCCTTCCCTTCCCTTCCCTTCCCTTCCCTTCCCTTCCCTTCCCTCTTCACTTTTATCTGTGTCATTAGAAGAATTCTTTTGGCATACTAAATTAGTTTGACCATTTTGGTCTGCTAACCATATTTTTCATGAAAGGTGCATCCTTTACAATAAAGGCAGCAGAACTGGCTGTTAAACAAGCAGCCAATTCTTCTATAAAATATTTGGTTGTCCTCTGAGTAAATTAATTAAATCAACATATTCACTGAATAAGGCAGCATCTCACAAACTCTGCAGCAATCTCACTCAAGTCACTAGCAGTGTCAAAAAGCACCAAGTTAGAAAAAATATTCCCTGTGGGCTAAAATCTCAGACATACTCAGGTATATGCCTATCTAAATATCAAGTTTCTACTACAATCCCTATAATCAGTGCCACCTACTTCTGCTTAAAGTCACGTTTCTGCTGTAAGACATGTGCAAAGTCAGTGCTGCCTTCAAGTCAGTAAGCTGCTCAGAGCTCAGCTCAACCTGAAGCTTAGACTATGCTCCAAATCACTCTTGCCGATGGCCTGAATCAATAGCAGGTATCGAATACACCTAAAGATAGAATCTTCCCAAAGCACTGCCGAATATCTGATTGCGTTACCCCAGAAAAGTTATATACCTAAAAATTTTCCACTGTAATTGTGAAAATAAGGGAGGATTCCTGCCTAACCAGAGCTGGACAAATGACAGACCTGTTCTTTCCCTGCAGTTCAACACTGGCTTGCCTAAGGCTGTTGCCTTCTGAAAAATCTTAGCTAAGTCATGTACCTTGTGGTGACAAGACACCTAGGAATTGGGCATTGCAAAGCCAAAATGCCTTTGAGGACCTGGACCCTGGATTTCTTGTTTTCTTCAGATATGTGTTTCCATGAATTTCTGAGCTTCGTCTGGGAGCACAGGAAATTATCACATCCATTAAAGTTTCTGATGCCTAAGACCTTTGTTACAATATGCTCCAAAATGTGATTCAGAAATACGCTCTGTGACCTTCATTGGTCATAAATTGCACTCTGCCTGACAAATGGTATAGCTACTTATTTGAAATATTTTAAAAATCTCTATCATTTCCATTTCACTTGTTTTTGCAATTAAGGTAGGTCTACAGATCTTTTGGTTCAAAGGTACTCCCCCTCTACTCAAATGTAAAACTTTTATATTCTGATGCTGAAACATACTTCAGGCTATTGTGGCACTCCAGTTAGGTGAAGAGAACAGAGTGGCCCTTTTTCACATTTATTGCTATTTGTTTGAAACTCTCCTGGCATTTTACAGGCAATAGAGAAAGCAATGAACCTTATTTTCTGACAGATCTGCAGTTTTAGGGGCTTTGTTTGTTTAAAAGAAAGGTTTGTCCTTTGTAAAAGAAATTATAATCATACATCTTTTCTACTATGTTCTGGCTATTGGTTCCAACATACACAATGAAGAATCCAGATGTGGCAGAAACTTGCAAGTTATTAAAATTTTTCTTTTCATTTAAACCTTGCATTTTAATAAATCACTCCTTGATGAAACTCAGGAGCTGCTGGTCAATCAATAGATACATCATATCAAGCAGGAAACATTTTAGGAAATACTAAACACTAATAAAGTCATAGGTTTTATAAGTTTCCTGATAATTGTATCTCATCTGATTAAGCACCATTGTTTC
Organism: Calonectris borealis; assembly: GCF_964195595.1. NCBI lineage: Eukaryota > Metazoa > Chordata > Aves > Procellariiformes > Procellariidae > Calonectris > Calonectris borealis. The sequence continues at coordinate 140,599,964 of NC_134312.1, read as the reverse complement.
ATGGTTTTGTATCCCATTTTCAGTGTATAAGATGATCAATTAATTACTCTTTTAAAATTATTTGCAACATTGGCAAAAAATTGAAAAACACTTTGCCTCAAAACTGGATGAAAACATATTGGTTTAAAGAGACAGAGAATACCAGAAGAGAGAGTGGAGGTGTGACAAAGTTGACCAGGCACAGTTTGGTTGTTAATGCTGTGTTTAATAGCACTCTCAGCTATTAAATTCTGGCAACCAAAGAGTTTACCTGTAAGTCAACTGTAACCTTTAATGTGAACAAATATAAACAGGACAAGGTCTAAGCTCAAAAGTAGATCAGTACTATTTACCTGGAGCTGCCAGAAAATGGCATCAATAAATCTTATACTTCAGTTGACTTAGCATGATGCCTTTCTTCATGTCAAAATGAAATGAGCTTTGTGAGATACTTGGATTTTAAGGTATTTGGACATAAGCTTTGTTTCCCTGTTTTTGTTTTGTCCTCAGAAAAGAAGTTTTATTGTGTGTGTGTCTCCATATGAATTAAGTCAGGCAGAAAGTACAAATCAGTGATTTTGAAACAGCAGCAGTCTCTCCTGAAAATGACAGGACGTGGGGACATATAAGTCTCTAAAGACACACAGTCATCTACAAGCACTGCACAGAATTCTTTAATGATTGTTCACTGCAGTTATATACTTGATATGATGACTCAAAAGAATGATTTGGTGAATGGAAGAGTAGACTCACAGATAAATAGACTGATAACATCAGAAAATCGTTAAGTTCCAAGGCAGAACATCTAAAATTGACTTGAAAGTTATTTGGCATGCTTCCTAGTACCATACACTTATGTAGGATTTTAAAGAAATTAAAACAGAGTAATTCATAAAATAGATTGTGAGTTTAAAAAAATATCACAGGATGGTTGGGATTCTTGACATTATGAAATCAATGTAAACTATTCCAACACAAGAACTGCCCCAAACCTTTCAAACTTAGGGTGTGTTGTGGGTATTCCCAGAGCATCCAGTGAGATTTTAGCGTCTCAATAAATTAAAATATTATTAAAGCTGCACTAATTATCTGTATGCTTTCACTTGCACATGATTATACTCTTTAAAGCAAAATAGCAAAAAGGACACTTTGCTGTGTCAGGATAATAAAGTCTTCATTACACTCAACTCTAGTCCAATTTTTCTTCTCTTTTTTTTTTTTTTTTTTTTTTTAAATGGGGAAAGCTATAGCAATCTTTGCTAATGTTAATAGGCAGCAGAGAGACTTAAAATAAGCATGTACCCTAAGGATACGCATTAAAGAACAAACTCATGCATTTTTTTACCCTGGAGGAGGTGTTAGGTTTGTGGGTCACTGATTCAGCAAGACTGAGATAGAAACAGGTGACCTGAACACTGACTCTTGCAATAGCTAGAGAGAGAGGTTTAAGGGGAGATGGTTAACCTTTACAATACTAACTACTATATACAAATTGCTTTAACAAAACTCTGCTTCCTGAAGCTGATGGCATTCGGTATCTTTCCTGTACCAGGGCATCCTCCTTCCCTTAAAAGCTGGAATTTTGGTCTCTAGCAATGGCTCAGACCTATTTCTTTTTTTCCCCTTTTTTTCCCCTGCCCAAAGGCTGGTTTAAAAGGCTAACAAGAGGGAACAACTGCCACATTGCTGCCAAGAATATTAATTGACTATTTATGGTTGAAGTGAACACTGGGACCTACATGTCCGGGGCATGCTTCCTGCAGCTCTCTTCTGTTTCTGGGAGCAAGAGAAGTGTTTTACTCACAAGTATTTCCATGACTTCTACAGATTCCAGTGAGGATAAAGTTAAAAGCATTTCTTTTTGCCCCCTTTTAAGTTAAGCTTCCTTTCCACTTGGGAAATTGACGTTTCTTCCCTCATCCATTAACTTCCTCATGTTTCTGAAAAGATGCTGGTGAAAATATGACCACAAGCTCTCTTCTCATTCCCTTACGGCCTCACATGATATGTGGGAAAGTATGTGGATGGTCTGGTGAGATATTCCTTCTTTAATAACTCTGCTTTGGGGGCAGACAGGCAATAAAATAAAATTGAAATCTACCTATAGCTATTTTAGGTTCCTGGAGCCTCTAAATCAACATACATAATGGTCTGGACAATGCTTTTTAGATAAAACTGGCTATTTACTCATTATGATCTTCATTTTTTCAGAGGAGAAAAATGGCTGGAAAATGAGTGAAGCAAAATCTTCTGTCTTTTTTCTGATCTTTACATCATAATACCAGGGGTGTTAACTTACCTCTTCCACAGTAGAAAGCAGTGGTTGGGGTAGCATTTTGGAAGTCCTCACCTCAGAAGTATTTAAGATCTCTCTGAAGAACCACTAGAACTGAGGCTCAGAAGCCCCTTGAGTATAGTCATCAGCAAATTTTTTGTTGACAGAGCTTGTACTGGAAAACTGGTTAAAAAACCAAACCAAACCAAACCAGACCAAACCAAACCAAACCAAACCAAACCAAACCAAACCAAACCAAACCAAACCAAACCAAACCAAACCACAACACTCTGCTGGTTATGAGGAATTCAAGCAATAGTTTTGTATGAATAAAAGATAAAAGGGTATAAAATAAAATATTGAAATAGTTCATTCTGCTAGTTCCAAAACACTGTTTTTTATTCACGTAGAACTGAAATTACTTTGATGAACAGAAGTATCCCTAGGAAACCTAATTAAGCAATCTAGTCTCATCTTCTCCACTTGCTTAATTCAAAAGAGGTCCTTTGACCAATTTTTCTCACTGTCTCAATGATTTCTTTTAATATTAGTCTATAAACAATTTTATATGAAGTAAAACAGATTCAACATAAGCTATGCAAACAACTCAGTATCTCTTACAGCCCAATTGGTAGTTGCTGTAAGGAAGAAGAAGGCTTCAGAGACAAAACAGAAATGTAGGCTGTGTACTGGGTCTCCAATATCCCATTCTAATAGAATAAGCACTTGGTTGGAAGTGGAAAGGGAGATCAGCTCCATATTTCTCGTGTCACATGGGGTCTATAGCATTAAAACTTAACCATGTAGACCTAAACTTTTGCTTTTGCTAGAAATGCCCAGGAAAAAAAAAAAAAGTGCCACAAATCGTTAGCTTTTAAATGAGTTGATGATCAAGAAACAAAGTTTGGAGTGAACCTGAACTGACCTTTTGTTTCTCTTTCATTCTTCTTAGGTCTCCCTGAAATTTTTTACCACAAAACTAACTTATATCACCAGTAGTCATCATTCTCATTTTCCAGAGGGAAAAAAAAAATCCTTTATTTTCCTGTATAAAATTAACATATATAAAATCTGATATTTTTAGGTTTATTTTACTTAAATATTGATATAGCTTCAACTTGTTTCATCATAGGAAACCTCAAAGTACTGGGCTTTGCATTTGGACTAGACAGTGATGAATCTTATGGTCTTTCTCAGTTTCACCAAGAAGTGAATTCCATTATTTTATTCTAATCTCCAAAAATATGATGACTCACTCCTTTCTCATAGACTTAGGTAGTTAAATTCTGAAGGACAGAGTAACCCTGGCCCTGCTTAGTCAGAGACTGGAAAACACTAGATGAAACATTAAATGTGACTCAGTGTTCTTTCTATAAGGAGCTAGTGCCAAGAGCACCCTACAGTGGGTGTAGGTACTTATCGTGTTCAGGCTTCAGTAAGCTTCATCATGATAATTAATTCATGAGATAAGGAAGGTATACATGATTAAGGTCATTTCACCACCAAACAAAAAGTGAGACGAAGTCTCTCAGTCCTGGTGTACATGTATAGGTTGCTATTTATAAGCCCAGGTTCAGAGGGGAGTCTAGAAACCAAAGGCTGTTTTGATGATTTGTGCGACGTGTCTTCAAATGAAGAGGCGAATATGATGGAAAGCTCCCTAGGGGTTTTCTTCTGCCTGCAGGCATAACCTCATTCTTACTTGGATTTAGTTTCAATTAACTCCTCGTCAGCTATGTGCTGAGCTCAGCCGGGCACCAGACCAGTCAGCAGCCTTCATAAGTTGTGACAAATAAACAGATTTGAATATAATCTGAATAATGTACCAGAGTGCATCATATCCTAGCTTTTCTTCCATGTTTGGTTGCTAACCATTGCTAACCATGGGTATGCTGATTCAGCATTACATTGCATTTTTGCATGGTCATTTGTGCTCCTACACAGTGTCTGCAAAAATTACCTTCTCTAATCTGATTATAATTTGCATCCCTTTTTTCAATGGCAGTGAATGGATCTCTAGACATTTGGTTTATATGTTTTTATGGTCTACATTGTTTTACTTTCTACCTTTCTTTAGGTTTGCTAAGTAACATCTAAATCACTCTATCCCCAAGACATGTAAATCACTTATAACCTGTACAGTCAGCAATTATATCTATATTTATTAATGTAAAAGGGTTTGACCCAGGTGACTAATTTAAATGCAGCCATAAAAAAATGTTTATCCAGAACAAGGTACCTCTTAGAATGTATTTGAAAACTGCCTGGAGCTGACCTGACAAAAGGAACATCTTTAAATGTTACCTCTAGCCATGATCTGACATTAAAATACATTTTATGTACTATCACTTGAAAGCCAGCTTCTGTTTTACTTTCATAGGGTTTTTTGGTATGTCAGAAACTGTGATAAAAGACACTGCCTAGGTCAAAAGTGTCTTCCAAAAAACCCAGCATCTCATTCAAGAAGAGCATGGTGATGAGACAAACCTTTTAAAAACAAGCCCAATACTCTAATCAGGAGGATGCCTTAGGGTACCTTGGTGATCCTTATTCTAACTGCTTAATGGAGTGGGAACCTAGGCAGATATTCATAGTATAGGAAAGAGATCTATCTCAGAAATTACTCCAGAAGTCCTGTTATGTACCTATCATGTTCCTACAGGTAATGTCCATTCATAATTTTGCGTGAATTTGCCAGAATTCTGAAAGAAATAATTACAGAATTCCTCAGTACATGTAGGCTTGTTTTTCTTTCACTGGTTAACACCTGGGAAGGTCCTAAGGAACTTATGTGGTATCCAGTTTCTGCTTACATATCAAGTAGGGTGCAGGGAAGTTACTGAGCTAGGCCTATCATTTAGGATGCAGGGAACTTATTTGCAGAGGCCTATCATACAGAAGATAGTCCTTCTCAGGAAAATCAGAATGAAGATGGGAATGACATGTCTCCATCCAACAACACTTATTTTAGTAAGTAGTCTAAGATACCTCTTCCCTCCAAACAGTAAGTTCTTTTCATTATACTCATTGTACAATTTAATATTGACCTAGTATTGTAATAATGCTAACAATTTCCAAGTGCATTTGTTACTGTTGGAAAGGGGTTTTTTCCTCCCTTTTAGGTATTACAGAAAAATGCAAAAGAGTATAGACTGAGTTTTTTACCGGCTTTTGTCTAACATAAGAGTGAGGATATTGTATGATGAAATGTCGTCTAAGAAAAACTTAAAGGAAACACTGAATGTTATGGCTTGTCTTTGAGAATTCATGCAGACCAGATGACACCTTAGATGCCTGCAGAAGGTGTCTTGAGGAGGATCCCCATTGATATCCTATTAAAAGGTCATTTTCTAAGCAATGATGTGTAGCAATTCAATGCAATTCTATCATAAGGGGAAAGAAAGAAGCAGTAAAGCTTTAAGTTGTATATTTTTCTTTCTTTTTTTTTTTTGGTTACAATTGTAGTGTTCTCATAAGCAAGGAGGAAAGTAGATGAAATTAGCTAAGAACAAGTATGGTATCTACTAAAAGTGGTAAATATCAGTAACCAAGTGGCAGAGCAGAATCTAGCTACTGCAGGACTATGGATATACTTTCTTTTCTAGATCTGGTAGTACTCAGTATTTTCATTAATAACCAGGATAGTGAAATAAAGTGATGAGAAAATGTTAAAATGACATTGGTCAGGAAGCCGACTCAGACCCTTTGGAAGACAGCCTCAAAGTTCAAAATTATCTCTGCAGTTTGCCATGATCATCAGTTGTGAAGTCCTGATACTAATGATAATACCAAACGGACAGTACTTACTAGGTAGACAAGCAAACGAGAGTGAGATTCCACTAAGAGGTAGCTAACGAGCACTGGTGGCAACGGAAAGGCCTTTGCTGGGTGTTATACATTGATTTCACAATGGCACTTACGAAAAATGTAGAACCAAAATGACACCATCAAAATCACTATAAAATTCAGAAACTTTGAATGTGAAGACAGTTTAAAGGAATTTGCCTCTGATTAGAAAAGACTGCAACAGAATTTTCCAATATAAAAGGTTGTTATTAATGAGGATGATCAATTGTTCTTTATGTCCCCTGAGTGCAGTACATTAAGTATTCAACTTAATTTACAGCAAAGCAAATTTTGGATAGATCAGGAAAACATGCTTCTAACTGTAAGGATAGTTAAAAATCAGAACAGGCTGTTTAATAGGCTGTAGAAACAGTATAATTTAAAGCTTTAAAAGAAATCATACAAGCTTCTGTCAGAGACAGCCTGGCTGTACTCAAAACAAAGAGATAAGTGATCTTTTGAGGTGAGGATTGTGGGGTTTTTTTGTTTTTTTTTTGTTTGTTTGTTTTTTGTTTTTTCCCCCTATGCTTTTCCTGTTTAGGAAGGTTTGTACTTAACAGATAAAATTTACTTTTCTGCTTAATGTTGTTTTTCCCACAAGCGCATGATGATTTTTCAGGTTCAAAACATCACATCCAGTTTATCAAGCAATCTGGGAGCTATTAGGCTTATAGAAAATTCCCCCTATCTTGCTTAGCTATTCTTGACACAGCAGTAATTAAGCCAATATGTTAAACTGGATTTCTGCTAGATCAGCTACTGGTAATCACTAATACCTAGAAAGATTCTAAATAAAAATATTAAAATAAAGCATTCAGATGATAAAGATAAATTGTAGAAATGGAGGCAAAAATTACTAGTTACTAGTATATTAGAAGCATTAAAGTGAATCTTAATGTAAAGATAATGTAGGATTGAGTGAAAAAGCCTTAGAAAACTAATTAAAAAACCTATGAAAACTACAGAACAAAAGATGTCAGCCTTTGAAACATTACCCGAGGAGGAATTATGTAGCCAGAACATTATGTAGCCAGAAGGGTATCAACAAAATCTGAAGGACATATCCAAGAAGTAAACAAAGGAACTTTAGAACTGCATGCAATTCTTTCTTAAACTGTGGGTCATGATGAAGCTGTCAGAGACACAGGAGGAAAATGCAGATAGAGAAGAAACTATGAGCCTTCCATAATGAAAGGACCAAAACAATCCAGCTTCAACAAAAAACCAGAGGTTCTTACAAATGCAAAGGTCCAGCAGAAGACAATGACTTAGAAAGGTCCCCTGAGATAAAGCAGAAGAGCAGAGCTTTGTGGTCACAGAAAAAGAGCATGACATATGCGCCTGTAAATCCTGGAAATAGTTTATTAATGTATTTCTTAGACTGATCTGAATAGGAATTGAGCAAGAAAACTTCCCTATATCAGCTTAGTCATATAATAAGAGAACTCAGCTGATCTTGCTAGCTCAGAGGAAGAGCTGTTATTATTCTGTCCAAGAAAATGTTGATGCTACCTCTTTTTAGGTTTCTATGAATCAAAGAAAAAATAATTTATTAGGTACTTTACTAATACTTATAAAATATTTCCTGTTGAGATCACAATGTTGTTTTAGCCAGATTCCAATATATTTATAATACAAGGGCAATGAAAAAGTTTGCAGTCTACTCTTCTGATATGTGTAAGGCTGACTTATTCCAGAAGACCTATACTACAACTCATGTTAGTTGTATTAATTGCATAAAACTAGGCTGCTGAATGAGAAGATATTGGAATGACCGTCAGAAGGTAAAAGCTGAAAGAAATAATCATAAATTCAGAGAAAACAATAAAAAAATTATAAAATCTGAGTAGGAAATGGCTCTCAGGAGAATGTCGTAGTGGTGAGGTTAGAATCATCTCATATTTCTAGCTCAGTTCTTTCAGACAGGAATGAGTATTCAGGAAAGGAAGTCTAGTCAACATAATGAAAGAAAGAGACAATATTCAGGTGATATTGCTAAGTATGAAGCTTATGGAAGTCAGCATTACAATAACTGAAAGGTAAAAAAATGGAAAGAAAATACATATTATCTCAAATGTGAGCAGATCTGTAGAATACCACAAATGTGGGGAAGAAAGTTAGTGTCTTCCATAGATATATGAACCATGATATTTTCCCCAAACTATCCCTATCAGAGAAGATAACTGTAACTATTCAGCTATACATTGCATAAACTGAAGTCAGCGTCAATTCTGCTTTCTCTTCTTACAAAGGACTACTAAAACCTTATGTGGAATATTGTATTAAATTTTATTTTCATTCATTAAAAATGATGGAGATATTCTGTAGTTAAAGCATTCTGATTGATCTGGATATTCTAAGAGCTTACTTAAGAGTGTTTGGAGGAGCTGTAGAGTGGAATTCTGTGAGACTGAGATATTACCTAAATGTGCTATAGGGTAAAAAATAATGTTTTTTCATTATTTCAGGAACAGAAAACTCTGTATTTGGAAAGTCAGGATGTCAATAAATTTGGCAGAATGATTACATCACGTGGAACACGGCAGAGAACACCGGTATTCAGAGAAGTTAGTGAAACAATACTGAAAATAGACACACACAAGTATTTTGAGTTCAAGAGAACTCTGAACCTAGACAATGTAGGCTGACAGGTATTATTATTGCTATGACAATTTATGAGTACTTTAAATGTTTTACCCTATCACATTGGCAAGTATAACTATAAGGAAATAGACAGTCCTGTACCAAAATCCACTTCTAAATAAATAAATTTCTTTTAAATCACAGTATCAGAACATGGAATAAGAATTTTTTTAATCTGTTTTAATTTTTTTCACAGGTGCATACTGCTGATATTTTGCAATGAAAATGCATGAAAATGAAAGACACTGAACTGATTTACTTAACTACATTTTCTTGAAAAACAGTGTCTGTGACATTTTCTTCTCAGACAGAAAACCGCTTGTTTAAGTTTCTGTCCAATCATAGATCCAATTTTCCTTTTATTGTGCCACAACTATTACATTTTAAGGAACTGTGCCTATATTTTAACATGCATCATTCTTTTATTGTTTCGGAAAAGAAACTATATACAGAGCCTAAGTTTTCAGTTCTGCAGAAAAAAACAGTTAGGACAAACTTAATAAAGAAACAAGATCCTCTGAGACAACTACTGTAAACTGCAGGAGAGAATGACACCTAAAAAAAAAAAAAGTACAGCTACTTTTGGGCGTCCAAATTGAGTATATTTTTACACCAGAAAAGTGCTCAGCACTCTCTGGAGCATGAAATGTCTTCAGCTGAGCAGCAAGAAATTCTAATTGTTTTTGATTTTTGAAAAAAATATTTTCTGCAGAAAAACTTGCACTTTTCCCCATCATATTTAAACAAGTCTTATAAAAATGCACATGGGCATCTGCAAAGGAGCACAGTATTTCATCTATACAAGCTGAGTTCATTAACTTAGCTTGATATCAGAAGAGTATCATCAAATTACACCAGCTCAGGTCTAGGTAATAATTTAAATCCATTTAAATAAACAAAAATCTTGTAATTTTTATTTTTTTCTGCTTAAAAAACTTGCAATTTCATTTATTATACTTAAAAGACTTGTGGTTTTTTATTTATTCTACTTAGTACTAGGATTAGATCACCAGTGCTGCTCCCCTCACAAGCTATTTTAGTATAATCTGTAAATGTGTAATAGCAAATCAGTACCATTGTTGCTTTTTCATATAGGTGTATCCTGTGAATATGAATTGTAATCTTTCCATATTCTCAATCTTTTAATTTTATCATTTAACATCACTGAAATTCAATATGTAAATGAAAGGTTTTAGCCACAGGAAGAAAGATTAAGCCAGCCAAACATGGACTTAAAGATTGAGGGAAAGAACCGGAAACATTGCACTTCATCTTCCTATAGGGCCTTACATGTTCAAAGTGCTGTATGAGCATTCATTAGCGAAAAATGTCTCCTTTCATCTCATGCTAATTACTGAGAGAAATAGCAAAATGTTAGTAGCGGTAATGTGCATATACACTGCACAATATAGTCATCTACCATGTATTAATTAGCATGAGAGTAGGAGAGAAAACTTTTATTGGAAATATTCCAGGAATGCAAAAGCAGCAGGAAGGGAAAATACTGTCCCAAAGTACTTAAAGTAACAAGATATAAAAGCCAAATAAAATAAGCAAATCTGAAGAAAATAACTGGCTGCAATATTTTGGGGTTTTTTTAATTGTCATAATAAAAGGGGAATTATTTTTTAATGATGAATCTCCATTCATTCTCATTCAACTTGTTGCCTGTATTCACAGAAAAGAGTAATTGTCTGTTGACTGAACCTCAATTAAATATTATTAGTAAGTCATCTTCCATTATAACCCTGTTTGTTCCCCATAGTGAGCTTGTAAATCACACAAGTTGAACACTATGCCTTCCTCAGATGCTGTGCAGGGTGAAGATTGTGATCTCTCAAACATTTCTTGGAATTTCTCTCTTCCCCTAGGCAGTCTCTAACTGGAATTTTAATGTGATTTTCCACTGGTTTGTTTTATTTAAGAAGTCTGTGGCAACATTTCTTTTTTGTTTTAATCAATTTTCCCACTAATTTTCAATGAGAAATGCAAAACTTCATAATACTTTTAAGAATAACTTTGTTCATTTCCATGGAGAAAATCTTATTTTATCTGTTATTTTCTCATTCCACTAGTAAATAACAAGTGAGGAAAATTGAATTATTTTCTGGCAGAAGGGAGGGAAATAAGAATTATTTTTTCCCTATAGGTATATAAAACTAAAGCTATATAGTTGTTTAAAATTCTACCAGAGAAGTTGTATTTAAGTACTTTGAAACAAACAAACAAAACCAAGAAATTATGACTGTTCAAAGATAATAGTCTAAATACTACCAAATATTTTGTTTGAAAACAAGCATTTTCATGAAATAAAAATATCAATTCCTGTACGTCAGTCTTACGTCTTTCAAAGCCACACGTGGAAGATACAGTTAAATTTTTCAATAACATGAATGCTTAGTCCAGTAGAAGGTGGCTTTTCTCCTACCACCTTCTTTGAGGTTTGAAATCTTTATGGTTTGGGATACGACTTAAAAATGTAATTCACATCTGGCTTCTGAAGTTTTTAGGGAAGGGAAGACAGAATACCCTAGCAAAAGTCAGAGTTGACTAAGAGAAGAATGCAACCATGTGGAAAATCTTATAACCACATATGATTTAAAAACGTAGATTAGAACTTAATAAAATGGAGTAATAATTTGAAGTTTATTCACCCACAGATCATAGAATCATAGAATCATAGAATCATTAAGGTTGGAAAAGACCTCTAAGATCATCAAATCCAACCGTCAACCCAACACCACCATGCCCACTACACCATGTCCCTAAGCGCCTCATCTACACGTCTTTTAAATACCTCCAGGGATGGTGACTCCACCACTTCCCTGGGCAGCCTGGTCCAAGGCCTGACCACTCTTTCAGTAAAGAAATTTCTCCTAATGTCCAGTCTAAACCTCCCTTGGTGCAACTTGAGGGTATACCTGAACATTGCAAACTGACTCAATGGACTAATACACTGTAGGTATTAGTTATGCACATTCCTTCTTACTTATTTGTCAGAAGACTTCTTCCCTGACAAAAAAACTCTCTTTTTGTTTTAATTTCATTTCAGCCTCCTTCATGTCTTTGTTAGCAAAAGGGTTAATTGCTATCAATTCCTCTGGTATGTTTTTTCCATAAGTACTTCATAATCTGTCTTTTATGGGCTGTCCTAACATCACAAATGGTATATTTTGGACAAACAAAGAGGTAATAAGCACAGTGAGTTCTCTGTAAAGCTCCAATATATATCTGTGATATTACATAAACAATTGACAAAAAGCAGACATCACTAATAAATTGTGCTGATCAATATCTCTATGCATTTCAAATAACTGAGTTTAGGATGAAGGTCTCTGTGTTCTGCAATGAGTCTCCAGGGTGTGGAGATAGCTATGGTCATTTTCTAGGATTTTTTTTCCCTGCTAATTATCTGTCTTTCCCAAGAGAATAAAAAATTCATCTCCGTTGTAGAAAAATATCAGATTGCATAGCAGAAAAATACAATGAATTTAGAATTTAATATTCAGCTTTTAAGTTTTAATTCATCACACAAACCTTACACATTTTGCCTTCACTAATGTAAAAAAAAAAAAAGTTTCAGTAGGGATACTTTTAGATTTGCAGGTAGCAAATATTGAATTATATTTGAATGCAGAAGAAAAATCTCAATAACAAAAAAACCCCCAAACATATCACTTTTCAAGTAATTTTTTTCCATATAAGTAATTGAAATTGTGAATAATTTGTGAATATATTTTATTCTGAGAGATTAAAACCTAATTATAACCTTCTAAAACCTCATGTTTGTAATTCTCAGTTTTCCGCCTGCAAAATGTACTGGTATACTGCACTGGGCTCTCCCACTGCTGTAGCAGAGTCATATTTTGCATGCAAGTTAAATAATTTATTTACAACATTTCAGTCCCTTTGTCAACAGTGAACTTTAAGCTTGGAAGACAGCAAAAGAAACAAATAAATGGAAATATTTAGAGGACATAATCTTTTTCTTACCTGGAAGCGGACATTAAAATGTGTCAGCCAAAAATCAGATGGAACACTGAAGATTTCTTCCTTTTTCATATGTTCATATAAGAGAACTGTACAATGTAACTCTGTTGGGAAGGTGTTGTTGGTTTGGTTGGTCTTTTTTTCCTCTTTTGGTACTTTAAGAATATTATTTCAAAACAATTAAATAATAAAATAGATAGACATATTTTATTCTCTGGTATCTTCAGAGAGATTTATTTAAAAATATATATACACTATGAGAATATGGATACTGTTTTAAGAAGACTCAAGAGACACATTTAGGACCTCATGTAACCATTAGTCTTACTGCCGGAAGTATTAAAAAGTGGACATTTTTATATTTTGAAGGTGATTATACTTCCATTGTTTCCACATTGACTTTCTTGGACTACAGCACTTATTCCATATGGATGATTCTGCAAAATACTACAGTTTAAAATACATGCAAGGCAAGGATAAACAGATAAAACAAGCATCACCCACAAGAAATTGTCAGACAAGGTATCTATTGGAAAAAAATATCATAAAAATCCACACAATTTTTATCACAAAGCCATTGAGATCTTGCATGCACCATCCTTGGGATTCCAGCATCTGAAATAAAACCAGTGGAAAAACCCAGAGACCTGGAAATCATTAGTGTATTTTCCATTACTGGAGACATTAGCTAGCAGTGACTTTGCTCCAGTTCTGTGCTGTGCGTTGTGCCAGCGTTTCTTCGCTCTATTTATTAAGCTGGCGACACAGGCAATGTTAACTCTGGCATTGTAATTCTGTTTGCAGTCAAAATTGGTTGTTCCGGTCAGAAAAGCCAAGCTGAGAAAGTGGCAGTGAACTGATCATCTCTCAATAACTTTCCATCCAAACTTCCTTGGGGAACGTGAGGGAGGAAGACTTTTCAGGATACAGCCAGTGAATTAAATGTCGAACCTGAAAACCAAGCTTTCATTCAGCTAGGTCTTATCATCTCCTTTGAACCTGGGGGTCTGGCGGGTCCAGTGTGCTGAGGTAACTGAGAAGCAGCGGCAATGGAAAACTGCCTGTGGTGGGGAAGAGGGAAGAACAAGGAGGCCAAGATCCTGGCAGCAAAACTTTTCATGTTGTTATCGTGTTTCTATGTCCTGTTACATCGTACACAACTATTCAGAGAACTAAGACGTTGCTCAGGATCCACTCAAGCTGTCCTAGGCAGGAGCAGTAGTTTATTTAGATTTGTAAAAAACATGTAAATAAAGATATTTGGATGTCATCTAGCCCGTTCCCTGGCCCAAAGGCAGGGTTCACTGGGAGGATTCAACAGGTAGAGCTGATATTGGCAACACTGAGCTGCAGTCAGCCCACCATGTCAGCATCTGCTGACATATGAAGAGCTGAGACATAAAGGTCTAATCACAAAAGGAAAAAAAAAAAAAATCATTCCTGCTGTTCCTATGTTTTGCTCTTTCTTGAGAAGTCCAGTCTCCCAGCATATTGGTGAAACTCAGTCACCACAGTTCGTTGTTAGTTGCATCTATAGTAGTAAACTAAATCTGGCTAAGGCACGGTCTGAAGTACAGGCATGAGAGCATCTCTGCTATCCAGAGGTTAGCTTGCTTTCAGGCAGGGCTGCGGCTTGTGCCAAATAACCCCCGCCTGAACCCTGTTCAAGAGATAGAACAAGCCAGAGACACTTCCCAATGTGCAAAGAGCAGACTGAGGAAAGACGAGAGTTTAGTCGCACAGACATAAACTGTGCTGCGCCAGGGCCACAGAACAGGATGCGGCCACGTTTTTTTTTATATTAGTACAGTTATAGTCACCAGGAAAATGAACCACAAATCTAATTTTCCTTCAACATTTCTTATCTTTGGTGGTCTGGGATCGATCGCTCCTTTCTTTTGGCTCAGATTTCCACACTTCCTGTTGCAGAAGCAAGGATACATCCTTGTCCATCTGCAAACACATATTTCCAGCACCACAGAATTCAGCAGTCATGGATTTTCAGTACTCAGACCAGATGAAAAAGAGGTTCACAGCAGGACCTGAGGCTGGGTCCATATTTTTGGAATTCTATCCCAATAAATGAATCTCGGGACTCTCCTCTGTGCTACCCAGCAAGCATTTACTGCTTGACGCTGTCTTCATGGAATTTTGTTAAAAAGGTGGTGTTGCATTCATATCCCAAATCCTTTAGTGCACTCTGAAATCTGTCAAATCAGTCACGTTTCCACATTCACAGCATTTCACAAACAACCCAGGGCAGCTTGGCTGCATGAATTACATGCCAAAAAGGCACAGTATAGTCACCATAATGTGAACATAACAGCACTCCCAAGTTGCCTGTGACAACTGGATGCAAGTATATGGAGGTGGTTATTTCTTTTTCAGGAGAAAAGAAGATTACACATTACGGTAAGGAGATTGTGCGTTACGTATACCTGTGCAATAACTAAATTTTGAAACCATTACTAACCATTTCTATTCTGTTCCAAGCAGTTCCATATCATGATTGAAAAATTCCTTTAAGTCTGCCAAAGGCCCTCTAAATACTTCATAATGTTGACTTCTTCCTACTCAACAATCACATAAGCCACCCCACCATCAATATGCAATTACATAACATTTCTACGGCAACTACAGCAAGTGCTTCCAGTCCTAAAATTAATATTAGGAAAGTAACATATTTTTAACCATCTTCTAATACAATTTTGCCGCTGGACATTGCAGAGGAATGGTACCAGTGTGAGATGGTGCAGCTCCTTGTGGCACATCAAGGACTGCTCTTTGAAACTGAGCACTGCTATTTTAAGTGGCCACTAGGAACCTAATTAACATTTTCATTTAGTACTACTCTCGTAATCTGAGAGCCCAATCAGATTTGTATTCCAAGGCATTGGTTCTAAAACAATAAATCAAACTGAAATATTCCTTGGCCATCTTCCAATGAGCTGCTAAATGCTAGTTGCCTCCAAAAAGTAGAAATCAGCATCACTATCAATGCAGAAAAAAAAAAAATACAGCATAAGCTGTGATCTGTGAGTATATTGTCTCTACCTATCTACATTTTCCATTCTTTCTTACTGTCAGAGCCATTTTTAAATGTTCTGAAGCACTGCTAAAGAACAAGAGACAGATGAAGATCCCTTGTAACTTTAATCTAAAAAAAAAAAAAATCACTATTTTTCAGTGATTTCAAGACATCAGTCCTCACACAAAACCCTATATCAGCAACCAACTAGATTCTCTAGGTGCTGATTGGGCAGTATCATGCCAGTTTGCACCAACTGACATCTAGTGCATTACATTTTGTAAACTATAGGTGCAAAGTTTGGGTGCGTGCTCATCCTGATGTTGAGTAGGCAAATACAAGATCCATATAACAAACTGTTGTCTGCCTGTATTTTTTTTTTATTTCCTAGTAGCTAGGCAGGTCAGAAACTTAAGCATCTGTTCTACCATTTAGGAACAACTTTTGAATTTGCTACAGTCCCTAGAGGATTTGGGGTCTTCTAAACTAATCAAGGATTTATGAGACATAAATACTATATTATGTCTGTGATAGATGAATTTTTCTCCTCACTAATGATCCTCTGGCCAGTCTAAGAACTAACGAATGTTGTGGTTGAAAAATAGATATTGTAATATGTTGCCTGAAGGGAGCTATACCAGAGAGAGAAATGAGGGAGGACCTTTTCCACGGGTGGTCATACAACTGGAAAATAGACATGTTTAGATATTGTGATTGTGGAAGCTTATTTATTTTGAATATTATTTGGATTTTAATGAATATTAAAAACATTTTATGTTCAATAACTTTGTTAATTGCACAAAATTCCACATTGCGCAGAACATCTAAGGAAAAGATGAAGAGCTTAAATTAATATAAAAAGCTCTATTGACATGGATGAAACCGCAGTGGTTTATATCAACTGAGAATCTATCACAAAAATGAGATGTGGCTAATAGCTGTGAAGTGCACTTCTTTTTGTAAATTGTGGAAGATGAAAACGTGGTATTTTTAGAAGCAATATTGTAAGAGACAACTTATGCATACATGATATTAATGGCATAAGACATTAAGCTCTGAACGATTGCTTTTCCCTGCTTGCATACCAATGCATTATTTTATATTTAACTGATATCTCAGATGGGTGTCTGTTCTTTCACCTCCTTTATTTATGTAAGATGTTTTCTCCTTTTTCACTTTTACACTTTTTGTTTGTTTGTCTTGATATTTTTAGGGTCTGCACATTTATTCTGGGAATAGGTTTTGTTTGTCAGGATGAGTCATGCCCACCCTCTTTCTCTCATTCATACAAGCACACAAGCAGAACTGAAATGTCCCTTATGTCTTCAGAGCAGGAAGACATTCTCTTGGTATCATGTAATTTATTTTGTCTAATAGAGCTCTTATCACAGGTGTGCAGTGAACAAGAGTTACTTTGATTTCTTTACAGGTGGGTTTCATTTTGGTTTGTTTTCAATCCTGATGGAGATAATCTTTATGAGATTCACCCTTCTTTTATGACCTATGGGCTAATGTAAAAGCTGTTGGGTTCTTTATTTTTTAGTAAAATACGTACCTATTTATTCTTACACAATTTTTCCCTGCTTCTCAGATTGAGATGTTGATATTCAGTGCATGACCATACATTGCTTTATAGATAGTGTGTTATATGACTCCATTAAGAATTTTATCTTTCATGATTTTTGTAATAACAGTGAAGTTTTTAGTACTATTGTGCTTTTGTTTTGTATGCAAGTAATATTTCATTCAGTTGCATCTCTCTGTATTTCCCTTGAACTGAAATGGATGCATAATTGCTTATCAGTTACCATAACTGTAATACTTCTTGCACTTAAGACAGTGATACTTTTGCTTCCTTGACACATACATATGCATATGATGCATACATGTAATGGACAGGAACGTGGCAATTCCTAAAGAAAATACACTGAAAATACATCTTGTTTTATAAGTATGTATAGTTATCTTAATCAGCATTTTTGCTTTTCTTTTTAGAGATATATTTATGGATAAAACCTCATGTTAAAACTAGCTATTGACTAGAATTAGAAAGTAGGTTTCTCTGGATAATTAAATCAGCATAACCACAGTAAGCATAACTTACTATTTTTTTTTTATTTCAGTCCTGGTCACAACATGTAAGATAACCTTTTTTTTCCACTTACAACTCCCACACTTCACTCAACTTTTCTTCTTAAATTGGATTAGAATCTCTTGAGTAGAAGCAATTACCCTGATTCCTTAAATTCTCTGTCAAAGAAAGAAGGTCTCTGAAACAGAGTGGAAGGAACCATCTTCAGGTTTATCTGTCCTTCGTTGTGAAATCTGCCAATCATTTTCCAGAGATGATGTGAAAATAGGAGGAGGACATGAGGAGGGAAATAAAAAAACATGCCAAAAAAAATACATATACTTCTGTTTGTATTTTAATCTTTTAACTTCATGGTCATAAGACCAAAACTATAATTATTTTAAATTGTGTAATTTGCAATCTTTTAGTCCTTTCTAAGGAGCAGAGCAGTTTGTCTGCACTGCTCTTTGTGCAAGGACTCATAAGGACATTATCCTCAGCTATTGTAAATCACAACAGCACCATAGTGGATGTATGAAGTTTGTAAACAATTATATTTTTGAACCTTCAGAGTCACAGGCTTATACTAAAATCACAGGCATACACGGAAATGTAGCTTGGAGCCGCCTTATAATCTCCAGATTTGTCCACTGATTCTAACTGAACTTGAGAGACTAAGCTTGCATGAATTGCATATGGAAGGATCAAGTGAGAGAGATGTAGAATGGAAAGCAAATGTATAATGCATATGCATCAGTTCAATGCACAAAAGTGATCTGATGAATACTTTATAAGCCTAGTTTATAAGTGTGCCCTGACTCCCTCAGTGTGCATTGTTTAAATTCGAAGTTTGTACATCTTGTTTAGCATACTCAGATTGTATCAACACTTCGGAGTGTTCTGTCTCATTCCCAGCAACAGAATGTGCTTCTTGTTCACATTTTGCAGAGTAAAATGAGCCCCAATGCTAAGATACACAAAGAGGATATTGCTGTGAACTTCCAAAGTGTGTTGGCTCATTTACTTCAATTCTTCTCATTACTTAAAAATTGAATACATACAAGAATTTTTATCAGCTTAGTTACAATGTTACTGTTAACCACTTGATGAAAAAGTTGCAGATCTCACGCGCAGCTAATGTAGGCCAAGATGGAGCAGCTCAGTTACAAGGACTACATCAATGGATGGATTATAATTTACATTTCCGCTGCCTTCTTGAATCATTGCTCCTGCAAAGTAAAAAGAAAGATGGAGATGAGTTGCTTTCTCTAAGAAGTGACAGGGAGAACATCTGTCTTTATGGAAGGGTGATACTTCCAAAAGTGTATCTTAAAAATACCTCGCTAGGAATGGCATGTTCTAACCTCAGAGGAAGCCGTACCTCCTCATCCACAGATTATCCCAACAAAAAAGCCTAAGTAGTGCCTGGAAACTTACAGGTACAAAACCTTTAGCAGGCATGAGATTCTCAAGTGAATCAGTTGCATTAATTTTCAGGTCAAAAAGAATTAACTATGTATTGAGAAGGATTCTTGTCTTCTCAAGCAATGGTTAGCTGATTTGTAATTACTGTCTTCACAAATGCATAAAACGTACAAAGTTAAGGATACAAAACATTATGGCCAAGTCTGTGGAGCTGCACATTTGTCCAATGCCTGACTTTAGCTCCAGACATGTAGTGAAGGGAAAAAGGACCATGAAAACTAAGAGACTATCATTAAAGGTAAGTAGTGTGTATACAAAAATATGTATCCTGATCTGTCTCACCAACAAGACATTCTGCCAGCAAGAATTACCAACAATAGTCATCCTTTTTACGCATTGAAGAAAATATTTTCCCAGATCTCTTCTAAATCCAATATACTCTTATAATTTATTTTAGATTTATATTTTTTTACTTCTCTAAGCTTGGGTCTATTGAAAGACTAATTTAATTTAGCTTTCCAGTCAAATTACTTTTTAAAGTTTTCATGCCTTAGTTAAGTTTTTGCTGTAAATTCTAAAAGGAAATTTTTATCTTAAGAAAATCTCAAACCCTGGGTTATCTTTTCTACATTACTAAAAAAGTTTCAGAGCAGGGTTTTTTCCCTCTTGCAATGTCTACATCTTCAACCAAATTTGGCCATAGAGTCTCTTTTCTAGGGAAACATTGAAGAACTAAAGCTTAATGGGGAGGATACTACAAACTAAAGCTCAAATAATTACAATAAAGTATATTTGATTTTAAATGTGCATTGTTTCTTTCAATAAGTACCTGTATAATTGTTCAGACAAAAAACAATCAAAATTTAGGATGCTAACTTTCACAAATCATTTAAAGAGTACACCATTATGATAGCTATACTAGCTGTTATATCTTTTAATGATAACATTGATCTTCTTCTTCCTCTTTCTTCACTTTTAAAAAATGAATAGTATTCCAATAAAGGGGTGTGTGTTTACTTAGGAAATGTGACATGAGGATCTGATAAAATGATTTTACTCACTGAAGCACTTTCTAACTAGTAGAGATTTAACTGAAGGTTTAGTTAAATCAGAGGTATCAGAATCTATATCCTTCAGAAGCAAGGGTGAATCTAGTGGCGATGTTGCTAGGATGCTCTAAAAGCATAAGCAAAATAAAGTTTGTATGGAAAGGGAATAACAAACAAGAGGCAAATGTAAGGAGATTTTCTGCCAAATTAACACTGTGACTATGAGTATTAAAAACCTCTAAAGAGAGATATTTGACAGCAGTCTGGACCGTTTTTTGTATAGCACGGAGAATGAAATAAACCCAAATCAGTGAGTTGATAAAGCTCCTATGGAGCAAAGGTACGACCTGGGTCCTCAGGCCTGTGCAGAGTAACTTACATGATTCCCAACACACAGCTTCAGATCTCAGATCTCTCAGCTTAGGGCGCTGCCAACAATGAAGACCCTGTAACTGACTTGGATCTATGAAAATTCAAACTGCAAATGTAAGCATCTGAAAAAATGTAGATCTTAGAAGATCCACTAAAGAAGGTTACATTTTCTGTTTCTACTGGTGAGGGCAGAAACAATACTTTCTATTTTATCAAAATGAGGAGAAAAATCCCTCAGCAGAATATTCTGGAATCCGTAGCTCTTTGGAGAAGTACGACATTTTCTATGGAAATCCGTGCTACACTATTAGCACAATATACAGATTAAAATACATGAGGCAGTTACGTACTCAAGGACATAATATATGCATGATGGAATAAAAAAGAAATGTCACTGTAGCACAAGTAAGTTAGAAGAGGTGATTCGTTTAAAATCTTTCAGATACGGGGGAGTTGGGGAGGGAGGCGTCTTTTATATCAAAAGGTCATTTTGGTCTAGCAGACTAGACCTATTCTGCTAGACAATCTGTTTTGCCCTCTACATTTTTTCCATTCTTTCAAGTCAATGTCTTTAGCACTCAAAACCAGGTGGAAGAAAATGTTTACTTTGGAACGTTAAATAATTGTTTTTTCATTCTTTTGCTTACAAAAAAAAAAAATTGTATGCAAAAATAGGTATATTATGAACACATACATGTATATAATGTACACATATATACATGGAATCATAGAATTATAGAGAATCATTTAGGTTGGAAAAGACCTCTAAGATCATTGAGTCCAACTGTTAACCTAACACTCCAAGTCCACTACTAAATCATGTCCATAAGCACCACATCTACACGTCTTTTAAATACCTCCAGGGATGGTGACAACCACTGCCCTGGGCAGCCTGGTCCAATGCTTGACAACCCTTGCGATGAAGAAATTTTTCCTAATGTCCAATCTAAACTTCCCCTGGCACGACTTGAGGCCATTTCCTCTCATCCTATCACTTGTTACTTGGCAAAAGAGACAGACACTCACCTCGCTACAACCTCCTTTCAGATAGTTGTAGAGAGCGATGAGGTCTCCCCTCAGCCTCCTCTTCTCCAGACTAAACAACCCCAGTTCCCTCAGTCACTCCTCATAAGACTTGTGCTCCAGGCCCTTCACCAGCTTCATTGCCCTCCTCTGGACACGCTCCAGCACCTCCATGTCCTTCTTGTAGTGAGGGGCCCAAAACTGAACACAGTATTCGAGGTGCGGCCTCACCAGTGCCGAGTACAGGGGCACGATCACCTCCCTGCTCCTGCTGGCCACACTATTTCTGATACAGGCCAGGATGCCGTTGGTCTTCTTGGCCACCTGGGCACACTGCTGGCTCATGTTCAGCCGGCTGTCAACCAGCACCCCCAGGTCCTTTTCTGCCAGGCAGCCACTCTTCCCCAAGCCTGTAGTGTTGCATGGGGTTGTTGTGACCGAAGTGCGGGACCTGGCAATTAGCCTTGTTGAATCTCATACAATTGGCTTCGGCCCGTTGATCTAGCCTGTCCAGGTCCCTCTGTAGAGCCTTCCTACCCTCAAGGAGGTCAACACTCCCACCCAACTTGGTGTCGTCTGCAAACTTACTGAGGGTGCGCTCAATCGCCTTGTCCAGATCATTGATAAAGATATTAAACTGAACTGGCCCCAGTACTGAGCTCTGGGGAACACCAGAGCTTGTGTCTGGCCACCAACCGGAGTTAATTCCATTCACCACAACTCTCTGGGCCTGGCCATTCAGACAGTTTTTTACCCAGCGAAGCGTACACCCGTCCAAGCCGTGAGCCGCCAGCTTCTCCAGGAGAATGCTGTGGGAAACGGTGTCAAAGGCTTCACTAAAGTCTAGGTAGACAACATCCGCAGCCTTTCCTTCATCCACTAAGCAGGTCACCTTGTCATAGAAGGAGATCAGATTAGTCAAGCAAGACCTGCCTTTCATAAACCCATCCTGACTGGGTCTGATCACCTGGTTGTCCTGTACGTGCCGTGTGATGGCACTCAAGATGATCTGCTCCATAACCTTCCCCAGCACTGAGGTCAGACTGACAGGCCTGTAGTTCCCCGGATCCTTCTTCCAGCCCTTCTGGAAGATGGGCATCACATTTGCTAACCTCCAGTCAACTGGGACCTCCTTGGTTAACCAGGACTGCTGATAAATGATTGAAAGTGGCTTGGTGAGCACTTCCGCCACCTCCCTCAGTACCTTTGACTTATGTGTGTCTAAGTGGTACAGCAGGTCACTAACCATTTCCCCTTGCATTATGGGGGCTTCATTCTTCTCCCCATCCCTGTCTTCCAGCTCAAAGGGCTGGGTAACCCAAGAACAACTGGTCTTACTACTAAAGACTGAGGCAAAGAAGGCATTAAGTACCTCAGCCTTTTCCTCATCCTTTGTCATTATGTTTCCCCCACCATCCAATAAAGGATGGAGATTCTCCTTAGCTCTCCTTTTGTTGCTCATGTATTTATAGAAACGTTTTTTATTGTCTTTTATGGCAGTAGCCAGATTAAGTTCTAGTTGGGCTTTGGCCCTTCTAATTTTGTCCCTGCATAACCTCATGACACCCTTGTCGTCCTCTTGAGTGGCCTGCCCCTTCTTCCAAAGGTCATAAACTCTCTTTTTTTTCCCTGAGTACATACATAGTATTTCTTATGTTTAATTATGAACCATTTAAAGTAATGGTATATTAACCTGATTAATTTGAATATGACATGGTGAACTTGATAATGTTTAGAAACAGTGGTCCTCATCCATTAGATTTTTAAATATCATTACAGGTGATCTAGACAAAATATTTTCCCCTTCTCATCAACTCTGGTATGACCATGTAATGCATTTTTTTAAATTATATGTACTTTAATAGAAATAAAGAAAATGTTTGAGAGATTTTTTTTAAGCAAAATAAGAAAACCATCCCTTGAATCCTTGCCTCCCCACCCCTGGTCACGCTTTTTTGTTTTTATTAGTATCCTATTAAAAGCAACTGCAAAAGGATTAATATTTTCATAGAGCTTTTATGTCAGTGTGTCCTCGTTTCGGCTGGGATAGAGTTAAATTTCTTCCTAGTGCTGTGTTTTGGATTTAGTATGAGAAGAATGTTGATAACACACTGATGTTTACAGTTGCTGCTACGTACCCCACTAGTCAAGGACATTCAGCTTAAAAAAACCCCAAAACAAAACAGGCGCTGGGGGGGAGCAAAGCCAGGACAGCTGGCCCAGCTGGCCAATGGGATGTTCCATACCATGTGACATCATGCTTAGTATATGAACGGTAGGCATGTTCCAGGAAGGAGCGATTGCTACTTGGTTATCGGTCAGCGCAGGTGGTGAGCAATTGCATTGTGCATCACTCATTTTTGTATATTCTATCATTCCCCCCCCCCCCCTTTTCTGTTCTATTAAACTGTCTTTATCTCAACCCACAAGTTTTTCTCACTCTTACCCTTCCGATTCTCTCCCCATCCCACTGGGGGGGGTGGGGTGGGGAGTGAGCGAGCGGCTGTGTGGTATTTGGCTGCCTGGCAGGTTAAACCATGACACAGCGCTTGCATGAGATCCCTACGGGGGCGACCCTTTCATTTACTTTATTATTTCTTTTTCCAAACTGAAAAAATGATGGTTTGTCTTTTCTTGAGGGAGACAAAGTCGATGGCTATATTGCCACCACTATTCTCAGCATTCTTGTGAGCAGGGACATTTCTGAAATTCCTATTTGGACAAAAAAAACCCCACAAAACCCAAACCCATGAAAATTCATTGTCAAGACATTTCCTGAGATACTATGTTTTACATACTATACCTTTCTACCTTAAGAGATTTAAAGCTGCATCTAATTTGGAAAAGTGAGATTGTATTTTATAGTGAAAGTTTCACAATACAGCCATGTGTCTCTAATGCCGATAAAGAATGATAGCTTTGTCCAGATGTCCAGATAGCTATACTACTCTTTAAAAATTGCTGAATTGCTTTTGAGATTAATTCATATATCTGGTACTAAAAATGCATGAAAGATTATGTCTGGCTGTTTTTTGTTTGTAAAAAAAATTCACTTAGCAGACCTGGCCATGATGTAAAAAGATGTTTCAACTCAATGTTTCAATATGATGAAAGATTGGAAACATTTTTCAGCAAGGACTAAACAGCTCCTAAAGCCCATTTTCATAGATTATAAGACAAAGCAAAATTATTATGATCTTCAGATCTGACCTACTCCTTGACAGACAATGAAATATTTCCCTGAATTAGGTCTTGCATGAATTAAACATAAATTTAAAAAAAACAAACAAACATGCTTTGAGGGTGGTTTTTATACTTTACAATACTTTCTCGTTCTGATTTCAACATTTCGAGAAATAGTGAATTCAATACATCGATTGACAAGTTGTCCTAGCAACAACATCCTCTTCCAAAAATGCCTGCTTTCTAATCTTAATTTATCTAGCCTCAAATTTAAGACTTCTAGCTTACAAAAACCCTGCTAAGCTGAAGAGCTTCTCAAAGTTTTCTTTCTCATAGCAGTGGCACCAGTACTGAACCCAGAGGCTACTCTGCTCCTGCCTGACATTTCTCCAGGCACGTGAGCAAGGCTGGCTCCAGCCTTTCTGCTCACAGTGGCTCTGCCTTCCCTGCAAGGCAGGGGTGCGCAAGGGAGCCCCTCGAGCATGGGTGCTCTTCTGGACGGGGGGAGCCAGCACAGCAAGTGCCTTCCAGCCTGGGGGCCAAGGATGCCTCTGCTGGAAATGGGGTCACATGGAGGGGTAGATGGTGTGTTCCCAGCTCTGGCTTGAAAATGTATGTGTTGCCGGGTCCCAGAGTGCAGATATTGTTCGGTTTTGTGATAAAAACTCTTCTAGGCAGACTGGCTGCCTGAGCCCAGCCGCTGGAGGGATCCACATTGCACGTGTGTACATATACATTCTCAGCAGCCAACCTCCACCTTGCTCGGGCAGAGAGGGGGACAGGGTGAGTCCCTTGGTGCTGCCTGTGTTTGTGCGAGTGCTCTGTGTGTCTGTCTGTGTTACCTGTGTGGCTGGCAATTTACTGAGCTGTCTATACTGAACAATGTTATGTGGTGTATACGTGTGCTCTACGGGCATGTGCCTGCTGGGAATATATGCTCAGCCTCCCTGATGGTTGGACCTGGGGGCACGGAGCTGCAGCTGCCTCCCCACTGCAAGATTTGGCAACTCCTAACCGATACGCCTGCTGCTGTGCTGGAGACTCATTTCCTGTGGACCCATCCAGTGTGATCCTGAGTGTTTTCAGAGCCACGGATTACAAGGACAGAGTTTCTGTGGGAACAGACTGCATTCATAAACACTGCTGAGAGGTAAAGTTAGTAACCTGTGAAGATTTTTTCTTGACCAGAATCCAGTCATTCTTCTGCCTCCACCTGCTTGTTCCCTCCTTCTGTAATTTGTGCATCATTTGAAAACTGTATAAGTAATTATTTTCCCCCCAAGACATTCATAACCTCGTTAAATAGCTTAGAGCCAAAACCTGATCCTTGTGAATCAACCTCCATAGCCGCTTAACAATGAGTGCTGTGTATAATTACACTGAGCTATCATGTAGATAACTTTTAATAGACTTTATGTATAGCATGCAGATTTTTTTATTGTTTCACATTATTTATCAAGATACTGTGCCATATCAGGTCAGAATAGAAATCCAAGAATATTACAGCAACAGTACCTTTACAAGTCAAATTTGTGTAAGTCAAAAAAGCCGTCAAGTTACTTTGGCAAGATCTGTTTTCCAGAAACCTGTGTTGATTTGCATTAATTAAATTACTCTCTTTTAATTCTTTATAAACGGAGTCCCATATGAGGTGTTTCTTTTTTTTTCCTCAGACTGATTTTATGATGACAAGCTTATAACTAAATAGGTTATTCTATTTATTCTTTTTTAAATATTGGCACAACATTCATTTTTCTTCCAGATGTTTCCTGAATGTCCTCCATATTTCAATACCTTTGAAAATCAACCTTGACAGTGTAGAGAACTCCTCTGACACTTCTGTTATAATTCTTTGATGCAAATTACATAGACATGCTGATGGTACATCCAAGTGAGAGGGAGAAAGAGCTTAACATCCTTCAGAATAACTTTTGTAATGGAAATTTTTTATCATCGACTATGATGGGACTATATTATCTGGATGTTTCCCAAAAGAGAACAGAAATACTGAAGGAAACCTTTTACTTTGTCCAATGATAATCATTGTGGATTCGTTATATTTTATTTTATTTCATGTTCAAACACAGAGAAGCCATGCCCCAAGCAGAAAAGTAGCCACATACTTTCTTTGCCGATTTGGTACCCTGGAAGCTTTGTGTCCATGACTTAGGACAGTGTGTTGGAACATCTTTGCCATGATGGGCACGGATGGGAGCGTTCCCAGGAGGCCTCCTGAAGCTCCACAGTCGCATTAGCCCACAGCCAACACATAGCAGGGAAAGGCACAGACATATTAATTTCACTAAGCAGCTGAAGGATTGCAATTACATTCAGCTCACTTCAATGTTTCTTTACTTTAACATTGTGGTTGGTCACATTTGCACTGGAACAAAACTGAAAAAGAAGCTGAATGAACAATTAAACAAAATCCACTTGATGGGTATCTTAACCCTTCTCCATCTACCCTAGACCTGAAGTATGTATTACTCCTATCCACAGTGTGGAAAGACAGCTCAACTGCATTGCTTCCAGTTACCCTGGCTTTATGTAGGCAAAGAGATTTTTTTTCCTCAAGTCTTTAATACTTTTTATTCTTCTGAGATGTTAACTTCTTATTGTGTTGATCAGAGGAAGTACATACAGTAACCCCAGGTGATTAAGCTCCATATTTGAACAGATAAAAGAGAAAGAGGGATAAAGAAAAAAGGGATAAAAGAGCTGTCTCTTCTCTTTGAAAAGAGAATGGACAGCTAGGGATTTATGTGTATTCTAGATTTAGGAGCCATTTTTTGTTCGCTGTTACAGGTTTTACTTTATTTTATATTAGTTTTTAATCTTAATCAGAAGTTTGTCTTTGTAAAATTTACAGCTATAATTAAAAAATGAAAATATTTGGAATATGGGAAAAATACATCATTTGGGTAAATTTGACTTTTTTCTTTCGACCGTGATTAAGTTGTTCAGTTATAGTTACAATATTCCTGACAGCAATGGTCTTATAAAAAACTAATTACAAACTGTTTACTTAAAATATTGTATAATAATATTAAAGTAAATTTCCTGTTAAAAAATCCAAATGCATCACTAATATTTTCCCAATATTTCAAATCCCTGTTTGCATTCTGGCTTACAAGTTTTCAACTTTTATGGCGCAGAATTATATTTTTTGGTGTGTGTTTTGTGATTAATTGCATCTGCAAAGCTCACGTCTGCTGATTGTTTACATCTGTAATCAGCTGTGCAATCAGACAACTAAAGGAGTTGAATATCTCAACTAGTTTACATGCACTTCCAAAAAAACCTGCAAGTGCAAGAGGGGGAAAGTATCGTGCTATCATTAGTGGGCTATAATCAAAGAGTTCACGGCTATGCTTGGACTTCAGAAAGGGGTATAACTCTGTAATGGTGAAATTCTTACTTCAAGCATTTTGGATACACAGACAGTTCTGCTTTTCTGGCGTGAGGAGCTCTGTGCACTCATGGTGGCTACTGATACCGAAGAGGATTCAGTGAGGTCTGAATTGCCATCTGGCTGCTGTGCAGTGATCAGTCGATCACTGACTGTATGCACATTTTGCTCACAGTTGTTGATACCTTTTTCCTGTCTTTCCCTTGAAAGAACATGACTAATGGCAGCTATTTTATCATGTAGAAGCTCTTCTAGCATAGGATAGTCTAGTTATTCACCCTGACTGCACATGGCAAGTGTGGCCCACACGATGGGTTGGCTTTGTATTTCCAGGAGTCCCAGTGTATTAGTTTTAATCTTCAACATCAAAAGTGGTTTGTGTTCAGATCACTAGGAATAACTGTGCCAGCATGACAGGCTGTAAACTGAGAAATCTGAGGATGAGATTCATTGTAAAACAAAGATCTAGGTAGCGTTTCCCCAAAAGACCCCTTGATGAGGTGACAAATTTTACCTTTTGACAAACAAATCTCAGGTTGTGTTTCGTTTAATTAGTAGAATGCACTTTTTCCCTTTCCACATTTGAAATGGCTTGTTGTTTTCCCTGGGTACCTTTTAGGTCAGAATCCGATATCAAAGACAAGGTCTTTATCTAACGCACAAGTGCAAACAACTGTGGTTACTTGGAATTCTTGGAATCTTTAGTTTTGAATAGATTGTCTAAAATTTTATCAGACATTTATTGGAAATTTTACTTACAAAGAGATGAGTTACTGAATAAAACAGATAAGAACAATAATTTTTCACTTTTTATACAGGTACTAACCTCAAATATTAAAAAATAAGAATAATTTGGCAAGAATAGTTGAAGGCTTTTTTTAATTATCAAGGCAGGTAGGATATTTATCCAGATGAACATTTGAAGAGAGCATTTATCTTAATACTTTTGGTGTAAACCTAACAGAACTGAAAAATACCGTACCAAGAAAGACACCTCAGCTGCGGAACCCAGAAGGGAAGATGGCATTTAATCGCTAGTATTAGAGTTACATATATGTTGATGACTTCTTACATTCAAAGATGAATTCATAAGAGCCATAGTGTTCAATCATGTCAAAAGTATTGATCTACTGTTAGGAATTGAAAACATATTTTAGTCCTTGCATTTAACTTTTAGCACATGCTAAACCCAAATGTTTGTATGTGGCAGGGGGAGGGGAAGAAGAAGGTAACGGGAGAGAGGGAGATGGGCTAAAAGGAAATTGCCTGCATATACTTGTGTGATGTACAGCCCATTTAACAGAGGATTTTATGAGCTGCAATTACCTGTACCTCTCATGAGAGATATTTTTCTTTCATTCTAGCCATCTCAGTCAAACAAGAAACGTATGTGGCACCCTTTTAGACTTATCACTACCACTGAACCAGGTAGGAAGACGGTATCATGATTTGTCATAAATCATCATAGTCTGCAGCATTTTTTTAAAATTTTCTGTTAATTTACATCAATTAAGTGTTGATGAAGATTGCCTACCATCATGGCATGGTAGGATTGGACATTTAGCTATAGAACAAATTCAGTGCAAAGCAGTCTTCCAGTGAAACCCAACCTTCCTGGAGTCAGAGGTTTGTCTAGTCTCTAATGTTCACTTCCCTCCTAGGCTTAGAAACAGCATGTCTGAGAAAATACATTTTACTGACACTTTTCTGAAGTGACTACTTTGTTCTGCAGTTACTTAGCTCTTATAAAAAAAAAACAAAACCAAAAATCAACCAACCAAAAAAAAAAAGCAACCCAACCCAACCCAACCAACTAATACTCTTGTGAAAAAGACATCTTAATAATAACCAACAAGGCCAATACTGTGGTAGTAACCTCAGTCGGCTTAATGGAAGGAAAAGTGTAAGCAGAAAGGTTTGTAAACTATTGAACTAAGAATGCAGGGAACTGTATAAAAATCATAGGCAGACTAGAACAAATAACTATGATAATTCCCGATGGATGGTCCCGGTCACATTTGTGAGAGGTTATCTCAGATGCTCAGTATGTAATCACTCACAGCTATACTCTCCTAAATGTGCAATCTTTGGTGTGGTCGTTATAGCAATTAGAAGCTGATATAATACGTGTCCAGATTATCTACAGAATAGCTAGATTGGGTACTGATACCACCATAGAAGCATGGAGATAGAGGTAGCTGTAAAACTTAGACCACAAGTGAGGTAAATATTAATGTAGTTAGCTTGCTCTGAAAATAAGGCTGCTTCATGTTAGGTGCTGTTATTTGCTAAACATCAGACTAGGTAAACTACACCTGGTTCAGGATCATTGGAAAAGGGAATGTAAACCTCCCTGTGAGGTGCTTATAGGAAGTGTTTAGTCCTTTAAGCAGTCTCTCTCTTCAAAGCAGAATTTATGGTGTAAGGGTTTACTTCCATTTCCTGGGGAAGGTTGATAATCTAAGTAAATGTCATTGAGAAATACCCTGTATTTATAAAGCCCATGGAGCTTGGAAGGAGAAGAACCAAACAGATCTCATAATCATAAATGTCTTCCACGTCCAAATTGATGATTCACTTGACTGAGAAGGCTTGGAGTCAACTTGGAGTTTTCTTCCTCCCTTCCTTCCTTCGTAGAGCTAGATTTGGCTGTTCACTTCCCTTCAGCAAAACTGCACACAGGCATGAACTTCACTAAAGGTAAAGCACTCTCTGCTAAGTTTATAGGGAATATTAATTTCATATCAGATACAGCAATGGTTTTAAGAAGTGCAGTTGGCAGCTATGCACCAGCTCCTTTCATCCAGATGTCAAAAAGTCCTTTGTATCTGAAGAGGTTTACAAGCTGTTCCTAATACAGTTGAGTCTTTACTAGAAAATCAGAGCTGAAAGGACCTATGCCTCATATACAATTTCACAAGCCACCTTCCTTCAACCATACCCACAAAAAATTAACAATAATTTGATAAGATAGCCATGGAATGTGTTTAGTACACGCCAGACAAATAAACCAATTTCCAGCCACAAATTTCAGTTATGTTACGTGCTCTGTAACTTTGATAAAATCATGACTAACCAGAGTTATATAACATAGGCTAAGGAAATACGACAGGATGAAATTACATGGTTAATAAATTTCCTTACAGTAAGATTTGCTTTAGAGAGGGGAATAATCCACCATGTTTTCCTGCCTCATATTGCACTGAAAAACCTTAGGTCACTTTCCTAATCTGTTTGGTTTAAAGAAATGAATGCCATGGGTTTTACATTTCAGATGCAGCCATCAGTAAGAACAATGTTGAGGGCCATAATCGATAAGTTTACAAGGCTGCAGTCATAGGCCACCAGGAAATCCATTTTGACTTAATCAGCTTTCCAATTTTTCAGGTAAAATATAGCACTTCTGGATCAATTCCAAGCAATGAAGACACAGTAATAAAATGATTTGATACAGTTTGCACAGTCTTACAGTTTTTAAATCAAGATGGTATTTTAGCAAAGATTAACATCTTGTGTACCCCATTCCTCCCTCTTTTTTTGGTTCTGCAATGAAAACTGTGCTCTCTCTACTTAAAACTGGCTTATGACATCCATGTCTCTGTGGATATTCTGCAGCAGGTTAAATGTATGAAATACTCCTATGTGATAAAACTACTGTTTGCTGAAACTACATTCTGCTACAGCAAAAAGACATTTCACAAGGTACAACGCTATTGAATGATTTTCAGCATTTTCTGAAAAGGGAAAACATTAATTTCTTTCTTTTTTTTTTTTTTTTTTTTCCAGTGTAGCACTTACCTTCTCTTTCTTGAGCTTACCTACCACAGTTCAGTGCTTGAGGTGCTGAGTGTCTCAGCTGACTAAAGAGCACGAAAAGCTGCAGCTGGGGCAACGGCGGAGAACAGCAGTTGTACTGGTATGTCACAGAGATGCTTGTTTGCATTTCTGGCAACGTATACAGAGAATTTTCTGAAAGTGAAGCCTAACTGCATTTCACGTATTTTTGTTTATCTCTAAAGTTCATCTGCAATAGAGAAAACTGTGAGAACAGAGATAAAATTTGTGAATCTGAATTTGTTATGCCAAAGCAATACTTTGGCTAACAGCTAGAAGTCCTTCTCCTTTTCCTGGTCTTGGGCACTTCCTCTGGGAGAATCAAAGGAGGCTCAGAATGGTTGATCTGTGTGTGTCTTCCTCTGCCTCTGCACGTTTCTACCCTGCTTTTGGAAAAAGGCATTAGGAATAGAACTATTTTGTGGAACTGTCATATTTACATTCTTCCTCAAACAAGCTGCATCTTTGTATGAGGAGCCCACAGCAAGTGTGTTTTTCTGACTATCAGCTGTAGATCTACGTGATCCCATATTAAACACTTCGTTTTTACAGAAAGGAGGATGACCTGGACAACGGACCTCTAGTTTGAAGTTCCTAATTCTTTGATTTTATCACATCTGAGTGCAAGTCAGCAGCTTCACCTGCAATCATTTGGACTGGATACTGTTACTATTAGACACATTGCCCACACCCTAGGTACGTAGGTAGTAATAATCAATTAAATTAATAGCAAGACATCCAGATGACACAGTGGAAACTGCTTTATCAAATCTACAGGAACTTAATTAAACCCCTGTTCTCCAACTTCCAAAGTTTTCTAAATGAGGAGGAGCTGCTGGCTATATAGTGTTATTGCTCTCTGTGAAATGAGTAGTAAATGACACCACCACAATACACTTTTTTAAAGTAACCATGATATTATGATCGTAAGAGTCCATTTCCAATATCCCCTTCTATGAGCAAATTGCTCTAGTTGCCATAGGGGTTTTGCTGACTTCAAAGAAATGAAAAATTCACTCCATCAATATGCAGTTTGAGCTAAAGATGATGCAGAAAAATGGTATGCAGCAGGTTTTTTAGTTGTCTTCAAGCTGATGACACACTCTTCCATTTTGTAGTTGTTCAACAAATCCAAAATTTTGAAGTCAAAACTGAAACGATTTCACAATCTTACCAGCATCTGAACTGAGGCTTCTACTGATATATTTTCTACATTTATTTGTGCTCTGATGCTCGTCAAAGGCGATTTACAAATCTTCTTTGATTCTGGATTCCAACCACTTCATTTTCTTTGGACCTTGGTTTTAAGAAACGTGCTTCAGGAGGTTGACTCTTATCTCTATAAATCTCAGTGCCTCATAACACAATGTCTTTGAATATGTTTCTG
Source organism: Calonectris borealis (assembly GCF_964195595.1). Lineage (NCBI taxonomy): Eukaryota > Metazoa > Chordata > Aves > Procellariiformes > Procellariidae > Calonectris > Calonectris borealis. The sequence continues at coordinate 140,566,450 of NC_134312.1, read as the reverse complement.
ACCTGGGTTTTGCTTCTGTTAAAGCAAAAATTTTCCCTCCATAAGTACGGATTTTACATTTTTGCTAAGGACAAGTGGAAGACTTGACTCTTCTGTTTCCTTTTCCTTCATTTCATTGGAGTGATTAGTTCTAGATGGTTTATACCACAGGTTGCTTCCTTGTCTCCAGCTCCTTTTGTTTTTCTGCATTAAATAATGCCCTCTCTGCTATTTTTTGAATCAAAGGAACCTTGGATATTGACAATGATCCTGTTAATATTTCGCTTCACGTTCCAGTTTCACATTGCAGATATTCTAGGGAAAGAGCTGCAAAGAGAGGGGTGAGAGATGAAATGCTTTCTCTCTGCTGAGGCTTCTTTTAATCATGAGAGCGAGCCAATTCCTAGCATTTTGAATATGATGGCTTAGACCCCATAGGTCAAAGAGCTGAAGAACTGGAGAGACCAACAGCCTTTCTCATGCTACCTCTTGCCCTCTAAAATCTATTTTTTTTTCTTGCACTGAGCTACCTGGTGTGGACACAGCCACCGGCACATTCAGTGAGCCCTGCTGCGAGGGCAGGCTCCTCAGCTCTTGGAAGTTCGGGTACAGGCTTTAGTTTGAGTTTTCGTCCTCCTTCTGTTCTCCACTTTAATAAGGCGATTAGACCCACAATTTGTGAAGTGTCAGCCAAAGGGAAGGTTAACATTAAGTGTTGATGACAGTCATGTTTCTCTTGGGACAGAGAAGTGTTCTGAGAGAACTCTTTTTCTCCACTCCAGTCTTTCCATTTATTTCCACTAATTTGGCAAAAAAACAGTTCTACCCTCTCAATGTCAAAACACAGGAAGTTCAGTGAAGCTACAAAGTGGTAAATTAGAAACAAATAAATGGAAACAAACTAATTAGAAAAAAAAGGTTTGTATTTTTTATTTATTTTATTTTTTGTTTAATATTATTCTAATATTAAAATATTAGAAACCAATACATTTTTCATATGGCCCACGGAATTGTGGAATTTAGTCCCTAGCTAGTGTTTGTGTCTAAATTTATCAACATAAAAACCAAAAAAGTAGATTTCTGTATGGATAATCAGTATCTACAGCTAGTAATAAAGCAGAAAATTTAAAGCTTCATTCTCTAATTGTGAAAGATATGGATGAATTTTAATGCAGTGGAAAATAATTTCATTTCTTCTTACCATGAAGTTTCTTGCAATTTTTTCTAATTTACCTAGTTTGGATTCTGTTGAAGACATTTTTTGGAATATACGCAACATGAGCATGATTCTGGGCAGAGGTTTCTATGGTTTAACTATAGCATTCTTTAGAAAGACATCTAATCCAAATGAGGAATGAACGTCTTGGCTTTTTCTGATCTTTATTTGTAGAAGGCAAATGCCACAGAAGTCAGACTGCATTTTGAAATTAATCCTGTTCCAATGCAATGAATTTTCACCTTAATATATTTGATGAAACTCCTGTTTATGTATATCTTTGCAACCTGGAAATTCTACTAAGATTAATCTCATTCGAGTTCCAGTAAAATGCAAAACCTAACTCACTTGTAAGGCAGAAACGAGTTTAAGTTCCAGTACAAGACTTTCTGCAGCACTAACTTGCCTTTTTTTTTTTTTTTAAAATATATTTTCATGGCTGAATTTCGCCCATCTTGCTGCACTGATCCTATTTTCCCATGGTAAAAACTTGGTCATTAAGTTTTGCCTTTATTTTGTGGAGGCTGGAATTCTTCTCAGGATATGCCTGAAGCACATGTTCTATATTAAGCCAAATAAAACTAAACATATCCTTAAAATTAAGCTGGTGCTTACTTTCTATGCTTAATAAAAATGAATTAAGCATGTGCTTAAGTATTTGCTGGGATTAAAGTCTGCTTGTTGAGATGACAGGATTTTTAAGATTACTATAGATGAAGAATTTGATTTTGTGTACTCTTTTTATTACTCATTCAGTCAAGAGAAAAGCTAACCACAACACTGATACTTACTTTAATAACAGTCAAATGGTTCAGCACAGGACGAGCAAGTTGGCCAACAGCAAGCAGTAACGCGCATGGAAGAGAATTTTACTAAAAGGAGGGTAAGGTTATACTATATAGCTCAGGTTCACAGGTTTCAGTTTGGGGCAATAATCTCACTGACAACTGTCAGTGGGATACTAAATGCATGGAAGAATAATTCTATGGGATAGAATTTACTCTTGAGTTAAGAAGTGATAGTGTTCTGACTATTAATTCTCAGCAAAAGATAAGGTTATTAAATTAGAATTGCAGGATATGCTGATCTCATCATGGTGGTCATGATGAAGTAATTCTGATTTTGTCAGTGATATATTTATTAATGTGTCCACATCTTTAAAAAGAAAATTCAAGACTTTGATGACAGTTCCTTCGAAGTAAACTGTACATGAGACACTATTTTTTGTAAAACTCCCCAGTTAAATTAAATATATGCAAAACTTTGAAAAAGTTACTAATTACAGCTTATTAAAGCTTGTTCTACCTAGTAACTTCCCTGATGGAATTCAGTAATTATGAACGAAGGGGATCCCAACAGGCACCTGTTTTACACTTGAAAGCTCAGAATTACTGCTTTACAGTAACGCTTTATGTTATGTAACATAAGTCAAAGGAGGAATTATATGGCGATATTTCTGTTATCTTGTCTGGAAAGACCAGAAATGGAATTCATATTGGATGGGATGGGTTGTTGTCACTGTACAAACACTAATGACTGCAATATCCACGGGCCTAAAGAAATAACATAATATGCAAAATACCTACGCTGCAACAATATTTACCCTTTTTTTTTTTTTTTCAAAAAAAAATGCTTCCAGATCCTTAGATGAAAAGCATTTAACTGCAAACCATTCTACTATATGTATTAAAAATCTTCTGGTACCATCTACGTCATATTTGACTGACCATATGGAATAAAATTTTCTTAATTTTTTGATGTATGAACAGACTACAGTAACAGAAAATAATAACAGTCTACATAAAAGATGTAAAAGTTGGATTTTTTTAAATTCAGTAGGAAAAAAATATAAGGAAACTCACCCTGAATACTGAAGGGTCTATGATTCAGTATTTTTTGTTCCTGACGAAAAAACCTTAAACCTAAAACAGTTAAACACCAGAAATGGCTAGAAAAGATTTTTGTGAGGAAGATCATAGATAAACAGATGATATTAAAAAAGATGAGGTCAGAAAAGTCTTCTCATAATACATGGAAATTCTCTTATTTGACATATTTCACGCTCTTTGTCTTTATGGAGTTTGATATTTTACCAAGATTTTGGAGTACCTTATGGACACTCAATTAGAAATTTAGTTTTTTAAATACTGAACACAATCATTCATTTTATAAAACAGTCATAAACCCTACATAATATAGCTTTCTTTAGACAAAGTAAAAGACATTGCTTCCACCATGTCATACATATACTTGTGGATTCCACCAAAACCTGTCTACACGTCTAGCATTTTCTAAAGAGACCCTCACCCTTGTCCTGACGAGATGCCAAAACCAGACAGAAGTAAGAGGGACAGATAACAACATAAACATTTTGTGGAAATTATGCTAGCCAGGAAAATAAATTTTAAGTATTTAAATAAACCAAAACCACAATTTCTGTATTTTAAAAATAGATAGCAAAACTCTCTGTAGGGAATTTGGCAAAAAAAGGGCTCAAGAAAGAGGTAAGAATGGACAAGTAAGGATGGCTTACAAAAAGGTATTTGGATATGAAGGAGTTAAGGCCGTAACTTTATCAGAATTGAAGCAGGGAGACAGGATGGATTCATTTCACAAGAATGAAAGGGAAGGCTACATGGCAACATGGAAAACAAGAAGAATATAAGGAAATGAAAGAAGGAAGATGCAAAGCATTTTGGTTAAACTGTAGGATCACATAACCTAGCTCCCAGCAGACAATCACCATGCCAAAAAAGATAATGACAGAATTATAGAATAATGGAGGTTGTAAAGGAATTCTGGAAGTTGTCTCATTCAGCCCCCAAGAAGAAAACAAAATAAGAAAACACAGAAAGTACAACAAAAACCTTGCAAATAACTGCAAAAAAAAATGACAACACAATTCAAAGGGGAATAGATGGGCAAGTACAGGATAAGGAAATGGATAAACAAATTGATAGCAATAACTGTATCAAAAACAATGTAATGGGATAAAAGCCAGTCCGGAACAGATTTCTGGTTAAGATCTAAACAGTAAGTCATTCAAGTGGAAACAGAACAAGAAGCTTCCAGTGCAGTTACAATAAATTGTCTAAATAGTTTCACAATATTCCCAGAAAACATTATGATGTGCAAAGAACAAGGCTGGATTCACTTTACAAGACGAAATGATGCTTTAATTTAGCATTTATCATGAGGACAAACCATAAACATTCCAGTCAACTTTCAAAGGTACTGTGTGGAAGACTTGGTGTTAACAGGATTTTTATGCTCTAGTTTTGAGGAAGAGAGGAAAAGATGCAAACCAATCATAAAACCGTAACAAAATTTCATTCCACTTTCCTGATATCCAGTCAAGTGCATGTTCATAGATTTCAGGCATTAATCATATGCTGGTAAACCAAACAGTTCTGGTTTGAAATCCTCCATGGAGTTCAGCAGTAGTGTTGCCTCCTTTTTAAGATCTGGATTTAATTTTTCATCTGGAATCATAACCACTTGCATTCCTGCTGCAAGGGCTCCTTTGACTCCAAGTGGTGAATCTTCAAACACAAGACACTGAGAAACAAGGAGGTGAGGGGAAAAAAATAGAGAAAAATGTTACTATGAACTTTTAATCTTTTGTTTTAAAAGAGAGAACGATCCCAAACAAAACTTAGTAGGAAAGCTAAATTCAATTCCTGGCTTAGACACCCCTAATTAGAACAAGGGCAAACCTCTCAATTCGAACATCTGCATGGTAATTAACCTTAAATTCATTTCAATTCAAAAAAACATCAACATGCATACTTAAATCCCAGCAATTGGTTATCCAGATGTTCCTAAGTGATTTGTTTTATAGGGATGGGTTTAAGCACAAGCTTAAAGTAAAGTTAAGCAAGTGCTTAAATACCTTTATAAGCAGGCAATTTAACTCTTCAAGACCAACTTTACAACCTGCAAAATGACAAAAGCAGTGCCTTCACTTACACGTGTGGCATTTCCTACATACACAAGAGGGGGAAGACTACACTACCTAGGTCAATATTAGGACTTTGGATGAGGGGAGAGTAAGACAGAAGTCGCTTGTCAGAAGAGTGTTGTCGAATTCATGCTCTATTTGCTTAATTCTTCCAAAGCAACGGTGAGAAAGAAAATCAGCAATTATATTGGAAGGTTACTTTTAGAGAAGAGACAGTTTAGTCAGGTAAAAGTTCCATGTCTTAAAATAGTCACAATCATTCAAGATCACAGTTTGGAAGGAAAGTTGTTAAAAATAATCAATATATTATTTATGTGAATTTTGTAATTTAACATCAGAATATTGAATAATATATATATATATAACATAAATATATAACAAATCATCTAGTCTGAACTTTTATATAATAAAAGATAATGCTTCTGGAGTTCATTCCAGAATGTATATAATGAAGCATCTCTTCCTGATGCTTCCTGATGCTCTTCCTGATTACCCAGTCTTGAGTTTGAATTTTTGGTCATGGACAATCCAAAGCAACCTGTGGCATCCAGCCATTTCAAAAATTCTGACCTACACTGAGAAGTGGTTTCTAACACTTCTGCAATTCAGACTGCATTTATTATCAATATTCTTAGCACGCTACTACTACTAATACCAAAATTATTGCCACAAGTAATTTCAGTAATTCAACACAGATGTTGGGATGGTTAGTGCAATTTTCCCTACACCCTTCAGACAGTGCAGCTCTGCCTTATCACAAATTTCTCTCTCATGCCCATTACGCCCTTCTCTACAGTCATTATCGATCTACCAAATCCCTTCCTACATACTCAGGATGGATTTTCTTATCGTTTTCTTCACAACACAATAGACTGTGGCAACTAATACTGAATGGGTGAGAGTAATGATTTGCTAAACTTAGTGTAACTTTTGACTGAATCCAGATGTGACACACTGGGAGAACATACAACAGCATACTGCATCTTTTAGGCTCTCTAACACACAACTACTTCACCAGGGAAGATCAGGGATGCACAACGTTTCTCTGTTCTGGCTGTGCTCTAGGAGAACCAAGTTGCAACTTTATTATGTTCAAAGAAAACATTTTTGCAAGATGTATTAAATGTCTGCACTATATACACCCATCTGTATCAGAGACTGTGGAAGAGGGAACGAACCCTTTCTTTCTGTTTTCTTTTCTTTTTAAAATATTGATTCTTGCCTGTCAACATGTCAGCAACCACGTGGAGTCTGCTAAGAGAAAGTAAGAGGTGCTTTCTACCTTGCATGTAATAAAGTAAAACTTAATGATTTTTAGTGAGCCAATGGAATCACACCTATCTCTTTTGTGCTCATTTCCTATATACAGTCACTGAATTCCGGTTTGAACAATGTGATATTTTCAAATGTCGATTATTATCACTATTACTAACTACAAATATGTAACCAGCTGATCCTGCAAAGCTTGGAACAATTGCTTTTAGAATGGAAGTACAGTTCTGCCTACAGGTTTTGTTCTTAACAATACCTTAGTTTGTGACCCTAAGCACTCTGAGGACTCTGAGGACAGGAAATGAAACCCTGACAGGCTTTGCCTTTTGAAGAGTAAGCTTAAATGTTGCACAGAACAGCATTATCAAAGCCTTTCAGAAACCTCTTCCAATGCAGCCCATACAAAGAAATGTACTTCACTGCTCTGCCTTGAAAGACCTAACTGACTTCCATGATGTCACTAAGCTTACTGTACGAGAGGAGCTGACAATTATGGAAAGCAATATGCATAATGAAAAGCTTAACTAATTCCCTGGAACTAGAAGCAATTAAAATTCTTAATTACCAAAGAAGCCAGGCAAATGACCCATAATTACAGTGGCTTTAATGTTACAGGAAATGTGTACTATGTCTTCCTCCAGTCTTTCTTGCTACTGACACTTACTGTCAACAGCACAGCAACATTTTTAATGGATGACGAAAGGTTTACAGAGGTTCACATACAAAATGGATTTATTAACTTTGCTGCACAGAGATGTTATAAACTGTTCACTGTCCTGGCCCACCCACATACTAAATTTAGAGATATGAAAGCAGCCAAGTTCTTTGCCATTTTGCATAAGTATTGCAACATCAGCATCACTCCAACTGAGAGAGACAGATGAGATTTATACAGACTTCAGCTGAGATTCTGGCTGCTTCTCTGCATCATTTCTAAAACTTGTGTCACTGATCAATACTACTGCTGTGAGATCTCTCAAAAGGTCATACTAATATAGGACTTCGGAATGAACTGGATGCTTAAAAAAGTAAAGTAGTAAAGCATACTAATTTATATTTCACTCCATGAATCTAGAAAAAGAAAAATTAATCACTTAACGAAAGGAAGAAATATTAAAATCACTGCAGCACCTCATTACCTCATCTTCCTACATGAAATTTAGGAATCTAAGAAAAGAGTATTAGTTAGGCCCTTGGTATGTTCAGCAGGCCCTCTCCAACCTATCTACTGTAAATGTCTAGATGGAATATTACGTAACAGGGATATCCGTAAGTGTTATTGCTGTTAGTGATAACCAAGAAGTTTGGAAGAACAAACGATTAAAATCAGTTTTGAAATGAAGATTTTGAAAAACCTGTGAAGACAATATGTATGCACGGGGAGTGCTTATCGAACAAATATCCTTGACCACATATGACACTACTGTATCAAGTCTAAAACAGAATGAAGGATGAGACTAAAGATGGCGTAATTTATACACATAGAACTCATCTGCAAATTAAACACTACCATCTATTGTTCTATAAAGAAAGAACAAAAAGAAAATTTTCATCATCTTTAAAATGGGTAAATATAGTCTCAAATTCTTTCATATTGTATTAGAAAAACCTTCTGTTTGCTGGTTCTGGTCTGGTCTGATTAGGCCCTTAATTTCAGTGAAAACATTTGCAGACACAGGGATTAAACCACACATTTTAGCGCTTTGTCTTTGAATCAGAGTTCTTACTGATAAGAGCATCGAGTATTTCATTCCCTTTGATAAAAAGAGTAGGAAGAAAAGGAACTGAGTATTTGTTAACTCCTTCCTTTTCTTCTCTAAACATTTTCTTTTAATATATTATTATTTTTACATTGTATCCCCCATATGCTCCATGGGAAACAGCTACTGTGGAATAAATGAATAAATATTAAACTTCAGTTTTCATTTTTTTTCTGTTATCACTGTAACATTTACCTTATGGTCTGTTCACACTGAAGCCAACACGGTTAAGTCTTTCACTGGGCAAAATATACTTAAGAAAACTTCAGTAATATTGAGTCTTACACAAGAACTAAGTTAAAACTACTCTGCCTTCTGAGGAACCACTGACAGAATGACATTCTGGGACAAAAGTGGTTAAAAAATAAAGAATAATAATTAATTCTATTCTTCCCTCCTGCTGAATGAAAGCAAAAAGGGAAAACTGGAATTTTGAGGTTTCAAATCACAGTTTCAAAAAGGGCTGGTAAGACCTATGAGAGGTTATCCCACGATCATTCTCCAACTTCTGAACAGGACTAGACTCGTTCTGTGCTCGGTGAGTAAGAGACAGTAGAAGATTATTGTATCTTCTGTCCTCAAATGACACAGAAACATTTGGTATCAGTATGTGACATACTATGTTTGGGGCTTCTTATGGACTGCATATTATACTTCTGTAACTTCTTTATCGTTTTCCTATCCTTTGATATACAAAGTATCTAGGAACAAGAGTGTCGTGGTTTAACCCCAGTTGGCAACCAAGCACCACACAGCCGCTCACTCACCCTCCCCGCCCCTCCCCCGGTGGTGTGGGGAAGAGAATCGGAAGGGCAAAAGTAAGAAAACTCATGGGCTGAGATAAGAACAGTCTAATAATTGAAATAAAATAAAATAAAATAATAATAATAATAACAACTTAAAAAATTGTAATGAAAAAGAGAACAAAAAGAGAGAGAGGAACAAAACCCAGGAAAAACAAGTGATGCAACCGCTCACCGTCTGTCAACCAATACCCAGCCAGTCCCCGAGCAGCGATCGCTGCCCTCCAACCAACCCCCCCCAGTTTATATACTGAGCATGACATCATATGGTATGGAATATGGCCGGTTTGGGTCAGCTGTCCTGGCTGTGCCCCCTCCCAGCTTCTCACTAGCAGAGCACGGGAAGTTGAAATGTCCTTGCTAAGTAAGCACTGCTCAGCAACAACTAAAACATCAGTGTGTTATCAACGTTCTTCTCATCCTAAATCTAAAACACAGCACTACACCAGGTACTAGGAAGAAAATTAATTCTATCCCAGCAGAAACCAGGACAAAGGGGAAATGTATTTCTGGGTGACCCATTTACCACCAGAGTTACTTAAACATTATTGAATAAATGGATTTTAAGCAGCTACAGTATTTGCAATTTTGATCTCCCACTCTCTGAAGAATTAAAAAAAACAATAATGAAATAACTTGATGAACGTTTCTCTCCTAATGTTTGGACTTACACTCTTTCCAGAGATAGTTGGGAAAGGTCTCAGTAGCAATAATGAATTACACTTCATTTTATTTTAAGGACATATGCCAATTTGACTAGCCAGGGATAACAGAATCATATTAAATACATGTTTAAGTCATGCAGCTTACAGCCCCACGACTTAGTTCCATTAAGGAAAATGAGGAGCAAGCCAAGATGTTTTTAAATGCTATAACAGATGAACAATCAAGCTGGAAACTTATAATCAAATGAATTAAGCATCAGAGTATCCAGAACACTAACTACCAGCCACCATTCTTTGTGATTCAACGATTCACATTAAGAACTGTTTGGAAATTATACGCACATACGCTTTTTAATTCAGATTTTTATTAACTCGCTACTAGGAGTACGTTGTAGACCAGTACAAGAATCAAATTATTTATCAGAAGACTTATAAGATAAAACCAAAAATCATTAGCATAATTTAAAAAAAATGAAAAAAAAAAAGGAAATGTGTTACATCTGCACATAATTAGGTCACCCTGCATTTCCAGCTCTTGCACAAATGCCACTTTACATTTCAGCCCACACCAGCAGCTACTCTCTCACAAACCAGTTCACAGGACGCTATGTTAAGGTGGGCCAGAAGGAGTAAAACGGTTTGGATGGGGAAAAAGGATGAGAAATTTCAAATTTCTTGCTTGTTTTCAAGACTCGATCAAGTGAAAGAAAGTGCTTCTGTGAGTGACAGTCAGACCCAGACACAGCGGCTCTGTGCGGCAGGGAGAAGGTCACATTTACATGCGGGGTTACTCTGATCATTCCGGATGGCTGGAGCACTCTTTTCACAGAGGACTGTGTGTTTAGAGGACAGCACACTGGGAACTTTGTATGGCAACTCGTGTTACAGGCCTCAAGAAATTCCCAGGCATTTCTGAAACAGTGTCCAATTATCCCGGCAGCAGAAATCTAACTCAATCAACTGCAGCTTGGATTAGCCATAGAAGAGTATTGTTCTTTTATGGAGAACACAAGGCAAATACTCAAGATGCTCTCTACTGAGGCTACTCATATTGCGTAACATGCTGGGGTTTTATGCTACTTATCTCTGAAAGTGGCCTAAAAAGGAATTCTGTGCAATGAAATAGTTAATTTGTGCTGCCTTCCCTTCTACACAGAAGCACCTTTACTAAAACCACTGACTTTCTTCACATGTAATGACACAACGTGACACAACATATTCAAGTAACTGCACCTTGCATGCAGAGCTCAGAACCATAGGATAATCTATACTGGAAGGGATCCCTGGAGGCCATTTCGAAACACCCCTACTCAACGCACGTCCAGCCAGAGCAGGTTGTTCAGGGTCTTGACCAGGAGAGCTTTGAGTATCTTCAACGATGCAGATTCCACATACTTCGCTGGCCAACCTGTTCCCATATTTCACCAACCCTATGGTGAAAATGGTTTTCCGAGCATCTAGCAGTAGTTTCTTGTGCCTGTTGCCTACGACACCATCACTCTGCACCTTGGAGAAGAAGCTGGCCCCATCTCATGAGCAAACACATCAGAGATACGAACCAGATACATCCAAAGGAGGAGGTGTTTCGATGAATCCAAATTCTAAGTCCCAAACTGAAACTGGAAATAGGTATCAGAAGTATTTCCTGTATAAATGCAATGACCTTTTTGCCACAGGGTATGTCTATGAAGTCGTAGGCGCAGCAGAGCAGGCTGACGACGGGAGGTACCCTGCCTGTTTTGTGTAACTGGACAGCACCGCTTGCCTATGACCAACTCAGCAGGTGCTGCAGAAGGCAGCTGATTCTCATGGAGCAATCCAATTTTTTCAAGCGGCATAATTTTTTGGCAATAGTTTCTTTTTGTTCTATAATGTCTCCTTGACTAGTGTTATTTTCCCGCACAGAAAGACCAGCCTGCATACTGAAATGTACCTTAACCTGATCTAAACACCATCTTAATTATTGTATAATCTTTGACAGAAGTGTTAATAACAACCCACATATGCTTCAGACACGAAGTCATTTCCTAATTTCTTCAGTAAAGAAAGAAAGGATGAGAAGAGACATTCACCTTTAACAGGTTTTCATTGGGAGTGAAAAAAAGTCATGGAAAAGGTCTTTTTTTTCTCATTCAGTACAAGCTTCGCATTGAACCGTACAAAACACAGTGTCACCAGTCTGGATTGACTTGGGGAGATGTAGTTGTGTTACACTTTAACTCTTCATGATCAGCAAGAAAAGCAGTTTTCTTTCAAACTTCAAACAGCTGAAAGTTATCTGTTAGAGAATATTTAAGATTAATAGCATAGAACTCCAAGCACGAAGCCACGAACTAGCACCTTTAAGTAAAACAAACAAAACACTAACAAAATTCTAATTATAATTTTCTACACATTTCAGCTACAGGAAACAAATACTTATATTAAAAATGGCAATTCTCTGTTCTCAATATAGATTTTCTAAGAGGTAGGTGGACAACAAAGTACAAAAGTAAGTTGCAAAAAATATTAACTCCTAATTTGTTGAATTTGGGTAAACACCTGAACTGAATCTTAAAGACCTTCTGTTGGAAATTGGCTTTTGTAACTTTTAAAATAAAAAAAAAAAAACCATTTTTTATAACATTGCTTGGAAGAATAACTTAATAGTACTGGCTTCACAAAAAACAAGAGAATGAAAGCAGGAAATTAAAAGCTGGTTTTACTCCAGTACAAACCAAAACCAAGAACAAATCCTAAAATCTTTAAAAAATGTAGTATCTTGGAGAGAGTCACACCTCATAAGAGGGTTAAAGAAATGGAAGAGCCAAAGACGAGGAAAAAACTTAAGATAATCAGCACTAGGAAGAACCATTAGAATCTGAAATAAACACACTATTTTGAAAAAGGAAATAAATTAACATCATAAAGAGATACAAATCGGTAAAGCTTCAGATTTCGAAACACAATAGTACAAAGGTTTGACTCTGGCTCATTTCGGGGGACGTTTGCTAAAACAGAATTACTTCAATATTTTCTTTTGAACCCATTGATATTCAAAGTACTATTTCCACTAAAATATGAACTTGTAAAATAACAACAGTATTAACAGTAATTGTTATAAAAATCGTCTGTTACATCTATGCAAGGATAATATATGGTTCAATTTAATGTATTTCCATGATATGCCATTAGATTAAATTCCATGTACATGTTTAAGACAAAAGCAAAAGTGACCAAATTAGACAATTTTCTCCAAATCAGGCTCCTAACCTGTTCCTAGGAGGCAGTTTCAAAAGCAGCTGAGCCACAGTAATGGTTTGCTGCCTATGAAAGGTTGTTTCTTCCTTCTCTTTCTTTAATCTCCTGTTAGCCGGTGTACGCTTCCATCTGTCTCCTAGTGATGGGTGTTGTGTTTCTGTGCCCTTCTGTGAATGAACTCTGTACCCTAATAGAAAACTATTCTCCTATTAGGCTCATAAACTGGAGAACAATCAGTGAACAGCTGGGAGTGAACAGGAAGACTGAAGAGGAATATAAATCCTCCTTTTTGGGCAGTGTTTAAATCATAATGGGGTTCATCCCTTCAAAGTATAGTCTTATTCCTGGCATGCCTTGCATTTGCCTAAAGCAGACCGTATGTGTAAAACCACAAAATGGCTGTGCAAAGTTTTGCAGAACCTGCCCTTTCAACACAAGCCCAACTGTGGGCATGGGATTACGGTTATGAACATCGCAATTCCACATTACATGAAATGCCTCATTACATCGATAATCAGATCTATTTAAGTAACTGCCCTCATTATTTCAAAAGATGATTTCTCAGCCTCTTAGTTGGCAAAGCTGCTTTGACTGTGCAGGCAAACAGAGCTCAGAACTCAAAATTTCTTACATTTTCTCTACCTGAGAAAGTATTTGTGTGCTAAATACAGTATTTCTAAAGAACATGAAATCTACCATCAAAAGTAACAGAATTAATAATAAACACCATAATTCTACACATACTATGTATGATATACCACTTTTGAACTATTTATTATGAGAAATAATGAATTCCATGGAGAGCACGCTCCTAATCCTGAATGAGGGATTAACTTCAAGTGCACAGCAAGATCTACTAGAGCAATACAATTATTATTGGTAAAAAAAATGTATTAAGAGTAAAGTTAAAAACAAAATGTGAAAGTTATTTTTTTAAGACTTCAGTAGAGAAGTAATCTCTTTCACATTAATCTCTACCTTGTTTTATCAGCTTGCTTTGTTTATTTCAGGGAAGCAATAACAACCCAAGTATTTCAAACTATGAAAACTGTAAGATGGAAAGCCAGTGAATATCAAGCAGTTTTATGTGAATCAATCATTAAAACAGACTACTCCTCTAAAAAATTTCTTTCCACTGTAAACTCCAAGTTTAAATGTTTCTATAAATGCGAAAATTAATACACTCTTAAAATGAATTCACATGTAGAAAGTTATTTAAGTCTTAACCTCCTGTTGCAATACATTTCAAAACACTTCTGTCAAAATTCCCCTAGTAATATCATCTAGCTATTTAAAATACTGTATGGAAACACTTTTTTTTTAAATGCATTGATGACCCACAGTTATCAAGCTGTGCCTGTTTCTCTAGTAGACCAGCTCCACCAGATAAGAGAATGCTACTAGTCGCCTCAAACAAAGGCTATCAGTTCTTATTTTGACTCAAGCATGCTTAAAGGCAGAATAACAGGTCATTTTCAGTAAAAGGACTGAAAGAGGGCCTAAGATGTAAGTGAACATTTCAGAGCAAACAATGAACAAAAACAGAAAAACATGCTTATTTAACTCTGCGTAGGTATGCATGTGTATAAATACATGGTGTATATATGGTCTCTACAGATAGTCTCTTCCTCTGTGGCCTAAGGCTTATTCAGTTTAATATATATTAGATTAATAACTAATACAGCCATCACACTGGCTTAACATTAACATTAGTTTGGGAATACCAGCCATGGTATCAGCAACTACTAACTATGCTTGTCACACAACTTCTGCCATGAGTAATTTCTTTCGGGTACTTAGTTCTTCAAAGAAACAAGTTTATCATTACCTGGGTTCAAACCAGCTTTTTCTTAATATAATTTTTATTTAAAAAACTCTCATCTGTATATTTCAATCAGAAATAATGTCCAGATGTCAACAGGGTATAAAGCCGACAGATGGCAGACTAATTTAAAAGGAAAACTATCACCTATAGGCCTGCAAAGTCCTCAAAACACTGCAACAGGCCATATGCTTAAGTGAAAACTACTGGCTCATCCAACACAATAATGATTTTATATTAAAAGTAAGAATCACCACCTACCTAACGAATCCACTGATCTGAAGTATCCTGCATTTGCTTACCTTCAACAGCTTGAGTGAGTCTTTGGAAAAGGGATGAGGGTTGATTTCCTGTTTAAACTAAACGTGTCCATTTCTCTGCGATTGTTGGAATTGTTACTCTAAAGCTTGCTGCCATGTTATTGTGCTACTATGTTACAGATTATAGATGCCCACACATAATACACATACACACTCACACAGAAAATAAGCAAATGCTACATAAATCTCATATAGACTCACAAAATCACAGGATCCCAGGATGGTTGAGGTTGAAAGGGACCTCTGGAGGTCACCTGGTCCACCCCCCTGCTCAAGCAGGGACACCTACAGCCAGTTGCCCAGGACCAGGTCCAGACAGTGTTTGAGTATCTCCAAGGAGTGAGACTCTATCACCTCTCTGGGCAACCTGAACCAGTGCTCGGTCACCCTCATGGTAAAGAAGTGTTTTCTGATGGCCAGAGGAAACCTCCTGTGTTTCAGTTTGTGCCCATTGCCTCTGGTCCTGTCACTGGACACCACTGAAAAGAGCCTGGCTTCGTCCTCTTTGCATCCACCCTTCATGTATTTACATACATTAATAAGATCCCCCCTGAGCCTTCTCTTCTCCAAGCTAAACAGTCCCAGCTCGCTCAGCCTTTCCTCATACGAGAGACCCTCCAGCCCCTTAATCATCTCTGTGGTCCTTTGCTGGACTCTGTCCAGTAACTCCATATGTCTCTCGTACTGGGGAGCCCAGAACTGGATACAGTACTCCAGGTACGGCCTCACCAGTGCTGCATAGAGGGGCAGGATCATCTCCCTCAACCTGCCGGCAACACTCCTCATCATAAACCACCTTTGCCGCAATGGCACATTGCTGGCTCATGTCAACTTGGTGTCCACCAGCCATCATAATTATCTTTTTTTCTGAAAGTATGCTTTCCTTTCCTGTTCAGAAGTGTGCAGCCACACTCACTGGTGCAGTGACAGATGGTACTGTAATGGAACTTCTAAATTTAAAGGTATGAATGACGAATGTGCAAGAAATACAGACAAAACATATTGCTAAGTGACCATCAGAGAACCTATGATGAGAATATAAACCACTCCATTAAGAAGTGTCTTAGTCACCCCAATACTGATATAAATGCATTTCTTCCCAGTTAAGTCAAAGGCAAATTGCCTTCTCTACAAATGCTTGCAGTCAACTTACAAACAAGCACCTGAATGAGAGTTAACATGCTTATAACACATAGTTATTTTGGGAAAAAAACTAAGTCGTCTGCCCAAGCACAGGCCACCCCTCTTTTCTTCTTTTTAAAATTAAATTATGTGTATTTATATATTAGTAAGACTACCGTGGCATACCACAAATAGTGATTTTACATTGCCCTAACCATCACAACACATGACCTGAAAGAAACCACCTCTAATACAGCAACACGATCAGTTCAGGGATAGACGCTGCCACGGGTATGGCCAAGAATCTGGATAAATTGACAGACAGCTGAGTGCTATGAGCAGCATTTTGCTGATAACTGGGAAGCTTCAGCTCCCAGATAGTACATAAGGATTCCCTGGGGAAACCACACTGCAGCAGGTATGTCAAGGTGACAAAGTATCACTGCCACACAATCCACTGAAAGATATGTTCTGGCTACCAGGTAAAATATGCTGTGACTACAAAAACAAAAGGAGGATAGGCTGTCAGGCGAAGAAGCAAAAGAGAATCTCAAACACCATGATTCAGTATACAGGAAATATCTCAAGTAATTTTTCCCCCATTTTCTTCTGATTAGAAGTTGTAGTGTTTTCTCTCTATTATGTTTAAAAACTTTTCTAATTGATTTCAACTACTTCTAGTGAGATACAGATAAGATTCATTACTAAATAGAGAAAATGTATAAATCAGATGGCAAATATGTCTAAAGAGTGAGGACTGACATTGCTTATCCATACATAAAGATTGTCTTGGGGATATATGTTCTGGATTTGCGGGTATTGAAGGTGTAGATAAACACAATTGTTTCGTATTCTTCAAAGGTTTGTAAGTTCTAGTCTTAGGAAGGAAAACAAGTGAGAAAAGACACTAAAACTTCTATTTTCTCCATTGACCCTGCATCTGCAGATAAAACACTTCAATACTTTCAAAGCCATAGAGAACAGTCTCCTCATTGATAAGTAAAGCAGTAATTTAACAAGTAGTTCTATGGAATATCAAGAGATAATGGGTTAAAACCAGAAAGAAACAATTACGCTACCTAGAACTACTGTTACTATAATCTCAACCAGGTCAAGTTTTAACTTTGTTACCAAAAGAAACAGGAAGAGAATCTTACAAAATCAAGTGACAAATGTCTTTTTGAGCTTCTTCAGATTACCAGCATCTTGCATCTAGATGGAGAGCAAAGATGTTGCTCATGACACTCTAAATGCTTTCCTCAATGAGGTGTTCTTTTGCTTAGCAGTGGCAGTACTGCAGGCTGCCAGTCGAAGTTCTTCACTCCCCCGTGTTCTCCTACTTCCCTATCAACTAAAAAAGTTTTTTCTCCCTGCTTCAGGTGCCTTCCTAACTACCCTCCTTGGAGAAAAGGAGCACAGCTTAGATAGACAGTTTTTAATTAATAAGAATCTTTCCTTCTAAATCTTCTGCGGTTATGAAACATCTCATTACCAATAAATCCAAAGAGCACCTATGGAGCATTAGCAGTTAAAATTGCCAACTATGTTTCTACCGAGAGGGATCTGTACATTTTCATATCTAGAAATATATATATATATAT
Source organism: Calonectris borealis (assembly GCF_964195595.1). Lineage (NCBI taxonomy): Eukaryota > Metazoa > Chordata > Aves > Procellariiformes > Procellariidae > Calonectris > Calonectris borealis. The sequence goes on along the minus strand of NC_134312.1, from coordinate 140,548,689 downwards.
GCACACACATATACACACACGTTAGTTTATGCAATAGAAGTGCTCATCTGCACACAGGAAGCATGGCAGGAGCAACAACGGCAGGTGGGGGAGCCCGAATCACACCCTGCCCCGCTGCTCCCAGGCACACCACAGCAGCCATCAGCCTACTAGACGCTCATCCCTGTGCTGCCCGATGGGGCAGGAGGCCCAGGGTCAGGGGGAGCCCCAGCAGCCCTGCGAGGGCAGTGGAGGCCCCTGGCCCAGCCACCCCTGGTGCCACAGGAGCCCGCAGGGGGCCCCGGGGCAGGGCCAGACCCACCCAGATGCACCAGCAGGAGAGGCTCCTCGGCTCGGGGCGCCCTGTGGGAATGGGGACAGAAGGGGCTGGTGGGGTGCGAGCAGGGGCCATCAGTCCACGTGCCTGCGCCAGCCAGCGCAGCCTGTCCTGTCTCCTCTAATTAAACTCCACTTCTGACGGTTTTCCTGGGCAAGGGCTTGCTATTGTGCATGCACACGTGCGTGGAGTGCCAGCCCTGCCGCGGGTGCCCACAGTGCAGCACCTGCAGCGAGGGTGGGTGTGCAAGGGAGCGTGCAAGTGCTAGTGAAGAGCACGCTGGACTAGCTGGCAAGTAGGTGAAGTGGCCTGGGAGTCGGGCGTGTGTCTACAGGCGAGAACACAGGCAGTGCTGGCTCTTGGAGGGACAGGGTAACCCTGGCCAGCTGCTGCAGAGACCCTGGGGTCTGGGGCTGTCCGAGAGACCCATCCGTGTGTGCACAAGACTCTCTGTGGGAGGTGATGGGGGGGGAACACAAGGATCCAGGACCACCTGATGGGCTGTGTCTAAGCCATCCACTGCGTGGGTGTGGGTGAGAGGAAGGGGAGGGGGAGAAGGATCTGCACCGAGGGCTAGAGTGGAGCTGTGGCCTTGGAGGCTCATGCCTCCAGCTGCCAACAACTGGGGAGACTGGGATCCGGGGCCAGCTGAGGGCTTAAATCCAGCTGCTGGAGGGATCCTCATCGCACGTATGTATATATTTTGCACTAATAGACCTTCATCCTGATCAGCCAGAGAGGGGAACAGGATGAGGCCGTTGGAGCCCTCTGTGCTTGTGAGTGCTGAGCGTTTCTGCCGTGCCGTTCTGCAGGGCTGGCACGTGTACGTGTATGCATGCGTATCGTACACACTGTCTGTGCTGATGTGACTACTGGAAATATGTTCTCAGCCTCGTTACTGGCTGGATTTGGGGTCATGGAGCTGCAGCAGCCTTGCTGCTATCGGGCTCCTGGTTTTGACATATTTGTTACATACAAATGCATATATGTAATATATGTAGTTTAAAATATGTATCTGCATGTATCTATAGAGATATATATCTCTATATATACAGATATAAAACTGCATGCATTTATAAACCTAACATCAAATGCAGTAAAATATCAAAAATAGTAACTGAGGAAGGGCTGGGGAGAAAAAGGCAACTTCCACGATACTTTGTTAGGACTGAACCAAACCCCCAGGATGATGGGGATTTGGCAGGAACTAAGAGTGTTCTTCAATTCAATATAAAAGCACCACCAGCACAGCATCAAACATATTTTGGGAAGGCATTGATAAACCAAAGTTAGTAGACTTAAATTCTACATTATCTGATATTTCATTGTCATTAAATGTTCAATCTAATTCAAACATACGCAATGACACTTTGCCTGTCTGAATGATATCTAATTGGAAAATGCAGTGGGTGAGGTCTTTCCTAAACCTCCTAACAGATTTAGCAAAATAAGCAGTAATTCATATCCCACACTTCCATGTGACATTGCTGATAGATACTAAAGTATCTCCAACACTACTGAATTTATGTATCAGACACAGCACAGTGTACCACTGATATTTGTACCCAGTTTCCTATTGTTTTCTCCAATTGCTTCCATCCCAGAAACTGTTGCTGAATCTGAAGAAGGCACACAGGAAAAATTAAGACAGATTTTTGTTTTTATTCATCCCAGTGTCCTTCTGCATTTTACTAAAAATCTGTTTCTAAACAACTAATAAATAATTTTCCACTTTTTAAATTAATCATGACATCAATAGCCAAGCCCTAAATACTTTTACAATACTGCTTCCCAAGCCTTTTATCAAAAGATATGCTAATCGACTGTTGTTGCAATTGGAATGTATGGTAGATTTGTCTCGCATGTCTGTGCATCAAAGTGACAAAACAGATGAATCCATAAGATCAACATAGGTGTAAGTTTGAAACCATAATTTAAGTTCTCTAAAATCCATAAATTTATTGATACTAGCGAAAGCTTATGAAGTCAAGAGAAGGTTTGTCACTGCATTATCTGCATCATGAACATGTGTACTTGTTGAAGAACCACAACATTTTTAACTTTTTGCCAATTAGGGTGATTTTTGTTTATGCTTTCCACAAAAACAAAAAAAACCCCAAACAAACTCTGCAGAAGACTCATAAATAAAGGCATTTGCACATAAAATGAGAGCCACAGTCAACTGGAATAGCACTGAGCCCTTTGCTGTATTCATAAAGAAATGCAAAAAGGTGGTTGGTTTTTTTGCTTTTGTCAGGCAACACAGGCTTTTAATATCACTAGTCATTCAGACCTGCGATTGAGATTTATTAACCTGTCAAACAAAAGCAATTTTACAACATATACAATTGCAGTTCATTTCAGAACATTTATTGCTCTGTAAACAGAAAATCCAGATTCTCCTTAAACAATCAGTCCCTTTTCTTCTCCTTGAAGCAAGAAGGAAGAGAAAGAAATTCTAAGTGAAACAGAAAGCAGTATTCATGAACTTATTTACACAAAGACATAAAAAGCCTAAAGTTATAAATTAAAAGACTTTTACAGTGACTACCTCTACAGAAAAAAAATCTTTGATGCCAGTAACTTATATCAAACAAAATCAAATAGGGGCACAGAAATGAGAAACAGTTTAAATTAAAGGTGGTCACAATACTTAAAGGAGGATGGCTTCGACCCAGGAGATGATGTAGAACACTCTCCACATTTGGGCAATATGGATGAGAAGGGAAGGGGAAGCAGAACAGGACCACAGCTCCACGTTTACTTTGTGTATTTTGTGCTATGCAACTCCTTAGCCATAAGTTAAAGCTAAATGAAGTGTCAGGTTTCTGTATGCTCTTCAAATCTTTAAACACAGAACAAAATGACAACTCCAAGGAAATCTAAATAATTGTGGAAGGCTATTTGCTCATAATTTAACTTAATAGTATCTGTTGAGCAGAAGCTTGACTATGAAAGTCTGTTACCATTTAGTATCATAATTCTCAAATACGCAAGGATTACATTTGAAAAGTTTATTAGTCATTAAAATTAGGAAAGAAGAAAACAGAAGGATGATGATAAACTTCAGGAAGGCCAGCAGAGGGCCACGAAGACGGTGGGGCTTGTAGCAACTTGCCCTATGAGGAACCGCTGAAGGAGACGTTGGCTTGTTCAGCCCAGAGAAGACTTCAGGAGGGCCAAACAGCAGCTGCGTAGTATCTCTGAGAACATTAGTGAAAAGATGGAGATAATCTCTTTACGAAGGTGTGTAGTATGAACATGAGATGATGGTCCTAAATTGAAATAGAAGAGGTTCTATCTGACTAGATATAAGGAGAGAAGGAAAAAAAAGAAAAAAAAAAAGAAAACAAAAAAAACACAGCAAGAATTAAGCGCTGAAAAACGTTGCCCAGGGAAGCTGTGTGGTCTCCACCCTCAGAGGCCTTTAAGACCTGACTGGACAAGCCTGGAGCAACCTGTGCTGAATTCAGTATTGACCTGCTTTCAGAAGGTTGGATTAGTTACTTTGCAAGGTTCATTCCAATACAAATGGCTCTACAGAAGAGTTAAAACAATGTATTAAGTATCAGTAAGCATTCCTCTGCTTCGGTTTTCAATACCTCAAAACATTAAGAATAATTTCTAGAATACTACCAGTACACTGGATATTGACCTTTTGTACCTACTGTACGTTAGAGCAATTATTACCTAAAAGAAGCCCTGCCTGCCAGGCCAAAGGGAAATATTTTCTTTCTCGTACATTCCACTTCCTGACATCTCTGCAATACAAAGCAAAACCAACAGATATCTGAACTGAAAGATTTTTCCTACCATAAACTAAGATGATTCTATGATAACATAATCAATATTAACTTTAGACATCTTTTGATCTCTCAGTCTATGTCTAGACTATGAGGACATCCCATTTCCTGAGTCAGAGGGTGGGGAAAATAGGTAGAATAAGGTGATGTTCCCAGATGGGAACAAATGGGGCAAGACTTGTCCCAACAGAACTGCAATAGAAAATATGGGAGAAGATACAATACTGTAGATCTACTGTAGATCCTGGAGTAGAAACTAGGAAGCTAGGGTGGAAGAGCTCAAATGGCTCTGAGAGATGTTTAGAAAGGCGGTGTTTTATTAGGAGACTGAAACAGAAGAACTAAGATACCTACCTGGAACATCTACACCTGAACTGGTTATCTCGTCTCCCTTTATGGAGAGAAATGCGACCCTAGGGAACGGGTTACTGCTATTTGGGAATACGGCCTAATCTGGTAGCCTGACAGAGGGGAGGCAGCCGCAGCTCCATGCCCCCTGGTCCAAACAGTAGTGAGGCTGAGCATATATTCCCAGCAGGCACATGCACACAAACAGATACATAAATCTATATATACCTGGCTAGCCACACAGATCAACACAGTACACTCAGCACTCGCATGAACCCACGGGCTCGTTCAGCTGGCTCTTTGCTAGCATTCACACACTTGCCTGCACCCAGCCCGGCCACTGGCACTGCAGATGCATGGGCCGGGCCCCTGCGACCTGTGGTCCCACGCCGGGGGCTGGCACTTGGCTTTGCCCAGCTGCCAGCAACCAGACCCTCACTCGCTCCGGCCGCTGGCACCTCCGCCCAGGGTCTGACTCCAGTTGCTGGCCACACACAGAGACACAGAGAACAGATGCCCTTCAGCCAGGAAAAGAGTTAGAAGTGGAATTTGATAAGATAGGACGGACTGCGCTGGTCAGGAGCAGGGCATGGCCAGACAAGCGTGTCACCTATTTACACACGCATTTTACATATCCAGCCCTTTTTATCACCTTATCCCTTTCTTTCTCCATAATAAGTCCTGTGCCATCCCAAAATGCTCTTCCTCTGCACCCCGTACTGTGTGCCATGCCCCAGGCAGTGTCTCCCCTCAGTCCAGCATTGATTCGCCTTGATGGGTCTCATGGCTGGATGATTCACCTTGATGGTTCCCCTGGGACAGCCCTTGGAGGGCCCAGACAGGCTGTCCCTCGGAGTCCCTAATCTGGGCTCCTGTCTGCCTGTGGGACTCTCTGCTCCCCTGGCCTTGTGGAGATGGGCCGCTGATGGCTCCTGTGGTGGGCCTGGGAGCAGCCGAGCAGGGCGTGATTTTGGGATCTTCCGTGGGTCTGCAGATAAGCTTTTATCACACAACCTAACAGCTGCATCCTGTGGTGGATCTTCCTTAGGATCTATCCAATTCTATGCAAGTTTATGTATCACATGCTGCTTGATTCCTAACATGCAGTATCAGGAATCCAAGTAGTTTCTTTCACAGTTTCTTTATAACTAGGGCCTGGCATACCATATACTACGCTAAATATAAAAATCTATAGGAGAAAAAGAGATGCTCAAATCAGACATTCTATCTTTTCTTTCTTCTCGATGCTGCTATTATTCCAATGTTCAGTCTGATGCTAAAGCAATACAGCACAGCATGTCACAAGCATTATTATGTCTTCATACTGCCCAGTAACTGAAATCTTTTTATTAAAATACAGCATTTTGTGATGGATTTCTTCATCCTTGGACTGATGTTGAGCCTGAAGCTCTTACTAGTAATCACTTTACACAAAGCCAGATCACATACTCAATTCAGACAGAGGAGCTAAGGACTCAATTCACAGATTTTTAAAAATGGTGTGAAAGCTGGTGAGACTGAATTGTTCCTGCAAGGAATGGATACATTTCAAAATTTCTGAGAGAAACTACACTGAAGGCCATTTCTGAATTGACTTTTGGAACGTTTTATTCATCCTTCATTAACGCTGTATTATTAAAACAAAATCAGTTCCCAAAAACATCAGAGAAACAAGAAGAAAGTTATTCCACTGAATATTAACCATCTAAAAGAGATTTAAGGCTGTCATGTACTAACACCACAGCTGTAAAGAAGAGCTGTAAATAGTAAGATATCTGTAAAACAGTCTTCCATCAGCCTACTCAAAGTCAACCATCGTCTTTCAAGCATACTTGCTCTTTAACTGATTGCTAAGATGATAAGAAAAAAAACAAATGACAGGAGAAAGGGACAGTAATAAATTGTCCAAATGCCTTAGAACGACTAGTTAATGCAAGACAGAATAGAAGATGAAACTCTGACATCAGTGTTTCTAAAGAACACCTCTTTACTTTGAGACACATGCCAAAGCACACATTTGCAGCTGAATCTTCTTTCCACTATCTTAATGAGATTTTAAATTTAGACATGTAGCATCCTAAATGTTTGAAGAGTTTTTGCTGTAATGTTAGCCCTGTCACATCATCTACCAATCCTCTTGAGAGAGAATGCTTAGCCTCAAAAAAGTAAATGCTTTTACTATTTCAGCATATACATCTTTAACCTATCTACTGTTTCCTCACTCTTCATCTACACTCCCTAAAAAATGTTTGGGAAAGCATTAAGGACAAATGGAATACTGCACACTATTAACTCTTCATAATTTATAATGAAGCTATATAGATTACTTAATGCAGTCACAAATTCAAGTTTTCATTTTCACCTTCAAAGCCCTGTATTATCTTACCCACAATTACTGTATGTCTTGCTTTTATTTCCTTCTACTCCCTAGACATCTTCTATCCTTTCACTTAATTGCATTCTTTATCTCCCTCTCCCACTTTCAACTGTATGTCTTATATCATGCTAACCCCTGTGCCTTGTACAATCTCCATGCCTACACTCTTCATCCTTCTTCAGCAGTATCTTTAAAAATACACTCTTTCAGGAATCACTGGTACATTCTCTTCTTCTTCCCCTTCTTATTGCTAAGCTATTAAGTGAAATTTGTCTTGCTTAAACCACTTTTGCTCCTTGCTGGACCAGGGCAGCAGAGAATACAGCTGAAAGCTAATGCAGAGCTGGCTGATTCACTTCTTAATTCTATCAGAAATGACCTCTGTTAACCCTTTAACTCTGAGGAAAATTGAGAGACAATACTTGCTTGTCATCTAAAATAGGAACTTGGAACCTTGTTCACTAAAAAAGCCACAACATTCATTAAATAAATGCCAATCAGTGTGTGTGTGTGGGGAGTTATTAGTTTCTACAAACTACATCTGTACTTCTTATAGTCTTAGATGTTTATAGATATTTCATAGTGCTTTGACAGTTGTCCAGATCAGGCTCCATGCCTATCATCCAGCGTACATGGATTTGATGCTTTTTTCCCCTTCAGGGTTTAACGTGTACTTAAATATAAATATGATGTACACAGTGAGCAACCATGGCACACAAACATCAGGAAACTCAGGAGCATTCCCAGGTCTAGTAATGGTCATAGTATGGAAAGAGTCATAGCATTATTCCTGACTCCTAGAACACCTGACTGCAGGACTCCCAGCTTCCCAAACTTCAAACGCCTGCTCTACACAATCTAACTCTTCATGGAAGTTATCATATGACCATTGTACTAGTTATTACTATAATTAGAAAATATTATTATCTTCTGAGGAAAACATTAAAATAATTGCAAACACTTTTTGCTCAAGTTTAAGAAAAAAAAAATCTTCTCAATGAAAATTTTCAGCCTGAAACATTAAAAACTCACAACTGAAAGCAGTCTTCAAAGGATATATCACAGCTAATCTTAAAACTACAAATGCATTCTACCAAAGATACATGATCATTCTTCAGAGAATAAAAGGTTCTGTTGGCATTCTCTTGGGATAACTGCATTACTGAAAGTGAAAAGCAGTAAGATAGGTTACATACTATTATACTTTTTGCCCATGGCACTTTTTTTGAATCAGTAATATTTTGAGTCTGTTATAGCTTTGAAGCTCAGGACAATAGGCTACAACCTCTAATTTCCACTCTTTAGTCTAAAGCTGCAGGATGCAATAATGTGTTCAGGACACAGCAACTGAATGGACCACTGTGACCAGGTATCTGTTCAGGAGAAAGAGGACAATTTCCTAATGGAGGAAAACATGTTCTGTAAGAGAAGATATTTTCAGTAATGGATGAAATCTCATCAGCTAGTCTTTGCTAGTCAGCAAGACCCTGAGGCTTTGAAGCAACTAAACTATGAAGTGAAGGAATTACTAACACTAAAAACCATTTCTCATTACCATGCTACTATTTTAGAAAGTAGTTGTAGATACATTTTGAAAGAATTCTGGTGTTACTCAGGGAATTATTGACTAGTAATCCTTACCTCTACATTTGGTAAAATCTGCTGATGACGCAAAGTTATGTAGGTTAGCTGGGATAAGAAACATCTGTAAGAAACTTGGAGTGACGAGGTAGTCTAAGGAAATAAAATGGTCGAGAAATGTAAGCAATACACATTAGTCGGAAAAAAATAAATGACATATACACCTTGTAACATTCAGTTTAAGTACTGGACATCACTGTAGACAGCTCAATGAAAACTCAGAGCTTGGGTGATAATGTATATATTCATAGACATATATAATGCTGTCTCATCTGGAATACTCTACATACTGTATGCCACAGACATTATTCTATGTTAAAATGTTGTTGATAGGAAAAGTCTGAAGAAATCCAATCAGAATGCTTATGAGGGGAAAAAAAAACCCAAACAAAAAAAAAACGCCCGCCACCACCCCCTACCCCCCAAAAAAATCCCAAACACAATCCTTTCAGACGGTGAGAGTCTGAACAGATTGTAAAGTGTTTTGCTTATGGAGCAAGAAATAAAAAGGGATGTGATGAGTAGTACTTAAAATACTGAGTGGCAGATCAATTACTTCTTATCTTTCTCACTCATAACATCAAAAAAAGCTGACATTCAAAGAAGTTAAAAGGTGAGAAATTCAGAACATATGCAGAACATTTACAGAATTCATTGTCCCAGGTAGTCATCAGCATCAAGAAAAAAAAAATACTGTGAAAGGGTTACTAAAGCCTTTTTTTTTTTTTGTTAAAAAAGAGCCTTCAATTACTTGATATGGGAGCAACAGAATTTAAGTGGATAAATTAACCCCCTCTAGCTAAAAGGCAATTATTAAGCCTCTGGTATTAGCTGTCATCAGAGATCGTACCGAATAAGATGGACACTGAATCTGAGCATGAACAGCAATTCCTATATTCAGTACTATTTAGAGAAAAAAAGAAAACATTTCTTTGATGGAATAGGAGGACAGCATTTCTGCCACTGCTTGGAATTGTTTTCTACTTTAAATCAGAATCACTTCACTCTTACTGAAGCTTAACTTGAACCATTTCCTTCTTGGCTTTGAATCACGCTATTATTCTAAGATAAAGAGATGCTGGAATGGAAATGTTAAGCATCCTTTTTCAGCAGATAAAGCTGTCACTTCTTCAGCTCTTGTGTGTGCTACAAGGTCTTTTATCTTTATACCACCAGTCTATCACAATAATAATAAAAAAAAATTCTCAAACATTACTTTATGGAGTACACTTTGTAATCATCTTGTAAGTGCACTTATTTTATGACACAGCAATCAGCCTGAGCAAAATGCTTTGCCCTGTTTAGACTATAAATAATTCGTCAGTGTTAATTGATGGTCCTGTATGTAGGTTTTCTGCAACTGTGCCAAAAAACCAGACTCTTACAAATTCTTTACTGCACAACACAACAAGCAGAACCCTGCCACGAATACCAGCTCTCTGAAAATTACCTACAACCACATATCCACAAAAAGCAAGTAACTTAAAAAAAAAAAAAAAACAAGCGAACAAATGAAACTCTCCCTCCCCCAGCCTTAGTGCATTAAAACAACACATAGTTGACCTTAGTCTTTCAAAGGTTTCCAGAGGTCTCCCCATGACAATAATTTACAAAGAAGCAACCAAAAAATACTGCTAACAATAGAATTCCTTGTTTCAGTCTTCATTCTTTGTCCTGAAACTGTTGAAAAGCATTGTTACAAGCAGCTCTGGGGTGATTACAAAGGTAACTTGAGATACAGAGAGGATCAGTGCACTAGATCTTTTTGAAAGAGGATTTATTCATACTTGCTATAACCCAAAAGACTTTGAAAACATTTTTTTGTGAAAATTCTTGTTAATTAAAATCTAATTATTCAATGACTGCTCTGTTTAGCATCTCCAAAAAACGCTCAAGGTCTTGAAAGAAAGAAAAGATAACTCAGTGAGCAATTCATCATAAAAGAAGGATTTTCCCCCCTCTTTTTTGCTACTTACCATGCATAATTAATATGTGATAATACCCATAATGAGTTCCCTAAAACAATTAGCAACGCATCTCCAGTGACCTGCTAATCTGAATATAACGCTTTTAGAATTTGGAGGTGTACCAGTCTCTTTGTGCTTACACACTCACCTCACGTAGAAGCAAAGAAGGCTGCAGAACATAATTTATTATTCTGCATCACATTTCATCAAGTCCCTTAGCAGCTACTTGATACATTATCAAGACAAATGCAAGGAAAAAAAAATTACTCCTGCCTCCCCACCCCCCAAGTAGGGTACCCCAAAGACTAAGAACCAATTATAATCCTTCTTTCCTCTTCCAATCAGATACTTAAGTGAAAGCAAACCTTGACCAGGTTATTTTTGCATGCATTTTCAATGACTTTTTTCATCTCCATAAGACAAATACATCCATAAATAAACATGCACTGCAGTAACAAGGGCAACGTCTGGAACACTTAAGAGCTAAATTACTTTCAAGCCATGCAACATCTCATTTTTCTTCCACAAATATATAATAAAGACTGTCAGCATGGGGGGGGGGGAGGGGGGGGCGGGCAGTGCGTACACACGAGCACACATGCCTCAGGAGAAGAGGGAGAAAGAAAATCAGTCACGTGAACTGAGAGCATGATAACTGAAAACAAAACAAACAAACAACTCTATAACTGTCTCCTTCCTTTAATTGTCTTGTAAATATGAAGTAGTGGCCTATTATGGATTTAGGGAAAAGGTGCATGTGTATAGCAGATCTTCAGAAGTCCTGGATTGTTAGATGTGGTGAATTATCTCACGTACTTCTATCTACAGCCATGTCCATTACGCTTATGAAGCTGGAAGCTGAGCTTCGTAATCACAGACTTCATCATCCAGCCTGGGAGACACAAATAAGGGCTACACGCTTAGAGTATTTAGAAGCTGAGGAAGGTGCAGGATTCAGCCAACAGGCTGTCCAGCAGCATATCACATAAAAAGTACATTCCACTAGAGTGCTGTGATCTTTGCATCCCAAGCTGTAAGCTTCTAGCAGTGTTTCAAGATGGAGGTCATAACACACAAAACTCTACATTGTTCAATACCTACTTACTTTAAAGGTATAATTTATTAATGTTTACTTCCTTTAAATTTCTCCAATGTCTGTCTGAAATCAACAGCTTCTCCAGCGGGGGGGTGGGGGGAATGTAAAAAAAAAATTTATGCTCTTTATTATTTTGTGCTGCCCCACAGCAGGTGGATGGAATTCAAGAGCTAGGCCAGCAACACATACTAAATACTCAAATCACAACTTGCCATCTAGAAATAAGTCTTCCGTCACACTGCACAGCAAGAAAAGTAAAGGCTTTATGAATTCAGGAGAAAGTCCTAGTCAAGAACCTTCCTGAGCAAACAGATGGTGTACTGTGTGGTAACTAGGACAACCCCCAAGGAAACCCAGAAACTGGAAGACTGAACTCCTCAGGTCGAAGAGTGCTCAGAGATGTTTTCCCCAATTTTTTGAGGAAGTATTCCACACAGCAGACAAGATAAGGACAACCCTCTCTTCTGATCTGCTTTAAAAAGAAAACAGAAGTCCCAGATTGCTGTTATGTTCTCTATGGAGCCAATTTTCCTTGACATTTTAGGAATGAGCTGGGACTACTTTTCCAATTATGCTTTACAAAAGATTAACTGCAAGAGATGTTTAGTTCCCGAGAAATAGGCACAAGTTGTTGAGATTGGGCAGTTTTGGATGCACACGTGAAAGCAAAAACCTCGCTTTTCAAAAAACTATAAAGTCGTAAAGGGAGGTTCCTACTGAATTTCGCACCTCATCTTGGTTAGAAGACAGACAAATGGAAATGTCCTACTCAAGCCAATAGATATACCCTTTCAGATTTCACTAGCTATCCACTCTCAACATTTAAGGGTATGGATGCATGGAACAACTAAACTAATCTGGGTACACACAAATGATGCAACATACTTCATTCATCTCCCAATCACCCACATACGGTAATGGTAAAACCTGCCATATGTAATCTAAACTCATCAAGGGAGTGAACTCTGCTTTTGCTGCAACTTAAGCACACCGTGTGTATGCAGGAGCAGCGGTTTCAAGCTTTTGTGGCACTGAACCAGTTGCTCAGTGGTCCCACCACCTCCCAGGGAGCACCAGCCCCACCACACAACACACTGCTGCCAAGAGAGAGTCTTCTCTGCTCTGTTTGGAAGTTGGCCACTGTGCAGCACAGGATGCGAGGCTAACGGGAACGCTGAGGGAGCACAACCTTGCAGGTATGGGACTCCAAAGGGGCACTCTGTGCAAGCAGTAAGGAAATTATCTCAAAAAAAGCCCAATAAGAAAACACACACACCAGAAACACTCAAACATCCCAGACTTCCAGTCAGCGTACTAACCACCTGGCTACACAGGAGTTGGCATCAACAAATCAGATGACACAGGAAGTTCTTTATTGGCTCTAACCCATCAACTGCCTAATTTGAATTAATTAATGAAATGTAATTACATCAGTACAGACAAGAAAGTCAAGTGGCTTCTGAAAAGAAAGCCCAAATTCTGCCTTCTACCTCAAAACGCACCGGTGAAGCCTTGGACAGTTGCAAATTATGTAAATAATGTGTAAGACACTTATAAGCTTAACGATGAATTGGCATTCTCTTATCAAGGATGTAGCTCTTCTGTTCCTCCCAAACCTTCCTGGAATACATCATCCTTAGTCCCTGAGATAAGCAGTGTCAAGATGACCTGAACATATAGAAAAGGCTGTATTTCAAAGACGGTTTTAATAAGACTTGAATGGTTGCCAGGGTTGTCCCTGATAAAGCAGCAAACCTGTGCCCTAAACCTGAACTTTGCTTCAAAATGAGGAGGGGGCACTTCCCCAAACGACCATCAGAGACCCTGCGCAAGCGCAGAAGGACTGGGAAGAATGCCAGGGAAGATAAGAAGTAACATTCACATAATCTCATGAATATGTATTAATTAGGCATGGCTTTAGGCGTGGTTTTGCTAATTTTGTACTATAAAGAAGAGCCTGGAGTTTGTGGCGGTGTGCTTGATTTGTGGAAAATATCCACCTTGCACCCTGCGCAGAATAAAGCAATGTCTCCTCTCTAAACATGCTTGTTTCGTGTGTTTCGAGGGCTTAAAATCGACAACACCGGCAGCTAGAAAGAGTCGTGGAGCAACACTGATCCCTCTTCATGCAGTAAGTGGCCGCTGGCACGAGCTGTATCTGCTTCTGTACAGACTGCAGTGTATGTGAACAACAGTGACCTACTACAAACTCTGCTTCATGTGTCCCACTGAATGCAGCCTAACGCTTTAAATGTCAGGTGTACTGTGACCATTACGATCGCAGGCTATACCACTGGGAGACGCAAATATCTAGCAATATGCTAAAATAACTGGTAAAAATTGTGACTCCAAGGAGAAACGACAGCAGAGCATGGGTAAACCAGAATGGTTTGTACCGTGAACAGCTGTTTAGAAGAGTATTTCAGCTAAGGAAAAATTTGGAACATAGGCCTATTCAAAGAACAGACTAGAGCCAAGGCTGAAAAAACAGACATTGATGTAGGTTTGAACTAAGTTGAAAAATGTCTATGTATTTTTACATTTAATGCTTTTATTATTTCTAAAATAAAATGTGATTTGTGAATTGTAAACATTCAGGAAAGACTGCAAGTTAATTTATTAATAAAATGGAAAAGGGGCAGATTTATGATGCCTAAAATATGTGATTCAATAGCATGGATTCCAATTTACAGCTCAATACACCACCTAAAGCAGCTGTTCATGCCTTTGTAATTTCTATACCTTATTTAAAGTATTCCTAATAAATTAAACCTCCAGGTTTACATAAGGAATAACAGAAACATCACTAATAAAATAACTGTTTATCTGAAAACCATAGTAAGTGAAATACATACACTACATGCATACCCTAAAAGTGGTGCAGTTGAAGGGAGGAAAATAAAAAGTAGAAAAAGGAAAAAAAAATGAGGGGGGATAAGAAATAAAAAATAGATTTTGGCATCCTTTTTACACAAACTCACAATGCTGATGCTCACACTAAGTGCTAAATCAGCCGCTTTCACCCTCTGTTTTCCTTGTACAATATAGACCAAAATTACAAAATGGTCATAATGTTCTAAATCTCTATTACTCTTTCACTACATCTTTTGTAGCACAAAAGTATCAGAAAATTTCTCTTTGAACTTCTCTTTTCTATGACATAAAAAGTCCACTGAGACTCATAAATCCTAATGCCATTTAATCAGTCTGAAAAATTTTAATGAGCTCTCACTAGATTTGGTACAGAGATTATTCGTAACTATGGGATCAATTAATTAATTACAAATGGAAGAAACTGCAAAGAAATAGTGTTTTAAATTAAGGCGATGATTCACATCACTTGGAACTTTTTAAATAGAACAGATTGATTCTTCATAACAGAGTTATGACCATTTGTATTACTAAAACTTTTTCCTCTTTTTAAACAATGGATATAAATGGTATTTGTTTGTTTTTAAATTACACTGCTAGTAAGGTCCTTTATTTTACAGAAAAGCTACCGGCAAAACAACCAAAATACTGACAAGAAAGGCCTTGACCTGCCACATCCTCAAGTAGGTAAATAATTAATTCATGTGTTTTTAATGACATGAGTATATTGGAAGTATGTGTAAATGTTTGCATGGGAATGCCTGAAACCCTCTGAGTTAGAGCCATATTTGAAATAAATTTAGTAGCATAACATCTTTGTTACTATAAAATTGCTTCAAGATAACATTGAAAAGTTATAGTCGATACATATATCTTGTATACAAATACACACAGAAACACACAATCAGCAAGGTTTTTAAAGCAAAAATTAATATTCTAATATTCTAATATTTATAAATCCCAAATGCATGATTTTAAGTAATTTGAGCCCTTTAAATAAAAATGGAAGAGAAGAATACTGTTCAGCAAAAGCACTTTTGTTTCCTTATTTTTTTTTCCAGATCAAATCTGTGAAGTGTATCACTGAATCACTGAATGACTGAGGTTGGAAGGGACCTCTGGAGCTCATCTGGTCCAACCCTCTGCTCAAGCAGGGCCACGTTGCCCAGGACCAGGTCCAGATAGCTTTTGAACATTTCCAACAGGGGAGACTCCACCAGCTCTCTGGGCAACCTCTGCCAGTGCTCGGTTACCCTCTGGGGTGGTGCATTTCCCCCCCCTTCCCCTGGGCCACTCTATGATCCCAGGAACTCCTGTTAGGCCTTAGCCTTAGTGTAACGAGTTGGGCAGTTGAGCGTCCCTTGACCGTACCAGGCACTCTTGCATGGCTAACGTGGGGAGCGACACTGATCGTACCAGGAACACCGGCTACCTGATCAAGGTAGGGAACAAGAGCAGGGGATAATTCATCGTCTCTGACAGCCCTGAAGCATTCCCTACCTGGGTCATAGCTCAAGTGGAATGATACCATGGTTACTGTGGAACAATACCATAATCACTACCCTGGACCACCCTGGATAGTGGCCAAGATGGAAATTTACTGATGACTAAAGACAATCATCTTGCAAATCTATAAACAGTGGTCCCAAGCGAGACCCTTTGAGTTCTCCTGGACCGCAGCAGGCTGCGCCTAGAGTCTCCCTCTGAGTGGGTGTTTGTGATATTTGGAGGACCATTGGAACCTGGGCTGAAACTCCTCGGCCAAGACACTCCTCGGGGCTCAACCCTTCGCCCGTTGAGAAATGCCAAGGCATTTAACGTGAGTATTTCACAGACTCAAGGGGAATTTTTAACCGGTATCTTTTTCTAGCTATAGGCCTTTGTCTTTCATGAATTTACCTAGCTATGGGCCCTTGTATCTGAATAGATCTATATTGTGTGTGTGTGTATTGATTTAGATAACTAACAATAAGCATAATCTGTAATTTAGTAATTGTAGTAAATTCGATTAACTCGCTTTGTAACTGTTAAATTAGTCAATGATTAAGTACAGTTAAAATCTTCTGATCTACCTTAAACCTATGAATGAACTTTAGGTCGCTGCTAAACATATATAACCCCTTAGGTATAAAAAGTTGCCCAGGTCTGAGACTAGGGGTAGATCCAGCTGCACCTAGACTCCTCTCTGAGAAGGAGTTTAGAAAACAAGGGGGTCTACTCTGAAACTCGTGACTCAACAGGAGGGTCTTCCTTACCCATTTTGTTCTTGGTCTTTCTATAAATCATTCCAACATAATTCTGACACGATTTTCCCTGTGTGTGCTTAATCCATGTAATGAGTAATAGAGTGAACTTTGCCATCAAATTCTGCTAAGTCGTGCTTTTACAAATTTCTGTTAAAATGACCTTTTGCTGATACCTTTGCCAGTGATTCTTTAAGCAGCTTCAAAACCACTCATCTGCGACAAATTAGCATAGTCGGCAGGATCCTAAACCAGTATTTCGCGACACCCTCACAGTAAAAAAGTGTTTCCTTGTGCTCAGACAGAGCCTCCTGTGTTTTTTTGTGCCCATTACCTCTGGTTCTGTCACTAAGAACCACTGAAAAGAGCCTGGCTCTGTCTTCTTTACACTCTCCCTTCAGATGTTTATATACATTAATAAGATGCCCCTGACCATTCTTTTCATCAGCAAACTGCTCCATCAACCAGGTCATTAATGAAGATGCTAAACAGGCCTGGACCCAGTATTGACCCCGGTGGGGCACACCACTAGTCGCTGGCATCCAACAAGACCTTGCACTGCTGATCACCACCCTCTGGGCTCAGCTGTTCAGACAGTTTTCAACCCACCTCACTGCTCATCTGGCCCATACATCAACAGCTTCTCTATGAGGATCTTATAGGAGAGAGTGTCAAAGGCCTTACTGTAGTCCAGGTAGACAACAACTACTGCTCTCCCCTCATCTGCCAGGCCAGTCATTTCATCGTAGGAATTTATCAAGTTGGTCAAGCATGACTTCCCCTTGGTGAAGCCATGCTGACTACTCCCGATGATTTTCTTGTCCTTAATGTGCCTGGAAATGGTTTTCAGGATTAGTTGCTCCATCACCTCTCCAGGGATGGAGGTGAGGCTGAGCAGCCTGTAGTTCCCTGGGTCCTCCTTTTTGCCCTTCTTCAAGATAGGAGTAACATTTGCTTTCCTCCAGTCTTCGGGCAATTCTCCCAACGGCCATGATCAATCAAAGATTATCAAGAGTGGCCTCGCAATGTGTCTTGGTTTCGGCTGGGATAGAGTTAAAATTTCTTCCTAGTGCTGTGTTTTGGATTTAGTCTGAGAAGAATGTTGATAACACACTAATGTTTTCAGTTGTTGCTAAGTATCTTGTCAAGGACAACTACCCTCCAGGAAGCTACCAAGCTACTAACCCCCCCAAGACTGGGAGGAGGGAACACAGCCAGGACAGCTAGCCCAGCTGGCCAATGGGGTACTCCATACTATGTGACGTCATGCTCAGTATATGAATGGTAGGCATGATCCAGGAAGTACCGATCGCTACTTGGTTATCGGTCAGCGCAGGTGGTGAGCAATTGCATTGTGCATCACTCATTTTATATATATTATTTGTTATTATTATTATTTTCCCTTTTCTGTTCTATTAAACTGTCTTTATCTCAACCCACGAGTTTGTTTCCTCACTCTCACCCTTCCGATTCTCTCCCTGCCCCACCGGGGGGTGGAGGGGAGTGAGCGAGCGGCTGCGTGGTATTTGGCTGCCTGCCAGGTTAAACCACGACACAATGACATCTGCCAGCTCCCTCAGCACTCGAGGGTGCATCCCATCAGGGCTCACGGACTTATTCACGCCCAGTTTGCTTACGTATTCCCTGACCTGATCCTCTTCCACCAAGGGTACATCTTCCTTGCTCCAACTCTTCCCCCTGGTCTGTGGGACCTGGCATTCCTGACTTGCTACATCCAACACTTCAGCCTTTTTCGTGTCCTGTGTAACCAAGTCCCCCATCTCATTCAGCCAATGGGCCCACATGTTCCCTATACTTCCTTTTGTCTCCTGTGTACTTATAGAAGCCCTTTTTGTTGTCTTTCACATCCCTTGGCATATATAGCTGAATTTATCAAATTTCACAGTAGTGTCATTAATGAAACTCCGATTTTGCCTCTGCAGCACATTTTAAAGGTTCCCCTAAAAGGAATTCCTGTTGTAAAAATTTGAAATATAGTAAAGTACTAAGTAATTAATTCTAGAAAAATATGAAACAACTTATTTTCCAAATTATGATCATATAAAGGTAGGAAAATAATAAAAAAAAAAAAAACAAACAAAAATAATACTTTGAAACATTTTTTTTCAATTGTCTAGATAAAATGTATGGAAAAGAACACACTGTTTTGAACATTGTGGCCTGCAATTTCTACAATGTTCAAACACACATTGTTTCTACAAATGTACAGCTCCAGTTGGTTTTCTTACGAGTTGCATCTGTGTATTTGAGAGCAGTATTTGAGAGCAGAATTTTGCATATATTAAAAAAAAAAAAAAGAATTTTAGTAAAAGACAAAATTTCTAGTATTTAATCTGCAGATCACATTTTGATTACCTGACTGATTTAATTAATTACTGAGATGGCAGTGCATTGTTACTAGTGTTGGAAGTTCATATGAAACTTCATGCATCACAAGATAGTAAGACTTAGGCTGAATTTGAAGGGTGTATCTTCTTCGAAATTCCTGTGCTATGGTTTCATCATTATACTTATCAAGTTCCTAGTTAATCAAACAAAAGGCCAACATTTAAGAAATTCCCAGATGGACAATTATGACATCCTTCAACGATAGTAAAGCAGACCCATATCCATTTTTGTATCAATTTAGAACTGCCTACTTGTAGAAGTATGCCTGCACAGCAAAGTCACAGGCTGGTATGCCACTACATCTAAATTCTGGATTTGGCCTTCTATGGCTACATTGTATTTTTCGCTTGGAGCAGCAGTGAAGTTTTGAAGCAAATCTGACAGTCCTCAGTTGCTACTAAGTAGCTTTGGTAGGTACTACGTTGCTTTAGCAGGACGCTAGAGTGGAAGTCCTCTCCAGGTGCATATCAAGCAACCTCCAATGCTTAAGCAGACATAAAGCTCCCAAGAACCTTATACAGCTTTCAACCAGGGATCAGAGTAAATCTAATCCAACGGAAAACATTCAAATCACATCTAGCATAGATGTATGGGCCTAAGGACCAAATACATTGCTCTAATAATCTGTTTCTCTTGAGTCCAATTACTTGCTTATGCAGACATTGCCTATACATCCTGATATTTTGCTGCAAACTTGCATGTTACTGATTTTTAGCATGAAATCCAAACTTGTAGCTCTGTTAGTTCACCACTTGGGACTAAACACTGCAGATGTCATCACTACATTGCAGTTGGTCATGAATTTATATTATTTTATGCAGTTATATATCAGAGAGAGAAACTAAACACCTCTACTATTTGAGAAAGATTGCTCAAACTGATTGGTTTTAAATCAGAAAACAAGAATTATGATCCCAGAGATTTAGAAGGCAAGAGGAAAGAGAGAGCTTAGGAAAAATATATGCCCTCTTTACAAAGAAGTATCTTTAATGTTTAGACACTTAAGAGGTAAATCAGCCATGAATGTATGAAAAATAAACTGATCTATGTTTAAATAACTGTTTCCAAACTTTGCGTAGTGAAGTTAAGTTTGCAGATTTATGCATAAAGCAGAGAATCATTATGCTTTCCTATTACTGCATGTAGTAAATCAGAGCAATCTGCATTACAAACATTATACATAGTGGGAGGAAATGATGCTTTCCAACAATCTCCTGCTTCAACAGTATAAACATCTTTGAAAACAGAGGTTGCTGATTTCTATAATGTTTACATTAAATCTTAACCTAAGCATTTATCACATTAAAAAAAAAAAAAGTCCAAATATAGCCCAAACGCAATATTCCTAACTTTTCAGTTAATTTGTTCCCACCCCTTCTTACCTTCTCTGGAGGTGCAGGAGGCTGAAATCTCTTTGCACAAACTAGAAATGCATCAGGCTGTGGCTTGCCACACTTCACCTCGGGGTCATCTCCCAACACAATATGATGAAAAAGACCAAAGAGGTCTCTGTGTCTGGCTGTTTTCATCTGAAATGTCACTTCAGCTGAGCTGGTGGCAACAGCTATGGGTATGCTGTGTTTGTGTAAATGACGGATCAGCTTATCAACCCCTGCAAGATAAATATATACATTTTGTTTTTATATATATGCATATGTGTAGATATATGTATTAATATTTACACCTACTTACAATATGTTTAGCAGTATTTCAATAATGTTGTCTTACTGAATATAACAGCCTATTTCAATCAATTAGTGTAGAAGAAAATTCTTGCTATATCTGAAACGTTCCTTCTCCACACAAAAATCGTGGAACATTCCTAAAGGTATATACTTGTTCTGTCATCAAATGATGCTTTTCTCAAAATGTGCCAAAAATGGGTTCAACATCATTGCATAAGTACACCCACTAGAAGCTCACTAAGCAATGTCCCTAACATCATGTATGTTTATTATTTCAAACTCTCTGTAAGTGACAGAAAAGCACACCGGAGAACATTTTCTTTTATACACAGAGTTATGCTCTGGGGGGCGGGGGGAAGGGGGAAGAAAAATCAAAGTCAAAGAAATATATTCTTCTCACTGAATGGTATAGTTTTAATTTCTGAAGCAGGTATCCAACGAGCTTAAACCAGCCCCTAAGAGAGCTCAGTTTCTCTCTTTTGCAATTACTAAAGCAAGGAACACTGGGCAAAGGAGGGGAGCTGTCAGTCACAGTTGTCAATACCAGAGCTTTATCTATTGATGCTGTGAACCCAGAGTAATGAACACCTCAAGCCTAATGGGTAGAAACTTCAATCCAATCCAGTCTTCTAAGCAAGGTTAATGCAGTGAACAGCGAAAACACAGCAGTCTGGGGGAAACATATTTCATTATTTGGTGCAAGAGGGAAACACTTCATTATTCGGTGCAAGTTTTGAGTTTCCTATGCAGAGGTTTCAATGTTTCTTCACTGCAGCATTCTAAATGCTGGATACCTCTCCCAGACAAAACAATTAGCAGTGTCTAATGGTGAACGAGAACAGATGTCCACTCCTTACCAAGTCACAAGAGAAAAATCCCTCCATATATGTAAAATCATTTCAGCTCTGCTTCTTGGCATGAATCCAAACTGTGCTGAACACAGCATATTAGTCTCAGGCAGGTAAGCCTCCAGTTGACTTTTGGCTCTTTGAACCAACTTGAGAACAATTCTTTGTTTTCATCTTCCAACTGCATGAATTCTTATCCTACTTTTCATGCCTAGCTATACTAAAGTAATCTTATTCCCTTCCTCCTGATTCACTACTAAAGTAATCTTATTCCCTTCCTCCTGATTCACTGTCATACTTATGTCTGGTCCCTGCTCCCTCAAAACACTCCTATTCCTCATGTCCATTTAATTCTTTCCTTTGCCACCCCAGCATCTCCATGCATTTCCCATGAGGTCCAGCCTTTCTGCTCCATTAGTCTATTTTGACAATTCTATAAACAACAGTCTTATCTGGAATACATTCTTCCCAAGTATAGTCATGTGCCCAACTTTGAGAAATTATAATTACTACTGATAAAGATAAACAGGTGCATTAACTAACCCAACTCTCTGCAAATATGACCTGTAGATGTGGCTCTCTGCAGCTTTCTTCTCTATTCTCCAGAATCTAATCAACCAATTAATAACTGACATTTCCAGCTCCATGCTTGTATCTGAAGATAGCCTTTAAACTATAAATACATGCACTTCTGTGACGTTAGACTTCCAGTTGGACAGAAATAACAACAGTGTTAATCCTCCTCTAATGTCAATGCATCACCCATTTAAAACCCTTCTCATGCCCCCTTAAATGAGGGGGGCATAACCCCCCGATAAGCAAGTGCATTTTTTCCCAAATTATGCTATTCTGTCCTCTCTTTGAAATATGATGCTATATACAAGTTAACTTTTTATTCCAGATACAGATTATGCCTTCATTCTGAAACATGTGAAGTAAGTCCATATTAAATTAATGGAAGTACTAAGATATCTTAATGTAAAGCAGTAGCCTAAATGTCTCTTTTTAAAAATAAAATTCATTCAAAGGAATTTATTCTAAATAATCAGCAACATTTAGCAAGGCTAGCATATCATGTCTGTATTAATATAAAGAAGTTGTCTAAAGATTACACAAGTAAGAAGACTTTTCCTATCTCCTATGCCCTTGCTATGATATATCTAGTTTTCTCTAAAGTTGTGCTCTTTTCACATAGCTAATTTTCTTCAGTCCCACTGCATCACAGCTTCAGTTCATCTGTCACAGGGTATGTTTATTCTATGTTTCTATTGGAGGTAACCAGCCACGGAAAAGTGCTGTTGCAGAAAGGCTATTTCTTCAGGGTTCTCTCATATTCCCCCCTCTCACCGAAATCATGTCATGATTTCAGTGTGTAAATGTGTGTGTGTGTTTACCTTGTCTTTTTGGCTTCCCTTGCTACAAGGGAGCTAAAACGCAGCTGTCCCTAATAGCTCCACAGAGCAAAGATTCACATTATTCAGAAAATGCACTTTAATAAAAATATGCGATTTAAAAAATGATTATTTGCATACGTGTAAACATAGCAAGATAGATTAGTAAAAAAAATACAAGGGGAAGATCAACTGGATGGAAAAAAAATTAAATTGCATATGGAAGAATAGCTAGCATAACTTAACAAGCTTAAGGCAGTAGCAGTTGAAAAATATTTTCATTCCAGGTTTGTTATTTCCTTTTAAAAGCTATAGATCAACGAAAATCCATTTTTGTTTGCATCAATTACCACCAGTATAGCTCTAGACACTTTGCCACCACATCAAATTACTGACACAATTATTGTACTAATTCAGCATATAATTCTTCATTAGGAAGATAATATCTTTCTTAGTATCTTTCTTGTGCTTTTTTTACAGACATCAACAGAAGGGGAAGTGGGGAACTGTTTTGAAGATCCGTAATAAACTTCCCCTGGCATATACTTTGTCATTATACCCCCTAGAGCTACATAGATTTTTCAACCAAATGAAGTCTTCAGTTACATCAAAAACAACCAATTAAAAACTCAATGGCCATGAAGAAGTATGGTGAAAATTCTGTGAACTCGCTAACTTCTAACTTACTTGTAGCTACCATGGAAGGGATTGAGGCCCATCCATCACAGAGGGACCTATCTGCTAGGCTTCCTGGGAACATCCTCCACCCCTCCTACTGAAAGTTTGGCCACATGCAGCAAGTTCTTTTTTTTTTTTTTCTTTTTTTCTTTTTTTTTTTTTTAGTATCTTTGATTAAAAAAAAACAAAACCAAAGAAAGATCTAAAGAAATAAGGATCTCTGTTTTTCTGGCATAAGGCTATACTCTTAATGTGGTACACATGCAATAACAATTTAGGCAGTACTACATAAATTCTTGAAGTAATCATAAAAAAAACAGGAATAAATATCCCACATTGCTATGCTTTATTTCCAAATGTACTCTTTTATTTCAAATAAGCAAAAAGGTAAATACTGTTTCTTTCCTCTATTTCTTTAGAGATATAGAAGCTTACTATATTCTAAATGTAATAGTTAAACACCTGTGACTATTGGAAGAAAAATAGGTGAAAATAATTGTAAGCTGAGTTTAGTTACAGAAGCTGAAATTAAGAAGGATCAACTTTAAATGTCAGCATCTTTAAAACCCGATTAATCACAAATGTCAATGAAGTTAACAACTTTGGGAAAAGAAAAAGAAAACGAACTAAACCAACAGAAAGGAGTTATTTCTTCTGAGACTACAGACACATTTTAAAGGAAGAGATCCGCATTTTTGTTCTGAAAGTTGCAGAAAAACATATATAATATATATATATTTTTTTTTAAAGGAAGTATTATTTTTATCATCCACTAGACTCCCAATGTGGTGGTTGTTCTTTTTAGATTCAGCTGAAACCATGGTGACTAATACATTGGATCAACTGACAAACTAAAATTAAGACTTATACCGAACAATAAAACCCTTGGGCTAACTGTTGCATTTTCCTTTTCACTGACTAATACAAACACGTACAGCAAGAATTCAGCAAACCAAAAAATGCTACGCTAAAATGATCTAACAATAGTCCCTATCTAATTATTTATATGCTATTACAATACTGTTTTCTACATGATTTTTTTTTCAGTTATCACATTTTATAATGAAATGGCATTATTCATCATGAAGTGAAAATTAACAAGACGTAAGTCCTGACAGCTAATTCAAACTGATGGAAAACATAGGAAATTTTTATTTTCCTTTTAGCTTTATGAACATGAGCTCTGTATCGTACAGAATACTTCAGAACAGTGAACAACACAAATTTTTGTTACATTTTATTTGATATACTTTCAAATTTTCATACCATCCCTTTTCTTGTGTTTGTCTACCACTATTCTTAACTTACGTCACTTCTGGAACTCCAGATTCAGACCTATATCTTGTGAAATCCCTCCAGACAAATAAAGAGATAATATAAAGCTCTCTTATTTTTTTCTAATATGTCTCCAACCAAACTTTTGTCTTACAGAGCATTTTTTATTTTTCTCTTTTCCTAAAATGAAGTTTCTATGAATACGTTATAGTAGACTATAAGAATGCTTTTGAGATAGAAAAGAAAATGACCTCCATCACAAACTGGGCAAACATCTGAGATAGGGAAGAGGATTATTCGTGCCGCTTCAGCACTGAACCATAATTTCAGTTTCCTCTGTTCACCAGTTGAGTGATTTCTGGTGTTCATATTTCTGCTTGCAGTTGATTCATTTGAAGGCATAACTTCACCATCAGGCAGACAATCACGCACTAAGCTCTGCCAGTACCTTAACCTGAAAATCCCTGTCTTATAAGCACGGACAAAGTCCTACAGTCTTCTGGCTTCAGGAATACAGCTGGCTCGTGTACCACCAGCACAGAGTGCAGGAACAAGGTCACATAAATGCCCACGCCTACACAGACAGTCCCACTGTCTTTTCCAATGTCTGTTTCAATCCTAAAAAGATGAACATAAGCTATGTAAGAAAAAGCCCTTAAAAAATGAATGGAACTCCCCAAGGCCTTCTTTTAAGCAAAAGCATACATTGTAAATAGGGCCACAAGAAGTTAGTACCTTAAAATTTACAAGGTAGCTTTTATAAAAGTTAAGCTTCAAAATTACATTACAGGAGCTCCTACCTGGCTGAGGCAGCCTCAAACAGTGGGATTTTCAGTGGCAAATCCTTTCATGAACGCCATAGTGTACCACATCTCTCTTGGATCTCTTTAGTCCTTCCTTGGGTGCCACCTAGGTACTAATTACATCTAATTTCTAATTAATAGTATTTTAACCATTATGCAATCCCAGGAAGAGAAACAGGAAATCAGTGGGCAATAGAGCAGACAGTGTGTGTGTGTGTTATGTCTTTTTTTAAATTTGTTATTTGAAAGCTAACATGTTCTTCTAGGAAGGACACTTAGCAGACACATCCCCATTTTTCCCACCCTCAAACAAAACCCAAACAGCTCACAGGGGTTTCAGTTCTGCACCAACCATCATAGATAAGATTCCATCATAGTTTCCAACTAATTTAGTTATGGTGTTAACCGATTTAAGAACATTTTGAGCAAGCTGGAACAGAGAGCCATCATATACATTAATACCTTATATTCTTCTAAATGAATGTTGTCCTTATTCAAACAATTACAGTGTCAGACATCTAATAATCAGAGAAATAGTATAACGTAGGATTACTTTAGCTCAGGATAGAAAGTAAAGAAAAAAAAAAAACCCAAACCAAAACACCATAAATACAGCATATTCCTTATACTAATTAAATGCAAACATCAAGTAGCCAATGCAATCAGGTTATATTGTGGAGTTTCCATAGATTCTGCCTGTTCATTTTCAGATTCAAGTGAAAGTTCAAGATAAACTATTACAGAAAGCTAAAGGCTACATGTATGGAAGTGATAAAAGCTTCAGATAGACTTAAAATGATTATTTTGTGTCTTCCTCTTCATAGTTGCTTTTTTAGAAAGGAAACACATGTGAACTCTTAAAAAACACCCAGAATAGCAAATGGGTATTTTAAAACTGGTATGAAGATGACTTTCTATGCCCAAAAGCTTCTCCACAGTTCAGTTGGTTTAATGAAAGATATTACATCTCATTTAAAACCTTCTCTCACATAGGCCTCAAACCATTATGATTATAGTAACAACATTACTGCTATCTACAACTGCTGTGTATCCCTTGACATAGTTTTGGGGACTACAGAAATACTTTAGAAAAAGTGACTTATTTAGGACATTTTACTTATTAAATTGTCTTATTCCCCTCCCCAGTTAGTTACTGGTTATTTGATTATTTATCCAGTTAAATTCCTGTGCTATTCTTAATTTCTTTCTGTATTTTGTAACCACAATATGTAATTTGGTCTCCAGTTAATTTTAATTGTTGAAAAGATATTCGTTCTCCTTCTTCAATAAGCTATACAGGCCACTTATTTGACAATTTAATCATTAATACTATTAGCCACATTTATTTTATTGTCAACTGTATTTATAAGCCAAAGGAACGATTCTCTCCCTAAACTTTTTGATAAGAAACATGCTTCTTTGAAAAATGGGGTGAGGTGTTGAAACATGCCATAAAGTTCTTTTTAATGAAGAAAAAAACTTGTATTTCATGGGCAACCTAATATTCCCTATGTATATTTTGTTGTATCTATATATGCTTGCGTTTTTTTGGGGGGTGGGTGGCGGTAATTTATTTATTTATTTAATATGAACTACTTACTCTCATCCAAAAAATATTAATTTTTGTTTTCCTTTTTGTATCATGTTTGACTAGGCCGTTAATCTACCACCTCTTTTATCCTGTTTCCCTTTTCCTTCACTGGTGTATGCGCATGTTTTGTTTCTCTTTCCCTGCTATACTTTTGGAGCTCGTCTACACTATGTAGCCCGTACTAATATAACTGTACTTGCTAAGTCTTGTAGCTGAGATGCGGCATATCCTGCAGAAGAAGTAACATGGCTACAGACTTCTTTAGAGAACACTGTCCTGATCAACAGACTTTTGCCCTGTGCACTGAAATTTTTGTTGGAAGAGCTATATTGGTCACCATGCTCTTTCTTCACATAGCTTGCACACAAATTATGAGCCCAAATAAAACTTCACACTCTTTTTGCAGACTTTCAGCACTCCCTCTAAGAAGATCTTCATATACATCTATCATAGCATTGCTCTTCATTCACCACTGTGTAGATACAGTTAGCTTTCTACTCACATTAACAGCATGAGAACAGAGGACACCTGACCTCTGGGGCACCAAAATCACGGCTCTTTAGACACCCATATTCAAGTCCACTTTATTTTGCTGTAACATTACATAAAACAAGCTGTCCAAGAGCATTCAGTGTGTATTTGGAAGAAAAGATTTACTGCTGAGAAAAAGACTAAAGGAAACCAAAGTGCTCCATGCATTGTTTAAATTAATTGTGTACATGCATTATGCATGTCTTGATGATTTATGTCCAGTTGTGCACAAATGGAAATCTAAGGATAAATATAGCCTCTGTATGAAAAGACTGCTCCTCTTTTTCAAAATCATTTACAGTTCCTACATTGAATGTGGTATCAGACCAAACTTAAAGCTCTTCAAGATTTCATCGCTCTCTTTAATCAAAGAAAAGCTAACATTACCACGCAGAGCTTTGTCAAGTTGATTGGATTTCTAGCCAATTCGACGATAATCCTTTAAATTCATAAAAGCAATTCTATGGTAAAAATCTCAGCAGCCCCTGAACACTAAAAGCACCCAATAAAGAAAAGAAATAAAATAATCGCACTTAGAACAAGAAGCAGCTGTCTGTTGACTCAAGTCACAAACGGATTAAAAAATATTTTTTATGTGGTCTGGTGTGCTACAACAGTTGCAAGCCCATCAGCACAGCGCTATTCATTATTTACACTTGCTCTCAATCCTCAAGTGAAGTCAGCATTGCTGCTGTGAAGGTGACAGTGTGACAGAGGTGGAGCTATCCACCACTTGGTGTAGTTGTCACGAATTGTTTAAGTTGGTCAGCCCTGAAGTGGTCAGGCAGTTGGACTAGATGACCGTTGTAGGTCCCTTCCAACTGAAACATTCTATTCTATTCTATGCTATTTCTGAATCTCATGAGACTATGGAAACATAACTCTCAGATCCACCTGTTTCTTTTTTGTTCCAAGACATTGTTTAAAAATGCTGTCTGCAACAGTATGTTATCCTTTCACTGAGCTACAAAAGTGGAAACTAATAACCTACTCCCTAATTTGGAAGGTAATTGGCTATTAATAAAGAATTCTATCTTCTCATCTTATTGCTCTCTAAAAAGTACCAAAGATCCTTCTGTTCACCAAATTGATAATCTCGTTTTAGTCTGGGCATACTGACACATGTATGGCCATGGTAAAAAAATAAGTACTAAGTTTTACACAATTCAGAACCTCTGTCAACTGTGTTGCTGACTTTCTGGTAAAAGCATTTTTGGGTTGCAATCCTTTAGGACTTAATGCAAAGGCCAAATGTTTAAAATCAGCTAAACAGGCAGCATCACTTCCAGTTTGCAGCTAATTGACTGATCTCTAGGGGTTACAGGCTCACTGAGCCCAGCATGAACTCACTAGAGTTTCCTATCATTAAAACAATAATAGAAAGGAAAAGAAAAGATAACATGGTAGGAAGTCTGTTTAACTGTTAAGGGCACAACATGAATCAAGGAAACAATAGCTAAGCAAACTAGACTGCAGGTTGAATAGAACTGTTCAAGAAAAAAATATATGTGACTTTAGAGTGAGTTGCCATTGGAACTTGAACTGGTTTTTTTTGGGTGTTTTTTTTTTTTTTTTTTTGGATTTCTGACTGGCTTCATTTGGTACTAAAACTGAGGTATGAAATTACCTCCTCATGTCTGCAAGAGACAGTCAACTGTACATGAACTGGAAAACAGTTTGCACATCACATTCTGCACTGGCTGAACAGGAGCTGCAACAAGGAAATCCCAGTTATCATGAAAATGACCAAGGAATGGAAAACATCTGAAAGGTATACATACAATCCTTAGGGATCTGTGCTTTGTGATGATGATAAGCCAAAAAACAGAGACTGCTATGAAAGAATGGCATTAATTTCATAACCCTGATATGATTATAGCAACTGTTGGCAGCTATGTAACTTGGAGTTAGGTTTTTCTGGCTCTGCGTATATTCTGGGTTTATGTTATGCAAAAGCACACCTATACATGTATAGGTAAGCATACACATGCATGGTTTTCTTCTGCTCCACTTGTCACTCCTTATTCTTCTGATGATCTACTTCCCTGCAACATAGTACTGCATTTGCAGAAACAGAAGGCCTACTATATTACTCTTGCCGATAACAATGTCTGTACTCTGACAGAAATATTTAGAAAAGCAGCACAAGTGGCAGCCCTGTCATTTTGTCAGCATTGTCTTGGATTAATTCCTTTCTCCACTGAATCAAAACTAGCCTTCCCTAAGATTCTTTCAGAACCAAGAACAAATCTGTGAAAAACCCTCAAATAGTTACTGGAAAATTCCATACTAGAAATGGATATATACTCTTCATAGATGAAATCTGTATTTTGACCACACCCTGATGTATTGAAGCTTGTCAGTCAGTTCAGCTGTACTGAAATAGTCAAAGTTCTTTCTTCAACCACTAATGTCTCAGAACTGTTGTACATTAAGCGCCATGGCTGTGATATAATCTGTCAGGCAAAGAACTGCTTTGCCAATCGTATATTCATACGACTTTCACACCATCCTTAACCATCACTGACATACCTGTCAATTAGTTGATTTAGGAATTAACAGAGTTAACATTGCTGGCAAAAACATGTGCATAGCTCATTCTATGTCCAGAAACAAGCGCTGCTTTGCTTGAGTCACTTTTTCAAACAACGTTGGTCATCATTCAGCACTGCTCTCCACCAAACCAAATTTGAATCTTATTTTTTGAAAAAACTGTAGAAATTGATGGAAAAATAGAACCTCACCTGCCTATTAACTGTCAAAAGATGGCCAGAGATTCAGCACATCAGAGTCATCTTATGCCATTAATAAATATGACAATTAACTTTCACTTTCCTGTATTTACCTGTAACTATCTGAAAGATCAGTTTAGTCAGAGAACATTGTAAACTCAAAATGTTACTACAGTCTTACATCTTACACAACACCTGCATGAAGTCCATTCTTAATTAAAGAACATTAAGAGGCTGTAGAATAAATCCACAAGGATTACATTCATAAATATCCTCAGAAGATACAAACGGACAGAAGAAAAGTATCAGACTAAAAAAATCTGGTTATCAGATTGAAGAACAGGTCAGTCCTTAAAGTAACTAAATAGTAAGTAGCTGGAGCCACTTCTTTCTAGATTATTAACTAACATCAACCTGGTTTTCTCAAAATTCATGGCAATTCAGCTTGTATCTCACATACTGCTACTAAGTAAAGTACAGATCCCATTACTTCAGTGACCAAGGCTGCCTTTGCTCCCCACAATGGTCAATCAGCATAAAGTATTTAAGTTCACATCAATTCCGATTTAGAAAATAGCCTAAAGAAAGGTATCACCTGTATTTAGTTGAACTGAAAAGATAGTCAGTTGAAAAATTCTGGCAATGATAAAAATGTTTACCTGCTTGTCCCATTAAGAATTTTGCTTGTTTCATCTATAATAGCCCAGCTTCAGCGAGCCCAGAATTCACTTTTTGAAGGCAGGAACAGCGCAAAAACTTCATGTTTCCTTCAGCTAATTTGTTCCATCATCTCTCTGCAACTCTGTTCAAGCCAGCTCAGCCACATTATCACAATGCTCAGCAGGCACAGAATATCCACTTAATGGCATCTATTACTTCTGCTATTACATTACAGCAACTCTTCTATGTGCCTCCTAACATTTCACCCAGTCTGTCCATCTGGCATTTTCTAAGCCCAGACTAGGGGTTTTTTGTTTGTCTTGCAAAAGACATAGCTGCAAAGTTAGTCTCAGAAGTTTGACATGAAAAATGAAAAAGACAACCCTCCATCTTTCTTGTTTTCCTGAAGAGTTTAACTAGGCTTACAGTTTTAGGCATGAGAAAAGTGAGAAAAATACAATTTGAAAAATCTTGCATATGAAAGACACCAGAGACATAACTAAATAAGTCAGCTGCACAAAATACTTTTTTAAGCTGCCTAAAAAAATTACACCTTTTATTTTTGCTGCCTATTATTTATTCCTAACATATCACATATTTTTAACTTTCCTCCTCTTAACGCATTATGAAACTAGGTATAAAAAAGCATCTAAAAATTAAATCATCATTAATGTGCTGTAGAGATTGTCAGAACAAACAAGCACACATTCAAAGATGTGAATTATAACAGATTTCTTATAGTGACATGTAGTTATTTCACTTTTAACACTTTTTTTTATTCCTCCCCCTCTCCTCCTTCCTCCTTTTTTTTTTTTCCTCTTAAATCATTGATATTTGCTCCAGGAAGTTTAACATTGTACAAAAAGTTAACAGCAATCCTAGCTTTAGGTATTGCTTGCCTTGCATGGCTGAGGATTTTTCTCTAAGCATTCCAGATGTAAATGTAATGGAATATAAAAGTATGAGTTCACACCAAAGATAAGACTCATCATCTTGCTTTTCTGAGGTACCCAGTTTGAGCTACTCATTTGGGCTTCCTGCACAATCACTGGTAAAATACATGTATCTTCAGAAGGTGATGAAACTTACCTGTCTTAGGATAACCTGAGAAACCCTCCCTCTCCATTGACACACAGCTGGCTTAAGTTTCAATGTTCAGGTTAGGCGAGATGAATCCCAGCTGAAAGAACCCATGGGCTCATGCATTTGCCTGCACATTTAAAAGTGTATTTGTGCTTAACAAAGTCGGACTACACTCATAGCCAGAGAAAATTAACTTGCTGAGTTACACAGCTGCCAACAACAATTATAAAGAATGTCTGGTTTACAAAACAGAATTAATGCACATTTACCTAGTCTTTTTTCTTCTCTTAAAATATATAGAAAAAAAAGCTGTTCTCCAAGTAAACAAGAAAAAAAAAGTTTTCAGTACCCTTTAACAGGTAAAATAGCTCTTTAACAGGTAAATAACAGGTAGATTTGAGTAAAACTTGCTAAAACAAGAGTGATGAAACTGAATCTGTAAGAGAAACTGTTTTGTGGAAGGCAGATTAAAAACTTCTACCTTGGTTAGCATTTAGATAATTCCATAAACAGTTTATAAATATGAAAGAAACATACCTGGCATCAACTCAGCAGTAGGGAATATCTTCTCCTGCTTCATTTTACTTTCATGTAATAGCTCTTCTTTGGTTATTGGAAGGTCTAGAACATCTCGAATAATCTGTGCCCCTTCAAGGGCTTTTTTACCCATGACCAAGGATTTCACATCCCAGGTATAGGTCTTTCCAAAACGCCCACAGATCTCTTCAAACACTACTGTATAGAGACGCTCAGTATCTGCCAAAAAAAAAAAAAAAAAAAAAAAAAAACATTAAAACCAGGTACAGCCAGCTAAGCAGCCAATCCTACAAGGAGGACCACATAAATGGCCAGAGAGTGAACTGCCAGGAGCCAGAGGGCATATCAAAGTGGACAAAATTGCCTCCCTTTATTTGCAGAGGGGAAGCCAGACTTCTAAGATCACCTCAGAGGTACCTAGGTTTTTCAAGCTGTCACTTCTGTGTTAAGAAAAGGTTACTGAGGGTCACAACAAAGAACTACCTGGACCTGCTCTTTCACCACTTTTCTTTACTATACAGGTTAGCAAGCAGTGTCTTAATTAAAATACTCTATTCTTTGCACGAGAAAGAAAAGAAAGGAAGGAAATCTGGTACTTGGGGGATGTCATTACATATTCCATGTAAATTAAAAAAAAAAAAATTAATTATTTAAGAGTGTCTTTGAATGGAAGCTTCAGAGTGCCTTCAAAGACACTACAATCATTATTATAGTGCTGCTGGCACCTCTGCATTTACATGTGATTACTCAAGCACAACACACCCACTTGTATTTCCAGGGGGTTTCTGGCAAGAATAAACCTCAGGCTGAATTCTGCCAGTGAAACTATCAGCTTCTATGTCAAAGGTATTTTTAGTTTTCAAACTATTTTTTTTTTTTAAATACAAACAAACAATCCTTCCTGTCTTTCCCCCAGACAAATCTTTGAAAAGGAAGTTCAATAACATTTAATTTAACGCCAGAACGGGGAAGAAAGGTCCTTTCAACTTTTGGCTTCATTTCAGCAAAGATGTTAAACAGTGGCTTTTCTACCAGTCTGTTTATCTTTTTAAGTAGTCTCCTTTGAAACACCAGCTACTGCTATTAACCATGCTTTAATTTCCTTCTCATGCATGTCTTTGCCTTCTGTATCTCTAAAGCCATGTTGACTATTATCACTTTAGCAATGAAAGGCAAAAGCGAGGAAAGAAAGTAGTTGCTCTTACGACATTTATTTAGAGAAATTAGGGACTTCATGTATCAACATATCCTTTGCCATGTAAAAATATTTTTATAGGGATAATAAAATAGTGAAATTATTCATGCAGACATTGCCTCACTTTCTGAATATATAAGAAGTATGCAACAGAGTTTAAACTTTAAGCTTTAACATAGATTCTAGGAAGAAGACAGACTAAAGAAAGAAGAGCAGAGCCCATGACTGCAATATACGCGAAGATCTTCCCTGCAGTCTGACAAATGCTCACCACTTAACCACAGTAATCTGCTTGTCCTGAGACCAGCAGATGATTCCTATCTGAAATCAAGTGAGAAACATAGGGGCCATTCCCCATCATCGCACCTACCATCATGTGAACACACAGCAGTGCAGAAGACACACTCTGCCACCTGCCAGAGCACTCTTGTGCATGTTCCCTTCAGTAACTAGAAAGGATGTTGAGTCAAAAGATCAGCTAAAGACCCAGCATACTTGTCTGGACTGCTTAACAGGGCAGACAAGACAAGGTTCACAAAAACCTCTTAGCTTAAAAATGAAAGGAAAAAAAGAAAAAATAGCACCTGTACTACTCTTTGCAGATGCTTCTTAAACAATGACACTTAGGGAAAGAAGTTAAGAGTAATCCTGGAGACCCATAAAACACACAGGAAAGGTATCACAGCAGAAACACAAATAACTGGGCTTTGAAAATGTTAAGCTGGCTAACACCAGGAAGGAAAAAAAAACACAACAAAAAAATCCCCCAATTTGCTTGATACTGCCAGGTGGTACTCTCTGCAAGCTGAGAAGGTGAATTAAGAATACAGTGTTTAAAATTTCACAGTTCTGTCTTTCCTTTTTTTCTGATACACTAATTTTTCTTCTGTATCTCAGACTCACCAGGTAAAGGACATAAAATTCTTACCCTAAGTTTAAAATTGAAACTGAAAATTAATCCTCATCCTATTAAGAAATACATAGCAAACTAAGCAGAAATAAAACAAAACAAGGAATCAAAAAGTGTAATTGTAGAACATGAAAATTTTCCTACAGGTCTCTACGATAATCACGTTAATCTATTTGAAAGTGAAAGACTCAACTGTATAGCTAAAGATATTCAATTTAATAGCCTCCTGCTTTTTAAATATCACATACCAGACTTGTGAATGGAATTTTCTTTTTCTTCTTAAAGAAATGCTTAATTATGTCCAGACTGCAGACCTAAAAATAATCTGTTACGCAATGCTGCAGTTTGCCAACTGAAGAACACTCATGAACAAGTTTGAGTCAAATCTATTAAAATAGTTAATTCTTAACTTATTTGTATTGTGTTAGAATTTAGTTTTTCTTTTTTGTTGAGGGAAGCAAAAAAAAAAAAAACCACACAAAAAAACTCAAAAAAGCACCCAAACTGGTCAACACACCTCAACTGATCACTGCCTGCACTGAATTTAAATGTGAATTAGTCTCACATATTACTTAAGTATGAGTAAACATAAGCATTATGTTTAAAGCAACATAAATGCTTAAACAAGCAGGATGTCAGAAAGCCTTCTTTCCTTCCCTCTCCTCATTAATTATCTGTTAAAAGAATTGGCTTACAAAACCTCCAACTTTTCTTTCAAAGAGATCACTTTCACTCTGCCTGAAATCATAGCATTTGGACCTTGGACATCAACTTGGTTGCAATGAAAATTATCATCATCTCAAGATTCATGACTTCTTGTAAGATTCTATGTATTTGTAATTCTTGAGAAACAACGTGATTTTAATTCTCATGATTGGATGACAAAAACATAGATGTGGACATTTTACTGGCTTGAATAGATGTGTTACACTACAGCACATGAATAAAAACTGAAATCTGGGGAAAAGAATTACACACACACGAGCACACACACTGCAAAATCTCCAGTCGGAATCCAAGTGCTAAAAAAGCTGCACTTCCTACATACACGTATAACAGATAAGGACATATGTTCCTTGTGACTGAATACAAAGGAAAATCTGTATGTCCCCTTTATAATTAGACAGCAGTAAATAAATACTAAATAATGATACAACTTCAAGATTTCTTATTCCCATTAAAATGGAGGAATCTCAAAAAAAGTGCTTAACAAATATGAGGTAGCCTAGCTTTTTCATCATTGTAACAAGAAATAAACCATAGCACAACTGATTGATCAGAGTTGAAGTACAGCAAAGAATCATAATTTCAAACTACTATAAATCTGCAATACAGTAAGAAATTAAATCTCATGCACACACATGAATATAACCCATCAATGAAATAAAACAAGCAAGAGGAATTAGTTCAACTCAAGTGCCTAATTATAAGCACCTACTGGTATCTTAGACACCCTAATATATCCAAGACATCCACACACAGCTGACATTAAAAAAAATAATCTGGGTGAGACTCACACCTTACTGCATGAGCAGCCGGATGCCCTACAGCATCCCAAGTGGTAATAAACACATACATTTCAGCACGTGAATCCAGCCCCAGCTGCTAGCTCCCATCAGGAACACAAGCTGAGGACACAGCAGGACACAGGTGGCAGTGTCCTGTTCTAACAGGGGGAAGGAAAAGCAAGACTTCTTAGCTCCCGCAATTTGCAGTAAGTGTATAACCTCAGTTTCATTCTCTTCTGCCTTTCAAAATACTCTTCCATCTTTCTAGCTCTCGTCCCTTGATAAATCTTTTACATGGACATTATCAGCACAATGTACTGTCCATCCACTCACTACATTTCACTGGGAATGAGTGATATTCATTCCCTAGCCACATATCATCTTCTAGTCATTTTTATAGCAACCCTTCTTCTATATAAAAAGCACAGTCAACTCCACTGGTGCTGTTTACAGTGTGTAAAAGCCAGTCACCATAAATACAAATAAAGTGACAAGAATGACAGAGGCACTGGATTACTCAATTTGTGATGTGGCACAAAAATATGCTGACGCATATTCAGAAACATCTACAGGTTACTTGGATTCAGACCACAGTGCATAACTGGAGTGTATGATCTGCTCAAATCACTGCAGAGTCAGAACTAGAAGTGCAGACGTACCTAGGTCAGGGATACAGAAAGCATCAATGCAGTATCTAAACATCAGCTTTGTCAACCACTTACTTACACATGAAGACAGCCTAAGAGAGAAGATTATGACTTCATGAATGAATGTGGAATTGATTTTTTCAGAAGCTTATACACCTTCTGAATTTATTAAAATTATTTTATTAGAATTCTAAAATAATCTCTAGTTTACCAAGGAGATGAGGTTAGTAGGCATGAAAGCTCATCTTAACCATTGGTTCTGAGTTCTTCTTTGTTTGAATAACCCAGCCCATCTTTGCATCAAGCTTCCCAGATGAAATACACCTATGATTTATCCTGCTGCTAGGAGTCTAAACAGAATTTTAATTGTGTACATCCAATATGTTCCAGTAAATCAAAATCAGATCCTGGACACCTAAACTCTGCAAGATTTTTATTTTGATGAGGGATAGAGAAATGGTTAAAGGGAATAATTTTAATTCAAGCAATAGGTTTCTTATGTCCATACCTGTGAGGCAGATTTCTGCCCATGTGTAGAAGAGAACCACCTTCAGTATTCAATTTAGTCAAATTCAAACACAACTAGTCATTTTTACGAAGATTTTGGTCCAAGATTGAGAAAATCTCATTAGATTTTGTCGCTGTCAATACTGAATGAACACACAGATGACTATGATTTTGCTTTCCTATCAGTCTTTCACAATATTCCTTTAATCTCTTCACGGTATGCAACAGTGTAAGAAGCCATACAAATTACTGAAAAGCTCATTTGGGGTACAAGAGATAAATATAATTATAGAAGTGGGAATTTTTGCTTTGCTTTTTGCAATTCAATTGGTGGCATTTAGCACAGCATAAAGTGTTAACTTGCAAACAAATTATGCAATTGTTGAAATGGTGGGGGCAATCAACATTGCAGAGAGTGTTAGATTCTTCTACTCATGGTAGAAGTAATAGTAATGACATTTACATTTTCTCTCATTTCTGGATTTAAGTGTAACACAGGCCTTTCTGTGTTTATTCTCCCACTATATCAACTGAACAGTGTTAAAGAGTACAGGATTTAAACACAGTACTGGCAAAAACAAAATAGTTACAGATTTCCCATCAGAAAGACTAACTTTGTCAAGTCTTGAATATCACATGCAGAACTCAGTCAACGGTCCTCCAAGCTTCATGCCCACCTACTTCAACACCTGCAAAATCATGAACTCACGGTTCCCTTCCCTCTCTCTCCAGCGTACAAAAGACGCGGCTGATCAGCTCACTGACCAGTTGTGTCAAGTCTGTGAGACTCAGGTGTATAACAAATGCTGCAGCACTGCACGAAAGCCAGGGAATGGATGTCTCTCAGTAAGGCTCTGTGCTCTAAAGAGATCCGTCATCAAGCCTGCCACTCTACACCACCTCTCCCCACAGGCAGTACATGCTCTTAGCTTGTTCGATTACGGAAGTGAACCAGTTCTTGAAATATCCATATAACTGAGGATATAAACATCAAACAGTGGTACATTCACCACATTTCCAAATGGTACGTGGACTATCACAGAGTTTAGGAAACACCAGTGCCAAGATAAAACCCACAAAACTTGCAAGATCCTGCAGGAAAGAAGAAGAGTGGGGAACCAATGGCCTCTGAACAGCAAACTTAGAATGGAACAAGGAACATCCTCTCAACCCAAAGAATAATTCAAGATATTACTATCCACAGCTTATCAATTACAGCTCCATCTCAAAAAAATTAAGAAGGAAAAATACATTATGAAAAACTGCTGAAACATAAAAATATAACAGCATTATAAAAACCAGTCACTGAGGGAGCAATAGACTATGCCACTGAATAAAACACGGTGCATAATTCATTCCCCATTCTTTTTCTATCATTATCATTTCTTTCAGTGGGAATCTGAGACTTTCCCCTTAAGATATCAGCAGTCAAACAAGACAGACAAAACCAATATATGCAATGCAAAAGACTAGCAACTATAAACTGTCACTGGAACAGGTCTGAAATTGCAAAAACTAGTTTAAAACACCCAGAACCGCTGAAGAATTAGAGCTGAAGGCTCCTAAGTTAGCAAAACAATCAGAAAAAAGGAAAGGAGAATTTGAAGTTGTTTTTTTTTTTTAAATAAATGATCGTTAGTAGACAACTATCTTGCAATTTGTGGCAAAAGGTCAGTCTTGCAGTTCCCTCCCAATATCCTTCCATTCACACTTTCACTACTGTGAAAGCTAGTTTAAAAATGCATGTCTATGGTTACCCATGATGGCTAAGAGGAGAAAAAAACAGCAGTTTAACAGCTGACCTCAAAATCACTTACAGCAGCTTAGCAAGAGTGAGGAGGAGGAAGACAGGCAACAGAAATTAGTTTCTGCACAATAGCCTAAGTGTTACAGCACTAGTTCAGAATATGAGACTTAGCCTTTCAATCTACCCTTAGGGCCTGAGCCTACTTCTCTAACATCCCATGAAAATTTTTGTATGCTATTATGTTATATACATATATATACATTATAAATATATATATATGCATGTATATATAAAGCATATAAACGTCGTATTCCCCCATTGCTTCCAAATAAACTTGCTTATGAAGAAAAATGAAATCTAAATTTATCACCTTACAGAGACACCCACTTCAGTCACTGTTACAGGAGGAAATAAGCACAACCAAAATATTTGAGCCATGCCTATCAAGGCATGTGGTGCTGATGCACCCAAACAGGCGGGCTGAACCTAAATGCAGTCTGGCCCATCAAACCGAAGGAAATGCTGCTGCAGTATTCATGTCTGTTATCTTTCAACTGATCTACTCTCATAATCAGTACCATTTAAATTCATCTTATTGTTACCTGGAAGTTAAAGGAAGTTAGAGCTTCTATTAAAATAAATAACAAGCGCCAAATAATGGCTACTTCAAAATCATAAGCTAGTTATAAAGAGCAAGTTATTCGGTAAACCATTTTATGTAATTGATGAACCATAACTTCCAAAGATAAAGAAAAAATAATTACTATAATTGCTGAAAATTAAAATTACTGCTTCCAGTTTAATTGAGTAATGATTTGCAAATCATTATATTTTTGATTAGCACTTAGAAAAATTCACTGAAATGTTCCATTATTCATTTTAGTAGGGAGCAGGTAGAAGTCTGTTCCGGAGCTTTAATTTTTGCAAATCTATTTCTTTTTTTTGTTGTACTAAAATATTAATATAAGTACACTCCAAGATATATGAATATGCTACACAGTGATTACTTCACTAAGTCCAAAGAAACACACTGCCACCGGCTAACTCACTCAAAGAGCTGTCAGTCTGTTTGCCCTTCTCTGATATGAGACATCCTACTGTGAATTCAAGTTATTGCTAACAGGCTTAAAAAGAAAGTACGTTTGGTGCCCAAAAAATAATAGCTGCATAGAACTGTTCCCAAACAAGTATCACATGCTTGCCCCTCTGGGCTTATATTACTGGGAGAATTCTTCAATGGCAGCCTCAGAGGAAGCCAATTTTCCATTTTATATGCACAGAAACATTTTACATCTATGGGGAGGGGAAGAAGCTTCTCAACAAACTCAAAAGGCTTTTAGTTTACATTAATACAGCAGACACATCTTAACACTATCTTGTATTCACATATGCACCTTATCCTTTTTAATGCCACAGGGAAGTGAAAGAAACCGTTCACGAATAAACCATGCAAACGCTCTTCTGATGTGAAGCTGTAAACAAATACTCTATCACCAACACAAAATAGCACATGAAAAAGTAAAGAGAAGTCTATATTGAAATTCCAGAGCACAAGGGAACCCAACTTTGAAATAGCAGGCAATATATA
Source organism: Calonectris borealis (assembly GCF_964195595.1). Classification (NCBI taxonomy): domain Eukaryota; kingdom Metazoa; phylum Chordata; class Aves; order Procellariiformes; family Procellariidae; genus Calonectris; species Calonectris borealis. Next base: position 140,507,702 of record NC_134312.1, on the reverse strand, counting down.
TGACTTAATTCAAAACATTCTAAAACTGTACTTATTAAACATCAACTATGTGACAGCATCTCATTAGTTTAAAAATAGAAAAGCTATTGATTCATAGAAACTGCTTTGATATGCTTTCTTAGGCATTCACGCAGGCCCTTAACCATTAAAAACAGAACTATGCAAACAGCAGTTGATATGGTGCCTATACAATCCCACTTGTTGGGCCAAAACCTATGGCTAACAGAGACATAGCTTCTTAAAATGTGTATGACAAGGCCCAAGTCAGGTAGCAGTTACACTGTCGTTAGCACATGAGCTACTACAACAATGCAACAGTATTGTACAAGGACTGTTCTCACGCAGAGGAGCAATTACTAGCTCTGGGAAGAACAGCTTATGGCATGTTCATAATGAAGTTAGCCTTTCACCAAGGGAGTATACCTCTTCTTCTCGATACGTTGCTGACAACACATGGCAGCAGTTCACTGACCTAAGGAAGGCAAAACAGGGTTTAAAAAGTTGTTTTGAAATGAGATGTTCCAAGGCACTTGGGTAAAACTACTATACAAGGCAGATGAAACCAAAAGGATCACTATGTTATCAAAGTCAGCAGAAGAATAACCAAATATATCTTCTTAATTAAGATATACTTTTTCCAGGAAAAGTTACAAGGAACATAACCTTCCCTGAACAGACATCCTCGAGCTGTTCTGTTGAACCCACAACCTAAACCAGCAACAATGGAAAAAAGAATAGTCAAGAGAGGGGAAAAAAGCGTCAGAAAACTTTACTCCTCCCTCAAAAACAAAACACAAAAAAATGAGACCAAAGCGAAAATTCTCTTCAGCATGCCACAGTTCTCTTTTAATACTGATTTCCTTTTTCTCAGAAAGCTTTTGCTCGCCCAGGAGACTACATATATGTAAAGACTTAGGCAGGTTGCAAATTCAAGTTGTTTTACTTTCAGTGTCACATGTTTCTAAATCACTTTCTGCAATACTGTCCAAAAAGTCAGTTTCCTAAACAGTGGCAACATTTCAAAAGATCGAGTGACTTTAATAGAAAAGAAAAACATTCTTTTTCCAGTGTGGCCTTGGACAATGTTCTAAACTTAATTGCAGCAATGTGTCAAACATACTACCACAAAGAAAGTGTAAAGAACTACAGATTAATAAAACTAATCTCTTCCATCCATTCAAGAGATCCTAAAATTTTTGAAGTAAATCTGCTGATGGAGTAACTTCTCTGTGGTGGTAACACTAAGAGGAGAAAACCAAACATCATCAATGTGCTTGATTTTCCAAGAGAGAGGACATTTCATCATGGCTGACCACCCCCAGTCAAGAGGAAAGTGTCAGAAATACTGCAACACCTGATCACAGTATCTCTTTAATAGTTGTATACCAAGAACTCCTAATCCTAATTAGAATCTAAAATACAAAAAAGAATCAGACCTTTGAGATTCATGAGGCAAGCATCATACAGCAAACTGAAAATTATGTTTTATAAGCTGTAATCACTCTTTGTTTGAAACCTCAAAACCATAGATATCAATTTAAGGGACTTCCAACACCACATCCTAAGTGTGGACGACTTCTACCCAGGCGAGCCATGGGCTTCTCTGAAGTCGCATGACCACAGCCCTCGTCTCCCACCTGGGGCTGAGGATCAGAGTAGAGGGCTGTTCTCACAGAGCATTGAAAAACCTCTCATGGTGACAGCAAGAGTTGTCCTACCTCCAGACTCGGCAGTAAGCCAGAGGCAGGTCCTAACTGACTCCCAGGTCAAATACAGCCTGCAGCCCATAGTGGGACCACTCAAAGCTAGTGGACTATCACGACTGATGGTACACGAGCTCTTTTTGTTGCCTAACACCATGGGTAGAAGCACAGAACTACTGGAAGACTGTAATTTGTTTTAAACTATAATCAGCTTGCTTATAACTGGCATGGTGAAATAAAAACTTATACTTGGCTTATATAAGCTTTTAACTATGCTCCATTGAACCCACTGAGAGATAGGTACCTAAATCACAGAATGGTTTGGGTTGGAAGGGACCTTTAAAGATCAGCTAGTCCAACCCACGGGCAGGGACATCCTTCACTAGATCAGGTTGCTCAAAGCACCACCCAACCCACAATGCTTTTCTGTTTCTGAGCTCTAACACCATTTGCACTCCAGCACCTGAACAGCAGATGCTGTGCGCTGAGGGCACCTCGTATGGCAAAAAGAACTTTTCCTATTCCCAGGAAATGAAGCCAGTCTGCTACTCAGCTGCAGTCGGACTCTATTAGTACTAGATCTTTGTATTAATATTCCCCAATAAACTGCCACTTACAGAATTCAGTATGCAACAACAGTTAATAGGATTTCTTTTATTTTCTGCATGAGTATTCACACACTAATTCTCAGTCCTGCTGCTGAAGAGCTGTATAGTTTTCCTCCCCGTACATATTTGAAATTTTGCTGAAAATCTTTGACCTCTCTGCATAGAAAATGTAGTCTACCTAGTAATACTAGTATAGACAATTACACTAAAACCAGAGAATATGTTAGTCTTTATTAACTGGAAAATCTTATCAGCATGTTTTGAGCTAGGTTCTGTCGTGAAAATTGTTGTACAAGGTCGTGTGATCTGCCAAAGAACTCTACCTCCCATCACACAAAGTCTCTACTTAATATGGCAGATGCAGATTGATTAGGAAGCCCGAGAAACAAATGCAAATACAAGGCATCGACTACAGTTCCTGTAAGACATGGAGAAGACATTTCAAAATTAAACATTTGATGCAAAATACTTGTGAAAGTGTTTCAAACCACCTCTGTTTGAAACCATCCCAGGGACCTCCGTCTGGGAAAAAAAGCATCAATCTCTCCACTGCACAGAAAATTGATTTCATTTTAGTGGAAGTGCTATAGGGAACACTTACAAATTTGGCACACATCAGGTACCTAAAGGAGGATGTACTGGACCCAGTCCCAACTTTCAAGTAAAATATTTTAGCTTTTAAAGCTTTCCTAAGAGTTGCATTCCCTGGCAGAGAAGAGGTGACTGAGAATAGATCCGCCTCTTAAGTCCTGTGCTTGGATCAAATGGACCTAGTATTATTTTAGCATATTATGACAATTCTAAACTAGCATAAGGTCTTCAAACATCAAAATCCATTTAACCTAAACTCTACTATCTCTTGTTTAAAACAGGGGAAAAATAACAAAACAGTACCAGGGATGTTTTATAAAAACACATAAGACTTATCCACACTACAATCCTGGAAGAATACAATGATTCCAAAAAGGTTCAGACAGAGAATCTCACTAACACATCAGTGAACTCAATTCACATGAGGACTACAGGAGAAATAGAAAGTTGGAAGAAGACTCTCTTGATAGTAGCTATTAAAGTTATATTTTCAGCTGTCTCAAAGGGGAGAGGCTGAATCTTATTTTGCTAGAGAGTGGTTCTGGGCATAATGGAAATGTTATGTTATGACTCTGTTTTGAGTGTGACAGCTTAGAGTTACAAGAAACACCGCTGTGTATCCTACTAAATGAAATAAAAAATATGTGTTCAGAGACTCAAAGAGTGCAAGAAACTTTAGTCCATCACTTCATTCTTCTGTATGATTAATGTGCTAAAAATAAAAACAGATATTGTGAACCGAACTAGGAGTCATTCCACTTTCACTCAATCTTTCCTCCCTTCTACCTCAGTTCTGCAAGCTGAGGTCAAAGTTTACATCTTGAGACACAAGCAGCTTCACTCTCCTGTGGCTGAATTTAATAAGCCTGACACAGGAGTTACTTCACTGGGGTATGCTTAGTTCTACTGCAACACTGCTTGCAAAAGACAGGCTGGCAAAGTATATGCTCAGTAAGCAGCTAAGAGGAGGGTTTTTACTTTATTTCCCAAAATAGCCCCACCCAAAAACTAAAGAAGGAAAAAAAAAAATCTAGTAGTCTTTCTCTCACTACTCAGAATTAGGTACAAATCTACTGAAATCAATTAATTCACAATGGTACAAGCAAGAGACAATCAAGCTTACAGTTTCTGAATATAAATACGTTAGATAAGGTACGCATTTCCAATTCCACAGTAACTAACCTGAAATTAGATTTACAACAAATATTTCTTTGCTCCATAGCAACAATTTGCTATCATTCTGCTTGTAAATGGGAAAATTGTTTTTGAAGGTGCACTGCAGGCAGCTTCATAGTTAGAAAGGGGCAAGAAGTTTAAAGAAATTAGGAAAAAAAGTTGTTTCTCTGATTAACACCTGACAAGATGTGGCAAAAATAATAGCTAGAAACTATTAATATAAGCATCACTTATGCAACTATATATAGTAATTATGAAAACGATTATGAACAGTCATATTCAGCAGTATCCAAACAGATCTGACACACAAAATCTAGAATGAAGTAGAAGTTACTAGCACCTGAATATGAAATTGCTCTGAAAAATGCCATTTGTAACAGACACTATTCAATAAATAGCTTCCCTGACCCCATTCTGGTAATTTCTTTTTGCTTGATCTAAAACCAAGCTTACAATCAGCAAAATAAGAAGTGTTTGCTTCATCTGTTGAATACACTGAACTGAGCCACTTGAACTTAAATGACTTATAGACAAAAAGATTAAGTCCTAAGGCTATACCTTTTGACCCTTACCTTTTGAAACTGTTGGAAGGACTACCATGCCCTAGGCATATAGTTAAAGCTGCATATCCAGTTAAACAGGTAAACTTAACCGTTTCCCAAATGTAAGGAAAAAAGAATTAGAAGGTATACAGGTTGCAATAATAATAAAACAGCTGGTCACCAAAGGCCTTTCTCTTCTGAGAAGAGACAAACACACCATAGGCCACATCTTTCTAATAGCCTCTGGATAGTAGTTTTCAAAGAGATTAAAAACTTTGCACAAAAATGTAAATCTGGTATTCCATAAACAAGCTGAAGAGCCTTTTGTTTTTTTCTGTTGTCTGAAGAGCAAATCTAACAATTAATATAAGAATCCAATTGTATGAAATGTTGCAATCAAAGAAAACAGAGCTGAACACTGTTGAACATGGTTGCAGTCTCCCCTCTAAAATGTAAAGGGCAGCTTTAGTCACTGAGCTTGTCAAAAGCGAAGAGGTTGGAGGTTTTTTTCTTGTGTTAGGTTGACACAGTTCATGGTGGTATTGCTAAAAGGCTGTTGGCCTGTCATCACTTCTGTTATGAACTTGTATTTTCTAGAGCTTTAAAACTTTGCCAGTAGCAAATAAATAAGATGAAATTATACAAGAATTAAAGCTGTTTTCTTCAGGAAAGGGATTTCTTCTGACAGTACCCTCCACCTTATTATTATTAATTAGAGAAAATCTAGCATGTCTCTTGAGCATTTGCCTCCCTCCCATGGACTGTCAGCGGAGCTCAAGTAGGTCTTGAATTGGAAATGGGAAGCATCTACATTGCCAGTACTGAAACCATTAAATGCATCCTCATCACTCTGAAAAAAATAATTTCCTTGGTAGTCTGTAATTGTTTCAAAGGCTCCATTATAGACAATTCAAGTGGATAATACATTTTTCGAACTTAGACTACCATTAAGTACAGTTATACAATACCTGTAATCATTGATCTTTGTAAACTATTTTGTTGAATATTTGATTTATACTTCTGGGTCTATATTATCGATAAAAACTTTCATAGCTTGGAAGAAAGAAGTAGGTACTGTTATTTCAACAGAACTGTAGGATTTTGTAACATCTGTGTCAACTCCTTTACTTCCAAGGAAAGAGCGGTATCTATATGGTACACCTTATTACACCTCTGATATGGTACAACACCTATGTATTGGGCACCTTGCAACCACTCATGAGTACAAATATAATCTTTCTGAATGACGTATTTCCATGCTGCGCTCATCTCTAAAAAAAGAATGGCATGAAAGAACAAGGTTTTGGGGAAAAGTTATTGATAAGCACTATCAAATCAGCTCCCAAGTCAAGAAGACTCAGGTAAGATGAGGAGTTCAAGGCTTTAGAGAGAAAAATTTCTAGAAAAATCAGATCAAATCTCAGTTGGGCCTAAACTTACAGAGTATTTTTTGTCAAAAACAAGTCTGTGTTTAATTCACAGCACAAGAAGACTACTTTAAAGAAATAGGAGAGAAGAAAGGTAAACGTAGGATCCAACCTAGAAAGAATGAATGGGTACTGGAATTATTTTTCTTATTGTAACTCTTTTGAGATATTCTTAGGAATAATGTTATTATGATCAATAAAATGTAATTTCTTATACATACAATTAGAATATAAAGCAGAGAACTGAGGCTCACAATTTCAGTATGCAAGATACTACGAAGAGAAACGTAAACTAAATACCTACCGAAGAGTACACAGAGGAAAAAAAAGTATTCTGCCTTCCTTTTCTTTACATACAAATACAGAAACATTTGGGTCAAACAGGAATATTTATTGTAGTCCCCTGAAAGCTGCAATTATAACAGAAGGAAGAAAAAGAAAACATGAATCTATTCCATGTTGAACTACAGTATTAGAAAAGGGAACGGATGAAGAGTGGAATAACTTCCATGGCTTTGCTATAAATCTTAGAATACGGCTTTTCTTTTTCCCCCTCTTAATAGAAACGTCTAAGAACATACAGCCATTTCTCAATTAACCAGGGCAATGAGGAGAGAAAAACCACACTAACACACAATTTAATCATCTTGTATTATTGCCTGGGGAGAGGCGGGGGGAAACAAAGATTTATGTAGAGAGCAGCTTTAACCAGTATAATGCAGACAGGTACCAGCTACAGATCCTGAAATGCCAACTCTTAAAGCCAAGAGCTTTGATTAGGGAAAAACGAGGCCTAGTTAATTCATAAACCATATAATCCAGTTTTATTGTTAACTCTCCACTATGCAAAGAGACTTCAAGAAAATTTTGACATATTTTTAAGGCATTTTTCACTGACAACTTCAGAGTTACTGAAAAGCCGCTCATTATCTTAATAGTTATTTTAAATGGAAGAAATCCTCTCCTTTGCATACAAACACACACATGAAGAGACATCCCCTGTACCTCTAAAGCTTTATCCAGGAATTATAGGGTTTTGTAGAGCACTGGAAATTTCCAAACTGAAATAATATTATTTGAAAGATTCTGAAGTCTGTAAAACAAACAGATACCTAGAAAAAAAAATTAGCATATACAGAAAGCCTAATATTATGATGAACACTTCACAGACTTTCTTCTATTTATGAAATATATTTGAGATAAAAGCAATACTAATGTAATATATGCAAGGAATGATATCCAAGGAATGATAACTGCAGAACTTAGAACATAGTATTAGAAAAACATTAACAACAAAAAGAAACATAAAAGAAGAGAATTCCTAATGCTATGACACTTCCCAAGATGCCATCAAAATTCAGAAGTTTTCCCAGAGACCAAGATGCCACATGAAGACTGCTATACAAAGTATATTTGCATATATGCATAAGTATTGCGATAAACTCTTACATGTTGTTAACACTGCCATTAATAAGCACAGCTACTTCTGCAGGTCCAATGTATACATTTTGGAAATCATAGACTATTTCTAAATTCTGGGACCTAGAAGCACTCAGGCCATATGTTATTTCAAATCTTGTCCTAACACATGTTTAGACTGCCTCCTCTCTCCACCATCCTGTTTTCCATAGGAAAAGAATGGTCTGGACAACAGTAATGGTGCTACAGCAGACTCCAAAAAGCTCTGCTCTCAGGGCAGTTCAGGGACCAGCCTGGACAGGGTAGGTTGCGTGTGACAGATCACAGGCACCCAGAAATTTTGCAGTGGTATAGTGTGAAGTTTTTAGGAGATGCAGCTGTTTCTAGAGGCATGAAGACTCAGGTAATAGGCAGCTAAAAAACATGCTAAGAGTTCTTTAAAACTTTGAATACAATTAGCAGGTGAATCCAAAACCTTTTTTTTTTAATCTGTAAGAGAGAACTCTAGTTTTTTTAAATGAAAAAAAAAATGGTAGAACTGGCATTAGTATAACAAGTGGTATAAAGATGTGACACTTTTTTTTTTTTAACTTAATCCTTAGAACTTAGAACTTCAATTTTATTTTGTTATTCTACAGTGTTTCCAAGTGCATACAAAACCAGAATAGCAACACTACTTCTTGTTCTTTATTCTTAGATGTCTTCATTCATGGAAAATGAAGATGTTCAAATTAAAAACGGGAGAAGAATAAATATCATAAAAATATGATGTACAACAATAATAACAATGCAAGTTATTAGGCAGCAGAGTAGCAATTAGATATACTACAATACCTTAGTGGCCCAAATATTTTCATTTTCCTGAGATATGTTCCCCATGAAACACTGTTTTTAATTTTTAAAGACTAGAAATTTATTGCATTGTGATATGCTCTTTGTGGCTCCATCTCCCCTGAGCCACAAAGCAAGTAACGTTTTGTTAGTCCAATAATAATATAATGCTATAGAAAGGATTCAGTCCTAGCATAAAAAGATCCACCATTTCACATAGTGTAATTTTCTGCAGTAACGGCCTTGTAGCAGAATGATGACATTATCCACAGTTATGTCACTTTACAGACATACATGGGTCTACTCTTTTGCCCTGAAGGGACAGGTCAAAGGAGCTTGCAGTATGTAAATTACAAAAACAAAAAAAATCTTTACCATAGAACAATTTATTCAAATGAAATTACGTGTCAGTGTACTCATGCTCCACCTTAAACCCATTAATTTCTCCCACTTCAGCCCTTCTGATACACTATAATCCAAATTTTGTCATTAAACACACATCTTTCAATCCATTCTTCTTCCAGTATTAGTGCAAATTTTTTCCTCTTCCTTAGAAATGTTCCCAAATGAACAGTACCAGGGTCAAACTTACAAAACATCCCAATCTAATAAAGACACTTCCTCTCATGATGCATCAGTAATCAAATAAGGGTCTATTAGTTTGAATACGTACTCTGTGGCAGTTTACACCAAAATGGACTGATTAAAGGAGAACACAATTTTAGAGACATAATGTTCAAAAAGATGCCCTAATATGAGCGGGCAATTTGCAGTATATGGCGACACTGTGAAAGAGAACCTGAGTGAACTAATATTTATGCACAGAAGACAATCAATGCCCAGGAATGAACAAGAGGGCTGAGCTGTTTGGCAGCAAGCCCAATCAGTTCGGCATCCCCAAGCACAGGACTGCTGCAAAGGACTAGCACGTATCTATCGCACGTATCCTTCCGAGAGCAAAGGTTACATAGTGGTTGCTGGAACTATGACACCAGGTCAGGGAATGTGTATTAATGAGCTGGGAGAATGAGACACTGTATAACGCCGTACATATTATACAATGACAAAGTCATGAGTAAATTCCTACGGATTTAGATAGAAAGATTGGGCTGACAAATAATAGACTGGGCTTTCCTCTCAGTTGTCTTGCGTTATCATGAGACAAACTGAACATGAAACTCGCCCAAATGAACCACACACAGGCACAGCAGAGGTGAAAACTAACAGCAGAGGGAAAAAGTAATATATAGAGTACTGATACATAACTGGTGCCCAAAGGAAAGCCTTCAAGAACTAGAAATAAACCTGTTTCATCAGAGACACACAGTCTACTAGAAACAGGACTTATTTGACAACTTTTACAAAAACACTTCATATACCTGAAAAGGGAAGGAGGAAGAAAACTAAGAACACATTTTAAAAAGAAACTAGCTATTATATATAACAACAGCAACACCACACTTGGGAAAAAGCAGTGTCCACTTGGATGCAAGTTTTTCCAAATTACAGCATTACAGATTCATTGCCAAACTACTATGGAAAATGGCATTTATTATAACAGGAATTAAAAATTATTAAAAGCTGCACAGGAACAGAAAGCATACATAAAGACAGCAAACATCGATATTGTCAATAGGTGTGCAACCCTTCAAGAAGCAAAATATTGCCAAAAAAAAAAAAAGAGAAAGAAAAAAGTTGTCAGCCATCAAAAAAAGAGCCACAAGAAACAGAGACAAGCATTCCTTACTGATTATGGAAGGAAAGGAAGCCAAAAGTGAGATAAATAAAAATCTTGATAAAGGTTGGCAGTACCTCAATGAACTTTGAGTCAGAACACTGATTTTATTATTATTATTAAGGATAAACCAAGGTCAGGAGTCTCTGTCAGAACCATTATAAGATACAAAAATTATCTTGGTTAAATACTTCTCAGTAGTCTTGTGAAAGGAATGAGGATCAACGCAGAGAGGTACAGAAACACATAACAGAAGCAGCAACAATCACTAGCAGTCTCTACATTGTGCAAAAGAAAATCAGTTGTCCATAATGAAAGCAATAGATACCAAGTTTGAAGGGAGAAGATATTTAGCTCAATTGCTTTTATGTTGTTAGTTAACACAGTTCTTGGTCTTTAAAAGAGCAATGATCATATTGTGAAAATTTTCATCACCATTAAGGTCTGTTGCCAACTAGAAAATAAATAAATAAATAAAAGAAGTAAAAAATTAGTTAAAAATAATAGCAACAACCAACACCCCTCCCCCACCAACATTAGAAGTATAAATGTCAGTATTCAAGAATAAGATTGCCTCTCGGAGAAAATATACCAGCAGAACTCTCAGAGCAGAATTTTGCTGGTAAACTGTCCTACCCAGATAAATTAAGGTGTCCTTAAAAATTCCACTCCCAAGTGTTCAACCAGCCAACTCACAACAAGGCTACATGAATGAATTACAACCACTCAGAACAAGAGCTGCAGAGTTGGGCCCAAGATGGCACACAGTGTAACTACTGCCAGTATGCAGAATAATAAATCCAGGGTTGCTAATGTTGTTTTTCTTCTTAAGTAAAAAGAAAATTGGAATGCAGCAGCTGGAAATAGTGTTATTATAAGGGAAAACTCTATGCACCTTTTCTTTGTGTGAAATTCTGTTCCATTTATGACACCTTATTATATACATTCAAAGCAAAATAATTGGAACTTCATACACAAAACAGTGTATGTAGCCAACAAATATAAAACCTTATCATCTACAAACAGATTTGAAAGTCTGCGTTTAGGCACAGAAAGAGACTAATTTTTATATATACTCAAACTGCTGTGTGCATCTTTAAAATCACTAAACAGAACCTTTAGACTCCCAGCACCTTCAAAACATACCTCTCCACTTGCTAAAGGCCCTCTATCCAATTGAATGTGTGTAACAGTCAGAAAATGAAAGCCACATTATTAACAGTGGAAATTTGAAATCTCTTGGGATTCATTTATTTAGCATGTTTTTTTTTTTCTTTTAAAACCAAGTGCTTTGGGTCTGGTGCAACTAATAAATAAATATGTAAGCACCAAAAATGCATTGCACTTGTGTGTAATTTATGTGCAATATTAAAAATCAAATCATGGATCTTTCAGCTTGGGAGCATTCCTCTGTAAATTCCCCAGGGAGAAAAAAAGATCATTGCTAATGCTGCCCATGACATTTGGAAATGTGGTGACTGTAACAGAAATGAAAAAGTCCTGTTCTACAGATGCTGAACTAAGCTCCAATTCTGTATTATTCTAACTACAAACAACAGGCAACCATGTCGACAATTTGCAAATCAATCATGGCAATACTCTAGGTTAGTACGTTTGTTGTGTCCTTGCCAAAATTTTCCTTGCTGTTAAATTAAAATGCTAGCTTTCAAGCCTATGACAAATCTTTCTTACTCTATTTATGGTTAGTTAATTCTTAATGAGGAGCTTTTTTACTTATGTCCAAAATTTGCTCATGAAGCATCTATGAGGTATTTTAATCTAATAATATACTTAATCTCTTTGGTTTTGCAACAAGATACAAGTACAGAACACAGGGGAAAGACAGTATTTTTGTTTCCTTCTTTGTTCCCCAAAATCAGAGGGAAATGGAGAACAACAAGAAACTAAGTTTCCACTACCTAGAAGCAGAAAATAGGCTTACAAGATTGCCAGTTTATAGCCTAAGAAGATTAATTCCTGCACTTAAGCCATAATAGAGGACAATCTAGAGAGGACTGATGTTTAGTTGAATTGGTGCTATTTGCTCTGATGCAGAAGAAATAGGAAGCTGTTTTAACCTCCTATTCACACTGTGAAATAAAAGACAGCATGCACATAAGCAAGCTCCAGCACAGAGCTCTTACCAGTTTTCTTGTAACAGCAATCTCCTAGGCAACTTGTGCAATGAAGGTAAGAGTACATTTTTTACTTCTGACCTTGTGACAATGGTAGGTAACACTGGGGAGAAAGAAAACATGCCAAAACTCTTGTGAATTTCACAACACTGCAATGAATTTAACTGCAAGTTAATTTCTTCTATACTATAGACCATAGATTACCTGTACGACTAGCCATGCAGGAGTTGCTTAGAATTGGCACACAAGGACCAGCAGTCTTCTCCACACAAAGGAGACAGCGGCTGCAAAAGCAGCAACTTCTGATCCCAGTTGCCCAAATTACTTCTTGCCCCTCTGTGAATGGTCAGAACAAGCTGGCATACCTGTGCCTGTACAGTCCAACGTGACTTTGAGTTATGGTGGAGGTATCTTGCAAAACTAAGCTGCTTTAGAAACCATCTCTCTTGTAGATCTACTTGAATATGATGACTTATCTTATGTAAAGATGCTGTTTCACAACACTAAGGGACACCGGCAAGGATATAATTTACATAAAACAGTCACTACTCCTAACAAATATGTAAACAAAAAATAAATACATGACTAAACTTTCTATACTAAAGTGTCATGTTCTCTGCACGTTAATTTAGCTTTAGTTCAGCTTTAAGCACAATGCTAAGAAACATCTTATCTTTGCAGCAGTCTTCCTAAGTTCATTTGTCAGTTAGGAAAGGTTAATATTATACATGCAGCTTGTACAGAATATAATCTCTAATTTAAAATATTTTCAGCCCCCTACAAGTTTAGGCACAGATCAACAAAGGAAACATTCAATCCTATCTGTGTTCTGGTGGTGGGGTAGCTATTGGCTACAATTACATAACAAAACCACTTGTCACAGCTCAAAATACAACTATGCAGTAAGTTGAGAAGATAGATCCAGGGGGCATTACTCTAGTTGTATATTTTGTACAAATCCAATAGATCTTTCCTTCTGCATCTTCAGCATTGGTTTTGTATGTTTTTACAATATGCTAGAATGCCAGGATCAGATATTGAACAGTACAACTATAACAAAAGTATTTATTTAGGTATCAAAGATCTCTAGCTTCTGTTCTGGTTTTCTATTTTTTATTTTAGCCAGCTAACCCTGTACTGTGTGTGTCGGATAAGCACACACATAAGCAGGTTTAATAGTTTTAATTATACTACATACTAGTGGTTAGAACAGTAGTCTTCTGTAGGAAAAGACTAAAGCATTTTAAGAAAAAGCAATCTACTGTACAAGTTCTCAATATTTATTGTTAGGATTTGCTGTAGGAAAACAAGTAGAAATTTAACACTATAAAAGCATTGGTTTTAAAAATAAAGAAATAAATTTTAAAAGTACAGCAGTACACCAAAAATTAAAATTTAGTTATACCTTTTCCTCTGGTTTACACTACACAGTGAAGTGAGCACCACTTATAAACTAGATTAACTAAATCTTGCTGCATATGTATAATAAAGCAGAATGCAACTGTAATACACGAGCACAAAGGCTGTTTCTTCTATTACAGCTGGAGTTTCCTACAAAAAAAAGGTCCTTCAATTAATTTTACCTATTAAATAACAAGCTGTCTAGAGGTGCTGTTCACATATTTTACTTACTAAATGAGAGCACTGTTTTCCAGTGTGCTAATTTCCTGGCAACTAGAACGACAGACAAAAAACCTAAGATGTCCTCCAACAGCTCAAAGGGAAAGAGAAGGTAATCCAAAAGGAGAAAACTCCAGAAGGGTGAACCACATTGATTAGAAGTGCTGAAAAAAGGGTGTTAGATAACACTTCAAATAATGATACAGAACGACTCCAAATGAAAGGGATGAAGTACTTCCATTGGTAGTTCAGAGGCAAGAACTTCCCTGTTGAAGGTAAGCTGATATATCAAGGTGGGACTCAAGGACAACTTAATCAGTCTCAATTATGTTAAAGAGATAAGGGAGATAAAGTCACAGAAGATAGGACTCAACAACACTTTCACATAGCCTAGCGTTAGCCACTAAAGTGTATGGATGCAGGTTCCATAGGGTAACGCTTGGATTGTTTCCAAAGTCCAGAACCTTATAAGTGCCTGAGGCCTCATTTAAGGATTTTACACTCACAGTTATGAAGTATTCACAAACGTTTTGCAAATCTTCCTATCAGCAGATATTCTATCTTCTTTAATCAGAAGCAAATATGTGAGCTATAGAAAGCAAGTTCACGGCACATTACATTAGATCAATTTAATGTTCAATTTTTCATCATTTATAGATGAATTAATATTTATTCTATAAAATCGGCAAGGTTTAGATGAAAACTTCCAAAACCAGTCACACACATTTTTACACACTAGCTCGTTGTGACAATTATTGCAATACCTAAAGCTTCAGATTCTGAAAAATGCAATCAGCTATGGAGGTACTTTAAAAAGTTACAAAGTGTAGTTATAGATATCCAATACTGAAAATTTTGTTTGTGCTCTTTCAAAGGAAGTAATTTTATGCAGATTTCTATAGCTTCTAGAAATATGTATGTAATTCATTTTATTATCTTTGATAAGCACCATGTGACACATTAAAAATTTTGTAAGAAAATTAAAGATAAAGTTCTTATTTCTCATGTAGTTTTACAGGAATATAACCATTTGTCTCATTCAGAAGATTTACAGCAGACATGTCGGGTAGGAAGCATCTAACCTGTGCACCCCTTATTTCATTCCTTCCCCAAAATTCTTCCAAATTTCTTGAAACATTTAGGCATCTTGGGGAAGTCCAAGCAGTCTCCTGACTGCCTTTTTGCCTCCTAAGGGTCACAAGTCGTCATGAAACAAACAGGGTCACCAAAAATTATGTTAAAGTTGTGACAGAACTCAAAGTATTTAGAGGATGAAACATACTACAAGTCCTCTGAAAGGAAGTGTACATTATGAAAATCATCAAGGTGGTGTCCCTTTTATGCCTCTGTACTGGAAGACACTTAAGAGTATTTTCAGTTTAATTTTATACATAATTATGGCTTTCATCACAGCTGAAAGATTACTGAAATACAACACATTCCTGCTATGCAACTTTTTTAAATAGAAGAAATCACATTGTAGCATAACAGTAACTAGGGGAATGGAAACACAACACAACAAATATTTATCAGTGCAAAGGATGTCTCATATATAGGGATAAAAATAAATTATACCAGCATGCATAAACTCTTTATGTAAGTATATTTTATATATAGGCACACAAAATGCCATAATTTATGTCTGCTATTTTATTTGAATCCAGAAAGTAAAAAAGTATTTCTCTGGAGTTGTACTTTACAACAGATAAATTTAATAACAGCAAGGAGTAGGTTTATACCTTGAGCGTCTCAATCTTGG
Source organism: Calonectris borealis (assembly GCF_964195595.1). Lineage (NCBI taxonomy): Eukaryota > Metazoa > Chordata > Aves > Procellariiformes > Procellariidae > Calonectris > Calonectris borealis. Next base: position 140,492,156 of record NC_134312.1, on the reverse strand, counting down.
CAAACTTAGGTCCACGAATTATGGATCCTTTATAATTACTTTCCCAGTATGAGGCAGAGTTCATAATGTAGAGTATTTTTAATGCTTTTTCACTGTATGAACCCCAGGAACTTGGAGAACTAAACATGTCTCAGAACCTCAATTTGTATTGTTTTTCCCTGTTTGGAATGTTACAGAAATGCAATTTCTAATTATAGACAGGATAACATCTGAGAAAAATGTCTTTAGTTCCTAGAATACTGTCCAAAGCTAAAGCACCTATCCTGTAAATACCTGTGCATAATACGTTCACTTAAAACTGATACAGAAATCTCATGTATCCGTATCAATGCCTAAATATTTATATTGCTTACCTAGACTGTCCTGCTTAGGTGAGTATTCTCAATTTCAATTTTCAAATTATGCTAAAAAGCAGTAGTAACTAAAAAAGCTTTCCTGAAACTTCTAAGTAAGAATGAAATTAAAATAATTGGTTCTGGATTAAAAAAAAAAAACAAAACAACAAAACAAAACATAACCCCAGGCTATTTGAGACTCCAGTGGTGAAACTGAAAATGAAACTGAAATAACTCAATCACTGTTTTGTGTAGCATATTGAGAGTGCAGATGAAGCAAACAGCAACCAAAGGCTCTAAAATGCTTCAAACTATTCGTGATAGTGTGAGCAAAGTCGTTTTTGTTTTAAACCACAATAACCGAATTGCCTTCACCTGTTACAGCCGTGAAGGAGGGAAAAGTGCACATTTCCTGGAACAGAGTAACTCATTAGACATCACAGCAGTCTTTCCAGAAACTGCGACAATTTGGGTTTTGCAGAAGGAAGGCACATGCCTCAAGTTCACACTTGTTAAGAATTCACCCACATCCAAAGCTGCTTCCTGTGCGACTATCCACATCGACTAGTTCAAAACCGAAGTCACAAACAAAAATGCTCCATTAATCTACAGGAGACATGCAGCAGAAGGCCCTGATTCAGCAAATAGTTAAGAGCAGACCTAAATACTGTTCTAGTCACGCTGACTGTTCAAACCTAACCCTGCAGAGCTGACAGTCTACTGCTACATAAATTGGGAGATGGCTACCACAGCGGTTTCCAGACTTTTCAGTTGGAGACTGCAACTCCAAATGCTTAAAAACGCTTCCCTGCACCCCGCACGGTACAAGCAACCCCCAGGTAAGGGACCGGCTGTTCCCGGCCGCCTCCCGCAGACCTCCAGGCGCCGGGCAGCGCCGCGGCCCTTGGCCTCCTCCGCTTCTGCAACGCGGAAACCCGTTCTCCACGCCCGCTTCCCTGGCTTTTAACTCCAATTTACCCCGCACCTCTCTCCCCAGAGCCACTCTAACCTCAGTCGGTCCTACACCGCTAAGGGTGAGCGCCCTGTTCGATCTCAGCCCCGGATCTTTTAATTCAGGCTGAATCTGCCCACGAAAGGCAGGGGGTGGCGGGAGGAGGAAATAAATCGTTTCCTGTTGTTTTAATCCCTTCAGCCGGGCTCAAGCAACGCCGCCTGGGGCGCCCTGGCTGCCCGCCCGGAACGAAGAGACCATGAACGAGCGGCCGCCGGGGCAGGCCGCCCGGCCCGGCCCGCTCCCCCCAGCTCCAGGAGGCGCCTCGGCGTAGGGGCGGCGCGGCGCGGCGGGAAGGGGAGGGGGTTGCTCGCCGCCCGGACGGCCGGGCCGGGCCTGGTGGTACAGTGAGTCTGGCCCGCGCGATTTGGGGGCCGGGCTGCGGCAGGGGAGAGGGGCGAAGGCTACACACCCAGCAGGAGGCCGTCCATGTCAAAGATCAGGTGAGTGACCGGGCGCAGCGCGGCCGCGGGGGAGGAAGCTGCCATGGCGAGGCCGGAGCAGCCGGCAGCTCGCGTGCCAGCGGCGCAAGCGCGCTCCGTCGCGGCGGGAGGCAAGGGGGAGCGGGGCAGCGGTGCCGCCGCGGGGCAGGGCCGGGCCGGGCCGGAACCGAGTGGCGGTTGCGGGCGGGTGTTGGTGCCGGGCGCACCGTTGGACGGGCCGGCAGCCGGCGGGACGGAGGCGCGTTAGTTGTTTGTTTGTTTTATTGTTGTTTTTTTTAAAAGAAAAACAAAGTCCGTTTCTCTTCGCGGGACCTCTTCTCGCGGAGGACTTTTCTTTTTAAATGCCGCCTGGTACGGCTGGTGGGAGAGACTGGCGAGTTGCTCCCGTTCTGACATTTTAGACGGCGTTTCCTCGCAAAACTTCTGCGTTCTATGTTGAGATTTACAAGGATAATATTACTGCTGGATCATAATTGGAGCCATAAACAAAAAGGCGCAAATCTGTGTAAAACTGTGAGGAAAGAGTAAAGTAATGGTGCGTAAACCCATCTCTTAAGGGTTGCTGAGTGGGAGAGTAGCTAATGGGGTGGGGTTTTTTTTGAAACGTTCGAGAAATTCTGAAGTTCAGGAAATGAGCCAGTGTTCTTGAGACGAAGCAAAATCCTCCTGCACGGACACACCATCCGATTTTGACTGGGCAGCTGTGAGGGAAGGAGGTGATTTTCCTCATCCGTCTTCCCTTTTTTGTTTTTTCATGCAGGGGACTCACCGTTGGGCATCAAGACCATTGAAATACAAGTTGCAGAAGCAGAGGTGAAAAGAGCTGTGTCAGGCTCCCAAGGTGACGGCACTGGCTTGGAGATTTCTGCTGCTTTGCAGTTCTGTGTGAAGGCGATGGTTAGTTGTGGCTTCGCATAAGGGAAGTCCTGTCTCTCTTGTCTGTAGGTAGGCCTCTCAGCGATTCATTTTTTTCTGACAGTGCCTTCATTTGAATTGACAGTACTTCACCATTTTAGCAAGTCAGTGGTGGTTTTTAAAGCCCTAACTGTGGATGTCATACAATCATACTTGAATTTTAATTTAGCCCCCTTATGCATCTCACCTACCCCCAAAACCTATCCCTTAAAAGAACCCTCACTCTACGTTTGTGAGAAATATCATAGACACAAAGTCCTCATCGACCTCCTATCTTGGAAATAAGAAGACAAATAAAACATCCTTGGCCTTTACTTTTACCTTTTTAATAATAAAACTGGACTTTCAAACAAAGTTTTTTGAGTTTTGGGTTGGTTTTCAGTTTTTGATTTTTTAACTTGTCTCTTTTGTAATGATTATGTTTGATAATGCTGCTTAGGCCCTGCCTGTGAGGGCTAGGAAAAAAGTCTGTGCACAGTGCCTTAAAGGTCTTTTAAAAATGTCACGTGTAGTCATGACATGCATCTGTTAATTCTTGCGTAGAAAATAGGTCCTGTGCTTCCAGATGAAATTTTTCTTTGTGACCTGACGAGTGTTAAGAATGCCCACGGCTGTTTTGTTTCTGCAGTAAACACTGTCCAACAAGTCAATGTTCCAACTTTGTTTCAGACAGCAAATGCGTTAGTTTCCTTAGTAGTTCACTTAGGTGGGAGCATAGCTAGAATCAAGAGAAAGGTCAAATCCTAAACTCAGTATGTCCCAAAAATTGTGAGTCTGTTAAAAGGAAAAAAAAAATCATTATAGTAATTTCAATACTTATAATAGTAATATTCTGCTATTCTAAGAAAGGACGTGTTTCTGCTGTAAGAGTGTATGCTGTTGTGGCAAAAATTTCAAGAGGGTGAGTAATGAGGTTATATGGCAGTTGTACCTGAGGTGGATTCATCCACTTTCTAATTATCAAATATTCTAAAAAGTCTGTCTTTAATTTGGCATAGTAACGTATTTGCTGGCATAGTAACACCTGTAGTTGTTAACAAAAAAAAGCTACATCAGTCAGGTATCTTGATTCATTGTTCTAATTAGAGAAAAGCATAAGTATTTTCATCACAACTCCACCTCCTCCACCCTCCTCAAAAGGGGACATACTTACTATTTTTAGTGTGTAAACCACCAGTTCATCTCAGAAAACATAAGGCTTATGCAAAACTTTTGAGTATTTAAAGTGGAAATAGATCCTAAAGACAACCTTTATGAAAAAAGCCCACAAAATTAAAGTGTAATACACAAGATGAACCTTTTTAGGATTAAGTGGTCTGTGTTACAAATCTTACTCTGCACGTTTCAAGACAGTCAGGTTACCTGACGTGCTGATGACCTCAATTTGCTTTGCTTTACTCTGGCTCATCAGTGATAATCAGTGTAATGTTAGCTTACTTGATTCTTCAAAGCTACATTTAAACACAGGAAAATCTTCCCAATATAGACAAACTGTTTAGGTTTATTCAGCGTGACTAAGTCGTCTTACTAACAGAATGAAATGGGATGAAAGTCCAAGCAGAACTTTTAATTCATGGTGGACCATAGTTTTTTAGATGCACAAGTAAGTGAAAATGCTGATCTAAGTTTTATTTGAGCTGTCTTAAATATTTGTCTCAAACGTCTCAGTAGTATTTGGGTCGGTTTTTTTAAGAAGAGGTGAAAAGAAGTTGAGATCGAGAATTATGCAATTGATTTTTTTGTTTGCTACTTTTTTCTTTTTATTTATTTTAAGCCTGTTTCAAGTGATGAGGGCTTTATTTTAATAACTTTTGAGTTGTGGGAAGCATACTGTGGTGGAGGTACAGTAACCATGAAAACCGATAGTTAATTATATGCCTACGAACCTGATGTCTGTTTATTGAGAAGGGTGAACTTGGGTTACTGAGATGTAATCGTGCAAGTAGACTTGAATCCTGCAAAGTCTGAAGAACACAGTTAACTTCACATACTTTCTAAATTAATTTAACTAGCTATCTGGGCACATACCAAAGCAGATGAATAAATCTTTGCCGAGTTTTAAATTCTATGGTGTTACATGGTACATATACATGCTGGATGTCCAGGTTTTTGAATGATTGTAAATTAGCTGCCAATAGGTAGCCCTTCTCACCCCAAACAAGTCTATTTTCTCTGGCTTTGTAATAATATGTTAAAATCACTTTAGTTTTATTTTTCTTGCGTGTGAGATAGGGTGAAAATACTCAGGTGCATATCCATGAGGTTATTAAGTATGCAATACAATGTTTTACATACACAGTCCTCATAACTTTTTTTTAACCTTTGCATGTTTGAGTTTTCTTTACCTTGAAGTTAAAAAGTTTTTCACATCACTGAAACTTATGTGACTAAAGTTCTTTTCCTGGAGAGTAATGTTTGAATATGTTTAAGTGTTTGCTTAGGTAATACACTTGACTAAAAAATTGCAGTTTCCTGTTTCACTACGTCATACTGTGCTTGAAACAGGGATTCACTTATATATTTTTATACCATTGATAGGAGCACTGTGCACTATGTGTTTCAGACAGAAATGACTGACTTCATTTTTCTTGTTCTGCAGGCGCCTTGGCAAAGAGGATAAACAGATTATAATCCGTTTTGGTTTGAATATTAAAAAAGAATCTAAAGACTTGAATAAATCCAGTAATTTAAAAGCTTTCACAATGATTTACATGAACAGCTGTTAAACCCACTATTAGTAACAAATTACTTGGAATGACTTAGAGTTAAATGTAATTTAATTCACGTATCAGCTGAGATTCACAACAGTTACTATAGTTGAGCCTATAAGCCCTCAGAAAATGAAACCCCTCCCAGCGCTGGATGTTGCCAAACAAGAGCTTTTCACCTTAACAGTATGAATTAAGAGAATTTTATTGTTTCAGTTCATGTTTTAATGGTTGCAAAAGGGAAAATGAGTATATGTCTTAAGGCAATGAAATAATACTGTACACCTGACCTAAGTCATGTTTTATTGATTACATAAGTCAAAAGGGAGTGTATCCTCTTTAATGAATCCTATGGGTTGTCTTACAGCCAAGCAAGTAGGGGGAGGAAATCCCTCACCCCAGAGGGATGGGGGAAAGAATCGAAAAGAAAAAAAAAAATTCTTGGGTTGAGATAAAGACAGTTTAATAAGACAGAATAGGAAGGGAAAATAATAATAATAAAAAATATACAAAATAAGTGATGCACAATGCAATTGCTCACCACCTGCTGACCAATGCCCAGCCAGTTCCTGAGCAATGGTACCCCCCCCCAGCCAACTCCACCCAGTTTATATACTGAGCATGACATCATATGGTATGGAATATCCCTTTGGCCAGTTCTGGTCAGTTGTCCTGGCTGTGCCCCGTCCCAGCTTCTCCCTGGCAGGGCATGAGAAGCTGAAAAGTCCTTGACTTGGTGTAAGCACTACTTAGCAACAGGGTGTTATCAACATTATTCTCACACTAGATCCAAAACACAGCACTATACCAGCTACTAGGAAGAAAATTAACTCTATCCCAGCCAAAACCAGGACAATATCCACCCCTTATTCCATACCACCTACATCATGCCCAGGTCCCAAACTTTCTAACACATCCAACTAATCACCACCACTTTTCCTGCCTTTTGATATTATACACACAGATATCATTCCCTTAGTCTATGGGCCATCCCTCTAAAATGTTCGTTGAGTTCATTTAGTCCATGCCTTTGGGCTCCATCTGTCATGTCTCCTTCAGGTCAGGAGAGATGGTGCGTGGTGTTGGATTGTTGCATCTGCTGAAGCCAGTTCTGGTTCCATCACTGCTGCGCTTGTCTGCTTCTGTCATCGCTGCACTTTGCTTGGTTTCATCAATGTTCATTCTTCATTAATCTGGGTGATTCTTACTGTAATACCGTTGGTATGGCATATAGCAACCATAGAAGTGATGATATACAGTATTATATAGAAATTAACATCATACAATTTAATTAATTGGCTATTCTCACCCAAAATCAAATCCCCTTGAGGTACACATCGGATTTCCCCATCCTTTTGCATTACCCAACAAGTACACCCAGATCCTTGAGCAAAAACAATCCCACAAATGGGTTTTCCCTTGCCTAAGGCAGGAGTAACCCAGGCTGTTTTCTCAGCACATTTTTTATATGCACTACAGGGACTCTATCCCCATCTGTAGTACGTAAAAGTTTTGATTGGACAGGGCCAGCTTGAGTGACAGATCCCCTAGTGTTGACTAACCGGGTGGCCTTTGCTAAATGTGTATCCCAATGCTTGAATGTCCCACCACCCATTGCTCTCAGCGTAGTCTTTAGCAGCCCGTTGTATCGTTTGATTTTCCCGGAGGCTGGTGCATGGTAGGGGATGTGATAGACCCACTCAATGACCTGCCTTTTGGCCCAGGTGTCTATGAGGGTGTTTTGGAAATGAGTCCCATTTGTCTGACTCAATTCTTTCTGGGGTGCCATGTCCCCATAAGACTTGCTTTTCAAGGCCCAGGATGGTGTTCCGGGTGGTGGCATGGGCATGGGATATGTTTCCAGCAATTGATGGTTGCTTCCACCATTGGTGAGCACGTAGCGCTTGCCTTGGCGGGTTTGTGGGAGTGTGATATAATCAATCTGCCAGGCCTCCCCATATTTATATTTCAACCATCTTCCTCCATACCACAGAGGCTTTAACCGCTTGGTTTGCTTGATTGCAGCACACGTTTCACATTCATGGATAACCTGTGCAATAGTGTCCATGGTCAAGTCCGCCCCTCGATCACGAGCCCATCTATATGTTGCATCTCCTTCCTTGATGGCCTGAGGTGTCATGGGCCCACCGAGCTATAAATAATTCACCCTTATGTTGCCAGTCCAGATCCAGCTGAGCCACTTCAATCTTAGCAGCCTGATCCACCTGCTGGTTGTTTTGATGTTCTTCAGTGGCCTGACTCTTGGGTATGTGAGCATCTACGTGACGTACTTTTACAGCCAGGTTCTCTACCCAGGCAGCAATATCTTGCCACAATGTGGCAGCCCAGATGGGTTTACCTCTGCGCTGCCAGTTGTTCTGTTTCCACTGCTGCAACCACCCCCACAGGGCATTTGCCACCATCCATGAGTCAGTACAGAGATAAAACACTGGCCATTTTTCTCGGTCAGCAATGTCTAAAGCCAACTGGATGGCTTTCACCTCTGCAAACTGACTCGATTCACCTTCTCCTTCAGCAGTTTCTGTGACTTGTTGTGTAGGACTCTATACAGCAGCTTTCCACCTCCGATGCTTTCCCACAAGGCGACAGGACCCATCAGTGAACAGGGCATATTGCTTCTCATTTTCTGGTAGTTTATTACACAGTGGAGTCTCTTCAGCACGTGTCCCCTCCTCCTCTGGGGATATTCCAAAATCTTTGCCTTCTGACCAGTCCATGATCACCTCCAAGATTCCTGGACGACTGGGGTTTCCTATTCAGGCCCGTTGTGTGATCAGTGCGACCCACTTACTCCACGTAGCATCGTTTGCATGATGTGTAGAGGGGACCCTCCCTTTGAACATCCAGCCCAGCACCGGCAGTCGGGGTGCCAGGAGGAGCTGTGCTTCAGTACCAACCACTTCCGAAGCAGCTCGAACCCCTTCATATGCTGCCAATATCTCCTTCTCAGTGGGAGTGTAGCGGGCCTCGTATCCTCTGTATCCCCAACTCCAGAACCCTAAGGGTCGACCTCGAGTCTCCCCTGATGCTTTCTGCCAGAGGCTCCAGGTAGGACCATTCTCCCCGCTTGATAGAGAGGGCTTACAATCAGGCTGTAATTTGGAATATCCAAAAGCCCACAACGCCTAAGAAAGCTTGTGTTTCCTTTTTGCTAGTTGGTGGGGCCATGGCTGTTATTTTATTGATCACAACCATTGGGATCTGATGACATCCATCTTGCCATTTTATTCCTAAAAACTGGATCTCCTGTGCAGGTCCCTTGATCTTACTTCGTTTTATTGCAAAGCCGGCCTTCAGAAGGATTTGGACTATTCTCTCCCCTTTCTCAAAAACTTCTTCTGCTGTGCTGCCCCACACAATGATGTCATCAATGTACTGCAGGTGTTCTGGAGCCTCACCGTGTTCCAGTGCGGTGTGGATCAGTCCATGACAAATGGTAGGGCTGCGTTTCCACCCCTGGGGCGGTCGGTTCCAGGTGTACTGGACGCCCCTCCAAGTGAAAGCAAACTGTGGCCTGCACTCTGCCGCCAAAGGGATTGAGAAGAACGCATTAGCGATGTCAATTGTGGCGTACCACTTGGCTGCCTTTGACTCCAGTTCATATTGGAGTTCTAGCATGTCCGGCACGGCAGCACTCAGTGGCAGCGTGACTTCGTTCAGGCCACGGTAGTCTACTGTTAGTCTCCACTCTCCATTAGACTTTCGCACTGGCCACATGGGACTGTTAAAGGGTGAGCGAGTCTTGCTGATCACTCCTTGGCTCTCCAGTCGACGAATCAGCTCATGGATGGGGGTCAGGGAGTCTCGGTTGGTGCGGTATTGCTGCTGTTGCACCGTTGTGGTAGCGATCGGCACCTGTTGTTCTTGGACCCTCAGCAACCCCACAACAGAAGGGTCCTCCGAGAGACCAGGCAAGGTGGACAGCTGTTTAATTTCCTCCGTCTCCAGGGCAGCTATACCAAAAGCCCACCAGTACCCTTTTGGGTCCTTGAAATACCCTCTCCTGAGGTAGTCTATGCCAAGGATGCACGGAGCCTCTGGGCCAGTCACATGGGGTGCTTCTGCCACTCATTCCCGGTTAGGCTCACTTCGGCATCCAATACAGTTATCTCTTGGGATCCCCCTGTCACTCCAGAAATACAGATGGGTTCTGCCCCTTTATAGTTTGATGGCATCAGGGTACACTGTGCACCGGTGTCTACGAGAGCCTTATACCCCTGTGGGTCTGATGTGCCAGGCCATCGAATCCACACAGTCCAGTAAACCCGGCTGTCCCTTTCCTCCACCTGGCTGGAGGCAGGGCCCCTCTCGTTCTGGTCATAGTATTCGCTACCCACTTCTTGTAAGTCCCTTTATTAAGATCAGAAGTGGAATCAGCTCTTCTACTCTGTCTGGGGAACTGCTCACTGGAGACTGGAGCAGCAGTTTTCCTGGAAGAACCCCCTTTTGTGATTGTTTTTCCTTGCAAGTCATGTACTCGTGCCTCTAGGATCAAGGTAGGTTCTCCATTCCACTTCCTCATGTCGTCTCCGTGGTCACGCAGGTAAAACCACAGGGTGCCCCGGGGTGTGTACCCACGATATCTCCTCTCTTGAGCAGAGGGATGCTTGCTCCTAATGGCTGAGATACTGGTCCATACAGGTGGGGAGTAGGACATATCCTCTTTGAGGTGCTGGACCTCCCGGGACAATTTTTCCACAGCAGAGACGCAGGCCCGTAGGGAGGAAGAGAGAGTCTTCATATTGCAGGAGTTGACCAGCCAATTCATCCACTGTTTGTCCCTCTTCGTCTTTCCAGGTCATTATTGCCAATGAGTTGGCATGCGACGCTGGTGCGCTCTGTACCAACTTCCGCCACACGGGTCAGGTGCATTTGTCTTCGTCTGGATCTTTGGGTAACTGCTCATTGTTCAGGTCATCATAAATGACTTCCAGCACGGCTAATTCCCTCAGGTACTTGATACCTTTCTCCATGGTGGTCTACTTGCCTGGGTGACATATGTCATCCTCCTTGAAGAGATACCTTTTCTTCACGCCTGACAGAAGTTGCCTCCAGAGGCTGAGGACTTGTGCCCCTTGTACAATCGCTTTGTCAATGCCCCCTTCTCTAGAAAGGGATCCCAGCTGCTTGGCTTCCCTACCCTCTCATTCCAGGCTACTGGCCCCGTTATCTCAGCATTGGAGCAGCCAGGTGACAATGTGCTTGCCTGGACAATGAAATCTTTTCGCACATCTCGCAGCTCACCCAGGAATAGGGATCAGGTAGTTACCATCTCATTTATGGCTTCTGCCTCTTCCTCCTCCTGTTCTTGTGATGGCCCTGATTCATCTTCATCCCTTACGAAACGAGTAGATTTTCTTATGTATTTGTTGTGAATAGAGGCGACTGATCCTGGCATGGGTTGGTTCTCTGGTTCAGCCCCAGTGCCTGTTGCAGGGGTTTGAGTAGGTGCAGTGCCTGTCATGGGGGGTAGATCTCTGGATGGTATTCTTAAATAGTTTTTTAACCCTAAAAAAGACACGAACCACATTCAGGAGGGATGGCAATAGGAAGGGAAAGGTGAGGGGGCAGTGCCAAGCAGAGTTAGCCAGCTGCTTCCTGAGTCCCTATTGCAGCTGAGTTATATTAGATATATAGGCTGTTCTTGACTAGCGGAGTTGGGACTTTTCCTTGACTGCAGGAGTTAGTGTACCTCCCAGCTAAGTCAGAATTCCTTTTTGGGAATTCCTCTCTTCCCTTCTGAAAATACTGCCCTCTCTTCCTCCCTACATGTGCAGACACGCAAACACGCACTGGTAGTATGTGGTTGTGGACAGCCAATATAAAACGTGCTTTGTGAGCTCTAGCATGTAGGGCACTGACTAATTTTTTTTGGGGGGGTGAGGAAATAGTCCCTTCATTAGGTTGTCCACCTACTTTAAGTTAAGCGTATGTTTACATGCCTTGAGGAATTAGGTTCAGTGTGTTGTAACAAAATGTATGAGAAAATAACGTAGCCTTATTTCTTATTTTGTACTTTGAACTACAATTTTCTTAGCAGAAGATCAGTAACAGTGGCAGAAGATCAGTAACAGATACTTGTTTTCATAAAACATTTGTAAACCAAGAAACACCACTTGTAAATTCTGATATAGTTAGATATAAGAGATACCTACAAGGAAGCATTGTAGTCCCAGTGCTGTCAAGCCAGTAAGAACCTGATCTTTTTTTTTTTTTTTTTTCCTGAAGCCAGCTAGCTCCACCTACTAAGTGCATCTCAAACATTTCATCTTGGGTTCTGTAAGGTGAATGATTGCTCACAGTGACACTGCAGGATTGAAAGGTTCCTAGATTTCCATTTCATGTGCTTACATATAGGTAAGACCACAAGAGATGTTCAAGATCTAGATGAGTTCTTTGCATTGAGACAATTGTATATGCTTAAAATGTCTGTCCCAACATTATGCCTAAAATTTTCTAAATCTTTCAGTGAATCTGCTAGGATATCCCATGTTCTTCCTCCACTCTTCTTTTTTTTTTTGATTTAACAAACTTCATTCCTTTAACCTTTCCTCATAATTTATGCTTTCTGAAGCTTTTAGCATTTTGATTGCTCTTCAGGATTCTAGTTTTTCTGTATCTTTAGAGAAGTCCAGCACTCAGGTAAATTTTTGTAGCTGTGGGTTTTATAACTGACAAATAGAAAGGCCATCTTCTACTAATAGACTGCCTTCTTGTCTCAGATACAGAATTCCTTTGAATTAACATAAGAACTGAATTACCATTTTTGCCATAGTTTTATTTTTTCACTAATGAATGATTTGTAATTCTTAAAAATATTTTTTATTACTGCTGCTGGGTCAGGTTGTTCCCCATTTTGTACCAAGCCAAAAGTTTTTGTTGCCACTTGTCCAATTTAAAATTTTCTTTATGGATCACTTCTAGCTTTATCCTCATTAATTAAGAATAGTCAGTATTATACTTCACTGAAAGAGATCAGCGGCAACGTATCTAGCCCATGAAGAGCTTAATACCTCTTCATACAGTTTGAAAGATATTTCTGCATTTTTAAGTATGAAAAATAATCTATTATCTTGCAAGCCTGATGAGGCAGCTATCTGCAAGAAGCTGTGTTACAGAATGAGTTGTATCACTGTTTCAAAAATGTTGCATATGTCATTTAGACCAGTGGCTGCTGCAAGCAATAGGGAATGAGTATTATATTAATGACCATATTTGACAACCTGGCTCCATAACTTGTTTTTCACTGACTTTTCTTTTTTAGGCCAACAATTATGCTCTCATCTGGAAAAATTAGACTAATGCAACTTTCCAAAAGCTATTAACAAGACTTCTAATACTAAGATATTCTATATTCTAATTAAGTAGGTTGTGCCATCCAGAGACTAGCCACCTTGTGTCGTGGTCCTGAAATGAGGTAGGGTTAGGCTGTATTCTTCAGTTGCAGAGCTCAGAGGAAAGCCTACGTGCTTCAGGAAGCGTAAAGCTTCACTCAGTAGATGGCACTCTTGCCACTGAATCTCTGCCAGCGTCTTCCGGGGTGGTGTCTGCACTAGAGCTTTTTACAGCTGGTGGAAAGATAGTAAAGCCTTGCAATTTTTTAATATATTTATATCTAGGTGATTGTTGCTTCTTGAAGGACCTACAAAGGGTAGGGACCTGCAAGTTCATCTGCTTTTTCCAACATCATCACATCCAGGAAATATAATAAAATACATTATTTAGTAGATCCAATGAAATACATATTTCTGTCTGTTCAAACCCATCTTTCTTTAAAGATCCTGTTCTGCGTGTGACTTGAGGTAGCTTAGACAAGTATTATTTGATAGTCAGAAACTATGGCTATAGCGACTTACAAAACCTGGATCTTTATTCTTAGATGGCATAGCTGATATGTTCGTCCAGCTAAACTCCTATATGTAAGTCTTAACTAAAGTTAAGCACAACCATGAAAAAAAATACCAAAATCATTAGACTGTATCACTGAGTTCCATATGTAAATGCCATTGTGACTTCCTCAGAACTGCACAAAGTCCTCTGCAATCCACAGGTTTCACAAGTTCATATAATGATTCTCCTGCATCCTTCAGGATAATGTAGTTATCTGTAGTAGTGGCTACAGAATTTTTAAAGTGAAATTTGTCACTGGTGTTTTTGGACTAAGCTGAAGAATGAATAAAGTTTAAACATCTTTTTTCACTGAAGATTTGTTGCAGAATAAATATCCTCTAGCATCCAATAATCCAATTTGTATGTGCAAAGTCCCTAGGAGCAGCAGAGCTGTATCTTTTAATTCTGGATATGTGTGACTTTCAAAAATATCTTCTGAAATTATCTAAGTTTCTTGGGTTTTACTATGACAGGAGAAGCTAACAAATATCCTTTGCTCCATTTTTAGCTCTGTTATTGGTGTATTTCATTTGAATCCTGTTAAATGCAAGTTTGTATTAGCAGATTTATGTGGAAGCATAGGCATTTAGATGTGCACCAACGTTCAGCCAGTCTAAGACAGCAGTATTCTTTATCATGTTTTTCTTTTTACAAAGATGTATGTACTGTACCTGGTAGATGAACAATTAGTGCTATGATTAATTTCGATCCTAAACTTTTAAAGCTTTGGCAGGCATGTTTTGATGAACTGAGACAAAAGGTCTTCCTCACTGCAGCTCTGCCCTTCCACTAGATTCCAGTAAATCCAGTCATGCATCCTATCTCCTTTTCTTCCCAAACACTATTTAAAAAATAATTTCCTTTACCAATTCGATGAGTTGAACTCTGTTATACATATGAATGTTCATATGTAAATAAGTAGCTACTGTCTCCCACTTGGTGACCAGAAGACCAGAAGTATCTTAAAAAACAATGTTTCTAGCAAATTATGAGAGAAAAAACAAAGTTGGACTCTGTGTTCATATCCATGTGGGGAAAAAAAACACCAACAAAACCCACAAAAACACCTATTGGTCAAAATGTAGTCCATTAACCAACATAGATCTGTTCCATACCATTGGAGAATACGTTACTGGGTAATTTAGTACCCTATTTACCATAGCCTAAATGCAGCCTCCCTGTTAGCATTTCAGTTTTCAGTCCCACTTATGCTTTGAAGTCATTGAGCAACTGTCACTTTAGCACCCGTTAGTGATTTCTAATCAAACATGGAGAAGAAACTCAAACAAAGAAAAACCCTCCATTCAGTCTTCATTCAGTGCTCAGATTTGGATAGGAGAGGGGGAGGATGTTTGTTTTTTCACTTGTTAACTCATCATAATTTTTTGCATACTGTTTTAGTTAGAACGAATAGATCTTTTTACGCTGCATTTTGGTTTTCCGTATCAAATACTTTGAATTGTCACATGAATTAGCACAGACAAGTCTGCTTTTCATTCAATCCATCTATATTTTGGCATACATATGCTTGTTTTATCACTACTTTCTTCTAATTTACATGATCACAAGTTTTTGAATTAATGTTGCGTAATAATTTGTTTTAATAAAATTTATTGTAAGTAAATAGTTATTATTATACATCTCTGAAGAGTTGCAGTGTATGTACATAAGAAACTTGGTGAAATACAAATATTTTTGTGTTTTGCCAATGGATGTTGCATCTCACCTGTTGTATCTCTCGTACTGCTTCCTGTGTCTATATGAAGGATTTTTTCTCAGTACCTTCTAAAATATGATTTATCTAAAAATATGATTATCAAAGAGATTAAAAACTAGGGAGGTTGACAAGATTTTTTTAAATTGTCTTTATTTTCACTTGTTAATGCTTTCTGCAAGACAGTAGGTACAGAGTTTTTCAAAGGTTTAAGGTAGAACTAGCATTTCCCATTTGTATTTAGGACAGAGAAAAGGTTGGCAATTTAAAATTGTTTCAAAGTTGTTACAGTACAATGTTGTTTTAAAGTAGAGGGAAGAAAAGCGCAGGAAAAAAGCGCTGAACAAGCTGTACTGATTTCTCGAACCACAGAAAAATGTAATTTAAACTTTGCATTTAGACAGCTGTTCAAAAACGTTGGTTCAGTTTGATTTCTCCTAGTTATTGTTAGCGTCAATATTTTGCCTGGAAGAAAAGTAAAATTCTATATTTAGAATGTAAGGCTTGGATTCTGTTAAGTTTCGTTGGCACACATCTTTGGACATACATCTTTCTCTTCCTGATCAAGTTTCCTTATGAAAAATATATAAATTGGGGTGGAGGGAGGAGAATTAATATGTAAACTAGCTAGCACTTTGTAAAGTTCGATGAGTGGTTTTTCATATTAGGGTCCTTGGACTTCCTGGGAGCAGTCATTTTCTGGGGTCACATACAGTTTCTAAGAGACTGCATAGTGAGCAAACCAGGACGGGCCATGGTGTACAGTATTTATGTAGAGAGAATTTCTACATAGTTCAGAAAAGTTTGAAAACACTGATTTGAAATTATACTTTAAAAGGTGTTTTAATGCAGTTTCTCAGAAGTTGCTATGTAGATATTCTGCAGGAACACTTACCATGTCTACCAAAGGCAGAAAGGTACCTGAGATTCTGGCACGGCCCTTGTTTTCCAAAAATATGATGCAAAGTCACTAGCATTTGAAAAGCCTAACAGGAGATCTTCAGCAACAAACTAAAACAAGTGTCTTGGTTAGGCATGTGTATATATGCATTACGAAAACATGTTGAGATTTTTTCCTGCTAGTGAAGTAGCGTCTTATCACGAAATATTGTCGGCATTGTATAATAAGAAGTTGTCCTTTTCAGTGTTGTCCTTCTTTCTTCCCCTCCACCCTTCTGTATCAGTTCACGTGACTGGACTTTGTACCCATTTACCGATAGTAAGTGCGCAGCCATCTTGTTTGAAAAGTAGAGGCAGAAGCTGAAACAATTCCGTGCTGCAAGGTAAAATGCCCCTCCTGCCCCAAAGTCTATCATTTATATATAGTTTCATTGTAAACATTGAGGTCATGTATAGTTGGAGTTCATATTCTTTCACAACTCAAAGAAAATTCTTCATGGCAGGAAATTAGCAATTATGAGAAGTAATAACATATGCAGTGTTGTCTTTTCCTCATTAACTTAATGCAATGTATTTTATATAAGAAAGAAAAAAAAGGATGCTGATACTGTCTACTCTTGTCTGTAAGATACTATCAACTATAGTGGCAAATTATTTTGTAACAAAATGCACTTTGTTATTAGGTATTGCAATGGAGTAGAACATTCTCTGCCTACAACGGGTTAAGAAGATAAAAAGCTTTACTTGAATTGTGAAAGCATTTTTAACAAAAAAGAAAGCAGGGTGTTTGTGAACTAGAACATCTTCCATCTGTGCAACAGTGGTTTTTCTTTTACCACTTAAGTTCTGGTTGTTTAAAAAGTAATGTCAAAAGTGTATGTAATTTTGATTACGGACTCTGTTTCAAGAATCAAATGGAAATGAATTGTTAATTAGTTTTGGAGGGGGTTAGGTTCTGAAATAAGCTTGTAGTTTTGAAGTGACTCTGGTTTGTGTGCAGTGTATGTAATGTGACAAAATCCATTTGATTCAAAGGTGGAAGCCTGCAAGACTTAACTGTAACTTTTTAAGTGATGTTAAATAAATCTAATCTCTTCCTTTGTAATCTCATACACATCCGACGTGCTAACTGGGGGTAAACACAGCTACTGAGGGAGCAGTATCTGTAAGCGGAATCACCGAGATAGAGAGTATGGCAAGGAGTAATAGAGAAAGAGAAAAGGTAAGGAAAAAATCATCACTTCTGAATAGGTTGTATTTGCCAGGCTTAAATAGAAAGACTACATTCAGGCCACCACGCTGAGACAAGAAGAAGGATGATGAAAGAGTAGAAGCCTATTTAACCAAAACAAGTTGTTGAACAGAAACTGACCACACATATTGCTTGTTATGCAGTTTTGTAGTGACTCGTTAATAATATGGATTCTATACATCCTGTTTTCTCACAAGTATATTTTTTGCTTCTGCCCTGAGGGTGCTCTCTAGGTGGATTTTAGTAAGTGCAGACTTGTGTTAAATCCCTGTCAGACCAGTAGCTGAGGCTGCTTTAATACCAGGAGAGCCACAGTCACGAACGGGGAGCACTGTATGCTGCTGGCCGGTGGAAGAGCCTATGTTGTGGGAAGAGAAGACATGGAGGAAGCAAGCAGCAAGATGCAGCAGCATCAAGAGTAGTAATGGTAGAGTGGTAGTGATAATAGCAGTACCTGGGCAAGCAGAATTGGAGGAGTCGAGCAGCTGCATCCAAGAGGTATTCAGTCTGAGTTTAGATCGATGGCATGACATTATGGGATTCTTGAGTAGGAAGGGATTTGTAATAGGGTAGGGCATGGTTTAGCAAGATCAGGATTGCAGGAGAGTTTGTGGGGTGGCTTCCTGATTGTATGAGAGGAAGTTTGGGGATGAGGAGGAATGAAATAAAATTAGTTTACGGTGAGAAGTTTAGTTTAGGGTGAGAAGAGGGATAGGAGGAAGACAGGACATTTGAGATGGATTGTTAGGAAGTGCTTAACAAGAATTGTGGCTATGGCACTCTGGGCTATGAACATGCAGGTTTGAACTGCGTCAGGTTCACAATGACAGTGATCTTGGATTTTTCGCATCCTGGACAAATGTTTTAAATTAAAAGGTAATGGTGTAAAAATGGCCTCTTCTTTTTTCTACCATGCTAAAGAATCAGTTGATCAGCCATAGTCATAAGGAAATCTTAGGTACAGAGCTCAGACAGACCTGTTTTCCTCTGACATTGTCTTGAACTAGCCAGATTGGTGGTTGTATGGTGTTGTATGAGAACATGCTTTCTGCAGGAATCCCTAGTGTTACAAAATTTATTTCATTAGAAGTCAAAGTCAGTCAGTAAGCCAGAAGACTACTTTATCCTCTTTCTTTTTTTTTTTTTTTTTTGGTTAATGTTTATATTCTGCACTGCTGACAGAACTGGCAACTATGATGAAGCAAATTAGAAGCTGCTGAGATGGATTAGTCATTTACAAAAGTTACTCTTAGCTACATAAGAAGCGTCAACGTCTCCAGTTCATATAAGTTATTATTGTAGACAACTGGATATGTTGTCTATTATAGCAGTTGTCTAATAATAGCAGTAAAGTATTAGTCCTAAAAAATACATGTTGGACAGATGGAGTGATATATTCTTTTTCAGTGATCAACAGAATCCATCCTTTAAAACCATAAGATTGTGTTGTACCTAAAGGCAGAGAGTGAAGGAAAATGTCCTTTCTTAAAAACTTATTTAAAGGACGTTTTGAAACTATTGAAAAAGCATGTTATTTGCTTCAAACATACTTGCAGCATGCTCCAGTCCAGGCCAAAAGATAATGAGACCCCTGGAGTGTTATCGAGAAACTGTTCAAAAAGGAAGTTAATACTGGTGTACCACAAGAAAATGTGTACCACAAGAAAATTGAAAAAAATGCCTTTTTGGAATACTTTTTTGTATTTATTTATGCTCTCAAAATGTCATACAAAATAAGGTGAAAATGAAGTGAATTACTGTAGTCTTGAGCTAATGATAATTTTCATTTTGTCGTGTTGGGATTTTGCCTCTTGGCTCCTATGTGCGAAGGGATGGTGTTCTGTTTTACAAGTTTCTATTTTACAAGAATTTACAAGTTTCTAATTTACAAGAATTTACAAGTTTCCTAGAGTCCCTATGAAAGAGAGAAAGAAAGGACTAGAGAAATTAAAGGAAAGGGGAGGGAGAGGGAAGGACGGGGAGAAAAGAGATTTCTACTCACAGAGGGCAGAAGGAACCTGGATACCTTGTGGCTTAAATTGCTGTTTTTTCTGAATTGCTGTAATACAATATATGCATTTCTACACTGTTTGTTCAAGATTTTTTTTTTCTATCAGGCTCTAAGGACCCATTTAGCCTCTTCCTGTATTGTAGGCAGATATTTTTAGTCTTAGAATTATTTCCTGTTTCAGATATTCTTCATTTTAAGACTTTCATTCTAACTGTTGCCTAATCCTATGATGTTTAAATTCTATCCCTCAAATATTTCACCAAGCTAAGTATATTCACTTTTTTTTTCCCTTGATGGGGGGGTAGGTCAGTTACTCCTTTATATTCTTACTGAAATTAGTAAATGACCAAATCTTTGGAATTGGGATAAAAGGTTGGCTAATATATATGCCTTATTTTGTAAATGTCTTCGCCCTTTGGCTTGCACATTTTTTAAAAGGTTCTGATCTATGTAGTTTGCAATCAAGCAGCCATATAACTACTGTGCAGCTCATAATCCTTCTTTTCCTAATTGTATAAGTGTTCTTTCTAGGGTAAATGTTTTCCTGGTTTGTAAGACCTCCTAATTTCATGATCCTTGCCTTTTGTTTTCAAATCTGTTTTCCAATAATTGTATTTGATTTTAAAGCTATTTTGTACTTTTAGTGTTTACAATGAATAATGCTAGTGAAGTATCTCTCCATTAGAGCTGCTTAGAAAATGACTTACCATCTTACTTCCCCCCCCCCCCCATTTCTGAAGCTTTTTTTTTTCACCACGTTATTTGGGGAAAATAAAAATTATGGATGGATAATTCTATTCTCTTTGTTCTAATTTTGCATTAGGTCATAAAAAAATGGGTGGTTTGGGGGATAATCTTTTAACCCTGTTCAAAATAACATAGTAAAAATATCTACCGGCCCAAAAGAACAACAAAAATGGTTTGGTTTCCTTGTAAATGCTAAAAAGGCTATTTTTCTAGTTGTAAAAGTAAAGAACAATTTCATTTTTAAATTGCTACATTTTTAAAAAGTTTTTTTGCTTCAAAATTCCTTTTTTTTTCCCCACTAGAAAGATTTTTGTCAAAAAAATTCCAAACAATTTGTCATGAGACATGTTCGTGACTATTTGCAGAATGAGGACATACCATTCCCTGAATATTAGTTGTATGACAGAAGTAACATAAACCAGATTTTCCTTTGGTTTAGAACTGTAGAGAAGGAACTTGGTCTTCAATAAGTGGTTACACTTGTTTATTTTAAATGTCTCTTACTTGTGCAAATGAAGAGGAAGGAGAAGCTATTAATTTATGTCTTGTGAGCCTCCTGCTTACACCAGCAACAACATAAGTCAGTTGATCTCAAATTGAATTATTTTTTACTGAAAAAGCTTTGCCGTTTCTCTCCCTGGTAAAAGGTTCACTTTTAGAATCTAGATGGATTGGATCACAGCAAATAAACTTTTGGCTAATGGTAATCAATGAAAGTAATTTGCCATTGGATCCATTAATCCCTTTTCATTTTAAATGTGATGGGTTGGCCCTGGCTAACAGCCAAGCACCCACACAGCTGCTCACTCACTTCCTTCCCCCCCTCCCCAGTGAAATGGGGGAGAAAATAGGAGGAACAGGAGTGAGAAGATTCATGGGTTGAAATAAAGACAGGGAAATCACTTGCCAAGTACTGTCATGGGCAAAACAACTTGGGGAATTTAACTTAATTTATTGCCAGGTAGCATAAATATTTAATTACTGATTGGAGTATTAGGAAACAACAAAAAAGGACAAACATTTAAACATGCAGGAAATACACCTTTCCTCCCACTTTCCCCGACTCAGCTTCAGATTTCTCTCTTCCACCTTCCTAGTCTGCAGACCTTCGCTCCAGACATCTCCTCCTGCCATGTTACTGCTGCAGGTTGCACTCAGTCCCTTCAGCAATGGGTGGCACAGGTGGACGAAGTCAGCGCTGAGCCGTTTCTCTCTGCCACTCCTCGTTGCTCACTTTTTTCCTGTCCTCTGATGTGGGCCCTCCACAGGCCGCAGTCCCTTTGGGCACGTATCTGCGCCATTGTGGAGCACCTCCTACTGCTCTGGCCTTGTTGTTCCCCCCTGCTCCTCCTCTCTCTGTGACCCCCACCGCCTTTCTCTCTGTGTTCCCTCCCCCCAGTGTTTTTTGCCCTTTCTTAAATATGTTTCCCCAAGGTGACACCAGCTTCGCTGATGGGCTCAGCTGTGTCCTGCAGCGGGTCCGTTGCAGAGCTGGCTGGAACTGACTGTTCGGCACAGGGCAACGCCTGGCCTCTTCTCACAGAGGTCCCCCCCTGCAGCCCCCCGCTGCCAACACATTGACACCTGCATCCAATACATTACCATGAAAAAGTGGTGTTGGTTTCAGTAGCCTGGTAAACTGAGATAATCCGAACGCAGGTACAAGTGATATTTTGTTTTGATAAACGTGGGAAGCATGGTTTTTTCTTATACTCTAATGCTTTTTCTAATACATATTCTTTCTAATAGTGTTTCTGGGAAATAACACAAAGGTTGGACGTAAGTAATAGTCCAGACACAACCATTTCCTCTCGATTAGTTTATGTACCTTCTAATAAATACAGCTGTTCTCAGTCTCTGCCATGGGACAGATTGAACAGCTCCTTGAGGACAAACGAGAGGGCTGCTTGCAGTACCCCTTTCGCCATCAAATGATCTGAGTATATCTATATCGTATGACAAGTAGACCATTACTCTCTCTTCTCCTACCCCTTATGTGACAAGACAAACATGTGCATCACTGTCCCGTGATGAGAATGAATGCGTCCCCCATGGTGTGATGGGGGTCAGGGGAACATGTGTGGTACCTGAGCAAGTGAGTAGGTGCATTCCAGTGACATGACCCAAATGTACACTCTCCATGCAAATCGCTGGACAGTGCCCATGCGCATTAACAGACTTGGTTTTGTCATATGTCAGGAGCTAAAGTGTTTTTTCTCCTGTGACAATGACCTCATGAAAGAAGGTAATAGGATCTAATAACGACTGGCCGGTCACAGGCTGTTTCGGTTGCCTTGTGTGTGTGTAGCCCTTAGGCACGACGGCAGCAGGGAGTAGGCTGTGAAACACAGTCAGGCTGAGCTCACAGTTTGTTGGTTGGTCACCTCTGACAACAGCTTCCTTGAAAGATCCTCTGACTTGAGTTGTAGTGGGGAATCTAATTTCTATTCTGTCAGAACTCTGTCAGAGATAGCATTAATTTGTCTGATCAGACTTGCAATTGTAACCTAAATACAGGGTTGACTATAGCTGACTTCAGTCAGAGAATTACCAATATTCCTAGAAAATAATCTGTGCTGTTGGATGTAATCACTCTTATATCAAATATCTTTTGTTTGAGAGTAATGAAAGAATAAAATATTTAATATGGAATATTCATCAGATATACAATCTGGAAAGGAAAAATACTTCCATGCATCTCTTGGAGCAAAATTTTGCAACTAAAAGTCATGAAGAGTTGTCCCTAGTTCTCAGATATCAGTGGAATTACTCACAGAGTAAGAAACTGTTACACCAGTAAGGTTGGTAGAGCACGTTATCCTAATTGAAAAATGTAGTGGTTGTTTATTACACAAAGTTGTTTTTTCATATTTTATGCTGAGCGCACATAGGCAACCCACTATCAAAGTGGGATTTATTTCATGTAACTTTATTCCTTTGGTATACATCTAGTCTAAACTAGGTGTTTAGGTTCTCTTTCTACTCTGTGGAAAAAGATCATGAGGATCACTTCCAACATTTCACTATACCGATCTTAAGAAGAAATGAATCATCCTCTTAAGGTACCTGTCTCTTCCTATTAATTAGAGAGGAAGCCTAGATAATTAGCTCAGACTAAATGCATAACTTTAAGGTGAATAAATTCAGATGGATTGGTTTGCACCATGAGTGCCTAGCTGATATGGGCCATCTAGGCATTTAACTTCTACATGGGTAAAATTAATATTGGCTGAATGCAGCCTTTTCTCATTTTTTGTATCTGGTACAATCAGCTGTATTGAAAGCCCTTGAGTGTTATCATAATGCAAGTATAAATAACAATAGAGCTGTTTTAAAAATAATAATCCCACACTTTGAGAACAAATTAATGCAAATGCAACTTCTCTTTTCTTTAAATGAAACATCCTTTTGGAAATAGTGTAACATACTGGATCATTTTATTGATGTACTACTTGCTAGCTTAATGTAGCAAAGAAGAATTAACTGGCCATTTCACTGCAATTTCTCTGGTAAACCACTTTGACTAGAAAAGTGCTTGTAGATAAAAGCATATTATGTTATAAAATCCAAAGCTTTGATCTTGAGAGACTCAGGGGAGAAAGATGGGGGGTTTTGGGTTTTGAGGTGTTTGGTTTTTTCTCCTGTTAGGTTTCATGTTTTCCTCTGATAGGCATTTAAAAACTACCATTTCATTCAAAAAGTCTTAGAAACTGCTTTCAAACTGAATGAAATTAAAATCTAGTGTTAAGTGGTTGGCCATTTGTCTTACTGTCCCTCCAAAGATTTACAGCAGGACTTACATACCAACCTTCACACCTGTGCACTATCCCTGTGAAGGCAGTGTGTTGGTGGAGTTTAGTGTCTTAGTCCAATGTTACGTGTAATTAGACTTTTTTTTTTTCCCCCCTTTTTAAACATTTTGTGGACTATTACTTAGAATATGAATGGAGACTCGGAAGAGACCAGTGTGACGATAGTTGGGTGAAGGTGAAGAGACTGTAACCAGTCAATGAGGTGAAGCTATGGTTTATATGTTGGTGCAATTCAAATGGACATAACGAAACTCTTCTGTTAATTCCACATGTAAGACTCACAGTCCTGCAGAGCTATACAGTCTTTATCTGCTTGCTTATCATAAAAACAGAAGTAGAAAGTTCTAGTCACACAAGTTCTTCTTCCTCATGTCCATTTGATGCTCTTGAAAAAGGCAGTATCAAAAATAGTCATTTCACACATCATCTAGCTCTGGTATATTAAAAAAAACCTGACTCAACAGCTTTCAAAACTATTAATTAAGCTAGATATCATGGATGGGTTTAGCTAAGACCTCAAAGTATGTAAGCAAGTGTCATATTACGTTAGCTAATATAGCATTATAAAATTCTTACTCTAAGAGGCATACACATTAAACCAGAAAATAATAGCATATGTCAACAGCTTTACACATGTTGTCAGTCAGCGTCATGTAATATTTGCTGAAGTTGATACGGATTTCAGAAACAACGCTTTCTCATCACTCTCATCTTCCTGTTCCATCAACATCTAATGGTAATTTATTATATATTTACGCTAAACACAAAATGTATGCAGGGAGATACAGACCTAAAATCCTTGTGAAGTGGTGAACTGTAATGACAGAGCAGAGCTGCATCCTTCATACTTGCTCACACATTTTATTAATGTGAAATTACTAACTGAATCTGAAAGATTTCTTTTAATTGTCTCTGGTTTCAAGGAAGTGACATGACACAGTCACTAATAGTTACTCATGATTAGCTTTTTTTTTGTTTTAAATGAAAAGATTTTTCTCTTTCAATATGGTGCATAACTAGCAAATAGGTGTTATCTTGTGATTCTGCTTTATTATATTGCTGACCAGAGCCTGTATTCAAATTTCTAATGAGCATTTGGCTAACAGAAGGAATATTGTGAAACAGTAATCATGGAAAAGAGTATACACTTTAATATGTGTATGTAATTATACAGGTTTTTTATTACAAATAAAATAATGGAATTATATCACAAAAGATAATCTTATCTTCCATTCAGGTTATAATTTACTATGAGAAATAATGTTTATTATTTATTTATTCATACTGCTATTAAGTTCTGTAATTTAATTGAGATTAAACTAGCAAATTCTTGAGAGACCATTTTAAAAAGATACTTAAATTGAACTTATATCTGATGGAGGCTGTGTGGCTTCATCTCTATTTGATTCAGACCCAGTTATTAATCATGCTTGAACAAGAAATATGATTATTTGTTCTGGTGTTTTCCCCAGCTCATGTTAGGTGAAATTTCTGTCTTAGAATGGGACAACTTTTAATAAATTAAATACAGATTTTCATTTATGTACATAGTTACCTGAAGATGCATATTGAAATCTAATGGCACTTTTCAGAAAAGCAGTCCAGCTTTTTTACTAGCACGGATACTAGTTTACAGATACAGACAGACCCAGCCTTCTTTGCCCACACCGTGAGAGGGCTGAATGCAAATCAGTTCCAACATGGAAAACAAATAGTCGTCCTAATCTGGCACTGAATCTGAAGTGCCTAACCAATAGGTAGGATGGAAGATTCCTGTGTCACCTAGGCTTTTCTGGAAAAAAAAAAAAACAACAACTAATAAGCACATCAAATGTGCCTGGACCTGAGGAAATGGGAGGAGCACGTCTGGCTCCGAGGGCTGGAGAGGATTCTGAGAAGGTATCTTACCAGGGAGGAGGAGAAATAGCAAAATATTGAAAAATCAGCATTAAGAAATAGTGAGTTTACACTATAAAAATAAATATTAGAATCAATCATATTACTGAGATTGAGTTACCAGTGACCAATTAGGATGCTGTAACTGACTTTTTGCATGATCTTAGCTTATTGCAAATGCAAAGTAATGTTTGTTTGTCTAAATGAATTAGCATTAGGAGCAGGCCAAAAGTGTATGGTTTTATTTCTCTTTTTGCAGTGATATGACATAAAAGATGCAACAGATAAGACTGACTTGTAAGAGAGCAATTAATTGAGAGATTTGAATGAATCTTAAGATGATATCAGAAAATTATTAATAATATATAATATTACTTTACCATTTGTTACAATTTAAAAACTTACTTTTTTGTTTCTCATGAAGCTGAGGAAATTTCTTTTTGGAGAATCTTATGGAGGGCAGAGTTGTCTTCTAGTTTGTTTACAGTGTGATTTTTATGACTCTTAGGGAAATTTTTGGAGTTCTGACATTCAGTTAAGCAAGGTAATTTTTTTTTTTTTTGCTTACCACTTAAGGATAGCACAGCATTTTTTAATGAGGTGAATATCTTTTAATGTTGCTTATTTCATCAGAAAATACTATACCTTCAAGGATAAAGTATATTAAGCATTTTCTCAAAGGGTTCTGTTATATTAAAAGAGTAGTTTAGAGAGAAATTCCTTAATCAAATTGAATGAAGAGGGCTTTGAAAGAGTTTCATATCATCGTTCTTGTAAGAAAGAGATGCATGTGTCTGTAGTAATCAGGATAAGGATGAAACAACTAGCCATATCTTAATCCAATTAGCCGGAGGGGAGGGGGAGGGCGGAAAAGGCAACTCTTTGGCTTCTATATGATCTGCCAACGTTTTTTAACGTAAAAAACTAAAACTTAAAAGAAGTG
The DNA here is from genome assembly GCF_964195595.1 of Calonectris borealis. NCBI lineage: Eukaryota > Metazoa > Chordata > Aves > Procellariiformes > Procellariidae > Calonectris > Calonectris borealis. The sequence goes on along the minus strand of NC_134312.1, from coordinate 140,465,557 downwards.
TTTGGTAAATTCATATGAAATATCAACAAATAGTGGATTATATCTGTTATTTGTTTTCATCCATTTGTTCTTGCATATTTATACTTAATTTTTTTAATACAAATAAAAAATATGTATTAGAATAGCAATAATGTAATTTGAAGATATGTCGAAAAACTAGATGTGTGTATAGACACCCACATACACGCGCAGACGTGTATATCGACGTCTATGTATGTATGCATGTATATATGTTAATATACAATGATTAAAGTATTGTAGTTTGAAATAGCATGTATGAAATCTGAATTCTTGTATGGCTCTTGTTGTAGGAAATTAAGCACCTTCTTAAATCTATTCAAATCAGCAGCCCCCTGGGGAAGAAAGGATGTACTATTATTCCTATTATACCACAGGAAAAGTGAAGCAGGGATTAAAAATTGCACCTGTGTGTCCTACATGCAATTAAGGAAACATGTTGCCATCTGAATCTAGAACGTAGGCCTTCAAAGCCGAAGCCTACTGCAGGAACATCTAAAGGTTGTTGTGGAAGTAAAAAAAAAGCAAATTGGTTCAATACCAAGTTTTTATGTTCTTTCCTTAAGCATTTGGATTGGCTGCTGTTGGAGTCCAAATAGTAGGTTAAGTGAAAGCTTCATCTGATTTGCTGTAATCATTTTCATGTTAGGTCTGCACATGCTTGTCTTTTCACCATTAAAAACCCTGGTGTGACGCAGACGAGCCTCAGCATTCTTAGAGCTTCGTTCTTCTCCCGTCCTTCCCTTTTTACTCCTCCGTACTTTGCTGTTGTCCGTTCCTCTCAATTCCGTTCATCCAATTTTTCTTGCTTTCCAAGCATATCCCTTCAGGATGCATGACAGTCTGCTGCAGAAAGAGTACACCAGAGAAATCAGAGTTGTTGAGATTAATTTTTTTTCCTGTTTCCTTGTTGGTTTCACTTCCGGGACAAGGCAAATAACCTAATGCACGAGAATGTCTACAGATACTCCTTCAGACTGGAGGGGTATCCAGCAATATTGTACCAGAGACATTTTTCAATTACATTTTTTTTGTTGATTTGAAAAATGAGAAATGGAGGTACTAAATGAGGCTAACTTCTCCAGGAACAGATCCAGACGATAAGAGATTTTCAGCCACTTTGCAAATGACAGTGATCCAGTTGATACTGGGCACAGCTATTGTTAACTTTGCTGTGTAGATTTATTTAAAAATATTATATGAAGAGGCTATATAGCATATACAGCAGAAGATTTTAAATTTTGACCAAGGTGATTAATTTTCTTAGGTATTTTGGTGAATAAGTTATTTTCCTGCTGATGTTGTTGCTACACAGACTTGAAATCACTTTAAAATTCAGATAAATTGTAGTCAGTTAATTTCTAAGATATTTCACTTTTTTAATATTTCTTTTAATCTGGAAAATAGAATACAGCTACTACTCTGGTTTCTAACAGTAACTTTGCTCAGTAAAAGGAAAGTTAATTTGCTCATTAGTGGCTAAAGACCCCACACATATTAAAAAAGACTACTCTCCATAGCTCCATACCTTCTAATTAAAACACAGGATGTTTTGCTTGGACCAGTTGAATTAAACCGTGGTATTACTGTTTGTAAAACTTGCAAAACAGCTAGCTTTGTGCCTTTAAAATTATGGTGGTAGAAATATATATTTCTAGGTTTCATTCAGACAATGTGAAGCCTACAGCAAAATTGAGGGCACTCAGTAATTCTCTGAAATAAATGTGTGGGTCCTGTGAGCATCCATGTGACTTTATATATAATGTCACCAACATATATGTCACCCTTTTCAACGTTCCTGTTACCATGGGCCCTGAGACCCTCGCTGTCTGAACTATGCAGTAGGAAGATACGGCAGCAGGGTTCCTATCCTATGGGTCAGTGTTCTGTTCTCTTGCAACGCGTGGGAAGCAATTCAGGCTTGTTTATCCTTTCAGGGAGGAAAGGTAAACCTGCTGCGCGGATTAAAAGTCTGCGCTGTGGCAGGTGCTACACAGCTTCATTAGTATGGTAGTTTGATGAAGGGTCAGTTACGTGCATCCTACCAAGCAGAACTCGGTCAGCGTTTTAGTCTTAAAGTTTGTGTATGTATTTTCCAAGTCTGAAGCGAAGTAGATTGCTTCCCATGAAGTAAACCAGGTAACGATCTGTTCCTGCAGTGATAAGGCCGGGATCTTTAAGTGTTGTCAACTGAAGTCTAAACCAGAACTGTTGTCATCAAAGTGAGGTCAATGGTTTATAAACTGTATGTTAAGCAGTAAAAATCAGCTAATATACTTATTACTGTTTTATCTGTATGTGAACAAGCACTAAAAGAGTTAAAATCCTCTTTGCACCTATACTTTCTGACAGAATAGCAATAATGAAGGCTGGGAATCAGGATTCCTAGTCTGTCTTGGTTGATCCCCACTGTCTTGATCGATCCCCACTGTCTTGATCTCTTCTCGCTTGTGTCAGTCCTGAGTCTTATCTGCGCAGATTCTTCTTTCCAATCAGTTCCCTTCATCTTCCTTAATTGTAACTCCTCAGCTCTTTCATCCCAGACACTCCCAGTCCTCTCACCTCTTTTCCTTGATTTGTTTTCCTACCCACTGTCATACTATCCCTTCCAGTTTCTTAAACCCTCAACCATTTCAACCTGCAATTCTCATTCCAGCTGGGTCTTAAGCTTCCCTTCTTGCTCTTGATTCAAGTCAGTGCAAGCTCTTCCAGTTCTGACTACTACGTCTATTGCTGCAGATACTGTTACCCACCACACCTCACTGATTTATGAATCTATCTCCCTTGATGTCTAGTCTCTGTACCAGCTCTTCCAGTTCTGGCTTCTTTATCTTCTCTCCAGTTACTTTTATCTGCTATAACTCGCTGATTTAGAAGTTTTTTCTTTCTTGACCTGCTGTCCCCATTCTCTCTGGAAATTCTTGTTTCTAGTTCCTTTTCCTACTCCTTCACTTTCAAATTTCTACCTCAGTCTTAGTTTCCTCTTCTTTCATTCTTGTCCCAGCATAATCCAGAGTGCAGGTGTGACTCATGTCTCATCTGCATTTGAAAAAGGCTGCCTGCATCCAGAAAAGATGGGAGTATTACTAGGGGCAAAAGAGAGTCTCAGTTCTTTTTTGATGTGTATACCTAGCACAGTCCATCACAGCCTAGAGACACTCAATTTCAGCTAGGACATAGGCAATGCAGTTTAAAACAGAGATATGACAAGTCCCTGTTCAGGTAAAATAGCATTCACAGCATGCACATCTGCAATAGACTGTGCTTTTATCATAAAAGCATGTAATGGTGTGTAGTATTGTATACAATACATTGTTCTTCCTGGTTTAGGTTGGCTATAGCATGAGCATTGTTTATAGAACATTGTGATAGGGTATAAAATATTTTTATGTACTTTTGCTGTAGGCCCTGATACTTAAAATGGTTATGAAGAGCTTTTTTCTTAAACATTCCTTTCAATAAGTTGGCAGTGCATCTCTTCATCCTTTTTGCCATAATACTTATTCCTGTCAAGAAACATTTTTTTCTTTCCCTTGCTGAAGAGAAATTCAGTCATTTACTTCAACAACAGAATTGATGAACTTTTTTTCTGCAATGAACCTTGGAAATTTTGGTCCTAAATGATTTCAGTTTCTGTGTTTCTCAAATCACATTCATACCTAAAGAAAAAAAAAAGAAGCCTTATTTGCTCTCATGATTTACTGCTGTGTAGTGCATCTGCGTATGCAAAAGTATTGTCACTGAGGTTGTCACTAGTTCTTTGTTGTTATTTAAAGGCTTCATCTGTTTAAAGGTGTGGAAGGAAAGATTAGCTATATACTAGAAGATGCATTTTTATTGTTAAATAATATGACAGAGAAAATAATGTAAAAAAAAACCCTCTTGAGAAAAAAAAAGCGAAATAAAAATATACAATCTGATTTTCCTTTTCTCTTCTACTATACAATCCAGGGCAATAATAGGTTTAAATTAAATTAACAGTCAAATTAAAAAAAAGGTCTTTACCTCTTATGTTTTCTGCCTGTTCTTACACACCAGGAAGAAGATGAAACTCCTTTTTTTTCTAATAATTTGCCAGTGTGCCATAAACAGTGTCAATACCCACCATGCTTCAAATCCCAATGTCATTTTACTGATGGCTGATGATCTTGGTATTGGAGACCTGGGATGTTATGGGAACAGAACCCTAAGGTATGATGATACATTTAGGGGAGTCATAGCTTTATTTTTATTTTTTTTTTATTTCGTGTTTTTTTTTATATTTAGTTTTTTATATTTTAGATTTTTAGATTTGTAAAGTTAAAAATCCCAAAACATTCAGAGATTTGATTAGGTTCTTTATAAGTAACCAAAGTTAACAACCTTTCCAGAGAATAGAATATTCGATCTTTGTTTTTTTTCTTAATAAGAAAAAAAGACTTATGTGATGCATTTATCCCGCTGAAAAGTTGCATCATAAACAGAGAATTGAGCGACCAACCAAATAAGGGTAGGTCTAGAGAAGCAAAGTATAATCAACAGTTTTCTTTTAAAATATACATGATGCAAATACTATGAATTTAGCGTATTTTGAAGCACTCGTGATTTGAGACAAGCTTATCACTAACCAATTGGAAATAAAGTGCTGATTTTTCCTTCATTTATGTTCATGTTTCAGTCAATAAATTCATTAAAACAAATGTTAATATACCTGAGTAATTCAGCAGTGTTTCCCAGTATGATCCTTACTACCAGCTTAAGTATGATGGTTGTGTAAACAGCACAAGTTGTGCCTGGTCATTGTGTTTCAGTGGTGCAAAATCTTTGATTGAGTTAAATACAACATTCAGACTAAAAGCACCGTCCTGTCAAATGTTAAATACTATTGTTCCTGACGAAGTTAGCTGGAAGTAAAAACTCCTCATAACTCAAACTCAACAAAAATCACTCAAGTTGCATCTTCTAGTTTTAAACAGGAAAAAAGTATATACCACACTGAAGCTTGGATCACTCCCCTCCCAAGGACCAGAATTCCTCGAAGATCTATGTTCTCTGATGTGACAATTCAGAATTAGGTCTTTGGAGTATGAAGAAATTTCATCATACTGCTTGTTATCAGTAGGTGATGTTATAGATAGCAAGGAAGTCTGTTGGAAAATTAGTGTGTCTGACTCTTCAGACTTAGGTGATGGGAGCACTGGTGTGCCTGGAGGTCATGGTCATTAATCTTCCAGGTCAGGGATCTATTGGAGCATGCTGCAGCTCCTGACTAGTCTGCATTCCTAGTTTTCTTTCTGTAGAACCAAGGGCACAAGATTTCTTCCTCCAGGAACCAATTTTCATCTGCATGATGAGGCAGGTCACAGACAAGTTTCCCATGCAGATATGGAAACTTGGATGTGCTCCTCGGTCTAATATTGCAGACATAGTCATGTCAGACATGTAAACATTGTTAAGATAGAGCCTAACACAGAGTCACGACTGTTTGAATCTTTCCTAATAATTGATACCACCACACAACATTACCCCTACCCCAAAAAACTTTTGCTGGGGAAAGAGAGAAGTGACACCAAGTAGGGGATAAGGAAGCACAACCTTTCTCCAGTCTCTCCGGTCCCCATGACTGAAGGAGAAAGGCCATGTAAGTTACAGTTCTGGGTCAAGGAATGCATTAAAAAGGGTTGTAATACAACACGTCCAGGTATCACAGTTTAGTACTGGCCATGAAGAGTAGATGAAAGTGGAGAAAAAGATTTTGGGCACAATGCCACAGTGTCTCAGTTCAGTGTTGACACCTAATGCAAAAATATTTGACACGATAGTATTCAGAATTGCAACACCACCATGGTTTTGATAATTTGCATCCAGTAAGTTTAACTTGATTTTCCTGATAGTGCTTGTCTCAGATGCCTTGATCTCACCATGTCCATTTCCAAATAATCATCTTTGTGCATTCTTCTATTTTTTTTCCTGCTTATGTTTTTCTAGAACCCCTAATATCGACAGGCTAGCAGGGGAAGGAGTGACACTTACTCAGCATATAGCAGCATCCCCACTTTGTACTCCAAGCAGGGCAGCTTTCCTGACAGGGCGATATCCTATCAGATCAGGTAAAATCCCATTACTTTTATTTATCTAGAAATATCATCTTTTACTTGCAATAAACTGTATGCATTTTTTTCCTCTGGCCTTTCTTGACATCTTTATCATTACGGGGTTAGGTACTCATTTCAATGACTAATGAAGCTCAGCAGAGTTGGTCAACATTTGAAATCTTCCACATATATGGGAAATTTTCATGTTTCAGAAGAGTTAACACAAAAATAAAGCTTTTTTTTACTGAGAAAAAGATTTTTTTAAAATAGTGAGGAAAAAATCTGATTGTGGTTGTTTAATGTAAGGAGCAGACAAATTCCATAAACTTCCTCCACTATCCAAATGACAGTGGGCTCTTTGCCTGCCTCCCCAGTTGCATTCAGGCTGCTCCAGGATGTTGGTGGGCAGCCTGAGTGTTGAACATCGCAGAGATGCATCTAGAAAGGCACAGTGGAAGAACCCAGTGTGAATCCTTCTGCTCAGACATTTCTGTTTCTACAAAACCTTTTTGTTTAGACAAATTGCTATTTTTTCAGGGAGGGGGCGAAGGACAGTTCATTAAGGTATTCCAGCAGCCCTTAAAGCTGGGAAGAAGAAACCAAAAATTCTCCCTTCTTTCTAAGTATTTTTGTTCCATATCTACCCATACACAGTGTTAAGTATCTTATGAATACATGCATTTAATAGCTTCTCTTACTTTTAAAGTAGCTGATCCAAAGCCCATTTGAGTCAGTAAAGATCCAGTCTGTTTATTTTAGTGTGCTGGGACTGAGCCCCTCAGTGCTTAGACATGCAACTTTAACATTGCCTTAACATCCTTTTTAGCAAGGATCATTATACATTAATCAGATCACTTGTTCATTAGTGATAAAACATCTTGTCCTTGCTTCTGGGAATGAAAGCAAAGCAAGACTCTGGAGCCTACTTGATATGTTCGTGCTCATTCAAGTCAAGTAACAAGCTTCTGCAAAAGTGCCAGCTAATATAACTTGCTAAATTTTCCATTACATTCAGCTGCAAAGGAAAATTTTATATACCTGTTACAGCTATATTGCTATTAATATTTACTGTAGGTAAAGCTGCAGGTCACTTTCCATTACGATCCTTGTTCTTATTTCTGAAAAATTAGCATTTGAACTGATTTTTTTCTTAACTGATCTGCTTTCAGTCATATCTAATCATTTCCATGTAGGTGCAAAAATTGAACTTTGTCTTAAATTACAAAATTGCTAAATATAGACTAGTTCCAAACGTCAGTGAAGAACTAGTAAAGGATTATTATAGAAGATACTAGAATCATGATGTGGAATAAAATGTTAGAAATTTAAAACTCCTGCTAATAGAGCTGAAGAAAAATATTGCAAAATGCAGTATTTGATGAGGCACAAACTCAGAGAAAGGTAACAATGAAAAAAAAACCCAACAAGATCATGGTTCTGTACTTTCATCCTGGTAACTTAAGGAAATTACACTGAGTTACAAGAGATCAAAGTACATAAAAATAAATATAAATAAATATATAATAAATAAAGTATAGATATGTATAGATGACTAAAACTACCTAAACTGTTGATCAATAAAGCTAGCTGGGATGAAAAACTGAAGTCAACATTTGAAGAGTAGGTTGAGCTCTCTTTGATAAACCAGTCTAACGAGTCTTTTTCTCATCTAACCACAAGGGATACCTGAGGGAAGATTCTGGTTGTCTACATCAATCATGTAACTTTGGCACTGCAATCATCCAGTTGCATAATTCAGACTTCCTGGAGAAGTGTGCACAGATTTGCATAGATATTCTGTGTTCTGTCTGTCTATACTCAGAGCCAGCTCTCATCTGGAATCCTAGTAATCTAATTTTCATGAGCTTGAGCTCTCAAGTTCCTCATCCTGAGAGTAGTTTATAAGCCTAAGTTTGTGTTCCTCAAACTCTCAGTATATAGAAATTACTGTGCCTTATTTAGATGTTGTCTTTTTTGCTGATACCTGATGCTGCTTTAATGCACTCGTGTGTGCATTGAATCATGTGTCTTCATGCTGTTGGAGCACTGCTCCTCTCCCATCAAAGCTGAATGCCCTAGCTACTCTGTTTCTAGAATCAGACTCTCTCTTGCTCTTTTTTTGACTTCATGATATTTACATGCCCAGCTGTAAGACTGCCCTACTTCGACTCCCTTCTCAAATAACCTTAAAGGCTTGAAGAAAACCGTGTATGAGGAAAGTGGAAGTTCTGAGAGTAGAACTTGGGAGTGATCTCGCTTAGTCCTCAGCTCCAGTCTTTCCCCACGTACAAGAAAAATAAATTATGCAAGCTTAACTTCTTTCAGATACATTATACCTTAGAACATCTACAGAACAGGCTGCAGCTGTTTATGTGATCGCTGGCCCTACAGTTATAAGCAGAAAATTTTTTCTCCACTTCTCAATTTCTGGTGTCAATACAGAAAAGACCTCACTCAGCTAAATGGATAATTGTATCTGCCACTTGCAATGTTTAGCGTCTGGTGGTAATATGTCATTTAAGTGTAACCACCTAAAGCAAAAAAGTGCATGTGGAAAGAATAAATAGAAATTGTTTCATTATATTATCCAAGTCTCATTCATTTTCATTTTATTTAGGAATGGCTGCCTTCTCACGAGTTGGTGTCTTCTTATTTTCCGCCTCTTCTGGGGGACTTCCTTCTGAAGAAATAACTTTTTCCAAACTCCTGAAGCAGAGAGGTTATGCAACAGCTCTAATAGGTAAAATTGTGTACATACACAGCATTATTTTTCATTCATTTCAGTCAAAAGAACATTATTCTTTCATATAGGCTATTAAAGGTCTGCATTAAGCTTTTCCCCCCCACAGCATAATGAGTTTATTTTTCTGGCACAAAGCTGAGCACATTCACGTGCCTATGTGAAACACTAATCAGGTAAGTATGTCTAATTCACTTGTGTAGCAATAGTCTCATTGTGCAAGATACTGAAGAAGCATGATGAACAAATTGAAAATTAGTCAAACTCTTGAAAATTTTCAGTATAAATAGGAGTTTGATTACAATAGAGAGACAATGAGGGATTGATCGCAGGGTACAAGTCAGCACAGTGGTGGGATTCATTTCACCAGTTTTCAAATATCCATAAAGTAGATAATGTTGTACCTGGGCTAACCATCTGGATTCTCTTCTTAGTCATCAGACAGAAATGGGCATTTCTAGGAAATGTGTCTCTTCCTGCAGTAGATGTTTAATATAAAAATGTGTTTCTCTCTCATTATAAAGATAGTTCAGACAACTAACTGCAGCATAAATATTCTGTGATGGGTGAAAGAAATCTCACCAGGTGAATATTAAACGGAATTGGAATGAATATCATAAAGATATAGCATTTAAATAAAGTGATTTTTTTTCCTAATTTGGCCACTGATTTATTCCACACTGCTTACATTTTAAAAGATTTTTGTGAAATACAACTTGTATTACATAATGTACATTTCTGTACTGGAATTACCAGGAAGTAGTTGTTTAGAGAGCATCATACTGGAATGTTACTACATTCTTTTAGAAGCTGGATGCACCCAATTTGATTTTTAAGTGGAACAAAAGCTTGCAATTTTGGGAGTAATTTTTGTTTAAAAATCAGGCTGTTTAGCAAGGCTAACAATTCACACCACTATTCAAAAAATATCCATGTTATGTAGGTAACCAATGTTGATGTTTGTAAATAAAAAAATCCTACCTAGCTATATCCCAGTCTTAGAAAGTATAAAACACCTTCATGTCCTCACAGATTCAAAACAGAAAACAAGCAAATCTTAGCAGAAGTATATTTACTGCAGGTGTATTTGAACTGCAGTGCAAAAAGGCCATTCATAATTCATCATGTTCATCATGGAGTTAATTCCTATTGCTCCATATCCAATTAAAGACTGCAAAAAAATCATTTTTCTGTTTGTAACAAGCACTGTAATACAACTCATTTTCTGGGGCTGACCTAGCTAATGTTCTTTTTTTAACTACTTTCACTGCAACATGACAGCTTGCCACTTAGATCTCCAGAAGTTATCTCCATGATGCTTAATGAACAATTCTTCCAAGTGGCCTGAATGATAGCTATGAAACTGTAAGATGTAATATTACCACATCCTTAGTGTATAATGAAGGCTTCCAAAAATCAAGAAGCACATTAAAATTAAGAATAAAATATATGTAAATGACAAAAAGAAAAATTATGTAGATTTGAAGACTAGATAGACAGACTCTGATTCCCAACCAGCCCATTTGCTGCCTCTGCTGGTATTCTTATCACATCATATTGGTCTAGGTCAGGGAGTCTTTGCTTGGTTGAATCTAACTCAGCAGTTCCCAAACAATTAATTGTCAAATCCTGCACCAGTGATGGATTGGCATAAGGGTAATTTGAAGCCTTTCAGTTCCTCAAGCCTGTACTGTCATTCTTTTTTTTGCCAAGTTTCTCTCCCCTTTACTCTCTAAGGACATTTTTTTCTTTCCTAAATGCATTTTCCTTGCTTTTTAATTTTTCTTCCCTCCTCTGAATATATGCTTCCTCTTGCTTGATACATCCCTAAATATATTTTAGCTATAAATCTATTTTATGTATACACTTTTTTACCTCATTGTTTTTCCCCTGTGACACAAAGAAGGTGACATCCAATAGATCTGGCAGGAAGAGACACAGTCAGAAGATTTGCAGCAAAACCAAGTTTTCTCAAAAAAGGCAGATGCATTGAATATGTAATACTTTCACCAGATCCTGGAGAGTAGCAAGAAATGTTGATGTTTTGTAGGAAATAGCTATTCATAATGCAAAAATTCCACTGAAAATAGATGGGTATTATTTTAACTACTGCTATACTCAATTACAGTTGAATAAAGGTCAGCTTTTCCTCACTACTGTTATCCAGTGTGTTGTTTAGCATCCAGAGAAGTTTAAAATCCACCTATGTAGCTTATCTCCAAAGTTTAAAATACTAATGGATAAACAGGGACTTGTATCTTTCCTCCAGAATGAGTTGTTGTAAAATTTGGACACACCATCACAGTAGTGAGAAATACAAGATTGGCTGAGTCTATGAAGTAGGATTAATAGAACAGTTATTAATAGAACAGCTTAAGATCTGATTGTATTAATAATATATGCATATACTATATTATTATTGCTACGTATATCTTATAAATGTATTTCTTTGAACACATAAAATATTTGTTTGCATCTTGCTCTTCATCTTGCATCTTACCATTTTTCTGAAGAGCACAAAACCATACAAAAAGAAATATATCAGTATATAGAACTCAGTTTTCAGATGCCTTTTCAACTGTCTGAGGGAAAAGTAGAGGGAAAACCATGGATTTTTGCAGTCTTTCTAGCATTCTGGGTTCTGAAAAACTGAGTTCCAAATGAAGTTTCTTGGCTGAATTTGCCTTTCCAAATTTCCACTTGCCTTTCATTGCATTGCTTTTGCTCTGCAGAAATCTTAACTGTGGCAGAAGGAGAGGGAAAAAAGCCTAGGTCTCAAACTGTTAAGGTACTCGTAATTTACAATTAACAACATAAATTTCACTCAAAAGCTTGTTAGAGTCTGCTGAAATGCATATGATGCTTGTGTGAAGTGTCCATACTATGAAGCTTCACTTGGCAAAGAGGTGAGAGCATTTTGCACTGCTCTCAGATTCAGAAAGGCCCCAGAGTGTAAAGCACATTACAATAATCTGCTGAAATGCTAGCTCAAGGCAGGGGCTCTTGTCACAAGGAATGAAACAAAACGTGTGTCGTGGACCCAGTCATCACTTGCTTTTTCAGAAGGACCTACCCAACCCCTCTATCTCGTCAGCCATTTGAGAGGCAATTGTGTCTTTCCGTGCTTCTGTTACTTTTCCCAGGTAACCTGCTCTCTGCTTTGTTTGGCTTAAGTTCCTTCTGAACAAATCTTTTTTTGAGGCACAAGTTCATCTTGACATTGAGCAATTTGTTGCGCTTCCCAAAACCCTTTCGATAAAAATAGACCCTATATTTTCCCCTGTCCTAATTTGTTGCTGCAAGATTCTTCTGTCCTGGCTTGCAAGTTCCAGTTTTACTGAGATGCAGTTTAAACAAACTTCTTCATATCATAATAAAAGACCTTGAAAGTATATTTAATTTGTTTGGGTTTCTTTTTCATATTTTTTACTGAATTATAGGTGCTTTGAGATTAACAAATAACAGCAAGAAATTAAAAATTAAAGCTTTAAGTTCATTTATATTCGTGATTGTAAGCCTCTACCTTTATTTCCTCTCATTTTATTGATGAGAGTTATTTCATGCTGACCTTGCTACACACGTGGCTTTATGATTATTCCATAAAGACAGTCATGTAGACCTAAGAGAAAACATTGAAGCATTTATTTTCCAAAATCCGTTCTTCGCTTGGTGAGAATGAAATTCAGAGTTGCAGTCTTAGCTAGCCCTTTATGGCACCATTATAGCATCTAAAAATTCAGTACAGTGGCCTGCATTGCTATTTTTGTAATCGGCCACAATAATGTTCACTGGACCATGTCAAAAGTAGTGAGTAGAGCCATTCTGCCCACAGAAATACCGCCTCAGGTGCGGGGGGCCATCTGACAGTAAGTGGGAAAACTTCTGATGGGATGAGAAAGCTGTAGAGGCCTCCATTCCACTGACACATAAGCAGACCTGAAAATTCTTTTATATCTGCTTCTGTGATATACAGAAGGTATTTCTAACCTAAGACCATCAAGAGATGTATGAGGAGAACCGGACTCTCAACTAAGCATTCAGTTAGGCTCAAGATTTCTGTGGTATTTTTCTCCACCTTTGCTGACAGATGAGCTTATCCCATACCTTAGTTCTGTTGTTTGTGAAAGCGAAATAATGACATCGAACCCATTTGCTAGGTACTATTTAAAAAAAATCAGAACTGACCCCCATCTTCACCATCTTTGTTACTGCAGTACCTGCATTTGTCATTGCCAAAGGCAGAAGTGCAGGATGAATATGCTGCTCTCTAGAGCCAGGAGATGCTCAGGACTGCCTGCATCAGGATTCTTTCTTACAGATGTGTAAAAGCTGGGATGGTTTGGGAAGGGGGAAAATTCTATATAGGCTTTATTCCTTTAATGTGCTTTCTACCATATGTATCCTGAAGTCTCTAGAACAAAATATTTCAAATTTCTTTGGGCTAGTTTATGGGGTTGAGGACTTACTGGGTTTGTGGATTTTTTTGTTTATTTCTTTTAAGATCACAACCCCTGAATTATGCTGATCATGTTTAAGTATTTGATTCAGAAAAAATAAATAAAATTTGGCCCAGCAATATATATTGTCATCTGTTTTGTCAAGGGTGATAGGTTTTGTCAAATATTCAACACATTTCCTTGCTGAGACCAAAGAGCATAGCTCTAGCCATAAGTTATGTCAATAGGCTTAACTGAATTAGAATTTTTTTTAATTATGCATTTGAATTTAAATAACAAGTACAGTTAGGTCTGTTGCACTAAGCGATGTATAAGCATATGGTAAGGGGTTGTACCTGAGTAATAGAATGAATTCTCTAAATACTTACTGCAATCAGCATGAACATAGTTTATGCTACTCTAATGCAGATCAGACTCACTGTTTTCTTGTGTCAGTCAGTGTCCAATGTTATTGCAGAATTAGAATGATTTCCTAGTGAGACTACATGCCTAGTGAGAGATAGTATTTGGCGGTAATTTACTTGTTACTGTTGTTTCTTTTTTAATTTTTATATATATAAAACATGTATAAATAAAAAATAATCTCCCTCACTATATATAGTGAGGGAGATCGGCAATTTCAGAGATTTTGCAATCATTCAAATAATAAATGCATTGGTAATTTCATTATTCTTGATTGATTTCCTGTTTGTTACTCTCTTCTTTTTTTTTTTTTTTTTAAACTAGTCAAATGTGAATGATTTGTCAGAAAAATTTCAGAAAGAATATTTCATAACTCCATATTGGCTCTTCCTAAGAAAACAGTAGCTACAAAATGGTATTTTCTTATGACTACTTAACTACATATGCACAAAGGCTTCATTTTCAAAGTTAATTATCTGTTAGGGCTCTGTTATTCTTCAGCGACCTGCTAGCCCACTCAGAATTTAATGGTCTCCATCAGGAGCCGTGCCAAACTATTTCTAACTGAAACGGAGAGGCAGACATGAAACAAAGTCTTTGATGAAGGCATAAAGAAAAATTAGATAGAAAATAGGGATCCACACAATAAATCCTGGGGGTGGGGGATATCAGTCAGATAGTGACAGTTTGGAATAGCTCACATTATAAGTTTGATGATTTAACTACAAAAATGTTCCCTGTCCTTCTCTCTTTGTAGGAAAGTGGCATCTTGGGATGAACTGTGAAAGCAGTAATGACTTCTGTCACCACCCCCTCAGTCATGGATTTGATTACTTTTATGGGCTTACCGTGACCAATTTTAGAGACTGCAAACCTGGCCAAGGCAGCGTATTTTTAAAAGGAGTTCAGAAATCCCTTGTCATCCCAATACAAATCGCTGGAATCACCCTGGTCTCTTTGGCAATAGTGCAGTACATTGGCCTCCTCAAAGTACCTTTCCAAGCATTGGCTTACTGCTTGTTAATAACCGCTATTTCACTTGCGGTTTTGATCTTTTTCTTTTATCATTTTCGACACCTGAACTGTTTCTTAATGAGGGACCATCAGATTATCCAGCAACCACTATCTTATGAGAACCTTACTCAGAGACTGACAAAGGAAGCTGTGCAGTTTATAGGAAGGTAGGTTTCTAACTGTGTTATAAGTTAATGCTGGCATTTCACAATGACGATGCTTCTGAAAAAGTAGGAAAAAAATGTGAACTGGTGAGTATGAGGAATATGTCATTATGTATTATCATCATCTTTTTCCTTTAAAAGATGACTGAAGTTAGCCTTTTTAGTGAAAGTGACTGTTTTTTTCTATCGGGTATGTCATTATTTTCTCTATAAAAATTAAAAACTATTTATGTTTACATGTTTCAGAAAAATATTTCAAAAAATATCTAACTTTTTTAGAACTTTCATTCTTGAGAATTTCATGTAACTTGAAATATGAAAAATCTTTTGTAGTATGACTTAATTATGTGAAAACACAATGCAGAGTCATAATCCCTGACTTTTCTGGAATGGGAAACTGTTCTTCATCATTGATCTGATGCATCCATTAAATGGCATTCATAAGGCCAATTTTTTAAGATACTGTCATTTTAGGTGCCTCCACTTTTATGCCACATTCATTTGGAAAAGATTTGATTTACAGAAGTTAGGAAATAAATGGTTTTTTGAAAGCAATGATTTTTTAATAGCCATCGCATTGAGTCACCTAACCATTGGATGTACAAAATCATCCTAAGTCATTCTTCATTTTTGCAAAGTTAGCTGCGTTGGTGTAATTGTCCCTACAGGGCTTTTAATGGGATTAAATCACAAAAGTATACATTTGTATATTCTGAAATATAAATCAATATATTTGGAGCAAAAATATTTCATCCTTTTAACTTCTTGAAAAATATGCCAAATTATTTTTCTCGGTCACTTTTAAAACAGGTTGCACCATTTATAAAAATAATTAATCAAAAGTAAAAACATGTTCTAAGACATAAGAAGTCTCTTACTTGCTATTCTGAAAAGTATGTACAAGGTAATCACTGTGAATACAGTCACATGGTGTCATTGCTGAATGAAAACTTATACCAAAGAATCAGAGGCTAATTTTTCTAGACTTAATGACTGCATGCAGTAGTCATCAAGACTGGTAGCAAGAAAAAATGTTTATCTAAAATCTTGATTTCATACTGCAATTTTTCTATCATTTCTATCATTATAAATATTTGATGTAGCCATCTCTATTCATCATACCAAAATAAAATGGTTTTTATATCAAATCCCTTAAAGTGAGTAAGTCTTCCCAACAATCAACATTCTCCTGAGTATTTTTAAATAAACTGAAAATATTTATTTCCTCTTGGCAATGGTGATAGGTATAAGGATACCTTCTCATCTACATTCTAACTAATTTAACAGTGAACTACTTTGTTTACTACAAACACACACACACACATACCCCGCTTTGAAAATTGTTGAGAAGTTGTTTGCTTAGTGACCAAGCATTTGGTGATTTTAAAAGACTCTTGAGTACATTAACTATATGTTGGCAGATTCTTCCGTGATTTACAATATAGTAGTGATTTGTAATATTTTGGGTATCTCTGAATGTTTCATTGATTTCAATGCAATGACAATAAAATGGTAGCCCCAAAACAGGTGAGTTCAAGATTGGAAATCAATGCTAGAAAACTAGTAACTCTTTTAACTTTATTAATATTCATAACGTGCACAGTGTTATTGTATAGCTTAGCCAGTGCTTAGAGCTGGCAAAACAACGTATCATCTAAGTCAGCCTAGGTTTGTTGACTCAGCTGGAGGTAAGTGGCTTTACATCAGCTGGGCACTTGGCCCCAGTTCTCAATATAGTTTCCAGACAAAAGTGATGTTAAATTGAAGTCAAGGTTAATAGCACATATTCGTAATTTACAATAAACTTTGTTACAGGAATGCTGCAATTATAGTAAGAATTATAACCCAGACAATTCAGAGTCAATGTTAAATTAAGGAATATCCAAGCAAATTAAGGTATTGAGAAGCAATTAGGGCATTCGAGCAATCTTAACTGTGCCCTGTAGTGAATTCACATACAAAGTATATAACCATAAACCTTGCTCCTGGGGATAGGGGTAGTTAGATTAATATTCACTGAAATGATCTGTCCCATATAATAGTGTAAGCAACAGAATCAATATTTGCTTTGACACACTGGTTCTGACATTATATAGTTCATACCTGTCAACTCCAGTGCACCAGTAGACCATTGCTTTTATGACTAATGTACTGACTTTGGCCACTTGTAGAGGAATGGCCGTCAAGAGGCAACCAGGTTGCAGCAGTAGTCAGACATCTGGCACTCATAAGTGAAGGGCCACCAGGTTTTTGGAAGCTCCACAACGTTCTTGTGGTTCCACTTCTTTCAGCGAGCAGTCTCCCTCAACCCTTCTTTAGCCACACGTTTGACTCAACACTTGATTTGTCATACAGGCTTCTTTTGTTTAAATAATACAATAAGTAGCAAGCTCAGTCCTGTACACCAGTAATCCCTGTGCACAAGTATACAAGAGTTCAAACAATCCTGAATTTGAAGAATTCAGAGTCATTTGCCTTCACTGGTTCTTAATACATTTTATCATCAGACTAAAAATCATCAGCTATCATGCATGTTTTAATTGGTTAATTATCATCTTTACAATAAATATATGATGAAGATCCAATCTTCAACAGCACTGGTACTTCCTATATAGCCTTTTTATGCTATATTTATATATAATATATATGAATGTATATGTAGTTATATATATATAACAGTTACAACATAAATGTTTTATCTATGTAAGTTTATTATACCTATTACCTATATTACCTTTATAAGTTCTTCAGAGTTCAGGCAATGGACTTCCTGACATTATTCTCTTTTCTAGCTATTTCTCACTCATATTGTCAGCTTTATGACCTCATACCATGTATATAATCATTAGATTTTGTATTTTTCAAGTAGTATTATGATTTCTTCATAGCACATAGCTATGTGCTGTTATACTTGGTCCTTTTTTTGGAGAGGTGATATTGTATTTGTTCTTCTTTAGTTTAGGATATGTGTATTACTGTTTTCATTTGTTCCTAGGTAGACTAAGAGAGAGCAAATACAATAGTCAATGCTCAGAAATGGGACTGGAGAAGAATACGTACAATATACAATTACAAGTGTCATATCCAGTGCGTGAAAACACATACTAATTTAGTTGCTCACCCGAATTGTAAGTGGGCAGGTCAGCTCGGTGTATGTTAATTCTAATTACTTTTTCCCAAAAGCAAGTGTGTCTACATATTGTAAACCTATCAGAACACTCTCTAGACATTACAGTACATTTGAAAGTCAAATGGATGCTAATTATTTCATGTTAAGTTCAATGTGGTTGTCACTCATGTGTCTTCATCATTTCCTTTAATGACCAGCTGCACAGACAATCCAAATTTGGAAAATGCCAGAGACCATTTGGAAAATGTCAGAAATTAACAAGACCAAAGTACCACTCTATGATACAGAATACCTCTCTGACAATTTTAGATGGCTGATTACAATTAATAATAATATTAAAAAAAAAAGAAAACTAATGAAATCCAACTTCTGGAAAACAGTATTTGCATACAAACATGTTTATATTCAAAAGTTATGGCGAAGATGATGTTGAACAATTTTCATGCAGATTTATTTTTTCACTCATAGATTGCATAGCCATAATCAAAATTTTGTGATGTCAGGTAAATACATTTTTTATCTATTCTATTTCAGTCCTTGAAACACTGTTACAATACATACTCAAATTTATTTTTATCTAATCTAGCAGACTGTGGTTTAGAGGTTTTCCATATATCATTAGGTCTTAAGATCAGGCAGTTGACATGTTGTACTGGAGTTAGAGTTCTGAAATCAAGTGTTTTTATGAATCCTACAATAAGATTCTTTATAGATTACAGCAAAATACAAATTATAGAGAAGAGTTTGTGTATCTTTGTATACACATGATGTATATGTGCACATGTATTAAAAAAGGGTAGTAAATTATAAGCCATAACAACTCTACTGGATCTTCATCCCTTTTTCTCAGCCGTCTGCTTGTTCCTTTTGGACATAAGAGTTAAAATATTTATTCATATACTTTAGGGCCATCTGAAACTGAAAGATTTAAGTCATTTAAGAATGATTAAGGACCTAACTAATTCTGCAGTGAATGACAGACTGCATTTTAAATGGCACACTTCTAAAAAGCAGTATATCTGTATACTGGGCTCCAAAGTTTTGCGGGGGAGAGGGATTTAGTAATGAGTATAATTTGTAGTAGGTGAAAAATTTCTTTTTTTTTCCCCATGCTTACGAGAATGTACTTTCTGAACGGGAGAAAAAAGGTTATATACAAAGGAAATAAAAACATATATAAATTGTGTACCTGAAGCATTTAAAGGAAGAAATAGGCATAAAATTAGAGATGTCAAAAGTATCTTGGCTATTTGCAGGGAAGAATCATTTCACAAATGCAGATATTGCAGATATAGTAGTCACACATCCTACTTTTAATATCTTTTTCTAGAAAGAGTTATATTTTCCATAATTCTTTTTTTTTTCACTTTCTCATTTCATTTTCAACACCTTTTCTGGTTTTGATAAGTTACCCCCAGGTGGTCTGGAGTTCTCTTTTCTGATTTTAAAAAAAATTGAAAATGAGAGATTTGTGGTTTAAGGTGTGTTTTTTAAAAGAGTAAGACAGAAATATTCATTCATGAATTCATTCATGCTAACAAGGATTTTAGCAGTGTTAGTGGTCAGAACGAAACAAAATCCAGCTTGTAGGACAAAGTCCTGCTTTGATACGACTAAGCCAAGGTTTACCTTTTTCTTCTGCAGGAACAAGGCTTAATGAAGTGCATTCAGCCAGTCCAGTCACAAAGAGCACTGTCTAATTGGTGATCTAATCTGGACGCAGAGGAAGGAGCCATGGGGAATAAGCATTGAATGAACTTATCCACTGGGGGCATATTGAATAAGAAGAATGTTTTTAGTGAAAGGAGAGTTACAGGAAAGGATAAGTTAGTTTTGCATCTGCCTGTATCGACACACTGTTACGTATCTATGTTGAAAATGTATCTTTAGATTATATACTGCAACATTTTTGTTTTCTTTCATCTTAGCTATGACTCTGGTGTACTGTGACTATGTGAAGATGACATATTCTCATTCAATAAGTCTTATTAAGTCATATGTACTTATTCTTTTAAGAGGTAATATGTATTTACCCGTGTATCTATTTCAAACGGGTTTTGCAGGCTATTTCAGTCTTATGGGTGAATTAGCTGTAATTTATAAGACTTTGGGGATTACAGAAACAATTGCCTACCCAATTTTAACACAGCACAGTGTTTGCCCAGCTCAGGCAAAGCCAAGTATATCTGCTTTCATAGTCAGATGCTGTGAATCATAGTATCTCCACTGGTATAGGGAGTGTAGTGGTCTAACGGGTGAAAAATATGTACTTTATGACAGAATGTGAGGATAATTTCACATCTAGGAAAAAAAAAAAAAACACAGTTGTTCGGAAAGATCATACTGTCCGTTACTTTAAACATTAATTTAGAATGTATTGTGAAAAAGTAAAATGGAGCCCTGTCATGTCATGTTCCCATCTCGTTTCCAGTACAGAATTGTACTTGAAATCTCAGTTTGATTTGACAACTGCAGGCCAACAAATTCAGAGCCCCACCTGTTGCTTTGCTGCAGCAGTCTTAGATTAACATCAATGCACAGAAAAGCAAACAAAAGTACCCAAGGAGTTTTCAGTAGAGCAAGTATTTGGAGAAAAATTGCAGGAAAAAAGTTAAAAGACCCATGTATGAAGCACAAAGTCAGGTTAGTTGTAACTTGCTCTCTCACCCACTTTAAAGCTGTGTTTTACAGCTCAAGCCTGAACTGAATCCTTGAGTAATATAAAGACTGCTCAGACTAAAAAAGAAGGATCTACTACTATGCAATATACAGAGGAGTCACCAGCAACGTGATGCTTTTAGATGTTTTCAAGATCAGTTAAGCGCACATTAAAGGATGTCTTGTGTCAGATATGTGTAATCTCTCTGGCTACTCAGTAAATTGAAAAGATTCTGTGATTCATGTTAGGATAAAAATTTTTACTATATTTGTGTAAGTGAATCTCAGATCTTTTGAAACTGAAGTTCCCTGTGTTTGAACTTATTGTGGTTTAACCCAGCAGGCAGCTAAACACCACACAGCCGTTCGCTCACTCCCCCTCAGTGGGATGGGGGAGAGAATCGGGAAAAAGGAAAAACTCGTGGGTTGAGATAAAGACAATTTAATAGGACAGAAAAGGAAGGGAAAATAATGATAAAAGAATATACAAAGCAAGTGATGTACAATGCAATTGCTCACCACCCGCTGACCAATGCCCAGCCAGTTCCCGAGCAGCGGTCCCCGTCCCGGACAAGTCCCCTCAGGTTTTTTGTTCAGTATGACGTCATATGGTATGGAATATCCCTTTGGCTAGTTTGGGTCATCTGTCCTGGCTGTGTCCCCTCCCAGCTTCTTGTGCATCTCCAGCATCCTCTCTGGCAGGGCAGTATGAGAAGCTGAAAAGTCCTTGACTTGGTGTAAGCACTGCTCAGCAACAACTAAAACATCAGTGTGTTATCAACATTATTCTCACACTAGATCCAAAACACAGCACTATACCAGCTACTAGGAAGAAAATTAACTCTATCCCAGCCAAAACCAGGACAATATCCACCCCTTATTCCATACCACCTACATCATGCCCAGGTCCCAAACTTTCTAATACATCCAACTAATCACCACCACTTTTCCTGCCTTTTGATATTATACACACAGATATCATTCCCTTAGTCTATGGGCCATCCCTCTAAAATGTTCGTTGAGTTCATTTAGTCCATGCCTTTGGGCTCCATCTGTCATGTCTCCTTCAGGTCAGGAGAGATGGTGCGTGGTGTTGGATTGTTGCATCTGCTGAAGCCAGTTCTGGTTCCATCACTGCTGCGCTTGTCTGCTTCTGTCATCGCTGCACTTTGCTTGGTTTCATCAATGTTCATTCTTCATTAATCTGGGTGATTCTTACTGTAATACCGTTGGTATGGCATATAGCAACCATAGAAGTGATGATATACAGTATTATATAGAAATTAACATCATACAATTTAATTAATTGGCTATTCTCACCCAAAATCAAATCCCCTTGAGGTACACATCGGATTTCCCCATCCTTTTGCATTACCCAACAAGTACACCCAGATCCTTGAGCAAAAACAATCCCACAAATGGGTTTTCCCTTGCCTAAGGCAGGAGTAACCCAGGCTGTTTTCTCAGCACATTTTTTATATGCACTACAGGGACTTTATCCTTATCTATAATACATAAAAGTTTTGATTGGACAGGGCCAGCTTGAGTGACAGATCCCCTAGTGTTGATTAACCGGGTGGCCTTTGCTAAATGTGTATCCCAATGCTTGAATGTCCCACCACCCATTGCTCTCAGCGTAGTCTTTAGCAGCCTGTTGTATCGTTTGATTTTCCCGGAGGCTGGTGCATGGTAGGGGATGTGATAGACCCACTCAATGCCATGCCTTTTGGCCCAGGTGTCTATGAGGGTGTTTCGGAAATGAGTCCCGTTATCTGACTCAATTCTTTCTGGGGTGCCATGTCGCTACAGGATTTGCTTTTCAAGGCCCAGGATGGTGTTCCAGATGGTGGCATGGGTACGGGATATGTTTCCAGCCATTGATGGTTGCTTCCACCATGGTGAGCACGTAGCGCTTACCTTGGCAGGTTTGTGGGAGTGTGATATAATCAATCTGCTAGGCCTCCCCATATTTATATTTCAACCATTGTCCCCCATACCAAAGAGGCTTGGTTTGCTTGATTACAGCACGTTTCACATTCATGGATAACCTGTGCAATAGTGTCCATGGTCCAGTCGACCCCTCAATCATGAGCCCATCTATATGTTGCATCTCTTTCTTGATGGCCCGAAGTGTCATGGGCCCACTGAGCTATAGATAATTCACCCTTATGTTGCCAGTCCAGATCCACCTGAGCCACTTCAATCTTAGCAGCCTGGTCCACCTGCTGGTTGTTTTGATGTTCTTCAGTGCCCCGACTCTTGGGTACGTGAGCATCAGCATCTACATGACGTACTTTTACAGTCAGGTTCTCTACCCGGGCAGCGATATCTTGCCACAATGCGGCAGCCCAGATGGGTTTACCTCTGCGCTGCCAGTTGTTCTGCTTCCACT
The DNA here is from genome assembly GCF_964195595.1 of Calonectris borealis. Lineage (NCBI taxonomy): Eukaryota > Metazoa > Chordata > Aves > Procellariiformes > Procellariidae > Calonectris > Calonectris borealis. The sequence goes on along the minus strand of NC_134312.1, from coordinate 140,442,508 downwards.
GCTGCAACCGCCCCCACAGGGCATTTGCCACCATCCATGAGTCAGTATAGAGATAAAGTACTGGCCACTTTTCTCAGTCAGCAATGTCTAAAGCCAACTGGATGGCTTACACCTCTGCAAACTGACTCGATTCACCTTCTCCTTCAGCAGTTTCTGTGACTTGTTGTGTAGGACTCTATACAGCAGCTTTCCACCTCCGATGCTTTCCCACAAGGCGACAGGACCCATCAGTGAACAGGGCATATTGCTTCTCGTTTTCTGGTAGTTTATTGTATAGTGGGGCCTCTTCAGCACGTGTCACCTCCTCCTCTGGTGATATTCCAAAATCTTTGCCTTCTGACCAGTCCATGATCACCTCCAAGATTCCTGGGCGACTGGGGTTTCCTATTCAGGCCCATTGTATGATCAGTGCGACCCACTTACTCCATGTAGCATCGTTTGCATGATGTGTAGAGGGGACCCTCCCTTTGAACATCCAGCCCAGCACCGGCAGTCGGGGTGCCAGGAGGAGCTGTGCTTCAGTACCAACCACTTCTGAAGCAGCTCAAATCCCTTCATAGGCTGCCAATATCTCCTTCTCAGTTGGAGTGTAGCGGGCCTCGTATCCTCTGTATCCCCAACTCCAAAACCCTAAGGGTCGACCTCGGGTCTCCCCTGGTGCTTCCTGCCAGAGGCTCCAGGTAGCCATTCTCCCCGACTGCGGTGTAGAGCACATTCTTTACATCTTGTTCTTCCCGAACTGGCCCAAGGGCTATTGCCTGAACTATCTCCCGTTTCATTTGTTCAAAGGCTTGTTGTTGCTCAGGGCCCCATTTGAAATTGTTCTTCTTCTGGGTCACTTGATAGAAGGGGCTTACAATCAGGCTGTAATTTGGAATATGCATTCTCCAAAAGCCCACAATGCCTAAGAAAGCTTGTGTTTCCTTTTTGCTAGTTGGTGGGGACATGGCTGTGATTTTGTTGATCACATCCATTGGGATCTGACGACGTCCATCTTGCCATTTTATTCCTAGAAACTGGATCTCCTGTGCAGGTTCCTTGACCTTACTTTGTTTTATGGCAAATTCAGAAGGATTTGGATTATTTTCTTCCCTTTTTCAAAAACTTCTTCTGATATGTTGTCCCACACAATGATGTCATACCCCTGGGGCAGTGGGTTCCAGGTGTACTGGATGCCCCTCCAAATGAAAGCAAACTGAGGCCTGCACTCCGCCGCCAAAGGGATTGAGAAGAACGCATTAGTGATATCAGTTGTGGCTTACCACTTGGCTGCCTTTGATTCCAGTTCATATTGAAGTTCTAGCATGTCCGGCACGGCAGCACTCGGTGGTGGCGTGACTTCGTTCAGGCCATGGTAGTCTACTGTTAGTCTCCACTCTCCATTAGACTTTCACACTGGCCATATGGGACTGTTAAAGGGTCCTCTGAGAGACCAGGCAAGATGGACAGCTGTTTAATTTTCTCCGTCTCCAGGGCAGCTATACCAAAAGCCCACTGGTACCCTTTTGGGTCCTTGAAATACCCTCTCCTGACGTAGTCTATGCCAAGGATGCACGGAGCCTCTGGGCCAGTCACAATGGGGTGCTTCTGCCACTCATTCCCGGTTAGGCTCACTTCGGCCTCCAATACAGTTAACTCTTGGGATCCCCCTGTCACTCCAGAAATACAAATGGGTTCTGCCCCTTTATAGCTTGATGGCATCAGGGTACACTGTGCACCAGTGTCTACGAGAGCCTTATACTCCTGTGGGTCTGATGTGCCAGGCCATCGAATCCACACAGTCCAGTAAACCCGGTTGTCCCTTTCCTCCACCTGGCTGGAGGCAGGCCCCTCTAGTTCTGGTCATAGTATTTGCTACCCACTTCTTGTAAGTACGAATCAGAAGTATCTTTATTAAGATCAGAAGTGGAATCAGCTCTTCTACTCTGTCTGGGGAACTGCTCACTGGAGACTGGAGCAGCAGTTTTCCTGGAAGAACCCCCTTTTGTGATCGTTTTTCCTTGCAAGTCATGTACCCGTGCCTCTAAGGTCAAGGTAGGTTCTCCATTCCACTTCCTCATGTCGTCTCCGTGGTCACGCAGGTAAAACCACAGGGTGCCCCGGGGTGTGTACCCACGATATCTCCTCTCTTGAGCAGAGGGACGCTTGCTCCTAATGGCTGAGATACTGGTCCGTACAGGTGGGGAGTAGGACATATCCTCTTTGAGGTGCTGGACCTCCCGGGATAGTTTTTCCACAGCAGAGACACAGGCCCGTAGGGAGGAAGAGAGACTTTCTTCATATTGCCGGAGTTGGCCAGCCAGTTCATCCACTGTTTGTCCCTCTCCGTCTTTCCAGGTCATTATTGCCAATGAGTTGGCATGTGACGCTGGTGCACTCCGTACCAACTTCCGCCACATGGATCGGGTGCATTTGACTTCATCTGGATCTTTGGATAACTGCTCGTTGTTCAGGTCACCATAAATGACTTCCAGCACAGCTAATTCCCTCAGGTACTGGATACCTCTCTCCATGCTGGTCTACTTGCCTGGGTGACATATAACGTCTTCCTTGAAGGGTTACCTTTCCTTCATGCCCGACAGGAGTCGCCTCCAGAGGCTGAGGGCTTGTGCCCCTTGTCCAATGGCTTTGTCAGTGCTCCCTTCTCTAGAACGGGATCCCAGCTGCTTGGCTTCCCTACCCTCTCATTCCAGGCTACTGGCTCCATTATCCCAGCATCAGAGCAGCCAGGTGACAATGTGCTCGCCTGGACAATGAAATCTTTTCACACATCTCGCAGCTCAGTCAGGGAGAGGGATCGGGTAGTTACCATCTCATTTATGGCTTTTGCCTCTTTCTCCTCCTGTTGTCTTGATGGCCCTGGTTCTTTTTCATTCCTTGCTAAACGAGCTGATTTTCTTTTGTATTTCTTCTTGCGTATAGAGGCGACTGATATTGGCATGGGTTGGTTCTCTGGTTCAGCCCCAGTGCCTGTTGCAGGGGTTTGAGTAGGTGCAGTGCCTGTCATGGGGGGTTGATCTCTGGATGGTATTCTTAAATGTTTAACCGTAAACAAGACCTGAGCCACATTCAGGAGACATAGCAATAGAACATGCTGGTTTGAACATCCCAAGGATGTTCAAAATTCTCAAGAGCTATTGTAACTAGCTGGGAGGAGAAGGGGAGTGGGGGAAAGTGCCCGCCCTGGTGTCCCCCCTAGATTGGCTCTCCGAGGAGAAAAGGTCAAGAGCGTAGTTATTAATAGTTTGGATAGATGGTTCCCAAAGTACAGAGATGACGGCAATGCTGAGTGAAATACCAGATTAGTCTCATGACCAGTAATTTTATCATATCATAAGCAGTGTTACACAGTACAGCAAAATTATAACCTTGACCCAGCCCCCAGAAGTGATAAACAGCACAAAAGAAACATATACAGCATCTCTCAGAGTTGTTACATAACACAACTCTGAGAACAAATACAACAATTTTGAGAGCAAATAAATCAACATTGCGACCAGTGACTATTAACCTAATAATGAACGCTTATAACAAATTTGTTTTAACACACTCTGGTCAGATCTGTCGTTATCTCAACCCTTCGAGCCCCATGTTGGGCGCCAAAAAGGACTGTCGTGGTTTAACCCGGCAGACAGCTGAACACCACACAGCTAAACAGCACGTTCGCTCACTTCCCCTGAGTGGGATGGGGGAGAGAACTGGAAAAAAGGAAAACCTCGTGGGTTGAGATAAAGACAGTTTAATAGAGGAGAAAAGGAAGGGAAAATAATAATAACGATAAAAGAATATACAAAACAAGTGATGTACAATGCAATTGCTCACTACCCGCTGACCAGTGCCCAGCCAGTTCCCGAGCAGCGGTCCCCCCCCAGCCAACTCCCCCCACTTTATATACTGAGCATGACGTTATATGGTATGAAATATCCCTTTGGCTAGTTTGGGTCGTCTGTCCTGGCTGTGTCCCCTCCCAGCTTCTTGTGCATCTCCAGCCTTCTCAGTCGATAGAGCATAAGATGCTGAAAAGTCCTTGACTGAGTGTAAGTGGTACTTAGCAACAAGTAAAACATCAGTGTGTTATCAACATTATTCTCATACTAAATCCAAAACACAGCACTATAGCAGCTACTTGGAAGAAAATTAACTCTATCCCAGCTGAAACCAGGACAGAACTGTGTAAAAGACAGTGGCAATACATTTTTGAAGGAGCTGTTTACTGACATGGTTGAGGAGTTAAGCTGTTATTGTCAAATTTCTCTCCTGCCTACTAGCTGATATTGTCATTCCATTTTCAAGGTCACGGTAAAGGTAGTCAGTTATGACCGTCCTCAAAGAGTATTGGCAGGAGATAAATAGCTGCCTATGATCTTTTATAGGATATTAATAGGTGAGACACTTCTCCACCTGACAGTGAGCTGTCAATCAGAACCTCTCAATTTGAGTTGCAAAGAAGAGAATGATGTAGTGCCCTTCCATACCAATCATTGATTCAATGACTCTTCATGAAAGTTAGATCTTTGTGTCAGTTCAATTTAAAAAAAAACAAGACCTGAGTTGTTATTTCTTGAAAATAACATTTAAAGTGGAGGCGTTTGATACTCACTTCTAGTAATACAGATATACGTTTAGAAGTATGCACTATCTCTGTGACATTAGAATAAGGCAGTTTGCATGAAAAGTAAATTCTGCCTGCACCATTATAAGTATAAAGCAGATTTTTATGGTATTTTACCCTAGAATTTGTATATTACTCTCAATTCAGTGAACTGTGTTTAAGAAAAAAGTCAAAGATAATTCCATGCAGTAAAAAATGCAGGTTGTGAAACAAAAATCAGCTGCCTTGCAGAAATGTTCTTTAATGAAAGGTCAGTGTTACATTAATATACATATGAAATATTAAACTTAAAAGTATACATCTTTTTTTACTTGAAGTGCTGACATTTTCAGTCTTTTTAATTGACTCAGAAGTCTCGTGTTCTTTGTTGCTACAGTAATGAAAGATTCTCACTTATATGATCTCTCAAATAACAACAAGCACAACTTCATGAAAAGTGTATCTGTTATGAAAAATATTGTCTTGCCTTTATTTTTTTGAATCTGCACTTTATAATACTAAGATAATACAGGATACATGCACAAATATTTGAAGGGAATTAAAATAATTTTGTTTCCATTTTCCACATGAAAAATGTTCTATTTATTCTGTCATATTTTTAAAAAGGTGAAACTTTTTGTGAAGAAAAAGTCCCAATCAGAAATACACTTATCAAGTGAATAATCTGGATAAAATTTTCCCTTTTTGTGTTTATGTACTGCTGCATATGCCAGTAAAAAAGAAAGCTTTAACCATGCAATTCGTGCAAAACCAGATCCAACCAAGAAGAAAGGAAAAATGGATCATAAATATACGAGATTAAACCTAGTTATTCTTCCTTAAGAATAAAGTATTGATATCATATGAATCCTTTTTATTAAAGATTTTGTTTTCAGATTCTAAAGGTTAGAATTTTTTTTGTTTTTTCATTTTAAAGAAACAGTTTGTATGTGCATGTCTATATTGTTCTTCCCCCCTTTAAAGGGTGGGTGAATCAGCTGCATGAGGAAATATATAGTCTCCCTTTGATGTTGACATGAATCACAGGTTTTACCCACCACAGATTGGCAAGGGAAAATATGGTAAATAAAGCCAAAAATACTCTGTAATTATCTGTGTGCTTTAAGGTGAGATCCAGACAAGTTTTCTGCGTAGTGCTTTTGTGATTCAGCTGTTATTTACAATATGCTTAATGTACTACAAATGCTGTTAGAGCGTATAGCAGTAAATTTGGCTAGTACTGCACAATTTTAAGTAAAGTTGTATAAATAATGCATTAGAAAAAGTTCTTAATTGAGCTGTGCCTTCACAGCCTGCTGGAACTGATCATAAATACCGTGTTGACAGATCACATGAACAGCAAAATTTACAGAAAGTCTATTTATTGCACTCTTTCTTTTGTATCAGTTCAGGAAATAGACTGAAGACAATGGACACTGTTCATTACTGTGAGATGAAAAATATTCATTTATATTAGTATGTACTTTGAAATTACTTATTCGTTGATACAACATGCTTGTAGTGTTATGTATTGATTACATGCATACACACACAGAACATTAAGTGGCAAGAGAAGATTTGGTCATATACCTTAGTCCAGGATAAAGAAAGAGGAAAAGTACTAGTATACTTGGTTCGACATAGTCAATGATACTATGGTATGTTTGACCCTGGTCCTCATAATAGTCTAGTTGATCAGCTTCCATATGACCTTGTGAGGAAGGTAACTGTGTTTCACATATATATGTAGTTCCAGAGGTATGTTTTTGAACAGCAATTTTATTCCGGCTTTTAAATATGTACTTGTAAAATGAAGAGAGGTGCTTATAGACAGAAATTTCTGTCTATGTTCCTGGCTTTAAACAAGTCCTCTTTCTATATATATAGCAAACAGTAATTAGTTAGATTTTGTTGTTTATTTTTGCTTTCAATTCAGTATACAGTTAAGAATTGCATTTTTACCGGGGGGGGGCGGGGAGAGGGGGTGTGTGTGTGTGTGTTCAGGATTACCCTGTAATCACTTACAGCATTCCTTTTACTCTTTTTTGGGGTTTTGGGTTTGTTTTTTTTTTTGGTAGAAATTTTGTTATGAAATATACTAAGGGTTTGGGGGTTTGTTTTGTTTTGTTTTGTTTTTCCAGGAACACTGATGCACCATTTCTTCTTGTCCTGTCTTATCTTCATGTCCATACTGCTCTATATGCTTCAAAAAATTTCAGAGGAAAGAGCAAGCATGGTTTATACGGGGATGCAGTGGAGGAAATGGACTGGAGTGTAGGTATGTTACATGTGCTTCTAACATCAATGGAGGGAATTCATGGAAGACTTGCATTCATGTCCACCAAATGCAGGTTTATCTGATTTGGATGTCTACAGTATTTATGACATACTTGTCCTTTATACTGAAGGGAAAGAAAGGCACAATAATCTGACCTCTTGTAATATCTTCTTTATGACCAAATTTATTGTGTCCTATAAATGCCTACTCTCTTTGACTATGAAGGTATAGTCTATACGCTATGGATTTAGCACAGATATGGACACCTTAACTGTGGACATTTGAGACAGAGTAGTTGAATCCAACCACATGAGCTTCTGGGTGCCATCTGGACCCTGCAATTGTCCTCATAAAACAATATACTAACTTGAAAAGTGACCATATGATACTGATATCAACATATTTTCAAATAAAGTGACTACAATACACACTGTTAGCAAAAGTAATTTGCTAATTATTTTAGTGAGTTCTCTGAAATTAGTGAAGTCACTTAGGTGAGGTCCACTTCTGTTCATGAAGAATAGACAAAACCAAACAATTTGCCCTTCAAGCCTTCCATTCTCTCTGAGGTTGGAGAGTAGTTGATCATTACATCTTTCAACAGGCTTTTCTTATCTCTAGGTGTATTGGAATGACTCTCTGATTCCAGATGTAATCACTGTGAAAACAACTAACAGTTCATATTTTAAAATAACCATATTCGAGAATAGTAGTATTAGGAGGTAAAGATTACCTCACATTACATACCCCAAGTCGATTCTGTTCCCAGTACAGCCCAGTGCAAAGAGGCTTTCTTCAAGAAAATGTTGCTTCCTTACTAAGTTGCTATAAACAGATATTCAACTTTGGTGCATACATATTTTTAAACTATGCAAGCATGTGCAGTTAAACATTATGTATATTTTTTTGCATATTTTACATCAAGAGGCCTAGTTGCAGGAGGTAGGGGACAAACAGCAGCACAGTACATTTAGTGATTTATAATGTATTTAGTACAGTATTTGCAAAAATGGGGAAAACCCTTGTGGGAAACTGTGATACACTTAGTAGGAAAGGTTTTCAATGTGGGAGATAACCGAAAAAAACTCTTTTGTAAATCAGATTTTGTAAAGAGAGAGTGGTTTTCATTCCAGTTGTATTACACCCTGAATCTTTATCACTTCTATCAGTGGCCACCAGCATTTGGTCAATGAAGTGCTTGAATGAGATAAAAGTATGCATGTGTTGTCATTTCTGTTTGCATCCACATTGTAGTAAGCTACTGAGCATTAGCTGGTCTGTGTTTGATTTTACTATTTCTTTTTTTGTTCCATGATATTTAGCTTATCCCAGCCTAATTGGTCATTTTCTGCTGCCATTACATTTTGCTGCCTTCTTCAGGAGAGTGGCTCTGGTGTTTAAACAGCAAGTTGGAAACCAAGGCAGCTGACATGCTGCTGTTTCAGGCTATTTAATGATGCAGAGGTGGTAACACATTGAAAACCACTGCTCTCTTCCAGAATGACCACAGGCTCTTAGGAGATGTGTCAGACAAACCAAACTGTAGGACAGAAGCATATTATTAAAAAAGCTTGGGATAAATCAGAGATGCAAATTTAGTGGTGATAACATAGGAATTTCAAACAAACTCAGGGAGGACATACATGAGTTTCCTCATGTATTGTCCTTTACAAGCCATCGCAGGAGCATCAAGGGCAGCAGAGCTAGCTTAATCAATCAGGAAACAGATCCTCATCTGTCATAAACGAGTATACAAGCATCAAATTTTATTTCAGTTGGGGGTCTGGTTACTTGGTTTCGCTTATGTCTTGTAAGACTCCTCTGTTGACAGATCGTGTATTTGCTCCAGGAGGTAGAAAATGTGTTTAGTTCCTCTGTTACTTTCTCCTCCATTATTAGAATGATGAAAAAAAGTTACATTTCCAAAGGAGTCTGAAGGAATAATATAGCTTTTTTTCTTTTTTTTTTTTTTCCAATTGAAGGGAGTACTTATTTCCATTAACCTCCACTGAAAATTCCAGTCTTAATGCATCAGTTATGTCAGACAAAGTAAATTTATTTACTGTACTGCTGATGTCAGTAACCAGTATTTTCTTAGAATGCCTCTGAAGATGTTACAGTAGAAAAGTCAAACAAAATTGTCTGGAAAAGCTGAAAAAGTGAAAACTATAAGCTTTCCACAAAAGAAAGTTTTATCATTCACTAGACATAAATTAGTATTTATGCATAGATGAATGTAACTTGCAAAAGCAACAAGAACAAAATAGCCCAGATATAACAATATGCTGCAAAACCATCTAATTAAAGACAATACAAGCATAGGAAGAAAAAGTGAGTGCATGAAAAACTGCATTATAATACAACATCAGAAATATTTGGCATGTGGTAGGAAAAGAAACACCAACTTCAACACAATTCTAAAAGAAACTTACAATGTGTTATCTGCTGAGTGGGAAATATGGTAGAAAACCCTTGTGGATGACTAAAACAGAAAAAAAAGTTGTAGAAGAGAAGGTAGAAGTAGAAGCAGAAGTTCGGACTGTCAGGTACCAGTGATGAAAAAATTGTATCAAGATTGGACCATGGAATGCAAATGAAATATTGTTCCTGATTTGAGAGATCAGCTAGAATCAGAAAGACTTTAGCTGCCATTTGCAAGAGAAAAAGCAACAGCCTTTCTAGTAAGACAGAGAAGTCCACTCAGACTGAGAATTCTAAGTAGAAGACAATTCTCCATTTTCATTTGTTTATTTATTGAGAATCAATTACCTAATTGGACAATAATTCAATTATAAGGCAATCTCCATGCTAGGAGGAGAAAAACCTGTAAGACACATGAATAAAATACTCCTTTGAATATTTCATGTTTGGGACTTGTTAAACCAATACTGAAGAGTATGATTACAGTCCATGTCAAAAATACGAAATACAAAGTCACTAGATAAGCTTTGGGACCACGTACGTCTACTGCTTTTGCATACTGGTGTGTGTATAACAGCATTCAATGTTTAAAGCATTCACAGTTATAATGTCACTGCGTGTGACATGCCTTAGAGAGTTATTCTCTGGCTAATAACATTAATTTTCTTTCAATGTAGGCTAAGCACCTTATAATGCTATTAATTATAACTCATATGAGAGCAGATAAAATAATCTTACAGTCTAAAAATGGAAAAAGAAATGATGAATGAATGAATGCAGTATTATCCTTTTTTTCCTTCCTCCCTTCTTCCCTTCCTTCATTCCTTCATTCCTGATTGAGTATAGGAAGAGAAATAGATAGTTTCAGAACTTGTTTTTGCTGTAAATTGCATTACACTAATTTAATCCAAAACAGATCACTGCAAAGAGTTTTGGAGCCCCCTGTAGACCTGCATGCAAGCTGTGTGAAGACAAACTAATTCAACACCACTTTTGCAAATGGCTGTTTATTTTTCTGTTAACAGTAGCAAAACTACATATCAGTTCTTAATCCTTTGTAGAACAATCACAACTGAATGGCTTAAGTGTAAAAAAGTCTCAGAAACTGTAGTCTGGCACAAGCTAGGTAACTGTAGATTGGGGGCCTTGTCTGGATATCTTTATTATGTGAACACCCTGCAAGCTGAAAAAAGCTTAACTGCCTCTCTGCCATGATTTTGACCTGTCTTAGGATCAAGTTATGCCAAGAAAATATTACCATCATCTAATGTTAGTTAATTAGAAGAAAAGGAGTGGAAATAAATCCCAATGCATCTTACATGTAACTTGTGTTTGAAATATCTTAAAAGATTTGATAGAGTTATATGTGAAGAGAGTAGCTCCATATCTCCCCAGTACAAGAGGGATATGGAGCTACTGGACAGTGTCCAGCAAAGGGTCACGAAGATGATTAAGGGTCTGGAGCATCTATCCTATGAGGAAAGGCTGAGAGATCTGGGACTGGAGCTCTGTTCAGCCTGAAGAAGAGAAGGCTGAGGGAGGATCTTATTAATGTATATGAATACCTGAAGGGCAGGTGCAAAGAGAATGGGGCCAGGCTCTTCTCATTGATGCCCAGTGACAAGAAGCAATGGGCACAAACTGAAACACAGGAGGTTCTCCCTGAACATCAGGAAAAATTTTTTTACTCTGAAGGTGACCAAGCACTGGCACAGATTGCCCAGAGCGGTGGTGGAGTTTCCCTTCGTGGAGATATTAAAAAGCCATCTGGACATGGTCCTGGGCTCCAAGTGGCCCTGCTTGAGCAGGGGGGTTTGGACAAGGTGACCTCCAGAGGTCCCTTCTATCCTCAACCATTCTGTGATCCTGTGATATGCTGAAGAAAAGAAAAAAACTATTCACTAAAGTCAATTCATATTTTGAAACAAAATCAGACATAACCTTTAGAAGTCAGTCTAGAGGAACCAAGGAACTCTTCACTGAAGCAAACAGAAGCAAGATACACTCATGATACTCTACTCCTCTACTCTTCTCTTGTGAGACCCCACCTGGGTACTGCATCCAGCTCTGGGGTCTCCAGCACAAGAAAGACATGGACCTGTTAGAACAGGTCCAGAGGAGGGCCATAAAAATGGTCAGAGGGCTGGAACACTTTTCTGAAGAAAGGCTGAGAGAGTTGGGGTTGTTTAGCCTGGAGAATAGAAGGCTTCGGGGAGACCTTATTCCTGCCTTTCAATATATAAAGGGGGCTTATAAGAAAGACGAAGAGAGACTTGTTAGCAGGGCGTGTAGTGACAGTACAAGGAGCAATGGTTTTAAACTGAAAGAGAGTAGGTTTAGATTAGGTATTAGGAAGAAATTGTTTACGATGAGGGTGGTTGAGACACTAGAGCAGGTTGCCCAGAGAAGTTGTGGATGCCCCATCGCTGGCAGTGTTCAAGGTCTGGTTGGTCGGGACTTTGAGCAACCTGACCTAGATGTCCCTTCCCATGGCAGGGGGGTTGGACTAGATGATCTCTGAAGGTCCCTTCCAAGACAAACCATTTGGTGATTCTGTGTTACTACAGTGATGACAAATTTTGAGGATGCTAATGGTATCTTAAATAGGTTTTCCTTGCAAGGAAATACAGTGCCTAACTTTTTTTATCTGAAAGTACTTATGTAATTAAAACCTTGGATATCTGAATAAATTGAACCTTACCTGAGGAACATTTATGACTTGTCAAAGCTTTTGTGATACTCTGCCACACAACTCTCTGGGGCAATATGTGGCCTATAATGAAATACAGTAAGGCAGCAGCAAAGTATAGTTCATTGAGTAAGGCCAGCTAGGTTACAATCTAGTAGGACTAACTGAAAATCAGGCCACTTTTCACACTGTTTTTCTTTGATTCAGCTGTTATCGTGACGAAGAGTTGTCTATAAATGTGTATCTTCACACAGTGCTTTCAAAGAGGAAAGGAAGAGCAAAAGCTCTGCCAAGTCAACTCCAGATCTTTGTGGAAACATCTAATTTACTTGTTCTGTAATTAGATTTCCTAGTGTTGTAAAAGAGTTTATATCAATAATATATACAAGATTATGCTGTGGATCTGAATTCCTACAGTGCCTAAATGTGAGATGATAAAAACCCAATGCTTATATGCCTTTTATCTGATGAATGTGTGCATGTTTAAATAGGTAATATGCAATGTATGTGGATTGATCACATCCTCTACTTTTAACTTCTATTCAACTCTTGAATGATGTGAATCAAGGGTCTAAGTGGAAACCATTCCAATTTAATATAAGCCATTTTTATTGACCCCTGTGGCTTTTTTCTCTGTTTTAGTAATAGATGTACCACTGCTTTAGGAATAGATGAAAGAATGTTTTCAGAAAAAAAATGAAAGCTACTTTTTAAAAACTGTAAAATATTTAGGAGACAGAAAACTGAACTATGCCCACTTTTAGACTTTTAGTAAAATTCTTGCTCTGATGAAGGTATCATAGTCTAAACCATTCACAAAACAAAAAGAAGGGTCTAAATTTACAGCCAAAGAATTCTTGAGGTTCTGAAGCATGTTACAGTCCCCCAATTTCTCAGTTTTTACATGCCTTCATAATAGCATGTGATCTGTCTTCTTAGTAAAAGCATTTTCTTTCTCATTTTAAAATAATTATTTTAAACTTACAAGCCTATGAACTCTTAAACTTGACTTGTTAATTTTATTTACAAAGCAATTAAAATATAATTTTAATATTTATTTCAAGTTATTCTGCCCTGAAATTGTATTCCTAGATGTTTTGGGGTTTTTTAATGTTTTTTCCTATAATTAGCAGCAACTAGTCTCCTTCTGGGAAACAGCATAGTATTGGTAAGTTTCATCTGAAATCTGTGTCTCTTCTTTTACATATAATTGTTAGTGGCTGTTATTGTGAATTCTTACATCTTTATTTTACTTTACAGTATTTGTATGTTTTCAATCTCTATTTATAATCCTACTCTATTAGGATCAATCTAAAAATGTACCACAAATCTTCTGAGAATTCTGAATTATGTTACAAATCAAAATAAACATTAATAATATGAAAGGAAAAAAATAAATTCCTATTGCTTTGAGTAAAAAATGAATGAGCTATCCTTAATTTTTTTTTCAGGAAAAAATCTTGTACGCAGAGATAAGCCTAATTTTTCCTTGCTTTTCACCTGATGTAGTCATTTGTAACAGTGCAAAGTCGATTTAAAAGATAAGCAAAGCAGAATGATGCCACATTATCAGAAGTGGCAGATAATCAGGCTCAGATCGTTTTATCCAGCTATTATGAATGAACTTAACTGAGCCTGAAAACTTAAAGATGGAACTGAAAACCTGGAGAATGATGCCTGATGCAAATGGTACATCCTTGACCTTGCTTTCCTGAATTTATACTGGTATACATCTCAAGTCTAGCAGGTTTATTTTCAAGCTGTTTTTGTTATCATGAAAGACGTTCAGCCAGCATCTCTGAGGAAGAAGGTATTCAGCCAAAACAGGTACTCTGTGACTAGAACGGCATTTTCCCACCCTCTTCTGCCATCCTGCTCTTACCCTAACATTAAGAGACTGTTTCTTCAACTAAGGCACTAGTTAAGCTCTTGAAGCACATTCACTCTTTAGGTCAGATCTGGAAAAACTGTCAATAAGGGCGCAGATTACAGATGCTTGTCGTTCTGCCTTTTATGATGTGGATGCTTTCCAGTTACAATCTGGGCTAAAACCCAAACTCATTTCATATGGCACTAAGCAGCAATGACTTTCAGTCACTACTGAATGGGACTGAATTTAAGAGGTGACTAAGTGATGAAAGACTCCCATTTCCACTATGATAAGCCTCCTGAGCTACCTAATCCTCCTTAAGCACAGTTTCCTTTTTCTATATTACACCTTTGTACACAGCAAAACTCCTTCTTAGAACATTATTTACAAGATTACAAAGCACATCTTAAGCAGCCACTCCTATAGCATTTTTTAATCAGTCAAGTTTAAATAATGTCTTAGTAATGTGCACTCTATGATGAAAAAATTCAGTGTAATGCAGCTTGTGGCAGTAGTGCTGTGTTGTTCAAAATTTGCTGTCAGCTGCTGAACGGATTTCGTTTGCATCTGATATTGCAGGAGTTAAATTGTCAGCACAAGATGTGGTAGTGCATTGTGCATTTTACATTACAAAAATGTAATCATATAACTTTCAAAATTTTAAAGGCTTTCTATTAGTTATGAACCTCTGAAAATTTGGTCTAATACAAAAACAGTGAAATTACATTTAACATTGTGATCAAAATGCTCTAATCAGTGAAAAAATTAGCATTGCTCTTGAGACAAGCTAATTTCCGTTAGTAGGAGAAAGCTCAATGATTGTTTTAGATAAGCCAGGGATAGGAGAATCCCAGCGACTCTCCAGGCAATGAGAATAGGAAGTTCTGTAATAAAATGTACTACCAAACTTTTGTCTAACCTTTGCCCCTGAGGTTTAATTTCACATATAAATGGTATGGTTGGATTTTGCTCCTTGCTTAAGGTGGGTGGGAAAGTCATTATAAATGGGATTAAGAACACAGTAAAGATTTAAGCCAAAATCGACCTGCAGGAATACAGTGATTTCTATGCATACTTGGATGAAGGTTGCGGCCAGGAAACTGAATGGGGCTAACTTTATCCAAATTGTAGATGATCTCCAAAATACAGACTGGGAAAGCATTTTAAAGGAAGCTGCTAAAGATTTTGTTGGTGGAGTGCCTCTGCATAGCAACCTTTTTAGCACAGATGCTGTGAAGCTGTTAAGAGGAATTGCATTTGCCCTGTCCCAGAGAAACTCTACAGGAATTTAGTAAGTCAGTCACCCAGAGCAGGGGATCAGGATGGCAGAGAGACATGATTTACAGCTCCCTTTGCTCGCTTTGGCGAAAGTGTCCCTGTTGTGAACCTGAAACCTTCAGCACTGACTTATGAACATGATTTTGCCATCCTTTTTCTTCAACGCTTGGACACCGAAAGCAATATCTGTCTAGGTATTTATAGAGCTTGTAATCATGGTTTTAATAAAAGATGCAACTGAGCTAGTAGGTGAAGGATGTTGCTGGTAGAAATTTCATCTCTATGAAAGAAGCCTAAATGTGAAACAGAGGAGCAGAGAAACTAAAGATATTAAGGATTTTTAATCTGGGCGTTTAAACCTTCCCACCCCCTTTCCTTGTACCTTCAGATAGTTTTGTAGTGGATTACCCAGTACCTTAATATAACTGATACAGTCCATGAATAATTATACATTCATACAAGCACACAGAAGGCACTCGTGAACATTGTAAGGCTATGAAGTCAAGTACTCAAAGACTGGAAAAATCAATCTTCCTATGCTTGTGTCTTATGGTACAGTTTTTAAGCATATGTTTACATGCCATTTCTTTTCCCGTTGGAACCCTGTCTCCTCATCACAGAGTGCCTTCTTAATGAGAGCTACTCAACAGTAGGTGTATTCCTCATTGTTAAATATGAATTCTCATGTTTTATTTAACACACACTATTGAAGTTCTGTTTTGAAGACAGATTTCTCTGACATCTCTCATCTTTTCTGTGGCGTTACTTTGCTAGAGTATATAACAGATTCGCAAATAAGCATTTTCACAAAGTCTTTGTAAGATAGGGGGATCTCATTAATCTGTTTCCCAGAAGAAAAACTGAGGCACAGAGGTGATGTTCAGACTTACCTACTGAGGTATAGCTTTGCTGCCAGTCGCCTACTAATCCAGCTCTGGATCTATAGTAAAGCATTAAGACTTTAATTTAGCTGGCGTGGGAACGGGAAAGGGGGGAAAGCAAGCCATTTATCCTTCCAGGTCTTGATCCATGTTGGAGGTGGGAAATGGTTAGAATGTGCACCTGGACTCAGGAACTCAGGTTTTCTTCTGGTCTTGGGGATTAAGTGGTATTTTTTAAGGATAATTAAGTACCTTCACCAACACATGAACTATAATGATATGAACAGTTTCTGTGATGATCCAGGAAATGTCTTCCAGCCTTTTACCATTTATCCATAGCTGGCTGCATCTCAATTTAACTGTAGAAAAAAACTAAAACTGACGATGTGCGTTTCAGTTTCAGTGATGATACTGAGAATCCTAGAGATTTTTTTAAAATCATCCCTGCTGTTTCTTGGAGAGAGATATGAAACTTTTTCATGCCTCTTTTGAAATGTATGTTAATTATTTTGAGACCATACTGTTAAAAAAGAGGGGAATTAATTCTCAGTGAAAACAATAATCATACAATAAAGCTTATGACAATATAAATTCTGTGTTGTAAACTATTGTTCATTGTCAGGTTGGTTCCTGTTAGTGAATTGCCATGCAGAAATTTCAAACTGCTGAATCACAAGGCTCAAATTCCAGGTGGTAATAAGCTCTTATTGATGAGGTTGGTAGAACTGCCTTTTTATTGACTATGGCTGTTTTTTTTTCAATGGTACATCTGACTGCTAAAACAACCACACTTTATAATAGACAGGCTGGTAATACTACCAAAGATCATTATTCTTCTAGAAACCAGTTGTGTATTTTGCATTACAGAAAGCTTTTTATCTCTTTCTGTATAATAATAAAATATAATAATGAGATAAATAATAAAATTTTTAAGGTTAGGGAAAGCACTAGAGTAATGATGCTGTGATTAGTGAAAGGCAGGCTAGTAATGTGATAACTAAAGTGATAACTTCTCCAGTTATCTGTTAAGCTCTTCTCCAGCTTTTTCCCTCACTACTTGATTGTAAAATAAGGCATTTATGTTTCAATTTAGGGTGCTGTTTAAGAAAAACTGATACTGAATCTTCATTATGCTTTCCTACCTGTTTTGTTTTGGTTTGGTTTTTTTTTTCCATATTTCATTTAGTGTATTCAGGGTATTTTTTACTATTTTGAATGGTTTTTTTTTGTTTTCTCTTTCTTTTGGCTTAGTTCTTGTATTTTGTATACACACTTCTCTTTTGAAATCATTCCCTCCCCCTGCCCACGCATGGAAGAAAGACATGGACTTGCTCAAGCGGGTCCAGAGGAGGGCCACGAAAATGGTCAGAAGGCTGGAACACCTCTCTTCCTTGCGGATGGACCACAAGACAGGGACTGGGGGAGGAAAGTCCCTCCCACTGTAAGAGAAGATCAGGTTCGTGACCACCTGAGGAACCTGAACATATATAAGTCTATGGGACCTGATTAGATGCAACCCAGAATCCTGAGGGAATTGGCTGATGCAGTCACCAAGCCACTCTGCATGATATTTGAAAAGTCATGGCAGTCAGGTGAAGTCCCTGGTGACTGGAAAAAGGGAAAGATTGCACCTATTTTTAAAAAGGGTAGAAAGGAGGACCTTTGGAATTACCGACCTGTCAGCCTCACCTCTGTACCTGGGAAGATCATGGAACAGATCTCCTGGAAGCTATGCTAAGGCACATGGAGGACAGGGAGGTGATTTGAGACAGCCAGCGTGGCTTCACCAAGGGCAAGTCTTGCCTGACCAACATAGTGGCCTTCTATGATGGAGTGACATCAGTGAACAAGGGAAGAGCTACGAATGTCATCTATCTGGACCTCTGTAAGGCCTTTGACATGGTCCCCCACAACATCCTTCTCTCTAAACTGGAGAGGTATGGATTTGATGGGTGGACTGTCTGGTGGGTGAGGAATTGGTTAGGTGGTCACATCCAGAGGGTAGTGGTCAATGGCTCAACATCCAGATGGAGATCAGTGACAAATGGTGTCCCTCAGGGATCTGTATTGGGACCAGTACTGTTTATTATCTTCAACAATGACGTAGACAGTGGGATCGAGTGCACGCTCAGCAAGTTTGCAGATGACACCAAGCTGAGTGGTGCGGTCAACACACCTGAGGGACGGGATGCCATCTGGAGGGACCTGGACAAGCTCGAGAAATGGGCCAATGTGAACCTCATGAGGTTCAACAAGACCAAGTGCAAGGTCCTGCACCTGGGTCAGGGCAACCCCTGGTATCAATACAGGCTGGGGGATGAAGGGATTGAGAGCTGCCCTGCCGAGAAGGACTTGGGGGTACTGGTGGATGAAAAGCTGGACACAAGCTGGCCATGTTCGCAGCCCAGAAAGCCAGATGTATCCTGGGCTGCACAAAAGATAGGGTGGCCAGCAGGTCAAGAGAGGTGATTCTGCCCTCAACTCCGCTCTGGTGAGACCCTACCTGGAGTACTGCGTCCAGCTCTGGAGCCCTCAGCACAAGAAAGACATGGACCTGTTGGAGTGGGTTCAGAGGAGGGCCACAAAAATGATCGGGGGGATGGAATGCCTCTCCTATGAAGAAAGGCTGAGAGAGTTGGGGTTATTCAGCCTGGAGAAGAGAAGGCTCTGGGGAGACCTTATTGTGGCCTTTCAATGTATAAAGGGGGCTTATAAGAAAGATGGGGACAGACTTTTTAGTAAGGCCTGTTGCAACAGGACAAGGGGGAATGGTTTTAAACTAAAAGAGGGTAGATTCAGACTAGATATAAGGAAGAAATTGTTTACGATGAGGATGGTGAAACACTGGCACAGGTTGCCCAGAGAGGTGGTAGATGTCCCATCCCTGGAAACATTCAAGGTCAGGTTGGATGGGGCTCTGAGCAACCTGATCTAGTTGAAGATGTCCCTGCTCATTGCATGGGAGTTGGGCTAGATGATATTTAAAGGTACCTTCCTACCCAAACTATTCTGTGATTCTAAGATTCCTCTGAAGAAATGCTGAGAGAGCTAGGGTTGTTCAGCCTGGAGAAGAGAAGACTCCAAGGAGACCTTATTGTTGCCTTTCAATATATGAAGGGGGCTTATAAGAAAGACGGAGAGAGACTTGTTACCAGTGCCTGTTGTGACAGTACAAGGAGCAAAGGTTTTAAACTGAAAGAGGGTAGATTTAGATTGGACATAAGGAAGAAATTTTTTACAATGAGGGTGGTGAGACACTGGACTACGTTGCCCAGAGAAGTTGTGGATGCCTCATCATTGGCAGTGTTCAAGGTCAGGTTGGACAGGGCTTTGAGCAACCTGACCTAATGACAGATGTCCCTTCCCATGGCAGGGGGGTTGGACTAGATTATTTGAAGGTCCCTTCCAACCCAAACCATTCTGTGATTCTATGATCTTTGTACAATCATCACATCATACTGAAACTTTCAGAAAAATTTCATAACGTGCAATGTCATAAAGTATAGAAGAGCCATTGTCATTATATTTTTTCAGATGATCATTTTGTAAAATTCTGGGACTCCTTAGCTCTGAAGTTTGTAAATCTGAAGTTAGAATTTCTTTTTTCAGCTAAGGAAGTCTGTGATTCAATTTCTTGCTGACAACTTGGGTTGATAAGAAACCTTTAATGAACGTATTGAAAAGTTTGCTACAGGTGTTAAATAATAAATAGCATTTTCTTTAAAACAGAAAGAAGGGATTAAAAAAAAAAAAGCAATACCTTGAGAATATCAGAACCTTTGATAACCAATGTTTGAAAACAAGCCTGTTCTGTTTATAAAACTCTTTATCCATGATTGAGCTACTTCAGTGGCAGACAGGAAATGGATTTTAACAAAATGTCTGTGGTAGGTCTGTTACCATCTCTGAAGATGAGACTTCTTTCCCTTTTGGTAGATTCTTTTCTTTCCCTAGATGTCAAAGGAGATTTTGGCCCATGTAGTAGTATACATATAGAAATATGGTTATGATGCAGCAGTCCAAAAACAGAGCCTTAGCACCAGGTTCCTCTCTCCCAAATTAATATGAGCAGTCCCATCGAACTAAGTAGTCAAGATAACTTTACTGTATTTTTGTGTCTGCAATATTAATTTTATCTTCCTTCAAATAAATTTTTGCCTTCCTGATGTGAGAGAGGTGCAGTTTCATCTAAGAGTTGAGTTTGGTCTTTTCTTGTCAGCTCCTCATATGCCACAAGCAGATTTTTTTGTTTTTCTTTGCTGTTATTCTTTGCTAGTTCTTCCCAATGGATTGTCACAGGAGATCAACTGTATTTTTTCCCTCCACTTGGCTGCTTTTCATTACTTTGCATCTCCTACAATGATCAGTCCCTATTGATAATAGCTTATTGGAACATCATTATTTAAGCAGTTCTGGAAAGACTAGGTTTTAAGAAGGATGAACAAAAGTGTCATACAATTGAGATAAAAAGGGTGATAGCAATTTGACATACTTTAATATTACACCTCCTTTTGGAAGGTGTCTCTTTTTAGATGAGCTAACAGAACTTTTTTATTTAATTTAAACTTTCTTTTTATATATAAACATTTCTCAGTTCCATACAACTCATGTATTAGTCATTCTTCCCTAAGAGTTGAAGAAGGTATCCTCCTAAATCCAAAGAGAATGAGATTAAGTTAAGAAGTTCAGGATCTTTATGTAGCAATATAGAAGTGTTTCAAGTTGGCAGATACCCAGGTCCCTCAAACTACTTTTGCTTTTTAAAAAGAGGTGTTTTTTAGGGACTTGGTTGGAAAAGAAGAAAGCAGCTACTCGACTAAGCAAGATGATAAATACCCTGGTAAATATCTGTTCTTTTTAACCATGCTGGGATAGGTCTTCTGTTTGCATAGGATGATGTAACTGCACTGAAGTCAGTGGAACTGGGCTGACTTGAAGTTAACAACTATGGATGCTGTATGAAAAGGTTGTGATTTTAAAAAAATGGCATCACAACCTTCCAAACAATCTGTATTTTCTGTTGATTAATTTTTAATAAACAGGAAAAAAAAAAAGAAGTGAAAACCATGTAATAGAAGAGGTATATATTTAGTTTCAAAGTTTAACCGTAATGTCAGAAAGATAGGAAACAAATGATCCACCTTTCTAATATGTGCAAGACAGTGCTGGCTAGCAATAGGTGGCAAAGCAGAGAAGGAAAGCAGAGGTGGCTGCCAGAAGCTCACTGGCAGGGAGCAACACCATACAAGCGTCAAATACCCATTAGCAGGAAAGTAGAGGGAAAACGAAAGCCAAAGGTAAGGATGATGTCTGTGCAGCTGAAAGTGGGCTGAAATGTCCCATCTGTCTCACGAAGTCCTGACTGGAGCCAAAGTTTCCAACAACATAGAAAGATGTGATTCAGGACAGAGCGAAACATAATGTAATTTAGTTTGTATCCACCACAGCATGTTCTACAGTACAAAGTTCGAACATCTTAGCATGGTGTTATGGGCAAAGTGCTGCTATGATGGCTTTTTTACCAGTATTATTTTAATAGGGCACAAAATTGGCAGTTGTTCTTAAAAAAATTACTAAAACATTTCTACAGGACATATCCTAAAGATTCTTGCCAATTTAGAGCTGAGGTATACATCCCGAATTTCTCAGTCCATTCACATTTCAACTTTTGTGTGATTCTGCTGTAGTTCTTCAACCCATTGTTGCAATAACCCCCAGGTGCTGCTCATAAAAAGTAGATGGCTGTGTTAAAGAGAGCTTTGAGGACTTTCTTGGCAAAAAATACTAGAGAATAATATCACATTTCTCTCTCAGAATGTAAACTGATCTTCTGATGTGACATTTAATTACCTCCCTTGTTCTAGATTAACTTTAGGAATACACAGTAAGAAAGTAGAAAATAATTGTTTTAAATAGGAGGCACTGGTATAATATACTAATAGGAAACATATGCAAATGCTCTCTCCTACTGTTGTCATATTTAATTGTTGAATCTTGATAACAATACAGTCAGTTGCTGAGTATAGCTAGCTGTGCTTTTCCAGCACCTTTGAGAGCAGAAGTCTATTTGCTATTGTATACTTCTCTCTGTATGTGATACTGAAACACCAGTCTGTTACGGAACCATTCATGTGAAATGTGGAGATTTCAAACCTTTCCTGTTCAAGGATGTCTATCTAGATACAGCTTCCACAGATTTGATGTTATAGGTTCAGAAAGAACTAGTCCTTTAAAAAAAAAATACATTAATAGGGAGGGACTAACCCTGTACCTGTCTCTCTATCCATAGGAACGATGCTATTTTCATAAGTAAGAAACGTGCTAGTTGGGGCCTTCCAGTGGTTATTTGCCATCTGTGCTTTGGGGAGTTTACCTTGGCAATAACTCCTGTCTTCCCCAAATACTATTTACAGTTAGATTAAATTTTTTCTTGTATCTATGTTAACATTTCAGCTGATCTGTGGTGTTGCTATGTGAATGATCTTTCCTCATCTCAAATTTAGCCTTCAGATTTATCCTAAAAACCACATTTCACTGTGATCCTTGTATACAAAGCAGAGCCCTTCCAGAAATCTGTCTTGCCTTTGCACAGGAAAGTCTCATAGGTCCATTTTTTGTAACTTCCCATAACAAACCAAATGACACAGAGCATTCATATTGTTGAACCTTTGTAAATTCAGATTAATAACTATATTAGTAATTTCACGTCACATTTTTGCTTTATTCATGAGTAAGAATTAGGTAGAGAAAAGGCAAAGAAATGGGCCTGATGATCTCAGGGCCCTCCATGATCTCATGCCCCCACCATGTCTTGGGGGCATCAAATACATCTTGGCCTAAACAGAGACCTCCAGTATTTCCAAACCAATTTAAGACGAGAGTGACATATTTCTCTTTCCAGGCCTTGGACCAGAAAAAGGCAGATTTTTTTTTTTTCTTGTAGACATCTGCAGTTCTACTGAATACTACTCTGAAACTTCCAACAAAAGCTCTTTCTGAATAGGCTGGGAATATTTTTTCCAGAGCACTTAGATGAATTAAGGTATCAAAATTCCATTTCATAAGCTAGTGAGGAATCGTCTGAGCTAGTCATCTATGATCAATGAGGATGACCTGAAAAATTATTTTCCTTCCTTTCTGAAAGGATTCTCTGGAGTTTAAATCAGCATAGATATTGTCATATTGAACACACTCACATACCAGAAGAAAAAAAAAAAAAAAAGAAAGAAGGAGAATAAGGTGGGAAAAAAGCTGAATCATAAAGAAAGATTTGTGGCCTTCAATTTATTTGTTGTTTTTTCCTAAGTTCAGAATGTCATCTAGTGAAGACAGATTGGAGTTTACATTCGTTAGTGGAAAATTCCCCTGAGGACAATTTTCACAGTCGGGCTTGCTTTCTTGTTGGTATTAACAGTGTCTGTACAGAGATTCATTCACAGCTAGCATGGTTTGGAGATGGTGATTGCACAGTAGGCTTCACTTAGGCACAAAAGCCACTGAGTTGCCCAAAAGCAATTAGAGAAGTAGGCGAATTAGCAAGTGTACATGGTGATGGCATCTACTTTCATGTAAGATTAGATGTGCACAATTAAAATCAGAAAGCTGGGAAATGAAACAAATTAAGATTTCATGAGGAATATTAATTCAATCTTGATAAAACTCCTCTTAATTTTATGGTATATGATTTATAGCAAATGTTTAAAACCTCCAAAATTCAGCAAAGATTAAAAAGTTTGGTTGTTGAAAGACAAGAAATGTTTAGGCTCTAAAGTCAACCAATTTTATCACAGTTCCAATTTTATTTAATAAAAGTTATAAAAATGAAACAAACATACTGACAAATACTTTGAAATTCTCAGAAAAGTGCAGAGGATTAAAATGTGGGGTTAAATTACTTGCCCTGTTTTAAATTCTTCATAATTCTTCATACTTTAATCTGGAAAAATGTTGGCATTATGCATTTAGATCTAAAAGCATATACATATTCAGTTTAACACTGACTCTGATGTTAATAAATGTTTAAACCTTTGAAGATTTAGAGAAGAGTTTCTTCTATCACCCCACAATTACTGAATCAATCACCATCAGCATATATTGGAATGATCAAATAGCTGAAGCCTTAACTTCACCTGACAGTCTAATTCAAAAATGAGAAACATCCTTTGGTTGTCATTACAGTTTGCCTAGGTCCTACCTAAAGAAATCCCTTCCAAAATCTGAAAGAAAAAATGGGAGACCTGAAGTGCGGAACGAGGCAGTGTCTTTTGCATTATGCATCTTAGTTGTATGTATGAAATAGCGTCTTATTCTCAGATGTGTGCAGAATGGAGATGCAAATTTACCGAAAATGTTATCACAGCTGTCATGCAAAACGCAAATGCAATGGACCTTCTTAAAATTGCATGACCATCTCTCATATTTTAGCATTTTAAGCAGGCTAAAAATTAAGATTTACATTAGAAATACATAGCCTTGTATTCAACAGATGTAAGATCTAAAAGTGAATTTCAAGCAATGCATTTATTAGCTAATTTAAATACTAATAAGGAGATAGCCACAAAATAGTTATACTTTTGACCTTTAATGATCCATCATTAGTGTTATAGTACTGATGTAATTATAAAAACCTTTCCATCCTGCATTGTCTATATTGCAGCTACACTTATAGGTCTTCACAGCTTTCATAACCGTATCTTAACTCTGTGCTTTATTATCCACGTGTATTTGTATACATGTAAAGTATCATTCCAACTTTCATATTTACAAAATATTTTGAACCCTGTATGAATAAGAAAAATAAGAGATGTGATACTCATATCTAGGAAAAACTTATCTTATGCATAATTATAAGTCAAAATTTGGTTGATTTATTCATAGCTGCTAAGCAGTGCATGCCTAATCTGCTGTGCACTATGCTGGAAATTTATCCTGAGGGTCTGAAAGACACATTATACTTATAAGACTGTATAAACAGTCACAAGCCAATTACAAGTTTACATTTACATGGCAATCCAAATCCAACCAGAAAGCAAATTCATACTGATAGCTTAGCTGACCCCACACCAAAGTTGCCTTGTTTTTTTTTAAAAAGACTGCCCTTCTCCTAGCCCTTACACTGATTTTACATCTCTCACCCTGAGTCTAGGGGAATCCAACAGAAAAGTGTTTGATGTTCTAGAGACTATCTGGGCCTAACAACTACTGATTTGAATGGTAATTGTAGGTAGTTAAATCTGGGACAATTACCTCGCCTTACCTCACTGTGAAAAGAAATCTGAATTTTTGCAGCCAAATTCATTCATCTTAAGATAGGTGAGCTGCATATGAAAATGCTTCTTTTGCTTCATTGACTTTAAAAAATGTTTATAGTAACTATATCAGATGCAGATATGCACACTGTATGTAAATCCCACCCTCTATGTATCTAGAATATGCACAGGTGGAGCTTGACTCTAGCACCAGAGTTTCACTGTAGGATTCATCAATCCTACCATGTTTTGAACTGCCAAAAGTGGCAGGTCTGAACTGTCTTCCAAGCTGGAGAGAGACTGTCAGCGTGCCAGCAGAGACAGGAAATCCACTTCAGACCAGCTCTACTGTGGTCCCGTAGACTGAATGCCCATCAGTAGTGTGAGTGCCAGAGGTGCATTCCCAGAGTCCATTCTCGAGTTTAATTTGAAAGGAATCCAGGTCACAAAATCCAAGAGGGCTTCACTATGTAAACAGAAATATATTAAGTGGCCATGATTGGATTTACTGTGAATGTGCACTCCTGTTCCGAAATAAAACACTAATATAGATGTGCTTTTTCAGAACCAGATGCTACTTGTTTGGCAGAATGTCCTGTTGATATTGAAGATCCCACTAAGCTATCGTAGTAGGAATTCAGCATATTTGAGATTCCAGCTTTGTACTTTGGAGAAAACTTCATTGTATGGGCTGTTTCCATAGCATAACTTTAAAAACAATGGTAGCACAGTAGGACCGATTCAAGACTTTCCACTGAATCTATACTCCACTTTCTTCCTGCAGGAATGATTAAACATTTTGTAATTAGTTATGCATTTGTTTTCTGTTCTAGTCAAACAGTTATATTAGCTAGTATTCACTCTCACCTTTTAGGTCCATATGCCAATGCTTCCTCTATGTAGAATCACTCATCTTCTTAGGTGGATGTGTTCTGTTGACTGGCTAGATAATGTGCCATAACATCAATCTATTTCTTCATCCCAGAATTTCCACTTTCCAGTGGTTGTGTTCTAGCTCTGAATGTTAAACAAATTGCATGCAGAGTTTATATACTGTTCACCATATGTGCAGCCACTTCTTGTATTGCTGTCAATGGTTTTATTATTTTCCATCTTTACCTCAAGTGTTGTGCTCAATGACTAGGTCTGAAAGTGATAATTACTTCCCCACCGCAGAGACAAACTGATTTACATATTTATCAAGGGGAAACTGGATGGCTCTGAGCATACCACAGAAACATTTGCATATTTATAAACCTGAAATATACAAAAGCTAAAATTAAGATAGGGATGTCTTGGTCTTAGTTACTAAGCTTGTTTTTATACAAAGGTTTTAGTCAGTGGATTTGGTAATCAGAGCAGTGTATTAAAAAAGTGAAGTATCTTTTTTCATCACACAAAATCAACATAGAGATTAAAATGATTGTTAGCTTGTGAATGAAGGTGTGCAGAAGTTGCAACATTAAGTTTTCATAAGGTGAAAATCTTAGCCTTTGAGCCCTGAAGAGATGATGAACTGTGGAATTACCTTATTTTAACTTCTGTAGCATGAAGAGGGTCCCAAGAGGTTTACTATGTAGTAGCTATATAGTTGAATGGCATCAATACCTTTTCTGGGAGAAGTTTGAGCTTCCAGATACTTATGCATGTAGGGTTAATTTGTAGGAGTTTATGCATGTATTAAAAGCACTCCTGGCTTGCCATGCACAGAGGTGAACCCCTTCAGCTTCCAGTTAGTTGTGATTCTGGTTAATGATGCTATTAAAAAACAAACATTAGTATCAGTAGGGAATTCTGAAACAGCAAATAAAAAAAAAAACAAAACCCAAACCAAAACCAAACTACCTCTTCTAGGCAGAGATGTGATGTGATGGCTGATCTTCCCAGATCACTCTTTGTCCAATAATTGTCTCAAGCTTAGTGTAACCTTCTGGATACAACAGAGGAATGTGAAAGTCTGCTGGAGTCAGAAAAGAATGTTATATTTACAGGAGTTCCCTTTATCATCAACTGTCTTGTCCTGAGACAGATCCTTAACGCTCCTTCTGAATCCTGTTGTTTCTTCAAATCTGGCAAACTGCTTTAAAGCTTTCCTCATGAATAGACTATTTTGTCCTAATGCCTAGATTACACAGAGGTATTTTGTATTCTACAGCTTTTTATTCATAATTTCAGCAAGAATCTAAATTATTTCAAATTAACACAAATAACATTTCTGTCCTATTGACTTCAAATGACAGTAAGCTAATTCATGAATCAAATGCATTTTTTCATGTGCTTGCTTGACTAAACCTTTGAACAATTTTCTAAATCACTAACACATTTGTAAACACATTATTGTTTTTCAATGTTTGTACCTTGTTTTCAAAAGAATAATCATTTTTTATAAACCCTATATCTTAATGTAGATGAATACAATAAAGAGTTTTACATGGTTCAAAACTCCAGAAATTACATTCAGCATTAGAGAGGCTGGTTCAGCTACCATTCATGCTGTGTTAGAGAAGTTGAATAGTGGCATGGCACTCTTGGTTTCCTTCTAAAGAACAGACCCAATTGCTCTTTAGACTTTCACATGGCTATCACTCCGTTGAAATTGGCATTTTCACTTTGAGAATGAAAAAAACTCCTTATAATTTAACATAGCTTGGAGCAAGAGTGGAGAGCAGAATGTAGAGAGCAGTCCTCCGTATATTTTGGAGGAAGCTTTACTTAAATTTTGGAACATTGACATACTAATTAAAGCAAGTAACATCTTAATGCTGTCCTTAATCTGTTTTGTATCTTAAAAAATACAAATGAAAGAAAACTGTCCAATGATCTAATGCCTTTGTCTGCTACAACATTAGCTACTTATGTTGGGGTATACATTCCTAGAATGGCAATAGTAGGAGAAACTTGATTTGAAATTCTAGTTGCTAAATAACTTCAGAAATTATGCAGCTCCTTCAGTGTTAGATTGATTTTGTTGTTCAGAAATGTTGTCCTTCCAAATCTGTTCTGTTCAAATCAGAAAAACGTATACGTTAGCAACCACAGAGATGAGTGCAGCTGTTAATTTTTTAGAACATGGCTTTCAAGTGAGTCTTTTCAGTCAAGAATCCTTCCATATTTATTGATAATTTCCTACACTGGGGATAGCAAGCTATTGTTGCTTGTACAGAGCCACAGTTTTCCCAGTGTTTTGGCTTATTTATCCTACAGTTTCGTATTATGTATAAACTCTTTAGATCCAAAAAGTCTTTTAAAATTTGTATTGCTTTCTGCAACCATCAATAGTATCCTCAAAGGGGATACTAAGCCAGCTGAAATCCCATTCTTGTAATTCAAGAGCACATGACATATGATACCCTTCCAATCATATTTTATGGTTGAAGCAATACAGTTTTACCATCTTCTCTTACTCAGACATCATTTATCTGTTCACCACAGTCATTAAAGTGTGTTGCTCATGTAGTTACGTGTCTAGCACTTTGGGTAGGATTCATCTTATTGTCCTTGGTGTCTAATATGAAGGCATTTAGTTTTGAGTTATTTGCCTGTCTTCTCTTTTTTAATCAACAGGTAAAAAAGGCCTTTTTGCAGTTGTGATTCACCTCCTCCAAAATTAGGCAGCTAAAATAGGTCGGATGAAACTCTTCCTTGTTCATTAACCGGCATTGCCTGGGAATGTTTATACATCAATTTTAACTCAATTCTAAAGTCTCTGTGAAATCTACAGAAATAATAAGAGTGGAGGAGTTAGAGTAAAAAAGAAATTAAATTGTTATAAGAAAACAGAAAAGGATGTATTTTGCCTACTTTGTAGTATTTGCTTCCAAAATTGGTATAATATTACATGTGAAAGATATCTTTTCATAGAGATCCACAATACATTCTTTGCATTTTTCTTCTGTATTGGTTACCATTTAGAAATGCCAATAAGTGAATGTATTGCTTGTGTTAACAGTAGCCACATCAGTCAAATGCACTTTAATGGGGCTTATTTCCTGGTAGCACACACTTTATTGCTTATTTATAGTTTTCATTCTAGAAGATGTCAGTGTTCAAAATGAAAATAGAAATGGAAGTTTTGCTTCATTTCTGCAAGTGCATTGTGATTGCCATTCTCTGATGAGTATGTTATTTGAATTACCACTATTAGTCCATCTGTACTGAAAAATGTTGTTGCTAAAATAAATTGTCATTTTAGCATTTGTTAATTAACCTGAAAGTAGCCAATCCTCTTTGTGTTTAATAATCCAAACAAAGGAAATGGAAGTTTTACCATTAAGTTCAACAAGCTTTGGATGAGACTTTCTATGCATTTTATTGGGGTGCTTTTTTTCTGAAATGGGTAACACTTGAGTGTCAGAATTTTTTTTTCCTTTCACGTGAAGTCAAGCTACTCAACCTTGTTTCCAAAAAAAAAGTCATCATAATGATGACTGCTTTATTTAATTAATTGTGATAGCAAGACATTTTTCATTGCTTCTCATTTTTTCCCAGATTAATCAGGACATCAAAATGGCTATTATTGAATGACAGCAGATGTCTCTGATCACCAGAGATCATTTAATGTGAGGTACTGAGTGGGATTCTTGTTTTATTTTCATTTTGTTTTATGTACAGGATGAATTTGAAAATTCAATTTCATCAAGCAAAACTGTATAGGTAAAAAAAATGCATTTGTACATGTCATTGCACATATATTTGTGCAATCCTATTTATTATTTTCATCATAAAATCATAAAATCATAGATTGATACAAGTTCGAAGGCAACTCTGGAGGTCATGTGGCTGAATACCCACACATAATATCCTGATTTATCTATATACTCCACTTTTTTATCATCATTGCCACCTTTCCAAGGCATATTATAATTACTTAGCAAGTACATTCTCCAAACAATCTCAGAAGCCAATGGGAAATTGCCTCTTTCTTTCCTGGCACTAAGTCCACCTGCTGCAGCAAGCGAATGGCTTGTCAGATGGATCCGCATGATTTTCCCTCAACCCACCAACTTTATAAAGTCAGCCTTTGTAACAGATTTTCCTCAGCTCTGTTGGGAAATTTCAACTCCCACGAGGTTTCAAAATTTACATAAACAAATTCTCCTACTCTTACATTTCTTCTTTGCTCCTAGTTTACAAATAAGACCAACAGGTATCACTTATTTAACTGCTGGTGTTCCTTTATTCATGATCCAATCATTTGAGTTGATGAAAAATGAAGACAGACAACCTTTTTAACAAGGCAATTTTAGAATGCTATAACATTAAAAGACAAGTAGAAATAGTAGTTTCCTTATCCAGAAAGAAGAGCATGGTAACAGAAATGATGATGTGAAAATCATTAAAGGCGGCTCTGTATTTCAAAGTTCTTATCTCATCCTCTTTGACACAGTAATTGGGCATCAGCTGATGAATTAATTCTTAGTGGACAGGTGAGCAAATCAAAATTAACATTCAAATTGGATGATTCTTGGACGTTTAAGTAAAAAGAATAAAGATAAAAAGGTTGTGAAGACAGAATTATCTTTATATGCTCTGGGATCTCTAAAGGACAAGGTTAAAGCTCATTTGCAGGCTAATGTGAAGAAGTATATTCTTATACTTTGGTCGGTTTCCAGGACCAATAATTTTAGATTCCTAATCAGTATAAAATTCACTGGAGCAAGTTACAAAGAACGACTTCACTCTCATTCATATAGAAACCCTCTTTAAAGAGCTCCGTCTAAATAGGTTTAAATGTAATTTATGTGAACTGCAAGGCTCTCCACAGTGCCAAGGTAGTGTGAGGAGCCCTTTGTGAAAATGAAATGTGAGCCCACAGTGCCTTGGAGTTTCAGAGCATATCCATGTGGATTCTTCTTCTAAATATGTGCACGTGTGCGTTTATTACCTTGCACATTTTGAGTTTAGTTGATATCTATTCTTATATGATGAGAAATTAGGGACTAATTAGTAGGTTTGATAATGAAACCATGTGGTCTTCAGAGGCAGTCCATACATTAACTTCCTTTTCTTTCTTAGAATATCTTATTCTAACACTCACACTGAGATTTTTGCCATGCTGCCTCTATAGGTTGCTAGGCAGCAAAGCTTTACCCCCAAACTCTTAGCTCTGTTCTGCATGCTGAGACTCTTTCAGATATCCTCAGCAGTTTGAATCTTATTGCTGAGGGGTTTCCTTGATTGAGAGCAACTGCTTCGAAAGGTCACTGGCTCTCTGTGGATCAGCCCTTTTCTCTGATGTGCACAAATCTTCTCATTTTATACTTCAAGAAACCCTGCAGCAGTCAAACCATGGTCCTGATCACAACAATCCTTGTGCAGTTATCTCCTACTGTATGCTGCATAGTGCCAATTGCTATGTATAATAATGTTTATATGGAAAGCAATCTTAAAAAGGCATAAAGACAAAAATATTTGTACGTGTCAAGGTTAATGAAAAAAGCCACTTGAAGACTTTAAAGCTGTTCTTTTTTTCTGTTTTTTTTTTTGTTTGTTTTTTTTTTGTTTGTTTTGTTGGGTTTTTTTAGGGCAGATTCTGGATGTGCTGGAGAAATATAATCTGAGTAATAAAACTCTTGTATACTTTACGTCTGACCAAGGGGCTCATGTTGAAGAAATTTCCAGTTCGGGAGAAGTCCATGGAGGATACAATGGCATATATAAAGGTGAACATTCTCTGATGATTCTTAAAAACTGTGTCAGAAACTATCATCTCCTTGTTTTTGCTCCAGAACTGTAATGTAGTGGCCAAGAAGGTCAAAACTCGATTCCTTAATAGTAAACTTCTCATGATTGTCATTCTAAATTCAAACATAGGCAGTAAATATAAGGGGTTTACTTGTCAAATACAGCAGCTCACCAGAGTACATACTCAGCTAGAGCTCTGTGGACTAGCAAATATACTCTTGAACTGGGCAGAGATACAGCTTTGGAGGGATGTCAGTTCATAGTACTTTACTATAATGGCTGGATAGCAGAATAGAAAGGAAAAAAATGTGGTTTGTGAGCCATCAGGAATTGTAAATAGGAGCTAAATACAATGGAGTGAGTGGGATCACACGAAGATAGGATATAGAGAAGATGGGAGAACTAGTAACAAAGTCCAGTGTATTCATTACAGAAAAAGTAGAAAAGGAAAGTTAGGTTTAAAAAGAAAAATGAGGAGTTGAATTGGGATTGGGATGGGCAAGTTCAACAACAGCCAGAAGAAGACAAGATTTCAAGCAGAAAAGCCTGAATAGACTTTTGAAAATAATGCATAACACACTTACTGAATTGAAGACTGATCTGGAAATGGAGAGACTTTAGTTAAAAGGACAGAGTTTAGTTGTATTCTTTTAGTGCAGATCTTGAGGAGATTAATACTCCAAAATCTGTTTATTCTGTGGAGGCTTAAAATGTGTTTAAAGTCTACCTTATTGTAATACACTTTCTTCTGATGATATCACACAACAATACTGAAAGGTACTGCTTTTTTTGCAATATGTTGATCTTGTAGAAAGAAAAATTCCAGCTTAGCAAACAGCCTTCTTCATTTTGTCTGTTCCCATACCCCTGGCATGGTGTTCCCTTCAGTCAGCAGGAATGTAATACACCGTTATGGATACCTTTGAGAACATGGTTCCAACATGGGGATGAACATAATTATTGTCAGCAATGTATTTTTGAGAAAGGCAGAACAAGAAGAGGTAATAGGATAACAGGATGAGAGAATGAAGGATGTGGAGATGGAGGAATTCTGCTTGACAGTATGGCTATAACATTCAGTTACGGATTGGTCATAATCAAAGATTATGATTATTCAGTCACAGACTGCTCATAGACAACATTGTCAAATATGAAATAAAGGATTTCCTCTGACAAACTACAGAAAACAGTGTTCTCCAGTGTGCAAGTGGTGGACACACAGCATCAGGAAAATGAATGTCAAAATGTTTTTAATAATCTTCAATCTTATTGAAATAGGGTAGGAATGCTTGGTTTTATTATTTTTAATGAAATGCAGTGAACATTCTTGTCCTTTTACCAGAGATAACATTCTTTTCATTCTTTCACTAGGAAGTAGCTGTGTAATTTGTTTTCACTTCATATTTCAGGGGACAAGATCAAAGAAATTCACCAGTTTTTGGAAAGTCATTTACCAAACTTGAACCTTTTAATTGTAGAGAGAAAGAAGTAAATTGCCTTCAGGTATGATTTTTTAAAAAAGTAGTATTGCAGAACTACAAAATCACGTAGTAGTTGAGTCTGGAAGGAACCTCCCAAGGTCTGTAGTCCTAGCCCCTGCAGAGCAGGGTCAGCTAGAGCAGGTTGCTCAGGGCTGTGTCCAGTCAAGTTATGAAAATCTCCAATGATGGAGACTCCACAGCCTCTCTGGGCAACTTGCTCCAGTGTTTGATCACACTCACTATAAAAAAAGCTTTTTCTTATGTTTAAATGGAATTTTCTGTGTTTCAGTTTGTGCCCATTGCCTCTTGTCCTGTCACTGGGCACCGCTGAAAAGAGCCTAGCTCCGTCCTCTTTATTCAGGTAAATCCATGTATCCATACAGATGGGTAAGATCCCATGGAGCCTTCTCTTCTCCAGGCTGAACAGTTCCAGCTCTCTCAGCCCCTCCTCATATGTCAAATGCTCCAACCGCTTAATCATTCTCATGGCCCTCCTTGGAACTCACTCCAGTATGTCCATGTCTCTCTTGTACTGGGGAGCTCTGCACTTGGACCCAGCACTCCAGATGTGTAAGCAGAGGATAAGGATCACCCCCCTCGACTTCTGGAAACATTCTTCCTAAAGCAGCCCAGGATGATGGTGGCCTTCCTTGCCACAAAGGCACATTGCTGGCTCACATTCAACTAGTTGTCCACCAGGACACCCAGGTCCTTCTCTGCAGAGCCGCTTTCCAGCCAGTCAGGCCCCAGACTTTGCTGGTGCTAGAGGTTATTCCTTGTCAGATGCAGGACTTGGTATTTCCCTTTGCTGAACTTCATAATGTTCCTTTTGGCCCATTTTTCCAGCCTGTCGAGATCCCTCTGGATGGTAGCACAAGCATCAGTTGATCAGCCACTCCTCCCAGTTTTGTGTCATCTGCAAAACTGCAAGAAGGAAGAAAGATAGACATACGCAGTAAGCAATAACAATACAGTGAGCTTTTCAAGCGAGAAGACTCCACAGTTTTTAGTCAGTAGGTATCTCTCTGAGAAATGACCCTTATATTTTAAGAGAGCTACGAAGGAAACGCTACACAAGCAAAACAATCAATGCCAAAGTCATGAGGTTACAAACTATCAGATGGGTCCCCTTGGGCTAACACCAGAGTGAAACGTGTCTTGAACATTAGCACATAGGCCTTACATAGTGATTTAAGTAATTAAGAAACCATATGGTTACATAGCCGTAGCTGTAGGCACGGCCTGAGGTGTTTTAGAAGCTCTAAAAAATATTTGCCTTCTAGAATGCCAGACATAAGATACAGGATAAATGACAAGGTGGAAAAAAAAGACAAATACACTGAGCAATATGCCTTCCTAAGGAACTTTGATTGAATGGAGTCTTTTCTATCAAGCCTTGCAAAATTTTGTATTCATACTTACAGAATGGAGAACAATTTGAAATAGATCTTACGTGAATTAATAAAAAATATGATTGATAGGGTTACTTGGGGAGTGATGGGTCTTCTTATTTTTAAAATGAATTGTGTGGTTTAGAGTTACCACCAATGCTATGCTAGCAAATGTTGTAATATATTATGGGATAGAAAATAAGAAACAAAGTAATTATTGTATAAAAGACATTCTTAATAAAATAAAAAGAAATTAAAAGACCCATGCAATCAGTTGAATATACAATCAGTTGAATATACTTTTACTGTTTTAAAATACAATGAATTCTGCTTTATCTTCCACTCTTTCCATCTCCATATCAGTCCTTAATTTAAGAGGTATATTATGCATCATTTTTAGAAGGACTGAAGTGGAAGTGATCAATTATTTGCATAATTAGCAGTTTTCATACATAAGAATTTATTCATATTAACAGTCATGTACAATGAAAAGTGTTAGAGGTCTGTACATCTCTGGCAGATTTAATGAAAACCAGATCTGTGAAGCCCTAAGTCTCAGGCACTGAGATAGCAATGTGCTTAAAAAAGCAAAAGGACTATCTTTATGCTCCTTGTGCTCATGTGTGCATGTACTAGGAATTTGCTTTATCTGATGAGTAGTTTACAAAACTGGGAGACAGGCACATCCTTTCTCCCTGTCTCTGCTAGACAATCTCCTCTACTTACCTTTTTGTATATGAGTGCTGCATGAATGTAAATATGAATCAAGCCACTTAACCTTCTTGTCAGAGCTGGAGCAGTATGCTCAGCAATAATTGGTTCTGCCCTAAAATCAAAAGCTCTCAACAGATCTCCACAATTCGAACTCAGTAATTTATCTTGATGTCCAGCCAAATAAACACCAATAATAAAATTTAAGAGGAGTTTGGAGAGTTGGGCTAGCACTGAAAGACTGAATGCAAAAAGGGAAAACTGCTGTTTGAAGGTTTTATTACTCTGGATTCTAACTGTGGAACAGTCATCGTAAATTTGGTTAGCCCTTGAAATTAGAAACCAGAGCTAACATACTGTTTAACTAGTTGCTGTCATACACAGTCTGATTTATCTCTTCAGTATCATTTTTTTAGAAGATATTATATAGTAATATTAAAGTGATGGATCAAAATCATGGCATCTCTTTCCAGTGGTGTTTTTCTGATGGTTGTCAGGATCAGAAGTCTTGGAGGAAGATGCAGGAGTTGTGTAGTGAATAAAGATGATCCCTAAGAAGATCTCCTCCTAATCCTAGATATTATGACCATGGTTTAAGGTGTGAATCCTAACAATTGAGATTCTACAAAGAGTTTTAGCATAAATTTTCATCATATAAAGATGGAATTCCACTTTGAACCTTTCTAAATTCTTAGCGTAACCTAAATCCTTTGGCAATGAGAACACAATGAGAATTGACTATTTTGAAATGGGAAAGTTGCAAATTTCATGGAACATCTTGGAGTTTAATACTGTTTCCTCATTGATATAGGACAAAGGAAGGAAAACTTATAAGGAAAGCTTATCTTTGTTTTATATACTTTTATTGTGCCACTTTCCCTTTAATACCTCATTTAGAAAAGAATTGTCTTGTCAGTCTCTCATCAATCTTAACTGATGAGTTTTTCCTTGTCCCTAATTTCTTGTTATTTTCTTCTGTGAACTATTTCTAATTATGCAATATATTCTTTTAAAATGACTTTACAAGTATTGCCTTTCGGGTTTTGCCATGAAGTATCACTACCTGTTTATTTACTTACTTTTTAATATTAGCCATTTCATCCTATAGACTGCCTGTTGTCTTTGTAACTTACTGATTACAGATGTGCATTAAGCATTAGTCTTTGCAAAGGTTCTTTTTCTTAAGTATGCAGTGAAGGTTAGGGTATGAATAACTAAGACTGTAGACCCTAGTTCAATTATTTTTTCTCTCATGTTCGTTCTACTGCACATATTTTTACAGAATTTGAACTTGCATCTTGTTTCCTGTTCATCCAACTTGGTGTGAAGTCATAGAATCATAGAATCATAAAATCATTAAAGTTGGAAAAGACCTCTAAGATCATCGAGTCCAACCATCAACCCAACACCACCATGCCCACTTAACCGTGTCCCTAAGCGCCGCATCTACACATCTTTTAAATACTTCCAGGGATGGTGACTCCACCACTTCCCTGGGCAGCCTGTTCCAAGGCCTGACCACTCTTTCAGTAAAGAAATTTTTCCTAATGTCCAATCTAAACCTCCTTCGGCGCAACTTGGGGCTATTTCCTCTTGTCCTATCGCTAGTTACTTGGCAGAAGAGACCAACACCCACCTCGCTACAACCTCCTTCCAGGTAGTTGTAGAGCGCGATAAGGTCTCCCCTCAGCCTCCTCTTCTTCAGACTAAATAAACCCAGTTCCCTCAGCTGCTCCTCATGAGACTTGTTCTCCAGGCCCTTCACCAGCTTCGTTGCCCTTCTCTGGACACGCTCCAGCACCTCCATGTCCTTCTTGTAGTGAGGGGCCCAAAACTGAACACAGTATTCGAGGTGTGGCCTCACCAGTGCCGAGTACAGGGGCATGATCACTTCCCTACTCCTGCTGGCCACACTATTTCTGATACAGGCCAGGATGCCATTGGCCTTCTTGGCCACCTGGGCACACTGCCAGCCCATGTTCAGCCAGCTGTCAACCAGCACCCCAAGGTCCTTTTCCTCTGGGCAGCTTTCCAGCCACTCTTCCCCAAGCCTGTAGCGTTGCCTGGGGTTGTTGTGACCCAAGTGCAGGACCCGGCACTTGGCCTTGTTAAACCTCATACAATTGGCCTCAGCCCATCCATCCAGCCTGTCCAGGTCCCTCTGCAGAGCCTTCCTACCCTCCAGCAGATCAACATTCCCACCCAACTTGGTATCATCTGCAAACTTACTGAGAGAGCACTCAATCCCCTCATCCAGATCATTGATAAAGATATTGAACGAGACCGACCCCAGTACAGAGCCCTGGGGAACACCGCTCGTGACCGGTCGCCAACTGGATTTAACTCCATTCACCACAACTCTCTGGGCTCGGCCGTCCAGCCAGTTTTTGACCCAGCGAATAGTACACCTGTCTAAGCCATGAGCTGCCAGCTTCTCCAGGAGAATGCTGTGGGGGAGAGTGTCAAAGGCTTTACTGAAGTCCAGGTAGACCACATCCACAGCCTTTCCCTCATCCACTAGGCGGGTCACCTGGTCATAGAAGGAGATCAGGTTGGTCAAGCAGGACCTGCCTTTCATGAGCCTGAGCTGGCTGGGCCTGATTCCCTGGTTGTCCCACACATGCCTTGTGAGCGCCCTCAAGATGAACTGCTCCATAATCTTCCCCGGCACCAAGGTCAGACTGACAGGCCTGTAGTTCCCCAGATCCTCCTTCCGGCCCTTCTTGTAGATGGGTGTCACATTGGCAAGCCTCCAGTCATCTGGGACCTCCCCTGTTAACCAGGACTGCTGATAAATGATGGAGAGTGGCTTGGCAAGCTCCTCCGCCAGCTGCCTCAGTACTCTTGAGTGGATCGCATCTGGCCCCATAGACTTGTGAGCGTTCAGGTGGCATAGTAGGTCATTAACTGCTTCCTCTTGGATTATGGGGGGTTTATCCTGCTCGCCGTCCCTGTCTTCCAGCTCAGGGGGCTGAATACCCTGAGGACAACTCGTCTGACTGGGGCAAAGAAGGCGTTAAGTACCTCAGACTTTTCCTCATCCTTGGTGGCAATGTTCCCTCCCGCATCCAATGAAGGATGGAGATTCTCCTTGGCTCTCTTTTTGTCATTAATATATTTGTAAAGACATTTTTTGTTATCTCTTAAGACAGTGGCCAGTTTGGATTCTAGCTGGGCTTTTGCCTTTCTAATTTCCTCTCTGCACGACCTAACAAGATCCCTGTACAGATCCCTGTACTCTTCTTGAGTTGCCCCTGCCCCTTCTTCCACAAGTGATAAACTCTCCTTTTTTTCCTGAGTCCCAGCCAGAGCTCCCCGTTCAGCCAGGCCGGTCGTCTTCCCCGCCCGTTCTTCTTACGGCACATGGGGACAGCCTGCTCCTGCGCCTTTAAGACTTCCTTCTTGAAGAACGTCCAGCCTTCCTGGACCCCTTTGCCCTTCAGGACTCTCTCCCAAGGGACTCTCACAACCAGTGTCTTGAACAGGCCAAAGTCCGCCCTCCGGAAGTCCATGGTAGCGGTTTTGCTGGCCCCCCTCCTTACTCCACCAAGAATCGAGAATTCTACCATTTCATGGTCACTAAACCCAAGATGGCCTCCGACCACCACATCTCCCACCAGTCCTTCTCTGTTTGTAAACAGCAGGTCAAGCAAGGCACCTCCCCTGGTAGGCTCACTTGCCAGCTGTGTCAGGAAGTCATCTTCCACACACTCCAGGAACCTCCTAGACTTTTGCCTCTCTGCTGTGCTGTATTTCCAGCAGACATCCAGTAAGTTGAAGTTCTCCACGAGAACAAGGGCTAGCAATTGTGAGACTTCTGCCAGCTGCTTGCAGAATGCTTCATCTGCCTCTTCATCCTGGTTAGGTGGTCTATAACAGACTCCCTTCAGACATCTGCCTTGTTGGCCTTCCCCCTCATCCTTACCCACAAGCACTCGACCTTAACATCACAATCGTTGAGCTCTAGACAATCGAAACACTCCCTAACATACAGAGCTACCCCACTGCCTCTCCTTCCTTGCCTGTCCCTTCTGAAGTCCATTATCTTTTCTTCTGAATTTGATCAACCTGTGATACTTCGGGTCATACATGGATTTTTCAATTCCACCGTTCACTTCCCTTCCAAAATTGAAGTAAATATATTAAAATAACAAGGGACTTACTACAGAGTAGCATCAAAGGTAGCTTACTATTTACTTTTTTGCACAGTGTTGTAGGCTGTTTGTTTTATCTCTGTGTTTCCTGCCTGTTAGTCAGATTTTGATTCATGGCAACCTTTTGTCTCCTAACCCATGATTGATGTTCCAGAAACTTTTCCTGAAGGTCCTTGTCAAAGATCTTTCAAAGGTTTAAATCTAGATACAGCCTCTAAAACAAAAAACATGGCTATTAGTAAGAATTTCTTCCCAGAAACTCAAGACCTTCTTACATGAGCTCCTGAAGGACTCCTGTTTGCATACATGGTAATATATTTTTCCTGGCTACTTAGTGTTTTGATCAGAAACTGATCAAAGAAATTATCAGTTTCTCTCAGAAACCTAGTAGTTCCTGTGGACCTATTGGACCAATGGGTCCTTTGAGTAATTTGAGTTACAAACTTCCAGTTTGTGATATATTTTCTTGAAAAATCTTTTTTTCTATGTATTTTCCTATTTAGCTCTTTAGTGTTCATACCAGATCACTGAACGTTTTTTCATATATTGGCATATAAGTCGTATCTGATGTATAATTTATAATCTCTAAGTTATTTATAACATATAAGTTATTTTGACTTATAACACATAAATTATGGTTCTTTTAATCCTGTTAATATTAACATTTTCAGATTGCAATATGGAAACTATTGTGTTTAAATGAAGTTTTTTCTTAAAATTTTCTATGTAATTTTTCCAGCAATTTTTTTTTTTTCCGGTTCTGTGACATTTCTCTGTTAAAAGGTATGGAACTTTGAGGTATTGTTTTTGTATGTGATATCCAGGATATCCGCACTGACTTCTTCATCGGTGTTTTTCGCTATCTTTCTCATTAGTATGACATCTGCAATTTAAGCATGTCCATTTGAGCTAGTCACCTTAGCTTTCCTTTAGGAACAGAAATAAGGTTAGATTTTCTGAAATATTTAGATCTCTACTTTAGAATAAGATAACTAGAATAAATAGATGAATAGAGTATTCTCTCCATTGAATAAACAAGCAGCTTAAGATTAGTGGTCTAAAGAATGCCATTATATTCTTCTTTGGTACTCTGAGATATTGAATCTAATTATTTTGTGGTAATTTTTATTTAGTTGCTTAGTGACTAGTTTCTTGAATTAGCTTCGGTGTGTTATAAAATATGCCGTTCCTGTTGCATACTTTATTGCAGTAAACAGTGAAGGCATTAAAACTTTTCTCTACACTTTTTCTCATTATACTGTTTCACCGGTACATATGCAGGCAGTGGAAGTCCTCCCTCATTATCACTTGTTGACATCTATCCCACTCTGTTACACATGGGATTTTCTATGGAGTCTCTTTGCATCTCTTGATACTCTTACTGTCAGCTTCTTTTGGACACGTAGCTAAATATATTTTGACTGTACCTTGAACCAGAACATTAGCAACACTGTCTGTCTTTGTATTTATGAAGCATTTAGCACAATGCATACAGGCACTTGGCTACTGTTATGCTGCTAGAGTAGGTCATGAGTTATGCTGCTAGTGGAAATGGAGTAAAATGCTGTTAATGGCAAACCATTTAAACAACATTCATTTTAAGTGCTTTGTGCCTTAGAAATAGATATATTCATAGTTACTTTGTTAATATCCATGAAAAATACTAAATGAATGTTTCTTAAGGACTTAGATGATCATTTTTTTAAAATCACATCTACTGCAGATCTGTGAGAGCTAAACAAGGACTGGAGGAATTGATTATCTAATATTTTATTGAAATTTATTATTTTTATACAATCTCATATACCGGAGTGATAAGTTCATTCAGCAGTGTTTCTTGAAGCTATTAGTAAACCTTTTCCTATCTGCAAGCCACAGAAAAATCAAACTGACCATTACTTTGGCCTCAGGAACTATGCTATTGCATATTTAGTGATATTAGTTGGAGTTTCACTTTTGACTTTAATGAGAGCAAGAATTGACCTTTTTTTTCAAATGTACTGTATTTTTATATTCTCTCTGAAGTGATCCAGATTTTTAAATAATCAATCCATCTTGTAATTTCTTGAAACAGAAAACATCCTGAGAGACAATTTCATTGATTGCAAGAAAGATCACATGAAAACATGTCCAAATGAGCTACATTTATTAGATTCACCTGTACAAAACAAGCTCAGGTTGAAAATTAACAAAAGCAGTACAAGAAACAGATTAAAAATCAGTAAAATAAAGAGTGGGCTTGCCATTGAAAATAAATTGTTGTTTGCTTTATAAGGTAAGCAATAGTAACCAGTTTTGATTGTCAATATTTGTAGCGTAAAGTCCACTACAGATGGGTAAAGTAATTAATTTCCTTGTATTTTTTTATCATTCAAGAGAATAAATTGGGTTTGGAATCTTTGTTTTTAGAAGAACATAAGGAGGAAGGAAAGAGTAGTATGATTATAATCCAAGTGATCTAAGAAAGTTATTTTAAATGGTTTTCATCATTCATCATTCAAAATATTAATAGTGATATACCACAGAGTTCTCCTTTATATATCATCTTTTGTAAAAGCTCTATTCCCAGAGTTGGGTAATAGCAGTCAATTTAAACCAGAGAGAGAAAAAAAAAAAGATATTCTTTTAGCTAAGATTTGAAATGAGGTTAAAATGGAAATTTGACATCATGTTGTGGATGACTGCAGAGAGTTATGTCTCTACTTTGCCTGCACCTGCAGATTTTTCAGCAGAGATGAATGTAGGCTATTGTTCAATGTAACACTGAAGGGTGCAGCTACTCAGAAAGCATAGATATCTAAGCATGAAAATACAGCCTGAGGTGTTTTATGCTGTTTTAAAAACATTTTTTGAAAAATTTAAGAGAACAAAAATAATATATAGCTAGGCTGCCTAGGGTTTGCCAGGCATACATACTAGGTTGCTGCCTTTTCTCTGTTTCAAGCAAAATACAAACCTAATGAGTCAGATCCTGAAATATCAAGAGATTTTATTTTTAAATAATGACCTTTTGTGTATTTTTTATTTTCCTTCACATATTTTAGCCATTTGGATGTTTGCTTCATGTTTCAAGCATTAGTAGTGAAACCTTGATTTATTTTTTAAGGAAAAAAGAATGTAGATGGCTTGAACAATGTTTAACAGCTAGAGTTTTAGAGACAATGTATATCAAGGGATTTGTAATCATATAATGGTATTAAGCAACTCTAGTGATGTCACTAAACACAGTTCTAATAAAGATGAACACGACGTAGGCGTACATAATAGAAGACAGTCTTCCGCAATGATCTGTAATTCCTGCCCTGGTTTCCTGCTATTCCTAACCTCCAGAGATATCAAAAAATTATGCTCCAATTAGTCTTTTGAAAGGAAAACAGCAGTCACTTCTTCATAGACATAAGCGAGGAGAAAGCCCTGCTGTGGAGCCTATTTTGCTTTTTGTACCTCACAGCAGGAAGGCAGAGTTTGCTGAGTACTCCCTTTGTGCTTGGGTAATGTGCAAGTTTTCTGTCCTGTTCTGTAGCCATTCAAGAAAATTGTACTGTGAACCTAGGAGCTGTGCAAGTAGTCCAATATCTAGGTTTTAAGAACTGCGACATGTGTGGGAATGGGATTCACCACTTACCTTGAAATTGCTCTGTCTTCAGATTATACAGGAGGCAACAGTAAAACGAGAGTTTATTTGAACAATCCAACCTAGCTAGCACTATTACTAGGTTCAGACAGGTATACAGAAATAAAAGGAACCTTACACTTAAAGGTACCTATGGTATAGTGTGGAGAAGAATTAAGAGGTGGCCTAATGAGTACCAGCTGATTCAAGAACAGAAACAGGTGAAGAGAATTGTGAGCAGACATGTGATCATTGCCTGAAGGAAGATATAAGGGAGGCAATGGAGAGAGACATGCAATGAATGGAGAGAGAGATAGTAGGGCTGCCCTGTTATGATAAAGGCTGTGCATGTATGCTGCAACAAATGGTGCCTGAACAGGGACTGAAGAAGAAAACCTGAAGAAAGAAGGTCTTGGAGAAAGGAAATAGAAATATCCAGTGGCGAGCCCCACTGAACTGCAAAAGCTGTTGAAAAGAAACAGGAAAAAAGCCGTTGAAAGGAAACAGGATAGAAGCTGTTGAAAGGAAACAGAAAAAAAAGCCATTGAAAGGAAACGGGAAAAAAGAAAAAAGCCGTTGAAAAGAAACAGATACAGAGGTGAGCAGCCGCGGGGAAGTTATATGAACTTTATACATTGGTCATGGGGCAGTCGGCATCTCAGTAGAAGAACTGCAGAAGAGGAAAACTTTGCAATTAGAAGTTCTAGAAGGAATATTGTGTGTATGCACCTCTGCAGAAGTTGTGTCCTGCAGAGCAGGTGTTGCAAAACGTGACTGATTCAGCAATTCTGGAGGCAAAATCAAAAGATAAGAAAGATTCATTTGAACTTGTGCCAACAGCGGATGAAGCTTTACAGAGACAGAGGCTAAAGATGAACTTGTTCTAGTGAATGTAATGGCAGCAATTCTGGAAGAAAAATCAAAAGATAAGAAAGATTCACTTGAACTTGCGCCAATGGCGGATGAAGTTTTGTAGCGATAGAGGCTAAAGCACCATTTGTTCCCGCCCTCCCACCCCAAGAAGATCTGCTGCGGGGATTCATACCCACACACACACTTATCAGTGATGTTCTAGAGGAAAGTGAACTGTGTGATGGAGAATAGGAAAAAGAAATAGAAATGTTAATAGGAAAAAGA
This sequence comes from Calonectris borealis, assembly GCF_964195595.1. NCBI lineage: Eukaryota > Metazoa > Chordata > Aves > Procellariiformes > Procellariidae > Calonectris > Calonectris borealis. The sequence goes on along the minus strand of NC_134312.1, from coordinate 140,398,081 downwards.
ATTAGAAATGTTAAGTTTGTGTAAGGAGGTATGCAAATCAATAAAAGAATATGGGTTATGGAGAATAGGAACAAGAATTAGATTAAGGAGGTATGCAAATCAATAAAAGAATATGGGTTATGGAGAATAAGAAAAAGAATTAGAAATGTTAAGTTTGTCTACCATATGAGGTGATTAAGGAGGTACGCAAATCAATAAAAAGAATATGGGTCACAGGTTTCATTTGAATATGAACTTGTTCTAGTGAACATAATGAACAATTTGGCAATTGAGAACAAAAAAGGGGGTGATGTGGAGAAGAATTCTGGAATCAGGAGTTTTGGATAGGACTTTGGCAATGCTACAAAATCATAAACAAAAAAGGGGGAGATGTGGAGAAGAATTAAGAGGTGGCCTAATGAGTACCAGCTGATTCAAGAACAGAAACAGGTGAAGGGAATTGTGAGCAGACCTGTGATCGTTGCCTGAAGGAAGATATAAGGGAGGCAATGGAGAGAGACAAGAGGGAGAGATGGTAGGGCTGCCCTGTTACGATAAAGGTTGTGCATGTATGCTGCAATAGTATAGATCAGCTCTTAGAGTTTTCTGTCTGTCCATACTGTCCAACCAACAAACAGTTGTGATGTTTACTCAGAACTAGGATCCAGCTCATGAACTAAATCATCTCCCTGGCATAACTGTTCACTGAAAAATATCTTAAATTGAGGATAGCTGTAATTTTATGTCCTTATACTTTTCCTGGATTTTTATTCAGATTTAACTACTCTCACTCAACAGGATTTCTGTGAACCATAACTCAGGATATTAATCTTGACACTTTTCTGCTAGGTAACACATAATCCCCACCAAACTTTTAAAATCCTAATGACTGTTTTACAAGCATGGAGTCACCTTTTCTACAGAAGATGCACACAGTCTATTGACATCTACACTCAAACTACCCGTATTAACAACCCATCAGCGTACTGTTGGGTGAACACTTCCTTCTGCTAAGTGACAGGTGCTTTAAACCTCACCATATAACACCCTTATAAACTTAGATCTACATTTTCTTTAGATTTTTGTTTTGAAAATCATATTTTTTTTTATAAGAATGTAAACAAAAATAATCCATGTATCTTACTCCTGAGTTTTAGAATAGGTAGCCATGTGCGTTACGGTGAGAATGGAATCGCATTTGATGCAGTGACAAGAGTAAATTTTTAAGACTGCTCTAAAAGACGGATAGTCTTGTTGAGATCTGAACTTGGTACTGCTTTCCAAGAACAGCTTAAGCAAAGATGGTTGCTTGATGTAATGTTGGATCTTAAAAAGTCTAAGTTTTCTGGTGTTAGACTAGATAATCATGTGTCCCTGACTATTCAATATTATGAATTCTGATAAAGCGCATGAAAAAAGGTAAGCAAAAATCTGGTATAACAAAGAATCATGAGCTAAAGTTTTTTCAGCCACGAGACTGTATGTATGTATAATGGGTAAAGATCTATGCAAAAAATAGTTTTCTCTCTTGAAGTTGCCACTTACCTTTATGAACAGTGAAAATTCTGTAGAAAACCTTATTGAGCAGTGAAAAACCTGTAAAAAAACAGGTGGATTCTGAATCCTCCAATGCTGAAATAGAAAAGATCATTGAGGAGTCAGTAAGATAGACAGCATGTATGGCAAGGCCTGGTCTTGACAATAAAGATATTAAAATCTGTGTGGTGCTTTGAAGGTCTAAGAGGCTGAGACTATTAGATACTTTGTTGTAATATTTTGTTCTTTTGTGGTTTTTTTTTTTTACTTGAAAGAGGGAGATACAGGAAAAACAGGCTCATAGTATTTTTGTTTGAACCATGAACTGTTGTTGGATTCAGTTAGTGACAGGAATTCAACACACATATTCCTCTTCTTTCAGACGTCTCTATTATATAAAACAATCTCAATTCAGTTGTAAATTCCTGGCCCAGACCATGCTTAACCACATCCAAAACCCATCCGTTTACCAGAAATATTTTTTTCCAAGTGATATATTAATTTCAAAGATAAACCTGAAGTGTGTACATAGTCACGTGACTGTGTAAGACATTAATAATAGTACTTGTGATAGCTCTCCATATAGAGTTTCATCAATCACGTGTTAAGTAATGGTAGAAATGTTGTCATAGAATAAACACTTTGCCCTTCTCCAAAGATGTCGGGAGGACTGTGAATTGATGGATATTGTAGAAACAAAGGAAATGGCTGCAATGTAGTGCTGAATGCAATCAGCTATAGTGTATTTGATGCAACTGTGCTGGTTTAGAAGTTGAAAAGATCTTCACAGCATCCTGAGATCTACCATCACTGTAGTGAATTTCTTCCTAATGCATTGAATTGGAGAATTCAGTAACATAGATTAGTATAAATTAGTACTTCCTTCTATCTAAAGTCATTAAGCACCATTTTTAATAAAATATCATATATCTTCTCTGGGTTCATACCTCAGACATACAGGCATACATCAATTTATTTTTGATTCTTGTTTTTTGGTTTTATCTTCCCATACCTATGTGGCATACTATCTAGACCAAATTCTATATGAAGATTCCTGCAAGACCCCTTTTTATCTCCTACAGCTGTGGTGTTTTTTTTTTTTTGTAAACTAAATATATTTTATAAGCTCTGGCTAATACATATTAGTAGATTTACTATGAGAAAGATACTGATTGTAGGTGGAAATTCTAAACCTAGCAGATTAAAAATAAAATAAATGCATTTAATGAAAAGATTCTAGCTAGACAGAATGTTTAATATTTAGAAACTAAATCTTGCAGAGGGGGTATTTTTCTAAGAAGAATTGATTTTTTAACAAATAAAACTTTCATTTTTCAGGTGGAAAATCAATGAACTGGGAAGGAGGTATTCGTGTGCCAGGGCTTCTCCGTTGGCTTGGAGTCATACAGGCTGGTGCCTATATTGATGAGCCAACAAGTAACATGGATATATTTCCTACTATAGTCCAACTTGCTGAGGCACAGTTACCCTCTGACAGGTATGCTCTGTAGTTATCTCTGTTTTAGAGAAAGTCTCATCAGCATTTTGTACATTCCAGTGATGTCTATTAAGATAGAGGTGAGAATGAAAAGAAAAAATTACATTTTAAAAGCACTTTTTTGTCATTACTTACAGCAGTATGTTGTCTCTTTTCATATGGACATACTGATACATTTTACAGAAACATTGTATGTAAACGCAGGTTAACTTGCAGAACAAGCACCAAGCAACATGAGGGTAAGAGAATAACACCAAGAGCAACATACTGTCAAATCATGGCTTAGAATTATTTACTAAAAGCAAAATGAATGTATCAAAAAAGGTTCTGTTCTGTATGAGTGAACGTGGTAGAAAAAGGAAATGCAAGTGTAAATTATTTTAAACTTTACGAGCTCAACCTTGGCCTGCTTAGTATAACAAAACACATCAAAATGCTAGCTAGGCTTTTCTCAGAGGATTTTTTGTTCTCTACCAAGTTAGTGAAAATAATCCCTTACAGAGTTTTGCAGCCTGGCAAGAAAACCCCCTGGACTTCTAAAATTCGTAAGATGCTTTATGGACACTCCTACATCCCTGTGCTTTGTCTTGCTCAGGAGATATCCAGTCTCAGCAGCAAGGTGCCTCCACCTAAACTCTGTTGCCATCCAAATCCATAAGTGGGGAAACCTGCTGATATACATATACTTTGAACACCCCTACCACACACAAACAGCTTTTGAGCACAAAGCATCTAGAATCCGCATGAGTAAAACCAGTGGTGAGCAGAGATGCTCTGCTAACGGTGATTCATTGAGTGCTTGAAGGAAATGGCAGGGCAGGACATGTGTAAGACATGAAAAATTAGTCAGACTGGTCCTGACAGATCCCCTACAAACAGTAACTGTTGAACCTAAGAGGTTCAGATTGTTCTTAATGTGGGCCGATATTATGCACTTTGTTTTTGTATTTCTTGAATGTTTCCTTAAATAATGTACAAATCCAAGGGGAAAAGCACTTGAAGGTTTTTCTCCAAATTGACCAACCAGAGGTGGCCATTCAGATCATGAGAAGAAGATTTATTCTTTTGAGGGGAAATGCAGAGTTATATCATCTTCTCAGTAAAGTGAGGTTTGGGTTATTCTTCTGATTTTGAAATGCTTTCTTACTCAGAATTATTGATGGACGTGATCTGATGCCCTTACTTCAAGGAAAAGTTACCCGATCCAAACATGAATTTCTCTTCCATTACTGTAATGCATATTTAAATGCAGTGCGGTGGCATCCAGTAAACAGTAAGTAAACTTGCCTGTTCACATTTTAAATATTTAATATAATTTTTATTGCAGCATGAAAAGAATCAGGAAAAAGCCTTGAGCTATAGTAACAAATAAATTGTTTAAGATATCTAGCCTTTTTCCTTCTTTTTCACTTTTCTTTTGGCTAGAACACACCTATTTACCATTTGACATTAGTTTGTTGCTATGCATTAATGTTACATATCAATACAATATTGAGATCTATGGTATCTGAAACTATTTTTTTTTAAACTTGCCTGAGACATAGTCTGTGTTACAGAATGAAGTAGTCAAGGTTAACTGTTACATCTTCCTAAAAATGTACAGATAGTAGGATGGCTTGCTGAATAACAGCACAAGTATGATGTTGTATGATGTATGATGTCAGCCTGGCCATTTTTATTATTGCGATAGCAAAGTATAGAAGAACCACTGAATCAAAGCCATAATTATCCAATAAATGAATACAGTATTAAAGAGTCCCTTTTCATACTTTTTACGAACGATATAATTCCACTTTGTAGGCCAAGGAAAAAAGCATTTCCTACTGATCTGTTCCTCTTTAACAGCTCGCTGTTTCTGGTAGCAACTTCCACATTAACCAAAGCATATTTCCCTTTCTATAAAAATCTCTGCGCTGAATGAAGTCAAACACACATTTGTCTCATCTCAGTTGACACTCAAAGTGATGACTTGCGTTACAGCTTCAAAATGATGATCCAAGACAGGCTTTGGTGTAGCATTTTTTGGTTTAAGTGCCTTGGGAAAGGACTTGCTCAATACCTAATGTGCAAACTTAAAATGAGTTGGAAACTTTGTCGTCTTGGTCACCTGTAGGCTCACTCTCTACCTGTCTTGTGCTTTAAGCTAGGAAAAGGGAAAATATTACATGTAACATTTATTTACTACTACTTTGCCTGTGTATCTTGCATTGTTAAATAATTGTAAGGAAGAACCAAGCAATTGTTATCTAGTACCATTTTGGATCTGAGATTGGATGAAATTATTCTGTGTCATGTTGAGGAGAGAAGCAGGCAGAGGAGCTGTTTTTCTCAAACATACATCTTTGCAAGATGAAGTACCCTTTGTCTGAGGAAAGGGTCAGCTTTGTTACTCAGTGAAGGTGAATTTAATGGAAAATGAAGGGGAGCAATGATGAGGAGCTAGTCTATTCTATTTACTCGAGGGGCAAAAATGCAGATTGTGATTCTCCCTTTGCCTTCCTCCAAGGCCATCAAAACAGAAAGCCCACTCAGAATGTGGCAATAACATTTTCATAACACTGGGCTGATTTTTGTATTGACAGATTTTTGAAATATTACCTTGTCAGCTTCCATTGTAGTATGAGAGTAGGCAATAGCCAGATATTCCTCTCTACTCTCTTTTGTACCAGTCCCCTGGGAGTGCTCAATGCCTGCTTCTTTCTTACTTGTCCAGTCTCAGATCTTCAAAAATGCCTTTTCCATGTAGACAGTGCAATCATATTTGTAAAGATATTTGTTGCAGTCAGCTACAGGTTTGCCCCTGTTTATCTCTCTCTCATGTGTTATTGTTGTATAGAGATGAACATACTTGCATTACAGCTGTATGCACCTGATACTATCAGCATTGCTGTGGGTATTCATGTGGAAAAATGAGTATGGTTGGTTTTTCTTCTGATGCCTCAGCAGCTCTATATGAAGCAACTGATAAGTTCAAAGTGCATTACGTTACTAGGTAGAGTATTATTTTCTTCTAGCCTCCCTCCACAGCTTGATCTTTACATCCAATCTTAGAGTCCATCCACAGTCTGTTACTATTAAGTGATATTTTAGTATATGAAAATGAACACAAGTAAAGCAGAAATATAATGCAATGCTTTTTATTTTATTTTTTTTTTCTGAAGAAGCAATTATTTCAAACATTTAATTCAAAATGTTGCAGAGCTTTTGCCTAGCAGCAAAGAACTAGATTAGACGTATCCTATAGCAACAGTTCATTCTCTATACTTAGGAATACATCCAAGAAAGTGAATGAGGCCACGTTCATTAAAGACAGACTAGAAAGCTGGAAAGTTATGCAACTTTCACTTAACATCAGCATGCTACTATTATCAGTTACAAGGCTGTAAGTCTTCAGGGTTTGGCTATAGACTGATCACCATTCCTACCTCTACATGTATTCCACATCTAACACACTTTATGGCCCAAATAAGTACCACATACCTCCATGAGCACACGCATTTTCCAGTATCCAGAAATTATTGTAGGATCTCTCATCTTTTAGTTGCACCTTGCCAATGACTGTAGTCAGGTGAATAGCACTCAATTCACAGAGGACCACCACAATCAGATACTTAATATTCTTAAGGATAGTCTTGAAGAGGTCATATTCCTTACCTAAGAAAAATCAGGAAATTCTTGAAAAAAACCATCATCAGGAACAGTTGTCTCTTTCTGTGGACTGTAAATGATTTTTTAGAACAGGAAAGACTTGTGTTGTTCTTGATCTGTGTTCCCCAGAAATTTAACTAGATTGACTACAGTTACTTTGGAACTGTGTAAAAACATGCTACCTGCAGACTATGCCTGTACGTATGGGCCAAATGCTGACCAGCTCTGCCTCTCACTAGACCTGAGCCTTAGTGGAAGAAACTGTGATAGTGTGAAATTAATAACCCGAGCTATGTTCAGCATCTTCTGCACTGCTCTGGTGATGGGCCCTCATTAAAAGGACCCAATTGTCCAACTAGTCCGAGACTACATTATAGACTGCTAATCCCTTCAATAAATGTGTCATTTCTATTAATTTTAAAGATACAGTTTTTGAAGAAGAAAGCAGAAACAGCCAGAAATTCATAGAAGAGAAAGCTTACAACTGCTGAGGAAAATGTTATTTATTTATTTATTAACTAAAGTACAGTCCATTCTAAATAAAGGGTAATGGGGCATATCCTGCATATATGCACTTATTAATGCATATATTCTCATATTTCTTACTATATTTATTTTCTGGGAAGTCTTAGTTTGTATGTCAGCTTCAGCTTGCGTATTCCACCTTTTTTCCTAGATACTGGAAGTGTAGGATTAGCTTTGATCCTAAGGAAAAATGCATATACCAAGAAGTGAGAGGGAAGGAAAAAGTCTGCTTAGTTATTTGGTACCTTGTTGCCTCCATCATTCCACAGTTCCCTTATAACATTATCTTTGCCATTGTTAGATTTCCACTGTGCTTCAGTCCAAAAAAAAGTTTTTTTGGTCTAATTTTTGACTCTTAGGCTATATATATGAAAAGGAGAAATTTAGTGTATGTGAAATTTATAGTACTTGCACACCTTTCCCTTGCTTGCAAGCTTCTAAAGTCTGACTTAAGCAGGTGTGTTTCTCACATTATCCAGGGAAGGTCAGAAACTTCAGGGTGAACAATTACCATTTTACATTTATATATTTAGAGGCTAAGCATTCCTCATAACCAAATCAATACACATCTTCATTAAGATATATTAGTTAGGTCAGTGACTGCATTCACAATATACTTTCCCCTTCATCAGCCCTTTGAAGGAGCATTTAGAGGATGTGTGCTACTTAATGCTCTTCTCAACCAACACTTCAAAATTTAAGCCTTATACTTTCTAGAGAGACGTGAGGAAAAGAATCTCTCTTTCCTCTACCCTCCTTCTCTTTCCCAGCCACAGAAAATAACCTAACACCATTTTCTTCTTAATCTCTCTTTGATTCACATACATTTTGCCTGATATTAAAAAATAATGCACATTATTCTTCACATTCTGAATTTAAGAAGGAATGAAATATCAGGCAATTTTCTTTGCTCGTGATTCATGTCTCGCTCTCACAGACTCATGCCTGCTGACACTTGCTATCAGTGCCTTGGAAACAGCCAAGATGTACAGTCCTAGTCCTTGGAGGATGATTTCCTGTTATTTTGAAACCTTATAAATATGTGTAATTTAATTGACCTGTTAAAAATACAGAGAGGAAGATATGCTAAAACAGAGTCAGCAAAGTACTGTGATTTCTTATTTTCAATGCTTATTCTCCATGGCTGCCTGGTGTGCCATATAAATACCAATATACAAAAGCAACACCTTTGGGGAAAAAAAACCCAAAACCTAGAACTTTTCTTTCTGCCTAGTAAGGTGTAAACATTTAGGTTTTTTTAATCATTAAACATTTACCTTTAACAAAGCAGGTGTAGGGTTTGCCTTTACTTTCTTGAGCTGAGCCACCCAAAGTTTTATGTAGCTTTGTTAGTTGTGTATGTCAGATTATGCTTTGGCCTAATTTAACTCTGGTCACATGTTCTTGTGCTAGCGCAGGTAGACCAGTATTTGTGTATTTGCTAAAGTTATAATTTAGCATAACTGAATATGAAAAAACTATCAAGAGCTCTGTCTCCAGAATATTACTGGCATGTGAATCAGTACTATTACAAATGCATTGCTATGACAACTTAATTATAAGGAGAGAATTCATCAGAAACAGAGCAAATCTACAGTTGAATGGAACTACTGCATCTTTCAGGCTCCTCTGTGTGCAAAATTTTCATTTGATAAGGAGGAAATATATTGTAATCCTGTGTAATAAACATTGAGAAATGTAATGCAATACAGTCTGTACTATAAAGAAATAATAATCTTCACAGTATTTTGGTACTACTAATAAAAATATACTAATGTTTCTGATAAACACTAGAGTGACTTTACTAGCAGCAGTTCACCTTTTCTATTTCAAAATGGATTTCATTAATCAATGGAAAATGTCATTCAGTAAACAAAAGACAAAGAGACTTGCTATGGCAAATTGAACTGAAGCACAGTAGACAATAGAATCAAACTAGCTTATCATGCAAATATAATGGCTTTTAAAGACAGTAGAAGTTCACTGAAAAACTTTACATAGAAATTTTCCACTTTGCCTCACTTAACAAATAGGATGCATTTCAATTAGTGTTTACTCTGAGTTTCTTGTATGTTGTGATCTACTGCAATTACCAAAAATAGTTCAATCAAATTCACCAACCAGGGATTTTTTCTATATTAGTGTAGAATCCACAGCTATTGTGATTCCTGGCTGTTGCAATGTCCTCCATCATCCAACTGTCTAGCATATTTCATGAGAGATATTTTGTTCTTTGGCTAGAGATGAAGGGCATCTTCCTAGTCATGCATTTAGCCTTTTCTGCAGTATCAGCTGTTACAGGTTAAAAACAAACAAAAAGAGAATGAGAGAGGAATATTTTCTGTTTTATTGTTTTCAGATTGGATATGTAGAATAAATTTACTGAATAGGTTGTTTTTTTTTTTTTTTAAGAGGTTCCCCCAGGTTCAGTTTGACTGACAAAGACATTAGAGTCATAATAAAGAGAGGACAAAGCATGAAAAATCTGCTCAAAAGGGCCATTTTGTAATAACTTCTGGTTTGGACATGTATAGACTTTCTTGTGAAATGGAATTAAAATAACACCTATTTCTGAAGAAATGAAGTAAGAAGAGAAATACCTTGCACTTTTCCTTACCTCTTGAAAGGACTATGATATGCATACCTTAAGGGGTAATAAGGTTTACCTTACTAATTAAAAGGGCGTGCATTATTTACAGTGCCATTCTTAGCTTCATTTTTGGTAATATCACATTGAGTCTTAATAGTTAAAAACTGTAAACTGAATTCATATGCTTAAAGAACACTAACTTGTGAACACAATATTGTCTTGAGAAAGAGAGAGTGCAGGAGACAGACCTTTTGCTACAGGCAGGTAGCAAAAACTGGGAAACCTCTATGAAGCTCTATAGAACCAGCTTAAAACTCTTTTTTTCTACAGTCAAGTTCTCAGTGTGAGTGTAGGTGAGGCTAGTGGTTGTCAATAGGAAATGAAAATGCATTAATTTGTATGTGAGAGATATTTTAGAGTGTAAATGGTGATAATATGCTTCTATTTGAAAATTCCAACCCTTTCTTGTTCAGTCCTCTTAGAACATTTAAGAAACACAATCATTCAGACATCCACAAAGTACATTAACAGTTTTTTTCTCTAAAATAGAAAGTATTAATGATATCACTAAATATGTGGTTTGTTAGAATTATCTCTTAATATTTATTCTGCTTTCTCTAATATAAACAAAAATTTTCAATTCATAGATTCTCTGAAGCCTCATAAGTGGGTTTCCCATCCTCCTTCTCATTGCTTTCTTAGTAATAGGAGAGCAATTTTTTCATTGTGTTCTTTGCCATATGGTGAATGAATGCTATGGTAGCTTCATATGTAAACTGTGAGATGTGCTTGTCATACCCAGTAGACTCATTGGCAGAACACATACCCTTGCCTAGCTTTTTCCTATTCTTTTTCTTGCTTCCCTGAGGAGCTTTTTCCATTTATGTTCTACTTGCTTTTTCTGTGGTGAACAAAGGACTTAGAGGATGCTCTTACAGATTAGTAAGGATTCATATTGACCATGAGAATGCTAGCAGTTATAGTTACTTGCTTTCATTGCTTAACAATACAAAGGAAAGTAAATTTAATAGAAGTTTGATCCAGGACCTTCTTTTTTTGCACAACATTTTCGAAAGGAGAGATAATACTACCATGTGACTATAACTGCTGTCAAGGAAACATTTTGTTTTCTTACAAAGAAATATCTTTTTTTAATCAAATCTTATCGTACGAACCTCATATCTTTTCTCAGAAAAGAACAGATGGGAAAGGATAAGAAAGAAAGGATAAACTTTTGAAGGAGTAAGATTTTCCTATTGTCACAAAAATTTTTATTTTCTAGCTAGAAAGAATAGACTTCTTTAGTCATAGCAAAATTGATGTAGGAACACTTTTGTCTCAGACAGCCATTCCCCCAGTGAAAGACTGTGGTAAATGTCCTTTGACATTGACATTATACACACAGACTTTCAGTGATCATATCATAGTGCTTTTTCTTCATATAAAAATAACAACCATAACATACTGGTCTATTGAATCCAAAATATCCTGACCTAAATTAGTAATGTTCTTAGTGAACAGAGAAAGGTTGACAGGTTTCAGTGATCATATAAAGGCAAAGGCATTTAAAGTAGCTAATTCAATATTATTTAAACTTCAGCTTGAATGGCTTGCTGTCAGATATTGTGTCATGCATTAGTGACAGTACAAAAGAAAAATCTTATGGATTTTTTTTCTGTATACTCCACAGCTAACACTTAAATAGAAAAAAATGTCTGAGTTAGAACAACTGTCTGATAATTTTTTATCTATTTATAAAGTTAGCAGTAGTCAAAACAAATATAAATAGCAACAACTACATAAAAGAGTAGATAAAAATGCACTGCAACTTTCAAAAATGAATTTCAGCTTACCAAGTAACATAAAAAGTGGGTCTTTAACAATTTCTGGAGCATTACACTTCCAAAAATATCCTTACTTCAGTGTTGCATTTGAGCCTGCAGCATTCTGCATGTTACATTCAGAACATAGCGCTGATTCACCTTAATTTTAACATCAGATTCAAATGGCATATGTTGTCTTAGGCAATGTTCTTCAAGGGAAGTAGTTAATGCGTGCACAACCCACAGAGGCCACAGCCTCTGACATTCTATTACTCCTAGAAAATAAGGCAAAGTATTTGTTTATTAGAGAAATTCCCTGGAAACCTGACTGTCAAGAGCCAGATGACTTCTCAGTGTGCCATAAAAGACCGTGCCATGAAAGACAGAAGAAATAATTATAGAAGAAAACAGTGGGTGCTCAGAGGGTGAGTGTACTTGGACAATATTATGCTGGAGGCCAGTGTGCATCTGTGGATGATGTGCACTCTGTACCGTGTAGTTGCTTCTGAATGCAAGTCCTGATCAGTACTTTGGAAAGACAACACAACCAGAAATAGTCAATAATCAGTGTAAATGTCCTCAGCCCGAGAAAAGCTCACATCCCAATACAAACAGTGACCTTTCTGTTAATTTCAGAACTTTTTATGTGGTCTCAAACTGTTAGAGGACACATAATGCATTACATTTTCCAAGTGTCTTTTGTTAAGACATCCAGAGTTTCCTAAAACTAAAAGGAAGAAAAAAATCCAGCTTTCAAAATTTGTTTCTTGTTTTGTTGTTCTTTAGTAGGGAAATTTTGTAGATGGATTTGTGTAAAAGCTTTTTGAAACTGAAAGAGACTGTGTTTCACTAGTAGTTTTTTGTCATAGTTCTTTCAATGACCTCTCAGGTGAAATGCAAAGTCCATGAAGTAGTATAGAACAAATTCCTATGGATTGTGACATTTTTCAAATTTATTCAAAGTTTTACCCAAAAATTTATTGAAAATAATTATTCAGCTGCAGTTCAGTCATATTCAGCAGAATAATAAATGTAATGCATTTGTTTTTATTGATTCCATGGTCTCCTAGATGTGGGACTCTAATGCAAACATTTGTGAGACTCACTCACTCATTCCTCTTCAACACTGGCATTTTAAAGCAAAATAGATTTCTACCATTCATAGTCGGAGGGGGATGTTAGAAGTCATGATGCGGTCACAACATGAAAAGTCAACAAGACCATAAAAATCCTGTAAAGATCATGATACTTTAGTACTTAGAATTAGCACTAGTGCCATAAAGAAAGACTGACCCTTTTAGTATTAGGAAATGTTAGTCATCCATAAAACAATTTTGTCATTACCAAGTGTGTGCTAATTTTTCATCTACAACCTGTTACCTGTCTGTTGTACATTAATTTTTAAATGATATTATATCACAGGAGCAAGCTTCTCAATCATCTCACTTGCTCTGTGAGAAGAGTAGAGTCTTCAAGACTCAGTAAAGTCTTCAAGATTAACTTAATTATATTATGGGGTCTCTCTTCAATGCCATAGGATGATGTACATGTAGGTTTTCAGTCCTTAGCTCTGATCCATCCATATGGTCCTGTTCAGTGACAAGTGGAGATTGAATCTCAGTCCTAAAAGCATTATAGTTACCTTATGTCAGTCTATATCCTTGATAGCAAAACTACTTAGCCAGAAAAGCTTTATAGTTTGGTCTCAACAATGTCTTGACCTACTGTACTGCTGCCGATTCCAAACCAAATGTGGTTAGCCCTTCTTTAGTCCTTCTTTATAGAAGCCCTTCTTTATAGAATTGTCATTTTGGAAGGTTTGAGTTGATTCACACCTTTTTCTCTTTTTTCTGAACAGACAAAGTGCCTCCCCCCCCCACCCCAATTCCAAACTCTCGATATTTTATATCTTCCAAAAGCCAGCACTGCTAGTTAATCATTTGGTGGAGCTACTAAAACACTACCACTATACATATACACAAAGTTAAGTAGAGAGAGGGAATAGCAAAGTATAAATGGTCTCATGAAGATTTAGAGTCTAGCAGTACAAATGTATGAGGTAGAAATGCTAGACAAAACATTGTGAGTAAATAAATCTACCTGAGCGAAGAATTACTTATTCCCTAAAAATGGTATCTCCACACTCTGTGGAGTTTCTTTTGAATACATTTTTCTCCAATTCTATAACACTGTGGAAAACATTATAATTAGGACTCATTAGTTCCTCATGGCCACGGTGTCTTAGAACTGCAAATCCTTTAGTCCAACTAGGGTCTAGGTCCACTCTTTTTTCCTACAGCTGGTCATGGAGGCACTTTCATGCCCTTTCTTTACTTCTCTTCTTCATCTCTCAAATTATCCCAACATTCAGCCTAGCAAATGGGAATTCGTTGCAACTACATCGCTGTTTGTTTTTAATCAGCTCTTACTTTTTTGTCATAGAGGTGGTTATGTTGTATTAAGGGAAAATGCAATTCCTGCCTACAGTATGTAGACTGTGGATATTAAGTCATTTATATAAAAATGGAATTTGCTGTAACATTTCCTTCTCTGTTTTATGCAGCATACCTAACTTAGAAGATAAAACAATGCTTTTTGCATGAAAGCCCCTCCCATTTTTTTATCTGTGACAGGTGCACTATATGATATCATGTTTTTATTGTCTGATTTCTCAAAGCCTAATCCCCAAACTGAATTTTGATTCAGAAGTATTATATAAAAGTTTAAAGTTATGAGTTGCACCTATAGAGGATCATACTGACAGTTCTATAATACTGAGTGGTAAATTGTTTGTAGTATTTATAGCTGACAAAGATTTTTGGGTTCTGAAAACTATGCAATTGCTACTAAAGCCAATTTTCAGCTGTAGCCAGAGGCTCTAAGAGCATATATCTTTATGATTCAGAAACAACTGTAGCCCATGAGTGTTCAGGTCAGTTTTCAAAAGGCAACTTAGAAGAAAGTCAAAGAGAAACAAAACTTCTTTTTTTTCCAGAGAAAATCAGTTTCATCCGTAAAGACTATTTGTATGTATGCCATGAAGGCATGAGTTTATGCGTAAGTATGAGGAGAAACATATGTTTCACAGAAGGGAAGATGGTTTGAATTGTGCTGTGAGAGGGAAGTTTTGCCATAAAAGCTTGGAATTTGCTAAAAAACCTAAATATCATCTGGAAGAATTCATCCTAACAGAACTAGTCAGCAAAAGAAGACCAAAGGTAGAATCAAGTGAATGAGGGAGGCAAGAAAATGTATCTGTTGTGTCGTGCTGAAATCGAGGGTTTGAATAGCTGACTTTTTTTTAAAAGAAATATAGAAAACACAGAATTCTGTTTGGAGTCTTGTTTGTAATGGTCACTTTTAAACTTTAAAGGAAAACTTTGAGACTTCATACATTATTTTGATTTTCATTCTCTATTTTTATCTTTTTAGTGTGGAAAAAATGTTAGTAATCTTTAGTTTAACTTTAGTTGTAGAAAAATGAAAAATGTATTATAATACTTGAAATACTTTGATTATGACATTTGAGTTTATCAAAATTAGTGACATTTACAGGTTTTTTTACAACTAAAATTATTCTATTGAATATCATACCATACTTTATCCTTCTGAAAATCTTGCAAAGTGCATTAATAGGCTTATCTTAGCACAAGAGTAAGTACTGAACAGAAATGTCTCAGTTTAGTCTCATGGTCAATGGAAATATAATCAGTCAGTGGATAGAAAAGCAACTGGGAATTGCAAAAAATTGTACAAGAATACAGGTTGTTTGTTCATCTGCTCCAGGTAATTCAGTTCTGCCCTAGCAGAGCTGCTAGGTCATTTAGAAGTTCTGGTGATCTCAAGAATGCCAAGTAGCTCCAAACACCAGGCCTATGTAGTGGCAACAAAAGGCTGGCTTAGAAAACTGCTGGTGTTCACAATGAGGCTGTAATAATCAAGAAAAGGTGCTGAGAAGTGCTTTAACTGTATTTTGGAACTTCGTACTAAATAGATTATACAATGCCTATAGCTCCTAAGCATTATCAAAGGCCTCTTCTCCCCCTTTAATATGCCAAAATATTTCAGGTCTCCACTTAGGAAGTGTTTGAATTTCTGCCAGTGCTTTTAAATAGTTATGACATGCTGATTTTTGGAAAAAAAAAAAAAAAAAAAAGAAGTAAGTTCTGAGAAGTATATTTGAATGTTTAGCAACAAGCAGGTTGAACTAAAGAAAAATAAATGTACTACTTGTATTTCATAGAATATTTTTGAGTACATATCTTTCAAAACATTTAATCCAATTAAAAGTAACCATGAGAAGTGTTCATATTTTGAAGATAGAAAATATGCAAAAGTCAACATATTACTGTGTCTCTTTAACATATCTTAAAATTGGAAAAGTTTATAAATTGTTATCTTGTAATCAAGTGAGCAAATTAAGTATAAATTATTTGAATGTTGCAAAGGATTATTCCATTAGTGGATACTTTTCAAACTTAGAATGTTGGCAAATGATTACAACTAACAAGGACAGTGTCTACATGCATAACAACCTGAGTATTCCCCACTAAGTATTTCTTCATGTTGTCAAGCTTGATAAGTCTGTGTTATTGCCATGGCATGAAAGAGTCAGCAACAGGTTTGTACCTCATTGACATGTGAACCTCAGTGCTTGGCTGAGCCTGTCAATGCAGTCTCTGCCTAGACACACCAAAAAAAGTTCCCACAACAATTATACTTGGTCTTTCCTAACCAATTTTGAGCAATTTGTTCACTTTGTGGACTAAATTGACCTCAGATATGTCCTTACAATTATTCATTGTTAGATTTTGTATTTCAGCTGCTACTTATTCGGAAAGGTGTATGAGAACACATTATATGTTAGGCAGGGAGAGGAGCTTCTTTAGGAAGGCTTAAACTATCTGCATTCTTGGTCATTCGAAGATCTACATGGCTGTGTAATATATCTGTAAAGGGGCATATTATTCCCTCTCTGATAAACTTAGGTCTGTTCTTGGGGAGATAGTTGTGGAAACAGACAACATTTTTTACATTTAGGTTTTTGGTCTGCTTATGTTAGGTAGACAAAAACAAAGTAATGATCCAAAGTTCTGAAGTTAAAACTAGACAGACCTCTAGTGAGATTCAGCAAGACAAGAAAATATTTCAAGTGAAGGTGAGGATCTGAGTGGTAGGAAAAAGGTTTACCAAGTCCATCTGCCTGGCCTGACTTCGATTTGAATGCAGTTTGATTGGGAGATTTCCTAATCTCTAATCCTAACTGAATTTCAGGTTCCTTTTTATGTCTACACAGCCTAAGCGCCAAGACCTCAGTAAGGAACACTGACTCAGTATTAGTAAAGAAACAGAGTTTAAGCTTGGGTATGTTCAGCATGAATGCCAGCCGGTTAGAGACATCTTGAAAGTGTAAGAGAAAGTTAAGCAACCATATAAACATTGCCTGAATTCATATGTTTTAATTAATAACTAGACTGAGGTTGTGGTAAATGTCTATCAGTGTGCAGTGCACTATGGTATGAAGCAGAATGGATTACTGCAAACCACTACTGAATGCTAAAACAAATCTGGTTTACAACTGAAAATCATTTATGTAATCCATTTTCTTTTCCATTGCAACAGATGAGGAATGTGTGTATGGTTACTTGCCTTGTGGACAATAGCATAAAAATGCATAGAAGGAGCCACAGTAGTGAATACAATAGGAAAACATTTCATGGTGTTTCCTGTTACCGTTACTATTTTCACAGATTTTTAGAGTGTTTTGACAAAGAAACCAGCTAAAATCGAGAGATGAAGACTGAGTTTGCAGAACTATGAATTAAAAATTGAATGTAAGCTTCAAAAGCCAAAAAAGAACTACCAGTATGCAGATGTTTGTATTTCACAACATCCTTTGAGTGCTGTCATCACTCTTAACTGCAGTGTGGAGAGAGGGCATATATAAAATTTATGTCTTGTCATGTAATGCCAAAAGCACTTTCAGTAGTTTTGAGGAAGTACAATAAGTAACTGAATGACTTTAGATTACAAGCTGGTTTATATTCTATTTATTTCTATTACTTCCTAAAATAATCGGTTTAAGACCTTAAACTAAACCATAATCTACAGGATCATACTCTTAGACCAGTAAAAAGATGTAGAATTTCATGCTCAAGGATGAGACTGTCTTTGTTTAACTCATCTTTTATTACACTGAATTATATAGTTAGTTAAAAATAGGAGATCAACCCAAACAGAAGAAACATTGTCTCTTACCGCCTCATTCACAGCAGTGGTCTACCTACCCTCCTTCAACTGTGCTTCAGAGGTTGGAGGGAAAAAATAATCAGAATTCATTTTGCCACTCATGTATCATGGAAAAAAAAAACAAAACCCCTCACCCTTTGTGGCCCATGAAAATGATTGGCTAGAAGTTTTAAGGTAGGATCTGGATTATGGTCATTTTTAGGAGAGAAATCAAACACTGCCTAAAGTCCTAGCAATTTTGTCTTTTTTACACAGAAAAGTGTAAGGAGATATAACGCAGAGAATTAAGGACAATGGCTGAAGTTTCCCAGCTCCATTGCTGCTTTCTTCTAGTTTGAGATGAGCTCACTATAGGGCTGATTACATCTCAGCTGAGCACTCTGGACCTTGTGTAGGACTATTCTATGCTGCTGAATCTCTCCAGCAGGCCCGAGAAGTGGGAAGGGCTTTGTTCAAATACTGCACCCAGGTTCATGCACCACATAGCTCAAAAACACTTGGACTCACCTGGATATACTAGGTACTATATCATGTATATATATCCATGTATATGCCAGAAGAAGAAAAAGCAACCAGATTTTACGGGTGGGAACTTGAGTAGCTGAGGAATTTATGTTTTGAGTTAGAGGATGTTGCTAAGCAGACATGAGTTTAATCTTCAGGGAGGCAAGATCTGTATGCTGAACACTGATTTTTCTATAAGGTAGAATTGTCCAGGAACTTGTTGAACAGGACACTTGTGTTAGACTTGGTAAAGCTTGATTCAGGTTTCTTCTTCCTATAGACCTTGAGAAAACATTAAATAAATCACTCACGGTGTATCCATCAGTTTCAGTGTAGAAAAACAGTTTTTATTAACTGTTTTATTAAGCAACAGCACAGATCGCCAAAAAAATAATTTACTCAACTTTTTTTCTCAAATAGTTTGAAGTAGGATATTTGATGGGGGTTAAGAAGCATATGTAGATCCTTGCCTAAACAATTAGTTGAGCACACAACATCTTCACTCACAGATTACATTGTACTTTGCTAAATTTAAGCATGAGATTATTATTTGTATTCTTAAGCTAAGGTAGAAACCCTTTGTTGAACTGAAGGCAAACGAGATGAAATCATCCTCTCAGTAAATTCACAGGGATTTTAACATTCAGTTCAGTGTACCACAACTCTACAAAAGGTGTAGAAATGGAATTTAGAATAGACAATGCAGCAGGTCATTGAGAGATGGGGCAACCCAAATGAACTCTGAGACAATCATCTGCACCAAAATCTTTATATAAACTCCAGCAAAAGTTCATGAAGGATTTGTATTAGAAAAAGTTAGTAGATAAAACACTAAGTGAAAGGAGTGTGCCAATAAAACATCTTTGTCTTCCGCAATAAAGGAAATGAATGATAGTAGCACAAAAGTTACAATAGAAGACACCATCCATCAAGAGAGCTCTTAAAAAAATACATTGTAGGGAACAATCATGCAGTGGCAGGGGGATGAATTAGATGACAAAAAGAAAATTCATTTGAAATACCTGAAATGAGCTTTTGTTCTTATTTGCTACAACTGGAACAGAGGAAACTGCATACATTAATATGCGAAAGATACAGGCATCTCATAAGCAAAGTCAATGCAGATGTACTGTAGCGAGTGACTATATTTCAAAAGTACACAGAAGTAATGTATATGAAAAAGGAAGGCAAACCTCTGTCTGTATTTTCTGGCCACATCAGTTAAATATGTAGGTTTTACATATACTTGAGGGGAGGAAATGTTTAACCCACTATCTATGAACACTATGGGATCTTTCATAAGCAACAGCACCTTGTAGATATTTTAGAAAGCAAAATTAAAGATGAACTAGAGAATGCTGGAGAGACAAGAAGTTTGACTCTCTAACTTGGGGTGATGCTTCACTCTAAAAGTGACTCCAACAGAACTGTAAGTGGACCCAGCACTGGCAGTACGTTTACTGACAGAGCAACACCTGCCAGTGCCTGAGCAGAGCTGGGTGCTGATAACAGGGTTCACTGATAGTCCCTAGCTAGGCAAAGTGGTCATTCAGGTTCAGGGTCCATCCAGGAAGTCCAGTCACGAGCAGGAGGAGATGGGAACACAGACAGAGCTGGAAGAAAGGCTACAACCTAGGACCATCCAGAGACAAGGCTGGGAACCGGCACTCCTGCAGCACCAGGGACTGATGGCCTTGGGCTGAGCTAAAAAGGGAATTCTGGTCCATGGGTAGGGTGCATGGATAGGGGTCCACCCTAAGGCTGGGCAGGGCCAGTGAGGCTCCTTAGTACCCTCAAGCTTCTTGACACCTCAGATTTTTAGCAAATTCTGAGGATGGTGATGACAACATGTAGACATCTACAGTGTAAACACCTACAGCTGAGCTAACCTGAGCTAATCACTCTCATCAAAAGAGAAACGAGCAGAATTCTTCTCATCCTAAAGCAGACTTCTAACAAAGGTAAGAAGCAGATCAGTATAGACTGGTAACTAGCTTACGTAAATACCTCCACATTGCAGTGATCCAAAATTAAGTGAGGTGATCAGATTGTCAGATTGCATACTAAGTAGCAGCACAGTGATGAGCAATAAATACTACTCGGTACCTTGAATTTAAAATTAGAAATGCCTTGCCACCTTTTTCACAATGTGAAAAACATTAATATTTTGCTAAGTGTCAGGAATGACACTATGGGAGTTTCTTGAAGTTCACTGGGAATTTTAAGATCATGTCATTGTCGTGGTTTAACCTCAGCCAGCAACTAAACACCATGCAGCTGCTCGCTCACCCCCCACTTCTCGTAGGATGGGGAAGAGAATTGGGAGGGCACAAGTAGGAGAACTTGCAGATTGAGATAAAAACAGTTTAATAATGGAATTGAAACAAAGTGGAACACTAATAATAACTGATAACAACAACAATAACAGAATATACAAAGCAGGCGATGCACAATGCAGCTGCTTACCACTTGCCGACTGCGTGTTGCAAACAGGGGAGCGAGCCCCCCACCCTCCCTAGTCTTTATACTGAGCATGATGTCATATGGTATAGAATAGCACATTGGCCAGCTGCGTCAACCGCCCTGGCTATGCTCCCCCCCGCAGCTTCCCCTGCATGTGGTACAGCATGGGAGGCTGAAAAATCCCCGGTGCAAGCAACACCCAGGAACAACCAAAGCATCAATGGGCCATCAACGCTCCTCTCATACCAAACCCAAAACACAGCACACACCCCCAGCTACTGGGAAGAAAGTTAACTCGGTCCCAGACGGAACCAGGACAGTAATTTAATTAGTGTCATTTTTCTTTTAAATCAGCAGAGGTTCAAATAAGGGCCTGTCTACAAATATGCAGTAAATAAGATAGCCAGGTTAGACTGTGTGGTAAAATACAAAGAGTGAATTGGTTTTGTACTACAGAACGGCATTTTATCCCTGCATCAGTGTCATGAAAGAACTGACAAAAATGGTCAGAAAAGAAAAACATGGATGAGATACAGATCCTGATTTGAGTTACACTGGCATAAAGATCTTAAAAATCTAGTTAAGAAAGTGCCACTTGCTTCACTTTTAATTTTCCTTTTAACACAGGACTAAAACAGTCATTAACCTTGTCTGTTAGCTGTCAACTCTCTGAGAATCTTTTTATTCTTTCTTACAGATAAGCATTCTTGGTGATTGGGGCAGTTCTTAATGGGGAGGCATAGATGTCCTTCCCCAAAATCACTTTATAAACTTCATTAGGTCTCATGAAACCTCATTCCTTGTCACCAGCCTTTGTCTTTGTCTTTGTTGCTATTAAGCAACATGCAGTGGCAATGTAGTCTATTAAAGGAATGGTATAGAAACTTGTAACAGTAAGTAACGAGTTTCCATAGATACATAGACATATCTTTTACTGATATTTATACATTTGCATGTTATAGTCTACAGCAAAGCTTTTTGTTGAGATTTCCTCAACAGTAGAAGGCAAGTGCTGCAGACCACTTTTCTGGTTTTGAGGGTCACCATGCATGAAAAACACTGAAGTGTCAGCATGATGTGGATTTATGTCTGTTCTCCATGGGTTAAGCTACACAATCCCATGAGAGACTTAAATAGCATCAAGTATCTAATTCAGAATATATAGGTCACAGGAGAAAATTCACTTTTCTTTCAGTAATAACTCGTGAATCTTCAGGTTACTTATATCACATTTTTGTTGGACAAAGAGCAGCCCCTTTCTCCCCTCTCAACTGTGTCCTTTTACCCTGTTTTCATCCTTTTCCCATCTGTTTATTCCCCTTTCCCTCCCCATTTCTGAGCTTCTATTCTCACTGATAGTGAAACTCCTTTTGATCTTCTTAATTGATCAAGCCCTTGTGTGAGTCTTTCACTTCTGCAACTGCAGAAGCTGTAATAAACTCTGACCCTCATGAGGGTTTTCCTGTCATTTGCCTTTGCTGTATAGTCTCACAAGTTCCTTCACTTCCACTGTTCTCTCTAGAGAAGTCTCTTATCTTACAAGTGTTTTTTGATTTTTTTTTTTTAAGTTCTTTTTGGCTTCTTTCTTTGCTCCTAGTTTTGTTCTTTGATAGTATCAAGAAGACATACATTTTTGCACTGTATCAAACATCTGAGTCACTTATTACTGTTTCTTGCTGAAGTCCATTACGATCTTTTCATCTACTCGATTATTGAAGATATTTTGTTTCCCCTGCTTCCTAACTTGCTTTGTGAGCATCATCTTCACTCTTCGTTTGCCCCCTTGTTTTTATTTTCTTCTCTCTCTCTACCTGATCTTGCCCATTTCATGGAGGCATCCCAAATGGTCTCCCAAATCCCTTGTTTGTGTTCAGTGTTTCAACCACAAGAGCTGGAGGAAGCAGAACAAGCATCAAGTGTCATTTACCTAAACTATCTCATTAAGTATTTTAATTTGCTATCTTGATCCTCATATCAGAGCAGCTGCAGCTGAATTTGGGTGATACAGTATAGGCATATTATTTGGTAAGTATGAAATAACATAACTGCCAAAGGGGAGAAGGGCATTTCTAGCTTGAATAGACACCACAGAACTGTTTATATCAAGCTCAAGAAAATTGACCTAATCAACTGATACACATTTCTGCTAACCATATTTTAGGGAGGAAAGTGTTTCTCCTGACAAGCATGACAAATACTGTTACAGTATTTTCTTGCCTCTGCTCTGCTCTGTGACAGTGGCAGCAGAGTTATTGTTAGGCTCAGGCAGAGCTATTTATACCCTGGGACTTGCAGTGCTCCACTCCTTACCAGCATTCCCCTACTTACTCTGGGAGACAGAGACAAATAAAGGGGAAAAAAAAATATTAAATCCTGACCTTGTCTTTTTAAATATTTACCCTATTTCTAACCATAGTAAGAACATAAGCCCAACTTCCTAGGCCAGTTGGTTAAGTTGAAATGAAATAGAGACCTTCACTTCTTTTTCTTTCTGTTTTTTTTTCTTATTTACATTTTCCTTTCTCCTGGTTTAGATTGCAAACTAAGGGGCAGGAATGGCTGCAGCATGGAAGGCACAAACCAAACCTCCTGTACACCAATCCAGTGAACAATTACTTATTAAAAAAAAGAAAAACCAAAACCCAAACCCCCAAACAAACAAACAAAACCCCAGAAAAACTTTGTTTTGTTTACTTCATGCATGACTGAACAGAGTTTACTAGCCAAAATGATTTTGTATTAATTGAGTGACGGATCTGAAGTAACCTTTCATCAAAACAATTCTGACCTCTCCATTTAAGTCCTATATAAGGAACAGTTAAAATGTATTCATCTCATCTGCAGCCCCAGGAGACCCTGCTCTGTTCTTGTTTTTAGTAGGAAGGAGATTTTAACAGGTTATAGCACTTCAGAAGGGTAAAGCCGGTTTTTCACTATGCTGCACACATGCATTCCTTAAAGCTGGAAATTAGGAGGAAAGAGTCAAGGTTCTTTCCCTTTTCCATCACTTACCATCATCTGCAGAATAACTGAAGATCTCTGCATCCACCTTGCATACCACCAAGACAAGAAAATATTCCCATTGCTTCCTAAAACTCTTCTCTTCAAACTCAAGCATTCGTGCTGACTGGAGAACTGTGAAATGAAGTTTCGTTTTTGCATAGAGGTCCACACTGGCAAACTGCTGGATTTCTCTGAAATACCTTAACCTTGAACAGGTCCATGTGCAAACAGAAAATAGACTTCTAGAAATTTCTTAGGAATAAATTTATATAAAAGTCCCTGCTGATCATCTTTAAGAGAACATCCTGTGATATGTACTTTTGATGTTTGGGTTTAATTCGGGATTTTGAGGGATTTTTGCATTGTTTGAACATACACGCCCATTAGTGACATTATTCTGCATCACAGACCTTCAGTAAGCTTCTACTTTCCATTTCTTCAAATGTATTGGTTCCAAATGATAGGCCCATAAGAACATTAATGAAATAGGTTTAAACTTTTCTATGCCCCCCAAGACTCAATTTCCAGCTGAAACACTGGGTATTAGAACACCCTCCAATCTATCAGAAAATATCCTTTTTTGTAGTTCTAACTGGCTTAATACCTGCACAATTTTTCCAACTTTTCTTTCTAATAAAAACAAAGGATGCAAATTCCTTTTTACTTTCAGTTATTCACCCCAAAGTTTAACACCATTTGTAATCTTTTGCTAGTTTCAGATTCTGGCAAAGACAGGCATTTTCTAACAGTGGGACAAAAGCTATTGTTGTATATTTCAGATGCTAAACTGCACATACTATAATCTTTACAACAAAAGTAAAATTCAGTCATTCAGAATTTTTTTTTTTAATATTTAGGGCTGACTGATACTGAGATTTTTGCACCATATCACTTAGAAATGGTTGCTTTCTTTAATTCAGTTTTTTTTACTCTGACAAAAGGAACCCCTTTGCTATGTTGTCATTTATGATTAACTGATTAAATTTTCAAAATAATTTTTTTTTTTCAGAAGATCTCAGTAATTCATTAAAAGTAAAAAAAAAAAAATTCAACTATCTGAGACAGCTGTAGGGAAGCATAATTCACCTTTGTCCTCAACTTTTTAAAATAAAACAAATGAATATTCAGTATTCTTTGGCAGTGCACAAAATTCCAGGCTACTGCATTTACAAAATTTCTACTTTTCACTTTTAAAGTAACTTTGCATAGTTATTTCTTTGTTTTTAGTTATTCTTCTTGCTATTTAAAGGTTAAACACGCTATCAGTTCTCAGATTAATGATTTGTAATACTTCATTACAAAACAATGAAGTAACCTCGACTTCAGTAAAGCCTTTGACACTGTCTCCCACAGCATTCTCCTAGCGAAGCTGGCGGCTCACGGCTTAGACAGGTACACTCTTCGCTGGGTAAAAAACTGGCTGGACGGCCGAGCCCAGAGAGTTGTGATCAACGGAGTTAAATCCAGTTGGCGGCCGGTCATGAGCGGTGTTCACCAGGGCTCAGTATTGGGGCCGGTCCTGTTCAATATCTTCATCAATGATCTGGATGAGGGGATTGAGTGCTCCCTCAGTAAGTTTGCAGATGATACCAAGTTGGGCGGGAGTGTTGATCTGCTTGAGGGTAGGAAGGCTCTGCAGAGGGACCTGGACAGTCTGGATGGATGGGCTGAGGCCAACTGTATGAGGTTCAACAAGGCCAAGTGCCGGGTCCTACACTTGGGTCACAACAATCCCAGGCAACGCTACAGGCTTGGGGAAGAGTGGCTGGAAAGCTGCCCAGAGGAAAAGGACCTGGGGGTGCTGGTTGACAGCCAGCTGAACATGAGCCGGCAGTGTGGCCAAGAAGGCCAATGGCATCCTGGCCTGTATCAGAAATAGTGTGGCCAGCAGGAGTAGGGAGGTGATCGTGCCCCTGTACTCAGCACTGGTGAGGCCGCATCTCGAATCCTGTGTTCAGTTTTGGGCCCCTCACTACAAGAAGGACATGGAGGTGCTGGAGCGTGTCCAGAGAAGGGCAACAAAGCTGGTGAAGGGCCTGGAGCACAAGTCTTATGAGGAGCGGCTGAGGGAACTGGGATTGTTTAGTCTGGAGAAGAGGAGGCTGAGGGAAGACCTCATTGCGCTCTACAACTACCTGAAGGAGGTTGTAGTGAGGTGGGGGTCGGTCTCTTCTGCCAAGTAACTAGCGATAGGACGAGAGGAAATGACCCCACGTTGCGCCAAGGGAGATTTAGACTGGATGTTAGGAGAAATTTCTTTACTGAAAGAGTGGTCAGGCCTTGGAACAGGCTGCCCAGGGAAGTGGTTGAGTCACCATCCCTGGAGGTATTTAAAAGACGTGTAGATGAGGGACTGTCGTGGTTTAACCTGGCAGCAGCCAAATACCACGCAGCCGCTCACTCACTCCCCCCGCCCCCCCAGTGGGACGGGGAGAGAATCGGAAGGGTAAGAGTGAGAAAAACTCGTGGGTTGAGATAAAGACAGTTTAATAGACCAGAAAAGGGAGAATAATGATAATAAATAATGATAGAATATACAAAATGAGTGATGCACAATGCAATTGCTCACCACCTGCGCTGACCGATAACCAAGTAGCGATCGGCACTTCCTGGATCATGCCTACCCTTCATATACTGAGCATGATGTCACATGGTACGGAATACCCCATTGGCCAGCTGGGCTGGCTGTCCTGATTATGTTCCCTCCCATCTTGTGTACCTAGCTCAGTCAGTAGGCACGGGAGCTGTCCTTGGACTAGGAGGGCACTTAGCAACAACTGAAAACATCAGTGTGTTATCAACATTCTCCTCATACTAAATCCAAAACACAGCACTAGGAAGAAATTTAACCCTATCCCTGCCGAAACTAGGACAGTATCCACCCCTTATTCCATACCATTTACTTTATGCTTAGGTCTCACATTTTTTCTATACCTTTCAATTAATCACCACTATCTTTTTTATATATATACATATATAATACATATACATACATATATACATATAATACATATATACACATATATACATAAATATATATAAATGTCCATTGAGTTCTTTTAGTCCACAACTTTGGGCTCCATCTGTCATAACAGTCTTTCAGGGCCAGAAAGATGGTGTGTGGTGTTGGGCTGTTGCATCCTGAAGCCAGTTCTCATTTCGGTACTGCTGCGCTCTTCCAGTTCTATCATCGTTGCACTTTGCTCGGTTTCATCAATGTTCATTCTTCATTAATCTGGGTGATTTTCACTGCTATACCATTGATAGCAACCATAGAAATAATGATATACAATATCATATAACAATTTATGTCATAAAATTCAGTTCATTGGCTATTTTCCCCCGAAATCAAATCCCCTTGAGGTACACACCGGACTTCCCCATCCTTTCGCATCACCCACCAAGTGCACCCAGGTCCTTGAGCAAAAGCAACCCCATGGATGGGTTTTCCCTTGCCAGAGGCAGGAGTAACCCAGACTGTCTTCCCCAGCATATTTCTTATGTGCACGACAGGGACTTTATCTCCATCTACAGTACGTAAGAGTCTTGATTGGGCAGGGCCAGCTCGATTAACAGACCCCCTAGTGTTGACTAACCAGGTGGCTTTTGCTAAATGTGTATCCCAATGCTTGAATGTCCCACCACCCATTGCCCTCAGTGTTGTCTTTAGCAGCCCGTTGTATCGTTCGATTTTCCCAGAGGCTGGTGCGTGGTAGGGGATGTGATAGACCCACTCAATGCCGTGCTCTTTGGCCCAGGTGTCTATGAGGGTGTTTCGGAAATGAGTCCCGTTGTCTGACTCAATTCTTTCTGGGGTGCCATGTTGCCATAGGACTTGCTTTTCAAGGCCCAGGATGGTGTTCCGGGCAGTGGCATGATGCACAGGGTATGTTTCTAGCCAGCCGGTGGTTGCTTCCACCATGGTGAGCACATAGCGCTTGCCGTGCCGGGTTTGTGGGAGTGTGATATAATCAATCTGCCAGGCCTCCCCATATTTGTATTTCAACCATCGTCCCCCATACTAAAGAGGCTTTACTCGCTTGGCTTGTTTGATTGCAGCGCACGTTTCACATTCATGGATAACCTGTGCAATAGTGTCCATGGTTAAGTCCACCCCTCGATCACGAGCCCATCTATATGTTGCATCTCTTCCTTGATGGCCTGAGGCATCATGGGCCCACCGAGCTATAAATAATTCACCCTTATGTTGCCAGTCCAGATCCACCTGAGCCACTTCAATCTTAGCAGCCTGATCCACCTGCTGGTTGTTTTGATGTTCTTCAGTGGCCCGACTCTTGGGTACGTGAGCATCTACGTGACGTACTTTTACAACCAGGTTCTCTACTCGGGCAGCAATATCTTGCCACAATGCGGCAGCCCAGATGGGTTTACCTCTGCGCTGCCAGTTGTTCTGCTTCCACTGCTGCAACCACCCCCACAGGGCATTTGCCACCATCCATGAGTCAGTATAGAGATAGAGTACTGGCCATTTTTCTCGTTCAACAATGTCCAAGGCCAGCTGGATGGCTTTTACCTCTGCAAACTGGCTCGATTCACCTTCTCCTTCAGTAGTTTCTGCAACTTGGCGTATAGGACTCCATACAGCAGCTTTCCACCTCCGATGCTTTCCCACAAGGCGACAGGACCCATCAGTGAACAGGGCATATTGCTTCTCGTTTTCTGGTAGTTTATTATACAGTGGGGCTTCTTCAGCACGTGTCCCCTCCTCCTCTGGGGATATTCCAAAATCTTTGCCTTCTGGCCAGTTCGTGATCACCTCCAAGATTCCTGGGTGACTGGGGTTGCCTATTCGGGCCCGTTATGTGATCAGTGCGACCCACTTACTCCACATAACATCGGTTGCATGATGTGTAGAGGGGACCCTCCCTTTGAACATCCAGCCCAGCACCGGCAGTCGGGGTGCCAGGAGGAGCTGTGCTTCAGTACCAACCACTTCCGAAGCAGCTCGAACCCCTTCATATGCTGCCAATATCTCCTTCTCAGTTGGAGTGTAGCGGGCCTCAGATCCTCTGTATCCCCAACTCCAGAACCCTAAGGGTCGACCTTGAATCTCCCCTGGTGCTTCCTGCCAGAGGCTCCAGGTAGGGCCATTCTCCCCGACTGCGGTGTAGAGCACATTCTTCACATCTTGTCCTGCCCGGACTGGCCCAAGAGCTACTGCATGAACTATCTCCTGTTTAATTTGTTCAAAGGCTTGTTGTTGCTCAGGGCCCCATCTGAAGTCGTTCTTCCTGGTCACTTGATAGAGAGGGCTTACAATCAGGCTGTAATCTGGAATATGCATTCTCCAAAAGCCCACAACGCCTAAGAAAGCTTGTGTTTCCCTTTTGCTAGTTGGTGGAGACATGGCTGTTATTTTGTTGATCACATCCATTGGGATCTGACGACGTCCATCTTGCCATTTTATTCCTAAAAACTGGATCTCCTGTGCAGGTCCCTTGACCTTACTTTGTTTTATGGCAAAACCGGCTTTCAGAAGGATTTGAATTATTCTCTCCCCTTTCTCAAAAACTTCTTCTGCTGTGTTGCCCCACACGATGATGTCATCAATGTATTGCAGGTGTTCTGGAGCCTCACCCTGTTCCAGTGCGGTGTGAATTAGTCCATGGCAAATGGTAGGGCTGTGTTTCCACCCCTGGGGCAGTCAGTTCCAGGTGTACTGGACACCCCTCCAAGTGAAAGCAAACTGTGGCCTGCACTCTGCCGCCAAAGGGATGGAGAAGAAGGCATTAGCAATGTCAATTGTGGCGTACCACTTGGCTGCCTTTGACTCCAGTTCGTATGGAAGTTCTAACATGTCCGGCACGGCAGCACTCAGTGGCGGCGTGACTTCGTTCAGGCCACGGTAGTCTACTGTTAGTCTCCACTCTCCATTGGACTTTCGCACTGGCCACATGGGACTGTTAAAGGGTGAGCGAGTCTTGCTGATCACTCCTTGGCACTCCAGTCGACGAATCAGCTCATGGATAGGGATCAGGGAGTCTCGGTTGGTGCGGTATTGCTGCCGGTGCACTGTTGTGGTAGCGACTGGTACTTGTTGTTCTTCAATCCTCAACAACCCCACAACAGAAGGGTCCTCTGAGAGACCAGGCAAGGTGGACAGCTGTTTAATTTCCTCCGTCTCCAGGGCAGCTATACCAAAAGCCCACCGATACCCTTTTGGGTCCTTAAAATACCCTCTCCTGAGGTAGCCTATGCCAAGGATGCACGGAGCCTCTGGGCCAGTCACAATGGGGTGCTTCTGCCACTCATTCCCGGTTAGGCTCACTTCGGCCTCCAATACAGTTAACTCTTGGGATCCCCCTGTCACTCCAGAAATACAAATGGGTTCTGCCCCTTTATAGCTTGATGGCATCAGGGTACACTGTGCACCGGTGTCTACGAGAGCCTTATACTCCTGTGGGTCTGATGTGCCAGGCCATCGAATCCACACAGTCCAGTAAACCCCGTTGTCCCTTTCCTCTACCTGGCCGGAGGCAGGGCCCCTCTAGTTCTGGTCATAGTATCCATCTCTCACTTCTTGCAAACGCGAGTCAAGAATTCCTTCATTACAGTCCAAAGTAAGATCAGCCCTTCTACTCTGTCTGGGGAACTGTTCAGTGGAAACTGGACCGTCGTGAGACAGGGTTTTCCTGAAAACTGGAGCAGCATTTTTCCTGAGAGAACCCCCTTGTGTGATTGTTTTTCCTTGCAACTCACGTACACGTGCCTCTAGGGTCAAGGTAGGTTTTCCATCCCACTGCCTCATGTCCTCTCCGTGGTCACGCAGGTAAAACCACAGGGTGCCCTGTGGTGTGTACTTTCGATATCCTCTCTCTTGAGGAGAAAAACGCTGACTCTTAATGGCTGAGATACTGCTCCGTACAGGTGGAGAATAGGACCTATCGTCTTTGAGTTGCTGGACCTCTCAGGATAGTTTCTCCACAGCCGAGACAAGGGAGGAGGAGATAGTTTCTTCGAAATCCCGAAGTCTGTTAACCACCTCATCCACTGTTGGTGCTTCTTCCTCTTTCCAGCACAGTACTGCCAACGAACTGGCATACGATGCTGGTGCGCTCCGTACCAACTTCCGCCACATGGGTCGGGTGCACTGGACGTCATCTGGATCTTTGGGTGTTCGGATGTCGTCCAGGTCACTATAAACCACCTCCAGCACGCCTAGTTCTCTCAGGTACTGGATACCTCTCTCCATAGTGGTCCATTTGCCTAGGCGATATATAACATCTTCCTTGAAGGGATATCTTTCCTTTACGCCTGACAGCAGTCGCCTCCAGAGGCTGAGGACCTGTGTCCCTTTTCCGATTGCTTTGTCAATACCGGCTTCCCTAGCAAGGGATCCCAGCTGTTTGGCCTCCTTCCCCTCTAATTCCAGGCTACTGGCCCCATTATCCCAGCATCGGAGCAGCCAGGTAACAATATGCTCGCCTGGACGACAGCTGAAATCTTTCCGCATATCTCGCAGCTCACTCAGGGATAGGGATCGGGTGGTTTCCGTCTCGTTTATGAGTTCTTCCTCTTCCTCCTCCTCTCCTCGTGATGTCCCTGCTCTTCCACCATCCCTTTCTAAATGACCTGATCTCCGCTTCCAAGATTTCCTCTTTTGTACAGGGGCAATGGATACCAGCAAGGGTTGGTCCTCTGGTTCAGCTGTAGTGCCTGTTGCTGGGGTTTGGGTAGCTGCAGTGCTTGTCATGGGGGTTGGAGTAATTGTAGTGCCTGTTGCCGGAGCTTGAGTGGCTGCAGTGCTTGTCGCAGGGGTTGGAGAAGCTACGGTGACTGTTGCCAGGGTTTGAGTAGCCACAGGGGTTGTCATGGGGGTTGGAGTAGCCGCAGTGCCTGTCGTGGGGTTTTGAGTAGCCACCGTGTCTGTAGCCGCCCCCGAGACTCGCCGCTCCGCCCGCCCCGATGAGGCACCGCTGCTTGCCCTCCCTCTTTTCTTGTTCCTGAGGGTTGATCTCTGGACAGTATTCCTGAAGAGTTGTTTAACCCTAAACAAGGCCTGAACCACATTCAGGAGACATAGTAGCAACATGAACATGCTTGTTTGAGCATCCCAAGGATATTCAAAATTCTCAGGGAATATTGTAGACATCTTTGTGAAGAGGATAGAAGAAAAAGGAGTTTCTGATGATATGGAAGGGAAGATGAACAAGTGGGAGAGAGTGTCCCATCCCGTCTCCCCCTTAAATTCATTCTCCGAGGAGGAACAAGTGCAATTACCAATAATTTCTAAGAGGTGGTTCCCGAGGTACAGAAATGACGGCAGTGCCGAATACAGATACCAGATTAGACTTACGACCAATGATTTTATCACCTCATAAAACAGCAACAAAATGATAGTCTTGGCCCAGTTCCGAATAATGATAAACAGCACAAACCGGAACATGTACTGCAAGCAAGGTATTACATGACCCAACATTGAGAGCCAGCCCCACAACTTTGACAGCCAATACATCAACATTGTGACCAATCAATATAATGGATGCTTATAACAATTTTGCCTTAACACACTTTGGTCAGATCTATCGTTATCTCAACCCTTTGAGCCCCACGTTGGGCGCCAAAAAGGACTGTCGTGGTTTAACCTGGCAGCAGCCAAATACCACGCAGCCGCTTACTCACTCCCCCTGCCCCCCCAGTGGGACGGGGAGAGAATCGGAAGGGTAAGAGTGAGAAAAACTCGTGGGTTGAGATAAAGACAGTTTAATAGACCAGAAAAGGGAGAATAATGATAATAAATAATGATAGAATATACAAAATGAGTGATGCACAATGCAATTGCTCACCACCCGCGCTGACCGATAACCAAGTAGCGATCGGCACTTCCTGGATCACGCCTACCCTTCATATACTGAGCATGATGTCACATGGTATGGAATACCCCATTGGCCAGCTGGGCTGGCTGTCCTGATTATGTTCCCTCCCATCTTGTGTACCTAGCTCAGTCAGTAGGCACGGGAGCTGTCCTTGGACTAGGAGGGCACTTAGCAACAACTGAAAACATCAGTGTGTTATCAACATTCTCCTCATACTAAATCCAAAACACAGCACTAGGAAGAAATTTAACCCTATCCCTGCCGAAACTAGGACAGGCACTTAGGGACATGGTGTAGTGGGCATGGTGTGTTGGGTAGACGGTTGGACTCGATGATCTTAGAGGTCTTTTCCAACCTTAATGATTCTATGATTCTATGATTAGCATTCTGTGTGTCAAAGGTTTTTTTGATATCCATATTTTGAAAAATGTCTGGAGAAAATAACTTACAAACAAATTCCTGGGCGTGGTTTTGGTTTTGGTTGGTTCAAACCTGTCTGAAAATATTTGCAGAAGTTGCTTAGGGCTTCGTTTGCATCTTTGTCTTGTTCGTCTGCTCAGTATCATGAAAATTACTGTCTGAATCTTGCAGATCTGTTCATCTCAGAATGATTACAATCCACTTTATGTAGGAGAGTAATGATTGTCCTCAATTTATGTTCTGTTAATAAAACCTTTTTGAAGGACAGAAAGCACAAAAGACAAAACACAATTCTGAATAGGTTTCTCTTTGGTTTTTGTCATCTTTGGCAAAGTGGCTATGTTTTGTTACATTCTTAAATGTCTGTCTCTCTCAGTTCTTAACTGTATCTCTTACGGACTCCAGTGGAAAACCAGTACATGCAAGTCAATACAATTTCTCTCACAAGCAATAAAATAAGGCTTTTCTGCTTTCAAGGACTTTTGAATATAGGTTGGAAATGACCAGTAATTTTTTTTTGTGCCAACATTATCTTCTGTCTTCAGCATGCCATCGACTGCTGCTTGGAACTGAAAATTACATAGACCATTCAGCAAGTAAATAGATTCTTCAAAAAAATCTTTAACAAGTGTTTGGATTATGTGCATCAAATTACTATGGATGGAATTTTTTCCCAGGGCAACATGTATTCTTCCATGTTGCTGTTAACTAACACTTCCAAATATGAGGCATAACATTGCCTTATAGCACTTCCTATTTTAGCAGCATAGTTTCTATACTCACAGATGCTTCCCATTTGGGAGTTTCTTCAACAAGAAAACACTGTAAATGATCAATCAATTCTTTTTGAAGGTGATGATGAAGAATTCACGAAAATAATTCTTTGTCAGCTGCTACCATTCAGCACATAATCTTGACTTTTGAACAGAATTGAGTGGAAGATTCTCATATCACAGCACTTACTCTAGATAATGAGCTCAGTTATGAGATTTCTGTCTTAACTTCACCAGCCTGGGCATGGTTTCACCATGTCTTGTTTTTTGACTGCAGCAGTGGTTCAGTATGATTATTAGGTATCCACCAATGTGCAATCTTTTCTGTTTTAGAGAATACTTAACACTGCAGTTTCTATCCTTAAGATTTTAATATCACTGCTACTACTGTTTTTTTTAAATGTTTTTACCTCAAATACTTTATGTTCTGCACAGTTCTTTATGTGAGTCTCTTCTAGCAACAACTGACTCTCATAAACTAACATTATGTCTTTGAATATCACTGTTATTCTCCACCTACATTGGGACATGATGTGCTGTCTTTTGAGTGGTGTAACAATATAACATTGTAACATACCCAGATACTTAAAACAAATATCTAAAAAATACAAATTTAACTGAAGGAACAATAAAATTACAATTTTTTTAACTCAAATAGCAGATTTTTAATATCTGTTTGAGGAATGCACATACTCATAAAAATAATATGTATATTTTCTTTATAGTAACCAAAGAGTATTCTCTGTGTGCTATATATAGTTCTTCAAGAATTTAGCAGCCGAAACCTTTTCTAAATTGTTAAATTATTGAAGAGCTGAATACATACACATGTGTGATATCTACTTTATATAAGATTAGCAGAGAACCTAACAATTCTAAATGACTCTAAAGATATACGAAGTGGGAAGAAAGGATTCAATCTAACAACAACAACGGTTATCTGAAGAATGTAATTTTCAAGTGAGTTGCAGCTTTCATCTGCTACTCTGTAGAAATGTCGAAGAGCTGGCGTGAGTTAGAGTGTGGGGGCTGACAATGGCTGCAGAGCACACTCAAGATATAGGAAAAGTCTGTGGGCAATTTACATTGGTAGGCTACAGCCAAAGGGTTATGCTCAAAAACATCAAGTCAAGGAGAGACCAGCTCCCCAATTTACAGTGAAGAACAGACTTGTTTAACTTGTTCTTCCTCAGAAAGAAGAAACAAAATAATATGAACAAAGGAGATGACAGTAGCAGCAAACCTATAAAGTTACCGTCATAAATTAAATGCAGTAAAAATGAGGTCCAGGCAATAGCACAGCAATAGCTTCTATTCACTTCAAGAACTGCTTATCAGAAAACACCATTTAACCATCAATGATTAAGAACAGTGCTATTATAACAGAAATGACATATCCAGTGTGTCACTTCATCTTGGAAATATTAATATATCTTACTGGGAGACTTTTGTTTAATCTCGTGGCTGCTACCTATCTGTTGGAGCTACCGTTGTCTGTATGAGTATGACAGGGTAAATAGATAGGTGAAGGACAGTAAAACAGAAGAGGAGTTTGTTAGGGAGATCGAACTCTGAATAATTATGTTAACAGCAGATTTGCTTGAACTAATTGCAACCTTGCAACCTATTTTAATTTCAGACTATTTATATCACAACTTCTGTAGTTTTTGTTTTCCTTAATGTGTAGAGGAAAAGGGGTATTCTGAGAGCTGATAGGTGAAATTGTTGGACAATTCAGAGAGCTGGAGAATTGTAGGGAAAATGGATGCTAAATAAAGTAGCTGTGAAGCATTGGGAAAGGATCTTGAAGGGTGCTACAGTCCTAGGGCTTCCCTGCTGTTTTAGAAAGGACCTGATATACTTTACTGTGGGGGAACCCTTACAATTTTACTACTAACTTCACTGAGGAAGACGTATAGTTATCTTTATATAAATAGAGAGTTTACTATCCAGATGCTTTGCAGAACAAAAGTATCATTAATTACTGAGAGATTAATTTGATCCTTGTAGTTAACCCTCTGACAAAATGAGATTTTATATCAGCTGAGAGAGACTGGGAGAAAGCACTCTCTTTTTAATATTGAGCCTTATACAGTTCATCAGCTTTACAGATTAGAAGTCTGACAGCTCTTTATGTCTCCTAGTATATTACACTGGCTGCTCCACAGCCACAGACACTGGCAGATATGCTTTAGTTTTTATAATGCTTAGGAAATCAGCGGTTAAAGTCTGCCCTGCTGTTCCTCCAGCACCACATGAAGTCCCAGATCCTCGCTGAAACATTACTGTAGTGCAACAGATGAACATTGAACAATAACAGACTTTGCTCTCCCAGAACTCAGTGTTTTGCGTGGTATAATCATGTCATTATGTATCAACATAGCTGATAAACTAGTGTCAGCTCTTCAAAACACTGGCGATGTGATTCAGACATGATGTGATGTCACACACGCCCTGTCCCCAGCCTTACGCATGATTTTGCAACGTGCCATATGCTCTGTATATAGGCAAACCTGAACAATTCTTTATTTTGTGAGTGGAAAAAAATCATGGTACGACTTCCTTATTTCTTTCTTTTCCCCATGTCTTACCTATATGAACTGCTTGTACTGACTTGCATTAATTCAGAATCCCCAACTTTATACTGTCATCTGTAAGCCCTTGAACTGGCCTGGTGCTACAGTGCCCAACACCAAAAAAAGTTGGCTGAAGATTTCTTTTCAAGGTCATTCAGCACAAGTGTGCCATCAAAGATAGATGTGTGGTAAGACAGTCTGACCACAAAATTCTCACGTTTATGGCCTTGCTGGAATTTCTTTTAGTTGACATTTTATATTTTTATAAATTTTTTCTGCTCTTCTTCTATCAAGGTGCTGAATCAAATTCTCAGGTGGGGCAAAGGTTGCATGGTCTACAAAGGCACATGGTGCACTGATTAATAAAGCCCTTTGGCTTTTTCTGTTCTTCATTGTCCATCTTGCCAGTTAATCACTTCTAAAGAACCTGAAGGAATGCTTGGTATAGAATTACATACCTTCCCAGAATGTAAATTCTAAATCTCAGTAAATGAGAGGCGTATTTCTGCTCTGGGAAATGTTCCATGCCTAAGTTCAAAGAAATTTAAGGAGGAGTGTTAGATTTTGTTTGTTTCTTTTAATTCTGAGAGAACAGCAAAGAATTCAAGTATCAAACCAACCTTTCAAAATGTTATTGGAGAAGTAGATGAAGGAATGCTGCCTTGCCTTGCCTTGCCTTGCCTTGCCTTGCCTTGCTTTGCCTTGCCTTGCCTTGCCTTCCCTTCCCTTCCCTTCCCTTCCTTTCCCTTCCCTTCCCTTCCCTTCCCTTCCCTTTTCCCCAGTAAGACTATGCCATTGCTGCTGTCACAGCCAGAGCCTTTTAAAGCCTGCCACGTTTTATTGTCTGTGCCAGCAAGTCACTCTCAGCCTTTAAAGCTCCTTCCCCTTTGCTGACTTCCAAGCAGCATTCAGAGGGTTCTCCCAGTCTAATGTGTATAATAACCATCACCCCTCCGACCCTGGTTTAAGAACAGACTAAGTGAACTGGAAGTCTCCAGGCTCTGTCATTGAATTGCTTCCTAAAGGTAAAATTTCTTATAATGTGAAAAATGCTGTGGGATAGAAGCAGCTGTAAAGAATCTTAAAGTTCACCTACCGTCTTTCAAATTCATGCTATAGACTAGAACTGCAGCCTGTGACTCTTTAGTCTGCTGAAACATTTCTTTCTCTAAAACTGTTTTTATCTTTAAAAACTGAGTGTGATGTAGTTACAGCATGGCATGTACCAGTTCATCTCTGCCCTTCCCACATTTTCTAGTGCTTTCCATTTTGTTGAACTGATGAATTGATTAATGAATATTAACCACTATAGCGCACATAAATCTGTGACAATCTGTTACGAGATTAACAAGCTTTCCGTGAACTTAACAACATTCAACAAAATACCAAAAAGAGTTTTTCCCCCAGTATTTAAAAAAATGAGGTGACACAAAAAATGTTTTTTGCAATAGGGTGCTGAGGAATGTAAATTACTGATGAGTATGTATTTCTGACGTCTGTATACACTCAAGTGGGTAGGTAGTCTGACATCATAGACCTAGTAGTGGTAGTAGCCTACTTTTATTAAGAATAAAGTACAGATTTTGACTCTAATTAATTACTCTCTAGACCATTTCTGGAGAACTGTATGCTTCCCTGCTGTGGGAGGATGGTGTGCTTCCCTGGGAAGTGCCTGTCTGTACCTGCCTTCCCTTTCTGTTCTGTGATACTTGAGGAAAATAGTAGCCATTTTTTGTTTACTCCTTTCTTGTTAAGTATTTTCAGATTCTCCAGTGTACCTTCCGTTCAAGAGTGCTTCTTGAAGGAACCAACTGATATCTGCTTATTCTTAATCCAGGAAATAATTAGTATTTTTAAACAGTGAAAATATTGACTGAACTTACAATAGTGCAGACAGTTCAATTTCTGTACACAGCAAATTAAGCTTTGGTTCTTATTTTACAAAGCAGAATATCACCTAAAATTTGCACTACCGTAACAGTTGTTTATTTTTGGAAAAAAACATCTAGAGGCCTAAGACAGGAATTTAGCATCCATTATACCTTTTCATGACATCACATTTAATAAAATGAGAAACTTTGACTCCAGGTGTTTGCAATGAAAGCATGTGGCAGAGGGCAATGGGTTAATGCAACAAAGAGAGGAAGAGAGAAAAAGGTAAAAATGAAATTATTTTGATTAGCAAAATGAGAAACAGACATGGCCCAACAATGTCTGGATACGGTCAAGGGGTAAAGGTACATTTTAATAAGTCTTGAAGAAGAGAGTGCAATGGCTTAGTAAATATTTATGCAAACCTTCTTAGTACTGTTTACGTAAAAAAACAAAGTTTTTTTAAGTCTTCTATGATTTAGTTAATCAGAATTCTTCCAAGGGGATGAAATAATCAAAATTATTTCATAAATATGTGCAGCATGAAAATCGCCATGTTTTGCTTATTTTTGTTTTGCCTAATTTTGTTTTACTCTTTCAGTATATTGCAGTTCCTGTACAGAGCGAGGTTGTACCAAAAGACTGATTTCCCATGGTGTAAATTAAAGTTTCATAAGACTAGGGGACTTTTAGTCTGTCATTTTATCACCAGCTGTTTTATGTCTGTAAATTGCAGGTGAATCTGTCTGGAAAGTCTTTTTCTTCACTCCAAACTTCAGTCCTGAAGACTCCAATGGTTGCTACGATTCTCACGTTTGCTTCTGCCATGGAGGATTCATCACACGGCATGATCCCCCACTGCTCTTCGATCTTTCCAGAGACCCTGAAGAGAAAGTCCCACTGACTCCAGAAACGGAGAGCCGTTTCTATGAAATCCTCAGGGTCATACACCTAGCAGTAGACAATCACACCAGATCCCTGCGTGCTGTCCCTGACCAGCTGTCGTGGGACAACCTTCTCTGGAAGCCATGGCTCCAGCCGTGCTGCTCATCTCTCTTCCAGTCTTGCTATTGTGACTATGACTCAGAAGGGAACCTGTCGGAGGTGCACTCAGGATAAACAAGCTGCAAGTCCCTTTCAGAAACTGGAACAAGAGAGTGTGGGTAGCTGACTTGAACCACTGTAGTACTAGCCTTCAGAAGGTTTTGTTATGTAGGAAGACCTGTCTTTAAATACATCATTGCAGTAATAGAGAATTTCAGTCAAGAAAATGTGCCAAGAGAAGGAGGGCAAGACACACCTTTTCTGTCTTTATAATACAAGAACCAGTATGAAACACATGTTGCTGTCCTCATCTACAAAACGGTAGGCTGTAGGCATTTTCTAGATGAGACAATTTTCTAGATCTTCAACTTCAGCTTTTTTCTTATACAGCAAGGAATTTACCTACCGTTTCTGTCAATTACAGCCACTAAATGCACTTTCCTGTCCTTTTTGCTAAGTATTATCCACCAGTAGTAGGACATAGTACTCAGTAATTAAAAATAGATAATAGTGGAGAAGTCCACCTGTGACCATAATTTGATAACTGATAGTTAGGTAAAGAGCAGACCTGTAACAGCATCTCTATCAACAAGCATCATGGATATGAAATTATAAACCAATTGCCAACAATATAACATTGCATGTGCCATAAAAATGTAAAGAGTTATGTAGTGGAAGACCTTGCGTCCCCATTAAAATGGTGCTCCCTAGCCGCCTATTGCACGGCAGCAACTTTTGTTTCAAAAGGAAACCACTTCAAGTGCAGCAGTCGTGTGCTTGAGTGTGTACCATAAGTCTCCATATATATATATATATATGCAAGCCAAATTCATAACCCCCAAAACCCACAAATCCTTCAATACCCGATATAGACACACCCTTATGGTCATAGCCCAGTTGCTGAAATGAAAGTTTTGGTCAATACTTGATATATGAGTTCCAAACTCACATGATACTACAAAAATATCATTCACTATCTATCTGCCATACCTAGTCTTCCACTGATAACTGTAGTGTGAATCACAAATAAATAAAATTTGGTCTTCGTTTAAATATCTTCGCCATCATTTAAGGTCTCTGAACAGGATCTAGCATTTTCTGAGAAAAAAATTGGGCTTGAACACTTAAAGCCAAATATAACTGTCTCTGAGTTTTTAGCAAGGTCTTGGGAAATCTATTGTACTTCAGGGCTAATTTCTGTATCCATTTTTATCTGCATCTTATTCAGTCACATTTTCTTTCCACTCTACAGGCAGGCAAACTATTTTCTTTGGCAGATTGTACCAGAGGAGAACATATCAGCAAAATACTAAAATGATTTGATGCCTGATAATAGAAGGTGACTTGCTCCTTATCAGAAAACAGTAGTTAATTCCAACATTATAATGTATTAAAATCTGTTTGGTGGTATTAGCACATCACTAATGCAAAAGTGATCTGTGATGATAGTAATGCAATAGATTCAGTCAGCCAACATTAAGGTTGTGACCTGGTTCTCAGAAGCTATTGAAACCTGTCCTATAAAAATATATTGTGATATATGGTAGATTTCTCTGTCTGTAAAATCTAGGCTTTATTTGATTTTTCTGCTGCAGTTTCATTCAAAATTTCATTCTCAACAATATCCAGATGCCTGTCCTGGGAAATGTACTCTTTCCTTGAAGTCCTCTTTTTGATGTTTCACCTTGTGTTCATGATCATGTGTCTTAAGTATGTGCTCTGCAAGCTCTCTGTAGGTAGCAAAGTCCTGTGTATGCTGATAAAGTTAGTATGTTCAGGTATTTCCCTGAAAACCAGTCAGGACTGTTTATATTGTACCTGGAAAGCTGTCAGATGGCCATTCATGTGGTATAATTCCCTCTCTGCTTTATTTAATCACTGAATGTACTACATACATAAACTTAGGAAGAAAGATGCCTGCAGTTTGAACACAAGTTCTCTTCTGCAGTGATGAGTGGCTGATCTCGATATCACAGCAGGGTCCATACATCCCAAAATTTTGGTCCTCACCATGTGGCCCAAGAACCTTTTGGGGCACGGCGCTTGTGCCTGCATGCCTCCCCCTGCCGCGGGTGGGCAGTCTGGGCTGCGGTCAGGGTGCAGGCTGCCCCGGCGCTGAGCGCCACGGTGTGGGGGGATGCTCTCTCCAGCTCCCATAGCTCTGCTGCAGCTTACACGAAACTTTCAAGCAAATATTCCTGCTGAAGCATACGGGAGAATGTATGTTGTGTGTTAGGTATACACCAGTAACCCAGACAAGGTGTTTTGTGTAATTGGATCTGTTTTGCTCCCAGAGTTGCCGCGTTGTGACCTTAACAGGCATCTCAATTTATATTCTCAAGGACATTCACATCTACTTCTTTTCATCAGGAAGATGCTATGTTGCTATTATTTCTTTTCTTTCTGCAGGTGCAAGAATTGTTTGTTCTGTCAAGCACAGCAGCTGTTCTCTGCTGCCTGACTGAGGTATCAAAAATGATAATTTTTCTACTGCTCTGATTTCTTCTTACCTGAATATGGCCTTTTTTTTATATGTTCCTTGGCTTTTGGTGCCATCTTTCTAATCTCCTTTCTTAAAATGTCCACACCCCTCAAATACTTTTCCACCTATTTCTTTGCCACTCAGTCCTCCTGTTTGCTTGTCATATTGATCGTGATGGCTATTTTGCCCTAATCAAGCAGAAAATGAAAAGTGGTCTTTGTGAAAAGATTTGACTTTAAGGGCTCCTTGACTCTGCTAATCTCCTACTTATTTAAGGTCTGGCAAGGATTAACTTTGCATTATGAAATCTAAGAAATTAAAACACACCCAAGACACCCTGAATAATAAAAGTTATTTCTTGTTTGTGGCACAAGCTTCATATTTTCCAAAATATAATTTAGTAAAACATTTAATATTTTGACTTAAGCAGTAAAATCTGAAATCCATTTTTACAATTGTTCCTTCAAGAAAGATTCTATTAAGAATAGAGTAGTATTTTTCATACTCTATGTTAATGGCATTTCACTTAATACCTAAAATAAACCATCCCTGTATTGCAAATGTATTATACCTTTCAGTACTGTACCTTCTGTTCTGGAGATGGCATGTCAGATCATGGTAATTAGTCTTGTTTATCTGCAAAATAAAATGAGAAGCACAATATACTATTTTTGTAATGGCCTGATCTAACAAGGAAAAGTTTTTTTTTCACAACAGGTTATTGATGAGATATACGTGATTCACAATTTATTAACAAGGAAGGCTCAAGGAGAATGTGCTGCTCTGGTACTTTGAGACTAACTTTCAATCTGTCATTTAACGAGCATCGGTATTGTAACATGGTGCCTGTTTGTAGAATATGTCAGTTTAAACTGGGAGTAAAGCTTCAGAGAAAAGTGTATTCCTCTACAGTATTATTTAACAGTATCACATTCTAGTTTGTCACACGGTCCCTGTATGGCCCAGAGCAAGTCATTTAACTGTGTTTCTCAGTTCCTCCTCTGCGCCCAAAGAAGGATAGCAGTATTTCTCTAACTGCTGGGAATACTGGAAAGGACAAAAAATGGTGAAAGTGGTAAGCTGGTAAAGGCACACTTTCTAGTCAGTGGGGCCCCTTCTGTACAGAAGGTACAGCTTAAGAGCTGGAAAACTAGGACGTATAAGATCCCCCTATACTAGAAGGTATAACATAGCCTTAACTTCAGGTTTGCAGATAGGTTCTGTACTTACATTTCAGCACATGTGGGATCGGGCCCCAGAGGAGAGAGAACAGATGGCTAAAAAAGATGCACACTGGGGATTCAGAGAAAGATATTAGTCATATTTTTCTAATTATATTTATTCTCTCTTTTAGCAGACATAGGAGACTACATGGAATTATTTCAACAGTATTTCCCCTTCAGGGACTGGATTGTCACAGGTTCCTGGCTCTTAAAAATTGAGATGTCCTGACTTGCCTCAAATTACTGTGTCAGAAAAAAGAAAAAAAATTAAAAAGGGAAATATGAGCCTTTGGAGATAGGTGTCAGCTTGCTGAAATCCAACTGAAAGTTTGCAGAGAACTAAGTGAATATGGTCCATATCCTTCACAGCTCAGTAAGAATCATCACTTGCCAGCACTAGCTTATTTCACATTGTAATAATGTGAGATCTAGGTGTTCAGATGTGTGGACAAT
This sequence comes from Calonectris borealis, assembly GCF_964195595.1. Lineage (NCBI taxonomy): Eukaryota > Metazoa > Chordata > Aves > Procellariiformes > Procellariidae > Calonectris > Calonectris borealis. The sequence continues at coordinate 140,354,583 of NC_134312.1, read as the reverse complement.
GTAGAAAATTTCACATAAGATGTCACCTAATATAGGAACAGATGGAAAAAGAAAGAAAATGAGGGCAAGCTACAAAAATCCTATGTTCTAATAGAGTAGCTATATTAAAACGTAGGGGTTTTTGACTTACATTAGGACATGATGGTTCTATTCATTAGACAGACTTTTTCATATTCTCTGCCACTTCTCTTTCCTCTGGCATTGCCTGCACACCGTTCAAAATATGCTCTGAGGAGCTCACTTTCAAGAGGAGTCCATCCTTCCCGAGTGCACTACGAGCAGAGTGGCCGGCCGTGTGGGTGGGAGGAAAGGTTGGCATAGCAAAACTCTGCGCTGGGAACCACCACGGAGCAAATGGTTTCTGGGGGTTATCTATCTCCAACTTGAAGAGAGAGGTCTACGAAATGCTGGTTTCTCTGTGTCTGTCAGGGTCTGTCACGGCAGGTGACCAGGAGGAATGAGGACGCCTGTGCAGCCAGCTGGACTGCAGGGTATTCTGCAGCAGTATCCTTCAGTCTCAGACTGTCAGGTGGAAATTTGCTGGGGGCCCACAGAATGCAGGACCCCTTGCCTCTGGATAAACACACCGAGCAGGCTACTCCCAAATCATCATTTAGGAGGTGACAGATCTTAATCTGAAGCTCTGGGTCTAAGACAGCAACAGTCACACATTTTGTTCCCTAGAAGATGGGGAGACCTGAGCCAGACTCTAGGGACTCCCAGTTTTACAGGCTGCTAAAACTGCAAATAATTCAGGGAGTCCTGGAAACACCCCGTTAGATCATATGACTTTTCCAAAACATTTTGATGTTCTTGGTAGCTTTTATTTACATCGAAAACAATAAGAATATGCCTAAAAATTCACCTGTACAGCAAAGGATGTTGCAAATTGTTCTTAAGACTACCCATGATAGCTTTAACCTGCTAGCTCAGTACTGAGAGCAGTGAGCTTGCAACAATAAAAGGTTCAGCAACTGAAGATTTCTTATGCATATGGAAAGATGCTGAATTCCAGACTCCCACTGAAGCTTGTACTATGCTGGCTAGTAAGATAAAAACTGGCTTGATTATCCTCACATCTCTAATTGTACTGTCAAAGTTATGAAACATTGCAGATCTTGCAGGATGTGGATTATAGGCTTTGCAATGTTTATACAGTATCTCCTGAATGCTTGAAAAACATTCCTTTAGTATAAATCATGCTAGATTTCTTCTGTAGATTAATGTTAGTCTTATCTATAAAAGAATGGTGCCACAGGTAGTTTCCTGGAAAAAGATGACTATAATTGAAGAGAACAGATTCAGCATATATGGTCAACTCAGTTACAAAAAACCCTCCAACATTATTTACTCTATACTTATCAAATAATAAAGCCTTTTTATGCAGATAATATTTTATTGTACCTGATTTATGTGAAAAATAATGTGAAGTAGTTGAAATTATAAGGTAGAGCTCTTCATTATGACACTTATTTTAAGAGAATTTCATATGAAGTTGCTTTGGGTAGCAATATTTATTACAAAAGATTAGACACAAAGAATCTCAAAAGCCTAATGGACTCAAGTTGGGCTGCAAGAGAATAACTTGGGTTTAATATGATCTTCATTGCTCACAAATGAAAAAAACCCAACTTTAAAAATTGTTTGCCTGTGCTGATAGTGATGAAAAGAATGCTAGAAGTTTGTACCATGTGTGAGAACTTCTTTCTTTTTGTCCTTATTTTTATCTTCTATGTTATACTTCCTCCTGCCAAACAGACAAAATATTCAGGTTTAGGAAAATGTGCTGATTGGTTTGTAATTGTCAACCGTACACTGTCATATGTAATGCATCTGGAAGTAACTGATTAATGCCACTGTCCAGATAACTGTTTAAGCTCCAGGGAGATTGTTAGAATAGGAACTTTATATCCTAACACCTTCCTGTCTGATACACATGAAAAGCACAGTCATCCAGTAACATGTCATCAGTCACCAAACTTTTAAAAAACATATTATTCTGCAAAAAGAGCTGCTTTGTGCCCCATCCTTCTCCCCTATGATACTTACTAAAAATAAAGGGAAATCCTCTCTGATACTAAGATTTATGTTACCGAATGACAACCCTCTGATTATCTTTCAACAAAATTCAGTTGCAAGAGGCCATCCCTAGCAGCTAGATGGCATTCTGCCCTTTCTGGAAATTGATGGCAATGATAAAAGTGTTTTGCTAGAGCTCAGGCAGCTGCATTATTGTGCACCACATGAATGCTGCAGACAGTTTTGCTCATCAGTTTTTAAAGACTCAGTATCAGACTATGTAGAGGGATGCTATCTTCACATTTTAAACCTAAGCTCAGGTTCAGGTATCTCTCTCCTGTGTTTTTCCTTTTTGTTCTCCAGACCCATGTTGGGGAATGCATTTCACTTTAAAAAGTTGGCTTGACAGATTTACCTAAGACTCTTTTATGAATGTAAATCCTTTCTTTGCACGAAAGATTTTTACACCATGAGATCAAGGTGATCGTCCATTAAGATCTAGACACTGGCCTTCACAGATTAGAGCCAGAGTCTGGATCTTAATGGATGATCACCTTGATCTAACAGTATAGCAACATCTTTTCATGCAAAGGAAGGATTTGCATCCATAAAACTGTCTTAGATAAATCTGTAGAAAGGCAGCAATGCTGTAGGAGCCTCCTGAGGAATTGTGTCTGATTAAGCCAAAGTTCCTCTTATGTCTTGAAAGTAATGCAAACTCAAGCAGAATTTTTGCTATTCATTGAAACCTTGCTACCAGTAAATCTCTGCTGATCAGTACAGAGAGAGTCATAAGGCACCAATACTCTACCATTAGCTGTGGCTAAAACTTTTATCCAATTGGTTCTCAGGATACTGAACCTTCAGGTTTCATAGAATCATAGACTCACAGAATCATAGAATGGTTTGGGTTGGAAGGGACCTTAAAGATCATGTAGTCCAACCCCTGCCATGGTCAGGGACACCTTCCACTAGACCAGGTTGCTCAAAGCCTCATCCAACCTGGCCTCGAACACTTCCAGGGATGGGGCATCCACAACTTCTCTGGGCAACCTGTTCCAGTGTCTCAACACCCTCATCATAAAAAATTTCTTTCTAATATCTAATCTAAATCTACCCTTTTTCAGTTTAAAACTGTTACCTGTCATCCTACCACTACACTCCCTGATAAAGAGTCCCTCCCCATCTTTCCTGTAGGCCCCCTTTAAGTACTGGTAGGCTGCAATAAGGTCTCCCCAGAGCCTTCTCTTCTCCAGGCTGAACAACCCCAACTCTCTCAGCCTGTCCTCACAGGGAATGTGCTCCAGCCCTCTGGTCATCTTCGTGGCCCTCCTCTGGACCCACTTGAGCATGTCTATGTCTTCCTTATGCTGGGGACCCCAGAGCTGAACACAGTACTGGGGTCTCACTGGAGCAGAGTAGAGTAGGAGCATCACCTCCCTCAACCTGCTGGCCACACTTCTTTTGATGCAGCCCAGAATGCAATTAGCTTTCTGGGCTGCAAGCACACATTGCTGACTCATATTCAGTTTTTCATCCACCAGTATCCTCAAGTCCTTCGCCAAAGGCTGCTCTCAATCCATTCATCACCCAGCCTGTATCTATGTTTGGGATTACCCTGACCCGAGTGCAGGACCTGGCACTTGGCCTTGTTGAACTTCATAAGGTTGGCACAGGCCCACCTCTCTGGCCTATCAAAGTCCCTCTGGATAGCATCCCTTCTCTTTAGAGTATCAACCACACCACTCAGCTTGATGTCATCCACAAATTTGGTGAGGGTGCACTGTTCATGTCCCTGACAAGGATGTTTAATACTGGTCCCGAAAAGGAACCTGTCTAGTTACACTAGCTTGACAAAGTCAAAGGCATACATAGTAGGAAAGAGGTAGAATAAGGATGCCTTTTAGGGGATGCAGAGTAGGTTTACAAACTGGGGCTTTAGGCATGCCTTCCATCTTCTGACACTGGCTATGGGCCCCAGCCACAATCTCATTCTGTACTGGCTGGCCTTGCTTTGGTAGGGGAGAAGGTACAGAATCCGTCGACCAAATGGGCATGGACAACCCCTCATGGTGGCTATTTATTTATTTATTTCAAAAAAAGAAGACTGTGAAGTCCGTCACAGCATGCATCTACAAGCCAGTTTAGAGGAGGCAAGAATGTTATCAGCAGGCCGAGGGATGAATTCAAGATCTAGGAAACTGTACAGACTGGGATGAAATCAAGAGCTAGGAAAGTGTACAGACTGGGAATGAAAAAAAAAATCACTCTTCATCTTCTGATTGAAGCTGTGCCACTGAGTAGCAAACAACTTTAAATCCAGGGATTCAGGAAGAGGGCAATATTCCCTAGCGGTAAGGGCACTCACCTGGGTTGTGATGACAGCTTTGCTACAAGACTTCAAGACTGATTAAGTATTTTTAATCACATGAAGCACACAGATTGCCTCTGGAGCAGAAAGGGACATACCTTATGGCTACAAAGTCACTTTCTGTCGCCATTACTCGCTCCCTGACTCAGTGAGTCTTTGCTGCAGAGCAGCGAAGCTTGTACAGGAAGGGCAGAAAATGCATTGTGCTTCTCCTTGCCCACCCTCTTCTCACTCCCAGCCAGCTGCTTAGGGATGCTTTGTTTTAACTGCGTATCCCATCTAGAAAAATGTTGAGGAGGGAAGGCTCAAAAGAATTATCTGTCTTCTTTGATCCCAGGGTTTGGAAGAAAACTGTGCTTGTGCAGGAAGAACCTCATTCTTGCATCGCCAGAAGTGTTCTGAAAGTAGGATCAGAGTCCTTAGACATCATACGAGGATGTATTCCCTGGACCCAGAAGGATTTAGAAATCACTGTAGGTAGCAGTGTAGTTGTAGGTCTAAGATTTATCTTATTTGAATTCATACACCTACAATGAAGATATTTAGAGCTGAGCTCGCTCCTATTTCTACCTATGGGAGAGAAAAACAAGATGTGTCTAACCTAGCTTGTATGGCTACATGAAGATTATATCAGTCATGCCTAAGAATATTCTTTTTTTGCTTTTTCATAGATTAGAAAAAAAGGCATAGGATAACCACTGTAAACAGCATAAATCTCAAGACATCTGTGTTTAGGGAGTTGAATCCCACTTCTGTCTTCTGGAATCTTTAAAATATTTTTTAAAAAATGAGACGTATGAAATTTAAATGCTTTCAACAGTACCCAAATGGAGATTTTCACAATCAGAATTTTGCAACTAAATGCCTAAGTTTCACTTAAAGCACTTTTTAAAAGGCTAAGCTTCTTTGTTTGCTTGTTTGTTTGCTTGTTTTTTGGCTCTGACCTTCAGTTCTTTTTGTTTCCACCATGCTTTACAAATCAGTGAAGAAATATCCTACTGAAAGTATTTAAAAGAAGTGTCATCATTACACAGGGTCAAGCAATTTGTTTTTAAGGTCATATTAATCATTTTGTATGCCAACATTTTAATTATTTTACTAGGGTGAGATATTTCAATTAGAATAGAGTTTTACCAACAGTAAATTAAGATATTTTCCAATTTACATTTTCTGTTAACATCAATTATGATTGTGTTGAAAGAAGTGGACTTGAAGAATACTACTCTACTTCTGGAAAAAAGTCATGACATTTAATATACAACTGTCAATCTCCACTATAGTGAATGTTTACATGTTGTGTTAAAAAGTTTGCATTGTTACATGCATATCATACATTTTCCATCTTCTGGTATCTTCAGACATCTTAGCCAAGCAAACAAATAAACTGATCTGAATTATGCATGAAAAATTACTTTAGAGCTCCATCTGCTAAGCATTTTTTAGAGCTTGTTTAAGTTAAAAATGTTTACCCTGTGTTATATTGAGTATAAAACTAGGTGCAGCATCTTAATGGATTTTATTTCCTAATATTCTGTTTTATCACACGACTAAGTACATATCTAGTAAGAATACAAGCAGAAAGATCCTAGTTCAGCAAGGCATTTGAACATGAGCTTGCAATTTAGCTGTCGTCTTCAACCGATGTTCAGGAACTTCGCCGAGTGAGACCCTTCAGCAACAGAAGATACACAGACTGATTCATGTATAATATTTTACTGTTACTGTCAATATCTTTAATTTACTCTAAAACAAAAATCTTGTATATGTTTTAAATGCCAGGTGTTTCCAATCTTTCCTATTCCATAATACCAGGCCGTGTCCGTCAGGTATCTGTAAGTTTGCCTCCAGCCTTGCTTTTTGTTGGTAATACAATGCAAGCTAATATTTTTTTCTGAGTTCAACAGCCAATTACTTCTGTTACTAGGATACTGTTTACCATAAGAATCATGATGTAGAATGTACTGACTAAAAAAGACAATAAAAACCTAACTGAACAATGAAAAGCTTTCAGAGGGAATAAATCCAAAGACACTGCAGGTCAACTATTATCCAGCCATAAAATGTACCTTTTTACATGGGTCACAAGAAGCAACACTGAATCTGCTAGATTCCACTGTTAAAAACAGAGGACAAAAAATATTTAAATGAGAGATGAAAGAAGCTTCTTTCACAGAAGAGTTATAAACGATCTAAGCCCAGCATTAACTACCATCACATTGGCTTATGGCTCCATGGGAATAAAACGCTGTTGGCAGTACAGGAAATAAACTGAAAGATAGAAAAACTGGATGTAAGCATGAAGTATGTGAATTAGACAACTAATCAGAGAAAGATGGGGAAAAAAAAAAAAAAAGTAGGCCGGCTCCGCTGACCTTCATAAGCAGAACAGAGAGGAAAGCATGAAATTAAAAAATCTAGACCAGAATAAGAAAGCACGTTTACAATTATTGCTGTGGGTTGTGCATTAGAGAGAAATATTTCTCATTGAAATGAGTAGGGAAAGGCAGATGCCCGGCTTACCCTACAATCTTATACTTGGATGGGAAAGATCTATTTAATTTAGACACCTATGAAGCACTGTTATTGGGTGCACAGCGGAGGAAGTCCCTCTAAATGCCTACTTTTCATACATATATTTAGTGCAGAAATGCAGACGCCTTTGAAGTTTTCTAGAGGAAGGTCATACCTGTGTTAGTTGTAAGCAACAAAATTAAACACATAGGTTTCCCCTCCAGATGTTCTGAAACAGAAGTTTTCAAGGCTAATTTTAGAGGAAGAAGCAATCCAGAAGTAGTGGTTTTGAAGTTGTTGGAGATCTGGGACAGCGGATATCCTCCAGCGTCATCAACAGCATTTATGGAAAGTCTTTTCTTATTCCCTGAATAAAATGAAATAAACATTTAAGTGTCATTTCACCAGACTATTTTGGTCAATGTTATAATAGCCCAAAACAATTAGACAGACAAAATAAATGTTGGAGCAGATAAAACACGTTCATTTAAGAAACATGATGACTGGCTGTAGGGATGAAGAAATTATTCTTTACTTCATCTACGTTCAAAATATTTTACGTTTGGACAAGTCTCTTATTTTCATTTGTTTCTATCTTTTCTGAATGAAAAAAATTAACAGGAACTGACTCAGATTTATTGGACTAACTGCTCTGATCCTGGACTAAAAATGTAATATATACATGTGTTTCTAATTTTGTTTAAAACACATCTATGCTTAGGGACATGTAAGTTTGTTTTGGTATGAATCACTAAGTCAATAATTCTGCATTCTCGTTTCTCTCCCCCACTTCAACTCTGCTCTTTATCTACTTCCATTACAATGGAACATCATGATCCTAAGTACTGTCAAATAATATGTCAAATATAATGCCAAATAAAATAGTAATACTAAAAATTACTACTACTACTGCTACTACTACTAGTACTACTACTACTAAATAAAATTCTAAAGCTTCTTAAAATGTAGCTTCCAAAAGGAATAGTGAATAACATCGCTTAGCAGCATAAATTAACCCTTGTTCAGTTCTGTGCTGACAAAGTTAAACTTCAAAGCAGCAGCTGGGTAAACTCAATAAAAAAGCTCGTTTTATCTATCTATTAGCTACACTGAAATCCGAAGTACAGCCGTATCCAAAACTGAAGTAATTTGACTTTAACAAAATATCTAACTCAGACCTACAGCACACACTTTTTGTTTCTTTTTGCATGAAGACTATAAGCATACATTTCCACACACATTTTTATGAATTATTGGCACTATCTTTACTATAAAGAACAGATAATGTGCCAAGATGCAATATATCCAAGAAACAATATATCCAAAGGATAATGCAGGTTTCCTCTGATGGAAAGGGCTGTCTAAATGGGCTGTGATCCAGATTGTTTGTTTCTGTCACTAGCAATTCCTAATTCACAGAAGAATACAATACAGAAATTAGTAAGGGATCCTCCAGAAAACAAGAAGTGAGGTAGGTATTTCTAAAGATTTTTGTGTGTGAATCTTTCTGGAACATAAAATAATGAAAAGGAAAGAGTTGAGAGTTGAAGCAACAGACTCTCCATTCTTATGTATTATTAACTGTCTTAACAAAAGTAACATGTACATGTCAACATTCATTAGAAAATTCAAAGCATATTAATCTATTTAAGGACTGTCATATTATGAAGCCTACCCAATGTAATTGATTGTTTAGGAGAGATAATTTGCAATTTTTAGTGGACTGTCTACAAGTTACACTAATCACCTTAGATGAAAATCATGCCTAGTGATCACAGACAACGAATATGCTTCCTTTATCCATGTTTCGATACTTATTTACATTTGTTTTTGTGTAATTAAAATTAATTGGAAGAAATGTGTGTCAAATAGTTAAGAAGTCAGTAACCTGATTTCAGCAGAAAGATTAATTTCTGTTTCACAGAAATGTCTGTCTATGTTTTTCTTCTATTTTTGTCCTGTGATCTCATTTTACAGTATATGACAACCAACATCTGCTCATAAACCCTGATTGTGAAAGCCTAGAACACAGCAAATAGAGGATTTATTCAAATTTTGTGTTAAAACAAGAAAAGTGATTAACAAAATACTTATTAAAATGTAAATGATTCATAGCTGACCAACTTATGGACACACACCATTGCCCATACTGAGTACATTATGTGGCATGAAGATACTGTCATTTGAAAGGTGGTCATGATGCTTACAGAAAGCATTTTGTCAATTCACCACACACCACATGACCCATCGGATTTCTGAGTATCGCTCTTTCTGTTTGATTGCTAATTCACACAAAAAAAAGCACTTCGGCTAAGTGTCCCAAAACCCCAACAATTCATTTTTATTTGGGGCCATAATGCAATATCTACTTCCAGCTATTTCTGCGATGAATAATACCGGTGGTGAAGCATGCACAGGCCAATGCAAAGGACGGCACTATACAGGGATTATGGTTCTGCTTAGCAATTTCCCTCCTCCTGCAGTACAGTCATCAGCACTCTAAAAGTTAGTGCAGCAGCTGGCAGAAACATCCAGTCCCAGTGTGGTAATTGCAGTGGTTATTTTCAATGTATTCAGTCAGTTCTGCAAACCTGATTGTTCAAATTCAGCAATTATTTGATTTTGATGTTGGGGTTGTTTTTTCTTTTTTTCTCTTCTCCTTTTTTTTCCCCCAGAATCCTAAAGTTCTACTAAGGGCTAACACTAATCCAGAAGCAGTTTCAGGTTCATATCTTCCATGTTCAGATTCTTACCCAGCCATGAACAATTGCAGATGATTGATGTATCTTGAAGTGAAGAGCTTTTTTGTCATTGTCACTTTGATTGGCCAGAAATGATTCCTAAGTGCAGTATATAAAAGGACTCTCAGCCTTCAAAGGAAAGTGTAGGAGAGGGTGAGAATGGTGTGACAGAAAAGTTTTTCCGTGTAAAAAATATCCATCAAGTTTTTGTCCTCTTTATGCCATTGCGATTTTGCTCATTTTCATCATCAATGAGAAGCAGTCTTTTCTAAAGAGATGAACACTGTTACCAACTTTAAGAAGTGATTAACAGAAGATATTCAGGGTGGAAATTCAGGGAAGTGGGGGAATGAGGTTCAGGAGTAAAGTTTAATCACTGCTTCAAAAGATACAGCCGTGCAATTAAGTGATTCTGCAGCAAGCTCCCTTAACTGGTGGACACCTCTAATAAAACACCCTTAAATAATTTTAGTTTTATTTAAGCCTCCTCTCCTCTCCTCTCCTCTCCTCTCCTCTCCTCTCCTCTCCTCTCCTCTCCTCTCCTCTCCTCTCCTCTTCCCTCCCCTCCCCTCTCCTCTCCTCTCCTCTCCTCTCCTCTCCTCTCCTCTCCTCTCCTCTCCTCTCCTCTCCTCTCCTCTCCTCTTCTCTTCTCTTCTCTTCTCTTCTTTTTTTTTCCAAGTACAATTTAATCAGGTGGAGTACTGCTAAACTCACAGCTGGGTAGTGATATTGATTGATTTTAAATCTTTCACTACACTGACATTCCTCTACAAATATCTCCCAGACCTAAGACAGGGAAGGTAAGAAAGCTAAGATGGAGGTGGCAAAGGGCATACGTGCAGAGGAGGGGGTTGGATAGCCGTCGCTAGAGAGGTAGCACACAAGCTGAGTGAGAAGAACCACCAGCTAAAGTGTTGAAAGGGAGGGGAGGAAAGACTTGAAGGTATGGTCAAAGCACCAGAACAAAATAACAAATACACCAGAGAAACAAAGCCATAGTATCAACAAAGATACTCTTTTCACCAAACTAGAAAGCAGAGTAATATATCAGCCCTAAAAAGTAAAGTGAACATTTCCATCAGTCCTTTGAATGCCACTTTTTATAAATAGACTGGGACTACATGGTTTCCCTGGTTACATAGGCTTCTTATTGTTCAAGGATATATGATGAAAATATATAGTGGTTCATGATGACTGCATTCAATGAGAGCCACTAAACACTTACACTAAAAAATTTGGAGGAAAGGCTCTAGAGCTTTCCATACAATAAGGATTGTCTGATTTATTTAAACTAATTTATTGTTAGGAGCCCTTTGAAAGCAGGCACTGAAGCCATTGTGTGATGCTGCCCGTTCAACTACATTGTCTGTTCTCATCTTTTTCTCAGTGTCCTTGTATCAGCAAGATTAAATAATACTGACAGTTAAAAAGTCTTGGTTTAACTTGCATAGATATATCTGGAGAGCCATGCCAGACTTGAGTTCATTTAAGATGTTGCTTGACAACCTGATCCTTTGAACTCAATCTGTACTTGATCTTGCACCTCTACGTTGCCATGGCACCTAGATAAAATAGTGCAACTATTTTACCCTAAAGGCACACCAACAACTAACATATTGCAAAGAGGTCTCCTTGGTTGTGCTTTTAGTTCTGAATACTGATGCACAAACTCTCTTCATGCACAAGCATGCACATCATTAAGTTTCCTTTATAAACCTTCAGAATATCCTTTGGGAAAAAAAAAAAAAAGGAAAAAGATATAACTTGAATCTCTAAAACTCCATTAAAATGATTGTTATGATCTCTACCCTGTTAACCTTTATGATCTCATTTTCCACAGTTGTTGTTAAATTGCTTCCTGCAAAGTACCAGAACAGGTGACATTGACAATATGTTCTTCATTTTACCCACAATATCAATGGGTAAAAATGATTCTAATAAGTTTTCATCAATAATTATGTTCCCCTAAGAAAATATTGCACCTACCTTTCTGTAAGATATAAGAATGGTAAAGAGCATACCACTGTCACACAGAATGAAGTGCTCTTTGGAATATCATAAACAAAATACAACATAAAATAAAAATACATGTTATGTGTTAGGAACCTAGGAACATAACATGTATTCTTAATGTAAGCAGGTTTTTTTCACAGAAAAAAAGGGAATTTAAAGTGTAGCAGAAAAACATTTTTCTATGAAAGGCTGGAGCTGCAGGAGGTGATTGAAAGCTTTGCAACGTCATGTGGTACTTGTAAAGTCATGATTGCTCGTTATAGAATATACATTTTAAATTATTTTTCAAATGTTTACCACACTAGTTCAGATTCAAACAGTGAGATATGTATTCATGGTCGCAAACATTTCCCAGCAATCACAATATTTTCAAAGAACTATCTGTAGTGAAGCAGAATATTCATCTGAAGGTGGGCAAGAATGATTATACTACTAGGGGGTCACATTGACTTGGTGAATTTTGGTTTTATTATGAAACATTTGGTTGTGTAATTATAGGGGAAAACAGGATGAAATAAATTTGGTTGGATTTTTTTTTTAATGTTAAATTAAATATTTTGACAAAATTATTTTTCTTTATTGAGCTATTCCTTTCCCTTTTTCTTCCTTTTGCCTTCTCCTTCCTTTTTTTTGTTGAGAGATTTGTTTTCAAGTTTATGCAAATTTGGAATTTTTTTCCTTCTCTTTCCTTTTTTGAGACAAACATGAACACATTTTAATGAACACTTTAATTTTTGGCAAAAAAACCCTATTTTCCATTAGTGGAACAATAAGAACAATTTTGCTGGTAAGTCAGTGTTGTCATCCCCCTGTTTTCTGTAAGGCACTGCTCTTGTGTATTCCCTGAAAGCATTATTGCAAGTTAAAAGGAAGGATGTACGTCTGGTGCCTACAATCAGGGATATAAATCCATATATCAACTCATAAGTAGAAGGGCATCATTTTTCAAATACTAAGTACTCCCAGCTATCTGTGACTTAACTCTGAGAGCTAGATACCATATGTTTTCCTACCAGATATAACATTTTTTTGTGATGCAACATTGCTTAACAAGACATTTCTCAGCCAGTTTAGATTTTTCTTCTCCAAGGAATACAAAGTTTTGTCTCAACTAAAGGGTGAGGGTTTTTTTCTGTGATATTTATTACTGATCTGTAAGTATTCCTTGCCCTCTGCCCCTCTCTTTTAGAAGCATATTGTGGAGCCTGCTCTTTTTTTAAAAGTCTTTGAAGCATACATTATTTCAGTGTTCAAGACATGTTATTGTTTCAGTCAACATTTCAGTAGGGCACTCAGTTACTGCCAGAGCACAGATAGGTCCCATTCCACTCAGTGTTAGATAACAGATTCTTGAACGAGATTACACAAGCAGAGCAAAACCATATAGCTAAGAAATCAGTCTCTATCATATGTAGTACTTTTACCACATCCATATCTTTGAATTTATAGGGTGTGCAATGGCCTCTCACATAAAAGGTACAAGATAACAAAAAACTGTATTCTTCATCCTGGAAAAGTTCATCAGATATAGTGCTGATTCCTAATGATGAGAAACAAGGGACCATAGGAGAAGTTTTTTATTAGTTTTCTGATGTTTTTTCCCTGTGTTGAAATGCAAGTCTTTTGGCTGTAATACTGAAACAATAAAGATGAATTTCCTAATTGAACCGTAACTATTCTGCGTTACTATGGTACATCTAATCTTGTAAAGAACTTCTGAAATTCGATTGTTTATCAGTCTGTGTGAGTTCCTTGCATCCGTTTCATTCTAGTTTTCATTTTTTGACTGTTGATACCGTTTAAAAGAGTTTATTATGTGTAACCTACTGCCCACATCAATACTGATATGCTTGGCATTAATCTTCCTTGTTGTGTTGCAAGAGCTCTGACTGTCCTGCCTCCTCACCACAAGCTTGTTTACCATCGATCAAGCCATCATGACATACCACTTATATTTTTCCATTAATTCAGACATGGTGCACAAGATCCCCTTCTTATAAATTCAGCAGTAGGAACTCTGGAACAGCCAACTCCAGAGCCAGGGTTTCCCCAAAAGGAGAGATCCTTACCCAACCCAGCCAAAAAGGCTTAAAAAAGAAATAAACAAGATGAAGTTGTTGGTTTAGGTTTTTTTTTATTTGTATTTATTTCTTTTTTAATAAAAAACCTGCCGGCCCTGTTCTATCTGGGACAATCGGAATTGCCATCTCTGTCATGTGGATAATCAGTAACTTGAGGTGGGGCCATTTCTTCAGCCTGGAGGTCAATCTTGTGGCTTCTAGTCCTTTCAACCACCACCCACTTCCCCTGCCATTCCTACTTCTTTTTTTTTTTCCCAGGAGTAGAACAGTTTTGGACGCATTCCCCAACAGAGCTGTATTTCTGTGGCGGCTTTGCTGCCCCCTGCCACCCCAGTACCGGAGCAGGCAGCTCCAGGGATCTCTGGCCCATTCCCCTTCCCAAGCTTTTGGCTTTATCTGTGTCACCCTCACATGGTTCAAGTGAGACCCCACGTGACGGAGCAGAGGAATGGGAGGGAGGGAAGGGAAGGAGAAGGCGGCTTTGAAGGTAACTGGATTTTTCTGCTTTGCCCTACCAACTGCTTGTAAAAGATATCGGCTGATGCCTCTGACCCTCTCCCGTGCCCGTGCCTGTCTGCCACGTCCTCAGTGGCGGAGGAATACTTTGCAAAAGAACTTTCATTGGCTATGTATTGCCTACAGACTGGAGAGAGACCAAAATATTTCTCACTGGCAGGGTCTTAAAGTACTGGAGGTTGGAGTTTTCCCATCACAAAGAGCAGGCCAGCAGAAGGTAGCCAAATTGCATTATTTCTTGTAATCACATGCCAAGAACTGGTGACTCCGAAGTGCCATGTTATACCAAGCAGACCTGGTATATATTCTAGAGGGTATTTGCGTTGCTTTATGAAACTTTGACCCTATGTTTGAAGGGAGGTCAACCAAGTTAACCAAAGTACGAAAGAAACCTGAAAATTAGGACAGAAAAACATACGAAGTGGCTTAAATATAACCAAGGAAGAAAGAAAGGGTACTTGCTGAGGAAGACAGCAAAATGCTTCCTGAAACATAAGAGTTTAAAAAGCCAGCTGTAATTTCTTCCCAAAGGAACAAAATTAATTCAGATAGTACGGGACACAACCCCAGGCCCGTGGTGGGTCAGGAACCCCATACAGCAGCTAAAGGTTGTGTTTAACTCCTCTTTCCTCGAAAGGACAGTGTGGAATGGAATCTGTGAAAATGAGAACTTCAGTTACTAGTTGTTTCTTATTTCAGTAGGATGGTCTCAGCTCATTACACTGGGACAACTGTGTTGTGACAGTCATAATTGCACTGGTGGTAAGCTTAACATGGGGGGAAACTGGATTTTCTGATAAAAGATGCCAGACAGAGAAGAATCATTTTCCAGCTGTCTGAGGGGAGACCATTACCTATCAAATGCAAATTTTATTCTAGTTTTGATCTCAGTGGGAACAACGTACTTGTATGACAAACTGAGGAAGCAGCAAGCAAAGAGAATTTAACACATACAGAATATTAAGACACTTTATTTCAAATAAATGGAGGCATGGAGCTTTATCTTTCAGTTGCATGGTTTGTCACTGGAAGTGCTCAAACTAAACAACTGAGTGCACAATAGCTACTATGAATTTGTATGCACAAGGTGCTAGTTTGCATATAAAATCAGAGCAAAATGAGAAGAGTTTAAAAAACCAGACTCTTGAATGGTAGCCTAGAAATGGATGGCAGACTGCAGATGGAAGACTATGCTGAAACAGAATGCTTGGATATTACCAGTGTTTCCAATACTTTTGTCCTATTTAAACACCTGTGTCATCTGTTTGCTGAACAGCAGGAGATGCCTGTGATGTTGCAGTTCAGATTTCCAGCGGATACAAAAACTCCTGAAATGTAAGATGAGTCTAAGTGAGCTAGAGCTTGATTATATTCACAGAATAATTAACTGTATTTACCCACATACATACTTCTGAAATGATACTGCCAGTCAGCAAGCAAACAAACCCTCAGTCAGGGATCGCAGCCTACCAGATCCTGCTGCCTCTGGAGCTGAAGCTAACCAGAGGTCACTGCAGAGACATGACTTTTCTGCTTTGCCACATTTCCTTCTCACTGCAAAATCAGTTGCTTTTTTTACAAAAAAGCTTATAAGAATCTCCAAATGAGAACACAGATCTTTCTAACAGTGAAGATTGTTTGAATGATAAAAAAAAATAATTGGTCGATTGTGGTGTTGCCTGCCATAGTTCTAGCTGGCAAGGAGATGGTCTGACATCAGGAGTTAGTATCTGCTATGAAGAATGTTTGCATTAATGCCATGGTGGCTCCATGTCTGTCTATCACTCCATTATTAAAAAAAGTAAGTGACGAAAACCTGGGTTTAGTATTGCTCAAAATAAAACTTAACATATTTTCATTTCCCTCCAGTAGATATTATATTCTGTATGCAAAATGTGGGGTTTCTTGAGGGGTTGTTTGTTTGGTTGTTGTTGTTGTTTTTTCAGTCAAGAGAGCACCCATCTGCAATGAATATGATTTTTGCCTGTGTGCTTGGATTGCAAATTACAAAACTCAGATTTTGAGATGTCTGACAGCTTTTCCATACCATCCGAAGCTCTGCCTCCTTGCTTATCTCACATAGCAAATTAATACAGAATCCTTTAACAGATGTATGTAACTCAAATAACTTTGATGTGAGAATCTTCCTTTAATTATGTCAGATATATCCCATATTCCCAAACTAGGTGGTAGGATGCAGTATGCTAACTTACAATAAAAGCTCAAAGAATGCTTCTGATGAATTAATATCAACTGCAGATTTGTGTAACTTAATTTAAAAACACTGATTAAATCTTTATTATGAATTGTTAAATAGATATCAAAGTTGGTGTGCATGGATATGCGCATCTAATCATGGTAATACAATATACAATATAATCTTTACAAGATGGAAAATGTGTTCCAGAATCCTGTAGCCTTTTGGAGCCAGATACAGTAAAAATTCAAGAAAGAGGTTGTTGTACTACACTTTTAGCTCTCACTTTTCACTGGTCTTTCTTGTTATCTATACTTATCTAATATTTTTTCTAGTATAGCATCTCTGGTTTTGTCTTTACAGAATTCAAAGAAAGTTATAAGGAAGTTGTCTTATTTGAAGGATAATATTAATATAAAACTGTATGTACCGTATTGACTGTCCTGCTTTAATTTTGAGTTATTCTTTTGGCAATATTTCTATACATTTTGGAATGGTAACAAGAAGTGAAAATTCCATTCAAAAATCAGTTTTAATTTTGGTAATTTTACAGAACACAAAGTCAGTCATACAGCTCAAGAAACAACAGCTGTACCAAGGCAACTATGTAGTGATGGACTTTTCCTGTTTGACATGTTTCCCTGTTAAAGAAAGAGGACCTCAGAGAGATTTAGGCACTGAAAAGTCAGTTAATTTCAATCTAATCGTAATTTCATCAATTTCACTCAATAGAACTTTAGCATCTAAATGCTAAAGATGATGTGGGTCAAAAAGACTCAACATATTTAACATCTACATTCGGCCACACAGATTAACACCCATAAAATATCTCTGGGATAAACCTACTCAGCTGCAAAGGAGTCATAATTTTGCTTTATGACATTACTATGGAAGTTGCTTAGCTTAATTAAACAGGAAACTTCATGAAGTCATAGAATTTTATTTTGATCATATATGATTTAATGATGTTATCACAGAATCACAGAATGGTTGAGGTGGGAAGGGACCTCCAGAGATCATCTGGTGTCCCCCCCCCCCCGCTCAAGCAGGGCCACCTAGAGCCAGTTGCCCAGGACCAGGATCAGACAGCATTTGAGTATCTCCAAGGATGGAGACTCCACAACCTCCCTGGGCAACCTGTGCCTGTGCTCAGTCACCCTCACAGCAAAAAAAGTGGTTCTTGATGCTCAGATGGAGCCTCCTGTGTTTCAGTTTGTGCCCATATACCACACATATACCCACAATTATTATTCTTAGATTTATGCCTCTTGCTACCTGTCTTGTTTGGTGTATCTCTGTAATTGATACAATTGTCTTAACTGGTTATTTTAGAGTTTTTGTTATGGCAAGTATAAATGAAAACCAGTTCTGATTTTATTCTTATATGCTTAATGTTTCCCATTTTCTCTAAGTAATTTTTCCCAGTGTAATATTAATTCTGATTCCACAGATGTGCTCTGGAATTTGAGTTATTTTCACCCAAATGAAAAAGATATATGCTTCTACTCTAGAATTCAGTTTGCCTAAATAGGTGCCAGCTGAAATAATGCATCACCTCTACTCTAGGACCTCCGATTCCTGGATAAGAAAGAACAATTCAAGCTGGGTTGTTTAATGCAGCTTCTGTATTCCCTGTATAGATAGTGGAATAAGACTCAGCTGCCTCTAAAGGACTGCACATAAATTCTTTCCCTTCCTTGAGATACCAAAACTGTAAAATTTTGTTTACCACAAGATCCAATCTTTGTATACTTTTTGCTTCTTGTTCATGTAACTATAACAGTTTGATTCCTGATAGGAAATAACCATAGCTATTTTTTCTGCATCTTGCCATGTCCTGACCTCTATAGGCGTTTGTACCTCTGTTTATCATAATGGTTCCTGCGTTTACTATCTTTTGTCCATAATGGATTTTGTCCATGATGGAACCAACTGTTGGTTGAAACATGCACAGCTGATTTTCCATACAGTGTCAATTTATACTTACATCTTTTTCATAAGCATCACTCATCCCAGGGATTAATTTGTATATTGCACTTAATGACATTAAGATGTTTGTTCTAAATTTGCCCTTCAGATTTCTCTTCTACTTTTCATTGGTCATGTATTTAGAAGGAAGAACTGTAGCACATAGTAAATAGCAACAGCTGCAATGGCAACAGCGGCAACAACAATGCAATTTTACTAGCCATGCCTATAATAATATATAAGCTTGACACAGATGTGTTACTTGCAAAGTGCCAGCTGTTGCCACTTCTTTTCTTGTTGACTATAAGCAAATGAAAAAGAAATAAAACAGATTATTTCTTTGACACACCACTTAGTTCATAGATATTTCAGCAAACGTAAGGGCACATTTCATAGCTGAGTATATTTTACCCTTGGATACATTCAATTTGTATTCATTTTAGAATTTACTCTGTTAATTAGAAAATAAGATTAATAAGCAGTCTTTGCTAATGTATGCAATGGACTATAAGCTTCAGTTGATGTTTTTTCCCAAAGAGGCATTACAGTTTAGTTCATACAAATCATAGTAAGCAGTATATCCTATCTTTCAAAGCTGGTCTTTATCTCTATGTTGCTTTATAATCTGTGAATCATTTCTAAAATCCCTGCCAGAAAAGCCAACAAAACCCCAGCAAACCCTACCCTACACAAAATGATACATTGCAATTTCAAACACTTTTATAGAAGAATTGATTTTCAAGGAATCCTTTGTAGATGTAAAATGCGATAGCTTAGAAACACACAGAGAATACTATAGCTTGTGAAAAGACCCTTATTTGTTAAGAAAATGTAGTGTTAACTACTTGGTATCAGTGGGCAGTCTATTTTTCTAGTTTCCAGGGCATTAGGCTGACCCTTGGTGTGTGCTCCAACCCAGCCTACATCATTTTTGAGAATCATGATGATGGTCCAGAAGGGCAAGGTCCTCTCTGCAGTTGAGCAAGATCACAGCACCCAAACTCTGGCTGACAAGAAAAAAGGTCAGCCAGTGTCATCTTCTTTGTGGTCACCCAGAGCAGGGGTTCATTGCAGTGCGGTGTCAAGGTGGCCTCTAGATAGGTGGTTAGTGAAGAGATTCTTCCTCGCTTGGACAGGTTTCCTGATCACATTACTCAGATATGAAAAGAGGCTACTAAGGTCAAACATTTCTTGATGCTGGAAGGTGAAGCATCCACTACACCCTATATCCCTAATCATTTTACTACTGGCTTACTGAACTAATTACTCTTCTTTCTGTATTGACCTTTCCCCCACTGAAATTTGGAGGAAATACTCCAAGATGATGCAGAATACCCAGATGCTCTTAACATATAATCTGTGTCCAAGGATATTAATACATCCAGAGCTTCTCTGCCAAGATCTCATCTCCTCACCTCCAGTGCAGCTGCAGGAGAAAGAATAAAATGTCATTATCCACCCTCTTACTTTTGCTGTGGACAGAAGGGACAGGTCAGATTTTAGGTAGACCTGGAATCTTCTCACATGTCAGTCATAGTTCAGTCACTTTAGTTTATCATGACGTTATCTTAGGCTGCCGCTGTTGGAAAAAAATTACAACTTATCTAGATCTTTAAAAATACATAGCTAGAAAAGAGCTCAGAAGATCATCAGCTCCCTCTGCTACTTGTGAAATATCTAAAGATTTCCTCTGACATTTTTTTAAAACTGAAAAGAATTATCTAAACCTATCCTTTCCCACCAAACATGTTGATTTCAATATACATATATCATTCAGTTCTTTTGAAAAATGGAAATATCCACAAACAGACACTTAAATATAGGTGTCATAGATAATATGAATCCCAACACGCAGGTCAGCTGCTTCAGAAAATAAAATATGTACAGATATGTCCTTTTGTACTTTCCCTCAAAACTTTGGAAAATTTATTGCTGTTGAGAGATTGTCTAAAGGGCATCTCAAGAACTATGAATATTGCACGATTCAGGATTAAAGTTTAGGTGAATTTTTCAATTTTAAAAGGTTGTAGTAATTTTTTGAATGGTTGCAATACATAGCTTGCACAAAATTATGGAAACTGTAGGATTTTAGCTGCAGAAGACGCATGAGCTTTTTATTTAAAAACTTATTTGAAGGGGAAAAGTCTGTAGGAGTCTTAAGAAAATATATTCAGCCAAAAAATTATTTTCTACATCACTCAGATTCACCTTTGATCCTTTAAATGCTTTGATATCATGGACTTAACTCAATTAAGGAAATTAACATTAGTGACAACAAAGTCAAACAAATATTTATGTAATAGATGGCATTCGACACATAATTTAGCTCCTGTAATTGGTACATCCTATATTTCATATTAATAAATACAAGGAATATTGAAGGCAAGGGAAAAATTCTGTCTAAGGCAACAGAATTAATAATTAAATTAAACTCAGAAATAGTTTTAGTTGCCCATTCACCCATTCTTTAGTCTGTTTATTGTGTTTTTTCACCAATAATAAAAACAGTATTAATTCCTGTACTTTTCTGTACAAACTGTTGATGTGAAATATAAGCTCAGAAATGTATGATCATATTTTCAGAAATTCAGGCAATGATCCAACTATACTTATATGTCCCTTTTAAAGAAAACACTGTCCATTTTTTGAAGGCATGAAAATCTACATGCATTTTGTTCCCTTAAGTATAGCCACAACTTCATGTGTAAAAATAGATTATGTTACAAATATGTCATAGTTCTTTATTACAGTGTAACATCTTACTGCTTTATATAATTACAGATTATAAAACTGTTATATTAGAAATTAAATATTAATGCACAATGCGCTTTCAAAACACAAGCCTCAAAATGCAGTTCATATTTCACTTTTAGAGCCTAGCTGAAAATCCTCATGACTTTTCAAAATAAATCTGAACAGCTACTAGACATTTTTGTTTATGTCTAAAGGCTATCCACATTAGTCCGTGCTGACATAACAGTTAACAGACAGATTTTGCAATATAGTTTTGAAGCATCCAAAACCATTGTGATATGGCTTAACCCTCTGCAGTGCTATGTCGCTGGGAATATTTAATGAACCAGGACAAGGAGCTTTTTAATTGTGGTCTAACCTTCCACAGATTTCAGTGGGAGCTTATAAAAGTGATCGGTTAGAAGAGGTGTTATGCAATGTTTAAAGCTTTATTTGTGCGTTTGATTGCAATGTGGTTACATGGTCATTTAAATAAAAACTTTCAATTTTGTATTGCAACACCATCCATTTTAAACCAGCTAACTGGAATATTACCTAGTTTACCTAGCAGTTGAGACACATGAAGTTACTAAATCAGGTTTTCACACTTATGAGTGATAATCAAATTATGCCCCGAACTTTGATTGATTAATTGTTTTTAAGAACCTTTATTTGCAGTAGGCACCGTCATAGTAACTTTTGCTTCATTTCCCTTTTCTTCTTATACTCCCTTAATTGTTTGCATCAACTAACTTTTTTTAACAGAGGTCTTCTCTTGTTTCCTGCTGGATTGCCTTCCTTACAACAGGGAACATCCCTACAACATCCCCACCTCCTTCCTCTTCTCAGCTGCCAAATCAGCCAGGGAGCTATAAATCGTCACCAGGGTAAACCCCAAAGTTCTCACAAAAGCAAACTTTCAGAAAAAAGTGTGGATTTATTGAGCTCAAAATGTTAAAAAAGAAGGAAAAAAGGTCTTGGGTTCAGAGAACTTTCGCTAGCTTTAAGACAGAGCTACAAAAGAGTCTCACTCGCTGGGACTACTGGCACTCCTGGCTGGGAGGAGTGGGGTGGGGAGCCCCTGGCAGCTGCTAAGTGACATTGAATGGTCTTGTCAAGTCTACAAGTAGAATTAGTGGAAAACAACATCAGTTTTAGAGGATGGCTTTAGGGGTATCAAGAAAGCTTCTCGCTTGCTAGGAATTTGTGAATGTTTCCTAAACATGGAGCTGGGTGGATGATGTTTTTTTCCATGTATCTTGTATTACGTGGATAACCCTACCTCAGTCATTCTCACTTCAGACTTTCAGTTTTCTTCCCCAACATCCTGCCTGAAAATATACTTAAAAATTGTAAGCTATTTTCTGTTTGAATATTTCACATGGCCTCATGAATGGTCTAATGTAAGTTAGACCTAGTCTAATTGACCTGATCTGTATGTTTAATATCCAGCTGGCATATTCCAGATGTTTTCCTATCTATCTCTTACAGTGGGTACAAGATAAAACTAATACTCTCTGATTTATTTCTTCTCTGTTTCTAAATTATGTTGGTTTTACTCGAAAATTATGTTTGTAAAAGAAGACACTCAGACTATTGAGCTCTCGTGCAGGTTTTAGGAGGAGCCTAGAGAATGGACATCTACTTAATCATCACCTTTAATCAGTGTCAGTGTCTGGTCAGGTGAACATTGTTTTTACTGCAGTGATGGACCCACTTTATTTGTCTTTCACAAATAGGCTATGAAGAACATTATCAGGTATCCATTTTTCCAGATGTTAATGGTCAGTATCACCACAAGCCATGCAGTTACAGAGGATTAAACTCCCATTCCCGATTATTTAAAAAAATCAGCAAGCCCACAATAGCTTGCTGAATGGCCATGCTTGAAAATTAACATCTTTTATAAAAGCTCTGATATTAGTGCTGTGAAAACAGAGGTTTAAGTTACTAGATAACTGCCTGAACCTACACAGGAATGTGCTGATTATTTTCAGTGTTTATGAGCCACAGACAAAAGAGCCCAATCCTTACAATGTGATCCTCCTTTCTGGAGATTATGCATACATGTAGTGTCATCTGAAGAAGCAACCTTCTTTCTCTCTGGTTTGACAAGATTTTTATTTTTTTCTAAAACCACATCTCTGGGGAAGAACAACCAATCTGGGACATTATGAAGAGTAAAATGAGCTCTCTTCCCTTCTTCCATTGACAGGAAAAAGGGAAAAAAAAAACAGAAACCAGGACTATGCCACTCGTTCCTCCATCATCTATCTGTGTGACAGCAACAGGAGAGATCCTTAACTACCTTAACTACTAATTACAAAGACTCTGCAAAAGCAGAGAGAGGACTGAGGCACAGACTAGCATCCCAGCCTTAGGAATGATGTTAAAGAATCCCAGACACTATGTGAGAAACAGAGTTAAAGGAGGAACAGAATTACTGGGTTCACGCTGGAAAGAACAATATTGATTCTGAGATTTATGGGCAGAATTAACTGTTGGGCAAGGAATGAACAGATGTGGGTTTGTTAAAGATATCTGTCTCTCTTTTGCTCACACACACATACATACTTTTTTAATTTAGGTACCAATTATTTCTATTTCATATTGCTGTTTGTTTTGCTCTTGCCCCAGCAGATGTTTAAAATTATGAAACATGGGAATTTGATCTTCTTTTTAGATGAGCTCACTGAATCTTAATGTCTCATATTTTCATGTGATTACAGAATAGTTCTGATGGAAGAGAATTCATCTCTGGGAAAGATATAAAAACCACAAAACACATTACCTTTCTTTATATAACAGAAAATCACTGCATATACATTTATATGTATAAAGTGTTGCTGCTGGAGGCATTTAAAATTATCATTTGTTCTTCTCTTTAATTTCATAAAATTCTTCCCATGCCAATATGTTATAGGCTTGTACGTAGAAGCTGGCAATGAAGGCTTGACTTGGTCCACCATGAGGCAGTATGCTCTAGTGAGTGTACATGTTCTTGAGAATCAATAAATGTCAAGACTGTTAACTATTTCACTGTTCATCAAAGCATGTCAGAAAAGAGAGAGTTTGTTCTCTGAAGAGGTGCTCAATCAACTGTGAGTGACAGCTCCTTTTTGTGCCATGAATTTATGGATTTGGGAAGTGTACTTTATTTACTTTTTTTTCCACAGCGCAGGAGCCCAGCAGCACTCTGCAAGGCATCTGGCAGGATATGCCTCTGTTGTAATGAGGGCAGGTTTCAGACACCTTCGCTCAAGCTGTTGCCCACTTGAGTTTGAACACAGACATGTGCTGCCCCTGAGGAGACACACATCTGGAGCCAGACAGCTGTTCATCTGTGGTAGCTCACAGCTGGCTGGAGTACCCTTGCAGTTTTGGACATAACTATATCTCTTTCAGGGGAAGCCCTGCCAGGTGGAAAGCTTAATAAGGCAGTTTTCTGGTATCAGTGTCAGGTATTTCAACTTAGAACAAGTCAAGGCTGAAGAGCCAAGACAGGGCATACAAACATGTTTCAGATACTGCTGCAATCCTCAGCCAGCCATTTCTGATAAGAGTGGTCTATGAATGATAATTGTCTGTTGCCCTCATTTAATAACTGTGCTAAACCAAAGTGCTAAGGTCTGAAAAATACGATGGCTAAGTAGTTTGAAAATGTGACTCACATAGTTGGAGAACAATGTAATGAGTAAGTTGTTGCAGTTTGTCTAAGGACTAGCAAAACTTTACACAAGATTCCTATGATGCTTTATGCAGAAAAACGTTCAAATGTGTCATTAAAAGATGCATAATGTGTACTGAATAGTGATACTAATGACTTCTGCTTATGCACATACTCAGCATAAACCAGCATAATTGACTAATTAGAAAATGCATTTTGGAAGATGACAACCAATGGGAAATGAATAGCGTACTGCATAAGGAACTGCCTACTTGCGTGAAGAGGAATTGTAGTTTTGGTTCTTTATATTGGACTGCTGACTAAGGAGATGCAATTTCGTGCTGTTTGATCACAATGCTATGTATAGGTTTGTTAACCACCATAAGTGCCCCCAGATAAAGAAATCTGGCTGACAAAAGCAATATCAAGCTGGTCAAGCACTAAATGAATGTGTTCCCTTAAGAAGATAGAGTTAGATGTAAACTCTGGACCAGACAGCTGTGGCCAGTGGAAAAGCATCTGCACCTGATATGACATGAGTAGGGCAGAGCTGAAATGTCCTGGAGAGCTGATAGTGGCCAGTGGGGCAGAGCAGCCACTAGCTGGTAGGAGAAGGGGGCCCTGTAAGGACTGACCAATAATAACAATTTACATACGGTCTCTTTTTTTTGTTCTTAAATGTTTTGATACTTCACTGGCCTTTCCTTTTCTCCTGAGCAAACAACACATCCTTATACCACATGAGCTGTACCCACAGATGACCTCACGTGCTGACCCTCTGGAGCAGAAGGAGTAAAGTCATTCTGCCCCCATCCATACTCCTACAAGTGCCCCGTTCTTCCTTCCAGCATCATATCAGGAAACTGCATCATTCAGTTTTAAACAGGCCAAATGCTCACACTTCTCTTTGGAGGGTGCTGCACAGCTTTCTATAAGCTTTACCTGGGAGCTTTCACAGTGGCCAGCATTCCCATTATGTCTTTTCTATGCCTGCCCCCACAATGGTTCCTGCGACACACCTTTTGCATAGTACCACCCAGGCAAAACAACCCCCTTATGCAATTGAAAGTACTGTTTCATCTTCAGTTTTTTTCTTTGCCAGGAGCCATGAGAGAATATTAGGAACAGGTGGCGGTAGCCAAAGTCCTAGATTTTGCTTTATTATTTGTGTGCATTTACAGCCTTCCTATGTGACAGTCTCATTTAGTCGGTGCTACAGGCAATCTCAGTCTGTACCTAAAAATATCTTTAACAGCTGCATGCAGGGAACAATGACGGGGGAAGGAAAAGAAGCATACAAAAGCAAAAGGCAACTTAGAAAGGAATTGGAGCCAGAGGAATTCAAGACTGGAGTTCTTTTATTACCTAAAAGGACACTTATTTTGAGGAGCATGCAGAGTTTGCTTTTACTGATTCTTTTTTTGTTGATATTTTTTCCGTTGCCATTGTTTGCTTAAAATAATTTCTCAGGAGATACCTGGTGGCTGCAGGCAGCAAATTTTAGCAAAGTAGCTCTGAAAATGAAAAATTGGATTATTCTCTGCAGAAGACAACTACTTTATAAAAGCACAAAGAAATATCTGTGAATCTTGGCATTATATATTGGGATGTGTGACAAGTTCCTATAAACTCACAGACACAAGCAAGAAATAATGCAAAGAAAATATTTTTCTCTCTCTTCAAACCTTCAGCTGGAAAGTCTGGGGGGTAATATCTTTTATATCTTTTTCTGGTACTCACTAGAACATTCACATATTAATGTTCTTTTCTGTCCTTTCTTCCCAAAATCCTTGTAGCACTTATTATCTCACAAACTTTGCCTTATCCCCTTCCTTCTGCCGTGTCACCACTGCAAAAATTGCTGAGAAAAATCATTCTCTCTTTGCAATCCCAAAGTGGAGACCTTAAACTGGCAAGCAGAAACCAATTTATAACCCTTTACAAACTATTCCTCCCTCTGTTTCCTTCCTTTTCCTTAGGTTTTCAGCTTCCTTATAAGTGTTTTGGCTGAGTGATTGGACAGAAAGTGCAGTATAGACCACTTTGTCACTGGACACCCCATCAGGGCTGCCTGTTTCAGATACTTGTCTAAATCCTGATTAATTTCTTCTTTCCCGCTGCCCACCCTGCAGCTTTGAGGTCATAATAGGAACAGGTTTCAGGATGTCCTAGTTTCCTGACAGATAAAATTAAGTATTTTCTTCATCCCAGAACAGTGTAGGATGGTGAGTAGGTTATAAGATTCATGTTGTCTCCACCTGCAAGGTGTTTTTACTTATTCAACGTACTGACTCGCTTTCAACTCTAACTGGAAATGTATTAGAAAGAAAGACCTACTCAGGGATGTAGAAAATAATGTGATGTTCCTCATATCCAGTATAAGAAAAATTATTTCATAGTATCCAATGTACAAACAGATGACCACCGTTTTCCCAGTCTTTTTAGTCTCACATTGCAAGAGAAGAATAGCAGAAATCTGTGCAGTGTGTCCCTGATATCAGTGCAAGAGTGCCCACACATGCCCACACATTTTTCTCATCTTTTCCATGTATATCTTGTCTGAATTATAAGAGGTTTTTGCTTTCTCTGTCACTCAATTTATTCTGAACAAATAGTTGTCTACCCTGTCATAAAATCCTCCAGTAACTGGGATTCTACAACATGCTTAAGTACTCTTTTCTGGTGCATACTTCACTAAATATTCTTAACTTAAATAATTTGCCTCTAATTCCAAACAGAATAAAAAATAAAACAAAACACCCATACAGACTCCATCGCTTCCAAGTCATTTTTATTTAACTCATCTCTGGCAAGATTCTTCTAACCTACATTTAGATGTCCATAATATAAATATCTAAAGCTGAGCTGACTCTCAGTGGTTCCTTCTACAGTCAATGGAGAAAAGGAGGCACTTCTAGACTTCTATTCATCTGATCCATTTTAGCTAATTAGTAAGATTAATCATGACCTGGAAGTTCCTACTTTACTCACTTAGCTAGACAGGGACCTTAAGGAAATTAAGACACAGAGCCAGAGTTTTACATTTACTCTGGTAAGTCGCACCTAGAAGAGAACACAAGAACAATACTACTACTAAAGCCTTATGAATTATTTCTGAATTAAAGCGAATCTTACCTATGGTGCCCAGAATCAGCCAATAGCATCATAACAGCTGCTCAAACACCCGAGATTATTCTGATATCTCACAGTCAGTTCAAGAATGAAAAAAAAAAAAGAAAATGTGAAGAGGAGCAAAAAATAAATGAGCATAAATTAAAGCTGCCCAAGGGTTCTTTACAAATACATCAAGACAACAGATATTATGAGACCAGAGAGTAGATGTATTAAAAAGTGAAAAGGTGAATCAAAATATTCATGATTCATATAATAAATGCAACAATAAACTCCTTTTAAATAACCTAAGATTTAATTAAAAACTGAACTAAATTAAACTAAAGGGCTTCTAGCTGTTGTAATAAATGTGAAGGAAACTTTCCAAACATGAACAGAATATTTTCAGAGACACAACATTGATGAGAGTGCCTCTGAAGTGAATGCCTACCCCCTTTGATTTACCCTTGGCCTCTACTCATCTCACTGCACAGCAGTACCACATGGAGTTCAAGCCATCAGAAAATAATATGAAGACTTCAATCAAGTCACCCCTTGGGGAAGATTCAAGCCAATGACTGAAAGAAATAAGGAAAAAGAAAAGACTTACTTCTAAGTTTCCATTTCATGCTAAGATAAATTTGCTCACAAATTTGCAAGAACACAAAGCAAAGCTAAAAGAAAGTTATAGTTGTTAGTCATGAAGTCAAGCATTCAAGTTTTTCCTTTCTTATGTGAGAATTCCTAGTTTTTATACCTATTTTTTAGTTTTTCAAATTCCTGTTTTTCCCAGAAGACTGCCTTATTCAATACAAAAGAGACAAGTTACACACAGAATTAGCAAATTTTCAACATTTTTCTTTTAACTGAGTTGCTGAAAGTGTGATTCACTGAATTCGACAGCTGCAGTGATAAGAAGTCTGGTAAAGATCTCATGATCTCATAATGCAGTGAACCATGCATGAAGACAAAAATCAGCAGTCTTCAAACAAGGTGAGAACAATAGAAAAGTAGATGTTAGGGATACAGGAATGACTAAGTTTGGTTTTTTGCTCATGCTTTTCTGGTAAAGCACCAGAAAGCAGAAAAATTACTACGTTCTTTGAAAGGCAATGAGGTCTTCAAAGATGCAACCTGCTCTCTAGTTCACAAAAATGCAGTAAGTTCTTACAGACAGACTGGAGTTCACCATCGTGGGGCTGTGAGGGCTGGTGGC
This sequence comes from Calonectris borealis, assembly GCF_964195595.1. Classification (NCBI taxonomy): domain Eukaryota; kingdom Metazoa; phylum Chordata; class Aves; order Procellariiformes; family Procellariidae; genus Calonectris; species Calonectris borealis. The sequence continues at coordinate 140,325,439 of NC_134312.1, read as the reverse complement.
CCCATGGGAGGGAGCCAAGAGTGACCATGGGGTCAGCAGGGCCATGCCCTCCCGAGTCAGGGCCCTATCCCACAGCACCCAGTGAGGGAGCAGGGCCAGGTTGGGGACAGTGACTGGGACCAGCTCACAACTTCCTGGCAAGACCACAGTGATGGGGAGGACCAAGATCTGGTCAAGAGCCAGCCTGAAGGTCTGATCCAGAGCATGGGCAGCCAGGTGAGCCCTGGGTTCGTGGGAAGGGTGCACACAAGCCCCTGGCACATAAGCCATCAATTTTTCACTGGTTTGACATAGCTAGTTGAGTCAACAAAATACTTCAGTATTACTGTAAGAGATCCTGGCTGCCACCATCTTGATTTTCAATCATAGAATCATAGAATACCAGGTTGGAAGGGACCTCAAGGATCATCTGGTCCAACCTTTCTTGGCAAAAGCACAGTCTAGACAAGATGATCCAGCACCCTGTCCAGCCGAATCTTACAAGTGTCCAATGTTGGGGAATCCACCACTTCCCTAGGGAGATTATTCCAATGGCTGATTGTTCTTATTGGGAAAAATTTTCCTCTTGTGTCCAATCAGAATGTCCCCAGGAGTAACTTGTACCCATTACCCTCCTCTTTTCCATGTGACTCCTTGTAAAAAGGGAGTCCTCATCTTCTTTGTAGCTGCCCTTTAAATACTGGAACATGGTGATAAGGTCTCCCCTAAGCCTTCTTTTCTCAAGGCCGAACAAGCCCAGTTCTCTCAGCCTTTCCTCATATGGCAGGCTTCCCAGTCCTTTGACCGTCTTTGTGGCCCTTCTCTGGACCCTCTCCAGCCTGTCCACATCTTGGGGGGGACCAAAGGTGAACACAGGATTCCAGGTATGGCCTGACAAGAGCTGAGTAGAGTTGGATAATGACTTCTTTATCTCTGCTGGTGATGCTTTTGTTGATGCAACCCAGCATCCTGTTGGTTTTCTTTGCCGCAGCAGCACACTGTTCACTCATATTGACCTGCTTGTCCACCAGGATCCCCAGGTCCCTTTCCACAGAGCTGCTCCCCAGCCAGGTAAATCCCAGCCTGTGCTGCACTCCTGGCTTATGTTTTCCCAGGTGCAAGTCCTTACATTTGTCTTTGTTAAACTCCATAAGGTTCTTGTTATCCCACTTTTTCAGCCTACCCAAGTCTTCCTGCAGGGTGGCTCTCTCTTCCGAAGTCTCCACTTTCCCACTCGGTTTGGTATCATCAGCAAACTTCATCAGGGTTGATCCCACCATCCAGAAGACATTAAACAACATTGGGCCCAATATCAATCCCTGGGGACCCCACTTGTGACAGGTTGCCAGTTTGAAAAGGAGCTATTTACCACCACCCTCTGGGTGCGGCCTGTCAGCCAGTTCCCCACCCACCACACAGACCACTTGCCTAGGCTATAATGCACCAGTTTCTCTAGGAGGAGGCTGTGGGAAACCGCATCGAAAGCCCTGAAGAAATCCAGGCAGACAATGTCCACCGCTCACCCCACATCAACAGAGCAGGTTACTTTGCCATAGAAGGCGATCAGGTTTGTCAAACACGATTTGCCCTTGGTAAATCCATGCTGGCTTTTCCCAATCACATGCTTCATTTGACTTGTGATAGCCCCCAGGAGGATTTGTTCCATAACTTTCCCAGGGACTGAAGTAAGACTGGTGGCCCTATAATTTCTTTGTAGATGGGGGTGACATTAGCCTTCTTCCAATCTCCTGGGATGTCCCCCGATCTCCATGACTTCTCGAAGATTATGGAGAGCAGCCTTGTAACGACATCAGCCAGCTTTCTTAACACCCTCGGGTGGATATTGTCAGGGCCCATCGATTTGTAGGGGTCAAGCTCCTGTAATTGTCCACATACCAACTCTTCCTTCACTGATGGTGGGTCTGTGTTTGCATCAACCTGGATTTTTGTTCCCAAGACCTGGGGCCCAATAGTGCTGGTAAAGACAGAGTGAAGAAAGTGTTGAGAACCTTGCCTTTTCAGCGTTGTTGGTGACAAATTCACCTCTCCTGTTTAACAGTGGGCCAATATTTTCCTTCTGTTTCTGCTTGTTGTTTACATACCTGAAGAACCTTTTCTTGTAGTTTTTGACATCTCTGGCCAATTTCAATTTGAGCTGAGCTTTTGCTTTTCTAACTACATCTCTGCACGCCCTGGAAAAGCCCTTGTAGTTCTCAATGGGTATTAGTTTGCTTTTCCATCTCTGGTATGCTTCTCTTGGTTTTGAGCGGAATCAGAAGCTCGCAGTTAAGCCAAGGGGGTCTCTTGCTCTGCCTCCTTCCCCTACCTTCAAAGGGGATGAACTGTTTTTTTGCTTCCAAGAGCATTCTTGAAAAACTCCCAGCACTTGCTTAGCTCCTTTGTTCTCCATGGAAACTCCCAACTGAGCTCTGAGAGAGCTGAAGTTTGCTCTTTGTCTTAGTACTAACCTTCAGTGTGCTCAGCAGGATCCCAAACTCCACAATATTGTGATCACTGCAGCTAAGGCTATCAATAACCGAGATACTACAAAGCAGGTTTTCTTGGTTTGTGAGTAGCAAGTCCAGGAGTGCCTCATTCCTGGTTGACACACCTAACATTTGTACAAGGAAGCAGTCCTCTACGTATTCCAGGAACTTGATGGATTTTCTCTCTTTTAATATGAGAATCTCATCTCTGTGAGTAACAAGTAGAGAGAAAAAGAAAAATTGAGTGGAAAGCAGGCAAAAAAAAAAAAAAATCTTAGTATTTACATAATTGTTAATAAAAGAAAGTTGGAGGACAGGGCATGGGAATCAGTTACGTAAAGTAACTGTGGGATCTTCATAGAATCACAGAATCATAGAATCATAGAATGGTTTCGGTTGGAAGCGACTTTTAAAGGTCATCTAGTTCAATCCCCATGCAATGAGCAGGGACATCTTCAACTAGATCAGGTTGCTCAGAGCCCCATCCAACCTGACCTTGAATGTTTCCAGGGATGGGACATCTACCACCTCTCTGGGCAACGTGTTCCAGTGTTTCATCACCCTCATCGTAAAAAATTTCTTTCTTATATCTAGTCTGAATCTACCCTCTTTTAGTTTAAAACCATTCCCCCTTGTCCTGTCGCAACAGGCCCTGCTAAAAAGTCTATCCTTATCTTTCTTATAAGCCCCCTTTATATTGAAAGGCCACAATAAGGTCTCCCTGAAGCCTTCTCTTCTCCAGGCTGAATAACCCCAACTCTCTCAGTACTTCTTCATAGAAGAGGTGTTCCATCCCCCTGATCATTTTTGTGGTCCTCTTCTGGACCTGCTCCCACAGGTCCATGTCCTTCTTGTACAGAGGACTCCAGAGCTGGATGTAGTACTCCAGGTAGGGTCTCACTAGAGCAGAGGGCAGAATCACCTCCCTTGACCTGCTGGCCACCCTTTTTTTTGTGCAGCCCAGGATACGTCTGGCTTTCTAGGCTGCAAGCACGGCAGGCTCACGTCCAGCTTTTCATCCACCGGTATCCCCAAGTCCTTCTCAGCAGGGCTGCTCTGGAGGATCCATTCATCTCCCAAACTGTTTTGATATTGGGGATTGCCCCGACCCAGGTGCAGGACCTTACACTTGACCTCGTTGAACCTCATGAGGTTCACACAGGCCCACTTCTCGAGCTTGTCCAGGTTCCTCTGGATGACATCCCATCCCTCAGGCGTGTTAACCACACCACTCAGCTTGGTGTCATCTGCAAACTTGCTGAGCGTGCACTCGATCCCACTGTCTATGTCACTGATGAAGATATTAAACAGTACTGGTCCCAATACAGATCCCTGAGGGACACCACCTGTCACCAATCTCCATCTGGATGTTGAGCCATTGACCACTACCCTCTGGATGCAACCATCCAACCAATTCCTCACCTACCAGAGAGTCCACCCATCAAATCCATACCTCTCCAGTTTAGAGAGAAGGATGTTGTGGGGGACCATGTCAAAGGCCTTACAGAAGTCCAGACAGATGACATCCGTAGCCCTTCCCATGTCCACTAATGTAGTCACTCCATCATAGAAGGCCACTATGTTGGTCAGGCAGGACTTGCCCTTAGTGAAGCCATGCTGGCTGTCTCAAATCACCTCCCTGTCCTCCATGTGCCTTAGCATAGCTTCCAGGAGGATCTGTTCCATGATCTTCCCAGGCACAGAGGTGAGGCTGACAGGTCGGTAGTTCCCAGGGTCCTCCTACTACCCTTTTTAAAAATAGGTGCAATGTTTTCCTTTTTCCAGTCACCAGGGACTTCACCTGACTGCCATGACTTTTCAAATATCATGGAGAGTGGCTTGGCAACTACATCAGCCAGTTCCCTCAGGACTCTGGGTTGCATCTAATCAGGTCCCATAGACTTATATATGTTCAGGTTCCTCAGGTGGTCACGAACCTGATCTTCTCTTACAGTGGGAGGGACTTTGCTCCCCCAGTCCCTGCCTTGAGATCCATCCACTCGAGAGGTGTGGGAGGAGAGACTGCTAGTGAAGACTGAGGCAAAAAAGTTGTTCAGTGCCTCAGCCTTCTCCTCATCTGTTGTCATCAGTTTGCCAGTCGTGTTCATCAGCAGAGGTACACTTTCTTTGACCTTTCTTTTCTGGCTAGCATACCTGTAGAAGCCCTTATTATTATTTTTTGTGTCCCTTGCCAAGTTCAGCTCCAGCCGTGCCTTGGCCTTCCTGACCCCTGGGCAAAGCCCTGTATTACTTGATTGTGCTTTGAACAAGAGGTTCAACTACATGACTTCTAGAGGTTGCTTCTAGCCAACATTTCTATAATTATTTTCAGTACACACCTTGTAGCACTTGCCAAGGTTTGAGAATGAGAAGTGGAAAACTCGTGCAGCCTCTTCAGAAAAGCTTAGAAGAACAATTTTTTTCACAGGATAAAACTAAAAATGAAAAGCACTAATCAAGACAGAGAGATAATATCAGATGCTTGCGAAAAGTTATACACATACATCTGACCTAGGCTAACTACAAGTATTTTTTCCTTTTTGTGAGCCCTGGATTCATGCAACTTCACAATTGCAAGGTTTGATTCAGTCAGCTGGTTTGAGTCAAAGAGGTCTGAGGAGCACTGAGTTAGGTTAATTTTTATTTCCTACATCAAAAATAGAAATATGTAAACACAAAAGAGGAAAAAAGGTAAATACTACATATGCTTTAGCCGAACTGGCTTCATGTTACATCTTGTTGGGTTACTGAAAATGGACACTTTTTAAAGGGAAAGCCTGGCTGCATATTTCTGCAGCTCTCAGTGTTGAGAAGCAATGAGGCATCCTTGAGCCTGACTACTGGGAGTTTTGGAGTATAAAAATAACTAGAGAAGTGCACATTTGATTAACAGAAATAAACACCTCAGTAACTTCTGAACTGTGAATCAACAAATGAACACTACTTAGCTGTAAAAGATTGAATTCTAAATGAAAAATATTTGCTGAATTTCTGATTGCCCAGGAGAAATTTGCATTGCAGATAAGTGACACTTTGAAAGGGTCATATCAGTTTTTGCATGTGTTTCAACACTGCTGAGGCTTAATTTATGTACTGTCATTGGAGAGAGGAAAGTATAATGGATTTTTAATTATTCCAAGTTACAAAGATCAAATGGAAGGTAGTCCAGTTTCTAGACAAAGCAGGAAGAGTATTAGGAGTTATAAAGAGCAAATTACGGAGTCATGCCCTATTAAAGTTTTCTTGGGAATGTGGAATTCTTATATTTTAAAGGGTACACATTCATTTCCTGATTCACTCTCAGGGTACAATGCTTTATCACTTTTTAAAAATGGTTACAAGGTTGCATGCACCAAATAAACTTTGGTTTATTTATATTTACATGTACTTCTTTGCTTTTGAGTAAGTAGGTTAATGTACCATACAAAGGTAACAAAGCCCTGCTGATAGACTTAATTTTTCTGTTTTTTCTAGTTCCTCGACTTAAGAAAGTGGGAAGTTATTTACACACTTTCATAAAGTTCTTCATTTTCAGATCATGTAATAAAGTACACCATTAATGGGACTTTCAAACTTAAGTTCTTTCAGTAACTGCTAGCACTTCGGATGAGAATTTAAAGGGCCAAACTGTCTGGTTTTGGCAAATTTTTGCATTGGTATGTTTTTGGATCTTTTGTTCAGTGATAGCCGATTATAAGGCAGATAGTACTTTTCTATATCTCTTTCTATTTCTTCCTGTTCCCTAAGAACATGATCCAGCACCTATTAAAGTCACCAAAAATCTTAATTATTTCAATATGGATTTAAACCACCACTATACTTAGAGCATTTTTCCTCCCTATATCTACCAGAACTTTATCACTAAAACTAACTTTCAGTATTCTCACTTCTCCCCACACACACCTTTCCAAGTCTTCAATGTCTCATTTTTTCTCTTTTCATCCTGGTAGCCACTGAAAACACATTTGACATGGGTTTTCATTAAAGTAGGTAAAATTATAAATGTTCTTTGTTTAGGTTTCATCCGTCTAAATATAGTAAATTTTGATAACAAGACAGAGTTCAGCTGAACTTGTTGAATAGTTTGAGTTTTAGAACAAATCTGGAGATGTTACAAGAAGAGATTTTCTTGGGAAATTTAAAGCTGTTCTGTTTTTGGTTCTGAAATACTATAACAAACCCTGTTGGTGTTTCATCATTTGCAGTTCCATCTGGAACCCATAAGGAAAATTTGCATACATAAAAATAAAATGTTATCTGAATATTTCAGACCTTCATTAAAGGTTTGGTCTAATTTCTGGTCTAATCACAGATGAAACTCAAGTGGTGTTGGGGGACACTTAGATTTGGACTGGTTTATATCTAATTTTCATCATCAGGATAACTGCCTTCTCTTGTGAAAAGGCAATAATTAAACACTGCTGCTTTTTGTCAAGATTATCTTTATGGGAAAGTGATAGAAGAAGTAAATGGATTGGATTCAAACACCTGTGATGCCTTTTAATAGGCTTTGAAGGGCTACAAGGAATTAAAGGTAAGAATTCAAAGTCAAAAAGTTTGCATGCACCTACTGTCGATAATTTATATGATTTAGCACAGAAATTTCCCTAGTAGAACATAAGGCTGGTTATGGACTTCCAAACTGAGTCTCTATATGGCAGTGACAGCTATGCTTGAGCCATAAAGGAAATTAAATGTATTTTTATTACTGTGTTAAAAATTTCAAAATATATTAGTTTCATTGTTTTTTAGAACATTACTTTATTGTGTTTCACTGCAGAAAAATTCACAATGGGACCTTTTGAAGACCCCTGGTGTCTGGAGAGCTTGGGCACAATTTAGAGGGCTTGCAATTGAGCAGTCTGTGATTTCACAGAAGGAAACCTACTACTTCCATTATTTTGAGTTATTAGTGTTTGATTCCTTTATTTTTCTAATATATACACAATGTCTAAAACAGTTGGTTTCTTTTCTCAAATTAGATTTAACAGTAAATGATAGCAGTTTCACCAGAAATGTCCCATATACCACAGAGGCTATGGCCACGTCTGCTATCAATAACATAAAGTAATATCTGAGACACTCCAGGGGCTACTAAAAGAGGAAACAACATCGACAGTATCAAGTTCTTAAACCAGAAAAATCTAAAATGGCAACATCATAAAATCTACCTCTGTGAGTAATGGCAGACATGGATACCAGTCTCAGGCCCAGCCTTAAGCCTTAAATGTAATATATTACTTCTGCTCCTGCCATTCCCTGGTGACTGCTACTACTGCTCTCTGCGGGATGGAGCATGCAAGCTACCAAAAATTTATGTTTGCTGCTGTTGGTAGACTGTCTGTGAGAGCAACAGATAAAAAGGGAAATCAGGCATGTGCCATCCGCTCCTGTGGAAGTTTTCCAGGAGATATTTCAACCTGCAAACAGGGATTCCACCTTCCCAGGTGCCCTTGCATAATAGCTATGAGGTTCTGCAAGGATGAGGACGATGGTTCATCTAGCTTGGAGGTGTCACCGAGGTTAAATTGGCCTATGTCCTGCGTCAAAACTGCTTCCATAAAGAAAAAAAGAGGGGTCATTGTCATAGGAGACTCTCTCCTGAGGAGAACAGAAGGCTCAATATGCAGACTGGACCCACATCTTAGGGAAGTCTGCTGCCTCCCTGGGGCCCAGGTTAAAGATGTGAAGAGAAAACTTCCTACCTAATAATCCATTATCCATTATTGATTTTTCAGGTAGGCAGCAATGAAGTTGCAACAAGAAGTCTGAGGGCAATCAAGAGAGACTTCAGGGCCTTGGGATGACTGGTTAAGGGATCAGGAGCACAAGCAGTGGTCTCCTTTATCCTTCCAGTTGCAGGAATGATGAGGGAAGAAACAGGAAGAACCAGCAAATCAATACCTGGCTCCAAGCCTCATGTCACCAGCAGAGTTTGGGGTTTTTCAATCATAGGTCAGTCTACATGACACCAGGCCTGCTGGTGACAGATTGGGTACGCCTGTCTCAAAGGGGTAAAAGGATCTTTGTGCAGGGGTTAACAGCTTTAAACTAGTTTTGAAGGGGGAAAGGGGTAAAACCAGGCTCGCTAGAGATAAGCCTGGGGGAGGCATGCCAGTGTTTGAGGGACAGTGTGCTAGTGAGGTCCTTTGGTCTGCCATCTCAGTGGAGGCAGGGGATGGAGATTCATGTGGCAGCAAAGACACAATGGTTATTGATGTGTTAGAAATCATGGAAGCACCTGAGAACAGTCACATAGGAATTAGGGCTTCTCCCCCAAAAAAGGTGACGGGATCAATAGCCCAACTGAAGTGCATCTACACCAATGCAGGCAGCATGGCAACAAACAGGAGGAGTTGGAAGCCATTAAGGCACTCATCCTACCTGACCCTCAAGGCAGAATGGTGGGCACTTGTCTGAGAGCAAAGGCTGCAGCTCCGGCTGGGGGTTCTGCATCATCTACCACAGTGGTGGCCGACGCCTCCACCCAGACAGAGCTGCTGAAGGGAGAGGCTGCAGCGCAGACCTCAGACTGCGGGAAATGTCTAGACCTCTCCCCTGGGGCAGGGACAGGAGGCAGACCTGCCTGCAAAAGTGTGCCCAGGTGGAGGACCTCCTGCAGCAGGTGGCTGAGCTGCAGGAGGCGGTGAGAAGGCTGCGGAACATCAGGGAGGCAGGGAAGAAGTTAGATAGCTGGTTCCAAGTGCAGTCTGCGGTGGACCCGCAGCACATGGTCAAACAGCCAAAAACTCCCCCACCAGCACACGCAGAAGTGAGAGGGGCCAATAATGCAGAAGAATGCACGGCTGCAACGGCAAGCAGGAGGAAGAGACTTCCCCTGAAGCCTGAGGTGCCCTTGCAGAACCACTTCACCGCTCTGCAGGCTGAAGAGGAAAGTCCTGTCACACCAGGAGAGACGCTGGAGCTGAGTAAGGCAGCCCGATCTGCTCCCCGTATAACAACCAGCGCAACTAAGAAAAGGTGACAGGTGATAGCAGTAGGCAGCTCTCTTCTGAGAGGTACAGAGGCACCCATTTGCCAACTGGATGCACTCTCTCGAGAGGTGTGCTGTTTACCAGGGTCTCGTATCAGGGATGTCACTGAGAGGCTACCAAGCCTCGTACGGTCCACTGACTATTATCTGCTGCTGCTGTTTCACATGGGCACTGGTGATACAGCCAGGAGCAGTCTGAGGAGTATCAAGAAGGATTACAGAGCCCTGGGAGCAGCAGTAAGGGACTCTGGAGTGCAGGTAGATTTTCATCAATCCTGCTGGTCAAAGGGAAGAGGTTTGAAAGAGCCAGTTGAACCTGGTGAGTCAACAAATGACTGGTGCCACAAACAGGGATTCAGTTAGACCATTCTCTTCGCTTTGAGAAACCTGGTCTGCTGGGGGCTGATGGGATCCGCCTGTCAGACAAGGGGAAGAGCATCTTCGGGTATAGGCTTGCCAAGCAGGGCTTTAAACTATAGTTGCCGGGGTAGGGGAACCTCAATCCATCCCACTCCTACCAGTCTGATGCCAGTGCCAGCAATAGATGCCCAGAGCCTGGAGAAGGATCACAGGTCAGCAGAAGAATGCCTGAAGAGTGGCACAAAGGAACTCCAGCCACTAAGACAACTTCATCGGGAGCCCAACTTAAATGCCTATATGCAAACACACATAGCATGGGGAATAAACAAGAGAAGTTGGAGACACACGCATGCCTGCAGGGCTATGATCTTATTAGCATCACAGAGACGTGGTGGGATGGCTCCTATGATTGGAGTGTTAGGATGGAGGGATACAGACTCTTTAGGAAGGACAGGCAGGGGAGACAAGGAGGGAGTGTTGCCCTCTATATCAATGTCCAACTGGAGTGCACGGAGCTCTGCCTGGGGATGGATGAGGAGCTGACCGACAGCTTACGGCTCAGGATTAAAGAGAGGAGAGGGACAGGTGACATTACAGTGGGGGTCTGCTACAGGCCACCCGACCAGGAAGACTGAGTAGATAAGGCCCTCTATAGACAGAGAGAAGCAGTCTCACATTCACAAGCCCTGGTTGTCATGGGGGACTTCAACCACCCCAACATCTGTTGGAGGGACAACATGGCAGGGCATAAACAATCCGTGAGGTTCCTCGAATGCGTCGATGATAACTTCCTTCTCCAAGTGGTAGAGGAGCCAAGGAGGAGAGGTGCTATGCTGCACCTTGTTCTCACCAACAAGGAGGGGCTGGTGGAGAATGTGAGGGTCAAGGGCAGCCCTGACTGTAGTGACCATGAAATGGTGGAGTTCAAGATCCTTAGGGTAGCGAGGAAGGCACACAGCAAGCTCACTACCCTGGACTTCAGGAGAGCAGACTTTGGCCTCTTCAGGGATCTGCTTGGTAGAGTGCCATGGGACAAAGCCCTGGAGGGAAGAGGGGCCCAAGAAAGCTGGTTAATATTCAAGCTCAAGAGCGATGCATCCCAACAAAGAGGAAGTTAGGCAAAAACACCAGGAGGCCTGCATGGATGAACAAGGAGCTCCTGGACACACTCAAACACAAAAAGGAACCCTACAGAGGGTGGAAGCAAGGACAGGTGCCGGGGAAGATTATGGAGAAGTTCATCTTCAGTGCCATCACATGGCACGTACAGGACAACCAGGTGATCAGATCCAGTCAGCATGGGTTTATGAAAGGCACGTCCTTGACTAACCTGACCTCCTTCTATGACAAGATGAGCTGCTTAGTGGATGAGGGAAAGGCTGTGGATGTGGTCTACCTGGACTTTAGTAAAGCCTCTGACACCGTTTCCCACAGCATTCTCCTGGAGAAACTGGCTGCTCATGGCTTGGGCAGGTGTACTCCTCGCTGGGTAAAAAACTGGCTGGATGGCCAGGCTCAAATCGTTGTGGTGAATGGAGTTAAATCCAGTTGGCGGCTGGTGACAAGATGTGTTCCCCAGAGCTCAGTACTGGGGCCAGTTCTGTTTAATATCTTTATCAATGATCTGGATGAGAGGATCAAGTGCTCCCTCAATAAGTTTGCAGATGATGCCAAGTTGGGTGGGAATGTTGATCTGCTGGAGGGTAGGAAGGCTCTGCAGAGGGACCTGGACAGTCTGGATCAATGGGCCAAGGCCAATTGTATGAGATTCAACGAGGTTAAGTGTTGGGTCCTGCACTTGGGTCACAACAACCCCATGCAACGCTACAGGCTTGGGGAAGAGTGGCTGGAGAGTTGCCTGATGGAGAAGGACCTGGGGGTGTTGGTTGACAGCCAGCTGTTCATGAGCCGGCAGTGTGCCCAGGTGGTCAAGAAGGCCAACAACATCCTGGCCTGTATCAGAAATAGTGTGGCCAGCAGGAGGAAGGAAGTGATCGTGCCCCTGTACTCGACACTGGTGAGGCCGTACCTCAAATACTGTGTTCAGTTTTGGGCCCCTCACTACAAGAAGGACATTGAGGTGCTGGAGCGTGTCCAGAGAAGGGCAACGAAGCTGGTGAAGGGTCTGGAGAACAAGTCTTATGAGGGCTGGCTGAGGGAACTTGGGTTATTTAGTCTGGAGGAGGTTGAGGGGAGACCTTATCGCTCTCTACAACTACCTGAAAGGAGGTTGTAGCGAGGTGGGTGTTGGTCTCTTCTCCCAAGTAACTAGAGATAGGATGAGAGGAAATGGCCTCAAGTTGCGCCAAGGGAGGTTTAGATTGGACATTATGAAAAATTTCTTCACTGAAAGGGTTGTCAAACCTTGTACCAGACTGCCCAGGGAAGTGGTTGAGTCACCATCCCTGGAGGTATTTAAAAGACGTGTAGGCATGGTGCTTAGGGACATGATTTAGTGGTGGACTTGGCAGTGTTAGGTTTGCGGTTGGACTCGATCGTCCTAAAGGTCTTTTACAACCTAAATTGTTCTATGACTCTATGATTCCCTGCTCTGAGGGAAAAGTGTGGGGCAACATTTGCCTATTAAGGAAATAGTGCTGGAGTTCGGGCCTGAAGAAGTTCTTTGGGGATAAAGAAAAAAATACGTTTTTCTTCTAAGGCTCAAGGTGACAGCAGATAAGTGTAGAGAGGAGAAATTCATGAGAACATTTATGCAAATTAGTGAAAAATGACCTTTTAACCAAAATTAATATTTTTTATCAGCTTAAATTGTTTCAAGCAAAACAACAGAGTCTGAAGGTTAATGTATTTATCCTCACTTCTGACCATTTTTGTAATTTCCTGCAACATCACAAGTAAAAAAGATAACAATGAAAAAAGAAAACAAAAACAAAGCAAAATAAAAAAATCCAGAAAACTGAAGGCAAACAAAGAAACCTCCCAGGGGAGCATGAAAACTCATTAACCTTTATAGTGAATTTTGAGAAAAAAATAAATTTTCTCCAGGAAAAATGCTTTATAATGTTATTTTTAACACTCCTATATTGTAATATCTTCTGGAATAGTATTGCAGCCATATTATATTCTTGTCAGCTGAAGCCCCACTGTTACTAAATGTGGCAAACATTTACCTTGCAGGTGCACAGAGACTAGGAAAATAAGGACCAGACTAACGGAGTCAGTATGGACTATTAAAACCGGTAACACCTCCCACACACATTGCAGCTAACCTCATGGAGGTGAAAATTGTATTTCCTTATACAAATATTTGTTGCTACAGAAATAAAGCTGGGAGAGATCTGTGAATTAGATTGCCGTCATCCACAGGTTTTAAAATAAATGTACTGCTGAATAACGAGCAATTTCTCTCAAGTCCTCACTTGAAAACCCTGAGCCTCCGTGATGCAAAACATGGAAAGGATAGCCATTTAAAAATGATCCCACATAAGTGTACAGACACTGTAGGTGCTGAATACTCTTCCCAGTGAAGAGACTCAGATGGCTTGCAAACATGGGGCTACCCTTTATGCGGAGGAGTAACCAGTGAGAATTGGACGTGTGTAATCAAGATTAAGCAGGTTCTCTGGAGCTACATAATTGTGGTGGACACATATTTTCACCTGATTCCAATTTCCTTTTCTGATCTGGTGTTTCCCAGGGGGGTACGTAACCCCTTGCTTATTGCTTTTTCCGGAGTAAGACTCTCCTTCTTGTTTGTAAACTTTGAAGGGAAAAAGGTCGTTTGATATGGGTCTTCCACACCCTTTAGATATACTTGGTTTACTGGGTGACCTGTACTGAAGACCCATACCAGTTACAATCAGAAATCATCCAACATGGACTGGAGAATCTGTCTAGTGAAAGCCAGTACAGCTCCATTGACAGGCGTAGTCGTGACAAACCATTGTCATCTCCACTGGTCTTTGGTGTTACATCACTGTTATGAGGACTTCAATTCTTCTCTTTTTCAGCAAATTGACAAGCTTTATTCTCCTTTAACTAGACTCAAGCTAGTTATGCTACTTTAACTAACAACTGAGGGTTTTCTTACTGACCTCAGGAAAACTGATGGAGATTTAAACAAGGGGAACAACATAAATCAAATTGTAGATGAAACCTTTCTGCCAGTTAGAGTAACAGGTTTGCTATGAAGTATAGCAGGGTTGAGATGTCCTGCTTTAAAAAAAAAAAAAGCTTATGGAAAGAAGTCAAGTGAAAATATGTCTTAATCTTCATTTTTACATCACTGGAATATTAACCAAAGGCACCAGAGAGCCTTATGACATATGATTGACAAAGTTTTTCTTTTCCTGCCTGCACTCTTAGGAAAAAAAAAAAACAACTGAATATGTTAGGTCTGTTGTGTTTTGGCAAAATTTACAACATGGTCTGAAGGAGTGTTTATAAAATAACCAAGAGGATTTTCTGACCAAGGTCTGTATCCCTGCCTGGATTCTTTTGCAGTTCTGATCAGGACAGAGAAACAGACATAGGGGTCTAGAAGCCATCATACCAAAGTTGTTTTCAGTGTGTTGCAATTACAAATTCAAAGTGTGATGCAATTACAGGGGCTCAGTAGATTATGTTTAATCAATTGCATATCATGATATGAACAAAGAACAAGCTTTAAAAATCTGCTGACTGAAAACCTAGAAGATCTAGGCAATCTACAGAAATATTTATAACCAAAAATACAGACAGAATGCCTATCAACTTGATGTAATCAAAACCTCATGAATGGAAATTCACAGGAAATTGACTAACTCAAACCAGAAACCTGGTAAGACACACTGAAAGGTGAGATTACATTGATTAAAGGGCCTTAGGAACCCCTTTCTTCTTTCTCTACAGCATTGGGATGAACTTACTCATTTGGGTACCACATCTGCAAGGTGGACAGCCCTGTCTCTTTTGCAGAGTTGTATGTGTGAAACTGCTATAGAAAGACAGATAATGCAATAACAAGATGACCCTCCTTGCAGCTCAGAAGGCAGGGTGGTACCTGCCTTGTGGTGGTTTACAAGCTCCACCTATCATCTCTGCTGCTGCTATCCACACAGTAGGCTGATCCAACAACAGTTCAGGGACAATGACCCTTCTGTCAGTAAGATCTGTTCTTGTTTCCACTAAGTAAAACTCTATGGTGTGGGAACAGCAAAAAGAGCCATAGAGGAGATTTCCAGGTGTTCTGCCTCTTCTCCTTTCCAATGTTGCTCTCAGTGGATTGGAAGTCATGTACATTGCGTTACATTTCTTTCATTAAGATTAGAGTGTGACACTAACAAAAGGACCACATGAAGGTGGTAACATCGTGCTTTCACTGAAGGAACTCCATGAAAAACACATGGTTGACAAAAGAGGGCTTAGTACGATGAAAATTCAAAATTTTATGACAATGAAGTATATTTAATGAAGAAAGTCTCTAAGAAGTTTCTTAGAACTAGGAAGCAACACATTTCCATTGCTTTAACATAATCCAACAATAAAATTCCACATTAGGCTGAAAAATAGAAGAACTTAATTTAAGATATTAACAGAAACCTGGTTCTTGACAGTCAGCTGTGATTAAATAGATGTTAGGGAGCAAAGTCTTTGACAAATACCTCTGACAGCTAATTATTATTTTCCTTAAAAGTTGCCTTTTTCAAAACAAGGTCAATGCAGGAAGAGATGTGAAAATGAATAAAAAGAATGAGCTGTCATTTTACAAAGTCTTTTCTATAAAATTAACAATACACATTTATGTCAAGTTTATAACAGCATGTAATGGGTTTGCGTGGCAAGGTTTTGGTAGTGGGGGGTGCGGGGGGCTACACGGATGGCTTCTGTGAGAAGCTGCTGGAAGCTTCTCCTGTGTCCGATAGAGCCAATACCAGCCGGCTCCAAGACGGACCTGCCACTGGCCAAGGCCGAGCCCATCAGCAACAGTGGTAGCGCCTCTGGGATAACAGAGTTAAGAAAGGAGAAAAAGAACTTGCACAACAGCAATTGCAGCCAGAGAGAGGAGTAAGAATATGTAAGAGAAGCAACTCTGCAGACACCAAGGTCAGTGAAGAAGGAGGGGGAGGAGGTGCTCCAGGTGCTGGAGCAGAGATTCCCCTGCAGCCAGTGGTGAAGACCATGGTGAGGCAGGCTGTCCCCTTGCAGCCCATGGAGGTTAACAGTACAGCAGATATCCACCTGCAGCCCATGGAGGACCCCATGCCAGAGCAGGTGGATGGCCAAAAGAGGCTGTGACCCCATGGGAAGCCCACGCTAGAGCAGACTCCTGGCAGGACCTGTGGACCCATGGAGAGAGGAGCCCACGCTGGAGCAGGTTTGCTGGCAGGACTTGTGACCCTGTGGGGGACCCACGCTGGAGCAGTCTGTTCCTGAAGGACAGCACCCCATGGAAGGAACCCACACTGGAGCAGTTCGTGAAGAACTGTAGCCCGTGGGAAGGATCCATGTTGGAAAAATTCATGGAGAACTGTCTCCTGCGGGAGGGACCCCATGCTGGAGCAGGGGAAGAGTGTGAGGAGTCCTACCGCAGAGGAGGAAGGAGTGGCAGATACATGTGATGAACCGACCACAACCTCCATTCCCCGTCCCCCTGCACTGCTGCAGGGAAGGAGGTAGGGAATTCAGGAGTGAAGTTAAGCCCAGGAAGAAGAGAGGGGTGGGAGGAAGGTGTTTTTAAGATTTTTATTTCTTATTATCCTACTCTGACTTCATTGGTAATAAATTATATTAATTTTTTTTTCCAAGTTGAATCTGTTCTGCCCATGATGGTAATTGGTGAGTGATCTCTCCCTGTCCTTATCTCAACCCATGAACCTTTTGTTACATTTTCTCTCCCCTGTCCATCTGAGGAGGGGAGCAATAGAGCGGCTTTGGTGGGCACCTCGCATCCAGCCAGGGACAACCCACCACACAGCACAAACATAACACATTACGTAATCATCTTGGTTTATTTCATGTTAAACTTCACAGCATAAGTGTCCACCCCTAAGTCCTAGACCATAAACTGCAATCATGAGTAGCATTTTTGTACTTTGTGGAATGAATAGGACTAATAGGGTAACACATAGCCTGATAGGACAGAAGTATGTTAGATACTGGTTATTTATGTTGTTGGCATTGTATATGTTAAAAATATTAAAATTTTCTCATCAGCCCAATGGATAGTCATATTTTAAGTGATACAAAGAAAAGGAATAAATATTTTAATTTTCCAGAGGTCTTTAAAATTATATATGCACACATACATGCACATGTGTAATTCCTTCAAAATGCTTGTTTTTAATTCTTTATTCTACAAACCATTATTTTTCATATATAACTCTGTGTATGTATAAATGAATAAATCAGGTCAACTTTTACCCATAGATTGTATCCACTCTTCATCAGCACCCTGAAGAAAAGAACAATGCTATTAGTAAGATGCAGAATTGGAATTATGTATTTTTGTGAATTTTTGTGCTACTGTAAATGCTGTAAAAGGAAATGTAATTATTAGTTCTATTAGCATAAAAGATTTTGTATGAATGCCAGCAAACAAGATTTGGCAAGAATTCTCCTTCTCATGGATTGAAACTATGTCTGCTCTCCCCATTAACCCTTTCAATTTAACAAGTGAAGATGTGCTATTCTTGCTGACAGTGTCATGCAAGAAACTAACAAGAGGCATAATTTCAACCCATCAGTGAAAAAAAGGCTGTTACCTTCAAAACAGTTTTAAAAAAAACTAGCAAAGTAGCAATTAAGCACTTTGAATCCTTTAAAATTTCATGCCTGACAAATACTTCTTCATCTGGTGCAAAACAAAATGAGAAATAATTAATTTCAAAATAAGCATGATAAAAAATTGATTAGTTTCACAAAATATTATGGCATCATATTATACAGAAATGTCAGAATGAATAGTTAAATACATACTTCTTATGAATAAAGATAGTAGCTGCTGACCCACTGAACTAGCACATCTACAAAGAGCTGAAATTTTTTGGCATTGAAATTTTGCCTGTGATGTTCAGGGTGGCATCACCTCACTTACCTTAAGGTGTCTCCAGCATAGGTATAACACTTAAGCTAAAGTATCTAAACCTTCATTTTATTCTGCTGAGACCTACTTAATGACATCTGTGGCCTCCAGAGGTTTATTCATTCCACTGTGATGCAGAATATACATTTAGTCAGATAATTGCATCCTAACCTCAGTTGACTAGCTAATCTGCTGTAATGGGGACCTAGACATGTTACTGACATGTAGAGGTCTATTTTGTAAATGCCTAAAGCTAATGGACCTACCACCCTCAATGTAGGTATCACAAAATCCTCCAAGAAGGGAGAAGTGGAATGCAGAGGAGACCAGTCTTTTTTCCTTTCTGGCACAGTATAATGTTTACATATATTATTCGTGCCTAGCATCATTATATACTATTAGTCATCATGAAAGTGACAATTGAAAAAAATGAAAATACAGATGTCACTTTGTTTTAGCGCTAGTATACATCAACCTATTAAAGTAGGTCAACACCAGCATTCACACTTCAGACTGATGAATAGCTGAGGAACTATTGACTGAAAGGAAGAGAATAAAATGAACCCTGGATCTTGACTAACAAAAAATAGTTTCAACAGAGAGAGCATAAGGAGAAGTTTCAGTGTAAGGCTGTATAAAATAATTATTTTTTAAAACTCTTTCCAAGTAGTTTTTCTTGGAGAGCTTTGAATGGTGAACTTTCTTCTCTTTTAGGTAGTGACAATGTTAAATTTAGGATAATACTTCACATCTCAGATAAAATATAACTGATCTTGTCAACCAAAACAATATGAGGCCAGGAGTATAAAGGTCTGTCTCAGCAATAGAATCATAGAATCATTAAGGTTGGAAAAGACCTCTAAGATCATCATGTCCAACCGTCAACCCAACACACCATGCCCACTACACCATGTCCCTAAGCGCCTCATCTACGCATCTTTTAAATACTTCCAGGGATGGGGACTCCACCACTTCCCTGGGCAGCCTGTTCCAAGGCCTGACCACTCTTTCAGCAAAGAAATTTCTCCTAATGTCCAATCTAAACCTCCCTTGGTGCAACTTGAGGCCATTTCCTCTCGTCCGATTTTTAGTTACTTGGCAGAAGAGACCAACACCCACCTCACTACAACCTCCTTTCAGGTAGTTGTAGAGCACGATGAGGTCTCCCCTCAGCCTCCTCTTCTCCAGGCTAAACAACCCCAGTTCCCTCAGCCGCTCCTCATAAGGCTTGTGCTCCAGGCCCTTCACCAGCTTCGTTGCCCTCCTCTGGACATGCTCCAGCACCTCAAAGTCCTTCTTGTAGTGAGGGGCCCAAAACTGAACACAGTATTCGAGGTACGGCTCACCAGTGCCGAGTACAGGGGCACGATCACCTCCCTACTACTGCTGGCCACGCTATTTCTAATACAGGCCAGGATGCCATTGGCCTTCTTGGCCACCTGGGCACACTGCCGGCTCATGTTCAGCCGGCTGTCAATCAGCACCCCCAGGTCCTTTTCCTCCAGGCAAGCCTGTAGCGTTGCCTGGGGTTGTTGTGGCCGAAGTGCAGGACCCGGCACTTGGCCTTGTTGAACCTCATACAGTTGGCCTTGGCCCATTGATCCAGCCTGTCCAGGTCCCTCTGCAGAGCCTTCCTACCCTTGAGCAGATCAACACTCCCACCCAACTTGGTGTCATCTGCAAACTTACTGAGGGAGCACCCGATCCCCTCGTCCAGATCGTTGATAAAGATGTTGAACAGGACCGGCCCCAGTACTGAGCCCTGGGAAACACCGCTCATGATTGGCCGCCAACTGGATTTAACTCCGTTCACCACAACTCCCTGGGCTTGGCCGTCCAGCCAGTTTTTTACCCAGCGAAGAGTGCACCTGTCTAGGCCATGAGCCGCCAGCTTCTCTAGGAGAATGCTGTGGGAGACAGTGTCAAAGGCTTTACTGAAGTCCAGGTAGACCACATCCACAGCCTTTCCCTCATCCACTAGGCGGGTCACCTGGTCATAGAAGGAGATCAGGTTGGTCAAGCAGGACCTGCCTTCCATGAACCCGTGCTGGCTGGGCCTGATCCCCTGGTTGTCCCGGACATGGCTCGTGAGCACCCTCAAAACGAACCGCTCCATGATCTTCCCCGGCACCGAGGTCAGGCTGACCGGCCTGTAGTTCCCCGGATCCTCCTTCCGGCCCTTCTTATAGATCGGCGTCACATTGGCGAGCCTCCAGTCAACAGGGACTTCTCCAGTTAACCAGGACTGCTGGTAAATGATGGAGAGCGGCTCGGCAAGCTCCTCCGCCAGCTCCCTCAGTACCCTCAGGTGGATCCCATCCGGCCCCATAGACTTGTGAACATCCAGGTGGCGTAGCAGGTCATTAACTTCTTCCTCTTGAATTATGGGGGGTTTATCCTGCTCGTCGTCCTTGTCTTCCAGCTCAGGGGGCTGAGTACCCTGAGGATAACTGCTCTGACTACTAAAGCAATTGGCTTTTGTATTTGCTGCTTTGTGCTTAAAATAAAGGATAGCATTAGATTATAACGTTACATTTTTAAACAAATGCAAAAATGATCCAACTTAAAAGGAGAGCAAATATAATGGATTAGGATTGTATTAAATGAATGGCTATCCTGCAGGAAGCATTATACCGAAAACTGCATAGTATTTTTCTCTCTAAATATCTTTGTTCTTAGAAAATCTGTAGCTTTAAATATAAAGAAATCAGTAACAAAGAAAGGAGAATATGAAAAAAAGAAACCATATCAAAAAGCATTACTAACATATTTAGGAAACAAGGTATTTAGTACTGGAACATAATCACACATTGTATATATTGGATGTGGAATTAAATATATATAAGTATGTGTGTTTATGTGTGTGCATACCTATTCTCCTTTGGGATGAACCCAAAAAAATTCGCCCTTTTGTTTTAAACTGTATGAAAGACAGATAATGGAAGCAAGGAAGGAAATATGTACATTCATGGAAGTAAATTAAACAATGACTAGAACATACCTAGGCACTAAGTCATACTTCTTTTTGCTGAGACAATAGTTTTCCCAATGGAGAAAAAACATCTGGTACTTAAGCAGCAGGGTTCTTGATGTTAGCATACTTCTTCAGACATCTCTAAATAACAGAAAATGAGCAAAAGTGACAGACTATTCGGTATGAATACGTACTGTGTGCAGTGAAAACTAACACAAATGAAATAGAAGCACCCCTGCTATAGAGAAACCAAAGAAAACTCCATTGAAGAAGTAATTGCAGGCTTTAATGTTCGTATTTGCATTTTGTCCACTCATACAAAATATCCTCCTGGCATCCTATTCAGTCTCTGGCTGGAAAACTATTGATGATTTTGGGGTAGAAGCTGGGTTCCATAGTTTGAAAACATAATTTGCTTCCTGAGGAAAGAGGACTTGTAAAAGTAACTACATAGAACAGATCTACAGTTGTGCTTCTCTGGTATTCATCTCTGGCTTGAGCAGAGCATCTGAGAGGGAGAGGGACAAGTATATTTCTTAGTCCTGAAAGTTGTCTCCAATTATGATTATTAAAGATTGCTTATAAAGAATCATTTGTGAACTGTATGATTACATCTATACCATCTAATTAAACAATAAGATTGTTGTACTATTACTCTGTTCTATTCTATCTTATTCTAGGAACAGTATCAAAATAGGGAGGTTTTTTGGTCTGAGATGGTTAGGAAAGGAGAAAAACCCCAGTATAGTGAAATGATGCAAGTCCTTCACAGCTGTAGGCTACAGCTACTTTAGTAAATTGCAGGTCTCTCAGACCATTGACTGACAGAGGTGTCAATGATCAGTGGAATAGTCCAGACCTATGCTAGTAAACTTCTGTAGCCCCCGAAACAGGGTAGGCATAACCAAACTGACTGTTGTGAGTGGGCTCTGGTCCACACCAGCTATGAACCACGTCTGGGAATTGTTTAGGAGACCATTAGTGGGCAGTGTCTTTCAGGGACTAGAATGGACCCAGCTTCCCAGGTTTGGGGAGGAAACTATACCAGGGACTATTCACACAGGCATACCTGGAGACAGCTTTCAGTACTTGGGAGTCTGCTCTGTTTGCTTTGTCACAGTCCCCCAATCTGTTATTGCTGCCTTTTTGACCTTTCTCCTATCATCTGGCTTGCACATACTCTTTGCGCATCCGCTCTCCTTCTCTTCAGCTCCTCTGCAATTTTTTTTACTTTTCTTGTTGCCTCTTCACCCTCTCTAAGTGACTGTAACATTGCTTCTGCTGCCACTGCTTGTCATCACTTGCCATAGATTTTTGTTGTTCATTCTTAGCAGAATTGCACCACCATGTTGGGACCTGAATGATCCTGTCCCGAGCCATTCCTGTGTCTACACAAATAGTCATTAGTCCAAAGGGAAGAAATGCTCCACCTGGCCTTGTGTGAAACCGCTTAGGTTTGATCTATTAGCTGAGACTATTTGGGGCAATTTCATGTTGCATCACACTTCATGTCATGGCTAGCAGGGATGCACCTCACTGGAAACCTCTGTCCTGGAAGATTATTAAAAAATTAACATTACCGTTCCAAGCAGTCTAAATAAACTGGATATCTGAGCAAACCTAACAAACTGGGTGCTTTAACAGTCATAAAAAAAAAAAAAAGGAATAACTCCTTTCTGTGTCGCATACTTTTTGGCAGGAGATAGGCCCCTAAATCAGCTCAGCTGTAAGCAGAGGGTTGATGAGCATGTCATGCAGTACAGTTGTAGCTATTATCTGAAACTTCACATGCTGTAACCAACTGGTATTTTCTTGAGATGGTCTGTGAGGTCTCTAAATGCCACCTAAATGGACCTTTGTGATCCTCATTTTTTTCTGAATGCAGTCATATTACTGTGGTGCAACAAATTATCCTATACCATAAAGAACCAATGCTCACAGTCAGCAGCAAAGCTGGACTCAGAATTCAGTTCTTTTCTCAGCCCTAGATCTTATTTGTGGATTTATCCAGCAGCCTGATTCATCAGGATCTAAGTTTTTCTTTTTGATTTCAATAGATTTTGTTCTGTGTTTAAACTGTTAGATCTGCCATTTCATATTATGGCTTTATGTGAGTTAGAAATGGTAGCAGAGAAAAACAACCACCAAATCTTCAAAAAAGATCCATCAGATTGTACTAGTGAAGCTAAATTATGCTGGGGTTGCTGTTGAACTACACTGTCATCTTTGCTCTGCCTTCAACAAAATGAAGGCTTAAAATGAAAATGTGTTCTTCAAATAACATACAGAATAATTTACAAGCAATGACATATTTTTTCTTATCCACATAAGGCCATCTGTGCAATAGAGAATATGACAGAAATAGAAATTGGAAGGCAAGGGGGAAGGATCTACCACATCAATGTTCATATAGTAGGCCAACTAAAGTAGCACATGAGCAATATAAAATTCTGCCTATAGCTGCCTGGAAGGGACTAATTGATTTGCATGAGTGACCAAAATCTTGTTATTCTTCTCAACAGTATGGTGAGGGCGGCTGAACATGTTCTGTGCCTTGGCTGGTTTCTGTATTGATTTTGAAATAATGTTGCAGTTGTGTGCTGATCTTGTTTAAGCTGTACTGTAAACTGGGCCACTGGTTTCTTTAACACAGTTTATCCTATAGCATGCTAATATGGACACAGAAAAATAAAGGTAGAAGAGACCCTCCAAAGCAGCTTTCTTCAACTAATTGCATTACTTCCAAAAAAAGCCATAAGAAATCTGTCTACTGAGCTTCTTATAGCCCAGACTGGCACCAAACTGTAGTGTTTGTAGTTATCCAGGTGCATATCCTTAGAGAAAGCTTGAGGAACTCTCCTTTGTTAAAACACAAAGGTTTGTGGTATCATTTTGTACCTGGCAAACTCCATAAATCCAACACCTCTCTTTCCTTTGATATTTACCTTTCAAACCCATTGTGGGAACAGTCTCTGAGTTTCACTCGTCGCAGGACTAGCGCATGGATCCTTTCGTACGTGATATACAAGTGGCTGGAAATGGGAGAAGGCAGACAGAATGGTAAATTTGCATAAAAACTTTTGGCTCTAATCTTCCATTTGGTTCTGCAGGTCAAAATACATACCATTTTTTCCTGTGTGTTACAAAATGTTCTCTGACCGCTAGGGTACATGTCATTGCATTCCCCGAAGTAACACTGCGTGGTAGCAGCCATTCACCAATTCATAGAAAAGAGCATACAGTGGTTGGGACTGCGTGTCATTCTGATAGAACTGCTGGTTTTGTTTGTTGAAATTTTTTCCTCACATATGCGGTATATATGATCATATCTTATCTGATTAGAAACTCAAATGTCTGCTGAAGTTACAGGATTGTCCACTGTTCAATTGTAGTAGCAGCAGCTTATACTTTGATTTTTACTTGAAATAAGCATTTCTTTTTGAGTTTGAAAACAGAATAAAAAGCTGTGCTTTTTTTTTTCCTGCTGTGACTAGTTACCATGCCAAGCATCTATTCACAAACCCCTGTACTTTACTCTGACATCAAATGGAGACCTTACATCTAAACTACCTGATTTCCTAGGAAACTTGTTTCATCTCATAATTTGAGTGCTTTCAAATCCCCATGCAAGATCTATAGTTTGTACAATTTAGATTTTTGAAGAGTCTTGTGACCTTGAGGCAGATCTGCATTGCTATGTGTTGTTGTACTGCAATTACAGGCAATTTTAAAATGCCTTAAATTCTAAGAAAAAAAAAGTATTATATTTTAGTAATGCTATAGTATTTTTTATATATATAGTTAAATATAATGCAAACAGATTTGTTTTTTTCCCAGGTAACATAATATTTGTTTGTTTAACTTAAATGTTGTTCTCACTGACTCTGTTTTAGCAAAACAAATGTAACCTGATAACTGAACAAAACAATGGTAAGACAATAATACGGCCTTTGTTGTTATTTTCTCTGTAATGAATTACATTCCTCAGTACCAGAACAATATACTGTCTAAAAACCAGAAGTATACCTTTCTTCTAAAAAACTCACAGAATTCAGAAACTTAATGTGAAATATCAAATAGTAAGTCATATGTTTTGTTTATACCTACAACTTTTTTTCTCTTTTTTTGAAAGTAATAGCGGATGAGATCACACTGATAATACCTGGTGCCTGAGAAACCCATCTATTGGTTTATTTATGGATGAGTATGCCTACCTACCTATCACTCAGTCATTTCTTTATTAACCATTATGTGATACCACTTCCCATTTATTTCATTTTTAAATAATAAAAATCAAAAGTTAATAATCTCATCCACAAAAATACAGAAATGTGGTTCTGTACTATTGCCTAAAGATCTTAGGAAAAATAAGGATCATGTTTTACTCTGAAATAATTTTGGATATAATAAGTTTAGAATCTGAACAAAGTTCTCCTCAAACAGGAGATTCAGATAAAATATCTTGTTTTGTTCCAGTTTCTCATTCTGAACATTAACTTGGGACCAATTATTTCAGGCTGCAAAAATCAACCTTACATGCATGCAAGAAGTAAACAAACAGAGTCCCTTGTATATATTGAAATGCTAAGAGTTTCTCTTAAATAAGAGCATACTCATGGAGTTAATCATAGATAATTAACCTGAGACAGTTATTCAGTTAATTGCAAGTGTATACAAGCCTTGAGAAGTGGACTCCACTTCAAGGTTTTCCAAAAATCTCCTTGTGCTTTGTCTACCATTTCAATAAAGTCTGTCTTGAAAACTGCAAGGCCAATTTTTTGTTTGTTTGTTTGTTTAGTTGAAAAGACTGTCCCAGCAACATTGCTTTAGATCACACTTCATGCTGATCATAGACAAGTTTTGGTCAGTAATATTTATTATAGATGTCGGTAAAAAATTCACCATCAAATGAGGTATCTTTAAGAGCCATGTGAAAATTATTCTTTGATTCAAACAAAAGCAAGAAGAAAAATTGCTTTTGAAAGCTTTCAGTAGCATTTAGATTTCCGAAGACTGATTTATTTGGAAAAAAAAAATCATCTTTGTTTTACCTCTGTTAGCAGTTAAATGATATAAATAACTGCTCCTTTAATTCATTTCCATTTTGTGTAAATTTTTGAGCAGTTGAGATGTCATATTTTATAATGCATTATCTAGTTTCATACTAAAAACTTAATGCCTAACCTTATCAGATTCCCTAAGGAAGACAGGTACAACCAGCTTTCCTCTTGGGCTTTAGGAAATGTACATATATTGCCTTGATGTCAAAATTCTAACTGAATCATCAGCTGCCCACAATCTACATTTATTCAAACAACCAAAGTTTCAGAAAAAATATTATGCTCACTCATATTATAGAACAAGGTGAACCCAACAAAAGAGTTCAGTTAAAGTTAAATCTCTCTGGAGAGATAGCACTTTATACCATATTATTTTTGTAATAATTTCTTGATGGTAAGAGCTACACATTCTGTAAGTCCTCTGCTGTCTGGATGCCAGTACCAACTGGTAAACAAGCAAACATGCCTGCTGGTTTTGCAGAGGAAAGTAAAGGTTTGCTTTTGTTTTGCAGTTATCCTTGCCATGCCAAGAATTTTGCTTGCCTGTTTTTTTGTTTGTTTGTTTTGTTTTGGGGTTTTTTTATATTTCTTATTCATTATGGCTGCAAAAATGAAATTGTAGGTAATCCCTGTTAGCTAAGAGATAGAGAAACAGCAGGATACATATCATGATGCACAGACAAAAATTTCCTGAAATTAATAGGAAGAATGCTGTTGGCCAGGATCTTCCATGCAATATTTTCAGTACTTAATTATTACTATGCAGTTCAGTGCATTCTTTATATTAAACATACGAGCTTCAGCTCCTAAACACTGTGGCAGTCTTTGATTGACTACAGTTTATAGGACTCTTAACTTCCTAGAGCATTGGAAATCTTTCTTTGGGATTTCTTTCTGTGTAAATCTCCACTGAATTTAGTTGATTTTAAATGGATATGTGGAAGACATATTTCTTTTCTAGAATTTCAGACCTTACTGAAGAATGGAAATTCCAATTCCTAGATACATTTTTTAAGTCGCAGTATTGTCATATGACTTGCATTTCTATCTAAACTTGCCTTGGTCAACGGCATTTTTGTCCCTCCTAATGTTAACCTCACATTGTTCCTGGATAATATTTCACATTCTTTTACACATATAGACAGAAACAAAAACATGCACTAAGTGACCTTGAAGCTTCCCAAGACTCTTTCACTGGCCCATTTGTTCAATGCGCAAAGGTACTTTAAACATTTCCCATTCTTGTCTCAATGAATTCATACGAGGAGAGTAGCTACTTTTTTCAGAACAAAAGTATTTCTTTTTGTCATTTAGGCCTTTTTTCCTAATTACTGATGAATACTTGTGGAAGATATGTCATTTTTTAGCCTTACTGCTGCTGTTATATATGTTTCTGCCCCTTGGCTGCCACTGGAAGCAGATGGTAGGCTGACAAGATCTATTTAAGTTCTGAGTGCCCTGAAGGAAGTAAAAGCAGTAAAGGAAGGTAATTTGAAGTGTGGTGAGTGTAAATCATACCTTCGTCAGCATAATTGTAAAACTAGGCTTTGATCCTGGAAGAGAAACTTCTCATACAAGGATCTGTACTTGACATCATAATATGTGGTAGTACTCTGTCAAAAGCTTCCAGTGCAGATTCTTTGCCAAAGACCCCAAATGTTCCATGCTTTACTCCTTCCTGAGACTAAAGAATGCGAGTGTGCTGGGTCAGACGAATATTCTCTTCAGCCCGGTATCCTCTCCTTGACAATGGCCAAAAGCTGATGTTGAGGGAAAAGTGTAAGAACAGGGGAATAATTTGTGATTTTTTTCCCAATATTTCACCAGTCTTCACTTATTTTCATCTCTGCCACCTATGGTTTATATCTTTCTTAATATTGGTGGATTTTTCTTCCATGGGGCTGATAGGAACCACTGCAATCTGCTGTTGTGATTATATGCCTCTTGGAAGATGACCTCTATCACTTCTTTTTAGGTCTGTCGATAGACAGTGAACAGTAAGTGTATAGAATCTGAAATTCTCTGTGAAGATGCCCAGCTATCACCTTTGGCTACAAAGAGAAGCAGCTTTGGCTGGGTTTCAAGAGTAGGCACTTCAATTAGTTATCTGAGGGTATGAATTTTGAAGTTGACATTTGCTTTTAGAAGATAGATTACTACCAAGTGTTGAGTAGGCTGACAGGGTGCAGTCTACAAAAAAGATAGGAATAATATTATTTACTGTTATAACAGTAAGGTATATGTCCCAGAAAGGCTTTACCAAGATATCAAACTTTTTCCCAAGGATATGACTGGCAGCAATAAAAGCCAGGTTCAAATTTGAAGGTGTCACCACTAACAGACTAGCTTAAGCCTGAAATCCGAAAAATTAACCTAAACTTTCCAATGTTTAATAAGCAGCTCTTTTTGCCATTTTCAGACATTATTCAATTAGCTTAAAAACTGATATTTTCATTAAGGGGAGAAAAATCCAACAAGATAAATAAGCAGGATAACGCACAGTACTTAATTCCTCACATAATTATGAATTTATTACATTTCACTCCAAGTTTAGGATTGTCAGTTCCTGCTGGGTAGCAAAGCCCAGTTTGAACCACACTGCTGTTATGGTATGAGTTACTTCTGCTCACTGTTCCTTACGTTTACTCCAGTCATCCTATTCCTCTAGCCGTTCCTTGTTCTGCCCTTTGACGCTAAACATGCTAGATAGCCCAGCAGAGACACAAAGAGATTTTTATTTTGCATCTGAGCAAATATGGGATTCTTCTGAATACAAAATAGAGTCTTCTGCAACATACAATATTCTGGTTTTGATCAAATGAAACACACATAGACAAGAATCTTGATTTCTTTCTAAGTTCTCACCACTGAACCTCAATGCTAAAGGCTATTACATGAAGGCACACGGCCACTTATCCCACATGTATTTAGACATGGTTAGTGGACTAGATTCCTGGACAAAATTACAATTAGAAATTTTCTTCCGTTTCATGATAGGACTCCTTTTTTGACAGTATTGCCTGTCAGTCATAATACAAAACAAAGCATATAAAACTGACACTGCAGGCCTATTTATTGCTCCCCTCACCTTTCTTCTCTAGTCATGAACAGCACACTCTGTCTTTTTTGGGTTTCTCTTTGGAATTCTTGTTGGAGATTGCAGAGGAAGCCTTGAAGTTTTCTTTTCATATTAGATCACAGCTACAGGCCGACACAACAATACTTGTCTCTGTTGCTATTTACTTGTTACTCTCTAGATCAGAACACAAACATGTTTTATTCATTTTTTTTTTATACAGTTTGAAAATTTTAAGAAAAAAGGTTAATAATATTTGGGAAAAAATAAGTAAGTATTATAATTAAAAGTTACTTGTAAATTGAGCAAAAATAGCAACCTATTTGCATTGCACTATGTTTATATTACAATTGTTGCCCTAAAAAAGGCATAATCTAACCTAAGACCAAACATGTGCTGGTAAAATAATCAATGTTATTATATGACAAAAATAAAGAAAGAAGCTGTTCCTTGATTTTCACATTAAAAATATTTTCTACCTAGATATATAACTGATAAGAGTTATAAAATAACTAGAACTATTTATTTTTGCATTTTGTTTACTAAACATGAAATAAGGCAAAGTTATTTTAATGAGAATAAGAGAATATTCAAAAATTACTACAAATAATATTGAAGAGGAACCAAGCATTTTATAGAAGATAAAAAAGTAATATGTTTAAGAATATTTAACAGTAAGTTATTTTTTATTACGTAAGTATACATGTACATTTATAAGCCAATTTTATGTTGCTTGCCAGCTTGAACAGTAACCTAGAGACCTTGCTAAAAGCTGGAAGAAACCTGGGTTAAAGAACTTGTTCGATTGCTGCAATAGCTTCGCATCCTACAGAAGAAAAAATATTTTACATACTATTAATTAAGTTAAAAGTTCAAAAAATCTAAGACTACAGCTGAGAGGATCGATTGAAAAAGAAAGGTCAGAAATGTGTAACACCAAAGCACACATATGCACGTAAGACAAAACTTTGTTTTACTCTAATAAAATGCCCTGAAATTAGGGCTTCTGACATGTGTATACTCCGCAAAGGGAAGAGACTCAGGTTAGAACAAGCTTACTCCTGACCAAAGTGTTATGTCCACGTGAGTTCCAAATACAGCTCCAGAACACCTCCAGTTGAACTCTCTTGGATGTGCATGTTTCATACTTCACTGCACACTACGAGCATGATGTGGATCAATTTTCAAAGTGTGGGTGGGTGGCCTTGTCCGAGGAAAGAAAAACCTTGTTAGGCAAGTTTTGCTGTTAGTTGTTGAAATTAGGGAGTGGGATTGAAAGGCATATGAAAGTTGAAATTTGGTTATAATTAAGTTCTAAAATATAAATTTGTCCTGTTGAAACCCAGCTTTTTATAGGGACCTGGATGCAACTGAACTAGGACCAACATTTTTTTGAGGACGGTTTCACTTAAATGTCACTTTATTTTCTTTTGTTGTAGTCATTACATGAGTCAGTCATTGAAAAGCTCCAATAAACCATGATAGAGTTAGGAATACATTACAGAAAATTTCTTGAGTGACAGAATGCATTGCTTCAACTGGTCAAAGTACTAGTTAGTTAAATAAAACTTGACAGTCTGGGAAAAATATATTGAGAAAGCAGCAAAGGTCTTGAAGCTGGAACAGACCTAGTTTGGACAATAAATTTTATGTGATTATAAATGTGCTCAGATTTACATGTCAGGTAGTTTTTTTGTTGAGAAATAATTTTTTATTGGAAAGACTCAGTAAACAATCATGAAAATTTTTGTTTTGAACTGCAAATTTGGACTGCATTAAAAAGAGGAGCTAAAATAAGAACTAATGTTTAGAACTACTTACATCTCTACTTGTCAATTATGCCGGTAAATTGCATCTTATTTTAATCCTAGTTTTAGGGTCAAAAGGCTACATGACCATCTACTTAAAACACTTTAAATCATCATGTTTTAATAATATCTTTGCTATACACTTCCTCAATTTTTCTAAGTCTAAGTAGCTTCCTCTGTGCATATACCTTCTAAATTACGTCTTTCCATCATATGCACCATATTCTCTGTATAAAACTTTTACCTTCATAAAACAAAGTCTGCATTAGTTAGATGTATTAAAACTGAAAAGACTTTTGCAGCTTCAAAGCCTCATCATATTCTTCTTTAAAATATCAGCCAGAACTATGCTTATTGCAAAATAAACATGTGAAATATAATTAGGAGTATACTCCAAAGCTCTCCTCTGCTTAGTTGTCATGGTTGATTATCCTAAAGGAAAAATTGTCTGGATGGAAGAACTGGCTTCACTGAAGTCAATACCAAACATCCTGTTGATGGGAATATGACCAAGATTTCCAGAGAGTAAACTGTATTGAGGTAAAATGAGATTTTTTTGAAGCAGCTTCGACCCCCCATACTGCATGCTTTTAACTAGTCACCAAACCAAATCTGACAACTTTGAAAATCTCATCCATAAATCACAACTGCAACTCAAACCCAGAAAACTCATATAAACACATTTAAGTGAATGTCTCCCAGTGAAGACAGATCCAACCCCAAGTTAAAAAGCAATAAAAACATGTCAATGCTTAATAATGTCTAACTTTTAAGCCCACTTTCTAGCTTTGCAGCCTAGACATCTCCAGTAACTCTGGAGATGTAATCCCAGTTACATGAACTAGAGCCTGTTAAGGTAACTAATGAAAATGATGTGGGATAAATGCCCCCCCCTTGCATCTCAGCACTTTACGGAGCCTCGGAAAGGATCCTTTTATCCCAAAAGCTTTGAAAAATGGAGACAGATGAAGCCTAGGAATCTCCTACACCTTTTTATTAAAGACCTGTAGGTCTCAAGCACTAGATTTGAAGACAGGAAAAACATATACACTTCCTTCCTCTGCTTAGATCTTAGTTTTCCTTTCACTGGAGAGTACCAAAAATCACAAGCTAAAGCCCCTTCTGAGTGAAGGGATGCTGTTAATTCTACATCCTTCCTTTGAAGCCATTCCATTCTGTAAAAGAGCATAAAACATTGAATGTGTCAGAGATCAAGAGCATGTGCAAGATTGACCAGACCAACAATTAGGGCATTTATCTGTCACAGACAATTCAAAGGTTACGGTTTATAGTTTCACACTTCTAGCGTTCATCTGTACAGTCTTTCAGAATTAGCAATAATAGGACAGGACTTGTTTAGCCCAGGAGAAATTATAGCAATTTTGCAGTCTCTAGCAAGTTAACATTAGCAAATTGTGAGCATAGCAAATGTTTACGAGATTAAACTCATTGTTCAGTTAATGATCTTTGTTGGCAGCAGACCCAGAATGAAGACTGCTTAATGGGTGTAGGTAACTCCTGTTGACCAGCTCCGTGAAAGATATGTGGTGATGACAGCCCTCAAGTGAAATAGACATATGCATAATTTTTAGGACCTAAAATGCCTAATGGGGAACCACACCAGAGAGGATAATTCTCATAATTATAAACCTGTTATGTGTTTGCATAAGCAAACTTGAGAGACATAAAAGCACTTATTAGGAAGATTCTGTGAATAAACAGTAGCAATGGCTAGGGTTAAATGTCTCTCACCCTCTTTTTTTTTTCCTTTTTCTGGCAGGAGCCATCTAATGATGTATTTTTTATACGTTTTGCTAAGACACTTCACAGCATAATTGTTACTCTATCTTTCAACATCACAATAATTGGCACTACTCTTAAACTCAGTGTCCTTTATGGTGTCCTAGATGTTCTACTATTTAAAATGTCGTACTAAGTCTATTTCATAAAATCAGAATCATAGAATCATAGAATCACAGAATCATAGAATAGTTTGGATTGGAAGGGACCTTCAAAGGTCATCTAGTCCAACCTCGCTGCCATGGGCAGGGACATCTTTCATGAGATCAGGTTTTTTAAAGGCCCCATCCAATCTGGTCTTGAATACTTCCAGGGATGGGGCATCCACAACTTCTCTGGGAAACCTGGTCCAATGTCTCACCACACTCATTGTGAAAAATTTCTTCCTAATGTCCAATCTAAATCTACCCTCTTTTGCCCCTTGTCCCATCTCTACATGCTCTGATAAAAAGTCTCTCTCTATCTTTCTTGTAAATCCCCTTTATATATTTAAAGACCACAATAAAGTTTCCCTGGAGCCTTCTCTTCTCCAGGTTAAACAACCCCAACTTTCTCAGCCTTTCTTCACAGCAGAGGTGTCCCATCCCTCTGATCATTTTTGTGGCCCTCCTCTGGACCTGCTCCAACAGGTCCATGTCTTTCTTTTGCCAGGGACCCCAGAGCTGTACTCCAGGTGGGGTCTCATGAGAATGGAGTAGAAGAGGAGAATCACCTCCCTCGACCTGCTGGCCACCCTTCTTTTTATGCAGCCCAGACATGATTGGCTTTCTGGGCTGCGAGTACACATGGCCAGCTCATATCTAATTTTCATCTACCAATATTCCCAAGTCTTTCTCGGCAGGGTTGCTCTCAATCCATTCATCCCCCAGTCTGTATTGATATTGGGGATTGCCCTGGCTCAGGTGCAGGACCTTGCACTTAGCCTTGTTGAACTTCATGAGGTTCACATTGGCCCACTTCTCAAGCCTGTCCCTCTGGATGGCATCCTGTCCCTCTAGTGAATCAACTGCACCATTTACCTTGGTGTCATCTGCAAACTTGCTGAGGGTATACTCAATCTCACCGTCTACATCATTAATAAAGATATTGAACCGTACCGGTCCCAGTACGGCTCCCTGAAGGATGTCACTTGTTACTGATCTCCATTTGGACATTGAGTCGTTGACTGAAACTCTGGATGTGGCCATCTGGTCAATTCCTTATCCTAAAACTCTATTTCTCATAAAGGTTTTGAGTGACTTCAGAACTTGGGTATGAAGAGGGGGAAACCTAGGTCATCAAAATTAATGAACCTTATGCAGTACTGGGATGAGGAAGTAAAACCAACTGGTTAACCCAATTAAATGTTTTGAATATTTTAACTGCAGAGAATGCAAAAGTATGTTTCCCTGAACATATATTTATAGTTATATTATATATATACAGAGTGTGTGTGATTGAGATAATGTATATATATAGAGAGAGGCAGAGACAGGGACCCAGAGAAAGAATTGCATTTAACTGCTTATTTTGTATCATCGCTTCTGTCTGTTGAAGAATAGATCAGACCTGTGAAGAGTGGAAATAGATCATTGTCTACTTTGCTGAATTGCTTTGTGAGAAAGTAAGGGTAAGGAAAATTAGGGATCCTTTTACCTTACTCTATCTGTCCAATTCAGGGAAAAACGTATCACTTCTGAGGAAAGAACTTAAGTATTTGAGCTCAAGATGTAACGGTCCTCAAATATTTGCAGAAAGTTATTGCAAAATTGAGAGGCAAACATAGATGTGGCATTTTGAAAGCATGTGTGGGAATGCTTTGTGTCAGCTTCATCGTTCAAATGCTTTTGTAAAAGTTAAATGGTTTTGTATGTATGCCTGCATTCTATGTTTTGCACCTTTATGTATGATCGTCAAGATCTGATATAACAGGATCTTGAAGTTAGGATGCAAAATTCATGTTTCAGACTCTTAAGAATGAGTCTCAGTTTTTAAGAAACATTCATTACACACTGACCAGGTTTCGGCTGGGATAGGGTTAAATTTTTTCCTAGTGCTGTGTTTTGGATTTAGTATGAGGAGAATGTTAATAACACACTGATGTTTTCAGCTGTTGCTAAGTGCCCTCCTAGTCCAAGGACAGCTCCCGTGCCTACTGACTGAGCTAGGTACACAAGGTGGGAGGGAACATAATCAGGACAGCCAGCCCAGCTGGCTAATGGGGTATTCCATACCATGTGGCGTCATGTGCAGTATATGAATGGTAGGCATGATCCAGGAAATAGCAATCGCTACTTGGTTATCGGTCAGCACGGGTGGTGAGCAATTGCATTGTGCATCACTCATTTCGTATATTCTATCATTATTATTATTATTTTCCCTTTTCTGTTCTATTAAACTGTCTTTATCTCAACCCATGAGTTTTTCTCACTCTTACCCTTCTGATTCTCTCCCTGTCCCACTGGGCAGGTGCCGGGGGAGTGAGTGAGCAGCTGCGTGGTATTTGGCTGCCTGCCAGATTAAACCACGACAGTCCTTTTTTGGTGCCGAATGTGGGGCTCGAAGGGTTGAGATAACGATAGATCTGACCAAAGTGTGTTAAGGCAAAATTGTTATAAGCATTCATTATATTGATTGGTCACAATGTTAACGTATTGGCTCTCAAAATTGTGGGGCTGGCTATCAATGTTGGGTTATGTTGGATTGTAACGAAGGAATTCTTGACTCGCATTTGCAAGAAGTGAGTAACGGATACTATGACCAGAACTAGAGGGGCCCAGCCTCCGGCCAGGTGGAGGAAAGGGACAACCGGGTTTACTGGACTGTGTGGATTCAATGGCCTGGCACATCAGACCCACAGGAGTATAAGGCTTTAGTAGACACTGGTGCACAGTGCACCCTGATGCCATCAAACCATAAAGGGGCAGAACCCATTTGTATTTCTGGAGTGACAGGGGGGTCCCAAGAGTTAACTGTATTGGAGGCCGAAGTGAGCCTAACCTGGAACGAGTGGCAGAAGCACCCCATTGTGACTGGCCCAGAGGCTCCGTGCATCCTTGGCATAGACTGCCTCAGGAGAGGGTATTTCAAGGACCCAAAAGGGTATCGGTGGGCTTTTGGTATAGCTGCCCTGGAGATGGAGGAAACTAAACAGCTGTCCACCTTGCCTGGTCTCTCGGAGGACCCTTCTGTTGTGGGGTTGCTGAGGGTTGAAGAACAGCAGGTACCAATCGCTACCACAACAGTGCACCGGCAGCAATATCGTACCAACCGAGACTCTCTGATCCCCATCCATGAGCTGATTCGTCGACTGGAGAGCCAAGGAGTGATCAGCAAGACTCGCTCACCCTTCAACAGTCCCATATGGCCAGTGCGAAAGTCTAATGGAGAGCGGAGACTAACAGTAGACTATCGTGGCCTGAATGAAGTCACACCACCACTGAGTGCTGCCATGCCGGACATGCTAGAACTCCAGTATGAACTGGAATCAAAGGCAGCCAAGTGGTACACCACAATTAATATTGCCAATGCGTTCTTCTCAATCCCTTTGATGGCAGAGTGCAGGCCACAGTTTGCTTTCACTTGGAGGGGCGTCCAGTACACCTGGCACCGACTGCCCCAGGGGTGGAAACACAGCCCTACCATTTGCCATGGACTGATCCACACCGCACTGGAAGAGGGTGAGGCTCCAGAACACCTGCACTACATTGATGGTACCATTGTATGGGGCAACACAGCAGAAGAAGTTTTTGAGAAAGGGGAGAGAATAGTCCAAATCCTTCTGAAATCTGGTTTTGCCATAAAACAAAGTAAGGTCAAGGGACCTGCACAGGAGATCCAGATTTTAGGAATAAAATGGCAAGATGAACGTCATCAGATCCCAATGGATGTGATCAACAAAATAACAACCACGTCTCCACCAACTAGCAAAAAGGAAACACAAGCTTTCTTAGGCATTGTGGGCTTTTGGAGAATGCATATTCCAAATTACAGCCTGATTGTAAGCCTCTTCTATCAAGTGACTCAGAAGAAGAACAATTTCAAATGGGGCCCTGAGCAACAACAAACCTTTGAACAAATTATATGGGAGATAGTTCATGCAGTAGCCCTTGGGCCACTCTGGGCAGGACAAGATGTAAAGAATTGTGCTTTACACCGCAACCGGGGAGAATGGCCCTACCTGGAGCCTCTGGCAGGAAGCACCAGGGGAGACTCCAGGTCGACCCTTAGGGTTCTGGAGTTGGGGATACAGAGGATCCGAGGCTCACTACACTCCCACTGAGAAGGAGATATTGGCAGCATATGAAGGGATTTGAGCTGCTTCGGAAGTGGTTGGTACTGCAGCACAGCTCCTCCTGGCACCCCGACTGCCGGTGCTGGGCTGGATGTTCAAAGGGAGGGTCCCCTCTACACATCATGCAACCGATGCTACGTGGAGTAAGTGGGTCGCACTGATCACACAACGGGCCCGAATAGGAAACCCCAGTCGCCCAGGAATCTTGGAAGTGATCACGAACTGGCCAGAAGGCAAAGATTTTGGAATATCCCCAGAGGAGGAGGTGACACGTGCTGAAGAGAATCCACTGTGTAATAAACTACGAGAAAATGAGAAGCAATATGCCCTGTTCGCTGATGGGTCTTATCGCCTTGTGGGAAAGCATCGGAGGTGGAAAGCTGC
Organism: Calonectris borealis; assembly: GCF_964195595.1. Taxonomy (NCBI): domain Eukaryota; kingdom Metazoa; phylum Chordata; class Aves; order Procellariiformes; family Procellariidae; genus Calonectris; species Calonectris borealis. Next base: position 140,288,222 of record NC_134312.1, on the reverse strand, counting down.
TGTATGGAGTCCTATATGACAAGTCGCAGAAATTGCTGAAGGAATGGTGAATCGAATCAGTTTGCAGAGGTGAAAGCCATCCATCTGGCTTTAGACATTGCTGAATGAGAAAAATGGCCAGTGTTTTATCTTTATACTGACTCATGGATGGTGGCAAATGCCCTGTGGGGGTGGTTGCAGCAGTGGAAGCAGAACAACTGGCAGCGCAGAGGTAAACCCATCTGGGCTGCCGCATTGTGGCAAGATACTGCTGCCCGAGTAGAGAACCTGTAAAAATACGTCACATAGATGTTCATGTACCCAAGACCTGGGCCACTGAAGAACATCAAAACAACCAGCAGGTGGACCAGGCTGCTAAGATTGAAGTGGCTCAGGTGGATCTGGACTGGCAACATAAGGGTGAATTATTTATAGCTCGGTGGGCCCATGACACCTCAGGCCATCAAGGAAGAGACGCAACATACAGATGGGCTTGTGATCGAGGGGTGGACTTAACCATGGACGCTATTGCACAGGTTATCCATGAATGTGAAATGTGCGCTGCAATCAAACAAGCCAAGCGAGTAAAGCCTCTCTGGTATGGAGGACGATGGTTGAAATATAAATATGGGGAAGCCTGGCAGATTGATTATATCACACTCCCACAAACCCACCACAGTAAGCGCTATGTGTTCACCATGGTGGAAGCAACCACCGGCTGGCTAGAAACATATCCTGTGCCCCATGCCACTGCCCAGAACACCATCCTGGGCCTTGAAAAGCAAGTCCTATGGCGACATGGCACCCCAGAAAGAATTGAGTCAGACAACGGGACTCATTTCCAAAATACCCTCACAGACACTTGGGCCAAAGAGCATGGCATTGAGTGGGTCTATCACATCCCCTACCATGCACCAGCCTCTGAGAAAATTGAACGATACAATGGACTGCTAAAGACTACGCTGAGAGCAATGGGTGGTGGGACATTCAAGCATTGGGACACACATTTAGCAAAAGCCACCTGGTTAGTCAACACTAGGGGATCTGTTAATCAAGCTGGCCCTGCCTAATCAAAACTCTTACGTACTGTAGATGGAGATAAAGTCCCTGTCATGCACATAAGAAATATGCTGGGGAAGACAGTCTGGGTTACTCCTGCCTCTGGCAAGGGAAAACCCATCCGTGGGATTGCTTTTGCTCAAGGACCTGGGTGCACTTGGTGGGTGATGCGAAAGGATGGGCAAGTCCGGTGTGTACCTCAAGGGGATTTGATTTTGGGTGAAAATAGCCAATAAACTGAATTTTATGATGTCAATTGTTATATGATATTCTATATTATTATTTCTATGGGTGCTATCAATGGTATAGCAGTAAAAATCACCCAGATTAATGAAGAATGAACATTGATGAAACCGAGCAAAGTGCAACGATGATAGAACCGGACGAGCGCAGCAGTACCGAAATGAGAACTGGCTTCAGGATGCAACAGCCCAACACCACACACCATCTCTTCGGCCCTGAAAGACTGTTATGACAGATGGAATCCAAAATCATGGACTAAATGAACTCAATGGACGTTTTAGAGGGATGGCCCATAGACTAAGGGAATGATATCTGTGTGTGCACATATATATATATATATAAAAGAAGAAAGATAGTGGTGATTAATTGAAATGTATAGAAAAATGTGAGACCTAAGCATGACGTAAATGGTATAGAATAAGGGGTGGATACTGTCCCGGTTTCGGCTGGGATAGGGTTAAATTTCTTCCTAGTGCTGTGTTTTGGATTTAGTATGAGAAGAATGTTGATAACACACTGATGTTTTCAGTTGTTGCTAAGTGCCCTCCTAGTCCAAGGACAGCTCCCGTGCCTACTGACTGAGCTAGGTACACAAGATGGGAGGGAACATAATCAGGACAGCCAGCCCAGCTGGCCAACGGGGTATTCCATACCATGTGACGTCATGCTCAGTATATAAATGGTAGGCGTGATCCAGGAAGTGCCGATCGCTACTTGGTTATCGGTCAGCGCGGGTGGTGAGCAATTGCATTGTGCATCACTCATTTTGTATATTCTATCATTATTTATTATCATTATTCTCCCTTTTCTGGTCTATTAAACTGTCTTTATCTCAACCCACGAATTTTTCTCACTCTTACCCTTCGATTCTTACCCCGTCCCACTGGGGGTGTGCGGGGAGTGAGCGAGCAGCTGCGTGGTATTTGGCTGCCTGCCAGATTAAACCACGACGCACACAAATCAGTAAGACATGCTGGCTCCTCACACCAAATATGTAGGAATCTAAGTAGCATTTTATGTAAAGTATTTGTAAAGCATTTTATGTAAAATAAATTTGAGAAAAAATGCCTCTCTTAGAACTACAAAATGAGTTGTATACTGAGTCAGCCCCTCATGCTTAGATTCTACTGCTTAAAACCACTGAGCTAAGAAAATCAAAGCTGGGTAATGCTTATATAAGGATGCTTGAGGACTGTGAAAAAGATGTAATAATATGATCATATGTTATATTTAGAGCAGCATGTCTTTATTTTCTACCCTCTATATTCAACATATGTTTCCATCCCTTATTCTATGGTATGTTAATCAAAATTTGCTCCTGGACTTTACTTCAGCACCCATCACTACTGTATTTGAGAATGAAAACTTTTTTTAATGTATCACTCTAACTTTTCTATCAAGAAAGGAGTTCCATTTTGCCACTGGAAGACAAAAACAGATAAGTGTGAACATGTTTTGCAAGATCAGGTCCCTAATTTGACATTTCTAGTACCTGTTGTTTGCAGAATGCTTAGCACTGAATAGCCCTTCTTATGTTCAAAACTTAGCTCCCACTCATTCCCATTTGTTACTGTGACTGAGTAGCATGTCCATCAATTAGATATCAGGTCATCAAGCTGAGCATTCAGAAAATAAGAAACACATAATAGTGACCATCTGTGAAGAGACAGATTAAGTGACTTGACATAGGAATTTTCCATAGAATAATTCGTTTGCTTTGACTAATGAGACCTTTTCTTTCTGCTTGCAATCTCATTAGTCACTCAGTACGCTCTTTCTAAATTCAGCAACAAGCAAGTATCCTGCAATCAACAGCTTTCTTCGCTATATAATGCTGATTTTTTAACATAGGACATCTACTCTGTGCATCCAATGAAGGAAAAGAAAGGGAAAAATAGTATGTGATCATGTAAAGGTAAATCATGTAAAGAAACCCTCAATTTTGTCATATTTTAACAGATTGTAATATCTTGACAGATTTTAACAGGGTGATGGCTGCAAATCTCTACTCTTATCTACTTTGCATGGGTAAAAAAACATTTCTTAGTCTTCCTAAAAAGCAAGCTGATCAAATTGATACCCATTTTTAGGCACGGAAATTAGGAGGTATGAATCACCTTTCACAGGTTTCTGTAGTCTCTCTCTCTTATTTAGGCAAATTGGAGAAGCTCGCTTCTAACTTAAGTGCCTTCATTAAGTCCCGGAAGAGAAAAAAGAAAAAAAGAACAGAGAGAAATATTTTGATCCTATATTTTGATAATGTCACTTTCATACAGCCATTATAATGAATGTCTTTTATTTGTCTGTTTATGCTATTATTTCTGCTGTTCAAAGGGCAAAATGATACAGCTTCAGTATACTGTTAATTGATAACTATTTAGCCATAAATATTGTTTTTCTTAAATATAGTGAACAGTGCAAGATAATTCATAGACTTTTTTTGATACTTTTCATTTTTCAAAAGCTGATACTTTTGTACACTCTTCTGTTAGAGAACTGGTGAGACAGGATGTATCTAAAAATGAGACATCTAAATAATACAGTGTGTTCAAGCACATACTTGTCTCCCACAGAGCCCCACTAATCTTATTTGCCAAAAGCTTTCACACTCTTGTCCAAACAATGATCACGGTCTCAGAGTTTGATCTCACCAGGCAAAAATACAATGCAGAGAAGGAAAAAAAAAACCCAGCCTTATATGAAATGTGAGGATAGTAGGGAGTAAGAGGAAAGTCAGATAATGAGGTCTTGGCAAACGATGGCAAATATCCCATGGAAAAAAATCTTGCATTGCAAGGGAATAAATAATTCTTTTCTCTGAGCCTATATGATCCCAGAGAGAAGCAATTTTTACCGCAGGTCTCGTTAAGTAGTCTCAGCCCGGACTATACTAAGACAAAGGTATCTGACTCTGAAAACAGATGGAGACAAACATAAGCATAAGATAATTCAGCTGGTAATACAGTCACTCCTTTCTTGCTTCCTTGTAACAAGTTACACTTCACAGTAGAGCACGTATAAACATAACCCTGAACTTTTTTCTTTTATTCAGAGAGAGTCTCTCCTTTTAATTACCAGTCAGGGGAAAAGCTCATTTTTATTTTAGAGATAAGCTGGAGGAACCTCAGAGCAAGGTTTACACCTGATTATGCTCGGGCTGCATAAGTCCTTAAGGAAGCCCAGGCTTTCAGCCCTGGTGTTCAAAGGGTATCACAGCAGCCCATAGGTCTGGGGGCAAACAACAGGAGGGATCGGGCTCTGTGCTCTCCTCCTGAAACCCAGTCCTTTGTGCATGGGGGTTTGTGCAACTCACTAGTGAACTTCAGGCTGGAAGTGACACTAACTAGTGAGGCCCACATCTGGAAAGACCAAGGTGAAAGCCAGTGACTGGGTGAGGGGACCAGGACCCGGGCATGGAGATCTGATGGACCTAGAGCCTGAGCTCGTATTAAAGGATCCCGTGAATCTATGGGTGTTGCAATCACAGACAGCAAGGGTGTGTGCACGTCTCAATGGTGAGCCTCAGCCGGAGAGAAGCAGTGGGAGTGGACTGTCTGTGTTTTTGTGAGTGCTGTGGGGTTTTATGCATTACCAATAAAGGCACCTGTGCTGGTCTGTGTGGCTGGCTGTGTTAGTGTCCTCTGTATATTGTGTGAGTTTTGTGTATCTATCTCCTGGAGTTCATCTGTGTTCAGTTTTGGGCCCCTCACTACAAGAAGGACATTGAGGTGCTGGAGCGTGTCCAGAGAAGGGCAACAAAGCTGGTGAAGGGTCTGGAGCACAAGTCTTATGAGGAGCGGCTGAGGGAACTGGGGTTGTTTAGCCTGGAGAAAAGGAGGCTGAGGGGAGACCTCATTGCGCTCTACAACTACCTGAAAGGAGGTTGTAGTGAGGTGGGTGTTGGTCTCTTCTCCCAAGGAACTAGCGATAGGATGAGAGGAAATGGCCTCAAGTTGCACCAAGGGAGGTTAGATTGGACATTAGGAAAAATTTCTTCACTGAAAGAGTGGTCAGGCCTTGGAACAGGATGCCCAGGGAAGTGGTTGAGTCCCCATCCCTGGAAGTATTTAAAAGACGTGTAGATGAGGCGCTTAGGGACATGGTTTAGTGGGCACGGTGGTGTTGATTTGACGGTTGGACATGATGATCTTAGAGGTCTTTTCCAACCTTAATGATTCTATGATTCTATGATCTTCAGCATCGCTGCTGGCTGGACTTGCAAAGGGGGGTGGCAGCAGCACACATCAGGCTGGCATGGGCAAGACCTCCAGATCTGCGAGTACACCAGATTTGGCTCTCCTGGGCCAGGAAGGAGGAACCCACAGGGTCCTGAACAGCATTGGATTCAGCTACTCCTTAATAAATACAGCCAATAAGGCTGCCAGGGAATGGGATGGTGGTTTATAGGCTAGTAATTCTTGCAACTTAAGAAGGAAGGTTGTTTAGTCTCTGTTGTTTCTTGAAAATGTTTGTTGTGTTTCCAGAAAAGACACACTCTGAGCAATGAGGGTTTTGAGGACTGTTCCTGTATCATATTGTTTCTCATACCTGTTAAGGAAGATTCTGTTCTGAGATGTAATGGGTCTGCCAAAGTTTGTCTGCTTGTTGATTGTGGACAGCCTGTAAAAGTATACCGAGATGGATGAATTGTGGATGAAGCTGTGTGTTTTTCCTTTTCCTAAATGTTCTCATGAAGATTTTGAAACAGAAGAAAGCTGGTTGAAAAAAAAAAGAATCAGTATACACAAGAATGAATGTATGCAGCTAATTGATGAAACGCAGAAACAGAGTTACCATTGGAAACAACCATTCCACTTCAGATTTTTTATACCTGTTCTTCAATGAGCAGCACTGAGATACTTCCCAAGAGTGAGACTATCAGCTAAAATCTGTAACTCTATTGGATACTAAAATCAGATATATAATAGATGTATTTTCTTACAGCCCATTGTAATTTCCTGATGATATCTTCCCATGACAAAAGTTCTAATAAATTTTTCTCTTTCAGTTTCACTGAGGCTTATCACTTCAATCAATGTATATAATCAATGTATATAACCATAATTGCACTTTATTAAGAGTAACATTGTACATTCCAAATTTAGCCTTTTGGTACACCTTATCAGACTTGACAGAATAACACTGAGTTTAAAAGCTTGCCAATTTTTCTAGGAATATCAGCTGGTCCAACGAAAGATGGTACCTAACTCTATAAAACTCACCAGGACTTTAGAACATCCATCTGTTACAGTCCTGTTAGTTCTTTACATTTTGCTATGAATTTCCTCATACTTGAGCATGCTTCTTAAACCTTGACCTATGGCCTAGTAAGAATCTTAACATTTCTCTGAAAGACAAAGTTTAGCCTTCATCAAAATGTTCCCTAAAATTAGACTTTAAAAAGACACCTCATCAACAATCTGTGGAAAGTGTCTTGAATTTTTAATTTCTGTTTGGCAGCTGTGCTGTTACAAAACTCACTGTCTGAGGGTTACAACGCACTTGCTCAAGTGCAATACTCAGGACCAAGATACCCATGTTCTGCCTTCAGTAAATCTCACAGCCTGCACATTCAAGTATTTGTGGTAGGTTCTGAGCCATCCATTTTCCCCTTGATAAATATGACAATAATTTTGCTTCTGTAGTAGAGAAAGAATTATGTTTAAACCCGGTAACTGTTGCCTGTGTTTTTTTAGCACCTTTCTTCTCTGCCTTTGGAGTTTACAGACCACATCTCTTCAGGAGCTGAAAAAAACTCTTGTGGAAAGGCTTCATACAGCTCCTGTGAGCTGCCTCTAGAAGACCATCATTTATCTTTATGTATGTTTAGGCACACTTTTGCAGGTGAACGGGAGCCAGTCCTACTTAAATTTTGAGCTGACTGGAGTGGTGTGGCTGCATTACTGCACAGCCGAACTTTAGTAAACATACTGTCTTTTCAGCAGGATTTAGCGCTGCACCAAGCACTATGGCAACTGCGTAGTATAAACATCCATCTGCCTGGACTAAGCAAGCATTTTGTAAAACAACCCAGGGACTCCGTTATTACAGATTTGTATACAAAGTCAGTTCACGTTATACACTCATAAATTCATTTCTGTTGCTAATTTTTCATCTGTTGGTGGGAATTACATAAACCTGTGTAGTCAGTGGCCTAAGGTTCACGGGTCTTGATTTCAATGTCTTCCTACACCACAGATTTTCTGTGTGGTCTTGGTCAAGTCACTACCTTTGCATTCCTCTAGAAAATGAAGAAAGTAATTTAATTCTGCTTCTCAAGGTAGGAAGACAATTTAGTTTTTGTGAAGGTTTCTGATATTAATATGAGGGAATTCTTCTAATCACTTAATAGACTTTCATACACTTTTGTTTGTATCCTTCTGAAGAATGCATATTTTAGGCTGCCAAAAGTAATGGAAAGGAAGAGAGAACAAATTAATGTTAAACAAATCTATAGGAGAAAGTGAGTGATCATGATAGTAAAGTGTATAAAGGTGTCTCAGCAATGGACTCCATCCTCATATACAGGGACAAGCAGGCACATGGCCAAGGCAGGATGATGTGACACAAATGTGTGTGATGCATCAGACAGTGGGGAAGTGGTGGGAGGACAGAGTGAAATTCCTTGGCTCCTTTTGCTCAGTACTGTATATACAAGTCTCCTCCTGGGGGGAAGTAGCCTGGGGCAAAATGCTCATCTAATACAACTTTACCACTTCTTTTGTATTATATTGGATATCTCAAAACATCATTGTATTGCACGACTGCTTTATTTTTTTTAATTCAATTAGTTCATTTTTTCCCATAATGGTTGAATGTATGATTCTCACTCTGTTAGTTTGAAAGCATTCTTAGTTAATCCATCCTCAATATTATTTGTAAAGATATGAAAAATTCTTATGTACAGAAATTATTTCTTAAGGATTTCTTAAGGATAATGCTTTAATCCAGACCTTTCTTGGAAGTACCACTTGTTAGTAATCACTTACTATTTTTGATTTCTTTTTGCTTCCATGAAAATGGTAGAATCCAGCTTTTTTGTGCAGTCACATAGAAGAGTTAGATGCAGTATCTTGCTAAATTGTATATAATCGGTGCAGATCTTCTGTCCTCTCAAAAGAAGAGTGTGCCTGTCAGACAGTCTGTGCTTTGTGAACTGGGCTAATTTTATTTCTCATTAATGGATTTTCTTCAGTTGTTAATTTAAATTCCCTAATTACTGCTTTCATTTTTTTTTTCCTCAGGAAAAATAATATTAAAACAATCTTGGCAATTTCCTAAGACAAGTTTTCTCTCCTCTCCTTTGATTTGTGGCAAATAAAGTAATATTTTTTTCACCTACTCCTTTGAACAATGCCTTTTTGCCACTTCAGATCCATTTTCTTTCCTTTTGTCTCTTCTCCTTTTACCCGATGTTTTATTCTCTATCTGTGCACTCCTGCTAAGACTTCTTCATCTTTGTTACTAGGTCATCCATCACAGCTGCCAGCTATTGCACCTTTTTTTGGCAGCCAGCCTCCATCCCCTCCTTCTATTATTATATACTTTTGCCTTCTCAGGTGCCAGGTACTCTGCACATCTAACAGTTAATGTATTCAGCAGAAGGAAACATTATTATGGCTTAGATTAGTTTCCTGCAAAACAAAATAAGCATCATAAACCCCAGAAATTCCTGTTTATTCCCATAGCTGAATTTCTACCATAATGTTATTAAAAAAAAAAAAGAAGTAATAATTACAATATATTTTTGAGAAAATTAAAAGTATGAAATCATAAAAACAGAGAAAACTGCACCTGTATAAGTATAGTTATCTTTGGACAAATAGTTACTTGCATTCCCCCAGGCAGAATAGCTATTGTCTTTGTCACCCACTCAAATCTTGTCATTAGATGCTAAATCTAAAATCAAACTCTTCAATACAATTAACAGAAGAAAGTTATTTTAAAACAAAAAGGACAAAAGGGAGATTTTTCTTTGGCAGCCAGACACTCAAATTCAAAGCCCAAAGTGTCATCATTTGAAAATGTAGCACCATTCAGAATCTGCTATAACTCAGTCTGCCTTGCAGCCAGTGGCTAGCTGTCGATTATCATGTTGCACCACAGGCTAAAATTGCACTTTTACTAACTCTCCCTCCCTCGGAAAAAACCTCTAACATCAAGAACATTTCCATTTACTTTACATCTTTTTGGCTGTCAGCCTCAAGAAACTGGCATCTCTTACAAAGTGTATCCTACCCAGCAAATGAAATATGTGCTTTATCATCTGCCAGCAGATCTCAGGACCTTCACTATTCTTCCATATACATCAGGAGAAAAGGGAAGAAAAAAAAAAGTCCTTCAGAGAAATTCATGTTGGGTGACCATTTTGCTCTGCAAATAAAGAGAGGTAAATAAAGGGGTATGAATTGCTGCTTTCAGAGAAAAACATTATGAAGCTCTGCTAAGGTATAGGCTCTACTTTGTTACTCAGATAATCTAAGAAAATGGGTGTCAAAGAACTTTATTGCCATAATACATATATTTTCAAAATTTCCCCTCTAGCTCCCCATAACTTCTTCTAATCAGTTTTAGTTGAAGTCTGACATTATTCAGGGTGCTGCTGCTCCTTAAACTGAGATGAAAATTCTGTTGACACTTCTGCAAGTTTTTATTTTTGTCCACTGGTAAAGGATCAGGGAAGGTACAACTGAATTGCTAGTATTCAGTGTTCTGTTTCTGATTTACCAGCTATTTAACTGCATCCATTTGTTCATTAACTTTATTAATGTTTTTTAAAGAGCAAATAAGGAAAGAAAAACTGCCAAGAGTGTTGCCAATATTGCTTACTTTTTTTCCTCAAAGTTAACCTGTTTTCTTGAAAATGTTATTTGTCATTATTCTTTTGTGAATTTAAGGAGCCCCAGGAATATATTATCCTATCAAACCTTGGGTAGCAAGGTTTTTTCTTTCAGCATGGCTTGACATAGATTTGCTTATACCAAGAAATAAAAAGTAATGCATTTCCTCTCAAATATATCTGCATTAATCTTAAACATTAATGTTTAACAGGAAAGCTCAAAATGGAAACAAACCTAAGAAAAATTTAAGTTCCTGATGGCAAAGTTGGAAAGACTGTTACAAAACAAACATTGAAGGAGCACGCAACATATCCGAACTGAATCTCTCCTAAGTTTTATTTAAGGCTTCTCTAGGACATTTTTCTCAACCCTGAACAGCTCAACGATAGCAGATACCTACAATGTTGTCTTGAGAGACAGGACAAGTTTTTAGGCTCTCTTATCCCACTCTGTGCCACTTTGCATTGTCATGATGTCACTGTATGCAAATAAATCTTTAGAGCCATTCCCGGAGATCTCTACCCACTCCTACCTGTCTACTAACCTTAGTAATACATGTAGGCAGCTTCATCATGTTACTTCTTTGATTATCTCTGGTACTTACAAGAATCCAGGTTAAAACACAGTTTCAAGTCCATCCAGAATTACACAAAGATTCTTCAATAGGTTAATATTGAAATATGTTCAATATTTCTCAGCTCAGATTTGCTATGCAGTTTAAGCAATCTATTGAATTAACATACCACCTGACTTTTTCCTTCCTGCATTATATGATTTGCATTGAGAAATGTTTCCTAATCTCATTACAATTCACAAACTACTTTTCATAAAAATATCAATGAGAGAAAATAGCTGATAATATTATAATTTATATAATTATAAATAAAATTGTAAATCGTGGATAATATTACAATATTACACTATCTTGCTGAGATTACTTGAAAGACCTCTTTGCAATATAACAATAATATTGTTGATTGGTTTAGGATTTGGAGTATCCTTTTTGCTTCACAATTTTTTCAACTTTATAGATTCAGCCTGCCACAGAATGCTGTAAGAACAAAGAGGTTCAGAGCCAGTCATTTCCAAAAGTACGTTCAGTGTCTGGGTGCCTGTGCAAAGTTAGAATCATAGAATCATAGGATATCTCAAGTTGGAAGGGACCCATAAGGATCATCAAGTCCAACTCCCTGCTCCTTGCAGGACTACCTGAAACTAAACCATATGACTAAAAGTGTCTTCCAGACACCATGATGGTGGTGCTGTGGCCACTTCCCTGGGGACCCTGTTCCAGTGACTGACCACTGTCTCAGTGAAGAACCTTTTCCTAATGTCCAATCTGAACTTCCCTTGACGCTTCCATTTCCTTGTGTGCTATGGCTGGTCACCAGAGAGAGGAGATCAGCATCTCCCCCTCTGCTGCCCCTCTTGAGGAAGCTGTAGACTGTGATGAGGTCACCCCTCAGCCTTCTCTTTTCCAGGCTGAACAAACCAAGTGACCTCAGCTACTCCTCGTAAGTTTTGCCCTCAAGGCCTTTCACGATCTCGGTCACCCTCCTCTGGACACACTCTAATAGTTTGATGTCCTTCTTATACTGAGGCACCCAAAACTGCACAGAGTACTCAAGGTGAGGCTGCAACAGTGCAGTGTAGGGTGGGACAATCACCTCCCTTGACTGGCTAGCTCTGCTGTGCCTGATGCACCCCAGGACATGGTTGGCCCTTTTGGCTGCCAGGGCGCACTGTTGACTCATATTCAACTTGCCATCAACCCAGATCCACAGATCTCTTTCTGTGGGCCTGCTGTCCAGCCTCTCGTCCCCCAATCTGTATGTATAACCAGGATTACCCTGTCCCAGGTGGAGAATACGGCAGTTGCTCATGTTAAATTTCATACAGTTGGTGATTGCCCAGCTCTCTAGTCTATCCAGATCTCTCTGTAAGGCCTGTCTATCCCTGAGGGAGTCCACCCTTTCCCCCTTCAAATCTAGTTTAAAGTTCTTTCATTGCTGCCTACCTGAAAAATCAATAATAGATAATAATCTGAAGGCCATACCAGGGTAGGAAATTTTCTTGTCACATCTTTAACCCGGGCCCCAGGGTGGCAGCAGATTTCCCTGAGAAGTGGGTCCAGTCTACATATTGGGCCTATTGCTCCACTCAGGAGAGAGTCTACTATGACAATGACCCCTCTTTTTTTCTTTATGGAAGTGGTTTTGATGCAGGGCGTAGGCCAACATAACCTTGGTGACACCTCCAAGCTAGATGAGCTATCGTCCTCGTCATTGTTTGGTTTCATTTGTAGAACCTTGTAACTGTTATGCAAGGGCACCTGGGAAGGCGTGGTAGTGTCCTGGTTTTGGCTGGGATGGAGTTGATTTTCTTCCTATTAACTGGTATAGTGCTGTGTTTTGGATGTAGTGTGAGAATAATGTTGATGACACGCTGATGTTTTGGTTGTTGCTAGGTAGTGTTTGCGCTAGTCAAGGACTTTTCATCTTCCCATGCCCTGCCAGATGTGCAGGGGGCTGGGAGGGAGCGTGGCCAGGGCGGCTGGCCCAGCTGGCCAATAGGCTATTCCATACCGTATGACGTCATGCTCAGCATATAAGGCTGGGTGAAGAAGAAGGAGGGGGGGCGTTCGGAGTGATGGCGTGTGTCTTCCCAAGTAACTGTTATGCGTGATGGAGCCCTGCTTTCCTGGCGATGGCTGAACACCTGCCCGCCGATGGGAAGTGGTGAATGAATTCCTTGGTTTGCTTTGCTTGCGTGCGCGGCTTTTGCTTTCCCTATTAAACTGTCTTTATCTCAACCCACAAGTTTTTCTCACTTTTACCCTTCTGATTGTCTCCCCCATCCCACCCGGCAGGGGGGGTGAGCGAGCGGCTGCGTGGTATTTGGCTGCTGCCAGGTTAAACCACGACAGGTAGTCACAGAGGACACGCGCCTGCTGCACCGGGCAGGAACTTGTTGCCATTTCCCCCTACCCCTTAAGTCACGACGTTCTGCTGGGTGGAGAGAGGATAGGGAATCCTACATATGCGTGCTGTCTGCCTGCCGGGCCTGTCCCAGAGAAGGTAGGGTGCGGTTCCAGTAATCTATCTCTCTCTCAGACTTTCTGATACACCTCAACCTACTCACCTCCTCCCGGAGCTCTGTTACTAAGGTTAGCCTGATAGGACGTAAAAGATAGCCTTCTATCCCTTTTTTCTGTTAAATTAGCTTTTGGGTTGAAAACAAGTTGGCCATCCCTTTACAATAAAACTGCCTGTGCACTGTCATTATAGCTATAAGAATATACTCCAATGACCTTTCATTAATATTAATCTGGCAAAGGAAAAGTTGAATTTTATGAACAATAATGGAAAACAGTTGCAAGGCACCCCAGTGGACTGGTAAAAATTAAACATGCATGAAGCATGATACCACGTATTCCTTGTACATACCAACACTATATCCAAGTTTCCCAGTTCCAATGAAAAGTAATGAATGATTCATGAAACTTGTGAGCTGGTATTCAGAACAATGAGCAACATTTCTCTCACTTTTCTCTGTGGAGACAAAAAAATGCTGATTCAGGCTTTGCAACACCTTTGTACTGAATCCACGCAGAGCGCTAATGCATGGGCTGAAGAATTTCTCACAAGACAGGACAAAGATGAAGTTACCTGGGAAATTAAGGGAGACCTTTATTGTACTTACACTGGGTATAAATATGTGGTTATACACGTGTGAGTCTGTGTGCATTTTGTATGTGTAAATGAAGGTGCATTTTCTTCATTTGTGGCACTCTACTTCGGGGTCTATAACAGAAGATTTTTTAGGATGCTATCACAGAATTCAATAGATGGTTTTGGGTTTAGTTTGATGTAGTATCCATATAGACAATGTCATTTAAACTCTGGCAGTTCATTAGCTTTCCCTTAAGACTCATGTGAAAGTGTTTTCCTCCTCTCTGCCTCTCTTACATGTTTGGCATGACAAAATAATGTATAGCTTTGTTATTTAAGGTTTTACTACAGCAATGTAAATCGCCTTGTTAGCAAATACATGAAGCTGCTTTATTGTCTCATTCAAGAATTCTTTAAGCAACAACCTTAAGTTAAACTAGGAGGCTAGTTAAGGCTATAAATAACTTGTGCAGTTCTGTGGCACAGATAAATTAACATCGCCACTGTCCTTGGTAATTTTCTGAGATCTCTCACTGTGTCATTTTTATGGAGATCTAAATTGCCCATATATTCTTCTGCTTTTTACTCTATGTTTTTAAAGTAAATTTCACTCTCTGTGAAAGCAGCCAGACTGGAACATGTGGACCTTTATTTTGTTATAAAATCTGATAAGTAATAAAAGGAAATAAAATTCTCGCATCTGACCTATTGCCATGATTTGCCTTGATGATGAGACCCTCTGAAGGATGAAAGCAAATTGTTCTTCAGTCCCATTCTGTCTTCTTTTCCTTTTGTACTGAGAAAGCCAACAAAGTTGTTAACAAGTGCAAACTGTTATAGTATTTTCTTTTATTTTTTATTCATTTTCTGATGTGGAAAATTGGGCCACTAGAAACCAGACTGAGATCAATGCATTTCAACATGAAGCATGAAACAGCCTTCTGAAAATAATGTCTCTTATTTAATAGTTTGAGCTTACTAGTGGAAAGCTGATGTCTGCTTTTAGAAAACTGACCACTACCCCCTGAAGCAGTCATGTAATCTCTGATTTTAAACAAAAAAACATTTCCAGATAAAAAGATTGCTAAGAAGTAGTCTAACCCTATGTGACACAGCCTTTGAATGCTGATGCCATGTCTCCGACCGCCATTTAGAATACATTGTTACGTTGATAATGTGTCACTACATCTTAAAAGAGGCAATTGGTGAAAGGACATTTTTTTCCCAAATTGTGCGATCTATTCTTGTCCTTCACTGAAAAATTAGATAAGAATAATTAAACATGATTAAATACTATCCCACTTCCAGATAGTCTGTTGCCAGTTGCTTATCTGTTCTCCAGATGTGAGGCAGAGAGCAGATGTTTCTCATGGATCAGAGTGAAAAGGCCAGCAGGGATTATTTTTTGGAGGAAGTCTGCTTTTCTTTGCAGTGATACATTTCCTGGAATCATCTGAGGACCTGGCTGTGAAGCAGGTCCTATTCTCTTTCCAGGGCACATTTCATCTTTGGCTTTTGCTCTTGTGTGGTAAGGCTTTTGTTTACTACAGGAGGGGAGGAGCTCCCTAGCCCAAAGTGTGTGTGAAGTAGTCACGCTACCAGCCTGTAGTCAAGTATCACAGAGGACTAGAGTTGCTGGTTTAGAATGGCACCTTCCAGGCCTGTGTCCTAGTTAAATAAATAATCAAGAACTCTCTTCTGAGCTCTGTGAAGATTTTAAAACTTTGTGTAGATGCTGGGGTATTATGTGCTCAGAGAAACCATTGGGGTGGAATCAGTGCTCTGGCCTTCATTGATTTCCATTTTTATGGACTATTTATCATCTTTTTATTAGAAAGTGATTTCAATGTTGCCCTTTAATATCTGCTACCCTGGGGACAGCAAGATGAAAAATATTCAATGTGATCCTTCCTCTTTAATAACAGAAACTGGGTATTTTGTAAGCGGGAAACAATCTCAGTCCCGGGTTTCATTTTGCTGTGCAACAGAAAATATGTTTTGATATGGAATGGAAAGCACATCTACTTTTACTATTTTCCCATGACATGATAAAATACATTATTTGATTGTTCAGGAGGTTTTGAAGAGGTGACAGCCTTAATCTGGACTTTAGGGCACATAACTGACATCTCTAGTGTTTAGAAAGATCAAAAGAAAGAAAATAGTATTGAAATATAGATAGCATGTGATTGGCTAGAAATTATTTGCATTCACCTCCTGAAGTGATTTATAATTTAAGGTTGCTATAATTCATTTTTTTCAGTAGCAATGGGTTTTAGTGGTGTGTTCTTTACTAATGCCCAAACTAAGGACTGTACCTTCCAGTGCAAAATGACTTACCAATGTGAATTATTTTCCTGTAAGTGGTATCAGCTCTAAAAAGACATGCAAGCCAACTTAACCTATAGATAATAGCATATACAAAAGAAATACTAAAGACTATAATGCAAGAAATACCTGTTATTACTCATTGCAAGCAAGCAGCATTTAGCTGCTGTGCTTCTGTGCTCCTCAAGGCTAGTTGTAGGACACTTATTAAACTGTCTCCCCAGTGTCTGTGGAAAATCTCATCTTAATTATCAGTTTTGCTCTCTGGAGGTACAGACCTACCAGGACTTGTGTACAGCAACTTACACACTTAATCACTTGTTTTCTACCCCATTTCATCTGCCTGTGTGCCAAGTTCCCTTTCCAAGGTGTCTTAGAGCTGCAGCTCTACCCTGTTCATGGTGACTTACCAAGTCAAGTCTCTCCACATCATGTGCAAGCAGTGGGATTTGGACAGGTAATTTCAGTGCTATAAACAGCTATGGCTGCACAGAAATACTTGTAAGCAATCCAACTTAAGCTCTTGAATAACACACCATTAATTTCTGCCCAAATAGTATATGTCACTGTGTAAAGACTATCTAAGCAGCAAGTGAAAAATCTATCATCAATAACTTACTCCCTCTTTCCCTTAAATATCCACAGTAAATTGAGCGACTGTGTTTTTCAGGTCTTTTTTAGGCTTGCTTTAAGGATGAAAAATGTAGTGTTTTTAAGACAATAAGCATTTAGAAATCATTACAGTCTACAACAACCTTAAAGAGCATACCCCCCACTACTGTAAAATGTTTCAAGTTCCCCTTCCTGCCTCAGCCTTTCACAAGCATGTAGGAGAAAAATGGAGGGAAGAGAGAGCTATTGAAAACATTTAAACTTCAATCAAAGATGACATTAGATTACATTCCTGAGAAGAGTATGCTGTTGTGTGAACATAAGCATAAAGATTTTGCAAGTATTAGCAACCTCTGGGTTTGCAAAATGAACTTTCCTTTATGGTCATTGCGTAATGGCATGTTTGCACAGATGCGTCTTACACGTAGACAGCAACGCACCTGAGGAATCAATGTAGTTAAGAAAGAAAAACACAAAAATAAAACAGACTATACTAGTAATATGCTAAATAAGTATATTTTCAAGGTCTAGTTCTTAGTTAGTTTTAAAAAAAAAAGTTCTATTTGCCATAAACCCAACAGTATTATTATAGGATCTTAGTTCAATTCAAATTATAGACCAGCTGTTGAACCCCACTATCTTTCAATTCTTCTCTCATTCTCACTTGTGCAACTATATTGAATAAAATAGAGTCATGTGGGCATATTTTCTATTCTCAGAGTCTAAATGTATGAGTAGAAAATAAAACATCTCAGTGCATTTGAGGACAAATCTAGATTGTAGCATCTTTATTGTCTATTGATTCTTAATGTAGTACTTACAGCCTGAAATCTTGAGATTGTCTTTGTTTAACTACACTCACTTCATTATATTTCAATTCATTTATCCAAAACATCTTTCAAGATTACATGGTAACCTCCAAAGACAAAATGTCTAAAGGCTAAAGCTATACTAAATGCATGGAAGAAATAGGAAAAAAAAGTGTTATATTTCTTTTAAGGGAAAAAGAATTCTGACCACAATAGGTTAAAGTTATAAATTTTCAGGCATGTTAATGCATTCAGGTCATGAAGACATAGTTTGTAGTGATGTCTCAGTACAAAACATCATTTTAATGGTAGATATGATTGCGATGTTGGAGATTTTCTACATTTGCATTGATCTTTAAACAGTTCTTCTACTTTAAAAGTCAGTAAAGATAAATTTAACGTCTACCTTATCTGTTGATCTTTATGTATTAATTTCTTTTTGTCTAATAAAATGTTATAATCTGACCAATGTTCCAGTGGTTGAAAGTTACTGATGTTTAAGTACTTTTTACTACAGTCTCTGCATTTAGTAGTTTATAACATGCTGCTCATTATCACTTCACGACTGCTAAACTGCATGAGACAGACTTTTTATTGCTTGTTCTATTGACAAAAATGAACTACAGATGCCTTATATTTTAATGGTTTTTTAATGATGGTTATAATAGTTAGCATGCCATGA
Organism: Calonectris borealis; assembly: GCF_964195595.1. NCBI lineage: Eukaryota > Metazoa > Chordata > Aves > Procellariiformes > Procellariidae > Calonectris > Calonectris borealis. The sequence continues at coordinate 140,269,999 of NC_134312.1, read as the reverse complement.
ATTTATGTTCAACACAGATTGCCTCAGCAGTATAATTAATAAGCACACAAATACACTTGGTGAAGAGACTTTCAGACTCCCATAGGAACAGCCACTTACAAATTTCAGCATGCTAAACCAGAACTTCCTTGTTTCTGCTTGTCATACATGGAACAGTGTTTTCATAATAAACTTCAAGTGAGCTTCAATTCCAGATCAATTTCTCCCTATCTTACATTTATCAAGCTTCCTCATTATGCTCTTCACCATAGTCAATTTTAAATGTACAAAAGCAGACCCCTGCCTTCTCCACAACACTTTTTATAAGACTCCGACAAAATCCAGTGTATGGCAGCCCAGTTTCCTCTGTACGTTACACACAGAGAGCAGCTTTAGTCCCACATTAAGAGATGGGACTGCCTGACCTCCAGAGGTCCTGCACTATTCTCTGAGTCTGCGAAATACCAGAACACTAATGTGTAAGTGCTCTCATGAGTGTGAGAAAGAATTAAATTCAAATTCCTACTGATTTTTTATTTGGATCATGAACTTATATTAAAGCTTTCCTATGGCTGGGGCTTCTGTAAGTAAGATCTTCTCTCCATGTGAGCTCACTGAGCTGTTCAGCAACATGAGAGTTTCCACTGTAATGTCTCCCTCAGAACAAGCAGAGGAGATGTGTTTCCTCAGCGTGTCTGCCTATTTCACCAGATGTTTCTCAGTGTAATTCCCAATGTGAAGCTTCTGTTGAGTTTATTTGGATACTATCAGGTTCAACAGTTGGCCTACCCAAAGATGCATCAACTTCCTCCCTCTTCCCCTGAAACGCCGACCTCTCCTGATTACATAAACCTTATTCTCTTGGGAAGCCTGGATAAAAATTAAAGGGAAATAAGAGAACCTATTCAAAAGTATCTTTAATAAATTAGTCTTAAGAGAGAGAATGGTGCTGTCTAAATTGTTCTTTATTGCCTACTGCACGTCATGCCTAGGAGTGGCATTGAGGAATGGAACTGAAAATTTAAAATTACTAAGGATTGCCTTATTAACTGGCAAGCAGATGGCAATGGAGCAGAAGAGTTTGTGTTTTGTTATAGCTCTAATCAATGATTAATTTGAATGAATTCAAGGCAGGAGGCAAGACCCATTTATTTTGTTCAGAAATTGATTAAGTGTTTTTGCTTGGTTCCTATTTTGTGGTTTAGTTTTTCATAATCTGAGCACTTAGCTGTCAGGATGACAGGTGGTTATAGAAACTAGAAAATTAAATAAATCAACCAGTCACTTGGGCTTACCTGTGCACCCCTGGGATATCTGGTCTCAGAAAGTACTCCCTTCTCCAGCACAAAGATCCTGTAAAGATGAAGCAGTCCAGAACAGGCACAATGTACATGGTTTCTCAGAGCTACTGTTTCACACTACCTGCAAAATCTGCTTTATCCTTATCCAAAGTTTGAGGCTTTTCTTTAAAATAACAAGTGGCCAAGTAACTTAAGAATAGAATGAAAATAAAAGACAGGATTCTCACATAGTCCAGGTTTTTGACGTGTAGCATTTCTTCATTTTCTTCAAAATAGGGTTTTCCAACCTCACCAAGTCAGGGGCTTTTTATTATAAAGGAAGGGAGAGGAGGACTTTTGTTTCTCAAAGGCCTTCGTTGTAGCGGAAGGGGAAGAATCACTCTCCTTTCAATACAGCTTCTGAAATGGAAATGTAAACATTGGCCAGGGACTTAGAAGACTGAAAAATCTGTGTCAACAACTCCTTAGGGTTTATTGAATTTGAATATGTCTCAGTGAAATGTTTTCAATTTGATGAATAAGGATGCTTGCTCAGAATTGGTTTTGGTACATTCTACTGGGACTGATGCTGTTCTTATCAGATGGATGTTATCTTTATTCCAAGTTTTTGAAGGACAGGAAAAATTTTAGTACTAGGTACACTAGATATAAGTTAGTATCATTGATGACTATTTAGACTATATTGAAGAAAAATGTGGTTTTTCCATCCATATGTTCCTATTGGTATTTGCATTCGTATTGTGGTAACATTTATGGAGACTGGGGCTCCATTGTGTTACATAGCACAAGTGTACATATTTAGAAATATCATTTTATGAGACAAGAAGAAACCATTTATAGTAGTATTACTAGAGTATTACAGGAAAATACTTCTTTTGCTTCTGATACGGCCACCTCAGCAGAAGTGTATCAGGAAGACCAGATATGAACATTTATACAACCTTTCTGGAATCTGACCAAGATAAAATATAAATCACCATCTCCCTGCAGACTGAGCTCATCTGTTACCCTTCTGCTTCCATAGCACAGTACCTGCTGTTGGAATGCACTTCATCCTGATTCAGTTCCTTTTCATTTATCATCTTTTCTCAGATTTCCCTGTAAGGAGATTCACTGCATTTTAGTCATGCCATCTGTAGCAAAGACTCTATCTGCAAAATGGTCAGATATACTATTGTGAATCATGCAGCAAAGTCATCCTAGGCTACATTTTGGTTTGCTAAGCTTTTACAAGAAATCTTGTAAACTGTTTCCATAGTGTTTTTTTTTCTTGGATGGCATCTATGCTCTGTAGTCCCCTTAGAAAGAGATTCTTGAGGGTCTTGAATCTCTAAGTTGCTAAAAGAATACATTTGTTCAGATACAATTTCATGGACACTATCTCAGAGGAAATTTAACATTCAGTAGAAAGCCTGTGTCTATGGCTTTTTTTAAGGGTGACTTTGAACATTTTGGTTTCTTAATGAACATGGCTAGCATCACAAGGCACCTGTGCTAGAGGGTGTGTTTGTGATAGTACAGCAGAATGAAGTGATAACAGAAATTCAGGTTCAAAGTTGTTCTTGTTGCTGCCAGTAGCTGTTTGTGACAGGTGGTTATTTCTGGATATCTGTGTTATGATTCTGAGGGATTTTGGGGGGGTTTGTTTTTTTTTTTTTTTCTGAACTTTTTTACACTAGCTCTATGAATAAATTTTATCTGTATTTCTAGTCAAAGAGTTTTCCAGGGGAACATGGAGAATTTGCTCAGACAACCTCATCTGCAGATTGACTAGGCAGAATTAGAGCCCTTTAAAGCTGACCTGAAACTGCTGCTGGAGCATGTGAAACTGAAGATGCCACTTTCAACAGAGGGATGATGAAAAAGGGCTGACCAAGACTTTGTCTGCACTTTGGTACGCAGGCTCAAACTCAGGCTTGATTTTGGAGAGAAGGATGGCTCCAACAAGCTCTGCCAACAGAGGCATGGGCTCTGCATGAGTCTTTCCTCTGACCCATCTGCAATGCTCCCCTCCCTAAGTCTCCTCCTGGGCAGCCTGTTCCTTTGCTTCACACTTGGTCCAGGATCAGAGGTAGGTAGACGTGCAGTGCAGGCAGTCAGTGGATTGGGCTTCAGCACACAGCAGTGTGCCGCGGTCAGCTCCAAGCTAGTTTCGTAGAAACTGTGCAGAGCATATGAGGGAAATATTAATTGTTTAATGAAGTACATTGGTCAAATATTGGATTAATAATGGATTTTAAAACTAGCCAATGAGGCAGAGGGATGAATTAATAAAAATTATCAAATGCCTCTGACTGAGGAATCTGAAGACTGTGTGATAAAGCAAGGAAGAGGTGGACAGAACTTTACAGCCATGCTGGAAGGATACTTCTTCATTTTGTCTTCAGGTTTCCAGGTCGTCTTTGTTTGTACCAGTGTTAGATGGCAAGATGTTTATGTTTATCCAGTTTATGTTCTTTTTTTTTTCTCTTTGAAGCAGGTTGAATTGAATCATACTTCAGAGTTAATTTCAGGTGGAAAGTAATTAATAAGAAACATTCTTCAGGTGCTGAGAGAAGATAAAGACAGTAGATCAAAGACAAATGCAACAGTAAATTCACACATAATGTGTTGCTAGTAGGTTTCAGGTAAAGGTGAAGCCTATAAAATACAAAATTTGTTTATGTAGTACCATGTCAAGCTGCAGGTGAACCACAGATAAAATCCCATTAGTATAAACATATGACAGAGATGATACATTAACTCCTAGGTTTTTAATGATAGGTTTTCTGCACTTGGACAATGAGCAAATGATAGTCAAAAGCAGATTTAGTGAATAGATTTATATGAAATAGATTTAGTCAGAAGCATTCTTTCATCAGTAGAATAAAAACAATTCTTAAGTCCTGGTGCATTCTAGTTCAGCTCACTAATTCAGGAACACTTTAATACTGGGAACACTTTAATATGAGGAAGGATTCCACTGTCCATCAGTAAAAGGGAAATCCTGTCAACTTTTCCCGGTGGTAGGAAAGGAAATGGATTGCCAATTCTTTTTTTTTCTTTTTTTTTTCTTCTGCAATTCCATACTTTCTACCATGACTCCAGGGAGTTTCCAACATATAGGAGAAAGCCCTTAAAATAATAATTGGACATGGCTTCACAATGATGAGGCAATAAAACATATTTGGGATGGTAATCTTCATTTATTATTGTTTTCAATTAATAATGTGGAAGCAGTTTGCTACATAACACAACGTTCGTTTTGCTACCATTCTGTGTTGTTGTGAGTGTAATAGTTGGTGGCTTCCTACAAGCCGATAATGTGAAAGAATATCACTCTGCCACATGCAAGGATTTTTAGATATTGAAGTATGATGATTCTTTTCATTCCACCCTCTTCTGAACTTTCCTAGTTGCACAATCACTACTTATGGAGGACTGTATGCGTGGGGTTTTGTGTCTTCCTATTTCTACCAATAATTTAGGTTAATACTTGAGACTCTTTCTCCGCTGTGAGCCTTTCACCAAATTGGACTGTGGGACCAGCAAATACATATATCTACCCATTAGAATTTCGTTCATTACAAGTTTTGATTTAATCCAGCAGACTTTTGGGAAGGGATTCAACATGCAGTTTAGGACGTTGACATTTAAGTATTTACAACACAGGGTGTGATTCAGTTACTTAAGCCTATATACCAGGTGTTTTTTTAAGGTCATGAAGGGTATCCCAGCTGGCCTATAGATACCATAACAGAGAACGTAAGTCTCCTATACATCCTGTGCTGCATCTGCCAGACTCTGCAGACTTCTTGGTTGGCACTAGATACTTATGTTCCAGTCTAGATGCCCATATGTGAGCTAGAAGCTCCCATCATGCCCAGCAGAAATATGGTGAATACAGTCATTGGATTATAGAATGTTATTTAACTCATCCTTCTGCAGATGTTTATATTTTAACTGCATAGTTCTCTTGAGATTGGATTCAGTTAAGCACAGATGTTACCAGAAAGTAGCACTATTTTGCTTTACATTATAGTAGGGCAGCTGATTTGCAACGCCTGTGTGTCTTCATATTTTCAAATGGGACATTTTCATCAGAGGTACCTCTTGACTTGACATTGCTTTTAACGTCTGTTTCTTGCAGACTATTGAACGGCATTCTGAATCTTCAACAGACTTGCTTTTCCAGCTCTGATTTGAATCCAGTCAGGATGCTTTTTTCTTTTATATGTCTCTTAGAAATACCCTATCCCTGCTTTATTAGCCCAAATAGCTGGATTTGCATGGTTTTACCAGCTTTGTTCTTTGCAAATTTTCTAGATTAAATTGATGTTGGCTCTTCTATGCTGTGATCTGAGTTTGTTATCCTGGGACATTGATTTGTAGTTTCAAAATGTGTGGTAGTAAGAAATGTGTTCTAATATCTTGCAGATGTTTCTGGTTTAAGTTGGAATGTTTCCCCTTTAATTTATGGCAGGTTTAATTAAAGTTCTTTCCTTTAGTCTAACCATTATAAAGTTAGTAATTCTAGGGTACTGCTTGAGCTCCCGTGTCATGTTTCAGGAACTAGTTAAAAATATATCTTTCCATTTATGGCATGTTGGGTTTATGTTTTACAGCTAGTTGCCATTTATGATTTTAGAGCTGATGGCTGCTATTAACTCCAATTTCTCTGTATCATCCTCAGCTTCCTTTTCTTAGAATGGGTTTGTGCAGCTAGAGCATTTATTTATGTTTCAGGTGTTTTTCTTCTGACCTTGAAGAGTCAATAAACACTGTTTTCTGTTTAAAATATGGAAACATCACTTCAGGCTTATCTTCCAATATTTTTTCTTTTTTAATCCTGCTTTAAGAGATGACATATTTGACCATATGTTGCTACTTAATTGCTGCTTTTTTCTTTTATATTTGCTTTCTTTTTGCGTGTCAGCCATAGCTAGTGATTTAAGATGATGTATAAGCATTCATAAAGAAAACCAGCCAGCCGTTCACTTCCCCACATTCTTCATGCCCTTCTCAATACATGCGAGCATATCCAGTGTAATGACAAACTGTTTATTTGAAATGGGGGCAGGGCTCAGTTATGTTAGTTTTTCTGCTCCATTACTCAACTGGGAAAAGGAACAAACAGGTACTTATTTACTTCCTGAGTTGTTCTTCGCTTGCACCTGGTATTGGAGTTTACTCAAAGCCTCCAAAACTATGGAACTGAATCCATCCCCATGCTGTAGACCCCTCTTGACAACGATAATCTTGGGCTGCCTGGAAGAAATTTGTTAACCTCTAAAGTTCATGTTTCAGTTGTCAACAGTAGCAGCATTTGATTTGCTGAAGTAAAGTATTCTGAGGAAGAAAAGGGGAGGGGAGAAGCAAAAGTTTTTTCAAAGAGAGAGTGGGGATGATGCAAAATGATCACTGACAAAATAGCCCCTTCTTGCCCTTGCACTTTTCGGAGGCTATATTTAACAGTTTTATGTAGTAATCCTACTTGTAGAAGTTTAGAGAGAATCTGCCTTATGGGATCATAAAGTTCAGCAGTTTATGGTGATTGATTGAATAAAATAGGGATGCTAATTCATGATGTGCAGTGTGGCATAACTCCAGAAGAGCAGGCTGAGGGGTGGGATGCAATACAGTGGCTGGGCAATAAGCCAATGCACAGCATCAGTGTAATTGCAGATGAAATAATAATTATTTGTGATAGCTTGCTAATCAGTGAAAGCATGGAAAAGGCTGCTGACAAGCACCATCAAGGTAATTAAGGTGAAGCATTGAATTTGCATAAATTTGCACTTTGATCATTGTTCACAAGATACCCTCTCTCAAAATAGACTTGGCTGGTTTCAAGATGAGCAGTAAATCAAAGCAAAGGAGTGCAATAACTGCACAACATCAATAATGCTTACAAAATACAGATGCACCTTACATAGGCAATTATCTGAAGAATCTATTGTCCGTAATCAAAGGATGATACTCAAGTTACTTTTTCAAGTTATCAAATAGTCCTAGTTAGCATATGCCTTTCTAGTAGTAGCTCTTTAATGAACACAGAAAAATCCTTAAGATGAGATCTTTGGAAAATACAATATTTGATTATGCACCTTGCTCAAAAAAAACAACCTGTTAAATGAGGACTACTGAAACGGAAGGTGTCGTTCCCCATATTATTTTGACATACATGTGCAAGCTGTCTTGGAGAATGTATTTAATTGGTTTCTTTAGGAGCTGCAAATATGATACTCTCATGATCTCAGGCTCTAAGTCACCACCTCTGACAGAAGGTAGTCCTTCAAGTCTCTATGCTGGTTTCCTGAGTATCAGCTACCAGAGTAATACTGGCGCTCAGCCCTGCAACCATAGATCCATAGTCTGCCTTAGCTCCAGTGCTGTGATTCTTTTCCCTCGAGGAAACAGCAGTGGGGTCTCTTGACAGTGCAGTCTCCTAAAGGAAATAACAATTTATGGAAAACAAAGGACTTTGGACTCTCAAAGCAAGCATGCAAACAACAAAAATCTAGACTGTACACATCTATTCACTCTTCCCTAAGGTTTATCGCTTCCTGGAAAAGCCCTACTGAGACTTCTGGAGTCTCTCTCTCTGTCAACCTTTCTCTCCAGGTAGTTTCTGACAACTCATTCTCCATTCTCTTTTTCACTATGCTTTTTTACATCTCTTTACTCTTCTCTTCCAGATTTAGTGGGATAAACTTCTTAGAAATAGTGATAGGTTTTAAACTGATGATATGGTCAATTATAATTTCTGAGTATTCTTATTTATATTACATTGCTGTTTGCTCTGATTTTGACTAACATAATCCTACAGGAAACTCCTTTGCCTCCCTTGCTGAATGTGTAATATTGATGGTCCTAAGTATTTCAGTATCAATATATTATAATGTAAAAATTCCATCTATGTCATGTGGGTAACTGCATATACACATGAAATAATAATTTAACTGCTAAATAATTTTAGTCACCCATTCTGGGAAATTTTTCTCTTGCCTTCTTGTGTTCTCAGCTCATCCTCCATCTACAGCAATTCTGCATAAAAGTAAGAACCAAGGGTAATATAACTGTAACCTGCTGTAAGTTTTTTTACATGTTATTTATTTATTGCCTTTTATTTTATTCCTGTCTAATGTATGGTTGTTCACTAGGGAAGTTGTAAATCATCCTGTCATATTTGAGCTTTTTTTTTATTTTAGCCATTCAAATTTTTTTGCCTAGATACAAAATTTCAGTAGAAAGAAGAAAACGTATTTGTCTAGTACAGTATGTGCTTGGCATGTTTTTATATACTACTTATTTAGAAAGGTGATCTTTTAAAGCTGTCACTCTGACACAGGCATGCAGCGCGTAAAGTTTGCTTTTACAGTACAGCAATAAACACATCCACTGAGGTACCAGAAATTTTCTACTAGGACAGATCTCTCGGCATGCTGCATTTGTATTCCATGCAATCTTCATGCACCAATGTAATTATTTGATTAAGGGTGAATCTCATTATTGTATATACAAGTATTCCATGCGCAATTCTCCTGGTGATGCACATACTATATATAACTTAAAAGTGTCATCTGTTCTGTCATTGCTTTTCTCCTGTTTATTAATAAATAAATGAAGCTACTTTATGGAATATTAGAGAATTAGGACAGGAGATACATATCAAATGCTGAAGCTGGCTTCCCTATTATAAATCTGATGTTCTTATCACATAAATGTAACTCAGAAGTCATTTCTCAGCTGAAACTAAAAAGTTTCGTGGAAATTTGATAGCACTAGAACCCTTTTGGAAGTTCTGGTTTGAAAGCCTGGCCCCAGTAAATCGGTAGCAAATGCATACTGATTTCAGCGTGGCCAGGTATTCAGCATACCCATGGTATTCTGAAGTTTTTCTTGAAAATTTATTTGGCTTTTTGAACTCAGGATAACTTGGTCTTGTTTTACTACTGGAATGAGATGTGGCAAGGAAAAGAAGAGAAGATAGTATAAAATATACATAACAAAAGTGTGCATATTTTTCACAGGGATTTTTTAATGAGGGATTAGTTACATAGGAGCTTTAGGGATTAATTAACCAATACCTAATTAAAGGGTTCTAAAATGGATTCTCTGCAAATCTGAAAGTCATGCTGAAGGAGAAAAGGTGGATTTCTGTAGCTAGCAAATAACATCAAAAAGAACGGGGAAAAAACAGGGAAAGAGACTAGAAAAGTGGGAGAAGGAGGTTGTTGCTCTCTCTCTATTCCTTTTGCCTGTAATGGACAAAAGTCCTAACGTGGCTAGCCCATTTATTAACCTATATTCACAAACTGTACTCTGATAAGTCATCTATCCGAGCAGTAAGGCTTCCTGTAACATAGGCTGAATAAAGAGCCAGGGTGTCTTGCTATGTTCCTACTTACTGCTCTCTAGAGTGGACATGACTCACTGAGGAGGGGGGAAATGCACATAAGAGGAAGCACTGATACTGAAGTCTATTCTCATTAATTGCCCTTGATTATATCATCATTCTCTTAGCTGTTTTATCCCCATTGTTGTATCATTTTCTCTGCCCTGATATTTTTACTGCATCATCATCATATATACACCTTGCTCTGGTGGCTTTCTTAGAGTATTCTTGAACACAGTCACTTAGAGTTTTACTATACTGAAAACAAGATGTTTTCCTGGAAGACTAACATGAAAAATATGATGATTCTCTAAAATAACATCCACTTGTATATTGATTTTTTTTTTCCCCCAAAAAAAGCATGTAAAATAGAGCCAGTATTTTGGGGGAGAGGGGAGGAACTCTGCATGATGAAATGAAATGAAACTTGTTTTTAATTTGAAAAGCAGCTTCAACAGAAATTCTAAATCCAGATTATAATGTGGGTCCCTTCTTTTTTTTTTTTCTCCTTCTACCAATTTTAAGGCTAAAATGAGCCTTAATGAACTTCTATTTGAAGTTCCTATATAATATCAGCTATAAAATTTCACCTTGCAATACTTTCATTGAATCCAATAATCTTTGGATTAATAAGTACAGATTTTACAAAGATAGTCTTAGCTCAAAAACTTTTATGAAGGTGTCTCTACCACCTCTCCAGGGAAGTTTTTCAAAAGGTTAATCACTGTTAAAATACATCCTTCTTCTTTTGAATTTGTCTACCTTCAATTTTAGCCCTTGAATTTTTTAATCTTTTGGAAATTGATGGTCAGATGTTTCTGCAGCACGGCCAAACACTAAATCTTTGTTAAGGTCATTGCTTCTTCCCAGGATGCAGTTCCCATTCAATAATCTTTTGTCCCTCCATATTTATGTCTTTTCATCTGACTCTAGGAAAAATGGTAGCTGACAGAGCCTATTATTCCTCTTTGACTGTGACCCTCTTAAAAATGGTTTGGCTCAGTTTAAAAATGACCTCTGTTATTATCTATCACTTCATTGGTCCTTGGTTGTCTATAAAGATTGATAGAGAATTGTTTATATTTTCTTCACATCTTTGATGGAGACATTGAGTCTCATTGGATTGAGGATTAATTCTTTAGCTTATATATTCATTCTGTGATTTTCTATTAGTGATTACATTTTGATATCCATCAGTTATCACTTTGTCATCTACTGGCTAGGTATTACATTGAATAACGCTAATTGCTTTAATCAGAATGTTGTATGGTAAAACTCAGTTTAGCTGACCACATCAATTTTCCATTAAAGTGTAAAGCTCAACAAAAACCCAATTCTTTTCATCAGAATTTACTAGACCAAAGAGATATATAGTTAAGGAAAAATCTGTGGTTTACAACAGTATTTCTCTGATTGTGTAAAACAGTCACAGGTTCAAGTGTACTCTTTGCACTGAAACAGTAGCCAATCCCAACAAAATCTACCATGATCATGCCACTGTCTAATGTAATGTGTTATATCATTCTGGGATTAAACACACTGCATAACTTTGCCTGACTAAATATGAAAGGAACATGTTCAATCATGAGAATATATTCTATACGTTAAAAGTATAGAATGTACAATATAATCTATTATCCCCAGAAGATTTATAAATGATAAGGTGAAAGAAACATTTTTGATATGTGAAACAAATACTTTCATTCACCTTCCATGGATTTCTGTAGAGAGTTCTGTCACCTCCAGTCTTCAGGTAATATGAGTTGGGGCCGTGTGTTTTTGCTTTTGTTCTAGAAGAAAAAACTATCTCTAAGATGATCAGTGAACCAGATTTTTATTTAAGTACAAAACATTCATGGTCTATAAACTAGCAAAGTACCTTTAAATTACCAACTTGAATAAGTACTTTGCAGAACCAGAGTCCTGGTATTAACTGTTGTTCTTAGCATAATGGAGATGAATACCTAGCAAAAGATTAGACCTGTTTACCTATATTGTTTCCTGTGTCATCGCTATTGGTAATTTGAAGGAGCTTAAGGGAAGTAAGAGAAATAAATAAATAAAATGAAGTGATGGGAAGGATAATAGACTAATGTACAGAAAATACTCAGCAGGACAGAAAGCTATGGCTCTGAATTTTTTTTTTTTCCCCCCTACAAGAACATCCAGTGTCCATGCTAACAAATGAACTAGTTTTGATATCAGTCCAAAAAACTAAAAAAAATCCCCCAAAATAAAACCAAAACATTACAAGGGTTAGATATGGATACTGCAAAATGTTAATGAAAGAGACAATATGAGTGTGAAAGATTTATCAATATATGAACAGTCAATGTCAGGAAAATATGACTGAAATGACAATGATACAGAAGAGATAAAATAGACATATTTAAAGAGTGATGAGATGTCATATTTCCAGTTAATACAGGAAGGAAACTACAAATATATAAAGATTTTTTAAAAATTATGAGGAGGACTGAAAAGCCACTGATGTGCTTTGCACATCACCACCAGCCAGATAAAAAGACTGGGTGGAACTAAGGTACACAGAACATTAATTTCCAAGCTGTTAATTTTAGTATAGATGTTTTGTAGCCATTGCACAAAAGGCATCATTAAAAAGAAATTCATGTTAACACAGTGTTTTGTTTACAGTAATAAGATTGCTACATACTGAACAACAATTGGATAATTATACCAGTTGTGATTATTGGTTGCACATATGGGAGGGTTTAAAAGCAAATTAGCTGATCAAATTCTGTTATTGAATTTTAATTCTCCTTTGGATATTTTTCTTTGCTGTCTGAAACAAATAATCTTTGTTACAGTTTACTGTTGGAAGGTAGAAACTTATAACTTTTAAGCATTTTGAGGGGGAGAGGGGTTGGTTTAAAATCTTCAGTCAGTGAAACTTATTTGTGCGTTAGCTTACTCAGTCTAATATACACAACTGCTAGTGAGGATGGCCACGTTTGCTGTAACAAACACTTCAGTGACTAAAGTAAAAAAAAAAAATCACAGCCTCACACAAAATCACAGAATGGTTGAGGTTGGAAGGGACCTCTGGAGGTCATTTTGTCCAATCCTGCTGCTCAAGCAGGACCACATAGATCACGTTGCCCAGGACCATCTCCAGATGGTTTTTGAATATTTCCAAGGAGGGAGATTCAACCACCTCTCTGGGCAACTTGTGCCAGTGCTTGGTCATCCTCTCAGCAAAAAAAGTCTTTCCTGATGTTCACAGGGATCTCCTGTGTTTAAGTTTGTGCCCATTGCCTCTGGTCCTTTCACTGGACACCAGTGAAAAGAGCCTGGCTCTGTCCTCTTTGCACCCTCCCTTCAAGTCTTTATATACATTGCTAAGATCCCCCTCAGCCTTCTCTTCTCCAGGCTGAACAGTCCCAGCTCTCTCAGCCTTTCCTCATATGTGAGGTGCTCCAGTACCTTAATCATGCTTGTGGCCCATTTGCTGCCTTTGCAGCAAGGGCACATTACTGGCTCATATCCAACCTGGTGTCCATCAGAACTCCCAGGTCCTTTTCTGCAAAACTGCTTTCCAGATGGGCAGCCCCCAGCATATATTGGTGCCTGGGATTGTTCCTCCCCAGGTACAGGACTTTGCACTTCTCCTTGTTGAACTTTACAAAGTTCCTTACAGCCCCTTTCTCCAGCTGTTGAGGTCCTTCTGGATGGCAGCATGACCCTCTGGCATATCACCCACTCCTCCCAGTTTGATGTCACCTGCAAACTTGCTCAGGGTACACTCTGCTCCATCATCCAGATCATTAATGAAGATGCTGAACAGGACTGGACCCAGTATTGACCCCAGGATACACTACTAGCCACTGGCATCCAACTAGACTTTGCACTGCTTATTACCACCCTCTGGGATCAGCCATTCAGCCAGTTTTCAATCCATCTCACTATCTGCTCATCCAGCCTGTATGTTAACAGCTTCTCTATGAGAATCTAATAGGAGAGAGTGTCAAAGGCCCTAGTATAGTCCAGGTAAACAACGTACACTGCTCTCACCTTGTCTACCGGGCCAGTCACTTCATCAGAGAAGTTTAATGAGTTGGTCAAGCATGACTTCCCATTGGTGAAGCCATGCTGACTACTCCTGATGATTTTCTTGTCCTTAATGTGCCTGGAAATGTATTTCTGGATTAGCTGCCCCATCACCTTCCCAGGGATCGAAGTGAGGCTGACTGGCCTGTAGTTCCCTGGGTCCTCCTTCTTTCCCTTCCTGAAGATAGGAGTGACATCTACTTTTCTCCAGTCTCTGGGCACTTCTGCCAGTCGCCATGATGGATCAAAGATTGCGGAGAGTGGCCTCGCAATGACATCCGCCAGCTCCTTCAGCACTCCTGGATGCATCCCATCAAGGTCCATGGACATATGTGCAGTTTGCTTACATATTCCCTGACCTGATCCTCTTCCAACTAGGCTACATCTTCCTTGCTCCAGTCCTTCCCCCTGGTCTCTGGGACCTGGCATTCCTGAAGGCTGGCCTTGCTAATAAAGTCTGAGGCAGACGTGGCCATCCATACCTCAGGTTTTTCCATGTCCTGTTTAACTAGGTCCCCTGTCTCGTTGAGCAATGGGCCCACATTTTCCCTAGTCTTCCTTTTGTCTCCCATGTACTTACAGAAGCCCTTCTTGTTGTCCTTGGTGGCCCTGGCCAGATTCAATTCCATTTGAGCTTTAGCTTTTCTAACTTCACCTCTGGATGCTTGGACAATGTATCTGTATTCCTTTCAAGTTACTTGTCCTCACTTCTATCCTGAGTATGCTTCCTTTTTGTGTTTAAGTATGTCTAGGAGGAACTTGTTCATCTGCGCAGGCCTCCTGATATTTTTGCCTGACTTCCTATTTGTTGGGATGGAGCTCTCTTGAGCTTGGAGGAGGTGATCCTTGAATATTAAGCACCTTTCTTGGGGCCCTCTTCCCTCCAGGGCTTATCTCACGGGACTCTTCCAAGCAGATCTTCGAAGAGGACAGAGTCTGCTCTCCTGAAGTCCAGGGTTGTGAGCTTGCTTTTCACCCTCCTCCCTGCCCTCAGGAACCTGAATTCCAGCATCTCATGGTCACTACGGCCAAGGCTGCCTTTGACCTTCATATTCCCAGTGAGCCCATCATTGTTGGTGAGTATGAGGTCCAGCAGAGCACCTCTTCCCATTGGCTCTTTTATCACTTGGAGGAGGAAGTTATCGCTGATGCAGGAACCTCTTGGATTGCTTATGCCCTACTGTGTTGTCCCTCCAGCCAATATCGGGGTGGTTGAAGTCCCTCATGAGGACCATGTGAACGTGAGGTTGTTCCTATCTGTTCCATATGATCTAGAGATGGTCCATATGACCTAGAGAATTTCCCTAGCTTCAGTACTCTCCATCCTTTTTAGTTCCTTTTGCTATGCTCCCATGCATTAAAACTCTCGTGGCTGCTTTAAAGTTTATCCCTGTCATTGGAAGTGTAAGAACCCATGAAAGGGGAGGACTGTGGTTTTGTATATAGGAAGAGGCATACAAATAGTGTTATATGTAAGCCCAAAAGAGTTCTCAATAATTCTGCTAATACATTCATGTATGTATAGCTACCAAAAAATGCAGTTATATTTCTTGTAAAAAGAAAACTTCCTGAAAGAAAAGCTTTCTTGACTAGTACATTTTCTGGATTGTGTGTCTTTTACTCTCTGTGAAGATGTCTTATTAATTTTCCCTTGTTATGGCTGTCTAATAGAATTATGTGCTTTCCAACATTGTTTACAGACCTCAGATTAGGTCATTCCCCCCCATTGTGCCAAATGCTATGCAGAATACAAATAAAATCCCCAGATTTTCCAAACCAGGAAGTCTAACAGATGAAAATGTATATTATTTTAAAAGTCCTAAATGGTAAAGTGTATTTCCGATTCCCCTCAACTTCTCATTTCTGTATTACTTCAGTACTGCAAAAAATGTAACATCCTTAAGAGAATCGTCATAACAAAATAAGAAATTGCTCATATTTAGACCTGGTTTGTGTCTTTATCATGACTTTCTGAAATGAAAGGTTTGTGAAATAGGACAATTAGATAATAAATTAGACAAAAGAATGCTTATTGTCATTATTACTAGAGCAATGTATTTTAGACATAAAACAAAACTGACAATTTAGGTAGAGTAAATATTTATCTATATTATACCTAGCAATAATAAATGTACACATTTGTGGTTTTATGTGCAATACTAATTGATTAATATTTCATAAGTTTATTGGGCTGCCAAGGTGGAAGACCTTCTCAGTGCCACAAATATGCCCAGTAGTGATCAGACAATTAAGGCAACTTATGTTTTAGCAACTAAACCTTATCTATGTGGTTCTAGCTACATTCATTAATAAGTAAGACTTAAGTATGTGTTTTTAACTCCATAAATCGTCCATTAATATTTTCTGTAGCAAATAAATGGCTTAGATATCACTTAGAATGAGTGATATCAGAGCAACTCTTAGTGGTCCACAGGGAAGAAACCAAACCAAACCAATCAACCAACCAAAGTCAACAAAAACCACCACCACAAAACAAAAGGCCAAACCAAATTAAAAGCAACACAAGGTTTTACTTACATAAAGTGTCAGGTTTTGGAATAACTTTCCATACTTTGACGTAGCAAACATTTCTCTAAAATGCAGCATCTGGATGAGGTTTTGGCCATTTTCTCTGCAAAATGGCCTTCTGAACAAAAAACGGTGAGCAGTATAAAAATGTATGAAAAAGCCATGTCTTTCCCTACATAAACCACTTTCAAAACAGTTTTGTGTTACACAAATACTCTAGGAAGAGTTGGTATTCAGGAAAAGACAAAATTCTCTCAGTTATTACTCAAGTTGCTTGTTAATGAGTGTCTCATCTGCATTATTACATCATAGGTGTTCCCTGTAGAAAGCCACCAAACTCAGGTTTTGTGGATCATGAGCTTTACAGAACAGTTAGCTAATATCTGTTATGACCATACCAGCAACCCCAGCTGGAAAGTCAAGACAAGATAGTCTATGGGCTGATCAAAAGTAAAAGAATGAGACCATTCGTTCAATGCAAGATACTCAGCTATAAGCAGATCTGTCAATGCTACTGTGCAACTATCCCAAGTCTCTGTTCCAAATGGCAGGTTAGGTAGACCAAAACAGAGCTCCAAAAGACAGAGGATGTCTTTCTTTGCTCTGAAACTTTCTTTACAATAAATGTGAGATGAATAACAGTGATGATGACAAACATTAGAAACAATTTCTTTGTGCAGTGTGTGTGGAAAGATAAGGCAGAGACTACTCCAGCCATGTCCTGTGTTTGGGGAGACACAAGCCAGAGTTTCTCTTTCCCCTTTGGCTCACCAGTTTGCTTCCCACATTGGCAAGGAATGGAACTGGACTTAAATGTCCTACACCTGAACACTGGGCTACTGAATATAAAAATCAGCTGCATATCCTCTAACTCAACTTTGTTCGAAGCACTGTCTGGCAATGATGTTCTCACTGTGCTCCTACAGAGGAATCTGTGTGGATGAGAACAGACAACGAGCCTCTAGCCTCCGGATCCCATTAGCTATCTGAGTGCAGCTATTTTCAGAAGACACCATTCAAACATTGAAAATAACTCTGGGTGCTTTTGATGTAGTAGGTACAGTAGCTACTATTCTATACTGTTCGCTTCTGTAATTCTAAACAATGAAGACTTGTTGCTTAGAAGTTAGGTAACCAGCAGGTGTTGTGTTTGCAGGTGTGTAGCATTGTATCTAGTCTAAATTGTGTATCCTGGAAGCATTGTTAGACTCTAGTGAAGAATAACCTTGGAAACTATAAACAAACGTGGTCCAAGCATGGCTCAGGGACAAATTGCAACCCTATAAGGTAAAGAGGAAATAAGTTCATGAAGAGTTCACTACCCGGCCGACCACCAGAGACCACCCGAGACCCTCAAGGAGACCCTAAAGGCTTTAGTATGCATGTGTTTAAGATGATGTAATATTATAGTTAGTTATTGGAAATTTAATGAATATGTAAAAGAGAAATTTAAAATATGTATGAGAAGCATGGATATAAACAGAAAGGTGACTAGACCAGGTGTGCTTGATTTGTGGCAAGTCCACCAAGCACCCAGGCCTGAATAAAACAATATCTCTCCTGAGCGTGTGGAATTGGTAACTTGCACGCCGGGCACGAATCCGCTTTTTGGACAACACTTTCATTGCTGAAGGTATATATGCCTGAAGATTTTATACTATTACAAGGCTAGGAGGCACTTAAATAAAGATTTTGTGGACTTTTGCTGTGAGGTTGCCAGAGACATAAAAAACTAAGTCCAAGACTTAGGCAAACTTTATCATTCCTACATGCTAAGTCAAGATCCAAAAAACCAGATGTGACCTGCTACTCAGAAGGTGCCTCTCCCTATAAATGTTTCTGTTCAGCTGAAAGTTCCTTAAAAACCTGGCGTTTGGCTTCTGTACAGTTCCTTCTACAGTTCCTGGCTGTCCACATGCACTGACATGTGAAGGGGTGACACTTCCCCTGATGTGCTGCTTTCCATACTGGCAGCTAGGCATGGTAGTGGTAATTATGGTTTCCTCTGACTTTAAAGTGCTAAGGCCGGAACTGAAGATCGAAACTCAGCTCACTCGCACATGGGCTAGTGGTTACAGCAATAGCCCAAGGCTGCTTAAGGCATATTCCCAGCTGATGTTGCCATACGGTCATTGAAATAAATATGTTTCTGACACTGAGCAGTACCTTAAGAATTGTAGCTAACACATTGTCATTTAAATTTCATAAGAACCCCTAGAAACAGATGAATAATTTTGCATTCATTTTTCCAGGATCCAAGCTTATATATATGTAACTTACAACCAGCCTACAGAAGAATGGGAGGCAAAGTGGCTGCTGTTCAGGCTGGCTGATTTCTGACAGACAAGGAGAAGAACAGGAAACCTCTGTCAAACCTCTGTTGGTTTAAAATCAAAGTATATTTGAATAACAACACCATGAATCCCCAGAATACAAAATAGTGCCGTTAGTAAAATGTGCCATCTAACAGTAATTGTTAGTAACATAAAATAAAATTTGTTTCTTCTTTTTGGTTTCCAAATTTTTCACTTTCAGGTAAAAGAAAAAAAAAATTATGATCGTGCACTATAAAATTTCAAGCAGATTGAGAGCTAGCAGCTAGCCAGACGCATTGAAACACAGAACAGTAACAGGCATTTATATTTAATCGATCTATTGAGCCAAGAACAGTATTTTAGAGAATACCTCCATTGTTCTGTGACAGAGGTGTTAACCGGGTGAATGGGATCGATCAGTGATGAGATGAAATGTAAATTGCTGTTAATGGTCTGCTACCAGCTGAGCAACTAAAAGAGAGAACTGTGATGAAATGGGCATGGTTACCCAGCTGAAAAAAATTCTGGTCCTGCTACTGCAGACTACTAATGTATTTGCACGGATTCGTCAGGCAGAAAAAAAATGCTAGAAAAATGGCAGTGGTACTGTTCCTTCATCACCTGGAAAATGGGAACTTTCCTTCCTGTCATGAGAAGTAGTGGGTGAATATGGAGTACTTCTGTAATTTGCCATTTCAAAATCTGTAATGTAAGCATGGAAACCAGTAACCCCAGTAACAGTTATTTTCCAAATAAAAATATCCTGTCAAGGAATATAACAAAAAATCTCAGTATAACTAACCACATAGACACATGACCTCCTCAGATTCTGGTGTGCCACTGGAGAGGTATCAGTCCTGGTCTCCATCATCTTGCCATGTCCCACCTTATGGACATTATGGCCTCTCCAGTCTGCCAGTTGATCTGCTCCATAAACTTTCAATCAAAATTAATAATGTGGCAGTGGCCCTATCTAAATGTTTTAAACTGACCTGGTTTATTTTCCCTGAAGTAGACTAGAGAGCAATAAAATGAGTATATCAGCTGGCAAATCTGAGGCGATGGTCATCCTTGGCCATTCGTTGTCAGGAACAATGAACCAAGTGATGGTCTAGGGCTGATAAACTTATTTCATGGAGTAGCTGGAGCCAAAAAAGCTTGTGTAGTTGCAGTTTAAATATAAATGTAACAAATTAAAAAAAAAAAATTAAACCAAAACCTTTATGAGGAAAATTGTTTGTGTTTTCACTTTACAAATTAGCCCCAATGTTGTCCGAAAAGAGGATTCATGCCCGGCGTGCAAGTAACCAATTCCACACGCTCAGGAGAGGTATTGTTTTATTCAGGCCTGGGTGCTCGGTGGACTTGCCACAAATCAAGCACACGTGGTCTAGTCACCTTTCTGTTTATATCCATTTTAAGTTTCTCTTTTACATATTCATTAAATTTCCGAGAACTAATTAAAATATTACATCATCCTAGACACATGCATACTAAAGCCTTTAGGATCTCCTTGAGGGTCTCTGGTGGTCGGCCGGGTAGTGAACTCTTCGTGAACCTGTTCCTTT
Organism: Calonectris borealis; assembly: GCF_964195595.1. NCBI lineage: Eukaryota > Metazoa > Chordata > Aves > Procellariiformes > Procellariidae > Calonectris > Calonectris borealis. The sequence continues at coordinate 140,249,862 of NC_134312.1, read as the reverse complement.
CTTTCCTTATAAGGTCGAGGTTTGTCTCTGAGCCACGTCTGGACCAGGTTTGTTTATGGTTCTCTTTTCCAAGGTTACTCTTCACTAGAGTCTAACAATGCTTCCAGGATACACAATTTAGACTAGATACAATTCTACACACCTGCAAACACAACACCTGCTAGTTACCTAACTTCTAAGCAACAAGTCTTCATTGTTTAGAATTACAGAAGCGAGCAGTAGCATTACAGAAGTGAGCAGTATGGAATAGTAGATACTGTACCTACTGCATCACCAACAGAAGAAATATTAAAAGCATACAAAATCTTCTGTCTGAAATCCTAATCTGATATTTACTGGGAACTGAAAAGAGATCTTCAAGGAAGCAGGTGACCTCAATATCACCTAAGGGGGAAAAAATTTCACCATCTATGATTCACTTTAGTTTTGGTCAATATAAACAGCTTTTCTGTAGAAAAGGTGTTGAACTGGATGGACAATAGATCTATTCCAGTACAGCATTCTTTTATCAGCAAATGTAGTAATTATAAGGACACTCAGGAGAAGGCTGTATCACATCCAACACAAGACAAGGGATAACCACTAAGGTATTGTGAAAGACTGAATTGTAGAACTTTTGTCTCAAAGACTGCTTATCTGGGCGAGGATTCCTTTGGCTGCTGAATATGATAAGAATGGCTGGCAAGGTGTGAAAGACTGAACTGTAGATCTGGGCGAGGATTCCTTTGGCTGCTGAGAACGGCTGCAAGGTGTGAAAGATCTCTGGCTGGCACGTGCTTGGACGGTCAAGACTCAGGAATGCGGAGACGTGCGTTACCATGGAAACTGCAGCCCTCGAATGAGAATAAAAGGGACTGCCAAGAGGACCCCGGCGCGATTGCTGACCCCGCCGAAACACCGCGGACCCCGGAGCGACCGCCCATTGCCGGAACACTGAGAGACTTGGACCGCCGGGACGCCGCGGATCCATGGTGGGGACTATTCTTGCAAGTCTATCCTGAATGCCTGCTTGACTTCTGTCTTTTTACTCTATTCTATCCTATCGCTACTAATTTTCTACTTTTGATATTAAAAGTTGCTGTTTTAGGTATACGGCATTTGACCTCGTTTGTGTCTTAATCTCGCTCTTGGGATCATATCGAAACCTCCCCCAACATCGGGTTGGGATCTTCCCGACATCGGATCGGGACAGGTATTCACAGAAAAATGAGACAATCAGTCGTCCAGAATGACAACAATAATTGGGTGATAGAAGATAAATATCTCTCTAGTAAAGTTAAAACAAGAATTAAGAAACAGTGAGAAAAAGAAAAAGATTTTTTTAGGGATTCATAAATTTATTTTTTGTTTGAGAAGGAATAAGTTTCACTCATTTAATTATTTTGTCAAGAATAGCTTGGTCTTCAGCACAAGGAGATTTATTCCAGTAATCAACTATTAGGATAACCAAAAGTACATCATCTCTCGTAACTGAAAAAAGGTAGGCAATTTCTTGGATTTCTTTCATTACAAAATATTTAGAACCTGTAGCCACTTAAATCATAACGCAATGTTGCTGTGTTCTTATCTGCTTCGTCTCAATTACAAACAGTAATGTACGACTCTAAACGGAAGAGAAAATGGGGGCAGACATGTATGATCAGCTAGAGATGTGGTTGTTATCATGAGGAAGGGAGAGTTAGACTCAAACTCAGGATTTGAACCTCATCACATTTAGGCTTAAAAAAAGGAATGCAGAAACAGCTGTATGGAGTAGATCCATTGCCCATCTAGTGTAGTATTTCTGTAACTTTCATTTTGCATCCTGGATTACTACTGTCTGAGGCATCTGAGGATGTGTGTACTAATGCAGAAGCAGCATACATCACAACACAGGAAAGAAACCAATCTGGAATTAGCTTAGTAACATCTACTCATAGCCATTTGCAGTTTTCTGAAAGTAAACTGCATGTTGCACAGTATCTTTGTCAACCATCATTAAGGTTTGCTGAACACTGGCAGTTTTCCTCTAAGACTTTGCTATACAGTAATAAGCAGTCTTCAAAAACAAATTTTATTAATAAATGTAACAAAAATCAGAACAAAATTTTAAAACAGACCTCAAATGCTCAAAAATATGTAATTTGAGTGTAGATATTCTGTCCAGAGCTATCAAGAAAGTTCTTCTAATGTTATACACAAGCAAAAGTCTCTGTTGACAGGATAACAACCGTATAACCTGTGTTGTGGAAGACACAGAATATACTATGCATGCCAGCAACCACTGCATAGACCACACTTTCAAAGTAATGTCTGCTATAAACCATTAAAATACATAGCACTGGATTATAGCTCATTTTATATAAATATATATATTAAAAAAAGATACACACTTCTATATATACATATACATTGCATATGCATGCAACACAATACATTAAACATTACAAATGCACTCTGTTATTGTGGGGTCCTGTATAGCCTTGGCTTTCCTCATTCTTTTCTTTTTCTAAGGAGTAACTTAGTTACCACAGATCACCAATGCATTAGATTAATAGCAAATCTGGGTATCACTTATCTCATTACCTGAAATTTGAAAAATTCAGATTTTTAAAATTCTTTAGATTCTGAAAAATCTAAAGAGAAACTAGAATGCAATTAAACAGAAGGTATACTGGACACCTAAGGAAGTTCTGTGGGCTAAAACTGTTTATCAGAATAAGATGTTGTTTTCGCAGTGATTTATGTCTCAGAGCAAACACTGAGACTACTTCTTGCTGTGCTCACAGCCCTTTAAGGAGACAAAAGAGCAAATCTGCCAATCTACTACTCAGTTCTGTGACTAGCATGCATGGAGAGTTGTTGCATCTGATACAATTTCACAGTAGTTTCCAATTTCTGTTTTATGTAGCTGTTTAATGTTTTTTTTTTCTTATCCCTGGTATGTTATTAAATACAATCCAGAAGCAATATTTTAAAATAAAATACTTTAAAGGAAACATTTAATACAATTCCCTTTTGCTGTACAAATGAAAAACAGTCAAACTGAAATAAAAGCATACTCTATTGAAAATAAAGCCAACTTCGTTGTTTGTCTGTCATAACACTTCATGAAGGGAGAGAAGAATGGAAGCCTGAGAATATTAATCTGTTGCTGTGTTGATGTACTTTGTCACTGTAGTAGCAGGATGGTGTGGGGTTTTTTTTTTTGATAATAAGGATAAATAAGATTTGATTACTCTCATTTGAATTGGGACTTGGTGGAAGGGGCCGGGTGACTAAAACCAGTAAACCATTTTTTGGTTTAGGAAAAGTTTGTACACCAAAGCAGAAAAGTAAATATTGCTGGGTGGTATGGCTGGCTCTAAGTAATTTTGGAGTATATATAGTCGCCCCCAATGTGCTTCCTCTATTTTCCTTAAGGAATACTACTATAAAATCAACCATTACTTGAAAATCCTGAGTTAATTGGTTAGATCAAAGTTTTCTCCCACCTTTCCTGGTCCACTATCTTGGCATGGAAAAGGCACATCTGTTTCTACAGTCACTTTTGAAATGAGAGAGCAATGTTTCACACTGTATTATGCTGGTCATATTCAGTGCTCCAGCCCAAATGACCACTCATAACAAGATGAAGGACTGGCCTTTGGAATGAATCCAGCATGAGATGTGAATATAGGCCACCAGAGCTATTGCTATTTATTGCTCCTCCATTTCACCCCGCTGAGAATACTCAGAGAGCATTAATTAATAATCTACGCTGAATATAAAGCCTCTAGTATCACTTACATCATAATAGTTTTATATCATGTTATATGTCATTAGAGTTGACGTAATGATAATACCCACTTTGTAATGGAAATCATTTTAATAGAAAGAGCGTTAAAACAACACAATACATGAAGAAATTGTTATTGGGTATATATTCACTGAAGTACCACCTGGAAGGCAAACTATGATCATTTGGAAACTGGTAGGTAGCAACAGTAACATGGGTGCTTGCCTACATTATAAACTGACCAAACAACATGGCAGGATGAGTAGACGGCTGCAAATATGACTATCCTGACTCTTCACTAATAAAAGCACAGTAGGTATCCATTCCGACTAATGACTGTCTTACTTTTTTAAATCTTAACTTTTTCCTTCAGTTTCCTCTCTGCAAGTTTTTTTTTTTTAAAAACATTTTCATGTTAATTCTTATGAAGCTGCATGAAATGCATAGAAATAGTTAAGTGAATTCTAGTATTTGCACTTAATTTATGAATGAAGGATGACGAGATTTTGTGGTTGGACTATGTGATATAAATAATAAATTTGCAGGGATTCCCACAAGGAAAGAATTTTTCCATGTTAAAAAACGTACAAGCCAGGACTGGATTAAGTCCCTTCTATCACATTAAGTCTGAATCCTACAATCCATTTACCATTTTCTAGGCTGTGTAGGCAGTTTTGCAAGATTGAATGTCAAACTGTTTTCTCAAGAAAAGAGAAAGAATTTGCTCTTCTATTTCAGTCCTTCCCTTACCTGCCTGATGGTGTTCAGTAGGCTTTAATGAAGGTCTTTTACACTCACCAGACATGGTTCCCATGTAGCTAGTCTAATTGCTTCCATTATGCATAGTGCAATGGTGTTATCTCTGCTACCACAAAATAAGTAAACAAATAAAAATAAATCTAATGCTGTTGGAAGAGGGAAATTTTTTTTTTTAGGGAATAATTGATTAATTGATTTCTAATTCCTCATTTCTTTTATTTGTTGATGTAACAATCCAAGCTCGCAGGCTAATCATTTGGTTGAAGGGACTTCATCTAGTCTTCTGGATTAAGAGACAGCCTAAGATACTTTCCTGATACTAAAACAAAAGTAGAAGGTGATTTAACTATTTAAGCAAATAATATCAGAAGGGACAACCTTTTCATGCTTAGAGGATGATTCCTGGCCTTTATACATGACATGGTCTTCAGCTCTTTTGCACAGAATCTTGCAGTTGCTCTTAGACCATGCTCTGGTTACATGGCTAAGGACTAAAAACTGCACGCAGAGACCCATGGGGACTGAAGAAGCAGTGATGGGCAGAGGAACCCCCATAACATGGTGGGGGCAAGCGGGGCACGCAAATCAGTGACTCCTCAGACCATCAAAGACCAAGCAGCTCCTTGCCATGGAGAGAGGGGAACCAACCAAGTCTCCCAGAGAGCCTTGCAGACTGAAAGGGGCTACTAACTAAAGCGTGATAGGACTTATTACGGGATGCAGAGAAAAAAGCATAGCCTTGTACTCCAATAAAATTTACATTACGGCTGATTGTGGTAGGTAAGCATAAATCATCAACAAATACATGTCAGATCTCTATAGACAGTTTGCTGCTACATGATAACTTTAGCCCTACCAGATCCAGCAATCTGATACAAGGGTTACTGAGGGTACTGCTGTTACAGTTTGCTGTAGAATCATAGAATCATCATAAAGACCTTTAAGATCATCAAGTTCAACCGTTAACCTAGCACTGCCAAGTCTACCACTAAACCATGTTCCTAAGCACCACATCTGTATGTCTTTTAAATACCTCCAGGGATGGTGACTCAACCACTTTCCTGGGCAGCCTGGTCCAATGCTTACAACCCGTTCGGTAAATAAATTTTTCCTAATATCCAATCTAAACCTCCCCTGGTGCAACTTAAGGCTATTTCCTCTCATCCTATCACTAGTTCCTTGGGAGAAGAGACCAACACCCACCTCACTACAACCTCCTTTCAGGTAGTTGCAGAGCACGATGAGGTCTCCCCTCAGCCTCCTCTTCTCCAGGCTAAACAACCCCAGTTCCCTCAGTCACTCCTCAAAAGACTTGTGCTCCAGGCCCTTCACCAGCTTCGTTGCCCTCCTCTGGACACGCTCCAGCACCTCAATGTCCTTCTTGTAGTGAGGGGCCCAAAACTGAACACAGGATTCGAGGTGCGGCCTCACCAGTGTCGAGTACAGGGGCACAATCACCTCCCTACTCCTGCTGGCCACACTATTTCTGATACAGGCCAGGATGCTGTTGGCCTTCTTGACCACCTGGGCACACTGCCGGCTCATGTTCAGCCGGCTGTCAACCAACACCCCCAGGTCCTTTTCCTCTGGGCAGCTTTCCAGCCACTCTTCCCCAAGCCTGTAGCGTTGCATGGCGTTGTTGTGACTCAGGTGCAGGACCCAGCAGTTAGCCTTGTTGAATCTCATACAATTGGCCTTGGCCCATCAATTCAGCCTGTCCAGGTCCTTCTGTAGAGCCTTCGTACCTTCAAACAGATCAACACACCCACCCAACTTGATGTCGTCTGCAAACTTATTGAGGGAGCACTTGATCCTCTCATCCAGGTCATTGATAAAGATATTAAACAGAACTGGCCCCAGTACTGAGCCCTGGGGAACACCACTTGTGACCAGCCACCAACTGGATTTAACTCCATTCGCCACAATTCTTTGGGCCTGGCCATCCAGTCAGTTTTTTACCCAGCGAAGAGTACACCTGCCAAAGCCATCCAGGAGAACGCTGTGGGAAACGGCGTCAAAGGCTTTACTAAAGTCCAGGTAGACCACATCCACAGCCTTCCCCTCATCCACTAAGCAGGTCATCTTGTCACAGAAGGAGATCATGTTAGTTAAGCAAGACCTGCCTTTCATAAACCCATGCTGACTGGATCTGATCACCTGGTTGTCCAGTACGTGCCATGTGCATGGCACTCAAGATGATCTGCTCCATAATCTTCCCCGGCACTGAGGTCAGACTGACAGGCCTGTAGTTCCCTAGATCCTCCTTCCAGCTCTTCTTGTAGATGGGCATCACATTTGCTAACCTCCAGTCAACAGGGACCTCCCCAGTTAGCCAGCACTGCTGATAGATGATGGAAAGTGGCTTGGTGAACACTTCTGCCAGCTCCCTCAGTACCCTTGGGTGGATCCCATCCAGCCCCATAGATTTGTGTGTGTCTAAGTGGTGTAGCAGGTTGTTAACCATTTCCCCTTGTATTATGGGGGCTTCATTCTGCTCCCCATTTCTGTATCCCACCTTAAGGGGCTGGATAAACCAAGAACAACTGGTCTTACTATTAAAGACTGAAGCAAAGAAGGCATTAAGTACCTCGGCCTTTTCTTCATCCTTTGTCACTATGTTTCCCCCTGCATCCAATAAAGGATGGAGATTCTCCTTAGCCTGCCTTTTGTTGCTAATGTATTTATAAAAATTTTTTTTATTGCCTTTTATGGCAGGAGCCAGATTAAGTTCTAATTGGGTTTTGGCCCGTCTGATTTTCTCCCTGCATAACCTCACATCACCTTTGTTGTCCTCCTGAGTGGCCTGCCATTCTTCCAAATGACATAAACTCTACTTTTTTTCCTGAGTTCCAGCCAAAGCTCTCTGTTCAACCAGGTTTTCTTCCCCAACGGCTCGTCTTTCAGCACATGAGGACAGCCTGCTCCTGCGTCTTTAAGATTTCCTTCCGGAAGAATGTCCAGTCTTCCTGGACTCCTTTGCCCTTCAGGACTGCCTCCCAAGGGGCTCTGTCAACCAGTCTTCTAACAGGCCAAAGTCTGCTCTCCAGCAGTCCAAGGTAGCAGTTCTGCCAATTCCCCTCCTTCTCCAAGAACCAAAAATCCTATCATTTCATGTTTGCTATGCGCAAGACCACCTCCAACCATCACATCACCCACAAGTCCTTCTCTGTTCACAAACAACAGGTCCAGCAGGGTGCCTTCCCTATTTGGCTCACTCACGAGCTGTGTCACGAAATTATCTTCCACACACACCAGGAACCTCTTACACTGTTTGCTCTCTGCTGTATTGTATTTCCAGCAGACATCCAGTAAGTTGAAGTCCCCCACGAGAACAAAGGCTAGCGATTGTGAAACTTCTCCCAGCTGCTTACAGAATATTTCATCCATCTCTTCATCCTGCTTGGGTGGTCTATAACAGACTCCCACCATGATATCTGCCTTGTTGGCCTTTCCCCTGATTCTTACCCATAAACACTCAATCCTATCATCACCATCATTAAGCTCTAGACAATCAAAACACTCCTTAACATACAGGGCTACCCCAACACCTCTCCTTCCTTGCCTATCCCTTCTGAAGAGCATATAGCCATCCATTGCAGCATTCCAGTTGTATTGAGTCATCCCACCATGTTTCTGTGATTGTAACTATATCACAGTTTTCCAGCTGCAAAATGGCTTCCAACTCCTCCTGTTTGTTGCCCATGCTGTCTGCATTGGAGTAGATGCGCTTCAGTTGGGCTATTGATCCCGCCACCTTTTTTGGGGGAGAAGCCCTAATTCCTATGTGACTGTTCTCAGGTGCTTCCATGGTTTCTAACACATCAATAACCCTTGCATCTTTGCTGCTGCATGGATCTCCATCCCCTATCTCCACTGAGATGGCAGACCAAAGGACCTCGCTAGCACACCGTCCCTCAAACACTGGCATGCCGCCCCCAGGCTTATCTCTAGCGAGCCAGGTTTTACCCCTTTCCCCCTTCAAAACTAGTTTAAAGTTCTTTCAATGAGCCCTGCTAACTCCTGCGCAAAGATCCTTTGCCCTCTTTGAGACAGATGTACCCAATCTGTCGCCAGCAGGTTTGGTGTCATGTAGACCGACCCATGATCAAAAAACCCAAAATTCTGCTGGTGACACCAGGCTCGAAGCCAGGTATTGATTTTCTGGTTCTTCCTGTTTCTTCCCTCATCATTCCCTGCAACTGGAAGAATAAAGGAGAACACTGCTTGTGCTCCTGATCCCTTAACCAGTTGTCCCAAGGCCCTGAAGTCTCTCTTGATTGCCCTCAGACTTCTTGTTGCAACTTCATCGCTGCCTACCTGAAAAATCAAGAATGGATAATAATCTGAGGGCTGTAGCAGGGTAGGAAATTTTCTTGTCACATCTTTAACCTGGGCCCCAGGGAGGCAGCAGACTTCCCTGAGAAGTGGGTCCAGTCTGCATATTGGGCCTTCTTCTCAGAAGGGAGTCTCCTATGACAATGACCCCTCTTTTTTTCTTTATGGAAGCAGTTTTGAGGCAGGGCATAGGCCAACTTAACCTTGGTGACACCTCCAAGCTAGATGAACTACCATCTTCGTCATTGTTCGGTTCCACTTGCAGAGCTTCGTAACTATTATGCAAAGGCACCTGGGAAGGTGGGGTAGTCACGGTGGAGACACACCCACTGCGGCGGGTAGGAACTTGTTGCCATTGCCCCCTACCCCTTAAGTCACTGTGTTCAGCCAGGGATAGGGAAAGGGGATAGGGAATCCTCCGTATCATGTATCCTCTCTGCCTGCTGAGCCTGTCCCAGGGAAGGTAGGGCGCGATTCCAGCTGTCTATCTCTATCTCGGGCTCCCTGATACTCCTCAACCTCCTCCCAGAGCTCTGTCACTAAGCGGAGGAGTTCCTCTGCCTGGGCCACCTCCCACAGCTGTGCTCACTGCTGCTGCCCGGTACTGGCCTAAGAGCAGCACAGCTGCAGCCTGGCAGCTGGGTGGCAGCGTGTTCCCGCTGGAGGTCTGTCTGGGAAGCTGCATCAGTCGTGGTGGGTGCAGAGTTTAGAGAGACCATGACTTTCTGCCGGGTGGATACCATTGCTCCCTGGTCGAGCTTCAGCACTCTTCCTGCATGCCTTTCTGCATCAACTGCCACACCATGCCCTGTTTGCCTGCCCTGTTGGCGGTGCTCCTGGTTGCTAGCACTCCCTAAGAGCTTCATTTATACATGTCGTGGGCTTGGCTGCCATTGCTCCTGACACCGCCTAGGTCTTGTCAGCCACTGTCATGCGAGCAGTGGGCTCCTGGAAGCTCTCTTGGCTCCCCCTGAGGTTCCCGTGATTCGGGAAGCCCCCTGTGCACCGCGCTGGGGTGCTCTGCTGCGGATCATGCCAGCAGCGGAGCTGCTCACCTCGGCGACTGAGTGCTCACCTCAGCGACTGAGTGTAACTTCTGTCAAGCTGGCTCTAAAAACAGTTTTGGGAGAAACAGCCACTTATCTCTGTCTTTTGTGGGGCAAAGAACAATAAATATCTGACTGCTTAAGTGTTTTTACATTGTGTTCAGTGTGTGAATGTGTGTATGCCTTCAGATGAATATTGTGAGCTTGTTGCTATAAAACACAGAGCAAATGCTGTATTAGAAGGCCCTCAACACCTTCTGCTGAGCATGTCCAGGTGTCATTTCTCTGTTTTGCCCTCAGAATAACAGAGGCCTCAGAACAAACACACCCAAATGACAAATGGGTTGGTTAGTACTTCTGGCAGCACATTTCCCCCTGCCTCTCTTCCCAGTGGAAAGAAAAATGTTTATAATTTAGATTCATTAGGTAATTCTCATGGGTTTTGTAACACAGGCTGTATAAATATACACAAATATATATAAATAAATGATCCTGACACAAAATCTTTTGGAATTATTATTTTTAAATCAATTAAAAATACTCTGGTTGCTGAGTTACTTTGTAAACATTTCCAAAGCACTAGATGCAAACCTGAAACTGCTATTTTTGGCTTTGGCAATGTAAAAAAAAAAATGCTTGTTTTGTTTATAAAATAAATGGTACTCCCACTCCTAAAAGCAGGGCACTGGGGGTATGGGGATGGAGGAGCTAAGCTTGGAAATCTGGATTCAGTTTCTTGCTCTTAGCACCGATATACCATGACCTTTACACACTGGCACACTAGTACAGGATTGTTACTATGCATTTTCTGAAAGGCACTCATCTCTATTCCTGTTTACTGAAAAACAAAATAAAGTCAGAACTAAATTAAAGAAAAAAACCTAGCTCTACTAAAATCCAGAAAGGTTTTTTTTCAGTTTAAGATATGTCATTACACTAATCTGTTTTATAGCAACAATTAGAAGCTACACCCAAGATCAGAACCGAAAGACGGCTGATTGTTATACAGGTTTTTAATTATCATTCATTGCAACAGTAATTTAAGTTCTTTAGAGGATCAACTTCTTAATGACTAGATATATTTGAAATACATAGATGATGGTATGGAAGATAAAAGAAAGAACCAAAGCAAAAAGTTTTTTTTCCTCCTGGGTAAAATAAAACCTACTTTAATAATACATTGTACAGGTGTAAAAGAGTTAAAGTTATCATTTTATTTATTATACATATACCTACATTACATTGCGTGACTTCAGCTGGTTCAAATTAGTTAGGAGTAACAGATGGAAATCACCCTGAGGTTAATCGCTCTTCCCTTCTGAACTGCCAACTTCCACCAGGTTTCTTATATCCTTAATTTTGCTATGCTACTGCTTGCAAATTCACACTGCAAGCATTTTTCTTCTTTTTGTGTTTATATTCTTCATTATACATCAAGGGTATCTTACACCTTTTTATTCATTACATTCTTCATAACTATAGTGGTACACTTGTCCTCATGAGTCTGCTGTTTGATTATTCTTACAAGCATCTGCTATCAGTTCTGCATTTTTCACAGCAAGTATTCTGAACATATCTGTCTGTTCTTTGCAGTTTATCCTTCATACATTATTTTAATTTTCAGTAAAACCTTACCAGAAATCATGATAGTTATTTTTATGCAAAATGTTGAATGTTTATGCTGCTGTGTAAGACATTAAATGTGTGCTTAAAGCATTAAATGTACGTTCTTACACTCTGTAGGTACGCAAAGCTTTATGAGTGGTTGATAACGGTGTACACCAAGGAAGTGAAATGTTTCTACAATCTAAATAATCTGCAGAAAAACAAGAAGGGATACACTGGAAAATCCCATCCCTATTTTGTAGTAGGGAGACTGCAAAATAGTCAAGACTCCATTTTGCCACTATCTAACAAATACTTAAGAAAATGTTGAAGTCAAAGATAATTTTAAACACAGGCATTTGCTTAAGTACTTAAATATGCTGCCCAACTTCACAGATTATAGCAGAAGCAAAAATTGAACGAGATCCAGTTCATTGTACACATCCTCAGACTTTCTCTTCCTATTAAGAAAACCCTTCTAGACAGCAGTCCTGTAAAGCCTATGGAAAACATCCTGAGGTGTAAAACCTCGTTCAAAGCTACCATACAGTATCTCATCAAAACAGAATCCTTTCTCTGTGTGTGTGTTTGTGAAAAGATGAGTATACTTTAAAAATATCAGAATTACTATCTCTGTGTTCCATGGGAAACATACAGAAAACTGCATGTCTCCGATAAGCTTAATCTTCAATATTCTTCTTCTCAAAAGAATTCACCGCTCCTGATATTACATATAACACAGGATTTACTTAAAACTGCTCATTAAAAGTATATTCTTTGAGTTGCAAAGCTAAGTGCTCAAAAAAGCTCCATGGAAGATCAGGATTATGCATGTTAATGTAAACCTCCTCCTGTGCATGAACATTATAATATAGTCATTAATTATGCAGGCAACATTGAGATCTTTTAAACACTTGTCTTTGCAAGATCAAGAATTGGTGGGTTTACATAGTAAAATTTCCTTGGTTAAATCAGACAAAAACCCACACTCTTGGAAACAAGTCTTTCTTAATGTTATAATGAAGGTGTCATCAATAAGGATAAGGTTCACTAAACACATCTTTAGCACTTGAATTATTAGAATAACAAGTTTACATTGTGCTCACCCATGCAGACTAGGATTAAAGAGAGAACACTTAGCCTTTGACTTTCACAGACACATACTGAGAGCAGGGACATGATGGGACTGAAAAACTTTAGGTACCATTTCAGGTTCTGATGAGAATTACACACTGGTGTTCATAGGCTTATCCCCGCATTTCTTAAAAACTTTACCCCTTCTGCTCCTTTCTTCTCAAATCTTCCATCCAGCCTCTTCCTACCTCAGTTTTTGGTTTAGCCATTCCAAGTCCCAGTTTATTAGGTTTTTTGTTTCAGTTTCTATTAATTTTTTTCCATTCTATTTACATTTGTTTCCACTGAGAAAAAAAAAATTATGATGTCCAAAAATGCAGTCTGCAAAATCAGCACAGGCACTTTGTGTGGCCCACAGGGACCCAGCTATAGATTCAAGGACTTTCTGTCCCCAGGTTGAAGCATGACCAGTGGGACTGAAATCTTTGAAGATTTCAGATTTTTAAAGCAAACAAGTCTTCAGAGGGCAGATGTGAACTGCAATATTAAAAAACAAGTGTCTTTACATTTGACCGACTTGAGCAGATTTTTGTAACACAGACAAAAGAGTCACATTTCCTATACAGACCCTCTCTCTACTACATTTCAAGTCCTTTCACTACAGCAGAAAAAGGACCAGAATTTTCAAAGAAAATGTCACCAATTTTTTCTTTTACAATGGTGGAACAAAGTATTTTCGTGTATTCTAATCCCTAAAAATGCCTGGATACCTTTATTCCTTTTTTTTTTTTTTTCTTTTTCTTTTAATCAGCCTACAGGCTGGGAAATTTCAGTCCAGATGGCTGAAGTTTGGCAAAATTATAAACAAAGGAAATCAGGGTCTTAAAAATGGAAGTGTTGGGCAACCTTACTAATTGGGCATTCTATATTTATTTTGCCCAGCTGCCTCCTCTTTTCCATCTCCAAATAAAAATAACCAAGAAAACAGAAAATTGATTTTGGTAAAAGATTATGGGTTTAGGACTTCGTTTTGAAGGGAGAGGTTAATGAAAACCCATGCATTGATATCTAAACATACTTTTAGGTAATGATCTTCCCTGAAAACTTTAATCTTTCCAAAATGGCTCTAAAAATGTAATTGTTTGAGTTATTCTAATTATGATAATGTTCTCTCCGTAGGTGTAAATGTTTGACAGCTATGTGCATTCTAAAGAGTGAGCTTTTCCATTCGCTTTTACAACTCAACTGTTCAGCTTTATAGGTTTACCAATTGTGTCCAAAGTCAATATCAAAATGCAAGAAGAAGTAATGTAAAATCGGAGTGAAAATGTTGGTGAGACTCTAAACTTTCAGTTCCTGGTTTCAGATGACCTGTTTCATCATCATATTATATTTCTTCTTCACATTTAGCACTTGGAACCTAACCATATCCATTCTGTAAGCAGTCCATCAAGCACCCACCATACACTGACAGACAAACGTATCTTTTCCTCAGGCCCGAGTGCCTTGCTGTTGGTTGGCTCCATGTAAAAGGCACTTTTGATATTATGGTCTTTATTTAAGCTTTTGAGGTCTGTGTTTGCTGGAGAAGATTTACACTCTGCATCTCAGATGTAATAATATGGAAAAGCTGGAAAGAGAGAGCCATGGAGCCACAGCACCATCAAGTGACAATTGCCTCTGTCACTGTAAACTCCATAAGCACACATAAGGCAGTCTCACTTTTGTCTCTCACCCTCTCTCTGCCACAGGTAGTGAAAAAATACCTTTGTAAGTTAATAACGACTGGTTAAATAATTAAATTGAACCTCTTTTTTCATTATTTAAAGTGCAACTTTCTTCTATTAAGCCTTTTGTACTGTGTTATTTGGAAATACCGTAACACATTCGGCTCAGGATATATACCAGAAGGCTGCAGTCACGTTACTGGGCTTCTTTTCCAGTTACTTTTGCTAGGCAAGGTAAAGTTGCACAAACCATTTAGTATTTCTGTGCTTTAGTTCTCCTGAATGGAGTATGGAAATTAGTAGTAACCACTGCTTTAAGTTCAGATATACAAATGAAACACATTATATTGAGGCATTATGTAAGTCTAACTCCTTTATCATATTTTTTATTTCTTTTCTGTTTCTCTAAGGAATTCATGGGGGCTCAAACTGATGTGACCACCTGTGTGATCATACAGAGACAAACATGGGTGTTCACAGGAGCTTTCTGAAGCCCACACTAGCACTTCCAGTGGTTCCCATGTTCCATCAACTCTACAAAACAGAGAATAGCCTGTACATCAGGAAATCATCACCAGAATCACAAGATGGACATTAGTTTTTCTTTTATCAGGCCCCAAAGAGGACTTGAGGACAGCAAAGGACACGGGTTTGGCTGGTGTGCTGAGTGAAAGGAAAAGGTGATTTTCTTCTTCCACTTCTCTGTCTGGAATTTTCTAGCATCTACTTTGATTCCACATGCAAAAATACTCTTCAGCTGTGCTATCTTAGACCAGTCAAAGAGGCTTTTGAGACTGCTTTTTTTTCACATACAGAGTCTTTCTGTGCAGAGAAAAGGACAGGGAAATGGGGGAAAATTAGCTTCATGTCACACTGAGATTCTTACAGGTGGAATGTAAACCTAAATTGACACTATCTTTTTAAATAGCATAGCTCCTTCATGAATATTTTATCATATGAGTGGAGAGATATGACAGGATGCAACATAGGAGTTTTTACTGCCCAAAATGATTATATTACAATATAACCTAGAGGGAGGTTTTATTGACCATTAGTACATCATATATGTGTGTACAGAGAGATATATAAAATATGTATAGATGATGTATATATATTTATATTATAACAATGTATCAGGTTTTTTTCCACTTTCATTACTCTTGTGAGTTTTATTCTCAAACATGACCACTTACCAGTGGAACAATAAGTAAGGACATCATAAATATTTCACTCAAACACCAGAAGTAGATTCAGGAACTAGATATAAGCCACTATTTATGCTCATCCTTGATTTTGGAGAAGTCAAAGTGAGAGGCAGTGTAATTTGAGTTAATGGCTGTTAGACTATCAGTAAGTAAATAATGTCAGACATTAACCGGCTTCCTGAGGCCAAAATCTGCAATTCCGTTAATGTCCCAGACAATCTGATTGAAGTCACTGGTATAATCAGAAACAAATGGAGCCTTTCTCTTGCTTGTAGGTCCCTCACTCTTACTAGGTAACTGGGGCTTGGAACCCCCTGGGGGAACATACACGGCTCCAGCCAGATGGATGTGGACTTTTGGATGAGAAAAACCCCTCGGTGAGACTGTGAATGGAAACAGGTCTCGTTTAAGCCACAGCATTCTAAATAAGGTTTTGCAAATGGAGAAATGTAACATGTTGCTAAAATATGGGAAAAAAAAAAAAATCTTCTCTATCCCTTGGGAAAAATATTGATGTGATGGTGGTAAAAGTGACAATATAATATAGAAGTACCCAGATTCCAAAAACTCTTTGTGTAGATTTCTGAAATATGTGATTCCCCACTATGTTCAATCTGCCTGTACATCTGGTCCCAAAACATGATTTGTGATTTTAATATGGTTCGTGAGACATAAGTTAATATGTTTTTCTCTGCTGGAGCTAAAACAGTCAATGCAGGGAAAAAAAAAAATATTAGAGAGGGAATCTCTAACAATTATGTGAAGTGAGACAGAGAATTTCCTGTGACAATAGCCCAGGGAAATACAATGTCTCTTAATCTTGCTCCCCACAGGTCACCCTGACATCTCTATGATCTTTATATTTAACAGCTGAGTGGAATGGGAGGGACCTCACTGTTATGACCATTCTTCTGCCTGAAACTTCATCCTATTTTGATGCTGTTTACTTTTTTCAGAATGTACCTGTTGAGCTTTTGCATTAAACTTTAGTCAGAGCAACAACAACAATTAAAAAAAAAACCCCACACATAAAAGGAAGTTTTTTTTTTTTTTCTAAAAATGACAAAGTTGTTCTGGGAGTCCAGTAATCACCGGCTTTTCTACAAGGCAGTCTCATCTGTCTGTGTCACAGCATTCACAACACACTAATTTTCCATTAAGACACCTAATATTACATGTCATACAGCAGCCAAAGGTTTGCAGTGCTGAGCAGTTTCTCTAGCAGCTGTCACTGTTTTCTCCTCTGGCATTTGTATCACTCTGGTACTGTATGTAATATGAAAGTTGTAATCAGCTTGCCTTCATTTCATTTCTTCTTTCTGAAGTCTTGTATATGCTGTATGTAACATGCCATTTTGTCTTAACAACACGTCCGGGAACTTCCCGCCCCAAAAAATATCCTCTTAAGATGTCCTGATTTAATTCTGAAGGGTTCAGCTGTTGCTTGTTGAGAATATCAGGGACAACATCAATCAAAATAAGAAAGTAACTCTGTCGTGGTTTAACCCCAGCCAGCAACTAAGCACCACACAGCCACTCACTCACTCCCCCCCGGTGGGATGGGGGAAAGAATTGAAAGAGTAAAAGTGAGAAAACTCATGGGTTGAGAAAAAGACAGTTTTGCACGCAAGCAAAGCAAAACAAGGAATTCATTCACTACTTCCCATCGGCAGGCAGGTGTTCAGCCATCCCCAGCAAAGCAGGACTCCATCATGCATAATGGTTATTTGGGAAGACAAACGTCATCACTTCAAATGACCCCCCCTTCCTTCTTCTTCCCCCAGTTTTTTATTGCTGAGCATGACGTCATATGGTATGGAATATCCCTTTGGTCAGTTGGGGTCAGTTGTCCCGGCTGTGTCCTGTCCCAAATTCTTGTAGATCCCCAGCCTACTCACTGGTGGGGTGGGGTGAGAGGCAGAAAAGACCTTGACTCTGTGTAAGCACTGCTCAGCAGCAATGAAAACATCCCTCTGTTACTAACATTGTTTTCGGCACAAATCCAAAACATAGCCCCGTAGAGGCTACTATGGAAAAAACTAACTCTATCTCAGTCAAAACCAGCACAAACTCTCTGCAGTTTTAATTGATAATTTAAATGATAGACTGTTATGTTTTTTTGCACAATAGAATTATTTTGGCTTTAAAATGTGAATCCTAAGTTTTGGGTTGGTATGTTTTTTCATGTCTTTTCGTACCAGGGTGAAAGTGGGTTAAAAATTTTATTTAATCCTTGGGGAATAAGGCCCATAAGAGTATTTTTATTGTACTGTGATTGATTGCCAGTTTTTTCAGCTCTTACAAAGATGTCTCTAGAGATGTGATATTTGATAGGTACTTATATTTATAAGCCAGAGCTCTGAAAGGGCCCACAGGGAGCCAGGCACATATTTCTTGGTTAATTTTTGAGTGGCAGGGTGACAGCCTCCTCTGCATACCACATTCCAGCTCTAGGGCTTATATATTGTTCCTCTTTCTGAATGCCAAGCTCCTCATAGGGCTAACTCCAAGAATGATGTGGGTAGTGTGACAGTAGGTTTTGCACCTTATTTTTTTAAATGGTGGCTCAGAAAATAGAATTAAGGGCGCTACATTCAAGTTTAGGCCCAATAGCCTTAGAGTAGACCTGCTGTGCTGAGACAATAGGAGATGCCATGGACTGGGAAGAAGCTTGAAGCTGCAGACTCCCCACTGCTCCATGCTCTGAGGAGAGGTGCAGGGTGGTTATGGCTTCCACGGCTTGGAGTGTCCTTTCTGAAAATAGGCATGTGTGGCCTCTCCTGTACTGATCATTCCCTTGTAAGGTGGGAACGAAAAATATGATGAACTCCTCCTTTTACCTGCTTACCTGCCAAACTCAGGACACCCTGACTTCCATTTCTAGGATTGCCTATGCATTTTATCAACAATCTTATGTATCCAAAATGCACAAAGAATATAGGAGCTGGGACTGGACATCAGACCTCCTTTTTTCATTCTCTTCCTGCTTACTTAGTGCCTGGGGTCACACTCCCAGGCCAATTCTCTGGCCAATTACATGATTTTTTTTCTGTATTTTGGTAGAGCTGCAATGTCAGTTATTGAGTATATCCTCTTCCCCAGAACAGCCAGTCTTGTGTGCTTAAGAGAGGTGAGAAATATTGAATTTAATCCCCGCCATAGGGACATCTGAAGCCCCCTCTCTGTGTTGTGGAGGCATGTTCAGGTCAAACGTGAGTTTTTGAAGTAATTCTGCTGCTTCTCACCACTTTGTGTCTTGGTTCGTGTAACACAGTGAAACATGCAAGCTAGATGCCTGTTGGATCAAAGAAAGGCTATTCCAAAAAAAAGCGCTCCAAAATTCTTACAGTGTAGAGACTGAGGTCTCAGCATCAAGTGGTTTTTGTTCTACAGATTTGCCAGTATTGCTCTGCACTAGTTGTTAGTGCAGGCTGATGTGAGCTTCTCAAAGAGAACCAGGGAAGAAGGTGGTAATACTGACAGGGGCAGCACCAACATCTCTGTGAGCTTTTCTCCACTGCTGTTTTTAATGGAGCCTGACTGAATGGGCTTACAGTCAGCATGCTCTGCAGTCAACCTGCTTCAATGACTTCAGCAGAAGAATGTTCTCTTTCAGATCTAAACATTGCTCTTAACTTAATTCAGGAATGGGATGTTCAATTGTGTGACCTTTAAAAACAGAGTATTTTTCCCAGAGCAGCAACTGACTTTTTAATTATACAGTAACGAGAAAAATAATTAATCTTAAGAAAATCAACATTGTGTTTATTAGGTTCTAGCTAGCAAAGGATAATAATTTAGTTGTATGTATAATTATATTTATATTTATCTTGGGCAAGAGTACAGCACTCATATTTATCACGAGGGGATCTTCTACCACATTTGGAGTCCAAAAAAGCTAATGAATTGATTACAGTAATAATGGGAATAATTGAAATAAATCGTCCTGCAGAAACAGAAGTTGAAGTCTGAATTTAGTATTCCTGCAGTATAATTTTTTCAGCTACTACCTACATCTACAACACATACTTGAAAGGAAAATCTTATAAACTGAATCATGCAAGATGATCAGCATTGTTTGACAGATCCCTGTTAGAAGTGTAATGGTGCATTCCCTCGGGCTAATTTTATACAAAACAGACAGATAAAGAATGGTCTGAGGTTCCTGTGGCAGGTGATTATTCCCAAAGTTTCTAACTAAATGGAACACTCAAAATCCAAAGAATTATTATTAATTAATAAAATTAATTAATTAATTAATTAATTATATTACTAAAGTAAGTGAAAAGTGCTCATTTAATTCTATTGTTCTGAACTCTGTGAGAAGGTTGTTATCATTTAGAAACTGTTTCAGATTTTTCATTTTCTTCCAACACAAGATTCTTGTGCTGATGATGCTGGGAAATCAGAAATGTAATTCTAAAGATTGAAAGAGGTTGCACAGCTAAGATTATATAGGAGAGAGAATTAGATTTGTTCTAATCTTATAAGAACAACTATAGGTCCTTATAAGGACTTATATTTCTAGTACCATGGGATCATGGTACTAGAAAGTAGCATGCTACGGAAAAGGGCATATTTTACCATTAACAACAGACTTAAAACTACACAGTTGGCCAAAAAGTCTTTTAAAAGTGACTAGTGGTTTTACATATCTTAATATCTAATAATATCTCCTGAGTTATTGTAAATTAACATTATTCTTAGAATGTGTCAAATATGTGTTTTTTTCAAAATTCAACTCCTTAGTTTGTGGGCTTTTCAAATTTGGATCATGAAGATGAAATTATATGAACTTTAAAAATTAAATCTGATCATTATTTTGCATTTCATTTGTTCGTGGCTTATGCTGTTTGCTCAACATTTTCTTAATAGAAACATGCAGATTTCAAGGACAAATTTGTCACCAATTATTAGAAATAACTTCACTTTCAAAATACTCTAACAACCTGTCAGCCTTTTCCAGACATTGTTCGACCTCTGGATTTTGAGTCCTGAAAACCCTGAAGACACCCTCTAGCATATCCACCTCCTTCTGTCTCTGTTGGTCAAATGGCTGCATGAAAATGTGGAGTGGGAAGAATTACCTGGAGAAAATCTTGGTCTCACCCTGCTTGCTCTAACATAACAGTCCAGTGAAATTATGAAGGGAGAGATCATAGAATCATAGAATCATAGAATCATTAAGGTTGGAAAAGACCTCGAAGGTCATCGCGTCCAACCGTCAACACAACACCACCATACCCACTACACCATGTCCCTAAGCGCCACATCAACGCGTCTTTTAAATACTTCCAGGGATGGGGACTCAACCACTTCCCTGGGCAGCCTGTTCCAAGGCCTGACCACTCTTTCAGTAAAGAAATTTCTCCTAATGTCCAATCTAAACCTCCCTTGGCGCAACTTGAGGCCATTTCCTCTCGTCCTATTGCTAGTTCCTTGGGAGAAGAGACCAACACCCACCTCACTACAACCTCCTTTCAGGTAGTTGTAGAGCGTGATGAGGTCCCCCCTCAGCCTCCTTTTCTTCAGACTAAACAGTTCCAGTTCCCTCAGCCGCTCCTCTTAAGACTTGTGCTCCAGGCCCTTCACCAGCTTCGTTGCCCTCCTCTGGACACGCTCCAGCACCTCCATGTCCTTCTTGTAGTGAGGGGCCCAAAACTGAACACAGTATTCGAGGTGCGGCCTCGAGATGCTATGATACGTGTCATTAATTGGAGCTTTATACATCTACATTTTAAACTACTTGGAAGTAAGATGGAGACCATTAAGTTCTCTGGCATTTACCTATCACAGACTCCCTGCATGCAAACCAGTAAGTAGAAAGGTGACCATTTTATACCACCCCTGCAGTTTTGAATGGCTCTATAAGCATGTCTTCAGCACAAGGGTCGCAATATATAGGGATTTCAGAATGCTTGAATGGCCTCATCTCCTGTGTTTTCCTCCCAAAGTGGTCCAGTGGAAATGATGCACAGGAAAAAGATCTTTTTTTTAAGGAGGAAAAACAAAATTATTACTGCTTCAATTTTTTGAAGCTAAATGTGTGAAAGCATTTGGATCTTGCTGCTGGTGTAAGTTGCCTTTGGATAATACTCAGTCTGGGTTAGGCTGGTAAAACCTGGCCCTCAAAGAGAGGAGAGACCATATTCATCATTTTTTAAGCATCATTTTGATGCCAGGTGACAATGGCCCCTGTCAAAATGAGAAATAGAGGGCCGTTGTATTGATCTTTCAATAGAGATCAGCCCTCCTACAGTTGCAGAGTCTACAGCAATAGCTCCTGTGGTACAGTATACTTCTCATTGGCAAAAATGCTGAAAATGACTAAAAGCGTCTCTGCGTGTTCCTTCTTGCCCACGCTATTACCAAGCCATAGAGAGGGAGGACAAAGAGCAAATTCCATTCAAGGTAATGGGCTAAGGTTGTTCAGATCATTACTTTTACTGTTAGCAAGCGTACTGCACGCCTTCTTCACAGAGGGCTGGTACTTATTCTATCCTCAGTACAGCACAGCTTGGTGGTGCTGACTGTGGTATGTTCATTCCCTGGGCTATAAAGCTATGCTAAGGGCTCTAGTACAAAGCAGGTTTGTTTACCTTGCTCAGCAGGTACAGATGATTAACACTCCTCAGTACTTTGAGTGTGAAAATGATAAAGTTGGTCCGAAGAATGACCTTAAGACCCACATCTTTCAAGTTATAATGGGATATATATATAATTATATGTTTACTTTCTTCCCTTGTGACTTTCAGCAGGTGGTAAATTAGGCTGTAGCTAGACAGACCATTAGTTCACAGGAGCGGGGATGGGGGATTCAAATCTGCAGGTTTCACTAGCATTGCTCAAACTGTGTTGGTTTGTACCAACTAAGCTCTTGACACTAACTTCTCAGATCAGTCTCATTCATCAATTAAATAGGTTCAGATAACATCACCACTATAAAATGTGTTTATATTTATTTGTTTCTGGTTTATGCTGAGGAGGTAACTGTTTCCCATAGGCTCACTCCACTGCAAAAACCAAATGATGCCATAGTAAGTACGTATCCTTATGTGTCACATTAAAATCAAGATCCCATTACAGAGTACTTTTAAAATTATGAAATTTTTAGTCAGTCAGATTTCTTTTTATCAAAGAGTAAGTGTACAAATGCATTTTTTGTAGCCATCTAACATATATTGTTTTTTATTTCTCTGGACAATTCAACATGTCATATTTCATTAAAAAACCAGGATCACTCTGCCGTAGCTGTGGTTTATGACTTTTAATTACCATAAAAGAGTATGGAAATGCAATAAATGTATTCAAAGAACAATAATAACTTAAAATATATTTCAGCGTAAAGAAAAACTTCCTGAATTTCAAACGTTTGTATTCCGGAGTAAGTTTTACTGGGTTTTAGTCAACAAAATATTACACAATGGCAATACATCACATGAATTGAAATCCCTGCCTGGAAAATCTGATTTTTTAACATGGAAGTTGAGGTGGAGGTTTCCTAGAAGGATGGGTTGGGAAGGTAAAGGAATGTACCTGAGTACTGGAAAAGTCCCAGTGGAAAGGTAGCTAAAGAGAAGAACATTTATTTAGTGAACTCGGATAGAAAATAATAGAAATGACATTGAGTAAAAAAGACAAATGAGTGTATTCTTTCCTGCCACTGTCAGCAGAGTAGGAGTGTGAAGTGGGAAGAAAGGAGGAGCCAGGCTGCAAGAACTATAAATCAGTATTGATCTCAGTAGACATGTATTAATTTACATTAATTAATGTTCTGGTCCTAATTTGAAGTGGAAGCAGACTTATATTTGTGAATGACCTTGATTAAAACTGGACACTTTACATTTGTGGCCACCTCTAAGGAGGGTCAGGCAAAGCCAGCCTCTGGGGTCATGACACACAAATCAAATTTTACTCTCAACTTGCAGTTTGGTATCTGCATAAGGAGTTCTTCTGAAAAATTGTTCTCAAGCTACATAGGAAGGTGACAGAGCAACAATGATGACCTCATAAGGATATCTACATCAAGCCTTTGGCTCAGGTGTTTAATGTCCCTGGAGCCAGAGGAAAGACAACAGTTTCTCCTTCTACCTATGTAATAATATAAAAATTCTCTAAAAATTTCTAGATATGATTAATACTGCACTAAGTGAAATAACATGTAAATACCATCAATTTGTCTTCATAGGCTCTGCAAAGGTCTTGGAAAAGAATTAATTAGATGGAGGGTGTGTGCTTCAGTTTAAAAATATGTTCTATGTTATCCCAAATTTTAGAAGTGATTTGTTTAGTAGTTTACATTTCTTCCATTATTAATCAACCAGTTCAACACTGTAAAATATCAAGCAGTTTCTATGACACAAATTGTACATAAATTGCCTGAACTTACCTGAGAGAGTCAAAACCACCCAGTGTGTCAGAACAAAATGTATTAGTGGGAAGAAAATCTCTCTCACCCTAAATTTGCACTTTATCAAGTTTCCAGCAAAATACATCTATAAGAGAATTACAGTAAATGGTAACAAATTGATAAAGTAAGGAATTTTAATAATGAGTAGCTCTCAATTACTGCATTCCCAAGCGCAAGCCTTAATGAAGACTTTGAGCCACATAATAATAATGACAATATAACACTTCAACAGCAATCAAAGATTTTATGAGACTGCTTTAAAATCTATCAATCTTTAATGAACATATATGATATTTACAGATATATATAATGCATTATTCTCCCACTTTCAGTGAAAGCTTTTTTCCAACATGTTTAAGCAAAGACTGGTGAAAGGTTTTCTACCTGGATGTCCACCTAAATTACATTCAGTTGGTGTTTGCTGAATTAAACAACGCAACATGAAGAGAAATAACTCATCAAAGAAGTTTCAGCAGATAAATGAGATCCAAAATGTTTAGCTGTACTTAGAGCTACCAATAGTAAATAGAAACATTTAAAATGCTACTGAGAGCCACAGAGATGCTTAAAATGTATAATATATTCTCACAATGAGAAATTGAATTTGCAGAAAGATGTAGGTTATTTCAGCGCTAATTTGCAACATTTAGGGAAATTTCATACATTTTGTAATAACCACTCTACACTGCAAGTTCTTGACAAAAAGACTGTGACAATTCTGCACATATTATTTACTCTGCCACAACATTGGATCTCAAATTAATATCCCAATACCTAAAGTAGAGGTTTAAGTTATTAAGATGACTACTTGTGCAATGTCAAATCAAGGGCTAACTCATGTATGATTTTTAAGAAATATATTCATGACCAAACTCACAGTTTGCAGGTTCAGCCATCAATATATATATTGAAACACGCAAGCACTTGAGCAGGCTTTAAGGTAAGCATTTGTTATTCCAGACCTTTTTTCTCTTAGTGTTCTAGGAGAGCGAATACTGGTACAAATGCAGGTGCAACAACATTTCAGGCATTCAGGAAATAGCAAATGTTTATGTGTGTCCCTCTAGAGTTCTTTGGGAAAAAGGAGTGAAAGCAAATAGAGGGCCATTAGAAAATCATCTTGTAACAATGAAAATAAAAGTCTAAAGAGGACTGGAGAAATTTAGAATTCTGTTTGCAACATCACTGATCACTCAGAATTTTCAGAATTTATTAGAAAGGTTATTGCCACCTGATTATTTGGTAGTAAAGGACATCTCCATCCGTGTTAGTCAGTAAAGAGTCCCAATGGTGTTTTATAAATTGTATGGGTCAGTAAGAGAAACAGATTGAAACTACAGCTAATATGTCCTGACTTCTCAACACTAATGTTTCCTTTTAATTTAACCCAGAAGTTGGAAATAACTGCCTAGGTAATCCCTATTTTCAATGGCCTACTAATTATTTTCTTCTTAAAGTGAATAGGTGTCAGGGATGTGCTGGAGTAATTCTTGACCTTTGAAGTCAAAAGGCACAGCTGATTACTGTAAAGTCTAAGTATCCCTTACAGGGATATTCACAATTGCTAACTTTGCTTTGAAGAAATTAGGATCCTTGGTGCATACTTAATGAAGAGAGGAAGGTTACTCCAGAGGCTGAATTAGACTAGGTGACTAACTTTTGTTTTTCTACAACCTTGATAGGTTTTAGCAACACACTTGAACAACTCCAATGTCTTGAATAATGAGGCCCAAACACTCAGATATATTGCTGATTTTTAACAAACAGGGCACAAACCTTTATTAATACCTGGCCTGCTGGCAATACTTTGTCTAATGCAGACCAGGATACCATTAGTCGTCTTTGCAGCAAGAGCATATCGCTGGCTCATCTTCAACTTATTGTCCACCAGGACCTCCAGATCCTTTTCTGCAAAGTTGCTTTCCAGATGGGTGGCCCCTAGCATATATTGGTGCATGGAGTTGTTCCTCCCCAGGTGCAGGATTTTGTACTTCCCCTTGTTGAACTTCATGAGGTTCCTGACAGCCCATTTCTCCAGCTGTTGAGGTCCTTCTGGATGGCAGCATGACCATCTGGCATATCAGCCACTCCTCCCAGTTTGGTGTAATTTACAAACTTGCTGAGCGTACGCCCCCCAGTGGGACAGGGCGAGATTCGGAAGGGTAAGAGCGAGAAAAACTCGTGGGCTGAGATAAAGACAGTTTAATAGAACAGAAAAGGGAAAATAATAATGATAATGATAGAATATACAAAGTGAGTGATGCACAATGCAATTGCTCACCACCTGCACTGACCGATAACCAAGTAGCGATCGCTACTTCCTGGAACACGCCTACCATTCATACACTGAACATGACATCACATGGTATGGAATACCCTGTTGGCCAACTGGGCTAGCTGTCCTGGCTGTGTTCCCTCCTCCCAACCTAGCTTGGTAGCAGAGGATAGTTGTCCTTGACAAAGTACTTAGCAACAACAGAAAACATCAGTGTGTTATCAACATTCTTCTCACACTATATCCAAAACACAACACTAGGAAGAAATTTAACTCTATCCCAGCCGAAACCAGGACACAGTGACATACCAGCAGTGGTATTATGAAAAAATTACTGGATGTACTTTGACATGAAAATATTTCACCTTCTGGATTCTTGCAATAATAGTCAGCATACTATTTCCCCATATTGAGGAATTCAGATGAATGAACTCCAGTAGTAAAACGATAAAAACAGGGAAAAAAAAGTTAAAGAAAAAGTAGCAAAGAGAATAATCTGCAGGCTTATTCAGTAACCTAAACCTTGCATCAAGGTAAACCATTTATTTCAAGTGACATGTGTAGATCCCTGAGGCTTTGAGGCCACAGCTCATTTGTGTTGTTAGACACTTTCACACGCAGACTAATGAAAGATAGGGAAAATGTCAAAAAAGTGAAGAAATCATGGGAGTAAAGGCAAGATAGATGTCAGGAAGCCATGCATGGACATAAGCAGCTCATAGAGCCTACGTTCAAGTATAATGTCTCTAAGGAATATGACCTTAATAAATGCAGTCCATTACATCTTTAGAGTCAGTACAGCTTCAAAGCTATTTGCATGTAAATGATTGCATTTTCTGTCACCCAGTATTATCTGATGATTATAAGCATAACGTTTTTGCTGTTGTTGTTCATGCGATTTATGCTCCAGTTATGCTTAAAATCTACAGAGAAGAGCTACTGGTGTCACCAGAGCATGGTACTCTCCAAAGGATGAATCTAAACAGATTTAAAGACCCCACATTTTTGATTTTTTTTCTAATTTCTCAGTATAAATATGTGTTGCCTTTAAGTATTGCTGTACTTGGTTGTTCACTAGGAGACTGTAATGCATTCCACAGTTATCAAACACATTGAGACTGACTGAGTTGACTATTGATTTAATATAACTTAATGATATGACACTGTGATGAGAAAAATGAAACTATGATGAAGAGAGCTATATCATATCATGGGATAAAAGGAAGACTAGGGAAAATGTGGACCCTCTCCAGAATGAAATGGGAGACCTGGTTACCCGGGATACAGAGAAGGCAGAGGTACTCAATGACTTTTTTGCCCTGGTCTTGACCGGCAAGTGCTCAAGCCTCACCGCCCAAGCCACAGAAGGCAAAGGCAGAAACTGGGAGAATGAAGAGCCTCCCACTGAAGGAGAAGATCAGGTTCATGACCACCTGAGGAACCTGAAGGTGCACAAGTCCATGGGACCCAATGAGATCCATCCATGGGTCCTGAAGGAACTGGCAGATGAAGTTGCTAAGTCACTATCCATCGTATTTGAGAAGTCATGGCAGTCCAGTGAAGTTCCCGCTGACTGGAAAAACGGAAACATAATCCCCATTTTTAAAAAGCGAAAAAGGAAGACCTGGGGAACTACAGGCCAGTCAGTTTCACTTCTGTGCCTGGGAAGATCATGGAACAGATCTCCTGGAAGCTGTGCTAAGGCACATGGAGGACAGGGAGGTGATTTGAGACACTCTTCACCAAGGGCAAGCCCTGCCTGACAAACAACCTAGTGGCCTTCTTTGATGGAGTGACTACATCAATGGACATGGGAAGGGCTACAGATGTCATCTATCTGTAAGGCCTTTGACACGGTCCCCCACAATATCCTTCTCTCTAAATTGGAGAGGTATGGATTTGATGGGTGGACTCTGTGGTGGATGAGGAATTGGTTGGATGGTTGCATCCAAAGGGTAGTGGTCAATGGCTCAATGTCCAGATGGAGATCAGTGACAAGTGGTGTCCAGCAGGGGTCTGTATTGGGGCAAATACTGTTTAATATCTTCATCAGTGACATAGACAGTGGGATCGAGTGCACCCTCAGCAAGTTTGCAGATGACACCAAGCTGAGTGGTGCGGTCGACATGCCTGAGGGACGGGATGCCATCCAGAGGAACCTGGACAAGTTCGAGAAGTGGGCCTGTGTGAACCTCATGAGGTTCAACAAGGCCAAGTGCAAGGTCCTGCACCTGGGCTGGGGCAACCCCCGCTATCAATACAGGTTGGGGGATGAAGGGATTGAGAGCAGCCCTGCTGAGAAAGACATGGGGGTGATGAAAAGCTGGACATGAACCAGCAATGTGCGCTCACAGCCCAGAAGGCCAACCGTATCCTGGGCTGCATCAAAAGAAGCGTGGCCAGCAGGTCAAGGGAGGTGATTCTGCCCCTCTACTCTGCTCTGGTGAGACCCCACCTGGAGTACTGCGTCCAGCTCTGGAGCCCTCAGCACAAGAAAGACATGGACCTGCTGGAGCGGGTCCAGAGGAGGGCCACAAAAATGATCAGGGGCATGGAACGCTTCTCCTATGAAGAAGTGCTGAGAGAGTTGGGGTTATTCAGTCTGGAGAAGACAAGGCTTCGGAAAGACCTTATTGCAGCCTATCAGTACTTAAAGGGGGCTTTTATGATTGAATCTGGAAGGTCCCATCTGGCTTACTGGTGTCCTTCTCTTCTGCCTTGCCTCCACCCTCCCCAGAGCTGTGCCTCATAGTTGGATTTAGCTGCAGTGACTGCAAAGCTTTTAGGCTATAGCTATTTGCTCTATTCCTTCATCAGGCAGCATGTCTTGCCCTCAGCTAGTGCAGCTAAAGCCTGAAAATAATAATGTAAATGCAAATTAATGGCTGGTTTAAGTTAATATGCCTAGTTATGAACTAGTACAGTTTCTGCAATAACAGCCCTCAGAAGAAGTAGAAAGGAAAAGCTCGAAATAATAAGCTCTTCAGCTACCCTGGCTCTGTGATTACATGATTACATACGAATACATGATTAGCGCCCTCACACACCACTTCTACAAAAATAAGATAAGAAGCTGCTTTTGCCCATGCAAATAACATTGTGTAGCACTCTCAGGAGTGTGTCTTTGTTTTACCAGAATGTATACTTAAACTCAAGTTAGAGGCAATTATTGTTTCAGCTATACCTCGTCCTATGAAGAAATTTAAAGAAATTTAAAAACAGGAAAATGTGTTAGCCAGTATCAGTTGTGTATAACTCAACCCACAGCATTATTATTTTTTAAACATCAACATGTAGTGAGTAGTAATTTAGGAGGAAAACATTTTTTGAAGACCAGTATAATATCATTTCACCCTTCAGTAAGCAATATAGCATAGCCATGAAGATTATTTACATACTGACAGCTGGTGTGATAATGCCCTCCCCTCCCTGCCTATCATCTAGGCTCACACAGCCCAAGGCTACTTGCATAGATCCTAACATTTAGCAATCTCAGTAGTTTCATATGGTCAGAGGTGGTTTGCATAGTCTCCATAAAGTTTGCATGGCGAAAATTTTATTTGCACCATGATGCTGACTTCTTGCAGCACAATGGTGTTGCAATCCCACCTCCCACGCAGCATACGTGTAGCCATGTGCTACTTTTCTCCTAGTTTAATCCTCTACTTCAGATGGTTTTATCCCCGCCTGCCTTACATAAGAATATATCTGGTTTTAAAATAGTTTTTGTAGCAGTGGAATTTTTTCAAATTGTTAATCTATTCAATAAATTGTTACTGCCCTTTTCAACTCAAGTAGTTATGACAGCAGAGTATCGCATTTCATTTTATTCAGTGGGCTGTGGTATCCCATAACTGTGACCTTTTTTGTGGACAGATGCTTATAGTTGTCAGGAATTATGACTCGTAGCGTTCCACAAAAATGTTATTGCATTATCTCCTGATAATGTAGGGTAGCATATAATATATCATTGCTGTAATAACAGCCTTTGATTTATTCAGTTCTCTTCCACTGTTTGCAATTGGGAAAATAACAAAACAGAATACAAGTGTATCAATTTGTAGCACCTTTTTTTTTTGTTTGTGAAATTAACTGGTGTCATTGATGCAAGCTGTTTGCTTCTCTAGATACCCTATTATTTGTGTGTATGTTTAAATTATGATTTTTCTCTAGATGTAAGGACACCCATAGAAACACCTCCTTTCCAGATTACTGTGCACTCTTTCCATCAAATCTGACATTATAAATGTTTGAACATAAAAATCAATTGCATGATACGTCTAGTGCTTTTCTTAGCCCACAGAGCTACTATAATTCATAGTTATGTCAAGACATGTAAAACTATTTAAAATGACTAAAAATATAACCCCCTATAAAACTGTCATAATCCTTCCCTGCAGGTTATTTCAGTGTACATTTTCTGTAACATACGGATGCTCATCTGATCTTCCTGCATCTGAATATTTTGGAAATGAGGATTACTATACACATAAGGACTGAGTTCCAGTCATGCTGTTGACTTTTTATTTAAATATATTTTTAATATAAGTTAGGCAGCTTTATCTAACTCTCTGTAAAAATTCTTGTGTATATTCCACCACAATTAAACCACAGAGAATGAATGAATTGTAAAAACATTCAGTAAATTACTTAATGCAGTACTTAAAGTTACTCAGAAAACAAAATATGTGATAAAATTTGAAAGGTCAAAACTGAAATTAAACACTTCAAACAAAAGGTTATGAATAAAACAAATTGTTTATCTCACTCTTTCTTTGCCTTCATTGTCTTCATTCTGCCCCTAACTTGTTTTTCTAGATCTATGTGGGCATTTTTTTCCATTAACAGCTCTGCTGATTAACGGCTTCAATTTTGGCAAAAGCTTCAAACCAGGCAGCCTTCATGGACAATTTTTTTTTCCTTCTACTGCTCAGAGATCTGTAGCTATGAACGCAGTGTTTGAATATAGCAAATGCCTATATTTTGTGGGTGTCTTTGGGGGTGAGAGTGAAAGATCACAGCTCCTTTGTCAGGTGCCATCACTTAAAAGTCTTTCTTTCTCTTTCTTCTTCAAGACACATGTCCCAAGGGGCAAAAAAGATTAGAGTCTCTGATGCTTTTCTTTACACATGTAAAAAAGATGCTGCCTATCTTCAGATTTTTTTTTCTTTTGTTTCCTTAATTATTATCTTCCTGGGGGAAGCCAAAGTAATTTTCTTTAAAATAAATAGAGTACAACGTTAGAATTTCTTCTTTTTTCCTTCCTTTTTTTCCTTTTTAAGAGGCTGTTTAATCAGATCTGTGGAAGTGATGGGGGAGTATGCTAGTCTCTAACCTTGCAATTATTTCAAGTTTTTTGAGACTATCCACAGCTATTCTCTGTATTCCTCAGCGCCCTTTACAATAAGACTATTATGGCAAAGAGCTTGACTGCATTGTGGTTACTTCTAATGTTTATTCATAAGCTTTTGCTTTCAGAATTAATTCATAAGGTCAATCTGGGAACCCTTATGTGTACAATTATGTTTCCACAGGCTTCTTTACAATAACAATCTGCTACCATGCAACTCAGTGTGCCTGTGGGCAGGGCCAGGGGGACCTGCAGCAATGGGCTGACAGGAATCCCATGAAAGTCAGCAAGTGCAAATGCCAAGCGCTGCCCCGGGGAGGGCAGAACCCCTGCAATGGGACAGCCTGAGGCTGGGGAGCAGCTCTGTGGGAAAGGCCTTGGGGTGGTTCTCATATGTAAAATAAAAAGAATGATACTGACCTCCTTTTTAAGTACGTCAGAAATTTAAAACTTAAGAATTTTTAAGATTTAGTTAAATCTTAACTGAAGAAAGATGCAATTATGGAAACACAGAGGGAAAGTTATTTCTGTCATCATTTTAAAAATAAAAATGCTCCTTTAGGTACTCTGTTCCGTTAGGGCTTATCCCCAGAAGTAGGCTAGCTGACCCAGATCGTCAGTGAATGCAGGCACTTAAAATATCTTTTTTATTGTCTAAACGCTAGATTGAAGATAAATAGACACCTACCACGGGTGAACTGAACCATCTTCTTAGGGATGTCTGTTTCCTCCATTGACTTTACACAGACATTTCCTTGGGAAGACTGTATTGCGATCATAAGATCACAGTCTCTGTCTGTGGTATATTAAGCATGTAAAAATGAGGTGCAACTATTATCTAAGATGGAGATAGACTTCCAAACTCCATTTCAATGTTTTCAAATTGTACAAATCAAATATAAAAATTCTTTTGCTAAGTCTTTCAGAAAAAAAAAAAACCTCTAAATGTATGTGTGGTGTCTAAACCTTACTATCCTTTTAAAAAATGAATACCAAAGAAAAACCAAATAAACCCCAACAACACTGTTCCACTGTTTCACCCTTAGGCACCAATTAAAAGGATTATTTCCTTTGGTAGTGTTCTGAATACTAAATACTACTAAAAGTAATGATGAGAAAGTTGAAAGTCTCTGACAGATGCAGTTTGGTAAGCATCTCTCCACTCACTTTCAAATAAAGTTTTTGTGCTGGCAATGTGGAGTGCACTGCAGGAGGCAAGCACACCTGAGAAGCTGAGGCAATATTCAGGGCATGGCTATATACTTTTTCTTCCTAAAGACATCCTCAGTTTCTGCCATTTTTACCATTCTGCATTATCATGCTTTTTCATTCCTTCCTTTACAAGTGGTTCATTTACAACAATCTGTTACAAGATTCCTGAAAAGCTTTTAAAAATAAACTGGTTTAGTGATCTGGTTTACAGACTGTCCTAACAGATAGCATGGTTTAGGTAGGGACTTGGGTGTGTTGAATGGCTGTAGGAGGGATAAGAGGCAGAAGGAGGAGAGGACTTAATTAACTGGTTTTACCTCCTTCCAAAGAAAGCGTGGTGAAATGATCTCAGAAAGTTACCCGTGGCAGCACTGAACTCAGAGCACTGTATGACTAAGCCTGTTCTCAGTTTACTTAAAGTGTCACACGTGTCTTGTAAAACATCCCAAACACATTAGTATTTACTAGAAGCAGCACCACCTTGAACAGATTTGTCAACCTCGTTAGTAGTATTTAGTGTTGCATTTATGGCTTTCCCTATTGTAAAAAAAAAAAAAAAAAAAAAGATTTAACAAAAGTTAAATCATTCACTTCACTATTGCTATTAAGAGATTAATAGATATAGCGTACAGCTCATCATCAGAAGTGTGGCAAGACATAGAGGCTCTGCTGTGTCACTGCTGCCTTTTGTGTTGAGTTAATATGGTCTTATTATTTTCTTGCATTCTCTTTTCTCCATACCTGTATGTTTCTCAAGCAGTTATCTTTAGTTTATTTTTTGATGTTCATCTAGTCAGTATAGTGCCTGACCCTTCGTTATCTACATGCACAGCCTCTAACCCTTGGCCTTGCAGATTCCCTCTGCACGGAAAAAAAACGGTCAGTTCTTATCATTGTACTCATCTACCTGCTGGAAAGGAATGGATGAAAACAAATAAATGAATAACTGAATTTTAGTTGTACTTTCATCTTCATCAGGAACACACTTACCTGGTCCATCATCAGTGATAAGCAAGCTATACTGGTTGCATTCTGAAATATTTTTATCTGTATAGGAAATCTTCTTGTAAGAAGCACAAACACAAGTATTCCTCAGGAGAAGGCATCATTATTTAACTGATAAAGTTGTCACACTATTCAGAATAAGACTGCCTTTCCTCCTTTACTGAGTGCCACCAAAAAAGTATGGTTCTGATTGCATTTGCTGATAGTTAGCAGAAATTATTATTGGTGAATATGGAGGATAATGTCAGAAAGCTATCCTTGCAGTTCTTTATCAAACAAAATTTGATGACTAAGGGATGAAAACAAAGATAAAAAACAATGAAAAAAATTTAGCTAATACTATCTGCAAAGTTTTTCATTATCATAGATGTTAAATAGGTTCTCAGTATCTATTTTAGTTCTGCCTTGTGATACATCATTCTATATGATATATAATACATAATTCTATATGATATATACAAATACCATGAATTACCACTCTGCACAGTAATGCAGAGTGATAAAAGTGGCAGAAACTGAAAAAGACTTTAGGAATAAAAAGTATATAGCCATGTCCATGCCCTTAACATGCCATTTGTACATGTAGAATTGACTTTGAAACTTTCACATTTGTGCATGCCCATTACCTTATTCAAAGGAAAACCCATAGTAGAGGGCACAGAAATGTTGTTTTGTATAATGTCCTTCACCAAAATGATTTTTTCGTGGCAAGGTATTTCATACTTTTTGCCTAAGTGTCCTGGGATATCTATCTATCTTGAAGTGACTTTGGTTTGATGGCAAGTGATTATGGTGCTGCTTTTAGTCCTAATTCTTCCAAGGAGTGTCAAACTAAAATGTCAAAAAATGAGTGAAGATGAGGTGGAAATATGTCTGAAAAAAAGTAATTATGGCAAGCTCATCTTTTAATGTTTTATTCTACTCTGTGGAAATACACTTTTTGAATGAAATGTAAGTGACTTTACCTCCTTTTATAGCTATAGCTTCAGACATACTTTGATGTTATAATGAAGAGAAGCGTTGTCATCTGGATTAATGGAAAGTCTAATAGTCTAGTCTGAAGCTGAATTCATCAGATTGGAAACATCTTTTTCATGTAGTCATATTAACATTTAGCAAAACAAAAATGCATGCCTCTGATTTTCCTTGTGCTTACAGTAAAAACGTGTATTTCTGCACATGCTGAACTAATAAGGATATCTACTCTTCTTTCCACCAGAGGAAACCATTAATAACCTATATAAATCTCTTCAAGTACTTACAACCCATGGTGTTTGCAGCCTCATATAGCTTTTCAAATAGCAAAGCTATTTTAAGAAGAACTTTATTTTTTAAAAATTAACAGATTGGCTAACATTATCAGGAGATGAAAACTGGGTAACACCTAAATATAAATTTTAGAAGCTAACTGTAGGCTGCCATTTGAAATCTAGAATAAAATGTTTAATCATCCGAATATTTCTTTGAGGTAGATGACAGATACGTTACTATTACTGCAGCCTGAAGAAGCTAAAGGCAGATGTGGTTAATAAATACAATGTTTTGAGGATAAGACTTCTAGCAACCCTTTTCAATTACAAACAATATTTTTCATTATATTTGTTCCCAGACTGTAAATAGAATAATAAATAATTCAGTTGAAATATTTTTTGTGTCCTTAGCTTTTTGTGTATTACTTACTTCATATAAACAGTCAATATGGAACATTTTTTTTAAAAGATTGAAAAAATTACATGAACACTCTTTCATTTAAAAAGAAAAGTTTCCATAGCAGTGTTAATAGCAAAATCACAGACTCTGTTATGAATTTCAGATAGAATTCCTACAATTTGTCATTTTTGCCTTAGCCTTGCACCACAGAGCCACAAAGAAAATCCTACGTCCCTGAAAGATGTGTAAGTACAATATTATTATATATTATTATATAACATTATGACCATGTATTAATTTGACAGATTTCTGTGGAATGACCTACAATACACTATATTCAACACATATCAGAGAATCTATTTTGAAGGAACCTGAAGGGATCTGTTACCGGAAAATCAGAAAATGCAACAATGTAATCATTACAATGTACATTTCAAATTGCTGCTTTCATTGTTAGCTTTCAGTGCCTTCTGTTAGCATAAATAAGAGAGGTCTCATTTCGAAGAAAAGGAAGTAAACCTTCCTCATCAGCTTCCATGCTGTTCCCCTCGAACCATGTCAATCAACATGTGCCAGTTTTACCTAATGCTGAGTACTAATCGTTTATCTAGTTAGCAGATCTCTGAGTTTCACTGTATGTGCCTGGTTCTATTTCTAATAAGAGTCCTCTTCCCAGCATGGAGGTGCTTCTGACACTACCATAATTTTCAGTGTAATCTTGTGTTTTTCTTCCCATTTGATATTACAGCAATTTGTGTGATCATACTGAGAAACTGCAATACTTGGCATACCTAACTTCGCTCATTTTTCTTCTAGGTATGTGTACGCCACATTACTGCCGGATAGAAGGAAAAAAGTGAAGTCCTTCTCAGTGAAGTCACTGCAGAGTTTGTGTGTGCTTATGGTTCAGTCCAAAGGATATCACCATTTTCACTCAAGGCACTCTCACGGGTCTTAGGGTGCTCTGCAGAACTGGTAGACATGAAGTGACTTGTGGTGTGGGAGTTTTAAATATAATTGTTCTTTCCTGGCACTCTATCAGACCTAGACACATGAGCTCTTTTAGAAGAACTGCTGGGAGATTCTCACCCCACATATTCATGGTATCTGTTGGAGACTGCTGACTTATTTTCTACTTGCTGAAAATCCCAGAGACCTGCAGGTAGTGAAACGTGTCCCCTGAACAAAACAAACTGCTAGGCACAGACTGATTTTCCCAAATTTTACCCTCAGAAAGTCTTTTCAAGACAGAGAGAACGATGAATTTAGACGCTCTTCAGGCATTTTGGTATCACAGCAGAGATCTGAGCTACTGCTGACTAAACCTGGCAGAGAGTCAGAAACAGCACAGGCTCCCGGCGTAGCACCGAGGCCAACATGATGAGCCCAGCTGACAGGCTGATGCAGCTAAGCTGCTGCCAGCATTTATGCATGCTGTCATCCTGGGCTACACAGACCTATCAATTTGAGCCGGCACTTGCCTGAAGTTCCTTCCTCCCTTGTTCATTTTTTGTGACTTGATACAATGGTGCGTCAAGAACATCCTACAACTGTCTTGAAATCCAGAATTTAGGCAATTCAGTAGTCAAAGGAATCGGGCCCTTAGCTCTCTGTTGCCATTGCTATGAATAGCTGACTTTGTGGAAAAAGGGAAACCCCATAAAAGGGGATTGCATCATATGCACCAGGTGCCTACACATATCTGATCATTGCTTGAACAGCTTCAGCTACATCAAATAGGAATACCCAACCTCAATCAAGTACATCTAGAAGTAACAAGGAATAAAGCGCGCTAGCTTCTCAAGTGTGTGTCTTCTGGGGGTTTAGCAGATCGTACTGATTTAAGTAGTGCTGTGGTTGCACTTTTAGCCATTCAGGAGTAGAAAGCTTTTTAGAAATGTCTAGCAACATTGGCATTGTCAATAGATACGACAACAGCACCAGTCAACTTCTGTAAAGTTTCTCAGCTAATTTGATTTTCAGCATATACTTTTAGCAAAGCTGAAGGCCAGAGAAGTCCAAGTAGTATCTAGAGACAGCTCAATTACTTTCTGCCTAGGCTGGTACACAGGCAGCAATTTTCACCCACGCTCCTACAGAAGAACCATCCCATAAAAAACACAGTCCTTGAAACTGCTCTCTGTAACCTCTCAGGCAAGATCCACAGGTGATATTTACACCATGATGTAGAAGACAGAAGGATGGGTAATTGTTGTTTTCTTTACTTACAGGATGTGCAATTTAAAATTTTCCTGATTATCACAGGATGGTGGTACCAGGCGCAGGATACCTACTCCAGATAGTAAGACTTCCTCAGTATTAAGGGACTGGAATCAGGTATATGACATCAACACAGCAGGCTTATTCTTGGATGTCACAGTGCCAGCTCTCTACTGTAACAGTCTATATTACACCTGGAGAAGACTACTGATCACTGCATGTATAAGAGCATTCAGTGCTAAAGGATAACTGTAGGAGCTTAGGTGCATAGAATCATAGAATCATAGAATCATTAAGGTTGGAAAAGACCTCTAAGATCATAGAGTCCAACCGTCAACCCAACAACACCATGCCCACTACACCATGTCCCTAAGCGCCTCATCTACGCGTCTTTTAAATACTTCCAGGGATGGGGACTCAACCACTTCCCTGGGCAGCCTGTTCCAAGGCCTGATCACTCTTTCAGTAAAGAAATTTCTCCTAATGTCCAATCTAAACCTCCCTTGGCGCAACTTGAGGCCATTTCCTCTCGTCCTATTGCTAGTTACTTGGCAGAAGAGACCAACACCCACCTCACTACAACCTCCTTTCAGGTAGTTGTAGAGTGCGATGAAGTCTCCCCTCAGCCTCCTCTTCAGACTAAACAGTTCCAGTTCCCTCAGCCGCTCCTCTTAAGACTTGTGCTCCAGGCCCTTCACCAGCTTCGTTGCCCTCCTCTGGACATGCTCCGGCACCTCAATGTCCTTCTTGTAGTGAGGGAACCAAAACTGAACACAGTATTCGAGGTGCGGCCTCACCAGTGTCGAGTACAGGGGCACGATCACCTCCCTACTCCTGCTGGCCACACTATTTCTGATACAGGCCAGAATGCCGTTGGCCTTCTTGGCCACCTGAGCACACTGCCGGCTCATGTTCAGCCAGCTGTCAACCAGCACCCCAGGTCCTTTTCCTCCAGGCAGCTTTCCAGCCGCTCTTCCCCAAGCCTGTAGCGTTGCATGGGGTTGTTGTGGCCGAAGTGCAGGACCCGGCACTTGGCCTTGTTGAACCTCATACAGTTGGTCTCGGCCCATCGATCCAGCCTGTCCAGGTCCCTCTGCAGAGCCTTCCTACCCTCAAGCAGATCAACACTCCCGCCCAACTTGGTGTTGTCTGCAAACTTACTGAGGGAGCACCCGATCCTCTCATCCAGATCGTTGATAAAGATGTTCAACAAGACCGGTCCCAGTACTGAGCCCTGGGGAACACCGCTCGTGACCGGCCACCAACTGGATTTAACTCCGTTGTTCACAACTCTCTGGGCTCGGCCGTCCAGCCAGTTTTTTACCCAGCAAAGAGTGTACCTGTCTAGGCCGTGAGCCGCCAGCTTCTCTAGGAGAATGCTGTGGGAGACAGTGTCAAAGGCTTTACTGAAGTCCAGGTAGACCACATCCACAGCCTTTCCCTCATCCACGAGGCAGGTCACCTGGTCATAGAAGGAGATCAGGTTGGTCAAGCAGGACCTGCCTTCCATGAACCCGTGCTGGCTGGGCCTGATCCCCTGGTTGTCCCGCACATGGCTCGTGAGCGCCCTCAAAACGAATCGCTCCATGATCTTCCCCGGCACTGAGGCCAGGCTGACCAGCCTGTAGTTCCCCGGATCCTCCTTCCGGCCCTTCTTATAGATGGGCGTCACATTGACGAGCCTCCAGTCATCCAGGACCTCCCCAGTTAACTAGGACTGCTGGCGAATGATGGAGAGCGGCTTGGCAAGCTCCTCCGCCAGCTCCCTCAGTACCCTCGGGTGGATCCCATCCGGCCCCATAGACTTGTGAAAGTCAATGTGTACCTGGAAAGGCAGAGGAAAATGCACCAACATATGCCCAAGCAATTTCTAATATTTACCAGACATTGCAGAAATACAGCTTCTAGAAATAGTATACCATCCCACTGCTACAGTCGCTGACATATCATTCTCCTAGACACCTCAAAATGGCTACGGCATATGTGCAGATCATGTGCATTGTAGAGAGCACTAAATCTTGCAGTTTCAGATCTGTCGGTGTTTCCATAGCTCCAAGGACTGACTGTAAGTTCTATTTTTGATTCATTTGTCCTATCCTTTTTTCATTTCTGTTATTTAATAATGAATATCTTAGAAAATAAAGCCTGTCCTTCCTTTCATTCCTGTTCTGGCTGGGATAGAGTTAATTTTCTTCCCAGTAGCTGGTATAGTGCTGTGTTTTTGATTTACGATGAGAAGAATACTGATAACACACTTTAAGTAGTGCTTACACTAAGTCAAGGACTTTTCAGCTTCTCATCCTCTACCAACTGAGAAGGCTGGAGATGTACAAGAAGCTGGGAGGGGGCACAGCCGGGACAACTGACCCTAACTGGCCAAAGGGATATTCCATACAATATAACATCATGCTCAGTATATAAAGTGAAGGGAGTTGGCTGGGAGGTCGCTGCTCTGGAACTGGCTGGGCATCGGTCAGCAGGTGGTGAGCAATTGCATTGTGTATTACTTCTTTTGTATATTCTATTATTATTATTATTATTATTATTATTATTATCCCTTCCTTTCCTGTCCTATTAATCTGTCTTTATCTCAACCCACAAATCTTACTTTTTTTTCTGATTGTCTCCGCCACTCCATTTAGGGGGAGTGAAAGAACGGCTGTGTGGTTTTAGCTGCCTGCCAGGTTAAACCATGACTCTGTTTCACCAACTGCTTTTGCAGACTGTTGATCCCTACTTTTCCTAACATCAGTATGATCAGGCTTTTTTCTAGTAATGAAACAGTATTTATGTAGTCGCCTAACGAATCTGTTCATATTACACACCTGCCCTCTCCTTCTCTTCAGTGATGAAGTGATGCTTTTTCTTCTCCTAGTTCATCAAATAAAGTGAGATTGTGTAAGACAACAGAAAAATTAGCTCTTTTGACAGTGTACTTCATTGCTCAGTCGCAAAAAATAGACATCTCACTATAAGCTTATGGTTTGCTTGTTCAGTGATAAAATATGCCCTTCAGTGGTCCTCAGTGGGCCTCTCCTGATGAGATCTCTGGGATGCTCTAAAAAAAGTTAAATTTGAGATGCTTAGATTGAGATGACATCTCAAGGTAGTTATCTTATAAAACATCAGGACATGTTCCCCCTCTGCTCTGCTCTGGTGAGACTCTATCTGGAGTAATGCATCCAGCTCTGAAGTCCTCTGTACATGAAAGACATGTTGGAGCCAGTCCAGAGGAGGGCCATAAAAATGATCAGAGGGACAGAACACCTCTCCTCTGAAGAAAGGCTGAGAGAGTTGGAGTTGTTTAGCGTGGGGAAGAGAAGGCTTTGGGAAGACCTTATTGCAACCTTTCAATACTTAAAGGGGGCTTATAAGAACAAACTTTTTAGCAGGGCCTGTTCCGACAGGACAAGGGGGAATGGTTTTAAATGAAAAGAGGGTAGATTCAGACTAGGTATAAGGAAGAAATGTTTTTAAAATGAGGGTGGTGAAACACTGGAACAGGTTGCCCAGAGAGGAGGTAGATGTCCCATCCCTGGAAACATTCAAGGTCAGGTTGGACGGGGCTCTGAGCAACCTGATCTGGTTGAAGATGTCCCTGCCCATGGCAGGAGGGTTGGACTAGATGACCTTTAAAGGTCCCTTCCAACCCAAACTATTCTATGATTCTATGTTGTAATGAAAAACACCTGCTCATCTCCTTTCACTGAAAAGAGCTAAGAATGACCAATGCACCTTTAGATTTTGTCAAGATGAAATTAAATATACGATTGAAAATATATACATCGAAATCAGTGTATTAGTTTTCACATGTTCAGGTTATCTATATCAGAGCGATACCATGAAGATAACTTAATATCATTACTTCTCAAGCAATTCTGCATGAAAAAAAAATTGAAATACACTGTCCTGGTTTCGGCTGGGATAGGGTTAAATTTCTTCCTAGTGCTGTGTTTTGGATTTAGTACGAGGAGAATGTTGATAACACACTGATGTTTTCAGTTGTTGCTAAGTGCCCTTCCTAGTCCAAGGACAGCTCCCGTGCCTACTGACTGAGCTAGGTACACAAGATGGGAGGGAACATAATCAGGACAGCCAGCCCAGCTGGCCAATGGGGTATTCCATACCATGTGATGTCATGCTCAGTATATGAAGGGTAGGCGTGATCCAGGAAGTACCGATCGCTACTTGGTTATCGGTCAGCGCGGGTGGTGAGCAATTGCATTGTGCATCACTCATTTTGTATATTTTATCATTATCATTATCATTATTATTTTCCCTTTTTTTCCCTGTTCTATTAAACTGTCTTTATCTCAACCCACGAGTTTTTCTCACTCTTACCCTTCCGATTCTCTCCCCGTCCCGCTGGGGGTGGGGGGAGTGAGTGAGCGGCTGCGTGGTATTTGGCTGCCTGCCAGGTTAAACCACGACAGTCCTTTTTGGCGCCCAACGTGGGGCTCGAAGGGTTGAGATAACGACACATCTGACCTGAACGGGTTAAAACAAATTTGTTATAAGCATTCATTATATCAGTTTAGTACTCGATGTTCACAATGTTGATTTATTTGCTCTCAGAGTTTTTGGATCTGTTCTTGCAGTTGTGGTATATAGCACCTTACTGGCTGTCTATACTGCTGATTATCAGTTTTTATGTGGGGTTGGTCATCTCTGGGAAATGGATTAAGGTCATTGCTTTGCTATACTGTGTGACCTGGCTTTATGTTATGATAAAATTATTGGTCACGAGCCTGGACTCAGCACTGCCATCATTCCTGTTCTTCGGGAGTTATCTTTTGGAAACTATTAATAATTACACTTCTTACGTCTTCACCTCAGAGGATGAATTTAGGGGGGAGACAAGATGGGACACTTTCTCCCACTTGTTCACCTTCCACTCCATATCTTCAGAAACTCCTTTTTCTTCTATCCTCTTCATGAAGACGTCTACAATATTCCCTGAGAATTTTGAATATCCTTGGGATGTTCAAACAAGCATGATCATATTGCTATGTCTTCTGAATGTGGTTCAGGCCTTGTTTAGAGTTAAACAACTATTCAGGAATACTGTCCAGAGATCAACCCCAGCAACAGATACAGTGACTACTCAAACCCCTGCGACAGGCACCGTGGCTACTTCAACCCCCACAACAACCACTATGGCTACTCAGACCCCGGCAACAGTCACTACAGTTACTCCAAACCCCGCAACAGGCACTGCAGCTACTCAAACCCCGCCAACAGTCACTGCAGTTACTCCAACCAGTGCGACAAG
Source organism: Calonectris borealis (assembly GCF_964195595.1). Lineage (NCBI taxonomy): Eukaryota > Metazoa > Chordata > Aves > Procellariiformes > Procellariidae > Calonectris > Calonectris borealis. The sequence goes on along the minus strand of NC_134312.1, from coordinate 140,206,960 downwards.
CACTGCAGCCACTCAAACCCCGGCAACAGTCACTACAAATACTCTAACCCCCGCGACAGGCACTGCAGCTACCCAAACCCTCGCGATGGGTACTACAGCTGAACCAGAGGACCAACCGTCGCTGGTATCCGTCGCCCCTGTACAGAAGAAGAAATTTTTGAAGCGGAAGTCAGGTCGTGTAGAAAAGGATGATGGAAAACCAGGGCCATCACGAGGAGGGGAGGAGGAAGAGGAAGAACTCATAAATGAGACGGAAACCACCCGATCCTTATCCCTGAATGAGTTGCGAGATATGCGGAAAGATTTCGGCCGTCGTCCAGGCGAGCATATTGTTACCTGGCTGCTCCGATGCTGGGATAATGGGGCCAGTAGCCTGGAATTAGAGGGGAAGGAGGCCAAACAGCTGGGATCCCTTGCTAGGGAAGCGGGTATTGACAAAGCAATTGGAAGAGGGACACAGGTCCTCAGCCTCTGGAGGCGACTGCTGTCAGGCGTAAAGGAAAGGTATCCCTCCAAGGAAGATGTTATATATCGCCTAGGCAAATGGACCACTATGGAGAGAGGTATCCAGTACCTGAGAGAACTAGGCATGCTGGAGGTGGTTTATAGTGACCTGGATGACCCCCGAACACCCAAAGATCCAGATGACGTCCAGTGCACGCGACCCATGTGGCGGAAGTTGGTACGGAGCGCACCAGCATCGTATGCCAGTTCATTGGCAGTACTGTGCTGGAAAGAGGAAGAAGCACCAACGGTGGATGAGGTGGTTAGCAGACTTCGGGATTTTGAAGAAACTATCTCCTCCTCCCTTGTCTCGGCTGTGGAGAAACTGTCCCGGGAGGTCCAGCAACTCAAAGAGGATATGTCTTATTCTCCACCTGTATGGACCAGTATCTCAGCCATTAGGAGTCAGCGTTTTTCTCCTCGAGAGAGGATATCGAAAGTACACACCACGGGGCACCCTGTGGTTTTACCTGCGTGACCACGGAGAGGACATGAGGCAGTGGGATGGAAAACCTACCTTCATCCTAGAGGCACGTGTACGTGAGTTGCAAGGAAAAACAATCACACAAGGGGGTTCTCTCAGGAAAAATGCTGCTCCAGTTGTCAGGAAAAACCTGTCTCATGACGGTCCAGTTTCCAGTGAACAGTTCCCCAGACAGAGTAGAAGGGCTGATCTTACTTTGGATTGTAATTGCAATGAAGAAATTCTTGACTCATGTTTGCAAGAAGTGAGAGATGGATACTATGACCAGAACTAGAGGGGCCCTGCCTCCAGTCAGGTGGAGGAAAGGGACAACCGGGTTTACTGGACTGTGTGGATTCGATGTCCTGGTACATCAGAGCCACAGGAGTATAAGGCTCTCGTAGACACCGGTGCACAGTGCACCCTGATGCCATCAAACCATAAAGGGGCAGAACCCATTTGTATTTCTGGAGTGACAGAGGGATCCCAAGAGTTAACTGTATTGGAGGCCGAAGTGAGCCTGACCGGGAATGAGTGGCAGAAGCACCCCATTGTGACTGGCCCAGAGGCTCCGTGCATCCTTGGCATAGACTGCCTCAGGAGAGGGTATTTCAAGGACCCAAAAGGGTACCGGTGGGCTTTTGGTATAGCTGCCCTGGAGACGGAGGAAATTAAACAGCTGTCCACCTTGCCTGGTCTCTCACAGGATCCTTCTGTTGTGAGGTTGCTGAGGGTTGAAGAACAACAAGTACCAATCGCTACCACAACAGTGCACCGGCGGCAATACCGCACCAACCGAGACTCTCTGATCCCCATCCATGAGCTGATTCGTCGACTGGAGAGCCAAGGAGTGATCAGCAAGACTCGCTCACCCTTCAACAGTCCCATGTGGCCAGTGCGAAAGTCTAATGGAGAGTGGAGACTAACAGTAGACTACCGTGGCCTGAACGAAGTCACGCCGCCACTGAGTGCTGCCGTGCGGACATGCTAGAACTTCAATACGAACTGGAGTCAAAGGCAGCCAAGTGGTACGCCACAACTGACATTGCTAATGCCTTCTTCTCCATCCCTTTGGCGGCAGAGTGCAGGCCACAGTTTGCTTTCGCTTGGAGGGGTGTCCAGTACACCTGGAACCGACTGCCCCAAGGCTGGAAACACAGCCCTACCATTTGCCATGGACTGATCCACACCACACTGGAACAGGGTGAGGCTCCAGAACACCTGCAGTACATTGATGACATCATCTGCAACACAGCAGAAGAAGTTTTTGAGAAAGGGAAGAAAATAATTCAAATCCTTCTGAAATCTGGTTTTGCCATAAAACAAAGTAAGATCAAGAGACCTGCACAGGAGATCCAGTTTTTAGGAATAAAATGGCAAGATGGACGTCGTCAGATCCCAACAGATGTGTTCAATAAAATAACAGCCATGTCTCCACCAACTAACAAAAAGGAAACGCAAGCTTTCTTAGGCGTTGTGGGTTTTTGGAGAATGCATATTCCAAATTACAGTCAGATCGTAAGCCCTCTCTATCAAGTGACCAGGAAGAAGAACGACTTCAGATGGGGCCCTGAGCAACGACAAGCCTTTGAACAAATTAAACAGGAGATAGTTCATGCAGTAACCCTTGGGCCAGTCCAGGCAGGACAAGATGTAAAGAATGTGCTCTACACCGCAGCCGGGGAGAATGGCCCTACCTGGAGCCTCTGGCAGAAAGCACCAGGGGAGACTCGAGGTCGACCCTTAGGGTTCTGGAGTCGGGGATACAGAGGATCCGAGGCCCGCTACACTCCAACTGAGAAGGAGATATTGGCAGCATATGAAGGGGTTCGAGCTGCTTCGGAAGTGGTTGGTACTGAAGCACAGCTCCTCCTGGCACCCCGACTGCCGGTGCTGGGCTGGATGTTCAAAGGGAGGGTCTCCTCTACACATCATGCAACTGATGCTACGTGGAGTAAGTGGGTCGCACTGATCACACAACGGGCCCGAATAGGAAACCCCAGTCACCCAGGAATCTTGGAGGTGATCACGAACTGGCCAGAAGGCAAAGATTTTGGAATATCCCCAGAGGAGGAGGTGACACGTGCTGAAGAAGCCCCACTGTATAATAAACTACCAGAAAACGAGAAGCAATATGCCCTGTTCACTGATGCGTCCTGTCGCCTTGTGGGAAAACATCGGAGATGGAAAGCTGCTGTATGGAGTCCTATACGCCAAGTTGCAGAAACTGCTGAAGGAGAAGGTGAATCGAGTCAGTTTGCAGCGGTGAAAGCCATCCAGCTGGCCTTGGACATTGCTGAACGAGAAAAATGGCCAGTACTTTATCTCTATACTGACTCATGGATGGTGGCAAATGCCCTGTGGGGGTGGTTGCAGCAGTGGAAGCAGAACAACTGGCAGCGCAGAGGTAAACCCATCTGGGCTGCCGCGTTGTGGCAAGATATTGCTGCCCGGCTAGAGAACCTGACTGTAAAAGTACATCACGTAGATGCTCACGTACCCAAGAGTCGGGCTACTGAGGAACATCAAAATAATGAGCAGGTGGACCAGGCTGCTAAGATTGAAGTGGCTTAGGTGGATTTGGACTGACAACATAAGGGTGAATTATTTATAGCTTGGTGGGCCCATGACACGCCAGGCCATCAAGGAAGAGATGCAACATATAGATGGGCTCGTGATCGAGGGGTGGACTTAACCATGGACGCTATTGCACAGGTTATCCACGAATGTGAAACGTGCGCTGCAATCAAACAAGCCAAGCGAGTAAAGCCTCTTTAGTATGGAGAACGATGGTTGAAATATAAATATGGGGAGGCCTGGCAGATTGATTATATCACACTCCCACAAACCCGACACGGTAAGCGCTATGCGCTCACCATGGTGAAAGCAACCACCGGCTGGCTGGAAACATACCCTGTGCCCCATGCCACTGCCCGGAACACCATCCTGGGCCTTGAAAAGCAAGTCCTGTGGCGACATGGCACCCCAGAAAGAATTGAGTCAGACAACGGGACTCACTTCCGAAACACCCTCATAGACACCTGGGCCAAAGAGCATGGCATTGAGTGGGTCTATCACATCCCCTACCATGCACCAGCCTCCGGGAAAATCGAACGATACAATGACTGCTAAAAACTATGCTGAGAGCAATGGGTGGTGGGACATTCAAACATTGGGACACACATTTAGCAAAGGCCACCTGGTTAGTCAATACCAGGGGATCTGCCAATCGAGCTGGCCCTGCTCAATCAAGACTCTTACGTACTGTAGATGGAGCTAAAGTCCCTGTCGTGCATATGAGAAATATGCTGGGGAAGACAGTCTGGGTTACTCCTGCCTCTGGCAAGGGAAAACCCATCCGTGGGATTGCTTTTGCTCAAGGACCTGGGTGCACTTGGTGGGTGATGCGAAAGGATGGGGAGGTCCGGTGTGTACCTCAAGGGGATCTGATTTTGGGTGAAAATAGCCAATGAACTGAATTTTGATGTCAACTGTTACATGATATTGTATGTCATTATTTCTATAATATAGCAGTGGTATAGCAGTGAAAATCACCCAGATTAGTGAAGAATGAACTAACTCCAATGAAACCGAGAGAAGTGCAACGATGATAGAACTGGACAAACGCAGCAGTACCGAAATGAGAACTGGCTTCAGGATGCAATGGCCCAGCACCGCATACCATCTCTTCGGCCCTGAAAGACTGTTATAACAGACGGAGCCCAAAGTCATGGACTAAATGAACTCAGTGGACATTTTAGAGGGATAGTCCATAGACCGAGGGAATGATATCTGTGCGTGCATATATATATATGTGTGTATATATAAAGAAAGATAGTGGTGGTTAATTGAAATGTATTAAAAAAGATGTGAGACCTAAGCACGACGTAAATGGTATGGAATAAGGGGTGGATACTGTCCTGGTTTCGGCTGGGATAGGGTTAAATTTCTTCCTAGTGCTGTGTTTTGGATTTAGTACGAGGAGAATGTTGATAACACACTGATGTTTTCAGTTGTTGCTAAGTGCCCTTCCTAGTCCAAGGACAGCTCCCGTGCCTACTGACTGAGCTAGGTACACAAGATGGGAGGGAACATAATCAGGACAGCCAGCCCAGCTGGCCAATGGGGTATTCCATACCATGTGACGTCATGCTCAGTATATGAAGGGTAGGCGTGATCCAGGAAGTACCGATCGCTACTTGGTTATCGGTCAGCGCGGGTGGTGAGCAATTGCATTGTGCATCACTCATTTTGTATATTTTATCATTATCATTATCATTATTATTTTCCCTTTTTTTCCCTGTTCTATTAAACTGTCTTTATCTCAACCCACGAGTTTTTCTCACTCTTACCCTTCCGATTCTCTCCCCGTCCCGCTGGGGGTGGGGGGAGTGAGTGAGCGGCTGCGTGGTATTTGGCTGCCTGCCAGGTTAAACCACGACATACACTCAAGTCTTTTATTTGATTTTACCAAAATTATTTACTAAAGTCATAAGCAAAAATAAGTGACTTTAAAAGTCTATGATTTTTTCCCTTAACTGATACTTTAATCTTTCCTACTCCAGTAAACTATTGGAATACTAGTTCCAGATGTTTTTTTCTTTGCCTCTCCTCTCCTGTTATCACACACTAAATATTTAACAGAGGAATAATATAGACACACAAATAGAATAAGATCATGTTTTTGTCTACTAAACCATATATCTCAAGGGTGCCTGAGAAGAAAAGAAAACTACAGGAAATTGAAATCGCTTCAGTAGATCAATACACAATTGATGCCAACACAGCAGCTTGGAATTAATGGACAGAAGAGTTTTATGACTATGTCTTCCATTTAAACACAGTAGATCCATTTTTGTACAATAGTCAAACCCAGGAAATTCAGCCTTGAAACCAAAATATCTTCAGCTGAACATTTTTCTAAACAAAAGTCACTTAAGTGAAATTAATTATTTCCACACAGCCAAGGGGAACTGGAAAATGGAACCCTTGGGATAGGTGCCACTCCTGGAGGAAAAGAACCCTACACATCTGTTAATGTAGTTTGAGCAGTATTTTTCAGGTGGGCTACTCTGAGCAGCTCTGCAACCTGATGAGGCACCCTGTGAAATGCATCGTAATGGGGAGTTCAGAAGGAAAAAAGTAGACTTTGTACACCTGAAATTTAAGCCTGAAGCAGTCTTTTAACCTCAGTGGATGCAAGTGGCCAACTGTTGGCAGATTCATTTATTCTGCTCCATTCTTTGTTATATTCTCCAGAAAGCGCTAGAAGTGATATTTAGTTTAGTCTATTTGGGAGCCTGCTTTAAAATCCCAGACAAGAAAAAGGGCTAGAAAGCCAGACTGTGATTTACAGGAGCAGGGCTGACATTCTCATAATGTTTACCCCAATTCGTAAACAATGTGACTTTATAAAGCCCAGCACTTTTTTACCTCTTCTTTGCATCCTTGCTTCCTGTGGCTCTGAAAGGGACAAATTTCATATGTACCTTTTTGTCAGAGGCAACATGATCTGGGTAGGCAAGGCTGAGCCTGGTTTCCATGATCAAAGCCACCCGGTGAAGGCAGAACTGCCATGCAGTCATCTGCATCTGATGGTGGAGATGCACCCACAGCTCTGCTGCTCTTCCCAGGGCGCTCTGTGCACAGAAGCACCACCTTTCCAGCTATAGCTGTGCTCGGTGTGCCTCTCTGGTGCTCGGTGTGCCTCTCTGGATCAGGCATATAGCGTCATAGCTGGCTCCTTAGGAAGCTGTTGTATGACTGCCGTAACGGCAGGATCAGGGGAATCCTTCCTGATTTTTATGGCTCCTTTAACACAGTGCAAAGAGGTCAATGAGCATCTGCTTCTTAATCTGTAACCACCACTCAGCTGCTGATTCTCTTTGTATGTGTCTTCAAGCTTCATTTCTTCATATAAAATGGGACTAACTTTACTTCTTTAGAAGAGTGCCAGGATGTCTACTCAAGTATTATACATGCCTTGTGAAATGTGATATATATGAAAGAATTTCAATCTGTGATCCTCCACATTTCTGACTTACTGCAGTATTATTTTAAAGAGGATCAGAAAATTGCAGAAACACCTGAAAACACCAAGTTATGATGTTAGAAACGCTAGTAATGCAATATATATCTAGTTTGAACAGCAGTACTCTGTATGTTTTGAAAGAAATAAAAATACAGAACTTGATGCTTGTGATAACTGGGAAACTGCTGGAGTTCAAATCAGAGTTGAAGAAAAAAGTGTAGTAAAGATAATTTTCAAAGTTAATCTTTGGGTGTTCTAAAACAATTTAGGTAATGCCAGACTAAGTATTTTACTACTTAGAAGTTTAGCTGATATTATTTTAAAAGTGTGTAGTTTCCATGCTATTAGATCTTTCTTAAGATAATATTTTAGTGCCACTATTTTGTTGCTTTTTTGTGTCATCAAGATTCAGCAATGGATTTGGGGGGATTGGAAATAGTTGTAGGCCCATAACTTCACCTTTTTCTCCTGAGCTCTTAAATCCTCTTCTCAAAGCCCGGACAAGTATACAGTATATTTTATCAGGAAGAATATAAAGTTTCTGCCTTTAATTGCACAATATTGAGAAGACAGAGAGCCCAACCTGTGCCAATCATAACACAATGCAGATTTGATCCTTCACTGTCATGGAAGCAGGCACAACAGTGATAAACAACTGTGTTCCACCTCTCTTATACAGGCTAAAGGGGAAATTAATGAGAACTATAAGAACAGTAAGACTTCTACAAGGAGAGCTTAAACACAGCAATATTTTACCTGTTCAGGGGGCTTCAAGGAAAGCTGATATTATTTTACTGATAAATACTGTAAAATAATGAGAAGGGAATAGATACAGAAAAAATAAAAAGATGAAAACTTCAGATGGAAAGAGAAACTGTTGTTTAAAGCCTGTAAAAATGGAATTGTGAGAAAAAAATTTCAAAAATTAATTTCTTGTTTGAAAAAGTAATCTCTGACTTGGTCGTTCCTCAGTTGGGAGTTTGAATGATGATCCCAAGGTACTGATTTTAGAATGTTTTGATAAGTTCCAGAAAAAAAGAACCAACACAAAAAACCAAAGAAATTATCTTCTTTTGTTAATTTCTTTTGATAATTTCTGGAAGAAATTATATTTCATACCGGGTTTTGTTAATTTTATTTTTAATAAAGAAAACATCTGGCTGTATTCCATTGGAAATACTGCAGTCATAAGGAAATGCAATGGAAATACACATCTTTGAAATTGTCCTTACCCTTCTCTACTATGACGATGTGCTATATCATTCAGTGTGTTCAACCAGAAGGGTACCTCTAATTTAGTATTAAGAAATCCTTTGAACATAACTCAGAAATATGCTCTTTAATGTAGAGATATGTTTGATCACACAGTAAGATGTATTAGTTGTCTGTTTCAGTTAAAAATCTGAATATATGGAAAATTATCTGGACTTTTTAGTTGTTATTAAAATAATGGTAATTCTTTGCATGCATTTTTAGCTTTCCAGTTAGAGTTGAACAGAATAAGGTCTTCCCTGTTGAAAAACTTTGAGATTGTTAAAATTTTCTTATTCTGACACTCTGAAAAAAAGAAACTTTCAGCCTTTCAAATAGTTTTTTCTTCGTCAGGAATCTATTTCTTTCAAAATTTCTTATGAAACAACAAATCCTACTTTCAATCTCTTTTTTTCTTTTTATGTTCATATGTATCAGCCAGTGAGAGAAGTTAATAGCTATCACTTTTGCCAAAATCGATTCTTAAGAGTTAAAATAAATTAAGAAGCAGACTAAACATGCATTATTATTGGAAACAAAGAAAACACCTTAAGAAGACAAATTTTCATAAAAGTTTAGTAACGCTTTTCCTTTTTATTTAAAATTACTTTCATTTGGCAGAAAAAGACAATCAATGTTTATTAAAGGCAAAGCCTTGGAAAAAATTCTGAAGAACCATTCCTCATACGTACTATACTATGGGCTAAATCAGCTGTAATATACATTGTTTTACAAGTCCCACAAAAGATTTGTGTTACCTTGTGGTAGACATTAATTTATTTCTTTATACATCAATTCTACGTTTACAGCATCTTTAGGGTTCAAATGACATTAAAAATATCAAATCTCTTATTCAGGTGTCCTTGACAGAGTCTTTTGTGTTAAAACAGGCAAAAAAAAAAAAAAGGATCGTCTCATAACATGCTCATCTCTGAGAATAAACTTATTGCCATGTAAGAAATTAACACGTGAAAAGATTGTATTACCTTTTACCTGATTAACAGAAGCAAAGGCTTTCTCTTGTTTCAAAGTCAATTCACTACCTCTTCAATTTTTTTTCCCAACAAAGTTCCCAATTCGCCAGGCCTCTCACAAGCCTGGCTCCTTTCCACTTGCACCGTGAACTTACCCACAATCATTTATTACAGCATTTCTAAGAACATTTGCAGGCATGATTCTTGCTATTTTACAGCATTTCAGAGAGCCCTTATGTTTATTACCAACCCATAGAGGATGCTTCTCTTGATTGCCATGCAACCACTGGGGGGACACAACCTGTGTATTTGCAGTACTCTGAGGAATGCTATTATGAGTTGGGCATTGAAGTATTTCCATACCTTGTTTGTTTGAAAATCCACTCCCAAGGAATGACCTCTTACCAGCCATTTGTCTTGAAATCATCCTTAATGTAATTAAAGCCAAGATGAAATACAAATAAAAATATGCATTTGCTATACATAAAATGAGAAAAACTATTTTAAACACTTACAGAAGACAATGACGAAGAAAATAAAATAGAAGGAAAAATTCATCTTGATCTTTTTACCTCAGATTTAAAATGAAAAGGCCCTCTCTCCCTGAAATCAGCTAGTTTGCTGGGAATGTTTTCCTGACAGTCACCCAATCGAGAATTCCTCCCCCAGGTTACTTTATGTCTCAGGTTGCACTTATTAGAAAAAGCACTTTCTTGATGGAATATGTTCATTTTGTAGCTGTTCGCCACAGCTGAACTTTCCAGGAAGTCTAGGTGTGTTTAATCTTTCCTGTTAATACTTCCTCTTTATAATTATTTCTTTCCCATTCAAAGGCAGGCTTGACACTTTTCTTACTAATTTAAGGACTGTATCACCTCTCAGGAGATACATAAATACCACTTATTTAGACCAGGTGCCTTCTCATGTACCAGACTCATCAATTAGCAATTCCTTTACTCAGCAATGGTAAAATTATTCTTTCCTTTGCCCTTGGTGACTCAAGGTGCACATTTCATTGTGAAGTGTGTCCATGTATTGAACTTCCATTTATATCAGTATGAAAGTTTACAGAATCTTTCTATTAACAGCCAAATGGGATAAAATCATATAGCTCACTACTGTTTTTTAACCGAGGTCAAATACGATGCTCTTTAGCTAATAAACATAACTGTGAAAAGGCTGACCCCTCTTATATCTTCCAGTAGGACTATTGTAATGTTTTCATATAGTCTGCAATGATTAACTTATAAAAGGTTTTCTCTTGCACTCAAGGTGCTACATTAGCTATTTCTTAAATGTTTTCATAATCTGTATAAACAATTCACAAAAATTTCATGCCATATGTGTATTTTGGTTCTTTTCAGATAGTTGTAATATTTGTCTACAATTTTTTGTACGATTTGCTGTTCAAATACAACAGCTTTGCTGAGCAGGTGGACAATGTTTAGGTCAGTGATTTTTTGCCCAGCTTAATCAGTCACTCACACTATTCCTTTCAGACACAGATTTCTCCTTTTAAACATTTTTTTCTTTCATGTGCTGCTGCTGCTGCTGCGATCCATATTTCTCATTTAATCCACGCTATTGTAACATTGTCTTATCTTTCTTCCAGCATCTTGCTTCATTCTTTTCTGCATTCTGGGAAAATCTTACATTTTTTCCAAGTCCAAACAGGAACTGATCTGAATCAGTATGGTCTTTTTCCAGTTTGTAGCTATGATTCCCACTGTATTTTTTTACCGTTTTAGGGATTTCACAAACCATGCAAAATTACAAGGCCTAATTTAAACTTCTTCCAGTCATGTATTGCATTCCTCAGAGTTCCACCTTCACGGCAGCTGCTGTTAGCTGCTGCTCCACAATGTTCATTTTCTTCCTGTCCCTCTGTTTTCAGTGAGAAAATTTTATTTGTCACTCAGCTGCTCTTCTGTTAGTACAATGTGCTGTTCTTAATGGATGATTACGAAAAATTACAAATTAGTAAACTGTAGCACTGCTGCATTTTTATTGGAGCAAAAAAGGAAACAAATGAATAAGCAATGAAAGAACTTGCCAAAGAAGGAAAGGGATCTTTTGCTACATCTGTATTGCTAAATAAAAGAGGCAAGTGGCATGAATCATGTTTAAGTTCATGTCCACCCTGCTTATAGTTAACACCATCTAAAGCAGACTGGCCATATCCACATCATCTACCACCCCACTCTGGACCCCGTATGATGCACATGTGACATGAAGACAGAACAATTGCTTTTTGTTTTCCAGCTCCAAATATACTATGAGTGTTTAGGTACAGTACGAGAGAAATTACTTTAAAATATGAAGCATTGTATTTGGGGACATAGATGGAGATCTTGAAGGGATGGCTGCAAATGCAAAGGCTTCTGGGACAGAGTCAGAGGACTGCAGAGGGAGCCAAATCTAGCACAGTTTCATCCCTCGGCAGCGGCTCCTGGTTTGAACTGGAAATGTGCTGGCACAGCCAAATGGAATGCTGCCAAGTAGGGAGAGAGGTAGCCAAGACTTTCACAGCCTAGGCAGTCAGGGACCTTGAGCTCACTTCTTGGCCTGCTTTTATTTAGCTGTATACAAGCAGGACCCTTGGCAGGCTGCTCGTTCTGACTCCTGGTTCAAAGTAGAAAATTACTTTTTCTTAAAGGCGTCACTCATTAGTAGACTACAAGGACAACCTCTGTGCTGTCTCTCTCTGGACCCGTGTATCTCTGGAACCCACTGTTCTCTATGCAGTGGCCCAGTAGCAAAGAATATCCAGACTATTTCTTAGCCTGATGGTTTTCTGTAACGTCCAAAATGTGGAAACTATGGGTTATGATGGTCTCTGAGGGTGTACCGGATCTTCTGCTTCCCAGATGAACTTTATAACCCTGCAGCTATTATAACTATGAAACAAAACAATCCATTAATTCTCCCTGAACGCCCACCTTTACAGCTCAGGATAATAACATGTTCTGGAAGAGACACTCCATACATTTTTATATTTCATACTGTTTTAGGCTTTCTTGTTTAATATACAGACTAATTCTGGGGCTGGGGCACAAAATTCTTGCTATTTAATGTTCAAGGAATTTGAGATATCTAAATTCAATCTAGTGAATTGTCACTTTCAGAACTATGTACATCCAGCTCTCAGGATCTTTTTTATCAGTGAAAGGTCTTGGATCTTCTTATGAATTTGGGCCTCCTGGATGTACTAGAGTTACTGGATGGGTTACAGGATATTAGCTACATGGCCTTTTTGCAGGGTGATCACATGAAAATGACTGGGTTGAATATCTTCATCCTTGCCATTTAGAAAATTGAAACAGTTGTTATACATCCTTGGTAGTTTTGGTTTTCGGCTTACTTGACCTGAGGTACAGATTATTGCAGCCGCAACAATGCAATTGTCTCTTTGCTGTAGTTGTTGTAGTCAGCACTTCAACTTGGGAGATGTGTGACCAAAACAGAATGTAGGAAATTAGTTATTCATGCAGATATTGCCACTAACCCCAAATGTCGATATGCCCACTGATTATATTGTGAAGATGAAGAGCTTTAATGTTTATTTACATGTCCATTTACACTTCATGTTTCCGTTCAGTCCAGGGTCATGTTTCAATCTCCAACGGTAGCTTAAAAAAATCAGCTCTATTACTTAGACGTTTAATTACCCATAAATTGTTTCTTGTGTGGCTTTTATTATGATATTTCAAAAATAAATATATCTATTTTACCCAACAATAAACACCTCTTCTCTATGTTTCTTTAAGAAAAGTAAGGACAGCAAATGGAAACATACTGTTCCTTCAGTGTGAAGAGTAATTTTTTTTTAACCTGATCAACATCAGGAGGTTAAAGAAAAGATTTTAAAAGCATGTTTAACTTTACTGCGAACAGGGTCTGAAATCATAAAAACTCAGGGACCCACTTCTTTCCTCCATTCACTCCTATCATCATGTCAAGGTCTGAGTTGCTACAGCAAAACGCTCACAAACCATCACCTGAACTGTTCTTGAAAATGTTTCTCAGTGTTTTTCAGGGTTTACCGAATGGTTTATTGTGTTGCAGGTGTCCTTCTTGAAATTCACTTATGTGACACTGGTGTGAACCACTATATGGAAAGTGGTTCAAGATCAGAAATAAAATGCTGTTAAATTAGCTGTTGCCTGTGCAATTAGCCTGCAGGTAATTTATTTTATTGAAGATGACTTTTTTTTTTTAGTATTGAATTTTTTGAGCCAGGCTTTGTCATGGGTGTACCCAAAGGCAAATTCTCTCTTGGCAGAAAGACAGAAGTATCTGTGAAGTTTGACCACATTCTGACAGTCATATCGCACAGCTCCCCATGAATAAATAAAGAAGCTGTGGTTTCCCCTTCATGAAAACACCTTTTTCCTTTCATGAAGTGAGTGAGGTCTAATCCACTCAAATATTAAAACTGGCCTACTTTTTGTCTTGGTTGCTGCTTAAGTCCTTTTTTACCACTAGATCCAAGCAGTCCAGCCAGAAAATGTGCAGAAGATAATATCATAGAATAGAATCATAGAATCATAGAGGTTGGAAAAGACCTCTAAGATCATCGTGTCCAACCATCAACACAACACACCATGCCCACTACACCATGTCCCTAAGGGCCTCATCTACACGTCTTTTAAATACCTCCAGGGATGGTGACTCAACCACTTCCCTGGGCAGCCTGTTCCAAGGCCTGACCACTCTTTCAGTCAAGAAATTTCTCCTAATGTTCAATCTAAACCTCCCTTGGTGCAACTTGAGGCCATTTCCTCTTGTCCTATCGCTAGTTACTTGGCAGAAGAGACCAACACCCACCTCGCTACAACCTCCTTTCAGGTAGTTGTAGAGCGTGATGAGGTCTCCCCTCAGCCTCCTCTTCTCCAGGCTAAACAACCCCAGTTCCCTCAGCTGCTCCTCAAAAGACTTGTGCTCCAGGCCCTTCACCAGCTTCGTTGCCCTCCTCTGGACGCGCTCCAGCACCTCCATGTCTTTCTTGTAGTGAGGGGCCCAAAACTGAACACAGTATTCGAGATGCGGCCTCACCAGTGCTGAGTACAGGGGCACGATCACCTCTCTACTCCTGCTGGCCACACTATTTCTGATACAGGCCAGGATGCCATTGGCCTTCTTGGCGACCTGGGCAAACTGCCGGCTCATGTTCAGCCGGCTGTCAATCAGCACCCCCAGGTCCTTTTCCTCTGGGCAGCTTTCCAGCCACTCTTCCCCAAGCCTGTAGCGTTGCCTGGGGTTGTTGTGGCCGAAGTGCAGGACCCGGCACTTGGCCTTGTTGAACCTCATACAGTTGGCCTCGGCCCATTGATCCAGCCTGTCCAGGTCCCTCTGCAGAGCCTTCTTACCCTCGAGCAGATCAACACTCCCGCCCAGCTTGGTGTCGTCTGCAAGCTTACTGAGGGAGCACTCGATCCCCTCGTCCAGATCATTGATAAAGATATTGAACAAGACCGGCCCCAGTACTGAGCCCTGGGGAACACCGCTCGTGACCGGCCGCCAACTGGATTTAACTCCGTTGACCACAACTCTCTGGGCTCGGCCGTCCAGCCAGTTTTTTACCCAGCAATATACAGCAAAGTGAAATTTTAAAGAGACTTGGAGCGTAAATTTGCTTGATACAGGTTTTCAGTGTCTGGGAAAATGACTTCCTGTTTTTAAGAATGAAAATAAAGCCCTGCAACTATAAAGAGTGCCAAGTTTGTCTTCATGTTAACAGGTTTATGTATCTTGCATAGTTTGCAGCCCCAGACTTTCTCAGATTGCAAAGAATTTATGGTCTTAAACTGTGACATCATCGGGTTGCACTTCTTTTGTTAAATTTGTCTAAAAACCAAAGGTTTGGCTGCATAGAGGTGATAGGGGGTTAGAGCTATCATGGCTCTAACTTATTTGTTGATATTTAATATGCCATTCTTTTCAATAAGATTCTTATTTAACCTTCTGATCACTGTGATCTTTCTCTCCAAGGACATGCTAATGAAATGCATTACCAAAATATCTAATCTTCTTTAAAAGTGTGAAGCACAAACTACAGAAGCTCTCCTCTTTCCAGTATGAGGGGCAAGCACTCAAATTTAGTCTCTTCTTTGCATAAAATACCCTATGGTCACGCAATGTTATTGGGAATTTATGTGTTCAAAGCCTGATATTCAAAAAGAATGATTAACAAAGAAAACTCACCATTATTTACATATTTAGTATTGCTGTCTATATTGCTGTCTATATGGTGTCTATATAGTCTATTGCTTGTCTTTATGTTTATATTCAATGTGCATGGTTTTAATGGAAATTACATTTCTATTATGTTTGTAATATATTGCAATATTATATAGATTTTTAAGTGTAATTTTCCTGCTTATTTGTATTAAATACCTAAACCCTAATTTCAGGCTGGTTCTTCAAAAGGGAAAAGTGTGGGGAAAACCTGCATGCTAATATAGGGAAAATAATGAGATGAAACTATTTTATCAAGGTTTTTAGACATAGACCATTCTGCAGGGCTGAATGTTTGCATTGCTGAACCCTCCCTGACTCTGAGAAAAGCTAAGGAACTTGAGGTGTGGTGAAACTCAGACTACTCAGGTTCTCCTTGAAGCCATAAATGTAGTGCCTAAACTGAAACTCAGTATTTTTTTTTTGCCCAGAAAAACAATAAAGTATTGCAGATAGTAACAAACCCAGCTATCCCATAGGTGAGTAGTTATTTAATTCTGACAAACCTGTATTTTATTCTTTTCTATATTTCCATCATACACACCATAGATTTTGTCTGATAAAATCCCTGGATCTCTATAATTAATTTTACAATGAAATAAATACACAGCTTCCTCCAGTTCCTCCTTCTTTTTCCTCCTCTGTGAATTGTTTTTTTACGGAGAGCTGTGCTTGTGGGCAGTCCTTCTAATAAGTTATCCATGTCCAAGTAATGATTTTTCTTGTTCTTTTTTTTTTTTCTTTTTTTTTTTCCCTGGATTATTTCTATCTCATAGTGTCATGATAGCTAGAAGATCTGCCTAAACTCCTTTAGGAACCCTCCTCACTGCATCATTCTCCACCTCTGTATTGGGGTAAGGTAAACATCTTTTCAGAAAGACAAATTCAAGGACATGGAGTATGGCTTTTCTTCATGTAAAAATACTATTTTAATGAGACCTAAATTTAAAACCCGGATAGTAATTCAATAACTATGATAATATGCTAAACAAATTTGTGCATACACAAAACAAGTCAAAGGTATGAACGCCTGTTATTTAACGCAGATTTTACTCTATACGTCATTTATCATGTTCTCATACTTAACAGTTATACATTTTATTTAAGAAGGGAGCATTTCAGGAGACAGCCAACACTGGAATTATCACCTGTTATGTAGTTGTCATTGAAAGGAAGATCAGTGAAGGCCCCAAGATGTGTTCTCTGCATAATGAGACTCCATGTCACAGCCAGTGACAGAGTTAGTCATCGTTAATTGGTCGTTACTGATCACGGCAATAGTCCTAAAAGGGTTTGGGATTAGTTAGTATCATCTACAGTACAGTGGAAGAGAGAAAAGTAGAAATCAGTTTCTGGACAACGGATTTAATGTTACACCAGTCACATTTTCATTATAAACCACTAAGTCTATAGCTTGATGAGACAATTTTCTTTGGTGTTGAAAACTGATCAACACTAAATTGTAGTAATTAATTGGATTGATTTTAGGGAAAAGCTTACAAGCTTTGAAACTTTTTTTTTTAATTCCCTTTGTAGTCAGCATGGCCTAAAACTATTAATCTTTATAGTAATCTGCAATGCTACTTTCTTAGGTTTTTGAAAATGGTTTTGGTTTAGACCAAACCTGGTAACACTGGAGTCCACAATCATTGGTTTTATTAACAATGGGCAAAGAGGGAATTCAGAAAGTATTTCTGGTGTACTGGCAAGATTTCTTATTTGTAACAAGCAGACTTTTAGGGAAGTAGATACAGAAACCATACCTGTGCAAACCTCTTCTGGTTTCCCGTGAGATTTCTAATTTGAATCAAGATTACATTGATTACTTCTTTGGTTTAAGCTTATTAATTTCTGTGATACTCATTCAGATTTCTGTTCCTGCAGGCTCAAGGGAAGCAGCATCTTATCTCATTCCAGGATTATGAGATTTAAATTTAGAAGGCTGAATACTTTTTAATAATAATTGAATGCCACAAAAGAATTTATTTTGATGGGTTCTCACAGCTTTTGGGTTGCCCTTTTCCTTTCATTAAAAAATCCTTTGAATACTTTTCACTTTGAGTTTAGCTGCAATATAAAATCCTTTTATCACTTTTCTTTTTATTCACAGAAATTATTTAAGAAGTATTTATTAAGTTTTTGTTAGCAAGATAGTTTTTTTTGTTTTAGGAAATGGACTTAGACTAGTATTCATCTATCAAAATGTGGGAACTTGGGGTTCCTTTTCAATCTTTTTCAAAAATATTTCCATTATTATTGTAACTTATTTTTATACAAAGAAGCCCAGGTATGAAGTAGGACACCACTATTATTTTCTTGTTGTTGTTTGGTGCAAACAAAGAACAAACACACTGTTTCTTGCCTGAAAATGCTTACAAATCTTCCAAACAAACCCTTCATTTGATTCCATACTATACAGAAGCCAGGGCTGATACAGAAACAAGTGATGGAAACACACATCTTCTGGACAGTTCCCTGAAGTCAAGCAGTACCTGTGGAGCTCTTTGAATGATTAGGAGTTAATGTTCTACAAATCATAGGATTTGGGGGAATTTCTGATTTGAAAATAGTGTGTCATGTCATTATTATTAAAAAAGGCAAACAGGCTGATTTGGATAACTGTTAGCCACATACTCAACAACAATCCTGGAAAAATGCCGGGAAAGGCTAAAGGTTAGAATGAGCAAGTAATTAAGTAGTGTTAATGGAATGTTAAGGGTTATGCATCTATATATTAATGAATATGTATGTATATATAGAATTTTTAATTTAAAATTAATCTGGAGAAGTAATTTTTTTTTTTTTTTAATGAGATTTTTTTGATATTCTTGTACTGACATTCACAGAAAGAGGATTTGTTAAAAGAAATAATTTTTGGTATCTTGGAATAAGGTAAGGTCCATATGGAAAATCAAATCTCTTGAACAGGATGGTTGGTTGTTGTCTGGATGGTGACAAGAGTACCTGTAAGGGTCCTTACAATAGCAACTTCAGCTGAAATAGGTAAGACTTAACCAGGACTTGCTCTTCTGCTCATGCCTTAAAATCCAGCTGGACTGTAGTCCCACTACTCCAGAACATGCATCACCCATCACTGTTGAATATTTTAATCTACATTCAAGAAGTCTCTTAATTATCTTAGCAAAGTACAAGAGACTGTTCTACGTGACAATTTCTGCATCTGCAGGAACAGTTTCTACTGACCATCTACAAATGTCTTATTTGTGCACAATTTGATCAATTTGCAGCAGGAAGCACCTTAGCGGAGGGGTCCATTGGGGACAGATTTCTCCACCCAGGATGTCAATCAACACTTTTAAGAATATCAGTTGGTTTAGACACAGCAGGAGCTGCCTGGGGGGAATCTTCAGGACAGTCTAAAAGTCCCACAAGGAGTACCCCTGCACTGATAAGTCAAATATTTTGTTGTGAAGTTGGCTAGGGGGTCAGTCACTTGAGTCACCTGGTTTCAAGCCAGTGCATTGTCTCATCTATGAAAATGACTAGCAGAGGTCTTCCTGACCACCCAGGGAATTAATAACTTAAAGGTGGACACACAGGCACAGCCTTGATACCCAGCTGCATCACAGTTATGAGTAAAGAACAAACCTGAATTTTGTACTTATAACTTAAGTTCCGTAGTTCTTGCCACAGTGCAGTCAATGGTATTGCCATAATACAATTAATTCTGTAAGTCATCATACTGAGTCCAGCCTGAAAATTCTGATAACAAGAGCATTGCTATAGAAAGTCAATGCAGCCTAGAATAAATGCATTTTAAAAAAAAAAAGAAAACAAAGCTGTTTTAATGATAAATCACAAGCTTTCATTTAGAAATTACTATGTTTTGAGAGCATTTATTATGATTATGCAGATTCATGTTTATATTGCATACTAACTGGGTCAATATTTTTATCAATACTTTTGAAATAAAAAATAAAATTTATGCTGGTACATTTTATATAAATGTTGGAGGAGAAGTATATAAAGAAGAGGGTAGATTAGTTATACAAGCATATTTGATCATGTATTAAAGTAAGCTCATCTGAACAAATTGTATTTTAAATAGAGCTTTGACGTGATTAGCAATTCCATGTTTAAGAGGACTAAAAATTCGATCTTTGTAATATAATTTTATTCTGATTCAGAACAAAGTCAAGATATTTCAAAGCTTCCAGCTAAAGTTAATTGCCACTGCCTTCCTGGTTCCAAGAAACTATTGACTGCCTCAGAACCAGCAACCCAATTAGCAGCTGTAGCTGTGCTGGAAGTGAAGCTAAGAACTGGAAATTTCAAGGCTCTTAACATCCTCCCCTTCTGAGAACTTTCAAAGAGATATACTGGAAGCCCGAGCTCCTCAATGGCCTGCCAAGTTGAGGAACCAGGCAGAGGCGGTAAGAATTTCTGAGTTATATCAGGGATTTTGCCAACATCATAGTCTTGCAGAATGTTTCAATATTGATCAAATGACAAACTCCAACGAAAGGTTCTTTTTTGAAATGTTAATGAAGATTGATGCAAGGCCAGACATCAAAGGAGGGATTCATCTGACAAATTTAGACGTCCAAAACGTAGGTATCTCCCTATGCAGGTAGATGTCTAGATTCAGTTTGCGATCAGTGGGAAAATGTGACCAGATACATTGTATCAATCAGACATTTCCATAGTGTGATTTTAAGTGTTTAAGGCAGACATCTAGCATCATTCAGGTGGTGTTTCTGAACCATAGACAAAAGCTCATATTTTAAAAACCACTCGTATATGACAAAATTCAAATGTTTAAGATTCTTAATCAATGATTGACAAAGTACAAGATATATATGAGGTGCTCTAACAGAGAGAAATGAGAGTTCTTGAGTGCACTGAGGAAGAATTTCTTGGAAGAACAAATTAAAGTAATTAACTTCTT
Organism: Calonectris borealis; assembly: GCF_964195595.1. Classification (NCBI taxonomy): domain Eukaryota; kingdom Metazoa; phylum Chordata; class Aves; order Procellariiformes; family Procellariidae; genus Calonectris; species Calonectris borealis. The sequence continues at coordinate 140,186,591 of NC_134312.1, read as the reverse complement.
TGAATGGCATTATTGAGATCAAAATCTGGATACTATGGTCTCTTCTGTTCTGGAGTTTTTTATCTCAAAAGGACGTTGAAAAATAGGATTGAGTTCAGAAAAGAAACACATTAGTATTTCATGGTTTACACTGTTAAGGTGGATTCACATCACTTGATGTGATATTGGACCTTAATGTGACAGTCCTATGTGAAAGAGGTCCAGTGAGAGTTCATTGGAAGAATCTTTATCTGTTTATTGACCACAGAAGGTTCAGTGTGTTTGCCTCAGATATTAAAACTTTTATTGTAAACATCCCAATTAGGGATGAATGGGAGGCATGTTCCAGGAACTAGTGATCACTGGTTTTGGGTATTGTTCGGCGAGCGGCTGTGTGGTGTTTGGTTGCCTGCCAGGTTGAACCACGCTATTACTCTACCATTTGGCTGTTAATACTGATTTTTGTCTACAGTTGCCTGTTATCAATCTCTGGCCATAGTTAATATGTGTGATTTTACCAGCATTGAGGCTATAGCTACTAACAAAGAGATTAAAAAAAAAAACTTGTATAAAGCTTGTGAGCTTTTGCCTATCAATTTGTCTGTGTGTTTATAACAATAAAATACTGTTAAATATTAATATTAAATCACCAGAAATTACTTGATAGAGCATTGTTGATCAAAACAAACAATACAATCAACCAAATAAACAATGCAAAGTGAGTACTTTATCATAACAAAGAAAACACAAGTTTAGCTTATCTAATCTGATTTAACAAGAGTTAATTAAGGGAGGTATTGTTTGGAAAATATATATATTTTATATTAAACATGGATTAGATACTTCCCTGATATTTTTTGCTGTCAAGCAGCTAAATAACTGCTTTTTGTTGGACAGGTATTCCCTTTTGATCTCATTGTCACCTGGTCTAAGACACAGTCTTTGGTGTCAAACATAACAACTTCTTCCTTTCTAATTGACCTTGGGTTTTTGAGTCTCTGGTCTTTTTGTTGGGTTTATTAAACAGGAGGTCATTATCACTGAGACCATGAAGATTATAGTTAGATTCAGCAATGTAATATATAATAAATCCACCTGGATTATTATTTTCTCCCACAAGCTATAGCTTCCATGCCAACTTTGGAAATGTTTTCTCATTTAGTTTTCAAAATCGACCATTCTATCCTACATCTTGCCTTCCTCTTTGTCAACCTGTGTGTGAAAAGAACTGGAACCTAGCAGCTAGATTATTTACTCTTCTTTAAAAACATTAGGCTGGATCTTTGAAGCAACGATTCATGTGTTTTGTTGAGCTTCACTTTCACAACTTCTTTTTTTCAATGTGAAATTTAGATTATTAACAGATTAAAGTCACCCTGAAAAAGTCACTCTGAGTTTCTTTTTCCATGGAATGACTAGGTTTTATGTTAATAAAAATAAACACGTTTGTTATTAATGATTGGATGCATCAGTTTATCCTTTTTGTAAAGAGATTTACTTGCTAATTCTAGAAGTGGAGAAAGACACTGAAGTTAATTGCATGAAAATCTCTCTACCTGAGATTAGAGAAATGTTATAAACCTTTGACTGTAACAAATTAAATGTCACCCTCCAGAAACTGTAGGGCTCCATGCTGTTAGATTAAGAATTCTGTAGTTGTAATTTATTAGTATTTAGGAAAGCTATTAATCAGAATATGATGAATTGTAACTTAAGTGTATGTGATGACACTAATGCATGATTTGATTGCTTTTGGTAGTAATCCCTGCTTTTTAAGTGGATTTCATATTTGAATAGGTGTTTCAAATGCAAAAAATTCATCAACAGTAGTTACTTATTCCTGTCTTCTGTCCCTTCTGCACCTTCCTTTCACATTTACTTACTGTAAGTAGAGATAACCCTAACTGGACATACCAATATGTGGTAGACTGATTCCTAGAAGACTTTTGATTTACACAGCATGAAAAGACTTAGAATTATTTCAATCCTACTCTGGAGATATGAGAGTGTGGACAGCTTGTGGCAGGATTTGAGGCTCTGAGATAAGAAAAGGAGTTGTACCTCTAAGCTCACGGCTTAGACAGGTGCACTCTTCGCTGGGTAAAAAACTGGCTGGACGACTGAGCCCAGAGAGTTGTGGTGAATGGAGTTAAATCCAGTTGGAGGCCAGTCACGAGCAGTGTTCCCCAGGGCTCAGTATTGGGGCTAGTCTTGTTGAACATCTTTATCGATGATCTGGATGAGGGGATTGAGTGCTCCCTCAGTATGTTTGCAGATGACACCAAGTTGGGTGGGAGTGTTGATCTGCTCGAGGGTAGGAAGGGTCTGCAGAGGGACCTGGACAGGCTGGATCGATGGGCAGAGGTCAGCTGTATGAGGTTTAACAAGGCCAAGTGCCGGGTCCTGCACTTCGGCCACAACAACCCCATGCAACGCTACAGGCTTGGGGAAGAATGGCTGGAAAGCTGCCTGGAGGAAAAGGACCTGGGGGTGCTGGTTGACAGCTGGCTGAACATGAGCCGGCAGTGTGCTCAGGTGGCCAAGAAGGCCAACAGCATCCTGGCCTGTATCAGAAATAGTGTGGCCAGCAGGAGTAGGGAGGTGATCGTGCCCCTGTACTCGGCACTGGTGAGGCCGCACCTCGAATACTGTGTTCAGTTTTGGTTCCCTCACTACAGGAAGGACTTTGAGGTGCTGGATCATGTCCAGAGAAGGGCAACAAAGCTGGTGAAGGGTCTGGAAAACAAGTCTTAAGAGGAGCGGCTGAAGGAACTGGGACTGTTTAGTCTGGAGAAGAGGAGGCTGAGGGGAGACCTCATCGCGCTCTACAACTACCTGGAAGGAGATTGTAGTGAGGTGGGTGTTGGTCTCTTCTGCCAAGTAACTAGCAATAGGACGAGAGGAAATGGCCTCAAGTTGCGCCAAGGGAGGTTTAGATTGGACACCAGGAGAAATTTCTTTACTGAAAGAGTGGTCAGACCTTGGAACAGGCTGCCCAGGGAAGTGGTTGAGTCCCCATCCCTGGAAGTATTTAAAAGACGTGTAGATGTGGCGCTTAGGGACATGGTTTAGTGGGCATGGCTATATTGTGTTGACGGTTGGACTCGATGATCTTAGAGGTCTTTTCCTTTCTTAATGATACTATGATTCCACAATTCTATGATTCTAACTGGATAAGGAAGAACTTAAAAATCAACTTTAAATGCTGGTGAAGGCACTCAGGCAATGGGTACCCTAAAAACATTTTTTGCCATATCTGTTGATCTGTTCTAAATATGAAGTATTAATCAAGATTAATTTATTCCAAGCCAAACCCCAGAATTCTGCAATGTTGATGGTATATCACTTGAACAAAATATTATTAACTGCCTATTTCTGCCATCTTTTGTCAGCAGTATTTGAGTACTTTTTTCTTAACCTACACTTTTCCAGTAGCCTTATTGCAATAATACATCAGTGTTTTCTAATTAACCAAATAATACTCCAAGTTCCTCATTCTTTTCCATTCTATAACAATATTTTTTTTTTGCTACATTTAGTCTTTGTTACATAATACAGTATTGTATATAGACACTCAAAATAACCTGTCATCCACTGTCCTCTGTTTTACATTGCTCTGAAGAATATACAAACAAAGGCAAGAGACAACCACAGTCACTACAAAGAGATCTAGCAATGGAAAGCAATAACAAGATGGTATTGTGGTATTGTTCCATATGATAAAACACCACAGGGTTTTCTGCAGTGTAGACATTTGTATCTGAACTGGTCACCCAAGATCCTTTTATAGTAAAGAAAGAGAAAAAAGATCTGTTAGAATATGACTCATCTTATCTTAAGGCAGATGTAAAAAACAGATCAAATTAATTACACAGTAATTTTTTTTTTCCATTGATTGTAAAGAAAATTTAGGGTAACTAACTCACATGTAAACATCACTGGTTGACTGAAATTAAATCCTATCACTTCTGTTCAACCATTGACAAGTCTATCAGAGACTACCTAAGAAATGTTTTAAGGGAGACATTGAATAGGCAATAATCTGGTTTTGTGGAAAGTTACAGACATATCTAATTGCTGCATGGAAGACAGCACTAGTGTTTTGGGCTGAAATATTCCTAAGAGGGTGGTGAAACCCAGGGCAGAGACAGAAAGTGGTTTTATTGTTACAGGATGGGGAGACAAACTTCTGGGAAACATCATACTTAATGTTGAAAACAACTAGCTGTTTAATGAAAAGAATGATGGAATATTGATAAGGAAAAACTTACTAAAAGCTTTGTGGAAAACTATTTATGTGATATGCAAGGAACAGAAGACAGATGTGATGAAAGAGCCTTCAGACATCAAAAAAAAAAAGTATATTCCATTAAAAAAAAAAGATCATGAGAAAATGGAAGCAAATCAGAGGAGAGAAAAAAAAAAAACAGTTTGGAAACTTTTAGCATGATTTTGTTTCTTACTAGAGAGGTAGCTAGGAATCATCATAATCCAGGGAAAATTGAGTGGTTGAGGGCAAGAAAGTCTCTGAAGAAAGAAAACAGGTTTGAGAAGGAAAGAAGGCATGAAACTTCTGCAGCAGTTGTCAGAGACCAGAATTATCTCTAGTTTTACACCTGAGCAAATCAAGTTAGAATCCTTATATAGGGATTCAGTGGAAATAAACTAGCACTTTTATTTGTCCGATCTACATAAAATGTCTGGGATATGTTATGTTATAGGTATGACATTTTTTCCTAATGACTAACAGTGTAGAAAACCACATGGTAGATATCAGAAGTTAAACAAGTTGTAAACAGTTCATTGAGGGAGACACATGACAGAAAATGTGGGAGGTATAATACAAATGACTTATAAGACCAGTAAGATGTTTGTAATTCTCTGTCCTCTGGAAGCAGTTTGATGGTTAAGTACCACTCTTTGTAAAGCTGACAGAATCATAAATGTATAAGATCAAAACTGGAACATATTTTTGATGAAATACTATCCCTCCTCTTTGATACTACCCTCTGATAAATATAAATAGAAAAAAAAAAGAGACAAACAAATAAAAAGCTTTCAGCAGGAAGGTTTGGTTTGGTTGTGGGGTTTTTTTTCTGTTTTCTAAATCAAGATTGCTATTTTTCTCTGCTTTTCCTTTTGGGGATTTTGTGTTTCTTGCTACTGATTTTAAGGGGACTTTGTGGTATATATATCAACTACTTTTCCGATAACATTTAAGAAAAAAAACAACCCTCTAGAGCTCTGGTAGGAAATTGTTAGAAAGCATTTGAAGAAAAGAGAAAGGCTTTGAATAAGGCAAAACATTTGTTAAAACTTCAGGATTTGATAGATTATAAAAGAAAAGTATATTCAGGCTCCGAGGGTTATTAGAAGATCTAAGAAATCATGCTGGCAAAACTTCTGTAGCTGTATTAATCACCATATTTCAGCAGAAAAGACATGGAATAAGATAAAAAGAATAAATGAGAAAAGGGCAAAATCTTTTGCAATACCTACTTTAATTAAGGGTAAAACTACTGTTGCTTTACATATATAAAAAGTTAACATGCTAGGTGGGAGCTCTGCTAATATTGGTGATAACTACAGATTGATTTTATCTGCACCAGAAGAGCTTTTATTATGTGATATTTTTGTTCAGATTTTTTCTGTTTTTCCTTTTGAAATATGCAATTACATTCTGGAGTGTTGATATGAGACTGCTAGTGTTATAGTATAGGTTTTCTGGTTAATTAATTTGCATTATTTATATCCAGTAATATGATTCATAAAATTTAAAAAATGCAGAAGGTAAAAGTTGTAACAGTTTACTGAACTTAACTATAATTGTTTGAGGAGATAAAAAAAGGAATTCTAACTTCTTTGGACATTTTCAGAATTGAAGTATTTATTGGTTTGATTTTTTTTTTCTTAAGAAAATGTTACATATTTAAACATGGAATAATATTTTCTGTATAATTAAATCAGGTGTTTCCTATGACATAAAATCTTTGTTATGCTATATAGGTCAGGTAAAAGTAGAAACAGTTGATAGATTTTTATAATATTTTCGAAGTTCCTTTTAAATTCTCTAAGTTTCATCAAGAAAGTTTTGTCTGCTTTGGTTGGATTCATCTATCCTTTTTCAGAAATGCACCCATATATGTGTGTTTATAATGCAGTTGTTATGATATAAAAACACTAGTTAGAACTCAGGATCCTGACTTTTCAAGCTGCTTGAATATTATGCAGCACTACGTTTGGGTTTCATTGGAAAAAGAAGATTTTGCTTCCTCCTTGTCAGAAAGTCTTTGTGCTTTCATTTTTTTGTATAACTTTGCTGTTCTCTGAGGCCCCAGGGAATCTTGAAGCCAATCGCTGTGAAAGGAGGAGATTGGATAGCGTTGCCATTGCACTTCCACCTTCACCTGATCAGCTGCTTTGCCTGTGAAAGATAGCCAGAATATATATTACTGTTAATCCAAGACATCACAGAAGTCCTAAATTCCTCCTTATAAATTGTCAAGGTAGAGTGCAACAGCATGCCATATGTTTGTTGCTTAATGTATTTTTGTCATTATTTTTCTCTTAAGCAATCATCTGAGTATTCCTCTCATTGATTCAGGGTAGTTTGCAGCCATGACGTGAGTAAAGGCTTCATACAGTTGCTCAGCTGTTTCTCTGGCAAATGAACTAAATTATGCTTGTTGGTGGGCTGTGGAAAAGTTGGAGGAATGTATTCCTCTCCCCTGCCCTCCCCTTTGGCAAATCTGTTATTTTAATTGTATGTGAATTTGCATCAGCAATGTTTCAGATAAATACTTCAAGATTCAAGTGTCTGTGGTTATGCACAACTAAAACTGCATGATGATGACTGTTTGGGAGACAAATTTTCTGTTCCAGGGGAAAATCCAATCATTTCAAATTTTATATCATTCCAAGTCAGATGGAAAATTTGAAATGCTGACATTTCCAGTAATAATTAGATTTTAGAACTACAAGATCACAGGATGGCTGACGTTGAAAGGCAGCTAAGGAGGTGTCTAGCCCAACCTCTTGCAGAGCAGGGTCAGATAAAGCAGGTTGCTCTTAGCTGTGTACAGTCAGGTTTTGAATACCTCCAAGGATGGAGACTCCACTGTCTGGGCAACCTGTTCCAGTGCTTGGTCACCCTCATGGTAAAAAAGTGTTTCCTGATGTTCAGAATGAACCTCCTGTGTTTCAGTTTGTGCCCATTGCCTCTGGTTCTGTTACTGGGCACCACCGAGAAGAATCTGGCTCCATCTTCTATATTCCCTCCTTTTGGGTATTTATACATTTTGGTAAGATCCCCCTTAGCCTTCTCTTCTCCAGGCTGAACAGTGCCAGCTCTCTCAGCCTTTCCTCATAGGAGAGATGAGGGATCTTAGTGGCTTTTTATTGGACAGTGTCCAGTAAGTCCATGTCTCTTATACTGGGGAGCCCAGAATTGGACACAGCAGTCCAGGTGTGTCTCACCAATGCTGAGGAAAGGGGAAGGATCACCTCCCTCAATGTGCTGGCTATGCACCTCCTAATGAAGCCCAGGGTACTATTGGCCTTCTTTGCTGCAAGGGCACATTTCTCACTCATGATCAGCTTGCTGTCCACCAGGACCCCCAGGTCCTTATCTTGTAGAGCTCCTTTCCAGACAGTGAGCCCCCAGCCTATACTGGTGCCTGGCGTTATTCCTCCCCAGGTGCAGGACTTGACATTATCTCTGTCTGAACTTTGCAAGATTCTGATCTGCTCAGTTCTCCAGCCAGTCAAGGCCTGTCTGTTGAGGCAGCACAACCATCTGGTGTATCAGCCACTCTTCCCAGTTTTGTTTAATCATCCAAATCATTAATGAAGATGTTAAACAATGTTAAACTTTACCCCAGTAATGACCCCTGGGGTACACCACTAGTGACTAACCTCAGACTGCTGCTGATTACAAACCTTCGATGCCAGCAGTTCAGACAGTTTTTAATCCACGTCGCTATCTCTTTATCTAGTCTGTACTTTATCAGTTTGTCTATAATGATGTTATTAGAGACGTGTTAAAAACCTTGCTAAAGCCAAGATAAACAATACCCACTGCTGTCTTCTCCACCAAATCAGTCATCTCATCACAGAAAGCTATCAGGTTGATTAAGCAAGATTTGCCTTTTGTAGATCCATGCTGATGACTCCCAGTCACCTTCTTGTCCTTCATGGGTCTGGAAATTATTTCCAGGAGGATTTGCTCCATCACATTCCCAGAGACTGAGGTGAGGCTGACAGGCCTATAGTTCCCTGAATCCTCCTTCTTTGCCTTCTTGAAGGGGCCAACATTAGCTTTCTTCTAGTCCTCAGCAACCTCTCTCAATCACCATGACCTTTCATAGATAATCGAGACTGGCCTCTCAGTGACATCAGTCAGCTCCCTCAGCACGTGCGTCCTGTCAGGTCCCTTGGACTTATGTCTGTCAAGTTTATTTAAACGTTCCCTAATCAGATCCTTCTCCACTGAGGGTAAGTCTTCCTTGCTTCAGACTTTCTTACTGGTCTCAGAGATCTGAGAGTCCTGAAAGCCAGTCATAGAATCATAGAATAGAATCATAGAATCATACAGGTTGGAAAAGACCTCTAAGATCATCGTGTCCAACCGTCAACCCAACACCACCATGCCCACTACACCATGTCCCTAAGGGCCTCATCTACACGTCTTTTAAATACCTCCAGGGATGGTGACTCCACCACTTCCCTGGGCAGCCTGTTCCAAGGCCTGACCACTCTTTCAGTAAAGAAATTTTTCCTAATGTCCAATCTAAACCTCCCTTGGCGCAACTTGAGGCCATTTCCTCTTGTCCTATCGCTAGTTACTTGGGAGAAGAGACCAACCCCCACCTCGCTACAACCTCCTTTCAGGTAGTTGTAGAGCGCGATGAGGTCTCCCCTCAGCCTCCTCTTCTCCAGGCTAAACAACCCCAGTTCCCTCAGCCGCTCCTCATAAGACTTGTGCTCCAGGCCCTTCACCAGCTTCGTTGCCCTTCTCTGGACGCGCTCCAGCACCTCTATGTCCTTCTTGTAGTGAGGGGCCCAAAACTGAACACAGTATTCGAGGTGCGGCCTCACCAGTGCCGAGTACAGGGGCACGATCACCTCCCTATTCCTGCTGGCCACACTAGTTCTGATACAGGCCAGGATGCCATTGGCCTTCTTGGCCACCTGAGCACACTGCCGGCTCATGTTCAGCCAGCTGTCAACCAGCACCCCCAGGTCCTTTTCCTCTGGGCAGCTTTCCAGCCACTCTTCCCCAAGCCTGTAGCGTTGCCTGGGGTTGTTGTGGCCGAAGTGCAGGACCCGGCACTTGGCCTTGTTGAATCTCATACAGTTGGCCTCTGCCCATCGATCCAGCCTGTCCAGGTTCCTCTGCAGAGCCTTCCTACCCTCCAGCAGATCAACACTCCCGCCCAACTTGGTGTCGTCTGCAAACTTACTGAGGGAGCACTCGATCCCCTCGTCCAGATCATTGATGAAGATATTGAACAGGACCGGCCCCAGTACTGAGCCCTGGGGAACACCGCTCGTGACCGGCCGCCAACTGGATTTAACTCCGTTGACCACAACTCTCTGGGCTCGGCCGTCCAGCCAGTTTTTTACCCAGCGAAGAGTGTACCTGTCTAGGCCGTGAGCCGCCAGTCTTATCAGTAAAGACCGAATCGAGGAAGGCATTGAGTATCTTGGCCTTCTCCATGTCCTTTGTCACCAGTTACCCTGTCCCATTCAGGACAAGGCCCATATTCTTCCTAACTTCCCTTTTGCTGCTGATATATCTGCAGAAACGTTTATTTCCCTTCAAGTGCCTTGGCAGATTCAGGTGGGTTTTGGCTTTCCTAATTCCTTTCCTGCTCTGACAATGTTCCTGTATTCCTCCCAGGTCATCTGTCCCTGTTTCCACCTCTCATACGCTTCCTTTTTATGTCTGAAATTTGTCATGAGACCCTTGTTCATCTATGCAGGCCTCCTGACAAATTTACTTGACTTCCTGCTCACCAGGACAGACCATTCTTGAACTTGGACAAGGTGATTGTGAATATCAGCCAGCTCTTCTGGACCGTCTTCTCTCCAGGGCCATCTCTCATGGGATTCTTCCAAGAAGATGCATGAACAGGGCAAAGTTTGCTCTTCTGAAATCCAAGGTTGGCATCCTGCTTTTTGCCCCTTCTTCAGGAAAAAAGGTTCTTCCCTAACAGGTGCTCTATAGCAGACACCCACAACGTTACTGACGTTAGTCTGCCTGATAATCCTGACTCACTGGCTCATCACCTGGCTCAACTGGCTCATCACCTGTCCCAAGGCAAAGCTCCACACATCCACACTTCTCTCACACATAAAGAGTGACTCCCTCTCCTTGCTGTCCCAGCCCATACTTCCCAAAAAGTCTGTATCCATCCAGGATAGTTCAGTCTGGGTGCGACCTCAGCAGGTCTCTCGTCCAACCCCTTGCTCAAAGCAAGGCCAGCTCAGGGGTCAGACCACGCTGCTGAGGTTTTTCTCCAGTCCAGTTCTGAAAACCTCCAGAGAAGGAGACTACACAAACTTCTGGAGCAACCTGTTCACTGCTTGACTGTGGTTATGGTAAAAAACACTTTCATTTCAATTTGCAAAAATAAAATATAATATTTTAATAAGATTTAAAACTTTAATGTGATAAACATCATTAAATCATATTAAATAAAATTCTTATAATACATTATTTGAAATAAATAGGTTTCCACAAAATGTTTTAAATTGAATTCATTAATTTTCTGCCAGAAGATTGTCCTGCTGAAATTCATTCCTATCAATATAACTATAAGTGTTTCCACCCAAAATCAACTATAAGATTTGTGGAATATGGTATTTCCTTTCTAGAGTTTAATTTTATATGGTTAAACGTTGTAGGTTTTTTACCCTTTCACTCCTCCTTTTGGGGAAAAAGTTAATGTTGTTTTACAGAAGATGATTTTATGGCTCCATGTGGTGGCTGATGCATTATTTATATCTTCTTTCTCATTTTGTTTGCTGTCTTCCATTAAGACTTACGATAGGTTCAGATGGATCCTTCTGGAGGGAAGGGGCCAGAATAGGTGAAATTCCTCCTTTCCCGGGGAGCAACTGCTCCTCCTGAGGGGAGAGGGCAGAAAGGTGCAACACATCAAGGCTTCATAGATCAGATGGAGACTGATGCAGTCCTACCAACAGAGTGTTTCTCTGCACACCCTAGGTCTGACAAAAAGAGAAACTTCCTAGGGACCAGACTGTGCAGAGATCTGGTGAGCTTCCTTTTAAACAAATTATTTATTTTTGAGCCCTCTGATGAACAACTGAAATAGAATCAACAATTTTCTTATTACTAGATCTTTCTTAAAGCCTCTGCCTTTCCATCTATAAATATATACTATAATCAAGAAGGTAATTAATCCAATGTACCCGTGAAGCTGTTCTTGCAGCTCTGTACAGACAAATCACCTGTTTCCAGAAACAACTATAAATAAATGAATATTTTATAGCAAGTAGGTCAAATTTTTAAGGATAATTAGGCATAAAAGACATACAGACAGACGCCTCCTACGAGGCAGTTTTTCAGCGTTCTTGAAAATCCATCTGGATGCCTAACTACCTCTCAGGTCACCATGACTACATTTAAATCCCTTGAAAGCCTGGGTCCTATGCACCCCTCTCTGAGGGGTCACCTCTCTAAGCGGTCTAAGCATATTTGTATTGTGCAATGCATAGAAAAACATAAGCACAGTGAGAGGATAATTAAGCTCACTGAAGACTTGAATTGCCCTTTGGAGGATCTGACCTTTTCCTTTCAGCATAAAGGAATCCAAAAGTGACTATGGTCCCAGCATGGGTGCTGAGAACATTTGTGATGTCCAGGCCCATGGGACCTTTGCAAGGCAGAATCAACATTACTTGTAGAGTAAAGACATTTACAGCCTGCACAAAGAAGCAGATCAGCAGGCAATACACACTAAAGAGGGTAAAGAGAGTATTGCACTTGACTCTGGCCATCTGTACAGGCAAGTACAATATAGCACAGAAATATATAACCTGTCTCAAACAATAGAATTTATCTAGCCAGAGAAGTGAAATCTCCAGATCAGCTCATTTACCATACTATAGATTAGCATTTTTTCACCCCTCGATAAAGTTTGGTGGCTAGGCTTCACCTTCAGTGCAAAACAGCCATGCTGCTTTATGATCTACAAAAATGAACACATAAAGCACAAAATAAAAACTTAGTTCTTTGGCAGATGCAAAGCAGTTTCAACATAATTGACTGGGCTACCTGTAATATTAAAGAAGTGTCATTAAAATCAGCCTGTTTCCTGTATGGAAGTTATTACATGCTGCACAAAATCCCATTTCTCCTCCCTTTCATATAAAGTCATTGCAGCCCAAACATAGAAGTAAATAAGCTAACTGGCATCAGTGAAACACATCTCACAAAAGCTGCTTTATGTGTTTGAACACTTTGAAATTGCTGGTCTGCTGAATTTAATATGTCCAGGACTCTAGAGCAAGATTTTGTCCTTTAACGATCATAGACCTTTTTACAAAAATACAATTTATTTGTTACTATTAAGAGCTTGCCAGTCCATTTCAATAAGAAATTCATCAGTTGTATCTCAGTTTTACACAGTCTCTTTTTGTTCTGAAATATAGATCTTGGCATATGTAAGCAGATAGGGTTTTGAAGATTTGCCAGCCCTCATATCATAAGCATAACACTTACATTTCCTTTTGTAGAAGGAAATGCTTTATACAAAATGACAGTTGTGAAGTTTTCAGGTTACTAACAGCTTGGTAAATCTGACTGAAGGAACATCTTTAGTCTAGCAGTAGTAAATCCCAATAGTCCAGCAGGAGAAGGCTTAACTGTGCCAGCTTTAGAAACAGGGAAAATGATTTATTTCACCTCCGGTCAAGAATTTTAAGGATATATAATCCTAAAATTTTACTCTATCTCCCATTCAAATACATAAATGCATGCATTGCATCCTACTATTGGCTTCAACCCTACCATCTCTCTTGCACTGCACTGTGGGATGCAATGCTGGTTATCTTGGGAGCCAGAGGACTGTGAAAGGACACACTGTGAAGGCTGTAAAAGGAGTTCATATATTTGTGTGTCAATGTGGATTGAAGGGGCACAGAACAACAGAAATCTGCATGCACCTGGAATAAAACACTTCTCTAAATTATTAAATTCAGTTAATTCAGCTTATACAGCACTACAGCTACACCTCAAAATCTTACTCAAATCTTCACTACGCTGCTTCTGATTGTGTCATATAACTCATCATTGGGATTTCACAGTAACCAGGTAAAATTAAAAACATGCTTAGAAATACATTTGGCTAATACTATCTGAAGCAAAAAATCCACAGCATACCGGTATGTTGACTGTCCCGGTTTCGGCTGGGATAGGGTTAAATTTCTTCCTAGTGCTGTGTTTTGGATTTAGTATGAGGAGAATGTTGATAACGCACTGATGTTTTCAGTTGTTGCTAAGTGCCCTCCTAGTCCAAGGACAGCTCCCGTGCCTACTGACTGAGCTAGGTACACGAGATGGGAGGGAACATAATCAGGACAGCCAGCCCAGCTGGCCAATGGGGTATTCCATACCATGTGACATCATGCTCAGTATATGAATGGTAGGCGTGATCCAGGAAGTACCGATCACTACTTGGTTATCGGTCAGCGCGGGTGGTGAGCAATTGCATTGTTGTCGTGGTTTAACCTGGCAGCAGCCAAACACCACGCAGCCGTTCACTCACTCCCCCCACCCCCAGCGGGACGGGGAGAGAATCGGAAGGGTAAGAGTGAGAAAAACTCGTGGGTTGAGATAAAGACAGTTTAATAGGGAAAGCAAAAGCCGCGCACGCAAGCAAAACAAAGCAAGGAATTCATTCACCACTTCCCATCGGCAGGCAGGTGTTCAGCCATCGCCAGGAAAGCAGGGCTCCATCACGCGTAACGGTTACTTGGGAAGGCACACGCCATCACTCCGAACGCCCCCCCTCCTTCTTCTTCACCCAGCCTTATATGCTGAGCATGACGTCATATGGTATGGAATAGCCCATTGGCCAGCTGGGCCAGCCGCCCTGGCCACGCTCCCTCCCAGCCCCCTGCACATCTGGCAGGGCATGGGAAGATGAAAAGTCCTTGACTAGCCTAAACAATACCTAGCAACAACCAAACCATCAGCGTGTCATCAACATTATTCTCACACTACATCCAAAACACAGCACTACACCAGTTAACAGGAAGAAAATCAACTCCATCCCAGCCAAAACCAGGACAATTGTGTATCACTCATTTTGTATATTCTATCATTATTATCATTATTTTCCCTTTTCTGTTCTATTAAACTGTCTTTATCTCAACCCACGAGTTTTTCTCACTCTTACCTTTCCGATTCTCTCCCCGTCCCACTGGGGGGGCGGGGGGAGTGAGTGAGCGGCTGCGTGCTATTTGGCTGCCTGCCAGGTTAAACCACGACAGTCCTTTTTTGGCGCCCAACGTGGGGCACGAAGGGTTGAGATAACGATAGATCTGACCAAAGTGTGTTAAGGCAAAATTGTTATAAGCATCCATTATATTGATTGGTCACAATGTTGATGTATTGGCTGTCAAAGTTGTGGGGCTGGCTCTCAATGTTGGGTCATGTAATACCTTGCTTGCAGTATATGTTCCCTTTTGTGCTGTTTATCATTATTCGGAACTGGGCCAAGATTATCATTTCGCTGCTGTTTTATGAGGTGATAAAATCAGTGGTCGTAAGTCTAATCTGGTATCTATACTCGGCACTGCCATCATTTCTGTACCTCGGGAACCACCTCTTAGAAATTATTGGTAATTGCACTTTTTTCTCCTCGGAGAATGAATTTAAGGGGGAGACGGGATGGGACACTCTCTCCCACTTGTTCATCTTCCCTTCCATATCAACAGAAACTCCTTTTTCTTCTATCCTCTTCACGAAGATGTCCACAATATTCCCTGAGAATTTTGAATATCCTTGAGATGTTCAAACAAGCATGTTCATATTGCTACTATGTCTCCTGAATGTGGTTCAAGCCTTGTTTAGGGTTAAACAACTGTTCAGGAATACTGTCCAGAGATCAACCCTCAGCAACAAGAAAAGAGGGAGGGCAAGCAGCGGTGCCTCATCGGGGCGGGCGGAGCGGTGAGTCTCAGGGGCGGCTACAGACATGGTGGCTACTCAAAATCCCACGACAGGCACTGCGGCTACTCCAACCCCCACGACAACCCCTGTGGCTACTCAAACCCCGGCAACAGTCACCGTAGCTTCTCCAACCCCTGTGACAGGCACTGCAGCCACTCAAGCTCCAGCAGCAGTCACTACAGTTACTCCAACCCCCATGACAAGCACTGCAGCTACCCAAACCCCAGCAACAGGCACTGCAGCTGAACCAGAGGACCAACCCTTGCTGGTATCCGTTGCCCCTGTACAGAAGAGGAAATCTTGGAAGCGGAGGTCAGGTCGTTTAGAAAGGGATGGTGGAAGAGCAGGGCCATCACGAGGAGAGGAGAAGGAAGAGGAAGAACTCATAAACGAGACGGAAACCACCAGATCCCTATCCCTGAGTGAGCTGCGAGATATGCGGAAAGATTTCGGCCGTCGTCCAGGCGAGCATATTGTTACCTGGCTGCTCCGATGCTGGGATAATGGGGCCAGTAGCCTGGAATTAGAGCGGAAAGAAGCCAAACAGCTGGGATCCCTTGCTAGGGAAGGAGGCATTAACAAAGCGATTGGAAGAGGGACACAGGTCCTCAGCCTCTGGAGGCGACTGCTGTCAGGTGTGAAGGAAAGGTATCCCTTCAAGGAAGACGTTATATATCGCCTAGGCAAATGGACCACTATGGAGAGAGGTATCCAGTACCTGAGAGAACTAGGCGTGCTGGAGGTGGTTTATAGTGACCTGGACAACAACCAAATGCCCAAAGATCCAGATGACGTCCAGTGCACGCGACCCATGTGGCGGAAGTTGGTACGGAGCGCACCAGCATCGTATGCCAGTTCATTGGCAGTACTGTCCTGGGCAGAGGAAGAAGCACCAACGGTGGATGTCTTAGTTAGCAGACTTCGGGATTTTGAAGAAACTATCTCCTCCTCCCTTGTCTCGGCTGTGGAGAAGCTGTCCCAGAAGGTCCAGCAACTCGAAGAGGGTATGTCCTATTCCCCACCTGTATGGACCAGTATCTCAGCCATTAGGAGTCAGCGTTTTTCTCCTCAAGAGAGAGGATATCGAAAGTACACACCACAGGGCACCCTGTGGTTTTACCTGCGTGACCACGGAGAGGACATGAGGCAGTGGGATGGAAAACCTACCTTCATCCTAGAGGCACGTGTACGTGAGTTGCAAGGAAAAACAATCACACAAGGGGGTTCTCTCAGGAAAAATGCTGCTCCAGTTGTCAGGAAAAACCTGTCTCACGACGGTCCAGTTTCCAGTGAACAGTTCCCCAGACAGAGTAGAAGGGCTGATCTTACTTTGGATTGTAATGAAGGAATTCTTGACTCGCGTTTGCAAGAAGTGAGAGATGGATACTATGACCAGAACTAGAGGGGCCCTGCCTCCGGCCAGGTAGAGGAAAGGGACAACCGGGTTTACTGGACTGTGTGGATTCGATGGCCTGGCACATCAGACCCACAGGAGTATAAGGCTCTCGTAGACACCGGTGTACAGTGCACCCCGATGCCATCAAACTATAAAGGGGCAGAACCCATTTGTATTTCTGGAGTGACAGGAGGATCCCAAGAGCTAACTTTATTGGAGGCCGAAGTGAGCCTAACCGGGAATGAGTGGCAGAAGCACCCCATGTGACTGGCCCAGAGGCTCCGTGCATCCTTGGCATAGACTACCTCAGGAGAGGGTATTTCAAGGACCCAAAAGGGTACCAGTGGGCTTTTGGTATAGCTGCCCTGGAGATGGAGGAAATTAAACAGCTGTCCACCTTGCCTGGTCTCTCACAGGATCCTTCTGTTGTGGGGTTGCTGAGGGTTGAAGAACAACAAGTACCAATCGCTACCAGAACAGTGCACCGGCGACAATATCGCACCAACCGAGACTCTCTGATCCCTATCCATGAGCTGATTCGTCGACTGGAGAGCCAAGGAGTGATCAGAAAGACTCGCTCACCCTTCAACAGTCCCATATGGCCAATGCGAAAGTCTAATGGAGAGTGGAGACTAACAGTAGACTACCGTGGCCTGAACGAAGTCACGCCGCCACTGAGTGCTGCTGTGCCGGACATGCTAGAACTTCCATACGAACTGGAGTCAAAGGCAGCCAAGTGGTACGCCACAATTGACATTGCTAATGCCTTCTTCTCCATCCCTTTGGCGGCAGAGTGCAGGCCACAGTTTGCTTTCACTTGGAGGGGCGTCCAGTACACCTGGAACCGACTGCCCCAGGGGTGGAAACACAGCCCTACCATTTGCCATGGACTAATCCACACCGCACTGGAACAGGGTGAGGCTCCGGAACACCTGCACTACATTGATGATATCATTGTATGGGGCAACACAGCAGAAGAAGTTTTTGAGAAAGGGGAGAAAATAATTCAAATCCTTCTCAAGGCCGGTTTTGCCATAAAACAAAGTAAGGTCAAGGGACCTGCACAGGAGATCCAGTTTTTAGGAATAAAATGGCAAGATGGATGTCGTCAGATCCCAACAGATGTGATCAACAAAATCACAGCCATGTCCCCACCAACTAGCAAAAAGGAAACACAAGCTTTCCTAGGCGTTGTGGGCTTTTGGAGAATGCATATTCCAGATTACAGCCTGATCGTAAGCCTGATCTATCACGTGACTTGGAAGAAGAACGATTTCAAATGGGGCCCTGAGCAACAACAAGCCTTTGAACAAATTAAACAGGAGATAGTTCATGCAGTAGCCCTTGGGCCAGTCCGGGCAGGACAAGATGTGAAGAATGTGCTCTACACCGCAGCCGGGGAGAATGGTCCTACCTGGAGCCTCTGGCAGAAAGCACCAGGGGAGATTCGAGGTCGACCCTTAGGGTTCTGGAGTCAGGGATACAGAGGATCCGAGGCCCGCTACACTCCAACTGAGAAGGAGATATTGGCAGCATATGAAGGGATTCGAGCTGCTTCGGAAGTGGTCGGTACGGAAGCACAGCTCCTCCTGGCACCCCGACTGCCGGTGCTGGGCTGGATGTTCAAAGGGAGCGTCCCCTCTACACATCATGCAACTGATGCTACGTGGAGTAAGTGGGTCGCACTGATCACACAACGAGCCCGAATAGGAAACCCCAGTCGCCCAGGAATCTTGGAGGTGATCACGAACTGGGCAGAAGGCAAAGATTTTGGAATATCCCCAGAGGAGGAGGTGACACGTGCTGAAGAGGCCCCACAACTACCAGAAAATGAGAAGCAATATGCCCTGTTCACTGATGCGTCCTGTCACCTTGTGGGAAAACATCGGAGGTGGAAAGCTGCTGTATGGAGTCCTATACGTCAAGTTGCAGAAACTGCTGAAGGAGAAGGTGAATCGAGTCAGTTTGCAGAGGTGAAAGCCATCCAGCTGGCCTTGGACATTGCTGAACGAGAAAAGTGGCCAGTACTTTATCTCTGTACTGACTCATGGATGGTGGCAAATGCCCTGTGGGGGTGGTTGCAGCAGTGGAAGCAGAACAACTGGCAGCGTAGAGGTAAACCCATCTGGGCTGCCGCGTTGTGGCAAGATATTGCTGCCCGAGTAGAGAACCTGACTGTAAAAGTACGTCACGTAGATGCTCACGTACCCAAGAGTCGGGCCACTGAAGAACATCAAAACAACCAGCAGGTGGACCAGGCTGCTAAGACTGAAGTGGCTCAGATGGATCTGGACTGGCAACATAAGGGTGAATTATTTATAGCTTGGTGGGCCCATGACGCGCCAGGCCATCAAGGAAGAGATGCAACATACAGATGGGCTCGTGATCGAGGGGTGGACTTAACCATGGACGTTATTGCACAGGTTATCCACGAATGTGAAACGTGCGCTGCAATCAAACAAGCCAAGCGAGTAAAGCCTCTTTAGTATGGAGGACGATGGTTGAAGTATAAATATGGGGAGGCCTAGCAGATTGATTATATCACACTCCCACAAACCCGACACGGCAAGCACTATGTGCTCACCATGGTGGAAGCAACCACCGGCTGGCTAGAAACATACCCTGTGCCCCATGCCACTGCCCGGAACACCATCCTGGGCCTTGAAAAGCAAGTCCTGTGGCGACATGGCACCCCAGAAAGAATTGAGTCAGACAACGGGACTCACTTCCGAAACACCCTCATAGACACCTGGGCCAAAGAGCACGGCATTGAGTGGGTCTATCACATCCCCTACCATGCACCAGCCTCCGGGAAAATCGAACGATACAACGGGCTGCTAAAGACAACACTGAGAGCAATGGGTGGTGGGACATTCAAGCACTGGGACACACATTTAGCAAAAGCCACCTGGTTAGTCAACACTAGGGGATCTGTTAATCAAGCTGGCCCTGCCCAATCCAAACCCTTACGTGCTGTAGATGGAGATAAAGTCCCTGTCGTGCACATAAGAAATAGGCTGGGGAAGACAGTCTGGGTTACTCCTGCCTCTGGCAAGGGAAAACCCATCCGTGGGATTGCTTTTGCTCAAGGACCTGGGTGCACTTGGTGGGTGATGCGAAAGGATGGGCAAGTCCGCTGTGTACCGCAAGGGGATTTGATTTTGGGTGAAAATAGCCAATGAACTAAATTTTATGATTCTATGGTTGCTATCAATGATATAGCAGTGAAAATCACCCAGATTAACGAAGAGTGAACTAATTCTGATGAAACCAAGCAAAGTGCAACAATGATAGAACTAAATGAGTGCAGCAGTACCGAAATGAGAACTGGCTTCAGGATGCAACAGCCCAACACCACACATCATCTTTCTGGCCCTGAAAGACTGTTATGACAGATGGAGCCCAAAGTTGTGGACTAAATTAACTCAATGGACATTTGTATATATATTTATGTATATATATGTATGTATATGTATTATATGTATATATGTATGTATATATGTATTATATATGTATATATATAAAAAAGATAGTGGTGATTAATTGAAACGTATCGAAAAATGTGAGACCTAAGCATAACGTAAATGGTATGGAATAAGGTGTGGATACTGTCCCGGTTTCGGCTGGGATAGGGTTAAATTTCTTCCTAGTGCTGTGTTTTGGATTTAGTATGAGGAGAATGTTGATAACACACTGATGTTTTCAGTTGTTGCTAAGTGCCCTCCTAGTCCAAGGACAGCTCCCGTGCCTACTGACTGAGCTAGGTACACGAGATGGGAGGGAACATAATCAGGACAGCCAGCCCAGCTGGCTAATGGGGTATTCCATACCATGTGACGTCATGCTCAGTATATGAATGGTAGGCGTGATCCAGGAAGTACCGATCGCTACTTGGTTATCGGTCAGCGCGGGTGGTGAGCAATTGCATTGTGCATCACTCATTTTGTATATTCTATCATTATTTATTACCATTATTTTCCCTTTTCTGTTCTATTAAACTGTCTTTATCTCAACCCACGAGTTTTTCTCACTCTTACCTTTCCGATTCTCTCCCCGTCCCACTGTGGGGGGCGGGGGGAGTGAGTGAGCAGCTGCGTGGTATTTGGCTGCCTGCCAGGTTAAACACGATATTTCCGAATGTGATTTTCTTAGGTGATTCAAGCTATCTATACCGTTTTTCCCCCAAATTAAAGGAGCCTTGTCTGGCTTCCATTCAAGTAAGCACACTGGGATATCTCTGTGTACCCTGGAAAAGTTGTGTTATTGACCTGGTACCATAAAAGAAGTAGCCCTGCAAGGTATCTATAGGGTGGTTCCCCTGAGTTGCATTTATGCAAATTCAAGCAATGCAATATACTGTGCAAAGAAACACAAGAGGAGTAGAGGCATGGGAACAGTGCTGCAGCCTTGTCCCAAACTCCTCCCTCCACATCGTCAATCCTGAATGAAGGCAGAGTTTTCTGTTACAGTTATCTAATTTTACCCACTGAGAGGTTAAGAATTAAGAAAAAATGTCAATATAAAAACGAAGAACAATGTTGTTAATTGGTACTAACAGTAGTTCTTAATTGGAGACTGAATCTTATACATTTGATTCATCACATTGGGAATATTCAGCAAAGGTCCTTTTAAGTATTTACCAGTAAAATTGCATTGACTAGTTTTGATTACACAAAAGTCAGTAGGGAAAGATAAACAAACTAAAAAAAACCACAGCAGGAGTATTTATAAAGGCTGAAGTTGTAAGCATGGATGAATTTCTTTCACTCAGTAAAGAAAGGCCAATTGAAACAAAATGTCATTTTAGTCAGAACCAAAACTACTTGCTAATTCATCTCATATCAATTCAGAGGATGACTTGAATGGGAGAAAACAAAGGAATTAGTGACACTACTTGAGACAAAAATTTTAAATCTTTTTCCTTAAGAAAACAGTAATGTGGTTTTTTTATATATACATAATGTCAAAATATTCACTTGCTTAGTGAGGAAAGCATGCAGGATTAAATAAACATTTTACATGATCTAGGTGGGAATTTTTCTGTTTCACTAAGAATTAAAACCAGAGTTTGAATCAAGATGAAGCAGACAAAAAAACTCTGAAAGAGCAAGCTATAAACCAAGGGGATGATAGGTTTCAAAGATTTTTTTTAGTAAATAAATAGTCAATGGTCAAAATGTATCATATGTGCAAATCCCAGTGGAGTCAATGTGTTGTGACTGATGGTCATACACCACTGACAGCTTCAGACACACAACAGCTTAAGTCAGTCCTCTAATTTAAATGAGATTCTGCAGAAGAGAGGGGCTCCAAATGAATGAGTACAAAGGGAAGAATACGTGTTTTGGGATCACAATGCTCAGCGCTTCATCTTTTAAAACATTTTTGATAATTCAGCCACAGACATGACAGAAATAGTCTCTGTTCAATGTGACTTTTCTACTCATTTTTCCATCATCATTGAACTTCAAGTACTCTTATCTGCAATTCTGCTTCCCTCATTTTGTCATTCCCTGCTGCATCAATGCAAATCTCTGCTCTCTTCATCAATATCCATCCTAGTCCAGCCTTTACTATCACAACTCCTTCCACAGGAAGACTGTTTCTACTGAAAGACTGTAAGGCTATCCCTGCTTTACATAAAATCAGTGACAGACATATGATTATATAGGATTGTAGGAAAGAGTGAAAATGAGTAAGGTAGAAAATTCATAACTTCTTCAGAAAAATCTTCGGGTCAATGATTAGATAAAAATCTTTTGACTATTTCTATCACTTGTTTTAGCGATGGCAAAAACTAGAAAGGAAATAATCTTACAAGGAGAATCTTGCCTTTAATTCTAATTTACACTAAGATTTCCTGCATTTCTTTACCAGTTACTAGAAGTGGGAAGTTAATGAGGAAAATTGTGAGAATGAGGAAAAATAGTGGATTGATGTCAAATGCCTACTCAAACTCTTGTGATTCATCTATGCTAAGCACTTACAGAAACCAGGACCAACCTGTAGATGAGTGCAGATAAATGGATTGCCTAGACATTGCTGGAAAAATGATGAAATTAAATGTATGACTCTAGGTTTCTTTTTTTGCAGAGCAAAAATCAAGTTTTATGTCTTCTTACATATACATACACACATACACGAGTTTTTCCAACATTTATACTCAGTTAAAGAAATGAGAGTTTTAATGACTAAAAACTTCATTTCATATCAGTTGTTGCTGCAGAGGTGCCTTAACCAGATAAACCAAGAGTTATTTTACATGGAACTAAAAAGGTAGAGACTAATGATAGTAAAATTTTGCCTTAATTCTGGCCAGAGAATTAAAGAAGTGTCTCCTGGATATGATTAGCTAAGTTTAAAGAGGGCCTTTGGAAAAAGGGACTACAGATTAATATACAAATACTTGCTCTGCCCAATCAAATAAAACTAATGCATTTAGTTTTATTGTGGTCAATACCTTTAAATCTCTTAAGCACAGGCTTGACTTGTGAGATGCGAGAGATTCAATTAACTGATGCCAGTAAATTGATAAAGTTTCACTAGAATAAAAATTATGTAAGCAAGAAAAAAATATTCTTAGTGTACTACACTCAATAAATGTCATACAAAAGGGAGTGAGAGGCACTGGAGAGACTGCAGAGAAAAAGGTGACTTCTAAAGGACTCTGATGGGAATCTTTGTAGATAGAGCTATTTGGGGAAATTATATGGCTGCACGGGAAATTACTAAAACGTCAATTAAATTGGCAATGTCACAAGGTCCTTTTGTGATCACATAATGTAAAGTTACTTAAAAAAAAGGTAGAGAGCTTCACAAAATCTTCATTTCTGCTCCTAGAGAAAATTCCTTTTTTTCTTTTCTTTTTTTTCCAAAACCTAAATAGTCTTCAGCTGATAAGTGGTTTATTAAAGCTCTGGGTTATGCTATCTCAGAAAAAGAGATTTAGAGAGTATAAAAAAAGGAGCAAAAAAAAATTGATTACTGTAATATTATGATATAGGCTACTTAAAGTAAAAGATGAGTTACATGTCATCTTTCGTAGCCTGAAATGATTAAGAACAAATATAAAATAGAACAACCACATTTTGTATCCAGTACAACTTACTGAATAGGAAAAAATAAGATGGATGTAAGATTTTGCTTATTCAGATACTCTCAAACTTTGTTTTGGCATGTTCAGAGATAAAAAGCAAGGATGATGTTTTTGCAGTCATTCTCTCTGAAAATAGATCATGTTTACTGTGAACAGAATGACATTGTTTGCTGACTTCTGTAATGCTGCTCTTGCTTGAGAAAGGAGCAAACATAAAAGAAAGGTGGAATTGTGTTTTGGTTCAGAGAAGTGGATTAGCAATCTGTGTAAATATGATGCAGTGTTTGTTTAAAGGATTTCTGATCTATAAACACAATGAGGCTAAATCCTGGTCCTAGTGAAGATAATGGCATAATTCTCCCTTGACTTTAGTAGAACCAAAGATTGGCTCAGTACATTTTAATACTGCAAAATTTCTCACTCTAAGAGAAAACTTGACTGGAATGACCATTTTCACAACGCAACTCTTCTATATCCCAAAATCATTGATGTGAAGAGTGTGTGTGAGCTCTCCATAAAAACATTATATAGACTTTTTCTCTGAAGAAACAAATAATCCAAGTCTGAAACCATAGTATTTCTTCTCAGTATTTACTGAGTAGGTTAGTATCATCCTACCAATAACAGATGCACAGCCTTTCTGATATTTTTTCCTAAACAGAATCAGCTGGTGACATATATTAACTTTTTTAAAGACCAGGCAGCAAAATTACAGCTTCTACTGAAACACATTTCTTCACACATTGGCTTATTTTCTTATATAATTTTCTATTTGGGAGAGAAAGAAAGAGAGAAACAAAGAAACATACAAAAAGAGTCCATATTTTATTATCTGAGAGGTCCATTCTTGACCACCACCTTTAACTATGAATAACATAAAATGATTCTCTGTCCTTGGCAAATTTTTTCCCACTACAGCATTCTTAGAACATTTGGGCTTTCCTAATGCCCTTTTATTCCTATTCAGTGTTTTTTTCAATTCATCAGTCCCACTATGACTATTACTTCTTATGTGGTGACTACCGACATTCCTTTTCAATCTTCTGTTGATGGACTTTCTCAAAGGTTTTTTCAAACCCAGATACATGTCAACTTGTTCTCCTTTATCTCTGTTATCTGCCAACCTGTTCTCAAATGCAGCAGCACAGTCCACAGTCATGTCACTCATTGTGTTTTATAGCATTGGCTTGTAATCCCTTAACATATGTTCTGCCACACCATATCAATGAGGTCCATGAATCCTGTGAGGAAACAGAAGTTAGTACAGTTTATGGAGCTAGAGCAACACAGCAGTCCAGATTAATTATGTTTAGGTTAATATAAGTAAATAGTCTTTATTTATATAGATTGGTGGCTATTTAGGTTTCTGTTGGTGAAGTCAAGTCTTTGTTCAAAACTATATTCACAACTATTAGAGAACTAATTACAGTTCTAGGAACACATAGTGTAGTATATTTTAGTAAACAGTTATTCAAAATCCTGACTCATCATAGTTAGATATGGTCATTCATAAAGCTACCATCTATTTCCACAAGGTAAACCATACAGATCCTCAGAGATTTTAGCATTAATATGTAGCAAAAATGATAAAGTCAGCTGCATAAAAAAAATCTACTTGTCACTTGTAATAGGCCTCTAGATTCAAATTATAATAGTTTACATACCCAAAAACATAATAATGAACTGAGACAAGAACGGACTACAAACCTAGCTGCTTTTCCAAACATATACTGCCAACAGTCAGAGAGACATGATCTCAGTTTTTATCTTGGATTTTGCTGAAGGCCCTTCCTTAGGGTTATCTTCCATATCTTGAATTCATGAATGCTACGTCAAGAAAGCATACCTGGCTGGAACCTTAGAAAAAATGTCCCTAGAAGACATTTTTATGCATAGCTTTAGGGACAATGATTCAGTATTCACTTATTTGTGTGTGTCACCAGGTCTTACATAAGTTCAGGCACGTAGATAATTGGAATTATTTAGAAGCAGTCCAGAATATATATTATGAAGCATCAAGGAGAGTTAACTTCAGAAGAGGAGGGAGAATGGAAAGGGAAAGAAGTGCAGCATTATGGACTCAAGAACTGTTTCACAGGGAATGCTGATTACAGAAAAAGCATTTTAGGCCCACTGCCCATAAAGAGCAGTCAGAAGAAGCAGCTACTCAGAAATAAAAAAGGGATACAAAAATCAAGTGCCTAAAATGCTACCCAAGGTATCCACTCCTAAAATGGGAGCCCTGGGTACCCAAGAAACCTGGGAGCACAAGAAATGGAAGGATAAGGCTTCTGGCAAATTTTAGACATAAGAATTATTCATTCAATTCAATGTGTTGAATCAAAACAAAGGTTGTGCGAGTGACACCAGTACATAAATAGCAGTGGGAGGCAAAAGCAGCCATGGGGGCAGAGTGGGCCCTGGGAAAATAAGCATGCCCCAGGACTTCATTACAGGACCAACAGCAACACCTTGTGTGGCTGAACCCTAGCAGCAATTGCCTTAAACTGCCTTGGCCCAGATCTCTTTTTCTCTCTCTCTTTCAAGCTGTGTTTTATTGATCAACACCTTTGCGCAGTATGGGTGGTGATTAATGCTACTTTGAGCAGAGATATTTGGCATACACACCCCACATGGAATCCACGGAAGCGCCTGGCACTGCAAAGTCACTGTGGCTGTGTGGGACATGGTTCTGCCCTGTGGGCCCTGGGGAGCAGGAGGGTCACTGTACCTCCCTGCGGGCACAGCCTGGCTCAGGGGACAGCAGATGCTGAGGGTTCAGCTTCACCCCAGCCCTTCTCGGCTCCAGGGAATAAAGAGAGAAGAGTCTAGGTACTCCCTAGAGACGTGGATTACCCTCCTGTCTGGATTCACGGAGGCCATACAGTAGTAAAATGGTTTTTTCTCCACACCTTCAACAAACTGAAACAACCACCACCACCACCACCACTACTTATTTCTTCGTGCCTTCAGCAGGGCTGATCAGAACTGACTCCATCTAGTTGGAATGAAATATATCAGTAACAGGAACAAATGGCACAACCGAGAGACATTTTTAAAAGACTGTACAAGACCATGAAACATTTTGCTACAAAGATCAGTTCATCCTCCTAGCTCACCCTTACTTTCTAAAGAACTGGAAACCATGAAGGTTGGTAGTGGGAGCAAAGACGAACCTTGGAGAGATTTTCAAAGTTATAAAGGATAATTTGTTGCCCAGTTTCTATAAACAGGAGCCATTTCTGTGTCTTTCAAAATCTTCCCTAGTATGACGTAAGCCCATGTTCAGGAAGTCAGACTTTTTGACCATATTTCTGCTGTTATATGCTGAGGGATAAAATTAAGAAACACTTCATGAAAATGTTATGACTAGATATAGGAAATTGTAACAACAGTTTCATTACATTTTTTTCTTTATTTAATTTTTTTAACATGGACTCCTCCACGGCAGCTGTTGTAGCAGGCTTTAACCTGAAAATAGCCACAACTTAAATTAGACTTTTGCACAGAAGAGGCTGCTGTTGCATTAGCAAAATGGTGTGGGAAGATTCAGGTGTGAAGGATTCAATGTTACACAGTTATTCACATTCTGAAGGAATATCTAAATGACATTTTTGGTCATGAGAACACTTTGGTAAGAATAGAAAACAGGAGTTTCTAGACTCCAGCAAGATAAAAGGCTGAAGAAAGAAATTGGAAATATCCAAGTGTGCTGTCATATCTCTTAGCAAAAAAATAAACAAGGCATATTTAAAAATCTTTCCATTTCTTAACGAGTGAAAAAGAATGGGACTGCTCTTCAAAAACAGGATAAAGATTTGGTTTGTGAAAGCATTACTATATGAAAATATGTGCTTTTGGTGTTTCTGACTAAAAGATCTTGCTGGATATCTTTAGTTTGCCAAGAGAAATTGTGAGCATTAACATGAAGGATAAGTTTGTGCTAAAGATAAAAGACAAAAAACCTTTTCACAAAAAATTACAAGAGCTAAAACCCCCTTTTACTATAATTAGTTTAATGCTGCAGAATTTTCTTGCCATCAAAAAAAGATTTGCAACGCTTAGTGTGACAACACCATCCAGAGTTTAAATTCACACAGGTGAAATCAAACAGCATTAGAAAATGACTGAGCATGGTGATAAAGTGACCATAAGGTAAGCTGGCAGAAAAGCACTTTTCTAATAATGAGGAAGATTCCCTAGGTGCAAACACACTAGGCAGATTATTGGCAACAATACACTCCAGGCGTATAAATAAAATTCCTCTGTCACACTTTTTGCTGCCAAAGTAGTACAGCCACTATACGGTCGCTGATCCTTGCTTTTCTTTGCAAACCATAATTTACTATCATCACTGATGGTAAAAAAAAAAATCAAACTATGCTTTTTTGTCTCTTTGTGAGACTGCTTTCTCACATTAAATAAAAGTTAACTGACACAGTTTACACATGAGGTTAACTGTATGCCTCTGTCGTACCAACATCCAGCAAGCTACTAACAACCAGATTGCAGTCCTCAGAAGTATAGGAATATTATGAATTGCTGCTTGGTTCCAGCTGTGTGTCAGATCATGCTTTTAGCTTACTTTCTATGGATTCCAGGGAGAGAAGGATTGGATACAGCTCCGTGCATGAAAATCTTCCATTATAAATCAGCCATGATATCTCAGCTCCTGAGTCCATCCTAACGTTTTTGTTTGCAGAGTATGTCTCTCGACTTGCAGCTTATAAGACACTTTTATATTCCACAGCCAAAACCAATATGGTGTTATTGTAGTTTACTACTGCTGTCTAATTCACTACTGCACTGATTTCAATGGGGTCATGCTAGTATGGAGCTGCTGCATTCAGAATTGTTACATGAATTTTTCAATGTGCATTGCAGCAATATATACCCCTAGCACATGTTATCTTTCTCATATTGGACAAGAAAAGAATGCTATAATAAAGTATAGCACTAAAGTCTTCAAACAGACTTTTTTTGATGTTGTTTCCAACGAAATGGCAACTGTATAAAAAGGAAGAGATCCTAATGTTTAAGTTACCATTAAGAAAACAAAAGGCACCTCTGGGTTAATACCCACCGCTACTGATTTCTGTTTCCATTAGCTATGAGGAATGTTGTGCATGTCCCCACATTTTGTGCAGATTGCTAAATGTTTTTGCTCAGTAATCCTGGTTTTATGTGATTTCATAAACATGAGAAGAGTTGTTTACTTATTGCTTATTTAATTACTGATTACTTATTATACTTGCAGGTTAATTTAAGAGGTAATAATATCATATTAGCACAGACAGGTTTCTTACAGTCTCAGAGATGATGGCGGAGAAGCTTCAGTTACCCAAGCCACATATTATAGAAGACTTCCTACGCTGTTATTTTACCCTGACACATACCATTTCTTCCACTACAAAACCTGACCACAGCCATAACACTATTCTTTCTATAACAGTAACTAGTCAGAACTGAAACGCCCTCCCAAATGTCACCACTTCTGTATCACTGAAGCAGAGGTCATGCCCTAGATAACATTTCCCTGCAAGTGGTTTGACTTCTGTCATCCTTAGGTTTCCTGTGCATCCTTGCAGTTTGTTTTATCCTTCTATACATTTCCTGCATTCAAAACTCAACATTGTCTTGTAGCGATTTGCAGTGTTTTAAGTCCACCTAACTCAACAGTCTTCAGACATTACAGCTAGACAGGCAAAACTCTGTCACTTGTTTCTTCCCCATGGACAAAGACAACCACAAAATGCATTTGGTGGCACTCATTCATTTGCACTTCCTTATAAAAAATATATTCTAGTTTTTGTATAATTAGGAGAAATGTCAAATGATTAATATGCTGCAATACCTCAGTTCAGGAGAGGTTAAATCACACAGACATATTTCTGCTCTTAGCAAAAGACCTCAGGAGGACTGAGTTTGGGTAGCATGCGTGGAAAGTGTAGAGTTTACCTGGAATGACAAATCGTTACTTTGGCCTTGGCACCCAGACAGTGACACTGATCTACCAAACCACCACTACTTCTCACAGTCCGGAGCTCCTTTACATTCACAGATGAGCTCCTGTGTAATCCTCAGGGAAAGACTGCTGCCTGCACCCAAGTGACATATAACAAATATGAAATTTTATCTGCTCAGGACCTCTGAGTTAAAAAGTCAAAGTATAATAACAACAGGGTTTAAAAAATGGAACAGCAGAGGTAAATCAGTACTTCTCCATCCACAGAGAATGAATAAAACAGAAAATTATTTTACTAAAAAAACCCCAAAAGTGGTAATAATATTTCAGAGATGGAACTGAAGTCTTATTGAGTAACATATAAAATTGATACAACTGAAGAGACTCTTTGTGTTACAACTATGTGTCAGTGTTCCTCATGTATCCTAAGGTACAAAGTGTCACACAGGAGCCACACACTCTGACAAAGTGTTAATCCACTCTAAATTTGATGTGAGGTAAAACTGGTTGAGGTGTACCACCTTGGAAGGATATGGCAATGGATGCTGCATCAGAGCTGAGCAAAGGTATTCTTGCATTTCAATACAGAAGGTTGACATTTCCACAGAAAGTGTCATGTGCAAACATGGACTTGAAGTTACAAAGTGCTCTCAGAACTTTAAGATTAAATATGCCACCATGCAAGAACGTAAGTAGGTATGACACTTCTTTATTTTCATGCTGGGCTGTATAAAGCAGTTCAGAATAGACTTTTGGGGATCTTTAACTGCTTCAGATCCTTCCAAGATTGTTTATATCATAGATGAAGAGATAAAGTTTGTTAGAATTATTGTTCTTCTGTCTCAGCCATCTATAAATATCTGTATGCCATTATTTATCCAAAAAAATAAGAGTAAGTGCAAGATTCATCAGTTTCATATAGTGTCCTGTCCCACTTGAGCTCTAGCATCACCAACTGAAGGCGTGAATGTGACCTGTAGGGCTTCTGAATGCGGGAGTGCTGGTAACTGTAGTTTGGTGCTAGATTTTTTTAGGGAAGGAAGCTAGTGTTCACTGGGAAACACTCTCTCAAGTACACTATGACTGAACTACAATTTTCGCAGCTGTAGCAATCTTCCTGTAGGCAGGAAGATTACACCTGTCAGCAGAGTGTACTTGCAAACGTCATCTTTTGACTGCAATGCAGAGGAGAGAGCAGTTACTATTAGGGTGCTTATTTCTGTCTCTAAATAAGAAAGGGGCTGTAAGGATTATTTCTGATTTTCATCTAGCTGCTGTTCAAAATAAAATACATTCATTCAACTCCTATTTTTCTTTGTACCTAGGTCGTCCAACTTCAAACTAAATAATATGACCAATAGGTTACAGAGGCATGCTCACCTCCCTGTGAGCTTAATACTCCCAGATGCCTAAGAGCTCAGCAGTAACAGCAGCACTGGAGAGCATTTATCCCTCCTCACAGCTGTAAAGCTGATAGCAAGGGTACTCCAGTGAGGCAGGAAAAAGTGTGATTGAACCCTCTTACATAGACCAGGGGACAGGACAAAGGTTTGCCTCTGCTCAGTGGGATTGAAAGACACATAGTATCACATTTACAATCACATTTTTAAAGAAAATAATAAAATAACCTTGTTATTACATTCAAAACAAATTTGCAGATGACAGTCTTCAAGCAAGTTTCTGAGCTATAACTGCCAACTATATGAAGGCAGCTCCCCTGCAGCCCTGAATCAGTCACCAGAGACAAGGAGATACAAGTACAGCATGGTGTTTAGTGCTTCCTATAGGTTAACCCTGTGCAGCTCCTACTTAGTATACAGAGCGAGGTACATTATTCTTCTGAGAAATTTAATTTTCTTTACAGGACATATACAGGGTCCTTGTGTTAGAAACTGAGTGCTGAATTCCAGCCCAGGCCCTTTTGCTTTGTGCTTTAAAGGTAAGTTGTGCATCCTCTCACTGTGAGAATCTGTGTCGTGTCTTGTTTCTAATCCCCAAGTGCCTGCAAAGCATTTCCTTGTTTTACATTACACTGTTTTTCTTATTTCACATTTCACATTGGAATTTCCAACTTTTTTCTTGCAAAACTTTTGGTACTTGGTTTCTTTTCCTGGGAAAATTAACACAGAAGACTAGTCCCCTGGGGAAAAAAAATCTTACAGAGTATTGCCTCTTAGAGGCCATTTCATTTATGACAATCACCAGACCCTCTGTAAAATTTCATCTGTCTCTACACTTAGGGTTATGTGTGATGACATCTTCTCAGCACATTACACCCTCAACTTCTTCTTAATTTAAAGCTTCTAAAGGGCAATGATCTATATCTAAATTTTTGTTCTGCTTAAACTCAACTTCTGTACATAAGTCTTCCTGCATATTTCCTGGTGAGGTATAGAGGGCTGGTGAAGAGATTTATAGTCCTGAGATGCACATTTGTTGAGGAATAATTATATGAGCTGGAATTCTCTTCTGGCTACACAGCTCCCTGTTTTCAGTCAAGTGCTTTTTCCAGTATGTACTTAATGCACAGCTCCATTTTTCTATCCACGCTTTCTCTGATTCTCAGGCAGAGCTTAACCACTTCAAAGTGTAAAGAGTTGGCCTCCTTAACTGCAGCTTGTTCTTTACCTTACTACCTGGCATACAAGATCTCCTTACTTGGTGAGACAAAAAGCAAGCTTCTGTTTATTTCCCACTCCCATCAAATATACTCAAAATGATATTTTGGTATAGGTGTCGAATATAGCTTGTGAGGCTGAATAGTAAGTAGACCTTGCTGCTGTACATGCAAATTAACACGTCCCTACATTTCCCCACAGGTAGAAAAGAGGAGTTAAAGTAAGGAACTATCTAGACTGAACTTTGAATTATCTTATCTATATTCCCATTTGCAGTCAATCACCAGCAGCTTGCCCTTGTTACTGATGATGCAGCTGTGCTCACAAAAGATCAAAGTCCATTACAGTACCCGTGCCCCTCTCACCCAGAAGAAAGCAGGATGTTGATCAGCAGCAAACACACCAAACTTCCACTGATTCACACTGTCTCTCAGGAAACTCTGGATTCTGTAAGACGGACTATTTATGATCTGTTTTCCTTGTTATTTTCATTCAATGACAACAATTTGCTTGTTATTTGACGAATGCTGAGTGAAAGCATATCATAGACTGTGGATGAGCTGGGGTTATTGTTTGAATAGTAGGAGCTTATGATTGATATTCATACTGTGTAATTAATCTCCTAAATTGCATGTTTCTTTTCCCCATCAGACAATTATTAAACCTATATAAAGCTTTCAAAATGGCTTTGCAAAATCTTCCTGTGTGAATGTGTGTCTGAGTGAATATTTGTATGCAGCTTATTTACATCACAAATCTTCACATCTCTTTCCTTAAACAAAAGAAATATCCTCTCAGAGATTTTGAATTAGTATTTCTGAATACATTTTTTTCAGTTTTTTCCCACCTTCAATTCAGGTGGACACTGGAATTGATAAGATGACTAATACAAGACAACTGGTTCTATATTTTCCTCCTGCAAAGATTTTCACAGACAAACATGTATACAAACATGCACATAACTACAGGAAGTAATTCATTACAAAATCTTCCTAGACATCCAGTTCCTCTTCTTTATGTCTTTACAAGCATTCCATATTATATCTGTTGTTTATTAGAGCAATTTTAATATGGATTGAATGAGCAGTGTATCAGTAAACAGGAAACTATAAATATATTGCTGTAAAATGAGAATTGTCTATTGATAAATCAAAGCATTATGCATCTGACCATATCCCAAGAGAACCACTGAAGCAAGCTGCCTCAGCTAATTCAGTGAATTAGTGATGTTTACTGGTTTGCAAAAGCCATCAAAAAAAAAGAACACCCAGAACTTTTTCTCCTTTTTTTATCCTTCCCTGGTTCAGTACATTTAAAACGGAACACAGAGAAAATTCCTTCTCATATTTTAAATTCTATTCCTCTTTTTTGCTGCTTATTTGCACCCATAGATATAAGGTATACATTAGTAGAGATTCTATCTGTATTCCCTTTTAGGTCAAATGCATCCTGTCCCCTTGCCGCACTTCCCAAGTTTAGGCGTTCAGTCCCAGAGGTGACAAAAGTTAAAACGAAACCTCTGAGACTCCAATTTTCTATTAAGTAGGTACCTTTTAAGACCAGTAGAGGGAGATCCAGTCTTTTAATTAAGTCTTATTTTAGTGGTTTCCTAGGGACTCCTGGAACAACTATTTCCCCCCTTCTCCCTCAAGGATACATTTTAGTGGCTCTGAGCTCCAAATGAGAATAAAAAGTCCAGTACTGCTCACCTAGCTCTTGCCTACTGGGCTCTGAGCTTTATGCTGGCAGACTCTCTTCCACAACCTAGAAGACAACCCTGATTTTCAGCCAGCAGCTGAGGCCAAAAACCTGAAATGGTCATGGTTGTTGCTTCCCCCCTGGACATTGCTTCCTGCCTCCCAGCACAAGTACTGAGTATTCATGGGCAAGAAAAGTAGTCAGGGAGGTTTCAGATTAAACGGGAAGGTGCTTAGCAAATTCAGGATCCTTTAGAGTTAGAGAGCCAAAGTAACTATTCTGGGATCTACGTTGGAGTGTAGAGTCTGTCTGATCTTGTCTCATTAAGCAGGTGAAAAAAACCCAAACCCTTTTAATGTTAACACCTATTACTGTGTGATCCTCTAGTTCCTCAAACATCCCCACACAGGGTGCTACAACCATAAGGTCCCCTATGTAAATATTACCAGATATAGTAAAAACTTTAAAAACTCATACCTATGGAAAAGTAACTAAAATAACTAAACACCTGACAATTAACTTGCTACATGCCTATGCTACCCTTAGTAGCACACTTGTCCTGCAGGTGATATCAAAAACTTCTTGGTTGCACAGCATTTCTCCCTTTCCGTATTACTTCCACTGGAAACTCTTTGCCAGTAGTGGCTATAAGGTCCACATTCATACTAATACAATAGTTTCATCATCGTTGCTACCTATTTTGGCAAGTCAAAAACATTTCTTACTCTGTTTGCACAGAGCTAGTTGGGTTTTGTTCTCGTCAGTGTATTCACTGCTGCTTATATAAGAAGAGATCTTATTTAAGCTGGCCCTCAAGAAGAACTCAGTAAAGAGTAATAAGAGACTATGATGCAATACTAAATACATGTAAATGATGTAAATACTAAAATACACTTTAGACGGGATGAGAGCCTTTAGCTGGGGTGCAAGGGAGCAAAACCTCAAAGTTGGTAGGTCAGTTCATGAAGCAGCACAAGTGGTCAACTAAGCAACAGGGTTGAGGTATAGGCCCTGGTATACAGTAAAGTCACGGAGCAGACTCAAGGTTGACCAAGATTTCCATCTCTCTGGCATAATTTCTCTATGTATCTTTTCCCTCTCCTTCTCCCTCTCCTCTCTCCCCCTTCCTTACTGCTGTTATCTTTGTTTAAAGTGCTTAGCTCACTGTATTGGCTACAGGTTTTGTCACATATTCAGCACTTCAAAATGCTTCTGCAGTAGCAATGAAAGTGCTCAATTACCGTTTTCAGATGGGAAGGGGAGGAAGAGAGGAAAGATGAGTTTATAAAGAATTCATTATACTTAACGTTATACAGGCATCTAATGCCGGAAGGAGAGAGAGTCGTGCTCTACGAAGGCAGTACAAAGAAAATAAACAGACCAATTTTAGTCAAGAATTAATAGAATAGGACCAGCTCTCAAACGTGATAAAGATTCCTATTTCTTCTCTTTCTTTCACGGATACAGTTAGCCTCAAAAATGAGAATAAAAGGCCCATTATTGCCCACTGGTGGTGGTATTCAGACATGCCAGCTAACAGTAGAAAATCAGTATTTTCTAGGTTGCTGTTATTGAAATATCTCGATGAAATGAAGTAAGAATGCTGCTACTAAGCAACTTGGGCTCAGGCTAATGTTACCCAATTTACGGCTATGATTTTTTAATAATGAATCAGTTGTCTTAATGTGTTTGCAGAGAATATAATCTCCAGAGACGACAAGGTCCATTATTCTAATAGGAACAAACAGAAAGAAAATACAGACATTAAATCTAGATCTAGCTTCTGGAAAAAAATACTGCATTTTTCCATGTTTCAGCTCCTTGACAGAAAAATACCACTATATGCAGATTTCCCTTCTGCCAATACCAGAGAGAGGTTATAGAGATCTTGCTTATTCACAATCATCCATATTTTTCTGCATATATATATGTGTCTCATAATCTGTTTATAACATATGTAGTTCTGGTAAATACCTGAAAGACATCTATTTTTAAAGCTTCAGGAACTTTATAATTTAAATACCAGAGTTACAGATTATATTCAAGTACAGATTAAATCTTTACAGCACTGTATTTATTACAGCTGTGTTCAGAAACCAATTTCTTTTCTGTAACCACAGTCTTACCAAAAATAAATTAAGATTATGAAGAGACTACAGATTCAGCAGTCACAAACACCAAACTACCTGATAATTCCACTGCTTATAGGACTTAGATATTGTAATACAAAATGAGTTTCATTGTTTTACCTGTCAGCATTATAATATGATAATTTATCAGATGTTTTTAAAATTTTGTTTATTTGACTTTCTGTAAGGTTCAACCTACTACGTGATTTAGGAGCTTTTAAAAACATGAAATTTTGTTTACTGCTGAAACTCTGGGTTTGTATGTTGATATTCAAATATTTGAAATCTGGACTGTGTGCTTTTTGGCTCAAATAGTTTTTTGCTGAAGAGTTGTGATATTTTTGCAAACAAAAAGGTACCTATATAAGATTAAGTTCTAAAGAATTACTAAATCTAAACTAATTATCACATTAATTGTCTATTTCAAAAAAAACTCTTTTTTGTTAAAAGAAAATTACTGTCGTTAGAAAATAAAAAACAGTCATCCTCCTTAGTAATCATCATATTGAATATTTATCAGGTTTTAGTGTTAGTTCTTTCTCTGAACATTTAATGTTGTCTGTTTCTGAGAGAAAATAATGAACTGCGGTTTATCATCCCTTCACATTCCACAATAGGGGTTCCATTTCATTTTTAACATATTTCTTAAATGTCAAGTACTGTAATCTTGAAATGTAACCTACCCTTTTAACATAAAGGGTCTCTCCAATTTTTAATCAACACAAATAAATTCTCTGAAAAATCCTGTTAGGAATTATGGAGTGTAATTTCCATGGACTGCAATTATCGGGCACATGAGTTCTGCACATGAAGGACTTTCAGAAATAGCCCTCAAAGAAAAGAATTTCAACACTGAGTTGCGCTACTCAGAAGAGCCCCTTCTGACCAAGCAAAATTGCAATTCTTTTTCTTGTAAGGCTTAACAATAGTATTATGATCCAAGAGCTGATCATTCAAGTACAGACAATTTAAACAGAGAGCTTTAAAGTGAAAAGGCTATGGAAGAATAAGGACTGTAAAGTGAAGGTGAAACAGCTAAGTACAGAACTCGGTATTTCGAGAACCAGCAATAGAGTATCCTACTTTCCTTCTGGCCCTGGTCCACTTCAGAATACTAGTGAACAAGCAGTATTGCCATGACATAGCCCTTTGTTTTATTCTCTTGGAGTGAGCCAGAGGGGTGTACGTGGGAGGTGAGGGGGGAGAAGTGCATCCGTGTCAGAAAAAAAA
The DNA here is from genome assembly GCF_964195595.1 of Calonectris borealis. Classification (NCBI taxonomy): domain Eukaryota; kingdom Metazoa; phylum Chordata; class Aves; order Procellariiformes; family Procellariidae; genus Calonectris; species Calonectris borealis. Next base: position 140,149,278 of record NC_134312.1, on the reverse strand, counting down.
ATTTACACTATTTTTGTCAGTCTCAACAGAAGAAAGCAAAATAGAAAAAGAATGGTCCACGAGTATTCAAATGAAAGCTAAGGCTGGACAGAAAGACTGTGCATGAGCCCAACTATCCACCCAAAGAGCTGGGTAAAGAAATGACATCACTGGGGCACCCATGATTAGCTATATTTTTCCAGTTGTGAATAAAGGGATTTAAGCAAACAGAACTTTATGGGGAGTCAGAGAAAATAAATGGCAGTTTCAGAGAAACACAAATTAACAAGTGCTTGGATTACCTTCCCCAAGATACCAGTTGGGAGTCCAATAGTCTTCCCAACACTATCATCAGCTAGCTCCTTACTGCCCCTCTTACTTCACTGTGATTGCCATGGTGTCTCGATTCAAATCCCTGTCATTATGATGCCCTGCTCTGCTCACCTTCTCCAGTCACTCCTTACAGATTTTCAGGGAAGAATTAGTGGTAAACAAGATCCCTCCCTTAAACCTTTGTAGTACTAAGGAAACAACTGCTGGCCAGTCTCCCTCCTTGCTCCCTCCTCATATGCCTTCTGCAACATTCCCACCTCCAGTTGCTGCTTGGGCAGCCTAGCCAAGGGCACCAATAGAGCACATCAACAGAGCATACCAAGCATGAGTAGGAATGCTGTTTTACATCAGCATGATGTAAGAAGACCATAACAGCATACGAAAAAAGTGACCTGGACTGTGTTCTGGTTTTGGCTGGGATAGAGTTGATTTTCTTCCTAGTAGATGCTACAGTGCTGTGTTTTGGATTTAGGATGAGAAGAATGTTGATAACACACTGATGTTTTAGTTGTTGCTGAGCAGTGCTTATACACAGTCACGGACTTTTCAGCTTCCCATGTTCTACAGACTAAGACGGATGGAGATGCACAAGAAGCTGCGAGGGGACACAGCCAGGACAGCTGACCCAAACTGACCAAAGGGATATTCCGTACCATATGACGTCATGCACAGTATATAAACTGGGGAAAACCTGGCTGGGGCACTGCTGCTCGGGACCTGGCTGGGCATCGGTCAGCGGATAGTGAGCAATTGCATTGTGCATCACTTATTTTTTTATATACTTTATTATTTTATATACTTTATTATTTTATATACTTTATTATTTTATATACTTTATTATTTTATATACTTTTTTTTTTCCCCTTCCTTTTCTGTCCTATTAAACTGTCCTTATCTCAACCCACAAATCTTAATTGTTTTTCCCGATTCTCTCCCCCATCCCACTGAGGGGGGAGTGAGCGAACGGCTGTATGGTGTTTAGCTGCCTGCTGGTTTATACCACAACAACGATTACAAAGAAGACCTGTAAACTGAACCCTGCAAAACCAACCAGTTACCACTTTCTCGTACAACTTGTCAGCAGAGGGGTTTTATCGAGACAACCTTCCACAAAATCTTTGCCCACCTGCAGCTTTCCAATAGCCTCAACTTTTCTTTACGAAGCAAGAAGTGTGAGTAGTGAGCTCCCCAGATATAAAATGATTTAACAGTTCTCTAATTATCAGCTTTCTTCTAATCCCGTATGACTAGAAAGAATGTAGCATTGTCCCAGTATCATTTATTTTAGTGACACTCTGTGAGTGTACAGCAGTAAGAAATCTTCTTTGTTAAAGAAAGCATTTTTCAGCATTTAGATATTAATATTCATGATATATAATCTACCATAGTCCTCTACACTCACCACTTGCCACCTTAAATTCTGTACCACAGGTTGCTCTGTGTGTGTGTGATTTTTAATACAAGTATTATGCATAATTAGAACTGATAAATAAGAATTGGCAATTAGAGGAACCTTAAGCAATTTTTCACCCTATCTGAACAAAATGACTAAACTGCAAGTGACAAGCTTGTAAATTAAAAATCTGAAAATATAAAAACTTTATTACAAGTGTGTCATTTGTGAGTCATTTAAGTGGCATATAATTAGATATGCAGTCACTTTATTATGGTTTATTTGTTCCCGGCTCATAAAGACTTTTTATCATGAAAAACTCCCTGACTGTGACATTTACTGTAGAGTGGCCATGAAAGGAAGTGTTGAAACTTTGCCACTAAAGACTTGTAAAACTACTTGAGAGAAATTACATAAACAAACTACCCTAGAAGATGCTTGCAGGAGTTACATCTGGAAGTGGTACAAACAATTAATTTCTGAAAACAAGCTTTCTGTCATTGGAAAGGAAGTCTTGCTTTCATTCTTTCTGGTTTAGTTCATTACACAAATCATTTAACTTTTGCTTGGAAATGAAAGAGAACTAGGCTTAGCCAGTGCACTAGTGAATAATACTTAGACACAATAAAAATAATAAATGTAATACAATACAATACTAATTGTATTTGGTATTTGGCAAGGCATTGGTGGCGAGGGGGCTGCAGGGATGGCCCCTGGGAGAAAAGACCAGGAGCTGCCCCCGTGTTGGACACAATCATTTCCAGCCAGCTGCAAAATGGACTAGCCACTGGCCAAAGCTGGGCCCATCAGTGATGCTGGTGGCACCTCTGTGATAAGATATTTAAGAAAGGGTCAAAACCACTGCATAGCAGCTGTGAGGGAGAAGAGTGAGAAAATGTGAGAGAAACAACCCTGCAGAAACCCAGGTCCGTGAAGAAGGAGGGGGAGAAGGTTCTCCAGGCACTGGAGCAGAGATTTCACTGCAGCCTAGGGAGAAGACCATGGTGAAATAGGTCATCCCCCTGCAGCTCATGGAGGACCACAATGAAGCAGACATTCACACTGCAGCCCATGGAGGACACATACCAGAGCAGGTGGATGTGTCTGGAAGGAAGCTGCAGCCCGTGGAGAGGAGCCCACACTGGAGCAGGTTCCTGGCAGGACCTGCGGCCCATGGGAGATGACCTATGCTGGAGCAGTCTATTCCTGAAGAACTGTACCCTGTGGGACGGACCCCATGCTGGAGCAGGGGAAAAGCGTGAGAAGGAAGAAGAGGCAGTGGCAAAGTGTTATGAACTGACCGCAACCCCCATTCCCCATCCCCCATGTACTGCTTTGGGGGTAAGAGGTAGAAGAGTTGGGAATGAAGGAGTGAAGTTGAGCCTGGGAAGGTGGGGGGAAACTGTTTTTAGCTTTGTTTTGTTTCTCATTACCCTACTCTATTTTTAATTGTCAGTAAAATAAATTAGTCTTTCCCAAGTCAAGTGTTTTTCCCATGATGGTAATTGATGAGTAATCTCCCTGTCCTTATCTCAAACCAGAAGATTTTTCATCATATCTTCCCTCCCTGTCCTGCTGAGGAGGAAAATTGAGACAGTGGCTTGGTGGGCACCTGGCAGCCAGCCAACATTACAGCAATGTAAAGTTTAGGCATATTAATCTCTAGCTTGAGACTTGGGGATGAACTCACTAACTTCTTCTGATGTTTTTCAGTTCCGTATGATTCAATACAAAGAATGAAACTGGCACTGCCTAAGATGAACTGGGTTGCTCTTTAGATCAGCAGCCAGCAGAAACTCAGGCAGAATTGTAGGTGTAGAAAATATGTAGATTCTAGTTTTATCTGTTCTTTCCAACTTCCCTCCTTTCCTCCTCTTCTGTCCTCTCTGATACCTTCCTCCATACTTTCCTCTCCGTCCCTATCTCCAGGATAGAGGCACTCCTGCATCCCATCTCTGTCCCTGCCACCTCCCTTGTGCCTCCAGGTGCAGAAGGAGTTCTTGGATGTTCAGGCACAAGAAGAAGGAAAAGGCAGTAGGACAAATGAAAGCTCCATGAAGGCCAAGTTCAAGATGAGCCTTGCTAAATGAGTCTTCTTGAGCTTCCCTCCAAACCTGTTTGTGATGAACAAATGAAGAAACCCTGCAGATGTCACAGTAGGTTCACCATACTTTGCAGATATACTGAACTAGAACCACAAGATAATGAAAAGTTGTTGTTAAAGACACTCATATAAAACAGCATAACATCATAGAAAATGCCATCTCAGCTTAGATCAATAGTGTCTCTCACACACAGATCTGCCAACGGTCTGTCTGTCCTGGTTTCGGCTGGGATAGAGTTAAATTTCTTCCTAGCGCTGTGTTTTGGATTTAGTATGAGAAAACACTGACGTTTTCAGTTGTTGCTAAGTACCCTGCTAGTCAAGGACAGCTTATATGCTCTACCAAACGCACAAGAGGCTGGGAGGGAGCATAGCCGGGACAGCTGGCCCAGCTGGCCAACGGCGTATTCCATACCATGCTCAGTATATGAACGGTAGGTGTGTTCCGGGAAGGAAGTAGTAATTGTTGGTTTTTGGTCAGCGCGGGTGGTGAGCAATTGCATTGTGCATCACTCATTTTGTATATTCTATCATTATTATTATTTTTTTCCCTTTTCTGTTCTATTAAACTGTCTTTATCTCAACCCACAAGTTTTTCTCACTCTTACCCTTCCAATTCTCTCCCTATCCCACTGCGGGGTGGGGGGGGTGGGGGGAAAGGCGAGCAGTCGCGTGGTGTTTGGCTGCCTGCCGGGTTAAACCATGACACTGTCCCAAAACTTTTCTTGAGAAAATTATGTGCCCTTTAATGCTTCAGTGTGAAATACCATGCCCAATTTTTTGTTTCTATCTAACCAGTGCAACAGACTTTCTCTGAATGATGAAGAAATAAATTTAATTTGCATTTAAAATTCTTCTCAAAGCAACTATGGATTTAAACATATACAAATTTTCTACACAAACCAGTCCTAGATTTCACAGTCTTGTTTCACAGGAAAATGCTTACCAACTTCTGGTTGTCTTATCCCCCTTTGCAATCTTCTTGCAGCTCTGGGACCGCACTATGATCCCGCCAAGCTCTGCTTCCAGCATTGGCTACTGACACTGTTCTGAACAATTGTACATTATAGCAGTCCTTGGTGTGCTGTAAGTTAAACCATTTTCCAGAATTGCAAACACAGTTTCCACATTGAATAGAACATAATGTGAATGGTCATCTTTGATTACTTCAGTCTGTTCCAACTCCTCTGTGCTTATGGATGTATAGTGAACCATAAGTCATCATTCTCTTCCAGTAAATTCATAATACACGGTCCACACTCCTCACAAGTGTATGCGTATATCATAACAGTCCTGATGAACCTTAATAGCTATAATTTCACCATTTAGTAGAGGAAACAGCTGCAAAGCACTAAGTAGTGACTTGACGTAAGTTGTCAATAACATCTGCAATGCCATCAATCTGAGCAGTTAAATTAGGAATGCTTTCCTCACAGTCTTGCCATACCTGTGATGATTAGGTTACAACGGCTCTCAGAAATGTAAAATGAAAGCAAAGCACACTGTAATATAAGACGTACATGACACAGAAAATAGTGAAGGATCGTGTCAGCTACTGACAGAATTCAATTCATTCAGAAACATCGTGTTTCTTTTAATCTTTTAAAAAATATAGTTGCTGTGCTAATGGGCATGTGAGTCATGCTATGAACTCAAGGAAATAATGGGGGGAAAAAGTGACATGTACCCTGATTCCTGCCAGTGAAGAAATAAGAACTTTAGGTTATAAAAATTGTTATGATACCTCTCATTGCAGCTTTGGCCTTGGATGATCAAAATCATTAGGACTGTTCTTCCATAAATCACACACATGAAAAAAGCTAACCCTTCCACTTAATTTCACTACATGTATGTCTCTCCTGATGTCTCTAATTTTTCTTTGCATTATTGCAACGTCAGCTGCATCTTTTCTATCTTAGCTTTAGTGATTTGCCATTTCATAGGTAATATGCTTTCAGCTTTCTCCAGTAGTTTGTTGGTGTTTTTTGTTGTTTTTTTTTTAAATAATCATATGCTTCGGAACAGCAGAATAGCTTGCATGCATTTTTTTAAAGTATACTGCAGCATTATCTTCTATGGTTCTACAATATTTTGCTTCCCTACACACTATATAACTGCGATGTTCTATTGCTATTTACAATTTATTTCAAATTAGTAACAGTTGTTATATTAAAGTATATGTTTGATTTCTTTTATGTGCCCAGCAAGAAAAGTAAAATTGGATTGAAATCTGATCCCAGATTCTTCATATTACCTCCAATTTGAATCACTGTTTGGTTTTTTTTATATTCTTCAGCTACTTTTTAGTCTCACTGATGACTTTAGTTAATTTTCAAAGTGAGATCTTAAATATGGTATATTAACAGTACCACCAAAGTTTTAGAGTGCTGAAAACAAATGGAGGAGGTTTTTATTTAGGTGCATAATAACATTTAAAAAAAAATGAAATGAGGAGCAGAGAGTTCAGAACTGGGAATTTATGTGATTGACTCACAGCCCAGAATCCTTTCTCTGTGACTTGAATTATTCCTTCTAGAATCATAGAATCATAGAATAGTTTGGGTTGGAAGGGACCTTTAAAGGTCATCTAGTCCAACTCCCCTGCCGTGGGCAGGGACATCCTTAACTAGATCAGGTTGCTCAGAGCCCCATCCAACCTGACCTTGAATGTTTCCAGGGATGGGGCATCTACCTCCTCTCTGGGCAACCTGTTCCAGTGTTTCACCACCCTCATTGAAAAAAATTTCTTCCTTATATCTAGTCTAAATCTAGCCTCTTTTAGTTTAAAACCATTACCCCTTGTCCTGTTGCAACAGGCCCTGCAAAAATGTTTGCCGTCATCTTTCTTATAAGCCCCCTTTAAGGACTGATAGGCTGCAATAAGGTCTCCCTGAAGGCTTCTCTTCTCCACGCTGAATAACCCCAACTCTCTCAGCCTTTTTCATAGGAGAGGCATTCCATGCCCCTGAACATTTTTGTGGCCCTCCTCTGGACCCGCTCCAACAGGTCCATGTTTTTCTTGTGCTGAGGGCTCCAGAGCTGGACGCAGTACTCCAGGTGGGGTCTCACCAGAGCAGAGTAGAGGGGCAGAATAACCTCCCTCGACCTACTGGCCATTTTTCTTTTGATGCAGCCCAGAATATGGTTGACCTTCTATGGTTGGCTGTGAGCGCACATTGTCGGCTCATGTCCACCTTTTCATCCACCTGTACCCCCAAGTCCTTCTCGGCAGGGCTGCTCTCAATTCCTTCATCTCCCAACCTGTATTGATAGCGGGGGTTGCCCTGACCCAAGTGCAGGACCTTGCACTTGGCCTTGTTGAACCTCATGAGGTTCACATGGTTTCACTTCTTGAGCTTGTCCACATCCCTCTGGATAGCATCGCATCCCTGAGGTGTGTTGACGGCACCACTCAGCTTGGTGTCATCTGCAAACTTGCTGAGCGTGCACTCGATCCCACTGTCTATGTCATTGATAAAGATATTAAACCGTACCGGTCCCAACACGGACCCCTGCGGGACACCACTCGTCACTGATCTCCATCTGGACATTGAGCTGTTGACCACTACCTTCTGGATGCGACCATCAAACCAATTCCTCACCCACCAGACAGTCCACCCATCAAATCCATACCTGTACAGTTTAGAGAGAAGGAAATGCAAAACAGGTCACTTTTACCTTTCCTTTTAGTACTATGCTGGTGGTTTGCTTTATGCTAATATATAAGAAATCACTTTACAAGCGTGAGATTTGGAATCAGTTCACTCCTCGGCTTTGTGGGTTTTGAACTGACTTCTTCCATCTCCCAGAAGAGCTCCTGTTCAACAAGCTATGGGTACATATGCCCCTCTTGTTCTGCAAGGAAAGAGAAGAAGAGTTAATTTAAGGTCAATTATTACAGTGAATCCTACATTCTGCTTCTGGTACCCTTTGTGCATTTTATTCAGATGATTTCACGTAGAATACAGAAGAAAGACCTGGTCATACAGAAGAGCAAAAAAAGTATTAAAAAAAGGAAGAAAAAACCTACAGAAAGTCTGGCAGTTAGATGACTGTCCCAGCCAGACCCAAATTCTGAGAGTGCCTACTTCCGAGAGCAAAAGCTGTAACCAATTCTTTCCTCCAGCTGGGAGTCCAGACAAAGAGGATTGTAGCCGTTGTGTTCTGTTAAGCCCTATTCTACAAGCCGGTGTTACGTATCCTTATCAAGAGTAGAGGAGAAAATGAAGGGTGCCACAGTCCTTCCAGCCAGAGGTAGTTCTGGGCTTGTGCCTGTATGATTTGCAGGCACCTAGGAGCTGACCATGCAGACTTAGCATGTACAGACAGCTGAGAATTTACATAAGGGATTGGGAGGACGGAACCCCACAGCTTGGGGTGTGAAATCTGTTTCCACTGAAATCCCCAGCAATTTTTCATGGATCTTAATGGAACTTGTTCAGGAACCTCTGGAGCCAAACAGTCAAACATGGTAAACATTGTCTAAGAAAAAGAAAATTAAAAAAAGTAGTTCTGAATTTTAGTAAGGTTCTTTTTTTTCCTTTTTTTTTAACTGAACTGCCATCAACAAAGCAAATCTGTTTTCCCCATGATTAAAGATTAGCACAAAGATACTTTTTTTCTGTCCTCTGGAGCCTTCAAGAATCAGGTAAGTTTAAGTCTTCTAACTGGTTAACTCTATTTCCTCTAAGTTTCTTTCTCCTCTGTTGTGAAACTTGCTGTACAAACGCTTTCCCATAAGCTGTAACTGATGTGTCAGCAAAAAAAAAAAAGTTTGATTTGATACCGTCCCTTAGGGTTCTAGGTTTGCATATCCACATTGTGTCTTTACCAGTAATGAAGCTCACAGCGGTTGTTGGGTGTACAACATTGATTCATAGATAGCTAAATGCTGGGGGACCTTGCATCCCCACTGCAAGTGGAACAGCTTAGGTGATGCCATGATGTGCAACTTCAGGCTAGCTGCAAGGCAAATTCACATCAAAAAGAGCGCCTCTTCTACACTAAAATCCACTTACAGTCCACTACTCAGACAGAATAGTAGTCTTTCATCCGTATTTTCTAATCTCCCTATGTACATACAGTGGAAAACCGTGCAACACTGGGGTAATTAGGAAAATAAAGTATCCTGTGCTTTACTCTGTGACCTGTGACAACGACAGAACAATGTTACCAAGCATAAAACCCCCCTGATATTCTTCATGCAAAAGCTCTTTATACAGTCTCTCCATGTACACATGGAGTCTCCAAAGCCTGTGTAACCTTCCTTCCAAAGAAAGAGTCCTTGCAGAGACCAGCTCAGTCAATGACGCTGTGATACAATTTCAGTGCATATGCATTCATGCGTTGTTTCATCCAAATTATTTTTATTACCTTGTTCTGTCTTTTCCTGGTGCATCTACACCTATCTACACCTTCTCTTCTGTGAAGAGAATACATGGGTAATTTCTATATAAACATTGTACATGTCTTCCAGCAGTTCCTTTCCCTCTCTCTCAAACATCTTTACTTCTCATTTTATTCAAGACAAGGTATATTATTCAACCTATGGTTGTTTCAGAATGGTATAATGAGAGAGTATATGCACTTCTTATTTGGATTATTACAAACAAACAAACCAACCTGGGCTATATTCTGCTGTCATTTATATTTTTTAAGCCACACCCAATAAATGAAGAAGCAGATAAAAAAAGATGTTGCATTATGTATATTTCTCCTGCACAGTCCTCCTCATCAGTGGTGCCAGGAAGATATTTTATATAAGCAAAGGTAGTATTTGATTGTTTGGTGTAGGTCTTTTAATGCCTACAAGATTATTTTGTATTTAAATAAAATATCCATAGCAATACCATATAGCTGAGTTTAGAGTAATTGTGATTCGTTTTGTTTCCTTTGAGAGTGTAGTTATATCATCTAGTCACAGCAGACATAAACTCTACAGACACCATTAGCTTTAAAGTTATGACTCTTGTTGTCTGTCATTCAAACATAAAAAACGTTATATTAGAAAACCAGAGCACAAGTGAAGCATTTCTTGTATCTCAGAATGAAGTAAAAGCTTCTAACTTTTCTAAGCCTACATAAAATGCTTTGCACTTCAGATGAAAATCTCTACTGACTTCCCCAAGTATCCATTAGCCTTCAATCAATTACTAATAAAGACATATGGCTTCCAGCTTCCTAGGCAAAAGTCTAATATCAGATTTTTGGAAAAAAAAATACAAAATTATTAAAGTTATTAGAAGGAGTTAGACGCAGTTGAATGTATCAGTTATAACTGCCTGCTCACATTATCTTTATGACGATGATTTTCCCTTGCATAGATAATAATTAAAGAGACACAAATCCATTATCTGATATATGCAATGGATCAACCCCTATACAGTTTGCGGGGTGACTGTACCAAGCTTTTTCATTAACCATTTTAACCTTCATTTTGCAAAGAAAAATACTAGCTTTATGCCTATTGAAAAATAAATCACTTCCAACAAATGACAGAATCTCAGAGATGGTATCCTAAGCATTTGCATGTAAAGAAAACATTTCAAAGATATAATGATTTCTTATTTTTTATGAACTCCATATATAGTTACACTGTGATGCACACAGTCACACTTGGTTTCTCCTCTTCTTCACATTCCATCTTCAATTTCTTTAGCAATGACAGCAATCAACTGACAGCATCAAACTTTTTTTCATTAAAACTAAGCAGTTTTTTAACCCTTTTATTTTCAATTTTTCAGATGAATTAAGAATCTGTTTGTCATTTTTTTTAATCTATATTACAAGTAGATGGAATATCCAAATTATCTTGCTTAGTTCAAATGTTGGTTAACATATTTGTCTTTCTATTCTAGATAAAACCCTTGTAAATAACTTTAAAAATGTATGTTATTAAATCAGTTTGGTGTTTCTAGTTACCACACAGTTTACTGTGTTTCAATGTTATATTCAGTTCACCTGTGCTTAATTTGTTTTGTAATTCTATTCAGGAAAGTAGTACTTAATACTTTAAAAATATACTGTGTTAAACATACTGTAGATGATTTTTTGCTTGTTTCACAGACTGTAACGTAGTACAGCATATGGAAATGAATATTGTCATTTATATTTTTGGTCTTGAACTATCAATTGTTCTTGCATCCCTACTGAAACTTATGGGTCACTAATAACAACCAAAAAGATTTTTTCCTTCTTTAATAAATACTAGTTATTAATAACTAATATAATTAGCAAATAATAATAGCTATTAAAGAGAAAAATGAAGACTGTTTTGGTTGTTATTATTGTTATTTCATCGATGAATGAAATCTTTCGGATGACTTTTCAGTGACATATTTTATAATCTTTTCAGTAAAATATATTGGAAAAAACTTCAAAAATCCTAGGAAAAAGCCTCTTAGTGCAAATTATTTTGCAGTTTTATTTTGAAAAATAATTGTGCTCATATCTAGAAAAATATCTTTGCTATGTTATAAACTTATTCTAAAAGTCTAGGCCAATCGCTACAGAAAATTTATAATCTCCAGAGAACAATTAAGTTAACCTGCTGTTAAGGGCAAAAATCAGCTACATAAACATAGACAGCTAGTGATATTTTCAATGTTGTGTGGTATCCAGTTGTCCATTCCAGAAAAGTATGTATCCCCAGGAAGTTCCGTGTCATCTGACAGCCACCTAAAATAGCTCAGATTCCTTCACAGAATCACAGAATGGTTGAAGCTGAAAGGGACCTCCAGAGCTCATCTGGTCCAACTCCCCTGCTCAGTCAGGACTAGATTGAGCCCATTGCCCAGGACCATGTCCAGATGGATTTTGAATATCTCCAAGGATGGAGACTCCACCACTTTTCAGGGAAACCTGTGCCAGTCCTCAGTCACTCTCACAGTAAAAACATGTTTCCTTGGGCTCAGACAGAACCTCCTGTGTTTGTTTGTGGCCATTGCCTCTGGTCCTGTCACTGGGCACCACTGAAAAAAGCCTGGCTCTGTCTTCTTTGAACCCTCCCTTCAGATATTTGCATACATTGATGAGATCCCCCTGAGCCTTCTTTTCTCCAGGCTGAGTAGTCCCAGCTCTCTCAGCCTTTCCTCATAGGAGACATGCTCCAGTCCCTTAAACAATTTAGTGACCCTTTGCTGGAGTCCTTCCTGTAGCTTCATATGTCTCTTGTACTGTGGAGCCCAGATCTAGACACAGTATTCCGGGTACTCAGTACTGGCCTCACCAGTGCTGAGTAGAGGGGAAGAATCACCTCCCTTGTTCTGCTGGCAACACGTCTCCTAATGCAGCCAAGGATACCATTGGCCTTTGTCACTGGCTCACATTCCACTTGGTGTCCACAAGGACCCCCAGCTACTTTTCGGCAAAGCTGCTTTCCAGCTGGTTGTCCCCCAGCTTGTTCTGGTACCTAGAGTTGTTCCTTCCCAGGTGAAGGACCCTACACTTCTCCTTGTTGAAGTCCATGAGGTTCCTGTCAGTCCCTTTCTCCAGCCTGTTAAGTTGCTTCTGGATGGTTGTACAACACTTTGGCATATCAGCCACTCCTCCCAGTTTGGTGTCATCTGCAGACTTGCTGAGGGTACAACTCTGCCCCATCATTCAGATCATTAATGAACAGTATTGGACCCAGTATTGACCCCTGGGGTACAATGCTAGTTCAGCTACCAACAAGACTTTGCACCACTGATCACCACTCTCTGGGCCCAGCCATTCAGCCACTTTTCAGTCCACCTCACTGTCTGCTCATTCAGCCCATATGTCATCAGCTTCTCCATAAGGAATTTATGGGAGACAGTGTTGAAAGTCTTACTGAAGTCTAGGTAGACAATATCCACTATTCTCCCCTCATCTATCAAGACAGACATTTCACTGTAGATGCTGCTCAGGCATGGCTTCCCCTTTGTTAATCCATGCTAGCTATTCCTTACCGCTTTCAGGTCCTTCATTTGCCTGGAAATGGTTTGCAAGACTAGTTGTTCCACCACCTTCACAGGAGGCAAACTAAACACAAACTTCTAGGATAAGAGTACTAGCTAAAGAAAAGCATAATTGTAGCACTTGCACTAGCTTGCATTTCTGAGAAAAAGTTCCACTGACTTAATTGGACCTATCGTAATTTTTACCAGCTGAAGGAAGTTTCTGAGATTACTGCTGAGTGAACCCATTAGTCCTCCTTCTGCCTCAATTGCCCATCTATTAAAACACACTAATATTTCACATTCTCACAAAGATAAACATATTTTCAGATGTTCTGATAATGAAGCCTCTGTCAGATACTTATAAAAGTAAAGTGAAGGGTAATATCAAATACTCTCAGAGGACCCCCAAAAAGGACTGTCATGGTTTAACCTGGCAGGCAGCCAAATACCACGCAGCCGCTCACTCACTCCCCCTGCCCTCCACAGTGGGACGGGGAGAGAATTGGAAGGGTAAGAGTGAGAAAAACTCGTGGGCTGAGATAAAGACAGTTTAATAGAACAGAAAAGGGAAAATAATAATAATAATGATAGAATATACAAAATGAGTGATGCACAATGCAATTGCTCACCACCCGCGCTGACCGATAACCAAGTAGCGATCGGTACTTCCTGGATCACGCCTACCCTTCATATACTGAGCATGACGTCACATGGTATGGAATACCCCATTAGCCAGCTGGGCTGGCTGTCCTGATTATGTTCCCTCCCATCTTGTGTACCTAGCTCAGTCAGTAGGCACGGGAGCTGTCCTTGGACTAGGAGGGCACTTAGCAACAACTGAAAACATCAGTGTGTTATCAACATTCTCCTCATACTAAATCCAAAACACAGCACTAGGAAGAAATAACCCTATCCCAGCCAAAACCAGGACACTCACAAAGATAATCATATTTTCAGATATTCTGATAATGAAGCCTCTGTCAGATACTTATAAAAGTAGAGTGAAGGGTAATATCAAATACCATAAAAACCAAACCAAAATAAATTACTGAAATTCAATTCCTACTAGACTGTTGATTTTATTGATATCCAGAGAAATACATACCAAGATATTCATGCTCTTACATTACAAATCTTGTTTCACAAAGTATTCTAGAACTTTCTAATAAAAAACTCCTTAAAATTTTAATGAAATATTTATATACTTTTAAACTTACAAGATTTCACTTAAATTCTCATTTTATTTTTCCTCCTTGTGATTTTTAGTAATATTTAAGAAGATATTTTGGCTATACAAAAATGAATGATAATAAAAAAACTCATATTGCAGGATCACATCATGATGCTAAGCAAAACATGAAGGAAACTCATTTTACGATTACTTGTTTATAAAAATTTTTTTTTTTTTTCACAGATTTCTGTAGATTTACACAATTTTTTTCACCTTGGAATGTTTCTCAGCTCAAACTGAAATGACACACAAAGTAAAGCTATTATTTTTGCCTAAGTTAGTTATACAAAGATTTATGATAACCTCCTACACATCTGAGGCTTGTGAATACATTTCTTACTGCTATAGCACTACTACACTAGAAATTAATGAGATTGCCTCCTGCACAGAGTCCACTTAAGCACTGACTAGATTCTACTAAAAATATAACTGGAAAAAAGCAAGGCCTGTATATGGCAAGAGGTACCTTTCTTTTAATCTTAAGGTTGTTAGAATTCAAGAAGGAGCTACTGCCACATCCTTTGTTTAAGAACTCATTGTCCATAATTTAGAGAACTCCAAGTATTTCTCCTAAACCCAGCATTTTTTCCTAATTAATGATGTATAGTCAAAAAACTGTGAAATAAATCTTTCCTGGTGCAATTTGCAAGTTCAGAAAATATCCGGATCTCAAGGAAGTTGCATTACCTTGATCTAGCTTCAGCTTCTGATAAAGAACAACCTGCCAGATGATTACATTTTGCTCTACAGTATTTCTTCATTTAGATGGCAGTTTCATCTGCAAAATGCTATATACTTTTTTTTTTTTTTTGTAAAGTTAGAAGAAACCAGTTTAGAGAGAGAAAAAAAATCCAAGGCCAATATGCATCTTTTGCTGGAAAAAGGCACTTCAGCATTTAAGAAAGAGTTTCACAAGTGGGATGGGTCACTTAGGGGTGCATTCCAGCTTGCCCTCATCTATCATTCTGGCTTTCTTTTTAGTACAAAAATCGATCTTAGATCATGCCTACCCAGTAGAGATTGTAGATTTCAAGGACATAAAACAAGCAGACAAATATCATTCAGCAAATAACTCCACTGGAGGTCAACAGAAAAGCCATTGCATGGCCAGAGGGGTCCACAGACATTAACTGCAGCATCAGCAAATAGAATTTTAGAACTAGGTTATATCAGGTCATTATCATTTGATTTCATGTCAATTCAGCTATACTACAATCCCATGTTTTGGAAAAACAAGCTATTTCTTCTTTCTCCAGCAATTTGCAATTGTTCTTAAATACACACCACTGAGTACTTTTTCCATCTTCTTCTCTATTTACTAACTAGATTTGGATCCTGGTATTCTGCACGTTTGCAGCAGCTAATATCTTGGGACTAAATTTGTTTCATACTTTTAAATTCACTGCAGTGGAAAAATACTGTAGATATATTTGTAATAATTTCACAAACATTACAGCCATTTCATCTCTTTCATGGTTTTGTGCTGTATGTGCCAGTAAAGCTGATACTGTAATTTAACCTCCTACACTATACATTTCTAATGCTCAGTGATCCATAGTAGTGAAACTATCAGACCAGGAGAAATAAAACAACCTGTCTCATGCAGCTCACCAATATGTGCAACCATTAACAATATGCCTATCCTGACCACCTTCTTAGAAGATAGTGGAAACATTAGGTGGTTCTTACTGCATTAAAATCACTCCCTGGGGTGAGGAAGAGACTTTAACAATAGTCTCAGTATTAAGAAGGTGAAATCAACCTTCAAGCTTCAGAAGTACTTTCAGGCTTTCAAGGGAAAAAGTTAGTAAACAAAATTCTGCAGCTGATATTGTGAGTGCTATTACACTTATCAATAAATCAAAGCTTTGGGAAAAGTCCATCTGGACAAACAGAAGTACATATTAAAAAAAAAGAGGTGATGTTCCACAAGTTTTGATTATGGACATAGAATGAACTTTTACCAATCTATTTTAGAATAAATAGACACACTACATCTGGTGTATGGCAATCTATCAGGGGATTATCAAAATCAGATTTTTTGCAACATATTCTGTGATACTTCGGTCCATTTCTTTCCCAGTTCTTTGACATGTTCTTTATAAATTTTCCTCTATCTCTTTCTGTATTACCTGGGCAATCTCCCATAATTCCTCACAGCCTTTTCAAAGTAAGTTTCTAAGGAACCATATTTAACAATGAAACCAAGTAACTTCTTACACTCCCCTTTCTCGAAACAGTATGTTTTCTCTATTTTTGTGAAGGCTACAGTAAGTTTTTCCACCAGGAAGCATGTCCATGTAAGTTCCTTGTGCTGAACTAAGAAAAAATTCCTTGTTAGCTTTGAGGGGTGCAAAAATAATTGAAACACAATAGAAGAATTTCAAGAAATAATTCATTAGCTCATTTGGTTCACCCTGGGTAGCTGTGTTCCCTGATGTCTAGAATACTCTAAACCTTTATGAAATTTTGTATAAAACACATGTAACTTTTTTTTCCTACTACTTCCTTTCCCAGAGTGCAAGTAATTTTTTGTTAAGATTTTGTGGAGATTTATCCTTGTTTTAAGTTTTCTTCATTTAATTTCATTTCCTAAATTCAAGGTTTGTGAGTGGTACCTGTTTAGCTTATGGTGCTAGATTAGACCTTGCACATTGCACTTTGCAACAGAGGGAATCATGAAATGAAATAAAATTTCACAACATGTCCTCATTTTTTATACTTACCTGGTTTATACTAGGTATTTGGGTGTTGGAATCCTTTGGACTCACGTATGACCGGAGTCAAATAAGTCAAAGGCCATCAGTACTTTTGAGTTTGCAATTTTGCATTTGACAAAACTCTGGTGGAAATGTGGAGAGTACAGAATTAATTATGTATCTAGATACAGCATTATGTCTTTTTGACTGAGTGTAGAATTTGGCAATGATTATGTTCCCCAACTTTGAATCAAGTTCTTTATTTTTCCTATACAATTAACATATTAATACAGAATAGTTAAACCCATGAGGGTATTTAAATAATCTGTAAAGGCTTGTCCTGGTTTCGGCTGGGATAGAGTTAATTTTTCTCCTAATAGCTGGTATAGTACTGTGTTTTGAATTTACAATGAGAATAATGTGATAACACACTGATGTTTTAGTTGTTGCTAAGCAGTGCTTATACTAAGTCAAGGACTTTTCAGCTTCGCATGTTCTCTGCCAGTGAGGAGGTGCACAAGAAGCTGGGAGGAAACATAGCCAGGACAGCTAACCCAACTGGCCAACGGGGTATTCCATACCATATGACGTCATGCTCAGTATATACATTGGGCAGAGTTGGTCGGAGGGGCAGGGATCGCTGCTCAGGAACTGGTTGAGTGTCAGTTGGTGGGTGGTGAGCAATTGCATCACTTGTTTTTCCTGGGTTTTGTTTCTCTCTCTCTGTTGTCTTCCTTTTCATTACAATTTATACTACTACTACTACTACTACTACTTCTTCTTCCCCCGCCCCCCAATTATTAAACTGTTTTTGTCTCAACCCATGAGTTTTCTTCCTTTGGCCCTTCCAATTCTCTCCCCCATCCCACCAGGGGGGAGGGTGAGCAAGTGGCTGTGTGGTGTTTAATTGCCGGCTGGGGTTCAACCACGACAAGGTTAAATAATACAGGAATTCTGTAGCTATCTCAAAATTAGCATTAACCAATTCTGGCCATAAGTATTTAAGACTGAAGTGAAAACGTTCTATAGTATGGAAAGGCATCCGCACATCCCTAACTCTGACCTGACACAACATTTTAAAAGAATCTGACTATCATTATTCATGTCTTAGTGTTATTAATAAAAATGTTACCAGAGTATGTGATTAAAGAATTAATAACTGTCTTTTAAATATACTGAAGGCTGATGGATTTTTTTCTCTTTCTCATCACCTGTTCATTATTTAGGGGAAAAAAAGAAATATATAATTTCCTTAAAAATATATGTAATAAATATATATATAAAATAAATATATGTTCCTGTTAAAAGAGAAATTGAACAATGATTGTTTAAAATATTTAACTGTATACAAGTGCATTTCCAAATCAATTAAAATATCTTCACTGAGATTCAGTAAGCAACTGTTCTGTCATTTAAACATTCATCTACCATAACAACTATGTCTATGTGATCAGTTCGTTACAAAAGATGTTATTATTATACACTATTATAAGACCATTTAAGTTTCCTACTTTTCTAAGCCGTTTGCCTGGCAATGGAATATCTTGAGGCTCTCTCTGCTTGCCGAGGCTCCTTCTCAGCTGGAAGTTTGGGCCTCATCTGAGCACTCCCTGCACCCCTCGCTGTGCCCAGGTTTCATGGCCATGGAAGGAAAAGTGTCTCATGTTGCTAAAAAATGCACAAGGGTAACAAAGTTTCAAAACAACATGGGGAAAAAAGTACCAAAGAAAAATTATGCTAACAATTACAAAAACTAGCAGAGTATTGTAATCCTTTCAGGGATATGTAAATTTTTATAGGGAATTTGGAATAAAAAAAGCTGTTCAGGTAAAGACAGAAAGCGGCAAGACTGAATATGTAGTTTCGATGGCCATGTAATGACCCATACTTTACTCTAAAAATGATCACTAAGGAAAGCATTAAATAGTACATTCATTTTAAACACCACAAGATTTTAGAAATCATTTGACAGTCTCAGATGTGGAACATTATTAAATACTACACTATGCCAGCAGAATAATCACTAATATTATGAAGGCTTTATCTGAAGATACAGGTTGTACAGTCAAAGTAAATTTACACTAAATGGCACTATGTTTTTAGGGGGATTTCAAGAAAAGGAGTTTGGTACACAGGTTCTGGTGATAATGGAAATATTTCACCACTAAAAAGCCCTGCTGTCTTCTGAGTGTGAAACATTTCCCTCTAAATAATTTTTTGATAATAAACAGCATGCTTTAAAGTTTGTTACTTGTACATATCTAAACTTACATATTCATATATATCTCCCTTACCCAAAATTAATGAAAATGTAGATACTTCAATATCCGAAACTTTTCATGTAACCAGAATAGGGAACTAAAAATGGCAAATACGTGAGTTAATACAGAGCTAGAGTTGTCATCTTAGCAATGATTAATTATTAGATTCTTCAAGTGGAAAAAGTTTTTTTAAGAGTGAGCTTGTAAATCTAAAAATTACCTTTCAATGGCAAGTAATTCTCCCAATTCCGGTAACATCTTTATTCCACTGATGTCAATGACAAAAAGCAATCACCCTTAACTTCTAAAATGAAGCTTCCAATTCTACTATATACAGTTGTCTTTTATTAGATTTATATGGGACAGTAGTGGTTAAGAAACTTTGCTTCACCTCTGGTATCTCTTACCTTTTTTTCTTTTTTTCCCAATTTAAAAAAGGTTTTATTTGCTTATAAAGCAAATATTCACTACAGAGTAGCTAGGTAAATGAAGCATTGTACATATTGCAGTTTGATATTACCTGAAAAAAAATGATAATTGACAGCTAATGTACTTTTTTTCTGTACAAAAAGCATTAACAGATGCAGTTATTATGTCTAGTGTTTTGGGCATCTGCATAGTATCTATTTGTGAAGCTAAACACAGAGCTTAAGAAGGTACAAAAAATAAGAAGAAAAAAAATAATTAAGAAGAATACACAAAATAATTAAGAAGAAACAAAAAATATAAGACAAACAAGGGCTAAGAAAGACTTGGGAAAAAAATACAGTACTGATCATTTATCAAACTATTTTTACGATAAAAAAGTGTTTAGTAAGCTCCATTTCCTGCCAAATTCTAATCCTTTCAATAAAATGTGCAATTTCTTTTTCTTAAAACTGAAACATGGACAAAAAGGCTATTTAATGACCACAAGTGAGGTAAGAGCTAAAGTGAATCAAATTGAAATGAAGGTTGTTTGTCCCACACTTCTGACAGACAACTTTTACAACTAGAAACTTTAAAAAGCCAATTAATTAGTGCTCTGTTGCAAACTCTCCTTTGCTTTGAAATGACATGCCAATGTTTCAGTTTTGACTGGAATACTCTTCCAGTTGTAAAGTCACCCAGATTTCCCCGCCTCCCCAGTCAGAATGCCACTGGCATTCACCAGGCAGGGAACAGAAAATCAGATTTTTTGTTCAAGATCATTCAGTTTGACTGTTTAAATGGAGACCAATGAAGTTGAGATACAAGCCTGTGTGCAGGAACCTCATATCATTCAGAGCTCAGAAATGATCTCGTCTCTCTGCAGTAATATTTACACAAGTGTGCTTAAGCTTAAATGCTTATGCCCTCCAGCCAGCCTTGTCAGAAACCTACAGGTTTTACAGGAAGCAAAACAAAGAAACCTGAATGCTACAGTACAAAATGTGTTTATTATAATTTTTCTTTGGCTATTTTGTAAGAACTCCATTGGGACAGCAACATTTTTATTTTCTCTGTGCTAGGGAAACAAAGAAGAGAGTAAAATATTGGCCTGATCACTTTCTCTGTGCAACCTATAATACTTGGACAGATTTCTTAAGTCATCCTATTCGGGCAATTATATATGTGGCTGCTTTCAGAGATACTGAATTAGTTTGGACATAGATGAATCTATTTCAGGAGTGGATTTTTTTGTTATTGTTCATGCATACGGAGGCTTATTCCTGGTACCACGTAAGTCAACAAGAATAATTAATTTCATTATTTCATCCTTTTCTGCCACAAACCCCATGAGGCACCTGCCCCGTGAAGGGGAGTTCTGCAGGGCTGTTCTGGGGCAGAGGAGTGCTGAGGAAGTGGGACTACACATCACATCAGGGAGTGCAGCTCTGAAAGGATTCACCTGTTTTCTCTGAAGCAGAGGACATGGCCATATGCAGTTTAATTCTGTTCTCATTTATACTTGTATAAATCCAAGGAAATAAGTGAAAATGGAATTCAAATTTTATATGGGATCCTTTCTGTAGTTACTATATGTATCACTCAAAACCATATGGGGATGTCCTCATTCTGAACACATTCAGTTAAAACAAGTTCTGAGATTTGAACCGTTTTATCATTGTAATAAAAGTAAAGAAAAGAAAAATAACTACTTCAGTAGAAGCTAAATAAAGCCTCTTTTCTTTTGCACCTCAGTGAGGTTTTCATTTTAAATCTTGGCCAAGGACTTACAGGAATAAGTCCATATATTAAAGGCTAACAATTAATGATATCTGAAGAATAATTATTGATCTTGGAGCTGAATTGTTCTTAAAGGAGCTGATCACCAAAGCAAATATTAAGGTAATCAGAAGATGTACAGAGAGTCAGATACTGCATTCATGATATTTTGTTTTAATATTGATGTCTTAGTAGCAATGTTTATTCTAAGCTTCAGCGAGTCCCTGGTTTTAACTCCAAACACTGCAGATGGGTTATATGCAATACATGCCATTTTGCACTTAATTTTCTTCCACTGACTTTAATTTGAAGTCTGAAGTTTGTTCTCTTACTTGGATTGCTGTGAAGAAGTTATAACTTTACCGAAGACCAAAGTCACACTTCAGAAAGAAAAGAAAATTAGACTTGTCCTTTGTTACAGCTGCAAAGCAGTAACACAAGGAAAAGAAACTAATACAAGGTTTGGTTTTGCTCTTCCCTGTAGTAACCCATAGTTTTCTTTTTTTCAAAGCAATTTCTTTGATGGAGTTCAACCATAAGTTCAGCTTCAAGCTGTGTATTCTAGTGCAATTCCAATACTGCTGGCACTTCTGGAAAGCAGCCCAGGTGGGTTTAAGCATTGTATACTGTAAAAAAGTAATTTGCCTTGCAGACTGTACAAGTTAAGATATTGCTGGCCTCCACACAAAAAAAAATTAATATTTATACAATAGAGTTTATTTATCTTTCCAAATTTTATTATACAGAGATACAGAACTACAAATTCTTCGCTAAGACAAAACTAACCTTCTGATACACGAGTAGAAGAATATTGTATTTGTAGGCATGTAAATTGCTCCCTTTCCACTGAAAGATTTGAAGTTCCTCTACATTTGAATGCAAATATTCTGTTATCTATCGTATAACTTTGAAACGTGTTTCCTTCACAAGCGCACTCTCTTGTGCCCACTGGTTCAGGGAGTCACACTATTCCCTGATTTCTATTAGAAATAATGCTTTCCAATTCAACAGCTATAAAATCGAGAAAAGCTATTATTGTCTGTTTACATTAGCTTGTCTTTTCTTTGAGGATTGTTTCACTACAAAACTGTATAACAGAGGCTTTAAAAAGGTAAAATGTTCTAGTCTAACACTTCAGATCCTGTAGCTTAATGAGGTAGTCAGATTATCATCTGATGATGATACAGCATCCTTAAATTTCGTTAGTAATCTGTGTGTGTTTTGCAATGACAACATTTAAACATATATTGCATTGTATTTCAAACTCAAAGCCTTTATGCGTATCAAGAAAATATGAAGACTCTAAAGAAAAGCACTCAATAGAAGGAGAAGGGGTAAATTTACCAGATTTTCTTTGGTGTTTGGTGGGACTCAGTAACGGAGCACATATCTTTCAATGTCAGAGCAATGCTCTGCAAACCCAAAGTGTGTGAACTGTGTAGATTTTCCACTCTTTTTCCACTTCTGTGAGTTGGAAGCAATCTCACAGCTGGTTTAGTTTATGAGAGTTAATAATGGCTGCTTAGGAAGAGGAATTCTGAGTAGGCTGCAGACTGCAGGAAAGAAGCCAATGCAATGAAAGGATTTGGGGTCTTTTAACACCAGGTTGTGAAACTAATCTACTTACTGTTCCTAGTACTCATAATCAATGCACTAGAAAAAAAGCAAACCAAACTTGAGGCGGAGGCAGGAAGCTGAAAAGAGGGATTGTGGATTGCAAATTGGTGGATGTAGGTTTGAATTAACTGTCGGCATACCTATGAATGGATGAGTGTTAGTAGAAGACAACATTCTGGAGAAATAAGAATAGAACTGTAATTCATTTTTTAAGAGGGAGTAAGGGAAAGCTATGCCTGACAGGTAAATGGGAGAGAGATGCCAGTGTTCAATTCCCTAAGTATAGATAACTAGTGCTAACTAGATTCCCTCGGATGTCTGAAAGTCTTCTGTATGAGCCTAGCAGATACGATGTGCAATCTATGGCGACTTTCTGAAACATTTTAGAGGCCAAGACCGCAAACCCTATGTTGCCTAAAGTGACATTAGATGTATATGTTTAGACAAATGAATCTCACCTAGCAAGTAAAATGCTATTTCTTTTCCATGCCCTACTTTAACATTTCCAAGCAAGGAGCCTGGCATAAAAAGCCAAAAAAAAAAAAAATCTAGTTTTTCCTGCCAGTCTCCTTATTAACCTTCCACACACTTACCTGTCAAGAAGCATGGAAAGATTGCCAACTTGTATGAAACAGTAAAATGATTACAGTAAAATTTTCTCTATGTTTATTTTGTGTTCCAGCAGCCCTTCCCTGACCTTAAAACTTTTGCTTATCTTTATCCCTTACCAAGGCAAAGATCCTGTACGATCTTATGACAAAAATAACAGTTGTGCATAACTGAAAATACTGAAAATACTGCAAACTGTGCATAGCTGAAAAACTGAAAACCAATTCAGAAAGGGCTGCCTGGTATTGCATGAAATATTGACTTGTTTTCATTTTTGCATTTGTTATTGTAGCAGTGCAAAGCATGTGTAGGAAAACATACAATGTGATTAAAACCAATAAATCTGTTACTGATACGGACATATGAGATGACTAGCAAGAATATACACAATGAAACAGAAGCATGTGATCATTTCTATCTGACAGGAAATAGGCTAAAATTTAAGATAACATGATATTAGCCATACTGGGGAATGCAAGCAGAAAGACAATGAGTCGATATAACACACTTAAAAAGGAGTTTGTGGGTAATCAGATACCACTATCTCTTGAATAGCACAAACCTTTTTATACTTAAAAAAGAGATAAGAAAGATGAGTGTTCATCTGAAATAAAAGGTATTTATAAATATTCACATTATAAATAAGCAAACCTCAGCCTGGTACGTTTTCTTACCTTATACTCACACCCTGTAGCTTTTTCAGTATATTCTGAAATGTTTTAACAGACATAGTATTAAAATGTACATATAAGAGTCTTGTTGACAAAATAAAAGATAATTCTTATGAATAAATGATATTTCTTATGAACTGAAAATACACCCTCTATTTCCTGTGCAGCTAGACTCTGCCCTTTCATACTAATTTTTTCTAAATTATTCATTTTCAAAAATATGTTACAAATCAATTTATCTGTACTTAATTCTTTTAACTGTAATACATTTTAGACGATATCCTGTTTAATGCTCTGCTGTACTCAGTGGGTTTAGGATTGAAAGTGTACATTAGTGATACTGATGAAGAAAAGATCAGCAGGTGAGCTCAGCTGTGATTGCCATACATGCATCAGTCAGTATTTATCAGACAATTCAGTCTCAGCAAATGAGCTGTTCTGTTGTGATTGCTCACACTTCTTGTGCTCTTTTTGTTCCTTTTGCTTAAGGAACTTAATGTGGAAGATGCTGTTGCTATTTAAAGAGGCTGTTCAGAAAGATCCATGCCAGTTTTTTTTATTATTATTGTCCTGGTTTTGGCTGGGATAGAGTTAAATTTCTTCCTAGTTCTGTGTTTTGGATTTAGTGCGAGAATAATGTTGATAACACACTGATGTTTTAGTTGTTGCTAAGTAGTGTTTAGGTAGTCAAGGACTTTTCAGCTTCCCATGCTCTGCCAGGTGCACAAGAAGCTGGGAGGGAGCATAGCCAGGACAGCTAACTGAACTGGCCAACAGGGTATTCCATACCGTATGACGTCATGCTCAGTACATAAATAGGAGGCGTGATCCAGGAAGTAGCTATCACTACTTGGTTATCAGTCAGCAGGTGTTGAGGAATTTCATTGTGCATCACTCACTTTGTATATTCTGCCATTATTGTTGTTGTTGTTATTATTATTATTATCCCTTCTTTTTCTGTTCTATTAAACTGTCTTTATCTCAATCCATGAATTTTACTTTTTTTTTCCTATTCTCTTCCCCAACCCACTCTGGGGGGGCAGAGTGAGCGAACAGCTCTGTGGAGTTTGGCTGCCTGCGGGGTTAAACCACAACAACTATAAAGAAGGAGGCGTATGTGTATGAAAAATGGATTGCCAGCAGTTAAAATAATTTTTGCACCCTGCAGTTGGCCTTTTAATCTGTTACAGTGCTCTCTCTACATGGCAGTTTACTTTTATAACTTCACCTCTGAGTACGGTCACAACAATTCGGTCAGTTTTGATGGAGTGAATAAAACCAATGCATGTTTCATGTGGCTGTCAATGGTAGTTTTGACTTTAGCACATGAGTTGTTGGTAATGAAACTAGACAAAGGACCTGTACGAGATCAACAACAGCCAAGCCTCGTGGAGTGACAACTCTTGCAAGAGTGGCATCAGAGATGTTGTGATGCTGGTCAGGCTGCATATGTTTGTCAGAAATTGTCATCTTACAATTTTCAGAATTATACTTTTTATTGCCTTTAACAGTAAGAATGGCAACAGCAAGAATATTGCAACCTTGAACAATATGGACATAAGCAATCATAAATTGGCCCATAAAGCATGACTCCCATCAACACAGACCACAAAGTAACTGAGAGTCGTTTCACCTCTGCAACCTTCCAGACTGATGAGACAAATGGAAGAAATATGTCATAAATGCTAGGCATTCACTGTAATCCTTTTATATTCAATGAGCAGAGCCATCACTGGCTATATTGACAAGTATAATCAAAACACAATGAAGAAAAGGAAATCCTTTTATCAAAAACAGGGTGGATAGTAACAAATGCTAGTAAGAGAATGCAACTGGTCGTTCATGAATTCATCTAGCTTTCTATTCCCTGGAGACAAAAATGTTTTACAATAAAAGAGTCACTGGAGTCTGGTCCAGGAAAGCTTGCCTATCCAGACTTCCAGCTGTGTTAATAGGTAAGTCAGTTTTCAGCGTAATTTAGTCAGAAACCAATCTTTTCCTGTTATAATCAGTGGCAAAAGTCTCATAATTATCCAAGTATGTGCGCCATTTTGGTTTTATCTTTTTTTTCTTTTGTATCTACTGTCCCACATTGAAAATCAGTATGTTTCATATAATAAAAAAGCACTGTAAATAGCAGATTTGACAGAGGATTGTCTGATGTCTGCAAGAAGAATATGAACAGAGCACATGCTCAGTAATACTGGACTTTCTAATTGCAAAATAGGGACAAAGAGAGGAGGTTCTGCTCGTCTTGAGAAACTTGATGATACAAGGAACACAACAACCAATTAATGAGCATGTTTATAGCTTATTAATAGTAGGTTCCAGAGAATAAGTTCTGGTTCTGGGACCAATACATGTAAGCACATTTGGCATATCTCCTGATAACCCTCTGTGCCTAAAGCCCTTTCTAGCATACATTATGCTTATAATTCATCTGCTTCTCACAAAAACAATGTTGCAAAGTAAAGTGGCAATGTATCAATTGGTAATGAATGCTAGTGCCCTCCTAGGGATGGCTTCTGCAGACTTATAGATGCCATAAACCCTCACTGCAGATAAACTCGCAATGACTGTTTTCCATAGTTGAAAGGTCTTCAAAGACCGATAGGCTGGGACCTTCTTTCCTCAAGAGACATCATCCTCTGTGAATATGTGTGACATCTTCAGTGTGGATAGCACAATGTAACCATCACAACCCTCATAATGCCACAAACACTTTTGACTGGGCCCTGAGCTCTCGCAGTATCAAAAGAAACTGTTCATCTGGTTTGCAGAGTACTGTGAGACTCTGAGGGGTAGTTTAATACTAGCATTTTGCATAGTCTGTGTAAAAATGGTAATGATCCATTTCACCTGATTTGGAGTCAGGACCATGCCTTCCTATATTGTTTTGGTCTGTTGGACAATGACAACAACACAGCCTGGTTCAAGCTACACACTTGTGGCCACTCACTCAGCTTCAGTATCAGCTCAGCCTCATAAACAAGGCTTATTCCTGCATGGCTAGAAAATTGGTTATTCTAGCCATTAGCTATCCAAGACAGATTTCACAGCCAGCAGTACATAGGCTTCCTATCGACACGGCAGAAAAAGACATTACTTTCATTTGTTTCAATGTCCTCTGCCATCCCCTGTGGAAATGTTATTTTCTTATAATTTATACAGGGGAAGCAGCTGGAAATTAAGTAAAAGAAAACTTTTTTATTTTTTCAATCAATCCTTTCCCTAACCACTCAAAAAATGTTATTTTCCTTTTCTCACAAACCCAAAACCTTCAAGAAAAAAGATATTCGTTCACATACTCTTTTGTCCTCACATGTTCTCTTCCATTTTAACTCAGTAAGTTTGCTCTGGCTCTAAGAAAGCTACCTACAGAGACCAAGGGATGGTCACATGCCAAAAGAAGCCCATATTAAACCCAACAGATAAACTCCTGTAAGAGCTAGCCAGTGGTTTTCTTCAAATCTTTTGCATGCTAATTCTCTCCTTCAGACCTTGGGCCTGAATGATTCTTAGCTTCTATGCTCCTTTTCTTCCCAGGGGCAGCCCACTTGCCCCACAAATATAGCATGTGTGGGACAAAATACTGAATAAGCCCCTTTGTTCCCACCAAGGAAAAAAAGCACATAACACCTGATGGTTAGAACATAGCAAAGCAAGAGATACAGACCAAGAAATAAAACCCACACAGGACAAAAAAATGTGTACAAACCAACCATATAACTGCAAATGAGCTAATACGGCTATTAAAAACCAAACAGGAAAAAACATGTGGCCATACTGGATTTCCCCCCACCCCTCCAAAAAGTGAGCTAATACTTGGTTAAAAATACACAAAACCCAGAACAACACATGGCAAATCACTTCAGAAACAGAGACAAATGTGAGGGGTGGGGGCAAAAGAAAACCAAGAATAATACATCAGTAATCATGTGGCCATGGTTTTGCTGGGTCCTGCAGACTCTGCTCTTCCTCTTTCCCTTCCTGCATTGCCATACCAGCTGGTCTTACTGACGTCCTCTCCAGTATACTGATATAATTTCGCCAGGAAGCAAGGGTATGTACCTTACTTTTGTGGTGTGTTTAAGAGAAAGAGGCTGGGAATCTCTCACCTCAAACACATGGTCATCCAGAAGTGGTTAATTACATTCATATTTGGTCTCAGTCAATAGCCAATGTTTAGCAACGTTTATCCAATTCAGAAGCTTGTCTGATGTATACATTTAATGGTCAGATGGACACAGTGTGTTGATCTGGAGGAGAACACATTCCAACCGAGGCACAGTGGCGACTCAGCAAAGGGAAGTGGAACATTTTTATCCCTCATTGATAGAGTTACTTACTATCTAGTTAAGTACAGATGACTCAAAGTCTGACAAAGAAACTTTGCATCTACCAGGAAGTAAAGCAGATTTTACTTTTAATTTAAAAGAACAGACAGACAGTCTCCTGAATAAAGAAAATGTTTTAGGGTTGAAAGACTGAATCTGTCTGAACCTACAGAAGTCTTCAGAGGGAAGGCTGGTCAACAGAGCCACCCAGATTGCAGGCAAGGAGAACCTGAGAACTGGAAGATGAAGCATGTGCTCAGAGGTCTGCTTCTGAAGGTGCTTTTTAATGGAGCATCTTCGAAGGACCTTCCCTCCGAAGGAGTTCTTTGACAGAGGAGTCCAAAACAGCTCTTTCTAATAATTGCAGCCTGATGCATAGCACACAAACCCCAAGACCTAGGCTGCCACCTGGTCTGAAATGAATACAAGTCAACTGAGCATGAATTACTTCTTTGATGTGTCCTCAGTTAACTTAATTTATGCATCTTTTTTTCTCTTATTTCTTCATCCAAATCCTTCATAGACATTTACATCTGTTTTGGATATTATGAGTAAAACATGGCTGGATCAGTGTTTTCTCCTGTGCAAATAGTTCTGGATGCAAATTCTGGCAACAAGAATTCATTTCTAATTACCTACCCACACTCAAAAGTGTCCTTTTAAAAATCAGTTTCCTACTGCAGCAGGCAAAACTTGAGAAGTCCACTTGGTCCTTTTCTATTCTTCAACGTGTTTTCCTTCAAGAATCAAGCAAAAGCAATATGGAAGCATAAAGTGGGAAAGGAACTTAAACTACATGTTGAAAAGGTGAAGTAAAGTCATGGGGACCTCATCCATAACACCTACTTGGATTAACAAAATTAATACAGACTAGTAACAGTAAGAGAGATCTAGTTCTTTTTGCTGCCCAATTCCAACCCTACACAGGAGCAGACCCAGCTGCCAAAAAGTCTTAAAACAGTCCTTAAAACCAGTATTTACACCTTGTGTTGTGATTGTGATTGTGAACACCTGCTTTAATATCCCCAGGTTTTTAAGTGCTGGCCTTAAAAGTACGTTTTACAAATGCCATGACAATAATTTTAGGAAAAAAATAGTTACCAAAAATGAATACATACATCAAAAATCTCATTAAATTCAGTTTTGTTTTATCTGCATTTTTTTTTCTTCACTGCTAAGAATCAAGAAATATGTGTATCTGAACAGAAATTTTCTCTTTCCTAATCAGTCTGATCCTCCCAACCGATACTCAGTATTAGCTTGCACTGCGCATTATATTAGTCCCACCGTTATCTCAGTTTGAGTGGTGACTATTAGTTGATAATTTAAAATGCTTTTTAAAGTGGATCATAGAGCCCTGTCATGCCTTCAGCTGGAGATATTTTGGTTTTATTCCAAGTAACCCTTTCTGGGTATTTAATAAAATACATTATTTTTTTATCCTTGTGGTCAGAGGTGATACAATGGAAACTGAATAGTCAAAATCAATTGTGCATGTATGGAGACATTTAAGTAAAGACCAAAGAGTTCTCAGCTTTGCATCTGAATTGCTTTCTCATGTCCCTGGGTTTAAATCACACTCTCAATGTATACACCTACAATACATTTTCAATTGTATTTGAGCACAGACACTGACCTACTCAACATCTTTAAGAGAGGGAGAGAGACAGACAGACGTCTTAACATAGTACGTCAGTTTATACAAAAAAAAGAGGTGACTTAGAAACATTTTCCTCTGGGTGAATTTGTTATTAGTGTACTTAAACATAAATATAATGTATTTTATCTTTTTACTAGACTGGTTGACAAGTTAAGGATTAAAGCTTTCTAAAAAATATATATCTATTTGTTAAAAACATGACAACATAAAAAAATAGTGTCCTGTTTATTCACATTTCAGATCAAAAGCTAAATGCTGCTCAAGACTTGTTAGGACTACTGGTAAAATATTTTTGCAAAGAATTAAAGTGAACAGGTAAAAGTTGTTTTTAATTATATATCACCACTAATTCTTTGTGTATAAAAAGGGATTGAACAGTCCAGTCATGTGCTCATGATTAAGTTATGTTTCAACAGGCCAGCACAGTATAGTCACAATCGCTTAGGACTACAATTTTTCAAATACAAACATAATTTATGCAGACAAAAAGCAGAACAGTGAATGCAAAAGAACCCCCACAAACAAAAACATGGTAAAGATGACAATGTGAGAAATTATGAATTATGGTAATTTTCAAATTGCACACAGAACCGTATTCTTTTTACTAAATTGATACCTGTAATTTTGCATGCAAGTGAATATTATAAATGAGAGGACTGTTGAACATGTTTTTGTGTAAAAATCTGAATATGAAGAGAGATTCTGCAGAAATACTATATGGCATAGGGGGACTGATGTGTTGTAGGCAGCAAATACGTTTTGGAAAACTTCAGTGTGTACCATTCAAAATATAGATGTCCCAGTTAAACATTATGCAGGGATCAGTTGTAAATGTATGTGCTAACATGGCAAAAACTGAGGATGGCCATTAACTCTTCAGTGTGATTTTTCAGTTCTCATTCTGGCACGTATATGGTCTCAATGCTGCTGACTGTGTGAACATGCTCTGGTAAACATCTGTGCATGTCAAACTAGCAGAGTACTCTCATGGCAGCTGACTAATACCTGGAAACCATTGTGCTAAGCAGAAATATTGGTTTTATTCTAATTTCTGTCTTATAATCTAGCAAATTTATTTCAAGTTTGGGACTTTTCTTAATGTTTGAGGATTTCCCCTGTATTCTCATTTCAGAAATGAGGGAAAAAAAAGGCATATTTTTAAGCAAGAGTTGCGCTGGCAGTTACTGTAGCATATATGTATTAAAAACTGAAATCTTGTTATTGGCAAAGAATAACATCTTTCAGTAGATCCTGACTAAACTAGGGAATCTAGGTCATCTAGCACCTCTGGGTGAAGCCAAGTTAGGCAAGAACATGGAAATACACAAACTTCAGTGAGACATGTTTTACCCTCCTGGTTCAGCACAAGAATGGCTTTCCACTGTGTATTTTCTGTTCTGCAAAGGATAAACAGCCCAAGACTTGCTGGTGAACATTTCTAAATGACAACACATTTCCTTGCTTTTATCTTCTGCTGAGAAGTGTATAAAGTTAGATTTTATTTTCTTTAATTTAACTTTTATTAAATAACAAATATACATATTTCCAAAATGTAGGCATTTCAATGTTATTTTTTAATAAATAACAAAAAAGTAAAGTATTGTTTCAATAATTTTCAGTGGTAACTGAGCCTACAGCTGTTAATATTAAATACAACCTCAAGAACTTGGATGAATTTGTAATGTAAGACTATAGCATTATTATATTATAGCATATTACTACTTATGATTCTCATAATTTTGTGAGTATGTTTTCTCTTCTGAATAGGAAGAAACCTTAAATTCGAAAACAATTGCAAGTATTGTCACAAGTATTCAGGTTCATTAAGATAGTAACAGAAATCAAAACTATCACTATATTAACAACTTAATTGCCTCAGGACCACTAGCTAAAATGAAACATAAAGTTCTCATCTTTGGTCTTTTCTACTAATTAGCTAATTACATATTCATTATTATCAGAATGATATTTATCTTCTCCTTGAAAAGAAATATCTCCTCAGTTGTTTTCACAGGAGATACGTAATGAGCTCCTCTATTATTTTTTTCAGTCAAGCTACCCATCCAAAGGCAAATATCCATCCCAGTGCTTGTTCGCTCCTGTTGTTCCCCTGTCTTTGGAAGGGAGGAAGAGTGCTTTTCTTCCTGTCTCTTTCTTTTATCTTGAAGTCGTGTTTCACAGTGATGCATTTTAGCTTTTATAGCTCAGACAGAAAGGAAGCTGAAATTGAAAGAGATTGATCCACTGGAAAAAAGACTACTGTTTATCAGATTTATGCCTCACTTACATTAGCTCTGATTTACCCTTTTTGCACTCTACAGTTTCACTGTAAAAACAAAAAACAACCTTGCTTCCCCCTGCAGATACCTCAGCACCTTCTTCCCCTTTCGGTTTCCATGTTTCCTCTGTGCCTCAAGCACAAATATTTGTAAACTTATCCCTGGCAGAGCTGCACAAATTGAAAGGCAGAGCGACATTCCGGCAATGGTCCTTCAGTGCAACAGGACCTATGTGCCACCCCTCCAGCAAAATTTTTAACCACCACATCTCTCCTTGGGAATAATTTTTCAAAAATGCCATTAGAAGTAACGGTTGTGATATATTTAATCTATAAACCAAGCAGAATAGACTATTTGATGGTCTTTTTTGCCTGGAGCAACATTATCCAATGTTAAACAGAGTCTCCAAAGCAAAATAATTAGTGAATCATCATCTAGCAGGGCCTTACTGCTGTGACCTGGAGGCATGAAGCAATTCAGTAAAATAGAAAGAAGCATTTCAATTCCTTTTCAAGTTCTACAAAAGAACTGTAAATGCTTGCTGAGATTCTGTATACATCTATACGACACTTGTCTCTCTGGAGATGCTGGTATGGTGTAAAAGCAACCTGAAAATATCCTTAGACATCTCCCTGTGCAATGACTCTTCAAAGACCGTGAGTATTTTAGAGGATAAAGTGATAGCAGGTTTGCCCAGACAAATTCAACTTCCAAACAGCTGGGACTGGGACAGTCAGGACTGGTGGTGCCCTCAGGGACACAACAGGTTTAATATTTCTATCAGCTGTACTATAAGAAGTATCTGAATAAAAAAAAGAAAGAAAAACAATTTCTTCCTTCTTATTTCCTGGGTATGATGTCATTTTGTGGAAGTAATTTTCTGTAAGTCAGTCTGTTGATTTAAGAGATATAAAATAATAATAATAGCTTTTTACTTCTGTATTGCTACAAAGGCCAAGTAGAAGGAAATTAGATGCTACTCTCTTTCTGTTTGATCAACAGTACAATTCAGTAAATTCTAATCTTCAAATCCTGTTATTTTTTTATCTTTGACTGAAAGGAATTTCTCTGAACTGTGGTCATTTGGCATTGAAGCAATAATCGAAGGAAAGAAATTGTGAACAGTATTTACACCTCATGTACAAGTATTTAGTACTGAGTGCTTATTAGTACTTAGTACTTCTGTACTCCTAAATGTACGAGGTGCAGAAAGGTGCTCTCTGTTTCCTTTTATTTCTTCATTCTCCTTAGCTGCAGAAGTGCTGGAATGCATCAGTACAAGAAAAGATAGCATAAAGTCTTGTGGTCTTGTGCCAGGCTCAGTATCCATGAACTAAAGTATCTGCTGCTTCTTGAATTTTATTGCTTTTTAAAGTAAAGCATAGCATCATAAAAGAAAAAAAAAGTAAAATTTAACAGACCATCCATAAATAAAAGTAGCTAGGAAGGAAATCATAGTGCACAACTTGAGTTGTTCTGAGAGATCTTTCTGCCTTTAATGGTCATTGGTCTATAACTATTATAATTTGTTCAGAATTAGTATTAAAAAGGAAACATGCCACTCCTTCCTTCTCCTTCAGAGATGAAACTATCCCTGTTTAGAGTTTTGTCATGAAGAAATAATGACGGGAAGAGCACCTTTAACCTTGAGAAAGGGCAAATCGTGCAGAGAATTGTGTGTTTCTTTCCAAGAATCAATATTCTTCCTATTTTTGCACCAACAACTAAATCTTGTTCTTGCCCATGCGGGTCTTGTTCTTGACATGCGGGCACCTGGGCACTGATGGTGCTCAGCTAAAGTAGTATATGACTGGTTTGAAGAGAAAAAAAGGGCACACTCCAAAAAGAGGTATCAAGTTGAAGGCAGCTTTCAGAACACAGGGCCAACTGAACAGGGAGAGGAGCAGGGCGTTATGGATGTGGTTGGACAGCTGGCTAAACACAAGATCTAGCTGTATGTTTGCTATCTCAACACTGAAAGTAGGCAGACAGGTCTCAATTTGTCTGTTCAACACATGCTTTTCCCAGTAGGAGAGCACATTGGCACAACTTCTTTGCATGCCACACTAGCTGTCTAAGGATTTCAAAAGTAGGAAGGAGAGGGCAATGACATCTTCTGAATTTCCAGTGTAGTCCAGGTCCTAGAAGCCCAGAAAGAGAGCCTGTTCTTCTGAGATGAGGAAGTTCTCCCAGACACCTGTGATTTTTGACAGGAAACGAAGTCCAGTTCTACTCCATTTTCCAAAAATGCTTCTGGGTACTTCTCCTCAGGAAACAATTCTGTCTGTGGGTGGAGGAGCAGCTCTGAGAAGGGGGATTGTAAAGATCTACGATTTCCAATGCAGGATCATAAGTTTCCATATTGGCCAGCTAGTTCTAGACATGTCATTCTCAGTGTGCTGCCTGTTGGGTCACTTAATTTCCCTCTTATATTGTAGAGAGAAATTAGGTATTTATTTCATGCAATGTTCTCCTTTGGCCAAATACCAAACCAATATTTAAATATAGTATCATGCTAGCAATAGCATAGCATAAATATC
This sequence comes from Calonectris borealis, assembly GCF_964195595.1. NCBI lineage: Eukaryota > Metazoa > Chordata > Aves > Procellariiformes > Procellariidae > Calonectris > Calonectris borealis. The sequence continues at coordinate 140,114,457 of NC_134312.1, read as the reverse complement.
ATATGTTACTTTCTTCTTCAAGTTACAATTCTTCTTATGGGACTGCTATTTAAACAGAGGCTGCATCTTCCACCTGATACAAAAAAGAAGTGTTGACTCTGTGCATGACGTGCATTTAAATTTAAGGAGTACAGATAAGCATTTTGTTCTGTAGTGTAACAAGAAAGGAATGTAAATCTTGATGTGATATCCCTGATAAACACGTTAGCAATTGTGGCAAAATAAATCTTGATAAAATGTACCTTTGGAGAAAATACTGAAATGAATGAATGAGGATAAGAATCAGTTCTTACATATAGTAAACGGATAGTAATGTACAAAATCTATAAACCCATTGCCAGATGCAATGTTTATCAGCCATCAAAACCAGACACACACAAAGATGTTTATTTAAAAAAAAAAACCAAAACCACAAAACAACAAAAAAATGCCCTAGCAAAGTTATTTACAGTTATCTAAAGAAAGTACAGCTATTCTGGAACACTTCTATAATACTGCCTTTAGAACACTGTTAAGTAATTCACAAGCATATTATTTGTCAAGTAACTTATTCAATGTACTTTTCAAATAGAATTTTCTTGGGACATTTTGCTTTCACCAATGCTTAGCACTGCTTATGAATTTTCTAATACCAAAACACACTTCTGAATTCAAAACCATTATTTATCACACAAGGTTCTTACCAGTTAGCTACTAGCATGAAGGTTCAGGAGCATTACTCTGCTCTGCTGAGACCCCACCTGGAGTACTGCGTCTACTCTGGAGCCCTCAGCACAAGAAAGACAGCGACCTGTTGGAGAAGGTCCAGAGGAGGGCCACAAAAATGATCAGAGGGCTGGAGGACCTCTCCTATGAAGAAAGGCTGAGAGAGTTGGGGTTATTCAGCCTGGAGAAGAGAAGGCTTCAGGGAGACCTTATTGCAGCCTATCAGTCCTTAAAGGGGGCTTATAAGAAAGATGACGGCAAACGTTTTTGCAGGGCCTGTTGCAACAGGACAAGGGGTAATGGTTTTAAACTAAAAGAAGGTAGATTTATACTAGATATAAGGAAGAAATTTTTTTCAATGAGGGTGGTGAAACACTGGAACAGGTTGCCCAGAGAGGTGGTAGATGCCCCATCCCTGGAAACATTCAAGGTCAGGTTGGATGGGGCTCTTAGCAACCTGATCTAGTTGAAGATGTCCCTGTCCACAGCAGGGGAGTTGGACTAGATGACCTTTAAAGGTCCCTTCCAACCCAAACCATTCTATGATTCTATGATTATAGGGAAAAAGGGTGAAAGGCAACTTATCTGTTTGGCACTCAATTCATGCAGTCATGGTTGCAGTCAAGGATGTCTTCATCCCACTGATGGCAGTGTAGACACCTCCAGGGACTATATACAGATAGTGCAGCCTCGGATGACTGCTATAGCAAAAGCTAGTAAATTTTGAGACAGACTCCTGAGTCTGTAGCTGCAACTATGACTAAAGTTTATCACATTCTTTAATGTTTTTTCGCTGACAGTATTTCCCAGCACACTGAAAAACAGCTGGGAATCACTGAGACGTAGCATGCTCCTTGTTCCTCACCTGTTTCCTTGACTCCTTTCCCAAAACATGGCATAAGTCAGGCTCTTTATCAAAATATTCCATCTAAGGTAATGCTGAAGGTGCTTCCTGGTCCTTGGGAGGGAAAAAAAAAACAACCCACAATAGTGCGGACTCAGGAATTTCTGGTTTGACTTATCTAAATGGAGAAGTTCTTTAAATATTAAGAACCACAACTGTTTTCCAAACTCATGTCTCACTGGTCAGATTTCTTCTGTCAAATATAAATCTTTCGTCTGTGCTCCCAGGAGTTCAAAGTCCTCGCATGCTGTGTGTTTGTGAATTGGTTGTTCCTGGTAGGGGAGAAATTCTTTTCTTCGGCAGGCAAGGGGAAATCTATTTGAACCCTATTGAAGTCAATGGGGCTACGGCAGTGAAATGAAAAACAAAGTCAGATCCATAAATTGTTGCTCTGTCAATTTATTACTTTTATATTTTTTGTTTGTTTGTTTCCTTGTGAATCTAATTATTTTATAACCTTTAAAAGAATAAGCCTCTTCAGAGCACATAAGATACCACTTTCTTGTCCTTGATGGGATTAATGTTCTATATTTGCAGAGAATTATACTGAATTACCTATCCTCCCCTGTAAAATAAAAAGGTATATTGGCCCCATTCTCTAAGATTTTGTTTTTCTTCCCATCTTTTTCTTTTTGTGTATAAATGCCAGAATATGGTTCAAAACGGAAGATGATTCATATCATTTGTGTACATCTGAGACGTTAATTCCTGCATGTATAAATGCAAGAGAAAATCAATCTTCCAGTTATATTGCAAATTATATATGCCTAGTGAAATCAAGGGCAAGAATAGGTTTGAAAAAGGCAAAATGAAGAAAGAATGAGACTATATTCAGGCAGGAGAAGAGGTAGGGCAGCAAAAGTCTTCTGACAGAAGTTAAGTGACTAGCAGAGTGTCTCTCTAAATGGTGATAGAGGAAAACATTTAATAATTCTAGTCTGTTCTGTGTTTTCCTACAAAACTATCGCTGAGAAGGGAACAACTGTTCCTGGAAGGTAAAGCTGAGCCCAGACAGTTCCTGTTACTCGAAAAGTAAAACTGGAAACTGCAAAAATAGCAGCCTATTGTATTTAGGAAATTTGTAGCAAAGAGAAGGTTCACTCTTTTCACGTAACAGATACCTTGGGATGTTTTTTGTGACCTGCACAGGAACAAGGAGAGTCTGGAAAATCTACTGCATTTCATAACTGTCTCTCTCTTAATAAGGAAAGAAGGTGCAAAAGAACAGAATACTTTTAATTTCCTTAGTTTTTTCCAATTTTAGACCAAACCTGGCATCATTCTTCAAGTATTTTTCATTTTTAACACAAAAATAATCTCAATTTTAATAATAAGAAAAGGAGACTAATTTGTTACAACTGTTCACATTTTTCCGTCTTTTATCATCAGAAATAATAATGTTGCTTCTCATATTCCTATACCATTGAAGACCCAGGTAGGTCTATAGCATCACTCTCCTTATAGAAGACCATGTCTTACTGTGCTCTAATCTAACCTACAACATGTTTCTGCATCCTATTAAAAGCTCTGATCTTATCTCACTGTAAAATTTGAATAACAAAACCAAAACAGACTGCTAGAAAAACCTATTCATCAATAATAGTAGCTACAACATATTTTACATGATATGGTTTAAATCTTCTTTTTCAAATTTGGAAGATTTTGCACCAGTCCAAGTAAACCCGGATTTCCAAACATTAAATAATATGACTATTAAAATTCTTTTTTTCTGGCCCATGTCTTACTCATCTTTCACATGTATAGTAAAATATTGGTACCCTTCTCCTCTCTACAGTATGGAAACATAGGTACCACTATAAATTAATCCTGACAAGAGGGAGAGATGAGCAAACACCTTGAAATTTACAAGTCCATGGATACATGTCTTGTTAAATCCTAATTTGAACCCCCCCCCAAAAAAAACCAAACAATAAAAAAACCTGTCCCGTGTATTTTTTTTTAATCTTGGAACTCCCATCTTTTTACTGAGCAAAAAACTTCAAAGGGGATTATTCACTTTAAAAGAATCTCTTTCTCTTAGCTGTGTAATAAGGGAGCCCTTATCCTTTCAACACAAAGGGCTCTCTTCTGCTCTCATTTTCACATTGACACGTCTGGATCTACCAGAACTGCCTACTGGTAAATCGACAGCATTCGTGCCATAAACTGACATTCTGACTATGTAGAAAATAATTGTTACGTACAGATTTCACTACATGTAAGTGTGAGAACGTGAGTTAGGAGGAAGAGCTATGGGTGTAGCAGGAAAAGATAAAACAGTTGATGTGAAGCTTCTCTTCTCTTATGATGTGCCATTTTCTGAATTGTTTTTTCCTGCTGTACAATATCACCTGCAAACACATATAATGTCTTTATCTTCCCTGGCCACAAGGTGTGTTTTTTTCTTTTTCACAACTGGTGAAGAAAACAATTGATTAACACATTTGGTTTAAAAGGTGCTAGTTCCTAATGATATTTTCAGCTAAGACAGAATTCAGTGCAATGTGTAATTCATACCACTTCCCAGAGCTTTCTTTGGGAGACAGATCTCCTTTTAAGGGACGCTTGTTTTTCTCCTCTGTTTTTCAGCATCATGATCACATCAGACACACACACAGAGGGAAAAAGGTTATTTTCAATGACCGTAAAGGAAAGATTAATAGGAAAACTACAAGAAGGATTGTATTATTAATTTAATATTTTTGATTTCCTAAACAAATTTGAATATACAACACAATACGGATAAATTCTTGACTTCATGGTTTCAGCTGCAAGGTCTGTTATTTTATTCAAAATGGAGGGAATGGACAGAGAAGAGAAAATTACATATGCAAGTTTTCTTTTCATAGGTAAAGATTAAGGAAACCTTTAATAACTTTGAGAAAAGACAAAGAGCTATTTCCTGTTAGATCTGTGAATTGTATCTGAGTTAGGAACAAATATTGTGTTTGCTAAAATATTTCTGGGGCTTCAAGATGTTTTCCTTCATTTTTTTGGTTTTATAATCCTGTGCTACTTTTCTTTTTACCCCTTATATTTTGGGTTCCAGCTATCAAATTCAGAATGTGGCTTTTAACACTGGCATATTTGATAATCACAAAACAAAGGCTAAAGGCATGGTGATAGAAAAGTGCTGAAACACCTCAAATTTGCTGAATTTACTTTAGTTCATGATCTAAGGAGGTCTATAGGATATAGCTGTTTCGCTCTTACTAATCTTGTACCAGCTCATTCTCAACAGCTACTCATCCAGCACATCTCACAGGAACTAAAAAGCTAATCCTTAATCCTTTAAAATTTAAAAAAAAAAAAAAAAAGAAGAGAGAGAAAGAATACCAAGCTTCAGAAGACTTAACACAACTTTCACTAGGATTAAGTTAAGGATTTTGTTAGGCTGATTTCAAAAAGATCTTTATAGCTTCCTAAATACTATAGATATAAAGATATAAAAACTGACTGGAAATTAATAATTAAATCCTACTCTTGCTGAAAGCAGAATAAAGATTGCTACTGACTAACTCAGGGAGAAATCTCAGTTTTCTCAATGTTTTCTGACAAAAAAAGTGTCCTTCTATACAGTGCAAACTTCTTTGTAGGTGAATTGAGGAAATTTGCATTCAGTATCTATCTAATAACGGAAAATAAAACATCCTGAGCCTCAGAGTAGGTAGGTGTTTCAGCTCAGGTTTTGTATATCTCTAAGAAATAAGAATAATAACTGTACTTTTCTTTTTCACTTGAAAAAAAGAAATCTGTTCAACAAACATGCTGCATAGTTGTACTTCTCATATGAAATTGAGATAAGGAGGAAACTAATTGTAGATCTGCATTTAAATTTGCACATTGTGTGACTGAGAATGACTGAAACATAACAATAAAGTGATATATTTTCTACATTCACTTACCTACTGAATTCAAGTGTTAAAATCTTTGTGGCATCTTTTGTGAGGCAAAGTGATAAAAACCTTTCAGTGACTGAGAAGGGAGTGCCTGGGGATTTAATTTAAGGATCACGTAAAGCTGGACCTAGTTTTTAAATAAAAACTTGACAGATATTTCATTGTTCTTGTTATTCAGTGGTGTTAGATTTTTTTGTAATGAAGGATTTAGCTCTGCTGGTTGGCACTGGCTGAGGACCACTTCAAACTAAAAACTGTGAAAAGATTGTGCAAAACAATTTATGAGATTTCTATTGGTACACTAAAATGGCAAGGACTGATGTATTCAGGTAATTTTGCTGTTCTTCCACCCAGTAGAAGTAAGGAAAGGTCTATCCCAGTAAAGTGTTTTGAAAAAGACCACTCAGTAGTCTTGTTTTGGAGCATAAGAGGCCTAACACAAAATCTGTCTGTCTGGTGGAAATTCTCGCTGAAGCCACTCAAAAGCCCACTGTCTTCTGTCCACTCTTTCTTTCTGTGCATGGGTTTTCCTCACAGTCTGGAGGCCTGGACAGGGGTTTCAGTGCCCCTGATATCCCAGCCTCTGCAACCAGCCCAGAAGCAGCAGGCAGAAACTGAGTCATTCATAGTCAGAACCGGAGACTGTGAAATAATTTTCTGTATACAACCTCTCCACATCCTTCTCATTGGAAAAGTGTTCATTTTTTCTTTTCGTTCTTTCCTTCTCTCTCCCTAACTCTTTCTCCCTCTGCAGCCTCTGATCTTCCATATTCATACACTTTAGCAAATACACAGTACTACTGCAATATGTTTGATATGACACAGTTTAGACAGTTGAGAATTTTCTGCTTTCAAGATTACAGTGCTATGGTTTCTAAAATACACAAAGCAGACAAACAGTGATTCTATATTGCTACTAATAAGTAGTAGTCTACTGCTTTTTGTTACCTCAGTGACAAACTTTTACAATAAAGATATTCAAATTCACTTTAAGTTGATTTCACAGATTGCTTTTATTTCACATTTAATTTTTTTCTAATATCTTTTTTTTTTTTTTTCTTCACAAATCTGACTTAGACCAGGCCATCAGCTCTCATGAACATGTTTCCATAACAACAGATAGCATAGGTAATACATGGAAGCAGGAAGGAGGGAGAGGGAGAAGTGAGGAGGGATTCGAGAAGATCTTTTTATTGTCAGGCATGATGTGTGTTTCCTTTTTGCATTTACTGAATGTTACCAAACTTCTAATGCTACATCTTTGTTCATTACCTACAGAATATTCAGTGGTGTAATATTAAGATTTTATGCCATAAGAGTTTGGGATAGTCACTTCAATCCTTAGTAAGAGCAATGCAACAAGCCATCCCCCAAGGAAATCAGATTAAAATTTCACGCTTCCCTGTCCCATTCTGCAGTAATATGTATAATGCAGAAAGGTTATTTTAGATGCAGATTGTTGTATATATTACAGGGTATTATCTTTTGTGTTGTGTATTTCTATCCACAATTTCAGTGTAAAATTAGGGAAGATAACATGGATTTGTAATATTTCTGGGTATTTTTTTTTAAAGAGATGTAGAAAATTATATTTGGTTTCAGTTTGCTTGGTGTGTGTCCCCCAAAATGAATTATTTCCAAAACATAGGGAGATTTGAAGACTAACGACATATTCAAGGAAAATTCCCAATTGAAACAACAGCTTTAAGACTGACTGCTTCACATTACATCTCTGTAACGTGACAGTATTTCATCAGTGATATAAATATATACAATAACTATATGTATATACTTAAGAATATAGGAAGCTTTTATTTGTAAGTGTTATTTTTACATGATTTGTTTAATCCATTCTATGCATTGTTTTTTCAGTACAAAAAAGTTTTGAGTTTAAAAAGGGAACATTTCTTCCTGAGGGTAAATCAACAAAGATTTGGTACAACAGTAAGAAACCAGACTTCTTGATTTAAATTAGATTTAAAAATACATTGTGGCTAGTCCTCACTTCTAAATAAACTATCATCTAACCCATGGGCAAGAGAGCTGAAGTCCTAACTTATCCAAATCCTTCCAAATTACAAGACTTTGATCTATTTGAAAAGATATTTCTTAACAATATTTCAGAAGAAATACAGATTTTACTTAAAGATCTTATGAATTTTGCTTTTCTCAGGATCTCATTATAAGTCTCCTTACTTGTACTGACCATATCTCCTAGTCAAAGCTGTAACATTTTTGTGTACAACCAGGGACAACTTACTATAAATTTTCCACCTTCATGAACACAGTTCTATCTGTCCTTCACACAATAAATAACAAGTGAAGAGTCCTTGGATAAAGGCATATTTTTAATTGTGATTTAAATGATTTCAAGGGAAAAAAAAGAAAGCAAATCAACAACACATCATTATTTTTATCCATGTTTCAAAAAAGTAGGGTTAGTAATTCCAGGTAGTTGAAATCAAATTCAATTAACTTAAAATGTTAAGTTAATTCCTAGTTATTAAAGTTGAATCTCTATTGACAGACTAAGAGCCCTTATGTGTGATACAAATCCCATGTACCTACTTTAGGGTCAGCTTCAGAAGAAGCAGATGGCATGAAAAACAAAGTTTGTGCAAGCAAAAATAAGTATTTATGAGGCTTTCAGAAATTTATCTTAAGAAAAATGGTATAAATTTTATAGCAACGAAATGAACCTAAATAGTGAGAGATCAAGTTAGGCTTTCTGCTTCCTCTGCTCAAAAAACTTTATGACTCTATGCATCATTGTTCTTTGTTGTTACAAGCAGTTGTATATAGCGTCATTGGCTTCACACACGACACAGCACAGGGAATATTAGCATTGGTGGGAAGGGAATACAAAAATATGTGTGGGATATGAAACAATCATTGTTGCAGACACATGAAAAGCATCCACATTGCTCTTAGACAGGAAAGATACAGTCATTATTGTAATCAAAGTGGGCGTTTTGAAAATTGATTTTTAAAGCTCCTTTCACATTTGTATATGAGGAGGAGTAAGTGCTCTAGGAATATTGAATACTAATATAATATTAATCTTATTTAATATTAAGATTAAATGGTGTTTGTAGTAGCTTGAAAATGATCATTCTTCAATTATTCTGTTGTAGCCATGGCATGGCACGGCACATTAGTAATCTCAGAAAAACAATTTTTTATTTTATTCTTTCTAGGTAAAAAACAAAACAACAATAAACAAACCTACACCAATGTGATCATCTAGTAATTAAATGATGACTGTATTCCCAAAGGTACACAATTCTTCTACATACAGGATTTCTGCCAAGAATGCCTTGGAAGTCTTACATAGCTTGATAGGTGTTGTTTGCCAAGCTGATGTGATTTTTCTCTCCCTGAACCTGTTTCATTAATTTGATGTGTGAGAAATAAATATTTGCTGTGCAATTAACTAGAGATTATTATGGTCTAATGGAACTTTCCCACACAAGCAGATGCTCGGCCCTTTAGATGTATAAAAACCACATCAGCACATGGTAAATAGAATGAAGCTGTGGAGAAAATGTTGTTAAAGACATTTAATTGTGAACAAAATTGATGTGCATGTAATAGTTTTGGACTTGCTTAATTGAAGTAGCAAAATAAAAATGACAGTTACCATGTGTGCAGATATGATATTTGCTAAAGCTGTAGAAATTATATTGAAGGTACACCAGTAAAAGTAAAAATCTTTTTTTAACAAAAAGACATGCCCTTGTTCTCAGGGTCTTATATATTTATCTTATATATACAATATTTTATAAAACTAACTATGTCACTGTATGTTCTGATAAAACAAGGAATGAAAAAAAGACATAGAAAATTATGGGCTGAAAATCATGGTACTTAATAGCCAAGACATTTTTTGTCTATGCTATAGCAAATAAATAGATACATTCACTGTATTATCTAGACTGCAAACCGCTGGAAAGGGAAAGTAAAGCTCTTGCTCCTATACACTTAGCCACTTCCTATCTGAGGTATTTGATCTAATAGTACTTTTGGTGTAGTACAAAGCTCATAGTTCAAAAGTTGTGATCTCTTCAACTAACATAAGTAAATAAGTAAGTAAGTAAATAAATTAGTTAGTTAGTTAGTAACTAATTAAGGGGAATCCCTGGATGGTAGCTGTTCCTAACACTGCATTTTGGAAACAGCACATTTATAACAAGACTAATGCAGTGCACTCAAAGTGAAAATGTATGAATAAAACTGAAAAACTACAGAAATCGAGAAAATATCAAGCAGATAAATTATAATTAATTCTACCTCTAATATACATGGAAATGCTCAGTCTACAGCAATGTGCTTTAGGCATTCAGTTAGGACTTACGGTCCACCTCTTTTAAATTCTCCATGCAGTGTTTTGTGTTTTATATTCATGCTTGCACAACTGGTACAAGAATTCATACAGTACAAGCTCTTCTCTCCATAGGAGCTATCAGAGGTAGTTATGCTCAGTGTTGATAACCAAGGAGGAACTGTACATCAAATTCAAGCGAAATAAAGCTAGAAAAAAGGTAGCATTGAATCTTCATAAATATTTCTCCTGCAATGGTATTGAACACTTAAAACATAAATGTAAATCTAAATATATACATCTAAATCCAAATCTATATCTATATACACAAATAGATATACATAATAAAAAGGATCAAAAGGAAAATATTTTGGAATACCTTATTTCTGAAACCTCTCCTAATGTCCCTATCTTTTTTTAATGCCAGCCACCAAAACAGAAAGTTCCTTGAAAGTCTCTAGACCAAGAGCAGATCTTCCTTACCAGAGAAAGAAAGTTCAAATATAGTGCAATGCAGTCAGAAACAAGATACAAACGTACCTACTCCATAATTCTTGAGAATTACTTTTGTATGGAGACTCACTTGTTAGTGCTGTGAGGCAAGTTAAATATGCCAAGTTATGTTAAAATATCAAATTGAGTAATGAAAGGCTTTGAACCTTGATCTTAAGGTTCAATTTGCTACACAATTTTAAAATATTGATTATACTACCAGTGTTCTTTAATATGACTATGAAATTAAATTAAAACTAAATGCATTAAGGTAACATTCTGGCTGCAAAGGTCAGCGTTCAAAAACAAAGAAAAAACAAAATTTAAGATAGTGCATTGTAAACTGGAGAAAGGAATAATATTTATTTTCATTCTCACTGCTCAATAAGCAAACTCCTTTCTCATTAATTCTGCAGTGATCATGTGTGCTGAAGGCCTAATGACTCAAAAAACACGTGTGCTAATTTAGCAAGATCTATGGGCTTCAGAAAGCTTAACCAAATTTTTCTGTTTTGTGAACAAATGCTAAATCAGAATAAGGCACAGATCTGTATGCTTGAAGGAATCTAGAAAGGCAGAGAATATCTATACTTTATGAAGTCTAGGTCTTTTAAATGATAGATTATATTTGTTCTGAAAAGTACCTAATGCATAAATGGCAAATATGAACACACTTAGAGAATAAAGCATAAAGACAGATGAAGAAAATTAATCAGGTGAATGGAGCAATAGCAGGAAAAGAGGTTCACTGAATGGCTTAGTTAACATTAGAAATTATGTTCAACGCAACAGCTTAGTTGTCACATGCCTTTTCTACAGTCCAAAACATTGCAAGCCACAGGCGATTCCTCGAGAAATCTCTCTTTAAAGTACAGTGTAGAACACATTAAAATGAAAAGCTTTTATCCAAAGGTAGTTCCCAAATACTTCCGATATGTAATCTCATAGCACAGGGAAGGAAATTTAAAGAGAAAATTATTAGGTCTGGATCTCAACATCAGAGGTGACATTATTTGTAAGGCAATTTACAGATGTTAGTTTTCCTCCCTCCATTTAAAAATTTTGGTAATATTGCAGCAAGACTTAGTTTCCAGTCCTAAGTGCTTATAATCCTTTGTCCTAGGTGCTTTTTCAGTGAGGCTCTGCTGCTTACATGCTCTGGTGTTTTAGGCAACATGCATACCTCAGTGTGAGTGTCCAGAGCTTCCTGGTGAGCAGCCCCAGAAGAGCATTTCATTTCCTGGCATTAATCTACTCTAGTCTCAGCCCTGAGCTGAGGTCAGCTGCAGGATCAAGGCTGGCTTTCAGCTATGCAGAAAGTGCTAAGGAGAAAGACTCCTGGTAGAGTTACTCTGTGAGAGGTGACAGAAGAGTGACATCCTTCCTCAAAACCAAATATTGCGGAAAGTGATCTTTCAGACCTAGGGGTGGGTAACAATAACCTTGCTGAGGTTTTATTGTCCCTGTGAGCGGCACATTCAATTTTGCCGATGTTTCTGAAACAAATCAGGATTATAGCACTAGACATGAGCACAGGGTAAGGTCCAGCAGTGAGCAGGAAAGCTGTTGACTCCTGGTCACATCTCGATGAAACACACAAAAACAGGCACACTGTTTCACCCTGACATTAAACCAGAGCAGTAACGTCTCTTTGTAGCTTCTCCACAATCAGAATCTCACCCTGAAGTGACTTGCAGAGCAAACAGCAATCTCACAGCAAAGCTACATTGCAAATGATGCAGCAGAGGTGCAAAGTTTTGCAGAGCTTAGAGAGCACCTGTGTCTGAAACAGTTCTTGCTGAAAAGGAGAAATGGGGGATTAATTTACTATAGTATTTGCCACAAAATATTACCGTTTATAATGATAGCTGAATGTCTTCACTGATAAAAGGGCTATTAGATAAAGTGGAGCGGATAATACATTGTTGTTAGGAAATATAACATCACCCCCCTAGTAATAGTATTCTGCCACATGACACAATGCAAGCTTTTGTGATATGCTCATTATGATGAAGTAGCCACAAAACCAATGTTCCGTCTTAGGAAAAGAGAAATCCTTCTCTGCAAGTGTTAAAGAGAGCCTGTCCTGACAACTGTAAAAACAATTAGCCTAGCTAAAGGATTAAAGGAAGGCCGCCTCATTTAGGGCCCCATGAATGTCATGTGGTTTCTTTGGTTAGCACTTTTTAGTTAGTTTCTTTTGAGGGTTTCACAAGACAGGTCTGTTTACTTTCTGTTTACATTTGTCGCCATTGGGAACTATGTACCTCTCATATCTCAACTGCGACTACTAATAAAACAACATAGCTGGGGGCAGGCTGCAAACTGAATAAGGCAGTAACAGGCTGTGTTACAAAACATTAAGACTGTTGCAGTGATGATCAAGAAGAAAAGAAATATTAAAATAAAAAGTAGTAAAAAAACCACTGACAATTGTTTATAACCAATGACAATAACATTACACCAAGACAGGTAATAGGCAGAGGGTAAAGGGATGAACTGAAATTATGGCCAGCTCAGATTTCTTCAAAAGGAAGAAATTTTTTACCATCTGCTGAGTAGCTCTGGCAAGTCACCCTCAGAAAACTGCATCCCTTGGCCAGTCTGGTGGCATCCTCCTTCCACTGCAAAGGAGAAGCTTGTCTTAAGACATATCAAATCTTGACCATTTAACCCTGCCTTTCTAGCTCTCAAAGTCAAATCACAGATCTCTAATGAAAAGTACAACTACATATCTAACAATATTTGAACACTTTTCCAATTTCATCACAGCAGAGAAAGATGGAAAACATAAACAGACATTTTAAAACATTAAGCTTCCCCTTAATACACTGCACAGGTATATGAGACAGACATATGAAATTGAACTTGCTACTTATTTCTTCTGCAGTGGGCCCTGGTAATTTGAAAATGTCCTGTCAATCCTCCATCATGCATAACTCGCTTTACACTCTCATCTCACTTTGCTTCTCCTTCTCCTTCTCCTTCTCCTTCTCCTTCTCCTTCTCCTTCTCCTTCTCCTTCTCCTTCTCCTTCTCCTTCTCCTTCTCCTTCTCCTTCTCCTTCTCCTTCTCCTTCTTCTCCTTCTCCTTCTTCTTCTCCTTTCCTAACTTTTTTCCTTCCCTTTCCCTCTCCCTCTCTGCCTCTGCCTCTGCCTCTGTCTTCTGTCCCTCTCCTTCTTCTCACTCTTTTCTCTCTTTCTTTACCTTTACCTCCACAGATGAACAGACTTTGGAAAGGCAAGATCACACAAAAAAAATAAAGCAGGAATTTATCATATAGAAATAATTTTTCGCACTTTGATTAAGCTTCCACTTTTTCAGTGTACATACATCTGCAATGACCTCTAAAATGAAAGAATCTCAGGGAACAAACCCCTTTTAACATTATGGGACAAACACAATCATGAAGCAGGAACTATGTTCCAGGTCATATTTGACATTCAGAAGTCACTAAATCCACACGGATTTACTATGCCTCTGAACTAAGTTTTTTACATGAAAATCATAGCGTCTTGGTGACAATCCAACATACCTCCCATCAGATAATACTGAGGCTCATACCATTTGACTAGAAATCATGAGTCTCATGTTGAGACCAGCTGAGATCTTTATCAATCTGCTGATGAAGATTTTTGGGCATACACTTAAAGCAAACAATTAGGAACAGTATCTGCTACTTGACTTTAAAATGCATAAACCACGCAGGAAGATAGTTGGGCTACTTACTTGCAATTTATCATCTTATATTTTCATTAAAAGACCCTTCCATACTGAACTAACAGCAACAACAAAACTTAAATAAGCTTTGTTGCATGTCAGCAAGTGTGCACTAAAGGAGACAGATGCTGTTCTGACCTTTACTTATTAGGATCTGACAGCTGGTTTAGATACCATCTGCCACCTTTTAGGGATGTCACCTGAAAGTGACGTTACTGATGCATCATCATGGTCAATTGCTGCCATTTATACAATACTTACGGTTCAGCAAATGGAGGCAGAACTTGAGTGAAAAAAGTATTCTGCTACTACACCTGCTGCAGAAAACTTGGATCCTAACCTGACTGGTTATATAAAGTAAAAAGTTCCTAAAATATTTCTCACGTGAGAAGAATATTTAATTCAAGTTTCAAAGACAAAAATGAAACTCTGTTTCATTTATCACCACAGTGACAAATTAAAGTACTATGGACTCACGACTGTCAACTGAAGACTTTTAAAAATTTCCTGTCACTCCTGTTATAAATAACTTACTAAAAGCAACGACCTTTTCCCTTATCTTTAGTGCTCTATCTTGCAGCATGGATATCTATTTTTTTACTGTTCCCTTTTTACTACTCTAGGAAAGAGTATATTTCTTAAATACAGTCCCTGCAGCACTCACGAATGCTCTTTCGGGAGCTTAAACATTACAGTTTAACTGTAATGTTAACAGTTTTAAACTTCCCAGTCTTATACTTGCTAATTTAACAGTCTCCTCCCATCCCACAAAAAAAGAAACTGAGAAACTGCCAGTTTTAAATAGATAACAGACTTAATGACAGTATCAGATCTGTTAGAACGCAGCCTTTTGGGAAAAGCCAGACTTAGCCTGTTTTCCCCTGACTACCTGTACAACTTTGTTCCAGTAGAGGCTACCCATGATCTTCAGATGCCATCATAACACTAAAAAGACAACACATCGAGAGAGATAAGAAGTTTTTTTCTCTTACATTGTATAAGTAAATAACAGGATGCAGTTGCTGGTCTGAAAACCTTAGAAATCTATAGAATGAAAATAACAAAAGAATTATTATTCCTCCAACTTTACAAAAAGTAAATTGAGACTCAAAAGTTTAAATGGTTTAGTAAATGTTATGTACCAATTTGTTCCTTAGTTACTTACTTCTGATGAAATGTCCCTATATGTCTTCCACAGATAATTATCCACATTTCTACAATATAAACATGATTAAAGCAACAAGAATAAAATTAGATGCTTTAGTAAGTATATGCCTGTAGATCCAGTTCAATATATGTGGTAAATAAAAGCAAATTAAGCAATGCAGTGTGCTTATCGTAATCTAAATACGGTATAGGTGACAGAACTGGATACATTTTAATAACAACATAATGTGTTATGCCTAAAAACATAAATTGAAATTACATGTCTCTAGTACTGGGTTTGTGTATATTTTCAAAAATCAGTATAATTAAATAGCTAATGATGTAGAAGACCAGAATAAGAGAACTAGGTGCAATTTCATTATTCTTCCCACATTCAACTGCTCAGACAGGATACAATTATCCTATACAAAGTACAAAATGGAATTGAAACAGAGGAAAAAGAAGAGGGAAACAGAAGTGAATGGTTGTCTACAATTATCTTTCCCAACTTCCTCAATCATCCCTCACATGATTACCTTACTTGCCATTGAATTGGTCAGCCGCCTTCCATTATTAAATGCTGTTGAAGAGAATGTCAATAATGCCCAAACTTCCTTTTCAAAAGCAGGGTTTGCAAACATCAGAAGAACCTGTGCCTTAGCTTCTGAAGCACAAAGGGAAAGGCTGATGCTTTCAGTGATTTCCTACTAGTGGAAAATGTATGTGTGGTCATCACAGATACAACAGGGAGATCCCACAACAGACATGTAAAATCGAAGCATTACTTTTTCCTTTCAGGATCACCCCTTTAGGACTACAATGTGGCCGGCCTCAAAGGCTCAGAAGTTGTATCAAATCTGACTCTCAAACTGTTTGCCTCCTCTACAACAAACCAATATCACATAACAGAGAATTGGGCCTTCAAATTTCTGGTGGGTGGAAATATTAGAGAACGTAAAGAAATAGGATGGTTTTCTTTTGTTTAGTTTCATTGTCATAACCACACAATACAGTCTGATAACCAGAGTAGGCACCTGCATGTATTCTAAAGATGCCCCTACTTCAAACAACAAATACTGTTGAGAATGGTTAATAGCGCTGTGAGTTTTATGGAGATAGAAAATGACTTTGTTTTGCCTTGCTTTCAGCATTATTTTTTTTTAAGCGTGGTTCCAAATTTAGCTTCAGCTAGCCAGAATAAGGAGTTGTGTACGGCCAGATCTTCAGTTACAGTAAAGCACTTTCAGGCTGAAACCCGGAGCCCCGCTCCCTCTGTTCTGCTGCAGACCTTCCAGTACCTGCCTGTTACAACATGTGGCTTGCAGCACCTTCCCTTTTGCTGGCTGAGTTACTGAATGAAAGTTGTGGTGGGTGCTTCTGCTGAACTCAGTCATATCGGTCTACATTGCTCTCGGATTGCACGGGGCCCTCCAGGGGATTCACTTACATAGAAAGAGACTTAGTTTGGAAAGACCATGTAGCGTTAGAAAGGGAATAGTCAAGCCACAATTCTTGGCTTTCAACAGTCATTCAGGACCTAAGCAAGCTCAGCAGGATTTTTATAAGCTCTCTGACTCATGTTCTTAAACTTAGCCTTTACTACACTTTAGATACTACATGATATTTGTGATATTGAGCCTAATTGCATATTAAACATTTACTCAGGCTGAAAACTTTTTACATAGGAAAATTCCAGAGATTGAAAAGAAACTGGGAGGAAGGAAGGAAAACTGTTGCCACAACGAAAACAGATAAAATGATTAAAAAAACCCAACACTTTACAAAAATGCAATAAGTCTGACAGGTCCCTGGATATTTTATGTTTGCAGAAGGAGTGAATTAAACGTTATATTAAAGGAAAAGATTACATGGGCCAATAAAAATATTTCCCTATGGATCTCATAGTATCACTTCTAATGGTACTGCTTTTTGGAGTATGCTTTATGTATTTATCTTTTTTAATTTCTGTTTTAAAATTAAAGGGAAAAAAACGCCAGTAGAGTAGCAGTAGAAAGCATTAGTTTTTCTGTGTTTTTTTTCTAACCTTTAAAAAAAAAACAAGCAAGCAAATTAAAAGGAAGAAGTTTTATCTCTCCAGTCACTATTGGTGGTTTAACACACACAGCATTTTCACTGTTTCAGTTTGACAGTGTAACATATAAAACATTTGCTGAGTAACGTAAGAACCAACTATTTTGCAGTTTAATCTCATATATGTATAAGAATCTGAATTACCACTCTTGCTAGCCCATCTGTTTCCCTGATTGCTGCTGGCCTCTCCACAGGGATAGAAAACAGTAATTTAGTTGCTTCATGATTAACACCTGTGATTTTTGCTGCCTGAGAACAAATATGCTTGGTTCGTGAAAAAACCATACTAGCTTTTAGATCCTTACTCTTAGAAGGTCATTTAATGCTGGACAAAGGCAGAAGATTGCTACCACTGGAAACTCTTGATAAATTTATTAAAAGAACAGACAAAGGCTGGCTGTGATAATATAAGCTTCCATATATCACCCTGCCAATATAACCTAATTGTGGCTTAAGTTTTTCTCCATCATTCAAGGTAAGGTTTTTTGTGTTTGGTTGTTTGGGTTTGTTTTTTTCTTTTCAGTTTATGGATCAATCGATTGTCTCAAGGGAATTAGTAAAAAATTACTGCCATGAGCTCCACATTCCAGATACTTGGACAGCACCCAAAGTTTTATACGGAGGGAAATACAGTGCCCTGAGGGCACTCATTAAAGTAGTATTTTAAAAACTCATTTCACATTTTTTAATAGTAGAATCTGGAACTCCAAATTCTCAAAAGTCAGCCATTTTCTTCTTCATTTCCTTATAATAAACAAAGTATATTTTCTTCATCAGATCAATAGTCCTGAAAGGAATAAAAACCTCTATGAATTACAATGAGCCTCAGGCAAAAAAGAAATGTGGATATTTATTCAAATGTTAGAATTACATTTTGGGATCTCCATCAAACAGAATACCATTTCTAACAATCTAGATTACTGGTTTTCAGATAAACCACAATATAGCATAAAAATAATATTAAATTCACAATTAATTTTTCATTATTCATTGCAAAACTATTGTTAGGAATTGGAGCCTTTGATCTCATACAGTAAACCGATCCTCATCAGGTAATTTCATTTGTGCAGCTGTGAAGAACATCAAAGAGTCTTACAGGAAACAGTCTGTCTGGAAGCTGTGGGTTGGGGACCACTAAATTAAAGATATGTAAATAATTTAGTGTTTTTACATTTAGCTTTAGGATGCTCTCTTCCTCTTTTTCATCTTCCATTTAACATTTTCTTCCTCTACCTCCTCTCTCTGAGTTTTCTATTTCCATGCATGAAATATAGTTTCTGTAGAGATAAAAGTTCATGGCTTGATATCCAAGTGGTAGAATGTCTAAATATTGTGATAACGTGAGTGGGATTTGAAGGGCATTAACACAGTGCTTTCTAAGTTGTAGTGATTGTCTTGTTCAATACTAGTCCTCCAACACTGACATAAGTGCTAGAGAAACTACCTATACTTCAAGGAATAGAGTCATATTTCAGACTTATATCCTGCACCTCAAGTTGTTTGTGAAGTTAACTGCAAAAGAAAAAAGTAAGTAAGATTTTTATTCATTGCTAGGTAATGAAATTAATACTTTCTTAAAAGGGGGAAATGATCAGATTCTGTCAAAGGAATCGCTCCAGAGAGTGAATATGTCTCAAGTTGAAATGAATGTATAGTGTAGAAAGACCTCATAGTTTTTTTACTCTTCTTGCCAAAAGATGAAGAGCACTTATATTAGGCTTAATAAGTGTATCGCTTACTTTTGATATGAGAAAGCACAAAGACCTGTTTACTTGGCAGTGAAGAGAGCTACTCTTGAAAAGGTTTCATCTTTTCTGTTGAGGTTTCAAAACGTAGTTCTGATAAAAAAATTCATTTGTATCTTATATAAGGATTGTCTTATCCCTGGCTTAGTCTTTTCTCTGGCCAGCAGGACTGTAAAGTGTAGGAGCATCTACTCCAGAGTTTTCACCCTGGTGGTAGCATTCAGGAGACTGAGAGACTCTTTCAATGGCTATCGCACTCTTAATCAATGAAAAGGTAACAGCTGGGCAGCTGAAGCTCAGTCCAAAGAAATTTACAATATAATTGGTAGGGTAGATGATTCAAAACATAAGGCAAAGTGACGATTTCTCTGGGAGTGCGTGGTTGCCAGTTTTTTACAGTCAAGCAGTGAGATTTCCAGGCACTGTAACACTAGTTTACATCACAGTTATATAATCATTGTGCAAACAAGATGTGCAAGAAGGTATTTTTCTTTTTCTTCTTTTTCTTTTTTTGTTTTGTTTTCCATGTGATAACGTCCTACCATCTGAATATGATAACTCCTATCTAAAGAGATATTCTCATTGATTTACTGGGACATTTGTGTTTACAGTTTTGAAACTATCTTACCGCAGAGCTCCCTAAACGTAGTTACACCTCAGGCCAGCTTAGAAACCAAAGCCAATATAAAAATCTGTGGCTTCTTTATTGAATTGATTTCTCAGTGGAAATATATAACATGATAATTTTGTGCTTTGCACTAGCTGCCTTCAGATCTCTGGGTGGATTTTAAAGGTTTGATATTGATCTATAAAGACCAAAATAGTTTGGTTTCTGCCTATTTGATAAACTGCTTTCCTTCTATGGTACAGCAGTAGACAGTGAAAAGCGCTGCAGTAAAATGTCCTCAGTTTAACAGGGTAAATAATATTTCCAGGTCAGAGGGCCACCTTCAATGTGGTATCCATCGTCAACGCAGAAGAGAGTAAAGGGAATGAGGATGGAGAAAGAAAGACAAAGGAAGCGTGTTTGGACTCCATAATAGCTTGATTTGTATTGCACTCTGGGGCTTTGTGAAATGCAAAATGTCACCCCAATAAGCTGAGGAAGGATGGCAGCTTTCCATTTCTTATAGAAGTGATGTACAACATCAGAAAAAAATATGTTCATTACAGCATTTTTGAGACAATTCAGAGCTGATCATGTACATTAAGAATCCTCTGAGCATGTGTGAGGGATTGGTGTGGGTTTATACGCGACGTCTCAGAGGGTCATATATGATTAGTGAAACTATGGAATTATCACTTTTAGGTATCTCCAGGATCAGAATGTTGAACCGCTATGTTGGTTTTGACAGAAATATTTTGATTGATGCAGCCTGTTAAAATTTAGTGCCACTATTCTGCTTGGGTTATTTGTTAAGGATTTAACTACTATTTTGGATCTCTCTGCACTGGATTCAAGAAAAGAACCCCCGGGAGGAGTAAGTCATCTCAATATACTGGTCAGGTGAAATGTCTCATAGACTCCACTGCATTTCCATTGACTATGGTGGCAGCTCAAACACTCCTTACACACAGAGACAGCAAAATGCAGGTGTTTTAGTCTCAAGCTTATACCACTCCTACTCAGAGAATATGGAAGAAGCCTCCAGAATGTGGAAGCATGCTTCATCACAGAGGAAAAAAACAGCTCTGCATGTAGATCTGTCCACGGAGAGCAATGAACTGCTAGCATATTCCAGATTCCTCTATGTGGAAAGTCTCAAATTCCTCATCTCCAAGTGTTCTGATTAAACCAGAAGCCAAGATGCCACCCAGTAATGTTCATTAACAGACAGTTTTCTTAATTGCATAACATTTATTTTTTAAATCCAATAAAGCAATTTTCCTCTAATCATCTTGTTTAAACAGTAATTAGTTTTTTATTTATTAACAACACACAATAATCCTGGGGTCTGAAATCAGCTGACTTCATAAACAATTTGCTCTAACTCCAATTTGCAAGCTGCAGATCTACTACTGACATGCACTGTTGCCATCTCCATCCCTACCTGCTTAATTGAAAGGAACACTGCATAAATTTGGTCTCCAGATTTCAAATGATTAATGGCATTTTTAATTCGTGGTGGTTAGTAAAGAAATGTATACACATGGTAAATGTTATAGTATTGATGGAATTTCCTCTCTTGGCTATAAGAATTAGGAACTGCTAAATAATTAAACTAAGCTTGTAAGTTTGGTCAAATGAAACTACATACTCTTCCCATATTTCACCTGTGATTTCGTCCAGTTTCTAACTGTGAATGTAGGGTACCATTAAAGTATTTTCTTTTCCCTTCTGAACTTAATTTTCACTCCTATTTTGTTCTGGTTATCATTAGATAGGATCCTGCAGTGCCTTTAACCTTCTACCAGGCTAAACAATGCATCATTATGGAGACACCCAGCAGGAGTTTATATTCTCTGCATTAACTGGGGAACCTGCAGATTTTCTCTGAAGTTTTCAGGAACGGTCAGTGGAAACAAAGCAGTTTTGGAGGTCAGGTAGGTTCTCTCAATCTGTGCTATTGTGGCAACCCTCTCATACCTTGTATATCTGATTAGAAAACACAGAGAAATCCTGTGGCCATATGCACTAGTCAGCAACAAGTCATGTCCTCCATCACTGGCCAGTGCAGGATGCACTACATCCTTGTCATTCCTAACACATGCTTATCTCATCTTTCTCAAAGGTCTCCAGTTTTCCCAGAGAAGCTATTCCAGAGGTCCGCTGTTCTTTACCAATAGGAAGCTTTTATAGTGTTTGCCTGCTTTGTTGGACTCTAAATTTATGATGAATAAACCTAAACAATAAACTGAATGCAAGTTATGCTACTTGTTTAAGGAGATGCCTACTTTAAGCTGTTCTATTTTGTAAAGTAGCCATTTTGGGGTAGTTGTCAAACTATAAGGCACTGTTTTATTTCACACAGCCAAATTCACCTCCAGTTTTACAGACCCCATAAAATGCTTAATTGCTGCTCATGGACAAATACCTCCAAATAAGGATTGGTCAAGAGATATTACTGTCTGAGATTGTTTGGTTCTTCCCTCATGTTTTGTTATCCTTTTTCATTGCGTCAGTTGGAAATCGGCACAAAATTTATTTTCTCATCTCTTGGTGATACCATTATACATTTTCAAAACAGATTGTGTATTTGTTTTTTGTTTAGACATTACTTAACTATGCCACTCTCCAGGTTGCAACCACAGAGCAGTGAGGCAGCCATTTAGTTACACTCTTAACTCTCACCACTCGAGTCTTAGCATAGCGGAAAATAATGCTGTTAAGGGAGGAGCTACAGCCTATTCATTAAATCCATCCATCTTTTTTTCCAGTCCTGTGGAAGGACAACGATCAGCTGGAATCAAGGTGTTTTTAATAGGTATTGTCATTGTTATAGCGCTATAGCTAATCCTTATTTCAGCAGAAAATTAAAAAGATACTTTTCAGATAATCAAACTCAAGTTTCTAAATTCCCTGAAATTATAGTTGAAGCCAGTAATGAGAAACCACACAGGATTGACAGAAAATCTAAATGTGATTGTACTTATATGTTGGTATCTCTCTAATATTTTCATCACCATGAGATGGTCCTGAAATAGATCTACACATCGATCCCCTAGTCCTCAGGTATCTCAAAGTTATACACTTCTTTTTAAGAGTTAAAGGTCATTGTTCAGTTCTTAACTTGTCTTA
Source organism: Calonectris borealis (assembly GCF_964195595.1). Classification (NCBI taxonomy): domain Eukaryota; kingdom Metazoa; phylum Chordata; class Aves; order Procellariiformes; family Procellariidae; genus Calonectris; species Calonectris borealis. The sequence continues at coordinate 140,091,696 of NC_134312.1, read as the reverse complement.
AGTTTCAAACCTTAAAATTCTTCTCTGTCAGCCATTTCATGCACAGGAAGAATATAAAATATTTAAAGATTAATATCTCTCCAGTGTTAGAGAGTAAACGCACTTCTTACGCAATGGCATTTTAATAGTTCCTATTCTATACCTTAAAAGAGCACTTTTAGATTTCATCTTATTTAAACTCTTCATTATTTCAAATCTTTCATCATGTTTCTGAGGTATGTACCTTTATTTTGTATGTATGAGGTATGTTTCTGAGATGTACCTTTGAATGAATGTGAATTAAGAGAATGGAATTCTTTAAGTAAGTACAAATAATTCAAATTGTTAGTGTATACAATCAGTGGTTTAAGATCAGTTTAACAAACATCTCTAAAAGTTATCACTGAGGAGACATCATTAAATAGCATCTACTGGAAAGTTTGAGGGTTTGGTTGTAGCCTTAATGCTATTTAAGGAATGTGCGATATGCCTGTACCCCTTTAGAAAGCAGTGACTCTAAAAAGATACATTTCAAGTAGAGAATCAGCTGACAGTGACCTCCCAGTAGGACTCCGTGGAGGAATAACCTTGGATCTGTAAACAAGACAGAGGGGCAGAAGAGTAGGAATTTTATTTTAACCCTGAATAAAGGGGTTTTAAGGAGTCCAGCTTTAAAGCATACCAGTCACAAGAAACAGAATCAGATACCTTATTCCATGATGGAGATGTCTTACAGCAGGACACTTGCATGCATTTTGTGGTTTCTTGTTTTTTTTTTTTTTTTTTAAAGAAGAATATCAGGAGATTATCCTATATAATGTATAAGTATCATCTTTAGTGGTTCCTTTCTTTTTTCTTTTTTTTTTTTTTTTTTTAAGGGCTCTAGAAGGGGTGTCAAAGTTGTGTCAGTGATGAGAAGCTGAAGACAGAGATCAGAATACAAATGAAGACACAGCTTTTCACAGTGACAGTGATTAGTCATCGCAGCAGCTAACCATTAAGTTGGTAGACTCTCTGTCTCTCAAAGCCTTCAGATCAAAACTGGGTATTTCCATGGAAGTTATCTCTTAGTCAAATCCAGACATTCAAATCTGTAGGCAGTGTAGCTGGATGAAAACAAATTTTAGTTAAGCCCAGGAGTAACTTTCCTGGATGAAATTTAATTGTCTATACAAGAGGCTACAAGGACATTAGCTAGTCTAATGGGATCCTGCAAATTCAGAAGGTACATATTAGGAGGGTAACTACATTGCCCTCTTTGTCATGTTATAGTTTTTGGCAGCTAATGTTCATGTATCCTGGACTGCAGGATGATAATTAGATATTCAGTATCATTTTGGCAGAGAGAAATAATGTTTCTTCCGAATCATTACTGTGGTACATTTGTTTTGTCTAATTGGATCAATATTAGGTAAAGCAAAGTCCTCTTCATCCATGTGGTGTTTAAGGCGCAAATGGGACTTTGAACAAAAGCATCAGAGTTGGGTGTCTGTTTCAAACTTTGCTGTATTACATCGTAACCACTGCTCCCAATCTTGGGATTTTTTAGTAATTTTTTTTTCAGATGGGCAACGTTGGGTAAATTTGCCATACGAAACTGGTCCTCCTCCTAATCATCCGAAGAAGAAAATGCTCAGAATAGAAAAATAGTCCCGGTGGCATTCAGTTTGAAACTATGATATTAGAAGTTAATATGTTGCAATGTCCAGGATGTGTGATGGTAGAAAGGGAAATAGTTACAGTGAATGAAACCACAAGAACCTCCCCTTAGAAACAAGGTTAAAAACATGTTTTTAGGAGAGCTTTAATTTACTTTTCAACTACTTGCTGAAAGCTGTGGTATCACTAGTCTAAACTGAGGTTTTAAAATCTCTGCATTAGCAATCCCAAGAAAACGATGCAGCTTGGTATATTAATTATGATATCTTACTTTCCTCACTTTGCAGGTAAGTAGGGGTGTTTTTTTTGTGTTGGGTTGTTTTGTTTTGTTTTGTTTTTACCCCAGGATTCTCCAAACCCTAACTGATCAAGGAAGGCAGTGCTAATTTTTAATCAAGGATGAAAGTGTCAGTTGCTCAGTTTTACTTTGTAAAGTCTTTATGCTGCTTTTGGAAAGCATGGAGGAAAGCAAAAATGAGAAAAAAGTATAAAAGTACTTAAAAGAGTAGATAGAAATTAAACTTACACTTGACTGACACAAAATTAAAATTACATCTAACTGAAAAAGGAGAAAAAGATGGGTTCATTTTTGCATGTTAGGAATCTCTATTGATATTTTTATATGTAGGTCAACTGGACAACATATTAAGTTTATTTCAGGATCTTTATAAAACTGGTTCTTGGAGTACTTTTAAGAGTGTATGTATTCGCTTACACCAACAAACTTAAAAGAAAAAAACATAAAAGTTATTTAGGACTAATTTTTTTTTTTTTTAAATTGTATAGCCTGATGAAAATGCAAAAGATATTTCAAATATGAGCCATGTGTTTCTCTTCACAAAGTTAACTACCTCTCCTTCATTGACTGAGGTGAAACTGGTTTTCTGTGGTAGTGAAATATTGCTATCAATGTGATGTACTGATTTTTTAAGATATTTATTTTTCACCCAAATGAAAGGTGTGTCCCAGAAACTCCTCTGGATTATTTCCATTTTAAAGCGTGTTTCATGTTAGCTTTCAGGAATTTCTTTCAAGTACAGCCCAGTCACTTCTAATCATACATTTCTTAGTATATACGTTCAAATGACAAAAAGTCTAAAAAGAATGACTATATAAAAATAGGAGTAACCAGCTGTTTTAAAACATCTTATTGATTTGTTCTTATATTTTTAAAAGCATGTTTTGTCTGCTCTTAGTAATGACTTCCCAATTTTTTGTACTCCATATAAAAATGCAGATGTAAAAATTAAAAGACAAATTCTGTTTTATTTGAAAGCAATTCTATAAATACAAGAACATTTGTGATGGAAATCTAGTTTTATGTCCTCAGATGGAAAAGAAAAGATTCATTTCACAGAATTTTTAATGTCTTTATCTGACTCACTACTTTATGTGAGAAATAGGTGCTTTTATAGTTAAAAAACCAACCAAACAAACAAACAAAAAAAAAAAACGAAACCAAAACCAAAACATTTTATCTGCTTAAACCTTTATCATGGGATGAAATTAATCTTGCTTTTAAATTACTATTTCTGTTCATTGACTACAAAGGGAGAGTACAGTTAAGTGTAGGCATTTAAATGTGGATATTTAAAGTGTAAATAACTGAGTTTAAAGTAGAATAATTTCACATGATTTATTAATTAAACATTCAAAGCTCAAATGCAGGTAAAGTTTAGTCATGTAAGGTGCTAAAAAGAGTGATATGTGACCTGAAATGGGCGTCAAGTAGGGGATCGTTCTGTTATTCACAAGAAATTGTAAGAGTTCATCACTACGCTGCCTGGAAAAGCCCCTTCAAACTATTTGCCAACTGAGGATTGCCTAAGTAAAATGCACTTCAGTGACCTCCAGGATTTGACTCATGCCATCATGCCTGTGGTGAGGGAGGAAATGCAGACATTCAGCCTGCCAACTTTTAGACTGGCTAGCCATTGCCTCTGGAAGAGGGACTGTCTGAATGCATTATCAGTTTAGCCTTCTGGATCCTTTGCAATTAATATCAGATTTGTTTCTTGAGGTGTATTTTCTTTTTCATGGTGCTTTTTTTTGCCTTTTTTTTTTCCTTTTAGCTGTTCAAAGCACGGTGATAGCTTTACTTCAGGCATGCTCCCAGTCATTTTGCTCATTGTTGCCTGTATATGTGCAAGAATTTTCTTTCAAAATATCCATCACCTATGGATTCATCATCCTTCTGCATTAACTGTATACAGTTAGTTTACGTGCACACAGTATCTACATAAGGCTTTACTTGAAAAAATCAAAAAAATACCAAAAGACTCTGGGATGTGATGTCAGGAACTACCAAAGCTGAAAAATTATGGAAATTGAAGATTGTTTTGAGATTGCATAGAAAATATTCCAAGCAGTGAGTCTGAGTAAACTTGAATAATCCTTGTATTTAGTTTAACACAAGCGTAGAATTTCTTTTTTCCTAAAGTATTCATTACTGTTGTGTTTATTTAATTTTTAATTTTTACTCTGTTTAGCTGTAATTGTGTTTCCTTCTTTTCCAGTGTTCTTGCCCATAACAAAGGGCACACAAATAGTTAAATAATGATGTATTGAAATAATAGGATAAAATTAACGGACCATTAACAATACTTTTAATGAAGGTAATAATGACCTTCAGTTTCCTTTGGTCTAATCCCATTTTAATATAATTCTGGCTTTTTTTGTGATATTGACCTATAGAACAATTGTAACTGCCATTTTTCCCCAGATCTCCTTCAAATTCATAGCATGGAAATAGATTTTTCACATCTTTTCATTAGTTTAATAATGACATAACTACCTCATAGTGTAAATTGTATCTGTGCTACTGGCAATATGTATTTCCTAGTAAAACTCCTTCATTAAAAATACTATATGCACATATACAGCAATTCTGAAAAGAGCATTTCAGTTTTGCATGTTGATCAGCTTTTTCAGTAAATTGTTGCCAAAATGAGTTTTAGTGTCATCCTTCATTTTCATACAAACTTTAATATGCCCAATGACTATCAATTCATTATTAATTGGGTAAATAATGCATCTGAAAAACTTTTACAGACAATAAAATTTGAGCCAGAAACTATTGTGTACATAGGAAATATGCAGACACTTGCAGAACTACATCCTAAGTTTGTAAAAGTATGTGTATTTTTACTAGAACTTTTTGCAAGTTGAAAATATCGTCTGAAATTTCCCAAAGCAAAGCTTTGTTATGAAGCCATCCCAAAAGTTTAAGAATAATAGGAACCGTACACAAATTTAATCTAGTCTTCTGCTCTGTTTGCAACTCTTACTTTGTCACCTCCTGGGCTTGCAGTTCTTATACCCTACATGTAATTGATTCGATACATGATCTTTAGGCAAAGTTACTGACTGTCTTTCTAACGCTGTTTTGAAGACTGACTGCCGCGTTGGTTTCTCAGAAGCCAGTAGCAAAACTGTTGTTTGCCTCACTCCTGTGCACCTTTCCCTATACATGCTTATAGCTGTGGCTTTCTGTATGTCCAGATACCAGCTATGCCCATGTATTCAGCTGGCCAAGAAAACCCTTCCTAACAGAGCACACCTCTGTTTGCTTGAATGTCCTTTATTTACACCTTTCAGCCAGCAGCGGGCCAGAGCTTTCGGTCGTGCAATACCCTGAAGATGCCGACGTGCTCCTTAACTCCACGGTGTGGATGCTGTGTGTGTTTGAGTACCCCAATGAGGAGGACGAGGAGCCAGTCGTGTACTGGAGGAAAGGCCCCGACTGCCACAACCAGCAGAGCCTCCAGTCGAGCCCCGGCGCAGGCAGGCCACAGGTACACATTACAAAGAACACCCTCAGGGGATTCTCCATCTTAAAACTGAGCAACGTTGACCAGAACGCCAGTAACTCCTATTTCTGCGACGTGACGTTAACACAGAAAATCCAGGGCAAACGTGGAAACGGCACCAAGCTGACAGTGCATGGTAAGGAGCATTTGGGAGTGACAGAAATGGGCTTGATGTGTGCAAGGTGAATTAAATTTTCCTTCAGCCTTGCTGCCTTCTCTCCCACCACTCGCCTCTGCCAGAAGAAGGGTGGGAAAAAGCAGTCTACAGTCGTATGAGTAGGGGAGGGAAGGCACGCCTCTTCTTTGAACTATTTATGCAGCGGGGCAGACTGACTCCTTGGGGACGGAGAATTTTCTTTGGATCTAAACCAGGTCACTGTGCAGTAGAACACTGATTCCATATTTTATATAGTCTACATATTTTATACATTTTTATATGTAGCATTAATTAATTTATGTATCTATATATAGATATATAAATACTTTTTCTTAATATTCTCCACAAACATTTGCTGGATCTTTACTTTAGTCCATACCAAAACAAACAAACAAACAAAAAATCCCTGACAATCTTTCATTATCTTTTTTATTATTTTTTTTCACTCTTTATAAGCCAATGGTCTCCTTTGAAATATGTAGTTTGTGCTTCCTCTCCCAGTTACTGAAAAATGAACAGTACATTCACACAACAGTGTGAGGGTTTTTAGAAAGAGTGTACATGAAGGTAGGGATATGTCGGAGTGAAACTTTCTTTCCGTTTGGTTGTAAAATCATTTTCAACACCTTATAACTCTACCCCTATCCTCAAATTATGAATCCAGTTTCTGTAATCTTGCTGGGCATATGACCTCGGTGACAGAGATAGGCTATTCAGATGAGCCAGGTTTTCTCCATGTGGACTTTCCAGACTAGCAAGTGCTAAATGCCACAAAGCATCTCTCTCATTCTAGATTTCACATTATGTTTAACAATTGTCCAGTGCAATTCTTCTGAGCCCCTAAAAAAACACAGCGCCAATGAATTCTTCTGACTATCGCACCATAAGCTTATGTTTGGTTTAGTTAAAAAAAAAAAAAAGAATTTAAAAAAGTTGTCTTTTTAAAAAGATGGTTTTTTTGATACGCCACTTTTAGTAAACTGAGAATTTTGTTTGCTATCCATTTCGTAAGTAGCTTACAACAGGTTCAAAAATGTCATGTCTGAAGTAAAAAGAAGGCAACAGTTCTCTCACAAGAAGCTTAACCTTTTAGCCTGAAAAAACAGTAAAACAAAATGTGATAAAAATAAAGATAAATGTGCTGCCTGGTCAATCCTCACTAATCCTTCAAATGAAATCTTATCAGAAAAGCAACTGTTTTTTCTTTTTCAAACACTTCATTTTCTTTCTCTTTGTTTCAGATTTCAAATGCAAAGATTGTATAAGATCAGATAAAGCCAGGTGGGGTTGGTTCCTTCTTCTTGGATACACCATCTTTGTCACCACAGTTATCATAGCTTTTGGTGTAAGTAATATTTTCAGAAATAAATACTACAAACCTAAAGATGGGTGGCATCTTCTGATGGAAAGAAATGATAAGCAAATTAGCCTGAATGTGCACCTGTGGTAAAGTAAAAAATCACTCTGTTTTCTGTTAACTAAAGAGTTAGGGGTATAACCCCCTGCCTGTGAATGTTTTGAGGGCATGGCCATGAAAAAAAAAAAAAAGGAAGCTGTGACATATAGAGAAATTATATCTGTTTTTCTCTGAGCTTGCTGACAACTGGAAAGCTATTTTTTGTGTCGCTGGCTGAACTTCTTACTTTTACCTGGAAACAAAAGAGAATGAGAAAAGGATCGCCTAAATGATTAGCAGTTTGAAACACATCCTGCTCCCTCCATTCTTCTGGGCTCCAGCTCCCAATTTCATGAGCTCTCCTGGACATACATCAATGTCTCTTCATCTTTTGTCTTACTCGTGTTCCGGCCAACCAACCAGTCATGCCAAGGTTTTATGCCTACTCCCACCCACTAGTTGGTATGGGCCACTGCCTGACATTTACCTGGCCAGCAGTGCAGCACCCTGGAAACTTGAAAACTTGAAAATATTTTGCAAGAGAAGGAGAAAACATTTTTTTTTTTTTTTGATACAAAATTTTCTAAGCCCAGGGTGATTTCTTATGTTTTAAAACATGATATTTTAAAAATCCTCCCTTTTTCCTAGTTGTGGCTCTGTTCTGCACTTCAGGAAAAACTTCATTATCATTTTAATCAATTATTTTTTGTGGAATCAAAACCTAAAAAGCCAGCTATAACAAATAGCTCTACTTTGATCCTACTTGGGAGTAACCTTTATGTAAATGAAACCATTTGGAAGGAAATAAACATGAGCTGAAGAAATCTGAGCTATGCCATAACTTGATGAACATCACAGTCCTTGAAGGCACGGATGGCACTACACTCATGCCTAACCCCCAACAGTACAATGTGCTCTGCTTATATTTACAGGGTCCTTACTTGCAAGTGTAATTCAAAGATTATAATTTATAGGAGACCTAAAAAATTCCTTGTGCTTCACCAACAATGTCTCTCCTCCAAACCACTATTGTAGAGTCCCTTAAAAGTTAACAAGCACAGGCTAAATTGGACCAAGAGGGAATAGGTACCAAACTTAACAGGCTTAGAGGAAGAAAACTTAGCTCTTGAGGAATCAACATGGTTTTAAACCAATAGCTATTTTAAGTCCAGAAAGACAGATCTTTCAGGTAGCCAACTCTTGACTGAAAGGCAGGATTTCCTTCACTTCGTCTTCTCTTTCTCAGCTTGTACAGTTTAAAGGGGCTACTTCAGTGTCACCGAACCTGGCATGGTAGCAACAGCTCCCTCTCTGCTGACACCACCGCACAGCCAAGAACTTCATTATTGTATAAAACTCAGCACCAGTGACACAAGTTACAAGACTTACAAAGACATTTACAGTATCCAATTGCCCTTCTAGGTCAAGCAAGGTTTGGGTTTTGTTTTCTTTAACAACCAGTTGTTAAGTACTGTTACCTCAAAGCCACATCAAAACCAGAAATGTTCACACAGTTCAGGCAGTAGGAGACAAGCTATGTGTATTTAGGAAGACAGTAAACTCGTGCCAGAGAGAGACGTAAACAGTCAAACCGTGCTAAAATACAATAGCAGCAGAAGCCTGCCAGAAGCTGTTTCACATCTGAATATACAAAGTGAGCCAACCTAGTCTCTCCTAAAATGAGTCACTAGCAGCACAATTAGCAAGCAGGAGCAAACTCTACTTGGGTCTGGCTGGAATGGAGTTTAACTTTCTTCACAGCAGCCTGCACAGTGCTGTGTTTTGTATTTATAGTTAAACAGTGTTGATAACAGACCAATGTTTTGGCTGAACAGTGCTTGAATGGCATCAAGGCTTTCTCTTTTTCTCACTCTGCTGCCCCAGCAAGTAGGCTGGGGTGGACAAGAGGCTGGGAGGGGACACAGCCAGGACAGCTGATCCCAACTGACCAAAGAGATATCCCATAGTACATAATGTCATGCTCAGCAATAGAAGCTGGAGTAGGGCAAGAAGAACAAAGGGTTTTCTTTGCTTCCAAGGTGCCCGTTTCTTGGAGACTCGCTGGGCATTGGTCTGCTGGATGGAGGTAGTGAGTGACTTCCTCTGCATCAGTTGATTTTTTGTTGTTTTGTAAGGTTTCTTTTTTTTCCTCTCTCCTTCACTGTTAAATTGTCTTTATCTTGATCCATGAGTTTTTTCACTTTTGTTCTTCATATTCTTTCCCCAGTCCCACTGGGGATGGGGGAGTGCGCAAGCAAGCAGCTCTGTGGGTCTTCAGCTGCTGGCTGAACACTGAAATTTATAAAGTTAGGAAGTTTATAACTGTTAAAAGTCATTTCTTTACTAAATGACAAACATTTCCTGTCATGAAAATGCACATTGTGTCAAAATCAGAGTGTAAACTAATGAAAGTGGGACTAGATGACTCAAAGGCCCCTTGGCCCTTACAGGCCACTGCTTAAATCTGGCACGTCATGGCTGGTTGTGTCCTTCAGGGAGCTTCTCTACAGAGCTGTTAACCTCGAGAAGAGGTCTGACCTGCCTTTTCTGAGTCTAAAGTCCTCTCAGCTGTTCCCTTGCTTCTTACTTCTGCCAAATTTTTCCTGTGCTTCCAAGTCCAGACTAGGGCACAGCAACATGCTGTCCCAATGACACTTGCGTGACAGTTTTGTCTGGTTTATGGAGAAACCATTACAGCGATCATTTGGGATTCTACCAAAAGAAGACACCCATCTCATCCACTCTCCAAAAAATTTGTTTATGCTACGTAAGAATAAAGAATGAATGAAAATGTCTCTCCCCTCACTCCCATGCTCTATTTTTTCTAAAGAAACAGCACACATACATCTTCAAAGATAGCACTGGGAATTGGAGAAGTATTAAATGACATCACTGGTATACAGTCGGACACACTTTCTGCCTATTTCTTGAGTATAATATGAAACAACCTGTAAAGGCTTAGAATTCATCATATAAGAAGCTAATTCACTGAAATAAATTAACACTGTTTGGTATTAGTTCTTATTCTTATTTTAAACCAAAATGTACGACAACTGTTCTGCTGTATCATAATGGCCCACATCTGACCATATTCCACTTGTTTATTAAGTTAGAGCCAGATAAGCAAGAAAGCAGTAACTACATAGGTATTAGTATCTTAGCCTACATATCACTAACATTTATCATTAATAATAATAATGAATAGTCTGTCAATTCATGAAGGTGTAATTAAAATTAGTATTGCCGCATTTCATTTTGAGTGTGATATGCATAACAACTTTAAAAAATAATTCAGAATAAATGCTGGATTGCTATCCTGATAAAGTTAGCAATATGTTCTCTGAAAAGATTGGGTATCTGATAGAAACATTTTTACTGCTTAACAATATGTTTTGTGGAATATTGCAACAGATTCACCAGTGCTGTAAAAAATGCAAGAATGAGTCAAGAAATACAGATAGCCGTGCTACCCTGCCAAGTGAATGGATTTATGACCAGCCATCCAGACCAGTTAATAATGGGTTTAATCAAGAATATGAAGATATGTCACTAATAAGAACTTTCAGTGACATTGGAAGGAAAATGGTATGAAAAACAAGGTGAATGCAGTTGTAACCAAGATATGAGCATGTGTGATGTGTGCTACTTCTATCAAGGTAGAAAAGAAACATACATACAAATCACTTCATTAACTTGGAATGTTTTTTGTTCAAGTGTTTTTCATCTGTTCATGTATTTATTTCAAACTAAGGAAGTTACCACTCCATTCAGCTACGAATGAAATGATCTTTAATGTATGTAACTATTCACAAAATACTGTAAAAGCTGAAGGTATTCAAATCTCTTTTCAATGCCAACAAATCTGACCATACATACTGGGGTTTTTTTCTACTTCAAGCACAAGGACACAGTTGGAATTTTGCTTTTACCCAGGTTAAGACAGCTTCTTTGCTTTACAAATACAATTCTGTAATGCAGTATCTGTCCACTGTAGTGACAGATTTAAAGAAGAGTTTGTCAGAGAGGAATTCCTCACATGCTCCCAGTGCACTGTCTGACCTTATTTCTAACTCCTTACACATCCCCCACATTTACAAATCCCTGCAACTTCTTCCACTCTTAGCTATTCAGCCAGCTACGCCACTGTGTAATACATATTGGGTACACGCAACTCCCAATAGAATGAAAATAGTTAATGTGTTTTTAAAAGTTGTAACTTACATGTTTACTGAAGGAACATTAATTACTGAAATCACCTTGATATGTATATAGGCTACATAGATAAAAGTTTACTGCTGTAGGGCTTATCCTTACTGCTTATGTGCCACATCTAAGATGGTAATATAAAATATTTGGATTTAAAAAGTGTCTTTTAAACTTGTTTTAAAGTGCTTAAAATACTTGTGGAATCTATGTAAATAACAACAATGGAACTAAGCTGCATAGAAAGAGCTTATCATAATTTGCATAGTAATGAAGTACTTGAGGAAGTGCTGCCTTGGTATAGTTATGTATGTGTGACTTGAAGGAAATTAATACTTTGACAAAGTATTTAAATTGTTGAAAAGGAATTTTTTTTTCTTTTTTTGCCCAGCCAGATATTGCAAGCTGAATATGTGTTTCAAATTTGCTTACCACTGAAAATATATTATGTGAAAGAAAACAGTTCATAGAATAACATGACAGAGGTTACAATCTTATACATTAATTGTGCAGTAGTTATAAAAAGTGAGTAAACTCTGTTCACTTAAAAAGGAACAGCAAGCCATATAGTTGACACTCAGGGCTGGACATTAAGAAGTGGATACACACTGCTAGCTGGATTCAGCTTCAACTTCATCACTAGCCTCTTTTCTAAAATATTTCCTTATTCTATCAGTAAAGATGCCAAATAATTTTCATTTAAGAAATTGATCTGAGCATTTGATTCCTTTTGGTGAAAGTGCTGGCTAATACACTTAGAAAAAGTGAAATGTGACTTTCAGAGGGACAGATAGACTGTTCTTGAGCATTTGGAGAGGGGGAGGATAATCACGAAGAATCTTTTTTTTTTTTTTATATTTGGACAGTGGGAATTAAACAATGGTCTTCCCTCCTCCTTACCTAAACTGGGAACTGACTGCATCTACAATCATACATACTTAGGTTTCCACAGTCAGTAAATCAAACTCTAAATGTGGATGTAAACATGTAACTAATTTCTTTTCCAGCAAAACTATCTCTTCAGAAGCACTTCAGATTTCCTATTTTAAGAATCTTTTAAAAATAAAATCCTCATTGCATGTAACACGTCTAACTCTTCACTTTAAAGTTAAAATTATAAATTGGGTTAAATATTAAGGGGTTAAATACAGGGAATGTTTATACATTTAACATGGAGCTTTAGAGGAGAGAGAAATAGCCATTCCATCCTTTAAAATGCGAGGTGTGAAGTCCATCTGAGCCAAAGATGCAGTTCTGTGAAGAGAAGAACTGAGGGCAGCAGTCACTGAACTGAAGTCACCTTCAAGTAAAAGAAGCACAAAGAGGTCAATGCATTCAGTGAAACCTTCCAGCTCTGGCATTTTGACAAAAATGACAGGAATTCATACCTAATCTAGCAGTCATAACTAGAAGGTGCATTTAAAAAGCATCTCATTCAGATAACTCATATACTCGAATGGGGCTGTTTTCCTTCCACTTTATAACACTGCCTCCACTTTAGATCAATGGCCCTTCAAATGAAGGTCAATGTGATTTCTCCACTTTTTCTCATGCTTCTCAGAAACAGATGAGCTATTTTCTACATAGGGTTTCCAAAGAAGTTGGACATAAACTTCCAATCTGAAAGACTAAATATTCAGAAAGTTCTGGGGGACTGAAAACAAGTAATAGTTAATATGTTCCATCATCTGACACCAACAGCACAAGGATAGTAAAAAGACATTATTTGTTATGTTGCAGTCAGCAAGGTCATGGATTTTTATGGCAGCTTAGCACAGAATGAAAGAAACATCAGAACTGAATTCAGAATGAGTTTAGAACACAAACCAATTATAAAATTCAAGAATGCAAGCATTAATTGAATGCAACATCCCAACCACTAACCAATTTCCAGGCAGGAATGAGTTCAAAGATTCTTTCGTTTCAAGAACTGAAGTGATCTGCCTCAACAGATCTAAAAAGAGGTAAAGCTGTCGTGTTTGCCTCAGCATGCAAAGAGACTGAAGTTTTAATGGAAGACTTAGTGCAAACTGCCTTTTTAGAGGGCATGCCTGTACCAAAAGCCTCTAGCTGCAGCATTTCCTTTTCAAACACCCACAGCATGCTACACGCACATGTTCAAGGCCTCAAGAAGATAATAATGATTACAATATCACAAATGATAAAGCTACATTAGACTAGAATGAACAGTGTAAAAAAAAAACAACAGAAAAAGCCACAGCTGGATTGTTACCTGGTCCAAGTATATCAGGGTAGGAAGTTAAAACTGTAGCTCGTTTCAATTCATCCAAGCAGCTAACTGTTGGGAGGCTCCCAGACTGTGACTGCAACACTACTGTACTTCGAAACAAAATTACCGGGATCACCAATTCATTAACAATGCAGCAGTAACCTCCTTGCAACAGAGCTCACCAAGAACATCTCTCTTCTGCGTTCCCTTCATCCCACAAGTTTCCTAGTAAATACCAGGGTGGTTTCCAGAGTCTCGGCCCCAACTTCACAGCACTCTAGGTCTGGCTTAAGTTCCTGGAGGCGAGCACGACTTTCTCCCTGTGGAACGAGCTCTTTCTTTTGCTGTTTCTTATCGCAAAAGCTGAGCTGTCATCGCCAGCCAAAGTTAAGGAAACTGACTCAGGACTAAGCTTTCTGCTGTCTGACAGAACATGTACATGTAGCTACATATGAACAGGGGTTGGAGAGAGAAAACCAGGAGCAGGTCATCCATAACTTCATTAATTATGGAGAATACTAATGGTTAAAGACAGACTTCTATGGCTCTTTGGGGTACTTCCATGTTTTTTCTTTCATAGTTGGTAGCTTTTCTAGAATTTATTTGTAGCTTAATGAGGAAAGATGGAAACTTACTGCATTTTTCTGTTCTCACATTGAAACTCCAATTTTCTAATCTCAGTAGGTGTCATGTTGTATATCTTTATCAAGATTATAATTAAAATGGAAGGCATGAAGTCTTACACAGATGTCCAATTCACAAATATAGAAAACAATTTTCTTAATGTTTCTCTGTCTTTCCCTAGCACAGTTACAATTGCACAAGTTCTCTCCCTTGTAATTACGTAAGACTGATTAAGAAAAAATGTATTTCAAATTTTTCATTACTTCATGGCATATGAAAAAAAATGGTGGTAACTGACTTGACTAGAGGAGGAACGGTATCTACGTACAGCTTACATTCTCAAACACAAGTCTATTCTTTGGGGAAATATGAAATGATTTGAGGAAAAAATTACTCCCTGACCAAACAATACCTAAATCATGTGAGACACATCTCTGGAATATAACAGGGTGTCAGACTAGTTTCCTAAAATCAGTAAAAATATTTCAGCATAGAAGGATCTGTGCTGCCTAAACCAGTCTTTACTATCTATAGACCAAGAGGGAAAGATACAGATGCAGTACAGAAATGAACTATTCTCAATAATCTCTTAGGATTTGTATGTCTTGACTGTTTAAACATACTTCTGTATGGAATATTTAAATAAGAAAAAAATATCTTAGCATATCCTCAGCATAATCTGAAGTAATAATCTCAGAACAGATATATTAACATTGTGCTTTATCATAAAAATATGTTCATCCTCAGGATAAAATATCACCTCATCCTGTCTCATCTTCTAGATTTGACTGTGTCTGTACTAATGATTTGCAAAAGAATTTGTGAAATCTGAGTCTAAAAAAACCAGAACAACAAAATAATGGTTTCCCAGACAAAGCAGCTAGCAGAGCTAGATTTCTGCCTCTCAGCAGAAATGGCACCGTTTTTTTTTTTAATTGTAAGTATTGTTTGCAATTATCAATCATAGAATCACAGAATGGTTTGGGTTAGAATGGACCTTAAAGATCACTTGGACCTTAAAGATCACCCCCCTGCCATGCACAGGGACACCTTTCACTAGACCAGGTTGCTCAAAGCCCCATCCAAACTGGCCTTGAACACTTCCAGGGATGGGGCATCCACAACTTCTCTGGGCAAGCTGTTCCAGTGCCTCACCACCCTCACAGTAAAGAATTTCTTCCTTATAGCTAATGTAAATCTACCCTCTTTCAGTTTAAAGCCATTACTACCCCTTGTCCCATCACTACACGCCCTTGTAAGAAATCCCTCTCCAGCTTTCTTGTAGACCCCCTTCAGGTACTGGAACGCTGCCATAAGGTCTACCCCGAGCCTTCTCTTCTCCAGGCTGAACAACCCCAACTCTCTCAGCCTGTCTTCACAGGAGAGGTGCTCCAGCCCTCTGATCATCTTCGTGGCCCTCCTCTGGACTCACTCCAACAGGTCCATGTCCTTCTTATGTTGGGGGCCCAGAGCTGGACACAGTACTCTAGGTGGGGTCTCACGAGAGCAGAGTAGAGGGGAAGAATCACCTCCCTGGACCTGCTGGTCACGCTTCTTTTGATGCAGCCCAGGATACGGTTGGCTTTCTGGGCTGCAAGCGCACATTGTCAGGACATGTTGAGCTTCTCATCAACCTACACCCCCAAGTCTTCCTCAGGGCTGCTCTCAATTCATTCTCTGCCCAGCCTGTATTTGTGCTTGGGATTGCCATGACCCATGCGCAGGACCTTGCACTTGGCCTTGCGGAACTTCAGCCTTTTAAGACATTAACAACGTATTTTTTAAAAACAGTTATGCAGCCGATTTTTGTAGCAAGTCCATCAGAAGACGAAATTCTGACAAGTTCAGGTTCTGCTTTCAGCTACACAAGGACTACACCTAAAACATCCCTAACAGAACAGAACAACATAATCTACTTAAGAAGTAATCTTAAAATTACAAATTAATACATTTCATTGTGGTTTGTTTTGACAAGAGAGATCGCTAACTGATTTTCAATTCCATTTATTTAGGACTTCTTGAAAGAGGACTCCCTGCTACCTTAGGCTTTTGTGACAGACGTAAACAAGGTGGCTAGGATCCTTTTTCAGCAGAACTGATTTATGTCATTCTAACAGAAAATTCCAGCTATTAGTCAGATAGTTAGCCAGGAAAGATCCATACCAAACTGAAGAACTTGCAAAGTGGTAAGAAAACCCTGAACTTCCTCCATTCAGAAAGGCTAATATTCACTCCTCAAAGAATATGACTACTGTTAATAGAAAAGGTGGTCTAAGAGGCTCTGATCTTGTTAGATTTCTCACTGTTTCTTTTAAATAGAAAATATTTAACCAATAAAAATGTACAAGTGTAATTGCCCAATAAGACTATAGTCTATACATGTTGTGGTTTAACCCGGCAGGCATATAAACACCACACAGCCGCTCGCTCACTCCCCCTGCTTCCCCGCAGTGGGATGAGGGGGAGAATCGGGGAAAAAAGTAAAATTCCTGGATTGACATAAAGACAGTTTAATAGAACAGAAAAAGAAATAATAACAATAATAGTAACAATAGAATATACAAAGTGAGTGATGCACAATGCAATTGCTCACCAACTGCTGACCGATAACCAAGTAGCAATCCCTACTTCCTGGACCGCGCCTCTTATTTATATACTGAGCATTACGTCATATGGTATGGAACACCCTGTTGGCCAGCTGGGCATCTGCAGCTGCATCCAAATAAACAAGCTTTGTACAGGCTCGCTAAATATACATGACACCATTATTGCTCAGAAAGGTAACCAATTAGATGTACGCTGTTTCTCAAAGCTTGTGAATAGTTCTAAGCCCCCAGAACGCTAAGTGAAAAAGATTCGTTTCCAGTTTCCACTAGAGTGCCAAAACAGGTGTTACCATTGAATCAGAGACTTAGGCCATGGCAGATCAGTGTGAAAGAAGAGAATTCCTTAATACCATTATCTACTACTTCTGTTCATGCTGAAAGTTATCCTCTGTATAAATGAGTATACAAGTGAGCCAGGCACAGGTGCCTTGGTGGCACAAAGGTAACTTATTTCAGTTTTACATGCAAAAATGCTGTCCTACAGATCTGGAAATCTTGCAAGCTATCCTGTTTTCACTGTATACAGAACCTCATGCATTTAGAAAGAGTTGCTGTTCCAAAATGAAAGTGAGGTACTTTACATCAGCTTTTTTTTTTTTCCCCCCATTTCTTTCATTATCAAAAACAGTAATAAAAGAATTCAGTCCCTGCCACATGAATCTTAATCTGATGCAATCTACATATGAATATCAATCTGGTGGCTATGTGCTGAAGAGGCTTTCAAATAGCTATAGCAGATTTTTTTTTTAATTTTATTTCTCACCTCCCCAGATTTTCCGGCTTTTTTGGGGAATTCTATAATTTCATATATGTTTGATTCAATCTCAAAATAATTTTTTTTTTTTTAAGTATTAAGAAATCAACTTAAAAAACACAATTAAAAAAACCAAACACTGTTTGCTTTTAAATAAACAGATGTGGATTTTAGGATTTAGGCATTAAGACTGAAAATCCCGAACTTGCACTTAAGGTAGTCAATGCAAGGTGAATGGTAAAAGAACAAGATACGTGAGTCTGAGTTCATTACCTGCTGACTTACTTCAACTTCTCTCCAACAGACTGGCTTTTTGCAGACAATCAGGTTGTTATAGTATCCCAAGAAATTTATAAATGAGCTCTTGACAAAAGCTTCAAGAAAATATATTTATTCAATTTTATCAGAGGAAGAAAACATAATAAATATAACAATTTCTTACATCCTTCTTTATAAGATATTTTTAGGTTCAAACATCACACTTCTGTTACAAATTTCAACTAGGATTTCAAATTTGTAAAGACCACATTCACTGAAAAAGGCAAGAACTTTTAATGTTAAAGAATACATGTATCAGAGTAAAAAAGTGCAAATATTTTATTTCTTGTGGCTAGTGCTAAGTGTTCAAATCCTTTAGAACACTGCAAGGATATGTATTAGACCAGCAATATTGCAAGCATCCAATTAGCATGCACAACTATTACATTAAGTGAACAATACAGATTGTAATTTTTCATGGTACAATCTTGATTTGTCTCTCAAATAATATTGAAAAAACTTTTCCAAATTTCTGCAATTATGACAGTACGAGTTTTTTTACAAATCCCACACTCGAGTCCTCAGCTGAAGCAAAGTGGATCTAAGCTTGAACCTCCTCAAAACAAGGTAACTACCAGGCAAGTACAATTCCCATTCTGGCATGTTTATAGAGGTCTTCAGAGTGCAACTGATACTTTCTCGGCAGAAGCAGAGGCAATTCCATTGGGATTTTTATTTCCATAAACTGGAATTGGGACAGCAATCCCTTAGATTCTGTAGGATGCCCTTAGCTGTGTTTTGACAGACAGCCATCAGGTTTTGTTAATTTTCTACGTACCATCTATTCATACCAGTTTTCTTTCAGTAAAAAACGTACGGCATCATCATATCCATTTTGGTACAATGATTCCATTTTCTCCTGGTTTGGTGGGAACAAAGCTTGATTAAGTCTTACTAGGTTGGCCAGAGACAGCTGCAACAGAGCGAGAAGCTATAAATTAGTTTATTAAAGCAACTTATCTAGTCTTGACTGTGTTGCTATCTGTTCTGTCATCTGTTTCATGTAGCATATGTAAAAACAAAAGTCCAGCATGGCTATGTCTACACTAGTAAATTAACTGTGTCCAGGTACAGTACACTGCTGAGCGCCAAGACAAACCGGCAGAAATGGTCTGCATAGACACTATGAAACTCACAGCCTCCAAGACAGACTGTCTGCCTGTAAAACTGCCCAAATTTCTGAACTTCGGAAACATTCCCAGAACTGTCTGGCAGAGTGGTAGCTGGCATGTGCTAAACTTGTGCAAGGAAATATTTTGACAGCTTACTAGTGCAAACAACCACATTCTTGGGAACATTTCCAGGCAATGTTTAACATATAAGTATCAATGTAGCTTGTATTACCAACAAATTAAGAACTACTCAGCATCTCAAGTGGTCACTTCGATGGTGTAAAAAGATTTCAGAACTCTATTTTTGAATAAAGACATTATTAAATTGTTTACAACAAAATTAAAAATGTAATTAGATTTAATAAAGTTCTGAACACTTCATTTACATGATTAATTTAATACTTTAGCCACATACTTTATTATACACAATTTTGAAAAACAATATCAAAAACATCATTATTTGAAGTAAGCAATTATTCAAATTGAGACTAATAAATGGAGGAGGTTCAAAGAGACAGAAAACTGTTCACATTCCAATCCAGATAAATGAAGTTATACAACTCTTCATTTTATGCAGATTACAGTATTTCTGAAAAAAATTACTCTTAGTTCACATTTTTACAGCTCTAAAAGATAAGGGTGATTCAAATGGAATAGTTTAAAATGTTGCTTGAGATTCTGTACAAGTCTGCACTTGCAGGATCCTAGAAGAAATGCAACTCTGCAATTAATCTTCTATCTCTAAACTAATCTATTCATCAGCTCATTTTTCCTTCTCTAGATGCACTAGATACTTGATACAAATCACAATCAAGAAATATACAGTAAGCAATTGCATATATTTTCTGTATCTATGAAATCAATAATCTCATGCTTTATGATCATTTACCAAGTACTATCATGCTTAAAATCTCTCTTATAAAGACTCAGAAATTGGTCCAATTTAGGATTACATTACTCAAATTAAGAAAACATATTAAGAACTGTCTAAAAGAAACTTAAAAAAAAAAGTACCAATTATTGCTAATATTTATTTTTTCTTTCTAATGGAGTTTTGTTGACAGCTAGGTCAACGGCTATTCGATATTTTCTTTCATCATGTCAAAGGAAGCAATACTGTGGTTAAAGTCTGTGAGACAAAGCTTGCAAAGACAGAAATGTCAACGATGAAAAGGAGACCATAAAAATCAGTCTTAGCCTATATTTCAATATACAGAAATGCTTCTGTAACATCTAACAAAATAACTTCTGGAAAAATGTTGTGATTACAAATGTTCAAAATCTTAACACGAGCTCTCCTGAGCAATGAGGTGACAAGTCATTGTATACCATTTCAAACGTATGACAAACTTGTATTTTAAATTCAGTTAGAGCGCTAATTTCAGCAAGTATGAAGGGACGTTCTGGAGTTTCCCTCTCCTGAGGTTATCCTACAGCAGTTGTCTTTTTTTTTTTTTTTTCTTTTCTATAAACACTCTGCCTAGCCAAAGACAGCTGATACTTAAAGCAAGCCTAGATTATTTACATTCAATAGCCTGTGATAATTTGCTCAATTTTGTACTAGATCAATGCTTTTCAACCTTTCTGACAAAATTTATTCTACATTTTCCTTCCCTTGTGTTTAAGAAAAAGTTTACACTCCATATGCAAAACAGAAAGTGCCAAAACTTTACTTAAGTTGATATATACACAGAAAATAAACACTTAAAAATAAGCATAACCTTAACTGCTCAACTACCTTTTCTTCTTCTGCAGTTATTTAATAAACAAGCAACTCACCATTATATCTTGTTTTGCAAATTTAACATAAAGATCCACACGTCCTTTATCTTGTGGACAGATATCTAATCGACCGCTGAAAGGAGAAACCGTCACAGTTCTTCCAACAGGCAAGATAGGAAGGCCATTGGTAAGGCCACCATCAACCCACTTCTATTGGACAATAAAAATATTTTCAAAGTAACCTTAGTACAGTATGTTCATAACCGAATACTTCATCCTTCCTATCCCTGCCTCCTCCACCCCACCCTTAAGAAAACTTAGAAGTTTCTTTCTCAGAATACTATGAACAAGCTTGAGTACGAGGCATAAAAATCAAGGAACTGACAGTGTACACACACAGTGTTTAATCAATGAGCATTTGACATGATGTGTAAATATGTGTGTAATATATTTATCACGCTACTGATACAGCTTGTTAGTTAATAACAAAATGCCCCATACAGAATTTTCCTCAACACATGCACAAAAAGATTGTTAATATTACATGTGAACCATATCAGATAAAGCATACTCCTTTAAAACATTACTCTGATTCAAACTAAGAGCTGGACAATCTGCAGGTAAACTGACTGCACAAGCTAAGCCAAGTATGACTTCTTCTTCCAGAGCCTCTTGTCTTCTTACATATACAACACAAGACAGCAATAGCTAGAAAGCGGAGGGTAAAGGTGGGAAGGAGCTGAACGACTATGGCACATAAGAGGGAGCAGACATCAAGTCTGCTATAGGATTTGAGTATAGGAAAGAACGAGGAAGAAAAAACAAAAGCAACCAATGAACTCCTTGCAGGCAGTTGAGGGGCGCAAGCCTGATCTTCACAGAGACCATAGCCAAATTCCAACCCAGTATAAGCAGGAACAGCTGTTTTGCTGCTTCTCATTTTGCTGCTTCTGATTTCTCCTTTCAGCTCTTTCCAATATATTTTATACATTTGTATTTCTTTCTGCGCTTACATGCATAACTCAAAACTCGACATCACTCTACTGGCTAGATGGGTTCACTGACATCATACATAAGGTCTGGTGATCAGATGCATCTCACTGAAGTTTATACATCTATAGCCAAATTAGTCATTCTACACTTCCCTATCATCAAGGGAAAGAAAACACTTCTAGCACATGGTCCACCATATCATAAAGTAAGCATTTACATCTGATTTGAATTGTGCTGAAAAAGTGCTTTCTTCTCTTCTTCTCCACTAATTATAAAGGAAACATGCATTAACTATGTAAGATGTAGACTACTGCAGACACCTTATGCTAGTCAAGTTAAAATGCTGTAAGAAATAATATTATAAGATTCACCTCAGTGTTTCTTAAGAGTTTGACCTCCCCAAAGATAAACTAAATACTCCAGGATATCAGCCTCAAGTTTCATTAACGCAGAACACTACAAACAAATGGCAAATTGTACTAGTACTCTTTAGCACCAATCAGGCAGAAGAATGCTTTTCTGCTGTAGGTGATACTATACATGAAACAAAATAATGCAAGTTTTCCCACAAAATTACTGAAAATGCCACAGGAATTTAGTCAAAAAAAATCTCCCTATTGGGAAGCTGTTTATGATATCCAAATTAAACTTGTCTTCAAACTGTTGGCAAGACAGCTTTCAGTGCAGTGACTGCTATACAGGAAGCATTATCTCAGGTTATGGTGTTTGCTCTTCAGAAGCCCCTGAGATTCTCTGAGGTCCGTCATTTGGTTGTACAGATCCCTCTCAGCTGTGTCTTTTACTCTCGCTTAAAGCAAACCTCCTTTTAATTCTACAGGTATAAGATTTCTCCCAGTGCCACATTTGAGTTCATGTAACCAAAAGACCTTGTTGTCACTTGCCCCTCCTTCCACTGTCAACTCCCGTATCTGGCAAGACATGGATTTACTCTTTTACACATGGATATATAGCAAGCATTATTGGGGGGGAGGGCAGGGCAGGGGGAGGGAGGTTGCTTTGTCCCTCCACCCTGCCCTCTTCTTCACTTTCTCAGGTGAAATTTGCCATTACACACTTCTTTACACTCCTGAGCTTACAATATAAGCTACAAATATTCACATTCAATAGTCTCCATGGACCTTTTTACCCTATTATTTCATAACATGCTTTACCATTGAATTCCTTCACTTTCCACAAAAATCATATTTTTCAATTAGGATTGAGATTGTTTTGCCTTAGAAAAGGAGGCAAAAAAATACCAAAACCATTTAAAGTTATCTTTCATACTCCATTACACCATTGTTGCGATAACTGTGAGTAAAGCTGCAACATACCTTAACATTTCTAATACCAAGGCTTTTTTGTGTGTGTCTATAAATAGCCATTTATTATTGATTTATATGCAATGTTCCTTGGAGTACTAAGTGGCTTTTTGTTGCAATTCCTACAGTGAAAAGAACAGTGGAGTCCTTGTCCAAGCCAAGTCAAAGACACCATAACAGACGACATTAATAAATGTCTTTCACAAGTCTGGGTTAGTACTCTTACCATTTAAAAGTTCTCCCACTTTTAAAAATTCTGATTATCTAGGTTTTTTCCCTTCTCTTCTTATGTAACTTCAATATTTAGTCGAAAATCAAAATATTCACTAAGGCAAGGGCAATACTTTTTATTAAGCACTATCTTTTGTAGATTCTATTATTCCTGGTTGACATGCCCTCTGTCATTTTAGTTTCTTTCAAACATTTGGGAGAAACTGCTTCTCAGTCAAAAATATTTTGGCTCCACAGTCCCTCATGTTACATAGTTAAAATAAAACATTTATATGCTGCAAATAAAGAGATATAATGTCCCAGATTCTTTTAATTCCATTAACCAATTCTTGAAAAATGCTTCTGAGCTAATGAAGCAAATTCCTGGTAACTTCTGAATTAGTTTCTTTTTTTTTTTTTTTTTTTTAAGTACAGTGAAAAGACAGAGAAAGTTATGAAATAATGTGCAATGAAAACCAAACCAGACAATGAAATTAGAGATGTCGGCTGGACCTAACAGAATCTACCTATTTACCAGTAGATGGTTTTTACAAAGCTGTTCTGTAAGAACTACAGTGACACAAACTACAGCCACATCATCAGATACAGTCAACTCAATCATCTGTGGATCTTTAGCTGTCGTGAAGATTAACCTTACCAGAGATTCAGAGGACACCAAACCAACTCAAAGAAAGATAATTTGACATGGAGCAAGTTTGCTCTGCTGTTACTGGAAGCCTAGTCCAACAGCACCTTAAATACCCAACCCAGGTAAAAAGCTAGGTGAGGCCATTAACAGACTATAAATTCTCAGATGTTATTTTACACTCCCTTTTCCTTCAGATTATTTTTAGGCTTATCAAACCAGGAGAAAACATACTATAAACAGACTGATGTTATGTCTATGCTACCATGCAATTTAGCTTATTCACCCCAAAAGTCTAGCCTCCAAGCATGCCTACTACAGGTATGCTAGCTAATTCCAGTGTGAGCCAAAGGCTTCCCAGAAAGCATTCTTCCTAAAAAGAAAACTAAAGTGCAATGCTGGGAAGAGTTTACCCTGGGGTTTGCTCTCTGTAGGCAGTATGGACAGGCTAGCAACAGGTTTAGCTATTTTCTGATACTATTCCAGCAAAACTGCACCACATTCCCTTCCATATCATGCAGCATGTACCTCAGATAACATACTGGAACACATTTCAAAAACACTGCCAGATGACCTAGTGATATGTACGCAGGTGATGTATGTAGCCCAGAGAAGATCCAGATCAACTGTTCTGAAGCACAGATAAGGCCAGTAGACTAGAGCAGCTAGCAGGGAGTAAACTCAATTCCATACTGCCATGGACCATATGGCCTAAGGAATTTACTCCCTGAAACTAGTGTAAATGCAGACAGACAGAACTTTGGTATGTTACATTAAAGCTTTCAGGAAACTTGGAATATGATGCTAGTATGATAGGTGGCCTTGCAGAGCCAAATCAATATCCAATCCATCTTACTGACTTCAGTGCTTACCATGTCTGGATCATGTGGTTACATGCCACGTATCTGGCTCTACACCGCATGCTTTAGGGCCCCTATTACCCACCTGCATATCCTCATTACCCACTATGCCAAGCCATGGAAATACTATTGCAATAGAAATCCTGCGGTCTTTGCTCTCACCCTGCTCTAAGTATTTTGGACTAAAGAATGCAAGTCACATTCATCTACGGGCAACAGTTTTCTCAAAAAAAAAAACAACCAACCAAACAATTCCCCAAACTACAAATGCACTGGTTTACACAGTATGAGAAAAGTCTGTGCAGACATGCAGAACTAATCATTCCAACAAATAACAATAACGAAAGCAACCTTCTTCTCAGAAACTGCCTTTTCTGAATCTCACTTAAGGAGAGTAGTAAGAAGCTTTGGGAATGACAACAAGCTTTCAAGTAACAGAAGAACCAGTCTCCATAAAGCATCCACTGATTTCAAAGTTGGGCAGGAACAAGAACTGTCTACTAAGAAGAGGTGTTTCAATAAATACTACAATACCCAGGCAAATCATAACAGCAGTGTTCATCTAGTAAAATGGGTTTTAAATAAGTTTTGGACAAAACTGAGCCACTTTTCAATTTCTTAATTGAAAGAACACAAGAAATTTAACAAAGATACTTCCTTCCCTTTAACTAATGGCAGAATGAACATAAACCATCCATGTATGACCCTTGAACTGCACAAGCAACATATAAAGACTTCAATCAACAAAATTTCCAGACCCTGGGAAGCTGCAAGCAGTCTTCATTTAACAGTGCTTCATTTAAGCAGTCAGGCAATACTGATTTAAATCCTTCATTTTAGCTGGTATGTATTGCTGTATACATAATTCTAAAGCTGACAAGCTTTCTGACATAATGAACTCCAACACCCTCTTGCTAGGGACAAATGCATCTGGTTTTGTGGGTTTTGTTTGGCAGGGTGGCTGCGAGGATTACAGATGTTCTAAAGGCATCATTTGGATGCGTATGAGGAAATAAAGGAAAGATTATCATGTAGTATTTCTCAGAAAGAAAAAATGATTATTTTCATGTTTCTAGTAGTTACAAACAGACTAAACAGAGAGAATTATTCTTAAAATCTTAATATATTTATGTAAGAAAGACAAAAAAGTTCTTGAAGCTAAACCAAGTACAGGCAACTGTGAAAAGGTTTTCTTATAGTAGTGTACACCTCTGAAAACTTCATAGCTGTGTGCTATAGGGGAAAAAAAAAAAGTTTATTCTTTAATGTTTGTCCAGAGGTAAGAGATTTGAAAGTGCCTGGTAAGAATGTTCTCATGTTCTGTACAGAATTACAACACACATGTAGATACACACACGTAGTCCAGCAGCGTCCAAGCTGCCAAGACCTCCCTTATCATTCCTTCTATTAAACAGAAAAGCAGAATGTGGTCCTTTAAATGGCAAAAAACATTTTAGAGTTGGTAACATAGCTTGTAGTGAGAAGCATCGTTACTACGAGAAGCTTCTTCTCATGGTAAGCATTAGACATTATCTTTAGGAAACAGCTTCATGCTACAGAGATCATCTCAGTCTCAGCACCCACAATTTTTGAAACAACACATGAACAAACATGTAATTTTTCATGATGTTAATCTACAGTATCAACAGAAACAGTAAGTATTCTACAAAATATAGTACTGCAATTCCCACCTACCCTTCCCCCAAGATCAAATAATTACATCATAAATGAAGAACACTTTTACCCCAAAAAAAAAAATTGGTAGTTAAATTTAATGAAAAATTACCTCTCCTTTATATTCCACTGGCTTAATTCCTGCGTATACTGGTACAAAACTACTTGCTAGCAGGACCTAGAGAAAAGAAAGAAGAAAGAATAGAGAACAAAAGTGAAGAAAAGGCAACAAAGTAATTCTGAACCAATATGTATTTTCATACATATTTATCTGTATTAAATAATACAGCAGTAACCAGTTAATACATTAGTTTTTCATAAAACCACTGTCATCTCAAAATGTCTTGTTTTTGTGGTATGATAAAATGTAATTAAAGCTATTCAGTAGGGTTTGGGTTTTTTATGACTTGACAGTAACAACCCTCAAAACAAAATATCACAAATTAACTCATTGATTAATGTGATTCAAAAGAGTATGAACTTGGTCTTACACAATATGAAGTAAATCTATGATTTTGCAGAAACTGAATATGCATATGCTGAAAAAAATGCCATATAGAGTATTGTCAAAGAAGAAGCTGACCCCATCATTCTGCTAGCATATTAATATAGTGTTTACTCTTCTAATAAATTAGATTTTCTAAAAATTCAAAATTTCCAGAATACTATAAACAGCCTGAAAATTCACATATGTATATCTTTATCGGTATGGATACTTTGCATTTAATACATTCAAGTATTAACAAATTACTACGTGTCCCATTGTAAGCCTACATTGCTGTCTACAGCAGTTCTCAATTTTTTTTTTTTTTTTAGACCAGGACATCTCTTCTGTCATGTGCAGATGGGCACACACACACCTTTCTATCCACTCATAGTAATATCTATGAGTGTGTATGCGTATCTCTATACCTATGTATCCACCCATATATATACACACACACTAAAGACTCATTTAAAGAAGAGTGAGTGTGCTTACCTCTATACCTATGTATCCACCCATATATATATACACACTAATATATATACTAGTATACAGCATTTCAAAGAGAAGGGGTAGATGTGTGGATGAAGTGAAATATGTCAGAAATTTTCATATAGCTACATGTGGAGAATATGCATGCATGTGCTTGCATAGCAGCATGACAGACAAATCTGAGGAACAGAAGCAGGTTACAGACTGGAGTATATACCATGTGAAAGACGATCAGGTGCAAAAAAAACCCACAATCCATGGAGATTATGGAAGAAAATGCCTGAGCTTTTTTTGGTGGAATTGCATTTATTTTTACAACAAATTAAGCTACTTTCAGTATTAAACACCTCTCCTCCCCTAACAAGCTTTAATTAAGATTCTATATAGAGTCTTAAACTTTCACTTCGAGAACTCTTTTCTTGCTTATTTCTCTTCCCAGTGATCTAAAGCAACAGAGCTTTGTCTGAGCTCAGATAAAAAGGCTTTCTCTTCTTATTTTCCAAATGTGAAATTGTAGCTATTTCTCTACAAGACAGGCCTTTCCCTCACAAAAGCGTAAGATAAGGTCCCCCTTGAGACCATTCCTCTCCAGATTTTCAAAAGTGACATCCACAGGGTTCCCAACATCAGCTTCATCCCCTGCCCAACTCTCTTTATCCTCTCTCCTTCAAATCCATCTCAGTAACTTTGGCCCTTTTAAACTAAGAGAAACTGGGACAAAAGGTTTAGTGAAGGAAAAGAGTCAAAACCAGGTGACCCCTACAAAGTGTGAATTCTTTTCAAGAAGACTGAAGAAAGCAGTTGGCCTTCCTTATAAAGTCAGTTAGATCTCAAGAGTGAGTGAGGAAGGACAAGTTTGAAGAACACTTTCAGTATTTCCCTACCACTATCAGACCAGTATGGACTCCTATTCACTGCTCTCACCTTTCCAAACTAAATAAAACATTATTCTGTGCCCTGCTCCCTCACAAACACACAAATCACACCTCTCTTCCCCCGCACCTCCAGTTTAAGAACTGCAAGTCTAGGAACACCGGTACGTGATGATTGTCTTCACATATGTAAAGACTATTTCAAAAGTGGGAGATTATTAACTGCCTTTCCACATCCGCTGGGAATAGTAAAAGAAAATAAAAGCTGAAAATTGTAGCAACATATATTGAGTTTAGCCATTACGAAAAACTTTGGAACCGTAAGGCTTGTTAACCATTGAAACCAATTGCATATGGAAGTTGAAAGATTTCTAGCAGAGGGTACAGAAGTCCTACTGTTATAAAACTGTTTGCCCAGCAGTTTATCCATGCCTTGGATATAGTAGATCATGTCTAGGAAAGGCATAATACGATTATATAACCTAACAAGCTCTATCCTCCATGCTACTGGGGCAGCCACCAACATTCAGACTGTTGTATAAATGACACATGCATAGCTGAAGGCATGCACAAAAACATGTATTACAAGATACACTGAAAGAACAGACAATATGAATGTATTCCAATGACCAATTATTTGGAATTTTATTACTATTATTCCAACCCATTCCACTGCTAGCATATGGAACAAAAGAATAGAATCATAGAATCATAGAATCATAGCATCATTAAGGTTGGAAAAGACCGCTAAGATCATCGAGTCCAATCATCAACCCAACACCACCATACCTACTACACACATAAAAACAAATTTTAGCAAAATTTGTGAAACTGCAGAATCAAATTCTGCTTCCATTGTTTGTGTTATGGTTGTAGCATCACTGATAGCATAAGTGATTACTTGAGTAAAACAGTGATTTATTGCACGGCTAACAACATACTCCTAAACCTTGAAGAAACTCAAGCATTTTTATTTAAAGCAGCAATATCCAACTTCATTACCTTAATGAGGTCCTCCCTGGAGGCAAAACTTGAAACCAAGTGATTTTCCCCATTTTTGGTGTTAGTGACTGACACATAGAGACGGTTCTCAGCTAGCTCATGAGCATCAGAAGGAAGAATAGACTCTATGCCTTCCCTAGAGTAAAGAAAATGCTAAACATTATTCAACATCATTATTTAAAAACCTTGCAAATATGTTAGGGGTGAAAGAGTGCTGAGCTCCCCACAGTACAGGAAAAATATGCACACTCTCCATTTTTATTTAAAGAGCTTCACACAAAAATGATCTTATAGATGCATTAAGATAGGTACCTAAGTGTTTTCATAAAATCATAACCAGGAGTTACAGCACCGAAGTCCAATTTTCTAACTTCCTCTGCAAATCCATAGGCAAACTGTTTACATTTCTGCAAATTAAAATATTCATCATTAAGGATGTTTTAGTTATGGGAAGTATGTTCAACTGTGGTATCTAAAACATACTAGTGGCTAAAGCTTTAATGAAGAGAGCGCTATAAGATCTGACTAAAATATTTTCCCATATGTGCTTAGTTTGTAACAAGGTACGCATAACAAAATGTTGATCCTCTTATAAGAACTAATTTGTAAGAAAACAAGATCCCTCATTAAAAAAAATAAAAATTATTAATAATAATAATAATACCTCACAAGAATACCACTTTAAGAATCAAGGAAAGTTAAAGGCTATTTTGCTATGTATTACCACTGCTAAATAATCAGTCCTCTGAACCATGTCATTACAAGAACAATCATTTACATTTCAACTGTAAAGCCACCTTTTATTTTAAAGACTACTTCAATACTAAAACCAGACATAAGTACCTTAAGACACCTATAAGCATTAAAAAAAATTATTACAATTTCTTCTCACTAATGCAAAAACCATGCAACTAAGAAATACACATATTTAATGAATAAAATGCTATGGAAGTATTTAATGAATGGAATACTAGGATGGAAGACAAAGGAAGAAAAGACAACTGCAGAAAACCAGGCAACAGATTCCACTGCACAGAGAATCTCTTCTAAGCAAGCTGAAATGCCTAGTCTTAATGACTGCAGAAAAATAGTCTGAAGAGTGAGCCATAAGAACTCCAAAAGGAGAGTAAAGCAATAAGTAGCATTTGTTTTTTAGCAAAAATATTCTGAAACAAGGAATTATGATTCTGAATGCTTAAGACTCACTATTCAGTATTCCTTTTTTTATCCTTTCATGCAGACTTCCCTAGCAATTTTAGGGACTTGGGAACAAACTAAATCCAATCTTACACAACTTTCTGAAATTGGTACTCAATAAATATTATACCCATATTCACTATATAATCACATGTTTATAGAATAAAATATCTGTCTAAAGATAGTTTGGGGTTCCTGGCTTATTAGCTTCCTGCATGAAGAACAAGTATGTTGCTAGTAACAAAATAAATGATTGATGTGACTAGGGAAAGAAAAAAGAAAAGATAGAAGCAAATGTGTCCTGTTGAGGAGGATGGTGCAGGATTTAATGGAAGGAAAAAACAGGAAAGAGTTGGGGTGAGGATTAGTATGAGATCAGGAGCAGGCTGGTTGGAGCAGTTTAACTTCCTCACATCACTTGTACAACAGAGCACTCATCTAAGTGAAAGACAGAAATGCAGTTCTTGCATCCACTTTCTCTATTTGGCCTTCGAACAAATGTATCAAAAAAGTTCATTAAGAGGTCCATATCTCTTAAAGGAACAATCACTGTAGAGATTTGTGCTAATTCATTTCACATAGGTTAGATTTGCACCTTTACCCTAGGAGGTACTTGCCACTGCCAGTTCCAAGCTAACTCAAATATATAAGACTAGTTATATGCACCAAGTCTTGAATTTATTCTACATTAGGCAGTTAGGCTTCTTCTGTAGTCAATCAGCTGGAAAGAGTCACATTCAGACACCTCTCTCCCTAAATAGAGAAGAAACCCACAAACTCTACATAGAAGCACTACTATCTTTATATCTAAGATGCTTTAATAAAGTGACAGGGAGCTAAGAGTAATAGGGAGCTGGATGAATTCAAACCTAGATGAATGACAGAAAACGACTTTCCATATTACAAGGACTAAGAACAGACCATACAATTCTTGCTGCCAAAAGGGACAATTTCTTACAGCTACGAATTGTTCATAATTTTAGTGCTAGAAGCTTTAAGCAATACATCTAAATTTTAAATAGTGACTGAGGACATCTCTAGAAATTGTAACTACTTGTATTGAGTTAAGCAAACTTGACACCAAACATGATCAAGGTACTTTTAAAATAAATAGGAACTCAGCTATAACTCTATATGCCTCTTTAGAATTCTCAAGTCCCATGCCTTTTCAACAGTGACAAAAATCCAAGATACGACTGAAAAACATTTGCAAACTGTCATATTAGAACAGCAACAATCAAAACAAGAAATCCTCAATGTTACGTTCTCTCCACGATAAGGAAAGGTTGTGTTAGAGCTTTGAGACTAGGAGATGGAGAAAGTCCTAATTATAGCTTGTCTAATATAGCCATCTCTGGGGAGAGGAAAAAAAAACAAAAGAAAAAAATAATTAACTGATGTAAGAGTTATATTTGTGGATATAAAATATTTCAAGTTAGAAATGTAATAAAGGCAATAATAAAATTATCCTGAAGTTAATTCTATTCAGTACACAACACTGCCTTTATTTAAATTCCCTGAGAACTAGGAAGAATTATTCCCCCCCAAAAAACAGCTCTCAATTTTCCATTTAAACAATACAACAGAATGACTAAAAAGTAATTAAAAAAAAAGACTAAAAAGTTCATGAAACATTCTTTAGTTTGTATTAAAGTGACATATTTTCAAGGAAAAATCCATCAGACTCAATGTAACATAGGCTTAGTTTCCACAAACATAAAAAATGAAAACTCTTCTAATATTTTTATTTAGAAAGATTCTTGTAAGTTGGACCAGGCTGGGAACAAATGCTCATACACAGAATAAGCAGAAAAATTTCCTTGGGCTAAGAAAAAGCTAGCTGCTGTGCTCACCATATAGGAAATTAAAGTCAGAGGTATGCATTATACGAGGCAAACTTGAAACTGAGCTACTAATCAGAGGCTACAGAAAAGGAGTAACACCTGAACAGAATACAAGTAAGGTTCTCTTCACAACAGAGTGGAACTTTCCTAATACCAAATCATATAAAGAATGCACCTGGGAGCAGTGGGGTGGAAAGAGGCCAGGGGAGAACTTACTGCTGAAAGCAACAGAAGTATAGCTAACTGCAAGCTAAGTTCATATCACAGCAAAAACAAAAAACAAACAAACAGAAAGATCAGTGGCGAAGTGTGGTATTGGCTGGGACTATTGTTTGAACCAAGTGCAGTGAAAGTTGTAACAAGCAAGGCCCAGAGAAAGTTACCTGATACTCACTGGACTGAAACCTAAGTGTACTTAGAACACAAATCTAACACAGCCTTTTTTTCCTCCACAATAATGTTGTTTATTATAATTCAAAATATTAAAGAAATATTAACTTTTTGGCAAGGCCTAGTCCTCTACATATACTAAGGCACTACAGGCACTTCAGGAGGGCAAAGTAGCCTTAACCTAAGGGGAAAAACAAAGACAGGCTAATGCTCTCCCACAGAACCTGTAAGAGTAGTCAGTGAACAACTTTGCCATCTCTAGATGACACCATATCCATGGTGAGAAAAGGGTGGCATCTCCAGAGAAAAACACCCGAACAGACATGTATGCAGCATGTCAGAACAGAATGCTGTGAGGATTAATCACCCCTGGCATACAGCGGGGCTACTGCTCTGAAGTTGTGAACTGTACTGAGTACTAAAGGAGGTACACAAGCCACTTCTTGCGCTGTCTAATGGAACACAGACAGCAAGGAAAAAATTTGCGCCAGTGTGTGGTGTTCTTCGACTTTATGAAGATACAGTCCATCTACCATTTGCATCTCCTTTCACAAAAGCATGAAAGGATGGTGCTATGCATTTGCTTAACAAAGCCTACCTCTAGCCAAGAAAACAATGATTAACTTTGTCATGTACAGTGATTAAGTGCATATACATTTTGGTATATGTATATATCTGGTTGCATACAACTCAACATTCAGACACATGAAATTTATATTGACACAGCTTAAAATATAAAGTTCATATGACAGACTTTTGTCATAAAGAAATACTTGATTCATAAACATTTCTGCCCATGAGTCACAGATTTTGTTAATGAAAACATACACAAGTCCTGTTCCTTTATAAGAAGCAAGTAGAAAAACAAGAACCAAAATATTTTAAAAAAATTAATAGTAGATGATTATATAAAAAAATATCCTTTGAAAATTATCATGTCCTATACCTACGAGTTTATTAATTTACCTCTATATTTTCTGGTACTGCTAATAAGACAGTGGCAGCCAGTGATCCCGCAGAAGCTCCCGCAAAAGCTTTCACAACTTTCAGTAACTTCTTACCATGCCTGTAAAAAGCAGCTGCTGCCCCCAAGTGGTAAATACCCAGAAACCCACAAGCTGCAAATGACAGATTGATATGTTTCATTTTTGCTGTGGAAATAAAGTTTCACAGTCAGAAAAAGGATCAGTTAATTTGATCTTATAATATACACCTATTCTTTTGGCACGGAACACATAATATATAATATCTGTATAACAAAAAGCAGTTTATTTAAGAACAGTAAAAACTTTTGATTACCAAATACATAAAACAAGTAGCAGTTAGTTTAGCATCTCCAAAATTGAAAACAACTCTAAAATACTCCTTAGCATAAATCCCTTTTCAATCAACAAATATATGTATATATCTATATACAACGTAACTGCACATTTTCATCTAATTTGTCAAAGAAATACAAAATAGAAGTAGCTACTCAAAAGTGATAAAAGAATGCTGTTGGAGAGCGAACACTGTTAACCACCTAGAGTAAAAACCAAATTAATTATAAAACTGCTGGCTACTGTGTCATCAAGCTCCCCTTATACACACACAGCCTTGAACCCAATATCATTCTCTACGAAAGCAATTTTTTCCTTCACCTTTGGAACTGATTTGCTTATTAGTATTATTAGTAATCGTTAATAGACAAATTCTTAAAGTAATTTCTTATTTAGAAAAGAAAAAACATACAACATATCATTGCTACTATTAAAATAAGAAGGAATAAAAAAAACACCAAAGTAAAATAAAAAGCACTAAATGTATGAAAACACACACACACACTCTGAAGGTGTCAAGGATAGAATTTAAATCTAACAAAAAACAGGAAGCATAAGTTCAGATCCTCAGGGGTAGTTTATTAAAAAAAAAAAAAAAGCTGCCCATTTTACTAGCTCTCCTGTTTCTGCAAATAACTGCAATTATGAGAGCAAGCTATTCCACAGATTATATTGTACAGATATACAAGATATTATACAGATGATCTTAGTATTGAATTAAAAATAAACTCCTAGTATATTTGGGTATGCATCAATATGAATGGGACAAAAAAAAAAATCAGTATATTCAGGTTCATAATGAGATAGCTGATGTTTCTTTTGGAAATCAACAGACACTGCGGTGTCAGTTCTGATGAAGAGGCGCAAACATGTACAGGACCAGTTTTGGTTTAAATTGCCTCTTCAGCTCGGAAATGGTAAGAGCAGGAAAGATGAGGGTAAGAAACAGCTTTCAAAACCACTAAAGAAGATGACATGCTAAACTCAGCTGCTCTACCTATAACATGATTAAAATCAGACCACAAATGGGTCCAACTAAGTTTACTATTTTCCTATTAAAAAAAAAAAAAAAAAAAAAAGAAAAGAAAAGAAAAGAAAAAAGAGTGCGTGCGTGTCAGTGCCAGGGCATACTGTTTGGTGCATCAGTCATGCTGCTAAAACACTACACCATCATAAGGTAGTTTATCAACTGGGCTTTACCCCCTTTACACTGGAAACACTTGCATATCCACTTGTAAGTACGAATACCTGTAGCTTATATCTAACACATTTGTACTGATAGAAAGGATTTCAGGTTGGGTCTTGCTGTGGCAATATGAGAGAAAGGCATTTGCAATGAAGCAAATGATAAATCATGTTACTACTTTTAAAAAGAAAGGATCTTTTAATTTAAAGAAAAATCACAGTACTGCATAGAAGATTAAAAAAAAGTTTACTCAAGATTTTACTGGAAAACAACAAACAATTCTACTTTGAAGATTTTTTTTTTTAGCAGAGTGGAAAAAAATTAAAATAGAATTTGAAGTATGATACCACGATGTGCTTGCTTTCAGGCTAGTTAAACTCTCGGTAATTTAACCAACTGCTGCAGCTGTTTCCATGCTTTCTACAAATTAGGAGCAAAGATGCATTTGCATCACAGGCCACTCTGACAAAATGGTGAAGTTGGTTAAAGCAATTGCATTATTAAGTAGAAAGAAAAGCAAGCATGGAATAATTAACTCCCATTTTTGTCCAAAAGAGATTTCAGGCTCAAGACACTACTAACGTGAGACATTATATGAAGTAAGGACCACATTTACGTAGTTGATTAGTCAGAAAAAAACCAAGCAAAGTAAGAGTTCACAAATCCCAAGAATTACATCTAAGGGACCTATGAAATGTAACTAGGAAACACAAGTGTAAGATAATAAGCTTATTTAAATAAAAACAAGCATATATATGTTTATGTACGTGTATATACACACATCTTCTAAACCTTCCATGAGGCTCATCCACAAAGCATTCTAAAAGATATCTCTCCCTGCCAGAAAATATTTAGACGTTCACAAATCAAAAAAAGATGAAAACTAAAAAGAGTATCTAAAGCGTAATTACAGCAAGAAATTTTAGATTAAAGGATTTTTTGAAAAAGAAAAAAAAAATCACTACAAATGCAGAAGACAATCACACTCCAGCGTATAAAGAATTGGCTGGTACATTTTCTCTAAAGTGAGAAGAACAGAAAAGGAGGTTATGTGAACTGAAGACATTATTTAAATCTCAGATCAAAACCTACTGAAAATATACTGACTAACGTCAGATGTCCATGCCTTCTCTTACAAGGCTTCATGAGGAAGTTTTATTTTCTTACATGTGCTTTAGTCCTATCTAATTATCAGTTATTGGGAGTAACCACTGTTCTCTTGAGTGTCTGGATACATGGCATTCAGTCTTCAATGAGAGTTAATTTCTTAACACTTAGATCCCATACTTCTCTTCCTCCTTCTTCATTCCCCTACCCAAGAGACAGAGATTATTGAATGAGTATTCACATCGGTTTCTTGACTGACAAAAGCATTCAGTGAGAGAAAAACATTCAAAAAGAAAAAAGAACACTACGATTTGCTTTACACTACGATTTCCTTTACACTACGATTTCCTTTACACTAAGTAAAGGAATACTGTTAAAGAATGCTGCTAGTCTCACACTTTGTTAAGAGTAGACTAATTTCACGTCCAGAAATGAATGCAATCCAAAAAGCAGTTAAAAATAAATCTTTTTTTTTTTTTTTTAAAAAAAAAAAAAAACAGAAGTACACGATCCACTGGATTTGTATGGCATGCAATACAGCACTGTTTTACAGATTCCCCAAGAGAACCTAAAATCAAAAGTAGCAACAGCATGGCTGTGTTATCAAGTCACTACGTTTTTATTAATTAGGGTCAGTTCCCAGGTCTACATTATGTATTTGTCACATATATATGAAATTTAAAAATACTTCAGTACAAACGTTAATTGGCAGATGACATTCAGGTTCAAATGACAGATTCAATGGTTACATCTAAATGCATGACTGAGAAATGGGTTTTGCACATACATGTAACAACCCTACAAGTGGAGAAATAATGAGAGAAAAAATAATAATTGAATTGTAGAATAATTCAGGAGGTCTCTCGCCCAGCCTTCTTCTGCTCAAAACAGGGTCAGCTATCAGATCAAATCGGGTTGCTCAGGGCTTTATCCAGTTGCTAATTGAAAAATCATGTAATGTTTAGCTCCTAAGTGATAGCTAGTACCTGTTGCTGGGTGAAACAATTAGGTCGTCTTTCATTTGTTCAGAATATTAAAATGGGTAGAGTATTGCAAATAATCAGCCAGAACATTAACATCTTCATTCAGCACTATGCATCTACCTGCGGGGAGGTTCTGTACATTGAATTGAAGGCCTCTTACAACAAATCTGTAACAAAGCACTTAACCTACAAAGATGACGCAGATGGGTAAGAATCATGGTTCTGTAAAGAACTATCTGCTTGACAGATGCAGTCAAGCAATGTCATTTCACCTTGCAAAGGAGTCTCTGAGTAAGAGGAAAAGATAAGAAAGCATTCATTAGATGAATGTCCTGTAAAATCAGAAAAGCAAGAAATCGGAATCCAAGGTACTCACTTTTATAAGAATATAAACTTTCCCATTTCTTTTGATTCTTGCAAATATGTCATGGCAACACTTGCTTTGCAAGTTAGAATGGTGTATTTCAGAGACAGTATGATTCAATAATGTCTTGTGCTTTGATGATCTGGTAGATCACTGCTCTTTTGACCAAAAAGAATAGTAGGTTATTACAACTCCCAAGAGGACATACAGAGAAACTTAATTAAATCTACAGTATGACTACTGCCTGCCAATTTCTTATAGAGTACCAGCAATAGGAGCACAGTCACATGTGGGCATAGACCATTTTTTCAGCTGCCTGAGCAAACAGCAGAAATCTTGCTATCTTAGGAATGGTATGAAACACCTGTTCCACAAGACTTCAGAACAAATATTCTTAGAGGGTTTAATGTAAGTTCTGACTGTTAAAGATACTATCTATTAACTCAAAGTTATCATATTGGCATGTGTTAAGAAAAGATTTCAATGAACCTTAAAAGATGCACAAGTACATTTCAGTTGGACAGCGTACACACTGTAGAAATATGACGTAAATAGGACATAGCAAATGCTTTTGCCACTGCTTTTCAAAAACGTTGTCATCTTCACAATTAGCAAATTTCAAAATATAAAGATTTTAACTGGCTAAGGGGATAGGTATGCTTCTGTTGTCTACAAGAAAAAACAGAAGCATAAGAAAAGATAAGTACAAGAAGAAACTAGGGGACACTGGAGCTGTTCAATCTCATTACTTTACAGATAATGCAGGAGCATTCAGGAATAAATATAAACCTAAGAGTTCTATTTAAAAGATTCTCACATCTGCAGAAAAAAAAAAGAATTCACTGGTGATTAAAAATATATTGGAGGGAGGGGAGGGCGGGCATTTCTGTTTACTCAGCAGTATCTCATCCATTTGTAATGCAAACCTACAAGAGAATGTATGTAGGGAGACAGGCCTGTGCAGCAGAATTATGATATAGTACAATATAGCTTTTTCAGGATAGATACTGTCTTCCTAATTGTCATGCACAAGAAATAGCACAGCAGTTTCTCATACTGCTGTTTCCTGACCAATATAATTATATAAACAGTATACAACCTCAGTCTCTTACCCAGTTATAACTACCTCCCTGTCACCCCGTTTGTAAACAAAAGCTGAAAATGCCCAAAGCAACTGACTAAAAAACCTCTATAAACAAAAATTAAATATACATAGAATGCGAATGACCAAGCACCCTGAAGCACAGGAGCTAAAATACATGATGCATAACAGCACATTTGAGGATTAGTTATTAGCTCGGAATGACAAAACAAACAAAATTATGAAAAGAACTGTTTAGCGAGGCAGCATTGCTAAAATAAAGGTCATAACTGTAACTACTAATTTACCTGAATCAGAAATCACCACTCACACAGGAATGTTTAACTCTTTTTTCACGTTTATAACAGAAAAAAAAGTTCACAAACATCACAGACCATTCGTAGCCTTCAGTGAATATTCAAGAAATTGATTCTCTCAGTCAAAAATAGGCTCACACAAAACAATAATCCATCCTATAGATTACACTTTACTTAAGAGTCACCACAGTTGCGAGGAAGAGAACGGGTAGACTAAGTTTTGCATCTATCCAGTCACACGGAATAAGCATTGTAAGAGTTTAATGAAGGTGAAGAAAAAAAAATTAAAATAATAATAATACAAAATAATCAATACACAATCCAATCAACCATTAAGACACTTAAGAAAATTGCATGAGTCTTTGCAAACTACAAAAATTGTGTATAATCCCCTTAAAATTAAAAAATAAACACATCACATGACACAAAACTTCCAAATTAAGAGTTTAGACCATCTTAATCATTAACACAAGATGTCTAGAGAGGACAGGGAAGGCTGACTTCTTAAGAAGAGGGTGGCAAAAGGTTCAATACCTTCTAATGAATGTTGGCTTCCATCACGTACTCCACTGGGGCTTTTTCCAGCAGCTATTTTATCTCCCTCCTCACTACTAGCCATTCTTGTATTTACTACCGATCTTTTATCATTTACCTTGGAAACCTACAATCATACAGACAAATATCACTATTTAAAAGAGAAACAACAGCAAAATATAAGATGAACATTAGTTACCCTTAAATAGATTAATAAAGTCAATTAAAATAGTTGTAGAACCATCTAGATGAATTTCTCAATTGCTTACCCCCCCAAACTAGTTGAAACCACAATGTTCTAGTATTTATAAAGTACATGCAGCAATTTATATTTTAAAGATCAACTTAATTAGACATCTAGAAAAAGAAAATAATTGCCATTTGGAACTGCCAGTGTCCACGATTAGCCTTAATTTTGTGTCCTTTCCCACTATTTTTGTTTATATCCACAGATATTCTTTTTATAATCAAACTCTTACGTTTTTATCCTCCCTTACCAACCCAATAAAAATTGACATTTTTCTTGCCCTTTTTTGTGCAATATTGCATTAGTAAAAAGTTTTCCAGAGAACTCTGGTCCTATTCTTCACTAAACAGCTGTCACTCTAACTAATAAGCCTGTCAGTTATCATGCAGTATTGTCTGAAGTATAATTTGAAAAAAAATAATGTTTCTCCCCAGCTTAGAACTATCAGACACAAGAAGTTC
This sequence comes from Calonectris borealis, assembly GCF_964195595.1. Lineage (NCBI taxonomy): Eukaryota > Metazoa > Chordata > Aves > Procellariiformes > Procellariidae > Calonectris > Calonectris borealis. The sequence goes on along the minus strand of NC_134312.1, from coordinate 140,051,542 downwards.
ATTCTGAAACACTGGTTCTTCTGCACCTTCTTGCTGCCTGCCCCTTTACCTTGATAGGCATCTTCAATTCATAAATAAGGCTGCAAGATCAAAAGCTTAGCTCTGTGGATTCTAAAAGAAATGACATTATCACTGTATTGATGCATATCACTTAAACCTAGAGCACCACAAAAATACTTACCTGGAATTCAACTCTGTTACATGGCACTCTTATGGTGCAATAGTTTAGAATTCCAATCCACAACTGGTGAGTTTTTGGAAACATGCAACTACACAATCTGCCTTCTTTCAACTGAAGCAACAGTATTTGAGCGCTACAAAGACTTTTAGCAGTCCACATTTTCTTAAAAGTGACCTCTGGATCCAGATGATGTGGTAATCAAACAGATACTCTCAGAAACTGTTTTACCATGGAGTTACAAAGGAAGTATATCAACAGATGAGCTTGGACACCATAGAAGCACACAGTAGAAACTTTCTCTCTTCTAAACCTGTTTAAAAACATGAAGGGGCGGGGGGGGAAGAGTAGTTGAAAAGTAGTTGCACATCAAGTCCCTGATACTGTAACAAAGCCCTCTTCACAACCCCCTCACGCTTAGCTTTCAAGGGATGACAAACTAAAACACAGATGCATTAACAGTTGATTCATTTGACAATGAAACAGTTCTAGGCAGAAGTTTTTTTCAGTAGCTACTGTCTCAACAGCCTCCATCTGGCACTGTGTTGTTCACCACCAACCATAAAGTCGATTGTTCATTTCAGGAACAGGAAAGACTTAAATTGTTAATAACGCAAAGAACAAGCAAACAAACTATCCCTCATAATTAACAACATGAATACACTGTTCCTTCCACCTCAGCTGAAAAACGTGCAAGGAGCATTCCAGCAACTTCAAACCAACTGTTCACAAAAACAAAGCGCTGATGTCAAAATGCTAGTAAGAAAAACTCAAGCATGCTGGCTGGTGCAAGGCAAGCCTTGTAATCGTCTATGCTACAAGGATATCATAGGAGTGACACAAAAACCAAACGTAAGTCTGGTTTACACCTAGCAAGACTTTGACCATAAAGAGTAACATATGGAAATGCACTTGTTCACATGAAAACAGGTTATTGCCCTGACGACCAGTGCAAACAAACCCAGTGTGAGTCTGCGTAGGCAGGTCTCGGAGATATACTATCAACTTCAAGTTTAACCCCAATCAAATAAGTGAGTTTCAGGTTTTCTGCTTCATCTTGTGTGCCATGAGACGAGGCCTGCAATGCAATTTGATTCTCCCTCCTTCCACTTTGCTCAGTAAACAACCGATACAAGCAAGCAAAACTGAGCTGAAACTGTGAGACGAAATTTTTAAATGTAACAAACGTAACAAATACAGAAAGTCAAGTGACAACTGAAGCGAGCACAGCATTAAGAAGAGTCACCACGTCTTTTAAACTTGTAAACGTGCGACCGAAGGGCGACGTTTTAGCGGGCCACATCCCTTCCTATTTTAAGCTCAAGACAAACCCCATCTTCCCCCATTTCCCTCCGCCCCCTCTAACCGGGGGGTTAGACACACACACACACCCCCCGGGGTCTAACGCGGCCTGGGCGACACAGCGGCGGCTCGCTGCCAGGCGGGACCCGGGCCGCGGCGGAACGGCCCCACCTCCCTCCTTAACGGCCACGGAGACAACTCCGCCAGGGAGCAGCGGAGCCCGCCGACAGCTCGGACAGCTCGGGCCCCCGCGCGCCCAACCGTCGCGCCCTGGCGCGCACCCTCTCGGCGGCGCGCGCCCCCTGCCCGCGGGAGGCTTGTCCTCGCGCCACAGCTCGCGAGGCGGCCGGGGCTCCCCCGCCGCGCTACCTCCCCCGGCGGCGGCCTCCGTGCGCGGCGGCGGGACGGGGGACGGGGCGCCCGCGGCGCCGTGGGGGAGCAGCCCCGCCCCCGTGACGCTGCCCCTGCGCGCGTGCGCAGCCCGGGCCGGCTTGTCGCGCGCGGCGGCCCGGCAGCCGTTGGGGACGCAGTGGCGTCCCGAGCGCCGGGAGAAGCTGCGCCCTGGGGCCCCTCAGAGGGGCGCGGCCCGCAAGGGGCCGCCACCGGGCCGACAGGTGTTGGGTGTGGCGGCGTGTCTGCCCGGGCGGGCGGCCTCTTCCTGCGGCCTCCCGAGGGAGAAGGCCCGCGGGGTGCCTCTCAGGCCGCCACCCCGCGAGCTGTCGCGGCCAGCGGGAGGCGCCGTGCGGGCGGGTGTCGGCAGCCTGTGAGCACCGCCCTTGTACCGGGCGGGCAGTGTGCAGGGAGGGGCATCCTGTTGCTGAAGGGGTGACCCCAGGGCGGCAATAAAGTTGGTATTTTTTTCTTTCCTTTTTTTTTTTTTTTTTAATGTGTATGTGTATGTTTTAATAAGGTGATTCTGGTCACCCTTTTGGCAGGCGAGTACCAGAGTCAACACAGCGTACAGATTGGAGATCTCCCTCCAAGGAGAGGGATCCTGTAGCCAACAGTGGATGAAGAAAACTAGGGAGAGCAAAGCATGCCTGTGTAATAAAAGTGTAGATGTGTGAACTCTCCCAGGGGTCTGACTGGGGTTAAAACTAAACCGGCTGGGGAAAAAGAAAATGTTAGATTTCATGCAGATTAACCTCCACCTCTGGCATCTATTACTGTTAACTTTTTACTGGTATATGAGACGGGCTGGTACAGGTTTGGGATAGAAGGGGGTGCAACTGTTTTTGGGGAGAACCTTGACAGCTTCTGTTGTCTAAAGTGGTTGTGTACCGTTTAATTTAGTCACCTTTTGAATTGCTAAGTTTCTGACTCTTAAAGTATTTGCTTTAATAAGTAATAGTTAATTTGTGCTTCAGTTTAGTCTGTTGCAGACTTTAAAGGATTAAAGAATAGCCACATTTCCTTTACAGAGCTGAACCTTTCAGTGTCCTTAAATTTGACTTTTAACTTGCTGCTTATCAAATTTATGCCTGTGGGAAACAGAATATGCAGATAATACTGATGTCTTTTTTTCCACTAACTAATTTGACCCCAACATCTTACAACAGATGTAGGTTTGTAATGATGGTATCCTAAGATAGAAAATACTGGAATAAAAGTTTGCAGCATAGTTTCTACATGGAATCATGCAAAGCATGTATTTCTTACGTAGAGGCTACAGACCACATAATTGCACTTCCTAGCCTATAATGAAGCATAAATTAGCAGAGTTTTGACAGGAAAAAAATTGTAATATTTAAAAAGTGAATCATAGGAAAATTCACTTCTATTATGTATGTATGTTATCAGCAACTTGAAGATGATTAGAAATGAGAACAGCAGATGTATAGCCGTGGGTCTGAACGTTGGAAGAAACTGATTTACATATTACTTTTCAGTGTAAGGAAAAAACACATTTAATATTACTCATGGTAGTGAAATATGAATATTTACAAAATATTAAGTGTTACAGGCATCTTCTTGTTCAACATGACTTTGGAATTGCTTACTGTGAGTCTAATTGGATTTTTTTCTGTGTGATAGCTAATGCATATTATCAATCTATAAATTAAAATACTGCTTTTAAGTAAGAGGGAAGAGAGTTAAATTAATCAATGGCATAATTCTAAATACGCTTCTCATTAGGGCAATTCAGAAATATCTGAGGTTTCAGCCTCAGTTTTCACAGGAACACAAGGTGGATCTCTGACATTTTTACATGACTAGTAATCTGTAAAAGCTAGACAAAAAAGAAAAGAAAATACAGACCTGAGTATGTCTCGCACTAATTAACTCCCTTTTTCTCCTCCCCTTTTTTTCTACCTTTTCCATTGCTTTTATCTCATTCTTACCCTAATTTAAACGATTGGCATGATTAGCAATATTAAATGCCACTTCAGCTGATTAGTAAAATACATTGTTTTTCTCATTGCTCAGAATGGGGAATGGAAAATATTTCAGAAACAAAGAAGCCTCTATTTATTGCACTGTGTTAATACAATTGTAATCATAGACAAATATTGAATTTCTTGAGGTCATTAAGTTTTCCACAATCTTGCGTTTAACTTTTATTAAACCTGTTTGTGACATACATTCATGTATAAGATAGGCCCATCTCCAAAGAAAGATCACTACACTGAATAGCATATAGTACTGTCCATCTCTCTCAAAAAGTAGAAAGTTCTGCACCCAGCTTTTTGAGGGAAGTGAAGACAGCCAAGTCTGAATCACTATTGTCACTGAATTTCAGCTTGCAATAAAACAGGAACATATGCCATGGAATTGATGGAAGTTACACTGAAACCTTTCTGCATAAAGCACTATTTCCTTTTAATATTCAGTTTCATAAGGAGTAGTCCTTTAATACTTTACAAAAGGAGTTGTGGGTGGTTTTGGTTGTTTGGCATTTACTTAAACTGAAATTTGCTGCAAATGTTTTGTATGGGCAGGAAGAGGAAGCAGCAATAACAGCAACTGACTTGCAGCCCAAATGCACAGTAAAAAGAAATAGTTGCAAAACAGAGCCCTGGGATTATCTTACAACAACCAAACCATCTCGTGGTGGAGTTACCGCCTTCTCTTTTCATCATCCTGAACTCTTTCCCCATATTTACAGGATGAGCTTTTAGATGAGAAAGCCAGATGAGCCCTAGTGGTGGAAAAAAAAATGTTGCTTTAATTATAGGCAAATCTAATTTGTAGTGGGCAGTAGTATCATTAGGACCATGCTTGCATCTAAATTGGTACCTTGGTTGATGGCTATGGCAAGTACAAAGGTCACAAATATGGCAGGAGAACCCTCTTCATTCTCATCCTTCCAGATGTGGACTCAAATACATTAGTTAGCTTCTTGTTCCTTCTGTACTGTGTCTGATATATTGATGAATTGGAAAATGAGTTATGTAGATTAAGCTTTTTGAGTTGGTGAGAATTAAACCTTTAATCAAGGATAGTTCTAAGTGTAGGCAAAGCAAGTCATTGCCAATGACAGCAAACAGAGATAGTGTCTCTCAAATGTAGCAGCTGGCACTTGTGTCTCTTTTGCCCTTTTAGAAGAAAGTATAAGTAAGACTTCTCTGGCTCCCTATCTCAACTCAATCCTTTCTCTTTCCCTTTCCCATTGCTAGACTCGATCAGACCCTTATCATTCAAGTGTCAAAGCTTCTTTTATCTGCTACGTGTTCATGTTTAGATCAATTTATCCATACTCAACATTTTTATAGCATGACATCTTTCACGCTTTGTTCCTTTAATAGTTGTTGTTGTTTGAAATACTCTGCCATTTTCTTAAGAATAAAATGCACCAAAAAAGGCTTGCATGAGCTATATAAGCATTTCGGTGGTTTTACAACGTGGTGATTGCCAGAATAGGTATTTTGGAGCACCAATATAGTTAAGTTACAAGTTATTTGGAGGTGTGTGTAAAATCAGTTCCCTCAACAGGCTAAGCTACAGCAGCAAAAGGAGCTTTTGGTAATATGACTTTAACTCTGTTACATTTTGGTCAGCACAATTAAGCTGGTTGGTGGTGTGACTACTGTAACATGTCTCTGCCAGTGAGACTGTGAATTCTTACTTCACAGATTGAGTCCTACATGGAAAATGAGGAGACACATAAAGAAAATCTTTGAGAGTAAAACTTAACTTGAAAGTCATCTTTTAGTACTGACAAAGATGTTATGCATATTATTCAGAATTGTATATATTTAAAAATTATGTCTCTTACTGAATGTCTCTTTTCTATGAGCTCTGCATAATAAATTTTCATGGGGGGAGGGATGGAAAATTCTTGTTTTGGATAAGTGTCATTAAAAGATTTAATGCAGTTTTTTGCAACATTAATTCAAATTGGCCTAGATCCAAATGCTGATACATGGGTTGAAAGGTTCAAGAAAATGTAATGATTTATTGCAGTATATTAAGATCTGAAGAAATGTCTAATGGTGTACCACAAGGAAAAGGATAAGCTTTTCTTATAGGGTGAGTATGAGCATGTAGAAGGTTACTGTTGAGAAACTGGTACTCAAACATACAGGTTTGACTGGTAGCCACCTATAACTAATCCATTTCCTTACCTCCTGTGTCACAGTCGTCTCAGTGCTAAAAAAGAGGAGCATGACTCCCTCTGTCTTGAAGTCTGTTTGGGCATCTGTGCTCTAAGGATACCAGGCCCATTGCTGATACTACACAGCTATGTAACCATGGCACAGACTTCTGAGGAAATAACTGGGTTATGGAAAAAAAAAAAAAGTTGTCAGAAAGTCTAAAGAGGAGATTCATGTGAGATGAGAAAGCTGAAGTTGCAGAGGGTAAGACATGGGCAAGTATAAAATCATAAAGAAAACCTAGGGTGGCAGAAGATGGCACAACTGCGGCTGTGCTCCGAGGAGCTGCAGGAACTCCCCCTTCTCCTCCTGACTCTTACCTGCCTGGCTAGCAAAGGCTCTGTGTTTGACTTATAAGAGGTGGGGAGCATATTAATGCCTAGCCTAGTAGTGATCATTTGTGTATGATAACCACTAAAAAATTTTTTATAGTTCTAAGCTGGGTATATCCTGCCTGGAGAATCACTTTGTGCTTGGGTATGGTGTCCAAACAGGGACCCAAATAGGAATGATTACAGAAGATGGAAGTTCACAGGTAAAGTAAAATGTAGGAATTGTCCCCCCTGGAAAGTGATCTCAAAAGAACAGAGGTGCTTCCAGATAAAAAACATCTGGTTTTGGAGGGAGACTGATGACTTCACAAGGTGGAAGGTGGGTGGGGAATTAGGGTGGAAATGTCTAGCTACAAAGGAACTGTGGGAAAAAGGAGGTGTTAACAAAGCTGAAGATGTTTTGAGGCTCATGAGTGAGAAGAACAGTAGCAGAAGGCTTTCAGAAGGCAAAGTTCAACAGCTGCCTTGGAAACCAGCTGTGATACTAATGGCCAATTTTATGAAATTAGAGTTAGCAACCTCTAGCAAAGATCTTCTCCAAATGATACAGACATAATATTAAAGTATTTAATAAAAAAGGAAAAGTAAAACCAAAATGAAGTTCACCTTGTTGAAAGGCAAGGTGAAAATAGATCCAGTGCATCATTAAGTCATGACTGAAATCTTTCTAAGGTGTATTTCCAAAGACAATTTTTTGGGAAAAAGTACTTTTTAAAAGCATATATTTTGTGAATGATACCTACAGGAAATAAAAAAAAAAAAAAAAAAAAAAAAAAAGACAAAAAAAGACTTAGTTTGACTATAAATAAATGTGAAGGTGAAATGCAGTTCGGGGCATCATATGGGAAGATAATTCCTCAGAGCAGGGAGTGCAGTTATTTTTTTCATTAATTGCTTTTTCCAGTTCCTGTCCTGCTTCTTTTCAAGTCTGTGGGAAACAAATATAAAACACTGGGACTACATCTTTGCTAATGAACTTTGTTAGAAAATGGTAACATTGCTAAAGCCGAATCAACAGTTAAGGAACAGTCCACAATTAAGAGTGGGCTTGAATTTTATAGAATAGGTACAGCTTGCATTAATTGTTGAGTTTGTCATTGCAAATAAAAAGAGTCGAATTCCAGAGAAAGCAAAAAAGAGAAAGATTTTTGATTACTGGGAAGAAGAGCAAGAGAGCAAGATGCATGTACTTGAAGTTAAAAGTTCCAGAAAGCTATACCATATTTGATCCAAAACTGTGAAGAGGAAAGGAAAATGGTGATCTATCAATATCAGAAAAACACCCAAAAGTGACGAAGAAGAAGGAAGTGCATTTAACTGCTGCTCAAGAAAACAAGTAACTTTAGTTACAATAGTAATTACTGTGGCATTGTATTATTAATTACTACTCACCACTTTCTGACTATTCTTTTGATTATAAACTGAATAACTGCAGTGTCTCCCAGTATTTCAAGCCAAGTCTTTCAACAGTATGTAAGCAGAAGAAAACCATAATTATCAGCTGGATAGACATTGCATCCTTAGTTTGAATAAATTTTAGAACTCTAAAATCTCTGTTATCTGTTAAGTCTAAAACTTTAACTGGTAAATAAGAAGCCTTTATTATAGAATTCTGACTAAAGGGGGAAAACACCTAAACTGCCTAGTTTAGATTGTCCTTAGAAATGTTCAAGAAGTCTGTTATTTGTCATATTTGATGAAATAAGAACCTATTTTAAGCTGCAATTTAGAAAGGTGGAACATAGGCTACCAGAAGTCCACTGAACAATGGACTTTCCAGATGCGGCCCTGTAATATGGCCTCTCAGACGGAATCAGAACAACAACAAAAAAAATATATATGAAGTAAGTATGAGACAGTTCTCCTAGTTAGTTGATTTAAGCCAAGAAAATCATTCAAGGCAGAAGGCAAACAGTCTCAGCTTTTCTGAACAAAAAGGTACTATACAATATAGTATATAGGTAGTAGGTAGTAGTTGGTTAGATATGCTGAACCTTACCAGGGGTTCAGTTCAAACCTGAAGGAATTTGTTTGAGTTTAGTCATATCCAACATTGCATACTAGCTTTATATGAAATAACTTGCAGGCTGACCAGCCGGTAGTTGATTTGAGCAGCAAGTGAGGCTATGATTGGCATAGTTAACTAAACAAAACATAAATATTGTGAAGACTAACTGACATTGTGTGATTTAAGACTCCTTAAATAAAATCGTACAATATTGTTTACAAGGAACATGTAACACTATTTTTTCATGGTTGTATTGATTAAAGTTTGTCTTTATCTCGATTTCTCTCTGTTCCTTTCTGCCTCCAGTTTATCACTTGGGTGCCACTTAAATTTACTTTGATCAAACTGAGTAGGCAAGGTTCTCTTCATTTTTATTCCCTTGCACCTGTCTGTGCTTTTTCTGGAGCATTCTTTTAATTAAAACTGAGTAACAGCAGCTAACAAAAAGACTGAGGGTGAGATTTCCCCCAGGCTGACTCACAGCTGCTATCTAGTCCCAAGATGACATGTTCAAGTTACTTCTAAATATCAAAGAGAAGATAGTTCTTCCTCAGTTTCTAAAGGCCTCATCTATCTAGACTGAACAAAGTAGCATTGTTTAAATCATGCATTTGGTCTGATTTTGCCACCTACATACTCTACTAGATCAGCCTTTTAGCAGCTTTACATCTCCCAGTGGCCTCTGAGAGTTTCGGTTGGGCCTTTACGTATTTATATTATCATCTAGTTATAATATTAAAAGTTGTTTTCAGTATTGATTATCATTGTACCACAGCTACGGGAAGTAAGATAAGAGTTTGTTTGTCCTTTGTGGTATCAACTGACCACTTCAGACTAGAAGATTTATCCTCACTGACACTTTATCTGTAAAGCTAATCTGTGCTGTTCTTTGCCATGCACAGCAAATGTGCCAAGGAGTTAGTTCAAAAGGAATGATAGTGAATAGAGACACTTCCTGTTTTCTACCCAAAACCAAAAATTGGAGGCCAAGGTATACTTTATTCTATTAAAAATAAATGTCATAAATTTTAAAACAAAGCATTGCTCTGAAATGAGAATTGAAATTCTTCATTTTGAAAGATCCATATTAAAGATTTTCCTGCCAAAACATTTTGGCCAAAATTTTTTATTCATATATTTGTTTAATGTAAAGTAAACATTGACATTCGTTTGCAGTAAGCTAAATCAGTTCATATCATATTTTAAGATGAAGCTGCTCCCCCTCTGAATGGCCTCTCTTCTTTCCCGAGGTGGTACCCGAGGTGGCTGAATTAGAAGCCTCACTGTCAGGTGGCTTCAGCTATTAGCATGTATCTTACATTTAGGTACTCGTATATTACTGGAATATTGTAATCATTTTACAAGAGAGTTGGGGAATCTAAAACTCACAGCTTTCTAGAATGGTGTCTCCAGGAGCCTCTCTAAGGCTTTTTTTCTCTGGTGGTGATCTCAACAGAAAATTTCATAATAGGCTGGTGTGTATATGTGTACCCGTGTGTAACACGGCTGAGATTTGAGAGAACAAACACACGAAACAAGAGCACTGTAGCTTGTTCATTATCTGGGTAATACAAGAGGATGACTTATAACAAAGTTACAAGTCGGAAAAACACCCCCACCCCACAAATGGCCATTACTTCCCAAAGGACTTAGTAACTTTTTCCTTTGTGCTACTTTCCATCCTCAGCCCCATTTGCCCCATGCCTGTTGGCGGGGGTAGGGGTTTGGGGGGATAGCAGGGAAATCCTCACCGGGGGCTGACGCGCGGGCTCAGTGCACTTCCTATCCTGGCATCTGTGGTGCTGGGCTCTGTCTTAGTGTGCGCCATGCCTCGGCCTGACGCGGGAGTGAAATCAGACTCAAAGATTGACTGAGGGGTTATAAAGTTCTCCTGCAGGTGGACCCCACTACCCCTACGGTAAGACCTGCTCCTGGTTACCTTATTAAACATGTCAGTACAAACATTTCCTCCAAATGAGATCTGCTAACATTTTATGTGCCCTTTATCAATTAAGCTGAAAATAACATTTTCTGTAAGTTGTCTGTAAGAGAACAAATAATTAATTTCAGGAATACCTCAGTCTGCAAGTCCGTTTCATGTGTGTCTGTTGTGAGTGAATAAGAGAGAGAGAGAGAGTGTAGGGAGCTCAAGTGCTGCTGATACGTTCCAAAATCATGTAAGGTGAGAAGGTGAGTCGAGCCAGTTTGCAGAGGTGAAAGCCATCCAGCTTTGGATATTGCTGAAGGAGAAAAATAGCCAATACTTTATCTCTATACTGACTCATGGATGGTGGCAAATGCCCTGTGGGGTTGTTGCAGCAGTGGAAGCAGAACAACTGGCAGCGCAGAGGTAAACCCATCTGGGCTGCCGCATTGTGGCAAGATATTGCTGCCTGGGTAGAGAACCTGGTTGTAAAAGTAGATGCTCACATACCCGAGACTCGGGCCACTGAAGAACATCAAAACAACCAGCAGGTGGATCAGGCTGCTAAGGATGAAGTGGCTGAGGTGGATCTGGATTGGCAACATAAGGGTGAATTATTTATAGCTCAGTGGGCCCATGACACCTCAGCCCATCAAGGAAGAGATATGATATATAGATGGGCTCGTGATCGAGGGGTGGACTTGATCATGGATGCTATTGCACAGGTTATCTATCAATGTGAAATATGCGCTGCAATCAAGCAAGCCAAGCAAGTAAAGCCTCTTTGGTGTGGAGGACGATGGTTGAAATACAAATATGGGGAGGCCTGGCAGATTGATTATATCACACTCCCACAAACCTGCCATGGCAAGTGCTATGTGCTTGCGGGTGGCTGGAAACATCCCGTGCCCCATGCCACTGCCTGGAACATTCTCCTAGGCCTTGAAAATCAAGTCTTATGGCGACATGGCACCCCAGAAAGAATTGAGTCAGACAACGGGACTCACTTCCGAAACACCCTCATAGACACCTGGGCCAAAGAGCACGGCATTGAGTGGGTCTATCACATCCCCTACCACGCACCAGCCTCTGGGAAAATCGAATGATACAACGGGCTGCTAAAGACTACGCTGAAAGCAATGGGTGGTGGGACATTCAAGCATCGGGACACACATTTAGCAAAGGCCACCTGGTTAGTCAACACTAGGGGATCTGTCACTCAAGCTGGCCCTGCCCAATCAAAACTTTTACGTATTACAGATGGGAATAAAGTCCTGTAGTGCACATAAAAAATGTGCTGGAGAAGACAGCCTGGGTTACTCTTGCCTCGGGCAAGGGAAAACCCATCCGTGGGATTGCCCTTGCTCAAGGACCTGGGTGCACTTGGTGGGTAATGCGAAAGGATGGGGAAGTCCGGTGTGTACCTCAAGGGGATTTGATTTTGGGTGAAAATAGCCAATGAACTGAATTGTATGATGTTAATTGCTATATAATATTGTATGTCATCACTTCTATGGTTGCTGTATGTCATATCAATGGTATTGCAGTAAAACTCACCCAGATTAATGAAGAATGAACTCTGATGAAACTGAGCAAAGTGCAACAATGATAGAACCGGACAAGCGCAGCGATAATGGAACCAGAACTGGCTTCAGCATGCAAAAATCCAACACCACGCACCATTTCTCCTGTCCTGAAAGACTGCTGTGACAGATGGAGCCGAAAGTCATGGACTAAATGAACTCAATGGACATTTTAGAGGGATGGCCCATAGACTAAAGGAATGATATCTGTGTGTATATATCAAAAGACAAGAAAAGCAGTGGTGATCAATTGGAATGTACTGGAAAATGTGAGACCTGGGCATGACGTAGATGGTATAGAATAAGGGGTGGGTACTGTCCTGGTTTCGGCTGGGATAGAGTTAAATTTCTTCCTAGTGCTGTGTTTTGGATTTAGTATGAGAAGAATGTTGTTAACACACTGATGTTTTCAGTTGTTGCTAAGTACCCTGTTAGTCAAGGACTTTTCAGCTTCCTGTGCTCTGCCAGGTGCACAAGAAGCTGGGAGGGAGCATAGCCAGGACAGCTAGCCCAACTGGCCAATGGGGTATTCCATACCATATGACATCATGCTCAGTATATAAATAAGAGGCGTGGTCCGGGAAGTAGCGATCGCTGCTTGGTTATCGGTCGGCGGGTGGTGAGCAATTGCATTGTGCATCACTCATTTTGTATATTCTATTATTATTATTATTATTATTATTATTATTATTATTGTCCCTTCCTTTTCTGTTCTATTAAACTGTCTTTATCTCAATCTACAAATCTTTTTTTTTTCAATTCTCTTCCCCATCCACCTGTTGGGGGGGAGGGAGTGAGCGAGTGGTGTTTGGCTGCCTTCCAGGTTAAACCACAACAAGATGTAAGGAAGACATTTTTTATAATGAGGGTGGTGAAACACTGGCACAGGTTGCCCAGAGAGGTGGTAGATGCCCCATCCCTGGAAACATTCCAGGTCAGGTTGGACGGGGCTCTGAGCAATCTGATCTAGTTGAAGATGTCCCTGCCTATAGCAGGAGGTTTGGACTAGATGACCTTTAAAGGTCCCTTCCAATCCAAACTATTCTATGTTTCTATGATTCTAACAGCTATTTGTTTTTAATTTTGCTTTTAAACTTTTTTTTTTTTTAAGCTACACCGTATCAGTTACAGAAAGTAATTCCTCCTCTAAGTGAACTTCCCACATAAACCATGTATAAGGTACCTGGACACAGCTCTCAGGAGTTTCTGTGTTTAAAGTCTAAACAGTAGGTGGCACTGCTGTTTGTCTAGTCTTTATAGATCAATATTGTCAACATAAATGGCATTTGCCTTTTCCACTTCCCACTTTCATAGTACCCTTGATCTGGCCAAGGAGTCAGGCAGAAATCTGAAGTGCAAATATTTTCTAAATAAAAATAATAAAAAGATATGTTCAATATCACCAAGGGATTAATTTGGGGGGGAAAATCAATGAAAAAAACCCAAGAAATTATTATAAATCTGCAAATATAAAGCAGACCTTTGTCATATGTTGCAAATTGCCTTTAAAAATTTCCTGGTAGTCTTATGACCTGTTGAACAAAACATAGGAATATTTAATGAAATTAGGAGCAGTCACAACAGGGGTAGTGGTTTTGCTTTTTTGTTCTTTTTCTATTCTGTTTTTGCTTGATTTTATTATAGCTGAAGCCAAAGAACTAAGTGACAATGAAGATTTTTGTCGGGCAATCTAGAATTGCTCTTGGTTCTTTAATCCCCCCCAAATGAAGGGTTTTTTTGCATCCCAAAGGTTGTTTGATATTAAGAGTTATCTTTCATAAATGTCCATATAGTTCATAAAAGGCACAGCAGTTTTTTGCTTGTTTGTTTCCATATAACCAGAGAGTTTCATGTTTTCCCTCTCAGTTTTTGACATCTTAGGTGGGGTTCGTCAAAGGAATGCAGGCATGGGCTACAGTCTAGACATGGATATTTGAGCTAGTCATTCTAAGCTGCCTCATTGGTCAGTGAAGAGAAATAGACATTTTTGGAAAGGAATTCATTTCAACCCAGAGTAGACTTTTAAAATATGTTAGGTGAATCATTCTCTAGAACTGCTTATTTTTCTTTTTTGACATTGAGGAAGGTCTAAGAAAACCGCCTCAGAGGTAAATGATTGAAGTTTGGCAGAAGTAGCCTCTGTCCTGGCAATGGTGTAGACTCACTTGGCTGCCAAATGCTGAGTCCACCATCACTTGAAGTTCTGAGGTGAGACGAATTGCTGTCTGGAAGCCAGGGAGCAAAACCTGAAGTCATCCATTAAATGAAAGATTCAGTCAGAAAAATGGACACTATAGAAGGGGAATGGCACATTGGTGTTAAATCACTCCATCTGCTCACAATTTGTCTCATTTCATTTCCTAACACTTATTTAAAGTATCTACTTTTGCACTCCATCTTTTTCCTCTTGTCACAGCCTGTGTGGATGCCTGTGTTCAGGTTCACAGCTGCCATGCCCTTGAATAGATTGCCCAGAGAAGCTATGGATGCTCCATCCCTGGAAGTGTTCAAGGTCAGGTTGGATGAGGCTTTGAGCAATCTGATCTAGTGAAAGATGTCCCTGCCCATGGCAGCAGGGTTGGACTAGATGATCTTTAAAGGTTCCTTCCAACCAAAACCATTCTGTGATTCTGTGATTTTGTGTTCTTCTCCCTACCACTTCCTCTGAAAACCCTTCTGTAGATGTTGGTTTGTTGTTTCTTCTGTTAAATATGAGTAACTGAGATGCAGTGCAGGAATGATGTGTTTGTAAACAGTGACAGCTCATAATCATCACTGTTGATGTGTAGGCTACCATTCCTTTACAAGTTCCAGTTCAATATGCAAGTAGTTAGGTTTTTTGCATCTTTCACAGTCCCTAATACTTCAACTTTAGCAGATTGATAAGTTATTACATTTTTGCCTGATTCTCTATGAAATTATCTTTTTTTTTCCCAGTCCTGTACTACCTTTGCCAAAACATTTTTTATGTGGATTGGAAAAGATTTAAAAATCTTTATACTATTAATAACTTCCCTGTATCGCCTAATGTATTGTATGTGCAGTTACCAGAAGTCATTATTTTTCATCTGTTTTTTTCATCTTCTTGCCATCTGTCCTCTTTTGACCCTTTATCTCACCTTCCCATTGTTTCATCTTGTCTTCTTTATCTTTCACATGTTAAACCAACTGAAAGCATGTACAGTGGCATACTTAATGAGTGTACTTACACCATATCTCTTTTATAAGTATTTCCCATGTATCCACTACATTTTGCATGTGACATTTCTGAAAATAGTGTTGCTTGTAACAACATTTGTCTTTCAGTGACTAATAAAGCAAATTACTGCTCTGTTTATTTTTTGTAATATGCTTTCTATCAATTTATTAGTCTTTGTTATGCTTTCGTCCACATAGTAAAGAAAATTTATCTAAATAAACTAATTGTGTGAATATGAAGTGGATTAGTTAGGCCTCATTAATTCTTTGTAGCTACTGATTCAGAATTAAAAAGGTCATAACTGAGTTTGTAGACATAAAAAATGTTTGGATGTTAAAATAGAGCTCTCAAAACATGCTAAAGCATTTTCATCTTTGTTTTCTGTTTCTATGCATAGAAAGGTAAAAAGAACAGATAAGACTTTGATTCCTGTACTTAGGCAGGAATTTGATCCTTCTAAAAATACAAAAAAAGTAATTGAGGAAAAAGCCAGACTCCCTGAATAAGGACATGAAGGATCACCTCAGCTTTTTTGGGCCACTTTTGATCTTGGTATGACCTATTGTCTCCCCTCCTTGTGAAAACACAGCTTCCTCTTTCCATGCAGGCAGTATGTGATGGGTCAACACAGCCTCAAAGTGCTCACAAAAGGCATGTAGTGACCAAAGTGACTTGCGCTCTCTTTCACCAGGTAACACACCCCAAGAGCACAGAACCTCGTTGTACTAGCTACAGATACTATCAACTACAGCATCACTAACATTTAACTTAAATGTCTCCTTTTCTAGACCGCACTAGACTGCGAGAAGAAAGTTATTTGTTGATTTACTATGACAAAACATTCTTCTATATCTGAAAATAACTTGTTTGCAAGGAATTGTGGCAAATTCAGTGCAAAGCAAGAGAAATTTGGCTAAGCAGGGCAATAGGAAAGGGCTTGGTGAGACTGAATAAGAGATTCTGTAGACAGAAGGATATAGAAGACAAAATTATCTGAATTCCTGTTCGTATTTTGATCTGTTTTGGCACATATGATTTTGTGTAATTTTTTAAAATATCAGATCTGTCTGTTCTGAGTTCTGCTTTAGCTCTACAGCTCCTTCATCTCTATATTTCACTTTATATTTTGTGCCAGTAAACTTTACTAGCTAAAATCCTCTCCATCATTGTAAAATGAGTTAAAGTCATTATTGTAATGATACTTGGCAGTATCATTAAAAGCTATTGAATAACATTTGCATAAGACAAACACTTGCTAATTGAAGCTCTTTCTACATTACTGTAGTATATCAAGGTCAGATTTAATTTTTACTCTACGATAGAGACAGAACAAATCTACAAATATGACTTGTTTGCAGGACCTTTCCTTTCTTAGGATTCTACCACCAGTCTGATATAATGCCTGCACTTTTATAGTAAGTATCTGCTTAAATGACTTGGAGATCTTGTACTAGACACATGTGTATAAATACAATATATTCATGCAACACGTAGTTCAAAAAGGAGGCAAAAGTAGAGGTAAAATTTCAGTCCTTCAATGCAACCTGCATGAAGTCCATGTGCTGAATGTTTTGTGTATATCGTCCACTTTCCAACCATGACCACAAAATAATAACGGTTACCAGACTCAAAGAAATTTAGTGAGGAACTGAAGCCAGACAGAAAAAATTGTGAAATATCAACAGTTTAGTAATGTTTACTTTAAACTATCTGGTGTCTTAAAAAAAAGGAAAATTGAATCTGTCACTCTTTGGAATATCTTTGCTAACCATGACTGCTGTACTAACATTTTCTGACAGATTCACTGAATCTTCCTGAGAGGTAAAGGTGAACAAAGTGTGATTATTTTGATAACATTATCTACCAGGAGATCAAGTTTTTTACCTGATGAAGCAGGGGTTTTGATGAAATGTTATCCAGTAATACTGTTTTCTGGCTGACGTAAGATATCCTGAAAAAAGTGGAAAGCTTGCTGCTGGGAAATATAAGGAAGATGAAGTTATGACAGTCCAAATAAGGCTTGTATGAAAAGGATAAAAGAACTCTCTGCTTCCATCAGTTCACTTATGTTATCAATGCTAGTGTTTTATAAATATTTTCAAGATGTGAATTCTAGATGTAAAAAATCCTCTTTGGTCATATTGTTTCCCATCTACCTAACATTTTTTTTTCTTGATATTTAAGTTCAGTGGGTATTTAAATAGCTTAGCTCCAACAGAAACTGTGGAAATACACCTATCCTGAAATAGCTAAGTGATGAAAAGCTCATCTGAGTTGAAATCTGTTCCAGATGGGGCAGAGCTGGGTTTAGAATGAAGACCATTGTCTAAGCATGAAGTCACTCTGGGGGGAAGCCACACTCTTCTATCAGAAATGCCATCCTGAGAATTTTTTCTAAGTGAGACTTCATTTGAATGGTTCTGCTGCTATAGGGGAAAACAATGTGTTGAAAAAATCCCGTGTCTTTTCATGATAATCCTCTCTGACTGTATTCTCTTGCCGTGTATCCTCAGGATCCTCTGCACGGGCCTCGTAGACATTGCATAAGCAACCTCGTAGTGTTTTCCACTGCAGAGTAGGGAAAGGGTCAAGTCTCTCTGAATCTGGGTTACATGTGGCAGCAAGCAGCAGGAGCTGCCGTCGAATGATGACTCTCTGACTCTGGTTCTCAGGAATCCTAAGCAGGAGCAAAGAGGTCTGCCCGTGAGCAAGGACTGCTCACTTCTCAGCCCAGACCCTTCTCGTAGCGGGGCAGGGCTTGTCACCTCTGGGAAGCCTGGGGGAGACAGGAGCAGGTTGGGAACGACAAAATAATTTCAGAGTGCAGGAATTCTTACAGGTGAAATTCAAACTAAAAAGATTTCTTTCCTTACAAACACACTTAAATCACAATACATTCAGTATAATTTGATATTTTATGATAGCTTTTAAATGGTATAAATAGTCCGTGGTGACTTTTGGCATCAATGTGTTCTAAGTGTGTGGTATCTGAATATGGCTTAATATTGGGATATTTTGCTGTGGGTTACTGGCACTCACTCTTTTTTTTTATGATTTCATATTTGATAGTAAACTAATTTCTGAGCAATTTAATTTATTAAATTTTTGTTACAAAAAAAGTCCAGTGCTAGAAATCACAAACGAAATACAGTAGAACAATAATAACCTTCCAGAAATGAACATAATTTCAGAAACTGTATTTTAGGGTATTTCCTATTGGTTTTGATCATGACAAAAAAATCTCCCTAGATATTCAGTAAATTTATTAATTGGTAAAAATTGCATTTTAAATTCATTCTTTTGTAATTTAAAAATCGCTGAATAGATTTCTCCGAGCATTTCTTGAACTGGAGCAATAATACTAAATTGAATACTAAATACTAAATTTTCTGGAATCATCATTAGAAATGGGTGACAATTGCTTTATGAATAATTTGAGCATGAACTACTGAAAGCATCTTATAAGTTCAGATAGTTAAATAAGCATGAAACTAACTCTTTAAGCAGAAATATTTCATTTCAAGTTTTTTCTTTGTCTGTACTGGACACAGGATTTCTCCTTGCTGGAAGTGTTAGTGACAAAACACACACAAAATTCTTTTCTGTCACCATTGTTTTGTGAACAAATAAATCCTGCTAGTTTCAAACTACATGACAATCTTCATGATCACGATCCTGATGAGAAATGGCATGAAGCATTGAGTGACGGATGCACTCAACCCCTTAACCAAACTTGCGATAGTTTGGTACAGGCTCCAAAGGAGGTAAAGGCCTAAGCCCTAATGGGCCAAGAACTTCTCCAATTTCCATCTCTTCTCTGAAAACCCACAGAGGAGCATAGTGACATGGTGAGCATCGATGCATATGAGCTTTGAACACCGATCATGCGATTAACACATGAATAGCGGGTGGCTTTTCCAAGACTCATTTAACAAGTAACAAAGAAAGTTGTGGGTAAGTTGACTACAAGCCAACCACTTTATTCCATAAATATGACAGCCTAGGTGAGCCTTCTTTGAGCTCTCCCTGCTAGGCAGCGTGGCTGCATGGCAGTGATCTCTTGAGCTGGACACCTTGCTCCTCAAGGCAGAGAGACCTTTTACCAATGACAGATCTTTGGTAAGTGACTGATATTGTGTGTAACCTTGTAGTATGGTAACTTTGGTTTTGTCTTGGTAACTTTGATTGTGCCTTCGTAGTTTTGAATCATTGTTCAAATGGTTGTGCAGTAATAGAGTGAACCTCACCATCAAACTTTGTTAAGTCCCACTTTTACATCATACTAAAACCACTTTTGCTAATACCTTTGACAGTGGTTCTTTAAGCGATCTAGATCACCCATGTGTGACAGCCAGTTACGGGTAAAGATGTTTACAGAATACACAGGAGAAGTAATGACAGCTCAGTGTTAGAACCCCTGATGAACATCTTATACAGGTTGGGAATAAAAGAACATATTTTTACATATTTTTAAAAGATGACATATAGGCAGCTTTGGTTTACAGCCTCTTTCATGTACAGAATAGGTGAATACATAGCTCATGAATTTGGAAGATGGGAAGACGGGCTGTCTCTGTTTCTCTCTGACTGCATGGGAATCCACAAAACCTGGGGAAGGAAGGAGTTGCATTTTTATGTCCTCTTGATCAGTCAGTGCACCTGGCAGGGAAAGATACATTTTAAGATATTTTAATAGGTATGCAGCCTTCAAATGAATATTGAAGTCTCATTGAAGCATTCTGTTTCCTCAAGCAATGTAAAGTTCAGGTTTTTTGATAAATAATAGAACTATAGCTTTGGAATGATACTATATACGGTGATCATTGTTTGCACTTTTACATGAATGTGTAAACATAAAAAACCCCCTCAGTTACATTTAATTGGCTTTAGTGCTTTCAGAAGTGATAATTGACCTTAAAGAATCCGAGGGCAAAAATAGTTCTTTGCCCTTGCAACCAAACAAAACCACAAGGTAAATCTGTTGTCACCGCAGAAATGAAGGCAATACTTGTACTGTTGCAATCTGGATGAGACCTTCATGGACAGAGGCTGCAATGCCACACTGTTTAAATCAGTGTATACACCGACTGATGTTTTGATAGGAGTTAGATAAGCCTTTAAAAGGAATTAAATTTTTCAGTTGCTGTTTGTTTACAATTTCATAGTTGTCTTGATCTATATATCTCACCCATTTACTGTTTTGATTAGCTTTAACTGTGACAGTCCATGTTCAGATAATGTGCATGCAAACTGGAAGTTTTTGAAGTGCAAGCTGTCAGATAGTGAAATGCTTTAAATCCACTATGTGACCATGTAGACTACAAAAGGTTAAGTTCATTCAGCAAAAATCTGTGACATTCTTGCAATTATGCGAGGCAAAAATATTCCTCTTTTTGTATATTACTTTTTTTACTAAAAGTAATTTTAGTACTTTTTCCTTCAGGTTTTTTTACTACAAAAGGATTTTACTTATCATCCTTCAGAGTCTGATTTATTAAATTTTAAATTAAGATTGACAGATTATATTTTGACAGTTTCTGGATATTTATGCTTTCAAGTCAGGCGAATCCAGGAGGAAATCATTCTTATCTTGCAATTATGAGTTGTGCAAGATGAGGAAATTTGCATATGCTTGGTTCAAACTGTGAGGTGCAAATATCCTCAAATGGGAAAAAACTCTGTCATTTTAGCCCGCTCCTGGAATAGTCCGATTTGAGTGGTAATGTTCTTGGGATAAATTTGATTTATCAAATTTGATTGCTGGTTTGCATATCTCCCATTATATTTCTCTTTTCTGATCTCTGCCTGCCTAATTTCTATGGTTTAGAATTGAAAAACTTTCATGACACTGTAAAGTTGTAAGACAAAAGAAAACCAAACTGAGATTCAGTTGTAACATTCAATATGTACCTGTCGGAAAATATACCCCCTTAATAAGAAGGCCAACTAGCAGCAGAAATAACAGCAGTTATTTCAATTTTTGATGTCAGAAATTGATCTGGGTGTGACACACTTGTAAGACTGTAGTAGCTTGGACTTTACACTGTAGTAGGAAGGAAAGCTGTTTTATTTTAGAAGTATGGCCTTAGGGCTATATCACTGGATGTTCTGAAAGGGTATACCTATGCATAACCCTTATTGAAGTTCCAGTTTTCTCTGCTTTCCTATTTTGAATAAAAAATAGATCTAATTTTAAATTAAACCAGGGAAAGGATATTATGGAAATAGATTTCTAATTTTTAAGACGGTAACTCACTCCAAAATGCCAGTGCTGTTTGATCATTCTAGAGCAAGGATCCTACTTACACCAGTTATTATCTTTGAACTGCCAAATCTCGATATTCAGTGTTTATAAAGCTAGAGTGAAACATCTTCTTAAGCGTTTGATTAATTTTTAGTACTTTCAGTCAGAAAGGATGGATAGATGCCTTCAGACTGAATTCAGTAAATATCGTTGATGTTTACTCCAGGGGAATGTGTGAGAAGCAGAACACCAAGTGCTGCATTTTTTGCTACTTTTTTTTAAGAAATGTATATAAGTATCTTTCTTCTTTCAGGTAATGGAACAACACAGCCTTTGAGCTATTTGTAAGCAAGAAATCAGCACATATGACTTATCTGGATGAAAATTTTTATAGTGTTTTTCAGAAAAACATTAGAACTTTACAGAACTTAGTCCTGATAGCATATTAGTGCCCTTGTTGTTGCACATTCACCTTATTCTCTCATCTTTGAACATCAAACGTCATCATTGATGTCATACGTGTTTAACAGAGTCAAAGCACAGGTTAGCCTAAGATACGAATATAGCCCTAGCTTTTGGATTTCTCTGAAAAGAAAAAAGATGGGCTGTACCTTTTCTGAACCAGTAGAGAAGTAGATCTCTATGAGTCTGTATATGAAAGTAAAAGTCACTAATTTTGTTTGCTTCAGCTTTTCTTTCAATAACACAGCCACAATCTTTTGACTGTTAGGAAAATCAGACACAGCCAAATTAGTCTGGAGTTTAATTTATAGCATTAAGAACTTTAAGCAAATGTTTATGATCCAAAAGTGTTTATAATCTTAGGCAACAATTTACCTGGATATTGTCAGTGCTGCACAGGGAAGCTGTTTCACTTTCACCCACATGAACTTCAAAGGATTTAGTTTCAAAGACTTCCAGGATTAGAGCAAAATATTGGTGCTGTGGTTAATTATGTGTAGTTGCTGAACTCAAACATAGCCTCTAGTTGATTTTTATTCACTGATTGTAGAAGGGTATTAATCTAGGGTAGATTCATCATGCTTTTGCTTTCAACCTTTCCCTCCCCCACCATAAGTTGTTAGTTATTTGTCCTCTGTTTCTGGGTACTTCAATGATATACAGAAGTGGGAGAGACTTCTTGCTCTCTGGATCTAGTTCCCTGCAAGCTGAAGCCCATATTTCTGTAGAACCTGAAGCCCATATTTCTGTAAAACTTGCATAGATCTGTGCTGCTGTTGAAAAGTGAGTCCCTCTTTCTGTTCTTCCCAACTCCTCCATCACTCACGATCCAGTCCTGCCAACCAAAAAAAAAAAGAGAAGAAAATTTTTTCTTCAGAAAAAGCTGTTTACCATTCCAAAGGCAGAGGTTAAAATGACTGTGTGTTCCTGATCACATGTAGTTATTCTATAGGATTCATTTTACAATGTTTAAATAAATATAGTTGTAGTTTATTTCTATGGATTAAGAATTTTTAATATAATATCTTTTTTTCAATTTTTCTGTGAGTAATTCCCTAAGCAAAAGTATATGTCTGCTGTCATTTCTTAGCCAACAATTTTAACTGTGTTTTATGTACCAATTGTCATTGTCCTCATAGTCTCATGGAACTTTTACAAACCCAGTGTAATTCCTTCCAGGCATCCATTGTATATCCATTAATTCTGATTATTCAGTGATTTTCTTTAACACTTAAGGCTCTGTATATCTAATTGTATTCATACATTCCCCTTACTGTGTGAGAAGATTCCACTTATCCACTTTTATTTCTCAAAATTTTCACTGAAAAACCACATTGTTTGTTTGTTATTTACTGTATACGCTCCTGGATTGCTTTGCGGGGAGAAGGAGATAGACATCTCCAGGCGACAATCAATGTGATTGCCCTTCAGACATCTGCCATAGGAGGGGTTGCCTTATTCTGCAGACTGCAAGGGGAGCCTTGAACAAGTTTCAATGAAACACCTTCCTTTCGGATGGTTAGCATTGTGTTCGTCTGAGTAGACATCAAAAGTTCAATAAGAAGAATCAAATTTAGTGACATGAATCACGAAAAGCATTAAAATAAGCTTTGCTTGCTAATCTCCTGTGTCTCCTCAGCAGTGAACAGAAAGGATAGTTGGGCAGCCTTTACATCTCATTCTGAAACTCTTGTACTTATGGTTTTTTTTAATATGGTTTTGTATTCTTGTGTAAGAGCACTTAAATAAATGGTAAGATGAGACATGGTTGTTAAACCAAGTCTGCAGCCAGTTCTTTCCAGAATTTCCAGTTCTCTCCAGGCCAACAAAAAATTTCTTTTGATTTAAACTTCTGTATTTGCTTAGCAAAGAATGCACTGCTTCAAGTATGTTATTTTCTTTAATTATGCTGATTAGGATTTCAATTGAAAAAAACCCACCTTATAGGTGATACACGTTAAATTAACTGATTAGATGGATTGACCAATACTGAAAACTGAACTGTGACCAAACAGGTCATTTGCTGGCATCCAGTTTGCAAGGACTAAGTCATACCAAAAAAATCACTAATTACCAAGGTATGTAATTTGATCCCGAGACACAACAAAACCTTGGGTACTAGGTATGTGTAGGAAATAGCCACCTCTTTATAGAGCCTAAAGAAAATTGTTGGTGTAATAATGTCCTCATCTACCATCTTGAGACCTATAGGAAGAAATATAGAAATAAAAGAAAGGCGAGTAGAAAAGCAGATGAAACAGATGATCCTAGAAGAAGCCAGAAGTTAGGGAAAGTATTTAAATGTGACAACTGTCCCCCTCCCACCTTTCCTAAATCTTATACTTCTGTTTCTGGAGTATACATCCTGAGTGAATCTGTCACTGTCAGAAAGGTTGAGGAGAATAAAATTCCACATGGACATTTTGGTTTTGATTTTCAAGCTAAAGATACAGCCTAGTGCAGGTATTAAATAGTTCTGAACTGGAAGACATGCCCATGTATATGTATGTATGCGCATTTATGTGCATCTATATTTCAGTAGATATATATTTATTTTTACCACCGAAGTTGCACTGTAACCCCTCACTTCAGAAGCTGAGATGAATAAATCTGAGGCTGAACTAAATCTGTTTACAGACGTTTCCTTAATGAGATTTCTGTCGTCTAGTTTTATGAATACCCTGTATTTTCAATTCCAAAATCTGGAATATATGTCTAATGGGTAAAAAAATAGAATTTGATCAGTCACTACTAATTAATCACCTGCAATAGCTATTTATGTGATTGAAGGAAAAAGATTACAATCAAAGCCTTAGAACTAGAATGCACTCTTCTACCCTTCCAAAATTATAATGCAGTGCTGCTGAAGACCAAGTCGATTTAAAATTAGTGGAAACCACTTGTAAATACAAAAGTATTTTGGAACATTATTTATTCATTTTTATAATCTATAATATATTTACATAGCTCCAGATAGTACTGAATCACTATTCTCTTATTTTACTCTAGTACTTGTTATATAGAAGCATCTTCTTTGGGAAAACAATTTACAGAGTAAAGACATTAATTTATTAATTTTTAGTTACATATTTCGAATTTGTGGATGGGGGACAGGCCAGGGACCATGCCTATAGACTCCTCTATGTTACCCTTATGTACTGCAGGTGGTATTGCAGCTTCATGTGTCCCTACATTAAGACTGTATGTTCCACAAAAATGGAGAAATCACTGTATCCAATTGTATCCACTCGTATCCACTCCTTCTTGTCTCAGCGATGCCCTGCCTGGTGTGAGTATGTTGTAATTACTTCATGGAGCTTCTGCTTAACATCCTTCCAGAGTTTAACACAGTAGGAAACATGACACTTAACTAATATAATCAAATATTACCTGCCAACAACCGTGAAATCTCTCCACTCTCTCTCCTTTTTGACATGCTTCCTTAATCAAGCTACTAGTCTGTGAACAATTTCCACAAATCCCTCAGTTTACCTAGTTTTAACAATGCAGTTGGGATAGACCAGTAATCACTTTAATCATACCAGCATAACTGCTGTTGAGTGGCATCAGGCCCCCACCTGGGTTTCAGAGGACACCTCCTCAGTCTTTTCAATCGTCTGCTCCATAGCTCCCTATCTGAAACCTGTCAAAGAGGTATGAGCATCTATTATTTGTTAAAGTATGTTCTGCAATATAATGGTAATCATATAAAGTCAATGGTCTGGGTTCATGCTTAACATACAGTGGTGGGGTTGGGTAGATCACAAAATCTATCATCCTGAGACTTCATTTACTTTTTCTCTTGTGTTCATTTAAGAAAAATAATAACAACATGCAGTTCATTTAAGACTGAGGCCCCAAGTTTTGAATTCAAATTG
The DNA here is from genome assembly GCF_964195595.1 of Calonectris borealis. Lineage (NCBI taxonomy): Eukaryota > Metazoa > Chordata > Aves > Procellariiformes > Procellariidae > Calonectris > Calonectris borealis. Next base: position 140,025,837 of record NC_134312.1, on the reverse strand, counting down.
TATTAGAGGACCATCATATTCCCCTCCAGTTTAAACCTCTTGAGACCTGCAGAGTATAGGCCAGGACACAAGTTTTCACTAACTTCTGCAAGACGTTTTTTTCTCTTATGCATATCTACAATACAGTACATATCAACATTTCTTTTCCTCCACTTTCCCTTTTCTACTTTATAAGTTTATTCTGTGATTCAAACAATGTTTTGCAATTAGCAAGGGTTTTGGAAGTCATATGTTTCTCACATGAGATGCTCCACTGAAGGAGCCAAAGGAAATGTTACGGAGAAACAGAGGACCTTTTATACCTGCAGGGGGCATTGCAATACAAAGAAAAAGAGCAATGAGAGCTGTTGAGACGACTTCTAACCAATTTGTCCGATAACATTTTATGACATTTTACTGTAAGGTTTGGACTGTTTATTTTTTGTATTAGTTTTCAAAAAGTGGCAAGTTGTTTTGAAGACATTAATGAATTTTTTTCTAGTGTTTTTGAAGTCACATTAGGAAGAAGATTTAAATTACATTCTGAAGGACACGTTTCAATATTCTTGCACTTACTGATATTAATGAGGAGCATTGGGATGATGATATTAAAATAGGACATAAAATGCAAATGATAATTTCTGTAGTATAGAAAAAGAGTTTGCAAATGACCCATTAATAACATTTCAAACATCTTCACTAATTTGGTGATTCAAATTAGTTTGTAAACATTATGAATCTCTTGCTATATTTTTTTATAGCTATTACTATATTTATATAGTTTTCGAGAGAGAGAGAGGAAACAAGAAATGGCATCTCAGCTGGCCAGCAGTTTTAATATAAAATGTTAGTAGCATGTTATGCACATATATGAGAGTGCTGTTCGATAACTTGTCACTCTTCACAGAATTCATTAAATATATCTTTCATTAAATATTGTCTGTAGCAGAATTTTGCAGATTTATAACCTATAGTGAGTGCAAACTAGCTGATGTGTAACTTCTACTTCAGATAATGGATGGATTCTTATAAACATTGGGAATTATGAAATCATGCTCCTAAGATAGCCAAAATATGTACATATAATTCTGTATACAAGCAGAATATGATGATCAAATGGCCTGATACAGATTTTATTGATATGTCAACACTATGTCAACCACTCTCTTTCCTTCTCACTTATGGAAAATCTTTCTTCTTAGAAGCTGACAAAAAAAGCTGCAACTGTCAGCAAAAGGGGAAGGTCACCAGACTTGAGAGCTGTCACTGAGAGGAAAAAGATGATTAGATGGATTTACTAACTGCTCCAAAGGAAAAGTCTATCCAAGCTCTGCAAGTGCAGGAGAATGGCTGTAGTGGTAGTTGCATGATTGACAGTAGTTCTATGCAATTTCAGCTTATTTTACTCCCTTTCACACTTAAAATGACATTTTTTGTCTCTTTTCCCTTCTCCCACTAGCAGTCAAATTATAATGACTTATAAGGTTTAGTTGCAGTGTGATTTATGATAGACTGTTATTCTTTCAAAATTAAGTCAGTCATCTTTGCAAATTTGTTTTTAACCAGTTACACCCAGGGAAACTGGAAGACCTATTTTGATGGTACAATAATCGTAGATTAGTAGCTTAGCTTAGGAGAGATCGTTTTATTTCCAGGATTTCTCAGTAAACTGCTTATAAACGCTATTGATTTTTGGCTGCTTCTTTGTAGTCTTAAAGCAAAGTTTTGACACCATGTTCTTGATATTCTGCATTTTCTGATAAAGTCTCTGCATTGCAATTGTGTTCTTGCAGCAGATCCTTATCTCTAGCTTTGTCAAAACTGAATGAAAGGCCATTAGAATTCACTTACTAATGCTTTTTTCCTGCATTAGTGTTTCAGTACTTTTGGTTGCGCTTTCTGTCACATGGTAGAGAAGAAAACAGTTATTTGGTTTTTACCATTTTCTTCTCTCTTTGACACTGTTTTAGGAAAAAGAAAAAACAGCATTGGAGTTGCGTTACTGTTAGGCATGTCAAACCACTCCGGCTTCATATAATCCCCACAAAAAGGAAAATATATTATCCACACTAATATAGTGACATTATCTATTTCAGATGTGCATTTAATTTATACAAATTTCTTAACTGACTTAGCTTCCACATTTTTTAAGCCACTTGTGGAGTTTTCTTACAGATTTCCTCACCAGTTTGTTCAGGCAAGGCTGTATTCTATGTGTAAGTACCTCCTCACTTAGTCATCCGTATTCCATTAATAGCCCTCTAGACTGAAAGCAGATGTATACTTTTATTCTTAAAAGAGCAACTGGTAAGTCTCAGAGTTGTAAACGTCATGATGATCAAAGTAAGTTTCTATGATTATTTTTGAGGTATCATTTCCAAAATGAGAAAATTGAGGAAGGAGAAAGATCTTGATAGCATTCACCAAATGAAAGCTAACCAAATAGCGAACAATATGAAACAGCTTAATTCTTAATTAGTTAAAGATTTGCTTGCTTCATCTGGACATCACTTGTTATTGATGTAATAATGTTTATACTTGGAAGGGTACAGATACTGCTAAGTTTCTTCAGATAACAGAGAGAAGAGTCATCACCTCTTGACACATATTTGTTATAGTTTCCCTTTTGGTCTAGGAAGTGTTAAAGGTCAGGGCTCTGGCATTCAGGTTGAATCCCAAGAATTCATACTTGAAGTTTTGGCTTAAAATATGTTTTCCACAGTTACCACAATTTGAAGCCATTTATAAATGTTATGTGAATAAGATAATTATTTCTTTGTTCATGGGGAGTTTACGATATCCAAACCATAGAATTTTATGGACAAAGGTGGAATAGAAGACTACGAATATAAGTCTATTTCCATTTTGTATCATTTTGAAGGCTTTCAGTTCACATTTTCTCCTTCCATAGGCAAAAGCATATCAAAAACCAGTACAATAAAGTGAAGATAGAAAATATGCATCGTTATCGACATTGTTTACTTATAGTTGTAAGTTACATAACAGATTCTCCAATATTCAAATTCCTTCAGCTAGAATGACACCTATTTAAAAGATATACAGATCAGGAAAGATGATTGGCTCAAGACAGTTGCAGAGTAATTCCTTTATTACTGAATGCAATAGGAATCTGAAAGCTCACATTATACATTCATAATGTCCTTGGTTAGCTATAAAATAATTGATCACTTGATGTAGAGCCAAATATGTGCATTCTTCACCCTAGTCTTGGGTGGTAAACGCACAAAGGCTGTTGTGGATTTAATTTTCTAGTGAGTAGTAGTTTGTTACTCCTAGGTATTAATCTAGTATGATCTACACCTAGAATAGCGGTCAGAAGGCAACTTTCACAATTTCCATACCATTGCTACTACCAAGGACCCAAGAATTAGCCACAGTGGAGAACACTGATTTTCTGTAGTGTTTGTTACCGACAGCACTTTGAAATAACTACTCTACTTTGGTGGTAATCCCTCAATCTGGTCAGATCTTTAGATCTGCCAGTCTTCTACATGCTATAGAAGGTAGCCTTCCTTCCTAAGGTGGGGACTTAACAATTCCTGTTTCTTTTCTTCATCTTTTCTGAGAATTCAGGGCAGACTTGACAATGGCAAAGGGACCCTGTTTGCCTTCAGCCAGTAAGCACACTGAGTATTTTACGTCCTTGTTACGCTGGCTTGCACTAGGAGGTGGTGGAAACCAAAAGAATATTCTCTATCTCCATTTTGTATTACAGAATAGCCTAGTAACTTGGCTGAAGGGAAAGAACATTAAAAAAAGGGCATTTAAAACACACACAGCATTTCTGCTGGAAGCTTTCATGTTGCTTCTGTAAACTGGCAATAGATGAGGTCTGCAGCATGTGATAAAGCCAGAGGATCTGGCATGAGGAAAGGTGGGAACTACCAAAGACTTGACAGGAACAGGACATGTCAGCTCAGGAGAAAAAGAGAAATTCATTCTTCCTCTTAGTCTTTAAACCAGGTGTGTAATCAAGGAAGTGAATCACGCAGAGACTCTCAGATACATAGTTGTTACAAGTTTCTTGGAGAAAGGCAGTATTTTGTAGTTGGGTGCTGATGAGAGAGCGAAGTATAGACATTCATGGCAAACCAACCCCTGATATCTTAGTTCACAACATAAGGAAATCCCAGATTGCACAGCTTTGACTACTCATCTCTGGACAACCAAGCCCTGCAGTCCATCAAATTCTTTCTCTCTCAAGGGGAGAATAAACAGATTCTTCCTCCCTCCCCCCCCCCCCAAAAAAAAAAAAAAAACACACCACAACATCCCTCTTCATTCATTTCTCTATTCTTTTCAGTTTTCATTTAACCCATTCCCTGGTGTGCATAAAGCAAGATCCTTTCTTCCAAGATTAAGTATTCCTTGCTGAAAGAGCCTACTATCATGGTACAGAGCAGTAGAAATTCTTCAGAAGAGTACTGGTCAGGTGCAGGTCCAAGCACCTACAAAGTACTTCCAGGAAAACTGAAAGGTTGTTTGGTGAATCACTTTTTAGGGTAGTAGTGATTCCTCCATTCCATCTCATGCACAGCAAAAGAAAAAAATAACTTGTGACAAGAAAATTAATGTGTATATTGCAAGGAGATCTTATACTTTAATATGGGACATGTAGTCCTCCCTCTTAAAAATATTACTAGCTACGTCATAGGAGAAAAATGAGATTTCAGTCTTTCCTGGAATATATAGTCCCTTATTGGTCTTAAGAGCCTGCTCCAGAGACAGAACTAAATTATGATCACATTTCCAAAACATATTCTTAAAACTTACTAAACTGTAAAAAATTTATAATATTTGTCTTGTATGCAAAGATTTTCTGTACTTTCAATTGGTGAAAATTTTCGTAAGGTAAGATGTGGCTTATGACAACCATATTATGAATAAGTTTGCCTGTCTATGACTTGATATTATATAATAAAATTGCAACTATTTCCTCAGATGGTGAGGGACACCCACAGAAGAATGCAGTCCATTTGTGGTTATGGGTTAGGAATAGGATATTCAGAAAAACAGGATGATCAACAGTCATACGTTTGCATGAACAGTGTCATGTTTCAAATCTAATTCTCAGTAAGACTTTCTCTTCAGAAAGTAGTTAAAGCTTACTGATGACTAGAGGCAGACCTTTTGGCAGTCCCAACTCATAAATGGCACTTCTTGAACATAAAAATATGAAAATAACAGAATTAGTTGTATTACTTGAGGTTGAAATGAAGAAAAAAATCCTTATTTTTGAATCTTACAGCGATTCATGTTATAAAAATCTTTCATGCACAGAAATTAATTTAGAGAACTGTTTTTATTTTCATTGCATTGTCCAACTTTCTAATAGACTTCTCAGTCTAATGACCTAATTAATATTCTTCATTAATGTTGAACACACATCATACTTACAGGACAGCAGAGAAAGAAACTTCTAGTTGGGATATGGCTGATTAACTTTAGAAGGTGTATAAACTCTGTATTCTGAGACTATTTTTACAAAATAAAACATACTATGAAAATCTGGAGAACTTAGGTTCTTGTGGACATTTTGGCCTTTACAGGCTTTGCTATTGAACCAAGTGAAATTGTAAAGGATCTGGTATATATTAGGAACTTTAAACTTCTGTATTCAAGTGACGTTATCTCTTGAATTGGCTGTCACATAACAAGATTTTTTGCCATCTTAAACTCAGATGGACATATCCTTAACGTAATTTCTGATCAACGTAGAGTAAACAATGTTGGTAAATAAAAGCTGCATCTGGCCAAGAGATCACCTGTGGTTTAACATGACCAATGTTAAGAACCCCTACGTCCACCTGAAGTCTTTTTCCAAAGTGATGCCTTAGATTCTCAAGACAATATCGTGATGCAATAGCTTTGGTCCTTGAGAAGAAGTAAGGAAGTGATCTGGCCATCATCTGAAGAACCCCACTGAGGTTGGGTGGACTGTTGTCTCTCATCCACTTCTAGGGTACCACTCAAACACCCAAAATAGTTAATTCCTATTGTCAAAAGACTGGCAACCCAGACGGAGTCCCCACGCAAACGTATAACTGTCCAGGTCTCCGGTTGCAGGGAGTGCCTGAGCCTGTCACTTGTACCAGAGGGCAGCAGACACAACACTTGTGTGCGGTGTGACCAGGTGGATGATCTGCTCAGCCTGGTGGCAAAACTGAAAAAGGAAGTGGAAAAGTTAAGGAGTATCAGGGAGCGTGAGAGGGAGATAGATAGATTGGTAGAGCCACACCCTGCCATCCCTGAGGCAAGGGCAGCAGATGGAGGCTCCACAAGAAGCGGAGGATCCCCTGCCCTCTTGCCACCAGGCAGAAGGAGGGGACCTAAGAGACAGGGGGAATGGAAACAGGTCCCTGCTCAGGGCTCCAGGCGAATCCCCTCCCAGCCTCCCTCACCTTTCCAGTTGCCCTTACACAACAGATATGGGGCTCTGGAACTTGAGGGCCAGGCAAAAGAGGATGTAGATGAAGGTCCATCCAGGGGGTTGCCTAGGGTGAGTCAGTCAGCCCCACGCATTACGACTGCCTCTGCTAAGAAAAAAAGGAGGGTAATTGTCATAGGTGATTCCCTTCTGAGGGGAACAGATGGCCCAATATGCTGGCCAGACCCATCCCACAGGGAAGTCTGCTGCCGTCCTGAGGCCCGGGTTAGAAATGTTACTAGGAAACTCCCTGGTCTGGTACGGCCCTCTGATTACTACCCACTGTTGGTTATACAGGCTGGCAGTGAGGAGGTTGCAGAGAGAAGTCCTGAAGCAATCAAAAGATACTTCAGGGCACTGGGGCGATTGGTGGAAGGATCGGGAGCACAGGTAATGTTTTCCTCAACCCCTTCAGTGGCAGGGAAGAATACTGAAAGGAACAGAAAAACACACCTGATTAACACGTGGCTCAGGGACTGGTGCCATCAGCGGAATTTTGGCTTTTTTGATCATGGGGAGATTTACATGGCATCGGGCCTGCTGGCGACAGACAGAGTTCAGCTGTCTCACAGGGAGAAAAGGATTCTCGCTCATGAGTTGGCAGGGCTCATCGAGAGGGCTTTAAACTAGGTTCGAAGGGGGAAAGGGATAAAACCAGGCTCACTAGACGTGAGCCTAGGGGTGGCATGCCAATGTTGGGGGTGAAATCGATAACCCAGCTCAAGTGCATCTACACCAATCCACGCAGCATGGGCGGCAAACAGGAGGAGCTGGAAGTCATTGCGCAGTGGGATAGCTATGACTTAGTCGCCATCACGGAAACATGGTGGGATGACTCTCACGATTGGAGTGCTGCAATGGATGGCTATAAGCTTTTCAGAAGGGACAGGCGAGGAAGGAGAGGCAGTGGGGTGGCTCTGTATGTTAGGGAGTGTTTCGATTGTCTAGAGCTCAATGATTGTGATGATAAGGTCGAGTGCTTATGGGTAAGGATGAGGGGGAAGGCCAACAAGGCAGATATCCTGCTGGGAGTCTGTTATAGACCAACTAACCAGGATGAAGAGGCAGATAAAGCATTCTACAAGAGGCTGGCAGAAGTCTCACAATCGCTAGCCCTTGTTCTCATGGGGGACTTCAACTTACTGGACGTTTGCTGGAAATACAACATGGCAGAGAGGTGGTGGTTTAACCTGGCAGGCAGCCAAATACCACGCAGCCGCTCGCTCACTCCCCCCCCCCCCACCCCAGTGGGACGGGGAGACAATCAGAAGGGTAAGAGTGAGAAAAACTCATGGGCCGAGATAAAGACAGTTTAATAGAACAGAAAAGGGAAAATAATAATAATAATGATAGAATATACAAAATGAGTGATGCACAATGCAATTGCTCACCACCCGTGCTGACCGATAACCAAGTAGCGATCGGTACTTCCTGGATCACGCCTACCGTTCATATACTGAGCATGACATCATATGGTATAGAATACCCCGTTGGCCAGCTGGGCCAGCTGTCCTGGCTATGTTCCCTCCCAACACTTGTTTTGTTTTGTTTTGTTTTTTTAATTAAGCTGAATATCCTTGACTAGGAGCATACTTAGCAACAACTGAAAACATCAGTGTGCTATGAACATTCTTCTCATACTAAATCCAAAACACAGCACTAGGAAGAAATTTAACTCTATCCCAGCCAAAACTAGGACAAGAGGAAACAGTCTAGGAGGTTCCTGGAGTGTGTGGAAGATAGCTTCCTGACACAGCTGGTAAGTGAGCCTACCAGGGGAGGTGCCTCGCTTGACCTGCTGTTTACAAACAGAGAAGGACTGGTGGGAGATGTGGTGCTTGGAGGCCATCTTGAGCTTAGAGAGCATGAAATGATAGGATTCTCGATTCTTGATGGAGTAAGGATGGGGGCCAGCAAAACCACTACCATGGACTTCCAGAGGGTGGACTTTGGCCTGTCCAGGACACTGGTTGAGAGTGTCCCTGGGAGTCCCCTGGGAGACAGTCCTGAAGGGCAAAGGAGTCTAGGAAGGCTGGACGTTCTTCAGGAAAGAAGTCTTAAAGGCGCAGGAGCAGGCTGTCCCCGTGTGCCGCAAGAAGAACGGGTGGGGAAGACGACCAGCCTGACTGAACGGGGAGCTTTTGCTGGGACTGAGGAAAAACAGGAGAATTTACCACTTTTGAAAGAAGGGCTATGGGTAACTCAAGAAGAGTACAGGGATCTCGTTAGGTCATGCACAGAGAAAATTAGAAAGCCAAAAGCCCAGCTAGAACTCAATCTGGCCACTGTCGTAGGAGATAAAAAAAAAAGTTTTACAAATATATTAACAACAAAAACAGAGCCAAGGAGGATCTCCATCTTTTATTGGATGCGGGGGGGGGAACGTTGCCACCAAGGATGAGGAAAAGCCTGAGGTACTTAATGCCTTCTTTGCCTCAGTCTTTAATAGTCAGACCAGTTATCCTCAGGGTATTCAGCCCCCTGAGCTGGAAGACAGGGACGGTGAGCAGGATAAACCCCCCATAATCCAAGAGGAAGCAGTTAACGACCTGCTGTGCCACCTGAACGCTCATGGGGCCAGATGGGATCCACCCAAGAGTACTGAGGGAGCTCGCAGAGGAGTTTGCCAAGCTGCTCTCCATCATTTACCAGCAGTCCTGGTTAACAGGGGAGGTCCCAGACGACTGGAGGCTTGCCAATGTGACGCCCACCTACAAGAAGGGCCGGAAGGAGGATCTGGGGAACTACAGGCTTGTCAGCCTGACTTTGGTGCCGGGGAAGATTATGGAGCAGTTCATCTTGAGGGCTCCATAAGCCATGTGCGGGATAACCAGGGGATCAGGCCCAGCCAGCACGGGTTCATGGAAGGCAAGTCCTGCTTGACCAACCTGATCTCCTTCTATGACCAGGTGACCCACCTAGTGGGTGAGGGAAAGGCTGTGGATGTGGTCTACCTGGACCTTTGACACTGTCTCCCACAGCATTCTCCTAGAGAAGCTGGCAGCTCATGGCTTAGACAGGTGCACTCTTCGCTGGGTAAAAAACTGGCTGGACGGCCGGGCCCAGAGAGTTGTGGTGAATGGAGTTAAATCCAGTTGGCGGCCGGTCACGAGTGGTGTTCCCCAGGGCTCAGTATTGGGGCCGGTCTTGTTCAATATCTTTATCAATGATCTGGATGAGGGGATTGAGTGCTCCCTCAATAAGTTTGCAGACGATATCAAGCTGGGCGGGAGTGTTGATCTGCTCGAGGGTAGGAAGGTTCTGCAGGGGGAACCTGGACAGGCTGGATCGATGGGCCTATGTCAGTTGTATGAGGTTCAACAAGGCCAAGTGCTGGGTCCTGCACTTCGGCCACAACAACCCCATGCAACGCTACAGGCTTGGGGAAGAGTGGCTGGAAAGCTGCCCAGAGGAAAAGGACCTGGGGGTACTGGTTGACAGCTGGCTGAACATGAGCCGGCAGTGTGCCCAGGTGGCCAAGAAAGCCAACGGCATCCTGGCTTGTGTCAGAAATAGTGTGGCCAGCAGGAATAGGGAGGTGATCGTGCCCCTGTACTCGGCACTGGTGAGGCCGCACCTTGAATACTGTGTTCAGTTTTGGGGCCCTCACTACAAGAAGGACATGGAGGTGCTGGAGCGTGTCCAGAGAAGGGCAACGAAGCTGGTGAAGGGTCTGGAGAACAAGTCTTATGAGGGGTGGCTGAGGGAACTGGGACTATTTAGTCTGCAAAAGAGGAGGCTGAGGGGAGACCTCATCGCGCTCTACAACTACCTGGAAGGAGATTGTAGTGAGGTGGGTGTTGGTCTCTTCTGCCAAGTAACTAGCGATAGGACGAGAGGAAATGGCCTCAAGTTGCGCCAAGGGAGGTTTAGATTGGACATTAGGAAAAATTTCTTTACTGAAAGAGTGGTCAGGCCTTGGAACAGGCTGCCCGGGGAAGTGGTTGAATCACCATCCCTGGAAGTATTTAAAAGATGTGTAGATGTGGCGCTTAGGGACATGGTTTAGTGGGCATGGTGGTGTTGGGTTGACGGTTGGACTCGATGATCTTAGAGGTCTTTTCCAACCTTAATGATTCTATGATTCTGTGATTCCCCCAGTTTCTTTTGCCAACAAGTCTTATGGGCAGGGTACAGACAAGGGAGAGAACCAGGAGCCGAGGGTGGCCACAGGGCCAGCAGGCCTAGGCCCTCTGTAAGGAGGGCCCCATCCCACAGCACCCAGCAAGGGAGCAGAGCTTGGAGGAGGATGGTGACTAGGACCAGCCCAGATCCATGTGTCTACCTAGCAAGGTCACAGTGACAGGGAGGGCTGAGGTCCAGCCAGGGATTCAGCTTGTAGGTTAGGATCAGGATCAGGTCTGGAGACAGGAAACAGAGTGAGCCCAAGGTGCTGAGGTTGAAGGTCAGGCCAGGAAGTAAAAGCTGTGGGTTAGGGTCAAGATCAATGGGGTGCATCGCCAGGCATAGGAATGGTTGCAATGCAGCTGCAACATATCTCAGACAGATACCCACCAACCTGGAGAGCCTTAGTTTAAAAGTAGCTCACAAGGGAAGGTGAGGAAGCCTTCACTGGGGCTTCTTCCAGCTTTTTTCTAAGAGCTCCCCAGGTGGCTGAGGTCTCTCTTTTCAGAGAGATGGCCTTGAGCAATGAAAGAAAAACTCCTACACTGGAGGACAGCACTCCAGGCCTTGACGGCTAGCTCTCCTTTTTTCCCCTTCACAAACATCCATGCGTATTTGAGCTCCTCCATCACGAGGGGGTTCTCTCTTTCTCTACATGTAGTTTCAGTTTGACAGTGTGAGAGTTTTCACAGGAAAAAACAAAAATATTGTTTTCTAACCATAGAGCTTTGATACCTGAGAAAAGGTAAGAAAAAATTCTTAATTTGAATGTTCAATATTAATAACAAATTATGAATTACTGGGCAGATTAAGATTTTCAGCCCTGGAAGCAAAAGCTGGTAAATCTAGTTGCAGTTGTGCTTTCCTTGGCAATTGTAATTTTGAAGATACCTTTTCTGTTGGAGTTTCTGAAAACAAAGAATGAAGGCATTTGTTCCTCAATGAAAAGTGAATTCTTTTTCAAGTTATAAGATAACTGGATAATGTGCCCAAAAGGCCAGGAGTGTGAATCTTTAAGGAAATTATCATTGATTCTGATAAATGTAATTGTTGAGGAGGTTATCACCAAAACCAGAAATGAAACTGTCAAGAGCACTGAAGCTCAACCGAGAGATCTAGAACTTTCTGTAAGGAACCAAAGCAAACAGTGCGAAGCAGTCTAAGTGACAGAAACTTACTGTACGTCATTTATTGGTTAGCTTTGTGTCATGGTTTAATCTGGCAGGCGGCCAAATACCATGCAGCCGCTCACTCACTCCCCCTGCCCCCCCAGTGCAACGGGGAGAGAATCGGAAGGGTAAGAGTGAGAAAAATTCGTGGGCTGAGATAAAGACAGTTTAATAGAACAGAAAAGGGAAAATAATAATAATAAATAATGATAGAATATACAAAATGAGCGATGCACAATGCAATTGCTCACCACCTGCGCTGACCGATAACCAAGTAGCGATCGGTACTTCCTGGATCACACCTACCGTTCATATACTGAGCATGACGTCACATGGTATGGAATACCCCATTAGCCAGCTGGGCTGGCTGTCCTGATTATGTTCCCTCCCATCTTGTGTACCTAGCTCAGTCAGTAGGCACGGGAGCTGTCCTTGGACTAGGAGGGCACTTAGCAACAACTGAAAACATCAGTGTGTTATCAAAATTCTTCTCATACTAAATCTAAAACACAGCACTAGGAAGAAATTTAACCCTATCCCAGCCGAAACCGGGACACTTTGGCATGGTGGTTGGCCATCATCCAGCCTCACAGCCAAAGAACAGTGAATCCAAGCTTATTAACTGTAACTGTATTAACTTTATAAGAAGCTAAATAGGTATTGCAGGATCCAGGAGTATTGCCAGTTTCCCAGCTCCAACAGTCTCCATGCCTAGATGCAGTCCAGCTATGTTCTGACTCTATCTGAAAAAGACCTACATAAGCAGTAGTCTTTCATTACCACATGCTCTGGTTTTCTTAGTAAGGGAAACAAGGCATCCATGCCACACGCTGTTACATACATCTGATCTGAGAGCCAGGTCTTGTGATCCAGGAAATTTTGTGGCATACCCTGGCACGTAAGTGTCATTGCAGACAGAGAAACCAGTCTTCTGCATCTGACTTTTGGGAAGATATTGGGTTTGATAGATTTCTTATTAGGGAGTGGAGATTAAGATTTGGATGTTCTGTTTTTAAGTAATGAAAAATTAGTTTTTCAGTTAATTTTTCAATCTAATTTTTACTTTTTAATTGTCATAATTCCTTCCTGACCTCTTCTTTCTTCTGCCAAGCCTAGTTCAGTCCTGCAGTCTTCTTCTCCCTTCCCACTTCATTACTATATCAAACAAGATCTTTATTCCTAGTGTTCAATTACTGTAGTAGGAACAGTTCATTTCTAATTTGTAAACTTGACTGGACTACAGTCCTGAAACCAGAAATCCACATTAGTTTTTAATGTGGTATGACAGACATCCAAAAACTGTGAGATACAAGAAAAGTAAGTGTATATTTTTTTTAAAATTGGCTTTATTTTAGGGAAAAGCATATTATTTGACCTTGGGAATGTCTGCCTATTAAATACATGAGGGAAGTATTTTTTCACCTTAAACCCATATATATTTTTCCCCATAGTTTTTTATGTTAAGAATTTTAGTAGCTGTATTAATAAGAATGCTTACTATAATAAAATATAAATAATTGAGATCCAAAGTCAAATAATGAAAGACCTCTTGCACTATTATGTATTTTCTCTGTACTGTTTTTAATTTTCATCCTTTTAAATACTTATGGCTTTTTATGTCTTCAAAAAGCATGAGAAAATGTCATGTCCTGTTTCAAAATATGATAGTGAAAAAATTCTTGGAATAGTCATGCAACTCAATTTCAGTTCCAAAAAAAAAAAAAATTTTTTTATCTTCTCTGTTTCTCTGTTTTGCAAAGAGTCTTGTGGGAAAGTAAGCAAAAATGTCATTTGATCCTGTTTTGTTTAAGAATATCCTACTGAGGAAAATGTTATGTTCCTTGCTTTTTTTCTGACCATCACCTGTCACCAAATACAAAATTTAAGTAATGGTGTGGTGTTGGGTTTTTTTTAATAGGTAAACAGACCCCATCCATATGACCTCTATTTAAATATACAAATGGCCTCTATTGCATTCTCTTTAGTAAAAGGAATGCTTTCTTCCTTGATACCATTTTCATAATGGTATCAAAAGCTCTTGCCTTCAAATTAAGTTCTTATATTTCTAATTCTCCATTTTATATGGCATCCAAGTTAGTTGTACACTTGTACATTTCACAGCACTTTCTCTCTGACACATTCTCAGAAATAATTTTTTGCTTGCTTATTTACTCATGTCTATATTTTAGTCAGAGGTTTCTGTGATATCCTTTTGTCCTGAAACTTAGAATAAATGTATGAATGTATATATATATCGCAGCAACTTCAACTCTCCAACCCGAGTTCTTTTCCAAATTTTGCAAATTAGTCTTTAACTCTTGGTAATATTTTCAGGTACTTCAGATATACTTGCTATATGAGCAAATGACGAAGCACATTATTATGGGGAGAAAAAAGGCGCCTGCTTTACAAGAGACTTTTGTTGTTGGGTGTTGGGGTTTTTTTTTGCAAAGATAAGAAATGCTTAGGTTATTCTGTGATTCCTTCAGGGCTTATGCATCCTGAAACTTGTATTACATGTATTTGTTCTGAAAAAAGTTTTAACACATTGTGAAAATTACGTTGTCCATTTTAGAGAAGTGTGGTTGCATGATAGCTATATATTAGATCTGCAATTTTTTAAGAAGTGGCATTTCTAGGAAACAGTGGTATGTTGAGTCTTTTTTGACATCCTAACATTGCTGAAGAGCTAATCTGGTTGTAATATATGGCTACATGAACCCTAGTTAGAGTGGAGTTGGTGGACTCTAGGGTTGGACTTCACTGTGCAGGAACCTCCCAAATTCTCATGCCCTCGTGACCTCCAGCCACTCATGCACCACGGCTGTTTTTGGGAACTTGCTCACAGATGCAGTAGCCGTACACTTCAGGTTGGTAACTCTTTTTTCTCATGACCCATTGACCTTTGGGCCTTCACGCGTTGTGAGTATCCATGGGAACTTGATAGACTGTTACCCTCACACAACATTTGTCCTGGAAGATTTCTCTGAGTACTGTTGAGCAGTACACCGTGTTCAATACTGAGTATTGACTTGCCTTTCAAAACAGAATTATATGGCAATGATAGGATTAATTTTATCATATTTAACACGTTGATTATATAAGATTAACTTAAGGCAATCCATATTCTAAAAGTTTGTTTTCTTAAGCAACATTGAATCTCTCTGCTTACCTCCCAAGAAAGGGAAGAAATTAACTTGCAGTTTGGAAGAAATAAGACTCAGCAGCATACTACCATGAGTAAAGCATTAAAGAAGAAAATAATTTGCTTGATTTCCGATTTTTCACTCATCTTAGTGAATATTATGACATGGGGAATGAGCCATGCTACACTTTCAATAAACTTTTGTGTAGAGATATTGCTGTCTTGGGAATGTTTAAATCTAAGAGTTTTAAAGAAATAACAAAACCTTTTTTACACAAATTCTGAGAGGTATACCATTTCCACTGTCTATAGCGAAGTCATTTTAAGATCTGTACTTTTCACCAAGTATTTATACTATCTGCAAATTGTTGTAGATTCTGTTAGTCATCTCCATTTCATTGCTTATTTTCACTCCTGTAGCATTAATTATAGACCACAATATCCATGCAATGAAATTACAGTAAGGCAAAAAGGACTTGTTTTGGGTTATTGACCCCAATATGTAGACTTGAGCCTTACTGTTTCTCCACTCCCATTTGTAGAAAAGGTTTTGAATGTTAAGAATCGCTATTTCTTTAATCTAGTTATTACGGAATGTATAAATTTAAGCTGCCCTTTATGGCCCATGTGCTGTCTCACCCAATCTAATGCTATTACCAAGAGATATATTTTCACACATCATCTTGTTTTGGCAGATGATGTTTGATTTATGTTTGCAAGACAAAAGTTCTGCGTGTTGGATTAAGCCAGAGAATTAAAGATAAAATTGTATTGTTCAGTGCTATATCCTGCAATATTTCAGTACCGGTTACAACTGTCTTATCAGTGTAGGAAAACACGTGTGTGAAACACACTTGTTTCAGAGAGAAAGTCCAGAAATAAAAAACACCTTCTATTTGAGAATACTGATATTTTTATAGTGCATTACTTGCCATTAGCAAAGAATATTAAAGCTCTGAATCTGAAAAAAGCATTTTGTGAAATATTCGTTGCAGAAAAAAGCATCTTGTGCATTAATTTTTCTTTCATTAGTGTTGTTTGGCTTCCTACCACTGTAGTGTTTCACATAGTTTCTAGTCTTGAATGTTCATTGTGTCAATGATAGGCAATAGACACCCTTTAAGATTGTCAGTGTCCACAGAAGAATGAGGTTCTGTCATTTCAGGAAAATGAAGAGGATGGAAAACACAGATGCTTGAAGGTGTTTTTCCAGAATATGAAGGGGATATATCATCTCGTCCTGATCCTGTCTTTTTCTCTGTTGCTTTGAGGAGCAAAAAATAATCAGGTGCTGATGTCTGAGGAATTCGGTCCATCATGTACAGTGGAAGTTTTCCACTGCTTTTCATTGTGAGCAGGAATGTGTAAGAGGAAGTGTTGGGAGGAGTGGGGTGTGAGGATGGAGACAAATGGAGTAAGGACAGCTATACAGTAGGGATCCAGAGCCTAAAGCCAGTGGGCATAAATCCACCAGCTCCAGTGCAATTACAGTGAATGATACCAATGGAGATTTTCTATTTTGAGTCTTAGGCTGTACTGATGGAGGTAAAAGTGGTTGAAAAATTTCAGCTATTGTATATTTTTGTGGCTATCCTTTAATTTCCTTTTCTTCTTAGATTTTCTTTAATAATAAACTTATTTTCCTCATTTAAATCACCATTCTTTCAATGTTGAGGAGAATAAAGTTGTCCAAGAACTTTAAGAGACCGTTTTCATAAATATTTTATATCTGTGTCAGCCATCCTAATATATGGCTAACAGGTGGCTATTACATGGCTGAGACGTTCCATTTTAAATACCTGTTTGTTGCTCTCTGATATAACCCAAATCAACCTTTTATTATTCAAATACTTTTTCTGTTCTGTCATTTAAATACTTAAAAAATCAAGTGATATTGCTCCAGGTTATTATTGCAGGAAGAACTCATCAAATGGAGACAAAAATATTCAGTGAAAAAAATAGTTGAGCTCCTTTAATCTATAATCATACACTCACTCCCAGTATGTTGAAAAGTGTTTAAACCAATAAAACACAAGTTTCTTAAGTAACTGTTCCAATGATGTGTTAACAGTCAATGGCTGCCAAGTGGGAAAACTGTGAAAGTGATCAGACTTTGTGTCTCAGGCCTAATAAAGCTTCAAAGGCTAACCACATTATTGAAGTAATGAGGTGTTTAGACTTTAAAGCTGTACTCACAGCCTTCACCATCAGTCACTGTATTAGATTTCTAATGGAGCTTTCTGTAAAAAAGGACTTTGAGGAAGCCAGGTCTAAAGAAAGATGGGTAAGAGAGAAGTAGGTAAGGGAGAGATAAAAATATAAGTGATTTAATCAGAAGTATGTATGTGGACTACAGATTAATTTTGATATGAAGTATGGAGACTGATGATCAATACAAAGAAAGTAAGAAGGTTATAGGGACATTTGGAAGTAAAGCATTGTTTTGTAAGTTCCAAGGATGTAGCACATCAATTACTGCATTTAATGGTTGCTACTCTGGCAGCTCTTAACATAAAACAAGCTCATCAGAAGCTTTGCCAGATAACCTCTGGCTCTTTACATAGAATTTTGAACAACATGTATAAATTATACTTCATGTACAAGTCTGTCAGTGAAACACAAACCATACAGCTCTATAGCTACTTCTTGCTAAGTTGGTAGACTTTCTGACTGCCAATTCAGTAAATTACAAAATTGCAGTAAAGGTTAGTTCCATGTCAAAGTTGTTAAGTTAAAAGCTCCTTTTAACTACTTCTTATGGAAGATTTTGCATGAAGGGAAACTTCAAACAAGATTTGCAATAAATCTAGAGGCTGTTTCTAAGTTAGACAATTCAGAAATATGATGTTTCCAGTTCTCAAAATTTTTTCTCTGTTGTTGTCCATGTCATTCCACACATAGTTGGGTTTACGAGTAATTTACTGAATAATCACTACTATGCCAAAAGGGTGGGGATCACATACCTGAGATAATTTTAGACTATAGCTCCTTTCTTATTAACTGTAACAAAAGAAGCAAATAACTCAGGACAGGCTAAAAAAGTCATCAGATTTAATTCAACTTCACTCAGTGTTTCAACCATTTTAATTGTTGAAAAAGGAAAGTGAAATAGCCACTACTGGTCTGCAAGTAACTGCAGTGAGTCTTCTCCTAGTAACCAAAAAAACTTCTAGAGCTTGAGTCTGTTTTCTACACTACTCCTGTGTCTGGCGATATGTCAAAAAAGTACGAAAGGGTTCTTGAAACAATACGAGTTAATGTATAAGATGATTGCCATAGAAACCTTAAGACCGGTCTGAATGAAGAAAGAAGGGAAATGCCTGGCTAGGGAAGCACCAGAGGAACAGAGGGCAGGAAAAGGTCTGTGAGCAGGACAGGTCCAAATGGCATATTCAATAGGAGGTCACCAAGACTCTAGCACATGCATGTGCTGCTTCTCAGGACACCCAGCTCTGAAAATAGCCTAAGAAAAGGGAAAGCCTAAAACAAGGAATAGCATAAGCCAATACTAAACAGACTCAAGCCATCAAAAGGTGATGGAAGGAAGACAGGGAAGAGGGTAGGAGCCAAAATACGCCTAGATAAGTAGACAAAGGACAGTGAGTAAATCCTAATGACTCCCTGACTGGGACAGATGGAGATACAAAAAACACAATCATGGTCAGCCCGTACAAGGATACAAAAGGCAGAAACGGGGTTGCATCCCTAAGCAAGACCCAGAAAACCTCAGGAGGACTCAATAGCTGGCATCCCTCATCCCCCCTGCAGTCACAAGGAAACCTGGGCAGATTTCCTGGGCTCAAAGGTCTTGGTGTCTGCAGCATGGGCAGACATCTTGGTGCTTGTGAGAATGTGAGTATGAAATGTAACTGAGTGCATGAAATAAATTTTTTTTTCCAGTGTTTTTATAAAATAAAATTACCTTCACCTTCCCTCAGGTCTCACTGAGATGTTGCTACAATGATATGGCTAGTCCTGCCTTCTTAATCTTACTCCATCTCCCTACTGTCTCTTACTGTCCGAAGTCTTTCATATAGAGGAAAGTAAAAGAAAGTGCATATTTCTCCATTGCCAGTTTCTGAAGTGAGAGAGGTGCTTATAGAGCATAAATCTCAGCAGAGTCTGTAAATGGCGTCATTACCTAGGGTGACCTCCACAGTATTTGCTAGACCATGGAAGAGCATGTAGTTGAATTTTGGGAGTGAGAAAAAGACAAATGTAAAGAGTCTATTACATTTTTTTTTTCTCATTTCTCCCATGTCACCCATGAAAGTTAACTCATGTTTGTTGTTCTGGTGAAAATTTTGTGCAAAAAGCCTGGTTGCCCTTTGTGAACATGTGTGCTTATTAATTTGAAATAAATAATCCCTCATAGGCTCTATCTCCTGTTCTATCTTCGCTTTTTGCTATCTACCTCCAGCCTTTCCTGACTTTCCAGACTTGTTTCCTGACATCTCACAGTCTTTCATTTTCCCAGCCCTGCTAACAGGTCTGTTCCTCTAGAAATATCAAGGTAAAGTTGTCAGGCAAATGAAAGAGAAAAGCAAAACTTTGTTGAAAATGTAAAATCAAAACAAAACTTTGAGCACAGCTCAACTTTGCAGAACACTGTCTAATTACAGATATTACATTTGCTAGAATCAGCTGTGAGCATCAGCATTGCTTTAAACAGCTCCTGCTCCTTCTGTAGCATGGGCTGTGCACTTGCAAACTAATTCCTACATGATGGCAAATTATACCTTATTACACTGGGTGTTTTGTTCATATTTCCAAAACTCTGCCCTTTTGCTTTGCGGTCACCCATTCTATCACAAACCTCCTCCAGTTCACTTTCTCTGTCTTAGCTATTGAATATAGTACATGTGTCAGTCTGGCTTCAGACTTCACACATAGTGGCTGAGACTTTGGCAAGAAAACAGAAGAGACTATTGTTCTCTTCAGTATATGATTACTGGACTCTTTTTCTAACAGGTTCAGTGCTTCTGTAGGGGTCCAGTGGGGGACATGGCAAACAGAAATTGCAGAGTGCAATCAGTCTTAGAGCAGTTAACGTCCTAACTCTCTGTCAGGACCAGCTCACAGCTGCGGTGTAATTCTGGTTGCCATATGGTGTGGGTGAATAAAGCTCTTTGGTGTCAGGATGGTCAAAAGACAGAGAGTCTGGAATAAAAATAAAAGGAGTTATTTCTTAAGTGTCTTTGAAAAGTCATATAAGTGGTTTGATTGAGTAGCAGGACGAAAAGGTCATTCTGAGTAGTGGTTCTGGCTCAGAGAACGTGGTGGTGGGTGAAGAAAGGCCTGACCCTGAGAAGTGATTCTGGCAAAGATGGAGATGGTGTGGGCCAGCATCTGCTTGCAGGTTCTGGGCTTAGAAAATGGAAAAGGAACAAGCAAGAGACAGGAAAAAGATACACACTGGCTGCAGGATGTGTTATCAGGCTAAGCATACTAATGCAATGGATGATTTAAGAAAATCTGTCTACTCGAAGTTATTACCACACATTTTCTTGACCCAGTTGGCTACTTTTCCCATGTGGCCTCAGTGATTTTGATGTGGTCTGGTAAATATGGATTTATTGTAACATCTGACCATAGCCTCCATTTCAGTCCTTCTTAATGATTATCTCTTATATTAATTATTTTACAATCAGCTTAACCACACACATCTTTTGACTAATCTGATAGCAGGAATATACACACTCAAGAGAATAAGGTGTTAATATATGTACTATAAAATATAGGTCAAGGACCATGAGCAGGAATCAGTGTGTTTCAGCCACTGCTTTGGCACTTCACTCATTTTTTCCTCCTTTTTTTTCAGGTCAGAAACAAGTTTTGAGCCAACTCCTAAATTAAACAAAGGGTAGCTGTGGCCTCATTATTCTGAAGATGTGTCTGGATGCTGGTCATAAGAAGCATGGTCCAAAAGAGGAGCTAGGCTTGCTGTGGAGCTGGGAACCTTAACAATTTCAAGCACATTACACTGTGCAACTAAATAAGTGTTCGATACACTTAGCTCAGTAATTTATAGACCCCCTCATGATCTTCAAACACTTACTGTAAATAAAACTTGGTATGGATAAGACATAACTTATGCATATGTTATAGAAAGACGTTTTATTGTACTTCACTTTTTTCTCGATTGGCACCTTGCTTGTGACTGTCCACACACCAAACCACT
This sequence comes from Calonectris borealis, assembly GCF_964195595.1. NCBI lineage: Eukaryota > Metazoa > Chordata > Aves > Procellariiformes > Procellariidae > Calonectris > Calonectris borealis. Next base: position 140,004,790 of record NC_134312.1, on the reverse strand, counting down.
GAACACCTTCCAGCAGCTCTGCACTGAGTACCTTTTCTTTATTATCCTGCTCTGAGATGCAAAATAGTCAACAAATATAGCAGTATTAAATCACAGTTTACAAGTAAAGAATATCACATAATTAATATGAACTTTTACATTTAATAAAATGTGCTATGTATATATGATACACATTTTTATTTACAAACACACACACAGAGAGCTATGTAATGCTATAATAATATCAATAACGCTATAAATATTGTCCTGGTTTCGGCTGGCATAGAACTAAATTTCTTCCTAGTGCTGTGTTTTGGATTTAGTATGAGAAGAATGTTCATAACACACTGATATTTTCAGTTGTTGCTAAGTACCCTGATAGTCTAGGACATTTAGCTTTAAAAAAAAAAAAAAAAAAAAAAAGCGCTGGGAGGAAGCATAGCCAGGACAGCTGGCCCAGCTGGCCAACGGGATATTCCATACCATGTGATGTCATGCTCAGTATATGAATGGTAGGCGTGTTCCAGGAAGTAGCGATTGCTACTTGCTTATCGGTCAGCGCAGGTGCTGAGCAATAGCATTGTGCATCACTCATTTTGTATATTCTATCATTATTATTATTATTTTCCCTTCCTTTTCTGTTCTATTAAACTGTCTTTATCTCAGCCCATTCTCATTCTTATCCTTCTGATTCTCTCCCCGTCCCACTGGGGTGGGGGAGGGGAGTGAGCAAGCAGCTGCATGGTATTTGGCTGCCTGCCAGGGCAAACCACAACAATATTCAAGGTCAAATTGGAATATAAGGAATAATCACGAAAACGTTACTAAAAATACTAGTTTTCATCATGTTTTTCTTACATTTGAGTTTGACTTTCTAAAAAATGTTCTTAATTCTTTCTAGAATGACTATACATGCCTGTCAGGTCATATTCTTTCTGCAAAATTAATTCCATAACTTAGGTAATTTCTTCCAGAATTTGTAATAAGACATTTTGAAATTCTGCAATATTTTAACTCCCAATTTTATCTCAATTTCCAGCATTAAAGTAACAAATACTGCCTTAGAAAAAGAGCATCACATTTCAAGCTTTCACTAAACAAAATTTCTGAATGCAAGAGTGTTACTTGTCATATATATACATGTATATATATGAAGGAAAATATGTAACCCAACCTTGATAAACTCTTCTGAGCTGCATTCTGGCTCTCTAAGAAACTTGCTAATTTACCTTTTCCCCAGCACAGCAGAGGAGTAAAGCATAACAAAGGCTGTAAATCCCTGGCACATCAATCAGTCAGGTTTAAAATGTTACAGCATCAATCATTAATCAGCCAGTTTAAGCAGGGCACATTATTCTTTTGAATGGTAAATGTTGTTAGCAAGTTAACCAAGACATTATTAGATTATTTATTTTCACTCATTCAGTTTAGGTCTTGCATGTGTTATTTCATAATCCCTTGGGTGTGAGAGGAATTTAAACCTAATTGTGGCTTATTTAGTTTGTTTATAGAGCTAACACTTTTCACTTCTGTGTCTCTACATTACCTGTTTAAGAAATTACTGTTCTGTGAAATTCAAATTAAAAAACAAGTTTAAAACAAATATCAAAATTATTACCTGCAGTGTGTTACAACCTAAATCCATAATGAAAACCACACTTTTTCAGGTACATTTTTTGGAAGTAAATTATTTTATTTTATAAAGCCAATTTTTGCTTTCATTCACACAAAGGTAACATATATATAATAAATATCAGAATACTTTCATTTGGAATTTTTCTCTCAAATATGTGTACAATGAGAAATACCTAAGTAGGCTTAAAAGCGTGTGGCTAGACTATGTCATGTAAGGTATGAAGATGTTGACAAATTTTGTGGGCAAGGAATATACAAGTCCTACTTTTTATTAATTGGCTTATAATTTCAAAATGAGCTTGCATGACTGCAGCTGCATTTTTGATCTTTTCACTTGCTGTTGTCTTGTTTCTAGAAAATATCCATTTAGAAGTAAGTACTTCTCTGAATGTGTATGTTTTCTTGAACCTGTGAGCACCAGTATCACTACTTAGACATCTAATTACATGACAATTAGTGCATATATATGCATATATAATTGTGCACTGATATCATGCACTAATTGTGCATTACATATGCATTTGTATGCACTAATTATGCATTATATATGTATTTTATATATATCTCCATGGTATGTGTATATGGTATGTGCATGGGAATCTATAGAGATGTGTGTGTATGTGTGTATAAATATATATACATATGTAGAAAAATACATAGCTGGGTGTTTAACTGCCCTTATAATTAATTGCAGAAAACAGCATATGAGATTTTTAGACTGCAAAACTTTCTTGGTGAAAAGCAGTCTCATTCATAACTCAACCTTTGTTGTAACTTTTGCATGATTCTTTCTGAAAATGAAATGGTTCTCCTTGGCATAGACAAACAAGGGTAAGTATCAGAATGGGAACTATTAGCTATTAGTAGTTGATGCTTCTCAGCAGTTACAGAAGAGCCAATACTTTATTGCTTTGTTATTTACTAGTTGTTTCTATTCAAAGCGAGGGAAAGTGCTGAGCAGCATAAAATGGCTCTAGAAGGCCTTTACCCAGGTGTAGAAGGTCTACGTGTAAGGGGAAGAAAGCTGCGTACATGTACTGCTATCCTCAATCCCTCTTCCAAGAGAGTGGTTAAGAGCTGTATGCCCATCTGGACCATAGCGTGGAGCACAGCCGAAACTCTGGAACTGGTGAGAGTTTCTGCAGAGACCCGCACGGGCTGCCCTGCTCCCAACGAGATCCTGGGCACTGTGGGGCACTTTTGGTGGGACACAGGGATGGGGGTAAACAAGGCATCCACCCCCACAGGTACTGTGAATTTTCTCCTGAGCTTCTTGCAGATGTAGGCTAGGATCTGTCGCTGTAAACAACAGATGTGAAGGGAACATTTTTACTTTTGGAAGACTTCTGTTAACTCACCTACTGGGTTTAAAAATCCAGAGTTTGTTACAATGTTGCTGCTTTGAACCACACAGGCATCTTTCTTTGATGACTTTTCAGATTTCCTTGCTTTTTAAAAAGATTTTTCTTCTTAAGGCAAACAGCAGAGACACCTTTATTTCAGCAAGAATTTTTGTAAGGGTGTGACAAGGTTCAGTCTGTCACCAGCATACTAAAAAGAAAGAAGAAAGGCATTCTTATGTGTCCTTTTGTATCTTCAGCCAGGAAAGTTTTAACTCAGACGGCAGCATTAATCTTTTCACTGATGTAGTCTAACAAGTTTGCTAGTCTAACCAATAAGCTAAACAGGCTGAAACCTAGTCTCTGGTAGCAGGGCCAGCTGGCGTGAAATGGTCTGTGTCCATACAATTAAACTCTGTTAGCCTCCAAAACAGAGCGGTGCTAGTACAGACATAGCTGCAGTACTGCAAAGACAGAACGTAATATTGCCTTTAAAATGAACTTACAAAATAATGAGTTCTACAAAACAATAATTTCAGTCAGTAAAAAACAGAGGTTGGGGATTGAATTGGAAAAAAGCAAACTGCTATGTTGGTTTTGGCTGGGGAAGTTGTGTGTGTGTGTGTTTCAACACTTATCTCTTTAAATAACAAACTTTAAATTTTTCCTCTGTGAGTATTGAGTGTTGAATGCTTTACCTGAAACAATGTGCTGTTAGTATTTAGCAGGCATTTTTAGCCAAGCACTGTAAAATCTTGCAAGTGCTATGCGTGATTATTTTTAATTAATCCATATTCTGATCCCATTTTGCAGTGTCTTGATTATTTTATAATCTTCCATTCCATTTTAGGAAATTATCTATCTAAAAAATGTTATTAAAAGTAGCACTATAGAACATATTTTTCCCAAAAGAGACCTGAGTGGATTTTAACTTAATTAAATCAACTGCATAGCTGCTTGCAAAATATGGATTTGTTCCCAAAGTATGAATTTCAGAGAAAATACCACCCCTCAAAGAAATCAGTTATCAGACTATGGTTTTAGTGCTTTTTTTTAAATTAATACCCAGAATATCAGAGTCATCCAAAAACTGTTCAAGCCCTGACTGAGCTGTTAAAAAGAAGGCATTTTGCTATCCTTTATGAAAAGCATTTTGTGTCTAAGAGGTCAGTTTAGATTTCTCCAAGTGTTGTTAATGAAGCAAAACTGCTTACAATTGCACTTAGTTTTTTCTTTCAACTTTAAGAATAAGGACAGAATACAGGTGAGTCAAAAACACTCCAGAGTGTATCTGACACAGTTCAGCCTGCAGTGGTCAGGAAAGTTTATCTTCACTTTTGTAGAGGTGACACTTCTGATGTGGAGAGAAGAGGAGAGGAGAGAATTTCCTGGGTAGCATTTGTCTGAGGAAGATTCACACTTAGCCTGACAGATGGTCCCACCAGCCCTGAGTACCACTTCCATCCAAAATTTTTCCATCCTGCTGGAGTGCCCAAGTGCTTTAGAGAAGGGCTCAAACCCCCTGTAAATAAAAATAGATGTTTTCTTATTTTTCTCTTTCCAGTGATAGCTTAGTTTTGTTTTCCCCAGTTCATTTAGAGGCAAAAAAATTTCTTCAGTTAAGCCATTGGCCTGAATTCCAGTCATTTCTCCTGACAAGCTAAATATTAAAATTGGAGTTGTTCAGCAGTTGGTGCCCATTGGGCTGGATTTGTGTGGGATCCTCATCCAGTTGAGTCCTACTTGGTGACAAGCTTTCTCAGTCTTGGGTTACCTTTTCCTACACCTTCCTTTCCACAATGATGATCATAGAATCATAGAATCATAGAATAGTTTGGATTGGATTGGACCTTTAAAGGTCATGTAGTCCAACCCCCCTGCCGTGGGCAGGGACAAACAAACCATGAAGTTTGATTGTTAGGTGTAGGTCTAGATTATATATCAGAAGATGTAATCATCACTGTAAAGACTAGAGTTATTTTATTTTACAGATTTTTTTAATATATTGAGGGGTATAAAACTTTTAATCCAATTGCTTTATTTTTTTTTCCGCCAGAGTCCAATCTTTGGTTTGTTGCATACGAATTTACTTTTGTTTCTTTGGATTGAAAACCAGCAGAGGACTTTTTGCTTTCAAATATGAAGTTGTAAGATTTTTTTTTCTTTTATGCTGGCAGAGAGAATTTGTAGCTTTGTTCTTTATAAAATTCTTTTAAAAATGGGATTGAAATTTTGTATGGCAACTAAAACAATGGACGCATCCAGCTTTTATGCATCATATATCTACCTGTTAGTTTACGTGAACTAAAACTAAAGATTAATTTCACCTCTTACCTAGAAATGTTTCCAGACATAACAAATCTTAATTAATACTTTTTCCTTTTGGAAGAAAACATTTATAAATCTCTGATCCATTTCCTTTTGAAATCCTATACAAACTACTTGGCAAGAGCCTGTATGGTGAGGTGGAATCTAGATTCCTGAGAGTTTTAAAGCCTATTTCTGTAGCTGGATGCAAAAGTCTAAAGTGTTGGAAACTATAACTTGTACCCATGAATTATTAGCATGCTAAATTATGCTATTTGATACCATGTTGCATGGCAATCTACAGTGAATTATTGTGTGTTTATACTTTACCCTATATTTTGTTTTTCCCTGCCACCCTGTTATTGTTTGCTCTGGGATTTCAGACCTCTTGTCTTACAGCTCTGCTGTAAATATTTGACCTCTCATTCTCTCATTTGTCTGTTTTCTCCTGCTGAGTCTGTTCCTCTTCTCATAAAAGTCAGCTGGGGAGACGTCAGGCCATTGAATGATAGCCTGTCACGGGCAGCTGCCCAAGTTGTGCTGTGCAGTGCCTCCCCTCCGCAGGTCGCATCCCGACAGAGGATGCTGCCAGTGTGGCAGGCTCTGGGCAGAGGGGGATTTCCTCAGGGTTACTAGAAAGGACAAGGGTCCTTCTGCAACCAGCTTTTACCGGGGAGGGAGCACCTTGCCTGGCTGCCATTAAAGATTCAGTGTAAAATCTGCTCGTGACACTAGCTTTGAAAATTTGTTTTCCCCAGATGAAAAAAGTACACCACTTCCAGCGTTTGAGGAATATTAAGAATCTTTCATTTCCCCCATGCATTCACCTCTGTTTCATTGCAGGATGTTTTGACCTTTAAATATAAGATTGTGAAAACAGTAGGCCAATAGCCTAGAGGACTTCTGCAATCCATATGCATATTCATTCTGCTTTGGTTAATGAAATAGTTGGAAAAAGAATGAAGGTGAAGATTCAGATAGTTTCTTACCAGCTTGAGACATTAGATCAATTTCTGGAAGAATATAATCTGCAGTAAATGACCCAAAGAAAGATACAATACCATATAGCCATTTGAAATGGTATTTTCATTATTACAGCATATAGGTTAGGTCACAGATCAGGTAGATATAACACAATCAAACAAAAATTCAAAGTGGTACACCTGGGGAAAAAATCCCACAAAGAAAAGGAAAGCAAAAAAAAACCTTCCAGAAACAAACAGAAATTAAAGATTTCTTTATTTTGATAGCATTTGTTGTTTAACAGCATAACTTTAGCTGAACCAGACTTTAAACGGTCACGATCAATTTAGGCCTACGATGGTTCTCTCTGACCCTTGCGCTGCCTGGGTAGAATAAGATGCACGTGATGGCTTCTGGTGAGGACTCCACTTGTACGAGCCCTTAAAGAATGTCCTGCCACAGATAGTCCCTTAATTTAGCTAAACTGTTTGTATGGCCAAGGTTTTATAGATCTATTCCAGAGCTGACTTCTGGCACATTTTGTTTATATAATATTCTTATGATTCTATGATTCTATGATTCTATAATATTCTTACTGCCTCCTTCCAGACTAGCTTTAATTCCCAAGAACAGAAAAAGCCTCTTATTTTTCCCATTAGAGTGACTCTGTGAATTGCCTTAAAATTAATGGGCGCTTCACTAGCTTTGCTTCCCTCGGAGAATAACTGGGGATCTATATTTCCTTTTGTTTCTATGAGCTGATTCTCTTCAATAAGACTTGTTTTCTCCAGTCAACACACAGGCTTGGAGCACATGATAAAATTGATTGTCCTGACTGGTCCATTGGATGGCTGGCCTGTTATTATAAGTTCTTATTACCTGCCTAGGCCAGCCACCGGTGAAGGCTCCTGGAAGAAGCCATTTGGGCTCTTTACTTTTAGTTTTTACCAGACAGTTATTCTTTGCTGCTGGTATGTGGGAGCCCCTTCTCTCATGCCCCAGATGAGACAGGGAATATCGCCAGCTAAACCATTTATCTGAGTGAAGTGCACCTTGTTTCACTTATCTGAAGAGAGGAAGATAAATGCTGATGTGTCAGACACTGTATTTTATTGCAACTTCATCACAGTGAAGGAAGTGAGCTCTTAGACACTCTAATACAGGTACCATATTAGCAGTGTTTCCGTGATCTCCAAAGATTTTCTAAGTCTATTTCTACATGGGTTTTTATGGGAAATTTAGTTAAATTGGCTGCAAGCAGGCATATGCTTTCTTCACCAAATAAAATAGAGACATTAAAAACTGTAAATAGAAAGTTATCTTGAAAACAAATGTTCTATTACAACATTCAGCAGAAACATGCCTACAGCTCATGCCAACATCTCCATACAAGTAAGGCTTCAGAAAAATTGATTAAATAAATAGTTATTACATTATGATCATTTAACAAAAAAGGTTGTTAAATATTTCTGCTAAATGCAAAGTTGCTTCACATAATAAAGAGAAGTGCAGATACAGACCAATTCATTTTTATGTAGCTAGGGGAAATTATTAAGATTAGACCTACGGAAGATTAGAAATCCATGGCAAATCCTGGATCTAAATGAAATGCATTTTAATATGTAGCTCTCAGTGCTTCATGAATGTGGCAACAGAAATTTGCATCGTGAACAAGTCTATAAGCAAATTATATGTTTCTACATTTAACTTTATTCATACTGCAAATTTCACTTGATTATCAAATCATAGAATCGACAATAAAAATCATGAGGCGTAATTGATCCACTTCACTGATAATAAGCTGTCAAAAAACTTACGATAGCTATTGCATTTTGTTGCAACGTATTTGATAAGGTCTAATAAATAAAAAAAAAAAAAAAAGTGGTCTTCTTACATAAAATGCATTTTCCAGTGTTTTGAACTCACTTAGAAGTCATTAGCTTCAGGCAACAGACAAAAGTTGCTGAGTAGGCTTGGAAAGCAGATAATCATCATCTGTCTGGGCTTCGCTCTACTATTAGATTATAGTCAGCATGAAAAATAAAAAGCATGAGGAAAAGGTGTTTGACCACAATGCCTGAATGTTCATTGTTTTAATGCCAGCTGAGGAAATCCTGGGTGTCAGTAATCTGGAGGCACTTTTGGAGTTGCATTTGATCTGATTTCCTCTATCAACATAGGATTTTTTAGATAGTTGTTTCTAATTTCATGGCTGCTTACATCTCAATTATCCAGAAGAGGAGATCAAATGGACATGCAGCTACAAATATTTTTTAATTCTTTTCATCTGGGAACCTTATTCCAGGAGTGAACAGGAACCAGGGATCAGGAAAGCTGGGAAAATTAGCATCTTCAATTTTGCAGAAAACTAAGCATTTCACAGTCATGCTTCAAATTTCACATAAAAGAGAGAAGAGAATTCCATATTGTGGGAGGGTAATTTTGTTGAAAGTAGTGGTCAGTGCTAAAATGTCAAAATGCCTTTTAGGCACAGCCCGGTTCTACCAGGGAGAAGAAAAACAGCCAGCATCTTCACTGAGCAGCTGTGGCCAGAATGGAAAACATTAATAATGGACTGAATTTATGAACACGTGGGTTATTGCATGAAGTTAATCACAAGTTACGGGTGTTTTTACTCACAATTCCAGCAGTTTGCATGCAAGTTTTAACCTTCCCCCAAAAAAGTTTATCCTGAACACTCTGGAAGGGTCAAACTAAAAATACAAATTAAGAAACAAAAGCCTCTAAAGGTACAGAAAAGTCTTCAGAAAAACTCCATGAGCGTCCTGTGCACTGGTGCTAGGACAAAGGTGAAGTTTAACCATCAGGTTCTGCTGCTGCAGGCCTGAGCACTGGACACAGCTCAGTCCTCGGCTGCACTCACAGCCCAAACAGGCCATGCTGGATGGACTGGAGGAGCTGGTCCATAACTCTGAGCAAGAGCCAACCGTCTAACTGAGTTGGACCAGCCTGCCGCTATATGTTAAAGAAGCCTGAGGCTTATTCTTATTTATATGAGGTGCCAATTATCCTAAAGACTAAAAGATCACCTGGAGATCACTGGAGTTCATAACCCCAGTTCCCTCAGCACATGTTAGAGCTGGGAAAAGTGACATCAAATTTTTCCCAGAAGATTTTTCCCAGATCTGTTATATGCGGCTGATACTTCCATTGCCAAGTGTGTGAAGTAACATGGTGCTTCAAACTAGCAGAACTGCAAAAAATTAACTGGAACATAGCTAAGAACTGCAACAAACTGATTTTTCACTTTGGCTTTTGAGACGCCGACCATAACAGGTGGAAAAAAGGGTAGCTATCTTCGAACAAGTTTCTTGTCTAAAACACAGCTTGCTCAGTCCACTGGTTGATGGTCTACCCGCTGAAATTGCTTACTGTCAGTAGAAACTAAAAAGCATAAAGTGATGCAGAACGTCGAGTTTGCTGCAGTGTGTCACTTACTGGGTAGAGTTGCCCTCCCAAGACTGGTGGCCACAGCTCCTGTTAAAGTTATCTCTCAAGATTAAATATGCACAGACTTCCTGCAGAATAAGCAGCCTATTCAGACTGCAGACTTACTGCACCATGTGTGCTTCATTAATTATTATTATTCATGTTTTAATTGTTATTATTTTACAGTGCCCAAGAGGAATGTAGGGTTTTTGTCATCTGTTAAAGACACAATTAGAAGCACTAGGCTCAAAGGAGAAGCAGAGGCAGATGGTATATTGGCAGTTAAATTTATAAAACTCTTCTCTCAAGTCTCGCCAGCAAGCGAAATAGTTTTTAGCGCTTTTTTTTTGCTTTTTTTTTCCCCTTTTGCTCTCAGGCAAACAGTTTATTTCAAGATGAGTTTGCTGTAGTAAGGAGGGTAGAGAGGGACATGATTGGGTCTCTCAAGAGTTTTGACATTCAGAAGTAAGCAAGAAACTAAGATTATTTTGACTGAGTCAGAAATCATTTATTCTTATGTTCTTGCCACAGAGAAACCTTCACTAGTTTCTAAACCAAATAATACATGCCATGTGTCCAGCTTCTCTCTTCTCTCTGTCACGTTTCTGGTTAACCTTGTTAACTGGGTTAGTGGAAAAACATTGGTGTAATGCAACACAGGCAGTGACCTGCCAGATGACCTATGCAGATCAGATGAAGAATATCAATTTCAGGGTTGATTGGGGGTGTGAATAGGACTACTACTGCTAATAAAAGCTGGGTTTTTTTACAGTCACACCCCTCACAGCAAAGCAGTAGCCTTCCAAGGTACCGGGAGCTGATCTGAACTGCAGGTGAGAGTGCAAGTGCTCACATACCAGAAATTTAAAAAAAAGGTTTACTGAAAGGGCAAGTAGTAAGGCTGTCAGAGAGCTAGGATTACTTGTTTAAATGGCATTTTGGGTCAGGAAGCAGCTGGTCTTAAACAAGCAAATACTGCTTAGAAATGAGTATTGTGCTCTGTAAATATGGTGATATACAGGAGTTAAAGGATTTAAAGACCAAAAAGATATTACAGAGTTTTCCAGTTTTCTGCTGATAAAATGTGCAAACTGTGAACATTTAGGTAGCAATACATTATGGTTCAAGAGTATTATATGAATGAAAATTGTCCCAAAAATATATTTTTTATATAGGATACTTTGAATACATTTAAGCGCCTGGCTGTGGGACAGATTCTGCCAGTTTAAGTGTTAGGAAGTTTTGCAACACCTGCATTTCCCACGTGGAGTATTTGAAGGCTCTGCTAAGCTGCACACTGAAGTGCTTTTTTCAAGGATATGTTATTTAGCTATGCCTGTATGGTCTCCTCATCTCTCTCTAGCACCTATACAGAGCAAATACTTCATCCTGCACGCTTTTACCCAAGTGCTGCATGGACGGGTGAAAGCATGGCCTCTCTCGCTCTCCTCCGTCTGCCTGCGCACTGTGGAGCAGGGCCAGGCACGCTCATGAGAATCTTTTCTTACTAGCCTCCAGTGAGTGCACTAGACCTGGTGGAAACACATGTGTTTCAGATATTTTGGAAGGGAAAAAAAAAGAAAAAAGAAAAGATTTATGAGTTCTGCCATACTTTCCAGTCACTTTCTAGAACAGAAAGTTTTCAAATGTTCCAAAATGTAAAAAGGAATAGCTTGTTTTAGAAAAATAAATCAGTTGTGTCTTTCCCAACCAACTCATTGTTCCAGGCAATGGGAGGGATATGTGCTACACTAGAGAGGAGAAATTGTTACTAGTGAAGTGATTAGTCTGTAAGTCCCCACAAAAGAATCCCCAACATTATCAGTACCTTACTTTTCTTTCTTTCTTCAAAGGAGTCAAAAGCACAATTATCTGTGCAGAAACATAACTAAACAGTTCAACTCTCCTGTGAGTTTACGTAGAAATAGGACTAGGAACCTGAGTCATTACAGGTCTATAGGTCCCATAGTCTCTTTTGTAAATTCATCGGCATCATCTGAAAATTGACACACGTTTTGTCCATATCATTTCTGTGCAAAAGCTTTCTCTCTGTTACCTCTCTGTTTGTTGTACCTATATTACAGCGTAGCTTAAATAGCTCATGTTCTGCCCTCCTGTTTATACCTCTGTCAAGTGATTCTCAGTCTTCCCCTTGCTGAAGGACTTTTCATTTTTTTCAATGTCTTAAGGATAATTAAAGGAATTATTTAGGCAGTGTGTTAATAATACATAATAAAGTAAAAAAAAAAAAAAAAAGAACCCCAAATTCTATCAAAATTAGTATGCACAGTTTGATTCTGGCTTGTGTCAGGCACATAGCTCCAGGAGAGCTCCCTTCCTGACTGGATGATCTCCAGACGGTTGTGTTAGCATTACATTTTATGGGATCTCATATGCTGTAAATCTCTGGAGCCTGAGCACAGTGCTAGCACTGCTTCGAGCTCTGGGCTCTGAGGCACGTTCTCCCCAAGTGCACAGCTCACATCTGACACTCTTCTGTGAAGTCAGGACCCTATAGCTCAGTGCCTGGGCCCAGAAATCCGTGTGGGCTGCCCTGTTATGGAAAGGAAAAGTATGTATAGCAACATCAAAAGTCACATCTGTACACTGTAATTTCATAATATATCAATTTAATAGTGTGATATCAGCTGGAGACCACAAATGGTGCATAGAAAGATTTCCCAAATTACCACAGCTTGTAGGAAAACATTTGACAGCTTGATTATAATACATGATTATAGGCTAGAGCAAGCTTTGAGACTTTGAAACCCATCCTAAATATTAAAAAAAAAAAAAAAAAAAAAAAAAAAATTAGATTTTTAGCAAACTTAATTTAAAGACTGTGAGATCTGTTGCACAGATATGAATTTTCCCAATGAATAGAATCAGAGCATGAATGGAATAACAATTCTCTTTTATCCCAGTTAGGTACAAGTTACTTTCCCTCTGTTGCCAGTAAAGAAAAGAACATTGAATAGATAAATATATTTGCACCCTGAAATGGATCAGTAGAGATCTGCAAATCCTCCATGGGCCTGAGGCTTGTGCTCAGAGGCACTATAGACAAGATCTTCCCTTATTGCACAGAAAATAGAGGGAAATAGAGGATTTCTTCTTCCCAGGTCTTGAAAGAAATCTCTGTTCATTGCAATATAAGCAAATGCAAAGGTCCAAGGGGGATAATCTGGTTACATCATATAAGATCAGTGAGGAAAGGTGTGCCTCCCCTCCGGGTTTTAATTACCATCCCTTTAGAAGGAAACCTAGAGCAGGTGTTGCTGGGGGAGACTCTGAAAGGTACTGGAGCGGAGAGTGGCAGAGAAGTCTTCCAGGCTTGGCCCCAAGGCATGGCTCCTCCACACGACAGACCTTTGCTTCCTCTGCACTGGGGTAGAGTTTGTGGAGACCTTCATCCTTACCAGCGTTATCAGGCACGTTTCCAACGCCTGCATCAATGCTGAGAAACAAATCAGCGCCAGGAAAAGATCCCTAGCTCACATGCCAAGAGGTATAGACAAGCTTGTGTGCACTTTGCTGACAGCTAGCCTCTTCTATGCTAAATTGCCTTGCAATTAATTCCAAGTTTCCTTCTGGGATTTCCCTCTGGTCAGATTATTTTCTTTGTGGGTTTTTTTTTTAGTTCAATGTTTCTGATGTGATGTAAGAATATGTAGCAGTGATATTCCTATAGCATGAAATTGAGGGGTGGTATTGCATGAGGTCCAGTGTGACATAAGTGCACGTAGGGGCAAACCCTGCTGATTCATACAGAGTCAAACTCTGCTTCTATCTCCTGCTTCTTTCATACTGGCTTTTGGATCAGTCCCCAGAGGGAATTATTTCCAGGACCATAAACTGGAATTGTCTTTGAGAGGGCTAACCAGAGCAGCCCAAGTCAGCAAGGAAGCTAAGAACTAGCAGGGTGGATGATCAGAGCTCCTGTGTCCAGGATCACTACCTGTATTGGCAGAATAGACACGTCCATTGTACTCGCTAGCCTGCATAACAAACGCACATAAACATAAAATCAGACAAGGATTTTAAGAGTTGATCATCAGTTTCACAGTTGATACTAAAATGCTTACATGAGTTCAGACTAAAATGAGAACTTCTTCAGAGATTACCTTTCTGTTAAAGCTTTGCCTATGTAGAAAAGTGATTGTTTTTCAGGACTCTGTGACTGAGGCTCCTCTCATCTAATTTTAGATGTATATATTTAACTTATTCTTCTAGATTTTATATATAATAAATGGGGGAAAATAGTCAGTTTAGGAGCACTATTCATTCCTAGTGGAGACATACTGCATATTGCTGCAAAAGATGGAGTCAAACATTTGTTTATAATGAATCTCTTACAGTCTTCTCTTTCCTGAATTCCATGAAGCGAAAGGCTTTTATGGTATAACATCATTATAGTTTAAATAAGTGTTAATGTAAAACTTAAAAACGTTTTCAGTCCTTTCATAATTTGTAGTATTTCCCCAGACATATTTCTGATAATGTTGCTGATCTGTACAGAATATTTAAATGCAAAGTACACACTAATATTTTGCAAGAAGTGCTACACACATTAAGATAAAAAAAAAAAACAAAAACAAAACAAAAAACCTTTGAAATAAGCCTGCCTGGATTAAAGATGGATGCTTTTTTTTTCAATAAAATTAAGTCATTACAAAGGCAGAGGCTTATATCATGCTTGCAGCTAGTTCAAAGGATCATGTACTGTTTTTTTAGCACTTTCATGTAAACAACTTAAATTCTTGCTCTTAGTGAATTGTATTAGTTTTGTGGTGATGCACCAGGACTTTCATAAGAGAACAAAACATGTATGATCATTCTTTTGGGGGTATTTACATATGTAAGTGTATCTGCACCTACCACACCCCAAAGCTCTTTGAACAAATCTGCAACAGAATGTGACAGCCTCAGATGCCTCAAAGATAGGCATCATGGAAAAGATCTCTGGAGGAGGAAAGGGAGACCTTACTGGTGCCACCTCCGGAGGGGAGTGTCTAATCTGACACCTGAGGGTCCATGTGTGAGGGAGGGGTTGGGAATACCTTGATTGGCACTTGAAACATACGAGACACCAGAGAATCCAGATGAGCAGTACAAACCCGCGTGATGGCAGACTTCCTTAATTCTGATGAGGTTTATAAAAGCCAGGGATTTACAGCAAGGAGGTAATAAAAGAAGGACCAAATTCTTCACCTGGCTAATAGTAAATAAACACTAAACTGCTGTGAGTGACAGCTCTGCACCGGAGCACTCCAGTAAATGTTTGACCTCTGTAAGACTAGGGAGATGAGGAGTTCACAGGTGTGAGGTGCATTACCAATGTTGCTTTAGTGCCAACCATAAGTTACCTCGGTCTTGTTTCATTTGCAACTAAAATTGGAATATAAGAGTGACTGATCACCTATCTGTGCCGCTTACGCACCCCTTTTCTGTCAAAATGTGCTGAGTTATTCAGGACTGACTTTTTAAAATGCCTAAATTAGATTAGCTCATTTTCCCCAACCCTGGGGATCCCTAACATATTTCACTCAAAATAAGATTAGACATTTTAAATAGCTCATCCAAGCAATCCAACTTGTTTCACCTGAACTGTGCAAAGGAGCAGCTGGCAAGTGGTGACCCTCTCAGCGGAAACAGCTGAATGCAGAACGCACCTGTGTCTGCACCCCTGTTTCACTTACCCTTACATCCCATGAAAGCAGTATGGGGATGTGTACACTGAAATGTTAGCTACCTCAGAACTAGGCAACTGGTCATCTCTTTTGGGCACCCTGAGAGGTGAAACTTCTAGGAGGTAATGGTAATAGAAGCAGATGGCATGAATTAATTAACTAATTGAGGTGTGAATGAACAAATTAGATGTATGCCTGTCTTTTGGGTGCTATGCACTAACCAGTCAATTTAGATGAGGTAGGTAACTTTTAGAACACTATATTAGGGAAGATAAATCTCGCTCTTCGATATATTAATTCTGTTATTTGTATCTGTGAAAATACCGATAGATGTATAATTATGGAAGATGTTTTCTCTGAAGAGCTTTGACTTTCAAAAAGTCCCAAAGATATCAGAAAGAAAGGCTGTGTTTATATTACCTCACAGCCAATCCAGCAAGAATTAAGGAGGTATTGGAGTTAAAGGTAATCTCTCGCTATTCTCTGACCTGGACAGATAACGAACTTGTAATTTCTCGGAGTCTTTAAAATTGGAGTCTTTGTTCCAGAGAGAGTCTTTAAAATGATAAGATCACATTTTATGTTTTTTAATCTCTGTATCCTGCAATGACATTTTAAAATATAAATTAAAAATTGTATTGTATGTTATTTCTATATTAATGTCTATATTTCAGTGTGTGTACATTTATTCAGTGTGGTTGGATCATATATTGTAATTTTTTAGAATAAAATAACCAAAAAGTTAATATGTAGTGTGGTAAAAAGACTATTAATGGTTGCACATTCACCATTGTGTCTAGTAGGGAAATTACTATAACACAAAAAATTGTTTCAAACAAACAAGAGTCAATGAGTGAGTTTATAGTCATTTTGAGTTTTCCAAAGTACTTACGAAAAAAAGATGCAATTTATCTGTAGTTTAGAAGTGAGAGTAACATACAGGATTTTAAGAAAATATTTTTGTAATGTTGCAATGAAAAAGATTTATTCAAACCTGGGATTAAAATAAGTGTAATTTTGAGCATAAGGAAGGAAATGATCTTGCCTTTCTATGCAACACTTTGTCCAGGTCTAATGCTCAGTCTTGAAGAACACTAAAATACAATGAGAATTCAAAGGATGCTCACAACATTATTTGAATTCAAAGTAGCTTAGTTTTTCCATTTGTAGAAAAGAAGGCTGAAAGGTGACATATCTGCTCTTGGAGGGTTTTTCAAGTAAGGTGATAAAGATGTAACAAAATACAGTTGCTGGAAGTTGAAGTTACAAAAAATTAAACTTTAAATAAGATGATATCTCCTAGAAGCATAGGGGTAGCAATGCAACTAAACACCAAACATCTTATTGAGGGAGATGGTGCAGTTATCAATAGGAACTTTAGAATCAGATTTGATGTAATTTGAAGATAACTTATTTAAAAGCAAATTTTTATGTTCTGTGTGGTTGTGTTTGCATGAGTATATCCAGGGAAGAAAGGGAGGGTTGTTGGCAAAGTCCCTTTGCTTTTAAAATCTGTGAGTTTCATACCCTACCTTCATGGGCATTAACGAAGACCGGGGCACCTGTATAGCACTCAATATGCCAAATAACACTTTGCTTAAAGTTAGCAATTACAATTAAACCTCATTCTCTAAAGCTTTACAGTGATTCCCTTCTCCATCTGTAGATGCAGAGAAGCCTACATAAATCTGTTGAAAAGTGTTTTTTTTTCCCCCTCTTGAGAATGAAATATTAGCCATTGTCAAAGATGAGACAATTAACAGCATAGCCCCATGTGTTGAGAGGTTGCATAGAATTTTAATTTTCAGATGGCTGACTAGTGTTAAATGATTACTGATCACCTGATTTAAGGTTGTGGAGGCAAAGAAGTTTTTTGATTGGCTTTGTTTATATCATAGATCTTGGTGAGGTTGTCTGGGTACACTTCACCTGTCACTCACATCTCCATTGCCTGCCTCATAAGACTTTGGGCAAACACTGGTCTCATCTGTGCCATTGATGTGAAGCTGAGTCCATTGAGTAATAAAATGACTTTGTGAACTTGTTTGGACATAACACAAGTTTTCTGGATGAAACAATGATTTGTGGTGTTTAGTAGGTCTGACTACAATAATTCTTAAACTCCAAGCAAACTAAAAGCAAGGCATAAGGAAGTTTACAGTAACAGTTGGCTACCTCCAAATTGTTGTTGAAGAAGAAAATTTTAAAAGTCCAAACCTTTTGTTGTCATGAACAAGTAACGTTTCCTTACCACCTACTGTACCTTGTTATTTCTGTACTAGGCTTTTGCAGAGCTGCTGGAAAGGAGTGATGGTAATGCAGCTTCTGTGGCACCTCATTTGGGAGATTCTTTTTCTGGAAACAAATGAATTTTTAAGGGAAAAAAGATCTTAAGGATGTTCTATTTTAAAATTACCAGCATTAGTGGGGGGTTGCCTCTGAGTATCTGGGAACTATGAGAGAGAGAATACTGGACTAGATGGGTCATTAGTTAGATCTGGACAGGCAGTAAGTACAGTCCTCTCCCACATACAAAGACTAATGTCATGCCTTGATTCTTGAAAGAGAGTGATAGCAACTCAGACTCTTCAGCTGTGATTTCTGAAGTGGTTAATCTCTTCCCTGATGAGATTTGACAGAAATTAATGGACTGACTGAACAGATTCTTCTAGGTCTGTAGCATTCATCATTCCTTTTCCACAGTGTTTTTTTCTTTTCTTCTCTTAAAAGTCTCTGTCTGTGTTAATGCCCTGTCTGACACATGGGAGTAGACAGGTCTATTTTCAGGCAGGTGTCAGATCATATGATGAAAGATGTTGGAAAGGACAGTGACAGGCTCTATGAAAGAGGCAAGCCACCCTCTTGAAAATCCTAGTACCAGAGATCAGCATTAGAGAGAGGAAGGGAGCTGCAATTTGACAGTACAATCTGCTGTATGCGATTACATGCAAGGGGGAAAAATCTCTGGAGATGAGGAAACCACCATCAGCTCTTCTACCCAACCCAGTATCTGAATTTATTATTGAAAGCATTCCTTTTGCACTCACTGAGGTTAAGATTTCACCATAACACCCAAGGCCATGCTGGCTGACCTGCTGCTGTTCTAGGAAGTATTATATTCTTACCGCATTTCTCTCCTGAGATGGGTAATAAGTTCACATCCTGAAGGAGCACCTAAATCTTTCTGCTTGTAACCTTTTGTCAGAGCTAGCTATGGCACGGGTGAGAATGTGAGGGGTTTAGCCTAATGAAGCACCCTGTGCAGGCTCCCAGCTCCATGTCGTCTGTTTAATCCATCACAGTGGGACAAATGCATTAGCCATTTAGCACAAGACGGCCTCTGCAAGGCTGGAATAACGGGAGACTTAACCACACCATGACCGTTCCTGTGTGGCCTCAGGTGGCTACTTAAGCACAAAGGGGGAGGTTTCCTTGCATTTTAGAGAAATTAATGCTGCAGCACTTTAAATTTATGTGCTGGGTGACCTCTCAGATCAATAAATTTATGTATAAATGAGACAGGGTTTACCAATGAGCTAGTCCCTCTTGCCTGCTAAATCTATATGAATGTCAGTTACAAAATACGTTGTCCACAACATACAACCATATATGTGTTAGCAGGAAAAAAGTTGAGGTGGAAAAGGGTGATTTTTTTCCCCTTTTTTTGTGAGGCATATAGCAGAACCTTCTGTCTGGTGAAAACAATGCATTTAAAGGGCTGTAAAAAGGTTACAGCTTAAACTTTTGTTTCAGTGCCAGACCACTGAGAAGTGAAATAAGTTTCCACACTCACTGATGAAGAAATGTGAAGAAATACAAGTGGTTACTGTCAGTGACTTCAGTAATTGGCCCATTTTTGAACACAGAAGCCTCCTCTGATATAGAAAGTAGTTGATAATAAATTATTGCTTAGTGCAGCTGAATTTTGCCAAAGATTTGGCAACATAATGGCAAATTTATTTATTTATGTATTTATTTCATTGCTGCTCACATGAAGAGGTATGTATTAATCGTAACCATTCTAAAGTCAAAATGAGTTATGCCATCATTTTAAAGGTCTGAAGTTTCATTCTGCGTTATTAATTAACAATATATTTTACTAGCAGTACTTTAACTAATATTATTAGCTAGCAATAGGTACTTTAGTCCCTAGAAAAAAATGTATTTGCAAATTTAATTTGGCTAGTAACTTTCAGTTCACTGCGTGATGCCTCCAACCTTTGTTATTAATTATCCATGAACATTCATATGGACACATATTTTTTTCATTCAACAGTACTTGAAAACTGTAAAAGTCACATAAAAGTTCATTTTAGCAATACATCTCATATGTTCTCATATTCTTTATCTATGAGGCATATTACTGCTACAGCTCCCACTGAGATGAATTTGTCCTTTAGCTAGTATTACATTGGCTCACTCTGCTAGCTCTGGAAGTCCCCAAATTAAGGCCAAAGGATGATCAGTATAATGTCTTTTTACACTCAAACCTCATACCTACATATGAAGCAACCAAAAAGATTTACAGCTGTGCGTGTATGTGACAGACTGCACTTATAATTTGTTCCTAGTGTGTTCTATGCCTTTTTTCCCCCCTCCTTTTGCATGTAGATAAATGATACTGGCATTTCTTTGGTGAAAAAAATGTTATTTCTGGTTGTCCCAGGCATGTGGCCTATAACCATGTTTAATAATATACAAAGCTTAACAATTTAATGGATTCATTGTTCCCTGTTCGTTTCAGAACCGATTTTGTGTGTTCTAAAAAGTAATAGTGTCACCACTAATTCATCTCAGAATGGGTCTGGCTGCCAATGCTTGAACAGGCTAAAATTTTTTGAGCATGGATGATTTCAATCTGTCCCATATTGAAAGCTGAGAGTTAATAGCAGGCTTCCACTCAAAAATTGTATCTTCACAGGGACAGAATATAGATAAGTATCAATGTCTTTCAAGCAGATGCCTTTCATGCAGACTGACATTATTTCTTTATCAACCTAATTAAGCATTGCAAAGTAAACGAAACAAGACAAATACAATTTTAATTTAATTGAACCCAGAACTTGTCATAAGAAAACAGTAAGTCTTCTGAAATAGTCATATCCAATTAAATGAACTGTGTATAGACAGGAAAGGGTCAGTCATAAAAATTGGGCAGGTGATGTGAGTTATGTTCTTATAATAAGAGGTCAGAAGGCAACATTTACTTTGTCTGGTAATTGATTATCACTGCTCTCTCCCGCTTCCTGACTAACCTGGAAATATCTTGTACTGAGAATTGTACTAGATCTTAGCACTCAAGGACAGAAAGATTATTCTGGAAGAGCTGTTATATTGTATGATCCAGAAGATTTCTCATACCAGAAATCAAAAAGACAATCTACTGGCAAAAAAAAAAAAAAAAAAAAAACAAAACACCAAACCCCCCAAAAAACAACCCAGTATAGTTGTTTAAAGACATCACCAGTACATGGAGATAAACACATATATATATATAAAAAAAAAATACACATTATAAACAGCGAAACCACTTAAATTGTCAAGTTAATTGAGAAAAATGAGAGTTAATTGGATTCTTTTCAACAGTTCAGAGCTCCCACAGTTGGCTTTATGAACCTCCGGCAGGGGAGGGAGCAAAGAAACACTGAGCAATTCTCATTAACTATTTAAACAGGAGCTAGTGTGAGAGCGCTGTTCATTGCACACAATTATACATGTTTCACCCATCTTTCTCCCCCTTTATGCCCTTGTTTCCTTACCTTCCTTATGAAACAGAGCCAGGACCCATGTGTGGAAGAGCTCTATTCTGCAGTGCCAAGAAGAGTGGAGCCTTGGTCCGTAACTGCTCCTGTAGTAGAAATAATAGATCATGATAATGGCCCTTGGCTTTCTATGCTGCAGGCCAACTGATTTATATCTGCTGCATCTCTCCCTTCACTCTGAGCAATGCCTGAGTTAAAAGGCATGAGGTGTAGGGCCTGGAGACAGTAAGGATGGATTGCTTCTCACTGCAGTAAGAAGGTCCTAATGGCCCTGACTGGCTTTACCAGGGACCTCCCCCACTCCCTTGCCTATGGACCCGGAGTCCTATTTCAGCTCAGGCTGGGCCCCCATTCCCTGCTTGGGCTGTTCTGCTGCTGCCTCTAGACAGATGTCTGCCTTGCGCTGTTCCTGACTTGTTAGATGGACTTCTTGGATGGATGTTGGACCTGACTTGCCACTCTGAATTTGTCTGAAGGTCACTGGACTGCTGGTACAACCTGTTATTGTCAGCAGCCCTGCCCTGCTTGCCTTGCTCAGGTCCCGTGGGGCTGGGTCCTTCTCTGTGAAGGCTCTGCCCTGCCACTGGTTGGGTCACTGTGGCTTCTGACTCATGCCCCTCGTGGAGCAGCCCCGCTCCTGGAGGCTTTCAGGGATCCAGAGCACATGGGATGTGGCTCCCCCACAGCTGACAGGGCTCTCGTTGGTGACCCAGTACATCATTGTCATTGAATGTCAGCAAAAGGTTCTTTGCATACCAGTCTACTGAATGCAGGAAAAACGGATGATAATAATAGTGGTGTAGCTGTGAAACACTGCATCGAGTTATTTCTAGTTCATTCATGGTAAAAGAACAAAAACTAGATAGTCCCTAAAACTCAGTCATCTTTCTTATAAAAGCAACAGAACAGAGTAGGAGGAGGTCTTCCCTAATTCCTGTCAAATAATAGAGTTGGACCTGCTTAGAGAAAAACACATGGGCTACCCAACTGCGGGGTCTGAAGAGAGACTGGTATCATTCTCTCTCACAAGAGACTCCTGCCTAGACTGGGAGACTAGCTGATCCGGTTGCAGCTGTCCTAATTAAAATTGTCCTCTGTGACCAAAGGAGAAAGAATGTCATGTCTTGAAGGACATTCAGCCCCCCAAAGTGGGCTCACGATTTAACACTGCCTGTGTCTGGATATGGGGCCTGACTTCCTCCAGGTGACTTCTGATTGCTTCACTCAGTGCCAAAAGTCAGTCAGAGTGATCATGGCCAGATACATTCACTAAACTTCAATAGATTGTGTCTGCTTTTAAACTGAGAATGATTGATGCTCTAATGAGCAAGAATAAGTCTCATCACTTTTGTAGCAACATGTCGTTTTTCCTCATCCCTTCTCTTTAGACTGTAACTTAAATAAAGTCTGACCCACCATATATTCGCTCATGTACATATGACTTTGAAATTCTCTACCAATGGACTGCTGAATTAAGTTCCTGTTTCAGTAAATAATTGCCTTTTACTCAACTTCATTGCCATTGTTATGTACCTTTTTTATTATTATTTTTCAGAGCAATTAGTATAACATTTTTCCCAATCTATTCTTTTAAGAAGAACATGTGCTGTTCAATAACTGGCTTGGAAATGGAAAAATGTCTATTATTAATGCACAATATGTGCTACCACTACAAACTACTGACTAATGTTAAAAAATTCCTAAGGATTCATTAAAATTCATTAGAACCATGTGTCCATGGACTTAAGTGTAAACCTAAAGGGCAGCATGACACCCCACCCATTTCAGAAATGATCACCTGGAAAAAGACCAGAAAGACAAAGGCTCTCCTTCATTACTAAAGGGCCATGAAAATTCTACCTACTTCTTGATGTTTCCACAGAATTTCTCCAGGGCACTTCTGGATGAAAAACACTACCTAAGATTGAAATATAGATACTGTAGATGAAGGAGCTTAAATCTATTTTTGTCCTTGGCTATAATGTTAATTTAAACTCTTAAAATGTTTCCATCTCAATTTCTATGTTGTTTTCCACCTTAATGTGACCTTGACTTTCCATAAAAAGATTACAAAAAAGTATGCAATTTCAGCTATATGTTTATTATTTCATGCAGTCTTTTAAAGGAGAACCTGTATAGGAACAAGATTATTGTAGATTTTATCTGAGTCTTCTCTTTGCCTCATAGAAAAATAGAATTTCAAATAATATAATTTAAATGTGTTTAGAAGAAATAAATGGAAAACAACCATCCATTCTCAGTCATTTGAAACTGAATGAGGTTTTTTTTCAGCCACTAGGCATCACACATGGTATTGAGCAATATACTTGGTTTCCCAAGCCAGGAGCAGAATATCAGAAGACAGTATTCTCAAGAGCCCCATAGTCAGGAAAGTGGTTCCTTCATGTAGTTAGAACAAAAGGAATTTGGATATTCCCAACTAACCTGCAGATTCCATTGGCAATAGTCTTAAATTTTAGTCTCTGTCAAACAAAATTCCTGATTTTAACCTACTCCTAGAGGACTTGTTTTTTTTTTATTTTTTATTTTGCTTGTTTCACCCAAGGCTAAAATCACATGAAAAACACCAGTCAGAGAGGGAGATGGCAGAAATCCAGACCTAAGTTCTTGCTATGAGAAGAATTCATTGTGGCCCCATCCTCTAACTGCAGCTCTGATTACTTTCCACTCTAAACTTTGAACAACCCTCACATAAGGATTACTTAAATCTGATTTTGAATGCTGCTTCTTTTGATCAAATATAATTTGAAATCATTGCATTTTCTGAACAGACAACTTTCTCCCAAACTTCTTCAGAAATTTTAGTCTTTAAAATCTCAATAAAATAAATTATTTTTAGACTGATTTATCCATAAAATAAAATTCTGTACTTGCATGCTATGTGGTTATATAGTTTGTACAGTCTGTATACAGTAAATCATTAAATCTACCAAATACTGTGTGCACTGTTCTTACAAAGTAGTGCACAAAATGGTTTTGAAAATGCATGTCTGTGAAAGAATTTAACACAAAAACTCTCAAAGACAGTTAAACAATTTGTACAGAAGTCCAAAGTTGTTGGGTTTGGTTGTTTTTTTTCCCCAAGAATTGAATGTCAGAATCTCTTGGCTTCTCCATCCAGCCTGAGATGTCAACACAGCAAATTGCATCTCACAGGCTTCTCCCCAAGGTTGTTGGAATCTGATACTCTTACAATAGGTATCTAAGCCAGATTAGATACTGCAGGTCTCTTACCTGGCCTCCACCTGCATAAGTAAAGGTCTTTCCTAATCCCATCGCATCTGTTGGTCCTATGTGAATGTCTGACACCCTGAAGATCTGAAATATCATTGAAAGTTTGTGTGATTAGATAACTTTATTGTTCCTGGAGTGGGGTGAGGTGGGGAAGGACAGCCCATTGTTTTCACTGAAGTCTGGGTCACTGCATTGGTTTATTAAAAACCATTTGTCTAGTTTGGGAAACAGGAGGCTGTGAGGCGACCTCATGACTCTCCACAGCTTCCTGAGGAGGGGAAGTGAGGAGGGAGGTGCTGAGCTCTTCTCCCTGGGATCCAGTGACAGGACGCGTGGGAATGGTTCAAAGCTGTGCCAGGGGAAGTTTAAACTGGACATTAGGAAGCATTTCTTTACCGAGCGGGTGTTCAAACACTGGAACAGGCTTTGTAGAGAGGTGGTCGATGCCCCAAGCCTGTCAGTGTTTAAGAGGCATTTGGACAATGCCCTTAATAACATGCTTTAACTTTTGGCCAGCCCTGAAGTGGTCAGGCAGTTGGACTAGATGATCATTGTAGGTTCCTTCCAACTGAAATATTCTGTTCTGTTCTGTTCTATTCTAATTCTTTCTATTTTATTTTATTCTATTCTATACTATTCTCTTCTATTCTATTCTGTTCTAAAAAGCTGATTCATTTTTTAATGAAGAATTTTGTAAAAGTATTTACAGTTACTTTTTTTTCATGTCTTTGATTTGAATTAGTATATCATTCTATTATACATTTGTGGTACCATCTCTTAATGGCTTCAGTTGGAGACTATGACCAGGACTAGCTCATACTCATAATAGTCATGCTACTCTAAAGCAGGAGCACAGATTGTGCCATGAGGACATGGTGGTTCAAAACTATATCTCTGTTGTGGATGCAGATGATGGCTTTTTTCTCCAAACTATCCTAATGGGGTCTGCCTTCACTCATCTCCAACCTGCAGTAACCTCAGACTTGTGGGAACTGAAGGAGGTCCGACAAGACTTTGTTGTGTTGTGATCTATAGCAGGCTTTGCTCTGTGAGTCACAGATATGCCGTCCCTGCCCCAAGCTGTGGGCCAGGTTGCTCTTGGGCAGCTCCATGGGGACTTTCAAGGAGGCAGGTGGGTCATTTCCAGTGGGACTGGTGCTAGTCTCTTCTGCTACTGCCCTCCACATCTATCAAGTGTGCCACTAACTGGAGTCTTCCCCAAGGTTTGTAAATGTGTGAACGTGTTCCTCTTTTGAAGAGGAAAATGCACCTTTGGTGCAGGCTCACCATTTCTGAGGACATGAGTTTGATGGAAGTTGTCTGCTCCCTTCCCCTCTTTGTAGTCAGTTCTCTGGATTCAGGATTATTGCTGTTCCCAAAACCTGTGCTGAATGGGCTTCTCACCTCATTGACAAAAGATTTAGTGACAGGAACTGAGTTAGGGTCTTAAAGAGAGAAA
This sequence comes from Calonectris borealis, assembly GCF_964195595.1. Lineage (NCBI taxonomy): Eukaryota > Metazoa > Chordata > Aves > Procellariiformes > Procellariidae > Calonectris > Calonectris borealis. The sequence goes on along the minus strand of NC_134312.1, from coordinate 139,978,950 downwards.
CAGAGATGGGAGAATTAGGCAGACCAGCCATCAGAGTAGAGCCAGCAGTATACATTTTAATACCATGTGGCCTTTGCTGTTGTGCTGTGAAATCCATTAAATGGCTTCCTTTGATGGCAAAATAGCACAGATTCGCACTGATATTTTTGAGGGAAAATGCAAACAAGGTATCACTTGTATTCCCTATGAAAAGCAGCTTTATGTTCTTGTAATGAGCACTTAAGGACGTGTAATATTATTTGTATAGTAGTCCTCATCTATATAGCATTAATTAGATATGCAAAATATTATTAGTATGCAAAATATTAGGTATGGAAACCATGCTTTTATTGTGGTAAGCACCCATAAGGAGATACAAGTGAGTAATGAGCTATAACAAAAAAATATAAACAAAAATACTATTAATGTGTGATTTCTAATACAGGGTTTGTAAGTTATATTTCTAAAACAGAAAGATAGCTTTTCTCTTGCTGTTCTTCATCCTCCTCCCCCCGCAGTTCATTTAATATTGGGAGATAAATTGTGAGATCTGTAGGTAATACCAAATACATGGAAAATAAAGGGACAGTAAAATAAATCACAACATCAAAGACCCTCGAGATTTGTGAGTTATTAAACCACATGTATTTTCAGGGTTTGTTTTTTTTTTTTTTTCCAGCAACATTGCTGTATATTAACTGTTCATTCTGCCTTTTAAATGTAATTACAAAGATGTGAAAAATGATGGAATTCAGTAAAAAGATAAAATACCATCTATTAAGACCATTTTGGCACAAATGTAAGGTTCTTGCTATTCAAGAAAAAAAAAATGTGTTCATCTCAGAATGAAGACAAAAACCCTCAGAATTTTAATAAAGAGTAACTGTAAAACTGTTGCATTAATCTAAACCATCCCATTCTTTTGTCTTTGTACAATAGTTCCTAGTCCTGTTTAAATATGGTCCTGGTCCTGGAAAAGTCTGATTTTTTTCTTTGTCTTCCTCATTAAACAGCCAACCAGCCAAACTGTTAGAGTATTTGTTTGTTTCTTTCTTTTATCATGAAGATGTAGCCTTACTTTCTGGAAGAACTGCACAGTCAGAGAGGTAAAAAGTGAGCAAAGACATAACAGCTGCTTTCTGCCTAAAAATATGCAAGATTTTTTGGGGATATTCTTACTAGCAGTGCAAGGCAAAATTTTGCTCAGTTCTTTGGAATACAAAAATGTGAAATTTAGTATCATACAGAATTTCCTACTAATAATAAAAAAATCCACTGTAAATTATATCCTCGCTTCTTTCACTTTAATTAATTAAATATGAATTTTTGTGTTTATATGTAAGTTGCTGTGAAAATTGAATTAATAACTTCATAAATTAACATTATTTTTAGGACAGTTTTCTTTGTATTCACAATGGAACCTCAGTACAGAACCTGTACAGTTACAGAACAGCACTAAAAAAAAGACTCGAGGGTTTTCATGGAGGGGTTAGCCTAGATTTACTGTATCTGAGAGCCCAGTTTGCCACATAGTTTTCAGAATTAACTTTCTTTGTCAACTATAAAGAATTTTGCTGATCAAGGCTGACTGTGCGGTTTATAACAAACAACTTCTAACAAATGTTTCCATGTTTCAGTGTATGATATGTAATAAAGACCCGAGATCACTCAACCAACGCACATAATTTCAGATCTTTTAGTCCCATTACATCTTTTACTAGTGTCTTTCTTGAGCAAGAAAGGTATTTTGGCACTCAAGTATTCTGATTTTCATTTTACCGAGAATTTAACTGCTATTTTTCCAAACTGAAATAACGAACAATAAGGTTTTTATATTATTATTTAAAATCTCTGTGGATTCATAAAATATAATGTCATCGGATTAGTGCCCCTTTAAAAACAATACTTACATTAGTTTTTCTTCCTCAGTAGATAATCACACTGATGATCCCAAATGATAGAAAGGCAATGCAGGAAACTCCTTTTTCGAGATGAGATGGGTTAGTGTTTGCTTTGCTGGAACGTTGGAAGGTCCCTATCTGCAGAAATAAGTAGTTACACCTTGAACACAAGGTAGGATATGAACAGGATAACAGGATATGAATCTGTTAATTTATATCAGATGTGATCTCCTTTCTAAATTTTATATTATAGACATAAAATTGTCACCTCACAGAAGATGCAAAACTATGCATCTTTAAGCACTGTTTTTCAAAAGGTCTTATTTTCCTCCAGGACTAATTATTTTATACATAAAAATTGAAGAGGGATAAACCTTCTCGCTCAGCCTTCCTGCCACCAAGTATTTTTTTCTTTCCCTATGCCAGACTTCCTCCGTAGGCGTTGCTTGGTATAATCCTAAAAGAATAGATTAATTTTTTCCCTGATTCATATGGTGTAAGGGATTGGTTCAGGCAGCTGCAAGAACAACTCCTCAGGCTGAACCCTGATTTTTTTCAACACATTGCATTATCTGTGGGAATTCCTGGGCTTTTCTTGACTCCCTTTACCATGGCTTTGTTCCCCATTCTACTCTCCATGACCAACCACAGATGTTCACACCACCTCTATGGAACCCTCCCACTCATCCAAAAGCCCACACATATTCGTATCTGTCATCATTTGGTATTTTTTCTGAGGCGATGCAGGTGTTTCTTTATAAAGAATTTCTAGAGGGGGTTCCACAAGCCTGAAATACTTTTGCAGAGAGTACCTCACACTCTCTTAATCTTCCAGTTTATAATTTTAATTGCACTTCAGCTTGTCTCAGAATCAGTGGTCTTTCCATCATGGAGAATAATCAGTCTTGCCTGTAAGTGTGGAAAGCTGAGCCTGTTTCCCCAAACTCTCCTTAACCTGTGGCTATCAGTAAGCAAGTGTCTACAGATCATTTAAGTGTGAAGGTTTGCACTGACCCTGCTTTGGGTTTAGTCCTAAAGCTAAAGTATCTGCTAAGGGAGACCAGCAGAGAAATCTTTTGTACTATGAAGATTTTATTTTGGAATTAATTTTTTTGGTCTCATGTCTATTGGAGCACTGTAGTTACCAAAAAATACACAGTTTATGCTTATAGCTTATGTGTGAGATGTCTTGTTTCAACATTAATTTATGTTCTTATTGTATGTGTTATAACATCCTTCATATCACGTAAGACTTATAGGTGGCAAAAAGAATACAAAATCCTATGGTTTTCATCTTGACGAGAATCCTGTAATAAAATAGTAAATACAGAAAAACATAATAAGGAAAATATTTCTGAAAAAGTATAATGCAAACAGCTTTTTATGTGTGATTCATGGAGTAACATTTTACCTAAAAAGTTATATTTCTGACACTTGCCAGATTTCAGCCCTAATGCATGTTGAGCCATAGCACAGTGAAATACCTGTTTTTTAATAGTTAAAATTAAGCTTTATAAGATATAACAGAATGATTTAGGAGAATTTCCTTGGGATCTTAGATACAGGATAGTATCAAGGACTTTTTCCTTTTCAGTCTTCTAATTTATCCAAGATATTCTAAGGAAAATGCTTAACATTTGTCAAATAAAGCCTGAACTTACTTTTGATGAGAAAAGTCTCATTGATTTGAGAAGGCAAAGAAATTGATTCATTAGGAAGGAAAATAAATGCTCTTTCTAAGTGAAAAAGAATGGCCCCTCCAAAAGATAGTTTACCATAATGTTGCCTTTTTGTTATATCACGCTGTTTAGCAAAAGTCCAAACTGGGACCCATCACTTTTAATAAGGATGCATTTGAGAAGATGAATTAAGTCTCAGACAGAAGAGGTAGGTGAACTTGTCCGAACTGTGGGTGGTGCAGTAATTAAAAGTCAGGGAAACTGCACTCTCTGATAGTTCATTAGACAAAACAGTATGTGGAAAATGTCTTGTCATGTCTAATTGCTACAGCTGCTTGGATTTCTCTGCTATTCTGGGACATCAGCTATTCATAAACTATCAGGAGGAATTAATCTGTGGAAAGATACACTTCCTACGTTACATGTATCTTTCTATGTGATCAATGCCTCCAGTCTTTGACTAAAAGCTGTAACTTAACTAAAAGACATGGCAAATATAACAGTAGAAAATCTGTATCTAGCAAGAGTGTTAGAACTATTGAGTTGAGCCAACAACATTACTTAGGAGCATAGTGCTGTCTGAGTGGGATTATATTGTGTTGTCTATCAAGATAATTTTTACATATACATTACTAAGCAGTTCCAGATGTGGAATTTGAGCTAGAGCTACTGGTCCTGGAGCCTTCTTGTTTCATCTCATAGTGTGTAGAGAAACTAACTTTAGTACATAGGTGAATGATCTTACAGTATAGCAGCAGCAATGTATCACACTGATTTTCTGTACTTTCATGCATATTTTCCATTATACAGAATGTTAGGATGCAATTTAATATTCCCATAATAAAATGAGAGACAATTCGCAGTGGGGTAGCTTTTGGGCTTGAGTTGGTTGTAGTTCAGGCATTTTCAGCGCAGCACATTGTGCTGTAGCTGCACACTTCATGGGTAGTTTCAGACAGCGCTGGGATTTCGACTGAAACAACTGGATTGACATGAGACCAAATGAAGTCACAGTCTAATTCATGTCTGCAAAACTGATTTTTGCTTTCCAATAGAGGCTACATGGTTCGATATAGTCCTGACCCTGCAAACATTTGTGCATGTATTTAACATTATTAGCATTAGTATATTCATACCTTTTGATGGAACTTCATATTAATCGGGTAATTATTGAATTCTTATTGCGCTAACATCCCTCAGTAGTTAAGGGTTACTGGGAAATCCATACAGGATCTATCTACCTCAGTCGTTAGATTTCTTAATATCCTAAGCTTTTGCTTCAGGGACTACTTCAGTGCCAAGAAGTCTTTCCGGCTGGTGCATGCACATACTGCCCCATGCTCTGAGGCATCTGCTTCATCAGGCTTGAACTGGCTTGATATAGATGCTATCCACGGAAAAGTACTTTTCATAAGAGACTTGTAAACATGCTTCTGGACATTGATGGAATATGGTGGGAGACTCTTGCATGCTGTGTTTTACTGATGGTATTGTGAAAATTTGAAAACACTAATAGTAATAGTAATAATAATAATAATACAGATCCACAGAACCTCATTAAGGCTCTTGAAATGGATTATTTTGTATAAAATTTAAGTGTAGTAAGTGAGATAGTCGACTTGGTGCGCTCTGTTGTCTACACTGTTTGCAAGTAGTTTCACATGAGTAAAACTCATGCAAATTGTACATCTTTTACACTCAGAGTCAACAGAGCATTACATAAATAGGATCTGACTGATCTGTAGGAGAGATTTGCACTCTGACATGGTGGATTTGTTGTGGTCGGATGCCACTCTCTGCACCTAGTGCAAGTGGGTGAAAAGCTTGCAGCAATTCTATTTCTCTTTGGATGTCAGAGAATAGTGTACAGGGGTGCAACTTATAAATTTCAGTAATTTTTCATTCTTCTGAGTTTATTTTTAAGTTTTTTCTGTATCCTATCAGCATCCAGAAGTAAAATCACATTTTTTAGGGTTATTGATTCTTCATAAAAATCAATAGATTGTGTTAGTCCCTGCCACAAGGCTTAGATGGAGGGTTGCAACTTGCAAATTGCAAGCATGAGTTTAAACTTCTCAAAAGATGGCAATTTAACCTTTTAGTTTGCTCCTAATCTTACTACAGGCCCCCCGAGGCCATACTTACCTTCAAGGCAAGTGAAGGTTTTGAACATATCAGCAGGAGGAATTAAACATCCCTGTACCAAAGGAGCAGGAAGAGGAATTTTGAAAGGGTTTCAGGTTTAGGGTGAGACCCAGACTACTGTGTCCAACCTGTCACTCAAGTTCTCATTACAGTCCCAACGTCAATCATTCTGACCAGGATAATTTGGTGCACAACTGCACTTTACTTTTAACACTGCTGGAGGTGAACATCTTTATTCTTTGCAAGTTTTCTTTAAAAGTACCTATGCTTTCAATGTGCCTCTTAGAGGTGAAATTTAGTGGGACTTACACCATCATTCATTTTTTCCTTTCTTTTTTCAGGGTTGGGAACAATGCATGATTGATGGGCTGAAAGATTTAAATCCTCTTTTCATCTAAGTACTGGGCACCACCAGTCAATGCCTACTGTAGATTTCAAGGATACTGGTACTTTTAGATTCTTAAAAAAAAAAAAGAAAGAAAAAAGCATTGCTAGTAGCAAAAGCAATTGCTGACTCAGAATGCATATCCTGATAAAAACAAAAGAAATGCAAGTGTACCCAGATTCTGCAACTGGATCTGCACAGACTGATTCTGGCACCAGGTTTCAAAAACATAGGTCTGACTATAGAAGCATGGCTGGAGTGGAAAAATCCATACTGCAAGTGCAAGATCATGGATCCCATTTACATCAGCTAGAGCTGCATTCAGCTGTAGGTCTTCTAGGCAGAAACTGTGCTATGTTTTATAGCTGTAAAATCTTCAGCTTCATACAGACTCGCTCAGTTGTGACACTTAGGTACTATTGCAGTAATAAATGATAAGAATTATCAAATATAATGTTGAAAAAAATTATATATGTATATGTTGCCATTTCTTACACACTTTCTTACCTTCTGATGTTTCCTTTATTTGAGATGCGAAAGCAGAAGATAAAATTTGTCATGACTGCCAGTTTCTTTTCTGGAGAGACCAAGAATGGAACAAAACTGAAATGCCTGGAACATTTAGCCCGGGCAGGGGGAACCAGCAAAGCACTCTGTGGCGCAGCCTTGTGCAGTTCTGATCTGGTAGGTGTCCTTATGCTATACAAGCAATAAACTAACTTATCTACTTAAGCAGAAAGAAATTGCTATCAGAAATATACATTTCACAATAGGTGGTGGAGAAATTGTATATTTTGTGTTAAAAGTAAATAGCAGATAAAGACTTAACTTAAAAAAAAAAGACTCAGCAGAAATCCTGAACTACAGTTTCCTTCTTACATTTACCAAGAACTGTGTTCTCCTTTTATGTCTTTTTCTGTCAAAAAGAATGAGAAAATATCTTTTTTTTATTATTATGGGGTTTTTTAAGTTTTTTAACCTGGCTATGTAATTATGAAATCCGTAAGAATAATACAGTCCATAAAAGTAAAACAAAACCCACTGTATCTCACTATTATTGTATGAAACAAGTAATGTTAATGGGATACCATTCAGAAAATGCCTTATCTGAATTTTTATAGTCGTCTAATTTCCTCTTTTATATGCTACATTTTCCTCAGTATTCACTGTGGATGAGATATTGCACCACACAGAACTTCTAAAATAAGCTTATTATTTTAAGCCTTCTTTTTCATTGGTATTGGAAAATTTCTCTGGCTGCTCTTGATTTTCATCCCTCTCCCTTTTTTTGAATGTCTGAGCTGTGTTTTTCTAGCAACTAGTGATTTGGGCATTTTGAGACATGGCTGTCTTCAGAATACTCAATTTCGTAAGTGCGGCAATCAGTGACTTTTTGAAAAAAGAATAACTAAAAGAGTATTTGGAGTTGCAGGTCATTTGTGAGAATTAAATATTATGATGCTATTAAGCTGATAAGTCATTTTGTGAACACTCCATGGGACCACTGTGACTAGCATTGCTTCTGCATGAGAGCTGGGAATTTAAAGAAAGCCATGTCGTGTCACAGGATTCAAAATCAAGGCAGGAACAACTTCTATGCCAGATGAGTTAAACCAAAACTTGCCCTTCAGAGGGGCTTATGTCCAGGTCTGAATGTCATTGCTTGGAGCTCTCTGTCTTCTTTTTTTAAATGTCATGTTTGTTTAACACAACGACTCTAAAAGCAATAGTGGGGGGGTTTGCCATGCCTTGCTTTACCTCTAACTTTATGAAACTGATAATTCTTAGAAAGCCATGCCCAGTACAGCATGTTGACTGCTCAAATGGAGGTCCCAATATGTTACTACACACATACAGATTGATTTAACATTACATAGGCTCACTACCCTGGACTTCAGGAGAGCAGACTTTGGCCTCTTCAGGGATCTGGTTGACAGAGAGCCATGGAACGAAGCCCTGGAGGGAAGAGGGGCCCAAGAAAGCTGGTTAATATTCAAGGATCACCTCCTCTGAGCTCAGGAGTGATGCATCCCAACAAAGGGGCAGTCAGGCAAAAACACCAGGAGGCCTGCATGGATGAACAAGGAGCTCCTGGACACACTCAAACACAAAAAAGGAAGCCTACAGAGGGTGGAAGCAAGGACAGGTAACCTAGGAGGAATACAGAGAAATTGTCCGAGCAGCCAGGGGTCAGGTTAGGAAAGCTAAAGCCCTGATAGAATTAAATCTGGCCAGGGACATCAAGGGCAACAAGAAAAGCTTCTATTGGTACGTTGGGGATAAAAAGCAGACTAGGGAAAATGTGGGCCCTCTTCGGAACGAAATGGGAGACCTGGTTACCAGGGATACGGAGAATGCGGAGGTAGTCAATGACTTTTTTGACTCGATCTTCACCAGCAAGTGCTCGAGCCTCACCACCCAAGCCACAGAAGGCAAAGATGGGGACTGGGAGAATGAAGACCTGCCCACTGTAGGAGAAGATCAGGTTCGAGACTATCTAAGGAACCTGAAGGTGCACAAGTCCATGGGACTCGATAAGATCCATCCACGGGTCCTGAAGGAACTGGCAGATGAAGTTGCTCAGTCACTATGCATCGTATTTGAGAAGTCATGGCAGTCCAGTGAAGTTCCCGCTGACTGGAAAAGGGGAAACATAACCCCCATTTTTAAAAAGAGAAGGAAGGAAGACCTGGGGAACTACAGGCCAGTCAATCTCACCTGTGTCTGGGAGGATCATGGAACAGATCCTCCTGGAAGCTATGCTAAGGCACATGGAGGACAGGGAGATGATTTGAGACAGCCAGCATGGCTTCACCAAGGACAAGCCCTGCCTGATCAACCTAATGGCCTTCTATGATGGAGTGACTACATCAGTGGACATGGGAGGAGCTACGGATGTCATCTATCTGGACTTCTGCAAGGCCTTTGACACGGTCCCCCACAACATCCTTCTCTCAAACCAGAGACGCATGGATTTGATGCGTGGACTGTCTGGTGGGTGAGGAATTGGTTGGATGGTCACATCCAGAGGGTAGTGGTCAACGACTCAATGTCCAGATGGAGATCGGTGACGAGTGGTGTCCCTCAGGTGTCCATATTGGGACTGGTACTGTTTAATATCTTCATCAATAACGTAGACAGTGGGATCCAGTGCACCCTCAGGAAGTTTGCAGATGACACCAAGCTGAGTAGTGTGGTCGACACGCCTGAGGGACGGGATGCCGTCCAGAGGGATCTGGACAAGCTCAAGAGGTGAAACCATGTGAACCTCATGAGGTTCAACAAGGCCAAGTGCAAGGTCCTGCACCTGGGTCGGGGAAACCCCCACTATCAATACAGGCTGGGGGATGAAAGGATTGAGAGCAGCTCTGCTGAGAAGGACTTGGGGGTACTGGTGGACGAAAAGCTGGACATGAGCCTGCAATGTGCACTCGCAGCCCAGAAGGCCAACCCTATCCTGGGCTGCATCAAAAGAAGCACGTCCAGCAGGCCAAGGGAGGTGATTCTGCTCTTCTACTCTGCTCTGGTGAGACCCCACCTGGAGTACTGCGTTCAGCTCTGGAGCCCTCAGCACAAGAAAGACATGGACCTGTTGGAGTGGGTCCAGAGGAGGGCCACAAAAATTATCAGGGGCATGGAACGCCTGTCCTAAGAAGAAAGGCTGAGAGAGTTGGGATTATTCAGCCTGGAGAAGAGAAGGCTTCGGGAAGACCTTATTGCGGCTTTTCAGTACTTAAAGGGGGCTTATAAGAAGGATGGGGACAGACTTTTTAGCAGGGCCTGTTGCGACAGGACAAGGGATAATGGTTTTAAACTAAAAGAGGGTAGATTTAGACTAGATATAAGGAAGACATTTTTTACGCTGAGGGTGGTGAAACACTGGCACAGGTTGCCCAGAGAGGAGGTAGATGCCCCATCCCTGGAAACATTCAAGGTCAGGTTGGATGGGGCTCTGAGCAACCTGATCTAGTTGAAGATGTCCCTGCTCATTGCAGGGGAGTTGGACTAGATGATCCTTAAAGGTCCCTTCCAACCCAAATTATTCTATGATTCTATGATTCTATAAAATAAGCATATTCATAGTGATACACAATTTAGCTTTTCTGTGCATATCTAGTGGCCATTGTTCTAGGTTTTCTAGACATTAAGTAGTCCTACCTACCACTCAACTAAAACCCAATAGATTCCCACCTGTTATGATAGGATTATAGGTCTAGAGGTCTGATACCTAAATCAGCAGGTCTCCCATCTTTTCCATTCATACTGGAGAAAAATGTGCTCATTTGTGCTTCAAGCACAAGTAAAAACAAAATAAAGAATAAAATAAGCAGAGTTATATTTGAAAAGAAATGTATTTGAATTTTTTTTTTCAAAAGGTTATATCCTGTTTTAAAATACATTTGCTTTTTTCCCTGATCTGGTCTGACAGTTCCAAAATGACTGCTTTGGTATACTATTCCGTATAATTTTCTAACCAGTCAAGTACTTAGCTTTTCAAGTGGGCTATATTCTAATTGGACAGGATGTCAAACACTTCAACCGAAATTTTCAAACTGAAGAAGCAGATCAATGTTAGTGAACAGCATGTCACAAACATGAAATTGTTTTAGGCTAAGATTTTTAAAAACAGGTGCCTAAAATTTTGTGTCTGAAGTTTTAGCAGGTGCCTAAGTAAAGAAGTACAAAGGCTAAATCAGTACTGACTGTCATTATCGAGTCTAAAATTTTGGCCTGAGACTATAACTGTTTTTTCATTATTCTCTTGATGACTTATGTTCCAATCTCATCAAATGCCAGATAGGCTTCAGATTTTACTAATTAAGATGCAAACAAAAAAACTGTTTGTTTTGGGTTTTTTTTAATGGATGGTTTTGTGAAGTTCACTGTTCTCCTGTTGCCTCCCAGGTAGCATCTCATATAATGAAAATGACATGCAAGTGGAAAGCATTATTAATTGAAGGAAGGATGGAGGGCAGTGTTGAAGAAAAGAGAGTGGGGAAGTGCTACTGGGCAGGAGGTAGTTACAGTGAATGTGGTAACAGTTATTTAAGCAACTCAGTACTTTAAGACTGTCTTTGCCCACTCTTCTTCTTCTCATTCTTGTTGGCTGTGTTGACTGGCAATTTTGGGGAAAGGCAACTTCAACAGTAAGCCAGTTAGTTGTTGAGAAGAAGAAAGGAGAGAGTTGGAGATGCGGTATGCACAGTTATGCAAGTGGATTTGCACTCTCTCATGGAAGGGGCTTTTTTTTATCCTTGATTTCATGCAGAGCAGAATTAGAAGGGGAAATAACATTAAAAAATTAGCAAGGCAAGAGACAGAGGTTTGCATATGATTTGACTCATTAGAGAAAATTCAGTAAGGTCATCAGCAATTCACTGCTAAAGAAACATTTTATAAGACCACTGGTGGTCTTCAGCTGGTGGCAGACAATTTTATGCAATTGCCCAAAGCTTTAATCAGAATTGGGACTTGTTTTGGATACACAAAAATAGATAAAGTAACTCCTATGCTGGAAAGAAAAGATAGGATATAGCGCAGAAAAAACATGCAACATGGAGAAAAGTTGGCAGAATTCTTTTAATTATCTATGTTCTATATGAACATAACCAAAACCAGCATTCAAATTTAATTGATTAGAGAAAAAATTATCAAATTCATAAGCCAGCAGCCAGTTCTTTGATCTATCTTTAATAAAATTTTATTTTTTAAAAACAGTATTTTGATCTCTAATGGCAAATAGCATTTGCTTTTTAGATAAATGCCACTATACTATTTGTAATAATAATAATAACAATAGTAGTTGTTATTATTATTTTTAAAAGTGAACTCAGGAAATAATAGCCAGATTAATTTTATTCTTATCATTATGTAGCACACTGCTTGAATTGGTACCAGTATATAATAATAATAGTAACATAATAACAATCTAACAACATCCTTCAACTTAAGTAACTCCCTAGTTACTCTTATTATTATGAACAAGAAAGCAATGTCCTTGTAAACTGAGTTGATTTGGATTTGGAAAAACAATGGGAGATACTTTTGCTGATGCCTATGTAATGTATATTATTCCTTTTCCCAAAGCATTAGGATTTATTATCTCCCACTAGGGTTGTATTAGTGCCAGTAATTCTTTTGCAAATTCCTTATCTCCTCCTGAGCGTGAAGACATTATATAATCTGTGCAGCATTATAATTCAGCACATTTCTGAATGCTTTCTCTAAACTATTATATCAAAATGTGGAAATAAGTTTTATATACAAATTATAAATTTTAATGGAATATGCTGGTTCTGGCTCTAAGCTTCTGAATAGTCCACCCAAACTTAATCAGTGTTCAGTTATTTCCTTAACTACGTCTAGTAGTTAGTCTCTAGATACTCTTAAACAGTTTAACATTGTCAGGAAAATATGTTATTTTCCTTTCATAGCTTGGCTGGATAATCAAATTCTTAGCCAAGAACAATACAAAGAACCTCCAACCGTTTCTGTCCAATTTGTCATTCTTTAATTCATTGCATTTTAAGAACACCGATTATCAGCCCTTTGGTTTTCATTTGCCCCCAACCTAGATGGTTCAAACACGAGAATATTGATGCAGAACAGTGACACATCTCTGCGGTGGGAGAACGGAAAACAAAATTTCCTGCCCCAACCCAGCAGGAGTACTTCAGCAGTCCACACTGTGTATGTTGTAATGACGTGCTTCAATAAACAATTCCAGTTTTCACAGCTCACCCACATACTTCAGCTGCCTGGCTGTTTCAAGGGGAATCTTTCTTCTCTTTGCCTTTGCTCAAACTGATCAGAGTTTTCACTCTTGTATAATGGAGCAGAGTGTAAATAAACGAGTTGTTTGTCTTGCCACTGGGAATGATCTGGAGCCCCTCTCCTCCTTCTGACATTCTGGTTATCAAAAATGCAACTCAAAAACAACCATACCACATCAGGTTAAAGGTCCATCTAGCTTAGTTCCTGATTATACCTGACATCAGATGCCTGAGGAAGAGTGAAAGGATTCAGCAAGCGTGTAGGAATACTTTCTCAGGATTCTTTCAGTCTACAGCAATTTGAAAGTCAGGATTTCTTTCTGAGACAGAAAGTACATCTTTCTGTTTAATGGCCTTGTTAGAGATTTCTTTCTTATTTTCTTCCCATCATTTTTTGAAGTGATATAGACTTAATATCCACAACACTGTGGGGCAGGAAGCTTTATGGCATAATGACATGTTGTGTGAAAAACTACTTCATGTTATTTATTTTGGACTAGCTTCATTTAATACCCTCTTGTATATGAGCGAATGAGAAACAATTATTTTTCCAACAAGCCCAGATCCCTTAACTCTCATCACACGTTATGTGCTCCAGCCCCCAGCCATGTTAGCAGATCTTCACTGCACTCTCTCCAGTTTATCAATGTCTCTTTTGCACCTGGAGGCCCCAAACTCATCAAGTTGTTCACATACAGCCCTATAGCTGCTGAGTAGAGGGCATCAGACACATGGGGTGTAGCACAAGTGTTGGGAAGCTGTTCAACATTCAGCATCCTTCAGGAAGTCACAGGTGAAGGGCAGATACATGTAGGCTGCTAAGGTTATACTGCTAACAGAAAGAAGGCAAAGGACAATCTGCTAGTCCAAAACTTAAATGGCATAACTAATTTACAACCATAGTGCTTTGAACTAGCTCACTCTGGAGCAGACTGGCTTAATCCACACCATTTAGCCTCTGACTGAGTCCATTTGGTGGCTCTGTGGCCCTAAAACTAAATTGCTGGTTTGTGTGATTTTTCATTTCAGAGTGCTCAAAATCATTTCAGGGTTTTATTACAGCCTCCCAGAGTGGTGCTTTTATAACATAAAACTGGGTGTATGTATGACATGGAAAATGGTGTTGCATAAGCGTCTAGAACTTCTCTGTTACGTGAATTAATTTACAGTGTTTCTAGCTGTTAGAGGTGAACAATTTTTACTCACTGTTTGTTAAACATATGTATGAACTGATTGATCTAACATGAAGTTATGGATACCTTACCCCTTACTGCACATTAATGTATCGATTTTCTCAAGTAAATTGCTGTTTAGGCAATATTTTAGGGATTTAGAATATGTGTTGTAAATGAGTAATAATATTGTTGTAAATAATGCAATACAATTAGGATTGTAATAATATTACAATAATATTATTGTGAGCATATTTCGTCAAAACTGTTTTATCAAAAGCTTGACTCAGTTTTGTTTGTTGTATTAATTGTTGATACTAAGTGTTAGTTAAATTATATCTCTTACTTGTGAAAAAATGGTTACTCCTCAGTCTTAACTTAGGAATAAGTTGAACTTCTGTAATTGTCTCATGGATTTTAGAGAATGATTTTAGAAAATAAATAAACAGATTTAATCTTATAATTTTCTTCTGATACAATTCAATCCCATCATATCAGTGTATGCAATTTTGTATAAATCATCAAGTGTTGAAATCAATGAGAATGGACACCCATATTGTCCTACTATTTTATGGATTATCAATCCACTACTCATGTACTTTTAGGCTATACTCATTCCCCTTTTTACTTTTAGGAAGAAAATAGAATTAGGAAATGGAGGCTCAGAGTTTACACAATGTGAGGCAGAAATTTATCCTTGCTTTTTTTTTTTTTTTTTTGGCTTTTTACATTTTGACACATATGCACATAATATTACTTTTCCGAAAGGAAGAAGTCTGTCTGCAAAGTTTTTTTCATGCTGACTAGACTGCTGTTCCTTGATCCTAAGGAAGCTGGGAGAGCTTCTTGTTTGGGAGCTTACCTTTCACACTGACAATGTGGCTTCTGTTCTATGCACTTTTATTTTGTCCAATCTGTATTTTAATTTTGTAACATTTTGGGACTGAATCCACCAGGGTTAGGAGAGTCCAAGTTGGCAATAATATAGTTGCTTGGGAGAGTGGGATACTAAGAGCACCTTTGCTCTTCCCGATGGTTTTACGGAGACTATTAATTCAAATTCAGGGCCTACAGCATGTCTCCAAATATCTTTGCTTAATTTACTTCAAAAAGAGTGTAAAACAGATGCTCAAACTGTACCTACAAATTCAAATACATTTTTTGCTTCAGCTACTTATTATTTTCAACATGTCCATATTTTTGTCACCACTTATCTGAACATTTTCCCAGAAGCTGACTATGTTCACTGTGCTGGAACAACTCCAGTTCCCTAACACACTGAAACTCTCCACCCTAAAAGCAATGCTTACCTGCACATAAAAAAATTACTTGTGATTCATCTCAAAACAATGAGATGGAACATAAAAGAAACATCTTAAACTTGACTATGTTCAGTCTGCACTTTCTCTGTAGTAAACTGCTGTCAGGAAAACACAAAACTTCACTCTGTGCAGTGGAGAAAAGGAGGACAAGAACAAAACTACATGGCAGATGTCAATCATGTTACTTCATTTTCTAAAGAAAGGAGCTTAGATATGATGATGATGATGATGATGAGGTAATTACTTTACATAAGATTAGGTATTATCTGGTGCAGAATACCACAAAACTCCATCAACAAGTTTTTGATATTTCCATACTTTAGTGCACATCTGAAACAACATCTAATGGCAACTTGTCAAACAAAACAAAAACAGATGTTCCAGGTAGGCCAAATTCCTCATCTTTTTCTGACACAATATAGAAATCTTAGAATAATAGTAATTTAATATTTTAACTCTAAGTATTCCATTAGTTAAAAAAAGTATCTTGTGATTTATTTGCAATTCTGATAGCAGATTGCTACATATCCTCATTGTTGTTCTTTTTAAATTGCTTTTAGTGCCAGTTCCAAGTTTGACCAAAAAAAGACTGGATTTCTAAAAGCAAAACTGTACTTTACTCCTAATCCATTTCAATCCACTCCATCCTATTAAAACAGGCAGAGAAGTCTCAGTATTAGCTGATAATTAAACAGCAATGACTTCAGAATGTAAAATTTAATGGCCTGGAAGCCCATGCTTATTAAAGACTACATGTTTTCTTTAAAAACTCTCAGGTTACAATTGCAAACACATAGATTTTCAGGAAATACCAACAGTGTCAGGGAGAATTTAGTAGTCTCTGACATTTGTACTAACAACTAAGATGTTGACTGGCAGGTGTTTAAAATCTTAGATCAGGTAGTCTGTTCATAAAGTTATTTATGGTCAGAGCCTGGTGATGAGTCCCAGAATTCATTAAATACTAGTAAAATTCACTTCTCCTTGGAACAAAAGACATTTCCTAGAGTTTAGTCTTGAGATAAACCAGAACAACATTATACTTCATATAAGGTCAAAAGTCTTTTAAGAGTACTGGCAGGTTTGTAAAACAAATTAATTTATTTAAAACCATAGTGGGCTATTGCTCTTAGGAAGTAACTCTAAAAACAGTCTAGGTAAATTTTAATGTTTGATGTAAAAAAAAATACACCCCCCAAAAACACCCCACAGAGGTTTAGAGCTGTTGATTAGAATAAAGTACTGTATTTTCATCTCACGTTCAGCTCCTCTCTGCTAGGAAGACACATTGTCTAGAACCTAACTTCTATGGTGGTTATTGGTATATTAAAAATGTTGTCTGGGAGGTTATATTAAGACTAGACATATTTGTTTGTGACCTAAATTTGTACCTACTTTTTTGTGTTAATATATAATAACTCAGAAAATCTTGCAAGTGAAAGTTGTAAGTTAAGACAAGTAAACTTTTCTATTTTTGCTCACTAATATTTCACATTTCTCTTTTTCACTTGGGAATAAGACTTGAAATTTTGAAATGCAAAATAAAAATCATTATTTTTACAGAGGATTTAACTTTTAAATGTAACTATCTGCTTCTTTTCTATTACTGTATGCAACAAATATCCATTTCTGCCTCTCTAATACATCCTGGATATCTATGGGTATTATTAGCATATGGGTATTTTATGGGTAGTATTTTTGCCTGAGATTGATTAGACAGTTTCAGATAGACAGTAGTTCCAGGCTAACAGTAATTTTATTTCTGCCAGTACAAATCTTTGTTATGTGTATGTTCAAAATTGACTATCCCTTAAAAGACACAACAGTGTTTTCACTGAGATCATTCTTAACATTCTGCTTGTGGTCTTGCTCCACTTGTGACCCTTCAGAGCCTAATAGAGATTCCAAGAGAAGAAGAGCAGAGAAGACATTCATTTTAGCTGGCCAAGTGACAACAAGGAAACAAGAGGAAAAGACAGCCAGCCTGGGGGCACCGAGCATCCAGAACCGATTTTATTTAAGATAGCTGGGGAAAACGTGTCAATCCATCACATCAGCCCAGTAGGAGAATTTTACAGCCAGGAAGAAGGGAAATATGCCACTGAGTAAGTTTGTGAAAGTTTCAGCCAAGTACTGATTTTATTGACTATTTGCCAGGTAACAGAGGATAAATAACTGTGTTGTTCATATATCCATTAAATAACGGTAGTAGTTAACTAGGACTGTTAAATAACTAGTATTACTAGAATATTTTTAATATAGGTTAGAAACATATAATGGTTCTTATCCAAAGTTTATGGTGCTGATTTTTTTTCCATTGCCTGCAAGGAATTTTCTGATCCTCCTTTTTTTAGTATCAATAATGGCCTAAAACATGATTTCAGAACAGAAGTCTTTCTCTTAGTCTTTCTTGAATTCCTTGCTTACACATCAGGTTCTGAAGAGCCCCCTGCAGTTTGCAGTTGTCTTTTTAAACTCCACCTCAAGAAGCATTTCCAAAAGGATAAAAAATTCCAAAAGCTACCAGAGCAATAGGCTGTACTGGAAGCCAAAATGAGAGTGCCAAGCAATGTGTCTGGGCCCCTGGAAAAGAAAGTGGATGAAGCTTTAAAAGGAAATCACCGGTAGTGATTTGAACTGTGAATTATGCTGTGAATAGTGCTCCCAAGATTTGCGTACCAAATGCATTCTTCATCACTCTCTATTTCACTATTTTTTAGCTTCAAAAAAAGCCTATGAAAGCTTACAGAGACCTAAAAATCCAATTTAATCCCAGCACTTAATCACAGCAAGGGAAAAACTTACACTGAAGTTAGCAGAAATCCACGAATTTTCATCCGATAAAGGGAGAAAAGAGAGAAGAAACTTCAGAGCAGGAGACCTTGAGTCCCTCATGTCATTTTTCACCATGAGAAAGGATAATGTTCATCACTAGTGTCACCTAAATTCCACAACTCAGTAACATTCACAGTATAGATCATAAAATCATAGTCTTAGGTGATTGTTTACTTCCATTCATGTGATGAACATTCAAGCACTTATAACTAGATAATTTAACAAGACACTCTGTAATAAATTCTCTCTCTGAAACAAGAGCAGAATACCAAAAAATCTAGTCTTGTCATGGAAACTAAACAGGGAAATGTAAGAGCTAGAATCTCTCTCTTGCATAAGATGTCTAGGCTAATGATAAAAAAGAACTATACGTGGTAAAACCTTGCTATTTTTAGAGAGTTTGTATTGGTAAGAGTTGTCGGTCACTGAAATGCATCTTGCTGGCAACAGTTTAAAAAGAAATAACCTGCAACAAAATTCCCTGTGTTGCATAGTTACAAGTCTAAACCTGAAGAAAAAGTAATTGTTTTTTTCTTTGACATAAAACAGTCCTTACATATAAAATACACATCTGTTCTCAAACTATCATATACAATGCATTTTGTTGCCTGTTCTATACATCTTTGTTCCAGAAATCAAAAAAATAATGTCAGGTTTACATTGAAATAAAAGTCACATTCCTTAGTGACCAACGTATTTAATCACCTTCCAGAACAAATATGATGAATGTTTAAAAACATCCTTTCATTTTAAATGAAGAGGTGGATTAAGACTAATTGGAGTCTTATAAACCAAATATTATCTACACACAAGGGACTGAGTCTCCATCTTCCTTCAACAGTTTTTGCTTGAGGTTACATATTCTCTAAAACTTGTCTTCCTTTCACCACATCTCAAATCCCTCTGCATTCTTTTTCAGCCATTTCCAAAGACTTTAGCCCAACTCTTCTGAGCCCATACTTGCAAGTTAAAAAACAACATAGGCAATATAATGAGTGGCACCATACAGTTTTATCAAAACCATTTGTTAAATCCGTATAGAATAGGTACTATAACTATAAAATTTAATTGTTGTTAATTCTAATATTTTATCTCAGTTCCAGAAATAAAGTACAATTTATTAGAAACAATTATTGTTTATCTATAGATAAACAATTTAAAATCTTAAATTATTTTTTTTTATTGTAGCTCTGTTATATTTTCAAATCAAAAGTTTTTATATACTGGGAGTTGTCCTCCTGTATTTTTCATTTTGAAAATACCCTGACAGCTTTGAATTTTTTTTTTTCATATTTGTCTTATTTACATTAAGAAATGGGGTAAGTCTAATCCTTTCCCACAAACCCTTTCAGACTCATTGAATAATAATTTTCCAACTAGAAATGTTTTGTCAAGAGATCTTGTTCAGATACATTAATGACAGTAAACAAATCTTTATCTACATCTTATAGTACTAAGGACTTTAAAAATAATTTATATTCCACTCAGACTTTGAAAGATGCTTTTTTTATTAGCTCCTAACCTTTTTTTAAATGGGAGAGGATATTTTTCTTTTTGTTTTTCTCTGTCGTCTTTCTTTTTATTTTAAATTTGATTTGAAGGGAATGCAATTAGAAATAAGTAAAAGAACATTTTCTCCTAGGAGTATCAATAAAGTGCAGGCCCAGGTCACAGAATTGTTTCTGAGTTTCAAAGAACTCTGCAGATGTTTTAGACACAGATAAAATAATGCATTAAACTTTCTAATCATTTTCCAGAGTGTCAGACTCCTGCCAAGTCTTTGGGTTCATCAGATCATTAACACTCTGAAGTATCCTGCAAAAATAACTTCTGTTGCTAATGCTCCATTCTTCAGCTACCAGGGTAAAACACATCTCCAAACTGTTGCTGCAACTACAGAGAAATGAGTAAGCAAATCTATTTTGCCTGTTCAAAAATATGGTTTAATGTTCCCTGAGAAGCTGACATTATAGAGAAACCTTAAATGCAATCAGAAATATTTTGGCTCATACTACTTTTCTTCCCCACTTCAGCACATGCACTATAACTAAAGGAAAATAGGCAAATGAAGAATACCATGTTTGCTAAAAAAAACCCAATTGCTCATTTCTATAGAATTCAAGTTACCACCTACAAAGATGATTCTTTGGACAGAGAGTACCATAGTTAAAAGTTCTGAAATACACACACGATCATTGTCAGAAATAACAGGAAGAACACCTAAATTTTTCAAAACAGAAAAATTGTGTGGAAGGTTCTGCTTTTCCAGCCTAGGTTCCTAGGCTATGTCCTCCTGTTTCCAGAGCACCTCTAAGAGAACTTCCAGGACTCTAAAAAATGTTCTTTAAAGGCTTTTGCTCTTCTCACCAGCTGCTTAGGATATAGGTAAAAAAATTGATAAAAAGGATGGAATAAGCTTACTCTTCTTTAGCCACCTCCAGATGACATAACAGAAGAAAGAAAAATATGGGAACGTTAAAGTTGAATGTGATGAAAGGCTGGGCGCCTTTGAGGCTGGTCCAGGCAGCAGTGCAGTGGCCAGAAAACCTCTTCCCTTGGAAC
Source organism: Calonectris borealis (assembly GCF_964195595.1). Lineage (NCBI taxonomy): Eukaryota > Metazoa > Chordata > Aves > Procellariiformes > Procellariidae > Calonectris > Calonectris borealis. Next base: position 139,958,197 of record NC_134312.1, on the reverse strand, counting down.
AGTCTTGGCTGAGCAGATCTGAAGACAGAGCTTTCTGTGTAGTTTTGTTCTCTCTACTTCTGCATTTCGAAGATTGACTTTCAGAACACATTGTAAATCACTCATGAGCAATCCTAAAGCCAAAACAGAATATCACGTGGGGGGAAAAAAAATAAACCTTAGCCATCACTCATCTGAAAAGTTATCTCAATTTATATTATAAATCCTGCACTAGAAGTGATCATTGTTTGGACTTTGTTACAGTGTTTTACATTGAGAAACCCATAATGTAACAGAGGAGTTTATGGGGTTTATTTTTACCCCAATTCACAGATTCTGGGTTTTGCATTCCTTTTCTAACCTCTAATTTATTAAGGAAAAAAAGAATGATTTCAAGAGATTCCACTGGAAAATATAGAGCAGTTATCCAGTTTATTCCCTGGTCTTTTGTTCTATGCTTAACACATTGGTTTGCAGGTTTTAAGAGTAATACCAATGCAGTTTTCACTGCTCTGTCCATAAAGCCAGAGAAAAAGCTATCTTTGCTGAACATCTTTTCTGTAAAAACAATATTTTTAATTAAAAAAAAAAATACAAAAAGATAAAAACTATGTTTCATTGCAACACATTGTAAGTAACTAATATATACTAGAATTCCATACCAGAAAGAAATTAGACACCATATGTAATTAATTCAACAGAATTTTCCAAAAGCAACTTCAGTTTTCCCATTGCTAAGTGGCATTTTCACAAATTGAGTTAGGCACCAGCTTGTAAAAATATTTGGCAGAAAATGGATTTAGGAAAAAGTCATAAATTAAATTGTTGCTCTTAGCCTTTTGAGCTCATCTAGAAGTTGAAAAAGATTTATTTAATTTTTTGTATAATTAGGTGTAGATAAATAAGATATGAAATGATAGCATTTCCAACACATGGGAGATCCTTTTACTTCTCTACAGCTGTGTTTGGTTTAAAATTCAAGCTATTCTATCTGCAGGATCCAGCATCTCTCTGTCTCTCACCTTCTATCTGGTGTTAATAGGAACAGATTTCATGGTCTGAAGTTTACATTTTTCTGTATAAATACAAGCACAGAGAATGAAATGGGAAATACAACCAGGAAGACCGTAGTAAGAAGTATCTTTTTGCTATGGATGAGATCTGACCCTAAAGAAACAAATGCCAAAATTGCAGCTGGCATCAGTGGTACCAGAATTTCAGCCTAGAAGTGAAATAATGAAAATTACAACTAACTGTATCTTTCTGGAAAGTCTCCTGAACTGTCCGTGTCATTTCCTGAAGATCCAGAGCTGACAATTCCTCCTGAAATTGTTAATAATTTTAATTTTAATTTATATTTTAAGCAAACAAGTACGTGAAAGTGGGAGATGATTATTTATTTTACATGACAGGCTTGAGTGGCAAGTGTAGAGCTTTATGCACCCTCTATGAGTTAGTGGTATATCGTTCTTAAATCATCACTAACTCTTCCAATGAACTCTGTACAGTGCGGCTTTTCTTTGTCTTGCTGCTCTGTTGCCCGCTCTGTACCAATGCTTACACTGACACCAAGACAAACGACTCGACTTAGCAAAAAGCTTCTCTGTATGTCTGCTCAGTCGGCTACCCATTTTAAGTTAGGAATGATGTAGGCATGGCTATGTGTAATTGCTGTATCATACCTTGGAATAACGACTCCGTGGGCTTGGTTCTTTTCCTAGTAGACATAGTTTATGTGCTAAAACCACCACCTTAAAAGCCAGTAATTGTTCCTCTAAAGGAAATTGGCAATTTCACATAGAAAAGCCAACTACTAAATTGACTAAGCACTTTTCATTCTCATGTCATCTTTGCAGGTGGTTCTTCCAGGTTTTGCTTGAAGTACACTGGAAAGGCAGCCAGAACTGTTACTCTTCATGTGCCTTTAGATAAAGGAAGATTAAATGTCCTTGTTTGCCAGTCTTGCACTTTATTCATGAAACATAAAGATAAATGCTATACAGGCAAGACTTATGCAGGTACTAGTAAATAATTTTTACATTTCAACATTTTAATTTGCTTTGGCATGGGGTTTTGTTTGTATGTCTTCTTTCCCAAGGACAGCAGATTGAGATAACCTCACTCCAGAAAGAAAAACTGAATTAGAAATAATTTAGAGAAAGTAGGACCAAGTAATAAAATAAGTACAAAACTTAAATCTGAACCTGAAACTTTACCCACATTTAGAGCTATGTGGGAATAGAAGAGGGGTTTGTTTGTTTCTTTGCTTTTTAAGAAAGTATTTTCACTAAAGATGTCCAGAGATCTTAGATTAATATTAAAAAGAATGGTTTTTTATGTTGTAGAGGAATAAAAGCAACCTTTTGAAAGTTTCCCCAAAGAATTGTGGCAGAATGTGCATTCTGAAAGGCTGAGAATTTTACTTAACTTTTTTCTTTCTTCTTAATGTTAATTATTTTCATCAAAATTTGTACTTAGATGTGAAACATTTCAGATTTTACAAAGAATACATTTTGACAGGCAAAAAAACCCCATGCGAATTGTTGAAAGGATTGTCACCAATTTTGCTTTGGAGTACACTGTAACAAACTACTATGATTCAGTGTTTCAGTGAAGAATGTATTCTAGTTAATATATTCCAAATGAACTATTTTTATTCCATGAAAACAGCATTTCCCAAAATGAAAATGTTCCCACAGAAAATTTTCAAACATTTCCCGCTTCAGAGTTTGAAAAATGAAAGCATAGCCAAATGTCACATTCTTTCTCTTTTTTTTTTTCCTATCATAGGAAAATCACATCTAGAGAATGGCAAAATGAAACCAAAATAAAATGTTTAACCAAATAAATATTTAATAAAAATGGTGACACAGTAATTATAAATAGTTATTTTCTGTATTACCTGCATATATTTCTTGTAGGTGATGGAATATATGGAAGGGAAACTGGCTGTCTGAGAATGGTAGAAACTCTGGCTATAATTTAATATCATCAGGGATGCTATGTAACAGCATTCCTTCTCAGAATGAGATATAGCCAAAAAAACAGATGTGGCCTGGATTGCCCACTTAAATTAAGTACAGCAAAAATGTTGGGTTTTGCTGTTTCAGTCTCTTGATTAAGCCAGTAAAACTGTAACAGTGCACTAACACTGACTTGCTAATATTCCCTTAACTAAGGGACCGACAATGAAGTACTTACTTAATATCATTTTTTTCATTATTTTTCCATTAGTAAGAGTAACTAATTAAAAAAGAAAGAAACTTTGTGAGCTTCTACAAAACTAGCATTTAAAATACTTTTTTTGTTTGTTTGTTTTATGCCTCTGTTGATTTTATGCATACTGTTTTCTTGTGTTCTGAGGAGTTGGAGGCCTTTTTGTTGGGGTTTTTTTTCAATAGAGAGCTTTTGCACACCAGACCGCATTCTTTCCACCCTGCTGCAGCTCTAATTCATGTTCATTAAAAAAAAAAGAAAACGAAAGAAAGAAAGAGAGAAAGAGAGGTTAAAGAAATGGGGCTTTTACTTCTTTGGAGAATTTAATACTTTCTGACATAATTACCTTGGTTAATAAAACATTTATTTAGAAAATTAAATTAAAATCCAGGGCTTAATTTTCCTGGAAACAGTTATAAATGAACATGTAGTGCAGCAATAACAACAATTATGCAAGAGCTATAGAAACAATCACACATGAAGGAACAAGCAATAACTAATAAATGCTTAGGAAATACGAAGGTGAGGTACATCATGAATACCATTTTCCTACTTCAGGCAAAAACAAACGATATCTAATTTCTCTTTATATGTTATGTAACTCCCAAAGATGTCAACTGGATTTATTTGCTTACACTGGACATGCAAACAGACTACTGTGTGTGTTTTATATGCCTGGGTTTTTTAATACATTTCGTGTGTATGTGAGTCTAAAATTCTAGAGCTTATTTACTCTTTAATACTCCTTGTTAGCCATAGAAATGTTTGCTCTTATTTAAAAATAAGTCAGAGAAACAATGTTCACAGCTACATATTGATTAGCATTAGGCGAATGTTTAGAGTTCCAGTTTAATAAGTCATCTAATGGTAGGGGCTTACGTACAGCAGTTCTCATAAAATTTTGATTCTAAATGGGAAAAAATAATACAGAATCAGTTCATGTTGTGGGTGATGGAAAATTTACAAATTCAACTCTCCTGTTGAGACTGGCATTGCCGTGAACTGCATGGCAAACAATCTCTTTTGGTTTTGCATTTGACTCAGAATAAACTTAAGGTCTGGAACACAAGCTTCCTGATGAACCATTTCTGAAATTCAGAAGGGGTGAGATATGAGGTTCCAGACAGCAACTATAGCTCATTTCTTTGAGTTGGTTTCCTCAACTAATGTCTAGACATATAAAAGGAGACAGCTATTGAAATGCTGAGTACTGCACTGATTAACTTTTAAATTACTTGCTGCCTAGCTTGAGATGGATAAACAGGTTACGATGAATGGAGAGAATAATGACCAAAACTGCAATCCATGGGAGCCAGACTGTTGAGCAGGGAGTTGCTTAAAAATACCTAGAAGCAAATGGTGAGGATCAGTGACTGACTAAAGTCCCTTTCAGGGAGTGACATCAGGATCTGCAATTAAGAGTTATGCTTCAAGGATTTCAGCATCACTACGTGCAAGAAGGCAGAAGTTGCCTAATGGAGCAGGATTCTCAGAGCTACAGGGGATTTGTCTGAACACTTGTAGAGAAGATTTTTTTACAGGTCAGTCTTGAAGTGAAATATTAGGGTAGCTAAGGACAACAGAGTGCCTATGAGGCTGGGCAGGTCCTTTGACAATTATCCAGTGGTACTTGGGCATCTGCAGGTTACTCCAGTTCCTTTGTGTAAACTCCTGACTGTGGGAAAGGTGGAAATGTCTTTCTTTCTCCAGTTCAGTGTTCACAGCTCCAGGTTTGATCCTTAACATGGCTGCATCAGACTTTGAGAAAATATCCCTGTTCTGGTCCTTCCTTCATAGTGGTTGAAGTACAGGAGACTTGTGTCCTGTTTGTCACTGTCTCTGAGATGGCTTTAAATTCACAGCTCTCACTGGTCTGAGAGACTCCAGCACGTAGATGCTATGGTATTTGCTGGGCCTGAGAGAAATGAGTGTTAGTGCCTGATTAACACTGAAGAATTTCATCTCATGTGGAGCAAGGACTGAAAACTGGACCTTATTCCTCTCTGATGAACTATTTCATTATTTCTACTCCATCACTACCACAGTGAATATTTAAAACTGAACAAAATTAAGAGAAGGGACTGAGAAAGTATCTTGCATATAAGTGTGAGTGTATGTATGTGTGTGAGTACAATCACAGACGTGCATACACATTGCCATGAAAACTCATATACATATTTGCATACACAGGTATCTGTGCCTGTAGAACTAGAAAGAAATATTTTCTTCCATCTTATACTTCATGGAATTACATAGCTTGGGTGGGGGGAAAAGGGGAACCAATGAAAAACCAACTAACATTTTTTTTTTTTCTTAAATCAGCTTGGAAACTAGTCAGAGTGGGATTTTGAGAAGTGCTTATTCTTGATGTTCTTCTACGTTTACATAAGTAAGCCAATATACCTACTGATCTCATTGGGACTAAAGTTTGCTTGACATAGTTTTTTGAAAAGTTTACTTTAACATTTCAAAGATAATGCGATTCTTCCTAGCCAAGACGGCAGGGACTCTGCTGAAAAAGTCCAATGAAGCACTAGAGAGACTCTCCTAAATTTTTTATCTCAAAAGCTTTGGTCTTCCATCTCAGGATAACGAATAAGGATCTTACTGAAAAGATTTACAGGCAAAATAATATCAATATTTCATAATGCTTAACTGACAAAATCATTATCTTGTGCTTGTTAGCAGATTAATTTTCACATCATCCTTGTAGCATGACAAAAATCATTATCTACATTTTACTAATTGAGAATGGTTATAGCCCACATTTTCCAAAACGATCCCTTATTTGCATGCTTCATTTTTTGAGATATCAGATCCTGGTTTGTTTTAAAAGAGATGATTTTCCACAACTGTTAACATCTTGAGAAACTTCAGACTCTCCTGCTGGGTATCCAAAACTTTTTGAAAATGAAATTAATTAACATATTTGAGAAATTCATTTAACGTCTTTCAAAGTCAAAGTTAAAGAATTAGCAGTAAAAAAGATATTAGGATTCAATACAGTATGAATTTTAGGCCCAGCTGCTATAAGCTGACCTTATCTTTTAGGTCTTTTGTAATGCAAAACATGGCAGAAGGAAACAGATGAAATTATTGGAGGAAAAAAAATCTTAGAATTTTCTCATTTAAAAGGAGAAGAGCTAGTGACACATCATAAGGCCGTGTAGGTTGATGTCATAGAGCAGGGTCTGCAATCTAAAAATTGTTGTTTTGGCCAGGTTGTAGAAGTGCACGTATCACATCTTATATACATTAATAGTGTTAATGAAGAGAAAAATGGTAACCACCATAGGTAAACAAAAAAAGAACAATAAAAAGTAATACTCGAGATACCTTTAGAATTCACATCCTAATTATTCCTGCATTTTCTGAAGTTTGATATCATCAAGATTTAGATTTCTGAGGAGACATTTTTTCAAAAGTTGTGACATTCCTTTGCAGCAAAGATAATTGTTATCTCTTGTTTATCCTGTGTCTTCTCAGTCTCCAAATTTTGAGTAATTGCTATCATATGACTCACTGTTTAAGCCAAAACATGTACTTCCTAAATTTAGTTTGGCTGGAGAATCCAGCTGGGAGTAGTGATAGACACACAGTTCTGTTCATGCTGCTCTCACGTCTTCTTAGTCCTTTTATTAAACTCCCTGAGTACAGTACATTAGCCTTTGCACAGAAGCCTGTGCAACTTTCTTGCAAGCCTCTGCCTTTTTGGTTTTCCCTCACAATATCTCATGAAAAACTGGTTTTTCTTCCTACTCAACCTCATATTTGTCCCTTATGCTGGCAAGAACGGTGGCCATAAGAGATTCTGGGGTTTTTTTGGACAATGAGAAAAGAGAATCATAAGAAAAGAGAGAAGGGAAAACTCAGTGATGACATTCCCATCTTTCTGCTCCTTCAAATGCATAAAATAAAACCATGAGAATGTGCATTAAAAGCAATATTAAATGTGCACTCACATACATATGGGTGACTGTGAAATCAATAAGCTATTACTCTTGCTGTAATTGTAGGCTATTCTTTAAAAGTAATTAATAATGTGTTAAAAAATGCCATCCCTGTGAGATGAGGCTTTCTCCTATTCCCAGAGTGAAAGCCACACTGCCTGGTTTTGCAGAGCATTTTCTCAGGACATGTCAGTGTGATACTATAATTAAATCAACACATGGGATGACTGGGAGGGCCATATAGAGAGATGAAGGTCTCAGCTGTGCTCCCTAAGAAAAGGTAAGTGGGGGTGACAGCTGTAGCAGCAGTAGGTTTCACAAATCCCTTTAGGCAATTCAGGAGGGAAATAAGGGCTCTTTTATAGAAAACTTATTTCTGGTGTTGGGTTTGGGGTTTTTTTTCTTTTTTTCTTTTTTTTTTTTTTTTTAGAAAATCTCTGTACAGTGTCTCACGAGCACCCCATGAAGACACAGCTGCTGTTGCTGTTACAATTATTTTTTGTCATTGTCATTGTTTCTGTTCTTAATTTGGTTCTTACTGAACAGAACTGACAGTTTGATTTCACTTGCCTTTTAAATGAAAAGCTTGTCCAATCTATCCCATAGGAGATAGAGTTTAATGAATCTGAAGATCTGGAATTCCCCAGTCTTTACTGTCATGAGTATTTCATGTCTAATTTGTAGAAGTAGGCTCTAAAGAAAGCAGAATAAACAAAGACGATGGTGTATGAATTTGGAGACTCATCTGATTCATCTTCACTCTGCCAAAGACTGTGGCCATAGAGACCTGTCCTCTCTATGGAACAGGCAATCACATTAATGAAAATATGCAAAAGGGAAATATCACGTTCTTATGGGAACCGATCACAAAATTTTCACTGATTTGAGTGGGAGCATGATCTTCTTTTGTTAGCCAAAGGTACTATTTGGGATACAGGCATAAACTGAAGTAAGAGAGTTTCAAACAGGGTAGAAAGAGAACCTATTTCCTCATGAGGACAGTGAGGCAATGGAGCAGGTCACCCTGAGAGGCTGCACTGTCTCTGTCCCGGGAGGGTCTCAAGGTCCAAGCCCTGAGCAGCCTGGTCTGACCCCAGAGCTGGCCCTGCTTTGGGCGGGAGTTTGGACTAGATACCTCCTTGGGTCCTTTCACAGCTTGAATGATTCAATAGAAATATCACCAGAGCTTTTTCAGCAGACATAATTAGAAATGAGTTTGCAGATATTCATAAGGACACACGAATCATCTTACTAGCACTAGTTTCTCAGTATGAATTGGAAGTCTTAGTCTTTCTTCTGTTTCAACATTTTTCAATAATTAACAGCTATGTTGGTTCTATTAGCTTGGAATCTAGTGGATTTTTTATAAATCACAGTAGTCTACCGTAGGTCTTAAACTGATGACTGGCAAGGTACATAATGGAGAGAGCATTCTAAATGCTCTAATTCTGGGAAAATTTGTCAGTCAACAGAAATTGCATGAAACAGTTAGGAATTGTCAGAACAGAGAAAAGTATTGACATTACCTAGATTAATTTGGTAAGATAGAGTCAGTCTGAAAACAGACTTTGAGATACAGGTACAAAGTAGCTGAGAAGAAAAGTATTATATTAAAGCATTAAAGACATTTTACTGGCTAATATTAATTTATTATTTATACTACAGAAACACCCACAAGCTACAATTGGTCCATCATACCTACTCACCTGTTCATACTCACAGGTTTTTTTTAATTTGCTTTTATCATATTTAGGATGACACATGCAGTATGCTCTGGGAATTGGTTGCACAGACCAGGCACACTCTTTGCCAGTGACACTAACTCCTAGCAGAGTAATTGGCTCTGCCTGTCAACAGTTCTTCATTCCCTCTTAGGAATTGCTAGGTCTACTTTCTGTTGTGGCTCTCTCATCTACCACCTGTTGAAGGACATCTTTACCTTTCCATCTGTAGCAGCCACTGCAATCTTCTCTGTGCTTCTCAGGCATGAAGTTTTGCTGTTGCTTGTAAAATGCCTTAGACATCTTCACCCTGTCTGAACCTTTCAGCGACAATTCCACATAGCATTGTTTAGTTCGTACAGAAGCCTTTTTACCACAGCCTATGCACCACGATATTGGCTTACATTTACCATTAAGAGCATTAGGAGCATTGCTTTTCCTGAGCACTGCAGTAGAAAATAAAATAATTTTTGTATTCATCTTGTTGCTTCACTATCTTGGGATGCCTATATGGTGGTTTCAGGCAGAGAGGGAATTAAGGGCAGAAAAAGAGGAAAGCCCAATTTACAATTGTATTATTTGGAAAATCAGTATTTTATGAGACAAATTTTATTCAAAAAATTACTTCATTGTTTCTAGATCAATGAGAAGGCCTGTAATAAGATCAGACGTGGGTTCAGCTCGTGGCAGAAATGGCATACTAGCTTTGGTCCAAGAGATAATTCAGTGACTGATGCACTGCAGAAGCCATAGGTAATAAATATGTGGATTCATACCATGCAAGTTAGAAACAGATAACACATTCCAGATCAGCCAATTTAATTAGAGTCAGCTGCTCTTGGCTTTTCCTTTGATCTCGGTTGGAGTCAGATACCCGTATCCCCTGATAAACCATAACTCATTAAAATCCTTCTTATCCTTAATATAGGCTCCACTTTGGTGGTGTTTGGGTTTGGGTTTGTTTTTTAGGAGGAGGACTGGTTTTTTTGTTTGGTTGGTTGGTTGGTTTTGGTTTTTTGTTTTTTTTTTTCCCCCTGAGGTTAACATAATGCCACACAACAATCCAACAGTTTTCATCCTTTGGAAAACAGCATAAATATCCACTATCTGTCCTTGTCATACCAATCGAGTACATCTTGTGCTCCAACATTTTTCAACAGTAAGTTTCTTTAATAAGCACAGTTTGTATAGACATATATGTGTGATTCTTGTCACTGATGAACTGGTCATCATTTCTCTTGCTGGAGGGATGAAGCTCTACCTGTTAAACCCGCTACGCCATTTGCTCCAAATAAAACTCAGCTATTAGGTCATTAGTATCATGGAAAAAAAAAAACCTAAAACAAAACCAAGTCAAAACAATAGCAATGTTAGCTCACCTAAACAATAGAAATAGTTGTGCTGAGAAAATCCAAAACAGCACAAATAAGCCTTGAGTCAATATGGCCACTGGGTGTCATTGTTTACTCCACCATGTAGCATTCATGTCTGTAAACATGAAATGCAGCTGGATGTAGTCATGTTTGATCATTGTCTGAAATTGTTGATCTATTCATTAATTAGCTAAAAGTAAAGACATTTTTGCTTTAAGGAGAATAATTATGGATATATTAAAATGTCTTTTATCTCATTTTGTCTAGTCCAATGTTTCTTAGACTTTGGAAGTTTGTTTTTATATATATGACCACTACTTATCTAAAAAAAAAAAAAAACAGCAAGCAACTCTCTTTATAAATACATTTAAGTTATTGTGGAAAAGAATGACACTAGATCAATGCTACTTCAATTTATAGTTCACAGATCAGACACACTATGATGCTGCTGATGGAAGCTTTTATTCTCCTCATGGCATTTATCCTTCATTTGGAGAAGCTGACCAACAAAGGTTTATCTCTATTTTACAGTAGTACAGATTATTTTTAAATAAGGTGAGTTACTATTGAATAGTATGGCTAGATTTGGAGGTCAGCACTATGAAGTGAATTGTGCTTATTTTCCTGTGAACCAATCATGAATAAAATACCACATGGTTAGCCTTTCAACCAGTAGTTGCTTTATGTAATGTCATGATTTTACTAAGTCTTTGCTGAACTAGAATCATAGAATCATCTAATCGTTTAGGTTGGAAAAGACCTTTAAGACCATCAAGTCCACACTAAACCATGTCCCTAAGCACCGCATGTACATGTCTTTTAAATACGTCCAGGGATGGTGACTCAACCACTTCCCTGGGCAGCTGGTTCCAATGTTTGACAACTCTTTCGGTGAAGAAATTTTTCCTAATATACAATCTAAACCTCCCTGGCACAAATTGAGGCCATTTGCTCTCGTCCTATCCCTTGTAACTTGGGAGAAGAGACCGACCCACCTCGCTACAACCTGCTTTCAGGTAGTTGTAGAGATTGATAAGGTCTCCCCTCAGCCTTTTCTCCAGGCTAAAAAACCCAGTTCCCTCAACCGCTCCTCATAAGACTTGTGCTCTAGACCCTTCACCAGCTTCATTGCTCTTCATTGGAGGTGCTCCAGCACCTCAATGTCCTTCTTGTAGTGAGAGGCCCAAAACTGAACACAGTATTCAAGGTGCGGCCTCGCGAGTGCTGAGTACAGGGGCACGATCACTTCCCTACTCCTGCTGGCCACATTATTTCTGATACAAGCCAGGATGCTATTGGCCTTCTTGGCCACCTGGGCACACTGCCGGCTCATGTTCAGCCATCTGTCATCCAATACCCCCATGTCCTTTTCTACCAGGCAGCTTTCCAGCCACTCATCCCCAAGCCTGTAGCGTTGCATGGGGTTGTTGTGACCCAAGTGCAGGACCCGGCACTTAGCCTTGTTGAATCTCATACAATTGACCTTGGCCCATCGATCCAGCCTGTCCAGATCCCTCTGTAGAGCCTCCCTACCCTCAGGGAGATCAACACTCCCACCCAACTTGGTGTCATCTGCAAACTTACTGAGGGTGCACTCGATCCCCTTGTCCAGATCATTGATAAAGATATTAAACAGAACTGGCCCCAGTACTGAGCTCTAGGGAACACAACTTGTGACCGGCCACCAACTGGATTTAACTCCATTCACCACAATTCTTTGGGCCTGGCCATCCAGCCAGCTTTTTACCCAGCAAAGAGTACACCCATCCAAACCATGAGTAGCCAGTTTCTCCAGGAGAATGCTATGGGAAACGGTGTCAAAGGCTTCACCAAAGTCTAGGTAGACAACATCCACAGCCTTTCCCTCATCCACTAAGCGGGTCATTTTGTCATAGAAGAAGATCAGTTAGTCAAGCAGGACCTGCCTTTCATAAACCCATGCTGACTGGGCCTGATCACCTGGTTGTCCTGTACGTGCTGTGTGATGGCACTCAAGATGATCTGCTCCATAAAGTCCTGGGAAACATCATGTCAATTAAATCAACTGCTTTCCACTGTGTTCAACACCTTTAATAGCAGATTGTTAGGTAGACCAGCTCATAAATGGGAAGGATAATTCAGTCTCCAGAGCCATTCAGTCTCTGCTGAGACAGCCAACCTGAGTGCCAACTGTTTGGGAGATCAAGTGTGAGTAGTTTGGAGTACCTAGATTCTTCTGCCTGCTGAATGATATATTTGTAGTGTGAATTGTTCTGTTCTACATTAAATAGTCAACAGTTGCCAACATTCAGTGCTTCATGGCATCTGAAATGCACCTTAGAATTGCACAAATAAATAACTTCAACACTTCATTTGCTCACTTTAAGTGGCAACTGTTGATTTTTTGAATGGCTTTGAGAATATTTCATAGTTGTTTTATGTTGTTGTCAAAAGATAAATTCTCACAAAACAAGGGAAAGTCAAAGGCTTGAAATAGTTTTGGGTAAAGAGAGCAAAGGAAAAACTGAAAACAGAAAGAAAAGTATAAATTAAATAGAATGGGTAATGAGAATATTAATCTTATCTTCATTTGTTAAACTTATCAGTACCAAAGTATTTTCTAATAACAGATAAATGCTACTCTTCTACTATACCTAAGGAAAAAAGGCATCTGATAGACTGAGTTGTCTTAAGAAATAAAGAAAGGACAAAGTACAGCCCTCTTCTGACTGCCAGTTTCATGCTCCATCTCCAGGACTGTGGTGTCTCTGTTTGAAAGCCAATGGTAAATTGGCTCAAATGATGCAAACACTGTGAAAGCCTCGGTAACCAGTGAGAGAAATTAATGAAACTGAGAGAACATGAAGGGAAAGACCAAGCCAAGAAGAAATACAAGCCAAGAAATCCAGCCCAAGGTATTAATTTAGCCAAGGATGTGTGTCTGAGACAATATTTTTGTCTATTCATTTTCCCATGAAAGTGTAGGTCAATCTGTATACATAGAAAAACACATTTTTAATCCATTTTTTATTATTTCCTTTGCAGAGGTTTCCTTTTAATTTGAAGACACTCCCACCATAAAATATGTCAATTTTTTTCTTTGGAGGTGAGAGGGTTTTTTTTAAACAAACACATGGTTTATCTTTCTTTTTCTTTTTAATTTTTAAATTTTCTTGCATGTCTACTAAAATATGAAGGTTGGGAAGAGGTGTGGATATATTATTTCAGTTCTTTTGAAGATATAATACCTTGGAACATTTATGGTTCTTGATACTGTTCTTGAATCTTTAACCATACTTCTGGAGACAGTCCTTTTCAAACTTAGGAACATTTCATGTTAATATCATTTTATTGTCACGAGACATTAGGAGCCCTTCTATGTTTCTCTGAATCTGTTTTTCTCACAGTTTTACACTCATATACTTGGGAATAAGGCACAAGGTAAAACCAGAATAGATCTTAAATAAAGAATAAAGACTTTAACTCCTTCATTGTATTGAACCCGTCTCCAGATTAGAAATGGGAGGAATGAAAAATATTTCTGAAATTATGAACCTTCTGTAATTTTTCGAACAAAGTTCTAGATCTTTCTGGGAAAGGCTTAAAAAAGCAGCTCTCACCTCCTCAGCTCCATGTGGATCTCCTTTCTGCTGCACAGAAGATGGTTCAGAGACACTCTTAGCTCTCTCCTCTCTACCTTCTGTAGCTCCAGACTAATTATAGACACTCCCATCATTTACTCTTAAAGAACTATGAACTAGAAGACAGCAAATTGCTGTCAGAAGAAGCTATCAGAAGAACAGTACTGATACAAGTTTAAGATGGTGAATGAGCGTGTACTTTGTATGTACTTTGTGTATGTACTTTGATGAGCCAATATAGAATTCGACAGAGCACTCTCATGTTTAACAAAAGTATCATATGAGCAGCTATAAGGAAGTCAGTACTATGAGTTATCTCATCTGAAAGGTGACTTGAATAATTGTATTTTTTTTAAAGGAAGACATTTGGAAAGTCAAAATCAGACATTCACAAGCATACATATCTCAGAAAAATATAAAAGAAAAATCAGACAAATAGCTGTTGCTAGAGCAATACTGAAGACTAAGTTCATGGAATAAGAATAAATAATGGTCACTATTTTCCAGATCATATTAGCATAATAGAAAAATATGATTTAGTATAAATATTGTACTCTTCAGTCAGAAAGATTATCTCAGAGATAAGGAGAATATTTGATCTGTCTTCATCAGCTAGACATGTTCAGTCATCTCTGAATTATTGTTTTATCAAATGAAAAGTCACCAAGTGCTTTCAACAGCATCTGACCTGGAAACACTAGGCTGACGGTGCTGCACTTCACCTGCAGCTGGGCTTCCAAAGAGTTGTTTATTGTCAGTATGGACTAAGAATCCATACAAACACCTCTTTGAAATCCTCAGTGGAGTTTTCATTTTTCTCCCAGACATTAAAACAACTGATGGTGGGCAAATAACAACTGCCATTAGTGTTCTGTGTCATCTATGCACTACCTAAAGAATAAAGGTACAATACACTCTGCATCCTTTGAACACAAGCAAAAGCTTTTGTAGAGTGTTGCACCATTTCATCTTCATACTCTGCTGCTGCACCCTGAGCATGGCACATGCAAATAGTTAAATGCTGTTTTCTTTAATTTTTCACTCATCAGTTCATTTAAAAGTACACAGGAGACTTGTAGTCTGGCAGGCCGCAAATGAGGAATAGATTTTTTTCCATGCCAGCTCAAAGTGCTTATCATAGATAATGACTGAAATACCAAGCCTTTGGAAAGGCTAGTTTTTTATAAATGCACCCTTTTAAACTGAGCTTCAGCTCAGCATGTCTGAGAGTATGTGTGTATCCGGACACGCGTGCATTTCTTAATGAAAATATAATTTCAAAAGTCTGGCTAACTATTTTTTTGGTTCATATGTGTGTGTATAAAGATGTATACGGATGTATATATGTATACATGCTTAAATTTGTTCCCATTAGAGTTCTTTATGAGTTTTATTATCCCACCAAAATGCTGTTAGCTTGTATTTCCCTCACACACATGTAAAATTAAATCCCTTAAAAGAATATGAGCAATTTTCTCTTTCACTTCCTCCCTCCTTCCCTTCCTCACTTGTAATACACTTCTATTGTTTTTTTTTATATTGTCTCTGCACTATTGTCTTCAATGGTAGCAAGATTAGGTATTATACATTTGCTAGCATAGTAAGTTATGATTTCTAAACTAGTATGGGTGTTGTAGCCATAACCCTTCTTTCCCTGCAAAAGGGCAGCTCTGAGAAACCCCAAGTAAAATTGATTAAATCTTGTCTTACCCTTTAAAACAGAAATCCAGGACCTTAAAAAATAAGGATCTTAGTCAAGGTCATACTAGTCCACTTCTTTGCCTTCCTGTCCTGCAAGAAGTTGTCCTGTAAGTAATTGCATTACAGCTTGCTTCATAGAGTGCTAAAGACATGCAATGAATATCAGAACTGTGGAAATATAGGAATAACTTATAATGAAAATTTATGGTGACGAAAGCTGGTAGCACCACTTGTAAAAAAGTCATCCAGAGAAACCTAACTACTGTAAATGGTTCTCCCAGTCTACTCTTGAAAAATACATTTTGTGAATATTTTGATTCTTTGAGTTTCTTTAATGTCGAACAGATACTCTCAAGCACTGAGCAAACATAGGATCTAACAGACCTTCAAAGAAATATTCAGTGTGCTATGAAATTAATTTCCCATTAAAAAAAAAATAAAGGAAATAAAAATATCACAAAGTTATAGACTGGTGGTCTAACTTATCTGTAAACCCTTAAGCTTAATGGAAAGGGTAGCTCTTAACTTGAAAAACAATTTGCACTGATGACCACCAAAATCCTTGCATAAGCTTCTCTAAAAACCCAACATATTTCGGGTTTATGCACTTATCTGAGATCATTAAATGTTTATATCATGGATTTCCTGATTATATGTTGATTTCTTCCTATGTTCCATAATGTTCTTATAAAATAAATCAGTAGAAGCCAGCATTTATCTTTTGCATCATCTGTTCAAAACTGATGTAAATGAAAAGCAAATTCTATTAGACTTCCTTTGCTGTTTTTTAAGCAGTAAAAGTGCTTAGAGGTAGAACAGCACCAGCATTTAGTGTGCATTAAAGGGTAACTAGATTGCAACATGCTGCTTGATCCCCATATAGAGTACAATGGTAACTTATGCCCTTAATTATATTCTATTTTACCTAAATGCATGTGTTGTATGACTGTCTGTATAGTGACAAACTGACAGTGTGATGCTGCTTCAACCAAAGACTTCAAAATGCAGAGCTTTATTTGATGGGGTTGTAGTTGAAGATTATAAAGGATAAAAGGATGATCTTTCATATCAAGCTTTTATGGCATCAAATCACATGGATTTAATCTATATTTTTACTTGTATAGGACCGACAGTGGAAGAAAATATTAAGCGAAGATAAAAAAAAAATACTGTCCTGTTTCATGTGACAGGAAAAGGAATATATCACTTTTGTTAGCAAACACCTGGCTCACTGGATAGCTACATTTTAAAAGGTCTGTATAATTTCACGACTATGAATAACATCTGCAATAACAGAAGCTATGAGAATCTAGTCTCATGCTTTGTTATATACAATGGCCACTTCCCGGGGTCAGGGAAGAAATCTTTCCCTATGCAAAGTAATACACTTGCAATAGCTTGTCTAAAAGCTTGTCTTTTACATCACAGGGAACAATTACATCCTTCTGAAACAGTAGGTGTGAGGCATTGCCATCAGTGAATCATGACTCAGACATGATGTTATGAGACAGATTGGACATGATGGAACAGTGAACTGCATATTAAAACTTTTTATTTCTTTTGGTTTTGGTGGGGTTTGTTTTGTCTGCTTTAATTTAATGTTATTTTACAGCTTTTCAGATATGCTTATTTTTCTCCTTAGCTATAGAGCATTAATTTTCCACTCTTCTAACATCACTCTCACTGGCCACTTTAAATCCTTGGGTGAATGGGAATGAAAGGAGTCTATCAGTGGCATGATAAAGGGGTGGCAGGTGGTGGTAAGATGAAGGGCCTCCTGCCTTTGGCACATGACTCATGTTCTCATGGAGATCTACTCAGTGACAAATGACCTAGGACAAAAAATGAAAATGAGTCCTCTCAGTACCCTAACATTTCACATGGCAGAACTTGGAGAAAGTGATGAAATGGAAATCTGAAGCAGAGCTGTGAAGCTTAACTCTGAATCTTGATGCCCTTGCTTCTTTCAGTGTCAGAAAATGACATTTGTATTAGAATATGGTACATGGTTTAAAAGCAATTCTACTGTCAGAGAGGCCTTCTATTTTAAAACTGTCTCTTTTAACCATTCCATGAAGAACACCTTTTTTATTGAGCCCTGATCTGGAATAACAAGTAATATACAGTTTGGCCTAGTGTCCTGGTTTCGGCTGGGATAGAGTTAATCTTCTTTCTAGTAGTTGGTATAGTGGTTTGCATTTAGGATGAGAATAATGTTGATAATATAGGGATGTTTTAGTTGTTGCTGAGCAGTGCTTACACTCAGTCAAAGACTTTTCTGCCTCTCACCCCACGCCACCAGCAAGTAGGCTTGGGATGCACAAGAAGTTGGGAGGGGACACAGCTGGGACAGCTGACCCCAACTGACCAAAGGGATATTCCATACCATATGATGTCATGCTCAGCATATAAAGCTGGGAGAAGAAGAAGGAAGGGGGGACGTTTGGAGTTATGACATTTTGTCTTCCCAAGTGACCATTATGCGTGATGGAGCCCTGCTTTGCTGGAGATGACTGAACACCTGCCTGCCGATGGGAAGTAGGGAATGAATTCCTTGTTTTGCTTTGCTTGCATGCGCGACTTTTGCTTTACTTATTAAACTGTCTTTATCTCAACCCACGAGTTTTTTCACTTTTACTCTTCCATCCCACCATGGGGGAGTGAGCAAGAGGCTGTGTGGTGCTTAGTTGCTGGCCGGGGTTAAACCATGACACCTAGATAGAGTCACTATAAGAAATCAGTCATCATAAAAGGCTAAAATTAATTTATCTCAAATTAAATATGTGAACAAAACTATTACTGTTAATAGATTTCTGATATTTTGTCAACACCCTGTTTATTTTTCTGATCCTGGAATGGCTCTACTCAAAAGAAAAGCAGTTCGTTTTGCAGGGTTGTAGTGTCCTATGGGTGTGATTTTTAGGTGTCCTTAGTTTACACCACAGCCCTGAAAATCCAGGGCAGGTAGCTGCTCCTGAGAAACACTGCTTATACCTCTTCTATCCTCTTGCTAGGAAAAGCAGTGACAGTCAGGGTCTCCCAAGCATTGTCTCAGGCCTTGCCCTTCATCCTCAGTGCAGAAAGAGTTGCAAGTGTTAACAAGCTTTGAGTGAGTTTTTCTTCCATGTTGCTTATATGTATGCTAAAGAAAAATCATTTGCACAGATGTCATGAATACATAGTGTACAGACTGCAGCGTCAGAGAGATTCCTGTCTGTCCATGAAGAGAGCTTCAGAAAAATTCTGTCCTGTTGACGAAAGGAGCCTGGACAACGGACTGTCTGTAACCCACTTTTAGACCTAGGACTCAGGAGGACAGGAGCCAGCCATCTAACCATCATCACTAAGAATCATAGAATCATAGAATCATACAGGTTGGAAAAGACCTCTAAGATCATCGTGTTCAACCGTCAACCCAACACACCATGTCCACTAAACCATGTCCCTAAGCGCCACATCTACACGTCTTTTAAATACTTCCAGGGATGGTGACTCCACCACTTCCCTGGGCAGCCTGGTCCAAGGCCTGATCACTCTTTCAGTAAAGAAATTTCTCCTAATGTCCAATCTAAACCTCCCTTGGTGCAACTTGAGGCCATTTCCTCTTGTCCTATCGCTAGTTACTTGGCAGAAGAGACCAACACCCACCTCACTACAACCTCCTTTCAGGTAGTTGTAGAGCATGGTAAGGTTTCCCCTCAGCCTCCTCTTCTCCAGGCTAAACAACCCCAGTTCCCTCAGCCGCTCCTCAAAAGGCTTGTGCTCCAGGCCCTTCACCAGCTTCGTTGCCCTCCTCTGGACATGCTCCAGCACCTCAATGTCCTTCTTGTAGTGAGGGGCCCAAAACTAAACACAGTATTCGAGGTGCAAGAAATATCTGAGACACTGCCAAGGGGCTGATAGAAGGGACACAAGGTGAAGAGGTGACCTATGCAGTTCTGAAGTAGCAGCTGGAGACTAGGGGAGATATGCTAGATTTCACCAAACAGCTCTGTCTATGTTAAAGCAACTGACTCTCAACCACAAATAAGGTACCTATTGATTTCCTTTGTAGGGTGTCACGGTCACTTGCAGCATGTCTAAATAGAACTTAAGCTGTCTGAGACAAATACATTAACATACAAATGTTTTCAGGAAGCTTCAGCCTGATAATATAACCATGTTTTAGTACTTCATCTCACAGGAGGCAGTTTACCTCACATTAAGGCAATCATCCAGACAGTTTAAAAGAAGGTGTTCCTTCTCATATTTTCCTTGTTGCTAGGATAATAAGCAAAAAAGAGACTGCTCTCCTTGGTTCATGTCCATCTTTGGCTATGCCTTCATCTTTTCATAGACAGAGTGTAATTCAAAGCAACTCCTATAGTGTTCTAACAGTGTCAAGGCCACCGTAAACTGAGCAGCAGTATGCAACAGTATTAGCATAAAATAGGATATTTAAACAATTTTATGAAGTATGAAGCCAACTTATGTGTACTTTTCACACCAAATGTAGTGTGATTTCTTGCTGTTATTAATATAAAAAAGTTGTGCTAGTCATTTACAATTGTGAAAATATTATGCCCTTTACTGTTTAATTCTGAAAGGAAATTCAATGAACAAAGATATTGCACTAAAGCAGAGGGAAGAAGGAAAAGCAACAAGCTCAGAGCTGAACTGGAAACATCTGTTCTGATGCATCTCTTCAACACCACTGATTCCTACAGCACTCTCACTTCATGCTTTTGTACTTCAAATGTGTACCTGCTTATCTTGCAACTTATCTTTAGTTTAGAAGGTGCTTAAACACTTCAGAGAATTGTAAAGTTGCATGCTTTTCTTCTCTCTATTTTATCCAACGCCAAGGATGAAAGCAGTCTTCTTCCTAAAGTCAGTGGAAGAAAGTCATATTTGTTTCAGTTCAATACCTAACAGCTGACAAAGTGAAGTTTATATATCTGCATATAAATGCAATTAATTATAGTTACATATGTACGTGATATGCTATGTATATACATACAATATACAGTATTTTTTGTTTTCTGCCTTGTCTATAAGAAGTTATACATACACCTTTTTCATATCTAATTGACAGCTGATTATTCTATTCCTCTGAAACGGGTAGATTTCTATGTAATATTAGATTCTATTAGCTTATTATTACTTTTTTGTTTTCCTCTTTCTCCCTCTGGATATCTAGATAGAATAACTTCCATATTTCTTTTAATTCAGCATCTAGCAGCTTTACTTTGTTAGTTAACTTGAGCCTTCCCTGCCAAGTTTGTATCTGGATGTAAGTATCCACAAAAAAATTGGGAACTAAGATTTCAGATACTTAAATGTCACAATGAGATTCATAGTTAAATAACTTAGAGGAAGTGAGAGAATTTTAGTTTGAAGGTTTTTTTATCAGTTTTTGTGTTATGAAATTGTTATGCTCAGGGAGAAGTTAAAGGACTACAATCAGTTACTTGCAAGTCATACCCCCCCAGCCCAGTTATATCATCCCAAGCTCTTACTTCTTCAATTTTTATATTTTCTAGAGCTATAGGGACAGCAGAGAGGATTGCCTAAGTTAAAAAGGAGAAGAGAAAAATGACTTGGAGGAAGGCACTCAATCCTATGAAAGAGACTAGGGAGAATAAGATCAGAGAAAAGGAGATCTCATTGACTTATGCATAAATGATTCTTAATTTTAACATTGTCCTATATAATAAATACGTATCTGCAAAGTGTACTGTTATTTTTAGCAGGTTTTACTATGGCAAATTCCAAAATTATTTGCTGTTGGCATGATATTTTCACTGGGTAATTGATCAAAAACCAAGAGTTTCAGATTTAAGAAACAAAAGGGTTTTTGTTAAGGACAGTGTTTGGTAAAGTGGGAAATGTAATGGTATCTGTATCATATGCCCAATAGATGGCCATAAATTGGTAAAGAAAGAGGCTAAAAGAAGAGTATTTCTGAAAGCCTCAGGACAGAACTCAAAGCCTGGATATCAATAATGCATAAGAGGGTCTTACAAAGTCTGGCATGCTGGCCAAAATTTGTTTTGTTTTCATTTAACAACTATCAATGACAGCAACTCTTATATGACCTAGTTTGTTAAATTAAAATCATACTCAATTATAAAATTAATTTAAAATAAACCAATATTGTCCACCTTTTGTTAGATGCAACTATTTTTTTCTAAAAAAGTCAAGGAAGTTCTTTTCTGCTGGTACTAACTGAATTATCTCAGCCCCTTATGAATAAAAAAAGAAGAAAATGAAATATTTCTGCTTCCTGCAACCTCTGTTGCCCTTTTAATTCCTAACAGTCTCTATTTGATATAAAGTCAGATGTTCAGGTAAACACAAAGTAATTTGAGCTTCGTGATATAGCCCAGTAGCCGAAGTATAGTTCTGTCCCCAGGAGATGGATAGCTAGGAAAAAGAAGAAGAAACCTGGTTCCTTAATGAACTAGTTCACCCTTCAGCACTTTAAAGCACCCTACATGTGCTCCAACACTGCTCTTGAGCTGCCCACCACATTTTTTGAAAATGTGACCAAGTTATGGGTAGCAACATCTGGAAGGGTGTTCAAACACCAGAACAGGCTGCCCAGGGAGGTTGTGGAGTCTCCATTTGTAGAGATATTCAAAACCCGACGAGACACAGCCCTGAAGCTGGTCCTGCTTTGAGCAGAAGGCTTGGCCTGCATGACATGCAGAGATGCCTTCCAGTCTCAACTATTCTGTGATTCTGTGGTTTGCTAGTTGTACCAGAGCTTACAAGAGGTACTAATCTTGTATAATTTTACAAAGTTTCTTTCCCAATGAATTCAGAGGTTTTTTTCCTTCTGAAGTCCTGCCCTGTCACCCAGTTTGAATAGGTGGAAATAAAGCTGAAGACTGCAACCAGAAATCAGTATTGAAACAATGGCCATGCCTGGTGGATGTAACTGTGTGTTATCCTTTTCCTCGGATGTCTGGGCTTGGAAAGCAAAAACCAACCAACCAACCAAACAACCAAACAAACAAATTTACATCCTAAAAAATATGATTCCCTAGAAATAGATCCTAAAACATTTCCAACCAATAAAAGGATATTTCTTTCTACAAATATTTTCTTTCTGGTAAAATACAGAGTTTCTCAAGATGGACACTGAGGTACTAGAAAGGATCCAGTGGAGGCTTACCATGCTGGTGAGAAGCATGGGAGACACAACCTAATAGGAATCTTTGGGGGAGCTGGACTTGTTTAGACTTGTAAAGTGTAGGGGGTGTGTGTGCTTGAGGTGGGGTGGGGTTATGAAGACAATAAAGAAAACTCATTTAATTTATGGTAAACAGTAAAAGGAAGTGTAATGGCCACATATATCACTGAGGAAGTTCAGGTTAGGAAAAAAAAGTTGTTCACGAGGAGAGTAATGCAACATTGGATCAGGTTTCCTAGAGCGGATGTGGACTCTCCATATTGGAGATTTTGAAGACTCAGCTTGACATACCCGTGGATGGCTTGATCTAGTATTGGTGATAACCCTACACTTGTTCAAACATGGTTTTGTATGTGTAACTTGTCTGCATAATTGTAAATTCCATTGAATCAAAAGTATAGATTGTGAGAAGAAAACATATGCAATCATATGTTGCAGTACTGGGTCATTGTTAAAAGGATATGACAGCATATTGATTCATGTGACTATTAAAAAGCTACAGTCAATAAGAGATCATGCTATAAAGCAATCTCACAATCAAAGTGCCAACAGATAATTAAATCAGTTCTGATACCTGGAATTCAAATAGTATATAAAGGGTCCATAATTAAGAAATATTTCCTGTTTTAATGCTTTACATGTTCCTAATAAATTATTTTGGTTTTGGTTTTTGTTATTCATAAGTGGTATAAGTAAATATCATTCCTGCCAATTGAAATACACTAAATAATGAAAAAGTGTCATAGAAAGAAAATATTACTTCCAAATGGTCATCAGTATGGATTAAGTGATTTAGGATTACCAGAATAAGTAAAAATTATTCTAAATTTTTTCTCCATCATCACTTGTACTGTATTTGATAATTTTTCTAGTATAGGAAAAGAAATATTTATCAATTTTTTTTTAAAGTTAGTAATAGCTGCACTGATTTATTTCATTTGATCTATAAGACTTCTGATGTTACAAGCAGTATCAATCATACTGCAAACATGGTATGACACTTAAGCTGTATAGATGTATAAAAAGAAAGAACACAGTTTTTGGAAAGTCCCTCAATCATTTCTCATTCAACCAGCCAGACTGATTCCATTTTTATTATTGGACTACTGAAACCAGGATCTTTTTGTTAGAAAGTGCTTTTGCAGGCATTCAATCTCAAAGGAAGTATCACTCGCCGATCTAATAAACCTCTAGAACTTGCTAAATTAGGAGACTCCTGCAAGTGCCTGGAACCTTATACCCTTCACAGCATTCCTTGAATGCACTAACCAATTCGTTGGCATTTCTCTTTGATCATATCCTGTAGTCTATTAACAAGGAATCAAACTAACAAGTGAAATCCTCAGTGCATTGAAAGGCAATTGCAAAGCTCCCATGGAGTTCAACGGTGACCAAGGTTTCACCCAGTTTCAAGAGAGGCATTTAACCCTCTCTGATTGCTTAGAAATCCCTATTAACAATACCTTGTTCACTTATTTGGAATTATTGCTTAGTTTTTGCTGCTCCTTTAACTTACATTGAAGTGGTGTACTTTGGAGAGGTCCTTTGAACTATTTTTCAAGACTGAAAAGTTTGCCCAGATGGTATCTTAAGAGCAGAGGAAATCACTTTATAATTATACTTCTCTGAAAATAACATTCTGGCAGGATTCTTGCTCATCCACCCACTTCCGATAACAATCTGCAGGGTAGCTTTCTGAGGTGGTATTTGTCTTCACACTTTGATGTTTTTTTGTCTTGTGTTATTTGAGGCATTATCAGAGTTTCATTTTCTTCTCTGATGATTAGCAATTTCTTCCTCTGGAGGATGTCTTCTTCTCAATCAATCAGACATTGCCTGGTAGATTCCAAGGAAAGCAATTAAAATCCTGGCTGGTATATGACCCAATGTGCTGTTGCTTTTTCCTCAGGACTAAAACCTTAGGGGAGTTCCATGATCACATCTTACATGAGGAAGCACAAACCCAGGGAATGTAAAAGCCTGCCAAACGATATCTACAACAAAGCAGACTTACAAATTTAACCGTTATCCTATCTTCTTGTGCTTATTGCCTCGGGTCATTTCTGACTTTTAAAGTATTGATGTACATTCTGCTCTACTTCTTTTCTATGATACAGCTATTCAGATCTGCATTCTCTAATTTGTGCAGGAAGCTGGGATCAAAAGCTCTTTCTGACCACAAGTGTCAATGTCTAACGTTTAAAGGAGGGTGGCAAATCATTCAGAGCTGTAGTGCACATAGTTTTTTATATTAGTAATTTTCTTTATATCTCAGCATATTTTTATTTATGGAACAAACAATCATTTTTTTAAGGTCAGAGACTAGATCCTTTAATCTTAATATGTTCCTGAGGGCTTTTGTATGTTTCATGAAACAGATATTCTCTATGAGATCTTACAGGATGTGTTAAGAAATGTAAGATAGGTGTTCCTTAGCCCAGAAAAATAAAATAAATCACTTTGAGCCAGCTTAAAAGATGATTCCTCTGTAGTTAAATGAAAAGATACAGGTGCCTTTGAGAGACACTATTTAACACAAAACTGAGAAAATCGGTCCATTTTTGCAAACATTTGTAAGTTTTTAAATCATTGTCAAAAGGTCATTATTTTAAACAGACAACCTCCATTAAATATGAGATTCTGTGTGACTGAGAGTAATTCATATACCAAACTGAGAATAATGCATACAGACCTGGGTTTTTTTTGTTGCTTTTGTAATCAGTCTATGTATAATTTTTGAATAAAGCCCAAATTTCAGGACATTTAATACATTCACAAATAGTTTTGTGGTTTTTTTTTCTAAAATTGATTATTTAGTACCCACATTATTTTATTAAATAAGTAAATATAGCTGGTACCTTTGGAGAATAACAAGATTCATAGAACAGGAATGAAGAAGCAGTTGTGTGATTTCATTCATATAACCGAGTAGGAGTAATATCATATGGAAATGAATACGAATGTACATTTTTCAGCAATTTCAAAATATTTCTTTTGGTATTGTCAGGCTTTAAGTGCCTAAACCTTGGAGAAAACATGATATTTTTTAGGAATATCTTAATTTTAATTACTAAAAAGTCAAGCACAATATTAATGGTCATTGTGACCTCTCAGTGCTATTAGAAGTACAACAGCTACATATCTTAATGTTTGGGAGCAAACTTAGTTTTTAGATCCAGACCCTTTAAGGCACTTAGATTTCAAACAACCCTTGAAACCAACTGATTTTACACATCTAAATAACTATCAATTCTTCACATGACTTTGGAAATCTTATTGATTCTGCTTATGTTTGGGATT
Source organism: Calonectris borealis (assembly GCF_964195595.1). NCBI lineage: Eukaryota > Metazoa > Chordata > Aves > Procellariiformes > Procellariidae > Calonectris > Calonectris borealis. The sequence continues at coordinate 139,932,160 of NC_134312.1, read as the reverse complement.
TGTAAAACAAACACTGCAGCAACTAAATCTTGCATAATGCAGACGTTGGTTCATCTTTAGACCCAAAGGTCTGTATCAGGTGTTGTAGGATGGATCACGTATCTTAGGGTTTATCACGTAACCCAATAAGGTGTAATAGTTCAGGAACAGGTACTTTCAGCTGAGTCTATAAGGTCAGTAACATCTGATAAAGGTAAAAGCTAGCAGCTGCCTGAGTGTTACCTGCAGCTGCTCAAGCCAAATCCCATCTAGCTCTACAGCCCCCATTCTGGGTTTCTTTAAGCATAGAAAGCTGTTGGACTACATTTTGCTCCTGTTGCTGTGGTTCTCCTCAGGAAGAGGGGATACGCTGATCGGCTTTCGTAGCTTCCCAGGATCCTACCTCCTTCCTGTTTTTATGGTACAGCCCATCTTGTTCCCTATTATGTTCCTGCTGCAGACCTCTGAGACTGCTCAAACTCTGCTTCCTCTCTCATGCTGGCATGCCTACACTACTGTGAACACCCTTGGAATAACCTCCACGGCCTTCCCTCCAACTCTTCCATGCCTAACACTGCCGGAGAGTGTTAGGATAAGCACATCACCAATAAAAGAGTCTCTGAAGGAAAAAATTACATGATGTAGCCCAGACTGGTTTTCAGTTGCTAAAAGTAACAGCTGTATATAAGAGACATATTTCTTTTCTTTAAATAATGCTTCTATCAAAGGGCTATTCTCAGCACAAAAAAGGCAATATGGCAAGAAATAGATTTTCTTGACCATTGAAAATGAAAAATTGCTGTTCTTGAGAGCTGTGAGGAAACAAGATTAGAGGATTCCAACTGCTTTAATATTGCCAGGAAAAAAAAAAAGTTATACTGGGAAAAGAAAACAAATGCAACTCTCTTAAATTAAGGTTTCTAAGTCATTCTCTTTATTGATTCAGATATTCAGTGGTGTTTGAATGCTATTTTATTCATATCCTTTTAAGAAGTTGAAAAGCTAATGTGTAGGTACCAAAGAGTTATTTCTGGCACGTACAACCATTTAAGAAGTTATTCACAGAATCTAACTTTAAGCACCTGATTTGCATTCCTAAATTGAGAGGCAGTCGTCTTAGTCCTCCTTGTTCAATGCAGGAAGGAAATTCCTCTTGAAGGCAATTCAGAACTGCTACACTGAAAGGATCTCCATTTCTATATTGAAGGTATATAAAAGCAGTCTCCCAACTTAAGGTACTGTGTGAAGCAGATACTTAAAGTTTACCCACTTTAAATTGGCACCTGCGTTTTCAAGTACTCATTTTATACCTGTATGTCAGTATTTTGCGCCACTAAGTTCATAGATGTATGAACTATCTATCATATCACCATTGTGTCAGCATATTTTGTAGTTTATTTGTATAAACTAGGCTGTAAAAATATATAACACATTTAAATGCATCCAGATTGGAAAACGTGACTCGTAATGTATGTTAGTAGTCTCCTCACAGGTTTATATGCATCTGAAACCAATAACGAAAGGCTTCCCAGCTGTGACCAGTGCTTGACTTTGTATTTTTCTCACGACATTCCACCCAAAATAATGTTCATTACATTGAAAATTCATATTACTTTGTTGTCACATATGCTCATTGTATAGCCCTCAACAAAATTTGAACTTGGATTGACCTTGAAGTTTACAAGCTAATAAAAATAGTACTGTAAGTGAGAACACACAAACACAGCAAAACAAGCCAGCAGGACTTATTCATAAATGCCTGGAACACCCAAAGGCTAACTAACCAACCAGAGTGAAAACTTTTCATTTCCTGAAGTATTTTAGTCTTAAGCAGTTCTCCTAAGCAGTGTTTGGGGATTAGGTGTTTTTCATATGAAGTACAAAAATGTATTTTAACCCCATTAGCATAGCCGAATTATATACTGAGTCGTTCAGCTATGTCTTTTGAAATATACAAGTAAGATACTAGGTAAATTAAGCTGGACAGGTGAACATGCTTTCCTGCACTTTGCTGGACAGGAGGCCATCAAATATATTGTTATATACAGAATAAGGCTAAATAATTTAAATTCTTCTTTCCATTTGTATCTTTCTCTTTCTCCCACCTTCTTTTCCATCTTTTTTTCCCCATAGGTTTTCTATAGTAACTGGAAGCTATTCCAGTAAACCTCCTTAAAGTTGCTTTCAAAGTCACTTCAGGTAAGATTCATCTGAAGTATAGAAGTCCATTTCTGAGTTACTGATCTAGAGCGCTCAAAGTCTGACCTTGAACACTTCCAATGATGGGACATTCACAACTTCCCCGGTCAACCTGTTCCAGTGTCTTATCGCTCTCATTGTAAACAAATTCTTCCTAATGTGCAATCTAAATCTACCCTCTTTCAGTTTAAAACTGCTACCCCTTATCCCATCTTTACAGGGCGTGGTAAAAAGTCTCTGACTTTCTTATAACCCTCCTGTATATACTGAAAGGCTGCAGTAAGGTCACCCCACAGCCTTCTCTTCTCCAGGCTGACCAACCCCAACTCTCTCAGCCTTTCCTCATAGGAGAGGTGTTCCAGCCCTCTGTTCATCTTTGTGGCCCTCCTCTGGACCCGCTCCAGCAGGTCCATATCTTTCCTGTGGTGAGGACCCCAGAGCTGGATGCAGTAACTCCAGGAGTGGTCTCACAAGAGCTGAGTAGAGGGGGAGAATCATCTCCCTTGACCTGCTGATCATGCTTCTTTTGATGCAGCCCAGGATTGGCTTTCTGGGCTATGTCACCAAGTATTTTATTAGCATTAATAGATGAGCAAGACTATAGTAGACATCATTAGAAAATAGATTATGCATTTCCTGAGACAAACTTTGGTTTCATTTGGCATGTAAGACACAGCTTTCGTAGCATGGAGTATATCACACAGTATTTTGATTTAAGGAAATAAATCAGTTAAAGAATGTGATACTAAATTCCTAACAGCTTTCCAAATGTTAAATGTCCTTGTGTTAAAGCACAAAAAACCCCAAAGGTAAAAACCTGTGCAAAAGAAATGACAGCTTGGGAGGAATCCAATACAGCAAAAGGTGCACTATAATAAGATCAAGTTATCTTTTATTATATTAGCACTGTGCTCAGCCCAACAGGACAAGAATGAATATCACAATCTCTTAGAGTCTTGGGTGGGATTTTTGTGCTTAATACAGCTGCTTGAAAGAACAATCTGAGTGTGCTACTGTGAAGTTGAACGTGGAAAGTTAATATCACTTCTGAAAGTATTTTGTTGGGGTCTTTAGGCTGAGGTACCATAGCAATAAGTATAAAAATGAGAGTACTTCTGTCTTCTCCTTATAACGTTAAAGTCAAAATAGAGACCAGTGGTTTACAGTTCATGGAGTCACAAAACTAAAGAGAGTAATGAGGTTTTGGCTTTACTCCTTGGGACAAAAAAAAAGGCTTTCTCACTGTATCTGTGAGGGAAAGGATCAGCTTTGCTGCTGTTGCCAAAACAGAAGATTTTGAGGGAGAGTGGAGATAATGAAAGAAAAGGTTAGATATATGGTATGACTGTTGTTATACGATATGTAATGAAAGTGAAAAAATTTTGGGTTATAACAAAAGCACAGACCAATCAAACAATGACATTGTTAGTGCCACCAGAATTAAAAAATGTATTAAGATAAGCATGAATTTGTCTATATTGGAAGGAAAAAATATTTTTTATTTGCTACTTGTGGACAACTATATGACAATATTCCTCCAGTGTATGAAAACTGAATGGGGATAATGCATATGTAGATTATTTTTACTAGGTAAGTAGTACCATGTACAGTAATTTCTTATAAAAGCTGTGTGCTATATGCAATGTATTTAAGTAGAGTGTAGAATATAGATCTCTTATGTCCCAAATAATTTTCAAAAAATTATCCTGAATAAAGGCTGAAAAGACAAATTCCTACTTCTATTCAACTCTGCTAAATTATAGAACAGTACTGATGAAAAACTGAAACCAGTCATTAAGGTAAAATGAAGAGCTTGGTGTGCTTTATGGGATCAGAAATTACCATCCATTCAAAAAAATTATACTGTACCCATCCACATTAGTTGAGAACATTAGGTTTACTGGGAACTTTGCTGTGGTTACATGAGGTTGTCTTCTCAGTTGAGCAGATGATTGGCAAGAACTTCTGCAAATCTCAGAACTGATACGTTTTTGTCCTTGTGAAAGTGTCAGAGAGCCAATAACAAAAAGCAACCTGAGACAGTTCAGTCCCAGAATGATGCAAGAGCTTAGTTTAAAAAAAATGAACTGGATACAAAATCACAACAAAACCCATAATATCTTTATATATTTACCACTGTTTTCCTCTTTAGCATTAGTGGGACAAAGTCAGCATGATTTTGTCCTTTATGGTAGGTGTTTTAAGATACAATTTGAATCCTTGATATACACTCGTGAAGATGAAATCAGGACAGAAATATTTGATTTTTCCCCCATGTATATATTCACTTGTAGCAAAATAATTTCATTCAGGTTAAAACAAAGGACAATATAAAAGCTATCCATCACACCGGAAGACAGCTGTTGCTACAGATTGCATAAGGTAATGAGAAAGAAAAGTTCAGGGGTTTGTGGAGATTGATAAATGACCAAATATCCCTTACTTCTATGTTTTCTACACAATCATTTCACTTACAAATGTTAGAAATAACAACCATAATTTGCAGCAGTTAACAAGTCAAGTCACTTGACACAACATCTGACAGAACAGTTCAACATTTTTTTTTTGTGTGGAGCTTGAATTACATTATCAATGTTTTGAAAAAATTACACAAGCGTATAAAAAATAGTATTTGCATGGTATGTTATGCAATATATACATGAAAATTGTACTGAGTTGTTCTGAATGAAGGAATGTATTACAAAACACTTCCTTGATGTCTTTTATTATGTTTATAAGTTTCACAATTAATATGTATATAGCAAATGCAAATGAAGATGCTGTGTATCTTGCTACTTTAAAGGACTTTAATAAAGGCCTAGGCCTGTGGCAAATCCAACCCTGCCCCTAGTTCATCTGAAAAACAGAAAACAAAAAAAGGAGGATTGAAAATGTCATAAAACGTAGCATAGAACAAATGAGAAAAATTAAATATATAGCATTTGGTCTTCACACGTTTGAAAAAACAATGTAAAATAGATATTCATAAGAGAAAGAGTAGGGAGAAAAACCACAAGTTTACCTTTGCCATGAGGTGAGTGACTGACATGCAAACAAAGACATTTACCTTGCATTTTGATCTGTAGATGTCATTACAGATTTATGCCAAAGGAAAGACCAACTTATTTAGAACTATCAAAAGGATTACTGAATAATTAAAAAATACTATTCTATACTTCTGAAAAAAATATTCCTTAAATTAAGTTGGTCAAAGAGCTGTGATTGACAAGCAGCTGCAAATTAGTCAGTAGATTTTCCAAGGTGTTTGGTCTTTTAATCCTCAGATTTTTTTATTTCATAGAAGTTAAAATCACTTTCCCACCTTGTGTAACGTCAAGATCTCTGACAGTACACTAGAACCATGGCTGTTATGTACCTCACAGCATAATTCAACATCAAAGATATGCTCTGTCTGCACTTCATAGACCAGACCATTTCTGTTGTAACAGAGGCAACAGAAATTAAACAGATGTGACAAGAAAGAGAAAGGAAAAATTCCTTAGACATAACAATAAGGGAGAAGAATAGACTCTAGTGAAATTAGTAGCAAAAATCCACTAGCTTTATAACTGTCAGGAACTCTTTTTTAAAAATTAAATATAGTCCCAGATTCTAAACAAATACAAATTGGCATGGATTCATCAAAATTTCTGGCACTTAGAAAAATGAGTTTTAAGATGTTGCCAATATCTATATTTTTCATACGTTCATGATCTAAAATTCACAAAGTACTCAGTGTTGAGAAAAATGAGCCCATTTTACTTTCTTAACACAAGCTTTCAGGAATTTCAAACACTAGCCGAAAGATGTTTTTCCTTCTTAGCTTCCAGCTGAATTGAATCTTTTACATAATTAACTTTTATCTTTGATTTTTTCAGGACCTTAAATCAGCTGAGAATTCAATTGTGGTATTTTTGGCTAGGAAACCTATTTATAGACAGTTGGAGATTGTTTTTTGTCAATAACAATGTGTTACATTTGCCAATCATATTGAAAAAAAAAATGCCTGGGGCAGAAATAAATCTGATCACCTAGTGTTAGAATTTCTTTGTTGTAGTATCTATATAGTTTGTTCTGTAGTTACACCTTTGCTATGAGCATGTAACTTATATGTACTATGTGTCATAAGACAACCCTTCTGAAAGGGTGTTAAATGGTGTTAAAATACATTCAAAACCTTCTTGCTCCTCTTTACCATTACTAAGTAAATAATAAAACCAAAGTACTTATTTTCTCACATTTTACATGATTAAAATAGAATTTGAGAAGACTGTTTCAGAAATGCTTGTTTGGGATTTCTTGCACCACTTGTACTTTGGAGCAGTACATACAAAATTCTGTCAACCACAGTTTGCTTAATAAGAATCATTAGGTGATCATTTTTTAAAGATAAAATAGAAGTTAAAGATAAAATAGAAGTTATGCATGGAATTGCAAAGCAAAATGTAAAGTGAAAAAGCATAGGGAATTTCTTGATAATGGAAGCAAGCTAAACACATTACACATTCAGGAAAATTTGAACATACAGATAAAGACATTAGAATCTGGTTTTAGAGTGAGAGAAGGAAAGTGATAGAAATAAAAAAGGGGGGGTGGATGTATTGAGAAACCACAGTCATCTCTGCCTGATATGATATATCATTGGATGTTTAGGAGATACAACAAAAAAAAATCCTACAGAACCCAACCCAGCAATGAAGTACTTCCTCTGAAATACAGCACCTTGGACAGTACCGCAACATTCTGAACCCATGGTCTTATCAGCAATGATTTGCTAATTAACACAAGTAGCCAATCACATTTCAGAAAAATAGATAATTTCTTTATTTGTATAGCTTTCATTGGAATTAGAAAATGTGAAAGTTAGGGTTTACTCATAGTTCATAGAAAACCTCTACATTTTCTCCTTCATATATCTATCCAAGACATGAATTCACAGTGGATTTGCTGTTCTCCTGCTCTGGTTTTGAAATGGAGTAACATAGTTGAAAATTGGCTTCAAAATCAGAAACATTGAGTTCTCATGAGCTCTCTCCAAATGTAGAAAGCAACGACTCATTGCTTACTATTGCTTAGAATTTTGAACTCATTTATGAAATGTCCATAGCTATCTTAGAAGTTGCTTTTATGCTGCTGTAGTTCAAAGTTATGATTTTCAAAATCATTCCTTCTTGGATTAATTACTCTCTCATTGAAACCAGTATTAAATTTTCCATGACTTAAATAGAAAGGAAACTAGGCCGATACTAAATGAGCATTTGATAATATTTCAGTTGTACAGATTTAACTGCCAGGAAGATGAGACTCTGTCTTTATCTTTGATTACTTCTAGAAAAAAGAATTAAAGAATGTTGTGTGTTAAGAGGATAGTCAACACTCTTTGAAATCATTGTGGATTTTAACTGAATAAAGGCTGGAAGTCTGGGCCTGAAAGCAGAGGAAGCAGCAATTTAAGGTTGAGGATTAAGAAACAGAGAGGAAAAATTAACCCTTCATTTTATATTATACCCTTCACATTCTTACCAGGACTCCAGATGTCACTATTATCTGTAATGAAACCATACTTTACAATCTATTTTTCCCTTTTTTTTTCCTTCTTTTTTTTCTATCTTCTGTACTTTTGGACATGTCCTAAAAGGCACATTTATTCATTGTTTACTTAAGCCCATGGAATTTTAACTATGTATCAAAATACTAAGTAAAAAGATATTAAAGATTCTGGAACTGAAAGAAACCTCTCAAATTGCTTTTGCAGATCCTCACATTGTATGATCCTTTCCATGACTTGATAAAGAGCTATATCAATTCCACCTGAAAAATTGTTCATAACCTCCCTGAGCTAGGAAGCTTATTCAGATGTCCGGCTTTCATTTATTTATATGCATATTCATAGGTTTTATGTACTAGCTTTTGTTCCAATATTCCCTATACATTAAGTTATTTTGATTTGTTTTCTTTTCCTTTTATAATTGTTTTTCCATTAAGAAATTACAAACGTTACTCATATCCCTCTTGGCTTTTGTTTTTATAGGCTGAAGAAACAACATGCTTTTACTTCTCTGTTCTAAATTAGACTCTTCATCCCCCTTATGATCCTAGTAATCCTTCCTTTTATATTTCCACATTTCATCTATTAGTTTTCTTAAATATGATTTGAATTGTATGTGGGCTATTTCCAATATCTTGTCAGTAGCATGTACGCTACCCTTTTATTACAGGAAGTGTCTTCTCTGTCACCTCTTCAGAATTACCTTTTTCAGACTTGTATTAACCTGGGAATGCATAGTCCCCTTGTGATTACCTAATACAACTACTTACTTTTTTCAATCAATTGCTCCCAACAAGAAACAAAATTTTGTGCTTGACTTTTCATTATGTATTACTGACTTTCATCTTATTCATTTCAGCCTGGTCCTTTAAATAATTCAATTTTTCCTCTTTTATAACACTATTTTTGGTATCAAAAAATATTAGTATATACCCATTTTGAGATAGGGTTTTTGCCTTTTTATTTTTTTTTTTTTAGAATTATTGCATGATTTTTAATGGCTTCTGAGAAATGGTATTACCAGTCCAATGATCTTGTATTGATTTATACATCTAAATAAATGTAATGAATGTGGCCCCTCGCATATGTAAATACATGCAGTTCTTTATGGAATCAGTCTGTGTGTTTGGCAGAACATAAACATCTTGATGCCAATCTTAATCAATGACTGAAGTGTATATATTTGTAATAATTTACTATAACTTTGACTTGGGGGGTTTGCTCAGGGTTTTCTGCATTTTATTTTCAGTCATGCCATTTGTTTATTGAGATTATGTAGTGGGAGACAGAATTTTTAGAGTAATAGTCCATAAGGGTACAAATCTATCTGACTATGAAGAAATTAACATTCATCTGCTGAGCAGAATTTTGGTTTAGCTGTACCCATTAATTCTTGAATTTCTTGGAAATATACTCCAGGAATTTGTCATTTTAGCATTCTTACCTAACAGTTAATATTGCACAGTGAATGGTTTGTTAGAACATATGTTTTCCCTTTTCAGTAGCTTTTTACTCTCTGTTCCAGCTTTGCCTTCATTTCTGATATATTCTCTTCTGTCCCCCACTAAAATCCAGTGAGGCATAATAAACCTAAATTCTTAGCACTTTCTAGAGTGAATATTATTGTCAGGATATTGTTATACATATTCCTTGTAGCTGGGGGCCTTCATTCCAATTCTCACCACACTCAAGAGATCTCATTTGGATCTAATTTTGACTTAGGTTGGGGATATTTTCAGCGCAGCCCAATGAGTATATTTGTAATGAAGGCACACGCTGTGCTGGTTGGGAAATGACATAATGCAAATAAATCTGTTGTCTTCAAAATAACAGTAATATCTACAAATCAAGCTCGAAGTCATTGTGTTTTAGATTTTTCTTGCTGTTGCTGTTAAGGGAGTTTTATTTTCTGAAGCTTAGTGAATATAATAAATGCTGCCAGAAAAGATTTCAACAAATGGTTTTCATTATAAAAGTTTGAATGACAAGTAAGCAAATATAGTGAATAGCAATAATAATGCAAAAAAGATTATGCCCTCTGGTAGCCAAAATATTGATTTCTAATCTTCTCTTGCATTGAATGAAAATGACTTTGCCCTATATGAATGTGAAAAAAGTGTAAATCCTATATGAAGTATATAAACCTGTAAGCAAAGAAAAATATACCCACTTCTCTTGTATATATTGCTGTACTTAGAATCATCATATCACAGGATAATTCAGGCTGGGAGGGACCTCAGGAGGTCTCTAGTCCAAGCCTCTGCCCAAAGCAGGGCCAGCTCTGGGCTCCTCACACCTTGGTCTAGTTGGGAGTTTAAACCCACGAAGGACAGAAACGACAGCTTCTCAGGGCAACCTGCTCCACCGGCTCACTGTCCTTATACACAGCCTGAACCTCTCCTGTGCCCATTGTCTCGCACCCTCCTGCCCTGCAGCAGTGTGAGGAGACCACCTCCATCTCCTTGATGACCTCTTGTAGGCACTGGGCATCTGTTTGGTGGACTGAAGCCATCCCTTCTCCAGCCTAAGCCAGCCCAGCTCCCCCAGTGCCTCCCCAAGGGGCAAGTGCTCCAGCCCTCACCATCTTGGGAACCCTCCACTGAGCTCCCCACCATTTGCTCATGTCTGCTGTGTTGGGGGCCAAAACTTGATGCAGTCTCAAAATATGATCTGACAAATACCATGTAAAGGGTTGACAATCCTGTCTTTCAATCTATGGAACATGCCCCCTTTCATACAGCCCAGGAGCTGTTCACCACCTTTGCTGTTGGGGCACACCATGAGTTCACGTTCGGCTCACTGCCCATCACCACTCCCGGACCTTTCTCACAGAGCTGCTCCCCAGCCCCTTGGTCCCCAGTCAATGTCATGGCAGGGGCTCTCCTTTGCCCACAGGATGCGACAGGGACTCATCATTTGTACTTGTTGAATTTCATGAGAACGTGTTTGCCCATTTTTCCAGCCTCTCTGGGATGGCAGATCTGCTTTCAAGTGTACCACCTGGTCACCCCAACTTGGAGTCATCTGCATATGTGACAGGAGTGCACTTTTTCACTTCCTCCAGGTCATCAATAAAGATGTTAAAATGGACAGCTTCCAGTGCAGACCCCTGAAGTATCGACTTGTCACAGACTTCCATGTGGAGTACTGTCAGGGCAGCACAGGGGCTAGCACACCCTGGATCCCAGGGGTTGGAATAAACCGGGCCTCCTCAAGGTGACTACCAGGGCAGGGCCTCACCAGCCCATCCCACCACCCCAGCCAGGGAGCAGGGCAGGCGGGGGGGCAGCCCCAGTCCAGGGCATCAGGCACTTTAGTGGGGATGGGGATAGGCTGAGACTAGGCTGGGATGTAAACCTTGCTTAATGTCTTCCTTGCCTCAGTATTCACTGGTAAGACTGGCCTTCAGGAATCTGGGGTCTCTGACACCAGACGGAAAGTCTGGACCAAGGAAGACTTACCCTTAGTAAAAGAGTAACAGGTCAGGGAATATTTAAGTAAAAAGGATATACTTTACTTAAGCGTGGCGGGTTGGCCCTGGCTGGATGCTAGCTGCTCACCAAAGCCCCTCTATCACTCCCCCTCCTCAGCTGGACAGGGGAGAGAAAATATAATGAAAGTCTTGTGGGTCAAGATAAGGACAGGGAGATCACTCACCAATTACCGTCATGGGCAAAACAGTCTCAACTTGGGAAAATTAATTTAATTTATTACCAATCAAAATCGGAGTACGGTAATGAGAAAAAAACCCAAATCTTAAAACACCTTCCCTCCACCCCTCCCTTCTTCCTAGGCTTAACTTTACTCCTGAATTCTCTACCTCCCCCCTGCCTGTGGCGCAGGGGCACAGGGAACGGGGGTTGTGGTCAGTTCATCACACATTGTCTCTGCCGCTCCTTCCTCATCCTCCTCTTCCTCCTCACACTCTTCCCCTGCTCCAGCATGAAGTCCCTCCCATGGGAGACAGTCCTCCATGAACCTCGCCAACATGAGTCCTTCCCATGGGCTACAGTTCTTCACAAACTGCTCCAGCGTGGGTCCCTTCCACGGGGTGCAGTCCTTCAGGAAGAGACTGCTCCAGTGTGGGTCACAAGTCCTGCCAGCAAACCTGCTCCAGCGTGGGCTCCTCTCCCCACAGGTTCACAGGTCCTGCCAGGAGCCTGCTCCAGCGTGGGCTTCCCACGGAGTCAGAGCCTCCTTCGGGCATATCCACCTGCTCCAGCGTGGGGTCCTCCACAGGCTGCAGGTGGCTATCTGCTCCACTGTGCACCTCCATGGGCTGCAGGGGGACAGCCTGCCTCACCATGGTCTTCAACACGGGCTGCAGGGGAATCTCTGTTCTGGCACCTGGAGCATCTCCTTCCCTTCTTCTTCACTGACCTTGGTGTCTGCAGAGTTGTTTCTTTCACATATTCTCACTCCTTTCTTCTGACTGTTGCTGGTTGCCCAGCAGTTTTTTTTCTCCTTCTTAACTGTGTTATCCCAGAAACGCTACCACGGTCGCTGATTGGCTCAGCCTTGGCCAGTGGCAGATCCGTCTTGGAGCTGGCTGGCACTGGCTCTATTGGTCATAGCGGAAGCTTTTAGCAGTTTCTCACAGAAGGCACCCCTGTAGACACCCCCCCACACCAAAACCTTGCCATGCAAACCCAATATACTAAGTCCATGGGGCCTGATGGGATGCACACACAAGTGCTGAGGGAGCTGGCCAATGTCATTGCAAGATCACTCTCTATTATCTTTGAAATGTCATGGTGAATAAGAGAGGTTCCTGAAGATTAGAAGACAGCAATCGTCCAGAAGGACAAGAAGAAAAATCTGGGCAACTACAGGCTGGTCAGCCTCACCTCAGTCCCAGGGAAGGTGATGGAGCGACTAATCCTGGTAACCATTTCCAGACGATTGAAGGACAAGAAGATGACTGGGAGAAGTCAGCATGGACAGAGAAAATCATGCTTGACCAATCTGATAGCCTTCTACAAGGTGACTAGCTTGGTGGATGAGGGAAGAGCAGTGGATGTTGTTTACCTCACCTTTGGTAAGGCTTTTGACACTGTCTCCCATAACATCCTCATAGATAAACTGACAAAGTACAGATTAGATAAGTGGATAGTGAGATGGATTGAAAACTGTCTGAAGAGTTAAGCCCAGATCGTTGTGATCAGTGGCACAAAGTCCAGCTGGAGGCCAGTCACTAGTCATGTACCCCAGGGCTCAATACGGGGTCCTATACTGTTTAACATTTTCATTAATGACCTGGATGCTAGGACAGAGTGCACCCTCAGCAAGTTTACAGATGATACAAAACTGGGACCTCAACAGGCTGGAGAATTGATCTGAGAGGAATCTCATGAAGTTCAGCAAAGGGAAATGTCAAGTCTTGCACCTGGGCAAGAGTAACCTCACGTACCTGTACAGCTGGGGGGTGAGAGAAGGACCCGGGGGTTCTGGTTGACAACAAGTTGAACATAAGCCAATGATGTGCCCTCTTGGCAAAGAAGGTCAACAGTGTCCTGAGCTACATTAGGAGGAGTGTTGCCAGCAGGTTGAAGGAGGTGATCCTTGTCACTGATGAGACACTTCATGAGTACAGGGTTGTCCTGGTTTCGGCCAGGATAGAGTTAAATTTCTTCCTAGTGCTGTGTTTTGGATTTAGTATGAGAAGAATGTTGATAACACACTGATGTTTTCAGGTGTTGCTAAGTACCCTGCTAGTCAAGGACTCTTCAGAGGCTGGGAGGGAGCATAGCCGGGACAGCTGGCCCAACTGGCCAAAGGGGTATTCCATACCATATGACATCATGCTCAGTATATAAATAAGAGGCATGGTCCAGGAAGTGGCGATCGCTACTTGGTTATCAGTCAGCAGGTGGTGAGCAATTGCATTGTGCATCACTCTGTATATTCTATTATTATTATTATTATTACTACTTTTTTGTTCTTTTAAACTGTCTTTATCTCAATCCATGAATTTTACTTTTTTTTTTTCCAATTCCCCCCATCCCACTGCAGGGGCGGGGGGGGGAAGGGAATGCGCAAGCGACTGTGTGGTGTTTAGCTGTCTGCCGGGTTAAACCACAACAAGGGTGCATTCTTGGCTGCCCAGTACAAGAAAGATGCAGACTTTCTCTGGCAAGTCCAGAGAAAAACCACAAAGATGATTAGGGGACTGGAGCATCTTTCATATGAAGAAAAGCTGACAGAGCTGGGACTGTTCAGCCAGGAGAATCGAAGGCTCAGAAGGATCTTATTCATGTGTATAAATACCTGATGTGAAGGAATGAAGATGAGGCCAGGCCCTTCTCAGTGGTGTCCATTGACAGGACATGAGGCAACGGTCTCAAGCTGAAATACAGGAAATTCCATTTCTGTATTCCAGACTCAGTCACACTTTCCCTTACACACCTGCCATCTGCTGAGACCTGCTTTGGCTGCATCTCCGAAAAGATGGTGCAACTGAGACCAGGGAACATGATATTCCCTACAACCAGTGTGAGTATCTCAATACCGATGCACAGCCATTCCACCTCAGCCCCTTGCCTCTCTTTATGTGGTGTGGAATATCCATTTAAAGATGACCCCCGCAACAGTCTGCCCTGCTCTATACTGCTGAGGGGTTTTATAGCCAGCTGTTGACATAGGTTGCCGATCAGATCAGTCCACAACAAGACTGTGATATGCCTTTTCAGCAGTTTCAAGTACTGTTTTCCTGTTATCTGCTGATCTAAGGTCAGGATTCATTTATTCTCAATTCTTGCTTTTGTTGTTCTTTTTGCCATGACTCATCACAGTCAGCTCCTCTGCATTTGACTCCGCTCTTGGCCAGGACAAACTCGTATTTCTGCATCACTTTAGATGGCTAAAGGTGAATTCATCACAAGAGCAGGACGTATATGAACAGTGAAAGAGAATGACAAGTGGTCATTCCTAGAAAAGGTCCCTAAAGGTGAGAATAGAGGCAGACTGCTAGAGAAGGATAAGTGTGTTTTATTTAGTCTTCAGTCTCTGATAATGTAAACAAAAACAGTTTTCAATGACACCATTCAAACTAACTTTTGAAATAGGAAAAATAACCTTTTTTCTTTTGTGCATAATCCTTGCTTCTCTTTTACTGCCTCTCCTACATTTTGCTAAACGTTTTCAGAAAACAAAAGAACAAATAACTTATTTAGCTCTGATCCAAGGAGTTTACTGGATAAAAATGTAATGGGCTGGTCATGTGCAAACCACCTCCCAGACTGGGTGACTCAGGGGAACTAACAAGGTTTTTGTCTTTTGCTTTAAAAAAAAATCTATGCAAGTGAGTCTTAAATGCTGTCTTATTATATATATACAAAATCTCGTCAGCTTCTACACCCCTTTAAATTTGAAGGACTAAGACTTGTGCTGTTTATTTTCCTGACAGAACATGAATAGGCAGATTAGTACTTCACTCATATTGTTCATATTACATTAAAAAAGACAGTTGTGTAAAATTATTGGATTCAGATATGTATGTATTCTCCTGAACTTCTAGTTGCCCATAATATCAGATTAATAACCACTTTCTGTATTTTCATACTGAGTAAAGTCAACCAAATTTAGGATTCAAATTCAGTAGGCAACCTTGTTTGTGCATCCCCTGCTCATTCTGCTGAATAAGTCTAAAAAGAGGGAAAACGAACCATAATGACAAATTGTGGTGGGTTGACCCCAGCGAGCAGCCAAACTACCACAGTATCCCTCACTTAGTCCCCTCTCCCAAAGGATGGGACAAAAATAAAAGGAAAGTGAAAAGACTCATGAACTGAGATAATGACAGTTTAATAAAGAAAACAAAAGCTGCCCACACAAGCAAAGCAAAAAGAGGAATTCATTCACTACTTCCCATCAGCAGGAGATGTCCAGCCACTTCCTGGGAACCTGGGCCTCAGTACATGTAACTGTTGCTTGGGAAGACAAATGCCATAACCAAATATGTCCCTCCTTCCTCCTCCTTTCCTTGAGCTTTTATTGATGAGCATGACATCATGTAGCATAGAATATCCCTTTGGTCAGTTTGGGTCAGATGTCTCAGCTGTGTCCACTCCCAACCCCAGCCTGCTTTGGGCAGGGGAGGAGAAAGAGAAAATCTTCATGCTGTGCAAGCACTGTTCAACAACAGCCAAAATAATGGTGTATCAACACTGTTTTAGCCACAAATGCAAAGCACAAGGCCATGTGGGCTGCTGAGGAGGAAGTTAACTCCATCCCAGCCAGATCCATTACATATGTATTCAAGGGACAAAAAGAAAATGGAAAAAGAGAAGAATTATGTTTATGCCTTTCCACTTTATCTTTCACCATAAAATGTCTATCCTTCTTTGGAAAAACAGCACCAGTGATCTAGAACTTTCAAAAAAATAGTTTCTGCCAGTCATGCTTTCCAGTATAGATAGATGGATTCCCAGATTTACAGACTTCAAGGCAAAAAAAGAACCACTAAGTCATCATATCTGACCTTCTTGACTCTTATGTCATTACATTTTAGTTCATTACTCAGTAGGAGAAGCTGGACAGAAAACTGCTGGAGGAAGATCAGATTCTAGTTCAAGTTTCATTTAGGTGCACAGCTACAGCCTTGAGATAGATATTTAAAAGGGAAAGCTACAGACACTAAGTTCTATCTGTTGTCTGTTTTAAAGCACGAAACCAAGAACCTATGAGCATGTCTGACTCTAGAATTTCTCTTCCAGAATTGGATGGCTTAATTCTGGCACTGAGTGTCAACTGTCACAATCCTAAAGCCCTAAACTTTTTGTTATATGTCTGCTGTGCTTCCCGGAATCATGTTTACTCAGCAAACATACTTGGAATCTTCTGTAATGCCAATATCTTCTGACCAAAAAAACCCCAAACCTAAAAAGCTAAATGATCATTTTCATTTTACCTTTCTGTTGCATGTTACTTTAAATGCTGTGTAATTCTTGCCTCAAAGATAATTTGAAATGCTCCACCACTATAGCTTCAAACCTATCCAAGGAGTCTGCTATTGTAATTAGAGATACTGCAAAAGTCTTTCTTTCAGCTTTCTAGAAAATCCCATCAAATAGAAATTGAGGGGGAGAAAGGGAGAAATTAAAACTTTTCAAGACATTTTGAAGACAAACTAACCTCTTTATTATCATCCTTTTGTCTCAGAGACAAAAGAAAAACATTACTAGCAAGTCCGGATTTAGTGTTTTAGACTTTATCACGCAGAGCAATATGATTGCAGGGAAACTATGGAAATGACCTTTTCAACATTTTTCTTGAGGTATTCCCTTGAACAGCTAAAATGGTAGAGCACTGGAAGTCAACCCTAAAATTGAATTAAATCCATTGAGCATATGAACTGAAATAAGACCAGAGAACCAGGGAAGATTACTCAACAGACCGTTTTACTCCCAAGCTTGTAGACAGTGACTTGGGATGGCAGGTGAACTGGTGTGAAAAAACACAATCTCATCCTTAAACTTTTATCCAAAGCTTAAACCAAAATATTAGTAAAACTCTGAAACACCACTTTGTGAAATCACTAAAAGAAAACCCCTTTTAACTGACTCACTTGTTTTTGTCTGTGTGTAAATGCATACATACACACAAAACTTCCACTTTTCACAGTAGCAATGCAGATTTATTTACATTTTAGTATAACAGTTCTGGTTTTAGTCTTCAGGAGTTGTAATCTACATTACTATATTACTGACATTATTGAAAAGGGATTTATTCTGATGTGCAAATATTTGTATTTTATATGAATAATTACACTGACATAACTAGAAGTATTATTCTTCCAAAGTCTTAAAAATATTCTTTTTGTAGGAATAAACCATACTCATCTTCACAGTTATTTTTGTGTTGATGACATAATACTTATTATAACAAAAAACTTTTGGGAAAAAAATAGTATGAAATAGAATGTGATGAAAAAAGTCAAATTCAGTGCATGTATTGGATGCATGTGTCAATGTGTTGGCAGCAGGGGTGGGCTGCAGGCATGACTTCTGTGAGAAGAGACAAGGGAGTGCCCTGTGTTGGACCCAGTTGATTGCAGCCAGCTCCAAAATGGACCCGCAGCAGGAAACAGATGAGCCTTCTCCCCGCGCCAGCCCTCCCTGCACCGCTGCGGCTAGGTAGATATGTCTGGAGTGAAGGAGTGAGGTGGAGCCTAGACAGGGGGGAGGAAACCTGATGTTTTAATGTTTGTCTTTGTTTCTCACTAGCCAAATCTATTTTTGTTGACAATAAATTGAATTTATTTTCTCCAAGTCAAATCTGCTTTGCCCTTGATGGAAACTGGTAGAAAATGTCTCTGTCTTTATCTCAACCCACTAGCTTTCTCATTCTTGTTTTTTTTCCCATTTCCTTTCCCCCATCCTGCTAGGGAGAGGGAATGAGTGAGCAGCTGGGTAGGCATTTAGCAGTTAGCCAACATTACCACAATAAAAATTGTGCTACCACAATGAGAAACTTACTAACAATCTTGATGAGAATTCATAACAAGGAATGAGACTGGTTTTCAGATATATCAATAAGTGTTTGTGGATTCCTTTAAGCAACATGAACAGTATGCTTACTCCCAGATTGTCCCGATTTCCTGGCATACATCCATCTTTTAGGGGTAGCTGAAAAATATATATGGTTGGAGCTTACGTTCTTTTCCTCCAACATTTGCCTTGTCTGCTCTAGTTGATTTTTCTTATTCAGTCAGTCCATTGCCAACCCCTATAAGCTCCAGAGGATGCTTGCTTAGAACATTCTAATTCAATAAACTGTAGCAATTCTTGACAGAGTTTTGCTGTGGTTTGACAATGAAAGATTTGTTGCATTTAACCACATGGAAATTTCATGGAAATTGTCTTCCTTGATGTACATGAGCAATAGAAGCAGATGCATACCAATATGAAAGGCACAGTGTTATAATAGGACTTTAGCAGAACTTTTAACAATCCTATAAAATGTAATGTCTGAACTCAACTGATTCTCAGGACCCCCAACAAGATGAAAGTTTGTTTTAATTGTTCAGGAAACTAAAAAGTAATCGTACTTTCTTTATTTTGGAGGGACAGATGTGGGGTTTTTTGTTGTTGTTGTTACCTTGGGACCTTTTTTAGCATAACATTTGGTTTGTTACAAATTAATCTTTATCTGTCACACTCCTTTTTATTGTTGACAGTTAACTAAACCAAATTCGAGTATTATAGTTAATTAATCTCTTAGATAGGTTAAACTTGATAGTTTAAACTTGTGCAAAGGTGTTTAAATTCTACATTTGTATCAGAGTTTCTCTCTCTGCTGTTATCTTAAATTTTAAAAAGGAAATGTTTTATCCTATCAAATCAGAAGAAATAGATAAAGGATGAAAATATTATTACAGACAACGATAACCATAAAACAACAGTAAAGTTTTCATAACAGTATATTGATACTTAGTTGTCGTCTTCTTCACTTGCTTATCTGGATAGCTTACCTCAAGAGTTTAAGTCTTCCAAAGTAGTGCTTGATTCAAAAGGTACAGAAAGTACAATAACAACAAAACATCATTTGTCTAAAATCTGGTTTTAGAGAAAGGTATTGTCAGTTCTAATATCCTTGGGTTTGCTCTCAGTTTAAAACCTGTATAACATGCAATGGCATGTTGTCTTCTCAGTTCCCTTCACAAGGCTATTTCTTCCACAAGTTAGCAACAAGAGTATGGGAATTGAATACTTTACTTTTATAAGTTTTTCTTTTTTTTTTTTTTTTTCCTGAATGGTAATACTGCAGATGAACTTTTCAGTTTTCCTGAGTCATAAGTATGGAAATCTTGTATTAGCAATGTCAACATGAAACAGAAAAGAAAACATCACAAATAACATATATCAATTGAATCAGTCATTAATATAAGCTATACAACTTACTTATCTTTTTTATAATGGACCAGGGAGAGCAATCTATAGAGGAAATATAAAAATATATTTTAGAGGACAAGATTACGTTACTGTGATATTTTTTGTATGACATCATTTGTTATTTAAAAAAAAAAAATCATCAAGTGACATAAAAAGCTGCAAGAACACCAGCTCAGGTTATCAAACCTGAAGTTATATACCACAATAAATTAAAAGGAAAGCAAAAATCTTGAACTCACACAGCAATAAGCTCCTTATATTTTATTAAAAAGACATGTAGTAGTCTGTCAAACTTCCATATTTTAAATTAAAATTAAAATTAATGGCATTTTTCACTTTACAGAAATGGAAATTAAAAAAATAAGTACAAGCCTCAAACAATGGCATTTCCCTGTTATATTTATTGTTTTGTTTAGTTCCTCAGAATAGCTTCTTTGTTCTGGCAACTACTTATTTTGAATACAATAAAATAATTATAAAGTGTTAGAACATGATCCATATCAAATTCCAGTACTGGGCTGGCTCACAATTTAGTTTCATTGGGATGCACTTGTACTTTTGATCTGATGAAGTATGGAAGGTTTTGATTGTATTTATACATAGGCAAACCTAAACCATTTTTTTCATAATTGATAGTAACTCATATTGTTGTAACTGTTGTCATTCAACTATTTCTCCAACAATATTATAACTTTTAATAATACATATTGCAGTAGAGTGCTGAATTCAACCATGAAGAATGATCCAATATCTTCTAAACAATAAAATTAAAATAATTACTGTTTCATTGGGAAAACTTTCTAAAGGCTTCCTGTTGCTCTCTAATCTTGGCCCAATGCTAAACTGGAGCTATGCGATATGAGCTTACAAATGATAGGCATTATAGCTTCACTACTATAGTTATGGAAACAAAAACTTTCAGCAAAAGTAAATGGGATAGTTGGCACTGAATATGCCAGGCCACGTAGGAGAATGATTTTGCAGCCTGGTGGGCACTAAGCTGGGAAACTTGAGTTCAAGTCCCACTTGTCATGGCATTTGCAATTCAAAGTGAAATAGTTTCAATATGAAAAACTAGAAGGAAGACACTCAAAATACAGAGGAGAGAGTATTATAGCCAGAAAAATACATTGTTACGTGAGATACAAAACCCTGCTCCAGGACAAAGAGAAGTGGAATTGATTCTGAGTTGCCTTCTTTACAAGTGTCTGTTGAACCCATCAGGATATGGTCATATAATATTGAATCTAAGTGATAAATTCAGAAGATCTGAAGAAGGCTTTCACTTGTCTCACTTCTCTCAATCTCAGCATAAGCAGACATTTGGGTATCTTTATTTTTCTTTCCAATATCAAACTTAATATATTCCCAAATGAGAACAAAGAAAAAAAAATTAAAAAAGACAAACAAACAAACAAAAGCCCTCAGGACACTAGATAGCTCTTTCATGCAAATTCAGCTAGACACGTTGAAATCTTCCTCCAGCCATTCCGGTCTTGACCAATTCAACAGCACTTCACAGATGTACCAAACCAGCCAGGAATTGTTGCTAAAGCTCAGACTGAAATGGAATTAAATTCTATGTCAACATTATTTTTGAACATTCAGAGGAAGGCCCTTTATAATTCTCTAATATTTATTCAAAAAAAAAAAAAAAAAGGAAAGAAAATGCATTTCATTGTTGCTAGTCACAGAATGTAACAGCCCAACACTGGCTTTCTGAAGAATTTTGTTTCAGGTACTTGCTATACATTACCAGACTATAATGGGAATCAAACACCTACAGGCCATTCAGTAGAAATGTGAAAAAGGCTTTGACAAAGCAGCACAATGTTTGCTTGAAGCCAGAAGTTGTCATCTGAGATTAAAAAGGGTCACTCAATTAGTGAAATAAGATCAGATGTGTGAATTGCAGGTTTTCCAGCTCTGCAGAAGATAGATTTACTCACTAGATCAGCAGGGCAGTGAACTGTGACTACTAACAGATAACTTGTAAAGAAAATATTTCAGATAATTCATTCTTTTTCAAGCAGGAATGCCAAATAGCAGCCATTAAACACATTTTCTTTCATCAACTGGACATATACCTAATTTAAAGTGATCCTTGTTTTAGAAAAATAACATTTTGTTTAGATGTACAGGCCTGAAACTCTTTTTCTCATCAATACTATCAACACCAAAAAAAAAAAAAGAGTAATGTATTTTTTAAAAAGTAAAAGAAAAAAAGTATTCTTGGATGTAAACTATTATGGTGCTACTTAGATCTGATCCTTTATATATTTGTCATTAAGCAGTACTAATAGAATTAAGGCCACAAGGAGCTGGCACCAAAGCACTTAATTGCCTAAATAATCAGATACTGGGTACCTATTAGCATTTTGTATTGTTCAAAGTCTGTAGGCAGCTTGGTAAAGTCCAGAAGATTAAAAATGCCTCTCTCAATGACTGAACAGCTTTGAAAATCTGGTCTAGATGTAATCTCGAGATCTTTTTAAATGGTGTCAATTGTCCTATAGGTTGCTGAAATACAGTCATGTCTATGAAGTATTGTTTAGTTTTAAAGGAAAAAAAAAACAATTTATTAGGTCAGCAATCCCTTCTGTACATTGTACTGAGCTAGGAACAGATTTAGCCCTTGCCACAGTGGAGAGTGCGCGTTTCCCAAGTCTGCAACAGGCACATGGAGCTAGGTTTTGAGACACCAGCTCTTGTTATTGAGTTGCAAAGCCTCACACAGCTGCCAGTATAAGCTGTCAGCTGCAAGAAAACAAGAAAACCTGGCCCAAAATATTTAATAATTGCTCATTAAGTGTCTCCTTTGAAATGGTTCTCTGGTTTATGGCCATGATTCCACAAAAGCACAGCTTTGCTAAGTCCCTTTTGCTTCACTGGGATCCAGAACAAAGCCAGCAGTCCTTTGAAACAGCAGGCTGGATGATGTAGGGGGAGAAGTTGCACGATGCAGAAGGAGTGGCTGGGAGAAGGCTGAAGGAGGCAGTTGCTGTCTTCAGCAACCTAGTGGGCAGTTATAGGGACTACAAAGCAAGACACTTCTTGGAGGTGCACAAGAAAAAACACAAGAGGCAATGGACACAAGCTGCAAGAAGGTGAACTGGGATTAGATATAAGAAAAAAATCTTCATAATGAGGTTGGTCAGGCAACAGATTTCCAGACAGGTTGTGGGATCTCCATCCTTGAAAACTTTAAAAAAGTGACTGGACAATGCCCTGAGCAACCTTGCCTGCCTATTATCTCTTGAGTATCAGGTTGACCCAGATAACATTCAAAGCAACCTAAATTATTTTATGATTTTATTCTTATCTACATTGATATAATACATTTAAGTTCTCAGCATGAAAATAGAACTTCGTTTTTTAAGTTTACCTAAGCGATTCTTTGTTTATTCTACACTTCCGTGGCCCTACAACAGCTCTGGTAAATGAAGAAAATTTTAAACTAAATAATGGTTTTCACAATTACTAACTTTTAAGCATGTATCTTTCTGCTCTCAAGATTTCGTACAAATCTTCTGGAATTAGAGACTGGAGATATGAAGCTTCTACATTTGTTTTCCTTACCCCCAGCAAGCATTTATTCTGCTGTTTTTTTTTCTATTCCAACCTTGAGTTTTGCAAAGGCATATTTCTACAGCTAAAGGAAAAGAAGTGATGATGGCATTTAATCAGGACACTAATAATTCCAGTTGAGCATGTGTATAAGATGAGTGAACATGGAGTTTCGCATGCAAAGTTTTATGGCTTAAAAAATCCTTCTTATAAACTATGAAGTTGCAAATACCATTTGGAACTTAATGAAGCACATTTTGCAGCAATTTTCCCTGAACACCTTTTGTTGAGAATAATAGGTTTACTACCGTGCACTTTTTACACTTCTTGCAATGCAGTCCATGACTTATTTAGGACCTATAGTCTCTGTAGATCTGCTGTCTGATGGTATTAGCGCAATCATAGTACCCATTATAAGGATCACTTGCATACACACAAAAGGAAGAAAGGAAGTAGGTGAATATAATCTTTTTTACTGTTCTTGAGAAAAAGGAAAATTACATTTATTTCCTCTTCTGTAAAGCAAATTTAAAAAAGAGAATATTCTTCTGTGTTTTTTTAAATTAAATATTGTAGTATAGTTTTAAAAAGCCCCAGTTTTAAATGCTTGGAAAACTGTATTCTGACATGAATGTTACTGAAAATATCAATTACCTGAGGTAGCTTAGTGGATAGCCTAGTGAAACTAGATGCCTAGTAGCAGCTTTTTGGGGGCCTGAGTGGAAGAAAAACAAAGGTTGAATCCATCAGATTTATTCTATCACAGCACAAGAAGCCTTGTGGATAGAGAAAAAGCATGTTCAGAGAACGTGTTTTCACTGTCATATTGAAGGGCATACCAACCTGGTTTCTTTAGGAATTGTCCTGGTCCAGCTCTACTTAATACATTTATTAATATCTGGCTGATACAGAATGTTATTATTAAATCTGGAGATCATACCAATGTTGGGAGGACTGCCAGGAATATGTACACATAGTTTAACACTATCTTGGCAAATTGGTGTGAAAAAGATATAATTCAGTACAGAGAATACATTGCTCTGCACTCAGGTATGTATAATCAGTTGCACTGGAAAAAAAAAAATCAGGTCTAAACATTGAGCTATGCTGATGTCAGTCCTTTAGAAAAAGACCTGCAGGTTACGGTAGATCACAAGAACAACATGAGTCACCAATGTCATGCTGCTGTGAAAAGCGCACGTATTATACAGACAAATGGTCTTTCTGCTCTACTCTGCACTGACAAGACCTCAGCTGAGTATTTCTCTGTTTTTTGGCAACCCTTCAAGAACCTTCTGAAACTACTGGAGAGTCTCCAGAGACGTCTAGAAAACCTGACCTGCAGGAAAGATTGAATGAAACAGGAATGTTTAAATTAAAGATGAAAAGACCAATGTGTGATGTGACAGTGGTGTTCAGGTACAAGATGTGCTGAACAATGAGCAGTTACTTTCTATATCAGTGTGGATAGGACAAAAAGCAGTGGGCTAAATTATAACAAATATAACCAAAGCTGCCTATTAGCAAAAACACCTAACAGCTAGTGAAATATTAGAATAGATTGCCTGGGGCACATTGTGGAGTCTCATTGCTGAGGGGTTTTCAAGAAGGGATTAGGCAGCCATATGTCCTGCTTGATGGAGCAAAGTGAGATAGTTGAAAAATTGGGTTTGGCCTTTTCAGTCTCAGGAAGGTGAAAATCAGCCAGTCTTTCATTATAGGTAGTGGCTTCTGGGGAACAGGGTGGAGGACCTTCCAGAGGATATGAACCCTCAAAATAACAATAAAAACAAAAGTGCCTGAGAAAAATGATACACCTGTTTTATAATTCACACACATTATCATCCCTAGTTCTTACCGTTAATACTGTGGGAAACCAGTTTGTTTACCTCTAATGCGAGTATACTAACAGCTTTAATTTTTCACTTTCTTAACATCACCTGCCTGCAATTTTTATGAAGGCTAAAATATTATGTTATCTAAGATCAGAGAAGTTCTTAGTGGAAAGGCGATGCGTTCCCCTGCTGTCCTCCCCCTCCCCCCTCATTTAATCATGGGTGTAGCAGAGAGTCTAAAACAAGAGATTTAGGTTGACTCAACTAACAAACCTCAATGCTCAGAATAAAATACTGCACTGGCAAAGGAGCTGATTTGTTCACGCTTTTGCATAGCCATGGGGGATGTCAGAAATGTAATGAATAATATTCTGGCCCATACCAGAGGGATGTTCACTGTTCCCAAAGAAAAGCTATATTGTCTTGGGACAGGACAAAAAGGTTACATGTGGTACTGCCTGTTATTACAAATAATCCTCTTGATTATCATTTTTAGACAATTACGTTAAAACCCATGAAGAGATACATCTTCAATAAATACAGGACGCAGCAGGTGCCATGGATACATTTTTTATAAAAGATCACCATTGACTGAAGATTATTGTTTGATTAAATTGACTGCCTGATGGTGAGGCTTCCAACAGATAAACACAGCCAAGAATATAATCAACAAACTGCATCATATTTGCATTTATTCCACGTTCTGTCTACTTAGAGAAGGAACAGATGCAGACTCAGTAGGAGTCAGAAGGAGAGGAATCAATAGGGAAATACTCTATTAAGAAGAAGTTTCTGAATTTATAATCCAACCTTGACCTAAATATGTTTAGATTCTCGGTCTGATAATTCTCTTGAACTGATGGTCTCTGAAATCCATATTGTCTCTCTCTATTTAATAATGTCCCTTTGCTGGCATTATTAGTCTAAATGAAATGCTGAAATACTTTTTTTAAGCCGTTCTGACATATGTTAGTGCAGATGTTACTCTAAACAACTACCTCTGTCTGCGATTTATCTTAGTGTTTAGCCTACAGCTGCTTTGTAAGGATTTGTTCCCCAAAATAAATGAATAAACAGCTCTGTTTCAATCCAGCTAGGGCACAAAATTATGTCTGTCAGACGCCTTTGTGAGGTAGTTACCAGACCGCAGGATTTTCGGACATGCGTAGGGAACAGCATTATCCTTTATTTTGTCATTCACAGGTGTGTATAGACTTGGGCCGGAGATGGCTCGGTCTACTTTCACAGAAGCAACTGTGCAAGACACAGCTGATTCACAAACAGGCTGTGTCAAAATGCCTCCGGCAGCCCCCACAGTCTTTTGCCACTGCCTGCTTTCCTGAAAGCTGCATCACAAATACAAGGTATAGCAAAAGTCTCCTCCTCTGTACCAAAGCAGACAGACTCCACCCTGGGCCTCCCTCTTCCTCTCCTCTCCCCTTTCGTACAGCCCAAACTGTCTGGTTTTAGTTTGGCAGCTTATTCCCGAGTAGCTGCAAGTTAAAGTTACGGGGCTGAATAAAGGTTGGTAGTTACAGGATGGTCCTCCCACTCAGTTCCTGTCAGTAAAATGAGTGTGACCAAAAAATGTACACCTTGGAATTAGAAAAACATGTTTTCAGTGGTGTGTTTAGTTAAAATAACAGGACAAGTTTGGAAGTAAAAGTCAGGTAAAGTTTTAAAAACAAAACTACCTTTAAAAGTTGTTTGAAAAATTTTCTCTGAAAGGTAATCATGTAATTGTCAACAATAATCAAAAGAAGGAAAAAAAGATCACTCTATGTATTGCTTTCCTCTTCAACAATTTTTTAGCATTGTTATTGCATAAAAGCAAGAGTAATTGAGGAAGAAGGCCTTTACAGACAACTGCAAGGAGGAGGAAGTTATTTCTTACCTAAAATTTAGACAGAATAAGAAAAAAACATCTTTAAGCCTGAGTTATGCTTTTACCTGAGGAAAAGGATCTGCACAGAGCATTTAGTCACGTGTATGTCCAATGCACAGGGATTTATATAGGAAAAGACATATAAAAATATTCATCTCTAAATACACCTCACTATAAATATGTGTGTGTGTATGTGTCTCTAAAAGTGTGTGTATATATATATGAATCTGCAAATGAATATATTTTAATTAATAAAATAGTTTTGTTAATATACACAGATAACTTCATTTTGAGTCTTGGAAGTATAATGGCTTATCTGGCATAATGACATGTGTAGTTGCAGACTTCATAAATTAAAGCATAAAGGATAATGAAGCCTTAGCAGCCCAAGTATACTTTATGCCAGATAGTTTTGACCCTGACTAATACAGTAGAACGTTGCTGAATATCTTGCATTACTCCTGGAAGGTTTTTTCTCCGGCTGCGGGAACTATTCCCTCACACGCTGATCAAGTTGTGAATGGTTTTCTTGAGATTTCCCGTGGCAGGACAGGGAAAATTTAATCCCTTGCAGTCTGACAACTATTTATAGAGAGTCTAGATTGTTGATTGATTGAATTGGAAGTTAATTTAGGGGAGCGCTTTCCATAAGGAAGATTCAGCTTTCTTAAGCAAGGTTCAGCTACTATAGTGGCATTTTATTCACAGGGGATTTGTAGATATTGGAAGTAGGATCTCCCAATAGTTAATAGGGAGACTCCCAGGCATCTTCATAGGTGGGGGTCAACTAGAGTCAACCTGTCTTAAAATAGGTGAGAAGAGCCATCCTCAGTACATGCCTCTCTCCTTGCATGGCCTCTAGCAGGACATGATAATGGATGTGTGGACTAAAGACCAAAGATTTTTAGATGTCTAAAGCTGCATGAGATGAATTCTACCTTCAGTTGCTTATACTGCCCTATATACCCCGTTCTGGAGCTTCCAGGTAAAGGGAAACCCACCAAGTTCTTGTACTTGCATGAAGGTGAGCCACAGCACATGGGGATATTTGTCTGCACTCGTCCCACAGAGAAGAAACATAATCTACAGCGTGAAAGTTATTGTTCCTGAGTGAGATGAGTAGTCTGTACATTTATTTAATTACATCTGTTGCCTTGTATTTTTTCCTTTATATCCAGCATAAAAAATGGGCAACTTTGCTACAAGTGAAAATTGTTTCTTGTAAAGGTAGTTTTATAACAGTTTATACAATATGTAGATTTTTCCTCCCCTAATTTATATTGTCCAGTTTAATTTGAATTAGTTTAATTATTGAACCTTCATATTACATAATCTGTAAAATAGTTCTTGGCTGTGGTTAGAAACAATGCAACATGTATACATAACAAGCAAAATAACTCCTTGTATTTCATCATTCTGTTTAATAAAAATCATAAGTAGAAGTTATGTTTTTCATGTTTTTGATGTCCACTGTATTTCCTGCTGAGCAACCCCATCAAGTATGTAAAGATTTGGAAATGCTGGTTTTCTTAAGTTTCCTAAAGACTCTATTCCAATTGCTTCTAGAAATTTGGTGTAATACATATAAAGGATTTTACTCTTGGTGGGGCAATAAAGGAAATGGATTATTTTTTGGTTGGTTATGAGGAACCATATGGCAAAAAAAGTTGCAAGAGACTGTTATCAATAATGCATAATGCAAAAACAAAGTAAAAATAAATCACACACACTAAAACATTTTATCTAACTAAATAGCTGAAAATCCTATTAATAACATCAACAAGGAATACAACAACAAACCCAGCCTTATGATCATGACATTCATGATGAATTACATGACATTTTCCAAAGTAAACTCAGTAGATACACTATTTCACTGTTTAGAAAAAAATTGGCTATAGAAAAGTTTTCCTCCTTTCAGAATAAAATGCTCCAAGTCATAGCTGTTTCAGGGAGTTGAGAGTCTAATTTATTTTTCTTTTTTCATTTAAGCTTCTCTTGATAGAAGTGACAGCAGGTTTAGTTAAATCCCATTTTAATTTGCTTTCTCTCTTTTTTTTTAACGTCTCCCACTCTGTAGGTCATTCTGATACTAAAAATCTTAATTTTTAATGGATGAATGAGTTTAGAGTCTTTTGTTTAATTTTGTTTCAGGAATAATGAATATAAGACTAGAAATACCTTCCTGCACCTGGTACTTCACATAAGACTTGGACCAAAAAAGAGAAGAGAGATGATGTAGTTGAACACAGCCTCAGTCTATTCTGTACTTACACTAATCCTCCTTTCTTTTTAAAAGTCATCCCAGGAGAAAATAATTTGAGGTACCCAGGGGTGTATTAACTTGCTGACTCAAGATTCCAATATTATTGGGTTGCACTCATAGGCTACTTGACCTATTGATTCACCAAAGTACATGTTCAGATTAAAATGAATGTCTGAATCTAATCAATAGTTAGACATTTTCTGCTACATCAGGTTTGATGATGACTTTTCAGGCTATACTATATCCTTTTGACAGGTTAAATAAGTATATTCATAGATCTTGTGGCTTTGACAAACTAATCACTGGAAGGTGAGATATACATCTTCTGTACCCAGAAGATCTTTGCCACATTGATTAGTTACCTCCAGGCACTGAAGTAAGAGAGCTTCACATTTAATGCCTGACTACTTCTGTCATAGGTGCCAAAAATATTGTGATTAAATGGTTTAGTGGGTAATGTTCAAACTTGTAATAAATAATTCTGATCACTGATGCCAAAAAGGAAATGGTTTGAGGTTCTTGGTTATTTTTAATAGTACTTTTTTATTTAACTAGTATTAAATTCAGCTGATGTGTTATTTACAGAAGCATGTAGGCATAAGAGCTGGGCCCATGACTTTCAACATCTAGTCAATGTCAAAACAGCTGTTGGTGGTGTATTAGACTGTTCAACCCATAGAGCTGCCTCAGATAAGCTATGGACAAATATGTTGCCAAAAAACAGAAAACACGGAAGATGAGACAAATTGTGCAGATAATATACTTGCTAAATGTTGCAAAGTGAGTTGCAATCCTCCAGCTGAAAGATTTTATCAACTATTCTATTTATTTATTTATTTTTAGATTTGGGGCGCAAAGATCACTTCACAAATCTAAACAAATTTAAAATCCTTAATATATACAAAAGTCCTAATGATAGTCTACAGTAGTAAATGGATGAATGGCAAACTGTTTCCTGTAGCAATTAAAAATCTTCTCTGGGATTCTCCTTGTCTGTTGGTGCTATATATCATAGAAATAGACTTCTCAAGTCATAACAAGTTTAGGCATACCAAGGTTTTCACTGAGTCCAAAATAATGCAGATCAGACCTGCAAATCCTGACACCATGCCAAGGGATAACTGCAATTTGCCTTTTTTATGGAATAAATCTCTGATATGATAAAAGTATGAACTGTTTGGAATGTAACTCTTTGACAAACCAACTCTTTAAGGAGAAGCCTTTGATTTTCCTCTTCTGTACTTCCAGGAGATTATGATGTCCAAAGTTACCAACATAAAGAAATTTGCTTATAGCAAATAAGGCTACTAGACGGAGCAAACCTATTCTTGGAGCCTTGAAGTTGTCCAGAAACTCAGATCAAATTATGAAAATGGAAAGTGAAAAGCAAACCTGCCAGATTGTATCAATAATGTACCGCTGAGGGGTTAATTCCTAGCTAGTGAGCTTAGTGAAAATACTGTAATAAGTATAGTTTTCCAGCTTTACTGAATATGAGTGTTCTTAACTTTACACTATGTGTTGAGCTGTAGGTTTGTTTTCAATTAAGTAATAATTTGCTTTAGGTGCTCTTCCTGGGTGGTCTTGGAAGATCAGTTGTTTTATTAATTAGGAACATTCTAAAAAGACCAGACTTGAAAATAATTTTAAAATAGAAATTTAAAAAGACAGTCTATGATTTTACAGGTCACTCACTTTTTACAGAGAAAATCACATCCTTTTGCAGATGATTTAATTGAAGTCGTCCGTGTAAGGATGTAAGGATGCATTGTCACTGTGTATATTGCCAGCAGATAGGAGTTCATTCCTGCTTCTTGCTTTGCCCATTCCCTAAGATGGAAAAGAACCACGTGAAAGCTGTAGCAGTCTATTGAAAATGAGCTAATTAATTCAACTGGAATTTAGATTTATTAGTGGGATCCTAGTGCAAACACCATACAATTTTTGGCTCAGAATGCAGGCAGAAGGACTCTTGATTTACCCTTAACTTAGAATGTAGATGTATTCCACTTATGTAAAAGCAGGATTCAGAAAGCAACGAGGTTGCTGTTGGACTATGATTTGAGACCCATAGAAAGTGTCCTAGTTATTCCCTTCTGAGAGCACAGCATGACTCCTGGCAAAGAGGTGGTTGTCAGGTTGTACCCGCAGTGTTTGCAGAATGTAGCTGCTGCTGCACGGGGTTGACTCTGCCATACCTGGGTTTCACCGTCAAAGGATACAGTTGATTCATTGCAAATCAGGGCTGAAGTGCAATGCCATGTCTCTAGCATGAACGATTTGGAGAGTAGGGCTTATGGAAGCAAACTGAGTTTCCGGTAAGGAAATGAAAAAATTCATTTCTCTATAATTTGGAATCCTTTATGTCAGCTCTTGTTGCCTGAAAAACCAACGAAGTCCCCCTATGGAACACATCATAAACAAAGATGTGTGCTGATTATGTGCTGAACATGATTATTACATTTAACTATGTAATGAGCTTAGGGTGACTATACTTAGATGTGTCTGATAGGTGCTTAATGGTAGCTAAATGTCACTGTCTGTATGATAAATCATGTTAATTTTGGATTATACTATGCAAGAGAAAAGACTTAAATGAGACCCTTACAGCCACGTTAGGCAAAGTCAGGATTTGGCTGCCTTGCTTTAAGTAAAAAACACTGCATCAGATGATGAAACAACTTGCAGCTATTTCTATAATATAGGAGCTTTCTTTATTTCATGTTTTCTTTGTAATTAGCAAAGAGAAAGTTATGTGTTTGTTTATAAAACTCTGCTAACAGGACTCAAAGAGCTTCAGAAGCCAAGTCAAAGAAATTTTTTACATCAAAAAATAAAAATCAGGCACTTTCCACAACTTCGGACAATTTCTATGAGTTCATAGTTACAGAATATGGTCTGCATCAGACTGAAGTCAATCTTCAAGATTGATTGCTAAAGAGAGGGAACAGGATTCTTAACTTTCTCACAGACAGGGCAGGTGGGGGTGAGTTAGTTGTCCTGCCAGCATGTAACATGCTAAAGCATGAATGCTCTCTGGATCTGTAATGAGCTATTCAGAAGTCTGCTGTGACTCAGTGCGCTGAGGAAAGGATTACGTGTCTGAGTGATATGGAGCCCAGTTAAGGTCTGACCTTACTTTCCTGAAGTCAGGGAAGCTTTTTGTCATTAACTTAAATGAGAGGAGGAGTACTATAATGAACTGGGCATTGAGTTCAGGGTTAGCCTCTGTTAAAATACTGCAGTGTAGGCAAAGATCCCAAATGAGCATTTTTTTAAACAAGCAGTTTATCGTCCCGCAAAACATTTCATTTATGTATGTTCAGGAGATGTGTTCTTCATAAACAAAGCCTCCACCATAAAAGGAAATAAGCAAAATATATCTTCATCATCAAAGGCTCATCATCTGGTGGCTGAACAGTACATAGCACAAAAAATGCTTCTGCCTTTTAACTATTGGTGTCCATTATATTTACAATACAATTACATCACAGTGACTAATATTCAAGTAAGATGAAGCTTGTCCTTTGAACAAAGAAGTAGACCGCCTTCTTCTATTCCCCCAAAAGCACAGATTTTTCTCAATTTATTAAGCTGGCAGGGAGCTGTTGAACCACTCTTTCAGGGCATAACTCCATACTCACTACTCAATAAATGTCTCATTTTGTCTTTAAATTATTGACACACAGAATAAGAAAAAGAGCAGATTGTTATGGTTTTTCAGGGTAAATATCTGACCCTTTTTTGTATGGCTGTTTATGTAACATCTGACACAGAGAATTTTGATGTTGACTGGGACTTTTAAGCACTGTAAAAAAATTATATGAAGCATATATCTCATAAACCCTTGTACACAAAGGATTTACAACACATAAAATTTAACTGTGAAAAAAAGCTTCAGCAAGAATTGTTTACCTTTTTATATCAGCTATGGAAAGTTATCAAGAAAATATAATTTTTCATTGCTATCAGAATATTACATTGTCCCAGGTTTATCCACACCACAAAGCAAAGGAGTCTTCTGGCGTTGGCTCTATTTTCTGGGTGGATGCACAATACTGTCTTTTTTTTCTTTTTTTTTTTTTTTTTAGAGCAAAATGAGAAGTGGAATATGGGTCAAAAGCGAAAAAAAAAGTAAACTTTGCAAAGATTTATTGCTGCAATATTATGCTCAGCTTTTTTGTAAACCTTATGATCTTTATAGTTTTTGATTTGTTCACAGACAGATTCTCTAGCATTGGCACCCTGACATCTGTGTTTAATATATGTTTCCAGACATCTTCGGGAGAAAACACTAAAAATAAATAAAGACAGAAGATGCACATTTAAAAAGTCACTGTTGAATATGTGCAAGTGGGTTTTCATAATGGTCATTTCAACAAAGGAAGAAATGTTTGAATTCCATGGAGCATTTTCTCTCCCCTTAAGATACAGCCTATTACGTGGGTTTCAGCTGAACCAAATTTTATGGTGATATGGAACTGAGAAATGCTGGCATCAAAACTTTAATAAACACAGTGTTGAATCTGTGAGAATAAAACTGCTGATCAAGGTTTGGCAAGCATGGCACGATTTGGAAAGAAAGATGTCAGAGTAACAGATAAATAGTTAAAACCTATTTTTTCTTGGAACACAGAGTTTTATTTAGTACTTCTTTTTGCTTATTTACTGTTAACTTTATTTGCTTCCTACTCTGGATTATAGTTCCGGAGTATATAGTTTGCCACAAATCTAGAAAATTGTATACGATTGATAAGAATTGAAGTCTGAACTGCTGTCTGCCATTTAAGGTTTCTTTTCTCCTTTGCAGTCTGGTAATACCAGCCTGGGCTCATTGGTCCCTGTAAAAAGGCAGATTGCTGAGGAGTCAGAAAACCTGTCTCAGATTTGGAATTCTTATTTTAAGAGTAACTTTTATATTTGTAAATGTTTGGGTAAATTTCATAACCTTTTTGGAATTTAGTTTCCTATTTCTGAACAAAAGTTTGGATAAGAGTTTCCTTCTTCATTGGAAGAGGGAACAGGCGATGGGGGAAAAAAAGGTCTTTTGTTATTTTGAAAGGGTTTTTTACTTTCCTATCAATACCATATGTCAGAAAGTGCCATGTACGATAGTTGTTTGTTCTTAATAAATAATAAGGTATTGCATACAGAAAATATTACAGTATAAATTATAAAATACAAATTATGAGAATAGTACCCTCTCTTCTACTCAGAAAGCATTTTAATTTTTATGCTCAAATTCCAAGGGGACAAATAATGCAATGCACAAAAAGAAGTAGAAAATATTATTTTATCACTCACCTGAAGAGACTTCACAGTACATTAAAGAGGAAAAGAGAAAAGAAAATTATAACCAACTAGCTGTAAAAGTGAAAAGAAAACAAGAAGAAAAGTGTTATTTTCTGTCTTCAATTTTCACTATACCATCCTGAGTCTCTCATAAGGAAGTTGCTACTTCACAACCGGTTTCCTATTCTGTGTGGTGAAGACCATCAACAACAACTGACTGCCTTTAAATCCAACTTTTCTGCTACTTTTTAGTCTTCTAGTTCAAAAGGCAGCTGGCTTCCCTTCCAAACAAAAGTCAATTTCACATGTCACCACACGCTGTCAAAGCCTGGCTAAAAATCCATAGATCTGAAAACACTTTTAACTCTTAAAGTTTATAAAACAGGGACTAGAGTAGGCAACAATGGAGTTCATTTTTTTTAGTCAGACCCCTCCGAATCATCAACTATTAGAGGCTCTGAATGCCATAATTTTGGAAATCATAGGTGATTTAAGCTGTTCTTAAATAGTAATTTTGGGAAGCTCTACCCAAACAAAGGGTAAGTGGACCTTCCCTGTATGAGTAATAGAAGCTTAGAAAATCAGATTTATCATTCCAAGACAAACCATTAATGTAATCACAACTTAGAAATGAACACTTGTGTACACTTGTAGAAATGGAAGGCAACTGGGTAATATCTGGTGGGTAGTCATGATTATGAGAAGATCTGGGCGAATGGGTTAAGTATTAACTAGGCTGAATAGCAGCATATAAATATAGCGGTATCTGGTACCAACAGCAGAATGAAATATTCATCAGGAAAGAATGAAATATTCAACATACATCAATCTCTACATTACTGATACATATCACTCTTTAATTGTCAGCCTAAAACTAGATGCAACCTGCATTACTTTCAATGGCTTAAGCCTGTTTAAGGGGTTATTTTGAAAGTTAGTTCCCACTATCTTTCATGTGCTGGTGTTGCAGGTCTGATATCTCATGGCTAGGAACTTGTCTATTTCAAAATATATGTGGCTGTACCACTGTGGAGAATGCTTGCCTTGATTTTGTTCTAAAACTATTGTCCTAATATGACAATGTAATGGAACAGGGTTTGAAAATTACCCAAGCTTTTGGGAAACTGAGCTCAGCTAAAAGGAGTAAGAGGATGGTTGTTTCCTTTTTCTACTATGGAAAGATCCCCAACATTTTTGGAAGTGTCTATGTGGTCTTCACACCATCCTTTGTCACCAAGAAGGAAAAATTCCAAATACCAGTTAACAACATTGCCTCAAAGCAATTTAAAGGGAGAGGAAAGAGGGCATCTCAATTAGCAGCGGTACTGCTTGTCAGCTGGTGCTTTCACTGCTCTAGCCCCATCTCCTGTCACCAACCTGAGCGCTGACTTGGCTAGCTGTGTATTTCAGACAGCTTTTGATCCCCTCTTCCACTACCATTTCAGCAAAGAGGCACTCAGGTAGGACCCTGGGACTTGGAACTATCATAGAAATTAATCAGCAGCAACTACATATTACAGCTTTACATCTAATTTGAAAGAAATAACTACAGTGTTAGAATCAGTTCGTTATGCACTGAAAGTAAGCCAGAGGTTTTTGTCATGTTATGATATACAGATCAGATACTCATCCTTTCTCTTCCTTAATATGGATACTAACTTGCTTTCCCTACTTCTCTAGTTTCTCCCCATCATGCCCTGAGATAAGTAAAAAAGAGGAAAGGATTGTCTCTTTAAATTCAGCAATCTGAAACAGTTGCATTCCTCAATTACCTTTTATAATATTTAGTTCTTATTTTTGCATCTTCTCTAATTTTAAGGTAGTTTTTAGGGTTTCTTTCCAGTGCCATTAGGAAATTAGTGTGATGTAAATTTGAAAAACAGCTATAAAATCAACATTTATTATGTATTTGACCTATTTTTACACTTTCTGATAAAATTTGGGCAAAGAACAAGCAAGACATTATGTAGAAAACGTGCTAAGAAATACTAGGAGTGGTTTACACAAATAAAAAGGAGAAATGTGTTTCAATCTTTTCCTGAGCATTTCTGGTTTATTGCCTTGTATGATAAAGTGTCGTGTTCCACAGCTTCATTTGCTTGACTGCACAGTAACAGTGATAGGCAAGTGTAAGAGGGGAGTAAATTATATGTCCCCTAAGGGGTTAGTTCCTTAACTAAACTTCTGTACGCAAAGGATTCGAGAGAAAGATTATATTTTTAATTGGATAACATCTCTTGGAATCTGGGGATTAAAGCAAGGAGTGGTGAGGGAGCTTGGTCCTTCCTTATCTTTAGGCAGCCTGGCTAAAAACATGGGGAAAGTGTTCCATTCTTGCACTTCTTATTGTAGAGTGTACACTGGCCTCCTAAACATTCCTGATAAGGGTACTGCTTAAATAGAAAAACCTGTCCCAATCCATACAAACAAAAAACCGCTAAGATTTATTTGGGTTTTATTTGTTTGTTTTTCTTTTTTTTGTTTCCTGGAGAAGAAGAAGGAGAAGGAGAAGCAGAAGCAGAAGGAGGAGGAGAAGGAGAAGGAGGAGGAGAAGGAGAAGGAGAAAGAAATCTTCTTATGGGGCCAGATTTTGATCAGTTGTTGATTTCACAGCTTCAGATTTTCACTGCAAAATGTGTTGGTTTCATCTGTATATTGTATACACATGCTGAGATCAACAGAAAACAAGGTAAAGCTGAATTCAGATTTACCGGCAGGAATTTGCTCAATCTCAAAGATTTGGTTACTTGTCTCACCAGTGACTTGGTGTACAGAATGAGTCCCTTCCAGTCTTTACATCTGGTCTCATTTCAGTGGAAACCAGGAAAGAGAGGGAGAGTGTAAGGGAATTTGGTGTAGACTCGGGTCTTGCCCCATTGAAGTTCAGAGGCAATCAGGGCATGCTATGAAGGTGGGAACTGAGAAGTGCTTTTCCATTCCTAATCTGTGTGTAACCTGAAAGTCTCATTCCTGTTCCCATTGATGTCAATAGCAAAACACAGTGTGACTCCATCTTTGCCGGGTATCACTCCTCTATCCTCTACTGGCACCTCCAAAACCACGGAGATAAATGTGAATCTTTGAGAATAAAAAGAAAAAAGAAAATTTACTGAGAAAATTAAACACAGGTTAATATTTTTTCCTATTACAGGTAAGCTCTCTTTCTTCTTTCACATCTTTATCTCATCTTTCAAAAGAAACAAATAAAAAAATCTTAAAACAACAGCTAGGCAGCCCACATTCTTACAGCAATTTTCCAGGTGCAAAACTTGTCATTCAAGTACACTTAAGCATCTTTTCTCTTTTAACCTTGTGAGTCTTGCATTTCTCCTTTGCATTAATGTATTCTCAGGAAGAGAAAGAGGGAGTTTTATGAATTTAAAGCAAATATTAAAAAATATTTTTGTAAGAATGTTTTATTAATTTCAGGATTCATTTAAAAAAAAATCATTCCTGTAAATGTTTTATATTCCAGCTGCAGTTTTTAATCTTGTTTTGAAATCTGCAAATCTTAAACTTTTTGAGGCAATCAGCTGGCAATTATTCCAAGCACAGACGGTTGTGTGGGATGCATTGTCCAGGACATGAGAAGACTTGTTTCAAGTCTTTGGTCTGCCATTAACTTCTGGTATGATTATGATTGAGCCATTTAAAATAGAGTTAATGGTATTTCCATATTTTGTACAGAGTTTTGCTACAACTGTAGCTACAACTGACTAAAGGTTGTTTAAATATTGGAGTCATGGGATATAAAAGAGTTAAGAAGCAATTTGGTTACCTGGATTCTCAGTTTATTTCTGGCACTGTAGTTTTCATGTGTTCACCTCAGTACTTCAATGTCATGTTAGATTTTTAGTTGAGTATAAGGCTGTTCTAAGCCCAAAGCAAAAAAAACCAAACAGACAAAAATCACAGCAGACAGGACATGCAATGTAATGATATCAAGCAAAGCTCTCTTGAGACTTAAAGTCTAAATCCTATTCAGTTATTCCAGAGCTGAAGCAGTCCCTTACAGAAGAGCATAAGGTTAGTGCTAGTTCTGTGAGGTCACATGGCAGGATTCTGAAATTATTTATAAATTCAAAGGGTATTATGCAGGTCCACATTTCTATCCACCTTTCCTTCAGTTTAAAAACAGAACATCATAAAGTTTGTCCTGAAAAAAATCAAAAGTACAAACTGAAGAAACAACAGCCTTTATATTATTCCCTTTCCTGTCTTCTTAGAGGGAAGATGGGTTTTTACATCGTGATCTGAATGCCAGCAAGCCAGAGAACAGCTTCCGAAAGGCAGATGCCTTAAGAGAGCTGGGTGCTAATCTCAAGGAACACCCCTTGCCACTGCATTAGCAAAAAGAGGTGGTCTTTCAAGTGCATAGGACCAGGCATACGCAGTTTTGGTTCCTGATTTTTCCTGAGGAGGCAGAAAGAAATCAATGACTCAGACAGCCTTCTTTCAAAAATGCAGTAGGTGGCTTATACCATTCATGGGTGAGATGCAGCTACAGTGCTAAAAAAGGACTTGTGAAGTGATGCAGCCTTTCTTATAGAGTGTGACACGGAGCTCACAAGGCACTGCAGGCACCTGATAGTCTGTAGCCAGCTGCTTCTTCATCTCCCCACCTCAGCAAATCCTGCCCTAGTTCCCCATCTAGCACATGGCTTGTATAACAGGCTGGTGCATTCTCACTCGTCAGCAGGATCTGAAATTGTTTAGTACAGGGCTTACTGCATAGTGGTCTCTAGTAATTTGAATTTGAAATAGTAAATACATAAGTGGTGATAGTAACCTCAGACAATAATGTTGCAGTCAGCAGGCACAACAGAACTGAAATGATTCTTGCACAATAGTATTGCTATCTGCAAAAACTGAGGTTAATGAAACAACATTC
The DNA here is from genome assembly GCF_964195595.1 of Calonectris borealis. Classification (NCBI taxonomy): domain Eukaryota; kingdom Metazoa; phylum Chordata; class Aves; order Procellariiformes; family Procellariidae; genus Calonectris; species Calonectris borealis. Next base: position 139,892,807 of record NC_134312.1, on the reverse strand, counting down.
TGAGACTGAACTCTACCAACAATTTACAGGCAAATGCCTGTAGTAAAAGGACTAAACATGGTCTTTATCACAGTTTCAGGTTGCTTCCCTTCATCTGTTATACCACCAGCCTCCACAGTGGAAAGTATTCCCTTTCCTTTACATTTTCTCCAAGAGACCAAAACGAAACCAGTGTAGAATGGTCCCAACCATTCCCAACGAGGTCTTCAAAACAGAAAATAACATTATCATACTGATTGCACTGATGGCAGTAGTAGACCAGCATGGACATTTTGTCCAAGAATAGGTGTCATATGTAAGTTACAGCCAGCCTGGAAAGAACCAGAGACATCTGAAATAGTAGTGTTCTCTAAAATATTTTTTGTAATCTTAAACAAATATAGCAGATTAGCTGATGAATTATAGAACCATCTATACATTAATTTTCTTCATATTGGATGGTATATGGTCCCATAAGCTGGAAGCCTCTAATCCTGTGACTGATGACTCTCATCATCCTTGAAGTCCACTCTCCCCACAGACCCTTACTAGCTAACAGAAATGGATGCCCAAAGCATATGCCATAACCTAACATAGTCTCAAATTCTCCCATCACCTCAGTGATCAAAGCTGTTCTAAATGCAACAGAGAAGACTTAAAGCTTGTTTTCTGAAGATATCGCAGTATGTTCACAGTATAGCTGAGCATCCAATTTACTTTGTGTCTTCCGAGAAACCTCTGGAACAAACTAGAGAACATAGCTTTCCATTTCATTGCTCTTGCTCTCTTTTTAATTGCCTCTTTCTCTTCTTTTTTAACCTCAGTTTACTGTCCTAATTTCTTTAACACTTCCCTTGGCTTCTATTAAGTTCTCCAAAAGGTTTATGTGCTTTCTTGCTAGGCAATTTCTTCCAAGATCCCATGGCTCTACTTTTAATAACACTGATACATTCCTCACCGTATTTCTTGCTCTACATTTTTTCTGGGTCTTTGATTTTTCACAGCAAATGGTGACTTTTATGAAGCCTTGTTACCATTGCCACAAATTCACTGCAGAAAGCAATCAGCCCTGCTGCAGAATGTGATCCTAGAGTGTTACAAGGTCTCCAGTGCCTTTATGAATACTAGTGTATATAATTAAGTCCTTTGGTACAATCTTATGATACCTGCTGAAGGTGCAAAGGGCGTTAAGCATCAAATCCTTTCCCTAGTATCACATAATCTGGTTTTGTTCTGTAGACTTAAAATAAGATTTACCCTAGTGCTTTTGCCATTAGTTTCGTACATAGGGTTGTCTTACACCTATTCCTTTCTTCGTGTCTCCTTTTAACTGGTGATAAAAGGGTAGGTAAAATATAGGCTCTGCTTAATTAAAATGTCACGTTAGTTCTCTCATGATAAAATGTTCTAAAAATATGTAATGAGAATTTGTTTTTTAAGAATGACATGACCAATTCATTTGGAATAGAAGAATAAACTAAACAAGACAGGAAAGACTGATATGATGGATTCTATTGATCTAACAGTGCAGTGTACCACAGTTCGGATAGAACTGGAAATATTCATATTCAGTCGCTCCCGTTAGATACCATAAGCACTGCCAAATTCTTTTTATAAAGGAAAATAAAGAAAAAAACCCACAGATAGCCCACATGACAAAATGACCCAATGATTTTTTCATTTTGATCCAATCGCAGACAGTAGGCAACTTGCGCAGTAATACCATTTATTTTTGAAATAGCATCAGGACATCATGCTGGAGCAAGTAACAGAAAGATGGTCTCCGTCCAAAAGAGCATCCATCCTAGCACAAACAGTGTAAGGATTGTTAAAGGAAATAAGGATTAAATACACCTTAGTAATCAGTGACTACAGCAACTTCTATACCCACCATGTACTCATCACTGAGTGTTTTGTACTGATCATAATGTAGCTGTATTTTGGAAAGAGATTACTTACCAATTACTTACCAATTTTCTTACAGGGAGTACTTTCTGTGCATAAAGGCTGTGCTGGAAGAAAGTATAATGGTGTTTATGAGAAAATTTGACAAATGGGCAATCTAGGTAAGCATAGTTGGCAAGGTGGCATTTGATAAGATTTAAATCTGTTGTGCTAAGGAAGCATCTGCTGTGGAATGGCTCCCTCACAATGAGCTCCATTAATAACGTAGATTTGCCAGCAGCATGTGGTGTTACAAAAACATATATGAATGTTCACTTAGTTGCGTGCCAGACTGCCACAGAAATTACAGTTGATTAATGTTGCCAGTGGGACTACTATAGATTTTCAAGCTGCCTCTAGTCATTCATCGGGGGCCCCATTTCAGCTGTGTCTTCTGTGAAAGCAAGGCACTATAACATGCTCACAGTCTTAGCACCCATACTAGTGGTTCTGTAGCTTAATGGTTTTTTTTGTGGGATAGTATATTCCAAAGGTCACAGGAAAGTCTAATCATCAGGAATAAATCCAAATATTGCAATTCAAACACTTCAGATGTTGTCCTGCTCAGGTTTGGACTGTCAACATCACAATGAATGACGCAAGTATTGAAAAACCATCAGAATAATTTTCCTGCCTCATTATTGGATCACTAAGGAGACCAGATCACTAATGAGATGCTGCTTACCCACTAGAGAACAGATCTCAAAACTGACCTAAGTATCAGATTTTGAAAAGCAATGTGACTCAGATGATAACGTTTCAGGTTTCCCGTCCATCACAGTGGAGCACGTTACTGAAAGCACCTAAACCTAACTGAACAATTCAGGGCTTACCTAAAGCCAGAAAGGAATGGTTTATGACTGCTTGAGTTTCCTAAAATCAGCTTTTGGCAGTGAAATTCCCATACTGATCCTTCACAGCTCACTGGGAATAATTACCCCACCTGGGGTTTGCTGGCATTGATGTAAAAGTTCATGAGGGCTGACTTCACACAGGATATCTTGTTTTTCTGAGAACTGACCACCCTGTTTTTAAAATTTTCAACGATATTCGGACTGCCTTCTGGTATTGTATATGTTTAATGGTAAAACAAAGAAGAATTAAAATAATATTAGAGTCAAATTTTGTTTTTTTTTTTCTTTGATGTATGACCTTTAAAAAGTAACAACAGCTTCCAGATTTGTGTTAACATTACCAATTCATTCAGAAAAAAAATTATTCCCCTACTTGTCTTTTAAACAAATACTTTTTTTAAATTTATTTTTCTGTAATGATTGACAATAAAGAAGATAAACTGGAGTACACAAGAGTCACAATACCGCAAGACACTACATGGAAAAGCTCTCTGCCACTTCCTTAGGTAGTTTGGATGTGGCTGACTGTAATTCAGGATTATTAGGTAGAGCGAGTACCGGTACTGTTTCTGTGAGATCAACAGTAGCATCCATATTCAGAATACTAAACTGTCATATTTCATGGTATTGAGTCACAGGGCAAGACTGGACAGCATGCCCAGATATGCATAAATAGAGATTCTCTACTCAAGGTGACCAGATCGTGATTCTTCATATCAGTATGCAACATTTCTCTCAACTACAATTCCTTACACGTGTTCCAAGCACCAAGGAGGGAGGCTAACAAAGGCAACAGTCTTCCAAAGACTATCTCTGTTATGGAATTAGCTGTCCAGTTACATTGATATAGCTGAAGTATGTAAATTCCTTTGATAGCTCTACTTGAAACTAGCAATGTCCAGCATTTAATGATGTCTCCTTTCCTCCACCAGTAGCAAATCATCTGGTGTTATGCAAGAAATGTGAATGTGACTCATGATACTCCCTGGATCTGGATACTGAGAGTATTTCTTTCTCAGTTCTATCCTGTCTGCAAGGTAACTGCTTTCTATCCAGTATAAAAAGGTCATTGGTTGCATGTATCTTCTGCCAAGCCCATGATGTTTAGGCATTACTGATTTTATACCAAACACTACCTGACACTACTGTAGCATAATCCCTTCCCCCCCACCCCCTTTTCATTCCTAGAAAGGTCAGTAAGAGTCACATCCTGTGGAAGTTTGTTACAGACCATCGGTCAGAGTAAGGAGGGGAATGAAGGCTTCCTAAAAAACCTGAGGATATCCCTGTATCGCAGAATCACAGAATAGTTGAGGCTGGAAAGCACCTGTGGAGATCGTCTAGTCTGACCTTCCTGCTCAAGCAGGAACAGGTAGAGCAGATTGCTCAGGTCTGTATCCAGTCAGGTTTTGAATTACCTCCAAGCATGGAGACTCCACAGCCTATCAGTGCAGCCTGTTACAGTGTTTGATCATGAATACTGTAAAATATTTTTATCTTTCATTCTTGTATTTCTACATGCGCCCATTGCCTCTTGTCCTGTTACTGGACACCACAGAAAAGAGACTGACTTCAACTTCTTTACTCCTCCCATCAGGTATTTATACACATGGATAAGATCCTCCTGAGCCTTCTCTTCTCCAGGTTGAACAATCCCAGCTCTCTCACCCTCGCCTCAAATGTCAGATGCTCCCTTAATCATCTTTGTGGCCCTGCACTGGACTCATTGCAGTAAGTCCCCATCTTTCTTGTGCTGTGGAGCCCAGCACCGGACCCAGAGCTCCAGATGTGTTTCACCAGGGCTGAGTACAGAGGAAGGATCAACTCCCTCAACCTGCTGGCAATACTCTTCCTAATGCAGCCCAGGGTTGGCTGTTTTTGCAGCAAGGGCACGTTGCTGGCTTGTGTTCAACTTCGTGTCCACCAGGACCCTGAGGTCCTTTACTGCCAAACGGCTTTCCAGCCTGCACTGGTGCAGGGACTTATTACTCCCCAAGTGGAAAACCTGGCATTTCCCCTTGTTGAAGAAATTTACATTTTGCCTATTCTCACTTGTCCTTGGAGGGTTTCAAGTCCCGACTGGACCAAGTCCTGAGCAGCCTGGTCTGACCCCAGAGCTGACCCTTCTTTGGGCAGAGGGTTAGACTAGAAACTTCCTGAGGTCCCTTCCTGCCTGAATTATCCTGTGGTTCAGTGAGACCTGCTTTCTAACTCTAGGGTAAGTAAGTGTTGCAATTCATGACATATAGCATAGTTTTCTGAGCACGTGTTGACTTGAAAACAATGGATATGTATGAGGGACAACTATGGAAAAAGAACAAATTGTGCTAGTAGTATGTACTTTCCATTTGCTGTAGACTTCACCTGTGACTTAACCACACTAAAGCCAATAATACTTTCAAAGAAGTGGACTTTGAGTACAGTGTGCCTACTCTCTTGCTGGCTCTGTTATGTTTCTTAATTTAATCTCTGTTGCAAAGATGATAGTTTCTTACAGCTTAAAGCAAGAATGGCATCAACAAGGATATCTAAAACCATGCTTCACCAGTTTCATACCTTATGTCTTACTACAGTGGATTAAGAATTTTCCATAACTCTTCATAAAATATGGGATTTGTATTGAAATATATTTTTTCCAGCCTTGGGGAGGTTTTTTTCCCTTGTTTGTACCATGTCTTTAGAGAGGTATTCCTTACAAACTGGGAAGTGCTGATGTAAACCATTATTTTTCACCCTAGAAAATAGATGGTACAGTAGTTACTGTGCTACTATAAGATTTACAAGACTTTAACTCACTTCACTGCTACCTGTGTAACTTAAACAAGTGACTTGTCTCCTCTGTATCTTGGTTTCCCATTTGTAGTACTGATATAGTCACAGTTTTGTATCTTTCAGGACTGCCAGGAAGAGAAAAATGTTATGATATTTCTGAGACACTCAGATGACAGTAAAGAAAACCGTTTAAGTACCTAAGGAGGACAAATGCAAAAAACTTGGAATTTTACTGTCATCAACAACTGAAATCTGGTGTCAGCTGAAATTCCAACAGCAAATAATATAACTGTTTTTATAACGTTTGCAGATGATGTATATGTAGTTAAGGGAGTTTTTCACAGTCCCTATAATTTACTGTACTAAGTGATTAGGATGATAAGTTATAAAAATATTAATATCAGCTCCTTCATGAGATCACATGAAAGACTACTGTAGGAAACACTGACTCTTTTCCAAACATGTGGAAGACAGAGTTCATAAAAAAAAGCACTGTTGTTCCAAAGGCAAGTTATCAGCAAAGACTTTTTTCCTTTCCAAAAACCTTGCTCATGTTATGTTATGAATCATTATTTCAGAACTGCATGTTTAAACATGTTAGTTTAAAAAGCTCAGTTGCCTGGTTTGCTTGATATAAGGAGCAACTATAAGCATGAATTCCCTTTTTGGCTGATTAAAAAGGCTGAAGAAGTGCAACTAAATCTATTCAGCTGAGACAAGTGTAACATCTGCTTTGTCTGCAAATTGCTTGCTTTAACAGTTTGTTGTAATGAGTCGGAGCTTCTCACTTCAACTACTGGTGTTTTATTGTTGTTTTAGTTGGGGGGGGATACTTTATCACCCGATGGTATCTTGCAGTTATTTTTTCCTTTAAAACAAATCTAAGTGGTCACATCTGTGTTATGAAAATGAACATACATATGTATAAGCAGTACTTAGATAGGTATTTATTTATGCATCTACACAGTTATTAAACCAAGCAAGTTTAAAAACAGTAGAAATGATATTTAAATACGTTTAGTAAAAAATTTTACTCATCATAATTTGTGAATAACAACCACTTAAGATCCTTAAATATACTTATGGAGTAATTAACAACCAAGCTGGTGTCAGAATGAACTCCTTTTTCACTTCTTTGCTTGTTTGATATAGTTTGTTTTCATATTGAGTGAAAAACTACATAGACAGGGAACAAAAAATAGTTTGTCTCATCCTAAACTGCTTGCAAGTAGCTAATCTAATGGGACTAAAAAGTACGGAAAGTGCAAATTCTGGATACTTTTCAGTTAAGAACTGCTGTGGGTCACCAAAAAGTAAAAGTCTAGTGAATGTCCACAGGCAGAAAAATGAATCATGGCTGTCTTCAGTACAAAGTCGAGGGAAACAATCACTGCAGAGGATGTACACACTGAGGTCAAGAAAGGGGATTTACTTTGGACTAGTTCTAAATCTGGTCCCAAGGGCCTAGTGACTGTTAGCAGTTGGTGCACTAAGAATGAGCCTTCTGAAAGCAAACTTGTTTGTATGCTCTGAAATGACTCGCGATGTCAAGGAAAACAGCAGTAATCAAAGGCCAACTGAGAGATTTCACTTGAAAATTACACTCCTGACCCTAACCTGAAATGCTGATGTAGACAGACCCATAGTCTTTCTAGCTTTTTCATTCCAGAATGATGTTTGAAAGGAATATTACTATTAAACTAATCTTCCATTCTAGAAGTGCCTTTCTCTCCAGACACATTTTGTTGTCCGTTCTTTGGGCAGGGGGTTGGACCTTAAGAAACTTCCTTAAGGTCTCTTTACAATGCACTATATTAATTGCACTCCTAGTCAAGGGATAATACACTACTTCACTAGCGATGTGATTACAATGATTACCAAAGATGAAGACAACATGGTAATAGTTAAGTTATTTGTGTGGGGTAAATCAGCTACTAAGAATCAGCTAGCAAATGTTATTTGTTTTCAATTATTAATACACTCAAATCTGACTGAAATTGTATATAAACAAACACAACAGGAACGGGTTTTTTAGGGAACCAGGAAATCTTCTCAAGATACTGATCCTTGAAGGGTTTCTCAGGATTGTTCAACATTTAAGACAGAGGCTAATATATACAAATTTTTAATCTCATTCTGAATCCTGTGTTTGTGACACAGACCCACTTTTAATTCCAGCTTTCTGAGGTAATGGACCTTGTTAATGGTTTCCAGCAAACTGGACTGAAACTAAAAAACTCATATTTCCATCTCAAGTTGGTCAATGCATTTGTTTAATTTAAAATATACCAAGTGATCCTTTTTTCTTCCTCTGTCCGGCTTGTTCTCTACACGGTAAAGAAATTTTATTGGTGCTGGCAAATGCAGCATATAACATAGGGTTCACAGGGAAAGTTCTGCCAAAGATAAAACTGGAATTAACTCCAGATCAGCTTATACCTTATGCAATGGCATCATATTTAGAAATCAGGTATCAGTTTCAGTTTAAACAAACAAATTGGATTACAAATGTTCCCATGATGTTGTTTAGTCAAGTGTAAAATTTGATTTTTTACATGCATTATAACATACGGTTGGAAGTGTCACATATGGTTGGAAGTGTCAGCCAAAAGTCAAATGGCCATACTTCTCTCTCCTCAGATCCCAGTTGTCCTGATATATTAATCATTTTCTAGACTCCCATTGTACTGTTGGAATATTTCTATTTCTATTTTCACAAGCATATATACATATTTATGTGCAAAGTATAATTTAATAAACTGTTAACATGCAGATTCAGAAACTGGCTTTGAAGTAAGGAATAAACCCACAGATGTGTATTTTTCATATCTGCATCAGGAGTTTTCAGTATTTATTATATTCTAACTTATTCAATAAATAACAACTCACAAATATTTTAAAACATTGAACAGATGAAGCCTTAAAAATAGTTATATGGAATGATTAAAAATGATCCTTGTATATTGCTACTGTCCTGAATATAATTACAGACTCAGACCTTGCAGGTATTTTATTCAATATACATGTGTTATCCGGCCTGAGGTGATACGTATCATCTGTGAAATACACTACTTAGAGAAAGGGAGAGGATCAGTCAACACTGTTAGTACTTAAAGCTGATATTTTCAAAATTTTTTAGGGAGGTCTGTTGTCTAATTCTTATTAGAATATTTGGAAATTGTGTACATATATATCCATGACATCTTTGAAAATTTCATCCACAACTCCCTTGCAATTAGTCAGGCTGTACTTTGTATATTGAATAAAAGAAGAGTTTGCCACAATATTTTCAGAACTCCTCATCAATCTGGATCAACTTCTTGGCTGCACGCAAATTAAGATTTTCTCACCAAAGAGCTCTTTAAATGAGCTGTTACATTTGGTTGTTAAAATTGCTGTGAAAGCCTTCTTTCAAACGTAGTAGGTTGTTTATGAACACAACAAGCAATGGAGTCTTTTATTCATAACTTTCTTCTTCCATTCTCCCAGGAAAGATTGTCAGATGATTAATAAAGTAAAGAAAATAGACTGCATGCTTGGTGAAAGAAGGAGTGACAAGGGCTTATGAAAAGTGAAACACAACCAAATATAGCATACAATATTTTCCTGTTTCTCTATGAAAAAATTGCCATCTTTTACTTCTATATGACAGCATGTTTAGAAAAGTGTTAACTTCATTTTCAAGTTGTCTCATTCTGTGTTGTGCAAAAGTTCACATAAAGCAAAAACTGATTTATTTTGGTCCTGGTTATTCTTTTGAAATATATATGTAGGAATGTCGTGGTATTTTCTTCATAGAGAGTTCATGATTACTAGGACAAGGACCTATAGGTAAGAAAATATTAATTCATCATTCTTGTTGAATTCTAATAGATTCTTTATGTTGGCTTTGTCTTGGGTTCATGTTTTACATAATTTGATAGTAGCTGTTTAAATTCTCAAGTTTTAATAGTAAACTCAATCCAAGCTGGTTTAGCTTTGGACGACTCTGGATTTAGAGTTTTTGTGGAAAATTGTTTACTATGAAATTTGCTACAACCTCAATTTGATATGATTGACTTGGGTTTTGGATGAGCCAAGGCAAAATGAAATATAACATTCAGTGTTAAATGTTAAAAGATTTAGATATATAAGGTTTTTTTTAAATTTCCTTCGTACTCTTTTACATCATCAGATTTCTAACCCGTAAGGCAGATGGAGCCCATTCCTGAGGTAACATGGGCTGAGACTGGTGATTCTGCTCTCTCCAGCTCTCCTTCCCTCACTGGAGAAGCAGGTTTCTTCAGTGTGAAAAATGGTATGATTATTGCTTTTTCAGCTAAGTCTGAATATCAACCTCATCCTGTCACACAGCAGGTCCACAATGAAGTTTCTTTAAAATTTTCTTTCTATCCAGTGTATTCAGTCCCTCTGAAGTTGCCAGCAACTGTCTCTTCATCAGCATAACCCCCACGTGTCATGACTGACCATGGTCTGAATATCATGACCATCACTCCCTAGCTTCCCTTGCTTGCAAGGAGTGACAAGTCAGACCTCTCACTTGTCAGATAGGAACAACTGTCATATTTTCATATGTACAGCGTAGACCATATGAAGAGTATTCTTTTTTAAGTAATACTCAGGTGATGAGCTGTGTTTTTAGATTATTAACGCTTTTGTGAACAGCTCAAAGTGTCTCTGGAAAATCTTCCAGCTATAGGCAGCTGTGGGAAGAAAAAAAAAAAGATGGAGATGATTTCCAGGGAAGAAGAGAGAGTGGTAGTCTATCATCAGCCTCATCAGCAGAGGAGTTACTAGGACATTGTCCAAAGACAGAACTATTTCCTGTTGCCAACAGAGGTACGTAGTCTGTGTGGATACAGAATCAAAAGAGGTTCTCATAGAAGAAGCTACAAGTTATGCACTTGTAAATTCAGCCTATTCAGGATGGGATTCAGACATCAGATTCAGACATCAGGAATTGTAGTGATAGGACGAAGGGTAATGGTTTTAAACTGAAAGAGGGTAGATTTAGATTAGATGTTAGGAAGAAATTCTTTACCGTGAGGGTGGTGAGAAACTGGAACAGGTTGTCCAGAGTAGTTGTGGATGTCCCCTCCCTGGGAATGTTCAAGGCCCGGTTGGATGGGGCTTTAAGCAACCTGATCTAGTTGAAGGTATCCCTGCCCATGGCAGTGAGGTTGGAACGAGATGATGTTTTTTAAGATCCCTTCCAACCCAACCCATTCTGTGATTCTATGATCAGACACAAGGTGTCTGACAGGTAGGTGCTTACTTCTAAGTTCCCTGAAGAGGAATGGCAGACCTGACCCATGCAACCAGCGCACCCAGAGACCTGCTCAGTTGCTCTTGCAGAGCCCAGACACAGGCCATTCAGGAGGCCCTGTGGTATCCTGTATGTTCCCCAGTTGCTGCTCCAGATCTTGCAGAGCTTGTCTTGTTCTTGCCAGCCCTGGGTGGCTGCCTCGGGTCTCTCAGGAAATAGAATTGGACCATTATTTTTAAATACCTAACTTATTCCCCTAAATAAGCAAGATCCCATTGTTCAATTTTTTAGCACAATCAGCTAATTATTTAGATGACAACATTCAGCTAAAATATTTCAGAAAAATACTACTACTCCTCAGAAGATTTCCATTTAACAGGACATAATTTTACCAATTTATTAGTTAGACACAGAATTATGCCTGGTTTTTATAATGAGTCTCAGCTCCCAAAAAGTTTGAGAAGCAGTCTACTATTTTTTTCCGAGTAATCTGTATTTTTTAGATGATGTAAGCTTTTGATTGTCTTTAGTCCACTCTGATCTCTATATGCATGTTTATAAACCCTTCAGATTATTATAAACAAGTAATTTACCTGGAAGTTCTGGGCAGGTTTTATGTGTACAAAAAGTTTTATATGTTTCCCTAATGAGATAGCAAGCTCCTGTGAAATGCCCAATGATAAGGAATTTGCCTACAAAGTATTCAGACTTGATAGGGCCAAGAGATTGATTTAATCTTGGGCAACCCAGAATGCTGTTACTTTAATCTTCCTTCTAGGTATAACACTTGGATGCTCTGTGGCCTTCCATTATACCTATGCAAGCATTTACATTGATACAAAATGAAAATGGAGTGCTTTTTTATTATTATTATTTATAAATTCTTTTTTTCTTGTTTTGCAGACCTAGCGTAAAGGGCTACAGCAGAGAAAGGCCACATTGGAGGTTATTTCATTGGGAAACCTGGAGAAGGTACTAAGAAGGAAGGTTTTTTTGCTGTCACATTGCATGGGAAGTATCCCTATGTTACAGGTAAAGGTAAGATCATTCCTACTCTCACAACAAAAAGGAAGCCACAAGGTGACGCTAGCACAGCACTGAGACTAAGCTGATGGACTGGCGGCTCCAGAGGCTTTGCCTGTTTTCTGTTTTGCAGCATCTTTTCAACTAAAAGCACAGGCAAAATGTCAGATAGAAGTGCATGCAGTAAACAATACACAAAACCTTAATTTAAATGGCCTGCAATGTATCCAGTTTGATTACTACAGACTCAAGGTGTCTCATGTGTTCATTCCAATGGACTTTTCCATATAAGATAAATTAAGAAAAGAGGCCGTTGCCTTACTGCCAACGAAACCTTCTTGATCTTCACTAAAAAAACAACGTCTGACTACAGGATAATAAATGTGCTACTTGTAGCTAGAACAACTGAAGCAAAAAATAAAAATGTATAAACCTTATAAATTACAAAAATATATCAAAGCTACTCTCTTCATTTTCACATAGAGCCACAGCCATCCTCCCAGCTGAGGGCAGTACTGGTTGAAGGGGACATCGTGTCCGTCACCACTGCAGCCCTTGAGGGCATTGCAGGTTGTGCACTCTGCACCTGGCTCTCTTGCCTGCCTGGACCCGCAGCCTCCACTTCTGTCCCACCTTGTGCCTCTTTGGCAGTTCCTGGAGGGAACAGCAGCCTTCCCCAATATCAGCAGGGGGAAGTCTAGGCCAAAAAACACAATACTGAAGGCAATTATATAGACTTACATAAAAATTAATTGGGTGTCATATTAAATAGTGGCTACATATTTTTTCTCATTAATACTTCTATCTTTTCTCTTAAATATACACAACTGCATGTAGCTGCCACCAGGATACCCAGTAACGCAAAAGATCTCTAGTAAACACTGAGTTCATGTGGCCTTACTGAATTTTGACAGAAGTCATGTCTGTATCTAGTTAGCTGGCTTTTGTCCTGTGACCAATTATGCTTTTTTGTTATGCCAAGTCTGTTTTATGTTGTCAATAAACCAGATCATAATTTCAAATAATTTTGTTTGTGAAATTCCAGCATTTCTCTCCTGCAACATGTTTTGTTTTTTGTTCTTCCATAGTGCTAAAAAGAAAATCTTGGTGAAAGATTTAAAATATCTCATTTGGCTTGAGACCTTTGCAAGTCATTTTCCTTCTCTATTGGAAAGGAGACTTAGGTATTTTTGCTTTTCCACAAGGGTAAATTCTCAATTTTCATTTTTTCATTAGGCCTATTTTATTTTTACAATGTCATATTTATTGTGATAAAGCAGATTTTGGTTGTAAAAAAAGCCCAAAACCAACAAAAAACCCCACTCATTCTTGCTTTTACCAGCCATAAAGTTACTTCACAGTACATGAGGGAAAACAGATATGGAAGAACTTCATAGATGAAATAATGTACTGTTTGTACACTTCACCTTTCTTAGAACAGGAAGAACTCCAAAGGAAATACATGAGTTTTTTGTTTTATTGCTCCCTGTTTGGTTTTGTCCCTAAGTTCTTAATAATTAATCCTACCTCAATGCTTTCATGTAGGTAATTCTTCAGAAATTCTCCTGCAACTGAAATCTTACATTGAAAACCTAAATAGCTCCTTTAAATAAACAGGGATGTCAATAAAATTTTACTGAAAAAAAGATTAGCAATTAAAGATCCAATTCAGCAAAACATCTAATTAAACACTCACTTTAAGCATGTGTTTATCCATAGACCCCAGTGGGATTTAAGCATAGGTTTTGAAGTTAAAAAATTGTGGGCCTAAACAAATAATGGCATAAATGCTACAAAATGGTAAAATAATAACATACTTTCAAGGAAGCTAAAACAGAAAAAAAAGGAAACAAAACAAAACAAATACTTCATTATTTTTTCTGCCTTGCTCAAGATACAAATAAAAAAACCCTAAACAGCTAAGGTTACATGGGTATGTTTTGTGGTTCCCCCCCCCCCCCCCCAACTTTCACTACAGTAGATTATATGAATATTATAAAGGAGATGAAAAAAAGCAGAAAAAGATCTGGATTCCACTCCAAGTTGACTTAACTTTAAACATAAGATCCATTTCCAATTTGGAGTTGCAGTACAAACTCAGATACATTTAAAGGCAAAATTTTTAATCAAGCCAGGATCAATTTCTTGTTGTAATTTTTTTCACTACCCTGCAAAATATGCTGATTTTTGACAGAAGTGATCTGTTTGTGGAACATCCACTAATCAAAAATTAAACTTCAGCCAGATCTTTTGGTGAATGAGTCTTTCCATGGAAAGAAAAGGCATAGCTATAATATGACATATTGTTTTCTTCCAAGGGAAAAAAAAACACAAATATTGCTAGTTTTATGAGTAATATTTTCAATTACACACCAACTCTGAAGCTTCACAGGGAAATACAGACAGTAGCAGTACTAAAATATTACAGTGCCTAGAAGGTCACAGCATTATTACTGGATTAACTTCCTAAGGCTGAAGATAAGTAAAATGGCACCAGCCAGATTTGCCCAACTTTTCAAACTTGTCTTAGGGAATTAAAATATTCACACGATTCCCGAGACCAGCCCTACTGTGTATCAGCCATTTTATTTACTTACATGCCAAGATGTGAACTGATACAGCTGCAAATGCACACCCATATTTGAAGACTTGGCTAGCAGGTATGAGATCAGTCCATGAGGACAACTGCAAATCTAAGGATAAACTTACACATTTCTTGTCTGTGGATAAATGTTAATTATTCAAGCAAAGCTCATAGAAACTCTAACCGCCTGTATCACAGGGTGACTGGGCACCTAGCTGATGTTCCTTTCATTTCAGATATTTGATGTCTCTCATTATATAATCCATACCTGCTGCAACAGCAAATTTGTCCATATGTTGTATTTTATAACCTGTTTTACTTTTATTGCCCCCTGGGACTATTAAGCAAACACAGAAAACAGGGAAAACTTTCTGGCTGGTACATGCAAAGTCTATAGACACTTCAGAGGCTCCTCTACAGCCCATCTCACTTTACAACAGCTATGGATGGAAAGCAGCAACCCCTCTATAAACTCAAGTGTAAGTAATGACCTCCATATGCTTGAATAGCTTGAGGAATATTAGCTCATTAGTGAAGATGCTTAAATAGCGTGGTATGTGCGATTCAAGTGAATTCTTACTGGAAAGCTATGCCATGTTTCAAGTAACACAATTATATTCTATACCATTAATAGAACAAAAAGCTGTATAAACTATGATGTCCACTCAAGTTTTCACTTGATTAGTTAAGGGAAATATTTGTTGCTGGTCCATTGTCAGCTGTGTGATTGTGTATCAATGATGATAAGAAACTTTTGCTGAAGTAAAGCTTTTGCCTGCTTAGAGATGACTTCATTCTGAGATACAATAAGTGCCTGTAGCTCCTGCATGAGTTTTCTGTTTTCAGCAAGCATTACTGTTAAGTCTAGCTACCAGCAGAAATGGAAAGATACAATTTATGAAAAGTTAACATATAAAAATACGAATTCTCAGTGCGCAGTGATTTAATGTTCTTTGCTTAGTTTGTTCAGGTGACCAAGGGAACACGAAGGGCAACATTTCTACAGAGACTGAATAACTGTAATATTTAATCTTGAAAATGTAAGAGCTTGAGTTAGTCCAGAGTTGTTGTTCTGGAGTTCAATACAAATCTGGAGTCTGAGTCTATTTTTGCAGGTTTGGTTCTGGAGTATGGATCCAGCTGAGAGGGGTCTTGTTGTCGCTTCATTTAGTTTTAATTCTTGACTTAACTGGAATCAGATGAGGTATATTGTGGAAGTATGCAGATGATGCAGTCTCAGATGATGTTATAAGATTACCATGGTGCAGGATGGACACCCCAGGAGAAATCCATTCAGTGATGTTGAATGTAGATTTGAGGAATGGTTTAAAAAGACTTTTGCCTTTAAAATTGTTTTTATCTAATCTTGAAATACATTGTGAGCAACTTGCTTTTTTCACCCTGAGCTGCCCTATGTGCCTGTCACAGACACTCTTTGACTATTTGAATTATCACTCAAAGCCAAGGAATCTATCAAAGGCCTTCATGCATTCACCAACCTCTCACATATAGGCACTATGAATATAATTTCAGTATCAAATACAGAATACCTGGTTTAAAACCAGAATGATAGATTTACATAATATATGAATGGACAGCCAACTATCAAGTTTATAATAACGATTACAATTTTTTCTTTAATTCCACTCCCCTCCCAATTTCCTCCCCCTCCTCTTTTAGTCATGTTATTTGACTGCCAGCTAAGAATTTTCTATTCCTTCATGTCTTCTGATAATCAAAGAAGTTTAGCTGAAGACTATGGTTGGCAGAACATTACAACTTAAGCCTCCCCCCACCCCTCATATCTGGATTCTTTGTTTGCTTATATGTGAGCTAGTTCTCAATTATCTCAATGTAATTATTCATTAAATACATCCTTAACAGGATATTTGATTCTAAAAAAAACCACTAGTATTATTCACTATTTTCAAAAGAACATTTTGGGCTCTGCTTTCCAAAATAATATCATGAAAATGTAAAATCGGTTAATATTAAAAAGCAAACAAACAAAAAAAGCCTGCACATTGCAAAACCGGCTCTGTCACACACCCATCTTTTTTACTTTCTTAAGAGATTTTTATCCCAAGTGTTATCTCTAATTATTTCTTATATTTTCCACTTTTAAAAATAACTTTTCCCATTCTTAGTATTTAATGAAGTTAAATATATGCTTCTCTAATCAGAGTAAGAGATAGGAACAGAGGAATAATTACGTGACAGAATGAAATAGTCCAGAACTGGCAGAGGGTTACTTTATGTAGTAGTAGACTGATAAAAACTTTATAATAAAATACGATATGTCACAATGTGTCAATTAGAGATAGCTTCATAGGCAGTTAGAAAGACAGAATGGATATGACTGTACACTGAAAAAGACAGCATTAAAATCAGTCCCTAATTTCTTTGGGGAGAAAGTGGAGAAGGTTTCTCAAATTAAGATGTGGAAGGAGTAGGCCCGCAGAGATTCTTATGTGATTATTATTTGCAAAGCTTTGTCATGTGTTTTTCTAAACAGACAATCAGTAAAGTCAGCATGAAGCCAGGAAGAATTACAAATACCTTTAATAGAGCACTAACCAGTTAGCTCAGTGATATGAGCTCCTAAATGACAGTTCTCTCATTGCCTTCATGTAAAATGTGTGGTATATTACCTGCTACATAAACCACCAACACTATATTTCTCATGTAGGTTTCTTTATGCAGAGAAAGCCTAATACAACCAATGATTACAAATTATTATATCATCCTTACCTTCTATTCATTACACCAAGGGGATTTTCACCAGCCAGGCCGATGATGCTGAACAGTAAGTCAATTGTGCTTTTTAAAGAGCAGATATCTAATTTAACAGTGAACTCTAACCTGACTGGAATCCTTGCAAGGGAGCAAAAAATCCTGAGGGACAAAAAAGCAAGCTAATAGAATATACTGCATATGAATATGTAGTATTAGAATTGGAGTTTTTACCATTTAACAATTATTGAATATATTAGTCCATCACAGATTCACAGTTTCCTTTCTAGAGACTGGAATAATCACAAACAAAATGTTGTATTCTGTTTCTTATGTAGGGCTTCCATTTCAGGGGAGTCCGTGTATATCAGAGAGGATGTTTGGTCTTTCAGGCTGAGACAAAAAGACAGAATAATGGGTGTTTAAATTAATCAAGAAATCCAAAGCACTACAACTTTAGTTATCAGGGTGCATTTATATCAATATATACTAATACACGACACACAGAAGGCATGGATGTAAATAATAAATATAGGCTAATAATCTCAGATTAATTATTTTTGGGTTAGTCCTACTAGAACATGTTGAAAAGCAACATCCTCTCTCAGACGTCTTTGCCTTCCTCTAAAGCTGCGTTGGAGAGTGAATCGAAGAAGTTAAGCCTTTGAGAGCCCTTATAGTAAACCATATTTTCTCAGCAGAATATGCAAGTTGGGTTACAAGTTAATATTAGGCTGATACGCATGTCTCCTGGCAGAAATGGTGTCCTAACAATGAGATAGTCTCCTCTTAGATTATAACCTTTTGTAAAAATAGTAGAGGATGTTAAGTTCTAGGTATTTTTGGAACACTTATTTGATTTTAACCTCTGACATTTTACTCTCGCACCTTGAGTAGTTCTCAGTACTAAAACTACAATATTAATCTCTAAATATATGGTCTTCACTCTTTCATTTCTTTCCCTTAAGTCATGACAACCTTAAGTAGAAAGATGTATAGAAAAACTGAAACCTTCTGAAAATTACTTCCTGCCAAGACACTGAAACATGTAATGCCAGTGGTGACCTTCAAAAATGATAGTAACCACTGACAGTAATAATTCAAATTTCAGCTGGTATGTTCTCCTTTAAATATATGTACATATAGTGACCTCTTAATTTCTGAGGTATCAAAATGACTAACAGTTGCTAAAACTAATAATTTTTAAATCCCATAAAACTTTTGATATCATGCACAGGTGTATTGAAAATATACCTTTCATGTACCCTTGCTGAGATAGGGGCAAATGGGAGTCTAACTGTGATCAAAGAATCATTGCTAGTCTTGTGTGTTGGATTACCTATCCATTTTGACATGGCTATTTCTATTTCCTGGAAAGCATCAGATATTGTCTGTGGAAACCACCTTCATGAATACAGATACTGATTTTCTTTGCATATATTCATATGTATTCTTAAAAGTTAGTCTTTGAAAGCTAATGATGGAAACAGTAAACCCTGATTTCTCACTCTGTAATGCATTGCAATTGCTAAATGACACATTTTTTCAGGCCCAGAGACCAGATAGCAAGCAAATGGAATACATACCTTAAAGTTCCTGTTTCTCTGATCATTCAAGATGTTAAATATTGCCTATTTCTACTGATAAAAATGAAAATCAAAGTTTCACAGTATGGTACAGCATTATTTATGCAGGTATACATCTTCCCTTTTAATAAATAATCAAACTAATTCCACCCTTACGTAATTTAACAGAGTCAGGAAAATGTGACTCTATTACTAGCCAAACAGTTTCAGCAAGCGCTATCCATAGTCATAGTGTGAGGATGCAAAAAGTGGAATAATATGGTAATTTCCTGACAAACATAATTTTGAAAGCGCATCTTTGTTCTTTCTTTCCTTTTTTTTTTTTTTTTTTTTAACCTAGAAATAATAGGGACAATTTAGACCAAGCTTTGATGTTCAGAAGTGTCAGTATCTTAGCTGTTCAGACAGCTGATAGCTTAATGCCTTTGGCTTATTATCTTTAATTTCAGCAATACTCATCTTCTCACTGTATAATGAGATTTTCCTCTCCATTTAAAATAAACCAAACTAGTCCTCTATTAATCTAAAGATAAAACTTTACGTGACTAAGACATGATATAGGAAGTGCTATAATGTGAAGGGTATCAAAAACCATTCCAGAAAAAAATTCAGACAGAAATAGAGAGCTCATGAACTACTCTATAGCATGAATGCTACTATTTGAAATGTTGTATCTCTGTGCCCCTCCCATCATAAACTCAAAATTGCTTCATACTGTGAAAGGCATTATGGCAATGAATCAAAACAGAACTAATACCATGTCAGATAATTGCCAGCAAGTAGGGGATCATAAGTACTTCCACCTGCAAGACACATGGAAAGATTGGGGGGAGGAGGAGAGGACGTGGGCTTGTTTGATTCCAGTCTACACCATTCTCCCTTAAAAAAAGGTAATCAGAAAAATAATATGCTGTCTTTTATTCTTAAGTGTGTTTGTAAAATGAAATATATCTACTTATATGGTTATACAAATATAAATTAAGCTTATTTAATATAACTTTTTTGCATCTGTTGGACTCTCAGAACATGCATTTTTATTTTTTATTGTCTTAAATATATAACACATCATGTCAATTAACTGATAAAATTTGTAGATGTCCTGGTAATGAAAAAGTTTCTAAAAGATAAAAATAGCTGAGAAATTGTATTTAAGAGAAGATGGCTAGCTCAGTTTGGGGATAAAGGAGTTAATGTTGACATTGAAAAAGAAGATGCTTAACAAGACCAGAGTAGCCATTTGTTTTCTTCTGTTTTCACTTTTGCTTGTAGTCATCTCTGCATGGAATAAGACCCATACGGCATTTCATACACAACTAGAAAAACAGAACAACTTAGAGTAAACAATGATAGAAAATGCTTACCCACAAGGCAAGTGTCTTTCTGACCACAAATAAGTTTTTATTCATTTAACTCTTTTATACTTTAATTATGGTCTTAAACTCACTGCTACCTTGAATTAGTAACTTTTATATGTTACATAGGTATTGAGAGAAATTTCTTTTTTTAAAATAATTAAATTTAACTAAAAGAGTTTGGCATTTTTTCTATAATGAAAAAAACCCATGAATCTGAGTTTACAGTTTGCCTTTTGGATTCATGACCCTTTTACAGCAGTCCTTCTTATTTGGATTATTACAATACTGATTTTTTACATCTGGACAGCTTAGAGAGTCTTCATATCTATCATTATAAAAAAAGTTGCTTAAAGGGAATATAATAGCTCTATCTGATGATATCATTGAATAATCTTTTGTTCTTATACATACAAAAATTATTTATTTTTTGTTCTATTTATAGTCCACAGTCACAGATAATTTCTTTTTTAAAAGAACCAAATGCTCTAACCATATGGGACAATTCAGCAAATTAACCCAGCTCTGAAAAAACCCTACACTAAGTCTAACCCAGTTAAAAGCCTCTGTCAGAAGTGAAGAATTTGCCTAGAAAAGAGTATAAGCAATAAGTCTGAATCATTTCCCAAATAACCAATTGTACTACTTTTAGAAAAATGCCTGAGGGCTCCTCACCAAAATTTTCTAAAGAAGATAAAAAAAGATGGGTCCATATAGACATAGTTAGACACCTAAATAAGTGTTCTGATTTCCAGTTTTTCTATCCATGAAATGCTGAGTAGATAACAGCTAGCCTTGGAATAAAATGGGATTGAGTAGCTCTCATGCCTGGTGAGAAAGGAGTGATTTCTACAATTTCATAACGGAATAGTAGTTTTGCCATCCTTTTTCTATACATGCCTCATTATAATAACCTAAGATTTACAGTGTTTCTAACAATTATTGTGCACTCATCTACACACAGTCCAAATGCTACAGTGGTTAAGTGAGGCACTAAATATGGCACCTCCATAACAGATCATTTAGTTAAGAGGATGGAAACCAGTCTGTTCATAATTTCTGACCAAAATCTCCAAAACTGAAAGGGAAAAGGTTTTTTTGAAACATTGTTCAGGGTTTAGTTTTGTTCCTTTACAGTTCTTCCTGAATCTTCACAATATGGTATTTTGTTAAATTGTTAATTTTATATATTGAAATGTGTCCCATTATGCAGTGCAAGGAAGGATTCTGGAACTAGTAAAGGCTTCCTCATCCCTTGGAAGGCTCAGATAGTTTATATACAGAGGAAGGAGACAAATTTCTATATCTTTGAACATTCAAGGCAGGAAAAAATTGCATCTTGATGGTTACTGCTGAAATTAAAGGAAATTAATACCTCTTTTTAGCGTAGTTTAAGTGTACTTCTAAGTTGTAGTGCGAATGTCACTGCTGCAAAAGAAGTTACTAACATGTTAAATTAGATGATAAGGGGGTTCTGAGTCTTTGTAAAAGAACTCTTACTTTTAAGGGATTGGCCTTGAAACAAGCTTTTATAACTCCTCATATTTTTCCCCTAGCATGCAAGAAGTATCTCCAGCTTTCTGTTTCTAACCATGTTACTCAATATGTTCTATTCATTCATCCTTTTAAAAAAACCCACAATATCAGATTTATGGTGTTTCTAACAATTATTGTGCACTAATCTACACACAGTCCAAAGACTATTGATGTATAATGCTCCTGTACAATAATTTTTTTCCTTTTCTCTCTCTCTTTTTTAAAAAATAATTTTGTATAAATGGACATTAAACTTTGATTCATATCTGGTTTTATTCACTACTTAGCATACACAAACCAGATGAACGACTTGGTGTGTGTGTATACATATATGTATAAAAAGAAGTGGGGTTTATGGCAGGGATGGATACAATACACTCTTTATGTTCTGCTATAACAATTCAGTGAGAAATGACATAATTCTTCTACCACACATTTCATGTAATAAACCTTAACTTCAAGCAAATGCAAGCTATAAAGTTCTATTGATGGGCTTCGCAGATGTTGCCAGTTGTACTGTTTTAATAGATACCTTTTTTCTTTCAGTACACTTTCTTTTCACTCTTTGACATATATCTTAAACAGAAATGCCTGTCAAGTGACCAGCAGGGTGCAGATGATAAACTCTGATGTATCATTTTACTACATCTTAGATGCCATAAACTATACACAGAGATCAACTGATATATGCAGCACTTACTATATATAACAGTGTAGGAGGGTACTGCTGATAGGCTTTTATAAATAAAGAGCACTAGATATTTTCTCAATACAAAGGTCAGCAGATTAATATACTGTAGTTTTGTATTCTGTAGCTGGCATGTGTTTGCAGCTTGGCTATCACTCTTCTTTAAAGCTGCCAAATGATACCACAAGGTTCACAATTAAATACAAGAATATGAGAAACTGAGTCTGCTGGGGAAAGGGATTGTCATTTTGACTAATTATTTTTTGTTTTAATAGAAAGAAAAAAAATATATATAAAAAACCCCACAACTGGGATAATTTATTTCATGTAGCGACCTCACACACACACAAATTTGGAAGTCTTTCGAATTACTTTCTTTCTTTACTTTGTCTAACCTGTCCATCAACTGCTAATAAAGGAAATGGAAACCTTACACATTGATATATTTCTTTCATAGTAAGGCAGAAATCTTTGGGCATATTTGATGAAGCAAAGCATTTAGAAAGTGGCATAAACAGAGAATGCCACCTCTGCATACATGGTCTCACTTAGAAGTGGGATTTGCAAGTTACAGATGATCTTTTTTTTTCTTCTTAACAAAACCTGTATTCAGGTGAGTTTCCCACACAAAGAATACAGTTAAGCCCAGTCTTAAACTCAATCAACATCTTCATAAATGCTGTTCAGCATGTTCATAAATGATCTGGTTACTGGTGTTGAAAGCACCCTCACCAAGTTTGCTGATGACACTAAACTGGGTCATGAGGTAGACATGTCAGAAGGGAGAACCATCTTACAGAAAGACCTGGACAAGCTGGAAGAGTGGACAAGCAAAAACTGTATGAAGTTTAACAAACATCCCCAGAAGAATTGCTAACAAGACTTTCTTAGGAGACCTATAGTAACTGTGCTTAATTCAAATCCAATACCGCTGTAAACCCACAATACTCGCATTCTAAGATGTCCGTGATTTGTAGCTCCTGGTAACTAATTACAGCTACAACACTATAGTTAATGCTGCGTTATAGCTACAACAACACTATCTTCTGCCTCCCCTTTTGAACATTTCTTTTAGGTTATTCTTGTGCCTTAATTTAAGTCTTTGGACTACTATATTTTTTCTAACCTTTTTCCCATAAAGCCCATTTTAAAATCTCTTGATCCCAATTTGGGTTTCGTTCTGTCCTCATGCAGTTATCTGTATTGAAATAATCATCTTCAGATCTCAAAATCTTCAGATCTCACAAACTGGATTTGTGTGAGGAAGACATGGAGAAAAACAGTCAACACCATCAGTCAGATAGCAAGCACCTAGAATGGAAGCTTTAAAATAAAAAAGTTAAGCCGATCTAAACATTACAAATAAACAAGACAAAAAAACTTATATCCCAGAACAACTGTCTGGAAAAATGCTCACCTGGGGACTGAAAAAATTATCTTAACTGTAAAGAAGCATCTTTGCAGAACCCATCAAAATTTACCATATATGGCTGGTTACCAATACCATCTGGCAATGAAAATCACAAATGAGATCTTTATGTTGGACAGCAATAAAAGTTATCTGATTTTTCAAAGTTATTTAGCTTCTGCCTTTCCCACTAGCATTTGTTAGGGCAAGGAGTGCTGTGTCACTGTAAGTGACTTTCTTATAAGGTAAATCAAAATGCTACAATTTGAGCTACAAATCTGTCTCTCCTTTTTTTTTTATTCTGTTTAGGAAAAAAAATTTATACTAGAAATGTATAGACACATCATACCAGATGGAGTGTTTTCCCTCTTCTATTATCCATGTGTATGCTATACATACCCCTGTATACACAGAAACTTCAGATGAACCTTAATGTCTGAACAATAATTTTTAAAGGTTTAAAAAAAATTATTACTATTTCATAGCTTATAATAGTATTTATAGTGTAACAACTTACAATCAACTTATATACTTTTTATACAGAAAGGCATGTTTCACATTATATAATGAAAACATATTTACTATAGTGATGACCCAAATAATTTGTGTGAATTTATATCAAACATCATCTACTGGAAGAGTATTAGCTAACTGGAAATCATTGAAATAACACTGGAAATTACTAAGTAGCCTAACAACAACGATGCTGCATGTTTGTTTAACTCTTGGGTTTTACAGAGTACCCATTACTGTAGTGAAGGATCCTAAAACCTTTATTTAGAAAAAAACACAAGGCTTATGTTGGACTTTATTTTAAAAGATCTTTTTGATAACTCAAAGTAATTCATTTCCTCAGGATCCTAGAGGAAGAATTTTACAAAACAAAAACTAAATCTAGATGTCTTAAGCCCTGGTGTCTTGACTTAGCCCCAAGATCTGCTATATTCAAATCATTAACTGTCCGTGAATTATTTCTTTTTGTGTTGTAGCAGTGTATTACTTTTAAACTGGACATTTAGACTCTTACCAAGCATCCCAGAGGTGTTGCTAATGCATCTGACTTTTGCCCTTGTTACTATCATTTCAGCACTGCTGCTTCTATCTTTAAAGACTTCATTGTCTCTTGCACTGGTGCCGACTTGGTGTACTTGTACAACACTCCATCACATATGTCTGTATACATGTATGTTATAGTTTATCTACAGAAGTACTATAACTTATATAGTTTATACACAACATACTGTAATCATAGTGGCTGTTTAAATTAATCTGATTTTCTACAACAGTTTAAAATTTAGCAGAAGTTTAAAGTGTCAAATCTCTAAAAAAAAGAAATTTTATATAAGAAAAAACAAAACTGCATGTATTCTCCAGGTTGCATATCTGACTCTCAAGTGATTCGTTTCATGCTGCGTGGATACTTGTTCCTTCTGCATAAATACTCTTTTCTACTTTGTGGTGTTATAAAAACATTTAAATAAATGGAGTTATATTAGTAAGTAGCTGGATTAATGATTGAGTGAATCAAACATAAACTTAGACAGTAAGCCTCTTAAGGAAAGAATTTATATGTGGTAGGCCAAAGACCCATAACCTAGTCACTGGTAGGGAAAAAAAGGCCACTTTCTTGCCAGTTTTGAAACTGATTTGCAAGGTTTGAAACCACGATGGTAGTCCTTTTACTCAGTTTGCTGTGATTCAGGAAAGAAAGCTCCTTCTCCTCCCCCTTCCCTGTCCCCCAGCAGTAGCTGTAGAAGGTCATTGCCACACTGGGCACAGCCTTTGTCGTAATCTTTAAGGGACAGACTATCAAACTGCTAGGGTGAATGAAACTGAAGATGAATTAACTCCCATGTATTACCACACTAAATGGCAGGAATTGGAAATGACAAAAGAAGATTTTAACAGTATCTAGACAATTAATCAAGGTGATCACTTGCACACATTACAGTTCTAAACTTGCCCCAATTAAAAGCAAATAGCAAATACATCTTCTATTGTAGTCTACAGCATTAATTAAGCACACAGGTCAGTCTGGGACTTCGTCAGTGCTCAAAGACCCTGAGCACTCTCTCATTCCTTGAGAAAGCTAGCTAAAATTTTTGCGTACTGACATTATAGCTACACATGGTTTCTTCCATGGACTAAGGCCAATGCAGGCTATCTATCCGTGTGAAACTGCTCTCAGTTTCTCTTGACCTTCCACTGAAGGCTGGAAATTTCATCCTGCAATTATTCCTACCAACATTTTCAAATGTAAGAGACCAGAAGATATCTAGGACGTGCTTCACTGAACATATGGGTCATCTAACATTACCGTGGAGGATTTCAGCAGAAGCATAAGTAAGTACTTTATGCACAGAGCACTTCATGGAGAATTGAAGATCAGTCTGTGGGTTTACAGACAAAGAGAGGCCACTGGCAAGAACCACAATGATATTCACATTTCCAGCTCCTTTGATTTCACGGGGATTTAGGATTGTAAAAACCTTTGTATACCTGCGTCAAAATTTTCCTGAACCCATCCAATGGAGAACATAGAGCTTTTCAATTGTGTTGAATCAGATAAAGATTCCTTTGTCCTTTCAAAAAATATTACTGTATTTTCCCTGAAATGAAGATATACTCAGCTTGATGGTTGGTTTTATCTCTTCCTCTGATGCAGAGGACTTTATTACACAGAAAGTATGGTTTTGGCACAAGGAGGAACCAAACTGTTTAAGAAGCACATATTGAATCAACAGGACACATATCAATTACACAGTCAGAAGTCATTGCTTCATTTATGGTTCATGATCATGAACATATTTATACGACATTTATAATCTAAAATACAGCTGCATGGTACTGATCTGTATTCACTAAACGTTTTTAAGCAAATGTATATGCATACAGAGGAATATCTCTACCTTTGTAGGCATTATGGCTTCGTATCCCAGGACAAAGAGACCTGTGGTTATTCACAGCTCTTCCAACAACCTTTTTTATTCTTCTCTTTTCAGACTTTCACCTCTTCACAGCACTATCTAGCTTTTAAATGGTGTTTACTCAGTGGCTAGAACTGGCAGTTCAAATATCTGGCAAAGTCTTGAGATGACAATCTGGTACCTACATTTACAACATATATTGATTTTCATATGCTGCATATCCTTCACACTGCAACAATAGGTCTTATTCTCTGAACTGCTATTTCATATGTAGTTGTAAACAAAAAAAGAGCAGCCAAAAACCAGACAACTCCCTTAGTGTCTGTTTCAAAGTCCGTCTCATTATGCACATTTTTTTTGATCCGTGGTGACCTGGCAAAAAATAATCTAACACTTGAATTATAACAGTGTCATATTTATCCTCCATTGTTGTTTTGCTTTTAACAGGTAAAAGCATGGCAACTTTCTGCAACTCTGTGTGAAGCACATCATAAACATGACCGTAGAGGTGTACTGGTTTTGGCTGGGATAGTTAATTTTCTTCATAGTAACTGGCATGGTGCTATGACTTGGATAATACACAGATGTTTTAGTTATTGCTGAGCAGTGCTTGCACAGCACCAAGGCCTTTTCTGTTTCTCACGTTGTCCCACCAACAAGTAGGCTGGGGGTGCACAAGAAATTGTGAGGGGACAGCTGATCCCAACTGACCAAAGGGATATCCCATATCATAAGGCGGCATGCTCAGCAGTAAAATCTGGGGGAAGAAGGAGGAGGGGGGGAATTTGGAGTTAAGGTATTTGTCTTCCCAAGTAACCATTACTGCCTGTCAATGGGAATTAGTGAGTGAATTCCTGATTTTGCTTTGCTTGCATGCGCATTTTTTGCTTTACCTATTAAGCTCTCCGTATCTCAACCCACAAGTTTTCTCACTTTTACCCTTCTGATTCTCTCTCCCATCCCACTGCAGGGGAGTGAGTGAGTGCCTGTAAGGGGCTGAGCTGCCCACTGGGGTTAAAACACAACAAGAGGGTACCTTGACAGCCTTATTTCAAACAAAATAAAATGGAAGTAAATTTAATCTGAGAGAAGCTAAAAAAATACCCCCCCAAAAAAGTATGAGTTTCTAAATCCAGAATACCTCCACAAGCTTAACTGTTTTTCATGATTTTATTCTTCCAGTTCCATGAAGATTAGCTCCATGCTAGCTTGCATTTAATATACACCATAGAATACAGCCTTTGAACTAAGTTTATTATTAAATTTACCGAAATCCTATTTATTCAAATGATTTTACAAGCATAAATGCCTTCAAGTATTTGATTCTACCCTTTCTATGCACATGGGCATTTGAGCACTCATTTCTTAAAGCCTCGTGTACAAAGACATCCAACACAGCCAACATTATTTCCTCTCACCCCAAGAGAGATATAATGGCATTTTTGCCTCTAAGTAGGTCTCATGAGCAACAACGCAATCAAAATATTAGATTTAAACAGCAAAAATTATAGGTCTCTGATTAATAAGCACAGAATTGCAGTGACAAAGTCAAAGCAAAATAAAACTGACATAATTTGTTGAAACTATTACTGGCAAATACTACAGCCTGAAATTTCATGAGATGGTCTCATAAGAAGTTTCATTTTCATTGCTCAAGTGGACCTGATCCAAGTCAGTGGGGGAGAAATTCATCTCATCTAACCATAAGCATCTTGCATGTAGATCTTGAATCCAGCTGAGCTTAGACTCCCATTTTATTCACTAGAAAGATAAAGGCACCATAGCCTCTGATTCACCTGATTTGGATGTCTTTTTCAGAATAAGATTAAATCCTTAATTCTTTTCATAGTACATAAAGTGAGATTCATAGTACATAAAAGGAATATAGAGAGCTAGCAAAGATATATGTTTCAGCAGCAGATATTTACATTTATTCATATAAATCCTATCCTAGGACCGTTTTTCTTCATTGTGTATTTATGCCAGGTTAGTATATTCATATCTCTGTCTGATACATATGAAATATATCTGTCTGATACTTATGAATATATTTATATATCTGTCTGAATCCTCCAGAAGTATACAACCATGTAGTGACGAATGCAGATCAGCTTCTTCCCTGTTTATTAATCTTCCAAAGGTCTGCTCTAGCATAGATTGGGTGTATCAAGGCAAAATGGTTCTTATTTGGATAACTTATTTTTTCATACAGGAAACGGTTATATACTAATGATATAATTTTTTTCTGCATAAACTGTCAAGCTTGGAAAATTAAATAAGCTACCTTCTACCTAGTCTGCACTCAGACTCAGGCTCATCTCATCTAGATACCACAAAGAAGTGTCTAAATTAGGTGAGTCTGGCTTTAGCTGTTGATATAAGTATTAGCTAGTGCACTGTAAGTTAACACCTTACTTCAATGTAGACAAGTCCTCCTTATGTAAACTCACTCATTGAGTTCCTTATTTCATTGATTTCCCTTCCCCAATTTCTTTCTGTGCATCTCTCAGAGTAAAAAATACATTTAGAGTAACGGGAAGGCAGAGAACTCTTCTGAGAATTTAGCTTTTGCTGTCTGCAGTTATCCTAATAGCACACAATATATGCATCTATACATAACACACATACATAAGAGGAAAGGAAGCAAAGAAAGATGGGATGTCACAGAGGGAATGAGAGGCCACAGCATGACTTGCTCTCATTTTCTGCCACCAAAGAGAAGCAACATCTCAGACACATGCTGGTGGGAGCACAAAGGCTTCCTGGTGAGCACGCAGGGATACTCCAGTCGCTGCTTGGAATTGCTCGCTCTTGTATCAGGTCTGTGAAGACCACCCATTCTGCTCAGTGTGTGTCTATGTCCTGGACAGTAAACAATGTGTTAACCTATATAAGGAATAGGATGGACAATAGCATAGGGAACATTTATAAAGAGCAAATTATATACTGTAGACACTCAGGGATATTCTATGTCATATTTTCTGGTCATTCCACCTCAGAAATTACTTCAACAGTTAGATGAAGAAAACTCCTACCTGAAGAGACCGAAAAGACTGGAAGATTTTTATTTTTAATTTTGACCTAAAAAAGAAGTGCTTACACAATGACACAATAGAATTACATAAAATGATGAAAGGTATACACAGAAAGTTTGTCGGGAGTTTTCTGTGTCATAAGAGAGGACCACTCACTGAAATTATAAGATTGTATATCCTATGTCAAAGGAAGAAACACTTGGAAGTTCACTACTACAGGATTTCAGAAAGCAAGAACTTCATAAAATATTAAGAATTAAGGAGGAAATGGAGAAAAAAAAGCTAAATATTAAAACTTTATTTTGAAGTAGTTTAGACTTTTTTTTTTAAGTATTTTGAACTTTCAAATAGATTTGCTTAGTTTAAATACCAGCAAAGGATTAATTTGGATCTTATTTATCTCAACTTTTACATACATCCCCATTTAACATTTTATTTCATGTAACTTGGTGGCTGGAAATATTAGTGTTTTAATCAATAACTTAGTGCTATGGCTTTGTTTTTAATCCCGCAAAATCTAGCACATTTGGTTAGAATAGTTCATTATAAATGCTCTTGTGTAAAACTGTACGTATATTCACACTGCATACATTTTAGCTTTGGTACTATCAGGCTCCTTTTCAGTTACCTTTTAGACATGACCATAACAGATATGATTATACGACATAAGTACCATATGGTGAAGTGGTTCTTTAAAGAATAGCGCAGAAGGGAAATGGAAACATTTAAGTGACTCAGCTGTAGCATATCCCTGTCGGCGGGGGACTCTGGGGACAGCAGGAGACATGTGAATGTCAGGGTAATGAACAGCAGGGGAGAAAATTGTTAAAAGGAGAGAAGGAGAACCACGAAAAGAGATGACTATGTATTTACAGTCCTCACTGCATAAGAAGGGGCAAGGCTTTCTTATTTCCCACTTAATTTCCTTGTTTGTTTGTATGATATCTAGCAAATGGAGTAACGATTCTTGTAAGTTGGTAGAGTATGAAAAAACAATTATTTTAAGTCCAAAAATGTTCTCTCACTTCCTCTCATTAGAGTGTAAAAATTACTGAGAGAGTGACAAAAAGTATATGTACCATTTAGTTAGGGTGAAAACCCGTGTTACGCTTTGTTTTCTCTTGCGTAGTGAAATTTGCTTCCTTTGTAAGAAAGATTCACTTAATTCATGGGTATAAATTAACAGGATAGTGCCTGCCAACTTCTCTGTCACTGCAAAGCTGTTCCAGAGACTCTAAAAATGCAAGGTTCAAGAGGGCCACTAATCTATGTCCTCTACACAAAACAGAGGGTAGCTTTATGAATAGTAAATTGAAAATCTTTTCTCTCTAACGTCAACTTAATGACTTAAATGTTTCATCTTATTGCAAGAAATCCAAGTCTCTGTAATCCTATGACATGCTATGAAACAAAACCCAATCTTTTTTAAAGATGTAAGCATTTTTGGTGAGAACCAGGGACTGGAAGAAGGTAAATATGAACAATGACCTTACATCAGCAAGTGCTTTTATTCATTTGAAACTAATGTTAAGCTTCACTTAACCATCATATTAAGAGAGTTCTTGTCATAGTAGGACACTTTTACTCTTCATGAACATAATGAAGTGCTCTTATCTTTGAAGCACATCAAAGCATTTCTGAATGAGAATAAAAGTCTTTACAGCGCTTTCCTCTACTACAGTGACATAGAAATTTAAGGCAGAATATAATGTTATCCTGTGTGGATGTTCAGACTGAATGGACAGATTGATAAATGGTGAAGATGGAGCAAGCCTTCATGTACAAAATCCTGCATTAATAAGCAAAAATGTTTGATATATCGTCTGGTTACATTATGAGCCAAAGAATAGTTTCAATTTAAGTGGCTCCCCTGAACGCTCAGTCAGTTTGCACTTAAAAAATGTGAGGGAATTTTCTCAGAACTGATGAATGTGAAATGTTGATAGTGGGGCAATAGCAAAACCATAATAACCTTTGCCCTCATTTGGATCAGTTTCTGCTTCTTTGCCCAGTGACATCTGTAATCATAAAATGAACCTTTTTTTCCCCTGGGTCCAGTTCCTGAGAACAGGGCTCCAGTGTCATTTTGGCTAGGGTGACCCTGGTGGCATCAATGGGCCTTCTGATCAGCCTCTCCAGGGATCCCCACCCCAGTCCATGGTCCCAGAGTCCTCCACAGCCTGATCCATCCCACCACTGTCACTGCTGCAGATAGTAGGAGCACCCAGGAAACATCACCATGCAATGGTTCCTTTTGGGCGAGCCCTGACACCTAGGCATGCCCCATCACACCCACCTGCCCCTTCTGTGTCATCCCAGGCTGCCCTGGTTGGGGAAGAACAGTCTCCTCCTTCACCGCCAAGTGGGATGCTCGTGCCTCCCTGTGGGAAGGGGGTACCCAGAGCCTGAGGGCAAGAGCTAACCCTGGGATCCTCTTGGGACTGTTTCCCCCACAGTAGCCCTTAAGTGCCCCATGTCCTGGTGCTGCTTCATATGAGCCTGACCTTGTCTGCTGCCAAAAGCCCTACTGAGTGTGGCAGCCGTCCTCCACCTGAGGATTGCAGCCCAGGAACATAATTACACAAAATGTGACATCTCCCGGTCATGCCATGTCCTCGCCCCAGCACAACCTCAGCTCTGAGATCCTTCAGCTCTGCCCAGCCCCACAGACTGCAGCCCTGACCCGCCCAGGTCCCAGGACCATATCCTTGTCCCAACCAAACATGCCTTCTCCTAATCAGTGCTCCCAGATGAGTACAGCAACTTTGCTGAAGTCTTTAAGAAAGGGGAAGAAACCCTGCTGCCCCATTACCTGCATAACTGCCCATTGCCCTGATCCCAGGAGAGAAGGTACCCTTCAGGCACATCGGTCTGGCACAGCGGCTGATTTGCCCCTCCACCTCTCCTGCTAGCCCCCATGTTTTTCATCAAAAAGAAGGATAGGGATCTCAGCCTGGAAGAAAATTACAGACATGCCAGTGAAGAATCAGCATCCCCATCTCTGACCCCAGACCCTTTGAATGTCTTCAGGGGCTTGACAATTCATTAAGCTGTAAGTGTGAGGACACACCTTGCTGGCAGAAGAGTTTGTTGGCAGGGCCTTGAGGGCACCACCAGGGCCTGTCCCTGCCCAGCCCCCCAGAGCCCCTCCCACCCTGTCAATGGCCCAGAACCCTATTTCAGCTCAGGCCAGGGCTATTCATACTTGGAGTGAGGACTAAAAATGTTTCAAGAGGATAACACATATGTAACAGTTGGCTCTGCATTTGCCGTAGTTACTCTACAGTGATGGCCGAATTTTCCAGTCTCTCTTCCTTTTTCTTAAAGTAGGAGATATTTGTAATGGAAACAAGGAACAGACTTCTCTATCTGTTTTACAGAGGCTTATTCTCAAAGAATATGATTTTTCTGTTTTAACAGTTTTAATAAGCTGTTATTGTCAATGGACGGAACAAGCGCATAGTATGAGTAAAAATGCCTGGATTTTTAATGTTAATTTCCAGGATTTCATTTAATACATCTTTTCTTTTAAGATCTTTTTATGCTAGGAAATACCATTCACTGCAATAATACTATGCCATAAACAGTAATATTAAAGCTCTTGTAAACAAGTGTTGTTTGCAATAAAGTCAGTACTAGATAATAGCTGACTAAAAAAATGATAGTTCTCAATTTGCCAAAACAAAAAATACTGGCAATGAAGTACAAACAACAGAGAATGTCACTCTTACATTAAATTTCCCCCTTAAGTACAAATTTTAAGCTGTTTTTGCAAGATTGAATATCTTTATGTCCTCCATATATAGCATTTCTAATTGTTTGCAGTTGAGGCTGACTTATATCAGAGTGGGTAGTAATAAAGTGCCTACTTCATCACTGCTAAACTCAGTCCACAAGCTGCTCTCAATTTTATGAGATCCTTTTATTTCCTGCAATATTGGGGGTGGAGGAAGGAGGGAGAAGAGGCTAGAGGGATATTCAACAGAGGCCTTTGGTGGTTGCCAAAGAAATGTGTAATGAGCTAGACTATGCCTTCTCAGTATTTTCATCCTGGGACAGTACAGAGCAGCATTGCTTCCCTGCAGAGAAAGTTCCAGGGACAGATTGTAGAAATTGCCTGCAGGCACTTTCAGGAGCTGCAGTCTGTTGCACAGGGTAGACCTGTCATGTTGTGCTGAATGCAGTAGAAAGTGGGGTGAATCCTGTCCTTGTCCATTCAGGTGGATTCAGCCCTTGATAGTGCCCTGTCTACAGGGTATTGCCCAATTACATTTCCTGATGGCAAAATAGTGTTCTGCAAATCATCACCAGAGGATACTGAACTGCAATAGGATTATAAAACTTGAAAAGGGGGCTGTTCCAGTTCAAACAAGTCAACCTTACACCACCTGAAGGAAAGCAGTGCAAAGCAGAGCCACACCAAGCTGTAAACTCACTTTGTACCATGCAGAAGGAGAGTACTAGTTCAGGTATGGGAGAAAGGGAACGAGTAAGTAGAAGGGAAACTCATTTCACGGTTTCAGCAAATTGCACCTAATCTCAGCAGATTTCAGATGATTTCACCTAATACCCAGGTGCCTCTGCTGTGTGTTATTGTAGGTCAAGTGCATGCTTTTTTTAATGGGGCTGAGTGACCCTTTTTGGCTGGAAAGCTGCCTGGTAGAAAAGGACCTGGGGGTGCTGGTTGACAGCCAGCTGAACATGAGCTGGCAGTGTGCCCAGGTGGCCAAGAAGGCCAACGGCATCCTGGCCTGTGTCAGAAATTGTGTGGCCAGCAGGAGTAGGGAAGTAATCGTGCCCCTGTACCCAGCACTGGTGAGGTCACACCTCAAATACTGTGTTCACTTTTGGGCCCCTCACTACAAGAAAGACATTGAGGTGCTGGAGCGTGTCCAGAGGAGGGCAACGAAGCTGGTGAAGGGCCTGGAGCACAAGTCGCATGAGGAGGGGCTGAGGGAACTGGGGTTGTTTAGTCTGGAGAAGAGGAGGCTGAGGGGAGACCTCATTGTGCTCTACAACTACCTGAAAGGAGGTTGTAGTGAGGTGGGTGTTGGTCTCTTCTCCCAAGTAACTAGTGATAGAATGAGAGGAAATGACCTCAAGTTGCGCCAAAGGAGATTTAGATTGGATATTGGGAAAAATCTCTTCACCGAAAGGGTTGTCAAGCATTGGGCCAGGCTGCCCAGGGAAGTGGTTGAGTCACCATCCCTGGAAGTATTTAAAAGATGTGTAGATGTGTTGCTTAGGGACATGGTTTAGTGGTGGACTTGGCAGTGTTAGGCTAACAGTTGGACTTGGTAATCTTAAAGGTCTCTTCCAACCTAAATAATTCTATGATTATATGATTCTAAGAAGGAAGATATGCTGCAGTGAAGAGGACCACAAAGGAAGGTGAATGTTACCTGAGACACCTGTCTTTTGTGACACATCATAGATGAAGAAAGAGATAGTGTTTCAAAAAAGACTGCTTTTCAATACACCTGTTGCCTGACACAGTTGTCTTAACCAGCAGCTGTGCAACCCTTTTAAGGTACCTACTATGAGATACTCAGTCTTCAGGTTTTCATAAATCATACTAACTTCCTTCCTTTCCATTAGTTATTTTGTGAACTACTATGATATTATTACAAGCTGAATGTCTTTGTATTGTAGCAAAGCTTCCTATAAAAATGATCTCATCTTCTAAATAACAACTTTACTGTAACAAGGTTTCATTGTCTGCCCTGAGGGAAAAAATACGGTAACTAGCCATATGCCAACACTCAGGGGAAATACAAGCTGAAGTACAGAATATGCAGGTTTCTTTAGCATTCAAAAACAGGGAAATATTCCACTTTCTTTTTTATGCAAGGACTTATAGTTAAGTGAAGCCACCTCAAAGCTGTCCAAAACCAAAGAATCTGGGGATTTGCACTCTCTCCATCTGCTTTGGTTAAAATATATGTAATGTTTTGCTGCCATGGTGACAAACATGTCCATCCTGATTTCGCTCTTGAGAGCATGGAGGGTGAAAAAGCATTAAGTTACTATAGTTATAGGATGACAAGTGTCACAGAGAGGGTGAAAAATTCATCCATTGTTTGGAATTATAGATCTATTTTCAAGAAGAATGTACATTTGTTTTATAAATTGTTTGCAGGCAGTTGCAGTCAGTGCCTTAGGAGAATATCAAATTCCAAACAATCTGAGGAAAAAATTTGCACTAAATATCTTCTCAATAGTTGGTTTTGATATATTTTTATTCACCAAAGAGTGATTTGGGGTATTTTGATGGGTATAAATGAAAGACTGGCAAAGTTCTTTTTCACTTAGAAATTCAGTAAAAATTCAGCTGGAAAACATTAACACAAATTGGAAACAATAGCTTAAGGTGTTCCATTTGTAGATTAACATATATGTGCTTCACTGTTCAGGTCAGCTGCTAATTCTGTAGATGGAAGTCAAACTACAGGAGTGAGAGAAACTGAAGGTGGGAAAGACTGATTTGCTTTCATTTAAAAGGAATAGGTTTTGTCTTTGTCTCGACAGATGAAATATGTTGAAAGATATTTTATAAAGATCCTGATTGTTGTTTGATATGTTTTCTTTCTGAAAATCAAACTTCTGATAATTAAAATACTGAATATATAAGTACTATTGGGGGAAGGAATTTCTGTGGGGGATGAAATTTCATTTTTCCAACCAACTTTTGAAATGCTACTTTTCGCAGAAGACGCAGAAACCCCACAAGGGGATGTTGGCTCAGCTGTAATTTAGAGGGAAAGTGCAGCCTACTTGATAATCACCTGAGGTTTTCAAAACACCTTGATGCCCCATCTAAGCCAGCCGAGCATTTTATTGGCCTAGATAGACATTACCTAGCCTGAGAAATCCACTGGGAGCCAAACGCAATTTAATATCATTAGAATGGTGTATTATTCATGTATACTATGTCAGGACTTACATGTTAAAGAACTAAAATATTTCCCAAATGAAGCACAATTGTTTACTGGCAATACTGCCTGAAACTTCAGTCTCTGTGAAGCAAGATAGTGCTGCTCTTTGATATGTAAACACAGATTTAAGGTTATAACTCACAATTTTTTTTTTTTCACCGACATTCAGTGCACTGTTAGTTGATCCTTTCTCACTGCCATATTTCTTGTATGCTTGGCAAAGCAGGGATTCTTAACTGAGATTTTATGATGTGTAGTGTCACAGAGTGACATGACTTGACTTGTCCTTAGAAAAATTCCTCTTCAGTGCTTACTTTTGAAGAATAAATTTCCCTCCAAAGAAAGTGGGGATTTTACTGGAAAGCTTGGCAGCTACTAACTGTCTATTGGAAGCCGAGAGCATCTGCAGAGGCAGATTCTGTTATTTTTCCCCTCTCCAGGCATTCATTCTCTGTTGGTAGCTACTCCAGATGTCCCTCAAGATTAGTGTGGTGGGTTGATCCCAGCTGGCAGGTAAGTCCCCACCCAGCTGCTCACTCACTGCCCTGCAGTGGGATGGTGGAGAGAACCTGAAGGGCAAAAGCCACAAAAAAACCCTCATGGGTCAAAATAGAGACAGTTTAATAAGACAAGAAAAAAAGAAAATAGAAAAAAGGAAAAAGTGAAAAGAAAAAAGAAAAAGAAAAGGAAAGGGGAAAAGAAAAAGAAAAAGAAAAAGAAAAAGAAAAAGAAAAAGAAAAAGAAAAAGAAAAAGAAAAAGAAAAAGAAAAAGAAGAAAAAGGGACCAAAAAAGAGAAACAAATGATGCAAAAGTAATCACTCGCCACCAGGAGACTTATGCCCGCCAGTCTCCAAGCAATGTCTACTTTAGAGAAACTCATCCCCTCACCACCATTGTTATTGCTGAGGGTGATGTTATATGGTGTGGAATATTTCTTTTTTCTGTTTTAGTTTGCTGTGTTCCCTCCCAAGCACTCATGCATCCCTAGCTTATTCACTGGGGTGGCAGTGTGAGAAACAGAGAAGGCCCGTATGCTGTGCAGGCACTGGTCAACAATAGATAAACCATTGCTGTAATAAAACACTGTTGTGGCCAAAAATCTCAACCACATCACCATACAAGCTACTATGAAGAAAGTTAACTCTGTCCCAAACAGACCCAGTAGAGTTACATTCAATGTTTAGGGCTAAAATCAAGTCAGGGTGGATTCCCCACGACTGTAGGAAATGGAAGCATTTTCTTAGAAGCAAGGAACAATGTAGGTGGGAAGGGAGATCAAGAGGTCACCCAGTCAGAGGTGCTGTGCCAGCCAGGGTTTCTCTCTTGTGAGGTTTATTTCCCAGCACCTGTTTCTAACCTAATCCTCTTTAGCATGAAGGAGTAAACACAAAGGATAAAAAATGTCCCCATGGTTCCCAGAAGAGATAATTGATGGCAATATTGTATAGGTACAACATGAATTTATTTTTTGGTGTTCCCAGTGAAATTAAATTAAAAATTAAAAATGAGCCAGGAAACTCACAGTCAAAAACTAGGATTTTCTTTCCAGATTTCACACTTGTGCATGGACGTACCCAGAGCCATAAATGACTTCAGAATGTGACTGCTTGTCATGGAGCGATGCTGAGATAGATGATTTGTGATGAAATGTCTTCTATCCAAAAGATGGAATATGAATGCTTTGATAATCCCTGGACTGTTCAAAATAATTTATTTTTGGGAGAACTGGCTGATAATCTCAAAACATGTTTATTATACAACAAAAGTTTAATGTAGGGTGGAAGAAAGTAGAAAATTACAAGCTACTTAAAACAAATTTTCAAAATGTGAACAGAAGAGAATAGCTCTGATCTTGTTTGGACTTAGGGAAATTAGAATTTACAGAAAGATGAATGTGGCCAGGATTTGACCTTGTGTCTCTGTAATGTCTCATGTGTGAGAATCTTCTGTTCCATATGTAAAATTCATAACACCATTTGATTAAATAAGCTAAGTATTTTTAACATAGTGCAAATTCAATAATGTATTATGTCAGTGAAGCCTTATATAAATTATTATTCCAGATAGTGTCCATTTGATTTTGATGTGTTTCTCCCAAAAAATTACATACGAAAATGCAATTACAATAACCTCAAAAACATAGAAAAAATAATAAGTTTCAACAAATTATGAAAAAGAAATTTTTCTACTGGGAGGACATGAGTTTGAAGATATAGTATTTCATTTGTTACTATCCTCATATCACACTGAGAAAATAATAAATTACAAAAATGCATATTCTCAAATGGAGATCTGAGCTGTCAAACGGTGCTCCGGGGGGCAGGGGCAGCTCCTCTTGATGCTGCCACAGTTTTCTGACAACTGAGCAGATAAGAAATGATGAAGGTATTTAGTAATGTCACAGGCGTGTGACAACAGTCTGTGTGCCAGTGTAAGGAATCTCAGAGGCTGCTGCTTCTTTCAGGATCTATGCAATCATACTATTAAAAAAGGGAAAATAGCATTGTGCCTTGGAATTTCTCACTAATACATTCCTAAGGTTTCCTTTTCCTTGCTGCTTTAAAGGAATTAAATCCCTGTTCTCCTCATGAGTGACAGTTAATCCAAATTCTCCTGATATTGGTCTGAGAGTTGAAAGAAGCAGAAATATTCAGACTTTTCATTTCTACTTCCGATGGCCTGGTTTTCTGTCATATATCCATTTTCTGCTTAGTACCACATGTTTTCCATTTTCTCATTGTTGTATAACTTCACAGACCAAAATATACTGTATGTTAGTTTGATCCTTAATTGAAAAAAAAAGAAAACAGAAATCTACAGGATGAAGCTGTCTTTTAATTTATGAATGACTGTAGAAACATTACTATCATTCCTGTTGCTCAACATGACACTCCATAGGATTGTACCTGGTCATAATCATAATTCTTTACCATTTCAGCAGTAACAAAATGACCACCAGAGCCTTTTCATTTCAGATTATAGTGACAGGAATACCAGTACATTTGGGGTGTTTAAGTTTACCTGAGACTTCAAACAGCCATCAGATACTGATGACTTTACGTCATAGTAAGAATCCAAAAATTGCGTTAAGCTGAAAAGGCCCTGAACCATCTATACCTCTTATATTTGGAACATTTAAATATGGGGATACAGTGAATCATTTCTAGATCAACAGTATTGTTTAACATGTTTACTGTTTCACCCATTCAGGAATAGTTTAGCAAAGCACTCAAGTTAAAAATGTAAAACTTGACACTGTTTGTACAGGAGAATGAATGATCCATGTTACCTTCCAACACTCAAGGAGTATGTGTCTTTGTAGTCTTGGTGGAGTGATATGTTTTTATCTACCTAACAAGAGTTTTTTATATGTTTTATTAATAGCAGGAACCTAGAGAGAACTTGGGAATTCCTAAATTTCAATCAGGTTTCAAATCATATTACTTATTTCAGTATTTGTCTGCTAAACGTTGGGAGATTTGTTTCAAAACCTTAACTAAAACAAAGTCTGTAAACTTTTCATCCTTTCATATGCAGAGTTTCAGGAGACACTTGCAGTGGATTCTGAATGGGTTATGATGGGCTCCTATAACAGCTTCAGTATTTTTAAACCTCCAAAGTTAATCCAAAGTTCAGACTAAGACTTTACTTAATATGATTTAGTTTCTAGAATTTTGCTAACTGTGTAAGCATTTTTTTTCCTCCAAAAAACCAACACAGGCTTTTTTTCTGGATTTCAATATTCTCACATTTCAAGAAAACATAATATGGTTTCCCTCTTGGCAAAACAAGAATTTATTTTTGAACAAAAGTGGGCAGATATTAACATATGGGAAAGAGAAAGGCAGCGGCATTCTTCTTAAAGCCAGCATACAACACTTAGATGTCCAGTAGGAATAAAATAAAAAAATGTAAAACATTTATTAGTGTTGCAAGAAGCGCTTCTTGAGCTGATAAAGAGTCTTGTTGCAGGTGCAAGCCTGATGCTAGTGAATACATCTGCAAATGTGAAGTCCAAATTAATGCAGAAATAAAACTAGAAGCTGCAGATCTATTACCTTTACGACAACAGTTACGTGTGCAGCAAAGATGGGAAAGAGCTGCACCTGAAGATAATAAAATACTCGCCCATGTGTGGTTGAAACTCCTTTCAGCTTTTAAAGGACTCCACAATAAAGACTCCCCACTGGGATCCTCAATGCAATACACACAACCGATAATCGTAAGAGAAAGCATTACATACTTAGAATAGATCCTCAGTGTCTGTGCCTGTGTTGACATATAGTTGTCTAGTACTAGCTTGCTTCATCACTTGCTGGAGAATGTTAAATTCTGCATGCACCTATGAAATTAAAATTATCTTGCCTATGACACAGTATTTCACATATCTCTAACACTGACTTCTTCCAATTTCTTTTGAAACATCAACACTCCTCCGGTGGAAGACATTATATTAGTTATACATTTGTTTTGGATGGATGTATCTTACATTCGTTAATGGAACTACTAGGTTTGTGAATATTTTAAATAAAAATGATAATTCAGTTTCAACCCAAGCAACGTATTTAACACACCATCTCTGCTTCACCATTTCACAACTTTACCAAGCATTGTTTATGTATAGTTACTATGCTTGTCCTCCTTAGATAACCATGATACCTACACTGCAAAGGAAGGAAGTGTAAGGAGTGGATATATAAAAGAATGATTTTTTAAAAAAAAAGAGACAAAGACAAGGAATTGGGAAAAAGGTATGGAGTAGAAATAACAGAAGGAAACAGAAGAAAAGAGGAAGAGAAAGAATACAAAGAGCAAAAAAAGAAGTCAAAGAAAGACATACTTTTTTTCTCTCCTGTTCTTCAAGAAAACTGACAGAAAAGAAACACATGAGAGACAATAAGTTATGGATGGTGGAAATAAGTTATGAGTGGAAATAATTGTTTTAAGAGAACACTTAAAATCACCATTTAAAAACAAAATCTGCAGAAAAGCTTAGTTTTCTCTATTAGGATATATCAGAAATATGACCCTGTAACAAGCTGAAGTTGGATTGATCTAGTTATAAATGAAACAATGTCCCAGTGGAACATTTTTATATTCAGAGAGGATATAATATATTTTTTTTTATATTATTTTGCACTACTGATGCTGTCTGTGCATTTCAAAATTAGATTTGCTGAAAGAAAACATGATAGGTATTTCAAGAAAGCAAACTACATTAAAAAGATATCAGAACAATAGATAAATTTATTTTTATTTTTATTTTGTTTACTTGAAATGTCTTTGAGTCTTTTAAGTGTCATCTTTTACATAGTATTGAAAACTTTTATTATTATTTTTCTGCACCATACAGTTACCTCTAGCTTCTTCTGTTGACTCTACAGAGATGTAGATAAACACTTACTCTGACTCAATAGCACCAAATCATGGACAGAGGTCTAGCAGATGCCAAAAGTAGGTAAAAATAATCAGGCTGGTCAAAATAATGTAGGCTAGTGCCTATTTCAGTACTGAAGGGGATAACTGATCCAGGATGAATTATCCATTACACAGCCTCAAACGTGTTATTTTCCAACCCTCACTATAATAAAAGTAATAAAATATTCTGCAGTTAAGAGAAAGAGTGATCACTGTACCAAGGGTCTGTGATTCAGAAACTTTCTCAAGTATTTTAAAGAAGGCTTCATCCATTTCCTCATCTTGATGGTGTTAGCTGCAACAAAATCCCAGCAGGATGTGACGATTACTGGTCACTCCTCTGACTCTGACTCACAAACTGAACCACGCAGTTATGGTAACCCAGCGCTAAGCCTACCTGAGGAAATAATTGACAAAGGACACAGGAGATATAACAGATGATGAAGGACTCCTTCTACAAGATAACTAGGATGGGACTAATTTCATCTGAGTCTCTACACAGTACACTTTTACCACTGAGTTGGCTCCCTATTCTATATTTTTAGCCAATGACAGAAAAAGAGGCCATCTGAAGGCACCGTTCATTACTCCTGACAGATATCTGAAATAGACCAGATGAATTGCTCACTAGAATCCTTTTTTTTTCTACTTACTTTTGAGTCTTGATAAGTAGCTCAGATGGGGATTTCTGCACTGTAAATATCTGAAGTATGATAAGATGAACCTCTTTCTCAGTGACCACCTACATTCACAGAGCTAACAGTCCTGAAAATTAGTTTGCCCTTTTTTTTAGCCAGGATGAGTTATTCATTACACAGCCTCAAAGGGGTTATTTTCCAACACTCACTGTAAATAAAGTAATAAAATATTCTGCAGTTAAGAGAAAGACTGATCAAGGGAAAACTTGAATTTTAGACAACTGATTGTGCCTATATGCCCTTCAGGCTGCTCACAAATCATCGAATCAAATGATAATTTAGATATTAGATTTGAAGTATAGATAATTTAGATGACCATTGGAGGGTATCTAGTCAGATCTCCTGCTCAAGGTGCAGTCAACCTCGAAGTTAGATTAGATTGCCCAGGACATTGTCCAGTCCAGTGTTGAGTATCTCCAAGGATGGAGACTCTACAACCTCTCTGAGCGTCCTGTTCCAGTGTTTGACCAACCTCACTTTTTTCCATACAGTCAACTGGAATTTTCTTTGCTAAAACATTTGTTTGTTGTCTTTTGTTATGTCCATCCACAAAGCGTTTTACTCTGTCTTTAGCCTAAATACCCATTAGGCAGTTAAAAGCAGGAATAAGATTCCCACTGAGCCTTCTGTTGTCCAGGCTGAACAATACCAGGGCTTTCAACCTCTCCTCATATGACACCACAAAAATTGGAAACTACAAACTAAGGTACACTTTGCATTTAAATGTCCTACTGCATATTGTGGCATGGAAGGCTGGACTTGTTGCTGTTCTATAGTTATAACTATAGTTATAATTAACTCAGTTTTGGTCCTGGAAGAATCTGTTGAAAAGTTAAACATGTTTTAAGTTAAATGTCTTGACTCTATGTCTTTTACAGATTCATCTTACCTTCCTTTTCTTCCCTGCCTTCCTGTTGAAGTGAACTGTAATTTGTTGCATTTGACACTACTGCATGTTGAGCATTAAGAATTCTTCAATTTAATGAATCATACTAGACAATTCTTATTACAGTGAATATAGAATAGCCAATATTTTAATTGTGATTTCTGAAGTTTAAGATATTTTAACAACAGTCTTTATTTTCAATTAATGACAATTAGCACTTAAATCATATCTCTTATTTTTGTCCAATGTATAAAATTTTTAGCATTTTTCTTTTGCATCCATTTTTACTTACTTTCTATTATATTAAACTAAAGGTATTTCACAGTGTTTTACAAAATACTATTCTTGACTATAGTCACAAAGGTGTTGACATGACCAAGGATTACTTCTCCTGCCTCTGGAAGACTCTGACCTGTTTGTACCTAAAATACTCAGGAAAGGTATTCATGTCTGACACTTTTGGGGACATCTGGGTGATAAATAAATATATCTATATTTAACCCAATAAGTTACTTTCTTTAAAAGCTTTCTAAGGTTTCTTGGTTGGCACTGTATTTTCCTTCTACTGTTTTGTTTCCAGTCGACTTGAACTTACAGTGAGATCTTAATCTGACCACCCAGATGCAGACAGCTTCTGTATAAGAAGAAAGATTGTCCAGAAAGAATAACTAGCAAAGTTTCCTGAGACGGATTGCTTGTTCTTACAGACAGAGAGCAAAGTTTTTCAACAAAATGGATAAAGATTACTACCAAGAGAAAACTAAAAAAGGAAGACTAAACCCCTTCTATCCTGTTTATTTTAGAAAAAAGATACAAATTTGTCCAGCTGGCAAGAAAGTACTGCTATATAGAAAAATAATATACTTATTCTACTTCTTTTTCTCCTATTTTTAATTGTTTCTGCTTGCTCTATAATGTTCAGAGCCAACAGGTCAGCATGTTCATAAGGATTCAATCTAGTTCTCTGTGCACCAGGGATTTTACTTGCATGTTCTTTGAACTGAGATTAATAGCTTAGCTAACCCTTTCTGATCCTGCCATTTTGAAATGCTTTTAGGAATATCCAGTTGAACCTATTTCCCTACAGAAGCCTCCTCCACCTTCTACTTCTTGATGACTTCCACTGTTATTTTTTATGAGTGAAAGGGTATGGATCCTACT
This sequence comes from Calonectris borealis, assembly GCF_964195595.1. NCBI lineage: Eukaryota > Metazoa > Chordata > Aves > Procellariiformes > Procellariidae > Calonectris > Calonectris borealis. The sequence continues at coordinate 139,848,021 of NC_134312.1, read as the reverse complement.
GGGTTCAGGTTTCACTGCAGCTGACCTGTATCGATAATAGAAGGAGAAAATGTGTGATTCATTTTTGCTGATGATAGCGAATTGTTCCTTGGGTGAATGAGTTTTTTAATGGGCAAAAAAAAAAGTCTAAATTCTAATGGCATACATATATATGCAGATGAATATAATATGCATTCAAGCTGTCTTGTGTTGACATTAGGTTTCTTGCATAGTACAGCTTCTCTAGAAGCAAATACTCCCTGGTAGAGCACAGCCCTTTTACAGAAGACCGCTGTAATGCCAGTCCAAGCACCTGAATGCCGAGTGGAACCTTGTGTGTATATGCACAATACGTGGGTAAGATGGGAGAAGCTAGCCACTTGCAGAAGTGCTGTAATTCTCTGCTTGGTGTAAGAAGTCTTCACGCTAGTTTTGGGACCTAGGCTTTTTGTTTCTAAATCAAGAAATATGTAGGACTGCTTAGAAGAAACATCCTCTGCTGTTAAACCAGGAGATAAATTAATCTGTTTTCTCTGGCACATGAGCATGCAAGGAGAATTCTCTGAAATTCACAGCCTGCACTTAACTCTGTCTCAGTGGAAGACAAAGACAATTTTACAGTTGATCTCAGTAGGAAGAGAGAGCAGGAAATGTCAAATGCATTTTTAAAACACCACTCCCTCATTTTATACGGGTGGATCAAAATAAGCAGAACTGAAATTTGTACAGTTCAGAGCATAGACTCATTATAGGAATTTCATTTGATTCTGCTGCAAGTCCAATTGCATTGCACCACATTTTCCCAAACAACAGATGTTTCCCAAATTAACGAGTTTAGCACATCTCTAAGTATGATCCACAGGCCCAAATGTCAACTACTGTGCATGCCATTTTACAATATACTTGTCGTGGTTTAACCCCAGCCGGCAACTAAGCACCGCACAGCCACTCACTCACTCCCCCACAGTGACATGGAAGAGTAAAAGTGAGAAAACTCATGGGTTGAGACAAAGACAGTTTAATATGTAAAGCAAAAGTCACACGTACAAGCAAAGCAAAGCAAGGAATTCATTCACTACTTCCCATCGGCAGCCAGCCATCTCCAGGAAAGCAGGGCTCCATCACACCTAACAGTTACTTGGGAAAACAAACGCCATCACTCCAAACGTCCCCCTCTTCCTCCTTTTTCCCCAGCTTTATATGCTGAGCATGATGTCATATGGGATGGAATATTCCTTTGGTCAGTTGGGGTCAGCTGTCCCGGCTGTGTCCCCTCCCAACTTCTTGTGCACCCTCAGCCTCCTCGCTGGTGGGGTGGTGTGAAAATGTCCTCGCTGGTGGGGTGAGGAGCAGCAAAGGCCTTGACTCTGTGTAAGCACTGCTCAGCAGTAACTAAAACATCAACACTGTTTTCAGCACAAACACAAAATGTAGCCCCATACTAACCACTGTGAAGAAAATTAACGCTATCCCACCAAAACCAGCACAATACTATTGAATATTTTAAGCTAAATACAAATCTTGGATTTTTGGGGGCACAATGCTAGAAGAAACAGCTACATTTTGATAGCACATCTGCAATCATATGCCACTAAGGAGAGATAAAAGAGCAACCTAGGGGGGCAGAACTTGCCGGCAAGGATGTCTGTTGTACTCCAAGCACAACATATACTGTGAGGCACAACACAGGATAGCTATGGAAATAGCAGTGCATTATTCAATGTATTCCCATAATACATCTCATGCAGGGACAGCTTCCTAGGCTTAGTCCTTTGTGACTCAAAAAAAAAAAAAATGCATATAAGCTTCTTATATTTGCGGTCAAATATAAACAGCGGAGATATAGGATTTCTCACACTGCCTATGTTTGCCTCTGGTTGTCCTTACTGAAGTGAGTATTAGCATGCAGTACAGTGACAAATGAGTGAAGGTAATGATGAATGTCTTGTGGATTTTTTAACAAGATCATGTCATTTTGCATTTCACCTTTTATCATAGTCACAATCCTTTCATATTATAGGAATAAACAACAAATATTTTTAAAAATGTGTTACCTCTGACAATCTTTTTCCTCAGTACAACAGAATATCGGAGTTCTGCTGCATACCATAACCCAATACATATACTTTATAATAACAGCCTCCAGTCTGAAGGCTGATTCTTCAGCTGAAAGAAACTAACATTGACTCCTGATTGCAATAGACACGGAAATTTACACAACGGGAGGATCTACTCTCCAAATTCATTCTTGAATGTGTAGCAAATATACAGTTTATCAGATAATTGCAGATTTCCTCCTGAAAAAAATGTTAAAGAGCCCTCTCAGAACCTGGGGCAGAAACAGAGTGAGACAAGAACGGTGATGGTTATGGAGAAAGGCTAGTGTGAGCCCGCTCAAGGAAGAGGCATCCAGGGAAATCAACTCCGTTGGGATGGTGCAAAACACTACTTGAAGCAGTTCATGTACAGTGGGGATACTAGTTACCTTTGTTGTTTGCACACAGGATCTTTGGAGCTGTTTTTCCTTCTCTGCTGGGATGAAAATGTCTTTTGGGTAGAATGTTTCAAACATTGATTTCAAGTCATACCACATTTTAATGCTCAGAAAATTCTATCTTCAGGAAATGACTTAGGGATAGAGGGCTAGAGATTCTCAGAGAGCCCACAGCAACTCTGCTGAAAGCTAAAGATACTCACAAAACTAGTGAGGAAACCCATATCCAAATGTGGAGAACGAGCCAGACATAAGTAACTAAATAGCGCAAAGGAAGCATGAACTTTCAAGAAAAATACCCAAATCTCATTAAATTCAGAGTATTGGTATAAAGCTGGGGAAGCAAACTAAATGCAGAATGGAATTATGTTAGTCAGACTGTACACAGGACATGTGGTAATCTCCAGAAAAATAAGACCATCCCCTCCCCAACCCACTCCAAGAAGAAAAGATACCTGATTCCTGTGTCAATTATATTAGATAAGTTCAGAGATCACTGACTGCTAAACCCTGGGAAAAAAGTAATCTCTTGCCTTCCAGATACCTGGAAACTCATGCAATACAGAGAGAGGGAAAGTGCATCTGTGACACAAGGCCTGCAATATAACACATTTATTATCTGTTTCAAGGATACAGCTCACCCAGCTACAACATCCTGAGATACTAGGGGTGAACAGAGGTCAGTCAGTAGGGTAGTGTTTGAGACTAATTCCTGCCAAAGATGGTACTGCTAACTCTAAAGTCCAGATCACTATTGCCAGTGGAATAACATACTGCTGCTGTTGAATAGGAACGTTTTGCAACAGAGCTTGAGACGTTATATGCAAAAAGTCCATCTGGTACACTTGAGAGAGAGAGAAAAATCCTTCAAACACAATGTGACCATAGGCCACAAGAGAGAGGTTTTTGAGAGCTGCTACTAGCTGCCCCCAAACGACTTCAGCATACGCTTTGAAACGCCACTCCTAGCAATTGGATGTACATCAGAAAAATGAGACTAAGATGCACATCAGTGACTTTTTACTCAAGTTGCCTTAGAGCATGGAAATACGACATCTGAATGAGAGTTGGATAGACAGAAAGCACAGAAAGACATAAGAAACATAAACCAAAGCAGTTACATGTGGCTGCAGGCTTCCATTTGAACACTTTAAAACTGCACTGCTACGCCATCATACAGCCAGCAAACAAATCAAATCCACAGTATGCTGTTCACTAGTTGCGCTTCTGTCCTGCTTGCAGAATATCAATAGTTATGTTTTGTAGGAGTAGGAGGCTTTTCTACACTTCTGATCGATAATGTAGCACAGTAGAAGAACACTTCAACACACTGAGGAAAATTCTATTAATTGAAAATGCTATCTTGTCTTTTTACATGGTCTACCATTGCCAAGTCAATGATGGTTTTTCTGCCTGTGATGGTAAATTTCAATATATGCAGTGCAAAAATATGGGACGTTTAAGAGAATGACAAAGACATGATCTATATGACAAAAACATATAATGGAAACAAGCAATTTATGCTATTTCATACAGTAAGGTATTTACAGGCTGGCTTGTTTTCCCTCTACTTTCTGTTAGTGGATATTTATTGCTACTTACATTTTAACATACCTCTTTTGAACATGTAAATAGGAGAAGTATCATACTAAAATAATTATGTTCATTCCACCCTCTCCTCCCCCTCCTCTGAAAATTGGACTGAAACAGCCTGCACTTGCAAGTGAATTTTGGGCTGGGACAAAAAATTCTTGAACCTTTAAACTCAGAAGCAGAATTCCTTCTTTCTGACTGAGACATGACCATCCAGACACTTTCATGTGCCGTGCCTGTTGAATGTTGCCCTTGCGAGTAAACACAACCCTAAGCCTAGCACACCTGTCCCCTCAGGAAGCTTATATCAGCACAGGGGAATATTTCATCCAAAAGATGCATGTCTTAAGCATGACTGAGAAAAAGATACAAAGACTTGCTCAGTGGATTGCTGTCTGCCCTGGCAGTGAATCAGACATCTACCTACTGAGGACGTTGTGAACATCTATCAAGTGGACGAATGCATGTAATCTGACTGAAAGTCACTTTTGCACTATCAGTATAAATGATTTATATTCAATATTCCTTACAGCTGAGGAACAAGCTAATATTGCATGAAAGTTTCTCCAAAATCCTTTCAGCAGAATGAAACAATGTCAAGAGTTGCCACAGGGCACTTCTTACTAAACGAAACATAAATGAGTTTTGTAATGTGCTTCATCACCAGCATTTTCAGAAGGCACTGCGTCTGTGTGGCTCAACAGAACAGGGGCTCTGTATTACAGCTAAAGGAGCTGGCTTGACGAGCCCGGTAGGTAACCCAAAGACTGAGCCGTTCCTGGCCCTTGAGCCCCAGCAGGCTGTTGAATCTCCTTTCTCGGAGGTTTTCAAAGGTATGCCTAGGCAAAGCCCCATCTGCCCTGATACAATTGTCCTAATTTCCACCAGAGGCTGGAGCAGAAGAACCCCTAGAGGTCCCTTCCCCTCAACATTTCTATAATTAATTTTGTGATACAGATTGCTGTCTCTGGATATATGGTGAGGAGGACAGAAAGCACCAAAGAGCAGAACATCTCTGTGTAGTAAAGGGCAACGCTAGCCCAGAAGCAAATTTTTCTGACTCGCTATAAATACATTTAGCTGAAAGAACAAAGTTTTTAAGCATGAAAATGGCGGGATTCTGGTACAGTCTTTTAGTTGAAATAAATGAAGGCAAAACAGTAACTATCATTAAAATGGGGCTTAAGAAGTTTGTGGAGCATGTCTCACATGGCATCTTTGATGTAAATGACTGCATTTGGTGAGATTTCATATAGATAGTATGTGTTCTGCTGGTGAATTCATGTAGTGTCCTTTTGGCAAAATAGCACGCTTGAGTGGAAAACACCAGGCTGCCCAAGAGGGACTTTGCCTAGGGAGATGACACTGAACAGGAGGATGACCAACAGTCAGATTAAACTGCAGCTGGGGATTACATAGACTTTGGAGGGGGGCTGGGGAAGGTAAGACACATTAGCTCAAAAAGAAGTGTAAAAGAAGCAAGGCAATCTGCAAAAATTGGAGAGTGGGACGTGGGAAACCAGGTTTGACACTGAGATAAGTGTTCCCTGGCATTGCACCCTCTGTTCAGCCCAGTCAGAGCACCGTCCCATGGACACCTGCACCCAGCCAGGGGCTATCCGTGCAGGGCGCCCCACGGGGATACCCTGGGTGTGTTTCCCTCTTATGTGGGTCAGTGGGTGGTCAGGAGTGGTAGGGGCTCACCTGACACTGGAGCAGCCACATCTCCCACAGGGAGAATGGAGGAACCCCCGTGGGGGGTGATGGTGACCCACACAGCCTGGGGACTGGGTGCAAACCTACCTCTGCATGTGTGTGCATTTCTATGCGTGTGTTGAGCGCGTGTGTCATTAGAATTTGTGAGGATTAGTTGCAGAAGAGTGTTCAGAAATTTGTAGTTATCTACCAACCTTTGGTAAGACCCCAGTATTGTGATTTATCTGTTCTATTCCTGATATTGATCCTGAATATGTAGCTTACTGTTTGCTGATTAATTACATGTCATTAATAATTCAATAAACCACTTCAATACTGATTTGATTTAAACTGTGTGAGTTGAGCAGTTTTCTCCCACAACAGTGGTCATCTGTCAATTTTCCTTACATAAAATTGTCAAAATTATACCTCCAAGATCTGATTTCAATCAAAAGACTCTTATTGCTTCTGACAGGCTTTAGATCAGATTCAAAGTCATTACTAGTGAAGGAAAATATATTAATTTAACAATGAGTGTATGGTGGGGAGAAGAAATGTTATTTAAATGAAAGACTATATAGACTTAAGGCCCTGGGACTCAGCATCAGATTAATACAATGACACAGCTTTTAGATTCATGTTTGTCCACATCATAAAATGTAGCTATCTATTAGGGGTTTTCTCGATACCACTTGAATTTTGCCTTCAAATTTTCATAAAAAATCTTGGAAACAGTTCAATGAAAAACTAAGGACAACATTTAAAAAAAAATCAAAGTATGAAAACATGCTAAGCTAGTCATGGATTTTTTCATTCCCATTTTTAAATACGTATTATCGAGATACCTATTTTTAGCTTTTCTTTGCTTTTCGAGAGAAGCCAAGCCTCTGATATCCTACACTCAAACTAGAAAGCAATTGTTAATTTAAATCATGATTTTCAATGCAGTGATGCCTCTTTGCTGGCATCACTCTTTCTTTGGCAGTTTTGAAGTTTCCATTTGCTTAGTACATTTCAGCTGAAGTAAAAGGAGTAGCCTGTTGTCAGTTTTCTGGTTTTTACATGCTTACTGAACTATGAATTTGCCTGTTCCTGCCCTAGTCAGTCACTGACTTCCCAGCATTTGTCCAATACCACTTCTTAGGAAGTTTGTCTTGCTTTTATGTGGTGGGGGAAACAGCATTCAGCCACATTCACCATGCTCTGCCAAATGTCTCAGAAGAAACAATGGTGCTTTTCATTCTCAGAGACTACGCCTGTACTAGCAGGGATAGATGTGCTTCTGAATTCCTGGCTCTGGGCTGGAATATACCCCAATTACCTCCTGTTTCCATATGGGGCACGACCTGGGCATGCACCAACCTTCCCTCTTCATGTCTGGTTTTACACTGAAAAGAAATGTGGCTTCTGCAGCCAAAGGGAAACCAAACAAGTCATCGTCTGTTGGATCAGGTTCCCAGACTACTAATAGAAGGATGCAGGCAAAATGTCTGTAGTCACAACTTTTCCCTCTCTTTAGAAATGTGAGTGCCTAAACCCTCATATTCCCCATGAATTCAATACTAAATGGCAGTTCTTTCATATCTGAGGTTAAAATGAACACTTTGAAGGAAAACACACAAATGCTTTTACCTGTGAGGTATTAATTACCACTCTAAGGGCATGGTCACGTGGTCTAAAGAAACCAAGTCACTGAAATGTGACGAGTGACTGCTTGTCAACTGAGCCATTGTATCAGACAACATGTGTGCATTTAGGTTTTTTTTTGTCAGTTGTGAACTGAAACACATTCATTGAAGCTACAAAATCCAATGAGAGTTATAGCTATTACAGCCACTGGGAAAATATGTGTGCACTGCAACTCACCCCAATACCTTTTTCATTGAAATGTTAAGGTTTAAGAGCATTACAAGAATTGGAACAGCTATAGGTCTTCTCTAGGGTGGCCTTCTCCATTTCTCTTTCCCTTTTGTCTAACAGAGAGCTGGAAACCAACTATTTCAAATGTAAGCCATTAAAAACCATACTCCCATCCTTTCATTTGCTCTTGGATGACTGCCATAATTACATTGTTCCTATTCAGCAAGCATAGATCCCCCATATCTATTAACTGAGTGCTTAGCTGTGTGGTGACATACAGCTCTCTCAGAACATTTCAACCTATTACTGCTATCTAATACTGCCTTTGCACATTACATTAGAGCAAATAATCACACTATTTCCAAAACAGCATAATAAAATGAAAAGCTCCAGCACTCTGAATGGCTTATAAACTTCTCCTGTCCGTGATTAACTCTTTGGCCAACATCTTCTCTTTTCTGCTTATGACCCTTTTCTGCTTCTCTCAGTTTCTTACTGTATGCACTCTCTGGAGGATGCCTGGTTGGTTAAGAGTCCTGTGGGGCTTGACCTGCAGCTCCACTAAGACAGATAGATCATCCACTGAATTCCTCTCTCCTCCCTAGGAGTCCTAACTCAACGTGTAATCCCAACACTTGCAGAGATTTTTTTTTTCTTTTTTCATGAATTTGACAGGAAAAGCAAAGCTTTAGCAGAAAGCCTCAGAGGTACTGACAGGAGCTTGATTCAGCAGCTCTCAGCAATTTCCTTCCTTAATGTAGGAGAGATCTTAAAAAAGGAATTGCTCTTTATCCTCACAGATTACACGTTTTTTCTAATGACTTTCACTAAAGGCAACTTGTAAGTATTTGTATGTTTTCACGTCAAAACTGAATTGTGGCATTCCTTTTTTTCTGATTGTTTATTTTTAATATCATTTATTTACCTTTTACAAGGGTCCTGGTTTATTCATTCATTCTGCTCTTTAGTAATATCAAGCCTGAGAAGCTTTATCTTTCTGATTTTGATGAACAACCATTAAGAGGTCTGAGGCTACTCCCTGTGATAGCCCCTGTGATGCTGAAATCACTATCTTGGAGATTTTCTTTTACCCACTTTGTTAACTAAGCACTGGAGTTACAGAAGTGGGTAAAAAGTAACTTTAAACAATTACAATATAAGAATTACTGACATTCTGTCTAAGTGCATTTTCAGTCAACTGATGTAAAGAAATTCTGGCACTGTCAGTTTTACTGACTTGAAAAACAGTATTTATCTTTTTAAGTGCCGGGGACATTTCCAGAATCTGTGATAACCTTTAGAATTAGGAGAAACTCTTTGGTTGCGGTCTGTCACTTAATCTGTTTTCCCTTGTGTCTTGTGATAACCGTAACTTACGTTTGCTTTCCACGGATCATCATGCTTTACAGCTTAGGTTTGTCCCGGGACACAACTTTAATAAACGGTATGGAGGAACAGAAACCCCTTGTGGTGAGGAAGGTGTGAAACAAGATTTCAGGCTTGTCAAGGGATTTTTTCCTCTTTGCAGGTCCTGTTTGAGTGGTCGGTTTTCTCACCTTTCACAATAGCACAGCTGGACAGTCATATCCTTATAGCAGATGGCCATGGAAATGGTGCATTCTGTGATTTTTCTGCATATGACTTTTTGTTTTCTTCTCCAAAACTTCATAATAGAAAGCCAATATGTAGTTCAGTCACACCATTTTCTATCCAAGGTTTTGCCAGCCTCATATTTACTTTTTCCTTGACTTAATTTCCTGATCTTTATTTCCTGAATTCTGTGATAAACTTCAGCACCAAATTGAGAGTTCTGTGTAACTGGGAAAAAAATTAATAAATGAGTCCTATCATTAGGCATTTAAAGCTAGACTTGCCTACAGTTTCATCCTGCTTTTCGTAAATCCAGAATATCTATGTGTTCCTAAGATAACCGTTTTCTTGCTGGAAACTCTTATTTTTTTCCTGATCTTCTTTGAGAAATCATGTTTTTTAAGGTAGCTTATTACCCTAGAAAGCCAAATAACATTTTAAATATTTCTCTAACATTTAGCCATTTTAATTTCCTATTTAGGAAATTAAGCTTAGCACATTTTTACACCTACACTTATTGCATAATACATCTGTTGGACTCAGACATAAACAGCTGGTGGAAAGATGACCATTTGTGCTATGTGTATGTTAACTTTGTCTATAAAACACTCTCTAGCCATTAGCAGATGGCTCCTAGCCAGAATACTAATGTCCTAGTGTACTCATCTATGTGCTACTTCTTTACTGTCTTCTTCATTTAACCTCATATGTCTAGGTGCTCACACCGTAGATTCTTAACGTTGAAATGAGACAGATTTTTCCTCAGTCAGTCCTGCTAGTATCCCTAAAAGGAGAGCCTGACTGTCCTTCAAGGTCAGTGTCAAAAACTGACTTTTGAATACGTCAGCCTGACTCTTCACCGCAGTTGTTTACTTAAAGCAGAACTCCCTCTCTAAACCTTCAGGATAGCGGAGCATCTTTAAAACAGCCTCAGGTCTGGACTGGAGATATTTTAATGCAGATTATGTTGAGGAAGGAGGAGGATGACAAAGCAAAGCAACAGGACAAAATCTTTAAAAGAGTGTCCAAGTAACGTGTTTGCAACTCTTCTAAGGAGCTACTGATTTTTCTGTTCTTCACCTTAGTGACCTCACCTTTGAAAGATAACAGAAGGAAACCTCGGAGAAACACATTTAGTTCTCCTCTTATTTCCCGAAATCATAAATTTAGAGGGCCAAAGTACCACCTGGATGTGTCATCACTTTAGCAGAAGTGAATCAGTAACTCAGAACAAAGTGTCATTACCAGGTTGTGAGTGGAGGGAGGGTATTTTAATAAGTTCTAGCTTACTTCTGAATAAATAATAAGGGGTTTGCCACATTAGTAGTAATTTTGCAGGCTGTTGATGTTTCAAAACAGTTATACATGAGAGAAATACTTTCCTTATGTTGTTCCAAATGGGTTTGGAATGGATTCAAACCTTTTAAATTGCTTCAGAAAGAGAATATTTATTCACTTTAAAATGTTAACCCACACCTGAAATCACACTCTTACCCTTTTCCCCACGTTGTAAACGCCTGAGACTAGGCTGCCATGGGGAGCCCGATGGTTCAGCAAGGCCCACAATCAATGCCCTGCTGCACTTTCCTTAGAATCCTGCCAATCCCAGTTGTTTGTCAAGATCAACATTTGAACAATCTTTGATGAACCATGGACAGCACACTGGAAATTTTTTGTTTTCTTCATGTAGTGTTGCTAAATATTGATGACTTTCTGATTGTTCCGTCTCCTCTTCTGTATCATTAGGAATACTGTGGATATATCATGTACCAGTGATCCAGTGCCATGACTTCTCAGATCATTGAAAGACTGTAAGTCTAGTAAATCAGTTCAGTTATAAAATGGGAGATGGTTTGGGTTTTGGTTTTGGGCTGGAGTTATTTTTTTTTCCAGAATGGCAGTTACATTTTTGATGAAATAATAGTTAGTGACAGGTATCTCAGAGTAATTCCTAAATTAATTTTTTTTCCTATAGTGCTCCTGCATTACACAGATGAATAGATATATGCCAAGATCAATTTAAAGCAATATATGCTTGTGGCAAGTTGAAAAATTTTACATATATAAAATGCCTTTAAAAGTGACATGATTAAATCCACAGTCTTTTATCCCACTGTCAGTCAAAATTACAGCTCACAGCTATACCCTTGTGGGACTAATTTCTTTTCAATTAATTTTTAAACTGAGCATGACCTGAAATCATTTTGAATAACTGATGGGCTGGGGGGTGTGTGGAACATGGGCATTTCATTAAGAAGCAAAGCAGACTTTGTATTCCAACATCCATAACAAACAACTTTAAAAGAGTAAATACTTATATTCTCTAGAATTATTGTTTTCTCCCTTGTAATGAGTGCAACAGCTATTCAGAAGGAAAACATGTAATAAACTTACTCAGAAAGAAAGACAAAATCTCTCTTGCTATGTGAAGACTAGGTGAAGCACATTAATGGGCAAATAGAGCCTCTCTATTTGAGGAGGAATCACATGCCAAACAAAGAAATGCCAACTCTAAACAGTGTACACATATACTTTTCTTTTTCTATTTCTAAATTACAAGATTTAGCAATTATCATTAATTCAATAGCACAGGAAAACTGGGATATCTTAGGGGCTGTACCACTGATTTATCTGACGAGTTCTTACTTCTGACTGCCAAATGAAGTCTCAGGCTCCTGAGGGCTCTGGAGGACACCTCTGCCAGCAGCCTGCAGAGAGAGGGTCGTCTGTATCGTTGGAGGAAAACTCATTTCCAAGAGGAGCCATACGTGAAAGACTCTTTTTCTCTGAGAGGGAAAAGTGGCCAGCCGTGTTGGACCATCCAAGGATGGAAGGTTTTAATTTGAACGTTCAGAGCTGCTTCTTTCTCTCTGTGTGTGTGTCGTTGGTTTTACCCCCTGCTAAGAGGGTAATATTCAATTCACCTTTGTGATTTGAGGGAGCAAAAGTGAATTGTAGCAACTGAATGTGAATGACTATCTGAATCTATTATGTTAATATGTTTATTGTTTTTATGCTCATCCCCCTTTTCTTCACAGCTCAGGAAATAAAACAAAAATTTCAGGTTTCCCAGCTTCAATGTTTCTTCCATTTTTTCCCAGGCTTCAGTGGGTTTCCATTTTAAAAAAGAAAACAACAGACTAGCTGGGGTTAGCAAGAATGGTGCACCGTAACACTAAAAGTTAGAAAAAAAATCTTTTTTAATTTACTAGGAGAACATTCTTTAAGTTCTTTTCTTTAATTATATACAGTAGATCAAGACCAGGGTCAGCGTCTGTCTTCATTTATTGGATCACTCAGTGTGCCAAAGCAGTAGGATATGAGTTTGGAGTTATTCCTTCACAAATAACAGTTATTTGGCAAATAGCATGTCCAGACATTTTCCCACTTCACTGGTGCCATAGACACTTAGCAGCATGTTCTGCTCTCCAGAACATTAAGTTTTGCTATCTCTCTTCAATATCAGTTTTCATTTGGGGAATGCAGGTCCCAAGTATGTGCCTTTTCATCCAAAGTGAAATTATTTCCCTGTTATGTTCCTTTTTGTTGAGAACACAGACATTGACAGTTACTCTTTGTCCCACTACATATAATCCTTATACTGGAACAGTAAAAAAATCTAGGAAAAGTATGCAAAAGCACATGCTTTATTTCTGTATGTTATATTTCTCCTGAAAGATTTCCTAGTTTTGTAGTTATTTATAAAAACCTGTGTTTGTAAAGTGATAACTTGAAGATGCTTCCTACTTATGTGCCAAAAATTATTCCAAAGAGTAATAAACTTACATGCCAAAAGCCCATTTTTATGAGTCCAGTAAATGGTTTTCGCTTCCTAATAGCCAGTTCTATTGAGTTATTATCCTAAGATGTGATATAAGTATTAGAGAGATATGAGCTAACAATGATATTCACTTTTTTAAAGTGCTAGGTAAGGTTGGACATCTTGAAATAAATAATTGAATTGAAGTAGCAGAGCCATTTTTGTAGTTTAGAAAAAAAGCTTGTTGCTCTCTGAATTACAGAAGAGTCTATCTCCCAGTGCCACTGGAATCATGTCTCCAGCTGTGGGATACATGATGCTTTCAAAAGTCCCAGCTCCCAGATGCTCACCCTAGTCCCAGATAGCTGCACATTGAGCCAAGGCCTGAATTCTACCCCCTAACTGTGCAGGTGCTCTTTCAGGTGAAGATCTGGATACACATGGAGGTACTTACAGCTCCCTGGATGGTGTGTATTTGGAGAATAAGAGCACAAGGCATTCTCGTCCAGCAGTGCAGACACAGCCCTAGAGTCCAAACTATGAAATACACTGGAGGAGAAGTTCGAGACCGTCCCTGCACAGCAGTCCTATGCCCACCTTCATAAAATTACGGCATAAGGACCAAAAGGTTGGTTTTGCCCCATGACAATGCAAAGTCGCATGACTTTTTTTTTTTCTTTCTTGTAATTTTCTCCTTTGTTTGCTGGTCTTGCACAGAGAGCAGTTACTGTAAATGATAGTTCTGTTTCAACCTCTGGTATTTAATTTATAGATCACACACAGTCTAATAATGTTATCTAATCTGAGATGAAAAAAAGCCCTGGATGGTATTGATGAAAAGAGCAGTTTCAAATTAATGTTAAAAAAATCAATAAAAATAAACGAGAATCGGTATATGGCTAGTGTCATGGATGTGAGAAACTAGAGACCTACAGTCTGACCCCAGTAGTGATAACTTCTTGCAAATTAATTTATTTAGGGGAGATGTCTATAATTCTTCATGCTTCATTATACTGGCAAGCACATGACCTGCCACTATAATTTGCAAGTGAGCATGATGTCATGTTAATGAAACATCAAGCAGGGTAATTCAAAGGGAAATGCCTACTATAAAAGAGCTATTAAATAATACTTAGCAATTATGGAGTGATTTTCTACTTCAAAGCCCTTCACAAACAGTCACTAATGAATTTGCATAACCTCTCTGTGAGGAAGAGGAGGAGGAGGAGGAGTATCACTGTTCCCTTCTGCAGGCACAGACCACAGAAGCAACTTGCCCAAGACCGCAGAGGCCACGAGCATCAAAGCCCAGATCAGAACTCGGGACTTGATGACAGCCAGACATATGGCTAGATCATTACATCAGGCTCCCAGCCTAGCAGGGGTCTTTACAAAGTCCTTAATTCCTTTAAGTAAAGGTTAGATAGCTGAGCCTCAGCTACAAAGCCGGTGCGTAATCCGGGTTATTTTGTTGTCTGGGTACATGGCTGTTCAGACTAGGATCTAACACAGTGCCATCCCACTACCTGCAAACCTGCAGCCCCAGGTCTCCTTACAAAAGAGTACCCAGGGAAATGGTACACACCACCGCCTCACCCTGATAGACTGTCAGGATGCAAACTTACATGTCCATCCAGATCCAGAAATCTTTCTCGTAACCCTTTCCCTGCAGCCCCCATGGTGTCTGCAGTACAGTAAAGAATGAACGTGGTAGCCACTTGAATCTCCTGAGGTCTCAGGAGAAGCGTTTTTAAGTTAGTAGTTAACAATGGTACAATCCACCATCTCTGCACAAGTTTCCCTTTTTATTTTAATACCAAAATGCTGGTGTTTGGCAAACCTCACTGACATGTAAGATCAGATGTCATTTGTCATGCATGTAGTGATCATTTGGATTTCCCTACCTTATTGGTAACAGTTGTTCTTAAAATCTCAAACAGTCACTACTTGCATTGATTGTGCTATTTTTCTTTGCCCACAATAGAAGGAATCATATCCATTTTGAAAAAGAACAAATTTTCTCACTGTGTTAAGTATTAATAACTGTACTTTTTTTTTTTTTTCAAACTTACAATAACAATACGTATAGGTATAGATATACATTCTGCATCAGGTTAATCAATCTATGCATCTCACAATCCTGAGAATATAAGACAATGTGTCATCCTTGTCAATAATTTTAATAATTCATACACCTACATTTGGGAATATCTTTTACAAAAAGTATTTGCATGCAGGTGTTGCATTAAACAAATAGCAAAGTTTTCTGATGAAGCCCCTGAAGCACTTTGGAATAGTCAGATACCCAACTATTTTTAGCCTGTCTTTCCAATTCCTTGAGATCTGCCTCTTTTTGAGAAAATACTTTATTTGGACAGAAGATCACTGTGGAAAAAAACCAACATTATTGACTGCAATTCAGTCCAAACATTTTTGAGGAAACATGAGTTTGGGTACCACTGAAATCTTGCAGATCTTTCTATACATTACTCATCATCTTGGTTTTGTGCATTTTTCTTGCACAGTGGTGAAAGAAGGCACGTTCAGGAGATGATAACTCCTAGTAACAGCAACCATTGTTCTAGATGGTCACCCAGAACAGCAACTGAGACAGGTATTGTAGAAATATTTAATACAGACATTTTCTGAGATAGATAGATAGATAGACAGACAGACAGACAGACATACATATATAGAGAGATACATATCAATTAAAAACCACAAATTAAGTTTTGGATCCTTTCATTTCTTTGCCAGGTCCATCTTTACCTGTATTAATAGTTCAGATCCATTTGAAAACATTGTTTTATTACAAGTTTGAGAACTGAGTAAAATTTTAGACAGAATTTATTTGCACTTCAGAAATTTTAATCTTACTTCAATATGATCATCATGAAGCAATTGCAGGAGGGCTGCCTGAAATAAGGTGTGTTTATCTATTTGAAGGAAATGCTATACTGATTTAATGACTAGTTCTCACCAGGAAAGAACAGTCATGCTTCGGATCGTATGTGATAAATGTACAGATGGTTATCAATACAGGTGCTGTAACATACATTCTCATCTTATTGTGTAGGGTATTTTCACTATATATGTACCAGAGAAGTATTTCATAAATACTCACCCATTAGCTGTCTCCTTACAAGAATAATATAATTTAAATGCACAGGAATAATGTAATTTAAATTCTTTTGGAACAATGCTCTATGTGAATGCATGCCTAAGTATTATCTTTCCCTAAAACTTGCCTTCGTTCTAGTGAAATCTAAACTGGAAAATCCTGGAGCAGCTCAGTGCCTCATCTGCCTCTCCAGACGTACCCTTCCAAGCTGCTGGAATTCATGTCCCCTGCTGGAGCCCTGAATAAACAAGCCCGAGAGGGCTCACAGCATGGCTCCACAATGAAATGTTTGACTAGGGTTAGGACATCTGGGAACAGTTTGGGGACAGCTTCAGGTCTGGAACCGTCTGTTTGAACCAGAATAATTTTGTTTGGCAGTTTTGGTCTTGATTTGAACTTTGCTTTCTGCCAGCTGGATTAATCTACTCATGGCTGGGTGTACTGCGGCGTCTGTGGTTTGCAGATATATGTTCTTCTCGATCCTTCCTCGTTGACACACCCTGTATTGTCTTCTTCACTTGGAAGACATCTACGTAGCTAAGCTTTTTGCTAAGCTTGAGAGCATTTTGAAATATAAACTTTATTTTCATAATGTAACATAACATTTACATACAGAAGTTAGTATTAATTGTTATTTACTCTAAATGATTTCAGGTTCTGGACCATCCACGCAACTGCTAAATTTTATTAATTTCCTGATTTTATTAAATTTTCTAAAATTTAAAATAAATTTTCTAAAATAAAACTGAGAGACAACTTTTCTGATCCTCTTGATTAGACAGTTTCCATTTTCTCAAAATCTTGTTTCTCAAAAGTGAATTATAAATAGTTTTTTGGTTTATACTCCATTTTAGCTGTATTTTTAATATAGTTGTAGAAATCAAAGCAGAGAGAGACAAGTTTGGAGGGAACCTAGGAAAGGATACAACCTGCATCTAATTTTCCTTTCACTTAATCGGGGTTTACAACACTAAAATGGAACTCCCTTTGGTTTTCATGAATCTGAGAAGAGAAGAAAGTTACTTATCTGTATAATTAAAAAATGCACATACCCACTTATCTATTAATTGACTAGTGAACTTGGTGGTTGAAGGAAACTATGGACAAACCTGAATATATTCACCAAATTCTAGACCCTCAAAGGCATGGAGAACAATAGGAATGAGACCCTAAAACATTTGAAGACCTGAGGAAAAATGATAAACAAAATGTAACTTTAAATTAGACTGAAATATGACTGACAAAAATTCATATTTCCTTATACAGTAAATCTATAAGGTTGTATCAATAGATTGCAGAAAACAGAATATTTGAGAAACCATAGACTTTTGACTCCATAGATATAATGCCTGATTTAAATGGAAATGTCTCGGCTTAGTTTTCATTTTCTAAATAAAATACTGCATTAAAAATAAGGGAATTATTGTAACAGGCAATTTGACCTGCAAGAAATTTATTTTGCACCTCAGAACTACAACAGACCTGATTTGTCATTTTGTTGTGCATGTTTTACAGCAGTTTTCCTCTATTGACTTTTGCAAGATTACTTCCACTTTACACTAGTAAGAATAAGAAGAGAATCTGACCCTACAAGTACGTTATCATTCGGGTGAAAAAGTTCCTTTCTGTCTGGTTATAATTTATAGGACATCGACATCAAACTAATTTTTATTGCATATTATATTTTCCACTGCCTTGCAGAAAACAAACATGGACATTTGTAGTGGACATTTGTCCTTGATGCAAATGTACTGAAGTCAGTAACAATGAAATTCATCTTTCTTAAGTAAACATTTATCACTGAACCAATTTATATTAGACATCCTTTATAGTCAACAGAATGAAAGAAGCGTTAGTAGGGTGGGATTTACCTCATCCTGATGACTCAAATGAATCTCATTGCAGACATCTGAAGTTAGATCAGATGTATCCCAACCTCAGAGTGACAGAGTATGGTCTGCTTTGGATCGGGACCACCTGCAGAAGGGCAAGTGGGAAACCCTCTCTTATGACCGTAAATCTGTGTGAGACTTCACAACTGTGAACATTTAAGAACAGCTGCAGGGAATGAGACCAGAGTGTTGCAGATAAGTCATGTACACCACTGGCAATTTTTCTCATTAGACACCTACATTAGTTATGGATGCCCAATGCAGCCTTGCTTATTGGAACACCTCAGGTGCTAAGCTAAAAACCCAGTGAGGCATACACTAACCATGCCCTGCATGTGATATCCATTAAGTCATACTTTGAACATATGTCACTGAAAGCACTTTCCTTGCTTTCGAGTAATTCCAAGTTACAAGAACACTTCCATAATTTATCAAACATATTTTTTTGCACTCTGTTCAGCTGACCTGTCTTTACTCAAAATGTCAGATAGAACTTTCTGTTTCCCAGAGCTCAGTTCTGGAAAATTTCAGATCCAAAAATAATAGTTTCAGATATATAAAACATTGTCATGGCAGGAATTACTGTTCAGTCTTATGTGTAGAGGACATGTGAAATGGCAGCCAGCACACTGAGTCTACCTGAGAGAGGACTTAGAAGCTTAAAAGCATCTTGAAATTTAGCAGTGGTCCAGCATGTCTATTTTCCCACACTAACCATATAAATAAGTCTTCATATAATGTTTAAAGTCTGATGAAGACTTCTGTGTTGTGACCCTGCTCAAAGAAGGCTGAAAAGTAAGATATGGTACTCGTGATTTTTCAGTAAGAGTCCAATGGCCAGAATACCAGTTCAGGAGGTGGGGGAGGCACAGCTCTAGGCTGCAGTCCCACTCAGGAGCCTTTCCATCTCCTCAAGGACTGCCATAACTACAAAACTGCATGGTCTCCCAACTAAGAGCATTTTTTTTATCTTCCGCCTCCAATGGAGAGATGTTCAGCCATTGCTAGAGTGAGTGCCAGACAGAAAGTAAACAGAAGAAAACCCTATCCCTACCAGTGGGTAGGGTAAGGAACTCAGGTGGGAACTCCAGAAACGTCCTTCCAAATTCTTGCCTGTGCAACGGGCCCCCAGAAAGGGAATATCCTTTCTTTTCCTCACTGTTCTTAGTGACTCTTTGTAGCTTCATACACATACATTCATTCAAGATGACAGAAGTATCCCATAACAAAAGGTATACAGACACTGAAGACTTCTCCAAAAA
The DNA here is from genome assembly GCF_964195595.1 of Calonectris borealis. Taxonomy (NCBI): domain Eukaryota; kingdom Metazoa; phylum Chordata; class Aves; order Procellariiformes; family Procellariidae; genus Calonectris; species Calonectris borealis. Next base: position 139,828,775 of record NC_134312.1, on the reverse strand, counting down.
TGGTTTATTGTCCTTATTGTCCCAAAATTAAAGTTATTACAAAAATTCAAGGTAATTTCAGTTTAGTACATGGGGACTTACTGCTTATGAAGCAGTCTATGAATATCTTTTGTGATACCAGAAGTAAGTTAAAAACATGCTTTGTTTTTTCTTCTAAGAAAGGAACAAAAAGGCCAGCAGCAAAAGAATATGTGTTTTAAACTCAGCTCCTTATATTGAAGGCTGCATTGTCCTTGGCAAATGAAAATACACTAAAGAATTTTTTGTTATGCTTTGGGAAATAAGTATAAATAATACCATTCAAATATTAATTAAAAATATAATTAAAATGTTATCTTACAGCATTTTATAGTTTTATTCTCAAATATATCCCCACAGATCAATATATCCCCATGTAAGAACCAGTCACTCAAGTGTGCATGTTTTTCCCAGACTAATACTGGTGTTTGTTACATACATGGATTCTCCTTTCATTAGAGATTCTGAGGAATTTCTGAGGAAACTGCCAAATATATCTACAAGGAACTCCAAGGCATAACCACCCAGTACATTTCTGATCCTTGGGAACTGGAAAAAATTACTTTACTTAAATGGATGTTTATGTTTGAAGAAAGATAAAAGAATTAATTATATATATATACACATTAATTTTCAGATTTACAACCGATGTTTTGTCTCCAGTTTTCAATGGACTTAACAGAAGAAAACTTGATCCAAAATTCCAGACTGAGGCAGCCACAAATTAGGGCAAAGTGTAGAACTTAGTCCAGAAATTTCTGATGTATTCAGAAGAATTAATGTTTGGATTATTTTCATAGACATTTCTTTGGCAATTTTAAGTTTCTTGCCTTTTTGAGAGAGATCAGATGAAATGTGGACATTTCTTGACTTCTCTGTTCATCTGGCAGTTTGGATTTACAGCTGTAGGTCTGGGCACTGTTGAGTGAAATGCTCCTCGTAACTTCAAGGGGAACTAGTTACAAGATAATTTACTGGCCATCAAGGATGGTATTAAAGTGTGTGCTTGATTTGCAGACGTAGTTAATCCCTTTGATTTGGCTGTATCAGGCTCCAAAATAAGAGAATATAATTTTTTTTCCTCTTTTTTCCCCCCTACATTTAAAAATTAATTATTCTCTAAAGGATTAGAAAGTTAAGACAAAAGGAAACACATTTCCAAAATTTTTTCAATGTAAAACACAATTAGGATTAGAGTTGTTCTGAAAAAGATTAATAAACCCAAAGAAGACATTGAATTCCAGTGTGTTGTATAAATCTGTGATGGATGTTTTTATTTTTCCACAGCTTATCAGAAAATAAAACAAAACAAATTTTCAAATTCTGGGTTCAGTTAATGTACAACAATATTGCCATCATGTCTTTCTGGCTACTTGATTTTCTGCAAGGTTTTTTTAAAAATCAGCTCATTATTATGATTACTGATATAGCCTAGAGAATGTGATCAAAGTGTAACAGCTAAAGTAATATCTTCATAAGTTTACAAAACATAAGTATCCTATTACTTTCAATAAGTGCTGTCTCTGTACTCATACATGCAGGGACTCATGTTGTGATAACCCATTGATGCAGAGGCATCAGATGTAGAGGCCTCACAGGACAATTACAGAAAAGAAACTTCAGTTTGCTTTTGATTATTACATAAACTTTAACTTCATCCTGCCACATACTAACCTGCTATGTTGGTTAATATATTTTATTTTATCAGTTTTTGCTATTTCTCAAAACTGAATCCCGGAAAAGATTTTTTTTTCCAAGTGAGCATATACAAGAGCTCTACATCTAAGCTATGACTTCATATGAAATCCAAAGACAGCAGTTGCATTAATGATTCCTTTACTGTTACTGAGGAATAAATAGATCCTGGGGTTACAGTTCTGATTTCAAAAAGGCATAATGATTTTCTGTGAAGCCTGAGTGAGTTCAACACAAAGAATGAAAGATAAAATGAAACACAAAAGGGCTGAAAGACAAGAAATAGTGTCATAGTGTAATGTGTAGGCAGAAATAATTTACTTAGACATAAAACTTTTTTTTCCCAAGAAATTATCAATTCTAACTTGGTGTTCCCATTGCTGTGAAGCTTTCTTTTTTTTAATGGCAAAATCCATTTTAAAACATATGAGTTTATTCAAATTTTTTTTGAAATTTTTTATATTAAGACAACTTCTGTTTTACAAGCTACCTTTGCATTTAGCCTTTAAGGAAAAAAACAAGTGGATGCATTCATTATGTAATCTGTAACCTTCTTTTATTGCCTCAGAAATACATTCTGACTATATAGGCAAGATGACAGTTATAATAGTTACCAACATTTTTTACCTTTTTTAACTTTTCTGGAATCTTTTTTTTTAACTTTATTACGTCAGTAGGAAAATCTTAAATTGTTTCCTCTACTTAAGTATAATATATATTTTTGATTTACAGAATATCCTTATCAGACAAATATACTCAGTGCAGCCACAAGGAATGTGTTAGAAATTATGCTTGGAATTGTCAAGAGAACAAGTTTTTATTCTGAGAAGATATGGTACTACTGAAACCTTTCTCTTTTTGCCATTTGCAGGGGAGCATATTTTCCATTTTAAGCTTCAGTTAGACTTCTAAGAATTGCTGTCTATGAAGCACCCCTACATGCACACACCCCCCACGTGGTCTCAAACGCAGAATGAAAATACTTTCCTTGCATACTGTTGGATCACTTTCTTCTATGGCTTTCATAATATTCCTGTCAACAAATTACATAAACTATCAGACAACTCCCTTGTAGATGGTTTCCATGAACCCATGACACTAATTTTCTCTGCATCTTAAAACTTATCTACAAAGCTGTGAATACCAGCTACTACTTCACAAAATGATAAACAATAACAGAAGACTGTTCTAAGAAGATGGGGAGATAATATTTTTTCCAGCTACATTTTAAGACTGATGACATTTTTTCTCCCTCTATTAACACCAGAAAAGTTAAAACTAATAGAGATTCCTCTGGCCTGAAACATTTGTTCCTAACTTTCTGTTTGATTTAGTCAACTATTTTGGTTCTACGATTTTGGTAAGTAGCAATGAATCTGGTTTCAATTGAGTGTCCCAAAGTGACATCAGTTGGGAAGTCAGTCATTTTTGTGAGGTGTGTGTGCTCCATTTGTGAGTCATGTATCTACTTGTATGAGTTTCTTTCATACTTTATGGCAGCTAGCATCACTCAGATATCCTGAGTTGTGTGTCTAACCCCTGTGGCCAAAGTAGGAAAGTGAAAAGATTGCACAGTTATGTTTTTAGTTTGGTTTTTTTGTAGGAGATGGTTTTATGAGGAAAGAGACCATCTTCTATACCAAACACAATGTTAGTTTGATTTTGTGATTTATGCTTTTCTCTAATGTATTCCAAGTTATGGCTCTGTTTAGCTATTAGAACAAAGATTTAAGTTTAAGGCAACTGTGATCTCCTTTTAGTAAAGCAAGAGTTCCATCAGCTTTTACATAATAGTTGTTCATAATTTTTCAAAATTTATTTTGAATGAAAATATGCCAACCTTTTGAATTTTTTAGGAGCAACAAAGAACAGATGTTTCCTGAGAGCATTCACTTCCCTTCTTCCCATTCAGCCCCAAAGTTTTTTTAAAAGCATAATAAACCTATATTGAAATCTGCACAAAATCAGCCAGTGATCTTATTGAAGATGTTGCCATTGCACATGCTGATGAAAAGCTTCACCACTATTTCAAATATTGTGAAGAACAAACCAGTTTGGGAAAAATACTTCCACGTCTATTCTTACAGATCTCAGCTTTTGGGAAGCTTTATTTAGCCACGCAGCATTAATGTGAGCTACAGATGAGATACTGCCACATAAGGAAGTTGCTCCAAACATTTGGAATTACAGACAGAATTAGAGAAATATTATTACAATATTGGACAAGCAGGATGCAAAGACATTTTGCATTTTAAACAAATAAATCCTTTCTGGTGGTGTTCTGCATAGCAGTAGGAAGTCACATCATCAGCCAGAAGGAAAATAACTTCTAGCTGAAGGCTAACAGTTTTTACCATTTATAAACAAGAAAAAGTCAGATCAACAACAAAGAAAAAACAATCTTTGAGGGGGTAACAGGAGAAACTAATGAATAAGATTTAATGGCAAACTGATTAGGAAAAATTCTGTTTCAGACTAACAAAACACAACCATGATATTTAACAGATGTATTGTCATATTAGCTTAAATTCGAATAGCAAATTTTATTGTCTTTCCTACATATGCAACTCTTTTTATTTTTATTTTTACTATGACTTTTCACAATTGAAGACAATTTACTGGAAAATCTTGATTTATAAAGGTATATCAACTTTTGGGGCCTGTTTCAGAGCTATTGCATCACCACCAGATATATATTTATATCTAGATTTGTCTTTACTAAATCATTTGTCTAGGTGGGACTACACAACTAAATCTGGTTTTGTGATTTATCTCAGCAGCTTTCCCATGATCTCAGCAGTCACTTAACACCTTAATCTGCTAGTTGTCCAGGTTTAGATGCAAAATCCCCAGGTGTCTAAATTGCTTACTTTATATGTACACACAAGCTTCCTTGACCACTTCAGCCAAAAAACTTTGTAATCTCTGCCCAAATCCTATTGATATTTTTCCCTGCCATTTAACTCTGCCCAAGTGTCTATAAGACTTGCAAACAAAGAGACAAGAGAGCTGGGGATAAATCAATTTTTTTAGTGAAAATTGCATAAATTAAATGAAAGCTTATATGAAGCTAAACAAGGATGAATAGGCAGGTACCAGGCTCAGTGGACATTATAGTAAGGAGAGAGGCTAAACAGGGAACAGACAAGATGCGTTGCTAAAGACAAGGTGCACATCCTAGTTCAGTAATGCTAGGTTATTAGCAAAGGGGAACTGAAGGGCTAGGGGAGCACATGGAAAAAGTCAGGGGAGAAGTTTACCTATCAAGCTTTCATACTTACACTGATTAATTCTTGACAAGTATGAGGCCAAAAGGCCATCAGATATGAAATCTTTCAACCTGTGACTCAGTTTTCTTGCATTCACTACAGAGATCTATTTGCAGTCTTCTTTGGAAGAGGCTGATCCCAAAGGATATTCCCAGTGTAGATAGCTTCCCTGGGGCATCTGTGAATGTTCTCCTCATCAATATGGTCCTTTCTGCCTGCATTTCTTATCACATTTAACTATTTAATAAGCTAAAAATTCCAAAGAAATGCACAAATGCTTTTGGAGAATATAGAAAATTGTTTACAAGCTTCCTCAAGAACTCGAAAATCCGTAGGATTTTCCTTTTGGCAAGATTTTGTGCTAGGTGTGGCTGATAGTACCTAAAGTTAAATATGCATCTGGCACTCACCACAGGCTACTAGGAATTTCTAAATTGCTGGCTGTCCTCAGTGTTTCCCAGAATGATGTCTCACGGGCATCATATTACAAAGAAGTCGGTGGCAGCAGAGAGCACCTGTGCACTCAGAGCCCTTCTGCAAGATGGAGTTGTAACAGTTTTGATGTAGAGAGTACTATGTTCAGGAGCAAGAGAAAAAGGTGTTCATGGGAGAATGGGGGGGAACCTGCAGTGAGGAAGCATTAGTGAGCATCTTGCGTGCCTAAGGCTGCCAAGCCATTCATGGCAAGCTAGACAGATAGTGTGCATACAGGGAAGGTGGCTTCTGGCCTGGAAATATTGTTTTGCAATTAAGAAGAAAAGGGTGAAAAGACAGAGCTTACTAAAAGATCTTGAGGCGTCTCATTTATAAAACTCACAATGAAGACATTTTTAAGTCCTCGTATATCCCATTTTTAGCTTTCCTCAGGTAATGTGCCTAATGCACAATATAAAAGACAAATGCTAGGTGTGCTAATCTTCTATGCTTTTTTCCACAAAGGAATCCACAGACCCTTCTCATTCACCTAACCCTCCAAGTGAGCGGTACCTTTTATTTACCACTCTGAGGGTCCCCTTCCCTTCTAGAAGTTAGGCCTATTAATCTGTAGGCTTTGCTAAAAAGTTAAAGGTAGCCAGTGCATCAGCAATAACACTAAGGTAAGGCACCATGTTGGTTTCTGCAATCAGTACAAGAGCTTGAGAGATTCCTCTCTCTTTCTTCTTTAGCTTCCTAGTAAACCTAAGATTAACAGCCCTTTCTGCCAAACACTAGGTAGGAGAAACAGAGCTTGATAGTAGGGACACGCGTCCCATCCACACTTACATGACAAGGAGAAATACACCACCATGAAGAAGGAAGATGATAAACCACCCCAACCTTGTCACAAGTGGCAGGATCATAGCCAAGACAGTCTGACTAGACTGGCCAGTCAATTCATTAACCTTGGCTGCCCTTAAAGCAGAGTCTTTGACAGCTCAAGCTCTGGTTCTGCTGCTGTACAGGACATGCACCTCAATACGTTCCATTTTGTGCATTTCATGTATTTAAGGCATCACACTGCATGTATTAAAAAGTCCCTGGTGGAACTGCGTTGCACAAACTTTAAATGTTGGGAGTGAGGAAAGATTTCAGTTATTCCCCTCAAGCCTACTTACCTAAAGATTGGGGATTTGCCCCTGCTTCTGATATCTGCTATCAAATGTTTTATACCAAGCAATCAGTTATATTCTTTTTCCTTGGACTTCTTTTCAACTGGCATGAAATACTATTATAAATGATTCTGCTGTATATGTTTTTGTACTTCTAGACTTGTTTCAAGATGTTCAGATGAAAAGCTTTGTGCAGCACACTAGATACTGAAAAGATACAGAGAGTCAAACCTGAAAGATCAGATTTAATCAACATCCAGATTTTGCTTCAAAATAGTTGCTGAATCCATCAGGCAACCAGTGAATATTTCAGTTGAAAAAAGTGTGTTTAAACAAAAAATTCATCCTGAAATTTGGAAACAAAATGTCTTGTCCTTTCATTTCAAGATGATACTGTGACAATGAATCTACTTAAGCTTAAACTGGCTATATAATAATCCCTTCTTTAGTCCATCTTTGGTAGCCTTTTGCACCCACAGACAGATTTCAAAAAAAATTTAACTCTGGGTTGATGTCTCAAGCATAATAAAGTTTCTACAGATTAAGAAAAAGAACAGTTTGATAGAGGAGAAAAAGGTAACGTGACCGATAATGTTGAGACTGAAGAAGTGAGGGAGAAGTGGGCTGAGCTAAGCCCACGTCAGATGAGCAATTAGCACCGATTAACTTACCAATCAGCATATGCAGAGCTCCCCACTAATCACAGCCTGCTGACTCTTGCTCAGTGGAGGTGTTATGGGGGCTTGGGTCTGGGGGCAGGTCTGTTGCAGAACAAAAGAGGTGGACAGTGGGCCCAACCACACAGCAAATCCAGCTTCCTTAGTGTATTGCTCATAAGAAAACCTTTGTCTTCTCAAGGAGCAAAGCAAAGAGAACAGAAATGAAAACAACAACAGCAGAAAAAAGAATTCAAGAAAATAACTGGATGCTAATTTGATATAAACCAAAATATTTGCACTGTTTTGGTTCAGCAATAAAAAGGAGGCTCATTTGTTTCAGTATGACCCAGAACAAATCTATTGTCCAATTTTTACTTTGTTTACAGAATCAGTTATTCACACAGAGCAAAGTACATTATGTAGCTGTCAACTATGCATAAATAGCCATGCCAGAAACTGCCATAAAGTCCCACACTGCAGTGCAAGCAGAATGCTTGCAAGAGGCATTGCACATGGGACAGTAGGCCAGCCACACAGAACTGGTTCCTGTACCACTGTACCTGATACTGGTCAAATATATTTTTAAATTAAAGAGATGTCAGATCAATAACAACAGCAAGTGTGAAGCAAGTTCAGGAATCGTTATATGTATAGTTTATAGAACAATAATTTTTCAAATCTGCTTCCTGGGCTTTTCTCTTTCTTCCCACTTGCAAGTTTGACGTGTGGCACATACAATGACAGGTTTACAGAAAATGCAGTGACTATGAGAACGTCAAGAGGACAGAAATAGAAGTAAGAATAATGATTTTTTTTTCCACCAAAATCAGCTAATATTAACATTTTTATTTACTGTGGATATAAAATCAACTTTATTATTTTGCCACTTAGGGGACAATGCTGGATGTAGTGCAGAAATGGCATTAAGATAATCTTCAATCTTCAAGGATGTTTTTTGAAATGTATTGATAATTTCATAATCACACTAAAATATTACAGCAACTGGAACTAAAAAGTATACAGGCTACCTGAAATTATAGATGAAAAAAACTGATTCAGTTGTGCTAGTCATTGTGGCATGTGTGTACGTGCATGGTAGTAAAATTTTTTATCTTGAGGTTGAGTGCTGTCATGCTGAGTATGGAAATGTTATTTGGTTTTTGGGCTTTTGATATGACACTTTGGTATCTCAAGTGACCCTTATGAAAAAAAATTATCTTTTTTCTACCAGATATACAATATATAGCTTTCTAAGAAGGAATGCATTCATTCAGTTATACTTGAAACACATTGAGGAGGGAAAATATCATCTTAAGTGTAGTGAAATAAAATTTCCTGATACATATTAGTTATATATACTGTATAACTTCATATTGAAACACTTGCAACTTCCTTTACTTCCTTTACATTATTAAAGGTCAGTAAAATTCTATTTGACTTTTGCAAGAAAGCTTGCTGCCATTGAAGCCTCTGCCCCAGATTGTATCCAAGTCACTACCAAATATTGTATTGAGATGTTATCAACTTCACAGCTATTATAATTAATTTTCATTTAAAAATCAATGAATTAGCCTAACAAGCTGCATTCTATTTTATGATCTTCTCTTTGGCTATGTAAAATAAATTAAGCTAAAGACCAAGATGTTAAAACAATGCTAAACTTAGCCAGGTTGATTTCTTCAGAAATCCATATGTCTGTATGTTTGTCTAGCTAGTGAGCTATCTTTGTCATTTTGTGCATATGTTGCATCAAAAGAGTTTTAAAAAGTCTTAAAAGATTGAAGCACTATTTTTGAACATCACTAATCTCCAAGCAATTCTCTCTAAATGGAAGTGTTTTGTACAAGAAATAGCTGCTTTACAGGGCTCTGACACAGCAGAAGCAGATTAACTTGCTGCTTAAATTCTGGACTCTACCAGAAATGAATAACATTCAAGTCAAAATATTCAGCTAAGCCAAAAACCTAAAACCCATAATATACATTCTCTTTTTGTGAGTATAAACTTTGAGTATGCAGTAAATGTGAACTTGGGCAAAATTATAGTTTTAGACTCATTTGAATAGGATAGAATCAACTTTGTCCTATAGAAGATCATGAAATTAATTCTAAATAAGAGTCTTATGTGACACCTATGAGGTTGAAAGTATCAAAAGCTACATGCCAGTGAAAGTATCATGTTCTTACCTAAAGCCATGTGAAATAACTGAACGTTTTCAGAAAAAAACATCATGTTATTTCCTTTGATATAATTCTAATAGTAAAATTTTATAAAAATATTCTTCCCTCACCAGTCAGCGTTTGATCTTAAACTGAAATTATTAACCTTAATTTGTAACTTTATACTGTTGCCACAGGTATGACGATTACATTATGATTTCATGGTACAACAAAACACACAGAATGCCAAGATAATCCTTTTAATTAGAATAAATGTAGTGAAATGGGAATGGTAACACATGTTGGAATACTTAATTGCTGTTATTTATATATTTATCCATTTTCCTAATTATCCAGCTGTTCTTATCTAGAAAACTGGGCCGTATTAATCTAGAGAGAATGATTCAGTCTTTAGCTAAAACATCTTTAATTTTACATTGCTGTTCTTCAGAGGTGTTCTCGTAAGAAAAAGGACATGTAGGATTTTGTATCGATTTTTGTAACTAACACACTTCTAAGAACTGCATTTGGACAAAATTATGCTGTTTGGTACCAGTTCAAACATGGGAATATCCTTCTTTCTATGTAAACAAGGATGGCCTTGAAAGGCTTTACTGATGACATATCACCTTTCTATGTTTTTCACTGTAGGAAAGAATTATGCATCATGCCAATGCCTAAGGAACTGTAAAAGAAGTTTCCATATGGTTTTAACTATAAATTGTTCTTCAAATACAATAATATATTTTCTTGAATATAAGCCATTTAAATGGATTCTATTTAGAATGTCTTATTAATTTTTCATTCTGGTTATAGTCTCATTGGTCTTGTTTTAAGAAGTTTCCTCCAAAATAATAAAAATCTCAGCCTGCTCTTAATTTGCTTCTTTTTTTTTTTTTCTTTTACCTCACACAAGACAAAGCCTCAAACTGCCATTAAAAGCTGATTTGACAGGGAAATGAATAGTGGTTTTTATCTCCATCTTTAGAAATTCAGTGATAAATTTATGGTGTATGTCAGGCTGTTCTGAAATGCAACCATGGGGCACAAAGATAAAAATCTGCTTACTCAGGAAAAATTATTAACAGACCATGAGAGAACAGCATATAACAAAAGAGATTAAAAATGGAATCTGGATCTCATTTCATATCTTCACATCACAAATCAATTTTAAGCATATTCTATAGGTCCTGGTGCATAACTAGTAAAAAAGTCCCAAACTTTCTCATTCTTAACTCTTAACAGACAGTAACTAAGGCAAAAACTTCATGTCTTTTATGCCATATACACTGTATACTTAAAGCAGGGATAAAACTCTATCATATATGTGTAGGCACCTATACATTTTTTTGTATATCTGTATATATAATTAAATGATTTAGTTTAGCATTTCAGATTAAAATTGTGCTCTTGACCTGATCTATCACAAGCTTAGTTCTGTCTGTTAACAGTTCAACTTAAAGTAAATAACTGGAAATACATCAGTCTATGTATTGAAAGAAAATCCACCAAAACGTTATGTAGTAATTTGTCAATATTAAATGTTGATTGATAAAAAAGCACTTATTAAAATGTGAAACGATAAAAACAGTTTTGTCAAAATTATTTCATTGATATTTGGAAAGCACAATAAAATTTTATGTGGTGTATTAGTTGTTTACATAGCTACCTAGATAATGTAGAATAACCATAGCTTGTGAACGGGAAGAAAAGGAAGATTTGAGCAGAAAAATGTTGTCCCATATTCATTCAACTAATTCAAACCCAAATATTAGGTCACAGACCCAAATACACACTCTCCCTACACATCTCATGACTAAGCTTACCAAAAGACTACTTAAACAGTTTTTGTTGGAGTTAATTCTCAGTCACATAAAGACTTGCTTCAGTTTCTTACTTTCCGACTCTCTCATTTTCTCTCTTTCATACCCAATCCTGGTATGATTTGATGTATAGCTAGAAGATAAAAATAGTTTTATTAAAGAATTAAGATTTTAAAAACTTTCAGAATGAATATATTACTGCTCACATTTTGATACAAGTTGGGGCTAAACTGGGAAGAAAAGAAAAAAGAAAAACAAAACCCAAAAGATCCCAAACCAAAGGCAAAAGCTGCTAGGAAAGCTGTAAGGTAATGGCACACTACAAATGCTTGGACTACAGAGTCCAACCAAAGGAAGTGAACAAGACTGAATTTTCAGAGTGGGACAGTAGATGAGCATAGCGGCCATGTTCTGCAGCTGTGGTCCCATGTTGATAGTTTGGGAATTCTTCCTGGGGCAGTTTAGTTACATAATCCGAGTACTGAGTTACCCCATGGCATGCTGTAATTCTGGGAGAGGTCTGAAATCAAAGCATTTAAATAATGACAGCAGCAAAAGAGGTTTCATTGTTAAATTCAATAGAATTATTATAGTCAAAACTATCTAACTTTTGTATAATACCTAGCTTCACTTACTGATGTGAATGCTATAAAATCAAAGGTCTTTTGCCAATAAAATAAAAGCTTGGTTACTAACATACGATTTTCATTGATAATTAGCAAAAGTAGGTTTTAAGGGATTTTGTTACAACCGCACTCTTAAAAGTGTTAGCATTATCCCCTCTGGCCTTAGACACTCTGCCAATTCTAGTCTTGTTAAAGCTAGCCTGGTTGGAGAAGCGGCTGATATTTGTAGCAGAAAACAGAGTGCTATAAATTACATGACCTTGATAGAAGGGTCCTTCATTGGTTTCCCTCTACAAATGTCGGTGTCCAGAGCTAATGTGAGCAGAGGCTGAACAGGACATTTTCTGAATCATGTATGAAAATTAGAGAATTCTACAGGCCAGAATTGAGCTCAGTCTGTAATGAATATGTATTAGAAAGAGGTAAAAAGCTTCCCACTTTGTGGATCTATACCAGCAACCTCTGTAATGTCTGGTAGAAGAAGCACATAGTATCTTTTAGCACCAGCAAAGAGATAATAAGAATAAAGAAGAAAGTCATCGCCTAAAGGATGCTATGAAGCTGCCAACTTGGGACCCGTGTCCTAAGAACATCTCCCATGACTTACAGGACATATTCTTACTTTTCTGTCTTAGGTTGTGATTCACAGCAGATAACTTTATCTTTAAAGAATATTTTCTCATGCTAAGTATAAACAATAAAGTGCAAGAATGACTTGCTTTGTTAGTTCCAAATTCCAGGATTCTTGGATGGCTTTAATCCATGCTACAACTGGCCTGCTTGAAGTCAGTGGAGAGGACCAGATGCATCTCTGTTGTGACTTATTTGATCAATTTTAGATGTTTATTCTAGAAGAAGAAGAAAAGCAGCCTCACAACTTCAGGTGGTAAAGTCGTCTATGATAGTCCAAAGAAAAAGTCCAAGCAGACATGGCAAAAGCCAGAGGCCTCTTGGTCTGTTGTTGAAGGGACCCGGTAAATCCCATATTATTTACCCAGTCCACAGGGCAAATAATATGGGATTCACCCTGTCTAATTCAGGGTGAAAATGCAGGAGAAGAAAATCAACAGCCTGTTTATGTTGCCTTTGCCTATCTACTTGCTTTTCTTTTCTGCTATTGAGTCAAATACGAAATGTATGTGTTCAGAACTAGCAACACCTATGGCAAAGGAAGGTTGGTTCCTTTTTATTTTCTTTTTTTGTGGAAAGCTGTCTTTTAACATTTATTCATAATTCTTATGAATGCTTTCTTTGTTATTTATCAGTCAACCTGACAATCAGTAAATTCAGCTGTTGCTCTCCCTTGCACTCCAAGAATTACAGAATTAATATATTTGCTGAAGAAAGGGAAAAATTGTGAAACTCATTTTACTAGACAACTTTACAAACAAAATAAATACCTGAAAAGAATTTATCAAGTATGTCAGCATTAGTGCTATTTTGTTTGCCCTGTAATCTTCACCTCACTGTTGCCTTTGTGTGGGTGGATCAGCATCAGAATATTTCCCTAAATTAAATAAATCTACCCTGGGGTTACATATTCTCCTTCTTTTCCCTTGGAACATATCTGCACACCAGATTACCTTTCCTACTTTAATGATTGTCTCCTAGTCAAATCGATTAGGCAATTTGACTGCTAATCTTTGGGGGCACCAGATGATAATTCTCTCAACAGTGTACTAGCAAGTACTGCAATTGGCAATTTGCTGTTGACAATGCATACAACTCTCTCCGGATGATAGGTTTGTACTAATTTCAGAAAAATCCCAACTTCTCCAGTTTTATGGTATAGTTAAGGAGAGAAAATACTTCAGCCAAATATTTCAGGCTTGTCTCTAAAGTCAGTGTCTTAAATCCACAAGTTAGCAAAAATCTGCTGAATACACATGGCTCATAATGACTTCAATAACATTTTGGATTCCTGGCACTTCTTAAGATTTATTAGTGATTCAAACCTACATTTTTAAAAGAAAGTCTGTTTTCATAGAGCAGAGTCTCCCAGACTGGCTTGTGACTAAGGTATTTCCCAAAAGACTGCTTAGCATTTGTGCACTAGAAAAAGCTACAAATCATTCAGGAAAACATGAATCACTATGGTTTGGCTCTCCATTTTATTAAATCCTACTTCAAAATTACTGTAAGTCAACCATTCCCCCCCCATTCTTGACATCTTCCCTTTTCCACCCAATAAAATCTTTCCCTTTACATTCTTATTTCTTTTTCCTTCTGTTCATGTATACTTCTTCCTGTTTTTGAGACTATCTACTTTTCATTCAGTTTTATGTTCTCTGTGTTGTCATCAAAGAGGGCGAGTGCACACAGCAACAATTAATCCAGAACCTTTCTATGGCAAGAAGAAAAATAATGCTTAGTATCAGCTGAATGATTCAGCTATCAAAGAAGTATGGAAGGTGGCCAATAGGTTTTTCCCAGGTTTTCATTCAGTTCGATGAACATTGTAACAACAGTAATCCATTTGCTCACATTTGTCACAACCTCTATTATTTCATTACTATTTTATATAAGATTCTCCAAACTACTTCAGCTTTATTTCAAAATAGTTTCCACCCACGGAGTGTTGCTTGCTCAATAAATCATCATTCCTATTCCTTATAAAATTCCTTAGGTATCCAGGTCATGAGTTATTGCTCATATTCATAATATGTAAGGTTGAAAACTGGAGCCTGACTCACTGGGACACTCCAGGATGTCTAGTCATTTATAGTATCAGAAAATTAATGCAGGCTTGATATACTTTCATAGCAAAGGAAAATAGAAGTGTTTAGAGTCAGTTCGTCTTCGTCTAATGCAGCTAAAAGTGGCTATAAAGAAAAAATCAGCATAGAGTCTCCAAAGAATCTACCCTCAAATTCAAGTGATCAAGTTCTGCTCTCATTTACAGAGAGCATATTTACATTTTCATATTGCTTAGGTGTCATCATATACTTTGACTTACCTTACTATAAATAAAATTAAAATAAAATTTATATTTAATACAAACCTTTAAATATAAATTTGAAATTAAAGCAAGGCATGGTATGTGCTTAGATTTTGCCATCGACATTTTATTAGAAGTTAAGACCATACTGAATTTGTAATATTTATGCAACCAGTGTAGGAATTTCCCATGCCAGCCATTTTTTTTCAGAATCTTATTACACTTTCCACAGCAATATAATGATGTAGAGTAGTATGTTGCTGGCATTCTTTTTCAGGACAAAGT
Organism: Calonectris borealis; assembly: GCF_964195595.1. Lineage (NCBI taxonomy): Eukaryota > Metazoa > Chordata > Aves > Procellariiformes > Procellariidae > Calonectris > Calonectris borealis. The sequence continues at coordinate 139,813,714 of NC_134312.1, read as the reverse complement.
ATTTCTTCTTCATGTGAACTTCCCAGAGAATGTTATTTCCCTTATAAATTTGGCTTGTCTATATGGAATTACATGCAATTCTATGTGTAGGGAACCATACCTACTCTTACCTCTGCTGCTGTTGCCTAGTGTCTGGGCTCTTTAATACATATTTTACTTAGCCTAAACAGACTTTAAAGGTGTTTGGTTATAACAATGATGCCATAAGGTACATACATAATCACGCAGCGGGTGAATACTTCTATTAACAGGAATGTGTAGTTAAATAACAAATGGACTGATGCCCACATTTCACCATTTCACATGTGTACTACCCATTAATTCTTTCCCTTGAATGTGAAAGCTAAACTTTGATGGCCTATTAAGAGCTGACACCTTAAAATAAAGTAACAAAAAACTCAGCTTTAAACAAGACATTCCCTTTTACTTCCAAAGAAATAGAAACCTGAAGATCTAGAAATAGATCTAAAAAAGGAAAAGGATTTTTTTTTCCCAGCAAAAAGTGATATGTTTTTACACATAACCCCTTGCTTGAAAAATTGGGCACGTTAAGTTTTTAGTATGTAAGTTAGCATAAACAAGTAAGGACCAAAAAATGTTCCTTCCTCCAGCTACTTTTTATGTTTCTAATAGCATTAATCAGCACCAGCTTTAGTCACCTTTGACTTATTCGAGTATTCAGTTTTCACTTTTCACCACTTCCAGCTCCGTTACTGTCAGCAGACCCTTTGACATTGCTTTGGCTCAGACAAGCCCATGACTACTTCTGATTTCGTTTTAAAAATATACCTTATTTCCCTCAACTAACTCAATTTCAGATTGACACTAAAGACCATCAGAACTGTACTCAGATCAAATGATAAAGGTAATTACAGTAAAAGCCTCTTTTTAAAAATTTATTCTTTAGACCAATATGGTATTCTCCTAAGTCTGAAAAGCTTCAAGTCTGAGACCAGAGTCAGCTTGAGGTCCTGAATTAATAACATCCAAGCCCAAGACCTCAAAATTGTTTCTTTCTCATTGCTTACATTAAATAATACTTATGTGGAGGTTGCACCAAATGACAAGCTAAACCAAATTCCAGACCAAATGTTATCTCCTGGTGCACCAGCTAGTCTTACTATGAGCTGAGATAAAACACAATGTTGGGCATTTATTTTGTCAGTGAAAAAGCAATAGCATCCACAAATGTGTTTCATGTAGAAAAAAAGATCTAGGGAAAACTGCCACAGATATGTTTAAGTAGAAAAGTAGAAGAATATTGCCAGTAGAGGATGAAGAACAAAGGCCAGCATAGTACCTGACTACCTGAGCTCTGTCTTGAGATCATTTTAATGGAATTGCAATAATTAGTAAAAAGTTAGCTTGACATTTTACTGAGCAAAGTGAAATAAAATCAAAATGGACGTTCCATAATTAATTTGCCTTTTAGATTGCTCACTTTTAAAATGGTATAAATAAACACTGAATTTTATAATATAATGTCTTAAGCGTTCATTTTCTACTTGAATGATAGGTTTACTATAGCAGATCCTTTATTTAAAGTACTCTCTTCAGATATTTAAGGTTTTTAATGAGAAATAGTATAAGCAAATAAATCTTAGAACTTAAAATAACCACTTTTAACTTCTTCAAGAAAAATTCTCAGTGCTGGAGTGATCTTTGAGGAAAACCAGTCCAGAAGGGAATTACTGTTTTCACCCTGGATATAGAGTCACATTATTACTGTGATAACCAGTAACAAAGGCGCTGTGCTCTTACATAGGGTAGATGAGTTCACATAATCCTGATCGATTGGTGCCAGGTGCAAGTGTTATCTCAATACTATGGTGGGACCAAAGTGGCCCTGATCGATTGACAGCAAAATAAATAAATTCTTCTGCATCAGGAATTACACATTGCTATCAGGTTTTTACCTGCTATAGGGATGGTGTCATGATGGACAGATAAATCAGTTTCTACCAGGAAAAATAACTGTCCCTCTATCCACATCGATATATACATTAACAAGAACTACACACGTGTACATATAGAAACCCAAGAACAGTGAAAATGTCAAGAATGGGATTAATCTGAGAATAGTCACCAATGAGTTAGTGATCTACAGATGTACTACTCACCTTTATTAGTGTGACTTGTTTTAGTCAAGACAAAGAAAGGATAAAAGTCATCTTCTCCTAAGATGTCTAGAATAGGTCAGTTTTGTTGTATTTTAAAAGTCTTTGCAGCTCAGATGCAAACAATGCATGTATCTAAAAAGAGGTGAAACACCAAAATCTGTAATTGTGAAACAGTTTAACTACTGTATTTCCAACCATGCTTATCACACAGGGATATATAAAAAAAGAATTGCAAAGTTAAACCATACAATAGTTCATTCAGTTTCATTCAGTTCTCCAAAATTGTGGGCAATGTGCCTTTATTCTAAACAATTTGCCTTGCCTTGCCTTACCCTCCTTTTTGTTCTTATTTTCATGAGAAATTCCATTTTATACCTTTGAATTTCACTTTGGTTCCCATGGAAATTTTTACTTTTGAAAAATCAATGTATTCTAAGGACAAAATATTTTGTCTAGAACTTCCTTAGAGTTCTATTATCTGTTATAAATTATTTGCAAATGATAGCTTGGTAAGTAAATATGGCAAACATAATATCCCATAAGTGCATTTTTAAAAGTTTAGAGAAAATGGTTTCTTGTTATAAAGACTAGAAATGCTTTGAAAGAATTGCCACTGGCAATGGTAATAATAAGATAGGCTAAAAGATTAGAAATTCAGTCCACTGAGTATTTGTACCTATCTATCTCCTACCTTTCAAACAGGTAAAGGTAATGATGAAGTTTACTTTTACATGTTTGTACTACATAATGCACTGCACGTGGATAATGGATGATATTGCTTGTGAAAAAAATAATAGATCAAATCACACTGTCTTTTATATAATTCTCCTCCTATTGTAGATATGTGTATGGGTACAGTGGAGAAATAGGATGTCTAAGAATAACCACAGTAGAGACTAGTATAAGCTGGACCAGATGGAATGGTGATGGAATGATGGAATTCTATTCCCACATTGAGTTCTGTAGATAGTATTAGAAATGGGAAATAGCTAAAACTTAAGTTAGACAAACTTCAAAGGATTAAAAAGTTTAGTTTAGATGAATAATTCAGACTTTTTTTGAATTTAAACTTCTGATCAATCACGAAGAGTAGAAATCTTATGAAAACAGTGCCTGCAGACAGTTTTTCAGTACTTTGTAATGTCTTCATTGTTCTAAAAAAATTTACTTTTTTTCTGTTTTGAGCACATATAGTTTTGAGTCACTACCAAGTACTTTCTGTCATCTCAGATAAATTACCTCACTAATCTGATCAATGCATCTCAGGATATTCAAAGCTTCTTAGAGCCAAGTTGTGGTTTATCCAGGGATTCCATTTTAAATCTCCAGTGTACTTTTTCTGTAAGACCTCTGACTCCAGAGATAAAAGCTCAGAAGGATTATAGGTGACAGTTAATCTGATAAATATTTTGGTTTCAGTATAATTGTATATTTAATATCCGTGTATTTAATACCAAGTTATATTAATAGTTAACTTTACTTTCCATAGTGACTTTATATATTAAAAAAAAAAATGTTACTAAATAACATTCTCTGGATAATGTTTTTCCTTCTTCAAGAAATTTTTCATGTTCCCTGGGCTTACTTAAAAATCTGGTAATAGTAGATTAATTTTGTTTCATACTTTCTGATTTAAAATTGATACTTCAACTAAATGGTGAATTTATAGATATCTCCACTGTATCTTTTCAGCTTCAGATTGGTTATTTTGATTACCTCTCAGTTTCCTAAATAAAGTCATACTGAACCTGATCCAAACTTAATTGAAATCGATGTGAAACATTTCATTTATTTTGATGGATTTTAGACTGAACATTTATTTCATAAAATTTTGAAAGAAAAATACATTAAGCAAATTTTTTCAATTAAAAATATTTAGTCTTTTTTTTTAATTAAAGAAGGAATTATAATCATTTAGTTTTTCTAATTATCTAAGAGTCACTAGACTGCATTACTTTAAGGTTATTTCACTGTTATTTAACTGTTATGACTATAAAGCAAAAACTTTGAAGTAGGGATACAGCACAAATGTACCATCCCAGTGAAATAATGTAATTATTTTCAACCCTGTTTTTCAACTATCTATATTCTTTTTTTACACTGCATAAGAGTATTAGAATTTGTTTTAGGGAATCACATAATCATATCTTGACTCAACTGGATACCACAATACCAATTAAAAACTTTTTACTGTCAGTCAACATATTATCCATAAGTGCATTAACATGATATGTATTTATGTCTTCAAGGTCAAATGAAGTCAGTTTTATACATTTTGCTTTCTATTGCCTCCTGCAGTCTGAACTTGCCAGATGGTTTCCCCTGGGGTAACATCTAGTTTAGAATCCTGAAAATACTTTTTATTTCTGATTCCATCTTTTCAAATGTCAAATATAATGGGCAGTTTAATAAATTTTCTGTTTATATCTGTTAGGCTGAAGCTGTTCCTCCATCTTTCAAACCTTTTTGTATTAATAAATTAAATTTAGATCTTGCCACTACATGGGTAATGATAGTAGAGAAATGTCATGCGTTAGAAGAACCTAATTTGAAAAAAAAGATCGTAACTCATGAATGGAGTAAGTAAACATCCAGTGATTCACAGTAGTGGAGCAGTGATCTTTCAGATGAGATGTATAAACATAGCTCCTAATGACTGAACAACTGTACAGGCTCCTTGTCACTTTTCTTCACGAAAAATTGATTGGATCAAATACTGGACAAACTCTAATTTGTATAGTTATAGTTAATTAATTTTATTCTATCAAACATTTTAAAATTTGAGGTTTAAAATTTTCTGCAAACAACTACCAATAAAATTATAGCTTTTTCATGATATTCAAGTCATCAGTTTCAATATTTAATCAAAAATTAAAAGAAACAGCTATTATATCAACCTCAGAGAAATGAGTAAAGTCTAAAAAATTTAAGAATTCCTAGAGTATTCTCAGCAAAGTTCAAAATAAAGAAGAAAGCTACTGTTCAAGGGGAATGATAAAAAGCATCAATATAGCAGCTGTTCAAGATCTCTAATAATTATTAATTAATTTTAATGAAAATAGCACTTTCAGCTTTAGCTTCTAAAGTCATTATAAGGACCACTTTAACTACTGCCTGCATAAGAATGTGTTCTTTTTAGTAGTGCTTTTTAGATAAGTAAGGGAAGAGTTTGGAGCTAACAGGGTTAAGACCCAATCCACCAGAATATTCTATCACAAATAAGGGAAGAAAAATTTACCTTTGACACAAAGAATATTTAGGTTTTGTTACTGTAACAGTACTATAATAAAACTTGGAATATGTTAGTTTAAAAACTTTAAGGTACTTAATGGAAGACATATGTAACATTTACACCTTAAATATAAATAAACTATTAAATCAATAGCTGGTTCCCCAGTATATTGTGGGGTCATGCGTAACATATATAGTTAATGAATTAAATAGTAGATTTGCTAATTTAAATATGAAATGATTATTGAAGAGTACCTTTTCGGAGCTCTCTTCCAAGATGACACTGAAATATTTGTTTTTCACCCTGTAAGACACGATTTCTTTTTTGTTGAATTAGCTTTTACTGATAAGAGTAATCAGCTTGTACTTTGTCGCTTGTGTTCTGTGAAAACATAGCTCCTAGCTAGAACTTTGTCTGTGACTGTTTATAGGGAAAAAGTACCAATTCTGACATGCTCTCTATTTGACAAGTAAGTTAGAAGCTTAGCAAGTCATAATTCAAGGCTAAATTGTCACGGGCTGGATCTTGCGTATGTGATCCAGTTATGTCATTAACAGGATAAACAAGCCATATTTTCAGTAAATTAGTAAGTTCCTACTTCTCCTCTTCAAAGAATACCGTTCAGAAGGATCCCATTTGTCACTGATAAGAGATTTGCCATACAGTGTAGACATTTTCAGACAACCTGGAGATTTGAACTCCCTTCTTACATGTTCATTTTGTTGGAGATATGACTCTACATTACCTCATGTTATGTTTTGATCAATATTGACTATTTAATTTTTCATTGTCTTGCAAGGCTGAACCTACTTTAGCTGCAGCTTTGACTGGAGTCTTACAGTTCCTGGTGCAAGTGGCTTTGAGTGCTCTTCTAAGTTCCAAAGACTTAGGTCAGCAGGGTATTTAGGATGAGTTCTCCTCATTGCAATTATACAACATTTCAACAAATATTGCATTTTTGTGTTTTATATTCTGTATTGAATATTCCATATTAAATCATAATAAAAGCACAGCAATTGTTCCGTTGAAGAAGAAATAACATTTCATATTATAATAAGGTATTTTTATTTTCATTTGGGATTTTTTTCACTCCTATTTCAACCATAGATCTTTCCTTAATTGATTTTGAAGGACATATGACATTTTTATTCCTATTATATTATAGACAGATGTCTTACTTTCTCAATAAATATCTAATGTAGCACTTACCAGTCTATAAAGCATTGAGTATGAATCAATACCTCTCCATTAATTATCTGAATACCACAGTTGTATAATCTAATACTTCCACTTTACTATAGCAACAAAGAAGTATGTAAATGAAGAAGCAGACATTAGTAGTAGCTCTAGCAATGAAGGAATAAAGAGGGAAAATCTGAGAATCTGAGACCACTGCATAGGGAAAGATCAGTAAAGGATAAAACGTAAAATTGCCCTGATGTGAGTGCAATTTTTACTGAACAAAAGAACACATCCCCAAATAAGAACTTTTTCCATAAAGGCTCTTGCTGTTTCTGAAACATACTGTTAGCAACATTAAGAATCAAATATAATACGTCAGCTTAAATTTATTTTCCCTGAAATTTATTTTCCAGTCCACTGAATATAATTATGACTACATTTTGGCTCACACCCCTGGAAATGCAGGTACCTCAGAGAATAAAATTCCTTACCCACTTTTCATACAGTGTAATACGCTTCCTTATGCAATTTAACATAGAGAAGGAGGGAAGAATACAGGAAGGGATCATGTTGATGTGTTAGTTTTACACACATTGATGACAAAGAGCTAGATACTGTGTGGATTACCCTCAATATAATTCATACTACTATATTTTTGCTGTTAGGTGATAGGAAGTTTCATAGAAAGTGAGAAATGGATGGAATTGAAGAATGACAAGAGATGAAGTATAAGAAAAAAAAATTATAGGGAAACAAGTTTAGGTTTAAGAATACAGGCAGAGAGGAGAAAGAGGAAGAGCACTAGAATTAGGCAAAATAGGGTTATGGTGGCATCTTTGAAAGATTTTTGATGCGATCAACAGGTATAGAAAAGGAGGCAAAACTGTGGAAGTACCTTCCTTCTTTGGTTGGGAATCACCATAAAATTTGAGCGTCAGTTAATAGCCATTTAATACAATGGCCAAATGTAATTAATATAGAAATATATATATATAAAATATAATTATATTTAATGGCTATTAATTGTATGATAACTATTTAATTTTGCTCCTAACCACTTACCAGTCAAATATTCGTAAAATTAAAAGAAATGCATTCATATAGTATTTCATTTGTCTTTAAAGATTAGATGCTTTCAAAGAAACTGATGCTTTTCAAACTTCTTCAACAGCACTGTTAATAAAATCACGGGTTGGAAAGATGGAACGGATCATTGTGATAATCGTTCTTTGACCTCCTATAATATAGGTCAAAGGACTTTCATTTTAATGTTCTGATATTTAAATCAAGCTTTCATAGACTTATATTAATCAAAGAATGGAAATAGATATGAGGTATAATTTCTGTGTATACCTCTTGGTCTGTCATTTGTCTTCAGTATAAAATTTTTTCTTGACTTTTGCTCATTTGTATTTTACTTCTTTTATTAGTTAATGCAAAGATTAATGGATGGGTTTGAGCACAGGTGTATAGCTCTGCAAGCGTGCACATCCTTCTAACTCCTCACTAACACAGCCTAATTCAATGATGTTAGAATAAATAACAGTTGGTATATTCGTTCACCTCTGCGAGTAAACATCCTGTCACTGGAGTTTACAAATTAAATTCTCTCTCTTCCTTTTTACAGTTGTAAAGATCTGTGGAAGCCAAAATTTCTTGAATTTTATGTATTGCTCAGATAAATTTTACTTGAGGTTGAACCTCTTATCTTGTGAATATTTTCCACCTGCAGATGTAATATGATCCTCCAGCAAGCATTAGCAACTTTGCTGATCTTTCTTTAGTATGTTGGATATTTTCTTATCGTGGTATAACCAATGCACAGCTACAGATATCTGTCAGTCTCTTTCTGACACCATTTCTCATGTCTGATGCTTCACCCGTGAAATCTCATTCTACGTCTTTGGCAAATGAGTCACTTATCTTGCATGATGAGAGATTGCCGTCCCCAACTCTTGGGTAGCTTTGAATCAATGATGAGTGTAACTCCATTATATACTCCAATATAAATACCAGTGGCCATAAACAGTTTATCTTGCCAGGATAAAATATGTCCCAGCAAAGTTACAGAATATCTCAAGTCAGAACACGATTAGATTTCCATTTTTTATGTTACCATCTGCAAGCACTATAGAGTTCTGAAGTGAGAAAAAAAGCACATTTATTTCCTTCCTAAAAGTGACACCTTTTTCAAATGCTACAAAATCTGTATATAACTTAAGCATGTTACAGGATCACACAACTTAGGTTTCTGTTGTGTTCGTTAAGGTATTTCATCTTCTAAGGCCTTATTTACCTCTTTGCCCCTTGATTCAGAGAACCCTCATGACTTAAAACAGCTGGAACTAAGCACATACCATTACTTTGTCTATGATAAAAAAGCATTTATATTTCTCTGTTTTACCTCCAGAAATGAACATTTTAATGCAGTGAAAAATCCAAACACTGTAAAAGGAGGTATTAGTGCTACATGGATTAAGCTGAAATATGTGGATCTGTCATACATAAGTATAAGGCAGCATCTTGCCCAGACATATCCAAATACTGTAGCTCTTTCACACAAGATCAGACAAAGCTGTTAAATCACAGTTTGTTTTTCTGTGAATCTATATCATCCCTTGGGCTGTTCAGGCTATTTTCACCTTTGAAGACTAAATCTTTTGTTTCTAGAACATATTAAAACGGATAAGGAAACTGAAAAGATTCTACTGTTTTGCTGGGAAAATGGTATTGAACTTTTAAAAGTCTCTCAGTAATAAATATACAATATCTCTTCATGTGGTTATCTACACAGAATACAAAACACTGGATTTATCTCATGTTGGAATTGGAAAATGGAACTGGAAGCCAAAATTTCTTGAATTTTATATATTGCTCTGATAAAGTTTACTCCATCTTCACCCCTGAGATTGTCACTTAACTGTAGAGCATTTTCTCAATGTACTCCCCCTACAGTGTGGGCAATAGTAATTACTTTCCTGGCAGAGCACTGTGATAGTTAAACCGTTGCTGTGTGCTTGTTAGTTTGTTTGCTTACCTCCTTGTTTTTGCAACAGACCTGTCTATAAATCTACAATTTTGTGTGTGTTGTCAGTAAGCTAAAATTACTCTAGTTATGCCTTACTGATAGAATTGATAGCATGAATGGGTTGCTTTAGCTGAAGAGATGCTGTCAGAAAAAATCCCACAGGGAATCAACATAATAAACCTGAATAAGGACCCTACAATTCATATTTGAATAAAGATGGGGCAAGCTGCAAATTTTAGGTTTCCTGTCCTGATAATTTGCAAATTGCACTTTTTTTCTTGTTTCTGTATACTCCTTCCATCTTCTGCATCTTGGCTATTCCAAGAAGAGACTGTGTTACACACTTGCTATAACTTGAAGTATTTGTGCAGCAACTCTGCCATACGGAGGACAATATCAGAATTAGCTACAAATCTTGTGTACAGGGTGGATCATGACATCACAAAGATTTGTTCATGCCCCTTACTCACCTCTTAATTTGTCTATATTCTCAATTCACACATCAGGATATTTTCATAACAAAAGTAGGCCAGGATGCCTCATTTTCTTCTGTACTGGTCTACAAACATTCAATAAAAATCTTGTGGGTTTTATTGTTCTTTTCTGCTTACTTTCACCATTGTTCCCTTCATTTTTATTAAATTTTTATTTTCATCTCTCTTTACACTCATATTCTTTTCTTTCCTCTTTTTTTACGTGCTTTCTTCCTCAACACTCCCAGCTGTAGCTACAGAAGCAATGAATCCACACAGTGAATTTTACATTCATTTTGGGGCTGGGGAGTCTGCAAATATCCTGTTATTTTTCCTCTTGTAATGCTTCAGAGCCTAGGATTTGTTCATCAGATACACAGTTACAATTTCACCTTAAAAGCATATGATATTCTAAAGTTTGCCTGGCTCCTGTGGAACACAAATTTCAGAAGAGCTGGTTGCATTGTGAAACTTAGTGAATCTCTAGCATGAGCAGAGCCACTCTGCAGAAGGTCCAAAGATTAATGGAAGGGTCTGAGCACAGGTACAACACTACATGGAAAACAACACTACTGCTGGTTTCTGTACTTAGTAAAATATTTGCAAGCATTGTGTGCTTAGGCACAAGCTATAAGGAATCACAAAAGCCCAGACAGGGATTTGAATGACTGGATCACCACAGCCAAAAAATCATTTGGCTTATGGGGTTTGACTCTTTGATTAATCTCATTCTCTGACAAGAAATTCTGGGGGAGTAAAAGGTTTAAAGGACCACTCAGACTGTGCACAGACCTGACAATAAAGGTACGTATTTCTCTGATGAGGTGATGTGATGGTATTTTCCAAGCCCTTTATATAACCTCTACCCATTCTCTAAGAATACACTAAAAGGGCTAGACTTTTTAAAAAATCAATTTCTCACTAATAGCTATGTTTTAAAGGGAAGAGTTGGAATGAAAAGTGTTCATGGTATAAAATATTGTCCTTTCTTTGATCAGGAGAATGTTATTCTTTTGCATCTCCATTGCTGTCCATAGTGTGGACTATAAGCAATCTGGACATTTGGACATCCGGTGGACCTGGAGATTGTTAACATTAGGAGGTAATTTGAAAGTAGTTTCTTGTAAAATAACCAGATTGTGATGTGTTTTTTGAGACAGCCAAAAGATTTTCTGCATCAGTTGAGTGTGAATAATTTCTGTTGTGAACTATGTTCACATCAACTCAGCAAATTATATTGAATAGTCTATAAAGATCATAACTAAACATATAAGTACACACATACTTTAACTAAGGATACATATCACCAGTCTTTTGACTGACAGTTTGCTGCAGGATCCTCTCTGTTCCTGTCATGAAATATTTGTTTCTTCAGGATTTGATATAGAGCAAGAAAACAAAGAGTTTTATACACTCCATTGATATTCCGCAAGCTTAAAGCATATATCTCTGTAGAAAGCTCTAATCTCCACTTGTTTATTTTACAAACAAGAGGACAAAAAACCTAGATACACATATAACAATCAGTTCATCTATTATGTCTGAGATTCTTCAAAGCTAAATTATAAAGTGAGTCTCCTGTCCCACCACAAATCCTAAATGTCTGTTATATGAATAAAAAGCAATTATTAAAGAAAACAAATAAACCACAGTGCAAAACTGGAGCCATACAGTGTTCATCTAAACTCAACATAAGAGCTCAACATGAGCCCTATGAAAGTCAGGTCCACAGTCCATCATAATGTGAATGAGGCCACCCTCCATTAACATACGGGTTTATATAGATAACTAAACCTCTAGGACTAGTTAATATAAAGCTACCTAAAATATACAGAATCAGCACAAAGTTTAGAATCATCTGTCAGAGAATGCAATGGACAGAGAATGTCGAGTCCTGAACAGCAGGATGGTCAAATAACATGATTGAAACTACATTTCAATTCAATTCTTACATAGGTAGTGTACGTTCATAGATATTTAATGGGTCAGGGAAAATGCATTCAGACCATCTGCTGCAAGAACCTCTCTTCCTGAAGTGTCTTCCCTTGTCTTCCCTCCCAAAGCACTTGTCTGCACGGGGGCGGCGTTAGTTGATATTCACTGACGGTCTTGTTACTAAGGTTTCCAGCTGAACTCATGTAGAAGGCTGAAAGCAATTCTGTCTTTTGCACCACAAACGAAGGAGGATCAATGCCTTGGGAGGTGGAATTGCAGTCTCTTGGGGGTGAGACTACAGTCAAATGCACAGTAAGGAAAAGGCCATGGCCTGTAAATTCAAAGACCATCTATGCAAAGCAGTTATAAATACTGGACCACTCAATGACATCAGTGAGACAAAGTCAATAATAGCAAATAATCAGAATGTAATTTGTAAACAAATCATTGTAAGTTTAAAATTTTCAGTAAAACTTTTGCTATATGACTGTCCTGGTTCTGGCTGGGACAGAGTTAACTTTCTTCCCAGTAGCTTGGGGGGTGTGCTGTGTTTTGGGTTTAGTGTGAAAGGAGCGTTGATGGCCCACTGATGCTTTGGCTGTTGCTGGGTGATGCTTGCACCAGGGAGGGGGAGCAGAGCCGGGGTGGTGGACCCAGCTGGCCAATGGGGTATTCTATACCATGTGACATCATGCTCAGTATAAAAACCAGGTGGGGGGGGGGCTCGCCTCCCTGTTCGTGGCACGTGGTCGGCGGTCGGTGAGCAGTTGCATTGTGCATCGCCTGCTTTGTGTATTCTGTTATTGTTGTTGTTCTCATTGTTATTATTACTGTTCTACTTAGTTTGATTTCAATTATTAAATTGTTTTTATCTCAACCTGGGAGCTTTCCTACTTGTGCCCTCCCGATTCTCTCCCCCATCCCACCGGAGGGGGGTGGGGGGTGGGTGAGCGAGCGGCTGCGTGGGGTTTATTTGCTGGCTGGGGTTAAACCACGACAGTTTTTTTTTGGTGCCCAATGTGGGGCAGCGAAGGGTTGAGATAACGACAGATTAATTAGAGCATATTGAGGAATTTATATCTGTTAACATATTAATTTGTTCTGCACCATGCTCCTGTTTTTGCTGTACCTGTTAAAGATTGGAGTTGGGTTTTGTAGTCTGCTGTGCTCTGCAGTGATTAATGATGTTTTGCCTGGGAGATTTGTTACTAAAATGCTGTCATTGGGGGTTATTTGGTATTTGGGATTCGTAATGAAGCTGCTTCTGTATTTTGGGTACCACCTCATGGAGACCATTAGCAATTATACCTTTTCCTCCGAGAGATTTCTTATGGAGGAAATAGAGAATGGCACCCTTGCTACCTTTCTCTATGATGTCATCTCCTTCGTTAAAATAACTTGCCAGTACCTTGAACATCCCTGGGTAGTTAAGATACATCTATTGGTACTCTTTGGGAATATTGTTGTGGTTTTATCCAAGGTTAGTAAGCAATTTAAGAATGTCATCCAGAGATCTGCCCCAAGGCTGGATAGTTATGAGTGGCAGGGCGAGTGGGATAGCATGGGCAAATGCCTAGGACGATGGGCACCCCCAGTGTTCTGGAACTTTACCCCTGAACAAGTGCAGAACCCTGAAAAATTAGTAGAATATTTGGAAGAAGTATGCTGTCACCCTGGCCATTCTAGGGAGACGCAAATCACTACAATGTGCTGGGGCCTGGCCCACGCCTACCGAGCCCTGTTTAACACCACTCAGAACCCCCAAGGGGAAGGAAAGGTCTCTGCAGCTGATGACAAAGCAACAGGCCCTGTGGCTACCCCACCCCCCACGGCAAGCACAGCGGCTACCCCCCCCCAAGGCAGGCATGGCAGCTACTCTGCCCCCTGCAACAGGGAACGAACCCATGCCGGTATCAGTCGTCCCTATACAAAAAAGAAAATGCACAAGAAAATCAGCTCGTTTAGTAAGGGATGAAGATGAACCAGGGCCATCAGGAGAACAGGAGGAGGAGGAGGAGGCAGAACCCGTAAATGAGATGGTAATCACACAATCCCTATCCCTGGGTGAGCTGCGAGATATGCGAAAAGACTTCGGCCGTCGTCCAGGTGAGCACATTGTCACCTGGCTGTTCTGATGCTGGGATAACAGGGCCAGTAGCCTCGAATTAGAGGGTAGGGAAGCCAAGAGCTGGGATCCCTTTCTAGGGAAGGGGGCATTGACAAAGCAATTGGACAAGGGGCACAAGTCCTCAGCCTCTGGAGGTGACTCCTGTCAGGTGTGAAGGAAAGATATCCATTCAAGGAAGATGTTATATGCCACCCAGGCAAGTGGACCACCATGGACAGAGGTATCCAGTACCTGAGAGAATTAGCCGTGCTGGAAGTCATTTATGATGACCTGAACAACGAGCAATTATCCAAAGACCCAGATGAAGTCAAATGCACCTGACCCATGTGGCGGAAGTTTGTACAGAGTGCACCAGCGTCACATGCAAACTCATTGGCAGTAATGACCTGGAAAGATGAAGAGGAACAAACAGTGGATGAATTGGCTGGCCAACTCCGGAAATATGAAGAAAATCTCTCTTCCTCCCTATGGGCCCGTGTCTCTGCTGTGGAGAAACTGTCTCAGGAGGTCCAGCACCTCAAAGAGGATATGTCCTGCTCCCCACCTGCATGGGCCAGTGTCTCAGCCATCAGAAGCAAGCGTCCCTCTGCTCAAGAGAGGAGACATCGTGGGTACACACCCCGGGGCACCCTGTGGTTTTACCTGCATGACCACGGAGAGGACATGAGGAAGTGGGATGGAAAACCTACCTCAGTCCTACAGGCACGGGTACATGAGTTGCAAGGGAAAACAACCACAAAAGGGTGTTTTTCCAGGAAAACTGCTGCTCCAGTCTCCAGTGAGTTCCCCAGACAGAGTAGAAGGCCTGATTCCACTTCTGACCCTAACAAAGGGACTTCTGATTCATACTTACAAGAAGCGGATAGCGAATATGATGACCAGGACTAAGGGACCCTGCCTCCAGCCAGGTGGAGGAAAGGGACAACCGGGTTTACTGGACTGTGTGGATTTGATGGCCTGGCACATCAGACCCACAGGAGTATAAGGCTCTCGTAGATACCAGTGCACAGTGTACCCTGATGCCATCAAGCTATAAAGGGGTAGAAACCATTTGTATTTCTGGAGTGACAGGGGGATCCCAAGAGCTAACTGTATTGGAGGCCGAAGTGAGCCTAACCGGGAATGAGTGGCAAAAGCACCCTATGTGACTGGCCCAGAGGCTCCATGTATACTTGGCATAGACTACCTCAGGAGAGGGTATTTTAAGGACCCAAAAGGGTACCGGTGGGCTTTTGGTATAGCTGCCCTAGAGACGGAGGAAATTAAACAGCTGTCTACCTTGCCCGGTCTCTCGGAGGACCCTTCCGTGGTGGGGTTGTTGAAGGTCAAAGAACAACAGGTATCAATCGCTACCACAACAGTGCACCGGTGGCAATACCGCACCAACCGAGACTCTCTGATTCCCATCCGTGAGCTGATTCGTCGGCTGGAGAGCCAAGGAGTGATCAGCAAGACTCACTCACCCTTTAACAGTCCCATGTGGCCAGTGCGAAAGTCCAATGGAGAGTGGAGACTGACAGTAGACTATCATGGCCTGAATGAAGTCACGCCGCCACTGAGTGCTGCCATGCCGGACATACTAGAACTTCAATACAAACTGGAGTCAAAGGCAGCCAAGTGGTACGCCACAATTGACATTGCTAATGCGTTCTTCTCAATACCTTTGGCAGCAGAGTGCAGGCCACAGTTTGCTTTTGCCTGGAGGGGCGTCCAGTACACCTGGAACCGACTGCCCCAGGGGTGGAAACACAGCCCTACCATTTGCCATGGACTGATCCACACCGCACTGGAACAGGGTGAGGCTCCACAACACCTGCAATACATTGATGACATCATTGTGTGGGGCAGCACAGCAGAAGAAGTTTTGAGAAAGGAGAGAGAATAGTCCAAATCCTTCTGAAAGCCAGCTTTGCAATAAAACGAAGTAAGGTCAAGGGACCTGCACAGGAGATCCAGTTTTTAGGAATGAAATGGCAAGATGGACGTCGTCAGATCCCAACGGATGTGATCAATAAAATAACAGCCGTGTCTCCACCAACTAGCAAAAAGAAAACACCAGCCTTCTTAGACGTTGTGGGTTTTTGGAGAATGCATATTCCAAATTACAGTCAGATTGTAAGCCCTCTCTATCACGTGACCAGGAAGAACGACTTCAAACAGGGTCCTGAGCAACAACAGGCCTTTGAACAAATTAAACAGGAGATAGTTCATGCAGTAGCCCTTGGGCCAGTCCGGGCAGGACAAGATGTGAAGAATGTGCTCTACACCGCAGTCGGGGAGAATGGCCCTACCTGGAGCCTCTGGCAGAAAGCACCAGGGGAGACTCGAGGTTGACCTTTAGGGTTCTAGAGTCAGGGATACAGAGGATCCAAGGCCCGCTACACTCCAACTGAGAAGGAGATATTGGCAGCACATGAAGGGATTCGAGCTGCTTCGGAAGTGGTTGGTACTGAAGCACAGCTCCTCCTGGCACCCCAACTGCCGGTGCTGGGCTGGATGTTCAAAGGGAGCGTCCCTTCTATACATCATGCAACTGATGCTACGTGGAGTAAGTGGATCGCACTGATCACACAACGAACCCGAATAGGAAACCGAAGTCATCCAGGAATCTTGGAGGTGATCACGAACTGGCCAGAAGGCAAAGATTTTGGAATATCCCCAGAGGAGGAGGTGACACGTGCTGAGGAGTCCCCACCATATAACAAACTACCAGAAAACAAGAAGCAATATGCCCTGTTCACTGATGGGTCCTGTCGCCTTGTGGGAAAGCATTGGAGGTGGAAAGCTGCTGTATGGAGTCCTATACGCCAAGTTGCAGAAACTACTGAAGGAGAAGGTGAATCGAGCCAATTTGCAGAGGTGAAAGCCATCCAGCTGGCCTTGGACATTGCTGAACGAGAAAAGTGGCCAGTACTTTATCTCTATACTGACTCATGGATGGTGGCAAATGCCCTGTGGGGGTGGTTGCAGCAGTGGAAGCAGAACAACTGGCAGCGCAGAGGTAAACCCATCTGGGCTGCCACATTGTGGCAAGATATTGCTGCCCGGGTAGAGAACCTGACTGTAAAAGTACGTCACGTAGATGCTCACGTACCCAAGAGTCGGGCCACTGAAGAGCACCAAGAAAACCAGCAGGTGGATCAGGCTGCTAAGATCGAAGTAGCTCAGGTAGATCTGGACTGGCAACATAAGGGTGAATTTTTTATAGCTCAGTGGGCCCATGACACTTCAGGCCACCAAGGGAGAGATGCAACATATAGATGGGCTCGTGATCGAGGGGCGGACTTGACCATGGACGCTATTGCACAGGTTATCCATGAATGTGAAACATGTGCTGCAATCAAACAAGCCAAGTGAGTAAAGTCTCCTTGGTATGGAGGATGATGGTTGAAATATAAATATGGGGAGGCTTGGCAGATTGATTATATCACACTCCCACAAACCCGCCACGGCAAGCGCCATGTGCTCACCATGGTGGAAGTAACCACAGGATGGCTGGAAACATACCCTGTGCCCCATGCCACTGCCCGGAACACCATCCTGGGCCTTGAAAAGCAAGTCCTATGGCGACATGGCACCCCAGAAAGAATTGAGTCAGACAACGGGACTTACTTCCGAAATGCCCTCATAGACACCTGGGCCAAAGAGCATGGCATTGAGTGGGTCTATCACATCCCCTACCATGCACCAGCCTCTGGGAAAATCGAACGATACAACGGGCTGTTAAAGACAACACTGAGGGCAATGGGTGGTGGGATATTCAAGCATTGGGACACACATTTAGCAAAGGCCACCTGGTTAGTCAACACTAGGGGATCTGTCACTCGAGCTGGCCCTGCCCAATCCAAACCCTTACGTACTGTGGAGGGGGATAAAGTCCCTGTCGTGCATATGAGAAATATGCTGGGGAAGACAGTCTGGGTTACTCCTGCCTCTGGCAAGGGAAAACCCATTCGTGGGATTGCTTTTGCTCAGGGACCTGGGTGCACTTGGTGGGTGATGCAAGAGGATGGGGAAGTCCTATGTGTACCTCAAGGGGATTTAATTTTGGGTGAAAATAGCCAATGAACTGAATTGTATGATGTTAGTTACTATATAATACTGTATGTCATCACTTCTATGGTTACCATATGCCATATTAACAGTATTATAGTAAGGATCATCCAGATTAATGTAGAATGAACTCTGATGAAACTGAGCAAGGTGCAACAATGATAGAACCGAATGAGCGCCCAGAACTGGCCTCCGCATGCAAGAGTCCAACACCACACACCATCTCTCCTGCCCTGAAAGACACTTACAACCCGAAGTCATGGACTAAATGAACTCAACAGACGTTTTAGAGGGATGGCCGATGGACTAAGGGAATGATATCTCTGTGTGCCTATATATCAAAAGGCAGGAAAAGTAGTGGTGACTAATTGGAATGTATGGGAAAAAGTGAGACCTGATCATGATGTAGATGGTATAGAATAAGGGGTGGATATTGTCCTGGTTCTGGCTGGGACAGGGTTAACTTTCTTCCCAGTAGCTTGGGGGGTGTGCTGTGTTTTGGGTTTAGTGTGAAAGGAGCGTTGATGGCCCATTGATGCTTTGGCTCTTGCTGGGTGGTGCTTGCACCAGGGAGGGGGAGCAGAGCCGGGATGGTGGACCCAGCTGGCCAATGGGGTATTCTATACCATGTGACATCATGCTCAGTATAAAAACCGGGGGGGGGGGGGGCTCGCCCCCCTGTTCGTGGCACGTGGTCGGCGGTTGGTGAGCAGTTGCATTGTGCATCACCTGCTTTGTGTATTCTGTTATTGTTGTTGTTCTCATTGTTATTATTACTGTTCTACTTAGTTTGATTTCAATTATTAAACTGTTTTTATCTCAACCTGGGAGCTTTCCTACTTGTGCCCTCCCGATTCTCTCCCCCATCCCACCGGAGGGGGGGTGGGGGGAGTGAGCGAGCGGCTGCGTGGGGTTTATTTGCTGGCTGGGGTTAAACCACGACAATGACCATGGCAATGTTTCTGGGAGTTTTTAGGATTATGCATGAGGGCTGCAGATCAGCAGAGCAGGTAGGTAGCTGCTAAAGTGGAACAGATCCCTTAAGGGTAGATGCGCGTACTTCAATCTCCCTCCTCGGTGATGCATGCTCCCCCTGGAGGTAACACAGTGATTGTCCTTCTTTTAGGTGGTGGACGCGTCTGTGGTGTACCTATTCAGTGGTTTTATGAGCAGGGACGAAAAGGCACGTTTACATAAAGACACGGTGAATGCATTGCTATCATTACTGTTCCTGGAGAATGAGGGTTCAGACTTACGCTGGTGAAAACTCTAGTTTTCATGGAGGGATGTTCATTTATGCAGGCCAGGCACTTCCTCTGTATCGAAAATTGCTGGTCTTGAGAACTCATAACCAGTTTATTTGCTTACTGCTGAGCATCTTCTCACTGCCCAACAAGTTATCACACAGTCTTGAACCTGACACCACCTCATTTTCCTTGTTGTCAGTAGGACTTTCAAAGGCAAAACAGTTGCACGGCCCAAACAAGCATGCTAGCAAACTTCTAGCATGAAAAAAGAAAAAATACTTGGCAATTTTTTTCAATTAGTTGGCATTCTTTATCTTTTTTATCTTCTTAAAATGAATGATGCTGTAATCATATCATCATTAATTTGAATAAATATAACTTTTCTAATGTATATAAAGTGACGTGTAATATTATGACACCACAGTTAATTTAAATTGTATTAATAACCATAGTGATTTTAAGAAGTTTGTTGTTAAAACATCTCTGAAACTAATTAAAAATACAGGAACATTCCCTTTTTGTGGTTTAATGAGTACTGTGAAAGACTGAAAGTCATTTCTAGATGAGTACTTATATTAACAGTATGACTTCCAAGAATATATAAAGTACAATAATATTTAGCTAACATTGCATTAATTAACAGTGAACAAAATTATAAAATTCTGGAAATGGAATGTGAATGACAATGAGGGATCTGCAAGGAATTATAAGCAGAGACAACAGAAAATGCTGGGGATTTCTTTTCTCTCTCAAATCCACTGTGTGGGAGGAGGAAAGTGGAGAGGGACTTTCCAAACTGTGGAATTTATATGGGGGAGTTTGTTTTGATTTTATGTTCTATTTAATCTCACTTTTTTACAGGAGATACTTCTGAAAGCCATTCAGAAACACATATTTTTAATAGTCAGTGTTAATGAACATGGTTTTATGAAAAAAAAAAAAAATCCAAAAGATTCAAAATACCACAAACTGTGCAATGAGCATCCAGTATTTTACAGCTCAGAACAAGGCAAATGGCATTCTTATTCTAACTTACAATATAACCATAAATATCTGAAATGTCTCAAGGCTTGAAAAGTACTGTGGAGAATTTCTCTACCTGCATGCAAATGATCAGTAGTATTATTTCCTTAATAATAGTTCAAGCACCTGGTTACAATATGCATGCTGAAAAAGTAGAAAGGTAAACTGTGATCAATGTGATTTTTAAATACACTGGTAAAGAAAGGATTAAAATTCATCTTTAAAGCCAGTTTTAACTGAAAAGACCAAACAACTTACATCTGTGAAGTTAATCATGTCACAAGGAATAAACGTCTGTGGGATCACAATAATATAAAACTTAATGGTAGTATAGTGTAACAGTAAAAGAAGATAGGACTTCCATATCATAATAGAATGGTCAGAGATAAAAGATAAAACCTCCAGTTCCGAAACAACCTGGCCTGCATCTTTGTGCATGCAATATTACAAATGCTGTAATTTTCTCACATTCTCCATGGGCAGGAAGCATATGAGTAAGCAATCAAATTTCATCTGTTCTCCCTCAGCGATTGACCCACAGATGAGATATTCATTTTAAATAATTTTTATACTTGTGGTATTTCTGCTCCTTTTTTTTCATCTTGGTTAATTTATTTTGCATTACGCTGAAACGTACCCTCTGCTCAGAATACAGGGAGAGCTTACCAGTTGACGAGTCAGTGGGCTGAGGCAACCACTGATGTTCAAGTTGTGCTCTTTGAGGTACTGGTGGTCTCCTGTAAATGGAAATGAACATTTACTGCTTTCTCTGGTGATGACTTTGCTATGTGCTACTTGAAGTAGTAATAATCTATGATATAACAGGAGAAAAATAATCCACTCAATAGTGTAAACTGATACTACAGAAGAAAAGCTTCTGATACATTTCTCTGGTGCAGTAGGATTCATCCAACCTTGTTTTAGGCATCTACAATATAGTTGCCTAGGCCCAAGCTTTAAATCTAGCTGACTTGAAAGCCAACTGAGAGAAATCCTTATTTGTAAGGCATGTTTATCTGACTTATTTTAGCTGTGTGTGTTAGGTTGATTTAAATTATATCTTCCAAGAGGTTTTTTCCTTTGATATAATCGGTCTTCAAAACCATTTGATATTTGGTTAGGTGAAATGAATCCAAGTCACTGTTTTACTTAACAAATTGTCTCATTGGGTACATCTGCACCGCTAAGCGAAAAAGAGCCCAGGAGCAACCTTTTCACTTTATTCAACATACTGTCTCTTTTTGGAACTGCTCCTACAAGGTTTTCTTTTTTCAACAACTGTGATTTATATTTAACCTTCCCGCCCTCCAAAGTCCTTACAACACTATCCCAGAAATGTATTGTCTTTCAAACAGCATTTTACTGTACCCCAGTTTTGTGGCACATGCTATAGTTCACACTACAAAAAAATGCCGCTCTGATAAACAGCTATAATCCTCTCATTATTTCAGACATTACACATGCAAAAAGCACATGGAAAATAAAAGCACCTAAAGGAAACACAACATCATACAGGGTCCAGAAAAAAACAAAAGCCTAATCTGCTTTGGAGAGGAAGAACTAAACAACTTGAGGTAAAAGAATCGTTGCTATTTGATTTTTAGAGCCAAGGATCAGTCCCTGACATTTTTTTATTCAACAGCAGAGACATTGTCTTAGTCACTGTCCTTAGTTAGGTTACGTATTAAATGACATAAATTTAATGTACAATCAAAGTACCTATCCCTACTCCAATATTGATTCTTTTCCCTATTTTCTTTCTGCCAAAGAAAGTAGGAATGGCCAAAAAGGGTTCTGAACTGAATTCTTTTTGTATGTTTCTAAATTTTTGTTGCTGTTTGTGTTATTATGATTATTTTCCATGTTACTCATCAAACGAGTTGCCTCAAAAACATTGAGTACAAGAAAGCCTTCAGCAGTGCTTTAGCAAAGAGTTTTGATAAAGAACATTATGTATCAATCTTCAGTGCATGTGAAATCTTCACTGTAAAATAATTAAAATAAAAAATTATTTATAAAGCTTTAAATAAAGCTAAAAATTCTTCCTCCCCACCTGTCTCAAAATGTAATTCTATTTCATCCTTTCCTACCATAATATATCCAACTTTCCATCATACCTCCTGAGCCAGTGCCTCTTCATCCATCATACCTCACATGGCCTTCCCGCAGCTCACGAGGTCTGTGTCATGCATGTGGCAGATGCCCCTGTCTTGCTCCCAGCAGCCCAGCCTGGGTGCCCAGGTGCTTGTCTGACAAAGTCAGGACATGTGCAAGACTGGTGCACATTTTTCCTCACCCTAGACAAAAGCCCAAGTACATGGACAGTAAGGATATACGCAGCACATCAAAGGGTCCGACAGCACAGTAGGCAACACCAGTGCTCCACCATGTAGCTATCTGTGGATTTCAGGGGACATGCAGGCTTTTGCCAGGTTAACCATTATCAGGTCAAAAAATAGGCAGATTTATACAAAACCCAGCAGGACTGAAGAAACTCTAGAATATAATAATGTCTGAATCAGCTTAACAGTTGGCACTAGAGCTTATGACACAGGCATTGTGACATTACAAAATATTGTTGTGCCATGTCATAGAGTGGGACCCTGTCTTGGGGCCAGTTACCTTCTGAAGGGCTGCAATGAATAACGTAGGACCAAAGGTTTGAAAAAACTCCATGTAGTGATTTATGTATCTTGCAACAGAAAATAGACATTCCAAGTATAATAACATGTCTGTCATAAAAACTACTTTTCTAAATAATCCGGTGTTCCTTCCACTTTCCTGTGAATATATCTGAAACTATGGTGATGAATAGAGAGCAAAATTCTAAAATAGATAGGTAAAATTTTAATTCATTATTTTATGCTGTGATTTTTGTAACAAGCTTGTAACAAGGCAACAAACATCGTATTTCCCATGTACACTGTGATATCAAATCAAAATGTTACTATATTTTTGTTCTTTTCTGCTTCAGATTACATATATATGATCTAATAAATTAGGTTTTCATTGCTAAGAAAACCAACCCTTATTTAACCACATGTTCAAGACTCCAGTTTAATTTTCTCTCTGGCTCTCCAGGAATACTGTGGTTTGGTGTGATGAAAGATAAGCATGGAAAGAAAATCTTAAAGACTGCTTTTGATGGCACAACAGTATTTAACCTACGCACCATAAAATCAAGTTCTACTTTATTCAAAGCTGGAATACGTTTGCATAATTGATCAGCTTCATCTCACTTGGTCTAGTTTCCATACACTAGAAACAGCCCACATATTTACATTTCAAATTACTTCTATTTTAAGAAAATGAGAAACAACAAAGCAATAGAAAATAAAATTAAGGTCTTTGTCAAGAAATACAGACATTATTAATGGAAAAGAAGACACAGAATGCACCATGTAAGAATCCCAATAACTAACAAATTGCTTTAGCCTCCTTAATATAACTTTCTCAGGCTTTATGGTATTTATATATGTTCCCCAAATTTGTTCCCTCCAAACTCTTAAATAAACACATGTGAAATGAGTAACCTTAAATGGCTGCAGATGCCAGCTGGCTTTGTTTTTCAGATCTAGTTGTGACAGCAATGGCTATTTTCTTAGTGATTTTGGTCTTCATGTGCTAAAGTTAACAATTGTTGGGGTACAGCTCTTCAGCTGTAAATTATCATATTTTCATTTAAGCCAGTAGAGCTAGGACAATTTAATTTATCTGAATATTCCCAAAAGTCCGCAAGGAGCTATTACAGCAAATCTGGAGACTGAATTAAGTCCCTAAAGTGTGTAATGAATAGATTTAATCAACTCAAAATATAAATCTCAAGGCAAATTAGTTATAAACAGTTTCATATTGATAAAGAAGAAATGAATAGTCAAACACTGCAGGAACAAAATGAACACAGTGTACTCCAATCCACAGTAAAATGTAGAATTACTCACTGTTTTCCTGTCAAATATCCAACTGGCTTTGTCACATGTCCAACTGACAATGGCTCTAGAGGGGACAGAATTTTTCCATTGGTTTTCAGTACTAAATGTCAGCTCCTTCACTCCAAATTTTCCCATTTCACTTTTCAAATGTGTAAAATTTCTGCTATTAGAATTAGCATATAGGTCACAGCAATGAAGTAGTTAAATCACTCTGCTGGGAATATATCAATTAGATGGAGTATTTAGAAAAAACATTAAACTTTTATTTTTTATATTCTCTCCAGGATATATTTTACAAGAAATTCTGTGTGTTGATAAAACCACTCCATCCAAGGGAAAAATTGAAGCCATATTTCTCTCAGAATGTACTTTTGATCTCTGGAAATGGAGTTTTGTAAATAAAGCATAATTGAGACCATGTCATTCTTCAACAATAGAAGGAAAGGAAAACAGTCAAGTTTTCCCTCACAGTGAAACCAAATGTTTCCGAGCCTAGGACACCATCTTTCAGTATCTACCTAAAAAAAAAATTATTTCTTATTTTCTAATAATGTTACCTG
Source organism: Calonectris borealis (assembly GCF_964195595.1). NCBI lineage: Eukaryota > Metazoa > Chordata > Aves > Procellariiformes > Procellariidae > Calonectris > Calonectris borealis. Next base: position 139,788,801 of record NC_134312.1, on the reverse strand, counting down.
AAAAAAGTGTCGTTAGTTTGGCACTAAGACCAGAAGTATCACTGCCCTCTTCTAAGTGAGGTTTCAGAAGCCCAGAGATTTTATTTATCCATCAATGAAAACTGATTAGGCTCTGGATTCAAAAATGGGAAATGTGCATCTGGTTATCCTGCAACATAAATCACCTAGCACATCACCTCGTCAGCAATGGCAATTACATGTCATTCTATTGAGAAATCTTTCCCTACTACAGAGAAGGGAGGTGAATGACAGCAAAGTAGGGGGCGATGCTGACAGAAACAAAGTTCCAGAAGTCATGATTGTATACTTATATGCTCAGATGCAAAGTTCCCTTTTCAAGAGATTTGAACATTCAGGTAGCTTTTTTGTACTTTTTTTTTAGTAGAATGCAGATTGTTTGAAATTCTATTGACAGATAGATAATAGATGTCTGGACACCTTTAGGAATTAATGCCGTCTTATGAAGTTGAGTACTTCAGCCCAGAACCAATGAATTACAAATCAAAATACATGCCTCAATTTAAGCAGAACTTTAATTGCCAGCATTAAATCTTCAGAATTCCTACTTGCATGCTTAAACTTAAGCAAATACTTAAAATCAGCAGTAAGATCCAGAATTTAGAATTTTGGTCATGAGTTCTTCCTTTTCACCAAAGAAAATATTTATTTCAGGTACACATCAATACTTGTACCACTGAAAAGAACACTAGACAGTCCAAGTGAAAAAAACACTTCATTTTCACAAAGGTCTCTTCTCATAATGTTTAAATATCTGCGTCCCTTAGAAAAATTTAAGCAATACTAGAAACATTCCTTCAAATCTAGGAGGCAAATATTTTCCATTTATTCTTTCGAAGTGCCAGGAAAATGAAATTCTCTTCGTTAATTACATATTTAATTGGTGAATTTAACACAAGTTCTGCTTTTTAATGCAAGACTAAATCCACTGGGAAGGCATTGTGAAAGAGACAGGCAGACTGTGTTGTGGGGAGCTCTAACGTTAAGATAAATTACCACTGCAGCCCCACTGATGGGAGTTTCTTCAGAAAATGGCTGTTTGTCTCAAAAAGTGCCATGTTACTAGATGAGAAAAAGTGAGAAAGAGGACTTAAAAAAAAAAAACCCTCGGAAACCTTGCGTCTCTTGTATTTTAGGTATAATCCTTACCCACAAAAAAATTTCTTAAGTCTGATAGTACAGCCACGTTTTCCTGCTGCTAATGCTACACATCCCACAGAACATATGTAATACATTTCTCCTCTTCTTTGCATGTTCCACTTAATTTAGATTGAATACAAATAAATTGGGAGCAATCCCATAGTTTCTGCTTGTTTGTTGGCTTGTTGTTTTGTTTTGTTCTTGAAGTACACCCAGGATCCTAGCAATCCCATTCTGGACAGGAGTTATATTGCCCTCAGCTGAGAGTGCTGTTTTCAGTTCATGAGATCAGACTACAGGAATTAAGCTGTGCCTACCTCAGTCACCCTTCAAACTGACTCATGGGTCAACCATCTAGAATTATTTTGGTAAACAAACTGTCTCTACAAAACGCAGATCGTGAAACTTAGTTGTTTCGAAAACAAGCTCTGACCCTTATTTCTAGAGTTCTTCTGAGCACTTGCTGAAGAAGTTATAATCCGCCCCTCTTCAGAGGAGCATATCTGAGGTTCACTTCTAAAGGAGAAGATTTTATCTATCTGTTCTTTGTGGCTTCCCTTTTAGTCTGACTACAGAAGGAATTTAAAAGTTAGATTATACATTTCTTCCTCAATAGGAAGAACCACACAACTGTATCAGCCATGAAAGGTGTTTGTTCTTTCTTTTTCCATTATTTATTGCAACCATGGAAAAGACATATGCTAACTTTAGTTATATAGCCATTTTGCTGTTCACAGAATAGTTCTGATTATTTTGTTACAGTTTTCCAGAGCAGCCAATATGGATGCAGACCCAGTGTGTGTTAGGCCTGACTTAGAAGCAATAGCAATCAGGAGCACTCAAGTAATAGTAATATGTTTATCACATTAAACACTATGTTTGAATCTCTATGCATTCCAGATATAACACCGTGAGATGTGACTTGAGATATCTAAAGATGTATTAGGGAGAATATCCTTTTATTCCAAACAAGAATGACTTCCAAGTTCCAGTCAGCAAAAAAAACCCAGGGAACTTACCTTTCCCAACTCGCATTACAGTACTCCACTGGTTAAGACAAATGGGCCAAAGGCAAATTAGCTAGTTGGATTAACTAAATCTCAGTAAACAAGAAACTCAGAGAAAGTATGGGGTTTTGGCAACATAAGAGATCACATACATGCATTGATATTTTGGTATCCAAAAGATGTCAACCTCTTCCGTGACTTGAAAGTTAAAAAAAGCACAGACAAGAGGAATTGGTGTGGTGACATATAATGGACTTCTCAACCATAAAATCTGAGTCTGACCACATTACAAAGCAAGATATTAATCCACAGCAGTCAGGTATCAGTCACAAATCCACTGTAATTGTTCAGACAATATAAAAGGGATTTATATGTCAGTAGCCGGAAGGTCTAGATTGTACTTAGTTGCGACAGTTCATTAAAGAAGCATTTCATATTCCTATCAATCTGTCATTTGTTTTAGGTTATTGCAATAAGAAGAAGTTAACCCAAATGAATAAAAGCTCATGTAAGAAGATTTTTCTTATTTGTAGAGTTCATCAACTCGACAAGGTTGTGCTTCAGAAAGGCATTAAGACGGAGCGTTAAGAGAGGGAATATAAAACCATTTGTGTGGATGCAACTTGCAATGAGACTTAATCTGACCCCATCTTTACAGCCATAGAGACACTGCTGTTTTTGATAAAAATTTCAATTAAATTTAGGATGATGATCGTTGTGTAGGAGTCTGGTACCTGTTGTACTATTCTGCTGAGGCTCACTCCTCAAACTGCCTGAAAAAGCCAAGTATTACGTTCTATTTAATACTATATCCCCAGCAATGTCATTGATTCTTCATGGTTCTAACATCAAAGCAAACAATGAAAAGTTTGTATTTTCTTTATGAAAAGTAAGGTCATGAAAACTTAATAAAAGCTTCTGAGGAGGAATTATTTCCCAACATCATATTTTAACCTTTTTGACATAGTGCTTCTTCATACAAAAATATTTCTTTTTTTCTTATTACAGGAAACCAAAAGCTGTAGCTATTAAGCTGTGGTCCAATAACATCTCCTCTATTACTTTCAGAAATGTATGTTAAAGGACAAGTAATAAATAGAAAGAATTGAGAAACATCAGGTGTTCTGAGCTTCAAAAGGATTCAGTGAGTCTTTCTCTGGCAATAGTACAGGATACGTGTTTTCTCTTGGAGTGTTTGAAGCTTTCAGGTTTTAAACACGTTAAGATTAAGTCAGAAGACAACCTGAATCCTGTCTAAAACACTTCATCTTTCACCCACATTCTACCAGCCAGAATAATATCATCAGCTTAAAAAGATCTTTAGTCACAGTTAGTAAAGAAAAGCAAAAGTCTATTTCACTTAGGAAAGCCAGTATGATTTTTCTTAGATTTATTTTTCCCTATTCCTGATGTTTCATTATGTGTTGAAATTAATAAATGTTTTGTATGCCTGCAAATACATGCACAAATATCACTTGTCTACCTCCTCCTTTGCCAAGTGAAGTCAAGTATTTTGGGGGAGATTTTAAGTCTGCTTTGAGATTTTGAGGGTTTCGCTGGAAATCTGCAATGTGCATGATCTTCAGGACATGCTAAAGCTATCTCATCAGCAATTCACTCTCACAGAAATTTTTCAGGTGAGAAAGCCAGTTGAAAAGAAATCATTATAGCCCATGCTCAAACAGATAAGGAGTTAAGAAGATGGCAACAACTGCCTGGTGAAGAAGCTCAAGGACACCTCCCAGCCTTCCTTCTGACCTTCCTCCCATGATAGTTCATTGTGTGGGCTGCAGCGGGGATATAAGATGTTCCTTGTGTACGGGTGTTATCACATATTCTCCCTGGCAACAGGAGCAAGCATACTGTTTGGCTTTAATTGTCACTGTCATCTGAAACTGGTTTCTGGCTAAATGATGCAACGCACCACACTTTGCTTAATAGTGTTGCAGAAGGCAAAAACTAACTGGAAGAAAGAAGTGAGGAGAGCAAAAAGAGGAAAAGGATAATGAAAACAGGTGTAGAAAGGAGAACACTGTAGTTCTGTTGCCTAGAGAGATGAAACTGGAGAAAGGCATTAGAAGAGAGAAAAAGACTTTCCTAAAATGTGCAATGCACATCTCCATATCATGAGCATACTCACTTGTTCAGGACACCACGGCTTTCTAATGAAAAGTGTTTTAAAAGCATGAATTCTTATACAATTTGTTACCTCACAAAAGCTTCCAGTGAGCAATAATCATAAAGCTAGTGTAAAAACTGCAATGATGCCTTTGTCAACAGAGGAAACATAGATGTAAGAGAAAGAGAAGCCTAAGAGATATATCTCTAGAGGTAACATCTGGAGAGGAAAGTAATCTGCAACAAAGGAATGGCAGGAAAGAAATAGAAATTATTGCCGTGGTGAGAAAGAAAGAGGTAAGCACAAGTCCATGTTTGTCAGTCTGGACTATGAATGGTAGAAATAGAAAAGACCCCGTGTGTTTGGCTAAGCCCATGCCACTTTGGCATGTCCCTATCATATATCTCAAATATTTTCATTCTTTTCCTTTAATTTTTCAGCAACACTTTTAGTAAATCTCTTTGGAGGCAAACACATAGACTTATTAGTATTAGGCAGGAAGATTTTCTTCATATGGAAATTCCTTATATATAACCTATATAAAATGTTCTGATTCTTTATTTTCCTCCATTATGTTTACCTAATCCCTCTTTCTACCATTCAGTCTCGTTGTGCTCCCTCATTATTATTAATAATATTATTTAGGTATCTTCATAGATAAGTCCCTTCTGCCCTTGATCCTTCAGTTGCTTTTATCAAAATTCATATTTTCTCACAGTATGTTATGTACAAGTAAGTTCAAAGTGATGTCATCAGCTGGGAAAAAGAGATGGTTTCTACCTGTTCTGAAATGCACAGATTCTGAGTATGCCAGGAGAAGTGTAATGCATTATCATTAGGTAAACAGAGAAGGGAAATCTCAAATTTGCATCATAATGCAGCACAGCTCGCTGTGCTGCCAAATCTGCCTGAAAAACTATGTAAGGGCTTTGACAGCAAGTCTGCACTGAGCCTCAAGCCATCCCAACAAGTTTTGGGGACTGTGACATGGCTCTACTTTACTTATCACAGCCTCAGGGCCATACAATAGTTCCCAACCCTGCTCAAAATCTCAGCTACCCTATGTGCTGTAAGCTGCTGCTGCTACCCCACTGAATTCCTGCCTCACCTGAGTACTTCCCTGGCTCCAGCCAAGCACATGGCAGTTACAGATTGTGGGAAATTCATGGCTCAGAAGTGGAAAATTTAAGTGGCTCTCAAGCACACTCGGATATCAAGAGCAGACATTAGAGTACCTGATCAGAACAATGAGTAAATTTGTGCTGGGCCATGGAAACGTATAATCACATTTAATACATGGGTTTTCTGTTGTGACAGCATATGAGCTGTGCTGGAATGTCTTTTTTCTTTTCCTAAGCTGGATGTTAGAAAGAGACAAAGCACGAAGAAACAGACTAGTGCGGAAACGCAAAAAAAAATGGTTTGTAAGTCTAAAATACAGCTAGTTTTGAGTCAATCTCTGTTTTCATGTGCTTTGCATTCATCAGCTTTTTTTACCTTTATAGTGTTCTTCTGAAAGCATCATTTTCTAAAGAATTTGTTCCTCTTTATATGTCAGACATCTGAGTGGCCATCAGGCAACCAATATTTGCAGAATAAAGTCCCATATGAATACACTCAAATGACCTGTACATTTGTAGTCAGTTCTTTCTCAGAAGCAAAGTCAAAATAAAGCAAGACTTCATTAAAAGGGAGAAAGATTTTATATAATTTATATATAAATACTGTCATTAAAAGCAGAAATCAAGAACAAGATAAAGGTTTTTGAATGACCACTACCAAATCTGACAGTAAATTTAGAAAGTGTAAGAAAGACAGCCAGGGGACTACACATCCCATGACTGATTTCACACAAGAGCAGCAGCGATGAGCATTAGAGGGGACAGAGCTAGCAACAAACTGATCTGCAGAAGGAGGAGAAGTGGCAGTTACCAAGAAGTGGAGTTACCAAGTTATAAAGTAGGAACGAGCTAGCCGTATGTCTGGAAGCCTCGAGTTTTGAGTAAAGGGAGAACTAAGGAGAGACAAAGATGATACATGTCAGTGGAGCATAAAGGTTTATATCTTGAACATATGAGCTGTTCATGCACACTTTTGTTTAGTAGTTTCCTGTCTTAATCAAAACCGTCTCCAAAAGACTGGACCAAGAGCTGATTTATTTTTAGTTTTAGAAATATATCTGTCCATTTCAAAACAGCAGTAGCAACAAGAATAATAAAACTTCCACTGTCTCTTGGAAATACATGCATAGGGATTTCTCTTGTACCTCTCCAATAAGCCAATCTAGAAAAACAAAGCAGTAAGCTTTTTACAGGAAGATTATTATTATCTTTGAAAAAAAAAACAGAAATAAAGCTGATAGCAAACTACTATGCATTCTTAGGAGGATGCATAATAAAAAGGAGAAAGACATGAAAATAGCATGAAAAAAATGTGAGTTTTTTCCCTGCTTTAGGGAAAATTTTTCCTACTTCACAATAACAACTTCATTCATGGAGAGAATATTGCTTCCAATATGCTTTATTCGAGCATATTCTCATTTCATGCTAAATGAATAATGCAAAATAAAACCAGGAGTATTCCCATTGGTTGTTGAAGCCGATTACTTTTTTTCCTTTTGCAAACATTGAGACCGTTAGTCTGCACAACTGCATCTCCTCTCAAAACTTGGGGGGGGGTGTCCATACCCATAGTGCTGTGTTCTGTGTAAATTAAACCCTTTCTGGCACCTTCAAAAACATTTTATGCTTTGTACATTTCCAGTCCTGCTGAAAAACAGTAGGTCCTGACTTAAAGCCAAATTTGAACTTTTTTTTTTTACAGCTGGATACCCTTGTGACTAACCACTCAGGAGTGATACTATTGTGTTTAGTGCCAAACTCCTACAACATGCAGATAGACGTGTTTTTTATTTCCTTCTGTTTCTGCTAAACTGACATGCATTCCACTCTCCTGACAGAGGCCTTTTCAAGTGGTAATTTCTTTGAAGGTGAAGAAAAATCAATTCAAATTAATGTAGGAGTGTGAGAACAAACTTTCTCATAATTTATCGCAAGCAGTAAGTCATTAAAAAGTTAATAACCCTAAATGGCATGGTATTTTGGTGATCACTACTGTGGCATTAAATTTAAAAATGTGATTATATAATCTGTGCTCATAGGTTGAACATTCATGTTCTGTCTCCTCCTGCTCAGCCTAACCCTGAAACCAGCTGAGATTGCTCCAGCACCAGCTGCCCATCTGCTCACCTGCCTGTCTTCCTGGGCATTGGACAGACCTCACTGGTGGGGCAGGCTTAATCCACTGCACCGGAAAATCCTCAAATCCGCTTTACACCTAGATTACAGGTAGCATAGATACAGGATGTGAAGTTTGTCACATAAGCCAAATGCCTTTTTTTCCTGCTATTTCATGAGTGCTTCAACTATGCTAAAACAGATAAAGTGAGGATACCAAGCAGCAACGTCAAATGAATCACAGTGCTGAATATAAGTTTTAAATGAATCCCCACAGAAATTAAATTTAAAGGACATGAACTCCACAGATTTTAAATAACCATTCTGTGATATCCAAGTAAATGTTGGATTCACTGGAACATAGGTCAGGAAAGGTCTTCAAGGGCAGCTAAGAAGCATAAACACTAAGTGCCTCCTAACTAACACACAAAGGACATAGCGAAAGGCTAGCGAGGATGGGCCTCTTATCTTTCTGGGAGAAAGTTCCCAGGGTCTTTTTGAGGTGGGAGAAGTGGCATCAGCCAAGGTGAAAAAGACAAGCTGTACAGCATATAGACAGTTTCAACACTGTGATGTCTCTGTTACAAAGTCCTGTGTGGCCTGCACCTGGTGATTTTTCTGAAACAAATCAAGCAGTACATTTATGTAGACTTGTCCTGGTTTCAGCTGGCATGGAGTTGATTTTCTTCCTATTAACTGGTATAGTGCTGTGTTTTGGATGTAGTATGAGAATAGTGTTGATAACACACTGATGTTTTAGTTGATGCTAAGTAATGTTTACGCTAGTCAAGGACTTTCCATCTTCCCGTGCCCTGCCAGGTGTGCAGGGGACTGGGAGGGAGCATGGCCAGGACGGCTGGCCCAGCTGGCCAATGGGCTATTCCATACCATATGACGTCATGCTCAGCATACAAGGCTAGGCGAAGAAGAAGGAGGGGGGGACATTCAGAGTGATGGCATTTGTCTTCCCAAGTAACCATTACGCGTGATGGAGCCCTGCTTTCCTGGAGATGGCTGAACAACCTGCCTGCCGATGGGAAGTAGTGAATGAATTCCTTGTTTTGCTTTGCTTGTGCGCACGGCTTTTGCTTTACCCATTAAACTGTCTTTATCTCAACCCACGAGTTTTCTCACTTCCCTTCCCTTCCCTTCCCTTCCCTTCCCTTCCCTTCCCTTCCCTTCCCTTCCCTTCCCTTCCCTTCCCTTCCCTTCCCTTCCCTTCCCTTCCCTTCCCTTCCCTTCCCTTCCCTTCCCTTCCCTTCCCTTCCCTTCCCTTCCCTCTGTCCTCACAGAGCTACAACAGTGGAGTACTCTCAGCACCACACAGGATCTGTATTGCATGTTGGCTGTCATTCCTCTGGCAGAGCTTACTTCGATTTCTCATCGATAACTGAGCAAACCACAGCCATCAAAGATCCCTAATCTTTCGCAATGTCCGGGCTGACTAATACACACGTTCTTTATAAATCATTTTACTTCTCTCATACGCTGCAGCTTTTCTCTAAAGAAGCGTTAACACTCTGAAAATCAATCTTTATGCTGTGGTCAACCTCAGAAAGAGTGGTTATTCTAAGTGTTTGATTCACAAACATTCTCTGTAACCAACAATAACAATATCTGGCTGAGGTTTGGAGTCTGCACATAACTGTGTGTGCTCACATACAGATATATCCACACCGTATACACCTCACTTCCAGAGGTGATAGCCACACGATATACTTCAAAGCCAAATATTTCTGATAACCCTCTGTCTATAGTATAACTCCTTGCTATGAGTTTTCACCTGACTTTACAATGTTAGAACCCATCAATATTTTAAAAGTAATGTTTGTATTTTATCCTAAAATCACTACAGATTGGAACAATGGAACAAGGCAAGTACCTTTTTTTATTAAAATGCTTTAAGGTTTTGTTTTCAGAAATGCAGAATTGTTATTAACCTGTATTGTTACTAAGAATGATTTGTACATAATCAAACTTACTGATGTGCTGTTTCATATTTTTGAAGGGAAAAAAAGAAGGATTTTCATAGAAATTGGATGGGGACATAGATCCACTAAGCATCTCATAATAGGCAACCCTCAAGCATGTAGATTTGGTGGTACATAAGCAGAGTTCATTGGCAGGACTGAAGGAAAATTATTCATGAAAGTATAGCTTTCTAGGTAATTCAGAAGCTTTCAAGGACATATTTGTCACTGTCCATGAATTTAAAATCTCTGGAGCTTTAAGATCAGATTTATTCTGTTGAGAAATTAATAGACTTCTAATGTGAAGAAAGATAATACATTTCATAGTCTTTTCAAAATGACTGTAGCTATTTGGAGTCACTTAGAATTTTGCATATTAGAATAATCTTTTTGGGGAAAGATTAGTAAATGGCATGCAAGAGAAATACTCAAGGCATGCATGGGCTCCAGATCAAGTAATTCTACTGGTTATCACCTGGATGTAAAAACTAGGCATAAATAATGGGATATCACAGTCATGCAACTATGTACTAATTGCACGATATTCAAGAAACTGGAAAGGTTAGTTTATTTTGCTATAAAAACATTTCACTAAAGAGGCATATGGTTCAAACATTGCATCTCTGACTTACTTTAATCTGTATGAGTTTGCACTAGCTGAAGATCTGATTCATCAGATTTGATTTCCTGTGGATTCTGGGTCTTAGTTTTAATTTAATTGTTCAACCATAGCATTACAATAAAATAGCTGATTTATACTAAGCTCATTACTTCTATTCTATGTAGTTTAAATTTTATTTCCTCTAAATAGAGGAAGCCTTCTCATATAATGAATTCTCGCTTACCTCCGATAACAACTAAAATCCATTAAGTTCATTGAAACTAGTCATGTGCAGAACATTAAGCATGTGTATATGATTTTTGCAGAATGGATCTAATTTTATTCTCATTAAACTATAGGAGTTTTTTTGAGAAAAGAAGGGGAAATTAGGATAAGTTTTTAAAACATACTTCTTTGTTGTATTTTATTCTAGTAAGCCAGAACTAGGAAGACCAAGAAGTGATATGAGTTTCCCTTTCAAGATTATTCAACTATCTGTTTAGAAATAGAAAATAAAAACACTAATAATCACTAAAATGTGTTTTATTATTTAATATATTATATTAATTATAGGCTTTTAAAAACATTTCAGGAATTAGATTGATCAAAGATGTTATGTGATACATATATAATTTGCAGTACAGAAACTTCCACCTTGTTTGGAGTGTGTATTTTCTTGCTTTTTTATGCTGAAATTGTAAGATGTGTTTTTCAATTACCTGACAGCTTTAAAATATGAAAATAATTAAAAGAAAAAAAATACTGTTTTTCTTTAGGGTTTTTATGTTGTTTTTTTCATACCACAGAGTTCAGACCTAAGTCCAGATCACAAACCCTGAAGTGCTACAGGCATGCTCATAAACAAAGTTTTTGGCTGGACAGATACAGTGTGAAACCAAGTATTTTGCTATTGAATATATTGGAGCTGGCTTCCATTATCTGTGCTTGGGAGATTTTCTTTTCCATATTATTTCACTTATTTGCTTTCCCTGTCTCCAAAAACCTAGCAGGGTGTACACAGGCCAATTCAATTAACAATGTTCATTAAACGTTGTTGAGATTTTGAGCAATATTGCACATGAATGTGCTCTTGCACATGAAACTATTCAAAATGTGGCAGCCAAGAAGTGCTCTCTGTGGGGTCATAAGCCAGGTGATGAAGGGAAGATATGAGATTCAGCTACCCTGGAAAGACCCTCAGCTGGGAAAGAGTGAAAAGTGTTTAATATGAGAGGTACTGGGTAAAAAAAAAATCATTGCAATCTTCAAGATAGAAGAATGGACAAGTAATTACCAAAGCCTTCAAGTGTATCAACACTGAGTAAGTAAACAGTTTATGCAGCTCAGATAGAGTTCTCAGAGCAAAAGAGGCCAGGCTGAGAACTTGCTGTTCAGTGTGGTGCATGCTGGTCCCTGAGGAAGGACCAGGCTGCCTCCTGCTCTGCTCCCTCCTGCAGAGCAGCTGGGAAGTACCTTCATTGCCTTGGCATACACACCCTGGTAATTACTTCAGCAAGGTAGCTCTACGCTGTTTAATTTAAACTGATCAGGGCTCACACTTCAAAAACACACCTAGAGTAAGGGTTGATTTTGCAGATAAAGGTCCTTCCTACCACTCATGGGAAACTGCAGAGATGCGCTAAATTCCCTGCTTATGTTGGTTCAAGCTCTTACCTCTTCTGATGGTGGAAGAAGGGCATCTCAAGAAAGTTATCGAGTCTGTAATGTTACACAGAAACAAATGAAAGATTCATTAGGTGGATGGAAAAGAAGGTAGAAGCATGTGTAGCCTAATGCACTTAGCTATCCAACTTATAAAGCAGTTGTACTTTTTAATTTCAAAATATTTGAACTGTCCTGGAAGCCAAGATTAGGACTCAGGGCTATCCTAAATGAATTGCATTAACCACTGCACTGTGACGTCTGTTATGCTGTGCAAGACCAAAGGACCTGCACTATTTTAACATTTAGTATGTTGACAAGGTGCTGTCTTGCATTCAGTAAACAGGATAGCTTGCATTCCAGAGATGCCCGTGACTGTCTCAGCCAGAAGTCCTCTTGAAATAACAAAAAAGAAACCACAGAATCCATCTAAATTAGATGTGAATTCTCAGATGCATTGCTGAGCTGTAGCAGGAATCTTGGTGTGGGTAAAGAGGGAAAAAAAAGAGGAAAGAATATTCTGTGACTTGGTCCAGATTTGTTTCCAATGTTTTGGGTGGGAATATTGCATAGCAAAGTCTTTTAATCTCTCTGGGAAATTACAAAACTGTTAAGTATTTTTCTGACTCTTCACCCATTAAAACATGTGTTTTATCAGTGGATCAAAAAATCCAAAGCTTTTCTCTAGCTTCAAAGATTCAGACAGAAATTGGAAGAGGCATTTTTACTGTACAATGATAATGAAACAAAATGTATTCCAGAACACAGCTTTAAATTACAGAAATACCACATTTGCTGCAATAAAAATATACAATAGCCCAGGAAGGAGAGCAGGGAGGAATTTTTCCAGTTACTGATTTGAGTATCACAAAAAGGTATGAATATACTTCAATTCTGTGTAAAATATCTGTAAAATGCATTGTATTTTACAGTTCAAATTTGCTATTAAGTGAAGGGATTAAAAATGTCCTTTTATCTAAAGTGATATCAGATTGTGTATGAAAATCCAACCTAAAGGTCAGATAATGCTAAATGATGATCAGTCTTCCCCTGCAACCTCAGTACAGAAAAGTAGCTACCTTTGATCTTCCATTATTTACTCGAACTGACAAGAGTTTTTTAGCTCCTTGAAGACAGAACAGATTTCAGTTAAATTCATGTCAGGGGCCAAGGCTGAGCCTTAACCCCAGCTGGGGATTGAACTCCCAACCTTCCAGTGCAAGGATACGTTTGAATCCAATACGTCACTTGCTCAAGCACTGTGTCATGTACAAAGCTGCATGCTGTTATTCAACTAGACTAGATTTATCTACTCATCTAGTTTAACTGTGTTCCTGAGTCAAGCCCATAGAAACTGTAACATCCAATCCACTTGGAGCTGTCTTCACTTTTACAAGACACTCTTCCTCAACAGGTATATTGACCGATATATTTTTAAGAAGCTATTTTTCGTGAAAGTTTTCTGTTTTATTTGACAGCGCCCATCATCAGCTGCTCTTCGTAAGAGTATCATACTGCATTTGGTTTTAATCATTTAAAAAACAAACTCCTCCATTTAATTCCCTGTTTGCAATTCTGAACTGATTTCTTTAATAACCCACCTTAAAAATTAGTTCAGCAGGCTCTGATACTTCTTTGAGCATTTTTTGACCTAGTGCCAGTTCTTCATATTTGTTTTACCTTTTTTTTTTCTTACAGTTTGCATCTAGGGTAGGACAGGTGAGTTAGTTTGCTCAGGACATCCTCTTCTGAAAAACCAGAGAGCACTCCATTTCCTTATGCTGTAGCATCTGTTAACATACTTACAGTTACATATACTTACAGTTTCAGCTTCTGCATTATGCCCCTAAACCCTGTAATATTAATAGAATTCAAATGCAAATCCAACCATAATTTGCAGAGCTGATAAAAATTATCCTCATGATTCTCAAATTAATTCAGATTCAGAAGAAACAGTTCCAGAAAAGCACTATTTCTTGCCTTGTCCCTTGCTCCACTTAGATATTATCTCCATTTCTATCCTCCTACTTTACTGAAATTTGACCCCTTTCAGCCTTCTTCCTCAATATTGATGATTCATAGAAACTTCTCCATGAACTCCTGCTGTGTGTTAAACAATGCCAGTGTCAGTGAATGAAATCTTGCATTTACCTTCAGAATCCAGAAGAGGAAAGTTGACCCATCAGGACATTGCAGCAAGATCAGCGGGAGTTTGCCTTGTCTCAGGAAGAGATATGGTAGTGAGTCCATCAGCCATGTGCATAGCTGAAACGTGTAATGCACTGCCACAGTCAGCAATGAAGCAAGCTTTGCTCAATTCTTTTCAAGAATTGGGAGAATTCATTTTGGGAAAAAAAAAAATAGGCAGTGGGGATACTTTAAAGTCATTTTGATTTGAGTTGATTAATTATATCTGTTTGCATTTCATGGGGCTACTTAGACAAAATGGTTATCACTTAGCCATTGAAGATTTTTCTGTAAAAAACTGTAGAAGAGCATTAATTTGGATGTTTATAACCTACGGGCTACATTCTGCTATCTAGCTACTTGTTTAATTCCTGTGATGTATATTAAGGTTTTACATGATGACAGGACACAATATAGCCTTAACTTTCCCATCAACAAGTTGTGTTTGTAGGGAAGAATAAATAGGATAAATCCTTTGATCAGTGAGAGGAGTTCTTATGCTTGGAAATAGCATTAAGTTACAGTGTGAGCTCTTGCTTTCATGTGGGAGATATGAATACGAAGAAAAAATTGCACTGATCTTTTATTAAAGGGAACTATTCATCCAAGCACTGTGTTGCACAGTGTCTGAGGGCTGCAAAGAGTAAAATTCTTCCCTGTTCAACTGTAAGTCATAAGCGACGAGAAAAACCTCCAAGGATACACAAAAGATGTTGGTCAGACTGAGAAGGATCATTATACGAACTCTTACTTGGTTCAACTCGCAAAACAGAATACCAGCCAAGTCCCACAGATGCCAAGAACTGAGAAAGAAGGCTTTTGATGCACAGTCTACTCTTATGATTTTAATTTGTATTTATTTAGGAAATGTATTACAGAGCTATGTAGAACACTTTCACAATACTGTATTTCATTAGAGCTATGTTCTGAAGCTGATGCAATCTGGGCATGAGCTAAAAAGACCATGAAAAAAAAATTCAATCAGTAGAGCAAAAGGCAAAATGTGCTTATTCAGTGGTTTCTTAAAAGGACAAACAAACCATATTTTGGTTGGACGTAGTGTGCAAATTTCACTTCTTATTAAAAGAATTTTTTTGGTCTTTTTAATCTTTAAAAAAAGTGGAATGGAATACATTTATAGTTCCATCCGCACAGAAAAATACAAATTCATATTTACAGCAGGTGATTCTCAGCATGTTGCAGGAAATGCTCTGCACATTTTCACACACTTTGAATAGATATTTAAAAGTTTCAATATCAAAATAGGTGAGCAGTTATCAAGCTACTTAAATGTAGCTGGCAGCCATCAAAAAGAAGACAGCAAGATTTTGTTTGTACATATACTGGGAATGACACAAAGTACTCATCAGCACATGATGTAAAACCTACTCTGCATTTGAGATCAGACTCCAAGTGGCAGCTATATGTACTCTGCAGCATTAGTACCATTCTGCATCATTCTGCAATACTCTGGGCACATCCTATAGTGCTTTGAGATATTAACAAGCCCACCACAAAAAGGCAGAACTCAACACTTCAGAATTTCAGACAAAAATAAATGGTATCTGATAAACATCCCTATGGAAAATTCTGTGAATATGTTGTTTTCCCTTGAAAAGACAGTGCTGATGATACTTATCTAATCATCTGAGTCTGAGCTAGTCCCTTCAGTCCCCTCCCTTCAACTGATGGAGAGAAAAAAAGTTTCAGGACATGATTCATCTAAACCATGCCTCTCTAAAATATATATAAAAAAAAAACTTCAAGAAAACACTGAGGTCAGATAAATTGTCCCCTGAGAGCTTCCCTCTGTTGAAGGCTTATTTAATGACTGATTCAAATTTAGAGATAGATTTAGGTGACATAAATGCCATGTTATGTGGTCAAAAACATCAGGTGCAAGCTCATTGATCAAGAATTATGGGTGTCAAATATGCCTATTCTTATGCAGAAATTTTCTGAGAAGGATCAAATAAACTTTCACAAAATCAGAACTGATCACAAAGATGTAAATCACCTAAGTCTTTAGTTGTTACGAAAAACCGGCCTTTACAATACCATTCCACCCTCTGTGTTTCTGATAGTATAAAACAACTTTTTCTGTGAGGCTAATCTTTATTTCAATTGTTCTCAGTGTGGGACATTTTTGGATAGTTTTAAACTTCCCCAGTCATCCAAATCTCTCACTGGCAGTGCTAGAAGTGGTGCTATGAACAGAGAGCCTGAAGCTCTTACAGGAGAGAATTAATTTTTATTTCTTGTATCAGTCACAAGTAAGGAAAGCACATACAGAAGCATTTGTACTACACTTTGATGATTCACTAATAATGTCTTCCTGCTGGTCCTGCTAACACAATGACAAACAGTGGTGGCAGAAATGTTTCTTGGTGATCTCTCCTGAAGTGAGCAATTTAGTTATTTATATTGTCCATGACAGTTTCACCCCTCTTCCTAAATAGATAAATTAAGCAATGGTTACTTTGTAATGCTAGCTATGCAAACCCTTAAGGGAGCATTCTTCCTTCTTGGGAGGTTGGAAAGATGCAGGCATTAGTGGTTATGACTACCTCATTAGATTTCACAGGCAGGGGCATATTAAAATGCCTAGGTGGAAATAGGCCTAGTTCTACAGAAGAATCTGAAGACCACAACCTTGGTCAGAGTCCAAGTTCACTTAAAACGCTGTCCCTGAACAAGGATATAAGTCATAGGCCAGTCAGGACAGATTTCTTAAGGGAAGTGGTTTACCATAATAACTTGATAGCAGTGTCACATCCAAAATATGTGGAAAATGTAATTTTAACCAACAATGTCATTGTGAGATGTCACAAATTGCTTTGTCTAAGGGTGATTCAAACATCGCAGTTAGAACAACAAAAGAGAAAGAAAAAAGTTAGCAAGACTGCTGTCCTATATGAGAATGGTTTTTTCCCCGTTGGTTTTAGCATAAAATGGGATGAGGAATAAATCTCAAATTTATCCTAAGCTTGATGCAACATCCATTGAAATCAGAGGCAATGTTGCTGTTAATTTGATGGGTGTGTCCCTGAGGATTAGGGATCAGGACCTGTGGACCTCATGCTTGTGTTTGGGAAAAGTTCCTCCTCCTCCTCAGTATCTATATACCAGCTCTTGAAGAATAAAGGGAACAGAAAAAATGTTAAGAGCTCCCTGTCATGGCATACTACAACGATTGACAGTGATTTGGTATTTTTCCTAGTGGCAGCTAGCATAGCTTAAATCCTGGAAGAATTAAACTACTCTGCTCGTTGTTTGCTTTTCCTGATAACCACTCTAGCAGTGACTAGATGGACCAGTCAAATGATAACAAGTACAGCTCTGCTTGGACTATGAAGCCAAGCCAACTAGCAGTAACTGGGCCCCTGTGTCCATTACATTACTTACAGTATTTATATTGGGTATTTTTCCCTGACTGCAAAACTTATAAGGTGTTATTAATATTAAATAGATAACCAGGGGAAAGTAATGCAAACTGAGAAAAAAAAATACCTCCACAAAATTCTGATTCTCATTTCAGTGGCATATAGCTGGAGCATAGATTCTTGTATCATGCAATTCAAAAGCTACTAAAATGTTTAAAATTGTATCTAAGAAGTAAATGAAAAACAAATGTTAGATATTTCACTATGGCTAGGTAATTCACACAACACTTGAAACACACTTAAAAGATTACATTAGTTTATCTATACGCACACATTACAGGCACAGACCCCCCCACCTAAATATTTACATCCTTATGATCTAGTATTAAAGTGAAAAACCTCTGGACCTTTTGAAATTGCTCCTTATTAAATCTACAAATAAAGTTATTTCATTTGTTACTTATCCTTCCATTATAACAGAATACTGTGTGGTTGCTGCCTCCACACTCATCAGCTCAAAATACTAGTAATCAAATTAGTCAAGGGTATGCTAAGGACAAGTTTTTGAAAATTTGGTCTGTTCCTCAGGACAGAAAAGTGAATTTCACGATAGGGAACTGAGAAAAATAAATATATCACAGGGCTGCCACAAACAATCATTGCATTTCATGTCTCAGACCAAGTGATACATACCCATATGATATGTGGGGCCCATGCTGGCCTGACTTGGTTCAAATTCTGTTTGGCCATTCACTTTAAGAGGGTCAAGATTTAATTTTAGAGGCATTGAATATTCAAGTGTAGTCACATTTACTTCAGTAAAGTTTTGTTTCTGTGTAGCACCCTCCAGTCAAAATGGTTCTGGTCCTAAAATAGAATTCATAGAAATGACTGACAAATAATTTTAAAATGCTGCTCTCTCTGAATAAGTGCATAGATACACTATCAGAAATGTAAGTTAAGAAAAAAAGATTTGGGAAAAATTGACGCAGTATTGTGTACCATTTTTATGAGAAGATGTTTGGATATATTTAAGTCATTAAAAAATCACATCATGGAATTTTTTGTGCCTTTTTGCATGCTACTTTACAATTGGTGCTGAACTGGCTAAGAGCCCTAGATAAATCTCAGCTAATCTTCTACCTGCATAAATTGACATAGTTCTATGAATTTGAATAGCACTACAACTATTTACTTTATTTAAAGGTCTTCCCCATTATTACTGGAAGATAAAATATTAGGTTATTATCCTGAAAAGGACATGTTATGTATGATTATAAAAATGTTTTTTTCTGACACCTCAATTGTCTTTTTAAGTTTCCACTTCATGTTCTTTACTTCACTTCAAGCTTTCCAATATAGTTTGGGGAAACATTCACAGAGAAGGCATTACATTTTCTCCTGATTATATCCGTTCTTTAAAAAAAAAAAGTCTGATGAAAACAGGAAGCTTTGATTTTCAGCAGTTACCAAATAACTGTTCACAAACAAACTCATCAATTATCTTGAAAGATCACAAACGATCACAGAAGCATTCAGCTTGGAAGGGACCTCAGGAGGTCTCTAGGCCAACCCCCTGCCCAAAACTGGGCCAGCTCTGGGGTCAGATCAGGCTGCTCAGGGCTTGGACCAGTCGGGGCATGAAACCCTCCAAGGATGGAGATGGCACAGCCTCTTGGGGCAACCTGCTCCACTGCCTCACTGTCCTCATGGGGAAACTCTTCTTCCCAGCCTGAACCTGTTGCAACTTGTACCTGTTGTCTCTCACCTGCCCGCCCTGCATTGCTGGGAGGAGCCCTGCTTCATCTCCTTGATGGTCCTTTATAGGTGCAGGGGGGGCTGTTACGTACCTCCAAAGCTGTCCCTTCCCTAGGATGACCCAGCTGAGCTCTCCCAGCCTTTCCTCACAGGTGAATTGCTCCAGCCCCACCACCTTGGGGGCCTTCCTCTGGACCACATAATTTCTGTTGATCAAAAAAAGTTCTCTTGAGGAAGTTGAATCTTTCCTTTCCCTATAAACAGATATTTAGAAAAATTCTTTCAGAAGTTGTCTAAATTTCTGTCAGTCCAGCTTCGTTCACTTAGGTCACTCAAAGTCAAGGGACTGTAGATGTACACAGAATATTTAAATACCCAACTAAAATATATAAAATCTTTAAACTATAGTTTTACCTTATAAACAACCATAAACTTCAAAACTACGTACATCCCATTCCAAGTAAAAAACTACATATGAAAATGGCTGCAACTGCAAATTACACACATATACATACACTGTGCATTCCCTCAAAACTGTTTAAGATGCTACATTATTTCATTGGCACTTCTCACAGTAAATTCTACCCTGAAGCTCTTTCCTTCGGTTCTGAATCTTCAGAGAATTTTTGCCACTCACTTATAGATAGCTGGTAATTGAGCTAACTGTGAAAATGCTGACACAACATCAATGCTTGTGGGATACAGTTAAAATGAGAAAGACCCTGGATGGTGCAATCAGTGCCACTTGTGTATATGCATTCCGTCCCTGGGGAGCTACATGGTAGCACGTAACTGTGGAATATATTTAAGGACCCAGAATAGAAATCTCACTTGAGAAAAATGGAAAACTCATGTAACAATAAAAATAGTTAAATAAAATGAATGGTTACTATTATCAGTACAGGGAAGTCCCTTCTTATCATTTAAAGTAATTTTTCAATCATTAGTGCTAACAGGAAATAATAGCAAAAATGTGTTGTCTGCTGTCAAAATTCAAAAGAATTCCCATGGTTGGGTATACATTGATTCACCTACCAGTCTTTTTTCAGGGGCATACATATGCAAGCAATAATGATTTTGCAGGGCAAAGACTAACACTGATTTATTACCAGAGGTCAGAGAGCACTGGTGTTAATGGAAACATTTACAAGAATGAAGGTCACAGGATTTGGTGCTGTGCCAAGAGCAGGAGTCTCTTCTCTTCCCCAATGGACCTGCAGCTCTTTACTGCAACCTTGCCTTGAACTCAGCAGGCCAGGGTGTTGCCTGTTGTGTGTCTCTGATCCTCCTTGCAGACCAGTTAGCAGACAAGTGTTGGAAGGGAGCTAAAGCACCTTTCTTTGTCCCTAACGTAAATACTGAACATGGAAATATTAGGGGATCTGTGGACAGCCTCTGCTCTCTTGGCTGTGCTGCTGCTGTCCTTGTCAGCTGTGTGGAGGGTGAGCTTCAGTCTTCAGCATCACCTGCATTTAGTCTGTGAAGTCCACACTACCTGACCTTGAGTGTGAGCCAGTACTGTCTTTTTAGAGAGTTTCCTTGACTGGAAAATTAATGATCCAGTGGGAAATCAAGAAGTTTAGGCTTAAGCAAGGAGCTATAAAGCTCTGGGACAACATGGTCGTGAATCACTTTTGCAGTTCAAAGAGGAAAGAGCAGATGGAAGAATCTATGCTAATCTTCTCTCCAGTCCTTGTAACTGGTGATAAAAGAGGAAGACTGTCTTCAGGCAGCAGCAACGGTCTCAAGTGGTCTTTCAAATTACTTTCTCAGAGGCAGTAAATTCTGTACCTTAGCCAAGTTTCTTTCCCTTCCAGAAGTGACTAGTGAGATCAGACAGCTCCGTTTCTGATGATCAACTTCAGAAATTTCAGCTAGATGGAGAAATTCTGTGTAATAAGCGTTGAAGTACAAGAATGATATCTTGAATCTGATTGTTATAAGACAACCTGTGAAAAAGAGAATCAGTGAGAGGAATATGAATCCCTGTCTTTATTTCAGCACAACTATAATAACAACATTTTCAGAAACTCTTACTATAAGCAGTAAATTAAATTCTATGATTAAAAGTATCTAGATAATAACAAATACTTGGTTCTGACGTTCACAGCACTTGAACTAAAAGTCCATTAAAATAAGCCTGCAATTTAGATGGGCAAGTTAGAGGATGCAATAAAAATTAGAACAATATGATACTGTGGCCACTGTATATAATGGTATAGTGTTTTGATACACTTTTTTTAAAAATGGCATCTCACTTGCTGTCTTTATTTACAATACAGTGTCTTATTATTTTCTGCTCCTACCTCAAGTCCTTGAGATGAGGTACTTGGAATATGTCATTCAGTTTCACCTTACTTGAAGGTAGTTTTTCTCTCTGAAAAATATGGAGCAGTTCAACCTCACATTTTAAAGCAATATCTTATATATAAATAAAATTAAATTTCTCAGCATTGGATTATTGTCAGGAAAAAAATGTAGTTTGTTCTTTTTCATTGAAATGCCCACAGGACCTTTCCAGATTTGCAACAGGTTAATTTGGGTAATATCTACGATAGCTACCATTGATGTTGTTTCTATTCAAAGTGATGGTGCCCATGAAACTACCCTAGATTAGGACCATTTTCTGGGAAAAAAAAAAATAATCCACTTAAATTCTTCTTAGGACTTATTTCATATAAATGGACACCTGAAAAAAGCACATATGATAAATTCTCAAAACGCTCCATCAATTATATGACCCGCTCCATCAATTATGTGACCCACTCCATCAAAGTTAGGGGATGATTTCTTGCTGGCATAAAGTAGCCCAGAATTTCAACCATGATTCTTCTATTTCTTCATAACAATGTGAATTCTGTTATGACATATTTATTGCACACTCAAATATGACATTTTAGTAGGTGAAAGGAACAAGACACATGCTTCCTTAAAACACATCTTTTTGGAATTGCATGTAATGAAAAAGTTATCCTGTTGGTTCTGACATATTTTTCAAAAACATTGTGCTCTTCAAAGCAGTACACCAACACAAACCCACTGATGTCAGTAAATTTTAATTAAATTAAAGTTAATGTTTAATAATGTTCAAATGAACTGTTGTCTAACACATTGTTGTGGTTTAACCCCAGCTGGCAACTAAGGACCACCCAGCCACTCACTCTCTCCCCCCCTTGTGGTATGGTGGAGAGAATCAGAAGAGTAAAAGTGAGAAAACTCATGGGCTGAGATAAGACAGTTTAATAAGTAAAGCAAAAGCCACACACGCAAGCAAAGCAAAACAAAGAATTCATTCACTACTTCCCATCGGCAGGCAGGTGTTCAGCCATCTCTAGGAAAGCAGGGCTCCATCACGCCTAACAGTTTTTTCGGAAGACAAGTGCTATCACTCCGAACGTCCCCCTCTTCCTTCTTCTTCCGCCAGCTTTATATGCCGAGCATGACATCGTATGGTATGGAATATCCCTGTTGCAGCTGTCCCCCCGCCCAACTTCTTGTGCACCCCCAGCCTACTCACTGGTAGGGTGGGGTGAGAAGCAGAAAAGGCCTTGACTCTGTGTAAGCATTGCTCAGCAGTAACTAAAACATCCCTATGTTATCAACACTGTTTCCAGCACAAATCCAAAACATAACCCCATACTAGCTACTATGGAAAAAATTAACTCTATCCCAGTCAAAACCAGCACCCATATGCTTTTCAGACCTTGATGTTCTGAAAAGCTCCTTTGGATAAGTCTAAAGAGAATCTCCATAATACTGCATTTGTCAACAGAGAATGCCATAAAACAGTTAGTCACGGCTCAAAAGATGGCAGGCAGAGAGAGTGTCAAAGTCTCAAAAAATGAATTTTAGAAGTGAAAAAAGAGCTAAAATAATATCTCCTATTTTAAAAAACTGATTGTTTTTGGCTGCAATATGAATGAATATGAAATATGCACAAAATATTATTCAAATTTTCTGAGGTTGAAGAAATATTTGTTTAATATTTTCTCTCTGTTTATTTCTTCTTCTTCCCCAAGAATGTTTGTAGAAAGAAAAGAGAATCAGTGATATTTCTGTGAATGTGTATTTAGGTACACTGTTTGTACCGATAGCTCCTTAGAATCACAAAATGAAAGAAAAAAAGGTTTTGAGAGATTATCTGTCCTGTTCCTCTTCTCCAGGTTAGGATAATCTTAATGCACACCATTCCTCCTATGGCAATCACACTGCTGACAGCCTAGGAGTCACTTTATGATTTCAGAATTTACATAGTCAGAGACTGACCTGTATGTCACTGACACTGTCACAAAAAGGTTTCAAGGCCTTCCTCATTGAAGACACCTCACTTCACCAAGCTTCAAGAATAAACTTCAGAATGGACTGAGAATATGAAATACTGACACTAATTATTGTAGTGAAGAATTTTCAACCCATGCGTTGAAAGGTATTTGCAAGGAAACATTTTGATTAATGCACTTGTAAATATTTAAGTCTGTTCTCAGCTGTGAGGAGATACACTTTGGTAAATGCATTGCTGTTGTATTCATAGTGCACTGTAGGGCTGGCAAGGACTATGTTTTCACTTTTTCAAAAAAAAGTATCAAAATATCAGATCTCATTTTCATGAAAAGGAAGCTGGCTGTTGGTGGGCTCAGCATCAAATCTGGTTTTGTAAGTCCTATTCTTAATGGAATTGTCTGATATAAAAATTTGGTGTTCATAAAGAATTTGATAGTTTTATTTCTTCAGGATGCCTGGATGAAAAAAGTTAAAATACAGAAATGACATCCAAAAATCGACAAACACAGGTCATTCTTTTTAAAGGTGAATGACAGAGCGAGGAAAAAATATCTTCCTCTTACATGTTAAAGCAACACTGTACTAAAATACACAAATATCACAATATTCACATTATCAATAGCATTATCAAGTATTGGAAAATATAGAACATCCCTATGCCAATGACCTTAAAAATCAATAGCAGCCTCCAAATGTGCTATGAAACTGTCATTATATATTATGTCAAAATCCAGTTAAAAAAAAAACAATTTTCTGGAAAAAAAAATGTTAACTAATGTGTTCAAGGAAAAAAGAACCAGTGGCAATTAACGGGTAATTGCATATCACACATTCCATGACTACTAATAGCAAACCTTAGGTTAAATTATGGCATACACTCCTTTTGCAAGCTTTAGGCTTTAGCTTTAGCTTGTTAAATTGGTGTGAATGTAATAGTAGTTATAATCCTCAGATTCATCAACAGAAATAATGTTGACAAGTGTGTCAACTGGTTTTATTTAAATGTTGTAAACAATGTTTTGTTTAGGCTCAAAACAAATTTCCTATTGTTGGAAAAACATAATAGAAACTGAAGTTACACTACTCACACAGTTCTTTACTAAAACATAGTGGGATGAGACTATTATCATCTAAATTAAATACATGGAAAGAAAACCATGGAAATTTATCCTGAAATATATCCTCATACACTACAATTGAAATCTCGAAGCAAATGTTTACTGGATGATTACTAAATAGAAATGGCATTAAATAATATTAATAAAAAAGGATTATGAAGAAATTTAGCAAGTTCCAATTTAAATAAATCTCTGACAAATATGAAATTTTATAGTAAAATTAGCAATCATGGACACAGAAAATTATAGTTTCCTTGGCAATCATGAACACAGTGTTTCTCATTCGTTTTTGACAGTCCTAACTCAAAAATGTATTGTCATTCTTCAAAGAGGTAAACAGTAGTGTTTATAAGGAAAACCCAGCATATATAGCTTACTTCAGTGTCCAAAAGTCATTTATTAGACCTTTATTAAAGGTTATGGAAACTGAGTAGTTAATAAATGAGAATCAAATTTATGCACGGATTTATAGATGGCTACAGTGGCAGGAAATTATCAGCAGAGTTGCATATGCATCTGTTCTGGGATACCTGCTACTCAGTTCTGAGTAAATTTGAAGTAAATGGGCAGAAAGTTGTATTTCCTAGAAAAAAGCTTGTCCATAACTGTAATAAAGAATGAGTATGTAAGCACAGAGCAGTAACAACACATACCTTCTCTGAATGGGTTATGTACACTAACACTTGACATAACACATCTTTTTTTATCTTTTGACAAGATGGGCTTTTAAACTGCCATTGTTATTCACAATGTTTGTCTTGGCACTCATGAAGAATAAACCACCAAGATTACACAGCACATAGCTGAAGGAATGAATTCATAGAGATCTCCTATAAGCTTCACAGTTACTGAGCTGCTAAGGGTCTGGGCGTTGAAGCTAACAAACTCCCTCTGCTAATGCATTGCAATTGTATTTAAACTTCTTCTTTTATTGTGACCTTCCATGTCCTTTTTTTTTGTATCCCACTTCACTTCTCAGTGACCTTTTGACTTAGTCTCAGTCTTCTCACTGAATATTCCTGTCTCTTCTACAGTATTTCTTTGCCTGAAGAATAACCCAAATCCCAGCTTAAGAAGCACATGTATTGTAGAAACACATGCCAAAAAGCCTAATTGACTCCAATGTGCATTGCTTCCTCAATTTCCTGATGACACGGAAGGCCTGGCAGTGCTGTAGGTGCAAAATGAGAATAGCAGAGCTAATAAAAAGAGGGATTGTTGTAGCTGGCCACTATTAAGGTCATAGTTCCAAGAACATCAGCAGTGGACAACAATTTATAGATTTGTCTGCAGTCTTCGTTTCTCAGTTTTACTTAAGCTTTATGACAAAATACAATACAAATAAGACTTGACAAAGCATACCAGTAATCCACCTTGGTCTGGAAAAGTAATAAGTGTTAGCAACATATTAATTTTACAGAAGGAAAAAACTAAGAAGAAAATAAAGTTGAACCACTTACTCTGACATTTTGGTTTTATAATAAATATTTTTTAGCAGTATTGTTTGATTGGTGTTCATCATGCATTTTTTGCTGCCTCAACTTAGAATCTTAAATAAAGGCTTAACTTTACAACCCCGATGGAGATGTCATTGTTGCCTTTAAATTATGTCACAATTTATAGTCTAACAGCAACTGACTTGCCGTTTATTATATTTCTGTGTTGAATTGCTTTTTGCTATTCAGCATTTTAGTATATTTAGAAAAAGCTGACTTTTCAAGACAAAAAATGTAATACTTCAGAAGGAATGATTTTGAAATTTGGGCATTATTTTCTTGTTTATTCTTCTCCTATTATTATTTTGCTGCAATTTTAACTATTGCAGTTAAGGTGTATAATCTTCTAAGCAGCTTTTTGTTTATTTTGAGCAAATACTATGCCTAGGTTCTCAGACAGAGCCCAATACAATCAGTAGCCATCTCACCATCAACTTCTGGGTCCAGAAATTCCACATGAGATTGCCTTTCCTTAGGGATACCCCGGACAGAAATAATTTCTTACAAACCTGCTGGACTACAATTTCCTGTGAATTCTTTGTCTCCAAACCTATTTTACTCTTTACATGTTCTGCCAGGATGGATACCATGTTATTACCCTGAGAAGTTGCTTGCATCACTACTCTTCAATGTCACAAGATCAAGGTGTTCTGTCTGTATTTGATGCTCCCTGGCATGCCTATCCAGAGCAATCCTAGGTTGTGTTTCTGCTGCTCATCTTGAAAGCATGCGGCATTGGTACCTGTGGTAATGATCTTGCCTACTGCCTTCAGCAGAAGCAGAACACTGGTCTGGTGGCACTGCTGCCAGCATAAGTTATGCCACAGCATCTGAAGGAATTAATCACCTGGTTCCTTCATCAAGTCATTTAGACACCTATCCAGCAAGCCAACCATATTCAGCAAAATGTAATTTAAGATTAATTATATGTTTAAATTTTGATCTTTAAATGAGGTGAAAGTCTTATCTGTAATTGGGCTTTAATAACTATTTTTATATGCCACTCAGCATTTTTAAATACTTATGACATTCAGAAGAATTAGATCAGCATTTACCTAAATTGAGTAAAAATGAGACAGCATTACACAGTTGTGGTACACAGTTATCTTCCCAAATTACCCTCCAGGTGGTTACAATAGCAAAGTGCAGATATACTCAAACTAGTTCTTTTAAAACTTCAAATTAGGGGGCAGTTAACTGGTGTTCAATCCAAACTGAAAAATCTGCTTCAGCAGGATAAATTCTTCTCCTCTGAGCTCTGTTCTGCTGTGAAAGCTGCAGTTCAGAATCAAGGAACACAGTAGCACCTGAATGCCTTTTTAACCCCAGACCTTCCTACAAGCCTCCAAGATTCAAGTGATGCCAAGACGATGCGAGAAACACAGAGACCCAGGATGATCAGATTCTTCCAGTTATGTGGCTTGCAGGTTTCCTGCCCCCTTCCTGATGCTGCAATATGTAATATTTTAACACTGGAGCTGGACAAAAAGAACTGCTGCACAGACACTGCGGAGGAGTACAGAGAAATGTTAGTGAGGAGTTTGCATTTGTAATCTTGCTGCAACCCTTGCTGTGCCTTGTCCTTGCTCTTTACATGCACAGGCTATGAACTTCTTCGAATGCTAACTGTACAGCACAGTGTTTCCCCATCCCACAGCTTAGCAAAACTTGACAGGGATGTGAATTGCACATACATCTGCTTCTGCTCCCAGTTTGCCAGTAGCTTAGACTCTGCCTCTTGCAGTCTCTGGGTGTGGGCTGGATGAGAAGTCAAGTGCCCTGCTGGCCTAATGAAAAGTCCTTTCTCACTGCCCCTGGGCCGTGCTGGGTTGCTGCCTGCAATTGCTCCTCATTGCTGCAGCAATTGCTCTGGGCAGGAATGGCTTCTGCTCTGGCCTTTCTGCAGACCTTCCCAACTAGACCCCTGCCTGTTGTTGAGACATTGACTGAGCAACACTCACAGCAGTTCCCAAAGTGAGTCTCTGCCCTAGTTTTTCAAAGCTTTCTTCCCTCATGCTCACTCAATATGTAATTTAAACATTCATGTATTTTCTGTCTCATCTTTGATCCTGCAGTAGCAAATGTTTATTTCCTTCTAACATGCGTGGTTAAATTAGGTGGTAAGAAGAAGGGGGGGGAAAAAAAAAAAGCACAGGAATTTTCATTTCCCTTCCAAACCACACCAAGAGAAATCTTCTGTATATCAAAGTTTTGGGGGACTTTGTGGTACAATTTCAGAGCTGATCTGAAACTGCAAAATATTCTATGCGTCTTTGAACTTAAAAATTAACCTGACCTGGGTTTTTCACTTCAACATTAGATGAGTTCGTCCTGCAGTAATATTTCCAGGAAGTAAACTTGAAGTTCCCCTAATAGTTCCTGAAGATTTGGAAAATTAAACTACTGACCGCAAACATTTACACAGAGATGTTACAGATTACATCAAATGGGTGGTTGACCACTGTACTGAAAACACTTTTTCAGTGCACTGTCTCAAAGACAATTTCAGGCTCCAGAAGGGGATCTGACTTACATATTTCATAGACACAGCTGCAAATGAACACATTTTTATCTTGTGTGAATGTGCCAGAGAATATTAACATTAAACTTTGCAGTTAACTCATAAATATCATGGAGTAGAACTTTAATTATGCCCCAGCTAAGGCTTGGCATAGGATAGAATAGTTTTTAAAATTCTAAAATACTCTCTTCTGTCTTTCTTGAAATTTCAAAGAGACCCTTGAGAAGTTTGTGTAAGACATTATAATATATAGCAAAAATGCTGATACATAATGCCTTCTATCATTTCTTTTGAGGTCAGGACCATCTCTTATTATATGCTTGTACATTGCTTCATACAAAAAAGACCTGATTTCAATTACAGTTGCTAGGCGCTACTCTAATTACTCATAATGGAATCAGGTAAAACATACGCTTTATGGAGTTTCTATAGGTTTAGTTAATGGTATACGTTAAATATTTATATGAGCTCCTTTCCATATCCACATAGGTAACAACACCATAAATGAGTACCATATGACTCACTAAGTCTTTTCAGTAATTGCTGTAATATAATACTGCAGATGCTGTCTGTGTTTCCAGGTGAATCTTTGTGCTGAAACTCACTTGTCACTTGTAAGGAATGAGCACGTGGAAGGCTTGGGTGTCCCTGATGTGGAACAGCAATCCCTTCTACTGAACTGATGTATATTTAGGAAGCTACATTTTACTGACTTTTAATAGGACCTGGGATCTTCAGTCTTTAGCCCTCAAAAGTATTTAAGGACTTAGTGGAAATTAATCAAAGGTAGTTGGGCTCCTAGCTGCATGTGAGAAGCTGTGTTTAAGTGCTCAGGCTACTCCAGAGGATAGGCATTTGAGGGATTGTAAAAAAAAAATAAAATACACTCATACTTATTATTGTCTCCTTCACTTAAAATGCAGCTTTGCGGACACCTTTCTTATATACTAGTTTGGTTTTTAGACCTTTTATGCAGAAAGTAAAAAATCTGGGTTTAATTCCTGATTCAGCCTAAAGATGCTTAGATCTCCCACCTCCCAGTTCCCTGCTTTTTTTCTGAATTAGACATTGCATTAATTAAAAAAAAACCACACCACCAAAAAAAAAACCCAACCAACCAAACAAACAAAGCACCACACCCAAAAAAACTCAACAGCAACAACAAAACCCCCACAACCTTGGCAGCAGGAATCAGACTCAAGCACTCTTGTACCTGAGCTGAACACTATTACAATGCAGTTGGTGCTAGATGCCCCAGCTCTAGTGAGAGTGCTCTAACTGGATGGGGCATCATATCCCTTCTTGCACGCTGATCTTCTAGCAGCGACTCACTAGTATTAGCTATGCAATGACATATATTCCCTTCTCTTTTGTAATTTGCCAAGAAGAATCCTTTTTTCTGTGAGCTTTCAATTGTAGGGAATAATGACACAGATATTGACGATGTTTTTCAAGTAACCAGGCTGAGTTTGATTTAGAGGTTTTGGTTTAGATCTAGCCAGATTTAGGTGAATGCTAGGAAACCAGCTTTTGAGGCCAGGCGGCCCTGCTAATGTATATAGAGTTAAGCTGCAGGCGCAGGGGGAACTCAGTTGACAGACGGCTTCCCTCATCAGGGAATTACTGAGGAAAGTTTCACTAGATCGTACTTTTCAATGCAAAAACCTAACAGTCTTTTGGATTTGATCATAAGTCACTAAGATTATTACCAGAGTTATTGTATCAGACTCAGAGGTACTTTCTGAGTGAAAAGATATTGCTTTTATTTCTCCTCTGGAATGCACATATGATTGCCTTTATTCAGTCTGCTGTCTTCATGCTAGCACAGCATCTTTTTTCTTTCCTATTTACTCCCATATGGTTAGTTAATTAACTTTTCTTCGGAACTTATGAAAAATATTCTCCATATTTGCTGAGTCTTTTACTAGCAGTGTTCTCTCTTCCTTTGCCAAAGTATACATATCTTAACAGGTTTGAAATAACCAATTCGTAGTGTTAGCATGTGGTGGAATATCTGATATGCTTGGTACACAATGCAAAAAGCAATAAAAAGTTATAGCTTGAAAGCTGACAGCGGATAAATAGCTTGTTTTGCTAGAAATCCTCAGCCTTGATAAAAACCATAATCTGTTTAAGACACCAAGAAATCAAAAGTTAACTTTGTATCTCACCTATATTAATATTTGTATCTCATATTTTGGTGGAGTTTTTCTGTATGGCATTGCTAGAAAATATATTTAAAGTCAGATGTAACATAAATATAGCTAAAAGTCTTGTTAAATGTTAAACCACTTCAGGTCATACTGTGAACAACTCTGCTTTTCTGGATTTTGAAGCCAGTCTGAATTTTGGATGCATAATTTGAATGGAAGGATATACTAATTTACATGTAATTAACATTGACATTTTACATGGTGATACAGTTTTACCCCTCTTTTGGTTATCCATTGTAAACAATCCTATATAGAGAACATTCTGACATAGCGTGGAACATACTGTGCGCCTCTTTTTCACAAAACACATACCTATTTCTTGCGATTAATCTGCTATCATCAAAGAATCACAAACAGAAACAGCCACTGCTTTCCTTTGGTTCTACTGGGGCTTTGTACTTCTATCATATGTTGCCCTCTATCCTTTTTGTCATTTATACTTGGGTGAAATGAATACCAAATGCCACTAAATACAAGTGGAAACCTTTCACATTTATTCTGAAGTAGCTACAAAGTGTACAGGACAGCAGAGCATCAGACCAAGATTAAGCTTCTGTTTAGCTTGCTTTATAAATTCAAATGAAGTATAACTTTTTGAATTGAGAGAGAAAAGGACATTAAAATAGACTTCAAATGAGAGAAAAAGTGAAGAAAAGTTAACTCTGAATTGGAATTTCTGTTATCGCAATCGGTCTTTCTCACAATGAATCACACTGTTAGCATATATTGCTCAGAATAGCTCTGATGATAGCAATGGAGTTATAAGATTTACATCAGCTTAGGATGTAACCCAGTATTTAAGTGTAGTATCTGCTTACAATTAGCCATGAATTACTTTACACAAAGTCAAAGGCATATTATTTTAGTTTCCTCCATAAAGCTCCTTTTGCTTGCGTATTAACAGATGCCATGTATTTCCTTTGCCAAAATTGATGTTATATTGGCAACAGAGCAGGGAATCACACGTTTAAATTTTCTGTAAAAACACTACTTTAATTAACTTCTGGCCACTCCTAGAGACAAAATGCTAGACAATATGGATCTTAAGCCAGACCCAGTCGGCAAGCCCTAGGTTTCTAAATACTTCTCTTCATTTTTCATAATTCACAAGTATATTGAGGACTGCTGGAAATTAATTTTTGTGAAGCACAAAACTACAACTTGACCAGTATAGCTCATATTCAGCTAAAAGTCTTTTTGCTTTCTTCTAGCTTTCAATGGACACCAGAATAAAACTTAAAGAACACAGTTCAGTGGAGAAAGATCAAACACTCAATACATTCAAGCAGGGAAAAAAAGAGGATACACAATTCTACCCACTACCGAGATCAAGTAACAAACACCTGGTTATGACAGGGAAAAAGAACGTCTCTTGTGATTTCTTCCTTTACACCAGAAAAATGCTGAGGCCTGTCTCAGGCACACTCTGACACCAGCCAATCTGGCTATTAGCACAACTGTTAAAGTGAAATCATAAGTCTCTTGTGTTTCCTTCTTTTCCAGCCATAAAAAGGTGAGGCTTGGCTCGTGCTTATATCAAACACTACGTTTAAATATTGTAGTTTACTTTCTCTTCAGGGAAATCACCCACCAGGGTCACCAGGCTAATCACAGCTCACTTTAAATCATTGGAAATGGGGAGAAAGTAGGAGTGAGAGAGGGAAAACAGACCGATACATTGTTAGTGACATTTCCCAGCTTTGTAACTTATTTTCCTCTGAGAGCTCTGTGTGCTTCCCAGCAGCTTAGAGAGGATGATCCCCTGTCCCTTGAGCTCCCATTTCCAAATAATTCTGAGCCAGAGACTTTCTGAAGACGTTTTGCAAGTTCTCTTTTCCTTTTTCCCTCTAGTTCATTTATTCTGCCTTTCTTTTCTTTCTTTTCTTCCAATGTGGTGTCTCACTGTTTGATTCATGAAAGCCTCCCCTCCCATCTTTTAGAAGTGGGAGCATAGCAACTGAGTGACACTCTATCAATAACTACTCTGGCTGCTACGGAGAGGATCTTGCTTGTTTCTTCCTGGCTGGCAGGAGTAGGAATGTACCAAAAGAGATTACATCCGACTTGCACTTTGAATGAGATACTGCAAGAAACTAAACTAAACTAAGCTAAATAAAATAAAAACGTTAGTCAACTGAGACAACATTTCCTTCTAGCATCTGCTATTTATACTGATCCCAGGTATTAAAACAGCCTTGCTCCAAACTGTTCTGAATTGCTGAATGGTCTGAATGAAAATAAGCTTTCTAAAAACACACTTGGTATTTCCATCATAGCAATTGCAATCACAGTTTTGACTTTTTCTTGTAGACAATTACTAATTATTGTCTTGGTCTAGAAACACAAATGTCTCTTGAGTTCAATCTTTTCCAGTCCCATACAAAATTATCTACCTTATGCTGTATCATATTCCTCAGGTCCCACCCATTCAATATCATTCTGCTGCTGGGAGAACTAACCAACTGCTCCTCCTCCTTAGTAGGGTACAACATCACAGTCTGTCTTGAGGCTGTGAATCAACATCTCATTGTTGAAACAGACGAGAGACCGGTCCACAAACCAAAGCAGAAGATTATGCTGCTATTTTGAATCATGAGCTTCCCAATAACTGCAGTTGGATCTAAATATACGATCCATTAAACACACATTCTTTATCCTAAAGTACCCTTTGATGTTTAACTGGAAGGTATTTTTATGAATGAATTATGACATAATGCATAAGGGTAAGCTACAAAAATGAAAAATGGCATAAACTTACAAAGAAAAGAATGTAGGAAATCTGAACCACTGCAAGTCTGGATTCACTTCTTTTGTCACTATGCTCTGTTTGCAGGATCAGAATAAGGTAAAAACAAAGTAGAATGTTTTTCAGACTTAAAAAATTTGTTCCTCCTGTAGAGAAGGAATAAATGATGTAAAGTAAGAGATTTTTCTCAAGAGTAATCTCTACAGAAGATTTATTTCATTGAAACCAGACAGCAACAAATTTCATACAATCAGCTCACTCTAGAAGAATTCTAACATGCTGCATCTTACCCTGCCTTTGGTTTAGCTTTCTGGTACATTTCTGGCCTCTCTGGCAACTAACCATGTCCCAGACAATGCGTGTGCATTCACGTGTGTGTGAATGCATGTGCACATGCGTGTGCAATGCGTGTTTGTTCTGGATAGACAATTCAAATGTTTCTACCATGTTTTGGGAGAGATTTTTAGGTGTGTGGGTGTGAATCATGGTTTGCCACTTAGCCTCATAGCCAGAAAATGGTTCATGGCCTCTCTCATTTTGCAGAGAAGACGTGGCCTTTCTCTATTCAAGACCTGAGAAAAAAACAATTAATTTAAGTCTTTTCTTATTCTCAGTCACCTGACTTTTTTATTTTGGAAAATTCCTACGCCAGGGTTTTTTTCCCCAAGGCAACATGATCTAGAAAGTTTATCCCAGATACCTGCCACATTTCGAGGAGCTTAAATCCCTTTACTGGTCTGTTATACCATCTGACTCCAAAACAGTTTTCTCCGTAATCACTGTTTATAGGTAAGTCAGAGAAGCACTGTCTGGTTCCTGCTTCTTTGCATCTTCACGTGTCAGATACCGTCTCACTGTCATACACAGCTCAAGGGTAACTGTTTGCAGAGTGTTTTACCCATCCAGACCTTGTTGTGATGACACAGCAGAGAGCACCATTCTCCTCAAAAGAGGGGTAGTCAACTCCCACCTCAGAAGTCATCAGAAGCTGTGTGACCATGTTTTCTTGAATGCAAATCAGAAACTAATACAATAAATGGCAAAACTTTAAATAAAATGGCACCTTACAGGAAAAAAGAAACCTTCCCTTAGTATGTTTCAAACTGGTCTATCATAAGTGTCCTTTTTCACTTCCAACAACCATATACTTCAACTATCGTAACCTTCAGCTTCTTATTGAAAATGATACTGAAGTTAATATATTTCAATACACTTTATCATTAATTCATATAACCCATTTCATGTACAGTTGCTTCAAATAACTTTTCTGAATTATGAGTGCCATAAAGAAAAGGCAATTATTTTTTTCACTGCAGCACATTTTGTTAACTGCAAGTAAATAAGCAAAACGATGGCAATAAAAAGAAAAAATCATAATTAAATTGATTTGAATTTGAAGCTTAGCCTTAAGAGAATTGATATTTAGCAGGTTTCTGCAATCTACCCAAGTCTGTTTACACAATATTCTTTCCAATGCTGCATTTGAAATAATAATAATAAATTTTGTACATAATAAATTCTGCAAATTCAATGATACTCAGAGAAGTTGGATTAGGAGATAGACCTGTACTCCGTTTCCTGTGCAAGATTTCTGAACCACACAAACATGTGAGTGCATGAAAACGCATGTGTGCACACACACACACAAGACCTCAATATATAATATTCCTCATATAAATCACTCGTACCTGCCTTTTGTCAAGACTCAACCCTTCAGTAGTGCTTATGATCTCTTGTAAAGTTAGAATTTTATTCAGAGATACAGCTAAATCTGGTTAGAGTAATTATGCTTGCTGAAATCAAGATATCAAGTCAGGAATATGAGAACCAATATATGGCATATCTTTCCATATTGTGTCCTTTGCCATTATAGTTTTAGATAAGATTTACATTCACTAACTGTTCAATTTTTTTTTTTGTTATAGTTTACCCTTATGCATTCTGTAATAAACTTTGACTTGTATGAGATCAAGTAATTCTAATTTTTAGCCTGTATCATGAAAAAAAACCCAACTTTGTTATAACAGTGTTCTAAGAGAAATCTAAGCAGTACTCAGTCACTGAAGAATAGATTCCCAATCATGAAGATTTTGGTTTAGCATTATACATCCGTTTTATCCTTAAGTTAATCTTAGAAAACACTTGTTATTCTCTTGTGTGAACAGTTATATATATCAATAGGAAAAGGAGTAAAGATTTTTTTTTCGTTTTCTTGAAAGTTAAGCTAGACTTGCAGTCATGATTTTTTCCATTTACATGCTATTTTGCATCTCACAGTATTCTGCATATGGCTGTCCTTATACTAATTCTTGCTACCTAGCTGATCAGTGCAAATTATGACCGTATGCATTTTGGAAAACTTTTTTAGATGTTTTAGACAGTTATTGTGACTTGCTGCTTAAGTATCACCATTGCATTCACTGTCATGAAGTTCCTGATCCATGCAAGGATACACTTCGCCCACGTAAAAACATAATTCTACTTTATGTCATGACCACGTTGTCAACTCTGTACCTGTCACATGTTAAACTAATGAAAACCAAATAATGTCCTTGTAGACGTAATGTTAAGACTGCAGTAAGTATATGGGATAAAATAATTATTAGACTTGGAACAAACTGAGTATGTAGGTAATATTTGCAGCATTTCTTTTAGATAGACTACATTAATCTGAAAACACATTCCAATTTCTTTTAAATTTTTTTATGGTTGAAGTGTTTTCTTCATAGAATTTGTTCAGAAACATTGGCTCTTTAGAAGTACTTTATAAATGCTAACTGTGTTTTTATGAAGAACTGAGCAAAGACAACTTTGTTGAAATGAATGAAAAGACATTTCAGTGGTTCATTCCAGACCTTTGCTTAATTCTGGTCACGTTTTTAGGTTGGAAGCAGTAGTACAAAATCCAAAGAAATCTCTATCTCTATTTATCCACAAGAGTGTACCACATAGCTTCAGATGAGAAAATACTGGTGAACTTTAATAGGACCCCATATGTCTTTCCAATTATTCAGCACTGTCTCTAAAACATCTTTCTAGATCTTTCTCAGTGGCTTGAGATTCACAAGCAATACAAGACCTAAGGGCCTCCTCAGGGCTGGACTTCTGCCCTGAATGTAGGTTGATGATCCTCCACCAAAAAATCCATCAAAAGCTCTCAGAGGTAGTTATGTGGTACATAAATGGAGCTTGTTACCATGTTTCATAGCTCTTTAGCCAAGAATCAGAAAATTGACTGCATCTTTCAGAATGGGAAGAAGAATCACGATATAAATTAATGTTCATAGTGTTTCTACTAACATAATTCAGTTTCTCACTGGAAATAATCATAAAAACATAGAATCATAGAATCATAGAATAGTTTGGGTTGGGAGGCCCTTTTAAAGGTCATCTAGTCCAACCCGCCTGCCATGGGCAGGGACATCTTCAACTAGATCAGGTTGCTCAGAGCCCCGTCCAACCTGACCTTGAATGTTTCCAGGGATGGGGCATCTACCACATCTCTGGGCAATCTGTTCCAGTGTTTCACCACCCTCATTGTAAAAAATTTCTTCCTTATATCTAGCCTGAATGGAATCTTGGAACCTTCCACAGTGCCCTGCCTCAGTACTGATAAATATATAACAATGGCAATTTTCCTGAGCCTTTGAGCTCTGCTGAGAAATGGGTAGATAAAGAGAAGGTACGTGGATCCCAGCAGTGACCCAAAATAATCTGGGACGCTGATTTTTTTTTTGTATCTTTGCAAGCTTTATGATCCAGGGGTGTCAGCCCCTTCTTCATAAGAAACACATCTTTTTGAGGATAGTTCCAATAGCTCATCCAGGAACTTCAAACTGATTAGTATGTGTCTGGGTCATCGGGCTTATTAATAATGACATCTTAGAGTGTTGCTGAGACAATATGTCACTTCAGCTCCAGAGAACTCTAGGAATGCTATCTTCTTCACATTTGAATTTCCCCATATCTTTCCCCAGCTCTGTCATACCTAGTCCCAACCATTACTTCTAATTGGTTGACCTCAGAAAGCCAGACCATTTCAGAAGAATGTCATATACAATTTACTGCTCTGTTTCATCTTTGCACTCATTTTTCCAAACATCTGTGGTTGTTTCCCAAGGTGTCCAGAGCCAGCTGGATATACACTTGTTAAAAAATATTCATCATTCTGTAAGTATTAACAATCATCAAGATCCCTAGACAAAGCAGTATTTCTTCCATATTGGCTAACATCAGTTAAAAATGGCAAGGGCCCAAACTGTAAGGAATGAGGTGAGCAGATAGGAATTATGGAAATCTTCTAATTTTAGTCCAGATTTCAAAATTTTAGAGGGTACCAATAGGTGCACATCAGCACAACAGAAAGCAAGGTGCAATCAACAAACACACATACACTTATCCCATGCCTAAATCCAAAACACATTACTGTATACCAGTGAGATCCTCAGTACGTCCCCAAGTCCCAGAGTAACTGTGCACTTGTTTAGAAAGCCAGTCCTTTGGGGAAAGGGATATTTACATCACCTACATTTAGGAAACTGATTTATAGGTCTAAATCAGAAGGTCAGTCTTACCAGTATCCATACACAGACACTGAAAAGAGATAGACTATTCCAAATATGTTCCTGCCCTGAATCACCATATCTGGAGGAA
Organism: Calonectris borealis; assembly: GCF_964195595.1. Taxonomy (NCBI): domain Eukaryota; kingdom Metazoa; phylum Chordata; class Aves; order Procellariiformes; family Procellariidae; genus Calonectris; species Calonectris borealis. The sequence goes on along the minus strand of NC_134312.1, from coordinate 139,750,692 downwards.
AGCAAGGGAAAACCAAAGTTAGGCATCTAAAATTAGGCTGTGGGGATTCCTCACAGCAATTAAAAGGAACGTAGCCTGAATATGCAAAACAAACATGGTGAAATTTCTGATTTTAGAAAAATTAGATTGAGTGAAACTGAAAAAAAAAACATAATCTGGAACGATTTTATGGTTGAATATGAGCCTCCGCTCTTCTTAAAATTGTCCGCTGTACCAAACTTCTGTTGAGGAACATAGCAGTAAAACTTCTGGCCCTTATTCTGTAGTGCCTGCATTTTCTGTAAACTTTGCTGTTTGAAAGTAGATTGACAGGTGATAATACAAAACATGGAAAAAGGCAGAGGAGGGTCAAATGGCTAAAGAAGAACAGAATTTCTAATAACTGTTGCTTAGAGGTTCCCCTGACTCTCTTTTGAGTTTCCTTAATGAAATAATAAATGTATTTTTACAGGTGTGCAACAGCACAAAATGTAGAAATTAAAATATTGGCTAAAATGCCACATCTTATTCACAAGGAGACCCTTGGTGAAGAAAATCTGTGGATTATGGGAGGGGAAGGGTGGAGAGTCAATAGGGATTACAAATTCCCAGTGTACAGGATGATCCAGCATGGGTAATGAGTGAAATCTCTACATCTTTAAATAAAATGAAAAAGCTTCAATGTGTAGTCTTTTATAGTGGCTGATGAAGGAAGAATTAACCTTATTGGACATATATTTTCTTTGCACTTTGTATTTTTCTCTTAGGCTCATATGGTGCTGTATTTCTAACTATAGATAAATGTAAGGGTTTTCCTAGCTGCTGACAAGGGCTACATAGCAGGTCAAATTATCCCTTAGAAATACTCAAATGTCCTTCATTCAAGGAGGTATATTAGGAGATTATGCACCAGTATCCTGGCTCAAACTTACCAGAAAATGACCTGCTGAAGACCTGTTGGATGAAGTAATTCCAAAATAACCCCTTATATGCTTTACAAGATATGAAGCAAGTTCTTTTGTAGGGATACAGGAAAGAAAGGCATGTAATTCACTGTTGGGCTGATTTAAGGAGTTCCAAATTTGTGGATTGTGGAGATTTGTATCTTTTGCAAATGGAACTAAAAATATCTGATATGCTTGTTCACACACATGTACAGATTAGGGAGGGGGTTGAAAAATAATGTAACTTCCTATAAATAATTCCCAGCACTGTGTAGGACTGATTTTAGATGCTACATCTCTGGGGTTTGGTAACATGTCGTTTGTACTAGTCAAAATGCTGCTAGGATGGCCATCATCTCTACATGTCCCCATTTCTGCCCTGTATGAAATCTAAACTGATTGCTTTCATTATGCTACCCCTTACGACCTGCGTATCACATTCAATGCATACTTATGACATAGGATTCCCACCTTAATTTTACAGGTATTTGTAATTTTCATAGCTCATTAAAAAACAATTAAAAAAAAAGAAGTCAGAAGGCTTTGTAGTTCCTTCCCGGACTTTTTGTGGGCAGTGTCTATTCTACTAGCATCAGGCAAGCACATCAGATCCCAGTGACCTGTGCTTCACAGCAGGCCCTCCCAAGTACAGTCAGGTACTACACCTCCCTATCCTTCTTTCCAGAGGTGTTTATAGATGCTAAGACCAAAGGATGTCAACTTCTAGCTGCTAGGACATGCAGTCTCCCAGATTTTCATGTAGCTGACAGTCCTCTACGCGCTCGATGCTTTCCTTACCTCTTTCCAAGCCAACCCCAAGTTATTTATTTTTCCTTTACACTTCCCCTTTCAGATTCCTGTTTGCAGAGGGAAAGATATCACCATTTAAACTATCCTTACACTTGCAGTAAGGTCTCTGTCAGCAGTTTTGGAAACACTGCTGTATCTGGGGTGCTTTACCAGCATAAGGTATGGAGACAGCCAGAGCTCTCTGACATAAAGGATAGTAGGAAGACAGTAAGAAATGAAATTATTAATTATCATTCCTCACAATAAAAGAAAAATGGGTCTCAAAAAGAAATGACAGGTTTAAAATGGAACATAATTCAGTTACTGAATTCACTGTCACAGGATACTATGTGGCCTACACTGTAAATAGTTTCAAAAAGTAAAATCCAAAGATAAACTTCATCAGTGGCATCCAAATAGCAGAACATCCAAATGGCAGAACATCACCACTACTCCATAAGTTTTTAAACTTCTGATAGCCAGAAGCTGGGTTGTATGGTTCATTGAGCAGAATCAGCAATTCAGGGTACTGAGCTAACGGAGCTTCAATCTGAACCAGGTAGACACACTTTATCTTCTTACCTTTCATGCTGTAAGATAGGCAAGCAGTGTATTCTTCATTTAATAGAGCGACTGAGCTGGGCACTGATGTCTGACTAAACAAGTCTGCTTTTACCCTGAAAAACGCTTAATGCCTGTATCAAATTGGGAACATGCAGTGCAGAAGTGCAGTTTGTGGCTGACACTGTACTACTATCAGCCAACTCACATTTCTGGACTGCCTTCAGTCTCTTCTGTTGGCAAGCTGTGAACACTTTGTACTTTGCACAGGCATCGGAAGCCTATAGATTTGTCTGTAGGCATCTACATTTATTTAAAACAATTTAAGATTTCCTCAGTTTTTTGAAAAAACTCAGCTTATTTCCACATTTATTGCAAAATATCTCTTCTGCAGCTGATTCAAGTTGCTGAATCCTCTTCTTTATCTTCCTGTTATATCTTCACTGATTGCTTGTAAGGTTTTATGTTCTGCTCTGTCACACATTTGTAAGTAAGCATATGTTGTTATAAATAGGACATAAAATGCTTCTGCAGTATGACCTTTCCTGTCAATCCACAGCTATAGTAAGAGCAATCTCTTATTTTCTAATCTAAAAATCAAGGGTCCCTTTCTTTGTCCACAGTATAGCAAGCCAGAAAAAAAAAAAAAAGAAAGGAATATATTTTGAGTGTTTCACTGAATAAGCCATTACCTTGAATAAGGCTTTTGTAATGCCGATGCAGTGTGATTCATGTAATTCAGATCTGAAGCTAATATGCTGTTTGAAAATGTACCCGCTGCTGAGATGATTTCCTAAACAGGGAGGCAGAGAAGTGATTATTAGATAGGACAAGACACGAGCTGAATTACTGAAATGTGCAATAAAGAGATCTCAGCCTCTACAATTTGCCTGTCAAAAATGAAGCTTTTAATCAATTTAATCAGTGTAACAATATATTAGCTCAGCAGCCTGCCATCTCAGCATGTAATTTTAACTATAAAGAACATTCTACAAACACTATGAAGCCCCAAAGTGCTCTTTAAAAAAGTCTCTAAAACATAAACAAGGTTTTTAATAGCCTGTGTCAGCAGGACTAGAACAAATCACAGGAAGGTAATGAAGAAGCTTTTTCTTTTTTTTCCTCAAAAAGGATTCTACAGCCTTCGCTAGATAATCTGACTACACTCCTCATTCTTTTGCGGAGACAAAATTTAACCTTGATTTGTCATCTTCTCTCCAAAACCTCACTATTTTTCATGCCTCATGGAACTACTTATACTAATCTTCATTAGTTTTCTCAGGGTGCTGAAATCATCCATTCCTAATTCCAACAATGTCCTTGCATACACACTAAAACACAAAGGAATGTTATAAAACAGTATTAAGGGCACTAAAGAATGTCACTTTTAAACTGCACTGTTAGAATAAATTTTCATAGGAAAGTATTACTCTGTATTATCAATAAGTTGAAAGAAGGTGAAATCATAGTTTATATTATTTTGTTGCTTTAAAACATTTCGATGAAGGTATTACTGTAATTAACTTTCCCTCGTGTTTTCAGTTTTCCAGTGACTCACTGTGAAAATTTCCTCCCTGAGCGTCCCACATGCACACAAGTCACCATATACTTGAAAATGAAGAAAGCTGAAGGATCGGACACATATACAAGAGGGCTTGACACAAAAAAATGACATCTATAAACACATTTTTCTGTGCGACCATAAATGCTTGGAGTAGTATTTTAATGCAGTATGGTCTACAAAATGAGCTTCAGATTCACATCATACACAGTTCTCTATGTGCAGGTGACTATGTAAACTATTTTCTGCTCTTCCACCCTCCAATGCACCTGGTCTACCCCACAATTATGGGAAAGGATGGTTGTGGCTTTGATCTTCTGTGGTGCCTTCCCTCTTTCAGAAGTTAAGCTAGGGAGCAGTGACTGAACCGTGCACAGGGATGGAAAAGCGTTCTGGAATTGCCTTTCCACCAAGCTGAGTGTGCTGAAGAGCCTAATGCAAACTAGCCCCTGAAGAAAACTATTTGTATCTTTTTCTGTAAAAGGAGAAAATTAATTCTTGGTCCTCAAAGGAGGAGACAACGTGCAAAAGGCCAACAGCTGCACGATCACATTTGAATCTTAAAAGTCTATCCAACTGGAGAAACAGATGTGCATTTGGCATAAATTTAAGAACATGTCTCCTTCAGTGCACCAGTAACAGGGACACAGAAGGCAGCGGATTAAATCTCAGGACTGCCATTTATGCCTAGGGAAAGCATATATGTAAACTACCACATTAAAGAAGAGACACTTTACAGCTCTGTTAACCAGCCTAATCAGCAAAGGGTTTCCCTCAACATCAGTACTTGTCAAGTTTAATAGAAATGCTCACAAAAGTAAAATAAGTTCATGGAGGTAAAGCACATAGGGCCACATATTAAACTCAATGCACAGGCCACTTTGAAAAAGTACTCTGCATATCCATATGTAGCAACTGATCTACCTCAGTGGGATCCTGACATGTTTACCACTTCATATTTGTTGTGCAAATTGATAAGTTGCTTGGAGAAATCTCTGATCTTGTGATCAGTTTATTAAAATGGAATTTTCTGGGGTTCTGTGAATCCCTGCAGATTGCTGCTCATTTGCAATCAGCTATTAAGGAATAATCTGGGTTTCATTTTCTTAGTTCTTTCTTTTCGTATAAGTACATATGAGAACATTTGTCAACATTGGTGAGAACAGCCACAATGTATTTAATTCTATGGTATCTATAACCCCTTTTTTCATTTTCTGTGACTAGCAATGTGAATATAGACGTGTATGTATGTGTATAAGATTTTGTTTGTGTGCGTGCATGTGTGTGTGTTTTGTTGACATTATTTGTGAGAACTCTAATGGAATAATTGTATCAGTAACACAATAACTGCATCAAGTATTACAGCTTCACTGGCATCAGCTGTCTTGAACTCACTTTGATTTCCCTCTTCATTCCAAATGTTTTAGCTGTCCAGTGGAGGAGTAATAATTATTACAAACAATTCCTTTTTTTTTTTTCCTATTGAAAATTGTTCATTGTTTCTGTTGGAAATTGTTGATGTGTGTTTTAAACTATATTCATGGCAAAAAGATCCAATTTATCATCAACAAATTTATAGGGCTTGCATGTGGATATTTCATAAATTTTAACAAGGTTAAACATACTGAATAAATCATTCACTTCAAGGAGTTTGCATGGTCTACTCCTGTTTTAGAGCTTTGCATTGTAAAGTAATAAATACACAAATAAAGTTCTGCTAATAGCCACTATTATACAACTGAAATAGGTAATCAAACCCCACAAGATATTTCCTATTTACATGTTGTATTAATTTGATTGACCGTAAACGATGTGTTAGTCCAGTCAAAATAGATCCCATAGCGTCAAAAACACATCTGGTAGGGAATTCTAATATTCTAGGCACTATATCTCTTGTAAAATAATCCTTCTATATCTATCAACAGCTAATTATTTTAGACAGCTAATCAATTCAATTATTAGCCAAATATTTCAAATCCTTGGCTTGGTAAATCTTCATTTACTGTAACAAAGGGTGCAATTACACAATATATTCTCTCTGGTGGAGAAGTTAGCTAAAGAAGTCCCATTCCCCCTCCCTATTCTAGCGTTCATTCTCACTGAAATGCTTTGTTCGCCATCCTTAATACAATTGCTTATGAAGCCACAATGTAAACCAGGTCACTTTTAGATTATTTTGATTTCAAAAAGAAACACAGGAAAATATTTCTGCTTTCCTGCTTACAGCACAGAACAAGTGAGAATACAGATGATTGTGATGGAGGGCAGAAAACTGTTCAGAAAAAAGCATGTCTAGATCCTGGACTGCAAACAGTCTAAGAATATTGAAATACACGTGGCTCATTTCCCAGGAGAATGTTTTAATTACCTGCATACAAAATATTTGGAAGGAGCCAGATGTCAACCTGGTAAACCACCAGCCAAGGGGCCAACAGGACTGGGAGAGGACAGCTGACAGTGGCAGGTCAGTTGTCTAGTAGGACTCCATGTTCTAAACTCACACAGAATTTTCCACTTTTTCATTCCAATCACAAAATACAAACAAAGCCAAACTTGGCAACAGAGAACTTAAAACACAAGTCTCCTTGTTTAACTCAGTGCCTAATTATGAAAGTGAAAGAGTTGGGTTTGTGTTTATTTGCTCCTTTACAGATCTTTTCTTTCTTCTGGTGTCTTAGAGGTGGCCAAAACAGCAAACACATATTTGCGTTTAATGTTCCCTATCAACTGTAATGGCTCCATACTCATGATCTGGCTTTTTAGATGTTACCTATCTGAGGACTGAATTCTCTCTTCTTTATCTGTGGTGATTAGTTGTTCAAGTAAAGTTTCTGGAGTCACTTTGCTAGGGCCAGGTGTGTAATTTTTAGATATTTTCTGTTCAAAGATCTAAGTTTCCTCCTTGGACATTGCTCAAAGCTTGTGGTGTTCTTTGAAAAGCTTAAATGGAATGAGTTCTAGAAATGAAAACTCTCTACTGTTAAAGAAAAAAAAATCCAACAAACAAACCACTGTTGAAAAATATTAAACATTTCAGAAGTTTTCTGATTATTATTGAAATAAACTTAATCCTGTAGCACAACTTATATTTGCACACTCACACAATATCTTTACCCACATTAGTAACATTTAGCTCCCTGTACAGACAAAAGAGGAAAGGAAAGAGCTGTGTAGTTTAATTCTTGTGACCTGTTTTAAACATCAGTTCATATACAAACATAGAATCATTTAGGATAGAAAAGACCTTTAAGATCATCGAGTCCAACCGTACCAAGTGCACCACTAAACCCTGTCCCTAAGCACCACATCTACACGTGTTTTAAATACTTCCAGGGATGGTGACTCAACCACTTCCCTGGGCAGCTGGTTCCAATGCTTGACAACCCTTTCGGTGAAGAAATTTTTCCTAATATCCAGACTAAACCTCCCCTGGCCCAAATTGAGGCCATTTCCTCTCATCCTATCGCTAGTTACTTGGGAAAAGAGACCAACACCCACCTCACTACAACCTGCTTTCAGGCAGTTGTAGAGAGCGATAAGGTCTCCCCCAAGCCTCCTTTTCTCCAGGCTAAACGACCCCAGTTCCCTCAGCCGTTCCTCATAAGACTTGTGCTCCAGACCCTTCACCAGCTTTGTTGCCCTTCTCTGGATATGCTCCAGCAACTCAATGTTTTTCTTGTAGTGAGGGGCCCAAAACTGAACACAGTATTCGAGGTGCGGCCTCGCCAGTGCCAAGTACAGAGGCACGATCACCTCCCTACTCCTGCTGGCCACACTATTTCTGATACAGGCCAGGATGCTGTTGGCCTTCTTGGCCACCTGGGCACACTGCCAGCCTGTCATGGTTTAACCTGGCAGGCAGCCAAATACCACGCAGCCGCTCACTCACTCCCCCCGCCCCCCCAGTGCGACGGGGAGAGAATCGGAAGGGTAAGAGTGAGAAAAACTTGTGGGTTGAGATAAAGACAGTTTAATAGAACAGAAAAGGGAGAATAATGATAATAAATAATGATAGAATATACAAAAGGAGTGATGCACAATGCAATTGCTCACCACCCGCACTGACCAATAACCAAGTAGCGATCGGTACTTCCTGGATCACGCCTACCGTTCATATACTGAGCATGACGTCACATGGTATGGAATACCCCATTGGCCAGCTGGGCTGGCTGTCCTGATTATGTTCCCTCCCATCTTGTGTACCTAGCTCAGTCAGTAGGCACAGGAGCTGTCCTTGGACTAGGAGGGCACTTAGCAACAACTGAAAACATCAGTGTGTTATCAACATTCTCCTCATACTAAATCCAAAACACAGCACTAGGAAGAAATTTAACCCTATCCCAGCCGAAACTAGGACAGTATCCACCCCTTATTCCATACCATTTACGTTATGCTTAGGTCTCACATTTTTCGATACCTTTCAATTAATCACCACTATCTTTTATATATATATATATATATAAAATACATATACATACATATATACATATAATACATATACATACATATATATACATAAATATATATGAATATCCATTGAGTTCTTTTAGTCCACAACTTTGGGCTCCATCTGTCATAACAGTCTTTCAGGGCCAGAAGGATGGTGTGTGGTGTTGGCTGTTGCATCCTGAAGCCAGTTCTCATTTCGGTACTGCTGCACTCGTCCAGTTGTATCATCGTTGCACTTTGCTCGGTTTCATCGGAGTTAGTTCATTCTTCATTAATCTGGGTGATTTTCACTGCTATACCATTGATAGCAACCATAGAAATAATAATATACAATATCATATAACAATTGACATCATAAAATTCAGTTCATTGGCTATTTTCACCCAAAATCAAATCCCCTTGAGATACACACCGGACTTCCCCATCCTTTCGCATCACCCACCAAGTGCACCCAGGTCCTTGAGCAAAAGCAATCCCATGGATGGGTTTTCCCTTGCCCGAGGCAGGAGTAACCCAGATTGTCTTCCCCAGCATATTTCTTATGTGCATGACAGGGACTTTATCTCCATTTACAGTACGTAAAAGTCTTGACTGGGCAGGGCCAGCTCGATTGGCAGATCCCCTGGTATTGACTAACCAGGTGGCCTTTGCTAAATGTGTGTCCCAATGCTTGAATGTCCCACCACCCATTGCCCTCAGTGTTGTCTTTAGCAGCCCATTGTATCGTTCGATTTTCCCGGAGGCTGGTGCATGGTAGGGGATGTGATAGACCCACTCAATGCCGTGCTCTTTGGCCCAGGTGTCTATGAGGGTGTTTCGGAAATGAGTCCCGTTGTCTGACTCAATTCTTTCTGGGGTGCCATGTCGCCATAGGACTTGTTTTTCAAGGCCCAGGATGGTGTTCCGGGCAGTGGCATGGGGCACAGGGTATGTTTCTAGCCAGCCGGTGGTTGCTTTCACCATGGTGAGCACATAGCGCTTGCCGTGCCGGGTTTGTGGGAGTGTGATATAATCAATCTGCCAAGCCTCCCCATATTTGTATTTCAACCATCGTCCTCCATACCAAAGAGGCTTTACTCGCTTGGCTTGTTTGATTGCAGCGCACGTTTCACACTCATGGATAACCTGTGCAATAGCGTCCATGGTCAAGTCCACCCCTCGATCACGAGCCCATCTATATGTTGCATCTCTTCCTTGATGGCCTGAGGCATCATGGGCCCACCAAGCTATAAATAATTCACCCTTATGTTGCCAGTCCAGATCCACCTGAGCCACTTCAATCTTAGCAGCCTGGTCCACCTGCTGGTTGTTTTGATGTTCTTCAGTGGCCCGACTCTTGGGTACGTGAGCATCTACGTGACGTACTTTTACAACCAGGTTCTCTACTCGGGCAGCAATATCTTGCCACAACGCGGCAGCCCAGATGGGTTTACCTCTGCGCTGCCAGTTGCTCTGCTTCCACTGCTGCAACCACCCCCACAGGGCATTTGCCACCATCCATGAGTCAGTATAGAGATAAAGTACTGGCCATTTTTCTCGTTCAGCAATGTCCAAGGCCAGCTGGATGGCTTTCACCTCTGCAAACTGGCTCGATTCACCTTCTCCTTCAGCAGTTTCTGCAACTTGGCGTATAGGACTCCACACAGCAGCTTTCCACCTCCGATGCTTTCCCACAAGGCGACAGAACCCATCAGTGAACAGGGCATATTGCTTCTCGTTTTCTGGTAGTTTATTATACAGTGGGGCTTCTTCAGCACGTGTCACCTCCTCCTCTGGGGATATTCCAAAATCTTTGCCTTCTGGCCAGTTCGTGATCGCCTCCAAGATTCCTGGGTGACTGGGGTTTCCTATTCGGGTTCATTGTGTGATCAGTGCGACCCACTTACTCCACGTAGCATCGGTTGCATGATGTGTAGAGGGGACCCTCCCATTGAACATCCAGCCCAGCACCGGCAGTTGGGGTGCCAGGAGGAGCTGTGCTTCAGTACCAACCACTTCCGAAGCAGCTCGAATCCCTTCATATGCTGCCAATGTCTCCTTCTCAGTTGGAGTGTAGCGGGCCTCGGATCGTCTGTATCCCCGACTCCAGAACCCTAAGGGTCAACCTCGAGTCTCCCCTGGTGTTTTCTGCCAGAGGCTCCAGGTAGGACCATTCTCCCCGGCTGCGGTGTAGAGCACATTCTTCACATCTTGTCCTGCCCGGACTGGCCCAAGGGCTACTGCATGAACTATCTCCTGTTTAATTTGTTCAAAGGCTTGTTGTTGCTCAGGGCCCCATCTGAAGTCGTTCTTCTTCCTGGTCACTTGATAGAGAGGGCTTACGATCTGACTGTAATTTGGAATATGCATTCTCCAAAAACCCACAATGCCTAAGAAAGCTTGTGTTTCCCTTTTGCTAGTTGGTGGGGACATGGCTGTTATTTTGTTGATCACATCCATTGGGATCTGACGATGTCCATCTTGCCATTTTGTTCCTAAAAACTGGATCTCCTGTGCGGGTCCCTTGACCTTACTTTGTTTTATGGCAAAACCGGCTTTCAGAAGGATTTGAATTATTCTCTACCCTTTCTCAAAAACTTCTTCTGCTGTGTTGCCCCACACAATGATGTCATCAATGTATTGCAGGTGTTCTGGAGCCTCACCCTGTTCCAGTGCGGTGTGGATTAGTCCATGGCAAATGGTAGGGCTGTGTTTCCACGCCTGGGGCAGTCGGTTCCAGGTCTACTGGACGCCCCCTCCAAGTGAAAGCAAACTGTGGCCTGCACTCTGCTGCCAAAGGGATGGAGAAGAAGGCATTAGCAATGTCAATTGTGGCGTACCACTTGGCTGCCTTTGACTCCAGTTCGTATGGAAGTTCTAGCATGTCCGGCACGGCAGCACTCAGTGGCGGCGTGACTTCGTTCAGGCCACGATAGTCTACTGTTAGTCTCCACTCTCCATTGGACTTTCGCACTGGCCATATGGGACTGTTGAAGGCTGAGCGAGTCTTGCTGATCACTCCTTGGCTCTCCAGTCGACGAATCAGCTCATGGATAGGGATCAGGGAATCTCGGTTGGTGCGGTATTGTCGCCGATGCACTGTTGTGGTAGCGATTGGTACCTGTTGTTCTTCAACCCTCAACAACCCCACAACAGAAGGGTCCTCTGAGAGACCTGGCAAGGTGGACAGCTGTTTAATTTCCTCCGTCTCCAGGGCAGCTATACCAAAAGCCCACCGATACCCTTTTGGGTCCTTAAAATACCCTCTCCTGAGGTAGTCTATGCCAAGGATGCACGGAGCCTCTGGGCCAGTCACAATGGGGTGCTTCGGCCACTCGTTCCAGGTTAGGCTCACTTCGGCCTCCAATACAGTTAACTCTTGGGATCCCCCTGTCACTCCAGAAATACAGATGGGTTCTGCCCCTTTATAGCTTGATGGCATTAGGGTGCACTGTGCACCAGTGTCTACGAGAGCCTTATACTCCTGTGGGTCTGATGTGCCAGGCCATCGAATCCACACAGTCCAGTAAACCCGGTTGTCCCTTTCCTCCACCTGGCCGGAGGCAGGGCCCCTCTAGTTCTGGTCATAGTATCTGCTTCTCACTTCTTGCAAACGTGAGTCAAGAATTCCTTCATTACAGTCCAAAGTAAGATCAGCCCTTCTACTCTGTCTGGGGAACTGTTCACTGGAAACTGGACCGTCGTGAGACAGGGTTTTCCTGAAAACTGGAGCAGCATTTTTCCTGAGAGAACCCCCTTGTGTGATTGTTTTTCCTTGCAACTCACGTACACGTGCCTCTAGGGTCAAGGTAGGTTTTCCATCCCACTGCCTCATGTCCTCTCCGTGGTCACGCAGGTAAAACCACAGGGTGCCCCGTGGTGTGTACTTTCTATATCCTCTCTCTTGAGGAGAAAAACGCTGACTCCTAATGGCTGAGATACTGGTCCGTACAGGTGGAGAATAGGACCTATCGTCTTTGAGTTGCTGGACCTCTCGGGACAGTTTCTCTACAGCCGAGACAAGGGAGGAGGAGATAGTTTCTTCGAAATCCCGAAGTCTGCTAACTAAGACATCCACTGTTGGTGCTTCTTCCTCTTTCCAGCACAGTACTGCCAATGAACTGGCGTACGATGCTGGTGCGCTCTGTACCAACTTCCGCCACATGGGTCGGGTGCACTGGACGTCATCTGGATCTTTGGGCGTTTGGTTGTCGTTCAGGTCACTATAAATCACCTCCAGCACGCCTAATTCTCTCAGGTACTGGATACCTCTCTCCATAGTGGTCCATTTGCTTGGGCGATATATAACATCTTCCTTGAAGGGATACCTTTCCTTCACGCCTGATAACAGTCGCCTCCAGAGGCTGAGGACCTGTGTCCCTTTTCCAATTGCTTTGTCAATGCCTCCTTCCCTAGCAAGGGATCCCAGCTGTTTGGCTTCCTTCCCCTCCAATTCCAGGCTACTGGCCCCATTATCCCAGCATCGGAGCAGCCAGGTAACAATATGCTCGCCTGGACGACGGCTGAAATCTTTCCGCATATCTCGCAGCTCACTCAGGGATAGGGATCGGGTGGTTTCTGTCTCGTTTATGAGTTCTTCCTCTTCCTCCTCCCCTCCTTGTGATGGCCCTGCTCTTTCATCATCCCTTTCTAAACGACCTGATCTCCGCTTCCAAGATTTCCTCTTCTGTACAGGGGCAACGGATACCAGCAAGGGTTGGTCCTCTGGTTCAGCTGTAGTGCCTGTTGCTGGGGTTTGGGTAGCTGCAGTGCTTGTCATGGGGGTTGGAGTAACTGTAGTGCCTGTTGCCGGAGCTTGAGTGGCTGCAGTGCCTGTCGCAGGGTTTGGAGAAGCTACGGTGACTGTTGCCGGGGTTTGAGTACCCACAGGGGTTGTCGTGGGGGTTGGAGTAGCTGCAGTGCCTGTCGTGGGGTTTTGAGTAGCCACCGTGTCTGTAGCTGCCCCCAAGACTCGCCGCTCCGCCCACCCCGATGAGGCACCGCTGCTTGCCCTCCCTCTTTTCTTGTTCCTGAGGGTTGATCTCTGGACAGTATTCCTGAATAGGTGTTTAACCCTAAACAAGGCCTGAACCACATTCAGGAGACATAGTAGCAATATGAACATGCTTGTTTGAGCATCCCAAGGATATTCAAAATTCTCAGGGAATATTGTGGACATCTTTGTGAAGAGGATAGAAGAAAAAGGAGTTTCTGACGATATGGAAGGGAAGATGAACAAGTGGGAGAGAGTGTCCCATCCCGTCTCCCCCTTAAATTCATTCTCCAAGGAGAAACAAGTGCAATTACCAATAATTTCTAAGAGGTGGTTCCCGAGGTACAGAAATGACGGTAGTGCCGAGTACAGATACCAGATTAGACTTACGACCAATGATTTTATCACCTCATAAAACAGCAACAAAATAATAATCTTGGCCCAGTTCCGAATAATGATAAACAGCACAAAAGGGAACATATACTGCAAGCAAGGTATTACATGACCCAACATTGAGAGCCAGCCCCACAACTTTGACAGCCAATACATCAACGATGTGATCAATCAATATAATGGATGCTTATAACAATTTTGCTTTAACACACTTTGGTCAGATCTATCGTTATCTCAACCCTTTGAGCCCCACGGCGCCAAAAAGGACTGTCGTGGTTTAACCTGGCAGGCAGCCAAATACCACGCAGCCGCTCACTCACTCCCCCCGCCCCCCCAGTGCGACGGGGAGAGAATCGGAAGGGTAAGAGTGAGAAAAACTCGTGGGTTGAGATAAAGACAGTTTAATAGAACAGAAAAGGGAGAATAATGATAATAAATAATGATAGAATATACAAAAGGAGTGATGCACAATGCAATTGCTCACCACCCGCACTGACCAATAACCAAGTAGCGATCGGTACTTCCTGGATCACGCCTACCGTTCATATACTGAGCATGACGTCACATGGTATGGAATACCCCATTGGCCAGCTGGGCTGGCTGTCCTGATTATGTTCCCTCCCATCTTGTGTACCTAGCTCAGTCAGTAGGCACAGGAGCTGTCCTTGGACTAGGAGGGCACTTAGCAACAACTGAAAACATCAGTGTGTTATCAACATTCTCCTCATACTAAATCCAAAACACAGCACTAGGAAGAAATTTAACCCTATCCCAGCCAAAACTAGGACACAGCCCATGTTCAGCCGGCTGTCAACAAGCACCCCCAGGTCCTTTTCCTCCAGGCAGCTTTCCAGCCACCCTTCCCCAAGCCTGTAGCGTTGCCTGGGGTTGTTGTGGCCCAAGTGCAGGACCTGGCACATGGCCTTGTTGAATGTCATAAAATCGACCTTGGCCCATTGATCCAGCTTGTCCAGGTCCCTCTGCAGAGCCTTCCTACCCTCCAGCAGATCAACATTCCCGCCCAACTTGGTGTCGTCTGCAAACTTACTGAGGGAGCACTCGATCCCCTCGTCCAGATCATTGATAAAGATATTAAACAGAACTGGCCCCAGTACTGAGCTCTGGGGAACACCACTTGTGACCGGCCACCAACTGGATTTAACTCCATTCACCACAACTCTCTGGGCCCAGCCATCCAGACAGTTTTTTACCCAGCAAAGAGTACACCCATCCAAGCCACGAGCCATCAGTTTCTCTAGGAGAATGCTGTGGGAAACAGGCTTTACTGAAGTCCATGTAAACAACATCCACAGCCTTTCCCTCATCCACTAAGCAGGTCACCTTGTCATAGAAGGAGGTCAGGTTAGTCAAGCAGGACCTGCCTTTCATAAACCCATGCTGATTGGGCCTGATCACTTGGTTGTCCTCTATGTGCCATGTGATGGCACTCAAGATGATCTGCTCCATAACCTTCCCCAGGACTCAGGTCAGACTGACAGGCCTGTAGTTCCCCAGATCCTCCTTCCAGCCCTCCTTGTACATGGGCGTCACATTTTCTAACCTCCAGTCAACGGGGACCTCCCCAGTTAGTCAGGACTGCTGATAAATTATTGAAAGTGGCTTGGTGAACACTTCCACCAGCTCCCTCAGTACCCTTGGGTGGATCCCATCCGGCCCCATAGACTTGTGTGTGTCTAAATATATCTCTTTACTTCTCTTTACTGACTGTGGAGAGATTATAGACAGCAAGCTCTAATGTAGATGTAAACTACACTTTTACCTGGTCAGATGAATCCTACTGTGTAGCTCCTATCCTTTGTACATTCCTTGTTTTCTTAGTATGTCCCACTACTTTTAAACAAGATTGGATCAGCAACATGACTATTAATCTTGTAAAATTTATTTGATATGAGCAAATAGAAGGAAGACAACAAATCTATTTTCACTTTCCACTTGATTGGATCTGCATTCTGATCTCCTAAGGAGTTCAAAATACATCCTATTAGGTCAATTGTTAGATCATTAACATATATGTCTTTAAAGAACTATATGTCTTTATATAGAGAGAATTAAACAGGTTAGATACATATTTATATTATATATCCTTAAAATACTATGATTTTAAATGCAAAATCCTATGTATAAGAAAATGAGGTTTTAAGAACATTCAAATTACACTACACTGTAGCAGAAAATAAATCTGTATTAGGCTGATTTTTTAGCTGGCTTTTAAAGAAAGGCCCAAGAACTAATATAGTTGCAGGAAAGATTGTTAATCAATATTCTTTAGTGGTTCAGCATATCAATCTTTATGTGTTCTAAAGATTTTTCTAGCTTTTTTCCTGTGGGTATTCATGGGGAAACTAGTACAAAAGATATTATAAACTAAATAGAAATCTGGTATTTAATGTGCAAATGCTAGAATTACTGGACATTAATTCTCTAGAAATGACAGCTACGGACAAAAATGATGTGACTTACATGTCAGGGGCATCATGATATAGACGAAGACAGATCTTCAAATTAAGCCTCCCAACAGTAATATTCTAAAAGCCTAAGACCATTAGTTTTTCCTAGGTACTTATTAATCCCTTTAAAATAGAACTGGTGGCTTTGGTTTCAATCCCCCATATGCACAGCAAACAGTCAGATTCTTAGCATTATACATGGAAAGGCAAAATTAAGGAAGGGAAAAAAATGTTCGTTTTGTCTTAAAACCTGGTAACTAGCACATCTTCTGTAGCCCTGCCATTAAATGCCGTCCCTCTGGCTTCTTACCATTTTACAAGAAGATCCATTTATTCCACCTACCATTCTGTTGCAGCATTTGAGCAGAGATGTTGCTCCTCCTCACAGGAATGTGGAGACATCTGTTTTCTGAGGTCCTGCAAAGCATTATACTGAGGTCTGCGTGGATCTCTGACTTGATCAGAGTGGCCTCACATTCACTCTCCGACCACGAGCCTTCAGCTCATTTAATTTATAACTGTTCTCTCAGTTCAAGACTTTGTTCTCATGAAAATCTTTCCATAGTATAATCTGTCAAAGACAATTCTTGGTTAATAGCTTTGATGAATGTGCCAACTCTGTATGTTTTAATGTAATAACAAAAATGGAAGGTTTTCTGTTATGGGAAAAGAAAAACCTAAATGAACAAAATAGACCATGTCTAGACTTCCCTGTATATTTTTGTTGCCAAAGCTGCAAATAATGTTGACTGAACAGCACCTCAGTTAGGGTTCTGTTTCAAAATCAGCAATGCAAAGAAAATGCCATTCTCATTTTATGATAGATACATTGAATTTATCTTCATGCACATTCATACAGTCACAGATACAAAGCATGTCCATACTTGCTCTAATTATTAATGAAATCCTGCTCCTACTGACCTAGTTACTAATTTTTTCATTGACTGATTTAGGAGAAAGGGAAGGCAAGCTTCAGCTTAAGGGGCAAAATGATACAACAAATGTGGAATATTCCAAAACCTTTCTAAAAATACCATATTACTGTAACCTCGTCTAAATCAATACGGCAGCAACAAAACTCAAGGTGAATACAATGGTATAAATAATTAAACAGATATGATTAAAAAATTGTTGAAAAATGACATGAATTTACTATTATGTTTTAACAGGTCAAGCCATGCTTTTGACCTAGGCCCCAAGGTACCATAAGCCCTGACTGTCCCAGCCCAGCCGCCTGGGCTCCCCTCGCCCTGCCCAGGGCCCAGGACACCACATCAGCCTCCCG
Organism: Calonectris borealis; assembly: GCF_964195595.1. NCBI lineage: Eukaryota > Metazoa > Chordata > Aves > Procellariiformes > Procellariidae > Calonectris > Calonectris borealis. The sequence continues at coordinate 139,733,291 of NC_134312.1, read as the reverse complement.
GGGCCGTCAGCCCCTGCCCCAGCAACGCCACAGCAGGGCCGGTCTCCAGCTCCCCACAGCCCTGCCCTGCCCGGCCACGGGCCCCGCCAAGCCAGGCCCACCCGCAGGCCCAGCTCCCAGCCTGGCCCCAGCCCATCCCCATCCCCAGGGAGGTGCCCGATGCCCGGGACCGCGGCTGCCCCAGTGCCCTCGGCTGCCCTGCGCCTGGCTGGGGCTGGGACAGGCCCTGGCTCCCAGGCCCTGCCCTGAGCCCCTCAAGTAGCCCTCATCAGCCTTGTGGTGCCCTGACAAATTGAGTTAATATACAGAGAATTTTACCATACTTCATGCATTTTAAATTTTTCTAGAAAATCTCTTTGATATAAGTGATTAAATCTCAAAGTCTTTGTTCTTGCTTTTATTTGATTTAGCAATAAAATAGAGGAGGGTTGGTTTGGATTTTTTTTTGCAGTCACTACACCCTGAAGGATTTGAGTCTTTACCTAAGAAACTGTTTTTAAAAGTTGCTTTGTATACTCATGGACATAATGCACTAAGTAAAGCATCCATAAATTAAAAGTCATGTATTTAAAAACCTCAGGTACCATTTGTCACAAATTTCCATGAAATTATAAACTTCAGAAAAAATAATTGGTTTAAGATTTCTATCAGAATAAAAATATGCAAATTGCAGAACTGATCATGTTTTCTTGCCAGAATAATACAAAAAAGTAAAAGAGGAAGTTTACCATCACACATAAATTGAGCTAAACATAATGAAAAAGCATGTGACAGAACTCTAATGAAAGCAGCCAAAATGATAAATAAAATTATGCTAATATGAATTTGTAATAGACCAAAAGAGAGAGAATTAAGATATATAATCTTATCTGCAACTTGGTGTTTCAACAGAGAGAAAAATATCCTCTTCAAGTGGCTGTCCATGTGGTGATGCCCAGCCTGCAGCATAACAAATGTAGTTAGCTTAAATACAGATATAAGTATATTCAAAGATAATAGGAGTCTTCATATGATGCATTATTTTAGACTTTGTCTTAATGTTTATTAAATAGTATATCACATTACATTTAAGAAACGATAAACTCATTCAAAAAAACATAAACTCACTCAAAATCCACAGCGTGCTTTCTCCTTTTGGGTATTTATTTCCTTCCTAGCAGGACTGCAACCTAGCCTTGTATTATGTCAAGTAGAAACACATATGAATCATATTTATTTCTAATCGATACTGAAAATTATTCCTAATCAATCATTCATCACCATCATTATACATAGTCATATGTTCGAACCTTGGTTGTACATTTACTCCAAAGGTTTTGAAAGGACTCAGAATGAGGACTGTTATAGCTCCAGGAGAAACTGACTTGACTGTCCAAAACTGAACCTCTTCTAAAACAACAATGGGCACAGCTATTACCCAGAACATTTTTGCAGAACAGTAACAGGTCTAAACAAGTTACAAATAGAGAGTAAAGAGTAAATAGGTGTCCTTTCTCTTTTTCCCCAGTATATATGATAAAGCAGCAAGAAACCATCTTCAACTTCCACACCTTCTGTCCTCTCTTCAGTTCTGCACCTGTTTCCTTCTTTTGCCCATATAGACCCATCTCTTTCTTGAAGCCATCCATACAGTTCTAGTACAAAGCCTAGGTTAATATTCATATTCATATTCAGCCGAGTTTACAGCACTTACAATCTAGGGGAAAATAACCATTTGCCTACTTTTTTATTATAATGTATACAAATTTATGTTCCAGATTGGATTATCCAAATCAATATGAGATAGGAGTTAATATGGTTCACAATATTCTAACTGGAGTCTAGTCAATTTGTCATGTCATAACTGAGGTATTTGTTTTCCTCATCTTTCAGTTAATGTAACCTGATTCTGCAGCCAAAAGAACAAATTTAAGAAGCTTCAGTTGTCTTCTGTTTATTCCAGTATAAATCAAAAGTAACCTGATGAAATGAAATTAGTTTTGCTGATGCGAGATAGGTGTGAGAGGACACACAAAAAAGAAAACTGAAGGTCTAACTTAGGTAACAAAAACTTTTCTTAATTGCATGTAGAGAGATAGAGAGAAAGAGGATCCACAGTAACAGTGCTGAGCAGGGAACAGCTAGAATACTCAGGAGGACACGTCAATAGAAACCAGGATGCCTTTAGTTTTCACTCTTCTTTACAGCTCTTCGGTTACACAGTGACCTACCTCTAGCTGCAATGCAGTCCTGATCAATGTCCTCCAGTTAGTCCTTTTTCACAAAATGCACAAACAAATACATATAATTATAAATACAAATACATATGGACAGTATGAGTATATACACATCCATTGTGAATTTACTTGTATGTCAAGTGCATATATAGTATATGTATAAGAAGGAGGTATAGCTGTCTTATTAGCTAGTAGCTTAGGGAATCGCTTAGTAATTAAGCAAGCCAGTTCACTTCTCCGTCTGTCTGAAAGGATCTGAAATAGATGAGCTCACCAAACTATTCATGTTGAAGTGTTCCATTTTGAGGGAAAAAATGAAATTTTCATTGGGCCAGAGAGATGAACACATGTGAAAACATGAGCATGGCTATGGTAACAACATACTCACGTGGGTTCAGATCCCCTTTGTTGGGTGCTGTGAGACCACCATGATCGAACACCTCATAATTTTTGCGGTGAAACATGCACACTTAAGAAAACAAGGTTAGGCAGCAGCTGATCATGGAATTTTAGGCTGTATGCTAAGAATTATAATACTCATAGTAAAAGTTTACCACCTCTTACTTTAATCCTCCTATTAATGATCTGAACCTGTGCCAAAATGTTAAGTATTTTGTTAAATGCTTAGTATAACGTTAAGCCCAAAATTTCCAGTTTCCTATAGCTCAGCACTTTGAAAAGAACTTTAAGGATCAAATTAATGGTCATGGCACAATGACTAAACAAGTAGGTTGGACAGAGAAGGTGGCAGGTGTTCAAAGTAATCTTTTAACCATAGCAAACTCAAAATACAATGCCTAAAGGACCATAATAACTCCTTTATATATTTTTGTAGCACATCTATTCCAGTTCAGTTTATCTGCAATAGCTCTATATTGTGGGATGATTCCTTAGTACCCACCTATACAAGGAATGACACCGTATTGCATCAATAACGATAGTTTTACTAAACATGGTAAATCTTAAAAATATGGAATATCTCTTCTTCCTGACATATATTGGCAAAAATATTTAGCTTTAAAAGAAGAGAGTAAGATAGAGCTTACTGAACTTTTGAAATCACACATAGCAAAGAACTTTATTTGTTGAACTAATAATTAGCTTACACTAGCTAGAACAAATTGTGTATTATCCTTTAAAGTCAGGTGGCATTTTATATGAGAAAAATAATAAAACACCCTTCTTTCGTCTAGTGTCTGTATCTCTCACACATGACTGAAGTCTTTTAAATCTTGAAGCACTGATTAGGGGTATAATTGACCATATGGTGGAATTTTTAAGTTCCTCTCTCTAACACCCTTAATATTATGGCTTCTTGTGTCAGTTATATCAGCCTAAGGCATAGATTTTATATGTACAAATACAACTTTTTATAGACATACACACACACACACACATGTACACACACACTGATGGCTGGAATACATATATAGGAGATAGATATAGATATACACATATATACATATATATGTATATATATTTGGAGAGATATATATACACACAGGTATATACATACACACATATATATATACACACACAAACACACACATATACATACACACACACACACACTGGTGGATGGAATTTTTGTTCCAGGCTTCTTGATGGCCAACTGCTCGGGATTCCATTTGAGGAAGCTAAACAGCTGAGGATCAAAGGTGCTTTTAAGAAAATAAAACCTATAGGTCAAATGGGCACACTTGGAGCACAAAGAATGTTAAGGAAAAGAGCACAGATGAAGAACTGCTTGTTTTCAGTCCTATGTCTTGTGTATGTTAAAACCCAAAAGCTTACCAAATGCCGCAGAGAGTGGATATTGGGGGGTATATTTATATATGTAGATATTGTTTCATCTACCTATATATTATGTACAAACAGCATATAAAGATATAAAGTTCATTATGGGTTAAAGTTATTACTTACTGGCACACTAAATTATATTTGCCAGGCTTCAAAAAAGACAGAATACTCTAGAAGAGGAACATTTTAAGCATACTCACTGAACATAAGGCAGCAATTGTTATTATTAATGCATCAATTACAAAATAAAAATGTATTCCATCATGCTGGAAGAAAGAAATGGTCATTTTAACAAAATGGTCATTAAGTTTCAATGGTTTACACATGTTCTGAGTGTACAGCCCTCAGACCCGAGAGCATTTGAGAGGCTGATTGGAGGGCAGAAAGGCAATAGAGAGTCTCTGCAGCAGATAGATCTGGAGAAAGTTTGCTGGATGTTCAGATGGTGTAGGGTTTTGCTTGGTGAGATGCATAGATAACACGTGGCACAATGCAATCAGAAATTAAAACTTAGTGCTATGGGTAATGAAGTCACACAAGAAGAAGGACATATAGATGTACATAGAGTTAATTATATTAAATAGGGTAGTAACAGAAAAAATTAAATCAGGTTAAAAATCAGCAGTTTAAATCTTCCTTTTATATAGGTTGCTGCTTTTATACAGGTTCCTTTAATATAGGTTCTGGATCAGTTCTAGATCCAGAACACATATGCATGCTATGGACAAAACTGAAACATGGAATTGAATGTAATTCCATGGAGAAGCTAAAATAAACAGCCCTTGAGCTCTACTCTTTGGAATGATCCACAGGTATACAGATTTTCAGCTTTGAAGAGATAATATAGTAATTGAATATGACTTCTTGCATAAGATAGACTACAGAACTGTTGTGATTTAACATGGCAGGCAGCTAAACACCACACAGCTGCTTGCTCACTCCCCTCCCTGCAGCGGAATGGGGGAGGGAATCAGAAGAGTAAAAATGAGAACACTTATGGGTTGAGATATGAAGAGTTTAATAATCGAAATAAAATAGAAGAAGAAGTAATGAAAAGAAAGATAACAAAAAGAGAGAGAAATAAAACCCAAGAAAGACAAGTGATGCAAATGAAAAAAAAAAAACAAAACCAAAAACAATTGCTTTACTACCCGCAGACCGATACCCAGCCAGTTCCCAAGCAGCGGCACCCCGGCCAGCTTTCCCCTAGTTTATATACTGAGCATGACGTCATATGGTATGGAATATCCCATTGGCCAGTTTCAGTCAGTTGTCCTGGCTGTGCCCCTTCCCAGGGTCTTGTGTATCTCCAGCCTTCTCCGTCGGTAGAGCAGGAGAAGCTGAGAATGCCTTGACTCTGTGTAAGCACTTCTCAGTCATGACGAAAACATCTTTATATTATCAACACTGTTTTCAGCACAAATCCAAAACATAGCCACATACTAGCTACTATGAACAAAATTAACTCTACCCCAGACAAAACCAGCTGGTAATTTCTTCATTACACCAATAGCTTCAAGTTTAGCTATGTTATACTTTCTAGAAAGTAAAAAATTATCATCCGTGCTGTAGAATTTATATTGCTTAAATCTCTTTGAATCATTATAACAGATACAAGTTTGTTATGAAAATACAAGAGGCACATATTAAACTCTTGAGAAGTTTAAAAAGTTGAAAATGCCAAATGAACTCAAGACATATTAATATTACTACTATTTTCATAATGTATGCTCCACTGGGAAAAAAAAAAAGTTTCCAGTAATAACTAGAGATAGTTTAAACATAGAGTATTTTGGGGGAGTTTGGGAGTTTGGGTGCCTTTCCAAATTCATCATGTTACAAACTCTGCATGAACTTGACCTGAATAAAAATATGTTAAATAAATCTTAAATAGTGTGCATTTTGATTGTGTGCAACAGCAGAGTAATTTGGAGCGCCTATGCTCAAAAGAGTGCTAGACTGATGTTACATTTCATCAAATGGAAAGCAACATGAAGTACATTACCAAAAGACAGTTGCTCATATTAAAACATAAATATTAAACTATTTATGACAATCACTTCATCTCTATGCTGAGCTCTGAATTTTAGACTCAGAGAAAAATTTTCTAGGTCTTGTGTGTATATTTTCACTTGAAAAAAAGGATCATTATAAAAAACGACAAGCTACAGTTAAATTAATTCTGCTTTTCCTACAATGAAAATCAAGCCCTGATTAACTTCAGAGCTGTTTTAAGGCAAATTTGCTGATTACCACATGGAAACTGGCTTGATGTGCTGGAAAGCCAGGAAACATTTTCAGATTTTTTTTCCACAAAATCTGGTTTGGGTGACTTACTTACCCATAGGAACTGAGCATGGAATTTCTTCTGCTTAACATAAACTATTTAAGAGGTAATTTTGCAGCATAACTTATTTTGGACTACTCAGATAGGTCTTTACTGTAGGTCATTGGAATGGGGGCCTAAAGGGCAAATTATTGAAAGAGGAAACCTAAAAATCTGTCTTTCAGGTAGATGGAATTGAGGTGAGTTCTGTTCTGAGATAGGAGCTCCACTTCAAGTCTGTCTCCCATAAAACTGTTAATGAAAGCACTGGTTGGTATTGGTCATAAACTTACTAGGAAACAGATAATTTCCATCAGTTCATTTCAGTAACAACAGTCATTGAAAAGCTACAGATTGTAATGGCTTTTAACCACCTATTCATTTAGTTGAGATCTCAACAAATAACTAGTCCCCTAAGAAATGAAAATTGCAATATATATCTTAATCACTCTTTCCTCATGATGACTCCTCTGACTTTAAAACCAGGCTTCAGCTAAAATTGACATATTTCCCACTAAGTGAAAATATGTTGCATCAATTTGGCTGATTTCTGAAAAAGAACAATTCATGTCTGGTTGATTGGCCAACTCTCAGCTACTAATGTTTGGCAATACTCGAAGAGCTACATTTACAATAAACATTCTGGTAATTGCTGAGAGGCAGTCCATGAAATTTCCCCCAAGTTCCTTATCTGGTGCACACATCTGGTCGTGAAGAGAGCATTGTATGGGGATAGTTTTGTAAACATTATACATCTACATGATAACAGTGTCTGATAGAAGATATAGGTAAAGCTGTGCAAACACTAAAAACATAGCCCAACTGCAGCAAATGTCTCTGTGAAACCTGAAAAAATCTCATCAAAATATAGCGGCAAGTAGCAGCAGCTGAGAAGAAGGACCCTGAAAGAAAGCAGAGATGCTGAAAATGCATGATCTTACTCCACAGATCTTGAGTTTGCTCTGTGAAGACCCAGCCTCCAAGTCAGAGAAACTGTAATATGCTCTACCAAATGGTACTAATGATGTATGAAAGATGATGGACAAATGAAGATAAGGACAAAGAAGCAACATTGTGTTCCCTTGTTCTAGCCACGTTTCACATACTCTCAGAAAGTGAAAGTTTGGTGTGTGACCTTATCTGTTGACTATACCACTGGAAGACTGTCCTCTCATTCTGAGGAGTGCCAATAGCCAGATCTGTGCTATTGTAGAAGAAAACAAATACACCTATCAGTAGATGTGACACTGTTGGTTGCACACTACAGTCTCATATTTCTTATAGAACTATAGGTCGTGTCTACATCATTAAATTAAATTGATCTAGGGAACAGCTGCTTAAATTAAGCAGTGCTAGTTCCAAGCACTGGAACTTGATCTGTACTGTTAAACAAGTAGAATCCCTGGTATGACCTTTGTACGTTTTTGGTCTTCACATTTTGCTTCCAAACCATTCCTAGGACTAGACAAGAGTTGACATGGGCTAGGAGCCATTCACAACAAAGTTTAGATGCAGACTCCCACTTCTGCAGGACAAGATTGTTTCATGTTATGAATGTTGTCTGTTTCACATCAGCTGTCCTCAGCACTAGAGAACAGTCCCCAACACATTTAATGTTCAAGATAGAAAGACACCTTGCAACAGACACATCTTGCAGCAGGGATATTCTGATTAGATAAAAGGAAAAATTATTTTTACCATAACAATGGTCAAACATTGGCACAGGTTGCTCAGAGAGGTTGTGGGGTCTACCTCCTTGGAGGTCTTCAAGATATGACACAGCCCTGAACAACCTGAACTTCTTCGAGAGGGGAATATGATTAAATGACCTCCAGAGGTGCTTTCCAACATAAATTATTCCGTGATTTTGTGATTCATGTTCTGATTCAAAATCCACACTAGGTAAGGATACAGGTAAGGATACAGGTAAGGATAATTTCATCCAACAAAAGCTATTATTTCTTAAATTGACACCATGGATCAGATGGATGAATTTTCCATTTATTTTATGACAGTAATTCACATAATTTGAATCTCAAACAAGGCCGTTATAGAAAGATGACATGAGCATCATGTTACATAAGGTAAACAACAAAACTTTGTGTATTCGCTTAACAGACACTTCCAATCAATACAGGAATTACATCTGGCAAAAGTGTGAGAAGAGACATGAGAAAAAAATCTACCAAAACCACTGAACTCTGTAAGCAATGCTCTGAATGCAGTTGAAGAGGATCTGAACAGCCCTCCATAAAGACTAATTCACAACATCTCTACCATTAGAAAATAAGCCTGCACAGACAGGATCTGGGTCATGTGTGAAATTTGATATGTACACTTTTATAGTCTTTTGAAATTATGACTTAAATTAGATTGGTTTGTTGGGGTCCTCATTTTACTGAGTAGAGTTTTCAAAAGTCCTGAAATTCACCAGTAAAATATGACCCATTTTCAAAAGTAACTAACTCACCTAATAAGTATTTCCCACTGGAAGTCAAAATGGCCGTTAGTTTATACATTGTATGTAACTCAACTGTATGTGTGTGTCTCTGTGTGTCCTCCCCCTCTCAGATTCATCACAATGAATTTGTACAAAATGATTTCATATGAATGGCAATGATAATAATGTAGATTGTAAAGATATAAAACCAAACAGTCATTTCCAAATTCTTGCAAGAGTTGAACAAATGTTGTGAAAAGAAGGATAGATACTGAATATTTGCTGTGAAGTTATAAACTGTATGTCTTGAAATAAGCTTTCTTTCCTGCAGATTTTATTATTATTTTTCTATGGCATGATATATTTAAAAGCACAGAAATATTTGAATGAAATTTATGTATTTCTTATATTAAACTTATTACCACCACTTTCTAGACTCTTGATGAAATCAAAATACATGACAAATTGTCCTTACCTATGGATCATTTACTAAGTGTACAAAAATTATTAATGATCATATCACTTCATGCTTACAGAGACCTTACTCACATGGATCACTGGCAAAATAAACTCAGGAACTGACACAACAGGAACCGTGTCAATGCATATATGAAGTTCTTAATCTGCAGCTCTGCAAATGAACCAAGTCCACATACTGATGGCAAGCATAATGTTTTCCAATACTGGAACTGTTGATGGCTAAACAAAAAAAGTTAATTAATATTATGGAGTATTGACCTCAATAATTTCCCTTCTAATATAAAGCTATTTGAAGGTAAGATTTCACACATAGGAGATTCAAAAGCTGAATAGTTAAAGAAGTATTTCCTTCCCAATTTGAGTAGTACTAGGAGGAGTACTCAATCAGCTAAAGCAGACTTAAAGGCTGTGGGTCTGGTAGGGACTGCTCCGCTCTGTGCTGAGGCACTTCAGTCCAGTTCCCTCTGACCTCTCTTCTCAGAGTACCTTTGGTTTGGCTTCACTCCAGCAGTCTCCATTTCTGACCTATTTCTTTCCCCTACCACTTTATTCATTAATCTGCATACCTTCTAGTCCTTTTACTTTATTTAAGCACTTAGCTAAACACTTCCTACAATCTCCCTTTCTGAAGTTATACCCCCAGCATGGTGTTGTCTGCCACAATACTAATCTTTCAGTGCGTTTTGCTTCTGTTCTTTTGGTCTTTCTTTTCTTGTTTATTTGGATTGCAATAAGGTTAGGGAAGGCATTATAACACTTAATGCAATGTGGCCCCATTCCTGATTAATCACAAGTCAACAGAAATTAATAATAAAAATTGTGACCCTTAATAAAAATTTACTAAACGTATTATTTTCAAGGAAATAAAATCCTCCTTTTGAAAGTTCTAGCTTTGCAATACATGCCTACAGTCATCTTGACATAGTTAGTAGTATAAAACACAATCCTTCAGGAGAAACGCTGGAAAGGGTGTTTCATCAGGAGGAAAATGCTGGTGAAAGAAGATGCTTTGTGGACAAATAAAAAACCACAGAAGAAAGGAAAATAACTGAATCACCAAAGGAAAGTCTTAAATGAATAATCTATTTTCTTATATATAAGGATATGTATAAGAAAAATGCATCTGCTAAATTATGTATGAAGCACATAGATATGATACAGAGGTCCAAATTCTAGTCTGTATGTTAAACCTGATCATTTTCTTCCCCACTCTTTGATTATATGGCTTTAGAAAAGTATTATGCTGCCAAAGAGGATTAAGCTGGATTTGAGATCCATGATGGTCCTATTATTTCAAGCATTTAGGAGCAGCCTTTTGTTTTTGTTCAGCATTAGGCAAACTGACAGCCTTCAACTTATCCTTCCTGCTGCGGTACACTGTGTAATGTCTGTAGTCTGCTTAGCTGGGGCTGATTTCTGGGTACCTGTCATTCTGGTTTTCTCTTAATCTAGTCTATTTTCAACATTACAGAGAAAGACTATGAACATTCAGTTAAAGCTTATGTAAAATAGAGCTTAGTCTATCTAGCAATGTTAATCTTGGCCCCAATCCAGCAAAGCTCTTAATGGTTCTTAATATTCTCATTACCACATTCAGCAGAAGAACTGAAAATCAAACATGTATCTAAGCATGGAGTCAGCTCACAGCTTTCAACATTATCTGTGTTATAACAGTGAAAACAATAAGAACACAGAAAAACAGAATATTGTAAATCAGGAAGGGCATAAGATAAATTTCTGAGATTAGGTTAAAACCAAAAGAGTATACACATTTCATTTTTATGCTAATTAATGTAGCTTGAATACAGACTCTTAAACTAGAGGTAGTTGCATACTACTGATACTGATCTTTGCTTAAAATTTCTCTTTCATCTGGAGAGTCAGATGGCTCACAGTGGATAAGGCCAGGCTAAAGATCTCTCTGGGTACCTCTGTACTGTATTAAAAAAGGGCCAGAGACTGAGGTCAGCACTGGACCATAGCATCCTTATTGCCTAATTGTTAACAGCACTTCCTGGCTCTTTTGTTGGAATACTCCAGCTTGCTCTCTCCAAGACAAATTTCTTGCAGAGGTGGTTAGCTCTAAACACTGTGGACTAGAGCCAGCTGGCAGCACTCAGCCTTTCAGCAAAAGATCAATCCCTGGACTTTTTTTTAGCAATAAAAATGGAACTTCAACCTCCTTGGTTGGGAAATAGCTCAGAAAATTAAGCTCCCTTTGCGAGGTGCCTTGCTAAAGATCACATCTATCCTTCCCCTACTTTTTCTCTTCATGATCTCTCTTCTATTGCAAAGGTTGTGAAATCTTTTTAACTCTATACATGGATTTCTCAGCCTCTCTGTCTTTCTACAGCTAAAATAGCCTATCATTCCTCTGCCTCTGGTTTGATAGAGCTCCTGAAAACCTTGCAGAAAAAAGGACTTTGGAAAGGATCATTTTATGTTTTAAGTAGTCCTTTCTCTATTATAGGGGGTTACATAACCAAAACCTAAAATCAGAAGTTTTATAGTGTCATCAAGTTCAGAAGTTGTTTTTATTCTTTCTGTCTTATTCTTGACTGTCTCCCAAAGACCTAAATCAGATCATGGTACCAGACAAAGGTGTCGGTTTGTTGAATGTTTTGTGTGTTGCATTCTACAGTCCCAGTTTAGCCTTGCCAAATGGATAATGACCAACTGAAGGATTCTGAAGGACAGAATCAATGTTCATATTCTTGTAGTTATTTGAAGCACTGAAAACACAGCTAAACAATGAGAAGGAAAATAATTCCAAAACAAGTAGATCAACTTCCTCTGAATGTCCTGATGAGATGCAACATAATTTCCTTCAAGATATTTCCAATAATCATATATTAGCTACCTCAACCTGTTAGAAATTCTCAGATACCTTCGTTTTTTCTTGTGCCTGACACTGAAAATAAAGCCACTTTCTACATTCATTTGTAATCTAAACTGTGTAGTTCTGAAGTCTGTGAATAGATTCTGCGGTAGTTTTGGATATATATTAATTTTGACCATGCACAGATAGAAAACATGCTCTTGGTCTGATTATAATTGGAAAGATAGTTTGAAGAGCAGTGAGTATACCAAGGAATAGCTGATATATTTCCAAGCAAACACACACACCCTCCCAAATGATTGCTCTCAGAAAAGAAAAAATAAAACAAGAAAACAAGGATTTTTTAGTGCATGCACTAAATAGTATGCATTACCTTGCGAAGCAAGGACTTGAACTGAAAATGATGTCTTAAATAAACTGAAAATATCTCAGTAAATGGAGCAGTCAGTTATCACTTCATTTAACTGATTGTTTTGTAGGCAGGATAACATGTTTATGATACTTCAAAGTGAGTGAAAGAAGGCTGAGATAAATTCTTGTCATTCAAAATGACATAATGGTAACAGTGGATCTGAAAAATCATGAGAGATTGTTCTTGAACAATTGCTGGAAAGTGATACATGTAATTATGGTAGATTAAATAAAACAGATTTGTCTAACAAAAGGAGAGTGGTTTTATGGCTATGATATGTGGGTGATGACATTAATTTTCCTTAATTTATTGACTTGTATAAGATAACTTGTACATTGGCAGAAGTACACCAGTCATGAAACTTATAATATTAACTTTAAATATGTCTATCAACAATTGTCAAAGACAGCATTATATAATACAGCTAATAATAATGGGCTTTATAGACACCAAAAAATTGCAGCTAGAGGAATCAAGAGCTAAATATTCTCATTGCTATGGATTTCGCATGCCAGAAATCTAATTAAAAATAGCATTTTGTATACATACTTCAGAAATTGTACATAAAGTATCCAAATGAAATTTTATATGTCTGGACATAAAATACGAAGCACCAGTCACATCACTGGATGTGTCTTTTTCTTGCCTAACTGGATGGGCAAGCAGGAGCACTGATTTCAATTTTTGAGAATATCTGGCATTAGGTACAACTTGAGAGGCTGCTAAGGATCCTAGAATATGATATGTAATGTTATGGACAATAACCTTAACAGAAATGTTTTATTTTTCCAAGGCACTAAGTCAAAAAGACATAAACATGGCTTATCTACCCTACCATCTCAAACTGCAAAGGCAGGCAATTTGCTTCAGTCTAGCTGATCAGACAGAAACTACAATTCCTTCTGGAAGGAAGGTCATCAGAAAATTTTAAGGTCAGATATAGTGAGAAATCCAAACTTTCCAAACAAAACAAAAGGTCCCAAGAAATGGAAAGAGATACTGATGAATCAAGCTGCCTAAATTCAGCACACAAAAAGTAATCTTACATACGCTACCTCAAAGTAATAGATATTGAAATGTCTGGTATTCAGTCAAGATCAAACCAGAGAACATACACAATTATTAATAGTCTTGGAACTCTACCAAAGCAGCAAATGCAAGAAATAAGCAAGTACAAAATGTTCCTTAGGTGAACGTTTCTAATCTCAGTCGACAGAACAATGACTCCATTTCAGTTCTGCAAGACAAATGTCAGCTTACAGAAAGAACACTGAAGGTGGTTCAGGAGTGTCTCTGTTTAGCCAAATCCCAGTATCATTGTTTTTTTAAAGCAATCAAGATGACGAAAAAAAGATTGTGGTGATAGCAGGAACCGAGGCTGCAGCTGAAGTTAGTTTCAGACCTTCTGTGATATGCTGCAACAGTCAGAACAACACATATGCACACAGGGTGAAGCCAGTGACATGCAGCTTCTACATGTAAGAAAAGATGTCACGTCCAGAAATCCAGAGCTCAGATTACTGGAACATTTTCAGGTTTTTAAATTGTTCTTTTTCCTCATGAATTTTTAAGACGTATTTTTAAGTCATAGAGGCACGCAACCACTTTAACGAAAGTAAACTGAATAATTTTCTCAATTCCCTTTATATATTAACATGTTTCCTGATTCGGGGGAGGGAGGGGAGGAGAGATCAAAGTTGCTCTATCCGTCTTCGTCTAGTTGTTTTTTGCATCGCTGATCAAGTGGTCAGGCCACCACAAAATAATAATAAACAGGATGAGGGCAGAATGAGAATGAAACAGAGGACAGTTTTACCTTGTGAAAAAAATGTTGATAACCTAGGAAAACAGGTTATGTTTTCCCAAGATCATTTTGGCAAAGCAGATACATCATATAAATGTAGCAATGCATCTAAATATTAAAGAATTTGCCACAAGTATGGATTTTCCGTGTTACTGGAGTTTCATATTTCAGAGTTACTGAAGTTATATATTTAACTCATGAACAGAAATACCAAAATGGCTATATGCAACCCATACAGACTGGGACTTCCTTTGGCCCTAAGCATGCAAGCAAAACTTCTTCACCCCATTTCTAGAAGGTCTTGGTTTTTTCTTTTGTTAGTATTTTCCACACTTGACCTCTAACCTAAAGCTTGCTACAGAAAGACCCCATCACACCCTTTTTGAGTTATGAAGCAAACATGAGAAAGATTTCCTTCTTAAGATTCTGTTATACCTCATTCATCTTATCATTGTTTTCACTCTGCAAAGATATGTTAAGCTTTTTCCAAGCCCCCAAGGCAGCACAACACTATTACAATAACATTTGCTGAAAGCTCTCAGAAAGACCTCCTACACTGCAATTCCTAGTTGGCTGGCACACCCATGTGTCAGTTCTTTTAAATCATGTGTCTCAGTAGGTTTTACACACATACTCATTCATAACGTATAAGCTTGATGGGTTTGGGGGCTCACTTTCTTTTATCACAGGTTGACATATTGTTGAAATTAATCACAGGTTACTTTCCCTAATAGTTGCTGCTGGGAAGTTGGGTATGTTGGAAATCCTGTTGTGATTTGGGATAAAATATTAATGTCAATAGCAGCTGTTTTGTGTTATAATGCTATGTAAAGTTAAATAGTAAGGCAGTTATATTAGAAGGCTATCCTGGCAAATTACCATACTATTTGTTATATTGTGATATCTGATGTGGATAAGCCTTAATTATGATTTTATTTATCTTTCAAATGCAGGTCTCATTTCCATCTAAGGACTACTTTTTTGCAACAAGCAACTATCTATGGCTCAAAGTTTCTTAAAGTGTCAATATCCATCCTTATCACCTTTATAGAACCTTATTCCAGTAAATCAAACACAGGCTATTCTGAACTGCATTCAGATCAAGCACATTTACACTTCATAATAGATCATTGGACTATTGTGTGAACTAAACTAACAATTTCTAATGTATCAAACCTGAATTCTGTCCTTCAGCTGCAGAAACCCAACAACATAGAGGTTCAAGCAGTAGTCACCTGGTGGTGTTTGTGTTCATTTATTTTGGCCCAGATTACTTGCTCAGTTAGTGCTGAAAGATATCCAATTTTAAAAGAATTTTAAAAGAGATGTTTGGAAAAAACCTAAATTTGTTGCGTCTTTAGGATATTGTTCTCATCAATAGCCTCCCCAAGCTACCATTGATTTAAATGGAAAACAGATCATGTTCCAAGTGAATTATGGAATAATTTGTTGCCTGGAAGCTAGGCTAGGGATAATGGTCAGGCAATATATATAATAACTGATGAATATTCAAAAACTGGCAGGGACCAAGCTAAGGAGAGGAGAATAAGGGTTAGTACACAGACAAGGAGAAGCAAAATGAGCTGCTAAAGCCAGCACCTTTATTGAGTAATGCAATGGCATATCTCCAGTTAGAGAAACTGGAGAGAATCCAGAAAAGTCTCCCAGAATGCCTAATCTGCATGCATACTCATGATGGAATATCATTTGCACCAGGAAAGTGGAAAGGCTGTTTTGGGAGAGGACATAGATCAGACATGAGATAGCTGTGAACAGCTGTCCTGCTTTACTTTGTGGGGTTTTTTTTTACCCTAGAGGTAAAAAAGAAAACAAGAAACAGTCACTGCAGTGTCATTTCCTGGACAAATGTTGTCCTGAAGAAGGATGAGTTATTGTGATCTTTCTTTTCTAGACTGACAAAGACCCTGTTTCCTGCAAACTTTTTTAATATGTGACTTCTGGACAGACATTCCTTCAGCATGTACATGATAGTGCAAAGGTGGTCACAAAAAGATACTAACGTTTTTGGGCCCAAACTGGTTTTGACCAATTTTTTACTGTGCTGGGAAAATACTTTTGTGCTGCTCGTGTTACTGTTATTGTAAGAAAAGCAGATATAAAACACAAGAAAAATAGTAGCTCCATGATCCTTGCTTCATATTTGCTTTGGTTTTTTGCCTTAAAGGATCAGGTGATTGGCTCTGGCAGCCCTGTCATCACCTTCTGCTTGACAAAGTGAGCAGCTGATCTCAGATATGGAAACAGCTCTTAATTATCAGGTTGTGCCACATAGCTGATCCCTGAGCCCCTCAGGTGTCTGTGACATCTTTTTTCTAAGGTATCTTCAAAGTTTTCTTTTGAACTACAACCTTACTCCCAGCATCTACCAGTTGTGCCCGCTGCTATCTGTTCTGACCTCTCATCATGCAAAAGTATTTCTAATCTTTCCTTAAGGCCAATCAGAAAGCACATGTGTACTGCTATTAAGTTGTCAGTATGAACCACTTCCCATCTGGGTCCTTCTCATGACTCTTCCCACCCTCTGCAGCCTGAAGAGTAAATTTTGGGGCTAGCTATATGGCAAGACATTTCCATCTAATCTATTCAGTCTTTTGGCTGACTGTGATTTCTGCACCAAGGTATAAGCAACTCCGTGTAGGCTGGAAATCTGTTGTCTATGATAGCATGATGGAGATTGCCATTTTTTTCCAGGTTACATCGTACAGTTTTGTGCGAAGCAGTATGTCTGAGCTGGCTTTAATTAGCTTTGCATGTGCAGTTAGCCAACTCAGATGTTACCCAGTAAACCAGATTTTCTTGTGATATTTTGGAGCTAGAAAGAACAGGGGCTACCACAGCATATGAGTATTCCCTGGGCATTAGATAAAGAGGTCCAAACTGTGCCAGTAAAAAGTATTAGAAATTACACATAGATCACAGCATTAGTTCTAGAGGTGGTCTTGGACCTGCTTACCCAGAGAATTTCCAGAGATAGGAGATAGGGGATCTTTCGTGTTCTGCAACCCAGACTCAAGAGAGATTACCTCCTTCTCTTCCACTGTTGGTGAGAGCTATTAAGTTGCTGAAAGCCTGAATCTGATGTGTTATAATGAGTGACACATGCATGGGAACGACATTGTCCAGCAGAGACAGAAATGAGACTGGTCTGTGGCTGCTTTGGCATAAGTAGCTGACGATGATAAATGAAGAGCCTTTGACACTGACCTCCTAGGCTAGTCAGGACCTGGACACTAATAAAGACTGCAGATGTAGAGCTGCAGGTGGAAAGAACCGCAGACAGAAATTAGGAGAATGTGCCATGTTCTGCCAGATAAAATTTTGTCTCTCAGTGTGGAAATGTGTCCATATGGACCCTTCCTGTGTGCGTCCATTTTTTTCCTGACCTTAACTTCCAATGTAGCAAACAAATTAGTGGAAATCTAGGTGACCAGACATCTGAGACATAAGCCTTTCCAGTGGACTGTGCCACTGAATAATAGAGAGAAGAGTGTGTGGGAATTTTTTATGCAGTCTTAGAACTGAGGGAAATGCCTGATGAGAGTCTCTTCCCCCCTGACTCTGCTCCGTCATGGGTAGCTCCATTCACTGGCCAGATACACCTCTCTTGCTGGTAGTGGAGTGTGGTGCTCACAGTTTAGCATGTCTAGGCTCCTGCTAACTTGCAATAGACTGTGGCAAAGAATGAACAATCTGTCTCTTCAAATGCAGCATCTGGGAAGGTGACTGTAGTTTGTTACATGCCATGGCCTTGATCAGAAAATCTAAGACGTGGCTAGATTTTCATCAGCACCTGACAGGTATTACTCTTTGCTACCTTTGTTTAGCGATGCCATTATTTCATGGTGTCAGGGAAAGAAGTGAAAACAGGCATACATCCAAAGTCTTTTCTGCATAAAGAACTGATAACAAGTATGATGAACAAATGAGGCACAGGTTGAGGGACAACTGTATTGACATAACACAAGTTCATCCTGTAGGCCTGAGGCTGCCCAGGTATCCAGAGAAGATAAAAAAGGAACTACTTATTCAAGAGTACTGCCAGAATTAAAGGGGAGCTTGTTGACTGGCTGGCCTGGGCGTCTTCCATAATATCTAGAAGGAAAAGTTCATGCAAATGGGGCTCTGCACACGTCAGAATTAATCTGCAGGATGGGATTATATACACCTTGCTGTTATTTGCAACATTGAGGAAGAACACAATTTCTTTTTCATAGATGTCAGGAAATTTATAAAGAAGCAGTTGTGTCCTGAGAAAGAAAACTGAAAAGTACCAATCACACTCTCATTCTCAGAACAGTCAAGGACCTGATTCACCAGATTATGTGATACAAGTCACCTATGCTATATTTTCTAACAGAGATTATAGTTTGAATTTTTCTGCTCGTTGAAGATTTATTTTTTTAGTTAAAAAAAAACAATTTTCCTTTTCCCTTTGCATTTATTTAGCAGGAAAAAAGCCCTACTTTAACACCAAACGTTATCCATAGGGAAATCTCTCATCCTGTTTAGAAGTGCAGATTACTCAAAGCCATCTGCAGAAGGTGTGATTAAAACAATATAATAACATTGAGAATATTTTTTATTGTTGCATTGTACAACTGCATTTTCTTTTAAAAAGGAAGAAACAGCATGGTATTAATGTAATGTACTAAAACCCCTGAATGATACTTCTATACATTAGGAAATTAGAAGAACAGAAAGTTTCTTGATGCTTGAAATCCTGCGTAGCCCAATTCCAATTAAAACAGCTGAAACATGAAAAAAACTTTAAAACATTCAGATGCATGCTGTAAGTGGTGACAGATTTATACTAGTGTTTCTATATGTGCGTCCTAAAATGAGACTCAAATGATTGAGCAATCTGAGCAAAACACACAAGATGGGCAATATGAAAAGATGTTCCCTAAGACAGACTGTATATAATCCACAGTAAAACATAAAATGAACATAAGCGCCGTAATAACAATAATGAGCAGAGCCTAGCAAGCTAACTGAAGAATTTATGCTTGCAAATGTGTCCCACATGTCTAATTTTGAAATTGTGAACACAATTTTACTGCTTTACCTGTTAACAGGATGAGTTAATACTTCAGTTTTTAATGCAAGCAATGTAAATGTGCTCTAAGTGTGCATTAGCTGTATCACCCTTAGTGGCAGAACACTCAGTTTTGCCTCTGTCTTGTCCTGTTTATCCATTCTCACTGTTTTCAGATTGTAAACCTAAAAAAGTGATTTTCCACTCTGCTCAGCTTCCATAGCAATCTTACATGTAACAGAGGATGTGAGGAAACAGGTGGCTGTAATTGCTTTGATAAAACAGAGTTTCAACAGAAAATACCGCTTTGTCAAAACTGAAACTTGGTACTTTCACCGCTGTTAACACCGTGGAGAGAGACACTCACCAGAGGAAAAGTAGAAAAGTGGCCAAAAATTATATCACTCATGGTCTTTGAAATTACTCAGATCTATAAAGCATCTTGTTTCAAAACCTAACACAAATGAGAATGATGTTGAAAAATGTAGATGTGAATCTTTTCAGGCAGAAAAGGTAACAGAATTGGGTTTCCCAAATCCTAGATGAGTGCTACAAATATAGGTGCAGTAAAAAAACCAGACTGTTCTATTCTTGTCAGAAAATTTTAAATATTGCTATTTGCAAAAACCCCAATATTAGTTAATTTTTAAAACCCGTCTCAGTCTGGAGAAGGTTCATGGAAAGAAATAAGGTTAAGAAAGAAACCCTATTCTCAAGGTTTGCTATCAGCTTAGTTTAGGTAGCTTCTCACTCAATGTGCTGACTGTCAGTTCTGAATCCACTGCATTGCCCAAATACTTTAATTAGAGACAATATTTGTGCAGGATTTTATCCTCCATCAGAGACTTTGTAGGTAATGTAGAACAGGGTAGGGATCGTTGTTGCCTTTTCTGAATTTGTGTTTCATAATCTAAAAATGATTATAAGGAAAGTTTTTTATGTTAGTAAATACAACTATGGAAGTATTGATAACATTCAACAGTACACTGTATGATATGTGTATAAATGCTTTATCAAATATTAGATGAAACACTATTCGCTGTTGTTTCTCCATCAGGGCTTAGAGGTTGGCAGTAAGTCATAACCTGTGTGAGCAGAATGCAGCTGAAGCGAATATTAAGTGTTCTGAAAAACATCACTCAAATTATATATACTCTGTTTTTCTTGCAAAACATACCAGCCTGCAACATTGGCCCTGTTCATCTCCCGTTGAAAATAGTTATCTCATCACTAGTACTTAAAACAGATTTCTGGATGTGACTATGTAAGTTCACTATTCATGAGAAAAAGGAAGGAAAACAGAAAACAGATTAAAATGCTGCACTTCTGAAACTAACAGGAAAACTCTTTTGTTGTTAGAAATATTTCAAATGATGAAATTAGATGTTCTATATCATATTTCTGCTCTCTTAAGCTATGAAAATATGATGTTAGGGAACTACATATAGATGTTTATGATACATACGGATTTTTCAGAATTAAAAAATATATTTGGATTCCCCTCTATATTCTTTACTTTTTGCTGTATATAAATTACACAATTGTGTATGGTGTATGGAGCATATGTAATACAGTGGCATAATAAACTTCTTTTTGCATCATAACTCACATCATTATTTCACACAAGATTTTCATGAAGAACACTGAACAACATACGAACTCAGGACTGAATGCTCACGTTTTCTACACTGTAATAGTGAGAAATTAATCTATAACAGCTCCTTCTGATGAACAAGTGGTAACGGAAGTCTCAGCCTTAGAGATTCTAGTAAGTGATGCTGTTCTATCATTCATCTTAATTTTTTATGAACTTTCAGCAATTATTAGCATTACAGCCCCAACAGTCATTGCTGAAAGCTCTTTCAGCAATACCACAGCCACATATGTCACTAGAAGTTAAGAAACACAAAGATATTTCCATCCCCTTCTATAAGTGTGTCATTTATACCTAACCAATGTAACATGAACTGACAAAAACTTGGTGTTTGCTGGAGGTTATTTCTAGCAAAAACAAAGCAGGTTTTTATCCTGTAAGCCTACAGTGGTCTTTTTAAGACAGAAGATTCCTTAATAAGGGTGGTCTATTTTATAGGATTTCCTGCAGCTAGAAGAATCTATCTTTGCTCTTTGCATTTGGGAAGTCAAAAAGCCAACACACAGGTGGCCAGGAAAGGCTGGACTAACCTTTTCCAATTATGAACTAGCTGGGTCATTGAGAATGCCTGCTGGCATACATAATACTACGAGGGGCAACTGTTTGATGGCAATACAACACTGCCCAAAGTCAATTTTTAAATACACGCGGACTTGCACGAATATCTAAGTGTATGACAAAAACATACACTTTGTACCAGCACTGTGTACTATTGGATCATGAATCATTCTGGTATCTCTGGTCTAATACTGATCATTTGGAGTCCCTGCATATTCTCAACAGGATCGACAGAGTAGCATTTTATATTTCTTCCAACAGCCACCATGTGTTTTCAATAAGAGCAGCAGTCTGCAGGTGCAGTTATCTTTTGCAGTACATAAATTTTAAGGAGACTGAATTCTTTTTCTCCCCTAACAAAGACCTCCGAGACTTGCCATGCAGTTGAGACCTTGCCATTGAGGTGTAACCTCTGACCTCCAGTGCAACATGCAGCAGAAGAAAGCAAACTCCCAGGTCTGTACAGAACACCTGCCTCAAACATCTGCAAGCAGCAGGGTCGGCAGTTTAATGAACTGGCCTGCTCACAGCCCTGTGATTACAATAACTCTGCTAAGATTGTTAAGGAGGCCAAGACTAAAAGTGCTCAGGATAGTATGATTTATAATACTAAAATGTTGACCTTTACAGCCTTAGTATGATCAAGCCTCATACTTCAGGTTGATGTAGCCTGTTAAAAACACCAGCCCACTTGCCTGTTGCATGTTAATGCTTTATGTGCTTAGTGTTTTTATTCTCCCTTTTACTTATGGACATGCACCTATTTGGAATACCCAGTGGAGGGAAACCCCACTGTAAAAGCTTGGAGAGAAAACCTCTGTTTTCCCATTACATAACAGTAATATTTATATCTGCTTATACAGTGATTTGAGATCCCTGAATAAAACTGGTTTTTTCTTAGAGTTTGCACAATCCAGGCCACTGTAAGGATGTCATATATATGTCCCCATAGAATCTAGACGAAGTCCCACAGATCTGTCTTGTCTCTCAAGCTTGCTGGGAACTCTGCTGTGAATAACATAGTATTTCCACCCTTGGGGTTTTTTGGAGGGGGCGTTGATTTGTTGGGGAGGCGGGTGGTTCCTGACGGGAAAACAGTATGTAACTCCACCCGTTTTGGTTGTTTCAGAAGCGTAGTCTGCTTGGGAGAGTGTTCTGCTGTGGCAACACACAAAGCTCCTTTGACACTCTTGTGGGTCACTTCTCCCTACCTACCAGGGTCTATATGTGTGCATGATGATGAAGTAAATGGCACTTGTTCTCACAGCTCTACACCACCTGGCTATGCTTTGTGACTATCTAGTCAGATAAAAGCTTTTTTTAATAGTATATTAAGTAAGCTTAGTAAGTACGGCAATCATGCTGTATTCTGAGCAGTACATCTCCTACTGAAGTTAATAGCTCTTACTTGCTAAGGACCTGAAGTCACACTGAAATCAAGGAACAATACTGATAAGCAAAAAAGACTACCCAGAGTAAAGTCCAACATACCCTTGCTATAAACACAGTATAACTCTTCTTCCACTGCAAAACTTGTAAAACAATTTTCTGCTGAGCCTTTGCCAAATACAAATCTTTCTTAGTTATCTAGAGCATCCTAATTGAGTCATTAGCTCTTCCCACTTATCTGATCATTGTTAAGCTTATCTTTCTTATTTGGCCACAACTTTTTCTTTGCTGCTTTCTACTGCAAAAAGTGCACAACATAGTCCATCCCTTTCACTGTAATAAGATTGATAAACACCTAAGGTCCCTAGGATTTTAAATAAGGAGAGCTTGCTCTTTGTTAGCCTGAGTGTTTGGAAGTTGGGTTCCCAGACGTATTTATGTACTGCAAATTGCAATGTTGCAGAGAATAACTTGAGATCCCACTCTTATTTCCTCAGATAAATTATTTTCCTACATCTCTTAAAAACTGGGGTTTATCCGGTCGTCCTCTATAGTAACACTTGTAATGCTGGTACCCTGACCGTCCCAGTCAAGGAGATCTGCTGAATATACTTCAGGAGCTCTGTTTAGCTCCTAAATCTCATTCTAATTAATCTAAAGAACAGGGGTTGGATAGCACAGGTAGGAGACTCAAGAGACAGGTTCATTTTAACATGTTACACTGTCACGATATGACAAAAGATCACTAGGTCTGAGAAGGGCTTGCAGGTGCTCAAGATATCCCGCTCAATATAATTTGAAAATTAAATAAGTTTGTTTTGAGTATTGAACAACTCTTTAATGTCACGGAAGAAGGAAAATCCGTTAAAGAAAAAATTCTTTACTTTTATAATCTTCTACAAAAGTTGCTTTCCAGTTCAGTTTTTAATGTACCAAACAGTCATGGTTTCTTTTAAAAGTCCCTAAATTATTCTTCCTATTGTTCTGCTGTGAGAGCAATTCTAACCTAATTAGGAAACTCCTTTACTCTGATGGAAAAGTTGCGACAGAAACATCTGAGAAAGGACAGATTTACAGATTCACAGCTAATTCTGTTCCAGGACAGTTCTCTGCTAATGCTCCTCTTTACCACCTCTGAATCGGGTGCAATGTAAATTTTATCTGATGAAAATCCCTAAGAAAATTTACAGAAAGACTATCTTTCTCAAATGAATCTCTAGTCTCATAAGCATCTACAAGAGTAAAGAATTAAGATAGTCTGCAGGAAGTGTATTCACTACATACAAATTACATAAATAAACACCCAGTACCTCAAAAGTGCACAATCAACTTTATCCGTATCCATGTCAGATCCAAAAAAAGATTTTTTTTTTCCTTTTTAATGGAAGAATCATCCATTGTCTAGAATTGAAAAATCCTATCATTAGGGGTGTACCTCAGGGATCACTACTGGCTCCTATACTGTTCAACATCTTCATTAATGACCTGGATGATGGGACAGAGTGCACCTTCAGCAAATTTGCAGATGATACAAAACTGGGAGGAGTGCTTCATACACCAGATGGCTGTGCCACCATTCAGAGGAACCTCAAAAGGCTGGAGAAACAGGCAGAGAAGAATGCACAAAGTTCAGCAGAGGGAAAAGAAAAGTCCTCCACCTGAGGAGGAATAAGTCCTGTACCTGTAAAGGCTGGGGGCTAACTGGCTGGAACGCAGCTTGACAGAGAAGGACCTCTGGGTCTGGGTGGACACCATGTTGACCATGAGCCTGTAGTGTGCTCTTGTGGTAATGAAGGTCAATAGCAGCCTAGGCTGCATTAGGCAAAAGATTGCCATCAGGTCAAGGAAAATGATCCTTCCTCTTTGCTCAGCACTGGTGAGACACATCTGGAGTGCTGGGTCCAGTTCTGAGCTTCCCAGTACAAGAGAGACATGGATGTAGTGGAGTGAGTGCAGCAAAGGACCACAAAGGTGATTAAGGGACTGAAGCATCTTTGTCATGAGGAGTGGCTGAGAGAGCTGAGACTGTTCAGCCTGGAGAAGAGAAAGTTCAGGGGGATCTTATCCATGAGTGTAAATACATGATGGGGAGAGTAAAGAAGAGTGAGCCAGACACTTCTCAGTAGTGTCCACTGACAGGACAAGGGCACAAACTGATACGCATGAAACTATGTCTCAACATCAGGAAGAACTTTCTTACTGTGGGGGTGACTCAGCTCTGGAACAGGTTGCCCAGAGAGTTTGTGGAGTCTCCATCCTTGGAGATATTAAAAACCTGACTGGACACCACCCTAAGCAACCTGCTGTAGTTGATCCTGCTTGAGCAGGGAAGCTGGACGAGACAATCCCAAGAGACTAGGCAATCCAACCTCATCTATTCTGTGTAATTCTGAGTAATCAAGCCTTTTTATGTTAACATTGGATGTCAGTTCTGGGATCCATCTTACAGGCTACATGGGACAGATGGCCAAGATGGCGCTCTGATCTCAGTATTGAAAGCACTGATTCAGCAGTGTTAATAACAGTGTCATTTCTCTCTTTGTGCATAAATTCTCTGGCTACATAAAGCATAACAGGTCAGATGGAGTCATCCTCTGTGACAGGTTGCTACTTCGTTCACTCTGCTTCAGGGTGGACTGTAGGGAAATGGGAAAACCAGAATACATTCTTAGGTTAGTCAAGGGCTCATATAGGACCCAGAAAAAGTTCTTAAAGGGGCTTTAATCTAATAATTTTAAAAGTTGACCAAAAGTAGATTAGCTTCTAGGACTTTACCATATGATCAGAGACATAAGAACTTTCTGAGTAAACATTGACACGATAACATAACAAAACTCTTCTTCCTCTTCAATCCGTCGGGAGGCTAATTGTTTCCTTGAGCATAAAACAATACCTATGTTGGATGTCCAAAATGTTGTGGTAGTACATGCAAATTTCATATCAGCTACTTGATCCTCAGTCATCAACAATCCCACATGACAACTGAAGTGATGCTTCCTTTTGACTTTATTTTAAAAACAATACTTGCTTCTAAAACTTGAACATATGTTTTAATTATTTTTTTTCTCCTTTAGAGAATGTACAGGTTAAAAGAGACATTTACTGATAGAAAAGACTGTTTTTCATTAACAATTGCTGGCATCATGAAACAAAACAAAACCCTTTCATAGGCTTAATTTCAACAATTTTACCTTTCTCAGCTTGCAAGCTCTTCAGTTCTTTTAAAATTATACCAGATAAAGCAGAAAGAAATAGTCATTACAAACTAAAATGATAGGATTTTACTGTAAAGAAATTCAGAAATGGAAGACTATGATGTTGTGAGAAGTGTATGAAGTAATTAGCGCATTGAGCTGTTCTGAAAGCTGCTGGCACTGTTTAGAGATTAAGTCAGCCTTTGGCATTGCTGATCATTATAATTTCAGTGTTGTATTTTTAAAGGGGGATTTTAATGAAAGGCTATTAGATTAGTAGTTTGGAAAAAAAGGTTTACTTTATGAGGCAGATTTATAATGAAAGTCCATGTTGGTGGCATGGGCAACAAAAGCAATAGACCTCTGGTAATGCAAATTGCTAGATACGCTTTATGCTGAGCTTTTACCTGAAAGTACAAGTTTGAAAAACAGCTAGTTCATCTGTGATCTTGGGAAACAACTGAGTCTTTTCTTTTGCAAAAGAAATACAACAAAACAAACCCAAAAGACGTTCAAAATGTAGCTCTGAGAATTTGGCAATTTTCTCTTGAAAGGGAGTTTCAAAAGAGTGCATTGATTCCTGGAGATCTGTCTCAATCTATTTCCTGATTCTCTCATATTTTGTTTTCTCTTTGGAGTTTGAATGAACTGTTGACTTTCTCCTCTCCTCATAAAAAATAGAATTTTTAATTTTGTCATTTGTTAGCTTAGATATATAAGAAGTATTTGGCAATCAACAAGCCTCTCAAAGCATAAGGTCTGAGTTACCAGGTATGGGTTTTATCAGAGTAATAACCATTAATATTTGTGAAGCAGTTCGTGAGGACAATGTAAGTGAACCACACTCAGAATCAGCAACTTTTTGCTTCTGTTTTCTGATTTTTCTGTTAACATTTTATGCAGCTGTCTAGGCACAAATACATATTAAAAAAATAGATATTGAAATTGAATTAAGCTTGCATAAAGCAATTTCTGAATTTAGATGGGATGCACTAATTCACAGGAGATGATACACTGTTGTATATTCACTGCCGATCTAGGGAATATTAGGGAATCCCTACCTTAAGGATAATAAGAAATACTAGATCATCAGAAACTAGGGACTAAACATTAGAGAAGGATGTTTGTCATTGCCTCATTCCATCTGGTCCGATTAAAGCAAAAAGGCAGGTTTTGGAGTATTCATATTTTCTCCTACTGGAAATCATACAACTTCCTATAAGCACAAGTGAAGACATGACTTAGATTTCCAAAAATTCATTACTATTTGGACATAGTTAAATGCTGCTCAACTTTTGCTGTGATGTTCAGTTCCATTGACTTATACAGGATTTAAGCAGATCCAAACATAGTGAACTGAATGAAAATGATCTCCAGAGCCTCAGTTAATATGATATCATCAAATGAACCTCACCAGCAGAGAAGCTTGAGTAAGCTCAATTTAAGACAAGGTGATTTTCTTGCTGCAACATCCACAAATGAAAGCCTCCAAAGTCTGAAAGCCATTCAAAATATTTGCAATAACTTCTCTGCTTTTCTTCTTATTCAGGGCAGCATGCTTTGGAAAGCACTTTTAGCAATACTTCCCTTGAAAACATTTACTGTTATTTAAATATTGTTATCAGCTATACTACGACAAGGGAATAGGATGCAAAGAAGACAGGGTAGTCCAACAAGGCGGAAGTATGTTTTTTTTCTTTCAAGAGAATTTAGAGAGAAGTTAAAATCATTGAGAATTGTATTGTTTATGGCTTTTTTAAAAACTGTTCTGCTCAAAGAAATCTCTCTTCAGTTTATTCTTCAGATTCCAATAGGGACCGTTATAATAATCAGAAATAATGATAGATCTCAATCTCATCTGATCAGATATTACAAGTGCAATGAAACCCAGTTTTCTTTGGGACAAGAAACATTTATTCTGAATGTATCTTACAAAGAAATTATTTCCAAGATACAAAATGAAGATGAAAACAAGGGCTATGTTTTTTCTCTATTTGATATGCTGCCCTAGGCAATCTTAGGAACCTTGATAATTTTGTAATATTTCTAAATCACTTTTTTGTTATTCCTTTTATAAAATGGTGGAAAGTAAAGTGATTTTGAGTAATCAGACATCTTCTGTTAGCTACTTTATACCATCAGTTCCTAATTACACCAAAAAATTAACATTCCTTAGAGAACTTTACTTTTTACTAGGTTGAAGTTAAGTCTGAGATTTACAATTTTACCAGAAAACCCTGTATTCTGTGTTAGAATGAGGCAACAATTTTATCTGTGAACATTAGGTGATGCAGTTTTTCAAAATGCAAATATATGTAAAGAAACACTCCTTACAGATTTAAGCTGTAAACAAAATTATTCTAGTCATGATTTTATATTAAATTCTCATTAATATGGTAATGTCCTGTTAAGTATAAATGTAGTGCTTAAAATCAAAGTAAAGATTAAATAAAAGTAAACGACTGTCACAGCCTCAATCTTTTATAGATACTTTCCAGGTGACTAGTATGCCTGACTGTTAAACAACGCAAATATGGACCATTTGGAACTACTTGGAAATCCTTTCATCATCTGCTTAAAAGAAATGAGTCCCAAATAGTTCAGCACATCATTCTCTGGAAACCATTTAACTAATTTATAAAAACAAGACCACTGTTGAGAGTGTGGCCTGCATCTACCAGGCATAATGATGCTGCCTTATGTTTTGTTCTTTCTGGAAACAATCAGTCACACACGTGCCGGGAATAATAGTTACTACATGTTCAGAAAGTACCCAAACACAGAGACACATGTATCTCATTGACTAAGTGGGGAGTATAAATCTACACCAACAAGCGTCATATTCTGATATTCATAAGATATTTTATTTCAGCTGCCGACAGTTTCAGATCATTTTTATATCTAATGCATCATAGTTCAAAAATACCATGGAGATAAAGCATTGAGTGAGAAAAAGAGAGGACTGTGGTGAACTGAGAAGTGAAAGCTGCAGAAAAGAGACAAACAGAAGACAAATGAATAGTTCTCTGTGACAAATTTTCAAAGCGGCTGGAGATATCAAGCAGACATCAGTAACAAAATATATCATTTCTACAAATTCAATGTAATATACAGTTATTACAAAATAAAATTCACACAGCCCAATAATATCTGTTAGAAATTAAAACCTCAGAAGCACAATCTACTTTTCTGGGACCACTCACAGGATTAAGTGTTATACAATTTCAGGAAACTCAACAGAATCAATTCCATGACAATTCTTTTCATAAATAAGTATTACTGGCAGGAACTTGTTTCCCTAAAACTCCCTAATAATAATTTTAGAAAACCAGCCACCCGTTCTACCTTCTTCTAAAGCTTTCCCACCCCAGTTAACAGAGTGAACTGGGGAACATTTCTGTATACAAAGAAAAAAGAATACTGAAGGCTGTATCAGTTGTATCTGATTAGAAAGATTTTGTTAATACCTTGCCAATAGTTTATATGTTCCTGTGGACTACAAAGTGTCTTTTGCTCTTTAATTCATTCAGCCTATGAAGAATCTCAGCCCTTGTTGGAACTGGAAGATACTTTGCCTTCATGGATGAGGGACAGCCACAACACACTAGCATTATCGACAACAGCCTCTTGTTCTTTTGTGTAGTTCACAAAGTATTTATGGGGATATATCCTCCAGTGACAAGGTTGCCAGCACAATCTTCCCTTTACCACTTTGATGGGAGAAAGTATGTCCCTTTAGTTATGTCATTTAGTTTAATGTAAATTCAGAATAACTACACAAGGGCCAATAGGTTGAAACATATGTAAATCTGCATGTCTGAGTCAGATTTAGTAGGTGAACTAACCAGTAAAATGTACTTTTACACTGAGGCAGTAGACAGAAAACACAACTGACTTACTACGGGCAGGGTACAGAAGTTACTGTCTAGGGGCCCATGGGTTGCCTTAGCATAAAATCAATGAGGGTTCAGATTTGATCTCGCAGGATGAAAGGATTAGTGCATCTGAGAAATGTCAAAGAAAACAGGATTACAGTGCATGTGATGCATAAAGAACTGAGGGTTAAGTATGCACGGGGTCTCCGCCAGGTCAGTTTGCTGGATCTGCTCCTTTTCTCTGAAGGCAGAGTAACCTACTAGCAAGTCTTTGCTGAAAATACGTTATTAACTCTGCTTGCATTATGGTTCATCTTAGAAGCATTATATATTTCATATTGAGAGCTGCATCTTTAAAGTGTGATTAATACAGAATTAGATGTAGGTAAGCTAATGGAGGACTTGACGGCTGTGATGAGACATACAGCCCCACGTGGCCTGGGAGTGATCGATCAGCAGGGGTGATCCTACTGGCTGCTTGTGGGACCGGAGGGCACAGGGCCCAGGACCCCATGTCAGCCCCCCGGGGTGGCTGGCTCATGACCACACTGCTGAGGGACCGTCATGGCACTTGTTCTCCCTGCTTCCTGCATCATCATTACTACCATGTGGGTTTTGCACTAAACTCTCTGGATTAATAAGAGGATTGTGCTGTAGCCCACTAGAATGGTTTTACTATAAAATGAAACTGGGGGATAAGTGACACTGCCTGAGCTGCCGTGTGAAGGGGTGCTAGGGTGATCAGGCAGAGGGACCTAAATGGTGTGATTTAACAGAATATCCTAGTTCCATCTTTTCCACATTGCCTCTGGAGAGTAGTGCCAAGAGAAAGTTATCCAAACTCTGCGTTTTGTCCTGGGCCTCACTAGCTGGAGCGGTCCTATCTAGGGCAGGAAACAAACCAACAGTTAAGCCCGCATCTGGTACTGAAGCTCACTACTTGGATCTCTTTCGCACAGACTCACGGAGGCAGCGCATATGCCTGAATTATACAAAGCAACTGCGTATATCCTGCTTTTCCTAACTCGCTTTACCTATCACAGGACCACAGGATGGTTGAGGTTGGAAGGGACCTTTGGAAGTCATCTAGTCCAAGCCCCCTGCTCAAGTAGGACCATCTAGAGCCAGTTGCCAAGACCACGTCCAGACAGCTTTTAAATATCTCTAAGGATGGAGACTCCACAATCTCCCTGGGCAACCTGTGCCAGTGCTCGGTCACCCTCACAGTGAAAAAATGTTTCCTGATCTTCAGAGGGAACCTCCTGTGTTTTAGCTTGTGCCCATTGCCTCTGGTCCTGTCACTGGGCATCACCAAAAAGAGCCTAGCCCTGTCTTTACACCCACCCTTCTGATATTTGAACTCATTTGTACATACTGTGGCTTTGGGCTTAGGAAGGGAGAAGCAGAGGCAGTGATCTCTTCTGTGATAATGAATTAAAGACACAGCATGAGGTTCAGGACAAAAAAACTGACTTCTTGTAGTAACTCCAGAAGTAACCTTAACTCTAGTATTTCCTAGTTTTCAAGTACTCAACTTTTCAACTTAAATATACTTTAATAAGTTTGGGGGATCTAATGGAATACACATTCCCCTCCAGTCATAGCACAGCATAAAATTCAACCGGTATCTCAGTTTTTGCGCTCACCTAACAGAGTTAGGTGCATCAGTCACTAAGAACTGTGTTTGACTGATTATATCTTTACATTAAAAAGGACTTACTTTAATATATATTACTGCTTAAAAACCTGTGTCAGCCAAATTCTGTTCTCAAAAGCATTTGTGATAACATAAGCAGCAATAAATTTGCTCTAGTCTCACCTGGAAAATCAGCTTTGGTATCATGTTTAAGCTACAAACTGAAAAGTAATAGTCTTCACTTTGCAATTTACATAATTCTTATTTTACTTGAAAAGAAAAATAAAAGATAAAAAACAGTGGCACAAATATTTATTATTTCTGTCATTTAGTTATTATTGTGCATATACATACACACCCTTATGATATGCATGCATTCACATATATATCCACATGCTGTTTCTAGATACAGTGAGGCTTTTTTGGTAAACAAAAGTTATCAGGGAGAATCTCTGACCTGGGTCAAGCTGACGAGGCAAACCTGATAGGTCATGAAGGTCAAGACCTCTTTCAATTAACCCCACACCATGTGAATGGCATTAGGTAATTACTGTTTTAGATGTGCCATTAATGTGGATTAATTGTGTGTCCATTAGCATTTAGACATTGAAGTAGTTATGAGTTAAACTTACAGTATACTACTACAGTAAGATGTAAATACTTACCTACCTCCTACTTACCTGTAAGATGGTAAATACTGGTACTTAAAAATACTTTTAACTACATAAATTTCAGTTTCTAAGCAATAAATTAGCATGATGGCAAAAATACTGTCATTGGTCAGACAAACCTCCCTTCAAGACTTCAGAATGAGGCGTAAGCACGCTACCATTTCATTAAAGGAGTAGCTATGGGCCCTTATCCAAAAAACATTGAAGTCAATGAATGCCAAGAATGCTAACCAATGAGAAAAATATGGGTAGTCTTTAAAATCATTAACAGACAATAACATTTAAAGAAATGCATATTATTGATGTATGAATTATATATTTATTCAATCTGGCACCATAACTACCTTTTTATGGCTATCCTGTCTATGACTCCAACATTCATCAGCATCTCCATATTACTTAAGAGACTATATGTATGTTCATAATTCCGACATTTATAAATATTTCTGAGCAAGCAGACCACAAAGGATTTTTCCTTGAATTAGGGCTCAGAAGATTTGTTTTACTTCTTTCGCTACTAGTACCCATTGGTTAAGAAAATTTCATTTCCCTCCTATGTAAAAAGGGGAAGAAAACAAGAGACATGAGAACTGGAAAAGTGGGAATGTTCTGAAAGATTTGTCTCTTCTCGATTATCATGTTCCACTTAGGCTGACAAATGAAGAAGAGCCCTGGATACAAGCAACAGTACTCTACTGATGGTTGGGTGCTTCAATAACACGGAATGACTTATGGCCTAAGGCCTGGAAAATAAAAAGTGAGAAAAGAATGTTCAGAGCAGGTAAATAGATGGTGCCTCTTGTGCAAGAGAAGAAGAGTGGTTGTGTGTAGGTACCTGGAAGAAATCTGAAATCCAAAGCTTGTAAAGCTTTGGAGCAGTTCTGTCCCTCTAAATAGCATAGGGCACCGGCCACAGTAAGGGCTGACAAGATAAGCTACTGCTTCTTTGAAAAAGAGAATCTAGTTCTTCATCAGTTTACTAAAGTGACTGATGTTACATCCATGACATTAGCATCTCTTAAAAGCTGTGTCCACAAGAAAGAGTATAGCGATGTTCATAAGAGGGAGAGACTAAACTTCAACTAGAGAAGGCTTTAGGCTTTGGATTTTTATAATACAACAAATTAGATTGAAAGACTCACTTTTTCAGAGCGCAACAGAAAAACTTGTACTTGGCTTAGCTCTCATTCAGTTTCTCATCTATATGCAAACATCTAGCACACAAAAGCAGAACCATGAAAAAGCCTCACAAAACATTTCCATACCCACCCTGTTCTGATTTTTTTTCTCTTTCTCCTGTACCTTGGCAAGCCACTCTCAATAGAAATTTAGGCAATATATTTTGCCTAAAAAGGCACTTTTCCCAACATTTCTGCACCTGAAAATACCATTTAATCTAAACTAAAATCTTCGTATTAAAAGCTTTGAATTTCTATGTATCTGGGATGAAAATGTTTATCAAAACCAGAATACAACTGCCGACTAGAGGAGGAGCAACACAAAGGACTATCTCACACAGCAGACTTGCAGCTGCGTCTCCACCATTGCAAGGAGATATTTGAACAATAAAATTTTACTTTTTATGAGCTGGATGTCTGCTTTTCCATGGCCAGGTTTATTCCCATGTAGAATAAAGTATCGAGGTTCTCTGAAGAACCCTTAATTTTTTTAGGCAGAGGGTTTGATAAAGAGAGAAGGAGAGAGACATTGTGTTCCCTGTGGGATCTTCAGTTTGGGCTGCACTTCACTAACTACACTGAAGTAAAAAATAATCTCCTTCCCAAAATACGGGGAGAGAGACAAAGTGGCTTATAACAGTCCTTGCCAATGTTTTATTGCAAAGAATAACGCAGCAGGATTATTGACCTCTTTTGACCTTTTGACCTTGGTTAACTACATCTTTAAAAAATACCATTTGCTCCATGTATTTTTCCTCATGAATGGGAGTAATTTTTTAACCTTGTAGTATTTGTAAGGTATAGTTTAGTCAGGAGTAGGGAGAAAATAAATGTTCTAAACATAGCTAGTGGCATTATGAATTCTGAGCTTTATCATTGTAGAAGATGTTAACAGATAACCTTTACTTTTTTTTTTAAACTTTGCATTATGAAAAGAATTATTATTCTTCCTATCAGCTTGAGAAAAGGATAAAAGATTGTTATTTCTCTCTTGAAATCCTCACAAGTTTCACAGAAACATCATTAAAGTGATATGAGCAGTCTGCCTATATTTTTTGTTGATCATGTAAAATGAAAACAGTACATATGTCATTATAAGTTGTAGATCTTTAGAAACACAATCTCTTCTTTCATTTTATGTCCCAGCTTCTCGTTTTAGGTGTTCACTTTAGTGACAGAAAGCACAAACTTGATGACAGAATGAAAGGCTGAAAGCACCTAATTAATTATCATCATTTAAAAGATTCATATTTCTCTTTGCACATACTTACATTTTAACTGAGACAGAATCAGCACTTCCATGTACTTTTAAACATCAGAATTATTTTGGAAAAATATAGCAATTTCCGTTTCAAAGATTTTCCTTTTTCTTTTTCTGCTAGGACCATGTCACAAGGAAATATTTCTCTCTGTTCAGTTCTTTACACAAACACTGACTTTATCAACACTGACTGTTCTATCACAGTTATTTTTGCCCCTTTTTCAAAGCCAGGGAAACTGCACTGTACTGCTTCAGTTGTGCTGGTCCTCAAAAAATTTCTTTTTTATATTATAACAGTATAATATTCCATTAATCTTGATATTAATTTTTGTATGTAAATATGTTGCCTTTTACAGTCTCAGAGCTAGAATTTTATGAAACCCAGAAGTGATAGAATATGGGCTGTGCCAGTAGGAACATCTCCATTCCAGTCTCATCAATTCACTGAGCCCTGACTCAGGGAATTATAAGGCGTAGTAAGTCTTCCAGCTACTAGGTTAATTACAAAAGATACTAAGGACTTAGTCCCAATGATGTTTTGCTCTAAGAGTAGTACCAACATAAGCCTCAGCTGCACTTGTGAATTTCAAAGATGTCAGAAACCTCATATTTTCTGCTTTCATTACAGTGCCGATAACATCAGAGCTACCAGGGTCTATGAAGAGTAATATAGTTAGTAGTTAAAGCTTTCTTATCTGTAGCAAATGATGTGCATGGCACTAATAAAGTTTACTGTTTTACAAACGTGTAATAAAAATCCATCACATATTTCAGTGTGAAACAGACAAAGTCTCAGGTGTTTCTGAGATTTTATGTCAATCTACCCACTTCTGGATGAAAAGTAAATGCTAATTACTCCCAAATGACACTTGTGAGCTAAACAGCTATTTAACTGGGGGAAAGAGGTGAAGAAAGGATAATACTCCCACCTCTGCAGGTTTTCCAGGCCAAAAAATTAAAAAATGTCTTTCAGATGTAAAGTAAGATAGAAGATACTGTATACTGTAGCACTGTAACAACAGACAGACCAGAACATTCTTCAAATCAAATATTTATGTATGTGATAAGAAGGAGCCAATTTTGGAAAAATATTCAGCTCTTCTCTAGACCAAGCTGTTTGTTGTTTCTTGAACTAATATTAATTAAATCACCCAGTATCTCCTTAATCTTGGTTGCCTTTCCAAAAAGGAAATAAGTTGTAGTTTTCCATTAACTATAATGTAATATGATTTGGCTAATGTTAATGAATTGTTCTATAATGTGATTAATCAATTTCTTCCAGAATTATTCCAAAGCATTGTATGTCCAGACCTTGGATTAATAAGCAAATATGTAGCAAAAAAAGAGGGAGGAAAGGTAGGCATTTGAGAAACTAAATCAAAGCTGTTTCTTTTAAAGTTAACTTGATTTTTCTATGCTAGACCAAAAAACCTTAACACCCACCCTCCAGGTGTGCACATTTGATGCTGTTTAGCTTTTTTACTGAAACACCAACTATCAAGGGATGCAACCTTAGTAATTACAAAGTACAGTGCAGCAATTGCTCTGTGCTGATTAATGCTAATATATTAGTATGCTGCTGTTTGAATCCAGAGGTCATGACTTGCAGTGAAGTTCTGGTGGATCTTTTCACTACCAATGCCTTTCTTTTGATAGAAATACATAGAAATAGAAATGTACATGAAATTTTTTGAATTTGTATTCATATCACACAAACTCTGATGCTGAGTGTATCACATAGATCTCAAAATAAGACATGAGTAACTTTTCTGGGTTTATTATTATTAATCGTTTTTTTGTGTGTTTTGGTGCACAATCCCATTGCATTATTTTATTACTTTAAAGTTGGATACATCCTTTTCCTACTATTACACACAACAGACACATTCCTCAAAAGAACACTGAAGCATCAGTGGTATCCTCGTTTATTTGTTCCTAGATTAAGTCACCCTGGAGTTAAAAGACCCTTGGTGGTCTCTTCAAAGCTCCTTAATATTTTATGTCTGATGGAACCATATTTGGTAATGTAGTCCTTGTAGTGCAAGGAGTGCTTCATGAACGCCAGAAAGGTTTAGCTTTCACTTCAGATATGAACTCAAATTTCCATTAAAATCTTCTACTAAACCCCTCATCTATTAGTTGAGTCTTCATGGTTTTTGTATTTGGCCATCCACCCCTTCAGTGTGATAAAATTTTCATTGGTCTCAGTCAGAAACTTAGTATATCTTCCCTAGGTATTTAAGCCAAAAAGCTAGAAGAATAAGGGTAAGGATTTATCCTTATAATCAAATAATTTATCTTATCACTTCTTCTCTTTTTCTTTTTCTTTTCTTTTTCTGAATATACTAGCTAGTGCAGAAATACCAACATTTTATTAGAACTCTTAAGCTCCTTCAATGCTCCTTCAGAGCATTAAATCGTAACCTCTATTTGGCCCTATTTTACCAGTTTGTAGGACTCTTTTACCAGAAGTGGGACTAGAAAACTTCATTAGCCTCTCAGCTGAGTATACAAAACCTCAGTGTTAGCCAGTCCTCCCAGTGTAGAGGACTCTTTATGAATAACCTGGGAAATATTCAGGAAGAATATGTGGCTCGCTCCCAAATCACTCAAAAAATCTTCCCTTGCATCATAAAATCCCTGGATTCCACCATAGGCTGATGCAATTTAGAGGCTCCTTCAAGGATTCGGGGGAGCACCATCATTGATTAGGGCTTTCTTGTTTTGTTTTCCTCTCTTGGGTTATGCAAAGCAACAAATTATAACAGAAACTGGGTTAAACTGCTCTGGAAATTATCTAGATCACCAAGCATAATAGCTCTGAAATACCATCATATTGTTAACGCCTAGAAATTGTTATGTTACGTATTTCTTCTGAAGTAGTAGCAGAAATTTTTGTAAATGTTTCATTATATGATTAATATATTAATCCATTATGGAATGAATGTCACTGCTCATCCTTTGATAGTATCCTGTAAAAGAGGTTATAAAGTTTAGTAACAACATTTAGACATGCTTAACTAATTATGCTATAGGAACATATGGAAATGCTACTACACTCAATACTATGTTTGTCATTCTAGAATGATTTTTTACTGTTAAAATACTGTTTTGTGAGCAGCTCAAAGACAGCATCTGCAGTTCTCAGAACAACTGTATCAATTTTTTGCAACCATTTGAATACCATTTTTATAAT
This sequence comes from Calonectris borealis, assembly GCF_964195595.1. NCBI lineage: Eukaryota > Metazoa > Chordata > Aves > Procellariiformes > Procellariidae > Calonectris > Calonectris borealis. The sequence goes on along the minus strand of NC_134312.1, from coordinate 139,695,306 downwards.
AGCAAAACTGACTTCCAACCTCATTAATTTGACCTGATCAATGAACACACCTTTAACATTTAGCACATATGCCTTTTGCTCAGCTTTTGCTGAATATACACTTAACAATACAACTTTAACTAGAAGGGGCTGTTTCTCACTTCTACAGTTAATTTGCCTACTGAAGGCGAGCTTCCTATTAGCTGTGAGGAACACAGCATTTATATTCAGTGACGTTTATTTTTAAGCAAATTCAGTCGACAATCTTTAGTCCACCAAAATCATTCAGTATGCATGCTTAGAAAGCTTTAAGAGGAGTAGTTGCATGTGCCTGGAAGCTTTCTTTAGATAGGAGTAGTTCAAAGCACTTACATCAAAGTTCTGATTTTTTTGCCATTAAAGACTGTGGAGGTGAGTTTGGCAGACACAAAGTCTTGCATTCAAAGCCACAGGCAAATATGTATATCTCTAGGCTTGTTCTGTTCATGTTTTCATTAATTGCAAAGAATGTATTGCTTTAGGCTTACTTTATACTATAGATAACAGAATCACTTCAGCAGAATAATTCTTTAAATTACCCACAGAATTATCTTAGATACAAACATTGAAGAATTTGTGGTGTCTATTTTGCTAAGAAAAAATACTTCAGATTTCTCTTTATCTTTTACAAGAAGAGCCATGTCCTTCACCAGTAAAAGCTAGTTTACTTATATGCTCAGCAACTCTAATGGTACTAATTCTCCAAATTGTTCTGAGATGGGTGAAAGAGTTATGGGAAATGGGAGGAGAAAACTGAGTGGGGATCAAGTGATAAAAAAAGATATTTTAGCAGTTCCATGGCTCTAGACTACAGTGACTTTGTGGATAATTATAAAGCTTTTATTCTTGAACCTGACATACCTGCAGTGACCCATGTTGCCCTTATTAACAGTGGCAGATTATCAGTGTCTCTATTGGCTCCTCAGCTATGTGTGAGAAGGGACAACAGAAAGAAGGGCGTTTTTGTTGTTGGAGTTTGTTATCTGTGGGAGTTGCAGTGACAAATATAAAGGAACTAAGGAAGTAAGACAGAAGAGCGGTGAAAAATAAACTATATGTAAGCCACCAGTAGAACCTTCAGGGTAAAAAATAATCTTCATTCCTCAGGAGGAAAAGAAAATCATGGATTTAGTCTTATTTTCATACGCTTCTTATACACCATTCCCAGTCACAGCTAGAAAACATCCTAACCGTACCAAACTGTGGTTCTGGTAGGGAGGTGATGGTTAAAGAACAAGAGGTGAGGAAAAAGGTAACACTCACCAAGGTCATCTTGAGCAGAAAGACCTTTGTGTTTGGGATCCCAGATGTTTTTGGGTTTGGCTATGAAAAGTCACATAGCATGAAACCAACTTTCAGAAGAAACTTTTCAAAAGCGCTAGCAGAGATGGGGAAGCTCCTTATCCAACATGTCAACAGAGTTGATGTGCAATACTAGTGGGGGTAGCATCCCCTCTAGCTGGAATGAAATCAATATGCAGTCACCTTGAAATACCTGGAATACTATCATAGAATAACAGAATAGTTTGGATTGGAAGGGACCTTTAAACTCCCAACCTCCCTGCCATAGGCAGGGACATCTTCAACTAGATCAGGTTCCTCAGAGCCCTGTCCAACCTGACCTTGAATGTTTCCAGGGATGGGACATCTACCTCCTCTCTGGGCAACCTATGCCAGTGTTTCACCACCCTCATTGTGAAAAATTTCTTCCTTATATCTAGTCTAAATCTACTCTCTTCTAGTTTAAAACCATGCCCCCTTGTCCTGTTGCAACAGGCCCTGCTAAAAAGTTTGTCCCCATCTTTCTTATAAGCCCCCTTCAGGTACTGGAAGGCTGCTATAAGGTCTCCCCAGAGCCTTCTCTTCTCCAGGCTGAATAACACCGACTCAGCCTTTCCTCATAGGAGAGGCGCTCCAGACCTCTGATCATTTTTGTGGCCCTCCTCTGGACCTGCTCCAACAGGTCCATGTCTTTCTTGTGCTGAGGGCTCCGGAGCTGGACACAGTTCTCTAGGTGTGGTCTCACCAGAGCAGAGTAGAGGGGCAGAATCACCTCCCTCGACCTGCTGGCCATGGTTCTTTTGATGCAGCCCAGGATACGGTTGGCCTTCTGGGCTGCGAGTGCACATTGCTGACTCATGTCTAATTTTTCATCCAGCAGTATCCCCCAGTCCTTCCCTGCAGGGCTGCTTTCAATCCCTTTATCCCCCAACCTGTATTGATACCGGGAGTGTATTGATTTATACCCCAACTTGTATTGATACCAAGTGCGGGACCTTGCACTTGGCCTTGTTGAACCTCATGAGGTTCACATGGGCCCACTTCTTGATCTTGTCCAGGTCCCTCTGGATGGCATCCCATCCCTCAGGCGTGTCAACCACACTGCTCATCTTGGTGTCATCTGCAAACTTCCTGAGGGTGCATTCGATCCCACCATGTCATAGATCCCAGGTCTATATCATTGATGAAGATATTAAACCCTATCGGTCCCAATATGGACCCCTGAGGGACACCACTCGTCACCGATCTCCATCTGGACGTTGAGCCATTGACCTCCACCCTCTGGATGCAACCATCCAACCAATTCTTCATCCACCAGGCAGTCCACCACCAAATCCATACCTCTCCAATTTAAAGAAAAGGATGTTGTGGGGGACCATGTCAAAGGTTTTACAGAGGTCCAGATAGATGGCATCCGTAGCCCTTCCCATGTCCACTGATGTAGTCACTCCATCATAGAAGGCTACTAGGTTGGTCAGGCAGGTCTTGCCCTTGGTAAAGCCATGCTGGCTGTCTCAAATCACCTCCCTGTCCTCCATGTGCCTTAGCAGAGCTTCCAGGAGGATCTGTTCCATGATCTTCCCAGGCACAGAGGTGAGACTGACTGACCTGTATTTCCCTGGGTCTTCCTTTTTTCCCTTTTTAAAAATGGGGGTTATGTTTCCCCTTTTCCAGTCAGCGGGAACTTCACCGGACTGCCATGACTTCTCGAATACGATGGATAGTGGCTTAGCAACTTCATCTGCCAGTTCCTTCAGGACCCGTGGATGGATCTCATCGAGTCCCATGGACTTGTGCACCTTCAGGTTCCTTAGATGGTCTTGCACCTAATGTGGTAATTAACACCAATAGTAATACGACAATTTGCAAGTGAAGTCTGAGGTACCTAGAGTCATGTGTGGTTGCAGAAGTTTTGCTCACGGGGTTTTCACAAAGATGGGGGGGGGGTGTAACAAATCAATCAATTTAACAGTCTTAATTAATTATATCCCTGTGAAGTGTAGACACTCAGCTAGATACTTTCCCTCCAACTGGAATGGAAAGATCAGAGAGGAGCCAAATTCTTTGGTCTTTCCATAAGCATTAAATTATCACTGGGGTTTCTGAAATTCCAAGGCCCTGTTTGCCCTAGAAAGATTGTTCTATTTCACACATACAAATAAAGAACTCTCAAAGGATGAAAGCTCTGCCTGTGCTTGGGGCAAAAAGGAAAAGCTTTTTCTTTTGTGATGAATAAAAGCTCAGGTCAGAGTTTTTAAGCACATAGGACCAAGTTCTCAGTATTGTTGTCAACCGCAAAAGGTTACAACAGGAAAGAAGCAGCAACTCAGTAGGATAATGTAAACACATGCTGGGGATGTAAAGGTTGCACTTAAGAAATGAAGTTAATGTTTTGGGTTAATGATAATTTTTCTGGAAATTCTTGGGAGGTCTAACTGTATTCTGGGAGATCTTTGGTTTCTCAGCATTGCAAAGCTTCTGAATTCTCCCTCACACACAAAAAAAGCACTAGTACTATGCGCTATAAAGTTGTGCTAAGAAGTGAAGCTCTCTGTACGAATAGCTCATAATTTTCTCTGCATTCCAGTGAAGCCAGTGTTGGAATGCCACTAAGGTCCCAGCAGCTGCTTTTTTAGTAGGTGCTTGGATGGAAAAAAGCTTTTTGGGAGGGTCTGCCCAAAAGACAGCAGTAGTAACACAGGGATTACAAATGTCAAAGTTGTTCATTTGATTCACCCATGCATGTGTGCATACTAATGGAGTAATTTGATTATATTTTAAAAGGCATGCTCGTTGCTTGGTTGGTTTAATAAACAAGCATTTGAAAAGCAGAGTTTTTCTACAGTAGGGATTAAATTATCTGCCTTTATGGTTTGTGTTTCTTTTTGTCCCCTTCCTTCTTTCTTCTTATTACCTGGCTCTTTACTCCCTCCCTTCTCAATATCCTATTTACCCACTGCTGTTTAAACCCCCCGCCTCCTCAGCCCTGCTTTTGGTGTTGTTTTGCTCCCATCTTTCACCACCCTTTGTTTGTTACAAATAAGATGTGATCATAGTTACACACCTGCTGTTCTCATTTCATGATAGCATCAGAATACTACTTTCCCAGCAATGTGAGACCAACAGCAGTCAGAGCTTTTTGTTGAATTTTTTTTTTTTTGCACATCTTTTTGGATATTTGGCATTAAGAGAAAAGCCGTTTTTTCCTTTCACATTACTGCTGTCTTGAACAAGCAAGGTTTCAATTTCCTTTAAGATAAGAGAACAAAAAATCTATTCTTTGGACACGTCTTTTTGCTATTTTGCTGTATAATCACAATCTTGACTCTTCTTCTCATGCCATTAGATCATCTACCTCAAGACCAGGGCAATAAAGATTAATTTATCTCTCACCTAACCTTAACATTTATTTTACAATTGTATATGTCATGTGTTATGGAAGAAGACTCTTTCACAGATAAAGCATATACATCATAACCATCTCCCTTCATTTCAGATTATTTAAAATGCATGTCCCTGCTCATGCTACCTTTACCTCTCTTTTCAGTAAGTTATTTCAGAGCTGCTTCCTCTAGTTAATTCCTAACCATTGGAAGTTAATACTTTTTTTGCTTTTAGTTTTGTTTGCTCAGCATTACCCTGACTTGTGCCTTGAACATACCCCATCACCATCCCCTTCAAACAGTTTGCACTGTTAATGGTGCCAGCCCTCTATTTACTGCCTTTTTACAGTCCTTTTTTCCAACTGTTGCCATCTGCTTGCTACACATTTACATCTCACTTAAAAATCTGTCTATGCTCACATGGGTTACAGATGGAGAGCTCTTTTTGTTGGTTTGTTCGTAAGTTAATTACTATCAAAGAAAAAGGAAAAATTACCTGAAGTGTTTACTTCCTTTCAGTCTCCATTTTGCAGGGTGGGAAATGTAAATTAGTCTTGCGTAGAAATGTAGAATTAAGTATACTGTTGGTGCTAAACAACTTTTGCATATGTATTTATTAACTGACACAGATAAATATATTTAGGAGCAACAGATATAAAAGGTTTTCACAGTTCCTTGCTTTGCCTTGAATTAGGCTTTCATGTTATCAGCTACAGTATCTGAGTTAGAAGTTAATCTGTTGCAATTTTGGGATAAATGTATAATGCTAAAATTACATGGAATGCTATTACTATTTGCATACCCCTCAAATCAATTAAATAAATGAAGCCAATAAAACTGCAAGCCAAATAAAGCATTATCATCACAGCAGATTTTAGTCATGATTATCTACATAGAACTCTGAAATAGCACTGCTTAGAATCTCTGGTTTCATCCAATTGCCTTTGAATTTACATTAGTAAAACTCAAGCTAGAAATTCATTAATTCTCTTTGCAAAGAGACTTCTATATATCTTGGCAAATATGAGTGTTGTTTATAATCATTTTATGAATGGAAACTAATTCTACTGCGTATTTGGTAGATGTATTAGAATATTAGATGTCTTAAAATATGTGGTATCTTCATATATTAGAATTATTAGATTATTAGATATCGTAGAATATATGGAGTCTTCAATACTTAGAGTTTCTGTTATTACTGACATCTTGTAATGCTACACGTGTACAACTTTTATATGAAAAATTTGAACTCTATATGATCATATTTTCACAATATGTATATTATAAATGAATATACATCTTCAAGTCCCATATTGTGAGTTTTTTCTTAATTTGACCTTTGCTGAAAAGTTGATCTTTTTTTTTTTTTTTTTTAAGATTAAAATTAAAGTGTTACCTACTTGGGTCCCACCCAGGGAACAGGCGGTTTATGCCAAGAATGTGTAATGTGGAAATAATTCAGACTTCTGCAAAAATATACACAATAAGTTAATACTTTTTTACCATGTGTACATTGACTATGAAGAAAAATGGGAAAATTCTGAATTATTATTTTTGTTCTAACCATCTGTCAGCAACATTCACCCTTTTTTTTCCTTTGACCTACCTAGTTGTCTGTATGCTCTAATGAAACCGAGCTACTCTGGGACACTGAGAGAACTGAAATGAAAGAAGAACATGAGGTAGTCAAAGATTCTTGTTTAATGAACCTTTATTAACCTCCTACACATTCCTTCTCATTATGTTGATTTCAGTCTTAGGGAAGATTTAGAAAATATATTCAGAGAAATTGCCTGCTATGGAAAAGTTTGGTTTGTGAGGAATGTGGTGGTATGCCAGCTCTTTCAGCATGGAAAGAGAAAAACTAAGAATGTTTACCAATTAAGGTAATGTAATTCAGCAAGTCAGAGCCAACTGCAAAATAGCCCTGCTAAGACTGAAATGATATAACTGCAGCATAACAGTGCAATCCTAGTAAGGATTTGCGAGAATCAGTTCCTATAAGACAACCTTACAATAAAATTAATTTGTGGCTGAAGACCTTCACCAAGGAAAGTAACACCTGGGAGGAAAAGAACTGCTTCACGGTTTATGGTGTGACTCGATAGCATAAACCAGTAGAGACTAAATAAACTGCTATTAAAGTCACTATTGAGCAAGGAGATAACGGTGTCTTGCAAAAATACATTTAATTGGTAGCACCTTAAAGTCAAATAGTTATGTTGATTTATAGTAGCTGAGAATGTAGCCTTTTATCTTTAAAGAACTCCAACTCAAGGAGCTTTGAATTATATAGGACTGAAGTAATATTATTTCCCTCAGGACAGTTTCTCAGTATGGGGACGTTGCTACAGGGTGAATTTATTGATTGCGTCTTTGATGCTACTGACCAAACAGAAACTGCACTGTATTTTCTCAGATTGCAAGCTCAACTTTAAGGATTTTAACTCCAGTGCTCCTGCCTTGTGGAATGAAAGAGAAACTTATTAATTTGCTCTTGGCCTCAAGGGATAACTGTCATGAAAGACACTGTCCCCCTTAAGTAGCTTAATATTTCTCTTGCTTTTCTTATTTCTAACAAGAGTACAAACTCTCTCCTGACCAGGCCGTGGCAGGAAGGATGTGCCCTTTTCTACCTTCAGCAGTCAGTTTAGCTATAGTTTTAGATGTTCAGCCCGGGTATACTTGCATTCCTCTTTGGTTGTACAGAAACAACCCAGTTTGTGCAAATCTCTGATATAAAACACATTGTTATCTTAATAACATTACTATAGGTGAAAATGGATATTGAGCATTATTAAAAGAAGGATTTAGTCTACACAGATTCTGAGATGCTGTAGTAGCTGTGACGAGATTATTAAAATCGTCTGCATCCCAGACATTGGACTTCCACATGGAGCAGCAGAACCGACAGAGTTGCAAATATCTGTGACATTATGCAAAAGTTAAATCAGAACTCAGCTCAAAATTTTGCACACTAGCCACATGTCTATTAAAGATCTGAATAACCAATGCTGCCCTCATTTTTACTTTCTTTTTTTGAACACAATTATGCTACATAAAAACCTAGTCAATCCAACATCCTCAAACATGCCATGTTCTCTCCACATTGATTTTCTATCCTGTTCAGAGAAAGCAGCTTAGGGTTGTACATCTATTTCATACACTTAAATTTTTGTCAGCACATCTACTTCTTCTTTCTCCTCCTGAAGGTATGCAACTGGATAGTAGCATTTGTGGGAGGACACCAGCTGTACTGTATCCATAATTGTCGTATTAGCGAAGGGGGGAGAGGCAGCAAGCAGAAGACAGAGAAAAGAAGACCAGAAGGGAATAATTTATCTTGGAATATAGATGGCTTGTCCTAGCAGCAGGCTTTAATTACCTTATTAAACTAACTATATTTGGTGTTTTTTTTTTTTAATATCCAACAAAGTCAGAAATTCTAGAGTACAGAGTGAGTATTTTTCTTTTGAAATTCCCTGTCTTTACTGATTTTCTACCAAAGAAACGCTTAGCAGCTTGAGGATAAATTTATCTATGCATTATAGGATGTTAGGTAAAAAATAAATCTCTAGCCAGAAGAATTTATTACTGAAATAGATAATCAAGAAATTGCTGTTATCTATATTTGACTAGGACAAAAATCAGGAAACATTCAGTGATTTGCCAAAGATTATACCTCAAATTGTGACACTCTGAATTCAGCCCCAATTCTTCTGTCTTCTAGTCCTGAGAAAGAGATTAGCCTTCCCTGCTGACAGGACGGGTGTCTAGCAGCATTTCTATTTAGACTTCTGCCACAAGTCTCTACTGGACTATGTCAGGACTCAAGCTCCTTTGACTATATCCACTTACGTGGCTATACCCTAAAAGACAATGCAATGCACAGTCACTTCGTCAGTCCTTTTTACACACACACTAAACAGCATTAAGGCAAATGTCTTATGCAGAGCTGAAATAAATTGCACAAAAGTGATGAAGCATGGAGAAGTATTTAGTAATAGCGGAAACTTCTAGTCAATACTGACCTTTACCCAAGCAGCAATATTTCTAGGTGATGAATAATTGCAGACATACACACAGTGCATATATACCTTTCTGAATCTTTGACTTTCTATGTGGTTTTTGTCTATTTAGCCAATATTTATTCTTCCTCTACTGTATTTGTCTATTAAAAGACATCAGAACAAAAGCAATTTAACATTTTTTTTTCAAAGCTTTACTTATTTTATGAGCAATTTCAAGACATTTTTTGTTGAAAGCAAATGTTAATGTATGAACTTCTGCAATGGCAGTTTTACATCATGAGGTGACAAACAGATTTTAAAATACACCTGGTACCTTTCACCTGTCAGCTATAAGTGTGCTTCAAAAACAGTGAGAATATACTCTTACCAGCTTTGATGACATTCCTGGAAGGGTATATTATAACTCAGAGTTGACTAAGGGCAGCAAAACAGAACTGTCATTGAATGATTTTCTAATTGCACGAAAGTTTAATGACAATTTTGGCCACAAGTCTAAGTAAATCACATTTCATATTTGCACCAGCTGCATGTATTCAATGCTGCAATTTTTATCTCATGAACTAAAAACATTCCCAAAACTACTCTTGAACTAGTGGTGAACTCTGCTGCAGTAAGATGTCTAATTCTGTTAAATTAACTGGGAACACATCATATTTACAATCCATGTTTTAATTTGAACGGCAGATTTTCTATAGAAATAGTTCTTTTTCTTGCATTCTAAAATTGGAAATGACATAGAAAAGCAGTGTTTATTGTCTTACTATATGAGCGTACTGGCAGGTTGTGCATGACTGGAAAACTCAGGACTTGTGCTGAGGCTGTAGGAAAGGTGACATCCTGTAGTGTTTTCTTGGCCCTGCCCTCCAGAGGGGAGACTGGGAATGTTTTCATAGCACTCTGCAGTTCCCCTCTGCTCTACATGTCCAGGCTGCCTTCTGTAATCCAAGGCTGTAGAGGCAGAAGGAAGGACCAAATGATACCTCTTTAGACTCTGGACTTAAGGAGCATTCAAAAAATCCATCAATTTAGACATAAATGAGATGTGATCGATAATATGATTGAAATAGTAGTGAATCAATCTATGTTGTTGGTTTCTTTTTTTCTTTTTTTTTTTTTTCCTCCACAGTAGGTGTATATCCTGGAACAAGAAATCCTATATAGTTAAAATATAAGAAAAATATGTTTCTTTTTCTTCACTTTCAGATGACAACTAACAAGTCTCTTTTCAACAAGATTCTTATAAATGATATACGTATCTGTCACTATTCTGTTATTTTGAGTCTTTGGTTCAGTGGCCATTAATCTACACTAATTTTAAATAGGATTTTTAAAATAGGATTTATTAATTTATTAATAGGATTACTCATGGACATAAGAAATATGCCTAGACATTACGTTTACATATGTAAAAATGACCTCTGGAACTTATGAGAAATGCCAAACAAGCCTTCAATCTTCTACTATTGCACTTGTATAACACCAATGCATTAATAATGCAGACAAAACTCAATTTAAAAAAGCTACCATATGTATGACAGATCCTTCTTGAGATCTCCATTTCATACTATGAACCCTTTTTACATAAGTAATCTATATTCACTGAAGTCAAAGGAACTGCTTTTATAAGTAATGTGATACTATTAGCCTTTTTCAATTTTAACAGCAGCCCTCTTTTAGAAAAAACACTCTTTATAAAAGTAATAAAAAGCATTCCTGTATTAGCAATACAGTATTTTCTGAATTGTATACCGCTTCACATATTTTCTGGAGAAGTATAATAGTGTATCCAGAGCTGGGAGTTCAAGTTCTATATAGAATGAAAATATAAGCAACTCATGCTGGAGATCAGTAGTTTTCAATTTCACCAGTAGCAGCTTCTTTGTTTTAATTATTATGCCAATAAAAAGTAATAAATAATATTGGAAAATTGAAGAGAATAATTGATTTAACCCCTTAAAGAAGGGCCAATTCTGCAGTTATCTTGCTCCAGTTTAGAAATATATTTGAGTTATATTTTTTGCCAGAACCAGTTCCAAAGCATTTGTTATTCATCTTAAAAATGGCCATTTTCAGAAATTTTCTTACATTATGGTCCAGTCCTGCCCATGTTAAATTCAACATAAAGTTATCACTGTTTTCCATTAAATGATTATTATCACTCAAAATTTGAGAAATGGTACTTTCCATCCAGCCAGTTCCCTATCAGGTCATTTGGGAACCAATGAGAATAACTTCCCAGTTTCTTGAAGGTTGCACTGAAACGTCGCAGAAAAGCATTAATGAGAAGAAGAACTGGGAAAGCTCCTTTCAGGCAGGGTGTTAAGCTGTGCTTGCTTTCTCTTCTAAGTGAAGTTGACACGGTGATTTGCTTGAGTACTGAACTGAGAAACGGTGCTCCCGTTGCCCTGGAACACCAGCGGCTGGTGTCCCTGACTAAAGCATCTGCCCTGCTCTGTGCCATCTCGCCCTATGCCAGCTTCCTCTAAAACTGTTTCAGAAGCATTTGCTGAGGCTTGACTACGCAAATGCTGAGCTTATCCAGCTGATTTCCTAAGGACACAGTAGCCATTTAAACAGATAATTCACAGTGAAACTTTCCCTGAACTCCCATATCCTAAACTAATTGTAATAAATAACAGTGACACACAGGCTTCAACTGGGAACCAGAACAGTTCTAGGAATGCTCTTCAAAGACACTAAGTTTTAACAGTGAGAGAGAAAAATATTTCTTCTTAAAGTTTTAAACATGCAGCACAACGATTGAATGAGGAACAACGTGTCGTGTATAGGACATAGAAAGTGCATGCATTACAATGACACAAAATGTGTGCAACTGATAACTTTGCTGCTTCACAATAAAAACCAAAACTGAATGTAAAATGAGTCATTGCAGTAAGAGTAAAGCAAAAATAGAGATGATTAAAATAATAATAAAGCAGAAAGGCTTTTCTATAATTTTCACCTTGCCAGGAGCTTTTTGGAATGTCAACGTACAGTGACCACTGCATGAACGTTAGAGGAACAGTAACAGTCTGGCAAAAGAAATGAGGCGAAATGATGCCTACCCACTAGCTTATGTCCAAGCTAGTTATTCTGGCTGTTTGACCAAACCAAGCCTTGTCTCATTTCAGTATTCTTCCTCCAGTATTTTCTGGAGATCTATTACCCTTATTAATGAAGCTGACATAAACTGCCAGTATGGCTATTCACACTTGCTGAGATACCACTCACATTCTTCTTTTATGATCTTTCTAATGATCATCCTAGTCCTGTATTATAACACACACTGCACATAGGCCTACTAAGTTAAAATCAAATGGTAACTCTACAGTAGTAGTTTTTTACAGAAATTAATTTAATCTCATGAAATATTGCATCAGCTAATAATTCTATAATTACAGTATACATATCATGGAATGTCTTAACAAAACTTCTACTGAGAAACAATTACTTCTATATTAGAAGAATCCATCATTTTGTAGGCTATAACAACATAGAAAGATGTGAAAGTTGAATTTTCTTCTGTTGAAACTTGTGATAACTTATGATTCTTTCTTATGTAAATTTTCCTCTTTCATTTAATGTTTTAAAGACATTTAATGTTTTAAAGCATTTTATGAACTGTTAGTAAGACATATTTTTTTCAAATACAAAAAACCATGATCACAACTCTACATGAACTTTAAACAATTAAAAGGAAATCAAACAAAGTAACTTCATAACTTTCAAGGCTGTCACAGATAAGTAAAAACCTCTAAAAATCTAATAAACCTCTGAAAAAATCTAGGAATGATTATTTGATTATTTTTTTAAAGTTTTGTGCAGGATGGCATTACAGGGCATTGTACGTAAAATGGGAGACTGTCCACATCCCTGTTGCTTGACATGAATTCTGCCATCACCACTTCAGCAACTAGCTGGGAAGAAAGAGAGCTTCCTCTGGAATCTCATTCGTCTACCAGTATAACCAGCGGCAATATGCACCCTTGAGCTCAGAGTACTGAGTGGGGATTTTCTCACTGTCCACTCCACCTGTGCTGCACCTACCCAGATATCCAGCTCTCATGAAGACAAGGCTTTCTCCTTCAGGAATGAAGTAGGAGCCTGGTCCTCACATATTCAAAGCTGGCTGCGACCTTTAAACATCCATGGGCCTGAAAGCAAAATGAATTGTGCTTAGGACAGAAGTTTATTTCAATGACTCTTAAGCCCTGGAAACTGCATAAAATCTCTTCAGGCAAGGTTCTCTAGTACTTTATTGTCCTCACTAATGCAAAATATTTTCCAAATACTTAAATTTTAGTCCATTAGATATTCATCATCCTGCTCTCACTGCAGCACATTTCTACGTAGTTGGAAGTAAATAACCCTTCTTTGCTCTTCTATTCTCTAAATTACCATACTTCAGAAGTCCTTCATTATTTTACCATAGACCATGTTTTCTGAACTCTGATCATTCTTTTTGCTCTGTAATTTTTCCACAGTCTTTCTTAAAATGAGGTTAATTCTTGGAGTAATACTCCCACAGAAGCCGAGGTAGTGCCAAGTAGAAGGAAAAAAAATGTTAATGTTGAATGTCACATTCCTGTCTAAATAATTCAGTATAGTTATAATTCAGTATAGTTTGCCTTATTTTCTTTTGCAACAATACAATATTGTTGGCTTATGGACAGTTTTTCTTCAACCCATGAATTCTTGTATATTAGATGACAACTTAGCTAGTTGTTCCCCAACCTGTAGTGTCCAGCAGATTATTCTAGCTCTAGCAAAGTACTTTTTGCTTATCCCTATTGTAGCTAGCGTTTTAAAATAGACCATACCATTAGCTTGAGATTACTTAAATTCTAATCTTTCTTTAAGATGTACTGCCTTTATCAAGTCTGCAAATTTAATAAGAACTCCCTATTTCATCCTCCAAAATGTCGATGAAAACAGTACATAATCCTGGACAGAGCAAGAGTCCCTGTAGTACATTAGTGGATACATTCTTCAAAATTGACATGTACCATTAGTAATTACTCTTTAAACATTTCTTTGAAACAAAGTTTGCATATACTGTAATACTTTCATCCGAATAATGTTTTTCAAATGTGATCCTAAGAGTAGAAGACAAAGCCAAAAGCTCTACCTGTAGTCAGGTGAGTTCCTACCTCCATGTCTTGCTGTTTCTTTCATAGATCATGCTTGAGTAGTGACCAGTGACTAACAAGTAATTACGATATTACTACCAAGTCCTGTGCTTGGATTATTCTGATTTTCATCTCCAGGACCATGACCATGATAGTGTCCACCTTCTTTCTCCTTTAATTCCAAGCAGTATAAAGAGAGCTCTGAACAACTACAGGAAATGTATGCTTCTCTGTAATCTGGATCTAAGAGCAGATGCAAGCACTCTTCACATTTAAGAATAATTTCTTGCCTTCTTCATTAGTCTCCAGCTTGCCTTTTCTCAGTAAGCTATACCCTTCAATATTAATGCTGTGCCACATGTGAATCATTCAACAAGTTTTTAATCAACGAAATGTCATTTATAGCAAAATGTTGACCATGTAACAAAGCTTCCAGTTCCTTCTACTTAATCCCTACATTATCTAATATGTTTGTTGGACCAACCCACCATTCTCCTTTTTGTCTTTCCTCTGACCTTATGGTAAATACTTCTTTTCTTGCCAATATTTAGACTTTTGTTAAGGACAGAATAGTTCACACTGATCTGGTGGGTTTTGTGAACCTGTCTCAATAAATCAGTAAATTAGTGTGAAAGAGGTGCAGTTCTTCCTTGTGCCATAGGGTTTATGGAACATTATTCCATGGTCAAGGCAGCTGATGTTCTGCTAGCAGCACCATCTGCTCACTCACATATTTATCTCCATGTCACATCTGTCCCTAAGCCTTGACCTTTGATCAGCAGAATTGACAAAAAAGCCACCTGAGCTCCTGACCCCTTCACCTCCCCATTCCCAGAGCCTTACAGTAGCTTTTAATCTGTGTAAACTCATTCAGAGTAGGGTTATTAACACCCACATGGAACATAAGCTTGGGGTAGTGTTCAGAGGGTTGGAGGAGCCTTGGCAACATTTCAGTAACACCAAGGATTTGGGTTCCTCAGAGGCAGCATGCCTCCCAGAATGTCAAGTTTTGTCAACAGATGGGTCCCACTGTCACTCTCATCACCACTGTCACTGACAGATCGTATAATCTTGTCACAAAAGTGGTGTTACTTGGTGTTTTTCATGCAACCTAATCCTTTATATTCTTGACTTCATGAGAATTTCACATTTTTCTTTTCCAACCTCTCCCCCTCCATTACTGTCACTCTTGTAAAATTATAATTTTTCTATTTACAAAGAAAAGTTCAAAAACATGAGTCCTGACTGGCAAGAAACCAGAATGTAAATTAAAATGAAATAAAACAAAACAAATCCACATATTTTTTCTCTTTAGAGAAGTCTACGATTTTTCAAACATACACCAGTTTGGTAATTCCAGGAATTATTTTGCCAACCACAACTAAAAGTACAGTAAAATAGAAGAATACAAACTCATCCATCCTTAGGGGTAAGTGGTTGAAGAGAAGATAGATGTCTTTGGTAATAAGCTTTTGCCTTAGCTAAACCTCTGACTGCATTCTTGAAATACTTCCTGAAATATACTTTTGTAAACAGTGCAAGTTTACAGTGGAATGAATCTATACACACAGAGTGCAGTGCCATAGGCAAAGTCATACTTCTGAAACATTTTAGGGGACACCTAATATAATATCAAATCAATCTTTTTGTGAAATAATGATTAGCTGCTGTGAGAATGCGTCCTTCCCTTTCTTTAAATTTATAACAAGAAAGCAGATGGGGATAAGAAAATTTTAGGGAAAATCTCTGAAATTAAGCCAAAAGTATAAACATTCTATGGTGCAAATAGTGACTAATTACGGAAAAAAAAAATTGCTCATCATTATAAACTTTTTTTTTTTGTGTGTGTCATTTTCAGATCCTTTAAGGGGGAAATAGACTCATTTTGAAGAAGACTAAATAAGAAAGTCAATCCGCTGCAATCTAGCCTTTTAAAAGATTTCTCATAGCTCACTTATTGAATCACCTGGGAGGAAAGAAAAAGACACTAAATATTGGAAAAAGGAAACTTCACACAAATCTGTGAAGCACAAAGCATCTCATATAATGTATGCAATAAGGAATGCGATAATGTTGCTAGAGCATTCCTATAAAAAGTAATAGTGATGTTATTCTTTAAAGAAAGTAAACAACCTAAAATGTATATTATGCCCAAACAGGCAAGTCTTTTGCCACAAAACAGTCAGTGATCAGGAGAAGATAAAAACTTTGCAAAGTTGACATATAAACAAGAAGTGCAATTTTGAGACTGAGGAACACGTAACAGAGTGCTTACTAATTGGAATTTTAAAAAAACACCTTGCAGCTAATAATTTAATTTCTTCTTAAATGAGTGATGGAGAAGCATTACTGTCCATCTCAGGCAAAATTCAAGATATCTAATGAAAAAGTAGGGGGACAGTGGTCAAGAACAAGCAAAGGCAAAATCCCTAGAGAAACAAGGAAGGCCATAAAAATGCTTTTTAGAAGACTGGATTTCCCATGGCAGAATAATTGCTTTTAGGGACAAGGCAGAACACAGCAGAGAGGAGAGAGCCTCAGACAGCAGAAGTATATCCAGGATGTGTAAAGGAAAAGTCAGAAGGACTGTCTGTCAAAAAGACAGAATTAGAGAAATCACCTAATCAAGAGTAAGTGCTTCACGTAACCTGGGATCTGTTTTCAAAGTCAACAATGCTGAGCAGGTTGGGTTTGTTAATCTCAAATCTGGCAGCAGCACTATGAAATTTAAAATGGATTTAAGGGCACAGGTGACCGTGATTTGTAAAGAGACTTCACAAGAGATGATCCCTGGAACCAGATGGAGCGGTTGTGGATAGTGCTCAGTAGCCCCGGGGACATATAAGTTGTCTTGTTTAGTGGAAAGTCTACCTTAGCGACACAGGGAAGGCGTGTGTGTTCGACAAGCTTGGCATTAATGGGATTCCAAACACTAAAATGCCTAACTAAATCACAACCCTTGAGAAGGAGATTAAAAGCAATTGGACGAAGCTTGCCTTAAATTTGGCAATAATGGCCTAAAATCAGTGTGGAATTTACTGAAACAAGAGACCTTATTTCATGCCTTTTGCTTACGCATTTTTGCCATTCTTGCTGCTCATATGGTAGGAAGACTAAAGAACACGGCAAAAAACAAAGTAGCAGTCATTATTAAACTGACTAGTCCTCGCTCAGCTAAGCCATACATACATTTTTTAACGACATTAACATGTGTTAAGAGTAATACAATGTTAATAAGTAAATGCAGTATTCCAAGATGTCCAGCCCTACTGAAATGCTGCAACTAAAGGCTTCCCAACATTGCACAGGCTTTTTTTGATTCCCATGACACATTAGAAACATGTTTTGTGGACTGATGCTATAGAATTTGGAGACATGTTCTCTTCAACAGTTTCTGACTGATTTAGTCACTTCATTCTTTATATTTTTCTATCATTTCTAAGAATGTCTAGGTGATATTTAAGAGAAAAATTAGGATTTTTGAATTATATTTATTAATATTTTTTCACTCTTTACCTCATTAAAATATTTCTTGTTCCTGTCTAAGTCCTTTTTTTTTGGTGGTTTTCTTCCCACAGTGGCTTATAAAATTATCTTTTTTCAAGCTATGGATCTGTTCATTTAAGGGAAAGCTAAGTATTCTCCTACCATGGGAAAGTTTACTAGGATAATGGTAGCAGCCTGCCAGAGACCAGAAGAAGCTTGCTTTGTTGTTTTTTACAGTGTGCTGGCTCCATGGCAGTGGCACAGCTATTGAATTTGCTGGCAGACTAACTATACCTGGAGCCTCCGAGCAGCCAAGATGCATAGCAAAGAGATGTGCAGGGAGACCAATATACACATCTGGCATCGTTTTATTTCTGGCACCAAACCTCTGGTAGGCTATACTTGCTGATCTCTAGCCTCTCCTTCACAAGTCCTTAAGAAATTCCATAAGTTTTATTTTCTTATCTGTGGCTGTGGGTTCATTTAAAGGGTGACCCTTTTTCTTGTTTCTCAGTCATCAGGAACTATCTAAGGAGGAAGAGAAACATTTACTTGATTTATAGTATTTCAGTATTTCCACATTCAAGATGATTGTAACATATGCTTCACAATGCCTGGAAATGGCTTTCTTTCAACTGTAATGCAGCAAGTCATGCATTTAGACTTGTCTTTCAAATATAAAGGAAACCTATGGATTTCAGAAGTCTAAGCTTCAGAATATTTCACGGTAACTCTTTCTAAAGCCTCACTATAAGTTGCTAAAAAACGGTGCAGCACCCCGTTCTTTCATCTGAAGCTGACTGGTTCAATAGGCAGAACTGGAAACTGATGACGATGCAGAAATGCCCTGCGTGCATCACAGTTTCCCCGTAGTTAGGACAGTTGAGGAATTAGCATAAAGCTTCTAGGTCTCTTCATTGCCTGTCTTCTCTTGTATGCAAATGGCCTCTTATTTTTAATGTTTGACTCTCACTATTCTGTCTATAGCAGGACTTCCACAGAGAAGGAAAAACTTTTGCTTGGGACCTAATGCCTTGCCAGAAGGACTGAGCATGTGAGGCTCTGGATTTCAGCTGTGATGTGTGATGAGCCTGCCGGTGGGCTCAAATCCTGCCTTTAGGAGGAACGTTCTTTTCTTTCGACTGACACCCAGTGCAGCTCCTGCTTTTGGCAGCTCAGGACCTCATTAATGTAGGTGCTCTGATGGTGCCTAAAAGCAGAGCTCACTCACTTGCAGCCACTGCTGAAACAACACAAGGGGAATCCTGTTTGTCGTTTCCTCCTTCGAGGCTCCCTTCCTCTACTCATCTCAAGAGCTACAGCCTCTTTGAATGCAGTGCCAGGGTTTACCCTTTCTAGCTTGTAGGGCCTTGACTTACTTAGCTTTCCTTATGATCCAACACCGTCCCTTTCCTTTCAGCAACAGTGTTTGACAGTGATGAAACTCACACAGCTATCCCTCCAACACTAGGTGATATTTGGGTGACCATCTGAGATGAGGTAGACCACAAACCCATGGATGTGAGGACCACGTGCAGGGGAAGACTTGCTTAGGACAAGTCAGTGTGAATTTCCCTGAGTGTATGGCAACCCAAGGGAAAAAAGGAAGAGAAGGGACAGCAATAAATATGTTCACCACAGTGGCGAAATAGTGAAGGCTAGTGGAGCCTAGAGGTGTGCTCACATGCAGGTCAAAATCCCACAACTCAAAATTTTGCTCAAATACTCTCTATCTTGGAGGAGCTGAGCTCCCTACAGAGTGCCAGCAGTGGACACAAAACCCTGTCAGAGCAGCAGGCAGTGTCAGTCCCAGCTAGTACCCCAGTACCTCCTTGCACTGAGGTCCCGGAGTTTCAGTTCTGCCTCTGCAGGTGTCTGGGCTAATAGCAAATCGAGGTATTTCTATGAGTCTTCTGCAAACCAAAGTTCAATGGAAGTAGGTCCGTGTGGATTCCAGCATGACGGACTTTGTGTCAGTCTTCTTTCTTGTCCACCCTCCCCTAGTCCCCTCAGAAAGGCAGCATAATGAAGGTGTGAGGTGCTCCTCTCTCCCCTTGCTGCGGACAAAGGAGCTCAGGCCATTCTGCTTCAACAGCAGGGACATCTCCCCCTGACCGGCATGGCTCTCTATGCCCCCTTTGCGCCTTCTTTTGTCGAGGCTCTGCTCATGCAACCAGTTACACTTCTTGTCTCCCAGCTCGTATCAGTGGGCACCTCTGTGCTGAGTCTTTCCTCCCTACTCACCCTACAGTTCTGCAGTGGGACGAGAGGCCTTTCCACAGCGTTTTCCCTGGAGGCGCTCCTTTCTTGCCACTCCCAGGCAGCCGCCCCCTCTCCCCCTGCCATCCCTACGCATGGGGGTTTCAACATCCGCGGCACCAGCAGGGCCAGCGGGGCGCCAGGCACGCTCTGCCACAGCCACAGCAACCTGTCCTCCTCACCTCGGCTCAGCTCTCCAGAGTCCTTGGTGGTCTCCTCGGAAGCTCATACCCTGCTAAGAGTAATGTGTTACCTGACCAAGGAGGACTGATAGTTTTGGTAGCTGTACCTCCTCAAACAACCAACACATGGCATTCAAAAGAGGCAAAACAAATGGGCCATTGCCATTGTCAATTTAATATTTAATAATTTGTTGAATGTTAATATGTTAATATGGTAAACTGTCATGTGAGTCCTAATTCATTCAGTTTCGCAAGCTAAGCAATCAGTATGAATTCTCTAGAAATATGGCTGATCAACTTCCCATTTCTCAAGGTAACTAATGTCTGACAAAATAAAAATACATTGAGAAGCTGCAGGTTTCATTTTCTGCTAGCTTTGAATTCCCAGGGCCAGTGTTAAGAAGAGTTTCCTCACAAAACTACCAAGAATAAAAGAACCTATAAGCTTGTGCTTCAAAAGAATATTTTTCAATTTCTTTATAATTTGACAGGCCCACCACGCAATTGAAATTGTTTATGCCATGTGGTTTTTCCCATACAATTTCCCTGATAGTTAAGATGTAACTATTTGCCTTACTGTTGTTTCACAAGTAATTAGTAAGAGACAAATCAAGGAATCCCCATCCTTGATTATCTCCAAAACATGAAAGGGTAAGGCCCTGAGCAACCTATCATGTATGAATGATAGTATGCAATGAACTATTCTAGAGATTTTGAGGTTAGTTGAGATAAGAGAACAAGTTTCCTAGATAAAGTCTGACAACAGCTACAGAAAACACTGACTACGTTATTCGACTCAGTTTCCTATTAACTGTATATATAATTTTTAAAAATAGGAAGATTTTTTCATTCAAAGGTTGAATTTCAGGGAGAGAATCCCAAACTGAACTGTTCACTCAACTGAATTACACTGGTCTATGCAAGTTTTCTGCTGGGCGATTCTGAGAATGACGTTAGGTAAATATGATTTTTTAAAATGAAATGTAATGAAATAAAAGGATTAATTTCTTGTTATTGATTCCACATATTTCATAAAGTTACTTACAAAACTTACAAAATCAACTACAAAATAAATGTGGGATCGTCTTAGTATTGTATTAAAGTATTGAGTATTCTCTGTTAGTGATTGGGGAAAAAACATATAAAGATAATTCAAGCTGTGTCAGCTTTGTGCTTTTTGATATTATTCAGGCACAGTTGTTTATATTGTTCCTGCTACATCTCTATCTAGACTGCTGGTATACATCCACATCTCCTGTTTTGCAGATGAATTGGGATCAGTTTTGCTCAGTCTAAGTGATATATTTAGCTAACCTGAACATTATTGTCTTAACAGCATTTATCGAGCTGCAAATATGAGTGATATCTATCAGTTTAATATGCTTCTGTCTGCTTGCTACAATTTCCTGTGGCTAGCATGGCTGTTGTTTAAAAAGACAGTAAGGTTTCCTATTCTCCAAAACTATATTATGTACATAACAATTTAAATGAGATACAGCTGCAGATATACTTTATATTTAAAAACTACTATTACTTTGGTGACAAGGAGCCCTTTATTGAAATCAGCTCTAAATACATGAATGTATATATATTATCTTACTGGCTTTATTTTTTATTGGAAAGGTATCATAAACCTAAATCTTTATAGCAATGAGCTATACTAACTTACGTGAAGAGAAATATGCTTCGAGTGTGTCATGCATAAGACTAAATGAGACAAGTTCTCACACTGAACACACAACAAAAGCAATGAACCATTATAAAACAACACAAAAAACCCCTGATGATCAGGCAGAAAGATGAGACAAATTAATACAATCTTCAGAAAAATGTAAAAATACAGGGTTCATTCACTAGTGCATCATTACCGTGTTAAGCTACCGTATACCTCCGGTAACTCAGCCATTCATGAAGCACCTTTAGCCAATTAAATGGGATCCTTTGTGATAAGAGGTATTTCACTCAAAGCAAGAAAAATGCCTGTGGATCTTCTTCGTCTTCAGCATGATTCAATAAACACGAAGCAAAAAGAACAATTGTCCCTAAATACTCTGAGAGAACTATTAGCATCCACCAGCTTATTTTTTTCTTGTATATTCCTGTTTTATGAGTTACGGCCTAATTGATTTTGGCTTGCAGGTATGTTCACTGAAAGTCTGAAATATTTATGTTTCAAGCAAGTATTGCAGCACATCTCAGAAAAGAAATTTAAAAGATTATTTTGTTTGCAGATAACTACTAATACTGGAAATTGGATGTCTGCAAAGAAACAAATACATCAGATGATTAGCTTCTTTTTGTACCACCTATGCTCTTCTGTCCCCAATCTGCCTCCTCTACCTTTCACGTAGAAGAAATGACAGGGCGGAAATTACAGCCTATCACTCTGCATCTACTAATAACTATGCAGCCTGAACCATTTAAATCAGGCAACATTTTCTAAATAAAATTATAAAAATATCAAAAATATGTTGGCTGATCAGTACTAATCAGCAAACCCAGAGTTACTTTTAAACATTAACAATTTTGAACCTATTGCACATGTATATTACTGGACAACTTGTGAAAAAGACAAGCAAGCTCTGTTTGGTGTACAAATATATTTGCACACATATATGACGGGATATTTGTGTGTAGCATATTTGCCTAACTCTCCTGAAAAATGACAACCCACTATTTCCAAAGTTGATCTTCCTTTGAGAAGAAACAGACCTCCTGAATGTAGCTTATTATTAAGTAACATGAATAAATCACCATCACAGGTGAGGGACTGGGCACAGCAAGCATTCATAAATTCTTTAGTTTCTGTGCCACACGGCACTCTCAGTAAATGCTTATAGCAAGGCATGTATTAAATATTAATCTATGCTCCTGCCAGCAGCTTGAGTAGCTAAGCAGAAGGCTATTAAGCACAATCTGAAGGGGGTCAGAGCAATTCGCTTCCGCTGAACCGCACCCCCTTCAAATCTGCAGGAGTCTTGCACATTTGCTCTATTTCAAAGCTTGCGTTCTCAGCGTTCTCCCCAGTGATTTCTTTACCCTTACAGGTGCTGCATGGCCACCGACAGCCTAACAGCCAGCGTTTTGGCTCAAGGCCTTCCTCAAGGAGGCTGGCATATATCCAGACGATG
Source organism: Calonectris borealis (assembly GCF_964195595.1). Lineage (NCBI taxonomy): Eukaryota > Metazoa > Chordata > Aves > Procellariiformes > Procellariidae > Calonectris > Calonectris borealis. The sequence continues at coordinate 139,672,406 of NC_134312.1, read as the reverse complement.
ACAATGCAACACCTATAATAAGAAAACAGAAGTATAGAGGGTTTTTTTTTGTACTGTAAAGAGCTTTCATTGTATTAAATTTTTTATGAAATAGAATCTTTTGAGTGCATTCTGGTTTTAGATGCACAAAAGCCAAGTTGCACAGAAGCACAAGCCACAAAACCCAAAACCAAAATGATCAATACTGTTCAATATATAGCAAATTTTCTTTATTTCATATGATTCACATCATCCAGTCATTGTCTCTTTTAGTTCAATGTTGAAGAAAACACTTATTTGAAGTTATGGAAGGAAAAAATGAATGGATATTTTGAATTACAGCGTATAGAACACTTCAACTATTTATTATGACAACTTACCTAACCACGGTGATATATCATTCTTGTCTGGGTTTACTGAACCATAATGGCAAATATCATTGAAATAGTCCAAGCAGAGAAATTTAACTACATGGGTTTTTCTAAACATTATTCAGTTATGTAAAAGGAAAACCAAAACCACAAATCTTAGCAGTTATTCTAATGAGAAAGCAATACCAGGAAATTTTTGAGTTTATGTTCAACTTAACAAAGTCTAAATGTTTATTAGGTAAGTCAAGAGTAAGTCAAAGGCTCATCCCTAAACTAAAGATATTGCATCTGAGAATGATAGCACATCTATGACAATTTGAAACAGTTAAATGTTTGTACTAAGACAGATATTTATATTTATTAAAAATATAAAATTTAAATCATGGGATACGGCACTTTAAAATAGAGAATCTTCCAAATCTGGTGTATACATAGATTTCACCACGATTTTCAATCATTAAAATCTTGACTTGCAAGATCAGCCACTGACATAGATCCAGCAACATTTTAATTATTTTAAGTTAGTATTACAAAGGGTGAACAAAGCTTCACTGTGAACTATTCCATTAAAACAGAGAAAGGGATGGCAAGTTCTTGAATCTAATTTTTTACTTCAAGGATTGCTTTTCAAGATAAAAGACTCAAATAATATCTAAATTTATTTTCAGATTATTTTGACCACTTTCTAAAGAAAACAAAATGCTGTAGTAAAAGGACGATAAAATGCTATGGCTATACACAATGAAATGTAATGTAGCAAAGGTACTTGGCATGACACTGATTTTTCTTAGATGACTCTATGTCTTCAACTTAAGAAAAACAAAACTATAAATTCTGTATGGAGTAGCTAATGTAGCAAGATTTTGATGTAGGATAGTTTATTACCTGAACAGTATGTACAAATTCTAAACATGAAAATAATGAGTAAAAGAAATCAGACTCTATTTACATTTACATTTTTTTACAAATTATTTTTTACAAGAAGAGTTTTTTTTTTCTCTAAATAACAGGACAGACACATAAGACCAATCTTTTTGTATTACATACATAAATAAATATTGACTTTAAATGAGTGTTATAGGAACATAATTTCTACAGCCAATTTGGGTAACAGAGAAGCAGTTCTGTTACCTCTACTACAATATAATTAAGTAAAAAGGAAAAATTTTACAGATAGAGCTCTGTTAATTACTTTGTAAATTGTACCTTACTAATATATTCAGTAGAGGTAATACAGTCGTTACATTTCATGCCCACAACTGAACAATGAGTTTTGGCATGCAAAACCATATATAATCATCAACATCTGCAGGTATTCATTTACATTTTTTAAATAAAGGGTTTTCTTAATTATTTAAAACTACATGCAACAGCTTATTAGCATCATATTCCTGGTTACAATGCACAAGTTTGCATAACATTATTTTTAGTAATTGATGTTCACAGGTACTGATCAAAAGGGTAGGAATATACTTGGCACATAGTATAAGAAGATGAATTAATAAATAAGTCAATATCACAACTACATTTACATATACACAAGACAAAAATAAAATTTTTTATGGTGTTGTACACAGAATTTAGAACTGTCTGGGTCCCATACTTTGTTCTTTAAGGCCCTGATTTAAGACAGCATTCAAGCAAATTTTGATATCCATGCTTTATTCAAGACATCACTAAAGCTCATTCTTAACTGCAAAGGTTTACTTCCATCCACTGACTTCTTTTGTGCATATGGAAGTTTCCTCTTCTGCATGCCTTCGTGAATCAGGGCCTGCTTATCTGAAACTCTCCCTGATTCCAGTTGGGAGAACGGACATGAAAGTATTGTGGAATAAATTGACTCAGTATTTAGGTTTCTATACATTTCTGCTAATGCCAATGGTAAAATTCCCATTCACATTAGCAATGAGTATTTCTTTGATTTTGTGTGTGATCATGCCAAGCATTAATGTCAATGTTAGCATTGTCACACCATGTCCTCAGCTCTTTCTGAAGCCACTAAGTTGAGGTTGTTCAGCATTTCAGAAGTCAGACCTGTTATTTATTGTCTATGTGCTATATTCTTAATGAATATCCAAGATGATACACATAGTAGTACATCACAAGCTCTGTCTTATTTGAATTTCTCTTGCTCTACAAACAACTCAAAAATGGTCAAAAAAGATATAACAAGAACAAACCATTCTCTTCTTAAACAAAAATCACCGATGGACAAAGAAAAATCCACTTCACAAAGTAGTTAGCAAAAATGGCATAATCTTATAATTCTCCTTTAAGAAATAAAGATCAACAAAATGCATCCTGAAGTCAACTGACAAATCCATCAGAATCGTACATAGCAAATAATACATTAGTGTAAAGGTGCAGAGTATCTAAAAACATCCCAATATCTATATTAACTCTGTATTACACAACATCATTAGAGAAAATAAATCTTTAACTAGTGAATCAAGTAGTGAATTACAACTCTATTGCCAAATTAAATGCTTAATGTGACTTAGGCTAGTAAATTAGGACAATACCCTGTACAATTCAGCAAGCAAGGCTTTATGAATTAGGCACTAGCGACTTCAAATCTGTACTGCGAAATTCAAGGAATAATCAGGAAATCATTCATAGTTGGGAATTTAACATCCATGCATGAGCTTTGTTGACCTTGTACTTTTCATTTTTGATTTGGAGGGTGACTTGAAAGGTGAGTTGATAAGCTGGTTTGTAGAAGGAAAAAAGTAGTTTACATCTTATTGGACTCTATATAATACACTTGTTCAATACAGTTCTACTTTATCAACTTTTTTTTTTATTTCCAGAATTTACTTTAAAAGGGAAAACCCCTCCGTGTTCTTCAAAAGTACACTGTTACTTTCAAAAGTTGAAAGCTTCAAAAAGACTGGCATCAGCAAACAGTAACCATTTTGATTCATTTCAGAAGAATGAGGCTTCCCCTCAGGAACCAAGACTAAGGGTATGATCACTCAGGGCTGCCGACTTCCAGTTTATCTCCAAGCCAGATTTGGCATCATTGTAATAAAGACCAACATCCATGTTCTAAGCTTTACCATGTCACTATGAACGAAACATAATTTCATTAACATTATCAAGTCACTACAGATTTGCTCCAGCATAACTAGAATAGACTGTGATTGAAAGGTTTGGACAGAAGTTTTCAGAGAAGCCTGACGTAATTACTTTCCCTGATCCCACCGACTCCTGCTCTCAGCAAACATCACGAAGATCCCTTCTAGCCTTACCCATGCCCTGTGCAATCTAACTGTCAAAGCAGTGCTCCACATCGGTCTGATTCAAATTGTGTTTCCTTTGTAAAGACGTACACATGAAACGCTTCCATCCCGACAAAAGTCTCTGAGACTCTGGCCTTCTGCCAAAATTGAAAATAAACCTTTATACTACGGATTTTATGAATAGGAGTTCATCTGTTTATTTGCTAATTTATTTTGGAAAAGGAGAGATGACAGAATGATAGAGGAAGGAATTAAAAGCACCATAGCCTTTAATATTTTTAAAACTACTGTTAAAGTTCCAAACCATGTAGCAATAGAAATTTTCTGGAAAAGTTCTTGGTCACTGAGTCCATATCAAAAAAGACAACAAGCAAAGTAGGAAGAGAATGGCAAAAAAGAGTCCTTTAAAACCAAAGGTAGAAATGTAGGAAAACTGGAATGAGCAAGTGATCAGAAATTAACTGTTTCCTTCACCCCCTGTGGTATCAACCCACATGAAATAAAAAGCTATAAACTTCAGTATAGACTGTATTTGAATATTTTGTGAATGCTCTACTACGATAAACATAACTCTGATCCTCAGTTTCAGGTATGTATTTCTTTTCTGCATATTTGCTTTCCACGGAACAGTTTGTCATCAAGAGAAGGAAAATATATCTACCACTAATGTCTGAGCTCCTCTCACTGAATATCTCAGGCAAATATGAAGTACAGGTGAGTCCGTAGCATCTGCTGGTAAAAAAGTGGCCACCTTATCAAGTTTGACTACTAAGCATTTGAGCCCCGTTAGCCTCATCATATGATGACGGTTCAGGGAGCAATGGGACCTGCGCCAAAAAATGCAGGAGCACTTTTAACATCTTGAACATGAAAAGCTGATTATGAGTATTTGTATGGACATTTATTGGCAGATACTTTCCACCCTCTCAATAATAAATCCAAGCAGTTTCTGTTTACTATTGAAGGATGTCTCTTTGTGTGGCAAATTATTCTAGACAGTTTATATTGCACAATAAGGCAATATGAATTCCCTTATGGTTAGAAAGGGCACCCTTCTGTCTAAATTTGAAAAATGCATTCAAATAAACTATAAGCCAATGTTTTCCAGATGCCAGAATATTGTCACATAATTCTTTCTGTAAGCAGAATAGCATGGAGCCAATACATCCATCCTTCTGTTCAAAAGATCCATGGGGAAAAGAGATACGTGCATCAAAAGCCAAAGCCAAAAAGTAGCTCTACGGCTACTTGAATAATAAACTTGCCTCAAAATTTCAATTTCTAAAATGTTCATGTTAACTATTCAGATTTTTAACTAGAAAATCAGTGTTTCTTTTCAAGGTATTATTATACCTTGAAATATTATATACCAAAAAATTATAAGTGGGATTTTAAAAGTCATTCTTCCAGGCCCTATCAATTAATTGTATTAATTGCCATAGATTTTCAACAATTCTATTAATTGCCATTTGTTTCTTTACAATGGCACATCTACCCTGTATATTTTTTAGCTATTAACTATGTTAATAGAAGATCTACATGCTAAAACATTACCATTTCAGAACACATGATTGATAAAAATGTATCATCATTCTCCTCGGTGGTGATACTGCAATTATTAAATACTGACTATTTTAGGGTTTCTGCTACTGGTATTTATTTTACTTATGTCCTTATTTCAGACATATGGAGATCTTCTTTAATAGCAGAATACCTAGGGCTTAAACTGGTGACAGGCAGAACTTTAAGTAAAATAGATCATTTAAACAGGCTGATGAGAATATGGCCTCCAGTGTTCAAAAGTATGTATACATCACAGGACAACCTTGCAAACATTAACATTGAAGTCACTAAGAGAAAAAGCTGTATACACTCCACCGTTTCAATCTACTTTAAACACAGAAATCCAAAAACATTATAATGAACACACTTTTGATTTTCTCAAGGTGTTAAGTTGGATGCAATCTTCAGTTTGTTGAATAGTGGTGGTACTGAAATGATACTTGCTGGATGTTTCAACCTGACCTTGGTGCAAATACAATTCGTCATGGCTAAACTACAAAGTAGATACAGATCGTACAGGATGGCAACTTCCACTTGAAAACTGGGTTCATTGCTCCTACAGATGTGCCTTTTCCTAGCCTCCACTTGGGAGCTCAGTTTTTCTCAGTTATTTGTATAATCACCTGAAACAGTCTAATACTTCTCTGGGGGTGGCTTGTAGTGATGTGGATGATGTTGCTTCAGATGAGGTCCTAAACAAAAGAATAGGAAAATATGCACACATCAATCCCTGCATATATAACACCATCGTTTATCCGTACTAAAAAGTCTTTGTGAGGCCTTCAGCTTGCAATCCTTCAACTTGTAAGTGAACTACCTGTGCCGACAACTATGCGCATGTTCAGTCCAAACAACTTCAGTGACTGTGAAAGGACAAAAGGATTCAAGCAGATGAATCTTGAACTAATTGATTTTATTTTTTGTTGAGCTTCACAACATTGAGCGGTACTTTTCAGAAACTTATAAAATGCTGGAAATGGCCATTAAGAAGTCTGCACTGCTTTAGAAATATGATCAGGCTCTAGCCATGTTGGACTGAATGCACCCAGAAAAATCTAATCTTGAAAGCTAAGCAATTCCAGGCCTAGGTGGTACTTGGAGGACAGGCCATCTTTGAATCCCAAGTGCTATAGGCATAAGCCAAAGAGCTGTGGTGGAATGAATGGCAAATGTCTGACCACAGAAACTAAGTGAGAGAAAGACTGCATTTGCTTCCATCATTGCTGATGGACAGTTATGGGGAGAAAAGACCCAATATTTTCACGCATCTTAAATTCATGGAATGCTACTGGAACCAATAAAGACTCTAAGGCTCGAGCTAACTGTTTACATGTGGAGGACTGAAGTTCTGTAACATGTAACCACATGTCAAAAGAGGGTACTACTTACTGTGGGGTGAAAATGGAGGAAGGTCGGGTGTTCGGAACGATTTTATTGTAGCTGGCCCTTCCCCACCAGTCGTCAGCACTTGAACTTCCAAGCGGTACAGCATCGATGGCCTCAGATTGGGCACGGTAAGTACATAATGATCCTAAAAATAAATAAATTGGGTTAATTCTCAGAGCAACTAAAAATAAAACATAGTTGATCTACTCAGACAAAGCTGTGGTTTAAACAGGTTCTGTCACTCTCAGCATCCACAAATTATTTTCTTAGAATTCTGTTAAAAGGATTTAATGTATGCATCACTTTGTTGAGAGGGTTTGTTTCGAATTTTTTGCTTGCCATTGCCTTTGAGCATACTTTTTTACCATAATGTTATGGTTTTGTGTGCAAGAGGTCCAAGTTTTCCTTGCAAATGGATGATGTGCTCATCACTAGGAAAAAAAAAGAGTTTTAACTTCCTAATCATTCTTTTTAATAAACATGTTCATTATATAAACTCGCTTTTATTTTGGATCTCTCTGTGAATTCCACTAATTGGTAAATTAATTCATGGCAATTTGCAGGTCTGCCCCCCTGCTGCAGCTAGTGAAAATAAGTGTGGATACACAGATTTCAGCATATTTGTCCCAATGACACCATGAGAATCTGCCCTTCTGTTCTTAATCCCATTTTTGGCATGATGGCCTCAATTTTCACTGCTCCATACCTTGTGTGGTCACTTACACCTGTGCAAAATAATTTCAGAGTGAGTTTATAAATGCTCCCAAATGGGAATGCATCTGACTAAAGACTGAAGGGCATTAAGGAATCAAAAGTCCTGATTCACCTTATTCCAAGCTGAAAAAGACCAGTCCCGGGAAGGGGATAGCAGGGCAATGACGCCGGACAGTGCGGGCACGGCATGCTCCTGCGAACAGCCAGGCTGGGCTGGCCAGGAATCTGCAGGGCAAGTTCCGCTGGCTGGCACTGCACCCAGCGCCATGCGGGGGGACCTAAGCAGACTGTGGGAATAACTCATAATTTGCTGTTACTGCCAGAGCAGACAGTAAAGGGGAAAGGAGAGAGAGAAAAGGTGGGGGAAATGTGTGGGTTTACTGCCAAATTAGCACGTGTTCTGAGATGGGGCTGCTCTTAATAGACCTTGCTGAAGCTGCTCCACCTTGTATAACACATTGAATGGGTAGGAGAGAGAGAGGAGCGCATACATCGCACTCATACACTCTCTCTGCCCATTCAGGCGCTCCTCCGGCAACTGGGAACTGTGGGTTTCAGCCCCTGTTGTGTAAACAGTAGATTTTTGTCAGTCAGAGGCTACCAAAAAGAATGAATGAATGATCCTCACTGTAAAATACCCTACATTCTGGTGGCTTCTGAGAGGTAGAGATACTGTTTCAGCTCAAACCAGAGTTTTCTTAACCAGTTGCCATAAATAGACAGAGAGATACATATAGTGATAGATAATTAAATAAAAGGAATCTCCAGGCTCTACAGGAATGAAAACAAAGGAAAACAAAGATAAAAAATTAAAGCACAACACAATGCAAAGGAGTGTTTTAAATAAAACTTTATATATATTTCAGACCTAACTGGACCAAAAGCTTAAAAAAAGGAATAGAAATTCTGAATAAAACATAAGCCTGCTCCTAAGAAAAAAAGATGAAAAGTGATGTGAAAAGTAACATCTCATGGTCTGTAACTTTGCTTATCATTGTGATAAAGTGGCTGTTTGCAGCCAAAGGCCTGTGACTGAGTAACCACTTCAGGTAATCTTGCAACATGGCTTGCTGAAGAGACCAAGGCTGTATCTGCACCGTCCTTCTGCTCTGGACTGCGGGTCGAGCTTTGAGCGAATTGGTGCAGATCACACTGAGTCTGTACTGAGCTGTAATAAAACAGCTCCGCACACTGCGTGGTAGCTTGCCCCATAGTTTTAGAGCATCGCGGTCAACTTTGTTGCTCTCCCCCAGAACAACAGGCTTTGAAACACAGGTGCCCTAGCCTTAGGGCAGTCTGCCAGGAATTAAGACAGAATGGTGAGGACCTTGCCTTGGATTTGTGTTGAATGCAAGATATGTCCAACAAAACATTTTACACATTCTTTGATGAAACGAATGTTGTGAAAAGATTTTCAGCCAGCTCTGCTCTAGACACAATCACCTTGATCCACTTCCCTGAAGTGAATGGAAAGACTCCCAACGTTGTTAGCTGACTTTGGATCAAGGCCAGCTGCTTAAGCCCTTTTGTTGACTTTGGTGGATCTTGCAACAGAATCTGAATGAAGTGCTCTTCACCCACCTCTGCCAGAGGAGGAATTGAAATAGCAAAGGCCGTCTTAAAGCAAATAGGGGGAAGAATTCAAATTGTTAATTCTCACACTTTCAATAAACAGTGAAATCTGGTTCTCCTTTAAATTGTCAGACAATGGTGCGTATTGGCAGAGGGGGAACTGATTTTTATTTTTCTTAGAGCAATGAGTGACTCAAAGGAAAAGAAAAATCTCTTAAATCCATCAATTTGGACACCAAATAATTAGTAAAACTATAGTAACCGCCAAGTTGAACAGCCTGATCATCAAAAGAAAATAAAAACTATCTATTGCCACACAGATGATCTTTTCCTCCCTTCAGGCATTTCTCAGACAATGGTTGCTAATTTGACAATTGTGAACATTAAAATGTTTGATGTGTCATCAAGAAAAATAGCTGTGCTTTGTTTCTCCAGCAAGGAGGAAAAATTAAGCACTTCCTGCTCCAACGTGCCTGCAGAGCCAGAGAACGCTATGTGTGACATCTGCATCACCACTAAACATTAAAAATAGGCCACATACGCACACACTTGTGAAGCCGCGAGCAAAGGAAAGTAACAACTTACTGCTGGCAGTATCTGCGATTGGGAAATGATGCTGTTGGGTAAGCTGTTCTGCCGGCTTTCTGTGGTTACTTCTGCCCAAGTGACTTGAAACCCTGTCATGGGCTGGTGAAGGTCTGCCTTAGATATCTTCCAGGAAAAATGACCAGTGATGTTACCTTCCTGGACAATGAAAGACGCAGATAGATTCTCGGGTTTGGCCAACACTTTGGGTAGAACTGGCACTATAAATTTGGAAAGCAAAAAGATAAGCTAAACTTTGAGAGATAACGTTCAATAATGTTCATTTCGTTCCACAAATCAAGGTCAGACAGAGCTCTCTTTCTGGTGTTACCTGCTTCCATCACATTTTCACTGTTAACCAAAGCCTGTCTTTGATATATTCCATTGGCATTTTGTGCCAAATTTAAACTGCAGATCAAATCCTGTCAGCTGCAGGCGACAGAAAGGAAAGCCTGTAAAGGCCTAAGTGCCTCATTCACAGGCAACCATCCTGCTGCTCCTCTGTATTTCAGAACGCCTGAGCTCTGGTTTTCAATTTTGGGACCACAAGAAAAACCACAGGATAGCACAGACCTCCATGATGCAGGCAAAAAGTAAAATTCATGCTTTAAAACTGTAGTACAAGGTAATAGAGGCACTCTGATTAGGGGAAACATATGCCTGAGTTGCAGTTGCCCAGGAATAAGGTGGTAATACTGGGAACTGTCAGGAGGGGCGGTCAGGAAATAGCAACAGCGGCCAGCAGGACTCTGAGGTGACCCACGAAGCACGAAAGTACCCTTGAGGGGACTCAAAGCGAGAGGGCCACCCTCTAGCTGAAGAGGGCAGTTTCCAGACTTGGCCATGCAAAGCCATGGCTGACCTGACCTAGTGCTGACAACAGCCCTGCTTCAAGCGGGGGGCTGGACAAACTGACCCCAGAGGTCCTTACCAGCCAACATCTCCATGACTCTGCCATTTTCCATAACCCTCTAGCTATACCTACCATCGTGGCAGCACTGTAAAAGGTATAAGAGTGCCTTTATTTGTTATTTGAGAGCAGAATTAACCTAAACAAAATCAAACTGAAAAAGTAGTTTGCATCAGTAGCAAAACATTCAGAAGATAGGTCATGCCAGCATAATTATGTTTACAGTTATCATCTGTCATTATAATGAAAAAAAAGGGAAATTGTTCCTCCTTACAAAAATAAAAACTGTGTAATAAAAAATGTCATCATACATTTATAAACAGTCCACTAAAATTATCACCTAATTGACAAAACAGTAATGTGCTAGCCAAAATCTATACCACTCTGTATTTTAGTTGATTTTTCACATAAGCATTAGTCATATATTTATTTGTTCTGAATCTTTCATTTCCCATTTTAAAATTGCTTTTAAAGACTTTTTTTGGTGATTATAAATGCATTTGAAACTATTTGGCTACTTCTCCAGATCATGCCTTACCTCGTTCAGCAGGACAATTAATGTGCTTGTGGTTTTTTTCTTTAAATGCAGAGCAAGGTGGGGTAACAAAGAAAATGCTCTCAGCCTTAAAACGACCTTTAGATTTTGCAGGCAAAACAGTTACTTTATATTTGCATGAAAATGACAGGTCCTTCAGAATCATGTAGTTTTCCTAGAAGAAAAACAAAAAGATCACATGCTGCAAATAGACTTCTAGGAAAAAAAAAAATTAAAAAATAAGGTTGGCAGAAGATGAAAAGTTTTCTGCAATAAAATATTTTCTTGATATGCTTAACACATGCCAACGTGGCTTTTACTCAGAGAACAGAGCAAACATTGCCTATGTTTGATTATTTTCAGTAGCAAAATACATTAGCACGGTATTTGGATATGTCCTTCAATTCTACAGAGTTCCTTCACCACGCTGCATCAAAGCAACTGGCTTCTAACATTCAGAACAGTCTCTCTGACGCGATGGCAATGGGAGTAGCAATGCGAGGATGTAATGCTAATTGAATAAATAAATGTAAGAAAGCTGAGTTAAGCTGCTGTAAATGACAGGCTTCATCTACATTTAACTTCTTAAAAGCGCATTCAAAGTCCAGCATGGCATTATGGATCCATTTTTTTCCGCTTTAGTACATTAACTACTTCTACCTTCTTATCAGGAAGAAAAGCTCCGCAGCTGAACTGCAAAGCACTATCCTCTGTTCAAAGGCAACGACTGGGAAGAAAACTTTACACAAAGTGTAAGTGTCCTGCTAAATTCTTACTGTTGTTTAAAGTACTTTCGAAAATCACAGCTTGAAAGCTTTAGCACAAATCATATCTGAGAAAAAAATGTTCAGTTGTGGTTTTTTTTTCCTAGGAAAATGACCAATAATACCTTACTGGTCAAAAGTCTTTCACTGCCTTTAGATCTTTGCTTCCCTTCAGAATCAGTAATTTCCAGGGTTCTTCTACATAACTCCCTCTTCTTCCTAATCCCAAACTGGATTAGTCTAACCTTCACTTGGAAGCTCATTTTCGACAGGACATAGAGATTGGGCTGAGAATGGACTTGACTCCCCGCCTTCCACCTGCCGGAAGACTGCTTTAATAGGCTTGATTCCAGCTTAAAATTGTGACAGGACTATTTTTATTTATTGTGACAGGGACTAAATGCTCAGCACTGGAAACGTAAGGCTTTTATCTACCTTGACCTGTCATATCCAGTACCAAACCTTTTGTAGCATCAACCTTCTTCTGTTTGCTTGCAATTATTTCCTTCCTCAAAAGAAACACGGAGTTTCCCAAAGTAGATTGGACCAATTACCATAAGATGATTGAGAGGAAATAAATGAACTAATCCCACAATGCATTTGGGCCCATGTACAAAGATTCTTTCCTGACCTCTAGTGGAAATAAACTTCTTAAATGTTAACTTTCTCCTACCTTCAATGTGCATAACTTGAAATATTGGGACTGATCATAACATTATGTCACAATCATTTTTTTAATCCACCTCTAATATTTGCTTTGCTGACCCCATGAAGCAGTAAATCTTACAAGTTAACAGCCTTCTCTATGAGAAATGATGTCTTTTGATTTACTCTACTTTTACATGTCATTAACTTCACTGAATTGATCCAGTAGTATAGATCAGGGCAAGAAGGAAAGGTGAATTGTGATTTCTTTCATTCTCCATAACCCACTAAATCAATTGTGATGCACCAATCACGTTACTGTGTTGTTCAAATAATGTGTTACAGAGATGGATGACACTAGATTGCCAACAAATTGAGTACAAAGAACAGCCACTGCAGTATATATGTGGGCTGACATGTACTTACATAGAGCTTTTCTCCTTATCTGATATCTGTCTGACTTCCAGATTTAATGTCTAGCATTTTTCACCTACAGTTCTTTTTTCTTATTCTATTATTCTCCTCAGGGCTGTGAAACCCACTTGCATGTCTAAAAGAAAACCTAGTTTATTAAGTACTATTATTACTGTTCAGTATTTGCACTGTGCTAGAGTCCTACAGTACTAATGATAGACAAAGCTCCATGTTCTATATGCTGTAGAAATATATAAGTACTTAGTTAAGAATTTTGTTTGCCTGCTCTTGTTGTCTGAATAACACCGACAAAAAAAAATTATTTTAGCCTAGTGTGGATTTAAAAAAAAACAACCCAAAACAGTCCAGATACATCATTTTTATCTTTTGCTGAAGAGGAACATAAAAAAGAAATAATCTTACTCATCTGTGAAACATGGTATAAAGTATACTGTGTTATTTTACAGAACCATCCTTTCCCTTGCTGCTTAGAAGCTATTCAGAGTCAAGCAGAAGGCTGAATGGAGACTTACATAAGTCAGCTCCGTTACTTTCCCACGTCCTTTGGTGTCATTGTGTGCACAGGACTCCAGTAACCAGTGGACTTGGAATTGATTCATGCTGATATCTAAATGATATAAAAGGAGAGGAAAAGACATATATTATAATTATGTTTTCACCTTTGCAAATTTTCTGGCTTCTCCAGGTAAAAATAGAAGGAGTTTTAAGTATTGTAGAGCTGGTAGTTCCTCACTTGTTCCTAGGCATCCTTCAATAGAATGGAGAAAATATTATACACTTATGTAATTTAAACCTTATATCAGCTACTGGAGATAACTTTAAAAATAGTGAATTGGTATTTTCAGATATGTAAGCATATACTGCCCACATTTTTTAAAAAATCAAGCATTTAAATTGAGCATTAAAAAAAAAAGTCAATGCTGCTACTTCTAAACATCCTACAAATGATGGAAATGACTTTGTGTCAACTACCTGTGACTGTTTATATTGTCAGAGCATTGCAATACTGCTGCCTGGCGCTGCTTGAGAAATCTGTGCCTGAAGACATGTGAAAATGTCTGTAAATCCCTGAGCTTTCTCCCTTCAGAATATATCATACGACCTCTTCAGTATCTGTCCAAATAAAATTCTAGTCTTGACTCTTAGGAGTAATACCAAAGGCTTGAGCTTGCTCCCATTTAAATCAATGACAAAACTTGCCGCAGTATCAATAGAATAAGCTTTCAACCAATTTCCAGCTCTTCTAGCTTCTTGTCTAATACTGATCACATAAGGAAGCAAAACAAAGGGGAATAAAGAATTAGACAAAAGAAGAAAAAGTCATCAAGTAGTGCACATACATCCTGTCATTTTTCTGGATTTAGTTCTCTTCTATCTTTATACAGGGGATGCAAAATTATGTCTGTTATCATTAATTAGCTTGGTATGACATAGCCACTAATGCCAAGTGCTTGACTGTGGGTTTCAGGAGGGAAAACAAATATCTTTGATTCCTTAAGGGCTGATCCGGCATTAGACTGCTATAAGCAATTTGGATGCAGAAGGGAAGGATTGTAAACTAAAGAAAAAATAAGTAGTGTCTGAAACCAGCTTAAATGGTATTCTGGTAAAAAGGCTGATTAGAAGCTCTTTGAAATAGATTTTGCAGCAGCTATCTTCATAACAACATGGATGCTAATTATTTGTGTGATTTCTTTGGAAACCCAACATTTTTTTTCAAAAAGAAATCTATAAAGAAATAACTTGCTGACTTGTGATTGCTCCCTCTCATTTAAAAATAAAGAAAGAAATGGATGTGCTTTCACTTGCCTCTTAGTTGCTGGGCTTTCCCACTTGATGTGCCTATTGGATGAAGACACAAACTCACAGCGCATTTGTAAGTAGGTTTCACCTGATTTCGTCTCTTCCAGTTCAAATTATTGCCTATCACCTGCTTGCACCCCTCTCCTGGGACAAATAAACAAAAAACCTAGCTTCTTGGGACATGAAAACTTTGTGCTGCTATATTAATCATGCTGTGTTAACGACGTACACTCTGTGCCAATTAACCACAGTGAATCTGTTATTGATTGTATATTATCTGATAATCACAATTTATTATTTTAAACTATCTGCATGTAAGGTGGACTGCTCTTTGTAAAGCTGTAAATTGGCTATTTTCACTTATAATAACTTTCACTTGCAAACCATAAATAAATGACTCTCTCTTTGGTAGAGATTATCCGAGCCAATCAAGCCTTGCCATTACCCAGCCGTCAAGAACTGGATAAGACACATACCTCAGGTAGGTCACTGAATATCACTACAGGGGTAAATGCCAAGCATCAAGAGTTTACAACAGCTCAGCATCCAGATATATCAGTGTAGAGGTTTACTAAGCCTCTGTTCAGAAATGTAATTAAATAGGTTGTAACCCAAGACATTTGGTATTTCTAGCTCCTGGCATAGTAGAATTCTGTTTAGTTTTATTGCAGCTCCACCTCTGTTCCTTATGTGAGCTTCTGTTCTCAGGCAGTTCTTTTCTTACTTCCTAATTCTCCTCTCCTGCATTAGCAACCCCTTAGTAGCCCATTTGTAAACAGCTGTAGTTTCTGATAACCTCTCTATTTGAGCTAGAAAATCAGGAACAGGTTAAAAAAATTTGTTATTTCACTTCTTATCAACTTGGACCGTAAATGTAGGATGAAGGTTTTTAATAAACATAATTTCAAATTTTTTTATTTTAAAAAAATGAACAAATGAATCTTATATTTGATAGTGCTCACATCTGGTATTCTGATAACAACCTATATTGAAAAGACAGGATTTTCTTTCTTTTCAGTAAGTATGTAATTAAAGTTATTTCAAAAAGGTTTTTGCATACATATATAAAAGTACATCAACCACTATAAACTGGAATGCATCAGGACAGCACCAGCTAAGTTTATCCAAAACTTTTCATTAGAACAGGTCTTTTTGACTTCCCTTTTATTTTCAAGACTAAAACTTCTTCAGTTCTCATGTCCACCTTTGTGATTGCTGTTATCTAAAAGATTTGAACATAAGCATGTTAATTGCTTTTTGTTAAAAAGAAGAATGTAAAAACAATTGACAGCAATAAAAACAATTTTCTCCTTTTAAAAAATCTATCCTGTCAGGGTCTAAAGCAAAACTGAAATATAACAGGAAAGTAGCTCCTACTTGAGACAGAAACTGTTTTAAAAATAGGGAAAGGTGGGACATTTTGTGATTAAATAAAGCTAGAAGCATGAAAAACTCAAAGTTTATGTGCATGCATGAAGTAGGCATATTAAATAACAAGACTGCCTTAGAAATTATCTTTAAATTTTTTAAAAGCAAAAGGAGACAAGATGTGTGGAATGACCTAAAAAGCCACATAAGAGACTTAAAAAAACGATGAAAATATGCATTTGTTTTATAAAGTGCTCATAAAGCTCATGGCTCTAGAGTTTCATTTCTATGCAACATTATACTTCTGATTTTGTGTTTACAGCACATGCAAAAGAAAAGCTTCTCCCAGCCTTCCTTTCAGCAGTATATACTCTTCTAGTGAGATCACTCCTATAGTTTTATTTGGATTTTTGTGTTCAGCTGCCCATTACAAACTCAGTGGCAGGTACTGGACAAGAGATCCAAGCTGCAGTCTAGCTGAATGTCAGCCACTACCACCAAAGCTAATGGTTCTGAATTAA
Organism: Calonectris borealis; assembly: GCF_964195595.1. Classification (NCBI taxonomy): domain Eukaryota; kingdom Metazoa; phylum Chordata; class Aves; order Procellariiformes; family Procellariidae; genus Calonectris; species Calonectris borealis. The sequence continues at coordinate 139,656,010 of NC_134312.1, read as the reverse complement.
GTCCAGCTGAAGTGAATACACTGTAACCCACAGCCACATCTTTTTCTGAAAAGTCATTTGAGTAGTTAATATTAACAGAATATCCAGTATCTAATGGGACTGATTTTGGCCAGTTTTATCAGAAAGCTCTGCTATCCCTTCTAGAATAGGTACATAACACTGAAAAGAAACTGCCAGATTCCTTCAGTCTGGTTCCCTGATATTTCAGATGTCACATTATAAAGCCTTCTTTGTATATAATCAATCTCCTTCTTAATAGTTTGGAGTTTTTTTGATTCTGTACTTCGAATTATAAGTCTTTATAAAGCTTTATAACTTCATTGTTCTCATGGTTAGAAAGTATACCATTTAACACTAAAAAGACTGATGCTTGCACAAACAGCAAGTGTTCATCTTTCCCAGAACTCAAAATATTTGTACAGAAACACTGAACTTGAAGGACATACTAAGTGCTAGCACTCATTCGAGCAGCTCTAAGCTTGTGAAATTAGTGAACATAATAATCATTTAAGTAAGAACTCCTTAAAGGACTGTTACAGCAGACAGCTTATTCAAACAATTACTTTTATTCTCAAGCTTCTTTAAAAAGAAAAAAAAAGAAAAAAAAAAAAAAACAAACAAAAAAAGCAAACCAGAAAAATTACTTTAAAAATATCTGTAAATTTACTGTCATGGACATGTCCTTCAGCTGCTCAAGTTAAAGATTTCTTGATATTTCAGACAGTTGCACAAAACTAATCCTCCCAATGGCTATGATTTTTAAAGTAAATTTTCTGAAGTATAAAATGAGTTCCTAGCCTTAAGAAAACATTCCTATACAGACATCACATGAGCCTGTTCTTAAAATTCCACATATGCTTAGCTGTTTTACTGAACAAGGGTATGCAGCCAACTTTGTTGGATAGAACATCTCTAACTAGAAATGTATTGATCAGGGGATGCTTTAAAGCATGTTCAAAAGATGTCTGTTTTGATTCCCTCCCTCCTATGTTTCACCCAGAAACGCCTTTAACTCCACGAGTATCTCCACAAAGCTCTCTCTCTATCGTGTTCACGAAGATGTTCTTCGTCAGATTTACCTTCTTTCTCCCCCTCCCCAACCTAAACTCTTTAGTTCCGTTTCAATTAAAATAAATAAATATATTTCAGATTTTCTTTGGGGGGAAATGCTCATTTATTCTGTAGCTTTAAGCTGTAAAAGCAGCTCAAAATCCCATTAATGCCAATGCCAAATGCATCTGTTTGCTACTTTGAAAAGTTCAGGTTCATATGCACAATTTAAGGGTCTTAGATTGAAAAGTTTTGCTTAAAATACTGCAACATATCCTAAGTCATGGCTGCACAATGGTTAATAGGAATACTCTAGGCCTACATTCTACATTTGCTAAATCTCATCACCTCCCCACAGAATCTGAAGCTCGAGACTCATTCAGAAAAATCACCCAATACAATGCCAGGTAACTCTGCAACTTTTCCTAGCTGGAATTTAAGGTTTAAATAGTTCTACAGTTTATTGAAAATAAACTAAATTAAAAAGTAATCTATTTTCCTCATCTTTGCCAATGTTTTCCACATTTCTGTTCTGCCGTACATTTCCATTACTGCCAGCCATGTGAATAATTTCATCTAATGTGGTTTCTTTTTTTCTACCATGTTACTGCAGACAGCTCCCTTCTTTGCCTGAAATCCTTTTTTCTGCTTTATATTACATTTGTTGTTGCAGACGGGTGCCAACTTAACAATCGTGAGGAACTGAAGTCTGCTTTGTAGCTAGAAAACTGGCATAGCATAGGCAGGAACAGCAGTGAAGTTTGTTCACACAACCCAACGCCACCAATATGATAACAACCTACTATCACTCCAGGAGACCCGGTAAACAGATTTAAGAGGTATGTATTTCTTTGTATTCCTGTGATCCACAGCAAGAAAATTGCAGCAGACTGTTTTGGGAACTGGGGCTAGATCTGCTCCTGGTTTGCTGGAGGTCTTCAGGCAAAGCAACTTCATGGCTCCTTACCTCTGTTCCACCCCTGTCAAGTAGTGATAATGATAATGGCCTCTGCTGTAGAAGTATTTCAGCTCTAGAGTTGTATATTATTCTGTTTGATGGGTGGTTGTTGGATGATGGGTCTCTACAATTTGGTATAAAAATGCCAATTAATGCCAGTTGTGACAGCACTATTATGCAGGCAACCAAATTACAAAAATTTATTAGAAAGAAAAATCAAATGGGATTTGCTGGAAAGCAAGATTTCAGAGCAGACACGTTCAACAACAGCAGCTCAAATTAAGGTTTAATTACAATAAAAATGTCTGGCATCAATAACCACAGTAACATCAAGCTGATTCCTGTATCATGACAGGATTTGAAGTAATTAACAAGCAGTGACTGATAGATTTTCCCATTAGAATAAAATACGGTAAAAAAGTAAAGATTAAAAATAAGACATATTTATATGAAAAACTTTATCTGGAAGCATAAAAGTATTAATTTAATATAAATAACAAGCATATGTTAAATGAGTATTTCAGTAAAAAAGGAAATAGTGTTCTGTATCTTTTGTCAAGTTACCTCAGCAAACTGACTCCCTCCAAAATATATACATATAATTAATATGCTAACTGTATGTCAAAAGGAGTTGTTATCAAAGTTTGGAAGATAATTAGCCATATGTAAACCTGCTGTCTTCATTCAAACCCAACCTTTCTTCAAACAGAATGCCATAATGAGATTGAAATTTCTGTGAAACTACTCAGTAAGAAAATTACTGAAAGAATTTGTTCTGCATGTAGCTAAATCTTTGGATTTATTATACATTGTTAAATCTGATATTTCAGACAGTAAACTGCAATGATTATTTGTGACCAGCCACATGGTTTTTTGTTTTTCTTCTCATACGGGGGGGTTGATCTTACAAGCTTCTGAGCACTCTGGCCCTGATTCAACAAAGCACTTAAGCGTATGAACAGTCGTGTTGACTTCAATAGCTAGGTGTAGCTAATGGATCAGGCCAGAAAGTTTAGTACATCAAGACACTAATGACCACACAAATGATAGTTAAAAGAAGGTCTTGAGCATGTATTTGATTGTCTTAGACTAATAGGAAGAAGGAAATATAGCAAAATTAAGTAATTTCCTTTCTGGATCATGCATCTTGCAGCATTACTGCTCTAAAAATACGCTATAGCAAAGGGTAAAGTTTTTATATTTAATACCACAGCACAGGGCAGAATTTGCTCAGGGCACATGAAATGCATGTCTCAGTATCTACAAGCTTGATTAATTGTTTCTATGGCAAAGTTATAGTATGATTTATATGTATAAATCCTGTGTCAAACAACACACCATCCAGGACAAAAATTATTTATCTCATTGTATTGAATGGTGAAGCTGTGCTATGGTGAATGTAAAAGTAACAATGGTAAATGGTGAAATTTATGATGCCTTGCATGAAGAAAAACATTTTATCATCTCTGAAGTGTGAAAATGTGTACAAGTCAAAGGCTTCCTGAAGAAATGTTCCTGCCCTATCTTCTCCCAGTATGCAACCCCTGATACACCTTTACAACTGTGGATCTAATACAACACAGCACTGCTTCCAACCCACCATTCTGGCAGAAGGATGAGCAGCAGTGTTTGCTCTGCAGCATAACCTGCCTATATTTCCACACCAAGAACTATTATGCAAGCAGTTGAGATAGAGCAGAAGACACTTCATTATATTCTCTCAGGCTCGCGTTCATCTGTTTATCAGGCCACCATTCTTCCCCATGTCAACACTGAGTTCTACAATATGCAAGTTTCCATAAACACTTTTTCTGCTAAAACTCAGTTGCTGGAGAGGTCCTGAAAAATATGCAAGGAAGGCTTAAATACGGGCAAAATCCAAGTGAATAAATGAAGCAGTGTTATTTACTACTAGTTACTACTACTACTACTTCAGTTTTGAAGACACGATTAGTATAAAGCAATCCACATGGCATTTGTTGCAATGTAGTAACAGCATGACTGAAGAACAGTTTGAGCAGGAATACTTCGGCGTACTGCAGAGAAGCAAAACATGATCTCAGTCAGTACTTGATCATAACACTTATTTATTTCTTCACATATTGGTTCATGAGCCATTCTATGCCTCTCGAATCACGGCATTTCTTGCCAACATTTGAAATCTGAAGCTAATGATAGGACAAGAAATAAAGATAGAATAACAACTGTTATTTTACTTATGGTAGTTTAGTAAATGCAAAGTGAGTTATCAGTCTTAGGATACATAGGTAAACAAAATTTACCTTCAACTAATGATAAAATGCTGCATTAATGCACTAATACATTGCGAGTCTCTCTGCACTCCTCTTTTCCCTGTAAAAACTATGTTGTCGATGTGTTCTGTCTCAGGCATTTTAGGTAAGTTCTCTTAAAAAAAATGAAATGAAAACAGCTCTGGCTCTTTAGCTGCCTGTGTGTTGATTCACCCAGTGGTATGAAAAAAAAAACCAACCCCAAAGTGTCAAATGTTTGGTTATGAAATTCATGGTATTCATGACACCTCCAATAAAAAGAACTTTTTAATAGTCACCTATTCAAGCAGTATGATTAAAATAATCACCAAAACCCTCAGTTGACATTTAAGCTTCATTCAATAAACACTTTCTAACAAGGCAAACTATACTGTTTCCTGCTCTAACATGGAATATAAGCAATATCGTTTAAATCACAAAGATTTTGTTTCTCACATTATGCCATTTAAAACAAACTTTCTTTCTATTGAACACATTCTTTGTATAATACAATGATAAGCCTTTCCAAAAATGATATTAACAATTAGTGTGTAATTTAAAGACACACTAGACCTAGGAAGCCTCAAGGTTTAAAGATGTTTATATTGAGGGATTTAAGTTTGGGATCATCTCTAAGCTGGATTACCTCTACCCTCACTCCTTTTCCCACACTCAACATCCTATACAAAGTGAGTTCAACAGTATCTTATTCTGGTTTTCTGTTACAAGGAAATTTGCCTCTTGTAAGCTCCAAGTCTCACAATAGCTGCTTGTAGCCTGAATAGAAGGTTCCTACATTATTCCCTCATAGCCAGATTTTCAAAGGTATCTAAGCATCCAAAAACTGAATTTAATGAAAAAGGAAAAAACCCAAACAAATAAGTCCAAGGCTTACTATGGTTATACATCTATTGTATACATCTACTGAAAATGTCACTAGATACTCTATCATTAACTTTAGCCTTCTGTGTAACTTTGACAAATCTGGATATTAATTTAGGTGGAGAGGGTCTATTCAGGGTAGGTAATCTGGGAGTCCTCCCCAATTCCAGAGTCAAGGTACAGACTCAGTTTGCCCCTAACTCCACAGTGGGAGGAGATGCAGAGATGCATCTGCCACTCCCTTCTCTCATATACCCAATGCAAAAGCCATACGGGTGGCACACATGTACAATGCTCCGTCAAGTTCCAAAACTGGACTTTGATGGTATGCATCATGGCATGCCATATCAGGATGTTGCTTTGCTGAACTATTATTCATAAAGTTAATGGCATTAATATGTGGTTTCTAAATCTGCAGTCTAAGACTACTGAGTCTACGAGAAAAAGAACAGAGAGAAAACAGTTTAAGTATCTATAAAATCATGTGCGTACAGACAGGGTGAACAGAGCTTGACTGTTTTTTGTCAAGAATTAGTATTCAAATGAAGCTAGAAGAAGTGACTTCAAAACAAATTAAAAGATGTGGTTCTTCATAGAACAAGCACTTAAAACTCTGGAACCCCATAACCCAGGATGTGTCAGATGTCCAAAATTTATGCAACCCTGATGGGACACTGGATATTATCATGAAAGAGAAATGCATCAAAGGTGAATAAATGCAATGAAATCACATTGGGCTTGGGAAATCCCATGAACTAGAAGTTGTCTGAAGCTGGGACAATAATCTGCAGAAGTATCATTACACGCTTGCCCTATTCTTATGTTCCTTTGGATTTGCTTTTGACCGCTGACAACAACAGAATACCCGGTGGGATGGACCTTTGGTCTAGACTACTATGGATATTTTTATATTCAGTTTATGGTCACAGGAGTAAAAAGCAACTGGTGTTTAAGAACTCATTATCCATCAGTCGCATACATGTGACATCTTTAAATTTAGATTAAAATTTCAGTATCAGATACCCTTTTTTGGTGTCTTTCCCTCCAACTCTAGCTACTCATTCAACTAGTCCAGTTTCCTTCCCTGTCTGTAGTGTTTATGCAACTGGTTTTATGGCCACCTTATAAACTAGGCTAATTAAACAATACAGGTTAAAAAGAGGCATGTGGAGGAAAATTGACCCAATTTAAAAGAGGGCACTCATTAGTTTAAACCACCTTCACCATGAGCATGATGACTCGCTGCTGATAACCTTCCCTGGATCATAAGCTAAATATTTTACTTCAGAACTTTGGCAGGCTAAGAGAGCACTCATGAGCAGTTATTACCCCATAGCTGGTGAAAGGTATCTTGCTAAACTGCAGTACCTCAGTATCTTTTTACTCACAGTAGGAATGGTAGGATTGCTCCAAGTATGATAGTGTAAGCATATAAGACAAAGCTTTGACTGAATGTGACCTAGTGATACAGTTTGGGGAAAGGAGGGGAAGAATTGGATGGTAAAAAGCATGCCATTTTATCCCTCAGTTATTCAGACTGCCTAACAACAGACATTGCCATTGACAATCTTAGTGACAGTATATATATATATGCATATATATAAATTTCTGCATTTGCTGTTAAAATAATTAACTTTATATGTTGTGGTAATACTCGAGTAATAAGAAATGTAGAAAACTGTGTACTGGGTAGACAGATAATATTGAAGGAACACAAAGATGCTGTTTTTGAAAACATATTTTTTCCTGAAGAATCCAGTTGGCGGCCGGTCACGAGCGGTGTTCCCCAGGGCTCAGTTTTGGGGCGGGTCCTGTTCAATATCTTTATCAACGATCTGGATGAGGGGATCGAGTGCTCCCTCAGTAAGTTTGCAGACGACACCAAGCTGTGTGGGAGTGTTGATCTGCTCCAGGGTAGGAAGGCTCTGCAGAGGGACCTGGACAGGCTGGATCCATGGGCCGAGGCCAACTGTATGAGGTTCAACAAGGCCAAGTGCCGGGTCCTGCACTTCGGCCACAATAACCCCAGGCAACGCTACAGGCTTGGGGAAGAGTGGCTGGAAAGCTGCCCGGAGGAAAAGGACCTGGGGGTGCTGGTTGACAGCCAGCTGAACATGAGCCGGCAGTGTGCCCAGGTGGCCAAGAAGGCCAACGGCATCCTGGCCTGTATCAGAAATAGTGTGGCCAGCAGGAGTAGGGAGGTGATCGTGCCCCTGTACTCAGCACTGGTGAGGCTGCACCTCGAATACTGTGTTCAGTTTTGGGCCCCTCACTACAAGAAGGACATGGAGGTGCTGGAGCGTGTCCAGAGAAGGGCAACGAAGCTGGTGAAGGGCCTGGAGCACAAGTCTTATGAGGGGTGGCTGAGGGAACTGGGACTGTTTAGCCTGGAGAAGAGGAGGCTGAGGGGAGACCTTATCACGCTCTACAACTACCTGAAAGGAGGTTGTAGTGAGGTGGGTGTTGGTCTCTTCTGCCAAGTAACTAGCCATAGGACGAGAGGAAATGGCCTCAAGTTGCGCCAGGGAAGGTTTAGACCGGACATTAGGAGAAATTTCTTTACTGTAAGAGTGGTCAGGCCTTGGAACAGGCTGCCCAGGGAAGTGGTTGAGTAACCATCCCTGGAAGTATTTAAAAGACGAGTAGATGAGGTGCTTAGGGACATGGTTTAGTGGGCATGGTAGTGTTGGGTTGACCGTTGGAGTCGATGATCTTAGAGGTCTTTTCCAACCTTAATGATTCTGTGATTCTATGATTCTAATTAAAAATCAGGTAAGAGTTTATTTATTAGTTGGCCAGTTAATTTTTTCAATGCCTTGAAGTGAGTTAAGTCTTGATAAATGATTTCGCAATGCAATATTGAACGTGTAACTGCAGTCTGACCGCAGGTACTCATCCCACATAATGAAGGTCTATCTTTGGACTGCACTCATGGACCAGGTAATTTGCAATTACATTTCTATTTGAACTTTTAATGTAAGTTCAAAACAAATCATTATTAAATTTGTATTCAGTTATTAAGTTTAAGAATAAAAAGATGACTTTTTAAAATGCATAAATTAAGTCAAATTAAATAGACTTTCACAATTATTAAAGGTGTTCTGGAGTATGATTCACGTCATACTGAGGCCTTGTGAAGAACATACACTATGTAAATTTTAAAATGAAGCAATAAGTGGATGAACCATACAAAGTGTTAGAACTAGTTTGATGAATGTTTTGGACCAAAACAGTCCAGTACAGCCACAATCTGCCTTCAGCAGACATCAGTGGGTGCCTGCTAAGCAAAATCAGTCTTCTGTGCTGTCTGAGCTCTGGGACCACAGCGGGCAGTTCTGAATTGGCTTCTGATATTTGATTTCCTGGCAGACTTGAGTCAGTTCCAACTACATTCCTGGGACTAATCATTGGACAGACTTGCCCTTAAGTCTCTCACACCAAGAGCTTTAACCACCTATCCTGAAAGGTATGGAGGTTTGGAAGCAAGTGAAAGGCATTCAGTAATGGTTTTCTGTTGTTCCTGCGGAAACATGAAGAAATGCAGTAAACTGTGCCCTTCAAAAGAATCCCCAATATTGTCCCATTTGCAGGGGAGATGCCACTGAGGTTGCCCCTATTGTAAATGTGATTTTAAAACTTTACTATTTGTCTCACTAACCAATTGCATACTATTGGAGAAGTTGTACACTATCTGCTCTACCAAATTGTATTATTGATGTTTTTCATGACTCCCACCACCACATTTTAAGTATTGTTAGCTCGTCACATTTGGACATAAACCAAATAGTCCAAGTCCTGTAGTCAGTTTATAAAGTCCAACTGGAGATGGTCAGATGCTCCCCTTTTCAGTCTCTCCAGGCAGCAAAAAGGCAAAGAGATTTTAAAAAACAGCAATGGGATAACAAAAATTTTATTCCTGGATCTACATTAGGCCTATGTAAGACAAAATTAGGGAGGAGTAGGAATTACACAGAGGATACTTCTGACAGGATATTCTTTTAACTCTGGAATAATTTCCCACAATAGTTAAAGCTGACAGCATTAACTACCTCCCCAGGCAGGACGCTGGGGAAGCCCATAGGATACAGGCATCTGAGTCAGCTGTAGCACATGTGGAAAAGCAAAATTATGTAATGTCTACTTGTGAATTTCTGAAGAGTTGATCTAGTCAAAGATTCCTCTGCTTGGGGCCAGCTCTACTAATTAAACCCCTAAATACAAATGCAATTATGTGTACCCACACAATCAGCCTCTGCTGAGCCAATGTCTCTGTATTCGCACAGAAATATGAGGGAAATATATTGGTGTATACTTCACTATAATTAACAGTGAGGTCTTCTTGTTGAAAGAACCATCTGGACCGCAGTGATACCTTCAAGTACAAATATTTTACTGCTTAAGTATCTATAATTAGAAAATGGCCAGCTGCTCAAACACTGATCTTCCTAGTGCAACAGTTAGTACCAAACCAAATAATTCCTTAGTGTTAAGCAACTACTGCTGAATTCTTTACAATAACAGCTAGAAACTCCAACTGGCAAGGGGTTTCATTAGCTTCAATGGCACTAGTTCCGTGAGAAAGGACCATAGGATAACACGGGGAAAGCTTTCAATTATTTTAAAACCTGCCATATGAAATACCTTATTGCAAACAAAGAGTCAGCACATACAGTCACTTCATTTATCTCCCTGAACTAAGTGAAAGTTAATTTTGTTTTCCTAAGATCTGGTTTTAAAAGCATTCGTGGCAGCTTTCTGTTTGCTTTGCCTTGCCTTGCATTTTATTCTTTCCTGTAATTTAATTCGTTATTCTTGTTTGGTTGATTTATCAGACAATGGAGGATTCTTTGCCTCTCCCTGTCTTAAGTGTTCTTTTTTTTTTTCTGCTTTAGCATTTACCAGAAACACAAAGAAAGAAGCCTGAAGCCAAGTCTTAATGCATTTTAAATATTTGTCTTTTTAAGCAAAACCAAGGGGCAGATATATTGATTTTAAATATCTAGAAGTACTTTAAATGTTTAATTTTAACAGGGGACGTAAATGCTCATAGGCTTCATTCAAAGAAAAGTGAAGGAAACTAAAGCTTTACCTGAGCAAGGAGAGTTACATTATACTCAAATAACAGGCACTAAGAAAACAGTAGTGAAGGCAGAATAATAGAAAATATTATTGTGACATGTTGCTTTGGAAAGAAATCATCATACTAAATTACATTCTAATATTTTCATGGATTATAATTATTGCAGCAAGTGCAAAGTCCAAAACCTCAGCTCTCTAGTTGCCAAACCACTGAGGAACAGAGGAAACATAAGGATCTTCTTATTTTTACACTTTCAGTCTTGATTACTGCACAAGATACTGAGGATCTTAATTAGCTAATCCTTTTAAGTAGGGGGTTCAGAGTGCATCCATTCTTGGTAATGGATGGTACTCTGTGCCTCCAGCACCAAGGAGTTAAAAGTGATTTGTTTAAGTTGATGCCACTCTTTGACACAAATAGCACATAATTTCTAATTTCACACAGTCGAGATGGCCAAAAAATCTAGCCACAAGCAAGTTCTTCTCTTCATTTACAAAAGTGGAATTCATGCTGTTTAAGGAATGTACTATGTTTCTCTAATCCCAGGCCTAAGTCAGAGGCAGCAAGTGAAAGACATTTTCTTCTTTCAGAAAGAAGCTATTGTATTCATATAATTACAATATGTTTTTGTGATGACTCTGTCTAGCAAAATTATGTGCATTTGCTAAGCACCTTGTACTGCTTGAAGTGTGGAGTTATTTTTGCTAGCATACATCCTGAAGTAAAGTTATTATTGCCAGCATACCGAAGCATTCAAACTGAAAGATTATTTCAGAAAGAGATTTATTTTAATGTGAAGTCCAGATCCTGCATTCCAGTCATGCCTCATGCTTACTGAAGCTAATGGGACTTAAGAAATTACACTTGAGGAACAGGCTTAAATAAGTCTTTCCTGCTACCAAACTGCGGCACATCATGATGCATATATAGGGAAATAGGATCTTCCATCCACTTACTCAGACTTTAACTCAAATACTGTGTTCAGTTTCTGACTACTGATAAGCAATCACTTCTTTACTGTATAATAAAGCCAGTTGAGTAATAGTTTGCAACACGCCCTCTATTGCAGCTGTTGCACAGGATAGAGGTCTGATGAATTCTGTCCAGAGGGATGATATAAAACCAAGAGCTTCAGCCCTGATGTCATCATTGTGGTCTTTCACTGGCTTCCTAGAGGCACATCTGCAAATGACACTGAGGAATACATCTTCTTCGTAGTAATGGAAGAACTATCTTTGAATGTCAAGAGACATCATCGTACAATCTGGAAATCTTAAGTACATTGCAATAAACCTCTAGGTGGCCTCTGCAGCCTGATATTCATAAAGGACAAATTCCCTGTCAATCAGAAAACAATAACAACATCTGTCATAGGGCCTTACAAATAGGACTGAACTTGATTTAACTTCAGAGTTCTACTTTGAGCAGATGGTTGGACTAGCTGACCTCCAGAGGTAGGTCCCTTCCAACTCATTTAAATTATTCTATGACTCTATTCTGTCCTTTTTAGCGAGTAAAATGGTTCAAATTCAAAAGCAAAGCAATTTCTCAGCTAACAAAGGACCAATGAAAGTAAAGTAATAATCTAAAACAACCTTAGAAACACATTTGTGTTTCTTAAGTGGTCTGAGACTGCAAGAAATCCACACAAGTCTTTCCTTCTGTTTGTTTCTGTAATCTGTGGTATGCTGTCATGCTACAGTGTTGGGGGGCAGTACAAAACTCTTCTGTAGAGCCATCTCGGTTTTGGACAGAAATAAAAAAAAAATCTCAGGTCTAAGTAGAATGGTAGGGCCACTGAATTCAGGAATACAACAAAAATTTCTAAGTAGCTATTACTATAGAAAATTAGTAACATTCTTACAAAGTGAAAGACTGCTGTTTCAGTAGTTGTTAAAGTTTTCATTACAGCTAAAAGACATTCTATATCAACATATCATACCGGTTTAAATGTCTTCATCTTAAAAAAATCCAAAATCTAAATAACGTATTTATTTCATTACCACTGCAACCATCTCTTGTTAGGTCCATGAAGTCCATCACGGAAAGTACAAAAAAACTTGAAAATCAAGCCAGACAAAGCAAAGATTGCTACAACCAGTTGAAATTTTGCTTAATTTACAAATTTCCAACATATTCAAGCTTGAGACTCGTATTTCTTGAATTATTTTTTATGTCATGGAAACTCTTACCATTATCAATATACTTATTTCACACGGTTTCATGATTTTTTTTGATTTTTATTTGTTTTAAAGTCACACATCCTAATTTAGGACTATAGAATGGCTGTGTTGCTGTACCAAAAAAAGTGTTGTTTTTAATAGCAAACTACAAAATAATGAGAATATTAGAGCAATTAACAGGGATTCCTGTTTTTACCCACCACGTATAAGACAAAGAGGTCAATTCCCTGTCAGGAAGGATTTGAACTCTGATTGCCTAACCGCAAAGAAAATAGCCTAGATGCTAGGCCATAGAGCAGGCTGAGGTAAATTCTCTCTCAGTATTTCCTATTATAGTTGCTGCACTCTTATACCTCCTACAACTCCCTCATAAAGGAGAAAGACGTGTGGGTGCAGTTCCCAACGCAGCTGGCTCCAGTAACTCCTGCCTTTTATAAAGATAAGACACAGCCAATATACTTCTCCTGCTGTGTTCCTTGCACGGTGAAAAAGACTTGCTCTGCAGTAAATTGTCACTAGTAAATTTACAGTCAGTACCTCATCCATATACTGCATAACCTCCAAACTCCTGTAAGAGCTTATAGAAGCTGCTGGCTTCTCAGGAGGAGGTAACTGGCTATATTTCAGTTCCACATGAGGCAAGGGCTCCTGCTGAATTACTGCATATGCTGTCACTCAGAACACAGATATCTTCTTTTTAAAAAAGAAAACAAAGAAGTAAGTGTGACAAACTGCCATATTCTGCCCCTCCTGACACACCTTTGCTATCACTGTTCGTTATGTGAGAAAAATGAAGGCAACTTCCACTGCATGGCTGGGGCATATACCTAAACACCCTAGTGCATGTGACAGAGCTTGCTCCCACCACGCGACCAAAATGGACATCTGGGCGTCCCCCTTATATAACTGGATGTACACAGGTTCACACAAGAGAAGTCAGCTGGGCAGCCAGCAGCTCAGGAACTCAACCTGGCACAAGGTGACAGTATGTAAATCCATGTCATTTCTAACAGATCTGTGCCATATTGTCTTTGAAGATCTCCAATTGTGGAGATTACACCACTTCCAAACACTGTTATTTCCAAGCTATAACATATTCCCTGACTTCATGTAATCTTAATTACCTCTTGTCTCAGCCAGTATGAGAATGCCGACTACCTTATTTCTTTCTATAGGCATTTATAACTTTTACTACAAATATTATTTCCAGATATGTAACACTGTGGGATTCAGCTCCAGATTTAGAAGTCAACATTTAAGTACCTACATTGTAACATCTACTTATAAGCTCGATATTCAAGTTATCATTATAATTAGTAGACACCTAGTTCAAGAGATCTACTTTGGAACAAAATGAATATTGCTGTACTGGTCATGATTTTCCCTCCATTAACTATAACAGTGAATTTGGAAAAGTAAGGTGAATTTCACTAGGAGCGCTGGCATTTTGGTCATAGGACACATAATCTTTCTTCTAGAAACAGGCTGGCAGGAAAAGGGCTGCAGCTGGATCGATTGTTCCACTGGGCTGAATCTTGCCTGTGGACTGTGAGTTGCACAACCCGGCCTTACACCTGTGGGAGACATCATAGTCTCCTCATCTTTGAATCCTGTCCCTCAATTTTTTCAGTTCAAACTGCTCAGAATTGAACCTTAGCTCACAGAGAGACATTAGGCATCTCTAAGCCTTCTATAAATGAGTTGTCTAGCTCCCTTCTGTACTCAGTAAGGAAGAGAGATATCTCTAGAGAATGATTTAGCTGCTGTGTAGGATGAATTGCTTCAGAAGTCACCCGCTTTTCTTTTCTGACTATAAAAGGAGTTGGACAAGAAGTTGACATCTTACTTCCAGAAGGCTAAAGCTTAAGGGGATCGGTCTCAAGCTCAGAATATATAAATCTCACTTTGGATAACCAAAAGCATATTGTTAGGTAAACTTAGTATTCACAATTAAAAATGCCTCAACTTTTATTTAAACTTTAAATTATTCCAGCTTTCCATGAAATTAGGCAAAAATGAAATATAATGGGGAAAGCTAGAAAAAAGAAAACTAGCATAGCCAAGATAGGTACAAATATTTAAAATGTATATGTAGTCAGGCTGAGCCAAAGCTTACAGATTTTATGGAGGAATAATCATTTGATTTGAAAGTATTTGCTATAGCAGGGCTAGAAAGGTAACCATTCAAACAGGCAGGCACTTTTTAAGCAAAAGATACCGCTCACAATCTTCACCATCCCGTGTGACTTATTCTTATGTTATATAGCATAACTGAATGGTTATATAGTCTTTTCTCGTTCAAGGTGGTGCTGCATACAGCTAAACTCAAAAGAACTTAAATATTTCTAAAATTCTTTGAAAAATTCCAGAAGCAAAGGTTATTATCCATTTTGTAGCCCTTTATTTCAAACACAAAAATTGAATGGATTTTATACATGTGCTACTGCTACATATGTAGATTGCTCCAAGTTAAGACACTAACAGTGTTAGCACATTTTCAAATAACAGCATATGAACCTGTTATGGCTAAGCTGGAGCAATGTGTAACAACCTATATGCTCCTAGAGGGCAAGAAAGGAAAATCCCTTTTTTGATTTCTGAATCTGATTAGACACTTAAAATTTATGGTATTTTCCTTTAGACTGGAAGACTTAAACACAAAATTGTTGTTAGATTTTTCCAAAAAACAGAAGGGTGCATGCAGCCTAGTAGAAAACCAACTTAAAAATTTTTCCAGTAGTTGTGGCCAACTATTCATCCTGTTGTAATTCAAGGTGACTGATAAAGTTTGGCATAAAGCCTATTGTGGCCTTAACATGAGCCAGTACAACTCTAAATTTTGTGGTTCAAACTACAGTTTAGTTTTTGTGACACCACTGCATGATCTCCATGTACTTCCACTTCCTGACTCATTTCTCAACTCACAAGTCCAACAAGTGATACTGCAGTGGCATCAGCTGCAAATCTGCCCTGGAACTGTATGTGCTTGAGATCCTCCAACCACACTCCAGGGAGACAACATTCATAGCCACAAAAGCTCTGTTGAACATTCTGCTTCCCTATTTAAAACTTTAGAAAGCAACTTCCATCGAACTAAAAATTATCTCAGCTCTGGGAAGATTCAGTGTCCCAAATGACTGACTGTAATTTTTGGATAGCTGATTCACGTCACTTCTCTCTGCCAGACATTTACACACCCATAACACGAAGAGGAGAGGCAATGTTTCACTCTAACATGAAGGTGAAGGGAAGGAAGGATGGGTGTAGGATTTAACTTTGAATGATTGTACAAGGTTCATTGTATTGTATCAATGTTCTACAACTTTGAGGAAGTTGATGAGACTTCCTCCTTAGAAAAAATAGTAAAATAAAAATTTGACAAACCTGTCTTCTTCCAGTAGACTTTGACCTGAAGTTGATTGTCCTGATAGAAAGGAGTTCCAATTTTAAGAAAACGAGTGGTTTTTCTTCTTTGAAATGTTGGGTAGGGATCTACCAGTCCTTTCTGGGGTTTCCCAGCAGAAGATGTCTGTTCCTCTGCAATACACAGAACAATCAGGAATTATTTATTTAAGTACAGTGCCGTATAATGACTATGTTAACAGTGCTGGAATTCAGAAAATAATACTATCTTTAATCCAAACTATCTTATTTGTGTGTGTTATCTAAATGAAATTAATATGAAGAACAAACTGCCCATCATGGTTGAAAAGCATATAATTTGTTTGAAATTCAGTCAAAAAAATATTTTGGACAGAGAGAGAAAAAGATAAATATATTTTAATATGAAAATGCTCTGTAAATTTTCAAAATAATAATAAGGAAAGGGAGCGTATTTATATCCTCAAGAACAAGAAATGTTAACACATTTTAAACAGGCACAGTGTCTAGCAGTAGTTCTGTATAATCATTCCTGGTCTTGTATTTGTGCAGTGTTTGAATATACACAAAACCCAAGGATGGCATTGACTGTAACCCAGAGAGTGCCACATGTGGTTATTACATCAAAGTAAATATAGTCTTTTGGTATGCTATATGAGAACACTCTGGTCAGATTAAAGATCTTTCTTGCCCACTTTCCTGTTTCCAACAGTGAACAGTGAATGCTTAGGAAAATATTGTAAGAGCAGAATTAACTTTGAGCGATTCCCTTGGTGTTATGTGCCTAGCCTCCAACAAGCAATGGTAACGGGATGTCCTTCAGCAAGCATTTCGTTTGGCAACATTTCATCAACATTTAGCAGAGCTGACAGTATTTCTAGATATTTTCAGTTGAAAAGGCAGTGATGCTGATTCAAACTGCATTTTCATTGCACACTTGCAAATATATCAGTTCTGATTAAGTGGACAATATTTGCATCAGATTAACAAAAAAAGCTGTATTTAATTCAATAATACACCTAAGTGAAAAGTAAAGATTTAATAATTAGGAAGTGGCAAATTATTAACTACATACTTGAGAGAAAGGATTTGTAAGTAATAAATCAGATGTGACCTGCATCAGATTCTGAAAAACACAATGTTTTGCAGAGGGAAAAGTGAAACAAAAATCTTCCTCTCCCAACACAAACCCATTGGTGATACAGACCATGAGAGACAGACCATTAGTGAGACCATGCAGAGTTGATACAGCACTACCAGCGAAAGGGTTTCTCACAGTAACTATAGAATGGTACCAAAACCGACATAGTCTAATCTTAATTACTCAGCTTCAGTTTAGAGGGTTTTTGTTATAAAGAAAGTCTTTATTTACTATAATGTTTAAAGACTATGATGCTCTGACCTAATGCCAGGACTAGCAATAAAGCTTGACAAACATCAGTTGATTAATTATCCCTGCTCCCAAGAGGGGAAAGTTTATAAAGATATTCTCATAGTAAAATGAGACAAAAAAACTCAACAGCTTGCCCAATGTCCCTTTGGCTAGGTGTGTATAATGGCACCTAGAATTTCATCCCAGTTACCAGCACACAGCTCAGCCTCAGACTCAGGTGGAATCCAGACACCAGCCTTCTCTTGTGACCTGATGTAAAGTAAACTCAGTTACATGTTCTTTCTCAGAGCTGTGATGTAATCTGGTGAAATGCCAGTCAAGATGATTGGACTGAAAACTAAACACCTTGAAGTTTAGCACTGAGATCCAGAACTTCACAGAAACTTCTAATCAGAAGAGACAAAAAGACCCGGGGAGGAGAGGGTAGTGTAAAAAAAAAAAAGGAAATTTTTGCTTGTTTATCTAGCAAAATGTGCTTTGCAGAAGGAAAAAAAAAAAAAAAGAAAAAAGAGAAGAAAAACCAACAAAAAATTCTTAGGAAAATACTCAGCAAAATGAGAACATCTCTCATAAACACCAATGATATGCTTCTAGTTGAGCTCAGTGGCTGAATGTACTGGAATTAAACACCCATTTCCCACTGTAGTTTTTCTTCTATTACATCTCCTGTGTACATACAGAAAAAAAGGAAAACTAAATGTGGTAACTCAAGGAAGCTTTTGATATCATGCACAATCGTGCAAGCTAGGTCACTTTCCTAGAGGATGTCAGAAAGCACAGGTGCAATCTAGGAGAGCCAGTGTGGAAAGGGCAGAACTCATATTCACCTACACTGGGTTTCACTAAGGATTTAACCCAAACTTGCCTTGTATACACACTGTGGAGATTCAAGCTCATATTCTGGTATGGATTTCAAGCAAATACTCAGTGTATTGAAGAGATGAAAACTTGGCCTTCTGCTGTCTCTTAAGATGGACCAAAAAGGCAGTAAAAGTGAGCTTAGTATGGGAAAAAGAACTAAGTTTAGGTCTATTTTATCTTCTTGGTACATTAAAATGGGAAGCAACTGTAGATATGAAGGTCTGTCATAGCTAACAACTACTTTAAAATATTTTATGTATATCCAAACTGAATATGCTTGCAGAAGGGTCCAGCAACAATAGCAATTGATTAGTTAGGGTGAGAGTAATTACAGTTATGTTATGAAAATGGCGACAAGTAAAGTTTAAACTTTGAGTGTACTTTTAAAAAAAGAAGGTAAATGGATGCAAAATGAAATGGAGTCAGGATATTTAAAATTATATTCTTTAACATCTTATTATCAGAATTTTGCTGTATTGGTTAATCAGAGACACATCAGCAGTTGGGGCAGTAACTTGGTATTGTATTATAATTATACAAATAGCATTTAACTAAGACTAAGAATCATGGTTTACTTTCAGATTCAGATATGCTTTTCAATTATATTACTTAGCATGTGAAGTTTTAAAGAAGATCTTAACAAGAAACAACCTGACATCTAAAGATCTCAAGATTCTAAGTTGAATGTGGGTCCTAAGTGTGCAATAATTTCTTGAGAATTCATTGCTTGTCAAGCATAGAACATTTTAGATTCCCTAATAGAAGAGTTGATGTTTTGTATCCGTTCATAGTAGATACATATTTGTGTGGTCCAAGAATCTGAATTAAGGGGCTACTCAAAATAGTCAGGATTTTAAAGAGCATTGCAAGCTAAAACTGTCCAGTTAAGACAAAGACACAGAAACGATTTTATTCCAGCCACTGACAAATATAGTAAGTATTTATACCTATATTGCATTTAAAATATATTAACACCATAGTCATGCAAATGCTTCCATTTTCATTGCATTTGTTTATTTCAGGTGAGTAGGATCTAAGATAAAGAGGCAAAAACTGTCACCAATTTTTAGATAAGAAATTTAACATTAAAAGGTTACTCAACTTCACCAAGACAGGATGACTATGATATTAAACAGAAAGCTTTAAGAAAATTATTTTTTTTTAATTTGAGAAATCATTATATAAAACATTCAAATTCCAAATAAAGAAGTGATAAAGTATTCAGGTGTTTGAATACAATTACTCACTATTATTCCTGGTGTCCTGAGTCGTGCTAAAATGGAGAGAAACCTTAGCACTTTTTAGGCGTATCTGACCCCAACGTGTTACTGCCTGCAGTTCTACGTTGTAGTTGCTGTTGGGTTGGAGTCCCTCCAGGACCACATAATTTTGGGCCTATAATGGAGAATAAATATACAAAGTAGTTATGGTATTACTGAAACACAGGCCCTTATTAAAAGCAGGCCTGTTATCTTAGGCACGCTACTCTCCTGAAATCAGAAAAGAAAACTCACGTATAAATTTCAACAGAGCAAAATTTCCTTTCTTTAAAAAATATATTTTATTGGACACTGCTTTCGGTGTCATTTTTAAAATACTAACCTTCTTGATGTTTACATAACTTTGGCAATTACTTGGCAAATACAGACACCTATTGTTTAGGTCAAAACTAAAGGGTTTTTTTTACATATTACAAGTCTTTTTCTTATGCCAAAATTATTTTAGCCAAAGAAATTTAAACTTTTTATTCCCCAATTTCTGTGTAGAAATTGAAATTTTGAAAACTTTTTCTAGAGACAGTCAGTCTGAAGACAGCTAAAATCCAACATTCAGTACATTTGTCGATATTTTCTACTTGTTTCAACCGTTGAAAACAAAAATGAAAAAAAAACCCAAACCCCACAAATTCTCACAACGCATTTATTAAGAGCACTGAGAATTAAGTTCAGCCTGTTATCCGTAGCTGATTTCTATTTTTATTAACTACTTTAAAATAATATGCAATCTGCTTAAGGATATCACAACAGACAGTTTTCCAGTAAAGCAATATTTGATATATCATTCAAGAAACTCACAGGAACTTGCTGCTATGGAAATGTGTCAGATATTTGGTACAGCACCTTATTTAACGAGTTTTGCGTTTGTTTTTTCCTTGGACCTATACTGACTTATTCTATATGATAGTGTCACAAGTTTTATTTGCATAGTGAAAGAACAACGTGACAGATGATGTTAGGCTTTTTAAATAAAACAAGCACTGTATCTTTAAGAAGCACTAATAAAATAAGCCTGAATTTAGAGGACAAACAGCATTTAACTTTCTGTTCCTGTCTCCTGCAAAATCTTATAGTATTTACCTCCATTTTAAGGCAGAAGTCTACTTCTCTCCCTGAGTTCAGTGAAAGATAGAGACCGAGAGATCAAAATTGTTTATGGGGTTGGTGATACTAAAAATTAAGACCACTACTTTACCAGCTGCTGAAATCATTGCAATTTATCACATATTTTATACTTACACTCTATTTTGTGTCAAAAATAAGCCATATTTCTGTCTCATTTACTATTTTCTTTCTTACCCCATTGGTAATCTTCCTTCTCTTTTTTTTAGCTGGGATTACATATTTGCTATATGTCCAGCTCCAGAAGACTTTGTAGTGGTGCACTGGGATATCAGGCTCTTCTGGAAGATCCCAAGTAATCATTACATTTACACTCCCATCATTGCTTGCACTGATATTGGCAATTCTGATATTAGATGGAGCTGGTGGAGCAGATGGATCTGGAAGTTAAAACAAACAAAAAGATTCTAAAGTAAAGATCATCTTCAATAAGGTA
Source organism: Calonectris borealis (assembly GCF_964195595.1). Lineage (NCBI taxonomy): Eukaryota > Metazoa > Chordata > Aves > Procellariiformes > Procellariidae > Calonectris > Calonectris borealis. The sequence goes on along the minus strand of NC_134312.1, from coordinate 139,635,117 downwards.
AAGAGCATCTTCATTTTATGTATTTATCAGGCATACACGAGCTGGATTAAACACTCTCAATACAGTGAAGAAAATTCAGGCAAAAATTTCCCGTAAGTGATATGGCTTCTTGTAAATCCTAGAAATTCAAGCTCTACTGAAATAAAAACTATGGGTTAGCATCTAGTTTTGTCATTATTCTGCACTGTTGATAGTTCACAAATATTACGAAGCTTTATCAAAATGTACTAGACTATCAGTTTTACTTCTGTCATTCACTACTTCTTTAAATACATAGTGAGTGTAAAACATTTGTGTTCTACAAGTGACCTTGAATAGTCATCACAGAATTGTATGGTGGAAACACTGAATATTTTTTTGGTGTTGCCAGACAATTTTCAGATGATAAAATTATGTTTCTACACGTTAAATCTTTCTTCAAAATTCTAGCATTGATATCTACCACCATAGGACATAAACACTTCCTTAGAACAAATATAATTAAGATGTAATGATATATTATGACGTCTACAAAAGGTTTTTTTTAGAACAACAAAAAGCAATTAGCTACCCCTGTGATTTATTTCCCTATTCTGGTTTAATTTCTGGTCAATATCAACTGAGATATTATTCCTTCAGTTGTCTGTGTGCTCACCCTAGAGTCAAGAAGGACACCTGACAGTCAGAGGTTCCAATATTGAACGTTTTCCAATATTGAATGTTAGGTCCTCCTTGTGGACCTACTGTATAATATCCTGGCTCTGAGTAATGTGAATCAATGGAAATTTTGCAACTGAGCTTCTGAAAGTCCAATTCGCTATTTACCAACTCCTAGTTCTTAATCCTACTTTTTAACTCCTACTTTTTTTGAAATGCCCATAGTAGCCAAACATTGGTGACAAAACATAACGAAACTGCAAAAACAAAATTTAAGTAAAAGTAAACAGTGTGATTAAAAAAAAAAAAAATTCTATCAAACAGAATAAAGGAAATTCATAGTAATTACGGCATGTTATGAACCTGTAACCAAGAAAAAAAATTCTGATCAAAAAAACCATTTTCATATAACTTTTTAGCCCAATCAGCCACCACTTATTTGCCAGAAATAAAACTGGAGGTTTCCAGAGGGGACACCAGGCATTCATTTACTACATGGTTCACCTGCATCTTTTTATAATGGTAAATGAGCTGTTAAATAAACTTTCCAGGCATACTAAGTTCATCAGATAATCCCTATGACAAACGGTCTCACTGAAAAATTCTATTTAGGTCATGCAAACTGACACATTCAGAATTAATAAAGACAGTGTTTCCTTTTTAAAGATCAGCAGATGTGAAATAATGGCTTATTCCTGTTATTTAAGAGGACTCTTGGTTAAAAAACAATGGATGCTCCTGTTTCCTCACACATGACATTTTAGTTAAATAGTAATGGATGCCCCTGTTTCCTCACACATATAATTCAACCTAACTTTTGGCTATAAAAGTTACAAAGCATACTTGAGTTTAAGAATTCTGGAAATTTAACATAATTTTCAAAATAATGAGAATTCCTTATTTTTTCTCACTCGTTTTTTTAATCAGCTTGCAAGCCAGTTCTCTTTATTTGTTTCTGGCTTCGGAGAAGCACTGTCCTTACACTTATTTCCTTACCTGTGAAGTAGCCAACAACTCCATCTTAAAGTATACAAAGCTATTTATATTGGAGGGGATAAATTTAAGAGATTAATTTAGTTAAATGGTTTGTACTGTTCTCTAACACAACTTTTCATTTACTTCTATAGTTTAATAAAATAAGTAGATATAAAATGAAATTTAGGTACAATAAATATAAACAGAATCATTATTCATAAACCCCAAATCCTTCATCTTCACTGATTTAAAATGTTAGGGTTTTTTTATGTTATATGACAATGTATTATGGCAATAAAACATTTATAACCTGAAGTGCAACATGATTATATTACTGTAGGTGAATTATTCAGGTTATCTCCCAGAAGTACTACGCATCATATATTATGTATACATAACATATTGGATAGAATTAAAATGTTTCAGAGAATGTCTTCACAAATGGTCAGATGTAAGTAAAAACAATTCTAACCATAAAACATGTTTGTCTTCATTCTGCATCTACAAAGGTTCTGAGAGTCATTAAAAAAAATCTGAAAGTTAAATGAAATAGCTCTTCTGGACAAAATGTATTACATAATTACATATTACAAAAATATTTTGAAGTTCTATTCACCAATTTTTCACAGGTCTAAAAGCAAATGACCAAATTTATGTTCTTCCTTTTCAAATGTTTCTGTCCCTATAAGAATGCAAGATTGTGTGTAATTTTCCTTGTATAAAGTTAGCGATTGACCAGAACGGCGCTTTTATATGTCTCAGAATCACAGGAATTTGTTTTTCTTTTAACATAACTTCAAACATCCCTATTTTTCCCAGTAACATAAGCAGAAAAAGAAAAGAGTAAGAAAGAACTATGTGCATACTGAAACCGATAGATCATTTCTTCTGACTTCTATAGCACCAGCATTTCACCCTGTACTTTTCATAATTGCACAGTTTATTGAAAACATTAATTTATCAGTAGCATTTCTTCTGTGTTCACTAGAAACAGTCCAGTCAGCAGACAAAACACTGATCCATATCTAAAGGAAAACCTAGTAGTGTTTGTCCCTTGCTATGGGAGAATGTAAACTTTGTATTAAAAATCAGTGGGTAACTACAGTTAAGGAAAGAAAGAACATCCTCTTAAAGGGAATATACATGTGAAATAATACAGCAGTAGCAGAAACATTTTCCTGAGTGCCCCCTTTCTTCAAAGTCTCTCTTTTGCAAGCCTCGCAAATGTCATCCACAAAAATGCCTTTGAACAGGAGGAAGGGTGGTGGTGATAGCAGCAGAAGACATAAAGGAAGGAGATCTGCAGTTGACAGACATGAAGAGGTGAGACATTTGAAAGTGCCATATTTTCTAGAAGAGTTTTTTTAAAACTAGTACACTTAGTTGGAGAAAATAATAAACTAGAAGGACGTAAGATGTCAAAGATGAACAAAACTTAATTTATTACAGTTTTGCATTTAATAATCTGAAAAAAACCTGTCTGATTCTAGAGACACAACAGTAAAATATTTCTTGGATTTGGAGTGTATTACCTGAAATATGAAGCCAGTTAGTGAGCATGTCATACCAGCTGAGGATCCATTCCATATTAAGTATTTCAATACAACTATATAATTTATTCATCTATTTCTATATATTTCTGAGACACTCATCACTATTACAACTGACAAAACTATTATTTTGTAAGCCAAAAACCCAAGAATATTAATCTTTTCTCTCATTTGAAAGGATTGAGTTTCACCAGCAAAACAAACAGGTGAGAAGGAATAGCAGCAAGGCAAGATATTGTGATCTCTGTTATTAACAGGAAAAAAAAAAACAAACGACTCAAACCCTGCCCTCAAAAACCAAAAAAACCCCAACAAAAAAAAAAACAGACCTCTCCAAAGCCCCCTCGCAAAAAAAACAAAATCCCAAAAAACCCCAACCCCCAAAAAACTGTTAAGAGCATGCTCCTTCATAACGCATGCCTGCCAGTTACCAGATAACAAATTAGTTGGTTTTTTCCGATTTTTTTAAGCCTTCACTACTGCATTATTGAATGGAAAAGTCATGCTTCTACAAGGTGCTCTGTTACGCTTATGTCTATGCAGACATTAAAAGCAGTGTACAACTCCTGCTGAAATAATTCAAGGTCTAATAACCGGTACTGGATTATAAAGATTACATACATAAGGTGTTTGTTAACCTGACGATGAAGTGAAACTGGCATTCTGCTGACTATAAAGCTAACAGCCATTCTACTGTTAGGCTTCATATATCTATGATCCCTTTGACTGACTGCCCGCATGCATAATTCAGATACATGAACATTAAATTACTGGAATGGAAACTACTGCCAGTTTTTCAAATGTAAAGTTCTGAAATTTTATATACACAAATTTATCTGAGTGTTAAATCAAATTCTTTGGTTTGCAGAAAGAGTGATGCTAGTTGCAGCTTTTCCTTTGCAGTTTATACTACAACTCACATAAAATAAAAGTCATTATATACATGTACTAGAATTTGGCACAGACAGCTGTCCTCAAATCCGAAAAAAATCTGGTCTCAGCAGCCTGACAAGTAAATCACTTCTCGCTGCTAGAAATGATAGCTTCATTAGATCAAGGCTGAAGCTGCTGTTCCAGCACATGGAGTAAATACTGCATTTGTCTGGATTGTATCTGGCTTGAGTATACCCAAAGGACTTAAATTCTTGTCTTGCTGGCTACTTAGCCATCACAAGCAAAACTCTGTCTCCAGTCCCTGGGAGGATTCCTTGCTGCAAATAAAAGAAAAAAAGAAAACCCTCACATCATCACCATTTCAAAATGCACATCTTCCCACACTCATATTTGTAAACGTAGCAATAGACAATTTATATTTTACAAAATTCTTTCAATCAATAGGATCTGGAAGCACTTTGCAACCTTAACAAAACAGTATGAGCAAGCTATACACAAGAATCACATCACATGCTGCTGCAATGCATCCACTTTGGCTTTAAATGTGGCAACTGTAATGAAAACAGTAAATGATTTGGAATATATGTCAGAGAAGAAAATAATGACATTGGAACCGGAATTCTCATTCTGAGCTGTAAAAGTGATAGCAAGTTTGACTCTAATTTAAACCCTTTTTTATAGAGCTTTTTTTTCTGACTTAAAATGGATCTCCCATTGCTATCTTTTAAACATTAGACCTTCCAACTCTAAAAATCTGCTGAAGCTGCTCTACAGACAAGTTTCCAACCATTAAACAATTCCAAGGCATAAGCGGGGGGACTGGCTTTGCCCAATGGAAATGGCACACATAAACCAGCTGTGCAACAGTATAAAAAAATCATTGGTCCCAAAGGAGCAACAGAAAGAATTTTATTGCCGGGAGTGGGTGTCTGTTCTGGTTTTACTAACACTCAGTAATGTATGCATGAAATCACATCCAGCATGGTACTTATGTGCTGTGAAAACAATGTTGTCTGCTTCCTTTTGCTTGACAATTTATCCCGTGTATGCTAGCAACTGCCTTCATGTTGAAGATAAAAACCTTTAGCAGTGGTAGAAGGATCAGATGGTTTGGGCTCATTGTGTTCATCTTATAGCCTCTTTTTGTCTCGGAAAATGGCACAGTACCTAACTACAGACCAGCAAGATAATGTATTATATGGAAATGCCTAACACTGATGCCTCTAGTTGACTGCAGTCTCTGTTACTAAGAGTTCACTCTCACCATAAATCATAAAAAGCTAGAAAAAAATAGCCCAAAAACTTACCCAAATGTAACAAATTAAAAGTTGTATTACTAGTGCCGAGCAGCTTCTGACCAGTTGGGTTAGGCTATCCAGTGCCAGCTTAATGGGAGAAAAGCACAGGAAGCTTTTCATCCAAGGAGACTCATTCCTGGATTGCAGGAACAGTTCTCTCCTGCTTCCAGAGAAAATGAAGCAGCTTGGAGAGACCCAGTCAAAATATGAAGAGGAATATATTTGTATCTTTGGGGATCAAAAATGTTCTGCCAGGCATTCTGTTAGCTTTATTTATTGCTGTTATTGCAAATTGTTGCCACTCAGTTGAAGATCAAAAGGAAAGCACACGCAATTTAAAAACCCTGAAAAGTGAAGTGAAAACCACTGTCAAAATAGCAGAAAGTTTTGATCAATTTTAGCTGACAGTATCAATCTGAAAATATATGTCAGAGTCCTACTTCTAGGAAAGAACCCACTCTCCTAGGTGCAGTATTCACTTCATCTTCTGGCCACTCTACTCCAAACAGATAGGCGTAGTATAATACGTGTTTCTTGTAATTTAGGAATCGCATTTTGGCAAAATGAAGCATCACTTCATTCCCTGTGAAAGGCCATGCCAGACAAGCACATGAAACCCTTCATTTCCTTTATAAATAAGAAATAAACAGCATAAAAAGAAATCTCTGCTTAAGCTCTGAATATTTCATAAATTATCTCAGCTATGTCACTTTGATTATTTATTATTTACAGATTAATGGCATAAATGAACACATGAGGCAGTGTAAAACAGCTAATAAAGCTTCACCTCAAATGTTTACAGTATAAGAGCATCAAAAGCTGCAGTAGATAAAACCTCAAAACACCACTAGATGAAGAATGGGAAGCTGGAATGCTTGACGAAATACTCGTTTTCCTGTTTTTATCTTTTTCATGACTGGGAAATTAAACTAATTTGGATAATGAGGAGCTTTATTTAGTGATAAAAAAGTTAATGGAAATTACATAGCTCAGAAGACAATATTATTTTGAATAAAACAAAACTTACTTTGCTGTCTACTTAGAGATCACATTTTTTGCATTTGCAAAAAACCACAAAATAGTATAAAACAGTATTGTGGTAACCAGACAAAATTCTCTCTCCAAATAATTACAGCAGCAACGTTTTTGAATGTTCTTTTTAACAGCTTAAAATATTTAGTGACAGAGACTTTGTGGTGCCATACTCCTCCCTAGATTCAGATTATATATCACATTTGTCCTCCTTTAAAGAGAAACCAAACCCAAATAATTTGCTATTCGTTATAACTTATGAGCAATTGGTAAAAGTTCAGCATCTTGAGTGAGAAACTGTCTTAGGAATTGCTGTCATGTTTCTTGATCAAAGGGTTTCTTTTTGAAGAAAACTTCTGTTAAGTCCGACGAAGATAATAATCTTCTCTTGGTCTTGGCACAACAGGGTGAATTGTACAAGAACTAATGTGAATTTCTGCCCACACTTCACACAAACGTAGCACAGACAGTCAGCAACCTTCCAAAGGTGATGTGCCAAAGTCCGCTTTCCTTTTCCAAACAGGAGGTTAAATGTGCCTGTAGGAGCTCAGCAGGGGCCAGTAGATGCTGGCACTCAAAAAACTAGGCACATCTGAGCAGCGGTTTCTTGCCTCTCTGCCAGGCAGGGGCTGCCACTTCCCACTACTCCGAAGTAGTAATTAAATGTCTATATGACACTATAGCTGTTACCGCTATAAGCGCCTCCTCAGGGACATGGAGGCTAAGAGATACTGATTGAAGCATCCCAGTATCATTCCTTACAGTCAGCACCTAGCAGTGTCTTCATCTGTGTCACCTGGTGCTTCTACACGTTTCACCTGGCAAATATGGTATCTTTATAATAACCGCTGACAATACCAAAGCCTCTAAAACTGTCAAATGAGCTGCCAGAGTAGGATGACTTTGACGACAAAGCTGACAGCTAACTGAACTCCTTGCTGTTTGTCTGGCAATTCATGATTCTCTGCCAAGGGCTGGAGTTTAGATTTGAAAACTGCTATTTTGAGGGTTATAGAAGCCTTTTGAACAACGTTGGCTACATACTTTCTGCTGTTATCAAGATCCCGTTACTTTGGTTTATTAGGTAAGAACATGCAGAGGTATTACTGGCTCCTGCTGTCCTTGTCACAAAGTCCTAAAAGTGCTCCCACCACCACCAGACAGCTGTGAGCAGCACTCAAGGAGAGCAAGTGCTTCAGGGGTAGCTGCAGAGACCACAGAAAAAGAGGACTCTGGTATCTAACATGTAATCATTTCAAAACCGTAAGCTCCTGAAACACAAACTACTGCCAGCTGGGAGGCTATTCTGAAGAAATATCCCTAAGTGCTTATCCTGCTCTTATCCTGTTCTCCAAAAATCTACTTTTGGCTGGGGTCAGATACTGAGCTAAAGAGTCCTTCAGTATGACTTACCATGGATGTCCTTATACTCATTACCAGTGTAGGTATTTTGAACAATATACTCCTGTGGCTAGCACACTCAGTAGGAGATGAATTTTTTGGTAAGTAACACAAATCCTGCCTGAAAATGTCACGCTCAAGCCAAAACCTCAGTGATATCATGTTATACCTTTATGTAATTGCAATTATAGTGGTTCCAGGTAGAATAGTTGGAAAATATTTACAAACTCAGTAAAACAACTGACAATGATCTGAGTTTAAAATAAAGTTGGTGCCAAATTCAGCAACACAGTGTTGTATCTGCTGAAGTGCTACTCATGAAGAAAAGCAAAGAGAAAGCTGCTGCTGCTGCTGAGTCCTTGCAGTAAGCTCAACACAGCTTAAAGGAACTGTAAGTTTGATATGACTGAAATGATATGCTACTTAAGCATAATAAATTCTTAAAATAATACTCCTTTTATACTTGAAAAGGTTTGTGGTCACATCAGTAATGGGATAGCTATGCCAGCCAACCTTCCTACCACAAATGTGGTTATAGCAGCAAAAAATGATTGAGTCTAATGTATACTTATTCAGTAAGTAATTAAACCTTCCATACCAGCAAAAGCACTTGCATGCCTCTATAACTGCATCCAGAATAAGTTTTCTAGGACTGACTATGGCCAAACAGCAAGCTAAAAGCTAGCACCCATAGATGGCAACTGCCTGTATTGCAAGATAATTCTATCTGCAGAAAGAGGAGGAAATGCATTCCTCAAAGTATGCATTATACCAGTGTAAAGATTCTGTCACTACTAAAACAAAGACAAGTCTTTCTATTAGAAGCTACCTCTATTAGTAGAGTGAAGAGTGGTAGATCTCATTCTTTGGCACTAGTCAACTAGCACGGTCTGGCTATGCCCACATTATCGACTGCCTTTAAGAGAGGGTGACCACATCCAGAGCATCTGTCTGTCGGGAATAGTTTCTGGCCTGTGCTAACTCCTATGCTATATCTGAGAGTCATCCCGGAAAATTCTGCTTCGCGTGCGTCAAATGCACACCAGGGACAATGCCAGCAACTTCACAGGATGGGAGATCCGTTTCCGTCTCCTCCATCCCTCAAGTACCATTTACTGGTACAGAAATAATTTTCAAAGTTATTTTATTACTCAAAAAGTTTTCAAAGTTATTTTATTACCCAAACCCTTGCAAAACCAGAAATGGCAACAAAAAATCCTACAATACTCTGTGGATTGTCCGGCATGCCTTTCTAATGAACAGAAACATGCTACTTAGCATTTATACCCTTTTTATTCTTGAGCCCTTATGATTAGTGCTAGCAAGGGGAAGGTTATATTAAGAGAGCCCGCAGTTCCATCAAAACAATACTGCTACAGTTATTTAGATACAGGCAACAAAATATTTCAATACTCTGCTAAACATATGGCAGCAACATATTTCTCACAACTAAAAAGAAAAATAAGAGAAACCTCTCAGAATAACACACAGTTCCTTCATGTTTCATGGTCAAGGTCATGTTTGATACCAACCGTGCGGAAAATGTTTCAAAGGAGGTTTATTCATTGAGACCCTTTACTGATAAAAGAATAATGACATCTTTAACCTTTAATTCCTTTACGACTTCAAACAAATCTCACACCATTTCTAAAGCTGGTGGCAAAACTACCCAAAAACCCACCTGTTAAAAACCTTCTGCCACAAAAGAAGGCAGATCAGGTTGTGTTCCATGTGTGAGTGCGTGGAAGGTGAGCACCAGACATAGCGAATGAAAACTAACCTTTCGAGGATCGGAAGTGCTTGCTGGGCGCCGTGAAGCCTCTCGTCCCGTGCACATTCACAGCTGCCACACGGAACTGGTACCATCTGCTCGCTCGGATGTCCGGCAGCCGAACCCGCTCATCTGTAGTCTGGTGGGGAAAATGTCACACTTACATTCGTTGTTCTGACATGGCTAGTTGTGCTATCGTCTCCCATGCAACACCCGTTAGTCAGACTGAAGAGTAGGGGATGCACTTTAATACGCACCAGCGTCAGCAGGCTGCGTGCAACCACCTCACCTGACTCCGAGCATCATTCTGCACTGCAAAGCATTTACAGCTGTGAACAAAATCATATAACCACCCAATTTTACAGTGCATTGCAGGTCTATTCTGGAAAAAAGTAACCTTTAGAAAACTGGTGAAGTGTTAAATTCACAAAATTAGTTTTCCAGTTATCACAACCTTCACCAGTGTATAGGGCCTGGCTGTTCAGGTGTTGAAGTTTCAGGGAACTCATTGCCCCAGGTCACAGGACTCATTTCTCCAATTCTCAATTCTCAGAGAATTAGGGGTCCAAAATGGCTTCACAAAAACCAGCACTGTGAGAAGCCACCTCTTCTGGTTCACAGGAAACATGAAACCCTCAGGTAATGAATGTAAGCCTTCTTCAGATCTTCGGCACTTATGTCAAAAAGACACTCACAGCCTTAACTCTTCCCTGCAGACCTTTCTCAGGTCATAGGAGATGACCTTTCCTCCAACAACACCCACCGAGACTGCTAGTGTCATGAGTTCAATTTCCACCTTCTGTGGGGAGTGCCTTAACCGCTGAAATACGAAATAAGCATAGATGCACTCTGAACCCTTTCAGTAGGAGGTGCTTTATGTGCTCTAATTCTGAGCCCTGCTTTCTTTTTTTTCCCTTTAAACTTCTAAAGAGCTATCTTCTGCACTGTTTCTTATTTTTCGCAAGGTATATACACCAGAACTGAACACAGCCTCCTGGTAACTCCTGAATCACTGCCAAGTACAGAAGACATAGCATTTTTGTAGAACTCATGAGAAACTCATCCACTTGTTGTGGATTTTACTTTTGCAATTACTTCTCAATTATCCAGTTTTCATTTTATTTTAGGATGTCATGTTTATTGCATTTTAATTTAATTCTTTCATCAAAGTAACACATGAACCTAAACCAAATGTCCTGTATATGTCTAAATATACTATACAATCATTACTGATTATCATTACTGACCAAACATGCAAGCCCATCAAAAATGTAGTGACATCAATTTATTTTCACAAGCTCTGTTTCCTATAACTTTAAAAATTCACCATCCTTGTATAGGATTCAGTGTTACTTGCAATGATGCCACGCACTTCCCAAAAAAGGCACAGCATAATTTCTGCTTTTTGCTCTTTCCAATCTGTGTAAGAAAGCAGCAGCTGCTGACCTAACTCAGCCAGAACTTGAGGAAGTTGTTTCAGCTTTCCAGCAACGGTATTTTTAGAGCCCTGACCAATAAAATTTGTAGGTGTTATCCTGCACTTAATCTCTTCATTTGGTGACAAGCAAAATTTAGGGAAACTGATACCTCGTTTGTGTGCGCATGTAAAGGAAAGAGAGCCTTTCTAAATTGCACTATAGACTGCTCTCAGACTGGTAAGTGTTGCAGACTTTGAGCTCCTCACATATTGCTACTAGAGTCCTTCTCCCTTCAGATGGCTGTATTTGTCTTTTTAGCTTAAGCAGGGGCAGCAGTCCCAATGCTTTCATTGTCTGCCTCACCTTCTTTCCTTTTTTTAGCTTTTGTATTACCTGTAGAGTGAATTATCCCGTCCAATGAAGGGGTTCCCCTAGGGAAGAAAAAGCCTACTGAACCAACTTTCACTATTATTTTCATTTTATGGAGCACTCAAATGTGCTAGTTTTTTCCAGCATGCAGGCCCACATACTCAAGAACTTACAGATAAGACACGACGGTGAACTAGAGTAAAATAAACTATCACTATATTAACAGAAAAAAATGCCAGGATATATTCAGGTGACTGCTGCAACTGAGATCAGGGTCAGGATCAATATTTAATTGTAATTAACAACACTGTGGGTTTTTAAAAACTGATTTGCTGAACTCAGTTACAAGGCAAGCATAATCTGAATAGAGTTGACCCCAAATTCTTCAGCTAAGGAATCTTTGCATCAGCTCAGTTATTCTGCTAGGACTGATTAAAAGAAAGGATTTCAGTTGTGTCAATCTTCCTTACAGTGAAATACTGTAAAATCAAATAATCTGTCAATCCGTATCACCAAAATTATTTTAATTTCTGAACATGCCTTGGGCCTATTACTTTCATCATTCGCTTTGTTGGCAAAGCTCCTGTTAAACTCAATGGCATGCATGAGGTGTAACTCCTGCATTATAAACTACTTTGGCACATCTAAGCAACCTTTACATAGATTTAATAAATTTCAAGAAAGAGCTAAATACTACTGAGATATCTTATACTACCTTAATGGTAAATTGATTTTTTTTTTTTCAATTGCTTCGCTTAGTTCTCACTACTTAGTATGTTTGGAGCTGAGATCATAATATTCAGAGTCCTTTCAATATCTGTCTTATATTAATAGAAGCCCACTACATGGTATGCTGAGTAGTATTACAGTAATCAATGGACTGTTTCACTGTGTTCATTCCCTTTCTTTCACACTATCAATCTTGGATTCCTTTCTGTTGTGCAAAGGTTTAATGGATATAGGAGAGGACAGCGCTACTCTGCTGAGTTCATAGCTCTACACCTTCTTTTGAAACAACGCACAGTGATAAAAGAATTTGCAGTTCAGAGAATGAAGGGATACCATCCAGGGTATCAGAAGAGCTGAGTTTATGTTTCCTTTGATACGGAAGAAACCTGACAGTGCTGCATCCACAACTCTATCAAAGGACAGCAGACCTCTCCTATTTTGAGTGATTGCAATCCCACACAACGTGGGCACTCTCTAATAATGCTTACCAAAGCAAGCCCTCTCCTGGGAGATGGAGAAATAAACTTTTACTGTACAGGATTGGTGGTTAGCTCCAGCAGGAATTTCTCACTGTCAAGAGCTGAGAAACTTTTTGTGATTGTCAGAACTAGAACTTTAGGTGTCTCAGAAACTTTAAGTCTTAAAAAAGATTAGTTGTCCACAGAGTTTAGACAATTCCAAGGTGAAGCACTAGGGTTTGTCACAATCAAGCTAGCAGTAAATACAGCTCCTTATCTGTTTTAATAAAGGAATAAATGAATAAGTAATCTTGATTATTGTCTGCCCATATGTGTACATATATATGTGTGTGTACACATACTTGACATCCATTCACACAACACAGATGTGTTCTGTCTGAAAATAACTGACTTGGCATATTTGAATTAATTAACTTCATTAATTAACTTGTTACGATTAACTAAGTTTCCAATGGAAACAGTAATACTATTATTTTTAGAAACCATTAGCACCAAACAGAATTATAAGTTTGTTCACAAGCTATACAGTATTCTCATGGGATAGTGCAGCAGCATAGTCCTGCCCAGCTGGTTAAACCTTAAAAAACAGTAGCGTAAGAAACTTGGCATAACCACTTAGGGCACTGCACATCATAGCTAACTAGGCTAACTAGCATCTTAGTTCCTGTAGTGTTTATATTAACCAATGGAAATTAGTCAAATGGTTAGTTATGTCAAGTTTTCCCAAAAATGTGCAGTAAAAAAAATAAACAAAATCCCTTCTTCCTGAAGTGAAAAATAACTAAAATTGTTCTTAATTTGTTTGCTTTCTTTATATACTTGGAGAGTTACATAAATAACGTATTAATAGATTGAGCCTTCCTCCTTAAAAAGAAAACATCAAAAAAGACCTGATGACACAATACAATACAAAGGAAACAAACTTTTTCAAAATTATTTTTTCAATACCAAGTAAAAACTTATGTGAGACATGAGAAATTACTTGCAAATTAGCTTATATAAAGGCAATAGAAAACAGCAAGTCTTTTTGAAAAGTAAACACTTTAAAATAAAGTTATTGAAAATTATAACCCCATTTCTCAACCTGTTGGAGCGGGTCCAGAGGAGGGCCACAAAAATGATCAGGGGGTGGAACACCTCTCCTACGAAGAAAGGCTGAGAGAGTTGGGGTTATTCAGCCTGGAGAAGAGAAGGCTTCGGGGAGACCTTATTGCGGCCTTTCAGTAATTAAAGGGGGCTTATAAGAAAGATGGGGACAAACTTTTTAGCAGGGTCTGTTGCAACAGGACAAGGGGAAATGGTTTTAAACTAAAAGAGGGTCGTTTTAGACTGGATATAAGGAAGAAAATTTTTACAATGAGGGTAGTGAAACACTGGCACAGGTTGCCCAGAGAGGTGGTAGACGCCCCATCCCTGGAAACATTCAAGGTCAGGTTGGACGGGGCTCTGAGCAACCTGACCTAGTTGAAGATGTCCCTGCCCATGGCAGGGGGGTTGGACTAGATGATCTTTAAAGGTCCCTCCCAACCCAAACTATTCTATGATTCTATTCTATGATTCTAAGATTCTTCTTGGACAGATAATAAAAATAGAATATTGAATGAGGAAGTCTGATAAAATATTATGAAATTTCTTACAAGAAGATGCAAACAATAACTTTGCATAATTACACTATGTATGGGCATAGGCATAGAGAAATTCAGATCCTCGCCCATAGTCTTTTTGATCTTTGACTGCTTTTTACATGCTTTGTAGCTTAAGTCGAAGAGTGATGAAAGAGCCAGCATCCTCTCCCCTGGACTGAGATGCCCCAGGAGTTCTCAGTCAAATGGCTGAGCTCTTCGCAGCCTTTGCCTATAATTAAAGTCTCATAGTCCACTGTTTTGGAATCATACAAGAAAAAAGTCTCAGTTATATGGACAAGAAAAGCCTGGAGGCTGTGCACACAGTCACTTTAGTCAAATTGGATATTCATCCTTGCTGCTGATATTGCAAAATAAATTCTATTGCAAGCAGCCACACTTAACAAATTTGACTGCCTGGTGGGATGTCTAAAACTACAAACACCATGGAGCTACATCACTCTATAGAGACAGAAATTCTGATTACTAGCACCCCTCAAGGGGGCCCAGCCTGTATGTCCCATAAGGTATACACAGTTCACAAAGCCAGTCAGACATCCTGAAGCTTGTTCTGAACTGACATCCCCAGTGGCGTCCATCACACAATCAAACACGCGTCTCTTGTGATGCAGAAGGGACAGCGAAGTTCTCAGAAAGATGTCAGTTGGAGGAGGCTTCTACTGCCACAGAGATTAACTCAGCGCCTTCTGCCCATGTGTAACAGACCCCAGGAAAGGCAGCTGTCAGGATTCTTATCACTTTTGCACAGGAACACATTTCTGAAATGCTCTCTGCTGTACATCCACTGCAAGAAGGCAGAGGTTCGTATATGCTCCACTACTGTGGAGCATATACAGTGCATGCTTCCAGAAACGTGCATGAGGTCTGTTTCTGGGATGAGAAAAAGCACAGTGTTGTGCTACCTTTGTAGTCTGGATCCACCAGCCAGAAGAGTTGGGCTTCTACAGTCTAGCACATATACATGGCACGATAACAGTGAGGAATAATTCAGATCTGGCTCATTTTTGCTACGTGGTATTTTCCTAGTAGCAAAGGCAGGAGGCTGTTTGCTGAATATGGAGTGTGCAGATTGAAGACCTGCACCTCAGCTGAGAGATAATAAATAAGTCACTGCAACTTTATCAGGTTTGGAGGTGTGCACGTTCCCTTGGGCTTGCACAAGCACGGTTTCATGCCAGACTCTGCTGCAGGTGGCTTTTTCTGAGCAAGACTCTAACATGGTGACATCCCCCTGTAGCACCACATTGAAGCTAAGACCTTCACTTCTGAGTGCTCAGTTTCACACGCTTGACATTATTTTAAGATCGCTTTTTCCTACACAATCTGAATTGAGAATGAACACAGATCGTCACAGAATTTAAACTCCTTACTTCATTTTGTGGATGGCTCTATTTATTCTCTCTTTCCTTTTTTTCCTAGCTATAATGACATTTTGCAAGTCTTTTCAAAATCAGCATTTTACTTTTCTTGTCAGCAGGGATGAGGGTGAAGCAGTTAAGATAAACGATTGGAACTCTGCCATCCAGGTGGACTGTCAGCATGTTAAAAAACAGATTGAAACTGGGAAGGAACTAAGTGAAAATTTATGCTCTGTTGGCTGCTTCTCGTTAAGAAACATTTGCTCATGAATCTTACATTTTCAGTCTGGATTGCACTGAGTGATAAGAGCATGACATCATAGTCTTTTCTGAATTGGGAGGGTAACAGCTGAAAAAAACAACTTTACAAAGAATAAGGTTTTTAGTCTTTTTTTCACTCTTTCTTTTATTTTAAAAAATTAAATAGCCTGTTCACCAATTGTATTTCTTATCTTTTTTATAAGACCCAAGTCATACCTTGGAGACTGTGCACTGAGTCCCACTGACCTCAAAAGGACTATGTCTCTTACGTGCCCCCTTCAATGGGTTTTGGTATCTAATTCTACATTTTTCAAGAGATTTGTGGCTTTCAGAGACTCTGGAATTCCCATCTGAATAGATCATAAGTATGTGCTTACAAGAAAGTGCCACTCACTGGCCTTATGAAAATCAAGCCTCCAGCTAGTTCTATAGATTTTTATCTATAGAGAGCAAACCCACAAAATAAACTCATTTTGAAAACATAAACCTCTGAGTATTTTTTCTTTTGGGGACAAGGAAACCACTATTTACTTCTTTACTGATATATTCACACATTTTTTATGAAGTCATTTTCAATACATACCAAAAGCATTTGATGTTTCTATAACTGAAAAACTGGAAATGAAAACACTGAAATTCATTTCTCCTGAGCAAGTCTAGAAAACAGTTCATTGAGCAGTGAAGTAAGGCCTTGGCGATCTGGAATCTGTTTGAAGCTCTGTCGTGACCTGGAGAGAGACCCTATAAAGGGATTCCTCTGCACGAGCCTCCCCACCTGTAAGTGATCTAACTCTTCTCCTATCTGAAGAGGACCTTTAGATCATGGTCTGGAAGCTAGGGATCCATATCGCTTTACAAAGAACTGACCTGTGCCACAGTTTGCCAGATAGTAGCATCATCCTCACTTGGATGGATTCCTTGATTCCACCTCCTCTGAACAACATAGATCACAGGCTCAATGGAAATATTGAATTTGGAAGACCACTTCACCTCCAGGTCTCCAGACTGAAGTTCTATGAATTTTAATTCTTTCCGGGGTTTCAGCGGTACACCTGTAATAGAAACATGCAGACAAAAATATGTGAGTAATTTACAAGATGCAATTAAACCATATGTAGATGAAGCTGTATAAAAAAATAATTCAAAAAAAAAGGACATTGTTGGTCAGACAGAAGGAAAAAAGGGGGGAATGGATAGGCTGATGAGCATGGGAGTTTCAGAAGTGCTCACAGCTGACCCATCTCTTTTAACAGTAAAACTTGTTTTTAAAAAAATCTTCAAAATTATTTCTTTATTTCATTTAAAAACTAAAGGATCTAAAAGTTGTAAGCTAAAACTGATCTCACAGAAAACACTTTCCAAATATGCTTTGATAACCTGGAGAAAGATCCCTTTGATCCCAAGCAGAATCAGCTATACCTGTTGTTCAGTTTTTCACCTAATTTGTCCTTAAACACATCTAATGACAGAATTTCCACAGCATGACATAGTAATCTGTTCCACTACTTCCCTATCCTTACCATTAGAAAGCTTTCTCACTATCTTATTTAGTCTCCTCCACTGCATCTTAAACTCGATACTTGTCCACGATGTTCATGGATCGTGGAGAACAGATTCTTTCTTTCATTTATGGAGGCGTCTTTTATGTACTCCAAGACTGTTATCATGCCTCTGAATGTTTTTTTCTTCAGTCAATAACCACAGTGCACTCCCATTTTCCTTCTAAATCAGTGTTTCTAGACCTCTGATCATTCTTGCAGTTGTCTCTGGAAACTCTCCCGTTGGCCCACAGCCCTTCTCCAGAGTCAAGCCTAAACTGGACACAGACTGTGTCTAAGCTCTTTCCAGCGTAGACCAGAGAAACAGGACTATTTCACACGTCTTACATTAGTCTGAAATACTTAAGCAAGCTGTTTGCCTTCTCCATTGCAGCATGATCTTATTGACTGACATGCAGCTGTATTGTATGATGTGTCACTCTCCACTCTTTCCTAAAGACATAGGAAAGGTAATTCCAAGGCATCTTGGAATAGATATGTTATATCTCATGTATATTGTTCAACTGTTACATTTCAGAAACAAAGATGTCTTTCTAAAATTTTACAGTAATTTCTTATTACACAGTGACACTGAAGGACAGTTATTTCTGTTGTTTCTGCTGCTGGTAACATCACCTTTTTGAAAACATCTGCAGTAGCTTGAAGGAAGAAACAGCTCTTCAAATTTGGCATCTTCAGGATACGTCACAAATAAGGTTTCTATGCTGACATATAAACCTTCTTAGCAAGTTATCGTATGCACTTTAGTTATTTTGTCATTTCAGTGGGTGTCCACATAAGTCCAGCTGTATGTGTTGGTTGGATAAATTGTTTCCTACTCAGTCTGCCACAGATAGTCCTGAGTGCAAAATTTCCTTAGGTGAACAAACTGCTTTTCTATTTTAAGAGGTTTTCTCCTAAAGCTGATTATACAATTAGCTATAAGTAAATAAAAACTGATATTGTAGCCCTTGAAGAAACCTAATATCAACCTGAGGAAAATCCAGTACTTAAATCTGGTTTAAACCCTGGATATCCTTCAACAGCCAGCAGTCTTAGTCTAATACAACGAACATCACAGAACATGTCAGTTTGGATTTCCACATTTGAAAATCCTTCTTTAATTATGATGTACAATAATCCTACAATTTGCATGTTGAGAAAACTTCCATCTGCTTTGCATTAGGGGCAGTTGGATTCACTTGATTGCAAGTACCTCAGCCTCTCTGCTGTTAGGTAATTGCGTGCAGATGGAGCGCAGCAGCACAAACAACGAGAGCACAGCACAAGTGCATTTTAAAATACTTTTGTAGAACCAGCACCATCAATTTCATATCCAGATGTGTAGATCCAATCACTCTTCAATGTGCTTTTTATTATGTAAATGGTCAGCCCTTTCATCGTGATGGAACAAATTAGTCCTCTGAAGTCTGCAGTGCTTAACTGAAGAATTCAAATCACTGATTGCTGTATGTGTGCAATACTAGTGCCCAGGAAAAATGTTTCTAAAGGTGTCTTTCAGATGGCACATGCATCACCATGCCATGAAAAATAAATGCACACTGGCCCATCGTAAGAATCTGTATCTTAAATGTCGGTTTCCCAGGCATTCAAAAAGTTTCCATGGAAGGTTTTTGGACAGTAAAGGGTACATTCATGGTGTCAGTACGATTGGAAAGACAGTGGTTCAAAGACTCAGAGATGCGCACCTTTAAAATTGTACACTATTTTTTTAATACAAAACTATTTTTCTTTAAGCATGAAAAGAGCCTTTAAACTGTGGATGACCATCTGGCTCCAGCCACCTTGTTATGATATTGTCATACCATCATACCCTTTAAATGATATAATCTTCTCTTTACAATTTATCTTGCCCAGATCTGCAGTTTGGTCTGCTGTATGGATTGCTCCCTTACACCTTTCAGACAAAATTAGTTAGGCTGGTTTAGACAGCATGAACCCTAAATCTTTGTTAAAAAGGGGTCCTGGAAGTTCACACAAGTACGTGTATCATCACATCTGAGAGACCACTAACTTCTGAACAGGAAAAAGGCAATGGGTAATTTTTTCAGCTGTCATCAGCTGAGTGTAGAAAATGATACATGTCTTTGTCCTTGCTTGGGGATGCATACATGCATGGTAGACAAAGCAAACCTGATCAAGCATTTTCCATCCCTTTCTCTTCCTTCCTTTTTTTCTGCATTTTTAAATTGTTTTACTTCTAAGCAGAGATATTGTCCCCATTTCTATCACTGAAGTACCAAACCTACTTTAGGCACTTACGGTTATTTATAACATCATTATGTCCATATAGAAAAAAAAGTGAGGTAGGCCATGGAGAAGGGACACTTTCTGAAGTCCTTCACTAGTTGAGACAATGTAAAGGAGATGGATGAGGCAGATGACAGAAGAGTAGGAGAGAACATTTGATAACTCCAGTAAAGGGAAATAAAAATGTGAAGACGATGTAACTGATTACTAATACTCCCAACAGAGATGAAAAAATGCAATGATAATGGACATTTTGAAGATTATAGCGAATGCAAGCCAATAAACAACTAGGATAACAAGTAACTAGACTTGTTATGTTAATCCAACAACATTTGCAATGTATGACTTTGGTGCAAGTGTACTTACATTAATATTATTTTAGGAATGGGTTTTAGCACTTAGTACTAAAGGGCAAACCCAGTTTGTAAATCCAGCAAATCAGATGGGTGTTTTCTATCTGCTGTTGTAACTAATCTCCAGAGCTTGATCAACAGTGAAACTATAGGAACTTCTGCAGACTCTTAGATTCAATCTGAGTTCATTTTCTAGCTGTGAGTGCTGTCAAAATGATAAGAATAAGTACTAAACTTATTCCCTGGATCTTAGTCATGCTTGCAGAGGTTACTCTTCCTTAGTGACAGCAAGGTCATTTACCCCTGGAGGAAATGAATAGCAAGCCTGTTCCGCTTCTATTTGTCCTTTGTTGCAGAAAGACAGGTTGAAGTGGCTAATTAGCTGAATTCATCAGCTGAGAAGGCAGTACAGTATTGGGCTTGCCCTTCCTCTGCGAGACATATATGCTCTTACAAGCAAGCACCTCCTGCAGATAGGTGATAAGATGTTAGAGAAGGTTAGTTCTGTTCCTGTATAATTAGGCTGAACAGCAGTAGACTTTCCAGTGCGCAGTGTATCATATCCTGTCATATCCTGTGTCCTCTCCAAGAGCATGTCGTCTTATTTCATTGGTTTGTTTGTTTGCTTGCTTGTTTTGTTTTTACCTTTTCCAGCTGTTACATTTACTGGAATGCTTTGTAGTTATAGTATGGAGCCTGATCATGTAAATCATTACATGCAGAATACGAGTGCCAGTTTATCACTCTGGTCATTTGTCTCAAGAAGATGAAAGAAATAACTAAGTGATCCATTTTAATAATTTTCATTTTGAAAGGTGCTGTGTATAAGAGTGTATTAATTCCTTATAGTTTTAAAGGGGCTGCTCTGAAGTATCTTGGAAGCAAGAGGATTTCCCGTCTGCGCTGGAAATCTGGATCACGGTATTGCCTGCTGTTCAAAATACTTTGAGTACTATCTTCATCAGTTTTATGTTTACTCAACCTCTATGAGTTCTAGACCAAATTTTCTCCATTTATGTAAGTGAATAAGACAGTGCTTCCTGATGGCCCATCCTGTACACTCAAAGACAAGATTCAAAAGTCAAAGCACATGATTTCTGACATACATTCTCATCACCAGGGACATTCAAAAAGATGCATCAACCTTTCAGTTAAAGCAATGAACTTAAAAATAAAATCACCATCTCCTTCACATATTTTACCATTTTTCCATCCACAGATGGAAATAAGTCTGGATTCAGACCTAAGGCCTGGAGCTTAGTTCATAGTTCTGCTGATTAAGCTCTCCACAGAGAGCCCACGCTAACAGAAGAATAACCGATCAATATTTATTTTTTATCACTGAAGCAAGGAGAATGGATTTCTAACAAAACATTCCAACTCTGTGGAACAAGAAAATGCTCATTGTTCTGCATTAGAAGCATATTTTCAGAATATTTCCGTGTATAAAGCTTTTTTTAATTCCAAATTAAAATTTGGAGTTTGTCTAAGTAAATCATTTCATAGCCTATATGTTCTTGCCGATGGTTGTCAAGGAAAACCTTTTTTCACAGAATCTCAGGACTCAAATCAATTAAAATTTTTTGAATAAGATTGCCTTAGATTTAAATATGAATTAATGTATATATGTGGCTATTATAATCTTTCACTATTTTGTTCTTAGGTCATTAAGAACACCAATGCCAAATATACTGCATTGATTTGGTCTTTTACCAGATTATCTCACACTTCCTATTTGGTAGTCTCACCTGTTTGGCTTATAAACATAAGTGTTATTTGTGATTAATAGGACTTGAACTATTTATCGTTAAATATTTTCCTGCTGCATTCTCTCTCATCTGCATCAAATTAAGTGAGATTTCACCTAAATTGGCAAGTTTGTTCTGCTTAAGATGATTCATAATAGCCACATGTTTACATTCCACAGATTTCCAGACATGGACTTCACAAGGGGAAAAAAATTCAGAAACTTGAGCAACATTTTCCTCTGGCTTTCCATTCTTTCAGTGTCCAGCCACTGTCTCTACAGGCCCCTCTCCTTTTTCTTCCCATCCACAGAAAGTCCTATGAAATGAAAGTCCTAGTTTTCTAGGAGACTTTATTATGGCCTGAAGTTATTAGCCCAGTACGAGTACATATTAATAATCTGTACCTTTGTACAGATTTTTTGGAACTTGGCACGTATGACCGCATCCATTGGAACAGCATTTCTTCACTCCAGAACATTCACTATCAGCTTCACAGCTTTCAACACAGGCTGCTGCAAAACCACTGGCCTTCTCAGGTGCTGGGCAGTCCCCTTGCTTCACAGACAGGATGTACTTAAGGAATTCACAGCTAGTTAGGCATTCATAATTCTTCTTGGGGAAAAGAGGCTAAAGGGAAAACAAAAGAATTGTATAAAGTTTTCAACAGGAACAAAAAAAAAAAAAAAAGGTTTTATGTTTTCCAAGACCTTCTAAAGGAAAATTCAGATTTTCAGCTTTTGCAAGACTATCCCTTTAGATTTATATATTCAAGCCACTTCTAAAAAAGCTTTCCAAGTACAGAATGATGAATTCCCTCAAGTAAGACCACCACCTTTAATAGAATAAAGTTGTTTATATCTGCCAGCTTTCCCTTGTTTTCCTCACATTGGCTGGCTACAAAGTTGCTCAATGATAGATTAAAAACATTCCCAAAACAAAGGGGAAGCAATGGTCAGACAGTCTTTTTTTTGGACTACCCCACATTCCTCCCTTTGTACTTCATAATACTTTACCCACAATATCTGATGTAATGCCACTGTAGATAAATAAGTGAAGTCTTGTTTCATTACACTGTTTGAACTGAGTTGGCTAAGAGAAGATTTTGCAGCATCTTTATGTCCTTGCCAGCATATTAGTAATTGTATAACTCTTCATGGAACTGGAACTAAATTTCTGATAAAATGATCTACAGAAAATACAGGTTAAAATAAGCATTAAATATATTGATTAAAGATCAAAGTAAATGCTGCTTCTTTGAGAAATCAAGTCCTAGATATACGAGAGGTTGCTTCAACGCATAGACATTCTATAGCATGTGTACTACTCAGAGGTTTGCAAGGTTCACTTAAAACTGTATTAAAAATAGCATCTAGCACCCTAGGGAGAGTGTTGTGTGTGACATAGGGATTTCATCTCCTCTTTTATCTGGTGCTTTATTTAGTTTGGTGCAAAAACAGCTAAAGTGATTCCCTCCAAGAGATTGGTGGAACTGTAGATGGGCAACCCATGTAACTGGGGTTATCTATAGCCTGCCTTTCTATCTCAGAGCAACCAAAAACCTTCCACTCTGACAGATCTGATTTACAGATTCCTAAGCCTACACAGGAATTATAACCCACTCTCCATCCAACTATTGATGTAACTTCTGCAACTTCCTTCCACATTCAAATGTTTTACTTTCTTATTTTTACTGTTGTCATATTTCTGGCAAAATGAGAAAGACTTCACTATTATGGAGGCCCAGGTGTTTCACTACGTGTCAGTTTATTCTCCAAAGTCACTGTGGTCCAAGTATGTGCCGCTACGTTACCTCTCCCCATCGTGTCCTACAGAATGGTCCAGAACTTCTGAATCAGGCTTTTAAGGACGCATTTGGGTGTTATGGCTTAACTGGCCTAAAGGCTGCCAAAATGAGCAGTCCTTATATCTCCTACTAATCCCAGTGATCCTTGGACATACACTCCTGATGTTCCCCCCCATTGGAATGCATCTGATCCCATGGTTAGCCAGTTAAGAAGCTAAACCAGCAGGAAACTGAATTTGTGGAAAAAAAGGAGTCAGGTAAACTGTCTCCTTTTCTTCTTCACACATAAGGTTCCTTTAACATTGGTACATTCATTCAGCAGATAAGAAGTAACATAGCAAGCAGGGACCTTGAGAAACACAAAGCTAAATTGTTGCTTCCAGATTTTTACAAAATACAAAAAGATTGAAAACACTCTCAAAGGGAAACAGCCTCGTTTAATTCAATCAAACAATGTCCATGGAGCATACAGGAGTCTGAGAGAAAGGAAAGTGGCCCCGTGCTTTTGTGTGTGTGTGAAGCTAATTTCAAATCCTAAAACATCACAAATTTGCAGCTACTTAATTAAAAACTTTATAGCTCCCTGAGGCATAATACGTCCTCAAGGCTTCTCCTCCTCACCCTATTTCGCAGCTCATTTTTCAGTTAGCTGCTAAATGTGCTGCTCTTCATTACGGGCCTTTGAAGTTCTAAATTTAGCTTCAACCACAAAACACTAATCAAAGAGGGATGTTTACTGTTTTTAACTACAATAGAACAGTGTTCTACAAATGTTTTCCTTTTAAACCAATTTTATACTTATTTTCACCCATATCTGGAAACATACAGCCTGAGTGAGAAGTAATATACGAGAATGACATAAATTAGATCCACTAAAACTGCTTTACTATACTACCCTAGAGTTTTGTATATGAGGAAGCAATTAATCTGGGTTAAAGAACTCTTACAAGAATTGGTTTTCATAAGAAATTTTTACTTTGTCTTCTAATGCAATTACATTGATCAGTAATCCAGTAATCCCTATTTACACATAGTTGGATCTAATTTTTTTTTTGTTGAAATTACAGCTTTTCCTAATCATCTTCATGATGCTTAAAATCATTTAAACATAAGACATGCTCTTGTACCAGAAAAAGAGTGCCCGCAGTGATGAGGGAGGAGTTAAATCTGTATATCAGTGAGATCAATATATCAATTAAGGTCACTTCTATTTTTTTATAGGAAAAGCTGAAAATCTTCATAAACATACACATTCATAGACTTGAATAAAATTTTATCTTTATATTGATTTAGTTATAATAAAGCAACTTTCTATTGGGATGATATTTTAATTTTGTACTAAAAAACACTCAAGAACTGTAACAGCTGACTTCTACCAACTCGGCAGAGCCATGTTTTAAATCCAATAAAACCACCTCTTTTTTTGTACTAGTTTAACTCATCTAGGTTTGCTTATTCACAAGGTTATTCTGAAACATGACTCAGAAACAGTTTTCCAAAGACTTTTTCCTGAATAATTATGTATATTTGATGGTAGTCTTCTGAACTAGGAGTCCACAATTCAGTTACTCCTGGAGAGATATTCTTTTAGAAATCAGATTGACTTTCACATACAGGAAAGCCATCTTTTCTAGCTACCCTGCACAAGGACTTTCACACAATGACATTTTATTTTTTAAACAAAGGTACTCTTTCTTACATATGGCCAGAAAAGATAGAAGGGCATATGGGAGAAATAGCATCTTACAGGAGGGATTTAACAGCACCTTCTGAGAGAAGCTATGTGAGTGTGGCTGGATCACGCCTTAAAACTTCAAGTTGAGATAAATCATTTGGTCAGAAAAAAAAAATCTTTTTTTTTAAACTCAAACTTAATATGGCTAGATTGTTACATGTGTACCCATTCAAATGAAGGCGAATACTGTAAAAATCCCATGTTTGCTAGCTGTCTCCTTGAAGCTAATAATTTAAATGGAAGAGACAGCTAGAACAAAGTGAGAAAGAGTGCCCGTGGGCTGACATACCTCACAGAAGCTTTGGCAATGGTTTTTCTTCAGGTCCCAGGACTCTTTGCAGGGCTCCAGGCACTAGGAAAAATCAGGAGGCAGAGAAGTGTCAGGAATAGAAAGAAATAAACAACCACAAATGACCCCGTTTCTTCTCCAGTTGTTTGTTTGGCCCACAGGAAGTTAATAATAGCCTTTAAAAATCCACTTCTCCTGAGGAATAAGATTGTGTCATTGAGTCATGGTGTCAGAGCAAGGTCATGCCAAGCCATGGTTAGATTACAAGAAATATTTTCAGTATTTCTTACTGTACAAGGCAATTGCCTCACTTATTTATATGCCATCCTATTTTCCGTCTTATTGAATCTAGGTCCTAATACTGTTTCACATCGTGTCACTGGCTCACAGAGACAATGTCAAAAGCACTACTCTAAACTACAGAAAGTTAAATCTTCTCCAAGCTGACCAGCCTAAAGATTTGACGGGCACATTGCCTTCCCAAGCGAGAAACTATTTCATCAAGCTATGGAGTAAACTCAGCAGAGGTTTAACCACTATTCCTGTATAAATAGACAATGTTCACTGCTCTGTTAGCAAAACCACTTTATTTCAAGTACCATATTATCATTTCTTCACCTTCAATGTCTACTGCAATGGTTATACAGAGAGTTCAGATTCAAACTCTGCAAACCAGAGTCAAGCTTCACAGCATAAAGAAAAATCACACTATTAAGAGCATTTCAGCATGCAGCTGAAACATAAATTTAGACTCACATTCAGAAACCTTTTCTCTTCCTTTATTAGACATATGATGTTGGAAAATACTGGCATTGTTGGGAGTTAATAACACCTATTCCTTCTGGTAATAGTGGAAAGATACTTACTGCACCAAAAATAAAGGCCTTTGACATGTAATTTAGTATTTATATAATTTGTTTCTCTTATACATAGTATTAGATTGGATCCATATAAATTTATGCTATTCAAAACCAAGCATGAATACATATAGGCTGTATCTCAGCTCTCCACCAGTATCATTAATGTACTAAAAAAATTAGTGTTTTAAGCATTTTTCTTACTAGCAACAAAGCCTGAAAAATATAATAAAACTATTAGTCACAGAGGTTACATATTTCAGGAATGAAAAATACCGCTCAAACATTTTCTCTATATATATTTTGGTATTTTAGACTCAATTTCTAGCTCTTCAAAATTCACAATGTGCTGTATACAGAGTAATTAGAAGGATACATTATAAAATGTCACTGAAGTCACTAAGTTTAATTAATTCCAGAGTGGTGTTCCTCTTGTGGCATAGTTACTGCGCATTTGAGCCCAATTCCACTGTCATGCCAATTTTACAACTCTCCTAACTGTCTGATGGATTTAGCCCCAAATTACAGAGGTATAAATGGTGTAAAGACAAAATGGACAACGTTTTGACCACACTGGGACTTTGTCAGTGATCCCCAAGGCTGTCAGGATTTCCATATCCTTGCCTTCTCTGAATTCTTGCTTCACTGCTACACAGCCACACTGAGCATATCTAAACCAGCACATCCACAATCTTGAGATGACAACTAGGCCAAGTTCATGCTGACTGGACCACCTTCCTTGCAGGCTCTAGAGCAAAACAGTTGGTACTCCTGGAAGGAAATACCAAGATGCTGTATGCTTCAGAGGGTTTGCTCAAGGCGTTTGCACTAGGATGTCTTTACCTGCAATGTAAGCAGGCTCCAGCACTTGATGCCTTGTCTGGCTGCCACTCTGTCTCAATAATCACTCAAGACAGCCCAGGCTACTTTCAGTTCAGCCCCAGCATCTCCTGCCATCAGGGCAGGCAGAGATGATGGGCATCTCAACTCAGACAGTTCAAAGGAAAGGTGGATGAAATGAACCAGGACTGAGCAGTATCCTGTAATCCCACTGCTCTCAGAATACTCCAAGGAAAACAGATGATGTAGCAAGACATAAGACCTCCATCATAAGCTTTGTAGGCTCTGATTAGAGTATATGCTCTTATGTATACATAAACAAAAATATCTTCCTACTTCTGAGGCCTCAGAGCATTGGGCTTAGCCTAGCACCATATGGGCTACTGCAGAAGCCGATTGCCTAGCTTTAGTGGAGCTATACTATTCCATAGGTTGGAGAAAAACTGCTAGCAGACAGAAATGTTGCCAATAATCTTGCACTAGAAGAGTTTGGGACTGTCCTTCTAAAAAGGTAGTTATTAAGCTTGCAATAACAAGGATGAGAACACCTCACAAACACTGAGGTTTGCGCATTTATCCTCTTAGCTACTCTGTTATGAGGTTCCCCTAGAGTGGGAAGCTGGAAAAGCTGGAAACTTGGATCCAGATCTCACCTTTGAGTCCTTGACTTAAACTGTAAATCAGCTGAGATCTTGAGATCCCCCCCACTGTCTCGTGAGCTTTATCCTCTGAATGGCAATAATCTCAGGTAGAAAGATACCTTTTTTCCCCCATGAAGTCTCTCCCGATGTTTTTTATATGGAGAAGTAAACGTGTTCCAGATCCAACCTGTTATATACATGCTAGCTCTGAAGAAGGGCTATTGTGTACATAAATTTGTCTTTTTCCAGACATCTCAGCTTTCCAATAAACTCTCCATCCTCATAAACTTTAGCCTGCCTGGTTCTGTTAAACTTTCTCACCCAATTTACATGTGTCACTCTGAGCTGTAACTTTTATCTGCAAAGGTTTGTGGGTTTTTTCTCATCTTTGGCATGCTTTGCTATGAATGTGCATCAAGATGAGTCTACTGCAGAACACACATTTTGCAGTGCTCTGTAGTAAAACTTTTCTCCCTCCACTATGGATCTCCCCCATTTTTAGTCCACCTAGCCAAGGCAAGCACCAAGTTGAAAATTCTCGCAAGAAAAAGCAGAATCAGGCCTTACATTGACAGCAGCTGAAGGTTTTCTGACAGGTATTGTTCCGTGCATAATAAAAATTAAAATCAAGAAAATGTGAGTCAGAACTAGTGGCAATAACATCTGTTTTTAAATCCAAGTCTTCAGAGAATACAAAAAAGCATACATCTTAAAATTTGGATAATACATTTCTAATAATTTCAATGCAACTCAGCAAAGGCCTGACGCAAATCTCCCCCAGACCAACAGGAGTTATTTCACTAGTGTTCAGCTTAGCCTTGATGTCTGAAAGGAAAGCATATAGCGTACAGCATTTCCAACCAATAAGAAGAGTTTCAAGGAAATACCTAAAACACCCATGAGAAAACTATTCCCACCCAGCAGGTAAACACATCCAGGTTTTCTGGATTAGTGTAAATGTGTGTGCCTGTTAAAAGGATACTGAAATCCTCTATCCAGGATAAGGAGGAATCTAGGCCAAGCAGCAGTTGGCAGCTGGTTTTGGCTCTACTTTACGTAATAAAAAATACCTTGCAGACATTACCACCCGCCTTCAGAAGCTAGGTTTAGGTATGTAGATGGCAGACCACCAGCAGGCAGGAGGGCAGTTGTCCTGGTTTCAGCTGGGATAGAGTTCAATTTCTTCCTAGTGCTGTGTTTTGGATTTAGTATGAGAAGAATGTTGATAACACACTGATGTTTTCAGTTGTTGCTAAGTACCCTGTCAAGGACAGCTTCCATGCTACCAAGCAGAGGCCGGGAGGGAGCACAGCCAGGACAGCCAGCCCAGCTGGCCAACGGGGTATTCCGTACCATGTGACATCATGCTCAGTGTATGAATGGTAGGCGTGATCCAGGAAGTACCGATCGCTACTTGGTTATCGGTCAGCACGGGTGGTGAGCAATTGCATTGTGCATCACTCATTTTGTATATTCTATCATTATCATTATTATTTTCCCTTTTCTGTTCTATTAAACTGTCTTTATCTCAACCCACAAGTTTTTCTCATTCTTACCCTTCCGATTCTCTCCCCGTCCCACTGGGGTGGGGGGGAGTGAGCGAGCGGCTGCGTGGTATTTGGCTGCCTGCCAGGTTAAACCACAATAGCAGTGACGCCAGAAGCGTCCCAGCAGTCCATTCAGCAGATGTCACTGACTGCTGCCTGCTAAGTCACCGCTGACTGCTGCCCCGGCACCACCATAAAGGCTGCTCTACTGCTGGAGTGGGAGGAGATACGAAACACAGCGTTGAACCAGTCATTACGGGCCGGTGGCACTCTTCAGAAGATGATGGGTGTTAATCACACCGGCCTTGCTAAATTGAATCCTCCTAAAGCACCTGTTTTATCATCTCCTGTGGTTAAATCTAGAAGTTGTAGGCTTGCTTTCTTCATCCAGGCTGCTGCAGAGTAGTTATTCAGTGCTAAACAATTGCATCAAAAGCCAAAAGGAGTGCTAATAGAAAGCACCCCAGCATTTGTCATCCTTCAAAATTTGTGTGGGGGGGTACATATGCGCACACACATAGGTATAAATACATATATCAGATACTACTATAGATCTGTTAATATTCAGACTGTATAAAATTAGGAACAAGGGCAAAGTACTGTTTCATTCAAGAAAGAAGGATTATTATTGCTTTAAAATATTTTGGTTTATGTTTTTTTATTTAATTTTTTTTAAATTTGCAGTTAAGGGCCCAGTTAGAGAAGTCTTTTTTGTTCTAATTTTTAAACTATAAATAAAGCAATTTGAGATTAGCAGATGATGCATGCCATTTACATTAGTTAGTAAAGGAGTTTTCAAATAGTCCACCAACACTTTTGCTTAGGAAATGTTGCCTTTGACCTGAATGGGAGAGAGTTACACCAACACAGCAGTTTTGAAAGTCTAATGAATTGCAAAACATCATTTAAGTATTGAAATAAATGTTTATTAAAATACTGTATATTTATTCAAATATTATATTTAAATTAAATAGCTGAATATGACATATTCTCCTAGAGAAGCTGGCGGCTCACGGCCTAGAGAGGTACACTCTTCGCTGGGTAAAAAACTGGCTGGACGGCCGAGCCCAGAGAGTTGTGGTCCAGTTAAATCCAGTTGGCGGCCGGTCACGAGCGGTGTTCCCCAGGGCTCAGTACTGGGGCCGGTCTTGTTCAATATCTTTATCAACGATCTGGACGAGGGGATCGAGTGCTCCCTCAATAAGTTTGCAGACAACACCAAGTTGGGCGGGAGTGTTGATCTGCTCCAGGGTAGGAAGGCTCTGCAGAGGGACCTGGACAGGCTGGATCCATGGGCCGAGGCCAACTGTATGAGGTTCAACAAGGCCAAGTGCCGGGTCCTGCACTTCGGCCACAATAACCCCAGGCAACGCTACAGGCTTGGGGAAGAGTGGCTGGAAAGCTGCCCAGAGGAAAAGGACCTGGGGGTGCTGGTTGACAGCCGGCTGAACATGAGCCGGCAGTGTGCCCAGGTGGCCAAGAAGGCCAACAGCATCCTGGCCTGTATCAGAAATAGTGTGGCCAGCAGGAGCAGGGAGGTGATGGTGCCCCTGTACTCGGCACTGGTGAGGCCGCACCTCGAATACTGTGTTCGGTTTTGGGCCCCTCAGTACAAGAAGGACATGGAGGTGCTGGAGCGTGTCCAGAGAAGGGCAACGAAGCTGGTGAAGGGCCTGGAGCACAAGTCTTATGAGGAGCGGCTGAGGGAACTGGGGTTGTTTAGCCTGGAGAAGAGGAGGCTGAGGGGAGACCTCATCGCGCTCTACAACTACCTGAAAGGAGGTTGTAGCGAGGTGGGTGTTGGTCTCTTCTGCCAAGTAACTAGCCATAGGACGAGAGGAAATGGCCTCAAGTTGCGCCAAGGGAGGTTTAGATTGGACATTAGGAGAAATTTCTTTACTGAAAGAGTGGTCAGGCCTTGGACCAGGCTGCCCAGGGAAGTGGTGGAGTCACCATCCCTGGAGGTATTTAAAAGACGTGTAGATGAGGCCCTTAGGGGGCCACATGGTTTAGTGGACATGGTGTGTTGGGTTGACGGTTGGACACGATGATCTTAGAGGTCTTTTCCAACCTGTATGATTCTATGATTCTATGATTCTAGATTTATAACTATTTAAACAGCAAATAATTATTTCTTTCAGAGTAGAAGAGTCTATCCACAGTCTTTTTGTCTAATAAGGCTTCTTCCTTCACCACAGTGGAACCAAGTCATATGCAAACTGTTGTAAAAAGAATGGAATTAAAGAGTTATAGCTGGAATATAATTATTCTTTTGATTATCATTCACCATTCCGGTTGCTCAAAGCAGCAAGGTCAGAAATTAATGATTTATGTTTACAATATATATTTAAGTGTTTTGCTGTCCTAAGATATTTCATTAAATGGAAATTAGATGGTTTAAAAAAAGGGAAAAACACACCTTTCAGTGTGCAGTCTCCTAAGAACCTGCCATGTCATGAAGAAAAATGCATGTACCTGAAAAATGCATGTACTCGCTATCAGGCACTGAGCAGAGAACATTCTTGGGGTCAGGGATTTAACCAAAGTCAAAGGAGAACATAGTGTTCATCACTTTAGAGAGAATCATTTTGTGATGGCTACACTTAAATACACAACTGCGCCCAAAGGAACCGTGAGAAAAGTGATTTTCAATCTGTAAATCTTAGCCCAGAGGCAGTAAACACAATGCAAAACATAAGCAGGCAGCGAGAGAGAAATAACTGATTTTGAGATTTTTTTTTGTAATCTATGGCTGCTGTTTATCAATAGGAAGAGAAATTGTTACTTTCTGTGTCTCAAAAATTGGACTGTGAGTTGTCTGAAGAACACAATTTTTTGGTTTCAGAACAGTAAATGCACAGTTGAATATTTACCCAGTCCAAATCAATTAATATAATGCTAGATTGGTAGAACAATATTAGGTATTAGCAATATCACATCATAGAACATACTACCTTTTGAACAGCTTGAAAACTACTTTTCTTCTTTACTATACAAGTCATGAGATGCAGGATGTGTTTACTGAAAATATTTCTCATGATAAAACTGAGGAGACACATCAGGAAGATTTATAATTTAAAACATTTTGGCACATCAATTATAAAAAAAAATCTCCCACTAGTTCTGAATTATATCTTCCCAAAAGATCCATACACACAAAAAACAATCCTCAAACATTCTCTTCCTAGAAGATACATCTCATTTATTAATGTCAAAGAGAAATATCAATATTTACGTTACTGTTTGAATCAAAGACCAAATTACATTCTCCAATTTGATGCATGAGTCTGATTTGGTACTTCTGCACTTAGGAGGACATGATGTAATTCTAAAAGCTATACCTATAAGGAAATAATTTAACAGAATGGAAAATATTAATTATGCATAAAAGTAGGTAAGAATCACAACTCTCTAACAATCTGCAATGAAAAATAAGAAAAGCATTCTGGGATGAGACCAATGAATCCATCTGAAGGACTTTGGCTGCCCACTTCAGGAATGTTCATAATTTTTGTCAAATCATTTTATAAAAGTCTATTTATACATTTGTCTCTCAACTTCTTGTGGTAATGCATGTCCTCATAAACTTTAAGATGGGTATTTTCCTTCTATAGATTGAAGGCAGCTTACCTGAATTCTGCACATTAAAATTAAAGAAGTGTTTGGTTATGAAATTGAAGTTAGACACACTCTTTTAAACATCCCTGTTCTACATTTTTAATCTCCAGTTTAAATCTTTGACCAGCATTAAGGTATGGGCTGTCTACCCACCCAGAACACACAGGTGTGACTGTTTCATAATGTATGTTACAAAATGAAAAGCTCAGGTAAACAGAACTATATGCAGTGAAAATTTCAGGCACTTAGAGCGAGGAATCCTACAGAGGCAGGTTAGTGAATCCAGAATCGTGATGCAAAAAAACCTTTTCTCATTTCCACGCTGGATCATTCTTGATGCTCTCCAAAACCCACGCTCGATAGTTTGACTGATTCGGAGGCTTCACGTGGGTAATTCTCCATGTGAGTGGTTCATGGTATCAGGGTATTGCACTCAAGCTTGTGTTGCACTGATCACCCTTCTCAATGATCAAGTGCCTAAGATGAGGCACTGCAGCACTTCAGGTATGAGCAATTTCAGGTGCTCGTACACCCTATCAGGTCAGGCACGCACTGTACACATCTATCTTGTTTAAAACAAACCATTAGAGGTAGAGATGCACTAACGAATCAGTCAGTCCCTCAGGCCAAAAAATCCACCAGCCCAGAGAGGAGTGTTTAACTGCAGAATCAGTAGCTGTCATATTAGCTTGGAGGATGATACGTGCCGCTCAAGAAGCCTCTGAGCATTTTGTGAGATCCATTTTAAGCAGAGTCAGTCTCTTGCTTCTCTGCCTCTTTTGCCTCTCTTCCCCCATTAGCAGACTGAACCATTGGAGCACTAGTCATCAACTTTCTAGAAACTCAGTGTGACATTTTAGCTCCTAAAATTAAGTTACATTTAATGTAGATTGGGAGATGTTTAAGTATCTTTAAAACTTTGAAAGTCTAATAGGAACAACTGTGAAATGTATTCTTTTATGTAAAATAGCAGTTTCATGTGGCTACCTGGAGTTACTCCTCTGTTCATGTTAAAGAGATTCTCATGAGAATTACACTAGTAATATATTTCCCTTGTAACTGAATAAACAAATGGGTTAAATGACAGAGAAAGGTTCCCTGTCTGTGTTGCCTGTTTTCTCTACTGTAGGTCAGTGAGCATCATGATTTGGTGAAAAGGAGTGATTTTGTATTCGAGGATCAAGTCTTAATTAAATTAGTTACAGTTGGGGTTATTCTGTGACATTATCATGTACACTGGGAACCCAGCTGATACTGTCTGAAAGTATTGCTAATTGTAGAGCTGGTTTTGAATGAAAGCCAGGTCTTAGATTTTAAATGGTCACTAAAGAATGTGCTACTTGGTTAGAGTGATCTGGGTCTTTAAATCCCTTTAAGGAGCACTTCTTAGTCTTTCTTGACATGTATTTTTGTTGTTCTATACTGATGACATCCTGACATGTACTGTGATGGGGTAGATGACAAGGAACAGGTTCCTAATGTGGAATTTGTTATCATCTGCAAGTATTAATTTATTTTAATTAATAAAAGTACATATATACAAAGAAAAAGAAAAATCCTTCATCTGTAATCAACATTCAGACAGTGCATCCTTGTTTTAGGACAAATGACCGCTTTGTATTTTTCAGAAGTCAACTGCTCAGAAAAAAGTAGCAACAAAATACCTGGGGCTGGCACTGAAACTAAGGGAATGGTCTCTCTGTTGGAGACGTAGTTACAGCTACCTTAACTATTCTGAGTCCTCTTCAGTTGTAAGGTAGAACAGTGCAGCACAAACCTCCAGGAGCAAGCAGGGACAGATAGGGACAGGGAACGGCAACCACATAACCACCATTATATTATATTATATCACATCACACAAGGGTGTACCTGCAGTGGTTGGGATTAATCTGAGGCTAACACCCTAACAGACTTTTCTGGTTAATTCACACGTGACCTCATCCAGAGCAATCTGGCATTGAAGTACTAAGGGTTAAGTTATGAGAATACAGCATTTTGTGTTGAGTTCTAACATCAGAAAGTAAGAGGGAATATAAGCCATCCAGCAGTGGTCTTAGTCAACAGGAATGAGAGCCATATTTCCTGGCAGAATTTGGTATATCCCTTATGAAAAGACTAGCAAAAGCTGTATAACAGAGATCCAAAACATATCGTTACATATGCAACTGAGATTTATTTTTAATAATTCTTATTTTAGTAGGATGATGTATACAACCTGCAGGTGAAATATGGAACTTACGACACATCACTTGTTTTAGATAATTTTCCAGGAATTGGATTCTTCCTATTTTTCTCACTGTTTTTATATTTTATATTTTAAGAAAAAGATGGTAAATTACGTCTTCCAGATATATGCTAAATATAAACCTATAAAGTGAGACCTTCCCTATCTGACACCTTGAACTGAAGTCTTGAGAAATATGAACAACCGTTATTCACCTCAAAATGGTGTTACTACTGAAACACTTTTTAAAATTACATTTCAAAACCAGCATTAAACAATATTACTTCTGGTTTCACATCCAAGCAGTGTGGTCTCAATAAATGTAAATTGTTTCTGCAGATGGGACTGTCAGTGTCTCATAACAGACCACTAAAACCTTCACTTCACCAAACCACGCAGATCATAGCTACAGTATCTTCCAATTATAAATTCTGAAGGACATAGGGAAAAAAAAATATTATTCAAAATAATATCCAAATAAATAAGAGGAAGACAGCATACTGACATGTTTCTTTGAAGCTCTATTTTGTTACTTGAGCAGAGAGTTACTTGATTTCAGCTCTGTTAAGTCAGCCTCTTACAAGGCTTAGACATAGAGTTACTGAAGCAAACTACAGCAGTTTTAGGTGCTACTGTCTTCTAACTGTTACCAGCGTGTCTGCTCATTCGAATGGTTATTTCAGAGCAGAATGGAACATTTCTGAGAAACTTTACTGGCTGCAAAGTCGAGCAGCATAGTTTAAACTGCTATAGCAAATAGCTGCATTTGATGTGTATTTATTTACTTGGGTGTGGAGGGACTAAAAGCACACACATGGACAGGTATTACTGCTCTCCACAGTTATGCAAACTTGCTAATATCAAATCAGGACTTACAGTAAAGGGAATTTTCAGAAGTGCAATTGTTGGATATCTAACAAAAACGTGAGCTTGACAAAATAATTTCCTTTTCTTAATTGTCCAGTTCATTTCAGTAGACAACATCAGGGATGCCAATACTACAATTTTAAATGTTAGCAATTTGAGTTACTGAATGCCTTCAATACCCTAGGCAAATAAAGTAAGCCTTATGATTTAGGATCAGTATCAATATTTCCTGGAATAGAGATAGGGAAAGGGCTAGTAACAGTATATCAGTTAAGTCTGTCCAGACCTTTGCATATACAGAGTAGCATTACAGGCTTTGTTCCTAAAATGTAGGCTCTGTTTCAAAAATTTCTATAAAAAAGCTGTTCTGACTGCCTTGATCTCTGAAAATCCACCATTTCAGATCTCCATATGTTCGAACACCCTGCATTAGAGCACCAGAAAGACCAAGACTCTTGCCAAGAACTTCAGGTTAAAGGAAGTCCATTACAGCCTTTGCTGTAAATTCCCAGAATTAAACAGAAAGTGAAAGCTACCAGAAAACTTGTTCATGTACTGAAGGTAAGAATCACTGAAGGTATTGAAAATGAAGGAACTGTTTTGTCATAAAATATTTGGAAAGTACATTATTATTTTAAAAAAAAAGAGAAGTCATATGATTACACTGTAGCAGAAATGCAGCAGTTTCAACTCTAATCCTTTTAGAGTGAAAATAACTTTCAACACTGACAGCTTGATATCTATCTGTATGGCTTAGTTGTCTGACATGTCAAACTTTGCCAGCAGAAGTGTTTGTCTGAAAGGACAGAAGAACAATCCTAGGACGCTTTTCATGTTTCTATTCTTTGTTACCAAATCAAAATCATGGCCATCGATGTCAACAGAAAATTGGCTCCCAAACATTAGTTCATTCCTGACCAGTTCTTTTCAAAGTTTGTTTACAGGATTTTGTACCAGCAGATGAAACTAGGACACGTACTTTCTTCCCTTTTCCTGCCTCATAGCCTAGAGCTTAACACAGTCACCAAAAAACAACTTTGAGTTCTTATTTTGCCTGACTTTGAAACATGGAATTGAACTTAAACCTCCTACATTCAAGATGAATCCCCTAAACATAAAGCATTTGATGGAGATTTTTCTCTCCTGTTGAAGCTGTTTCATCTTATATAAGCAATGAGTTCTTCTCTAGAGGAGAGCCTTAAATCTAAACCTCTCACCTTGAAGGGGCATGCCCTAGCAGCACTTTCTGATCCTCCTGAAGTTCTTTCGAAATGATTGTAATACGTACAAATATGTTGGTTATGTCTCCATGCAGTAGCTATTCCACCACCACTTCTTTGCTACAGATATAATATTCTTTCTCACGCTCTCCTTTTTTCACCTCTTTGTTTCCTCTACCAACCTGCTCTGGCCTTAAAATTGTTGTTCCAATTATTTCTATTCAAACTGTTGCCTCAAAGATCATTTTCCTATTCTTCTATTGCCTTGCTCTTATGTGCTGCATCAAGTGACAATTAGTTCTCTCTTTTCAAAACTCTTCCTAGCCCTTATTCTCAATCTCCACATTCTGAGGTTTCACCTGTCAGGATATAAGGCGTAGCATTGGCAAAATCCTATGAAGCAGCAAGTCAAGCCTGGAGCACTAGTGTGCACACAAGATATATACTGGCAAAGTGCATAAATTATTTTAAATCAAATAAAGATTGATACAGTCTAAAATGGTTAAGAAGATCTTCTCTAATAGACTTCTTTCTGATAGTGATAATAGCTTTAATTGCTTGGTGCTTTCCTGCTTCTTTCTGTGCTATTGGTTACGTATGGAATTCTTTGGTAGTGTAGCTACCGTATTAATGAATAATGAAATGAACTACCTGAATTAAAAAATGGTAGTAGTTTTGCTTCTCTGTCTGAGCTTTCTCCCTTCAGGCTGCAGTCCCGCAATGCAGTTTACCAATAAACTGATCTGTCATGTTTGCATCTGTTCCACCAATCTATCATGGATCAGTCATGCCAGCTATTTCTTTCTGCTTTTAAAGCTTCTCCAAGATTGTATCTATAACCTAGAGAGTAAGCAACATGGCAGAAACTTTCCACTTGTACGTCCCTACTGTTTCTAGATCACTGTTCCCTGCCACCCTTTCCATGTGGATAGGGTCCGAAGAAGGTAATCTAGTGAAAATAACAGTAATACTTACTGCTAACAATATGGGTATGCAAAATGTAATACCTTTTCCCTTCCAGCTGCGGATAGGCTTTCACAATTTGTTCCCAGCAGTAGCGATAGTGATCAGCTGATGGATGACTTTACTCGGTTGGACTCGATGATCTTAAGGGTCTTTTTCAACCTAAATGATTCTATGATTCTATGATTCTATGAAAAGAACCCCATCTTATGTTCTAAAATGTCTCCTCATAAACTGTCTTTTCATTTCCTAATAGTTGACTATTTGCTTCAGTGATTACATAATACTTTTAAAATAAAAGTGAGCATAAATATTTTGACATTTTATATATGCACAGAATTTTTCATTGAGAAAACATGATTCTTTTAATCTCAAACAGACAAGGGAAAGCCTCTTCAAGCTGGCACTTTCCCCTCCCAATCTGTTACAAGGCAGCTTCAGATAACCACACACAGTCTTGTTATAAACACCATCTTGCTATGCAACTTAAAGTGTCTGTCAGAGCAGCGCTGCTCTCTCCAAGCAAGTCGAGTTTTTTGTTGCTGTTTCATAAATGAATTAAACTAGTGAACTCTCCTGATAACAGATGACTCCTTATACATCACCCTGCAAATTCACACATACATTTCTGAATGAAAGAGCCGCAGCTAAATGTTCTTTTTGCTTGTATCCACCACAGTACTATGGTTTTATAGACCACCTAACAATCAGAGACGACGAAAAAAAGGGGGGCCCTTTTTTTAAATCATTACTTTGTTTCTCTTCCCTGGCTTTCTATTTCCCTCCCAGCACTACCATCACCATCAGAAACGACATATTCCGCATTACTAAACAGCAAGAGCCATAGGGCTTTTCACTTCTAATTTCACGCCATAATAAAATGCAGTGGTTGTTTCACTGGGGGACCTGAAAAGCCTTCCTTTGTGAGGCTTGTTTGACGGTCAGGTTAAGTATCACACTCTGGCAGCAGGCATCTGTGCATGCCTCTTCATGCAGTTATGGCAAGGGGGGAGGAAAAAGAACAGAAAAATTAAAAGGAGTTTGTCTTGAAAAAAATATTCATCCCCCACTCTGAAGCAAGCAATCTACATTCTGTTGCTTGGCCTAAATATTTTTAAATATATCTGCTGTCTGCCTCATTGATTAACCAATCAGTCTAATAATAGCAAGTCTAGAAAGTTTTCAGTGTACTCAGAGTTACACTTGTTGCTTTAATGGAAAAATCTATTGACCCAAAGTAGACTGATGATACAAATTTGTGTAGGTGAGAGGCAGGGGGGGAAAAAGGATCTGAAGAAAATAAATTTCCATTTTTATTAGTTTCAGAGTAAACAAATTCACAAGAAAAACAGTGAAGGTCATCAGCAATAACAAACAAATATGGTGTTTCTAAAAAGTGCCAGCATCATATGTGAAAGAAATATTGCTTCATTCTATAAAAATAGGAATTAAAATTCTGTTAATCCAAGTACAACAGGAACAAAAACCCAGAATGTAAGAGGAAACTCTGTGAAGTGTTCTAAACTTAGCTTTAAATACATTCCCTCTACACAAAGACTGTTTTTCTGTCCCATGTTTAGAAACCCTATTGTATCCATTGACCCTTTTGTAAAAAGAGATAATGTGATTCCTTTCCACAATAATATCTTCATGACTCTTAACATAGTCTACTGAAACCCCAAAATGAGTAAAACTCTATCAGTTTACATGACAATTCGTAGAATAAACACTGCTGGATAATACTTTAAAAGTTAGATAGTTTCACGTATTATTTGGAAAAAAAAAAAAGAAACATTGTGGTTTAAATAATACAGTGTCTAAATACCTTAGAATTCAAACAAAGTAACCTAAAATAGCTATCTTGTTTCAAAGAAATTTCTTTCAAAGGTTATTAATAAATGCCTTCTCTCCTATTATTTTTTAATGCATGCTACACATAGGCAAGAAAGACTGCACTTATATGCTAAATGTCTTGATAAATCTCTCTAATTGTTACATTTTTTAGGTTATGGTTACATGATGGGCATAAGCGAATCTAAATCTATAATGCCACCAGAAGAGGAGCAGTCCTGTACTGGGACTAGCACTCCTTTGGATGTAAATGTGCTCAAACAGGCACCCTAGATAAAAAAGTGATCAATTTTTAGCCAAGTAAACTTCCCCATTCAGCTTGCTCAGTAGCCTCATAAAAACTAGCTGTCTGAGTCAGGGACATGCGCAAAAGGGAAGGAGAGAGGAGTCTGTAAACACCTCTTTAATTGATATCCTGCACTTACAGCGGCTTAAGCCAGTCATAAAACCACAGTCTAAAAAACAACTACTATCTCATTTTCCCTCCAAGGCTGAGTAATAAAGGTTGACATTTTGGTGTTGAGAAGTAAGTGGGACAAACTAGCAGCTGAGTTAATAAATAAATACTTCTGATTAAACTATCATAGAATGTAATAAACTGTTAAAACAATCCTTAGCCTTGCGCTGGAAGAATCGAGCGGGATACATTTTCCCTGGGCCAGATTACTGGCCACTTCTACTTCCAGAGCAGAAGGGAAGGCGATTCGGCTGTCCAGACTGCGGCCTGGGAACGCATTCTGCTTTCAGTGTTCATGAATGCGGTAGGTTCACCTCTGCAGCTCAAACAGGCATCACTGCATCACTTTAGAGTATAAATTTAGAATGTTAATTGGGCAAGCAAAATTTTCCTTAAATATGAAATTTGGCTGGCAGATATTACTCCTAAAAGGATTCTAGGATTTTCACTGAATATGTAGCTTTTTTCTTCCCTAACTTTAGCTTGCAAGCTGGGTATTTTGATTAATTATCCACTGATTATAACATTATAAAAACATACTGATCCTTCCAGTCATGGACTACACCACAAAAAGTGAAAGACTGATCGTGATATGCTTCTAGTCATCTTAAAGTGACCTATTGTAGTATGCAGGTGTTAAGACGATGAAATGGAATATAATTGTGATAAAGGTGATGCTATAGCACAGCACAAAACGTAAAGTGGAAATTTGGGATATGTAATGCTTCATCTACTTTTCTGCCATTCATCTTAATGGGACTCTTGAGCAAGCTCTCAGAGGAATCAGAGAGTAAGATTATGGAAGAATGTTGGTATAAAGTCCCCAGAGAACAACTGTCTGAAAAGGAGCTCTTTGCATAGCACTCTGTATGCTGACAGATGAAATGGATAGCTTGCCTTTTTATGTAAATATATGCAAGGAACTTAACGCTAGTTAATGAAGTATAGCCATAGGGTCACAACCAGAAGTCGTAATTCTATATTAAATCAGCACAGATTGCAGGTGCCCAGCAATCCCAGGAACTGACTCCCCACGATTGCTCAGAGGCATCCTAAATCTCATAGTAACACATATCTAGATAAGAGTACTAAAATGCTCGGTTTTGTATAGAGAGCATGTACCTGTGAGCTGCTCTGTAGTTACTGTCACTGTAAACTGCAAAACTTGACAATCCTGAAAAATCTTCACTGAGGGCCCTGGAGTTGCGGCAGCTCTAACTGGATGTCATTTTTTACCACTCACCTCAATACAAACAGGGTTAGGTTGGGCAGTAGTGGTAAGACGGCAGGTTGGAGGACTCTGTGCAAAAGGAAGAAGGAAAACAAGGGCACTGGATGAGGGGAATAGAAAAGAGGGGGGGGGGGGGAAATAGTCCTGCAAAGCTTTCCATGTGAAGTCATCTGTAAGGATCACAGTACATCCTTGAGGGTATATTAATGTGTAATCAAATACTGCAGCTTTTCATTCAGTCAGGATACTTCCAAGTTTTCTGTTTTCTATATAGCTACCTCTTTTAATGAAATGTTTTAGGGATTTTCTTTTAAGACTTAAACTCTCCCTTTGAAACCAAACATCAGGAAAGAAAGTACATGACAACTCTACCTCTTGCCCCAAAAGCTGGTCTTCTCCTGAATCATTCATCCCAGACCATCCTCTGCCCAGCCACTTTACAATTCACTATGAAAGCTGAAGCAGGTAGACAGTTAAAAGGCGAAGGCTTTTGCTGGTCGTGCACAGACAGACAGAGTGACCACAGGCTAAAGACAGAAATGAAGAACCTCTTGCTATTTATAAAGACAGGAAAGCTAGGTAGGAACTTGTGCCAGTTTTATATGTAGAATCTCACGGATCTCCAGATATGAAAAGAAGAGCTCATATTCTCCATGGATTATGTTACCTCTGTCTCAACCTCATCCCCCCCTTTCCCTCAGGGCTTATGCAGCACTGAAAATGTAGTATAGCCCATGATTTTGCTACAGAAAAAGAACAACGCTGTATTTTAAAATCTACAAAAAAGTCATTATTGTGTGCAGTTAACTAGGTGGTTTTCCCTGCCTCAGTAGGATCTAGGCCCAATTGCCCAAGTCTTACCTCATGAAATAACTGAAAAATTAAGATAAAACAGGTCTGTTTTCTTTTATGGTCCCATCAAAATTTACTTTTGCTAGAAGATCAACCAAGAGTGGGGAACCAACCTGCCTTTCTTGAAAGATAAAGAATCTTCGTGAGGTCTAAGTAGCCCCCACAGCAATACCAGGTATGCTAATCTAAGGATAGGAAGCTGTGCAAACATTATCTTCAACGTTCAAAGGAACATGAAACGTCTATTTCAAGAGATGTACAACCCTCTGTGGCTACAAAACCCAGTAGGAACTGTGCTTTGAATGTGCTGGGGCAAAGCAAGTTATTTCCCCCGACAGAAAAGTATCTAGGGCTTAATTCAGTTGCCCATTCACAGGTACCAATATCCAATATAACACACAGTATGGCAACTGGCCTCCAGCTGCCACTCCTGAAAGGCAAACAACTTTTTCTTAGGTATCTGTCACATCTGCCAGCCCCACATGGATGGCTCCAGGACTCTAGAGAAGCTCAAACGGAACTGAGCGCCCATGCATGAATGAACAATACAGCCAGTGGTGGGTTGACCTTGGCTGGATGCCAGGTTCCCACTAAGCTGCTCTATCACTCCCCCCCTCAGCTGGACAGGAGGAGAAAGGCTCGTGGGTCAAGATAAGGACAGGAAGATCACTCACCAATTACTGTCACAGGCAAAACAGACTCCACTCGGGGAAATTAACTTAATTTATTGCCAATCAAATCAGAGCAGGGTAATGAGAAAATAAAACCAAATCTTAAAACATCTTCCCCCGACCCCTCCTTTCTTCCTGGGCTTAACTTTACTCCTGAATTATCTACTTCCTTCCCCTGAGCGGCGCAGGGGGACGGGGAATGGGGGTTGCGGTCAGTTCATCACACGTTGTTTCTGCTGCTGCTTCCTCCTGAGGGGGAGGACTACTCACACTTTCCCTGCTCCAGCGTGGGATCCCTCCCATGGGAGACAGTCCTCCATGAACTTCTCCAACATGAGTCCTTCCCACAGGCTGCGGTTCTTCACAAACTGCTCCAGCGTGGGTCCCTTCTAGGGGGTCACAAGTCTTGCCAGCAAACCTGCCCCAGCACGGGCTCCTCTCTCCACGGGTCCACAGGTCCTGTCAGGAGCCTGCTCCAGTGCAGGCTCCCCATGGGATCACAGCCTCCTTTGGGTGCATCCACCTGCTCCAGCGTGAGGTCCTCCACAGGCTGCAGGTGGCTATCTGCTCTACTGTGGACCTCCATGGGCTGCAGGGAGACAGCCTGCCT
The DNA here is from genome assembly GCF_964195595.1 of Calonectris borealis. Taxonomy (NCBI): domain Eukaryota; kingdom Metazoa; phylum Chordata; class Aves; order Procellariiformes; family Procellariidae; genus Calonectris; species Calonectris borealis. The sequence goes on along the minus strand of NC_134312.1, from coordinate 139,591,116 downwards.
CACCATGGTCTTCACCAAGGGCTGCAGGGGAATCTCTGCTCCGGCACCTGGAGCACCTCCTCCCCCTCCTTCTTCACTGACCTTGGTGTCTGCAGAGTTGTTTCTCTCACCTATTCTCATTCCTCTCTGCTGGCTGCTGTTGCGCAGCAGTTTTTTTCCCCTTCTTAACTATGTTATCCCAGAGGCGCTACCACCGTCACTGATGGGCTCAGCCTTGGCCAGCAGCGGATCCGTCTTGGAACCAGCTGGCACTTGCTCTATCGGACATGGGGGAAGCTTCTGGCATCTTCTCACAGAAGCCATCACTGTAGCCCCCCTGCTACCAAAACCTTGCCACACAAATCCAATTCACAGTCCTACTGCGGGATTCAGCTTCAGACATCTAAGCTGCATGTCTACATGTGAGACAGGGACCCAACTTCCCTTTAGCTGATGGAGATCTAGCCAATACAGTCAATGGCATGTGGAGAACCACTCAGCGGACTAAATATATGTCTCCTACAGGGTGAGATAAGTAGCTCTCCAGAGTTTACTGACTGTATTAACTGGATTCCTATTGATAATGGAGGGAGTCTGGATACCTCCATCATGTATAAATTGTATAGAATCCAAAATTCAGATGTTTGAATCTCAAGTTAAGTCCCATCACTGGTCAAAGTACTGTTATTTTGCTTAGCATGGTGGGATTATCGTCTTGAGAAACCATTTCTTACCTAAGAACTGTAATATTCCAGAATATTTCTGGAAGCAGGATACTTCTGTAACAAGTATTTCAGGCAGACGTTTACAATCTTGTGGCTGTATTATATTTCTTACATGTAAGAACACTCAGCCATAAAAGTAGATAGAAAAGTACTCATGAAGAGACTTCTGAACAAGACATAAGATATCATCTGGTTTGTTTCACCACCAGTCACATTTGTTATATGATTTTAATAATTTTTACTCCCTGATCCCAATTTGAATTTATATAATTTTCAATTGCTGTAACATTTCAAATATGTTTAGGCCTATGTATGAAACCACCAAGGCACTATTTTTTGCTTATTCAAACAGTCTTAGTAATTTTATATTTTCCACAGTATTTCTTTGGGCAAGTGGTTAGAGATTAATATGTAAGCACCTTAGGGTAACCATCTTATATTTGTCTGAACAAATGCATCAGTTGATGCTGCACAATAAAAAACCAATTCTTTCTTTTCCCTAACCTCCACAAGACAGGTAGTTAGATAAAATTTTTCTACCACCATGTAAAATTGCCACTGCCCAGCAGCAAAATTGCTAGTATAATGAAACTGTTTACAGAATTACTTGTAACATAAAATAGACATATAGTCTTTATTATAAGTGCCAGTTGTTACAAGTCAAATCACGAAAACGACCCTTTTTCGGGAACAGTGCAAAATTTTTTGAATAGTGTTTTTTATACACAACAGAATGAAGAGTATTCCAGGATTTGACTATTAAAAATATCTTAATAATATCTGACTGTGAAGAAATATAATACCTCTCTCCTGCATTTTAAAATTGCCTAATGGAATGGCCGTAAAAGTTTGCATGCATCTGACAAATGTATTCTTCAAGTATCCTAAAATTGCTTACACATTCATAGAGAAACAATCTGTTTTATGGTTTAACCTCAGTGACTCAGTATCATAGGGCCAATTTTGTGCTTGAATTAACATATGCAATGCTCATTAAAATCAATAGAAGCCACCCAGGCAACCAAGGAGACAGAGTTTGGCCCAAAGTACCTTAAGAATAATTTATGTATTTGGCACAAATTCTGGAAAAACATTTAGGCCAAGCCACTTACATAAACAATCTTTCCATTCATATTCTTAAAAAAGGCAACAGCAACAACAGCTGTCACAGCTTGTTGTCCAAATACATCTTTCTCTTTTTAATTTTAACCTCTTAGACTAATCTGCACCTGCATTTTTAAGAAATTAATTTCAAATTATGACTTTTTCAGTTCTTTTCTTCTATGAATACAATTTTCCTTCGGACATTAAAAAGTAGCTTGAAAAGGATATTCTTCTAAATTGTGGCCATTACAGTTGATTTACTTATTACTTCCTCAGTCCTTTCATGCGTCTTTTTCTTGTTCAGTGTAACTACTGAAATCCTTTCCAGGCCTGAATATGACCAACAGAGATGGCTATATCGAGATATTTTAGATGTAAGAGCCTTTCCAGAAGAGAGGCATCATCCATCACAAGAAGCAAAGATGGACTTCATCCATATTAGAAAATCTACACTTCTTGAGTGTATTTCAGGCTTTACTTTGGTTACTAAACTCATGGTATGTACAAAATCATTTTAATTTAGATGAAGCTTACAGTATCATATAATGTGCTCTTAAAGATACAGCCTATCACAGTTAACACAAATTATTCTGTGCTTGTCAAAGCTCTTTTACGCCATTATAATTGCATCCCTATAAGTATTTTGCTAGAGGAGTATCAAAAAGCTCTACCTCTCCAATCTACACTGCCAAACTAGCTGCCAATATAGTTTTATATTTTTCTCCTTTCCTGGATCTGACAACAGCATAACAAAGGTGAGGTGTTAAGACAATTAAAGTATTTTTCAAAAGAGAAGAAGAATTCTAGCCAAAGATCATTATAACTCAGTTCATGAAAAATGTCACTATATTTCTTCAGGTACAAATCCAAGAAGTCAAAGAGAAAAAACACGCCAGCCCCATCTGTAACACATTTTAAACTAATTTAATTTATTGTCACTAACTGTTCTCAAGTAACTGACTTGCCCTGCAAATACTATAACCTAAAGCTTTCATTTAAGAGCTTTATTTTATTTGCTTCATGGATCGTTTTGGCACATTTTGCCATTTCCCACTGCAAAAGTAGGGCTAAATTTCTCTTTTGTTTTTTCAAATTTCTGAAAACCTCCTTGTAATATCTCAGAAGAAAGAGAGAATACTCCGAAGTTTGTTATTTGCCACATTAATAATCCAAACTGCTCCAGTTACCCCCAAGAAGGACAATCAATCACAACATTTGCTATATGAGTCTCCAGAAGTTATTTCCTTCATTAAAGCATTTTACTGATTTTTCTAAATGACATACCATCTTACAGTCAGATTTGCTTTTAAAAAAGAAGTAGAAATGTAGCTTTAAAAGTATTGCTTTGATTACTACAACACAATATACAGTATAGAAGATAGGGACATTGGATGTTTGAAACAGTGACTTCAAAACATAAAGAAAACAGAGGCAGACTAAACATTGGCATCTACTTCCCAAGTTTACACAAGGAACACTTCATCAGTCCAAAATATTCACCATCCTCTCCCTACACATAAATATGCTTGAGGGTCTGTATATCCTAAAGCTTTTCAGAGTGTTTTTTGTTTTGTCCCCCCCGCCCAATTATGCTGGTTCCTCACAAAAGTTTTATTCAACTTTATGCAGATTATACACAGTACAAGACCTGTTGTGGGCTTTACCTTCCAGTACATTGCTTCTTGTGGAGCCATTCAAACCAAGCACAAATCAAGTGATAAGAAAACAGAATAATAGTGTTTTCCAGCTCATTGGATCGAGTTTGGAAATTAGAGATGGTGTCTTTACAAAGCAATCAGTGAAGGTTAAGTGAGAGGCATACAAAAGTATTAGTCAAGATGTAGCTGAGAAATGGCATCCTCCCCCACTGCTATTAAGCTAAGTAGTACAAGTGAGAGGAGACTCAAGTCCTGTTGCCCTTTATAATGACAGGGGGTGAGCACTTTTGCAGAGATGAGCAGGTAAGGCTACAAAAACAGCATAAGCCAAATCAACTATAGGCACATGTCCTGGATCTTCCCTCCCGCTCTGTCTGGGCTGCCCATTGTGTTTGCTCTTTTGCACTTCAACTGAAAAAGTGAACACACTTTTAGGCTGGCAATGCTGAAAACTCTCCCTTTGCTCATCTCCTCCACCTCAAGAAGTTTTTGGCCATACATGTGAGCTGACCTTGCTCACTGCAAAGTCAACATAAGGCAGTGGGACGGAACAAGTAGCTGAGGGAAGGGAAGACTGCCCCTTGCCACGTCAACCGATATATAAAACAGCCTTACGGCCAGCCCACCCCAAAATGTATTCTGTTTTGAAAATTTCCCTTTTCCTCATCCTTTTACTAAACTGAAAAAACTTTTGGATTTTAAAGTGACCACCAAATAAAAAAAAGATGAACTGTTAATGTTTTTTTCTTCTTCTTCTGCATTTAGATGATGTGAACTGTTCCCATGATCCTCCAAGAAAGGAGTACTGCATTCTAAAATAATAAAGCCTTACTTGCGTGTTCAAGGTCTCATATACAGAGACATAAATTTGAGCAACCTGAGCATTAGAAAAGATACTCACAAAGAAGATAGTTATGTCACCATGCTGCTCTATGACTGGTCCAGTGACCAAATTCTCACACTGAAATTAAAATTTGGTCATTAAATCATCTTTCATAGAGATAATATGCTACTAATTCAGGCAGAAAGCGTATACGCTTTTAGGCTGGACGATAACATTTGCAATCATACATTCTGACCTTCTTACTTCACTGTGAAACTGGGACAGGTGTTAAGGAGCAGAGTAAAGCTTTTTTTTTTCTAATTTCACATGCCCTCTCTTAAAAGCAGCAGATTATGCGAGCTGAAGAATTTACCAGGTTGCAATTCTGGGCTCCCAGGTGCCTGCAGCAAAAGTTTCCAGATCTCAGCAGAGCTGCATACTGCCCTTGCCTTTTCCCACTCTAGAATGTCTCACCTTCTATCCCAACTACACATCCTTTGCTCTGGATCTTCACAAGAGTCTTGGGTGCATGCAACTTTTTGCAGTGCCTATTCTGGAGAAATTCTCCTTAAAAAAGCTCAGGGGCTTCTCAAGCGCTTCTTAGCAACATGAAGAATGCAGGCTGGAGGACAGATATAAGTATTTCTTACCTTTCCTGAAACTGATATTTTGGTAGATAGTAAAAATGTAAATGAACAGATCTTTACCAAACCCTGAAAAGCTTAAAATTGAAGAAATGAAGATATAATACTGGCCAAATTAATAATAATGGAAAATAATCAGAGGAAGGGCAAGGAATTGCATTCTGAAAATTCTATCGTAAGAAATAAGATTTTTAAAACTGAAAACAATAATCACAAGTAGCCAATAAGGCTTCAAATCAAAGTCAGCTGAAATCAACGATACCTTTGCATTTACTTCAGCAGGCTTTCAATAAGACTATAATTGCTTTAATTGAGTCTTGAAAGATAACCTGTGATCATATCACGTACATTATAATAACAGATAGTTGAAAACTGAGAACGTTAATCACAAAAGGCCTTTTTTCCCCACTTGTTTACCATCTCTGTAGTTTGAATGAATACATTTTTGCAAATATTTATTCAAGTTTGTATTTTTTCACCATTAACTTCTAAACTAAAAGTTTTACATTGTTCAAACAACTTTGTGTATTTCTGTTTACTCAGGGTATGAAGCAGCTTGCCTTTCAAAGAAAAGTTGCAATTGTGTCCCACCATTTCCTTCCAGTGTAACTCATTTTTCATTTTATCAATGAAAAATTAGCAGATCATTGTTTCCACAGTTGAGCACATTTTCAGTGCAATGTCAAAATGTGAAACATTTAAAACTTTGTTTACTGAACTTCAGCGATATTATACCAATAAACATTGTATGCAAATGTTTATATTTTATTGTAAAAATGTCTTAAAGTGGCGATTTTATTAATCTGTCCTAGTAGTTCTTGTCTATCACTTTGAAAGAGCAGCCAAATTATTGTACAGGATTTTACAGCAAAACTTGTCTCCTGAAGTTTTTCTACAAAACAGAAGACAATTTCTACACAACCTTGCTACTGTACCAGTTTTCTAGAGCTTTTTATCAGTTTCAAAAATATTGTGTCTAATTACTATCCTTGTCTGTTAAACTTGATAGTAACTTCATTAGCATAGCTCATAGGTGTTGCATTCACACATTTATAATAAAGAATTGTTCAAAGAAAATGTGTCCAGCTCAAACTACAGTTCTTAATTGCTAAAGCAGATCCAAATTAGCATTCACAGCCTGCATTTCCCTAACAACAGGCTTTCAAGCTGAAAATTTGTAATTCAAAAAGGATTTTGGTCAATAGATTCCAAGCATGCAAAACATGTTTGGCACTTAAAAATTCCAAGACCTGTTGAAAACTTAACTTATGAGTTTACATTTTCTTGTTTCCTGTTATTTTTCAGTGAAACATTATAAAATGGGTGTACGATTTGATAAAAATTGGAATTATTCCCAGACATTCAATTTAGACTAGGTTTATTGCTAATATCTGATGAAATCTTAATCTATATTTACAACAGTTCTTTACTTTGACTCCAAATGATGTAATGTCCTTATGGTTTAATAAACAGGAAAAGATGTTGAGAAAAATAATCTCTTATGTAAATTTGAAACACACCAGCCTCTTCTTCAAAATGTTTGCCTGTACATCTGTACAGATTATAACTATAGCTGCTGCAATATGTTTACTCCAATAACAGATGCAGAAAAAATCAGGCTGATTCATTGATTAATTATATAGTTGTGTGCAATATCTAGTACTGAATGTGCATAAATTACATGCAATTACATTTTTATGGGGATTTATGGTACATAACAAGTCATGAGATTTAAAAAAAAATGAAAATTACTTTCCTATTACAAAAATAGAAAAGCACATACACAATAGTTTATGTTTTCCCATATTTGGTTGTCTTTGAAAGTCTGAAATATGTAGACATGATATGATGGAAGTAATACGCGGTATTATATTTCTGCACTGCACTGCACTTTTATAAGAGTGCTGAAGAAACTTCTGAAATAGTTCTCACAGAAAGTAAAATGTGATTTCTCCTACGAGGTCTGTTCATGATTTGGGCATTATATGCCTTCCTTTTAGTTGTATTGGAGAAGAGGAACAGAGAAGAACAAAATAATAGACCTATCAAGTCTACTATGACAAAAGAGGTCCTCACCATTTTGGCCTTCACCTTAAGTCCTCTCTCCCTCCCTCTTTCCCCTCAAGTCTACCCCTCTAGCTTGATGCCCTCATCTGACACACCTGCACACCTATCAACTTCTGCAACTGTATCTGGCCAGATGGAAGAGCTTGCTAACAAGATTTATGTGGTGCAGGGAATCTAACATTTTAAGGCAACAAAACTATGCTGCAACAAGGAAAATGTATGCCTAGATACAGATATGCTACGTGTGTCTACAAAGAGACTCTATTCTTAGAGAAGAGCGCTGATTCCACATGGGAACAAGACTCCAGAAGACTGGAGGAAGATTGTTTTCTTTACCGCTCCCAGATAAAGTATTTTGCCCTGAAGAGTAAAAGTGTTCCATATAAATTCCTGACCAAGTTGAAACTGATTCAAGTATTATCTCAGCCGTGAGAACAAATGACTGTAACATCCCAGTCCGCTGGGGATTTAGGACACAGCAAGAACTTCTCCCTGAAACCTTAAAGCTGTAACTATACTTCATCACAGCTATAGCCCCCCCACATCGGGGGCTCACAGATTTCATCTGTATTTGTATTTCATGTTTCTTTTTCATCTTGCATATTTTTGTTAGGTAGGCCACCGGTGTTGTGATAATTCAGCCTGTTGAGTGAAAAACCATGGGAAATCATGTAAAGGAATTTTGAAGTCAATTTTACTAAAAATTCTCTGAGACTGAAACAACAATATTTATACCAATTTCACTTCTTATTTTCTGAGCCATACAATATGTTTTGCATATTGTCATGATTTTAGGAGACATGCCATCGAAGAAAAAGCAAGATCCACAGATCAAAGACTTGGCAGACAACTTTGTAGATTATTTCATTATGTAACCACCCTTCTACGCTAACCCCAAAAGCAAAAAAGCTGCTACAGATGGCTTCTGATGGCAATTTTTCCCTCATTGTAGTTGCAAGACACATTAGAACGATTGACAGCTTAAAGAGTGTCCAGCCAAACCTGTATTTCTTTCGAAAAAAATTAGAAGTATGATCATTATGGGTTTATCCAAATGCTTCCTCCATCCCCACAGCCTGCACATATAAAAAAGTTAGCTGTGATTGTTTCCCACACTCAGCTGACATACTAGATGTTTCGGTATGACATTATTCAATCAGAACATGAAATTAAATTTGTCTCAGACTCACCCTGTCACTTTTGTCTCTTACATATGATTTAAATAAGAAAATGAAAGCCAGTTTTTTACTGAAGCTGAAAAAAAATACAGAAGAGCCACATAAAACAGTATAAAAGTTTTAATTTCACAGAATAAGAGAAGGTAAAGCATTTGATTTCCAATGAACCAGATTATTATCTTTTATATTCTGGGTCACAATATAGGAAATAAATATTACACTTTCATAACATTTCACATCTCTGTCAACAAACCACCACCATTACTAAAAAGACGGAAATGATTTACACAGCAGCATGTGACAGCTTTAGCCAAAGAAAGGGAGAGAATAAGTGGGTAGAGGAGTGGGTGAGAAATGACTTTTTAGTTTTGATTCTGCATATAAACATGGAAAAATACTGGTGTGATGGATAAATGCATTAGCTTGGTATTTCTGAAGCTTTTTGAGAGGTTTTGAGCAGAGTCTATGCTGCTAATGATCATATTACGAATGGTGTTGGTTTTGCAGCACCAAACTGAGAGCTGACGAGGGTTTTGGTTGCTCTACCTCCCTCATACTGGCTACCTGCTCCTCAGAAGAGACTCCAGAAAAGGATACATGTTCAGTGCTCATCTCCCTTACTTGACAATTCCCCATCTTAATATTTACCAGAATTAAAGTTTATGACTTCTGTTGATTCAGAAGAGGAAACTAGAATTCATCTCTCCCCTTCTTTCTTCTTTCTTCCTGTCTTTGGGATGCTGCACTCTAACCAACCTGCGCTATGCTAACACTAGCTCTGAAAGCTCATCAGCATGAACCTGATTATATTAAAGTACCAAAGTGTAAGGGTTACATGCAAATTTTTATTTGCAAATGTATGTAACAATAAATGTATATAACAAAAATGGGGATTTCTGATCAGGGATTGACAACAGATTTAATTTCAGTTCTGAAGTCCCCCATAGCATTGCAAATACCCTTTACTACATTTTATATTAGCTCTGCATACAATACTTGCTTTAACAAGAAACTCTTAGTCTGACTTCAAAAGTTAATACATGTATATAATAGATCTTGTGCTTAACTCTGTGTAATAACATTTCTGGAAAGACCAAACTGTTTCTAGTAGGATAGCAAGGAGTTCAATGAAGGTGCAAGAAGCAGGTAAAATACTACGTAGGCCACCTATTTACTCATCATTTTCCTGCTCCGTTATGCCAACTGTTATCACAAAACATTACACTAGTATACTGCTAAGAGTTTACTCTCTGTTGCTAGCCATGTAGGAGTTTACTACAATCAACACAGTAAATGTTCATGACAGACCAGTATATATTAATAAAGTTAAAATATTTCATCTACCATTATTATCTTTAGAGGACGCTAATTTAAAACAATCTATTAGAGTAGTTTCTGATTTGTAAGAAGAATCAAGCTCTTTATCTATTTATCTGTGGTGCTGGAAATAGGGAGTCAAAGTATGGCAGAATTATTTCACACCTATCAGTTTATCATGGTGTCAGTTATCATCCAAAACAAATGAAAAAGATCAGAATTAATCTAAAATGTAAGTCTAGCCAAAGGGAACATATATTACATTATGACACATTGATTACCTCATAAATATCCCAGTAAAGCTTCCACTTTGGCAAAGCCATTTATACTAATACAGTATAATCCTTCTCCTACTTAGCACAAAGAAATGTAATCAACACATAGTTATAACTAGAAGAATCTGTGAAAAGGTTCATGATTTCCTTGGTAGCAAATATAATGAGTCCTTTTCATCATTGTGTTATTTGCTACACTTTCTTTGTTGTACTGAGATCAGATGTCATGAAAAATGATTATAGAATTCAGCAGACACTAGTGACCAGGCACCCTACATGCCTGCATGTGTATCCTAAAAATAACTTCCCTATCTTGTTCTTAGTTGAAAAAAAAAAAGCTATATAAAACTAGGACTAAAATTTCACAAGAAAGCAAGCCTCACTTTCACCAGAGTTGCCCTTGGTTGCTATTCTGTTAATATGTCATGTATGCATATTTCTTTCTTCCCCATCTCTCATGATTGATTTACATAATATCATAAAACTTAGATTTGAGTTAGTGCAGACATCTAATTTCAAACACTATTACAGCTTTATTCTCAAGAAAAATTTCAATTCTTAGATAAACCCATCTATGTAATGCCAAACTTATGGAACGGAATTATTTTTCAGTTTAACACCACATCTAGTGATATCTATGTACTTTTTTAACCCTGAAAAACTATTTCCAACAAAGTCCATGGGAGGTAAATACTCCATTTTACAGATGGGGCAGTTAAAGAAGACAGAGGGCACAGAATTTGCCAAGACTACTTAAAGTATATCAGCAATAAGAACATGTGTCTCTCAACTCTGGCTAAATCAAAAGAATCTTGCTCCTACCTGAGTTACAGTCATCTATAAGCAATTCACGATTTAAAATCACTTTCTATCCCTGGATGACAGCATAGATACCCCCAAGCCTTAAGTACTATGTTCAGATTTTGCTGTCACGATCCCCATATCCCACCTCTGACTTCTGTTGTACTCCCTTCACACCAGAGAATACTGCACCCTGAGATTTCCTCAGGCAGGTGGGTCTGTGACTTTTTTCAGTCCAAATGAGGCTGGTTAGCAAAAACTGTAAATTTGTCCAGCTTAACTTGTTTTGACTGAAGCAGGTTAGGATGTGCTCACTAGAGTAGCAGAGTGGAGCAGCAGTAATCACAGGGATACTGTGGAGAGGGAAGAAGTGATAAACAGCTGGGGACAGTAACCTCTTCAGTGGTACTATAAGAACCAAAAAAGTGTAGTACACAAACCAGAACCTGCAGCCCAGCTTGAAAGAAATATATGTATTGTGCTAGCCAGAGAATTTATCTAGTTAGCACCACACTAACTTGAACTCTGAACAATTGTTAAATGAATGGTCACAGTGAGAAAGCCCAAGCAACTGAACTTGAGGAACAGTAAGAGTAGAGAGGATGAAGGTAAATTACGAGCTCCAAAGGAGAGGAGAAAAAGGGGTTGATTTAATTCCCATCCACTGACTTACAGCAGCCTGATTTCCCACTCTCACCAGCAATAAGAGTGAATGTAAATCAAAAAGCAAGGAAACTATTCAGCCTGTTAGCTAGCGTCCCGAATTAAACACTGGCATAACTCTATTTAATAACAATATGGTCATATCACAGCTCAATTTAGAATAATGTATTTTTTTTTCTGTATTCCTCTTATAATTGTGAATTACACAAGAAGTACAAGCAGTGTCCCCCTTGTGAATAAAGTAAGCTGGAATTATAAAGCGACCAAATGACCATCAGTCCTAGCTGCAATACTCCTCAGCGATGAAGATTGCTAAAAATTAAGCAATTGTACTTTCTTGCAGCTCAAAAGACAGCCTGTGCAAGCCTAAAATTAGCACATATCCCTCCTCCAAGGCATTTTATCTGTTCCTTTAAAAAAATTCACATCAACCTGAATACGAATTAAATGCTGCCTCTCTTCATTCTCCTCTTTTAAACAAAATCTGCATTTCAAAGGAAATAGACAATTTTATGTTGGATAATGAAGACAGTATCTGCCAACTCTTCTTTTTGTGTTTCATGTTTCATATCTCCCCTTTTCAATTTTGCATCTTAAAACACCTGGTTTGGCTGGTAAGAAACGGACTGTCCAAAGAAGCACATATTACAAGTAGAGGATCTAATTTTTTCTTGGTGTATTACTTCATGACGATACTTATATCTACATCTCAGAATAGTTGAAGTTGGAAGTGACCTCTGGAGATCATTTAGTCCAACCCCCTCTGCTCAAAACAGAGTCCACTAAAGCAAGTTGCTCAATATCTACACAGAGAAAAAAGGGTGGTTTTGTTATACATACTTTCACACTACAGCAGCAGGCCCATGCTCTGCTTACATTAGGTTCCTGGGAAACTATATGCATAAAAGCTCTGTAAGAAATAATTTTGTGGCCTGACAAGTTTCCCATACAAATAAAAATTATTCAACAAATTACTACATCAAAATATAAAGAATAAAGGTAACTGCAATTACCAATATGCTCAGCCTTCTATTTCACTGTAACCTTTTGCACAGAAGTAACACTAGGGATAAAATAAATGATACTGTCATAACAAGCTACATAACTGCTGCATTTTAAGGGTTGGCCAAGTGCACAATGTGGGTATACTTCAGTGTGGTTATGCTTGGGCACAGGCGCTACTTGAGGATGCACTTTCAGACATGAACTAGCTACCGGACAAAAAGATAACTAAAGAGATATTAGGGTTTTAGTAATTTTTTCTTGTAATTTCAGCCTAACTAGACATATCAGTCATTAACAGAGATTTAATCTATTTTATAAATTGTGACATGAAGTTTAGTATCATCCCAGTATTTTAGACAGACATAATCCTTCAGTAAGATACAGTTTACAGTAGATGCAGATAGACATTTTGTCTAGGCATTCTTGTAAATAGCACTCTATAGGTTCTAGGAGCTCAAGCTGTAATCATCTGTAAAGATTTCTGCACCAACAAGGAAAAGCAAATCCTGAAGTCATATAAACTGTTGTAAATAGAGCATCACTGTTTAGCTTCAGAATTACACTATCTGCAATGATGGTACTCCAAGTTCAATGAGTTTCAGTGCTGTTCCTTACCACAGTGACACTTACAGAGAAAATTACACTGACTTCCTTGGGGACTGGATTTTACCTGAAAAACATAATAGAGAAAGCACATACAAGTGTTTCTAAATTGGGGCCCAAGTGGAGAAATTTATGATAGACGATCACAAATCTCCTTTAACAGAGTTCTAGCTTTCCACTGGAACATCTCATTGCACAGTCTCTTTCTAAATGCCTAAAAAAAATTCTCTCTCAAAGTATCCTGATGGTTGTCATTATTTTGGAAGCCTGCTTATGTTCAAGAGCAAACATGGCCATTTTGAACATAAGCTTGACTGGCCATACTTTATAAAAATATATACTGTAAACCAAAAATGAAAATCAGGATAACTCTCTCAAACTGGATTTCAAGCAGAAAAAAGTTTTAAAATATTGTGTAATGTTAAAGAAACAAACAGACAAAAAGCTCACGGGAACTAAAGTATTCACCAAGATAAACAGCTCATCTTCACCATTTCAGTAGCTCAAAGAGAGGCAGCAGTCCCAAACACATTTCAGCATCTGTGTCAAGCCATGATTTTCTCAGTGTGGCATAGCCTATGTTCCCTACTAGTGTAAAAGTAACATTCTGTGAAGCAGCAAAACGAAGAACAGAGATAGATATAAAATTTTAAATCTGCACTTAGCACTTAGATCCAATCAAAACTTACAGTTTTCAAACAAAAATTCTTCCCAAATTCTTCCCTTATGGAGTGAAGGATGCCTCTACTTATCTGAATGGACTACTGGACCCAAGGGAAGGCAGATAGTTTTCCCAGGGAAATGATGTTTCAGGATGGAGCTGAAAGATGAGGTGAGATGAGGTGTAGGACATCTGGAAGCAGAAGATGCCAAATGTTTGTGCTTCTCTTCTGCCTTTTCATGGCAACTCCCTCTAACAATCAAAGGCACATCCTTGTAAATGCTAGCAAAAGTCACGACAAAGGTTAAGCCTAATCCACATATTTGAAGAATTAAAATGCTCTCCAAGCACATCGCACTTTAAAAACAGAGTTTAAGCAAGTAGAATTTAAAAAGCAAGAGAAACGAGCATATCTGAGAACTGTGCATTTCTGCACAGGTAGATGCTGGTTTACATATATACTGCAGCAGAAATAACAAGGTAAAATGTTCTATCTCTCCCAGACACCAGTTTCTACTTTATGTTATTTTTTAAAAGCCCAGATATGGGAAGAGACAACTAGATGTGAAATATGAACTCTGTATAAAAACTGACATTTCCCTACCCAAGTTGGTTTAATAAAAACCTCCATCATTAACCAGTCACAAAGAATGAACATGTGTGTGTTTGCACAGCTGTCTCCTGCAACTTCCAAATAGAAAATCACTGCAAGTTTGGAGCCCAGTTGCAAAATCTTCAACTTGAAGGGAATTATTGCTGGGAGAAGACTTTGTATCACTGCAGTGTCTTGACTTTCACTGAAATTTTGCCTGGGTACAAAGGAAAGCCCTAGGAAATTGCTATGCTGGATTTGTCCTGTGGGAGGTGTGACCAAGTAAAGATCTCTGGATTCAGGTCTCAAAAAAAGCCTCCTGAGCCAGGTAATTGAATGTCAATGCCAACATCAATTCATCTGCTTCAGTGAGTATAAAAAGTGTTTATTTTCAAACATATATAGATATATAGATAAATACTGTATTACTAATCAAGAAGAATTATGTTCTCATGGGTTAAACGAACAGGTTCAGAGCATAGAAACAGGTACAAAACAAGGAATAGTTTCAGTGCTTTCAGTAAAAGTCAAAAACTATGGTATCAAAACAGATTCAGATAATTAACATCTTGAAAATATATCACAGTACCTTACATTATAAGATCTAGTTGAAAATTCTTATATCCCACATAAAGGCTGACTAAGGGGGTCAGGCTGGTATATATACATTTGGATTGACACTCCCATTCACAGTATTACAATTTTCTTTCATACAAATTTCCAACACATTTTTACTATTTCTCTCTCTATAAATCAAATATCACTGATGCACTTGCCATATATTCTGCAGTTAGAATATAACTGGAATAATCATTTCAAAAAACAACCTTTTTTGAGAGATCCGACTAGCATGCCATACTGTTCTGTATTAAAAGGCCCAGGAAAAAGGAAAGAACCTGTTAAGATTCTCATCCTTTAAAAGAAATGAAAAAAACAGCAAAAGAAGAAAACAACAGAAGGTTGTCTCTTCATGTGTTTTTCCTTAAATTAGTGTTAGGGAATGTTGGGTGGGGGAGTTTCTACCCCCCGCCCCGCTCTCTCTTGCTCTTTCTTTGTTTTTCTTTCCTCTGTGGGAGAATGCTATTATACAATAAAAATGTCTTTTCAGTAATTTGTCATCTGCTTTGAAATCATTCTTTTCAATAAAACCTCTTGTTAAAATCACGCAGAAGAACACCTCTCTTTCTGCAGAAAGGCACAAATTAAATTTCTTCCCAGTACACACTGGGTGGACGAGTTCTACTGACAAATTGCATTACATGAGCATTAATACTTACAGTTGAAAGATGAAGATATTTGACACACTTAGATCATCCTTTGTGATGTAAAAATTTGAACTAGTGCACATTATCACTTTCATATTCTAAAGCTTAAATTTAGTATCTCAAGATCCTCCTAAAATGGGTATCATTTGACAGATGTTAAACTTCGTACTTTTACAAAATTATTTTTGCCTACTCATTTTGTGTGTACTAAAAGGGAGAAAGGAAAAAAATGCATTTTCAAGCATATGTTGACTTAGAACCTAAAATCTTGTCTTCTTTTCACCTACCCCAACGTCATCTATGAAGTGGCAGTGCTATCATAGCCCTTATCGCCGAACAATTTCATATTATTGGAAGTCCTGCATAAACACAGACTGCAAGGTTGGACTTTTATGACTGCCCTACATATTTCAGTAAGTCTGAAGGAAGTTTACAAACCTGCTTCTTTACAGAAAAACGTCCCTCTGCTTTTAGTGGTCAGATATGTAAACTACCTCTCATGTCCTGAAGTGCAGAGACCATGCTGCTAATGCCTATATTTGTGCATATAAATCTCTAATCTGTCAATCCAGTTCCCCATGAATAGTCTATTTAGATTGGGTTTAAAGCAGTGGGAAGTCGACCTACACGAGAGAGTTCTCTTGTAAAATGACCGGAGGTCAGTGTTATTATCTCTGTAGGCTACCAATGGTGCATTTGTTCCACCCTATGTATGAGTCTTTCATTTATAATAAGCTCCACTGCGCTTTGAAAGTGCTGGGAGGGATGGGTACAGAAGCTTATCTTCTGTCAATTGGCTGAAGCATAAGACGACCCAAAAAAGAGATGTCCTCAGTATTTAACTGTTCAACTAGAAGATGATTAACTTTGTTATAAATAGAGACCTTACACCCAAATCCCAGTAAAAGTATGCTATAATCACACTTTCTATTCAGACTGCCACTTTGTTATATACTTCTTTCACTTTTGAAGTTCTCATTGTTTATAAATACCTCCTGAAGATGTGTACTGTCGATAGCGACTTCCCATTAAAAGCAAAAGTAGTTACAAAAGCCAGTTTAAGCAATTAAAGTACAACCACATTATCGAGATGTGATTCTATATCCCAGTGTTTATCTTTCACACATAAAATTTAAATAATCCAAATAAAAAAGCTAATATTCAATTGAAAGTAAATTACGTACAAATTTAGGTTCAGATTTTCCAGAGAGCCTACAGGAGTTAGATGTAAAACCCCCATATGGTTTGAACAGAGTGGAACATTTCTCTTTTATAGGTTTCTTGAGGGAGTGAGAGAGGAAGGTGAAAGGAAAACACAATAAAAAAAAAAACATTTCAGAATTTCTGCAATCACTAACATTTGTAAATGGCTGTGGGATTCATGCAAACAAAGTATTCTACTCAACATATTTGTACAACGTATTTACACACTAGCTTAATTCATAGTTATTTATAAATTATAATACAGAAACATTATTTAAAAGTTTCATACACTCTTCTTATAACGTACTCTTGTCAATCTTGGAATCCCTTAGACAATTTAGCTGCTGTTATTTTTTCCTAATTTATTCCATCTCCCTGAGGCCTCTCCTTAAAAGCCTTTCCACCTGTTCTCTTTATAAGATGTGGCACTTTTAGATGGTAGGCCATAGAACTAAAGATAAGTTAGTTAAGGCTTTTTTAATACAAGAGACAAAGGTGTCAAGACAGATAAATTTCTGTGGCTTTGTCTTGAAAAGATACAGAACAATACAACTTGGCAGCTTGACAATTCTTGCAGGCTTTGTTTACTGTTTTTGCAACATTCACAGTAAATGAGATCACCAATCAGACAAGGTCAGAATATCATGCTATCCAAATGCTGGATAAAATATAGCACAGAGCATGCAAAGTGAATGTCACACATCATTACAGAGGAGCTCTGATTACTGTAGGCATACAGTACCATACATTAGTAGTACTTGGATTTGACGTAACATTTACCACTTTGACAGACCACCCCAAAATAACTACATATATAATTTATTTAAATAAGAAAATATTTTTACTTCCTTTAATAATATTCTGGAGCCATGAACAGAAAGTGTAACCATTTTTTTGAGTGAATTGCAGACATTACAAAAACTGTTTTTTTTCCCATTGGATGATAAAATATTTCTAAGACGTGTTCATAG
The DNA here is from genome assembly GCF_964195595.1 of Calonectris borealis. Classification (NCBI taxonomy): domain Eukaryota; kingdom Metazoa; phylum Chordata; class Aves; order Procellariiformes; family Procellariidae; genus Calonectris; species Calonectris borealis. The sequence continues at coordinate 139,573,582 of NC_134312.1, read as the reverse complement.
CCTTTCCAGGTTATATGATGTCTACTTTCAAGTACCAAATGTGGAATCATTTGCAAAGCTGAAACAGTAGAATACAAACAAGGGGCAGAAAGGTCAAAATAGGCCTGACATCTCTACAGGCCTGTCTTCTCACTGACAGATTTCCCAAAACACACTGTGCTTCTTGTTACGCAAGTGTCACAAGTTTCTTTATTGTCGTCTTCCAAGGTGTTAAACAGCTCTGTACTGTTTGATAACCTGTCATCTCCCAACAAATGTTAGTAATAAAGAAAAAATGCACTAGCTTTCCATGACAGCACTATAAAACATACTCAAGAGCTTTTCCCTAAATTCACTATTTGATAAAACTATGATAAAAAGTACAACTGTATTGAGGTATTTTAGCCTTTCCCCAGAAAAAAAGCAAAAGCCAAACTGTAATGCACTTAAAATGTCACTGAACTAAGAGATCAATCAAGTGAGTTTCTGTGCTAACACAAAACACGCTTGCCACACACCTAACTCTTTGCATTGCACTGATCTACCCAGAAAATTGTGACAACTCAGGGCGGGGTGGGGGGAACCTTTCAAATTACTATGATATAAGCTCTTCTTTCTTTTTTTAATTCCATGATGAACAACTTCATTTTTTTAATAAAACGTAAGTTAGAGAGATAAAAGCACAGCTGATTTTCTATCAAGGGGAAGATTTTGTTGGCAGATGGCAGAGGTGCAACAAGCCTCCCCTAGAAGGATCCTGCTGGCAGGGCAGGAACGATCTCCGTCATTTTTCAGCAGAGATGTGGGTATGTGATCTGCCTACACTACTATGCTGCTTGTTCACTGCTCCTTCACCACTTCGCTGCCTTCTTATTATTTCTTTTACAGAATATCACCAATGTCTTTAACATTTTGATATGATCTGTCAAAAATAGAAGTTTAAATAGCCATTAAGTGCATCATACACTTCACGAACACTTTTAAATCAGTATTACATCTGAAAATCTTTCTACCACTGAAGCAGTAAAAAGGGGGAAGAAAAGATGAATTTCTAATTAATTCAATCTTCCCGTACTAGTGATTAAAAACATTCATGTATATGAATAGTGTTTGCAAATCTATTTTGCTGTTGATGTTGTCTGGATAAAAAAAAATTAAAAGGACATCTTTAAAGAACTGCATATAGATACACCCACTTCCTTAAAATGACTACTTTCAAGTGTATTATAAAATGAATTTGCATAATGTTGGACCCAGGAATAATGAGGAATAATGAGCACAAATAAGCCTTTCCCTGAAGATGATGATGACCTACTTACTTGCCATTTAAGGAATTCTTCTTTCTGCAATACTTTCAAACCCTTATTAAACCTAGGAAACATGAAAATCAGATGATTTCCCCTACAGCCAGCTATTACTTTGAATGAAGTACATATTGTGATTTTATGTACCATTATTATCCTTTAACAAAAAATGTATTTCCACACAGTAAAGCTACATTATTTTAGTTCTCCTGGTTTCAGTTTATTTAATGGTAGGGGTAGAAATTAAAAGGAAAAAACAAGGTAAGAAAGCTACCAACCAAATCTCTTTTTTTAAACACTAATTTGTTATTCAAATGTATTATGTAACTATAGATTAATTTTAAAATATTCAGTTATAAAACCGAAAGATTTAATTCATCTTTTGAAGAAAATGAACGATTAAAAGACGATTATTTTCTGTATCATGACCCCACCAAAAAAGTAGGTCACAATTATTGTAGGAGTTGTGTATGATGCCGCAAAGTGAAAGATTACTTTGGATGAGGAAATTGTGCAACAGAAACTGCTGAACTCTAAAGAAACACAATACTTCTCTCATGCAGATACCTTCAACAATAAATAATGGTAGGAAAATAGAACCGTAAATAATATATGAGCAGAACAGATCTCCAGTAGAAAGATGTTGGAGGTTTTCTCTGAGACACCAGCAGTTCTTTAAGAGATATTTGCTGAGCCCATGATCTTCCAAGGTGGCAAAGACAGGTTGGGTAATGTTTTCATGGATTTAAATAGGTACTCGTCAGCTTGTCATTGTCTCGGTGCTTCTTTACAGCTACAACTCCTAACCTTCCAAAAATCTCACCCAAAAAACTCCAATTCCCTCCCTTGCTCATAGCCCTTTAGGAGCTTCACACTTGCCACCCGGTGAGTGAATAATGATACCCCCAGATATCACTCAACAACATGGTCCAGATCCAAACAAAAATTAACAACTGCAGCCAGACTGATCTCTGCCTGCTGGGTCTGACCATACCTCCCATGAGCACTCCTGCCACCCAGAAGCAAGCATGGTTAGTTCTCCTCCTAACAACAGCTGCATGGACCAGGCCGGGAATACGTTCAGGGCTCTGTATTATATTCTCAGGCCAAATTGAAAGAATTCCAGACGTTAGGAAGACCAACACATCAGAATCCACGTGATGCTAAAGTCTGATTCCAGTGGACATAAGTTCAAAACAATGATAAAGTGGAAACTACTGTTTAACCAATATCTTCATTGTTTTCTAGGGCTAACAGGGTGTTCATATTTACATAAAACAAAAATAAGTCTATTTCCCTCCCGAAGGAGTTCAAAATTTGGTTAGTAACAATATAGCTGAATGTTTTACATAAAACATAGAATTGGAGATATTTTCTTCCTAATATGAAACTGCTTTAAAAATTGATTCTGCATTCCTAACTCTGGAAAATTCCTACTATCTTCAGAGGGTGCAGTTCAAATCCCAAGTCCCGTAACTGAATTTTCTTTTCCTGCTCAAGCCCTGATTTATTGTGAATATTTAGATTTAATATATTTTGGATACAACAACATCACCTCTGTGAGAAAAAACCACCTGTTTTCTTTGTCCACAGTCAAAGGTTGCAGAGGCTGACATTTGTTGGAATCCACAGGTTTTACATCTTAAAGCAAGCACAACCTTAGATACTCTGGGGTAAAGATCCCTGTTCATAACTCAGTCTCCTGGTTCACACTCCAAAGGAAAAATCCCTTTCCAGAATTAATTATGGTACTCCTTTCATTCTTAAATGCATAAGCTGAAAACACATTCCTGAAAAAGGAAATCCCTTTTATGCATACATGCACCAGCATCAAAATAGCACAATGCTGAATAGTTATCCTTTGTCTTCCTTCATTTCAGTGTATGGACCCTACTGGTATTCCTGCATGGGGAACTCCTTAGGTTGAACAGGAACCCAAAATACTCTTCACATTTCCCGTACACATTAAATACATATGTCAACATTCAAGAAATATGGCTATGATTTTCCCCTTCAGTTTACATCCCATGTAATTGTTCACTTGTATAAAACAAGGATGCAAACCAATTTTAAATTAGACTGCAGGAAGCAGCCTTGAAACCCAATGGCAGATACATAAGTGACTTCAGAAAGGTTACAGTATTGGAAAACAGGCCTGAGTGTTTTCCTGTCACTATCTCAGTTTTGGGGGTTTGCATCTGTATAGTTCTATGCTGCCTCTGTGTGTTTAAATTCTTCAGGCCACTGAAGTAGCTAAAAACATTTGATTTGACTAAAATCAGAATGCATGCTTATAATCCATATAGTAGGTGTGATTGTTAAGGAAGAACTGTCAAAACCAGTTACCTTTTTGACCTGTTGACCTGAGACTATACCCTGAACTGCCTTTAAGCAGAACTTTCTAAGGAAAGTCAATGAGGACATCTGCTTAAAATCCATGGCACAAACACAGCTCTTTAACACTGCACCCTCTCAGAAACATTTTTGTCTGTTGTGCATAGAGAGTTATTCTAATATAAAGACAGTGCTAAAAGACAACTAACTCTTTAATACCTGATTAAATATCACACTTAGTGTTACGACAAAAAACTCCAATTTCTGTTTTAGGACAGACCATGCTTCTGTGCTCCGACAGCTTCCCAATTCTTTGCAGGCACTCAAAAGCGGAAAACAGTCATAGCTCCACTTCCAACTCAATGAATGCCTCACCACTCAATGAGCGTGTGGAGAAAAGGGCACTTACATCCTTGTCTGTGTGCCTCAAAGACAGTTGCCTTCCTCTCAGCACAGTATCTTCATCTACTAAGCACATTTTTATACCTCTTTCAATATGGTAATCAAGAAACTCCAAGGTAGGTCACTTGAAAAAGCACAATCGTACCTTCTGGATGGATATAAAGCTTGTTTAAAGTCAGTATTCCTAACTTCAGGTTTTGAATAATGCCCTGGGTCTGTTCAAGCAAAACTCCTTTTAAAGTCAAGGCTAAGATACATGGTTTTAAGGCTCGGTCCCTTTACAGTGGCTTGAATATATTTTATTTCTACATTAAAGGTCAATGCAAGTACATTTTGTCTTTGTCACTTAACTAGAGCTATATTTGATCTAACTCTGCAGTTGTCTCCCACAAGAGGAGAAAAGGACCATACATTTAAACAGGCTATTACAGCTTGTTTTGCACCAAGAATTAATTAGGTTAATGAAATGTAATTTAATAAGATAAAATTAAGATTCTGATCTCAACTGCAAAGTTATAAATTTTGTACAGATTCTCTGACTTATGTGAGCTATTAAAATTCCCAAATAGTAACTCATGGAGCTGAGCTTAGGGAACTAAGATTGTATTTGGGAAATCAAAATCTCAAATACACTTCCATGCTATATATTTCCGTCTGCATATAGAATGTAAAGTTATTGAAAGATAAGAAAAAAAAAAAAACATGTACAAGGTTTGAGCAAACTGAGTGGTGAGAGCCCTGGGAAAACTCTAAAGATTTAAAAGGATAAATCTGTCTGCTTGCTTTCAAACAGATTTAATGATAATTTTCCTTAGTAGTACTGTCTGTCTTTACTGTCTGACCAGTGTTGCTCCATTGATGATTGGCCTTCTGCTATATGTTACTTAATCAACTGCTTTCTAGATGACAAAAATCTACAGTTGATTAGGTTGCATAACTCCATTGCTATCTATCCAAAGATTCTAGGAAGGGATTATTTTTGTGCTCAAATACCTCTAAATAAAGGGTTCTGCAGTCTGAATATCCCTGGATTCTGAACAGTGTTCACTGAAGCAGACAAAGCTAAGTTAAAGAAGCATTTAGTGCTTCAGCATGCCAGCTTCAATAAATACCCGTCCAGTATGTGTGTGTGTGCGCGCACCCATGCACGCATTTCTCCCTTTAGCTGTAGTGTACTGTCTGTATATAGTGTAGAGTATGCAGACTTAAGGTCTAAAGCCAGCATTTGCATTTTTGAGACCGGAGTTGAGACTGCTATTATCCTCAAAGCCAGTGTTGGCACAATTCAGTCATTAATGACAATTTTGTGTCCTTTCTTCGTGAAAGAGGGCTACTTAATCTTGGCTGGTTACGCTCAGCATTGGCTCAGTTTGTTCAGTATTCAGTAGCTCAAATTTCAAACAGCACAGATGTTAGCAAGTGGAACAGATAAAACTGGCCAGAAAAGCAAGGTTCAAAAGAGTCAACCTTTTTTATAAGCCCACGATGAAGATCAACGAGAAAATGCAGCAGAATTCTGCATCAATGAAAACCTGGGGCACAGTGACAGACAACCAGTATGATCCTTTCTTCCCTACCCATCGTTAAGAGCTCTAGCAGTGGTGATAATCTTTTAGCAGAAGAAAAATGATCACACAAAATGGCCACAAAAATGATCAGAGGGATGGAACACCTCTCCTCTGAAGAAAGGCTGAGAGAATTGGGGTTATTCAGCCTGGAGAAGAGAAGGCTTCGGGGAGACCTTATTGCAGCCTTTCAGTCTTTAAAGGGGGCTTATAAGAAAGATGGGGACAAACTTTTTAGCAGCGCCTGTTGCGACAGGACCAGGGGGAATGGTTTTAAACTAAAAGAGGGTAGATTTAGACTGGATATAAGGAAGAAATTGTTTACAATGAGGGTGGTGAAACACTGGAACAGGTTGCCCAGAGAGGTGGTAGACGCCCCATCCCTGGAAACATTCAAGGTCAGGTTGGACGGGGCTCTGAGCAACCTGATCTAGTTGAAGATGTCCTTGCCCACAGCAGAGGGGTTAGACTAGATGACCTTTAAAGGTCCCTTCCAACCCAAACTATTCTATGATTCTATGAAAAATTAAAATAACTTGATTCTAACCATTTGTCCCAGAGACAGAAAGTTATTAGCAGGACCATTCAGAGTGAAGGCCAAGCAAAACAACTTCTGTCAAGCCCTGAGGTCTGTCCTTCAAGACAAAAACATTTAAGCTGAACAAACCAATAAACAGTAAGAGCTAAGAAACCAAAACTAGGAAAGGACATACTCTTTACGTTTCACAGTACCACCCAAAAATAAGTAATAGGGCTTAAGTAAGTTTTTTCTACCAGCAGGTTATTCCACACCTGCAGGTTTACTTATCTATGGAGAATCTAGCTGGTTACACAGTATTAGACTGGAAGGATGACTGATGTGATCCAACATGTCAACTGTGAAGAATATGAACTTTCTTCATTTCCACTTATTTCAGTTTCCCATGTTCTAATACAACTGGTTTTTTGATACCCAAAAAATAAAACTTGATATTTACAAATACAGAGTTATACATCAGAGGATTACAAAGTACAGTAAGCATTGTTTGGATTTTAACTCTGCTTATTTGTCAGTTCTCAGGGCCCTTAGAGAACAAAGGGATTCCTGTCATCACAGCACATTTAAACACTAATGCTTTTGTATAAACATAAACACTGAATCACAAAGCTCTTTCTTGTATTTCCCCAAACACAAATATCCAGAAACTTCAGTCAACATATTTCTTAGCTGGTTCAGCTTTAATCATCTAACCACTATGGTTCTCTCAGCCCCCTCTACCTTTTTATAGATGAATATAATAAAAAAATCAAATCATCCAATGCAAGAATGCAAGCAATAAGTATTACATCTGCCTTCTTATTCCTTATATGCTCAGGATTATTTTATCTATTTAGCACACCAACAATCTGAGCAATTCTTATGAACTCTGTTCTATTAAATGGTTTTACCTTATCTTTTACTAGATGAAAGAAAAACATTCTGTCTAACAGGTAGGAAAGAAATTTTTATCCATTCTTTCTTTTTAGCCAAAAATCAAAACAACCGTTATCTCACCCTCTCATGGGTGGTACTTCAATCACGATAGATTGACAATACCAAGAACCACTATTCCTCTTAAATTTTACAATGCTATCCCTATCCTGTTATAGCTTTCTTGTGTAAATAACAGTGGCTCAACATACTTTCCAGCAGAGATATGAGTTTCCAGGCTAAGAAACCTGGAATGTTCCAGCTACTTCAGACTAATGATCTCTCAAATGCACACTAATATGTTTGATAAAAGTCTCCCAGCATGTGTGCACAGAATGCTTACCATAAGAATGACAGTAGGGGCAGGGCAAATCGCTGACACCATTTCAGACTGAGTTAGATGCTGGAGGCACAAATTAAACTGTGCGCTTTCATTTCAGTGGGCTTTGACAGATGGAAAAGTGCATCAAATCTCTAATTGTTTAAACCATTAACTCATCTTTCCACCTGCATTATCTTTGGAAAGAGCTCAGCTGGAAGCCTGAAACAATTGCTCATAGACTGAATTCAGGAGTGTGTATTATTCTAAAAAGAAATTAGAGCTGTCTTTTTGAAACAGTCTGTTTATTTGGCTGCAGCATTTGTAAACTTATTTATCTTTATTTTCACATTTTCCTCTCAGTTCTGAAAACGCAAAAAATAGCCTTTCAGCCTTTCTGCAGAATCAATCAATCAGGGACCACTGCCTTGGCTGCTGGGAACAAGAAAGTTATACTGCAATTCACAGTGCATTATGATGATCCCCATTTATCTCCAGTCCTTGTAAATGCCACTGCACATGCAGCTCTAAATTATGCCTGCTGGTCTTTTGACTTTCAGTTGCTTACAAAAAGAAAAACTTGTGTAAGGAGCTGTAAAAAAAAAAATTATCTCTACTTGAAATGCCTTTCCCAGTCATTTTGCCCCCCCCCCTTAGGGCTAAAATACTTTTTTCAACTAAACCAGCATCAGTGTAGGGCACTTTGTCATTTCATGTTACTCTCACCAGCGTTCGACTCTTATTGTTGTTTTTATAGGGAAGCACCTGTTATGTGCTCAGCAATTCCAAGTAGTTGAGAAGAACGGCCTCAGCACTATGGAGTTCACACTGTAAAAGCAAACTGGCAAAATGGAGCAGGAATAGCAGATGCCATGCATTTACATAAGGTTTAGCAAGACTCACTGTTATAAGACAACAGAAGGCAGTGGGATTTTAAGGACAGAACAGGAGCTTTGTATGACAGTAGGCAGGAGTCATTTTGGGCTTAGAAAAAGCAGAGAAGAAGAAAACATAGGGCCACAAATATGATTAAGGGACTGGAGCATCTGCCAAATAAAGAGAAGCTCAGAGAGCTGGGACTGTTCAGCCTGGAGAGAAGAAGGGATCTTACCCTTGTTTATAAATACTTGATGGGAAGCAATGAAGAAGAGGGAGCCAGGCTCTTTTCAGTCATGCCCACAGACCAGACAAGAGGCAATGGGCACAAATTAAAAAACAGGAAATACAGAAATTGTTTTACTGCGCAGGTGGTCAAACACTGGAACAGGTTGCCCAGAGAGGTTGTGGTCTTCATCTGTGGAGATACTCAAAACCCAACTGGACGTGGCTCTGGATAACCTGCTCTAGCTGACCCTGCTTGAGTAGGGGGGTTGCACTAGAAGATCTCAAAAGGTTCCTTCCAACCTAAACAATTCACTGATTCTTTGGTAGATTTGTAAGAAACAGGTAGATGGGCATACAGAATAGTGACACTAGTGGAGAGAAAGAGGCAAAATACCACATAAAGATTTTCAGAGGGTAAGTTATGGAGAGGCAAAGTTTTAAACAAGAATTATGTAAAGGTTTGAAAGTTAAATCTAATAGCAAAGGTGAAGTCAGTGGAGGAATTCAAAACACAACATAAAACCATTTATTGCCATTGTACAAAAAGAGCAAACCTCCAATGCGACATTGTTATCCTTAAAGTACTTGAGTCGTCCTTGCAGACTATTTTATTCAGCCAGACTCTGATAGTGTTTCACACATCAAATGGCACCTTAATCCACACATAGCTGTTAGTGGGAGGTTGATCAACAAATTTAATGGTTACTGTAATGCTTTAGTTCAAGTCGATCACGTAAAGGGAAAGTTACTGGTCAAACTGAACAAGAGGAGTGAAACAGACCCTTCACCTGTGTGCAGTCAGTATATGTATATAGTCAGTGGGTTAATATGCATATGAAAAAAATACAGTGGTGAAAATGGGTGGATGTTTTCTGCTTTTCTCCTCAACCCACTAAGTAAACTGTATTTCATTTTAGGAAGCATTAGAATGAAATTGCCAGATAACATCATCTGTACGTAGGATAAAACCAAGAATATTATTTTCTACCCTCATGAACATTGAGAATTGCAAGTAAAGATGTATAAGATCAGCTCCGGAAAACACAGATCTAATAACCATACCTGGGCAAAGTTCTTCTCTCAATACTGAACACATCTCTCTCTACTCAAAATCTCTCATTAATGTCAATGAGAATTATGCTAGCAGAAAGAGCTAGAGTGCATATAGATTTCATTATGTGACTTTTATTTATAAAATATCTCTTAGAAAAGATAAAGGAAAAATGTTCTGAGACCTATCACTTCAACAAATGATAAACAAATCTCTAATAAAAAGTGTCACAAATATTTCTCAACAGCAGAACTAGACATTCTGGTTTAGACACACTGTATAATTCAGCCAACAGGATTTTAAACACTGACCTAACCTACCCTTCCCTCCCTAGCAGCTGCCATTACACTAAAAAATAAAAAAGATTAAGTTTTTTCCTACATGTTGTCATTTAGAGGGAACTTTTCCAGTATTAATGAGGGTTACAAACATGTATCAAAGCCAACTGACTACCTGTGTTGGAAACAAGCTGAATTCTTTAAAATGAAATAACAGATTAGATTATTATATGTTAAATGAAATCAATACATTACAGACACAACTTCTTCATGTATATAACCTGTACCTCATAATGCTTTAAAATAATTACTTAGGTAACTCAGAGTATGAGATATCATAGAAAATATGACTAATTGGAGAGGAGAAGAAGGAATAAGCCCAAAGCAGGTTTTATTTCCATACCTACACATGTAACCCATGTCAAAACATTATTTATTTTTATTTTTAAAGACAGCCTACAGATCATAGGCATGAAAATATTTTTAATTGCAATATAATGTGGTATCAATCCTAATGAGGGTGGCAATGCTAGTGGGAACATTTACGCTGCTCCTGGGAGCAGGAAAGGCTCAGGAGAGTATCTGAAATGCTTGTACATCAACACACGCAGTATGAGAAACAAACAGGATGAACTGGAAGTGTTGGTCAGCTCCCAGAGCTACGATAGCATTGGATTAGTGGGATTTGGTGGAATGAGACCCACGATGGGAGTGCTGGGATGGAGGGCTACAGGCTGTTCAGAAGGGATAGGCAGGGCAGGCGAGGTGGAGGTGTATGGGAGACGTTTGATTGTACAGCCCTTACAGTTAGTGATGATGTGGTTGAGAGCCTCTGGGTGAGGTTTAGGGGGATGGAAAATAAAACAGATGTTGTAATGGGTGTCTACTACTGATTGCCCAGCCAGGATGTAACTGATGAGTTATTCTACAGGCAATTAGGTGAACTTTCTGGATTGGTAGCCCTTGTCCTTATGGGAGATTTCAATTTCCCAGATATCAACTGGGAATATCATACTGCTGCGACGAGCAGGTCTGGGAAATTCTTGAAGTTTGTGGGAGATAACTTTTTGTCACAGGTACTCAGTGAGCCAACTAGGAAAGATGCCGTCCTAGACTTGCTATTTGTAAATAGAGAAGGACTCGTGGGGGATGCGATGACAGCTGGCTGCCTTGGCCACAGTGACCATGAAATGGTTAAGTTTAAAATTTTCAGTGTAATAAGAAAAAAGGTCAGCAGAGTTGCTACCCTGGACTTCAAGAGAGCAAACTTTAAGCTATTCAGGGAGCTACTTAGCAGAGGACCTTGGGAATCTGCATTTGAGGGCTTAGGAGTTCATGAGCGTTCATCAGTTTTTAAGAACTACATTTTAGAAGCACAGGAACAGGCAATTCCACTGTGCTGAAAGTCAAGCAACCAGGTCAGAAGACCAGCTTGGCTGAACAGGCAACTGCTCATGGAGCTCAAGAGGAAAAAGAAATTGTATGATCTCTGGAAGCGAGGTCAGGCTTCGCAGGAAGATTACAGAGCTGTGGTTCGCATATACAGGGAGAAGACAAGTAAGGCCAAAGATGAACAAAGTTAAAACTGGCCAGTGTTGTGTCAGACCACAAGAAAGGCTTTTTTAAGTACGTTAATAGCAAGAGGAGGTCTAAAAAACAAACATTGGACCAATACTTGTTGAAGATGGCCACCTGACAAATAGGAATGAAAAAAAGGCGGAGGCATTCAATGCGGTTTTTGCCTCAGTCTTTAATAATACTGATAGATTTTGGGCTGCCCGGTCCCCTGAGTCGGAGGACCACGAGTGCAGGAACAGTGACTTTCCATCTGTGGACACTGAAATTGTAAGGGATCAGCTGTATCAGCTGAATGTTCACAAGTCCATGGGGCCTGATGGGATTCATCCCAGAGTTCTGAAAGAGCTAGTGGATGTTATGGCAGGACCCCTCTTGATCATCTACCAAAGCTACTGGGAGTCTGGGGAGGTCCTTGCTGACTGGAAGCTAGCCAAGTTATTCCAATTTTCAAAAAGGGCGTGAGGAAAGACCCAGGAAACTACAAACCTGTTAGTCTAACCTCAGTTCCTGGAAAAATTGTGGAGAAGATTATACCGCGTATTACTGAAAGATATTTAAAGCATAATGCAATTATCAGGCACAGTCAACATGAGTTCACAATGGAAAAGTCCTGTTTAACTAATTCGATATCCTTCTATTTTAAGAAGGATAGTGGATGACGGGAAGGCAGTGGATGGAGTTTTTCTGGATTTTAGTAGGGCTTTTGATACTGTCCCTCACAGCATCCTTCTGGACAAGTTCTCCAACTGTGAGATGAGCGGGTTCACGGTGTACTGGATGAAGAACTGGCTGAAAGGCAGGGCTCAAAGGGTTGTAGTGAATGGGGCTACATCTGGCCGGCAACCGGTCACCAGCGGTGTTCCTCAGGGTTCAATTGTAGGGCCAAGTTCTGTTCAATATATTTATCGATCTGGATATCTTATTTAATGATCTGGATGCAGGAGTTGAATGCACCATTAGCAAGTTTGCTGATGATACCAAACTGGGAGGTGCTGTCGACTCTCTTGAGGGACAAGAGGCCTTGCAGAGGGATCTAGATAGATTGGAGCATTGGGCTGTGATTAATGGGATGAAATTTAACAAGTCCAAATGCCAGATTCTGCACCTGGGACGGAGTCACGCTGGGCACAAGTATAAACTGGGAGAGGAGCGGCTGGAGAGCAGCCCTGCAGAAAGGGATCTGGGGGTGCTGGCCGACAGCAGCTCAGTCTGAGTCAGCAGTGTGCCCTGGCAGCCAAGAGGGCAAACCATGACCTGGGGTGCATCAAACCCAGCATAACCAGCCAGTCAAAAGCGTGATTATCCCGCTGTATTCAGCATTGGTGTGGCCTCACCTGGAGTACTGTGTGCAGTGCTGGGCCCCACAATTTAAGAAGGATGTGAAGGTCCTTGAATGCGTCCAGAGGAGGGCACCAAAGCTGGTGAAAGGGCTGGAAGGCATGTCCTGTGAGGAGCAGCTGAGGACTCTGGGCTTGTCTAGTTTGGAGAACGGGAGGCTGAGGGGCGATCTCATGGCTCTCCACAGCTTCCTGAGGGGGGAAGTGGAGAGGGAGGTGCTGAGCTCTTCTCCCTGGGATCCAATGACAGGACACGTGGGAATGGTTCAAAGCTGCATCAGAGGAGGTTCAGACTTGACATTAGGAAGCATTTCTTTACTGAGAGGGTGGTCGAACACTGGAACAGGCTTCCTAGAGAGGTGGTCGATGCCCCAAGCCTGTCAGTGCTTAAGAGACATTTGGACAATGCCCTTAATAACATGCTTTAATTTTTGGTCAGCCCTGAAGCGGTCAGGCAGTTGGACTAGGTGATCGTTGTACGTCCCTCCCAACTGAAATTATTCTATTCTATTCCTCTGATTTCCAAATTAAAACCCACCAAGTTTTCAAGGCTAAACTTCATGCTTAATATAATAAAGATAAAAATAGCCAATTTCAGGACCAAACAATTACTGGATTAATATTCACTGTTTTTATCAATATATAAGCAACATACGAATGTTGTCACATAAAAATACATTAGTTTGTGTGTAGAATAATTCTCAAGCATTATTTTAATTCTAACCAAGAGTACCAAACACTTTTCTCCTGGATAAGTTGTAGAAGAATGTCTAAACCTTAAAATAAACTTCAATGCCAAAGTATATTTTTTTTAGGGACTATAAAAAATTGAAACGCACCAGATATCTACTGTAATTAGAGGGCCAAAAATAGGATTTGTTCGATTCAATTTCTAATAAAAATTCTTATTTTTGAGATTATGAGATTCAAAAAAAAAAGAAAACCAAATACCCACCACAAAATAGTAACAAGGAGAATGAACACAGTAGAAAGAGCAAAACGTAAGGAAAAAGAAAGAAAAAACTATAAAATAATATGAAGAGCATAAGCTCAAACAGAGCAATAGAACTATGGACAAAGTTAGGCAAAAAAATTTTTGTTTCAAATCAATTTCCAAAGAAGTTCACAGCAAACTTCACTGACCCCAGTGCCAATTTCACCTCAATACTCACATTCGCACTGGAAGCCAACCGGGCAATTGACAGGATCCCAAAAAAGCCCTGATTGCTTCAACTCTGTACAAGCAGACAAGGAGTGCATGACAGCAGTGAATAAATAACTACTGCAACCAAAAATGGCAATTTATTTAATGATCCTATAGCTGTCCTAATTATAATAGAGTATTTTTAACATATTGAAATTACCCACCTCATGTCAAAACAGGGCAAGCATTCAAGAGCTCTCTTGTGTTTTATCTTGTAAAATAGATCTCTGGAGAGATCTTATTAAATTAAATTACGTATAAAATCATTGGTGCATATTTTGCTGCTCACAGTGATGATTTTGTGACTTGCTCCATTAAAATAACAGAAATAAATAGCCATTTGGGATGTAGGTAGCCATCTACAACTGCTCCTGTGAGAGCTAAAACCATTTTAGTTCATTAGATTTGCACCTCTTTGAAAAATTAGTAGTTCTCAAAGGTATTCGTCTTCAAACTAACAGTTGTTGTCTACACTTGTATTAGAGGGCAATGGTATAATAGCTTGAATTAACTTCAGAGGTACTTCACTGACCAAACGAACTTGAACAATATCTTATCAACAGCTATCTTCAACTACAGAAGTATCCTTAAATATAAAGGCCACAGTCTTCCATGAGGAAAAAAATCGTTTTCATTGTGTGCTAGTATTATGATATTTTTCCGAGTTATTCTATGTACAAAATTGTGGCCACAAAATTTCAACAGAATTTTATGCCAGACTGATCTTACTCTCAGAGAACAATGGACAGAGACTTTAGAACAGCCTTTTGCCAGTTCAGGTCTAGGCAAACTGAAGCCAAAACAGACATCAAAGGTGTTTGCAATGAGGAGAAAACACATGTAAAAGACCTGTATTGGATGCTTTATGATGATTTTTTCTTCTCCGTAGCTCCATCTCCCATCCAGGACTTCTAATCTTACAGGTTACTGTCTGTCCTTAGAATGAAAAAAATGCTTCTAAAATAAAATTGGGGTTGGTTATGTTACAGAAGATGGACTGTACCTTTTCCATCTTATAAGTTGTTCTGTGAAAGAGTAAAATAATAGAAAAGTTCCTAAATTAACTACATCATCTTTTATTGTTGTATCACCTACTGTCTGATACATTAATGCAACTTCCAGACAAAATTTCTGCACTGTGTATGAGATGCAAATATTTGTGCAAACAAAAGGTGCTTCTGTGTTTCAAAGTCCCCCCGCTAACAAAGTAGCTGGATGTTTGCTGTCATCTGCACTTAACCACAAATCACCTCAAAAAGCTGTGTCACTAAACACCATAGCCACAAAATAAAGGTGGACACTGAGAGAATTCTTTAGGAAAAATGTCATCCGAGATATTTAGCAGAATCACACACATATAAACTCCTCCGCTGAGATGCTGACAAGCAGTGAAAGGAATTTGTATTTTTAAACAGTTAACTCAATCCCCTAGCATTGCTTTGAAAATTTCAGTTAGGTAGCGCAATTATTTGACTTTGCACTGCAAAACACAGAAAACCAAAGCTTGCCTGAAACAAGAGAACATTCTGCTCATGTTCAGCTCTGCTAACAATTTGACCAAGTTTGTACTTATTTCTTTTTCTAAATATGGCAAAGCTGCTTTTTTAAGGAAAACGTATTACCTTCATCAGAAAGAATGAAAACATAAGGTAACATGACTGTAAAGTATATGTTAAGTAATTTAAAACTTAAACTGTTATTGCATTTTGTATTATAGAATAATATTAATTTGTAGCATTCTTACACTGACTTCAAGAGACTTATGCAATCTTAAGGTAAACCTTAAATTCATAATACCTTATATCCATCTTAAGTGGATTCTATGAACTCAGACGTGACTCAGAGAGATGTTCCTATAACCTTTGCCTTGCCTTAAAATCTGGACAACTTTTACTGTATGATTCCTTCTTTGTAGTGCAGACACAAGCCACTGGAAAACCTTTCAGATTAGATATCATGGCAGCCTTCATAAATGAATAAAAAAGAAAATTACATCAGGATCATCGGGCAAGGTACTGGGCAAGACCCCCCCAGTTTCCTTAAAAGGCATTTCAATTACAATAAGCCACATTCTCTGCACCTTTGTTTGTTTGTGTTTTTTTAAGAATGATAAGATTTCATTGCAGAAGTGCAACCCTTAGCAGCATGGCACAGCTAATAGGAATTGTTCCTCTTCTTACACTGATGTTGTTATATTGTGGTTTTAACACTGACAAAAGCAATCAACTTTGTTTTATTTCCCTGCCATGGAACAATCAATAACAAATTGGTTCATTTCCAATCCCATTCATTTCAAGGGAAACTAGATCAGTGAACCAGTAATCTCACTCTTTATATGTAAAGAAGAAATTGCCATGTGTTAAAATCAAGGGTTAGCACCAGCATTTACATAAATTACATTATTAAAACAATACAAAACAATGCTACTTGGATTTAATCCCATTTGCAGTACAACCTTCACAGAATAAAGAATAAATATTGACGTTAAAAAGCCTAAGTTATTGTAGAAATACATTTTCAGAAAGATTAGATAAAAATACGACCTTTACCATTTTCAGGTAAATTTCCAATGGATGCATCTTCCATGACGTTTACGAACAGTCAGCACTAGAGTGTGTAATTCCACTTTGACCCACCAAAGCTCCCAAATCATTGTTGCTTCTATCTAGGCACCATAGAAAGACTTTTGCACAGGAGAATCAGTTGACAATTAGCTCACTTACCCTATAGGCTTTCCGGGTTAAAGTGCTAGGATAGGACAGGGCATCAGTAGAGCCACTGGGATTTGTATCAAGAATTTTTTCAAAGAAATTCAGTGTCAAGCTAAAAATTAAATACCCAAGTTTAATGAAAAGTTGAATGTTGGCATACCTCAGTGCTGTTGGAGGAAGGTTTTAAAGTGATTGAAACTTTTACTCTCTTATGACCAAAAATACTGAAAGAATACAAATAATACACCAGATTTCAGCCAGTGTAAAGTTTGCTGATAACCACAGAATTATATTGGTTTAACTAAGCTTGATACTTATCCTCAAACATGATTATTTTGTCCTGAAAGAGTAAATCACTCAGTTTTAATTTTGGATATTTTATTATAGGTTGAGGTTTCCAAATAAAATATAAACAGATGCTTCTGAAAACAGACTTAGATGAAAAGCACTTAATCTACAGACAAGAGATTGAAAGCAGTTAGGTAACTTCAATTAGAGGGGGAAAAAAAAGGACATACCTTTGAACACTGTTTATGATTCTGGCACCAAGCAAGTGACCCATTGTTCTGAAAGACAGAGAAAAAATACATGAATATTAATATTTCTTTAAGACTAGACATGATCACCCTAACAGGTTTAAACAGAATTCACCTTCTAGTTCTGCTTAGAGAATCATGTTGTGTCACAACATTAGTATCAATCCTGACTCCAACTCCCTTGTGTTGAGTAAAAGGCTCAGGCAAGTATAAAGTGACCAGAGAAAAGTTAGGAAAGCATTTCATCACGCAAGGCTGATGGAAAACTGACTGAAGTCACCTTTTAGTCCATCATTGTAAACACTTACGATCTGAACTAGCAAACAAAGGTGACACTTTTATTTAAGAAATTGATAGGGATTGGTAGTGATTCATGAATGGAAAGCCCATTAACTACATTTCAGTATTGCACAATAGTTAAAATAAATTATCAAGGAAGGACAATAAACAGCCTTGAAGTAAATGGAAAATTCAATTAAATGCATCATGAGTTTACCAAAAGTCAACCATGCCAGTTTTTATATTTTTGATAATAAAGTGCTTTTCCCAGATCAGGAAACACTGTAGCTTTCATTTGTCTTGACTGCAGTAAAACAACCAATACAGTATCACATGCAAAATAATTTAAGCTAAAGGAAAAGAGAACATAATGAGAACAGAAAGAAAAATATGAAACTGTCACAGGGACAAACAGCAACCTGCTGTTCTAGTAGAGAAGTTTCTGAAGGGTCAACTTTGGAAAACAATATTTCCCAGTAAAAAAGCACGGCTCAGGAAACAGAAGTGTATGTTTGTGGGATTAACAGATGAGACGAAATACTGATTCACTTTCTGTATAGTGGAAGATCAAAACAACATCAGGAAGATCTAAGTAACTCTGTGGACTGAACACGAGAAATGGGGTAAAACTTTGCAACACAGAGTGCACATTCATGCACTTAGGAACTTACATGTATATATTTCTTCCATAATTTATAAGCTTATACTCTGGAAACAGAACAGATGAAGATTCTGGTAAATTTGTTGTTCACAATCTTACTACAATGATGAGTCTATGAGGGAGTAATAGCACGTCCTTTCATATGAATTAGGCAAGGTATTTCCGCATGGATTAATGTGATTGTACTATGCCTTCACCTTTGGCACTGACTACAGATCTGGAAATCAGTCTCCAGGGAAGAGGAATTCAGGTAGGCCAGAATGCAAAGCACTGGCAGGACTACACTTTCTTCTTTTTTTTTTTTTTTTGTTTTAATACGGAGAGACTGAAGTAACAGAATAATATATATACATAACTTTTTATGTACAAAATCACACAGATAAAGCCAAAATTATTCTCTGGATGTACAACAGCTACAACTAAGAAGCAGAAATAGATACATTAGCATGCATTCTAACTAAGCCAACTAGACCAGTTTCTTAAAACAGCAGTACTCTGTTCTGATCTCTCAAAGCTTATAAGCTTGAATACAGTGGCTTGCTACCACAGCTATGAAGCCTATGCTTTGAAGGTGGATCTATCTTAGCGAATGTTTGAGGAGATCATGTTTCTGCATGTCTTCATATAAGTATGTAGCCACACCTTCACGCCAGATCCTTTTCTGCAAAGCTGCTTTCCAGATGGGTGGCCCCCAGCATACATTGGTGTATGGCGTTGTTCCTCCCCAGGTGCAGGACTTTGCACTTCCCCTTGTTGAACTTCATGAGGTTCCTGTCAGCCCATTTCTCCAGCCTATCAAGGTCCCTCTGGATGGCAGCATGACCCTCTGGCATATCTGCCACTCCTCCCAGTTTGGCGTCACCTGCAATACTTGCTGAGGGTACATTCTGCCCCAGCAACCAGGTCATTAATGAAGATGTTAAAACAGGAGTGGACTCAGTATTGACCCTTGGGGCACACTGCTAGTCACTGCCCTCCAACAAGACCTTGCACTGCTGATCACCACACTCTGGGCCTGGCCAGTCAATTACTTTTCAATCCACCTCACTGCTCATCCAGCCTGTATATCAACAGCTTGTCTGTGTCAAAGGCCTTACTGTAGTGCGGTTAGACAACATCCACTGCTTTCCCCTTATCTACCCGGCCAGTCACTTCATCACAGAAGGTTATCAAGTTGGTCAAGCAAGACTTCCCCTTGGTGCTGACTACTCCTGATGATTTTCTTGTCCTTAATGTGCCTGGAAACGGTTTTCTGGATTAGCTGCTCCACCACCTTCCCAGGGATGGAGGTGAGGCTGACCAGCCTGCAGTTCCCTGGGTCCTCCTTTTTCCCCTTCCTGAAGATAGGAGTGACATTTGCTTTCCTCCAGTCTCTGGGCACGTCTCCCCATGGCCATGATCAAGGACTATCAAGAGTAGCCTCGCAATGACATCTGCCAGCTCCCTCAGCACTCCTGGG
Organism: Calonectris borealis; assembly: GCF_964195595.1. Classification (NCBI taxonomy): domain Eukaryota; kingdom Metazoa; phylum Chordata; class Aves; order Procellariiformes; family Procellariidae; genus Calonectris; species Calonectris borealis. The sequence continues at coordinate 139,554,031 of NC_134312.1, read as the reverse complement.
TGCATCCCATCGGGGCCTGTGGACTTATGTATGTGCAGCTTGCGTAAATATTCCCTGACCTGATCCTCTTCCAACAAGGCTACATCTTCCTTGCTCCAACCCTTCCCCCTGGCCTCTGGGACCTGGCATTCCTGAAGGCTGGCCTTGCTAATAAAGTCTGAGGTAAAAGCGGCCATCAGTACCTCAGGCTTTTCCATGTCCTGTTTAACCAGGTCCCCTGTCTCGTTGAGCAATGATGGGCCCACATTTTCCCCAGTCTTCCTTTTGTCTCCCATGTACTTACCGAAGCCCTTCTTGTTGTCCTTGGTGGCCCTGGCCAGATTCAATTCCATTTGGGCTTTAGCTTTCCCAGCTTCATCCGTGGATGCTCAGACAATGTTTCAGTATTCCTCCCAGTTTACCGGTCCTTGCTTCCAGCCTCTGTATGCTTTCTTTTTCTTGCTAGGAGCTAGGAGCTCCTTGTTCATCCACGCAGGCCTCCTGGTATTTTTGCCTGACTTCCCATTCATTGGGATGGACTGCTCTTCAGCTTGGAGGAGGAGATCCTTGAATATTAACCACCTTTCTTGGGCCTCCCTTCCCGCCAAGGCTTTATCCCATGGGACTCTTCTAAGCAGATCTTCGAAGAAGCCAAAGGCTGCTCTCCTGAAATTGTTCCAAAAATCCTTCCAGGTGTCACAGGAGCTTGGTCCCAACACAAAAATATAGGAAAAAGAACCAGAATCCCTTTTTATCCAAGATGCTGTATACCAAAAGGACCAGAAAGCATAGCAAGTAAAAGGACAGAAACAGTATGGATTTTGACTCACGTGTTCCCATCAGATAGTTTGCAGAAGCTGAAGCTTTCATACAGCAAAGAATATAAATCTGCTTTCAACCTAAACACAAGTTATTCTAATGATACCAACATTGTTGGTATCATTGTTGCTACTTGTGCTTTAAGCTAAGCGCACTCTTCTATGCACTGATGGACCAACTGAATTAAAAAAAAAAAAAAAAACAAACAAAAAAACCCGACATAGATCGACTCCAAGATCAGTAGGAGAAAAAAATTTTTGGTCAGATCAGTCATCTAGCTGAGGGCACGTCCTTTCTGTACTTAAAGAGATGAGCATAGCTCACTAAGGTGGTTCTGTAAAAATAACAATGGCGAGTCGCTTCCAAGGACAATTCAGAATCACCTTCCAAATTTTTCTTAAGCTTCTGTTAGCAGGAAAGACACAAAGACAGAGGATAAGGTAACTAGGCTACAAACTTGTGTTTTTCAGCCATGTAAGATAAATCACTCCCTTCTTCATTTTGAGCATTAAGCATATTTTGAATCTGATACAATGCAAAGACAAGTCAGTAACACAGATTTGGATTAGATACATCGGGAAATTCAGGAACTGAAACTATAGCATTGAACTTGAGTGTTACTCTTGTACCTTAAGAACCAAACTAATGCAAATTGTACTTATGCTTTCCCCTCAACTTTTAATCTGAATTTCAGAAACTTTTATATATGCTTTTTTCTTTTTTCATATGAGCTGTAATGCTAAAAATCTCTATTTCTGCATTACCTAAGGAGCTCTGGTGATGATAAACGTAAAGACATATCCAATCCTTTCCACTTGTAAGCTTATTTAGGAGCAATTTAAGAATTTTAGTTCATACAATTTAATTTCAATATTTTATGAACATTTATTTTGTCTTATCTTCCCAGGAGGTTACAATGCAAACATTATTTGACTTTATAATTCCATTTTTATCTGCTGTTACTGTAGAATTTAGCTAAAACTGAGATTTGCTAGTGTAAGAATAGCTACCTATGAGCAATGTATCAGGTCCAACCCCTTCAAAAAGAGACATAAATAGAAGAAATAAAACTTTAGAACAGCTGTAAATAACATATGCTAGTGGAAATACTTTAGTATTACCCTCAATGCTGTATGAGAATTTATTATTTCCATTTACAGATCTAGTCAGCAGTAATGTTAAAACAATATTTTATGTGCTACTTTCAATTTATCCCCCCTTTCTTCTTCATATAAAATGTGACAGAGGTAGCTGATTGCAATAACAGATTAGTAGCAGCTCGCCGCTTTGTTTCAGTTATGCTGCTGCTTTCCACTGAACTAGAAAAAGCACTCCTGCTTTTGAATTACATCTGTTACTTGAGATAATAACACCATAAATGTCCAGATGTGTGGCTTTCGTACTTCATAATTTTAATGTCTACAAATGTCTTCATTTTTCTACTGAAAACTATTACCACTTAAATTAACAAGTAAGTTTAGCAAAACATAAAACTATTCTTAAGCAACTTCAACTTCATACAAACTAACATGATGTGAATGATGATCTTTCATTGTACAAGGTGAAAGAGCAAATTCTACAGGCTTCCTTTGATCAACAGGGTACCAGAGGAAGCAGGAATGCTAAATGAACGCTCTCCTCCTCCACTCTGCATCTTAGCAAATGGTTAATTTAAGTTATACAAATGTTCATCTGTGATTTTTTTTCTGCTTTTAATCTAGTGTACCTGGCTGAAACTGTAATTTCAAATCAGAAATTTGTGTTTTATCTATAGCATTTTACACGCTCCCAGATTACATCCTCAGTTCCCTCATGTCTGTTTTTCTTCAAACCCAATCCTGATCTGACTTATGCCAATGAGAGTACTGACTTTGTCATTAGTGGTAGTTTAACTCTGCTGTGCAGAAATGGCCTCGAGGAAGAGTTAAATACCACTGTTTCTGCCCATCTATAAGCCTTCCACCAGCGTACCTCCAGGGCAACCTTAAAGTATCTTAATCTGTGTATTGAAGAGGAGAAGAAACTGTGCTCAGTGGGGCAAACTCCAAATATTCTATCTTCCCAGTACTGATACGTCAAATGAAAGATGTCAGGCTCAAGACTAAAACAGTCTCCAACATCACATAGTAGATGGAGACAACAGGAACTCAGGTCACCACCTGAGCCCCACACACTTTCAGTCTGCCAGGAAGGAAACTGTAGACAAACAGAATCAGACCTTCAAAGACCAGGACTGCTTGACATGTATAAGGCAAGAGTTTACAAAAGCAAAGACAAGAGGGGGGGGGGAGGGGGAAGGAAAGAGGGGAAAAAAAAAAAAAATCAGACAAACATTAAAAGATTTATCATTCAAATTTTTCATTAAAATACAAGCCACAAGTATTTTCAATGAAACTGATAAATTGGCATCTCTAATCAGTCTTACTAGGCTTCATTTCAGCAAGTATATGTGCACACCTGCTTTCCTCTGATAAACCACAGCTGTCCTTGGGCCTAAACATTTAAGATGCAAACATCTGTGTTCTGTGCCCTCTTATGCCTTGAAAAAACAAAAGTTGTGCAGCATCTTTTGTAAGAACATACAAATAACTGGAAAATGTACATTTTTTCCTTTCATAAAGTTTCTTATTTCATCGTAAATTATGTCTTAAGGAAATAATTGATTCCTTAGTACGGGATTTCTGTTGCCTTATAATGGTTCTAATAAGGAATGAAATCGAATAAAACAAGCATCAACAAATCCTAAACTGAATGTTACTGAGCCAGACCATTTCTGATACTTAGATAAACAGGAATGGTGTTTGCATGTATAGCAGCAGTTTCCATTATAAACATTTGATTGGGATACTTCATCCCATCCTGATAGAAAATGACCAGACCTTGGTTAGTCACGCTTTCATCAACTCTGAGCTATATTAAACCATGTGACAACCCTAATTACTACAATGAAGTTCCAGCTAATATAAAACATTGTCATATACTGCAGAAAAAGCAAGTCTGCTCAGTAGGTGGCCCTGGATCCCAGTCTCCCCAGTTGCTGGCACCTGGATACGAGCCCCCAAGAACACAGCCCCACTACAGCTGCTGCTACAGCCCATCTCACACACACTGACAAAGCAGACTGGGACTCCAGTTGGGGGGGCTACTGCAGCCTCCAGTAGCCAAGCCCCCTGTGTCTTGCCCTTAAAGACACCCTGTCACACACCCAGAGCTGGTCAGGACTCCCCCAGTCCCGCAGCAGCCAACCCGCTGTCCTCTCACCCCTGGAGGCACACGCTCATACCCAGCTCCCAGGCCACTTCACCTACCCACGGGCTTGTCCAGCTGGCTCTTCACTAGTGCTCACACACTCACCCACACTCGGTCCAGCCGCTGGCACCACAGACGCACAGGCCCCTGTGACCCACAGTCCCATGCCAGGGGCTGGCGCTTGGTTTCACTCCCTCCAGTCCCTCCAGCCGCCGGCTCTCAGAACACAGGCCCTCTGGCCCACGGTCCCAGCCCAGCCGCCAGCACCCAGACCCTCGCTCGCTCCAGCTGCTGGCACCATGGACACACGGGCCTCTGCCCCGGGGTCTAACTCTGGTTGCTGGCACTCAAGCCCCCATACACACACACAGAGACACAGAGAACAGATGCCCTTCAGCCAGGAAAAGAGTTAGAAGTGGAATTTGATAAGATAGGACAGACTGCACTGGTCAGGAGCCCGGCATAGCCAGACAAGCGTATCACCTATTTACACATCCAGCCTATTTATACATCCAGCCCTTTTTATCCCCTTATCCCTTTCTTTCCCCATAATAAGTCCTGTGCCATCCCAAAATGCTCTTCCTCTGCACCCCGTACTGTGTCCCATACCCCAGGCAGTGTCTCCCCTCAGTTCAAAAGAGGATCTGGCTTTGATTCACCTTGATGGGTCTCATGACTGGACAGTAGGGCTGAGGCTCTCCTCAGACAGCCTGTCCCTCCCTCTGAATCCCTGATTTGGGCTCCCATCTGCCTTTGGGACTCTGTGCTCCCCTGGCCTTGTGGAGATGGGCCTCTGATGGGCTGATGGCTCCTGTGGTGGGCCTGGGAGCAGCCGGGAAGGGTGCAATTTGGGATCCCCCACCTGCCGTTGCCTCTCTGAGCTCTTTCGTGGGTCTGCAGATGAGCTTTTATCACACAATCTAACAGTTCATACCTAAATATTTTATAGCAGTCAGAGAACTGAACCAAATTCCAGATAGCCCGATGTCATGTATCCAAGAGTGGTAAAAACTGGTTACTGAAGCAAAAGCGTAAGGGCTCATTCCATATTTTTGGTCTTTCTTGTTACTCTTCTCTGTGATTTTCTTATTTCTATTGTAGTTTTTTGAGATGAAAGCACATCAACAGCATGCAATGTTCAAAATGGACCATGGCATAATTTATACCTTATCATAATATCTTCAATTTTTTTCACTGTTGTTTTTGAAAAATCCTTAACTTTCCGTTTATAGTTTTGATTCCTCCAGAGAAGTTAGCTGGTATTTTCACCTTTGTCACATGTTTCAATGTGCAGGTGTCAGGACCCTGAAGACATAAGTAGGCCTTAACAGCCCTGACCTGCCTTACCAGGGGTCTCCACCCCCACCTCATGCCCGGCTGGGGCCATCAGTCCTTCCTTGAGTTATGCTGCAGCTATGCCTGGCTCTGGCCCTGCCTCCTGGATGGACATCTCACCTATGATGTAGCCAGCTCATCTCCTAAGTGTACTCTGTAGCTTGTCTCATGGCTGGACCTGGGACCCCTTGCTGAGGCCTTGTCGCCAGCCCTGTCTCTGGCTCTGTCTCTTTTTAGAATAGAATAGAATAGACTAGACTATTTCAGTTGGAAGGGACGTACAACGATCACCTAGTCCAACTGCCTGACCACTTCAGGGCTGACCAAAAGTTAAAGCATGTTATTAAGGGCATTGTCCAAATGTCTCTTAAGCACTGACAGGCTTGGGGCATCGACCACCTCTCTAGGAAGCCTGTTCCAGTGTTCGACCACCCTCTCGGTAAAGAAATGCTTCCTAATGTCAAGTCTGAACCTCCTCTGATGCAGCTTTGAACCATTCCCACGCGTCCTGTCATTGGATCCCAGGGAGAAGAGCTCAGCACCTCCCTCTCCACTTCCCCTCCTCAGGAAGCTGTAGAGAGCCATGAGATCGCCCCTCAGCCTCCCATTCTCCAAACTAGACAAGCCTAGAGTCCTCAGCTGCTCCTCACAGGACATGCCTTCCAGCCCTTTCACCAGCTTTGGTGCCCTCCTCTGGACGCATTCAAGGACCTTCACATCCTTCTTAAATTGTGGGGCCCAGCACTGCACACAGTACTCCAGGTGAGGCCACACCAATGCTGAATACAGCGGGATAATCACGCTTTTGACTGGCTGGTTATGCTGGGTTTGATGCACCCCAGGTCATGGTTTGCCCTCTTGGCTGCCAGGGCACACTGCTGACTCAGACTGAGCTGCTGTCGGCCAGCACCCCCAGATCCCTTTCTGCAGGGCTGCTCTCCAGCCGCTCCTCTCCCAGTTTATACTTGTGCCCAGCATGACTCCGTCCCAGGTGCAGAATCTGGCATTTGGACTTGTTAAATTTCATCCCATTAATCACAGCCCAATGCTCCAATCTATCTAGATCCCTCTGCAAGGCCTCTTGTCCTTCAAGAGAGTCGACAGCACCTCCCAGTTTGGTATGATCAGCAAACTTGCTAATGGTGCATTCAACTCCTGCATCCAGATCATTAAATAAGATATCCAGATCGATAAATATATTGAACAGAACTGGCCCTACAATTGAACCCTGAGGAACACCGCTGGTGACCGGTTGCCGGCCAGATGTAGCCCCATTCACTACAACCCTTTGAGCCCTGCCTTTCAGCCAGTTCTTCACCCAGTACACTCATCCCACAGTTGCCTCTGGCTGCCCCTGACCCTGGCTCATCGCTTGCCGTGCCTGGGGCTGTTGATGACCCTTTTACCAGCACCCAGTTCTGCCCATCCTGTGGGGCTGCTCCCCTCGGAGAGGCCACAGCCTGCGATGAGGTCACCCTCGTTCTCTGCCTCCCCATCCCCAGGGAGCAGCCAGCCCTCGCTGAGCCTGACAGCAGGAGACTGTGCTTCGGGGTCTATAACAACATCTTCATTTTTTCCTGATGTATAAGAAATTTCCTTAGACTTTGCTCTAGTTAACAAAAGCACAAAGCAAAATTTCAACAACAAAACCAAATAAAGATCACCTAAAACCAGGCAAAACAACAAAACATATAAAACCTAACAAAAGAAACAAAAAAATCATTGCATAGGACTCTAACATGAGAAAAGGTAACAGAACAAACAGTACTTAGTGGATATTAGTAACATTGTTTAATATATTACCCACATTGTTTAATATATTACCATCAGACACTCGGATAACTTTATGATGAGTATGTTATATAAAGACTTATGTAGAAATACAGCATTAGGCTTAACTATGTACATGTATTTTTTCTGCCATCTTACAAGTACATACAACTCTTTTTTATAAAAAAAATTAACTGAGCAACAGTATTCTGAAAAGGAAGCCAAAGGGAAGACTGCATTTTGGAACATACACCTGGGTGAGTTCTGTTACTGTAACTAGCCACTGTGATCCCTCACAGCTGAATCAAATGTACATCCCTCTTTAGCAGAAGCCATTTCTATAACACAGTTATTTAAACTGTAGAAAAATAAATGTTGGTTACTGGTTAACCCAAAATAATTAAGTTAAAGAGGTGACTGAATATAAGAAATAGTTATAAAACTGATAAGCCTAACAATTCATTCTGGTGACATAACTGCAGTTGGTAAATAAAAACCAAAATTAAATTATCATGGGTAATAGTTTGACTAACACTGCAGTCTGATTTTAAACATCTGGATTTAACACCAGAAAATGCATATCACAAATAATTTTTAGAAAGTCTTAGTCTGGTTTTCTTTTGGATTTACACTAATGCTGCCATCACCTGTAACGTGCTAACTCCTATCACAATGATATGGTGGGTCCTCCTTTAGATGAGTAGGTACAAATAGAACTGGCATTGATATTTCCTAAACAGTTCATACAAAGTCATCTTCAACCTTCTATTTCTAGACTGTTTTCATTAGAGTTTACACTGAGATATTTAAAGCCACAACTTTACATGCACCAAAATGAAAACACAGAAAAAACATTAAGATCAGAGTAATTACAAAAGAAATTAAGTAATATCAGCAGCCATCAATTAAATTGAGAGACACAACAGTATTCGTTCTCTGTCTGTCATCATTACTAGGTTCCTAGAAAAACACTCATCAAAATCCAAAGGTCATTACCAATGAAACAGCAAGAGATCAGTAGTTTTGAAAATACAGACTATGTATTGCTTGGGTTAAATTTGCATCTCGAGTATGGAACACCTTTTCTCTTTTTACAGCAGTGTCTTCTCAAATGGATAGAAAAACTACTAGATAAACACAAGCTGTAAAAACAAATGAGCCACAGGAATCCTTGTGTCTCCACCGCACTTGTGAGTTATGACTGCCTTCTTGTGGTTTCACAGACTTCACTCTTACCACTTCTAAGACTGATCTCAACTGAGGTCTTATTCTACTTAGCAGAAGTTTCTATCAATCTGTAAAAGAATCCAGATGAAATAAATGTCACGTCACTAAGCAATAGGAGGAATTAAATACACTAACACTAACCTGAAGATACTAAAATCAAATACGGAATCTCACACCAAGGCATATATTTTGGGCCAAATCCTGCACACAATTCTTGGGGTTAAGCAATCCAGTGAACAGAAACTAATCTAACAGCATTAATACGGGAAGCAAAAGACGGCTTGTTGACTCTTTGTTTGTAGGCTCTATTTCAAAAGCCCCACCCTTCCAAAATACTAATGTGACTTTTTTGTCACATCATAAAGTAGATTTGCTATACAAATGATGAGACAATAAAAGCATATGCCGGCTCAAGAATGTGACAAAAATGTAGCCCACTGGGAAATAAACACCAAAAAGAACAAAATACATTCTAAAAATGTAATGTTTACTTATGCAAAATGCAATATAAATGTAGATATACATGACCTATTTTAGGGTACTTGGAAAAAACATGACTGATTCACCAAAAAACAGTAACATTCCAGGTTTCAGAAATGCGTGCATGCTGCTTTTAATGCTGATTTGTCTTTATAACTGAAAATTATAGTCCATATTACCATTCTGTATAATTATAAAATTATTGGTTAGTTAGGTGATTCCCAGCAGCATGTGATGTGGTACATTTACCACAGGCTGCATTCGCCGGGGCCCGCCTGCACTGCCTACCAGCTGATCATTCCAGAATCAGCTACAAACACCCCAGGGTGTCTCCACACAAGGAAGTCGTGTGAACCACAGGAACACATCTGTTGAGCAAAACAACTGGTGTTGATGGACTTGATGTCTGCACTAAACATAGGCCGACTTCCCCTCTCCCTTTTCCTTCAACTAGTTCTAGCCTGGTCCCACGGACATGATGCCCATTAGTCTCTAAAGCACATTAGGTCCCCCTGGATCATCTCTTCCAGTTATGTTCACGCAGAAGAAATCCACTGCATGAACTCCCAGACTGGTCCATGATGTGAAACAAAAGATGATCATGATACTCAGGAGACCCACTCCAAAAGCAAGCTCTGATCCACGTTAAAACACTAATGTGTAGATACACCTCAGACACTTCTAATATCTCCCACAAACACAAAAGAGTAGTCTTTCAGTGCTTCCTACTAGACTAGATTTTCCTCAGAAGCCACACTGTTTCAGGGCCATTCAGGGTAGCATTGCTTTCTAGACTTGCAAAACACTTAGGGTTCTGGTGTCTCGTATCCTTAAGAAACTAAGCATAAAAAAAAAAAAACAACCACCACACATTTTTAGATCATCTAAAATGTCCATTATAAACAGTCTAACTATAAACTACATGAACATGGGATACTCCATGCAGGTTGCATTGTCATGGAGTCATTTCTGATTACAAAACTGCTAAATGCATTATACTACATACTGGCTATGTGATGTTTTACTGTATTTTCTCCTGTTCTGTTCAAGTATGTATGGGAGGGACATCATTATATACTACGCTTGCATCTTTGGCAAGAGTACGTATACACACCTGCCCTTAAAACTTAACAGTTCTTCAGTACTCGTGTTATTACAACTCAATATCAGGCACCATCAAATTTTATGCTCACACTCTTGTACTTAACATACTAATAATTTCCAACATAATTGCATGAAATTCATGTGATAAATTTCAGGAATGTATTTCCTTTCTCTTTGGCATGTGTTATTAGTTTACAAGATACTAACTATTTCAAGCAGTAGTAGCAGGCATATTCACCACAAGCTGATGGATACATATATTTTCATTTCCCTTTAAAAGAAAAAAAAAACAAATAAATAAATGAATAAATTCCATGCAGTACCTTTCTCAACAGAAAATATTTGTGACAAACAACCCTTATCTTATTCCAATTGTCTTGATATATTACTATAGAATTTCTCCTCTTTGATCTGTGAAAGGCAACAAGCTCAATAAACATCATTGCCAATATAAAAACTATCCTAAGTTCTTTTAATATTGTAAAAGCATGTAGAAAAGTGTAACCTCAGCAGTAAAAAATAGCACAAATAATGATCCTACAGATGAAATATGCAGTCTAAAATTTGACTATAATTATACATTGGTAGTTCCACAGACCCATTCATATTTATAAATAAAATTTTCTATATAAAAATCCTATTTTAGAAGAATTATTGAAGTGCAGAGCAAAGCTCTCAAAAGTAACAAGTGTCAAAATTAACACAGTCCTTGGAGCTCTAACAATTGTTTAAAACAGTCTTTGGGGATTTTTTTCCTTTTTCCATAGAAGACCTGGTTCAGTGAGTGAAGTGCACCTCACCAGAGCTGGGATTTCCTAGAAACGTTTGCAAAAGGGTTCTGTGATCATTCAGGAATTAAAGAACTATACAAATTAAAATGATCCTTGGACTCATAAACACAACAGCCTATCGTCAATCTGAACAAAAACTAACACAAGATTGTTGTTGTTTTATATTGTGTTGTTAACATACACTCAGAAAGCACTAATTCAAAGAAACATGTGTCAGCCACACAAAAAAACTTTCACCACAATAGTTAAAGCAGCATTTCAGGAAAAAGTCTTGTTTCCCAGACATATTTTAATTGCTACAGTCTTTCCATACATCTGCCTTCATTGTAGACATTACAGAAAGACAGACAAGATGTAATGGGTACAGTTTAATTAGTCCACAACTTTTTTGTTTCATCTCTAAAGCACAACCCAACAACAAATCACACCGTGCAAGTTAACACTCTTCTCTCCATTGCTCCTATTGGTTTGGCCCTCAGCCTGTCCCTTCCCAACCCAGCTCTCACTTCTGCAGAAAGCCACCACACAGGACTGCCACATTAAGCCAATAATAAAGACTGGCAGATGCCAGCTGTGTACTGGTCAGGTACCACATATCACATCACGTAAAGAATGCCCTCCTCCTAATTGTATCACGTAACAAAGAGATAGTCGTGGACCCCTTCCCTTGACTTTAGCTCAGTGCTGCTCTCTTTCCTCAGCTCCCAGACCTGTAAACCCTGTTCATATTTCTCTCCAGACCACATTTTTACTCCCATCCTATTTGAAGGAACTGCAACAGCTCCCAAAACAGCAAAGACTGCAATGACATTGTGTTGACAATGGATGAAAAACAGGCATCAAGTGAAGGAGCACATAGAAGGGTGGGTGAGTCTTTCCCTTTCCACTTGAAATTTAACATGCCTGCTAACCTGATCCTAGCTGGGATCCTTCAGCCCTGCAACACCGATAGTATATTCCTGACAGAAGACCCAGCCTTTTAATGCAGGTTACAACAGATACAATCCATTTCTTCCAGTTTTCTAGGAGCTTTTTCCAGTTTGTTATGAACTGTATGCCACACGAAACATGTTACACGGGACAATTGCTGCAGTCTAGTGTTCTAGACCACCCTGCAAACAACATAAAACTGTGAAAGGACAGATGAGAGGGAGAGGAAATCAACATTAAATTCTATTATTTGGGAAAGATATAACATACTAAAACTACTAATACAGTTCGAGCTACAGGGATATTAACTGGATCTTTCTGCAGTAACAGTCTTCAGTGGAAGATTTACGTTGCCTCATCATATTGTCATAAAACTTTCCACAAATATAAAAGCCTTTCATGTGCCAGCTTCCTGGAATACAGTCTGATAACTAGCTAATGAAGACATACCATAAAAAGAAAATAAATCTCTCTTCAAGGCAGGACTGAAGCATTTGTCATTAACACGTCTGGTTACCAGAGATATAGCTGTTATGCAGAGCAATCATTTTCCCGACAGGTCCATCATGTTTCAGACATTTCTGGCATCAGGTGAAAGAGTTAAAAATTAAGACAGGTTAATTTGCATTGAAGTTATTGAAAGGCTTGTAATATGACAGGTGTCAAAGCTCAGTCTAAGTCCCTACCCACTGTAAGGATCACATGAGTTCTAAAGCCTAGAATTTTCTTTTATATCTTTGATCTAAATTAACAGCCACAAAAGAAAAACATTATAATGTATAGCCTTAAGCTCATAAAATGTGGACAACTGAGGTTAATACCAGTTGTCAACATCTTGAATTATCAGCAGGCTTTTTATATTAAAATTTTGTTTCTCTTTCTTAAATCAACTATTTTTGCAGAACTAACAAATATTTTAGTTGTTCCATCTTTGGAAAGTCTCACATACTGGTGGCACGCTCCAGGAATTCTATCCCAATTATAATGTTTCCCTCCATTTTACCAGCCTTCTCACCTGTGTAAAGCAATTAAGAAAGACAGTGAAGTGAAGCGGTTTGTGGTACTACAAATATGTTGATAATATTCAAGTTTCTTTTTCATTGGACTGAGGAGCTCTGCTTGATTTGCTTTCTCAGTGGGAAGGTCATGGATGAGAGCAACTTGACTGAGGCTCGATCTATACCAGATGGATCTACTAGGTATGAGTAAGCATCTCAGGGGCATGAAAATTTTACATCTGCTCCTTTTATTAAGAGGATAAGCCATGCCTGTTGATGAAACTTACAGGGATGCTTTGGAATCCCTGAGGGCACCTGGATACATAGAGTAACAACCAGTAACTGGGCAATATCTCATTTTTTTAAAAAAATATTTACTGTCTTTAGTGGTACTCAGCTCTGGTTACATCAAAAATTGCTTCTACCTTCCCTTACCATCTGAAGGAATCTCTTCTAAAAATATCTTAATTTGAAGTCAAGGTGCTTTCCATCTGGCAAATAACTGGCAATTCAGTTTTACTTTGTCCTAATGGCATAGTATCATTTACTAACGCTCTGAATTGTAAAGGATGATGTCAAGATGCAGTAAGATAGTATTCAACAAATTCAAGTTAATTGTCTTTAAACAGCATACTGGGAATTTTCTTGGTTTTATCTATAAATTCTAAACAGACATTTCCAGTGCATTTGCACTGGCCTAAGCTTATTTCCATTGAAACCACTGGATACATTACTATCAACTGTAGAGATATAAGACTCAGGCCAGCAATGAAAGCTCCAGAAAAATCCTGTATTAAACTATTAATCATATAAATGGGAGAACTGATAAGTATCAGTCAGAAGGCTGAAAGATCTCCAGCTAAAGAAAACAGTATGCACTTCCACTACATTAATGTGTAAAGCTTTTTAGTCTTTAAAACTACCTGTGAGTCATGCTTTCTATTCCAAAACAAAGGCAGCCAGTATATTCCTTAGGAAACTCTAAATGTTCATTCCTTTCTACAATTTGGAAAATGGCTGAGGATAGGTTTAACTTTCAAGGTTAGTCCACATTGCTGCTCTTTTCTTCTACTTAAGAAAAGGAAGGTTTTGAACACCGGAAGGAGGCTTGAAATAGTTATTATTTGCTGTTGCACATTTATCGCCATTGTAATTACAGCTTTGGTGCTGTCCAGTGCTCAAATGTATATATGTGTGTGGCTCTATGATTAAACTAAATCTTTTACAAGATGAGATAATATGCTGCATGTGCAGCGTTGAATGCATTCCTAGTCCTCTTGGTCAATGAAGATCCATTAGACAGAAAATGCATTAAATTTACCAAAAGCCTACTGTCTTTCACACTGTTCATTCAATTTTTTAACTCAAAGAAAAAAATCCAACAATAAGCTGCTAGCTGCAAAAATCTACATCTTCTTTCCTTATTTATTCTGATAAACATGTCCCATAGCTGCTACTAAGTACTACATGAAGAGTGACACACGTTGTTAATTGGATGATTTTTACCTCTTTTTGTCAGTTTGTCTAACCCCAAACGTTCCTTCCACCTAGTGCAGATCCGGACTGACCAACGCTTGGCTAATTCATCATCTCTCAGTTCATAGTTGCATAGAAAGAAATCTCAAAACAGAAGAAAGCCTCAAGCTCTCCTAGTTCCAGTTCCCTTCCCAAAATTGCTAGATACAAATCAAATGTCAACATATTATATACTCTTTGTGACTACGAAAAATGGGGGCAGGTAATGATGTGATTCATTATTGTCTAGCTGTAGTTACACCTAATTGGGAAAAAAAAAAAAAAACACACACCACACCCTGTTGAATTAGTTTCTACGTAGGAACACAAATTCTGAAAAAAATTGACAAACAGTCACTGTATTAGGACACATTATTATTATTAATATTTATATTATTGCTATCACCCCTTCCTCAGCATTCAACTATTTGCTGCTTCACATATCTGTTCATCCATGTACTAAATTCCAATAAAACCCAAAGTCTTCCAGCAAGTGAGGTTAAGAAATGAATTTATAATGTATAGGTCCAAAAATGCCCTGAGGCTTGACTGGAATGTTCCAGTAGTACAAAGAAATCATTAACAGTTAAAAAGCATTATCAATTAACTACATATGATGTATAGCCCTAAATCTACGGCCTAAATCATGAGATGCGAAACCACGCTGATGTATGTGAACTGCTATTACTTGTGTTCTTTTTTTTAATATAAGTCAATTGAAGATAACTCCCCTAAAGAGTAATCCATAAAAAAGAAAAACAGAATTATGCTTCTAAATTCTTATAAGAATGGCAAGGAAGGTTGAACTATGTTTGCACTGGATTAAATGAGTACATTATTCTCACCCAGCCTTCACCATCAACCTCAATCTCTGACTCTCTGGACAGAAGACATTTGTTCTGAAGCAATCTTATTATTTCCCCCATATTATCTTATTACAGGATCCATGGCAGCTGGATTGCAACCCTCACAGGCAGAAAAAACAAAGTCTTCTCTACCTCAACTATGTTTGCAGTTTGAGTTGTGAGCACTTGAGAAATTACAGTGGCAGCAGTTTGTCAAACTTCTGACTTGAAAAACAACATCCTTGTAGTAGACGGTGCCCAACGTACTGCCTGGGGAGGCCACTTCACTTTCTCTACTGTATGGGAATAAAACATATGCACAGCTCTTGTCTCACCACATGACCAAACTTTACTATATATGTGCAATACAGTAAATCCAGCACTTCTGAAAATGCACAGAACACATGCATAAGAAGATTCAAAGCTTTTTCCTGAAGAATTGGGATTACTGTTTAATTCAGAATACATGTAAGCAAATCACAGTATTGACTCGAGAGAGCAGGCTGCCATCACCAGAACATATTTCTGGTTGAAAACTCTCCAGAGAGTAAATTCGTAATGTTTGGAGAGCAGCAATTGTTCATAAAGCCAAAGTAGCCTGTTCCTTTGTCCCTCTTTTCTCACAATCCATTAATGTGGTTAAAGTCTTTAGGAAAGACAGAAATGAAAAGCAAGCTGCCCCTACCAGGACACACACAGTCCATAAACTGCCTCCAGATCCCCAAGTTACTTTTAGGACAGAAATGAATGAAAACAAGCTGAAAAGAAGCCAGCCACAGGTCAGCAGCATGACCTGGGCAGGCTGCACCCCTGAGCACCCCTGGTCTAGAACAAACTTAATGTTTATTTGCCTGCATTGGTACACATGACAGGACCACATATTAGCTAGAACTTTGTGGTAAATTTTCTTGGAGGTTTTACCTGTAACCGGACTTTCCAATGAAGACAAAAGGATTTTCAAACCACATTTTTACTAAACTACAAACAAGAAAAATCAACCTTTTTAAACCAAGTAAAACTCCATGCAGCTGAGAAAGAACAGAAATAAAAAATACTTACAAAAAACTTTTCCTACGCCCATTATGTTTGTTCTCTGTTTCCAGCCTTAGTTTCAATTAATTGTGTCACAGTAAAATCTACAGCCCCCTCTACTCCTAGACAATTTCTCTTCCCAGCATTGTGTGCCTGCTGGAGGTCACCTATCTCCAGCTTTCTGCCTTCTGAGACTCTCTTGTCTCTTCTTTTGCTTCTCCTGCAAGTTCTGGAGCCATGCCTACCTCAGGAATCTCAGCTGCTTACTAGGGGAGTCACTCCCTTTGCAAACTTGAGTCAAGTCACTTCTGTTTGAAAGGAACATAATGTAACATAGAGACGAAGAAAAAAAGAAAGCAAAATATGCAGTGTCCATAAAGGTGTAATAAGTCACAGGGGTTTCTTCTGGTGAAAGATGCATGTATTTTCCTGTATTATATTTTCCATACATGAATATTTTTACATAACTTTGATGTCATACCTCTTTGACAGTCTAGAGACACATTGGTGAAAATATGGTTCACAGAAGTCAATGGAAATTTGACAAAAACTTTGGCCTAGGGCTGTTCCCCAAATCTGGAAATCTCTCATATTCTTTTTGGTGGATGGAAATGAATGTGTGATTCTTTTTAATCAGAGATAAAAGGAACAGTACTCTACTTTCAAGTTTAAAGGGTCCACTTACCTTTCAACACCCCCAGTTCTCTATCTCCATGTCCTGTGAACTCTTGGACATTAAAAGACTAAAAAAGGGATATAACTAGAGTTAGGATACCAAGTTCACAGCACTCTTCTTCTTTGTTGATAAAGGCTGCATGGACCTAGTGTTCATACATGGACCTGATCCAGCTGAAATCAACAGAAGGCTTTTCATGGACTTCAAAGGTTTTTGCAATATAAGGCTTTATAAGGCTTAGCTGTGGGAAAGGTCAAAAAATGAAGATTCTTGGTGTGAACTCCTAGGCAAGTGCTTTTTTGGTGCAAGGTTTACATTTGCTAGGCACTAACTACTTAATATCAATACGAATGTCTCTCTTCTGTATCATAGTCCTGATACTTGGTCATTAATCTTATTTTCAATCTTTAAAAATATGGATGCTAAATAACTGCGCTTTCTTTTTCTGTTTATAGAAGTTGGATATGTACTGAAATCCAGATAATCACAGAAAGCAAAAATTCACACAGAATAGCCAATGGAGATGTAGACCAGCTTGTGAATAATAATCTCCATTTGTACACACATAAATTCAGCACTCAGTCTTAAGAAGTTTGCCCTTTGCAAAATGACAAATGTTCAGCATCTGGGAAATCAGCCTTGTTTTCAAGCTGTCTCAGAAATTTATTGGGTTTTTTTTCCCTTATAGGACACTTACTAAACCAAACACATTTAAATACCATTCAGAGCACTAGTTAATCAGAGACAACCCATATGCAGACAATGAATAATGTTTTAATAATAGTTTTAATATGAACACTACCTAGCTTACAACCTTTCACTCTGTAGTAAGTGGATGTATGTTCGAATGGAAAAAGGATTTACATTTTAGAACTCCCAGTGTTTTTCTTTCAAAAGTTTTCTAATGCTTTTCAAAAGCAACATTTCCTCCCCCTCCCCGACACACACCTGTGACATTAAAACTATGCTTTGCCAGTATTTTCTATATATAAAATGCCTGCCTCAAAACATATTAGTAACATTCCTATTGGTTTCATTGCATTTGGTATCAGGCACATTTACCAAATGAACAGCAATTTTATGAACAAGAGCAAGATAGCATAAAGGACTTTTTTCTAATATGTAAGCATCCACATGTAAAATGCAAGAAAACTATCTTGGCAACTCTCATTGTTCAATAGAATCGCTCACCATTCGTTTACGTTTTCATACAGTTCATTTGATTTGTATTTAAAACTTACACTTGAAGCACAGCCAAATTCTAATTTGGCAAAGCAATGGTTTGGTCCCAAATTTAAGTAATCAAAACTGCTAAAAAACAATGACCAGGCTCTGTAACCCCTGTACTCATATCAACTGTGCAAGCCTTCACTGATGCGAAAGAGATTTGAGTTTGGTTATAAGAAAGTGAACATAACTCACACTGAAATCAGGGAGGTTCATACCAGACCAGGCTACAACTGCAAAGACTAACTGTGGCTCAATTCCACAATACGGTGAATAATGCAGGTGTTTTCACTAGATGCAACCATCATTATTCAAAACAAACCTTTTGTCTTCAAAGCTCTTACATAAGATCACGTTGGAAGATCTGTGCACCTCTTGTTCATGACACCAGATCTCAATAAGAGCTCACCAAATGCCGAAATAATTACCCAGATCACACACCATATGAACAATAAAGACAGAAGAAGGATTGGGAATTTTAACAAGTTTTGAGAAAATCATAAAGTAATGACAAATGTTTAAACTTGTCTGTGGAAAGAAATTAACAGCAGCGTGCTTTATGAGACATATGAAAGTCAGAATTATTTAACACAAGGACTATTTTTGGAAAGGAGATGAGTACTAAAATGGCAACACAAGCAGATGGCACACATTTCCTAAGTAGTAATATGTAGAAAAGATTGTGAACATGCCCCAGAAGTTCTAAGCAAACTCGGTGCCTGGGCAGCCTATCCATTGGAACAGAAACATTCCAGGAATAACACACTACATATCTACTACATCTCATTACAAAAGTATTACATATCTTTTCAAAAGATTTCATGAAGAATAATTTAGGGATCTGGAATTATTCAAGACAGTTACAATAAATGGTTTCTTCATGATCTCCGTCTTCTCTACAGCAGAGCATAAAGAGGCACATGCACCCTAGACTTTCAGCCTAGCCTACAGCCTGACCTGCATCTGCAATCAATTGCAGATTTTTGCAGGTGCAGTCACTTTGGAGTTACAAGCAATTTGAAGGCAGATGTGCTGGTATTTAGACAACTAGCTGCCTGACTTGTAGGTAAAATCTGGCATTGGGTATCTAGAGGTAGTCACTTGCACACTATTTGCTTGCAGATATGAAATCTGAGAACCTTTTATTATTTATTTGAAAGAATTGCCTGTTTTTCCTCAAAAACTTCAGTTATTCTGACAGGCAACAGTCCATCTATAACAGTGAAAACAATCTCCTACCATGATATAGTTATCAGTCATTCAATATAATAAACTTTTAAGGCCTACTGTTCCCTCTTACAGGTATTAAACATTATGCAACATATAGGTCTATTAGATTAAAAGAACGTTTTTCCATCCTTTCAAAAATAATTTTGAGTTAGCCTTAGCTGATCTAGCTTAGTACTACTTCCTAAGTACTAATTCCTAGTACATTACTATTAGATTTATACTAAACCACACTTATGAGGGGAAATCTCTGAATACAATTTCCCTTCATATATCACAGAACAGGCTTATAACTTAAGGGATGCCTACGCTGTATCAAAAGTCTCAACTGTAACTCATCCACTACTCAAACAAGTTAGCTTAGGTATGAATACAGAACCCCTACACGACCAAGCTCATCCACACTGTTGCTGATACGCTTTTAAACAGTACCCATCTGAACAAGTTTAAAGCAGTATCTCATGAGCTTATTCAAGCAGCAATCACAATTCTGAATCACACTACATGTATACATCCCATCATACTTGGATTTCCCTCTTAAGAATAAAGAAATGGATTTGCTAAGATTCAATTTACTACCGAGGACTACCCAAACACCAAAAAAAAAAAAAAAGGAAAAGAAAAAAAAATAAAGAAAACCACAGTGAGATGTACCAATATCTAAAAATATCGAAAAAAAAAATCTGACTGGATTTAGCATTACCATTTTGTTTTTAATGCATTGACAACCATAAATGG
This sequence comes from Calonectris borealis, assembly GCF_964195595.1. Lineage (NCBI taxonomy): Eukaryota > Metazoa > Chordata > Aves > Procellariiformes > Procellariidae > Calonectris > Calonectris borealis. The sequence goes on along the minus strand of NC_134312.1, from coordinate 139,534,089 downwards.
TCATATATAAACAATGTAAGAAAAATGTAAATACTGAAAATTAATTTAGAAGTCAGTACCAGTATTTAGCATGCATTGTATCTTTGAAATGTAACTATTCCTATTCTCTGTTTTAGTCACTCCTCCGCATTTGGAGAGCTGGGTCCAGTGCTGGGTTCCCTAGTACATGAGAGACATGGACTTAGTGGAGTGAGTGCAGCAAAGGACCACTAAGATTAAGGGATTGTAGCATCTCCCATGTGAGAAGAGGCTGAGAGAACTGGGATCGTTTAGCCCAGAATAGAAAAGGCTCAGGGGGTTCTCATCAATGTTTATAAATATCTGATGGGAGGGAGTAAAGAAGATGGAGCCAGACTCTTCTCGGTGGTGCCCAGAACCAGGACAAGAGGCAAGGGGGGCAAATTGAAACACAGGAAATTCCATCTGAACGTAAGAAAACGTGGTGGTTTGTTGTTTTGGTTTTTTTTTTTTTACTGTGACGGTGGTTGAACGCTAGAACAGGTTGCCAAGAGGTGCCATCCAGCCTCAACTACTCTGTCACTCTGTGAGCATGGCTGTGGCCCCTCTCTGTTCTTGTGACTCCATATAGCAAACACGGCCAGTCAGTCTGACTGGCAACTACCGCCAACGTCTTGCTGCCACCATTCTTCCATCCTCTGGCATGTTCTACCACCCTCTTAGCTTCTGACCCAGTAAACAAGATTGATACCTCCTCCACCTTAGCTAACTTGTCAAGTTTCACATATTAAGCAGGAAAACACTTGAGAGGTCCGAAACAGACGGCAACTAAGACAAAAGATCCGTGAGTTCACAGGTCCAAGTAAACACTGCTCTCCATACCATTTTTATGCTGTACCTTTAGCCTATGTGCTTACACTGATGTTCAAGCTCTTATTCTCAAAGCAAACTTTTAATCATGCTGTTTTCTGAACACGGCTCAGATGGTTGGCAGTAGAGGTTAAAATCCAAACTGTGTTTTCACTCAACTTCAAAACAGAACGTTAAAGGTCACTGCGATGCCTGCTCCCCCAAAAGGGAATGAGTTCATCCACAACTAATATCACAGATGGGAAAGGCTACACCCATAGACAGCAATGCAAGGAATTTAGTCTCACTCCACTAAAACAGGCAGGTTATACAGAAAAGCTCTAGCTAAACTAATCTGAGTATTCAAGCCTCTTTTCCAGCTAGCTATACGTCATCCCTATTTATATCCATACCCTTTTCAGGAACACAAAAACTTGCGCAGTAACTGTGACCTAACACAGAGACGTGCTCTTTTAGACAATAGTCCAGTGGGTACGACATTGATTATGATACAAGACTGTCAGGTTCAAATCTACATCTTCTCCACTGTAGGCAGGCCACTTGATTGTCATGCTCTTGGTTGCGGGAAGAACACTCAGCATCGTCCCCTGCTCAGGTAATTTGCAGAGAATTTTGCCAGAAACAAATCACAGCAGTAGGAACTCTACTCTACTTGTCTATGCAGTCACCCAGGCGCATGGATGTGTTCCAGTAATGCTCCAACTACTCCCTCATACATGTTACACAACAGTCATTGTAAAACCCCAGTCTCAACACCCAAAATAGCTAAAAGCGAGTATCTTAAACATTAGGGTAGAGAGCTGTATTCTCCTTTCCCTACTCTTTCTGGTCACAGGTCAATGAATGCTTCATTCAGTGCTGTCCAGTGGCCCAAGTTACACAGTTGGGATAAAAATGTTTTCCCTCATCCACAAAAATCCAAAGCAAGCTAAAGCTCAATGCTGCATACACTCCAGGAAGACAGACAAGGTATGCTGGAGTCCCTTCATTCATAGATTGAGCATCATTCTCTACTGTGGATGAGTATGCAATTAATATGCCGTTATATAAAAGAAGAAACCACTATGACCCATTCTGCTTACATTTTTTCTTTGTTTGCTTTTTTATGAAAGGACCTTGTGCCAGCATGTTCTAAGTGAAACTTCCCAGCCTGTAGATAGGCCATAGATAGATATAAAATGTACATATTTCATTGGGCTGTAAGACCCATGTGGTGCGATATCTCTCATATTGATCTCAAATGTCCTTTGGCGTAACCTCTACTCAGAATTCCACAACACTCCCAAAACTGGAAAACTCCCCTGGCCATGGGAATTTTATAGCAAAAAGCAGGCATCTATGCCTCTTCAACAGGCATTCTGAAGATCACAGACTTTTGATTTAGGTGACTAATTCCTCTTCTAGCCCACATCAATAGCCACATGGAACAAAAAAAGTAAATTATTTGACCTGTGCATCAGTTAAAATAATTTCCTGCTGAGAATGCACCTTTAAAATAGGTTTAGAACTGCTTCCCAAATGTAAATTAATAAATAGACTTTTTTTTTTTTTTTAAAAAAGAACACCTCTCTTGACCCTTTCACAAATAGGGATGGTAAAGAAAAATGGGTGAAAATTCTCTGTGGAGGAAAATGAATTAAAATCTCTTGTGACCATTTTGGAAATTTGAAAAACATCAGTTGGCATTCAAACAAGGGAACCAGCAGGTATAGAACTAATCCTGATTTCCTGTTCATACACCTTGGCCCTCATTCCCTGTAAAAGGTTGTTAGTGATGTGTTTTTGGTACCATGAACTACATGAAATGAGCTCTCTCTGAAGTGTCAAGGAGTCCACCTCCCATGAAGCATCCAGCTGCTATCTCCCTGACCCCCACCACTGAGGCTGTATCTAAAGCAGGGCTGGAGAATGAGTGGGAGAGTCTTCTTTCAATTCTTGTCCTAACTGGGAGACACTAGAGTTCCTCCCTGATCCAGTTGGGACGAGCTAGTGTTCAGTTTGCTTCAAAGGTTGAATCAGATTACAAGATAAGTGGGCATCTCTGAAATGAAAAGAGCTCCAGAAATTGCTACCAGTTGAGATGAAAGGGGGAGGGGGTTAGGAGGGAGAAGAGACGGGGATGAAAGGAGAATCGTACCCTTTAGCCCTCATGGAATAATACGGCGCAGACCCGCATATCCTACAGTCCACTGTGTATTATCAGTCTCCTGTGAGAACACTGGATGCTTGCTCTACTCTAAAACTCTCCTCCTTCCCCTCATTAAAAGACAATGGAAAGCTTAACTTTTATAAACGAGAGCACTTAATCGTCCAAACATTACAGTCGTTTCATGTCTAGCAGGAGTTTAATCCCTGGTAATTTAGATAAATTACCGTGTGCTTTATCAGGTTGGGGTTAAAACTCCAAGATTTTCAACTGATTACAAAAAAGCAGCCAGTTATCAAGCCCTAAATGAGTAATTTGCAGCTTATTTCACTCTGGCTAATTAAAATGTAATCACTATTGTTTGGCAATATGCATTCTGTCAGCAGTTTTACATCGGAAAAGAAATCTTGCCAAGAAAACACAAAAAAAAAAGCCTTTCACCAGGAATTGGCATGATCTAAACCGCCTCTTTAGCCACCGAAACTGTAAAACAAGTAACAACCGCCTGACAACGCAATAAAAAATACTAATCCCTCTCCAAGATAATGAACTATTTTAACGGGTACCCTCCTTTCAAGCCGTCCCGTGAAGCGGAGACCACGCTGACAGCGAGTGCTCCGCCGCCCCCGGCCCCAGCGGAGCTGCGGGAGAAGCCTCGCCCGGGGCAGCGCCGGGGCCGGCAGGGCAGCTCGGGGGGCCGCGGGCAGCGCCGGGGCCGGCAGGGCAGCTCGGGGGGCCGCGGGCAGCGCCGGGGCCGGCAGGGCAGGGCAGCCCCTTCCCCACCGGCCTCGGGGTGCATCCCCGGTCTCTTTAGCCCAAATCCGGTTACAGGCACCGACCACCTCCTGCTGCCGTTGAAACGAACACATTAAGCTTTCCTTTCACACTGACTTCTTTTTAAATCGAGTCATCCTGAAATATCTCTCACACCAGCCTTTTGTGCCAACACCTTAGCCCTGAACGCTGCTTTACCAAAACATCTGTCCGAGCGCTTCCAGTTCCTAACTGACAGGAAAGCACCGGGCAAGCGAGCGGCGCGCTCCCCGCTCGGTCCCCTGCGCGCTGCGTCCCAGAAGGTGGAGATGGCCCCCTTCCCACAGGGCTGGGGGGCTTGGGGGCTAGGGAGGGAGAAGGGCTGGCAGTTCAGGAGGGCTTCCATCATTTGGATGGAGTCGACTCAGTTTAATACTTGCGCAATGTAGAACAGGTGGGGAAGGGAGAAGGAAAAGGTGCGTGTATAACTGGAAGACGGGAAAGGACGGGCAGATACCCATTGCTGTTACACCACCTCCCGCACTGCTTCCAGCGCAGTCGCTTTCGGGGCTCACTCTCCCTCACTTCATTTTATACCCCGCAGGTCTCCCGCCACTTCAACCCCATTGCCCCCCGCTTCATCCCCATTTCCCCACTCCCGTTAGCCAATGTGCCCCTCTGTTTCAGAAAAAAAAAGTGTTACCCCCACCCTCACCTTCCAGGAGGTCGGAACCACGTATTACACCTTCCCGATCATCGCTCTTAGAAAATAAGCTCAAACTTTCCCACCAGGCTGGAAAAGCGAACCACCCGCGGGCGGCAGGGCGCAACGACTCGCCCGGCCCGCAGGCAGGCGGAGCCCCGCGGGATCGCCCTAGCACCGCCCGCTGCTCGGAAGCACAAGCGCACCCCCGGCCCGGGAGCACCGTGCTGCGGTCGCCTCGCCCGCCCCACGGTCTCGGACATCACCGGAGGCAGCAGCAGGGCGCGCCGAGCACCTGCGAGGAGCCGGGGCGGAGCGGTGCCCCCGCCTCGCCCCGCCGCGGGCTCAGGCCCGCCGCCCAGCCGGCCGGCCAGCAGCTGACAACCGTGTGGCAGGGCGCGGCGTGCCCGGAGCCCCGCGATCCGCCGCCTCCTCCCGGCGACCAGCCACGCGGGGAACCCGGCCGGCACCCACACGCACCGGCGGGTCTCGGAGCTGCCGCGGGGCCGTGCCCACCTGTCCGCTGCCTCCAGGTGCTGGCGGCGGCACCGCAACGCGCCCGCCGACCCTTGGGGAAACGGCGCCCCAAGTTTGCCAAGAGGCGCTCCGGCCCCGGTCGTCCTTTCCGCCCCCGCCCCGCGCCCGCCGCGCCGATGCCGGTGCCGAGGGACGGGCCGGCCGGGCGGCAGCAGCGGGCCGGCGGCGGGGCCCCCCTCCGCGGCGCCATGCCCCTACCTGGAAATGCTTGAAGAAGGCGGAGATGCGGGTGATCTGGAGGCTCAGGCACCTGGAGGTGCATCTGGCGGTGGAGAAAGCCTCGTCCTGCCTGCGGGCGGCGGCGGCGGCGCCAGCCCCCGGCCCGGCGGGGCTGCCGCAGGCGGCTGTTACCCAGAGGAGCAGGGCGAGGGACGCGCCGGGCGCCCTCCGCACCATGGCTCTGCGGGAGAGGAGGGCAGAGGGGCGGCCGGGCGCTGCGGGGGGCGGCAGGCGCCGGGGTAGGCTCCCGCTCGGCGGGCTGGTGCCGGGCAGCGCTGGGGGCAGATACCTCCGCGCCGCAGAAACTACACAAGAAAGTTCAATCATTCAACTCTCCTCCCGCCCGCCCCGGCGCACAGCCCTCCCCCGCCCGGCAGCGGGCGGGCCGAGGCTGACAGCGGCCGCGCCATTGGCTGCGCCGAGCGCCAGCGGCGGGGCGGGCGGGCCGTGTGGCCGCGGGCAGGTCGGCCCGGCGGGGCCGCCGCTGGCGGTTGGGGTCCTCTCCGCACGCCGCCACCTGTGGGGCAGCGGGGCGGGCAACGGCCCGCGGAGCCGCTCGCCCTGTCCTCTCAGGCGCGGGCGGGGTGGGGGTCCCGCCCCGCTGGCGCAGAGCTGGGCGCCGGGGGCGCGCGGCCCGCGCCCGACCCGCCCGGCCGTTGGTACCCGGCCGTTAGCGCGGGGCTGGCAGCCGGCGGTGTGGGGCCCGGCCCCCTGCCCGCCCAGGGCCGGCGCGGTGGCCTTGCTCAGCCCCGTCACACCGCGCTGCCGGAGAGGTGCGGCGCAGCCCGCCCGTGGCTCTGTATATCGGCAGCCCTGCTAAGGGGCCGGTCCTGAAAGCCTCCTCATGTTAGTCTCTTTTATTTATTCTTGTTTGTTTTTTAAAAAAAAAGGACGGGGAGGCAAGAAGGCACGGAAATCGCTTTCTGAAACTCGGCGTTTCTTACAGAGAAACACCGCGGTGAGCGTTTGTCCCCAGGTGAAACCCATAAAGGCTCCTCTGAAGAGTTATTTAAAAATGAAAATCTACAAGTCATTAGTCCAAATACCTCTGGGTAATAGCTGCAAAATTAAAACAGCGCCTTGAGCTTTAAAATGGCTACCATGCATCAGCCTAACGTCCCTTCTCTCTGCGCCTTCCGTTCCAGGGCTGGGAGTGCATGCCGTAGTGTGTAGCACATTCCTCTCCGTGCGCAGGCTATATGGACTCCTCCCGTCGCAAGTATGTGCTACCAGAGAGTGGATCTTTCCTGACTGGGGCCTGTGGATTGAGCCTCCTGAACTTGAAAATCCCAAGGTTGTATGAGCTGAAATAAGTAGCCTTTAGGCTGTTTCAGGCCTTAATAATAGATTAGTTTCTACTATAAGTAGTAGTTTAATGTGGTTATCAAACTCTATATTAAACAGTCTGGGGGAGTCTTCTTTACTGGGACAAGTTTTAGCGTAAGTTCATTAGAAAAGTCACCCAAAATTTCGTCAAAAGACACAAAGCTCTTCGACCAGTCTGGCTTGTACTAATGTTACATGGCTATAATTCCTCTCTTCATGGATCTTCTTATGGACACAAATGTGGAATAAAGCATATTCCCCCATGTCATTGTTGTTACCAGACTATGTGCATACATCTTCCATACACCCATATGTATCAGTATAAAAAGGTTTGCTACATTCAAACTAGTAAATCAGTAAAAAAAGGTAAGTTCTAGCTTTAGATTCAAGCTATAATTTTACTAGCTTACCACAAAAGACGTAGATTAAAAAGAGAAGAGAGTTCTTGTCACAAGTATTGGTAACGTATAGATATAATAGGAAGCGAGACAAATTTTAGTTTAGATATTACTTTGCAGCTTCCAGTGTCTCTTGTCAGCTGACCAGAAATCTTCAACTGAAAGAAGCCAGTAGGCTAGATTCACTCCTGCGAGCATTAACAAATTGAAACTACAGTTTGCACCCTTGGATGCTTGAGGGAGTGCAGTTGCCAGAAGACAAGGTCACCTGCCACATCCTGGCACAGAAGTTGCCCAGCTGCTTGCACTGTGTAAGCGCACTCCACCGGCTCTTTTGGAAGTGCCCTGGTTAGGCAAGGAAGACCTCAGCTACACCTCCAGAAGTCTTCCTCATCTTTGGAGCTGGAGTGACTACCTACCTCTTGCAGCGAGCAGAGGTCATAAGTGGCTCAGAAAACCTGTTCCCAATTCTGACTGATTTCTCGCTGCTAGAGAACCGGTTACTTCGCCTAATCCAGCATCTCTATATTTAAAAAGAAAAAAAAACACACATTATAGAACAGCACAGAAATAAATGTACAGTCCTAGCAATATTGTGACAAATAGTGATGAGCCCATTCAGGCCTCGATACTAAGTTCAGGACTTCCCAGTTTCTAACTTAACTTTCAAGTAGGTTTTCTTAAGCCTTGGCTAAAAATTTCACAACTTTTCCTGCCTTGAGTCAGGAAAAGAAAATAGCTTCACTGATTCATAGTGTTTACAGGTACACCAAATGCTTTCAACTTTTGCCATATTTTAGCAGATAATAAGAACTGCCTGAAAAAAATACATAACTATCTGTAAATCAGATGCAAATCCAGAGAGGGCAGATGGTTTTATAGATATATCCACTCCGTGTTACTACTAATGCAATTTATGTTGTATGTTATAAACCCCAGCTTTAAGGAAAAGAGTACAAATCCTGTTTCTTTTGTTTACTAAAGTCTGGTAGCAAAGGGCATAGAGCCCTTAATAATTAAAAGGTTTGTGAATACACAGTTTACTCAGTTGCTTTTGTTTGAAAGGTCATGGTTACAGAGATCATCAGCGTAGCCTGTGAATTCCTTTTTAGTGAGGGCTGCCTTGGTTAGCACACAAAAGACTGGCTGTTCAGTTCCAGTAAAACTGTATTCACACAGGTCCTGTTCCCTACACGGAGATTAAGAAACAGGCTCGGCAGCTCAAGAATTTAGTAGGTAATTAAAACCCACTATGAGTTAAATATCCAGTAGTCCGAAAGACAAGATACACAAGTTTGTAAACACACTCGTTTTAAAGAGATTAATAAATTGATTACAGAATACAGAAATTTGGAAATAAATCATATATACAATCCAGCCAATCTTTAAAAATAATCATGGTCTTATAACACATAAACAGACATACAGACACATTCTGTTTTGCTCGCTGACTTTTTTTTGTCAATAAATGGCATTAAATAATCTTTTAGTATTAGAAGTAGTAGAATTAATACCAATAAATTTCTTGCAAATGCAGAGTATTGGTCTTATGTTAAAAATACAGGGATTATTTTCCTGCTTCAGAGCAGTCTGACAACGTAAAAACGAGCTTTTTTGAAGACCAGCTTTGCAGAACTCGGGGCTGTTTTTTTTACAGGAGACAGCGCCACATGCTGGTTTTGTTAGGTGAGAGCTACTGGGCGTTGTACTGATTTATTTCTGTTTAATGAGTTGTTTTTAATCGACTTTAAAAGATGACTGCATCTTAAGTAATTACTTCTTATTCTAAAGGGAATTACCAACATTAGGTTCTAATTTCAGGTAAACAAATAAAGGAGATACTGTTAATGTTAAAAATATTTATTGTTTTCGTATATACCACTGTATTCTAGTTTACTGATTTAGCTTATTATATTAAATCATCCTAATATGCCATTCTTTACTCAATTCTCTTCAGCTTTAATTATGTTATGTCAAAAATTATTATAACTCTGGGTACAACATAATCCCCTAAAAACCCTCTGGGGTCCCTCTCTGAAGTGCCTGCATACTAATGGAGGCCATATGGGGAATAAACATGATGAGTCAGAGATGTGTGTGCACCTGCAGGGCTACAATCTTGTCGGGATCATGGAGACATGGTGGGATGGCTCCCATGAGTGCTGCAATGGAAGAATATAGGCCCTTTAGGAAGGACAGGATGAGAAAACAAGGAGGGGGAGTTGATTTTTATGAGAGCAGCTGGAGTGCATGGAGCTCTGCCTGAGGATGGATGAGGAGCCAACCGAGCACTAAAGGGTTAGGATTAAAGAGAGGACAGGTAAAGGTGACATTATAATGGGTGTCTGCTATAGGCCACCTCACCAGGAAGAACAAGTGAATGAGGCCCTCTACAGACAGATGGGAGCAACTTCATGTTTGCAGGCCCCGGTCCTCATGAGGGACTTCAGCTACGCTAATATTGGCTGGAGGGACAACACAGCAGGGCATAAGCAATCCAGGAGGTTCGTGGAGTGCATTGTTGATAACTTCCTCCTCTGGTAGAGGAGCCAACAAGCAGAGGTGATCTGCTGGATTTCATACCAACATGGAGGGGCTCGTTGGGGTTGTGAACGTCAAAGGCGGCCTTGGCGGCAGAGACCATGAGATGGTGAAGTTCAGAATCCTGAGAGCAGGGAGAAGGGTGAAAAAACAAGCTCACCACCCAAGACATCAGGAGAGCAGACTTTGCCCTCTTCAAAGATCTGTTTCAAAGAGTCCCATGGGATAAGGCCTTGGAGGGAAGGGAGGCCCAAGAAAGGTGGTTAATATTCAAGGATCTCCTCCTCCAAGCTGAAGAGCAGTCCATCCCAATGAATGGGAAGTCAGGCAAAAATACCAGGAGGCCTGCGTGGATGAACAAGGAGCTCCTAGCTCCTAGCAAGAAAAAGAAAGCATACAGAGGCTGGAAGCAAGGACCGGTAAACTGGGAGGAATACTGAAACATTGTCTGAGCATCCACGGATGAAGCTGGGAAAGCTAAAGCCCAAATGGAATTGAATCTGGCCAGGGCCACCAAGGACAACAAGAAGGGCTTCTGTAAGTACATGGGAGACAAAAGGAAGACTGGGGAAAATGTGGGCCCATCATTGCTCAACGAGACAGGGGACCTGGTTAAACAGGACATGGAAAAGCCTGAGGTACTGATGGCCGCTTTTACCTCAGACTTTATTAGCAAGGCCAGCCTTCAGGAATGCCAGGTCCCAGAGGCCAGGGGGAAGGGTTGGAGCAAGGAAGATGTAGCCTTGTTGGAAGAGGATCAGGTCAGGGAATATTTACGCAAGCTGCACATACATAAGTCCACAGGCCCCGATGGGATGCACCCAGGAGTGCTGAGGGAGCTGGCAGATGTCGTTGCGAGGCTACTCTTGATAGTCCTTGATCGATCATGGCCATGGGGAGACGTGCCCAGAGACTGGAGGAAAGCAAATGTCACTCCTATCTTCAGGAAGCGGAAAAAGGAGGACCCAGGGAACTGCAGGCCGGTCAGCCTCACCTCCATCCCTGGGAAGGTGGTGGAGCAGCTAATCCAGAAAACCGTTTCCAGGCACATTAAGGACAAGAAAATCATCAGGAGTGGTCAGCACCAAGGGGAAGTCTTGCTTGACCAACTTGATAACCTTCTGTGATGAAGTGACTGGCCGGGTAGATAAGGGGAAAGCAGTGGATGTTGTCTAACCGCACTACAGTAAGGCCTTTGACACAGACAAGCTGTTGATATACAGGCTGGATGAGCAGTGAGGTGGATTGAAAAGTAATTGACTGGCCAGGCCCAGAGTGTGGTGATCAGCAGTGCAAGGTCTTGTTGGAGGGCAGTGACTAGCAGTGTGCCCCAAGGGTCAATACTGAGTCCACTCCTGTTTTAACATCTTCATTAATGACCTGGTTGCTGGGGCAGAATGTACCCTCAGCAAGTATTGCAGGTGATGCCAAACTGGGAGGAGTGGCAGATATGCCAGAGGGTCATGCTGCCATCCAGAGGGACCTTGATAGGCTGGAGAAATGGGCTGACAGGAACCTCATGAAGTTCAACAAGGGGAAGTGCAAAGTCCTGCACCTGGGGAGGAACAACGCCATACACCAATGTATGCTGGGGGCCACCCATCTGGAAAGCAGCTTTGCAGACAAGGATCTGGGGTCCTGGTAGACACCAAGTTGAACATGAACCAGCAATGTGCTCTTGCAGCAAAGAAGGATAATGGTATCCTGGTCTGCACTGGGCAAAGTATTGCCACCAGGTCGAGGGAGGTGATCTTTTCCCTCTCCTCAGCACTGGTGAGGCCACAGCTGGAGTACTGTGTCCAGTTCTTGGGCTCCTCAGTACAAGAGAGGCAAGGACATACTGGAGAGATTTCAGTGAAGGGCCATGAAGATGCTGAAGGGACTGGAGCATTCTCCTGTGAAGAAAGGCTGAGAGAGCTGAGACTGTTTAGCCTACAGAAGAGAAGGCTGAGGGGGGATCTCATTAACGTATATCAATACCTGAAGGGAGGGTGCAAAGAAGATGGAGCCAGTCTCTTCTCAGTGGTGCTCAGTGGCAATGGGCACAAGCTGAAACTCAGGAGGTTCCCTCTGAAACACGTTTTTTACTGTGAGGGTGACTGAGCACTGGCACGGGTTGCCCAGAGAGGTTGCGGAGTCTCCATGCTTGGAGATATTCAAAAGCCATCTGGACCTGGTCCTGGGCAAGTGGCTGTAGATGTCCCTGCTTGAGCAGGGAGTTGGACCAGATGAGCTCCAGAGGTCCCTTCCAACCTCAACCATTCTGTTATTCGAACAATACAATAATTTGAACAAACAAATGTATTTTCAAGTGCATTTCCCAAATAATAAAGCTAGCTAAATAGAAAATCATTACCTTAAATGTTTACCTTGAAAACTAATTGCTTGCCATAGTCTTCATTGAAGTCTGCAGGTATTTTTTCAGAAGCACTTATTTAATGCAGCTGTGCAACTTACATTTGAACTATATGGGCTTTTTGAAGAGCAGTAGTCTATTTTTTTGTTAGTGAATTCATGGCCAGGGATTAAAAAGATGATTACATGTCCCACCTACACTGCATGTTTAGTTCACTAGTATTCAGGACATACATGAGGAAGGTAATATATATGAGATATACAATAATTTAGATGTAATGTTGGATATATTTTTTATCTATTTTAATTGTACTTACAGACTTACAAAGGTTTGGGAGATGGCTGGCTTACCTGTGATTTCTTGATTGTGATTTCTTGCTAGCAGCAGTTCACCAAAGAAACTACAATAACTAGAACTCTGCTAGACACTGGTCTTTAATTTTCTGTCTGAGCTTTGAATCCACCCTGCGTCTGTTGTAGTTTGCTGCTGCTCAAGGGAAGCTGAAAGCATTTACCATGGAAAATGAAGTGATTTTGAAAGATGCTTCCACAAAGGCATTTCTTTCTGCAAGTAAAACAATGGAAGCCATAACTGACATGGAAAGAAGAATGAATTTGTCCCAGAAATTATGCCATTTGTGGACAAACCCTCAAGCCTGTGAATGGGAGGATGAAATAGAATTTCTTATGGCTTTGAACGTTCCTTCAAGGACCAAATATAACTCCATTCCTGTGGTAAGGGCTGCACAGTAACTCTTTTTTTCCTCTGGGCTCTTATAGGTGGCCTGTATCATTCCTTCCACATGGGATCCCTGAAGTTAATGACCTCAAACTCCTTCTGAGGAGTAGGATTTTGCATAGTCCTAACTCAAGCCTGTGAGTAAATTCTAGAAATCTATCTCTCTGTCTCATATAGCTGATATTCTTCATTCGTAGGTGTAGAATTGCAGTCCTTATAATAATACTTTCTCCCAGGAGCAAATCAATAGGAATTTTCTGAGTCACTGTTTTCTCTTGTACAAGGGAAATCAGTAGTAGGTAGTAGGAATATTAGTAGTGCAGTTAGCAGTCGCAGTGGAAGGCAGGATGAAATAATGGTTCACTATTCCAAAAATCTCATCATCTGTGTGTAAAGCAAGAGACAACAGATGCGTATCCAAAGATTGTTGGGGAAATGCAGGAAACCAATTAGGTAATTTTGAACTATGTGGTAGGCCTCATTGCATGTGTAACAAACACAAGAGCAGTGAGGTCAGAGGAGGGGTTTGGAGCAAAATGATGGGATAGCTTTAGAGAGATTCACTGGGCACTCTTCCCAAACATAAGAAGTAACATAATAGAAAGCACGAAGGTACTTATTTTAAAATGTAAGAAATGAAAAATAAATGCTGGCATCATTGGTTGACTGTAAGAAGGATTGGATTTTTCAGTGTTGAACTAGAACTTAATGTTCTGTGTCTTAATGCAGTGTGGAAGAGAAGCAAATTCAGAAATACAAAGAGGGAAGAGATGACTAAAACAGAAGGCTAGGAAAGTACCTTTTGCCCTGTTGTTGACAAATGAAAATTTGCTATTATATCAAGAGCAGAGAAAAGAACTCACAGTGTTTAGGATGAAAAATTATAAGAGTTTATCTGCATGAATGGATAGAAAAGACTGAATATTAGAGACATTATGCCAAAGAATGCAGATTTAGACAAACTTTGATTTTCAAGATGTGGAGATCAAAGCCTTAGAATAAAAGATGGTGCCCAAATGATACTCCTGAATGAGATTTCATCCACAACATTAAAGAAAGGAGACAAAACGAGACAAATTATGAACATATTGAATTTGAGACACCCATAAAAAAAGGTCAGAGGCAAACAATGCTATTAGCTGAATGAACGTACTTATTTCCTCCCAGGGACTCTCATCTCCTCCAGGGTCATACAGAATAGGGCAAAGCCAAGGCCTCACTCGCTCCAAATCTGTCTTCAACTAGTTTGCAAAAATAAGTTTTCCAATAAAAATATATCTTACTGGCGTGTTCCCAGCTGCCTCTTGTCATTTGGTCTGATTTCTTGTTTCAAATAGACCATAATTCTTTGTCTTGTGTTTTGTATATCCCATACTTATCTTCTGATTGAATTACAGCATGTTTTTAAACAGGCACCCACTCTTTATATCAGGAGAGAAACCAATGTAGAAATCAACACATCTTTGTGGAATTTTTTTTGTGGTTGTCTTACTTTTAAAATGTGTACCTTATTTCTAGCCTGACTGCAGTGTTTATTAATGTTTAGACATTGAACTTTTTCCCACCTTTTGGATAGATGAAGACTGCCTTTCATGTTGAAATCCACCTGAAGATAGATCGAGATCCATCTGAAGATAAATCTGGGATATAAGAGGAGGTTACTTGCAGACCATGATTAACTTCTTTTATAAATTAACCAGACTGAGATTTCTTTATGAAGTTTTACTGTATTGCAGATTTTGTAAACCTTCTGGTTTTTTCAGAAACTTTCCAACGTTGGGGCGTATACCTTAGGATTGGACATGGTGTTCTGGTAATGGTGTGAATAATACCATACAGATGTAATATGGTATCTATAGTCTGTCTTATTTGTCTTCACCTTATATAGTTAAGAGCTACATTAGTCTTAGTCACTGTATTACACTGGGAGCTCATGTTCATGTTCTTGGTTACTCACCAGACCCCAAAGGCTTTCATAGATACAGGCTTTCCAAGAAACATTTTTGTGTCTTGTGAGTGTGACCTACTTTCTGTGTTCCTAGATGTACAATCTTACATATGGCAGCATTAAAATGTATGATGTTTAAAAATGAATTCAGATTACTAAGTGATTCAGAATTCTTTATATATTATTTATCACTTAAGTCAATAATGATGTCCTACAGAAACTTCATAAGAAGTTATTTTATTATTTGTTTCTAGATTACCAATACACAAACTAAATAACACTGAGTCAAGAACAGACAGCACTGAACTCACTAATTTCTGTTATGATTTTCCATTTACAATTAGTTTTGAAGATGGTATAGTTATCAAGATTTTTTTTTTCCAATCTGGATAACACAAATGTTTTACATTGATTATTGCTGAATGTCAAATTTTAGTTAGAAAGTCACACAATAATAAGCCAAGTGACACGCTTTTGACATTGTCTTTGCCAATCAGATTTGTAATCGCCTCAAAAGACAATGTCAGATTTGCTTTTTATATGTGTATGAAAAGTGTTTTCATGCATTTATTAATTTGCTGCCATACTTGCCATTGTTGCTTTTGCCAAGGAGAGGCAGACCTGTCAAGGTGAAGGCCCTCTTGGGCTAGGCTGCACAGAGTCAACCAATGTGTGCAGAGTCTGAATGGAATATGTGACACAATTGTAATAATTCCTTTTAATTAGCCTCAATCTTAAGCAACTGTCCAGCCTGTTACACAACACATATCAGTTCTTCTCATCTCACACCACTGCATAATTTTAATATCATATATCCTTTAAGATTTATTTGGAAAATATTTAAGAAAACAGCATCCAGGGTGACAGAACTACAACATAATGAATCAATCCTTTACAAACATCTAGCTAATAACTATGAAGTCTTAATATTCCTGTTCAATATCTACAATAACATTTTTTGTACAAAAAATAGCTAAAGGTAAGGCACGGTGTATAAAAACGCTCTGTGTTCTCTTGAATTAAGCTGAAACCTTTTGATGCGCTCGAGAGGTTGTTGTTTGTGCACTGTGTCCTTCAACCTAAAATAACAGCGAAAGTGATAGAATGAAAAATGACAACAATTAAGAAGAAGCTGAACCTGCAAATTTGTTTTTATGGATTTTCCTGCTCTGTGTTGCAAATGTTAAGATTTAAAATACAGAATAATTCAGACTTCTATTGTTCACAGTTCTGTCTTCAAGGTTAATTAATTTTGAAACAAATAGAATGAAAATCCATAGCAATATATTTCCCTTTATCCCCAATCTTTTATTAATTGTACTAAAATGGTAAAGTATGTACCTGTGCTTTTGCATGTGTAGACAGAACATACATGGAAACTCATGAGAGTAGTGAATGACCCCAGGTAAGTTGCTTTGTTTGCCTCTGTTCTCTTGGCAATAAATTTCAGACTGATGCTGTTCCTTGTGCTACTCAGAAGAGCAGAGAGGCTGGTGACAGTTATGTCACTCCCTGCAATATCAAAGCCTAGGAGGATATGGCCAACCAGACAACACAAATGGGCATATCAGTACTAATATCCACCTTCCCATGTCTGCAAATATAATGGCTTTATAAGAACATACTTCAGTAACTGTGCCAGTCCATCAGTCCTCAGCATGTATTGGTGCCTGGGATTCTTCCTTTTCAGGTGCAATTCTTGTTGTATTTCACAAGGTTCCCACTGGCCCCTTCTTCCAGCCTGCCTGGGTCCCTTTGGATGGCAGCCCTGCCCTCCAGCATATTTACTGTTCTCCCCAATTTGAAGTCATCTGCAAACTTGATGAGAGTGCACTCCATCACCATTGCACTCCAGATCACTGATAAAGATGTTAAACCTGACAGGTCCGAGTGCAGACCCCTGTGGTACCCACTTGTCACAGGCATCCACGTAGAGTGCTACCCGCTAGCCACCACTCTCTGCCCATCCAACCAGCTTTTTACCATCTAGTTGTCCAGCCATCCAAACCACGATGATCTAATTTGGCTAAAAGAAGTAATTAATTATGGCTTAGTTAGACAAGTGAAATTAGTCTGTCAAAATGTGGACTATCTACACTAGTAATCAGAATTCCTTCTGATTACGTCCAAGGCTAATGTTGAACTGTGTATCTTAAGCAACATAGTTGATTTGTCTGATTTGTCTTTACAAATGTCACTGAGCAGATGAAATTTGGCAACGTGCCCAGTATCAGTTTATGTATTTATGATAGTGGGTACTCATTAGGCCTTCACTAGCAAGAACTAGTAGTTACAGCAACTGCCCATTTTCTCTTGGCTAAGAGAAAAAAACTCATTTTTTCACAAAAACTCTGAAAATTTAGTTCAGAGTTTGAAGTAGTTGGAGCTTAATAATGAAATAGTGATACAGTGTGGCGGCTCTCCCACAATATGCATTCCAATGTACTTAACTTTTTGTGTACAGTTGATGCCACTCCACACACAAGTTAAATAGGGAATGCTTACAGTCAATTGAACTGATCAGAATTCTTCCATCTAAATGTTTGTCATTGAAAACATGTTTTTAATATAGAATGGAAATGTTTTTAAAAGATTTAATTCTCTCAGGTAAAGAATGCTTTGAAAAGAAAAAGTGAAGCAGTTTGATACTTACATTAAAGTATCTCCTGTTTGTGTTTGTAATGATGCCTTTTGATACAGGAAAAAAAAGAGAGTAGTGTTCCAAATGTACCAAAATCGGTTGTTGGTATTGATTTTAAGAATAATGAAAAATTTCAGTATTTTTTCTTACTGTCACATGCCAGTAGTAGTACTATAGATGAATATGCTGCCGATGATATGCCAGGAACTAACCAATAACTATAAAAATAACACATAGTATAAATTTTGCAAATCTACCAAATTAACAAAAAAAAATTGATTCTTACAGTTTGCTGTTTTATTTTAGCTAAGCAAAAAGCACCCCAAAGTGATATGTTTTCAAAATTTTTGTTTCCAGGAGACTTTTTTAAAGTTTAGGTTTTGTTCCAAATCAGAATGAAACCCTTTTTTGAAGTGCTGCATTTTTTATTTGAATTAGAATGCCAAAAATTGAAAAGGTCTGTCCTCAGTCTTATCAAAAGCTTAGTAGTTTTAATATCTAGAAAAAAGTGTGCATGTCTCTGATGTCTTGGTGATATGTAGCAAGATATGGATCCTCAGAGAATGTTTTCTTTTTGCACTACTCTTTAAACTTCTCTAATTTAATTGAGAGGTTGGACTGATAATAAACTGGTCTTGATGTAGAGCTGCTCTTTGTATACCTTTTCCCACTTGTATCAAATCCATTCACCCTAGCCAAAAATATTCTTCCCCCCACCCCCGCAAAAAACAAATCACAGTTTTAATGTTTGTTACTGCAATGATGAATACCTATGTTGTTTTATATCATGGTCTTGACAGGAAATACCATTTTCCTTGACCTCCTCAAGTCATTTGTGTAGCTTTCATGCTTGTATAATGCTCAGCCTTGTTTAATAATGCCTGTCTGATCATCTATATTGCCGTGAAGACTTTAAAAAAAGAAAGATAACGTGCTTGTCAAATCTTTTATTCCTACCAAAATTCTATGGTTGTCATGGTAACTGTGCAAAAAAAAAAACAAAACAAAAAAAAAAGGAAAAAGAGAAAGCAGATTGTGGCTTTCTTAAAAGATAGTATTTCATGGCCATTAGAAATAAAATAATGAGAAAATACTGTAGTTTCTCTGTTGCTCTGTAAGGCAGGATACAAAGAACGGTACTTAATTTTTACAAATAAAAAAATTAATGTTTTCTGTTTATTAGAAATCAAGTCGTCTTTTTCACTTCAGTCCTCCTTGCCTGCAGCATTCCTGACAAAATAACAAAACTGAATTCAACCTGTGTGTTTTAATAGCAGTAAACCCCTTCATGAACATTATCGTTTTTGAGAGCTCTTTAATTATGGAGTTTGCCCACCTTCCTTATTGTCTCATCATCACAAGGGTGAGATTGTTCACCTTCCTAAAATAAAATTTCATGACTTTGAGGAAGCAAGGTCATTTCCTAGTGACAAATCACATTGTGATGGAGTGCTGCATAACCATCCTAAAAGCCCATTGATTTTACTAAAGAATGTTTTCTCAGAATTGAGCAAATCCCAAATAACCTAAATCACCTAGTTATTTAAAAATAAACCTAGTCAATGTGAAAGTGAGTGGTAGGATCAGACTATAAGAAAAGGTTGCTTCTTTTCTTCCATCTGAGGAAAGATTTTTGTTTTAAAATAATCAAACTGAAGTAGCGTATTTATTATATATGCAGCCATACCATTTTATTCTATATTGCCTAAGTCTTCCCATCTCCAAAAACTTCTTGGAAATGGACAGATGAAAAATCTATGCAACTGCTAAATAATGGTACCATTTTGTCATCATTGAAGAAAGTCTTCAAGAGTCCCATTCAGAGTATTTGGAATATGCTTTCATTTTGAGATAAAAGAAACTGCAGGGAGACTGTCCTAAATACATAGAAACTTGAGCTGTAATGGTCTGTATGGTCCTTAGTTGCCATGAGAAACATCTACCCGCGTAGCCCAAAATGGTCAGTGAGGCTAGAGTTTTGAATGAGACACTTACATGTCTACTTTGCCAAATATTGGAATGGTGTTTTCATTCTAATTTGCCACACCGAACTGGAGATATTTAATTAGTTGTACTTTGCATGTTGCTTCCTGCTGAACCCAGGAGGATTCAGTCCTGATGTGACAAAGATATATGCTGCTATGACTGAATCTGAGAAGTGAACCAGTCTCTTGGAATACAGTATTTCTGCCATTCTTGTGATACATTTGTGCAAAGATTGGGGTGAAGGATTCAGCTCTTTCAAAATTGGGGTATATATATTTCCAATAGAAGAAGACAGCTTCATCTTCATGCTTTTTGTGCACCACCTGAGGGAGAAATGGGAGCTGCAGAAAACCTAAGTGAGATTTGATCACTTAACTAAATACCTTAACATGATGTACATGTGAAACGGGCACAATTAATTGTCAGGATAATTTAGATTTTGCATTGTAATTCCTGTTTTGGAATGCTTGAACTTGTGATTTTAACACCATTGGGTTTAGATGGGGCTTTATGGCATATAATATATTGATATCTAAAATTCCTTTGTTCAGTAGTTGTCCTGTATCTTCAATAACTAGTTTTTAATAGAAATTATAAGACATGGATGTCATATGAAGTACCTGACAACATAAGAGTCACATTATAAAAGAGCCTTCTGCAGAAAACAACCTTGAATCTAATGATCCCTAGCTGATCCAGTTTAAATGAAACAGTAGGATAGACAAAACTATGTCTGTAAGTAAGGATTTTGATTTTGAAAGGGCAAACTGAGAAATTATGAGAACCAATTAGAGACAATGACTTAATGACAATTGAGAGTTTAAGGACTTCAATATAGAAAAACCACGCACATTAATTCAAAAGAGCAAACTCTATCTGGAATTTGCAGGCTAAGCAAAGAAGAAAAGGTTGCAAACAACATCCCAGGACTCTCAGAGTAAAATTCCCTTCAAAATTGTAGTGGATATAAAAAGAGAAATTGGTCAAAAGAAAAAAAGAAGGATTGATTTTATTTGGTGATAGAAAGAGTCGGGGTAGAATAATAAGGTAACGATAAAGCCTTGCCAAAGTTATTTAAATACAGTAAACAGTACATTTAACCAGAATTATAAAAAAAGAACAGCAAAGTAAATCTCATGATGTGTAAGTGGAGATAGTAATGAAATGCAAGATTTTGCTAGTGTACCTCTAAAACAACATGCATGTTGTGCTTCAATGTTCAATACAGATGACGATGCAGAACATCAACCACTGGATCCCAGTCTTCCTGCGGACCAGCCATGTGGCCTGTGCAGAGTTACATGCTGCAGGGCCTCCTCTTGCCACGTAATCTGGCATGTATAAAACATAACAGAGATAATAATTCCTGTGCAGAAAACTTACACTGAAAAAGGAAATAATGTTATTATCTGCAAATCTGTTTAAAATTTCTGTATCATAGGAAGAATCTGCAGAAATGAAACAAAAATATGAATTTCATCTGTTTTGTTTGCTGCAATCCTTACATTTATTGATATATTCCTTTGAACCCATATTGATTTTACGATTTTACACTTACCATAGTATTTATTAACAAGAAGTGGATTTTAAGTATAGGTATTTTAGAATTCCATCTTATCTTACTTTAGAAAAAAGCTTACAAATTAAATTAGATTTTAGCCCAGATAACTGAAAACAGGTCTGTTCAAGAAAGACCAGTATTCTATACATTTATTCTTAAATGATTACTTTTATGGAGAATAATATTCTGCTGTAAAATAGTTGTTCTGTACAGAAGAGAACAAGTTTCCTCCCCTGTGGAGAACTTCTGCATGAAGTTTACCAGGAGAATATAGTTTTGCTTAGCCCTCTGAGAATACATAAAAGGTTCACATATGTTGTATTAGAAGAAAAATTAGGAGCTGTAATCATTGTGTAATGCATTTAAAGACCACATCACAGAGGCACCATCTGCACTTCACTAAGGACTTGTTCCAGCCTGTGCTAAAGCCCAAATGTGTCCCCAGAACTACTGACATGAGGAAGCTTAATTCAGTTTTCCTTGGTCTCTGTCTTTAGTTTTGCTGAAAAGATGAATTAGTATTTGCATATAGCTGCTTTTCTCACTAATTTTATTGGGTAAGATTTCATATTCTGGACAAAATATTGCTACTCATGTATGTATGGTTTCACACATATCAGTAAGAAAAAATAACCTGTGCATTGTAGCCACTTCTTGTCATTGCCAGCATTATTCCTGATCTGGAGGTTCCTGCGCTGGATGGTTTAAAACCAACTATGCCAACTCTAAATAGAATTTCTAAGAACCTTACCAGTAGCATTTTCTAGATTATTCAGAAACATTCAATAATATTTCTGATTTGTACTTCTTCACACCTTACAAGATTTTTTCACCTTGCTCAAGGTACATAATAAACATTAGATGATCAGAACTACCAGGGGACTTACACCTGATGCTATTTGAAGTCTCTGTGTATTGCGAAGCAGGGTATATTAGCCCATGTGAGATTTATTCCCAATATAAGAGTAATGAATTTAATATAAGAGCTGGCTGTATGCAGACATACTTTTGGAGATAATACCATGGGACCTGGAAAAGAAGCTAGGGCTTTACTGTGTTTCACAAAGTACTTCTGTGTGTCCTAGGGACTCTTCATTTTTTCTACAGTGTGGAAAAGTTATTTTCTCTACTCTCTTATTTCTTTACTCCTTTCTCTTCCCATCTCTCCATTTCAAGCACTAAATATACATTTCAGACATGAGCTTCTGGAGCTCCAGTCCCATCTGAATCAAGAAGGAAATGTTTCTCTCATTCACACCAAGGGGTTGTTTTCAGCTCAAATGAGACCAGGATTTTACCTCAAATATTTATGGCAAAACTGTGGACACAGCCTATTAAATTTAGTGAAAAGTTAGAATCCAAAATACTTTCTTAGAGCTTATTCTTCTTTGGTACCTTCTCTGGTAGGAATGGTACCACTTACCACATAGCTGAAGATAAAGCATAGTTTTCCCTGTATGAATTTGCTTGGCAATCAAAAAATATTTAAAGCACTAGGCATTTATCAACTCTAGTATTTCATACTTCTGTTTCCCTTTTGCTAGGCATTCTGAAGAAAACAATTTGATCCATCCTTGGATCTAACTAATGAAAACTAAGATATGCTTATATATATCATGTAAGTATGAGTACACACATAGTACTTGAATACAAGTGTATGTATGCATACATTTTATTCCTGGAAGATAATTTCTTCATTTCCAAATGAAATTATGCTCATTCTGAAGATTTGTATTTTTGCAGATTTGCCATCCTTGTACCACCAGACCATTTTCTATTATGCAATTTTCAAATGCTTTGCAGCATCCTAATTAGAAAGACTTATCACCCCTGCTCACACATAGCAATTTTCTTTTTTTTTCATTTAATAATCTAGCTAAGGAAATTAGTGTTTATTTAGGGGTATAAAGTCAAGAGTGGCAAGAGTGACAGGCCTGTGATGATGACTGTCTTAGAAACACATGCTTTGTTAAAAAATTCATTTTTGCTATTTAAAAAAAAGGAAAATCCCGTGGAATATAGTCAGAGACTTTACAAACTTAGATTCAGGCCTCTCTGCTGTTGAATTTTCTAGTATGACCTTGGGCAAGTCTCATAACTGTCCTGTGCTTCATTTCCACATCTTCAAAAAGAAGCCAACAGCTCTTCTCATTCCACAAAACCTTTGTGAGGAAAAAGTATGTGAAAGACTGTGAAGTGATTATATACAGTGTGAAAATCTATGCAAGGAAGAGTGATATTCATTTACTTATCTGTTTAATACAGCTGTCCGCTTTTCAACTGCTCACTTCTTGTTTTCTTCATAGTCACTGGAAATAAATAAGTACTTCCAGGGCACAAATCATCTCATTTAAAGGAGACATTGAAAATAAGTCAGCTGAACAATGTGCTGAATGCCTGTACCTCTCCACTGACTCCAAAGGAAGTCTCAGGAGTAGATGTGCAAATGTCTCTAACTGCAGATATTTGGTCGGATTACTCACACTTAAAGTATGCTGAGTTCCTTATAATAACCATACAGATGAAGTGTGGGGCAGTTAGTTAGGCAAAGATATACCATCTCCTCAGTGTCAGTTAAGCGCCCAATACTAAAGCAATTAGCTCTACAAAAATCATATCCTGTAGAGCATATAGAAGATATAGACATTTAAATGTGTTTCAGTATCTTGCTTACTTATACTGCTGAGGGAGGCAATGTGGCTTTCCATGCACACCTTCTTGAAAATTCAAATCCAACTGTTATCTTTAGTCTTGAGAAAATCTATTCAATATGTGATTTTTTTGATCAGAAAAAAGGTTGTGGATGACATTTTCAGCCAGGAGCTCTACTCCTTTTATGCATACCTACTTACTTTCAGAAAAATATTGTCATCTCTGCAAATGTCTTTTTGAAGAGTACTTTCTTCTATAAATATCCCTATTGAAGTCATGAGGGTACTTGTAGACTAAACCACTGCCTATCACAGAATCAGAGACAAATAGGCTGAAAGAGACCTCAGGAGGTCATCTACTCTATGCTTTTGCCCTCAGGCAAAATCAACTGTACCTGTCAACTCTGATAGTTGTTTACCTAACCTGCCCTTAGAGATTTCCAATGACTGAAACTCCAAAAGCTCTTCAGGCAATCTATTCTAGTGTGTCATGATCCATGTCATTAGAAAATTTTACTTAATATCTATCTTAAATCTTCCTGGCTGTAATTCAAGCCCATTAATTCTTTTTCCATCCTCTCTAGGCATGGAGAACTGATTATTGCTTTCTTCATTCCAGAAGCATTTTACGTACTTGCAGTTCATAACAATGCCATCCTCTTTTTTCTGTTTTTCCTGAAACATTCCTGTTAGTACACTTTTTCAGTCCCTCCTTCCTGAGGTCTTTTTTTTTTTTTTTTTTTTTTTTTTTGAAAATCCAGTTATTTTCATTGTTCTTTTCAGTTAGACCAAATGATAATTCTACCTGGGAAAAACAGACCTCTTCCAACTTCCTTAAGCTTCGGAGATGGCCTTAGTAAGACTGAGTACACCCATTTTTGTTAGATAAACCTGATTTATATAGGCCATACATGGGAAAATGAAAATTTTTAGCAAGCGTTAAAGAGGAAGGAGTATGTGATCACAACATTGCAAGTGATGTCCGTTACCTGGCATGCAGACTAGACGACAAACATAGAAGTCTTACAATTCCTTCTTTTATCCTAGCATCTGAATGGTGTAAGAATTCGAGGGGAAGAGTAGGTACACAGAATGTACTGAAAAAAAGTTGTAATATAGCCATTTATTTAGAAACATTAGGAGGATATACCCTGATAAAGAGTTCTAAAATGTCCAAAAATTAATAATCTCTTGTGGCAGCAGTAGATAAATGTTACACACTTTTAAGGAAGTTTTATACTACTCTTCATATGCTTTGACAAAAACTAGAGTCATAAAAAGTCTTCGTTACTCAACTTCCAACTTTGGCAACTAGAACATTTTGATCTCTTGAGACACATTAATCATTTTTAGGTATCACCAGTCCTATACAGACCTACCTTCTTGACAGCAGAATTGCACAAAATTTCCTTTCCTCTAATGTTTCCAAAGTTAGGTGCCTTAATTCTAGGAAGTTTCTTAAAGCAATAATTTTTTAATTTCTCTTATTTGAGAGCTGCTTAGGCCAGCATACCTATATCTTAAATGTATGTTGGATATTCAAGACAACCACTTAATATCTGCTGTTGAATTTTCTCTATAAATGAATCAAATCTTCATGTGGCCAAAGAATAAATCATGGAGGTTTAAGTGCTATAGTTAAGTGATGAGGACATTTCTTTAGGATTTAGGAGAGACAGATGAAACTTTCTGCTGCAATTAACAGTTTATCATTTATACAAAACACCACAGATCCAGGAGAAAACAAAGAGAACATCCAGTAGATTAGTGACTGGAGTGGTCTTTCAAGATTTAAACAATCTGGATTCAAGTCTTTGCTTCAAAAATGGCAGAAGAGTAGTTTTAAAATAGGTTTCTTACCTTCAAGAATCACTGTGAGGCTGAGTTGCAAAACTGAGTTTTAGGCACCTCATACATGAAGTCCAGGTAGAGTTAGCTACCGCAATTTGAAATTCAGAGCTGCCAGCATACTGTAGGTAGATATCTGAGCTCACCAGTAACCAATGCTGAACACAGAATATGTTTTACATGTCAGGGATTTTGATGACTAACATCAAAACCTACTTTCCTTCTTCCCTCCAAAAAGGTTTATGTCATATAGCTTAGGATGGGCAGAAATCACCCTCTCTCCTGTGGAAGGCTCTTCTGTACAAAAGCACCCACGATTTTGAGGCTGAAGAAATAACAAGGTCACCAAGTCTCTGAATTGGGCATTCAAGAGAAAAGAGTCTTGGATTCAGAACCAACCATATTCAGAAATATACATATTTCATAATCAAGTTGAGGAGAGAAGGTGAGAATGCAAGGGTGCAGTTTTCTAGAAAGAATGTCCTAATACCAGGCTAAGTTATTTTGTTCTAGCTCTCTGTCAAATGGAAAACTGACATCTTCTTTGGGAAGCGGTGCATTTTCAGTTGGAGGCATGGAAAGCCCCTGTCCCGCAACAGTTCAGACCAGATTACGCTCTTTATCTGTCCTCCTCACCAAGAGGGGTGGAAACGTGTGTTTCAAACTCCTTCAGCTGAGCTGATGCTTGAGTAACTGCTATGGTCATGGAACAAAAAAAAACCACACCACTTGTTCATCTGCAGGAACCTAAATTCCACCTGCTCCCACAATAGATTAACAAATATTTTTGTGAGACAGCACTTTGCCCTCCATAATCTGTCATATAATAGGGGCCACACTAAATTACGGCAGAAATCTGGCATTTGTACATGTTTTAAATAGGAGATGTAAGGGCATCCTTCCAATGTTAGTGCGTATTGGGTGTAGGTTGCAATGTTTTGGTAGTGGGAAGGGAGCTACAGGGGTGGCCTCTGTGAGAAGAGACCAGAGGCTGCCCCTTGCTGGACACAGCTGTTTCCAGTTGGCTCCGCAACAGACTTACCAGAGGATACAGCTGAGCCCATTAGCCACGCTGGTGGTGCCTCTGGGAAAGCATATTTAAGAAACAGCAAAACACTGCACAACACTGAGGAAAAAAAGCATGAGAAATAATCCTGCAAACAGCAAGGTCAGAGAAGAAGGAGGGAAAACAGGTGCTCCAGGCACTGGAGCAGATTCCCCTGTAGCCTGTATAAAAGACCATGCTGGAGCACATATATTCACACTGCAGCCCATGGAGGACCCACTGCTGGAGTAGGTTTATCCTGAAGGACTGCAGCCCATGGCGAGGACCCATGCTGGAACAGGGGAAAAGCGTGAGGAGGAAGGAGCAGCAGAGAGGAACCGTTATGGACTGACCACAATCCCCCATTCCCCATCCCCCCTGCACCACTTGGGGAGGGAGGAGGTCAAGGGGTTGGGAATGAGGGAGTGAAGTTGAGTGTGGGGTAATAAGGTGGCTGGGGGGAAGGTGTTCAGTTTTTGTCTTTGTTTCTCACCATCCAGTTCAACATTTAATTGGCAATAAATTACAACAACTTGACTCTGTTTTGCTTGTGACACTAATTGGTAAGTGATATCCTTGTCTTTTTCTCCACCCACAAGCTTTTTTAATCTCAATTACTCCCCTGTCCTATTAAGGAAATGGAGTGAGAGAGCAGCTGGGTGGGAGTCTGGCAGCTACCCAAGGTCAACCCACCACATTCCCACTACAGGATAATCGTTTATATTAAACATTTTTTCCTGCTTTTAAAATACATTTTACATATTTAATGTGAAGAACAAAAATAAGGAAGTCAGTTAACAAGTCCTTTCCTATCCTATCTTCCAATCTCAAACTCTGTACTTCAAAAAATTACAAAATAGTATTCAACAACTAGACTTTCTGACTTTCCTATGCAGAACACAAAAATGTGAAACAACCATCTAAAACCAATGATTTCACCTGCAAGAAGCTAAACAAAAATGCTACTTATTTTTACTTGAGAAAAATCAGTCCTTACTAAAAACTATATTAAAAATCCAGCCCACGCTCCTTATGGTTCCATTTCTGATGAATTATGTTAATTCAAAAGTGTCAATCAACCGAGATGTCATTCCATCCTAGCAAGAAACTGAAAATGTGCAAAACAGCGGGAGTTTTATATTTCTGCTTTATTGCTTTCTTTTAGCAAGAAATTACAAAATTTTAAAGCCAGGAAGAAATTTGTTTATAATGATAATGGTATCATATTTTTCTTTAAAAAAGCAGTGAGCCTTCATTCACATCTTTCAATATGACTTCAGAGTCTAAAATGATGCTTTAAATATGAAGTTCATTTTAAGCATTTTATATTAGAAGTATATTGAGATTCCATATAACAAATAGCGAATTGGGCTATACCAGTTGCTGCATAATTCATACTTCATAATTAGCATGGTTGGATTTTATGAATTAGTATGTGCTTTCATAGGTTCCTGGTTCTACTTACTTTAATGTGATAGTATTGAGAAAGGTGACAGATTTACAATGAAAAAAATTGGAACAAAGATTCTTTCTTGTAAACTACTTATGGCAAGCTGATTAATATGAAGAGCTAGGAACTGCAATTTACAAGTAGTACTGATTAAAGTAAAAAGTACAGCAGAGGGGGCAATAAAATAAGTCATTTTGTCAGGAAACAGATGACGAAGATCTGTGACATAATTTCTGTCTAAATCCCAGCATCAGTCTATTGAAATGTGTTCCAAAAACTCAAAGAAGGGCTAGGCTGCTCTGTTAATTTTCTGGTCACCACTCCATAGAACCACAGAATGGTTTGGGTTGGAAGGGACCTTTAAAGATCACCTAGTCCAACCCCCCTGCCCTGGGGACATCTTTCATGAGATCAGGTTGCTTAAAGCCCCATCCAACGTGACTTTGAACACTTCCAATGATGGAGCATCCACAACTTCCCTGGGAAACTTGTTCCAGTGTCTCATCCTAAAAAATTTCTTCCTTATATCCAATCTAAATCTACCCTCTTTCAGTTTAAAACCGTTGCCCCTTGTCCTGTTACTACAGGCCTTGGTAAAAAGTCTCTCTCCAACTTCCTTATAAGCCCCCTTCATATATTGAAAGGCTGTAATAAGGTCTTCCCAGAGCCTTCTCTTCTCTAGGCTGAAAAACCCCAACTCTCTCAGCCTTTCTTCAGAGGAGAGGTATTCCAGCCCTCTGTTCATTTTTGTGGCCTTCTTCTGGATCCACTCTAATAGGTCCATGTCTATCTTATGTTGGGGACCCCAAAGCTGGATGCAGTAACTCCAGCGGAGTAGAAGGGGAGAATCACCTCCCACAACCTGCTGGTCACGCTTTTTTTTATGCAGCCCAGAATACAATTGGCTTTCTGTGCTGCATCACACATTGCCAGTTTGT
This sequence comes from Calonectris borealis, assembly GCF_964195595.1. Taxonomy (NCBI): domain Eukaryota; kingdom Metazoa; phylum Chordata; class Aves; order Procellariiformes; family Procellariidae; genus Calonectris; species Calonectris borealis. The sequence continues at coordinate 139,505,476 of NC_134312.1, read as the reverse complement.
GGCGGGTTGATCTTGGCTGGACGCCAGATGCCCACCAAGCTGCTCTACCACTCCGCTCCTCAGCTGGACAGGGGAGAGAAAATGTAATGAAAGGCTCGTGGGTCAAGATAAGGACAGGGAGATCACTCAGCAATTACCGTCACAGGCAAAACAGACTCGCCTTAGGAAAAATTAATTTAATTTATTACCAATCAAATCAGAGTAGGATAATGAGAAATAAAACCAAATTTTAGAATACCTTCCTTCTACCCCTCCCCTCTTCCTGGGCTCAATTTCACTCCCAATTTCTCTACCTCCTCCCCCCAAGCGGTGCAGGGGGATGGGGAATGGGGGTTGCAGTCAGTTCATCACATGTCGTCTCTGCTGCTCCTTCCTCCTCACACTCTTCACCTGCTCCGGCATGGGGTCCTCCACGGCCAGTGTGGGTCCCCTGCTGGGTCACAAGTCCTGCCAGCAAACCTGCTCCAGTGTGGGCTCCTCTCCCCACAGGTTCACAGGTCCTGCCAGGAGCCTGCTCCAGTGCAGGCTTCCCGCAGGGTCACAGCCTCCTTTGGGTGCATCCACCTGCTCCGGCGTGGGGTCCTCCACAGGCTGCAGGTGGCTATCTGCTCCACTGTGGACCTCCATGTGCTGCAGGGAGACAGCCTGCCTCACCATGGTCTTCACCATGGGCTGCAGGGGAATCTCTGCTCCAGCACCTGGAGCACCTCCTCCCCCTCCTTCTTCACTGACCTTGGTGTCTGCAGAGTGGTTTCTTTCACGTATTCTCACTCCTCTCTTCTGACTGCTACTGGTGTTGTGCAAGTTTTTTTTCCCCTTCTTAAATAAGTTATCCCAGAGGCGCTACCACCCTCACTGATGGGCTCAGCCTTGGTCAGCAGCGGGTCCATCTTGGAGCCGGCTGGCATTGGCTCTATCGGACACGGGGGAAACTTCTGGCATCTTCTCACAGAAGCCACCCCTGCATCTCCCCCTGCTACCAAAACCTTGCCACGCAAAACCAATACACAGCTCTTGTCCAATTTTTCATCCACAGTATCCCCAAGTCCTTCTCTGCAGGGCTGCTCTCAATCCATTCATCACCCAGCCTGTACCGATGCTGGTGATTGCTCTGACCCAGGTGCAGGACCTTGCACTTGGCCTTGTTGAACTTCATGAGGTTTACATCGGCCCACTCCTGAAGCCTGTCAAGGTCCCTCTGGATGGCATCCCTTCCCTCAAGCGTATCAACTACACCACTCATCTTGGTGTCATCCACCACTTGATGAAAACATATTTGATATAGCCTTGACTGAACCTGCTATAGCCTGTTTTTTTTCCATTAGACTACAGGTGCAGTCTGAGAGGTTCTGCATACTGAACTGGAAGTTTAGGCTTGAAATGAATGCATATAAAGATTTGGTCTTGGTTTCAAGGCCTTTTTTAGTTTGCTGCAATACTATGTAACTTTTGCCTGACTATCACAGGAGAAGAGCACCAAAGAGCATGATATTAAAGTGTGCCGAAGGTTAAGTTATATAACAAACAATAGTGAAATTCTTAATGAAAGCTTTATGGCAGGATTTTTGTTTTTATCACAGAAGAAAAGGCTTTTCTTTTTTTGGCATAATTCCAAGCAATTAAAATGTTCTCTCGGAGAATTCATTCTGCAACAAATTATGCCTTCATCCTACACTACTTCAGAAAGCCAAATTTTACCTCAAGCATACATGTCATAGTTCTCTACTATGTTCTGATCTAACAGCACTTTCACAGGCTCCACTGAGACTCCACTAACTTCATTCTATTTCAAGTCCATAAAGAAGATTTAGACCAGATCCTGTAAATTCAAGTGTTGTACAAATATAATGGTTGTCTGATGGCTACTATTCCGATGCTCTCAGTACAGTGTATCTTAGTAATATGATCTCAGCCAACGGTTATGTCTTCATGCGTTTATAGAGTCCCAGGCTGGGAGTTAGTAACCTCGTGCTCTGTTCCCAGCTATGCTTCAGATTTACTGCGCAACCATAATCAGATCTGATGTTCTCTCTGTGCTTTGGATTGCTGTTTGCACACGGACAATATATTTCTTTACCCTGGAAAGCCCTTCTGAGAAATATGCGTAAAAACTATTAATCTGTTGATTACTTATGTTACTTATTACCTGGAGTGTCAAAGATAACTTTGCTAATGCAGCCATCGATTACATTAAGACTCCATGACTTTGAAATGGGCTTTTGCAGTATTTAGGAATGCCCATGGATTTTGCTTTCAGAATCAGTATCTTCTAATGGAAACAGTATTATATGTTATGGCTATCATAGCCACATCATGAGATTCAAACCAATGTAAAGCATTGGAATTAAAGTTTTGCTTTTTATACTCCCAAGTTTTCTGGTCTAATTATTCATATCCATCAGTGCTTTCTGCACGTCAAGTGAAATTTCCTGTCAAATGGAAAAGAAAAGTTTTTGATGTAGCATGGTCCTTTATTCTTTTATTATAGCCAACATCTAGCTTTCTAGCCTTATATAGTTCAACATAAAATAATGATGTAAGAATTACCCAACATAGTTATGCTTTTGTTCTGTAAATTTTGTCACAGGTACATTGATAACTGATCTCTCCATGTTTCTTTCAGACCACTCCACCACATGCTATTTCCAGCTATTTCATGCCATGTTTTATATTCTTTTCCAACCAGGTTAATAGATCTACTCATAATAACTTCTTTAAACCGACATTCTGAATTAATGCCTATATTCTGAATTAATATTATTGCTTTTGTCAATCTTTCCTCTAACATACACTGTGCATATCATAGTTAAATACTCAAGCACTCTTTCTGATCTACCTTTTGCATACATCTATAATGTTTTTCACTTCCTTCCTCTAGCATTACTATCCCTTCTGTTTTTCATGTTGTATACATAATTGTCTGTTCTGCTATTGAAATACCCATTAAAAGTCAGCCTTTGCAATGGCATTTAAGATTCTGCAAAGTTTCCCTATGCTGCAAATACAGAATAACAATACCGCTTCTGCTGCAATGCTTTGGAGTAAAGCCAGACTTTTGAATGGTGATCACTGGCATTTTATTTTACAGTTCAGACAACTGCATTTCCTACAGTAGCACACTGGAGGCCAAAATTAACTTTTGAATATGCATTGATGCTACCTAGTATGTTTTTTTCTTCATTACTTTTGATATTTTAGAGCTACGATGTGCACTCTATAGTTTCATGAAATGAGATGGTTCGCATTGTTGGGTACCTTTTGTCCTTTATTCTAATAAGAAAGTATATTCAGATTCTCTGAGTTATTAAATGGAGTTCATCTTGCGTGTACAGAGAAGGAGCACTTCTAATGCAGACGCTGTGCAACAAATCCTGCCTCTCTCACAGTCAGTGAGCTTTGGGAAGATGCTAGAACGGGAGCTGACGTGCCCAGAGGCACTTTCAGACATTGTGTACATACAACACATGTAACAACAACCCTTGGTCTCTCCTTTGAGGCTGTGGAGGCAGCTGGCCTTGGAGGCTCCTGGAGCCTGCGGGAAGGCCTGGAAAATGTCTTAACTGGACAGCTGGGACTACTATGGTTGGGTACAATGTCCTCCGGTAAGGCAGAAAAGACAAGTGGGAGATTACTGAGGTAATGTCCCCTAAGAGGAGTGTTTTCTCTTTGACAGCCTCACACTTCCAGCTATGACATTTGGTCTTCAACTCATAGTTCAGTTAAAGCCAGAAGACCACAAACAACAACGGATGAGAGCCATCTTTTTAAAAAGATTTTTGAAATAGATAAAAAGTTATGTAAAGCATGATTGTCACGCCCTTCATAGGATAAATACGGCAAATTCTACAATGCCATAGGCAATGCAGACTATCAGAAATGAAGTGCTGTTCCTGCATTGCTGCACACAATTCTGTATGGTTCAAGTGAAGAAAAAAGGCATGTGGCAAGAGCTGGAAGTCTCACACTTAGTGGTCGGAGATATTCTGGACAAGGAAAATAAGATTCCCAGTAAGGGAGCAAACCCATAGTATTTGAGGAAAATTTTTGTCATCCTATTCCAGTTGGTTGTTCTGAGTGATGAAAATGTAATGTACTACTAAGTGCTGATCGAGTTCTATCCAAAGGTCAGGCTGAATTATTAAAAGAAATGCTGAATCTATTTGGTATCAAATCATCTGTACAAAGGGTCTGTGACTGTATCTCCTACAGTTACTATAAAAATCTGGCCTCAAAACTAAATGAAGTAATGTTCAAAGTTATGTCTGTAACTATTAAAAAAAGAAAGGACACAGCAATAATGGAGGAAAGAATAATCCATCATATGTTCTTCAATATGAAAGTCATATATTCTTCTTTGCTGTAAAGTAGCTTATGGGTTACTATATTGTCTTCTGCATTTCATTAAGGTACTTTTACAGCAGTCTCTGAAATCCACCTAGGCCTGGTCCTGACAGGGAGTTCTGACCTTTTGATGGATATTGTTTCGCCTGTAAAGCAAGCTGATGGTTAACCTTATCCCCAGTGGACAAATGTCCATAGTGCGAAGCCTGGCAGTACTCAGCAGATCTGGGCCAAATTCTCAACAGGTGCAAATCATCATGGGTTCAGCACGCGACTGTGCAACAGCTGAAATATAGCCACAGTAAAGTCAATGGTGAAATTCATATTGCTGCCAGTGGAACCAAGATTTTATACTTCAGATTCAGCTAATATGAAGTCAAGCTTATAATATTATTATAAAATAAATTTTTAATTGCTCTGTAATATGCCACTTACACCACACGAGGTGCTTTGATTCAGAAGTCTCCGCTAGCTGCTCCACTGTATTATATCAGGGCTTTTGTGCAGAGGACTTTGCATTCTCCTATGCAGCATATATAAAAGGAGATCTTGAGTCCTTCTCTCCTCATTCATGGTGGGAGGTTGCGAATTGCGCTGGGCTGCAATCACACCGAACACATCTTCTGGTGACTGTGCGGCACCTCATCTCCTTGGCTGTGATGCATAGGGTTGAGGAAACAGAAAAAACCCTTGGTGCTGCACTTCCTGCTGTATCAGCAAAGTGCTAATGTCCTGGCAGGGGAACGGGAGGTTGGATAAACCCTCTTTTCTCTCCTTTTCTCCCCCTGTCACTGATAACATCCATTCTGTGTTTTAGGTCTTCTCATGTAATGAAAGTAAATGTAGACTCTTCTCCAATATTTATTTTTAAATTACACCTTATCTCTTTATCTAACTGTTGAGCCACTTCTCCAAACTATGTTATGAATTTGTATGTAAATACTTCAACATAAAAAACATGAAAAGTGGCATGGTGTTGAAGTGCTTGACATTTAGTGCTTTCTTTGATATTCCTGTTTATCTGTTTTTGCTTTCCATAACAAACACTTGCTTTTCCCTCCAAATGTCATTCTGCCAAACATCTTGAGTCATGACCTTTATGAGTTAGACAAACTGAGCAACCAGAAATACATACCCACTTACAGTAACTTTAAGATAAGATGTGTACTTACAAAGCATGATGCAGCTGTAGGCCATTTAGAATGAAGTTGTTTTATGACTTCTGTATATTATCATTGATCATATAAGTTCATATTTGGACTGGATTAACAAAGTGGTTTTCACTGCTATGATATCCATTGCTTACATGAACTACACTCCTAGAAGATGTAATGGCTAAAGAGGTGGTCCTTTTCTGATCTTTTCAGGAAGTTTCAGTCCACAAATGCACCTCATACCTGATAAGGGATTGGCCTTATCTTTATGTAACAAAGAAGCAGGCATTTCTGAGACAACCATTACAATAGCCAACAAAGCCACACCCAAGCGGGTATTAGTAAAATAAGTTTTATTGTAAGTACAAGTATCTCATAGGTTTTCAAAATAGATCTATAGGTTCTTCAAGAATATCTCAAATGAAAAATGAATCTGCTTTCATAGAACTCTAATTTGTAAAACATTGAAAGCTCACCAAAACTATATTCTTTGCAGCCCACATATGTGCGGCTGATGCATTAGTCTACTTATAAGTAAGGTTGATATAAAATGTTGGACAGTTTTGCATGAATAGCTTAAAGTAGTAGTGCATAAACTAAAATCTATCATCATAAATATGTTGGAAAGGATGTAAATTACATTTGGTGACATCTAATCCAAGAGAAAACAAACTATTAAATATTGTAAATGCTTATCTTGCTAATGCCTTAAATAGAACAGATTGTGTAAAAAATAAGAAGTAAGAAGAAATGACTAAGTAATTCAATGTGTAAACAATCTTTGATCACTCATTCTCTAGATGTTTGCTGAAATTGGTGGTTTTGCTTTTTGGGTGTCTTGCCAAGTATTTTCTTCTCTGATTTCACCAGACAAAAAAAAAAAAAACACCACTTATTTCTTATTTGGGTATTCTAAGTTTAAGATTTTAAGTTTGTGAAGCCATAAATTTCTGGCAATACTAAAGTTAAGTGAAGTAGCAGTGAACAGCGTGAGGCCCAAAAAGTATCAAAATATCCCTTGGGGGAAACAAATGAGTTTCCTTTTGTTTCCTTTTCCAAACTTTAAGTTTTACAAAATGACAAATTTTCCCTCTGTCTAATATGAAAGACCACCATCAGCCTACTTCCACTGAAACTAAATTCAGCTTAATTCATATTTCTTCTCTGATTTGAATAGTTCCATAGACCCAAGCCAGTTCTAGGATAATTGTGACCAGAGCCTTTCAACTAAACACAAAACCTGGAAACTTTTGCATGGAGCTTTTGGGGAAAAAATGATACAAGTTAATAGAAAAATTAATTTTATAACAGTATTTCAATTCTCTTCAGTATAGTTTCCCTCAAAGATTTGAAATAGAACAGTTCCTAAATTTTTTTTAATCACTAAAGAATATTTGTGATCTGTATTGATTCTTCTTTTTTGCCATTGGATTTAATTTTAAAAGATCTGTGGGATTAGATATTTTTCTTGTTGAAAAATGGATGAGGGTAACTTTACTCTAAGTTCTAATATTGACGATATTTTGTAATATTATGGAGCAGGAAAAAAGGAACAAAAACATAAAGATAAAAGTGCTGAGTAAAATAACATAGATATGAATGAACTTACAGCAACAAAAAGGAAGATTGATGGCATAAACGCTGCAAGTTTAGATTTTTTTTTTGTCACTGAGAAATAAAACATAAATTTTAGCTAAGAGCAAACAAAAACCAAGATTTGTTTAAAAGACGGAAATGACAAATAATAATGAAACAAAATAAAAAATTCTGAATGAAGGTTTCAATGTGTAAGAGCTTTTCTTTGTGGTTTTTTTTTTCCTAGCTATATCATGGATCTAATAAAAACTATTTCCCCTCTGTACAACTTTTGACTCCAGTGAGATTAATGGTATATTTCTGTGAGAAAAAACAGAACCAACACATCTTTCAGGGAATACATATTTTCTTTAAAAAAAAAAAATTATTATTCATCAAAATTATGATGGGAAACAATCTCTTTCAATAAATTATAAAATCAACTCGTAAATAGTTACAACTGAGAATTTAAAAATAATGTTCACAGGATTATTTCACTGTTGGAGAAAGTTAGCCAGACTAGGCCGCGGTGGGAAAATTCTGAGTCATGCTGAGAAGGGAGAAAAGAAAGTCATGCTGACCTTGCTCTGTGCAGATAAGCAACTTTGAGAAAGTACAGTATAAGAAAAACAGGATGGAACCCGGACCACATAGCAGTAACCGAAAGTAGGAGGAATATGATAATGTAATTTTTAGAGCTAAGCCAATGATTGTGAGACAAGTATGCATAAGGTAGAACTTAGTGTATAAATATGTGTAGGGTTTTACAATAAAGTTGAAGCTGGCCTTATCACTCACATTGAGTCGACTGCCTGCCTTCCCTCGCTCGTCGCAAGTGGCGCCCGAACAGGGACCCCCCATCCCTGTTTTCCACCGGACAGCGAGATCGGAGAAGCACTGGTAGCAGCGACCAGGGAGCAGAAGATCAGTAGACGCTGTCGCGGCGTGCCTGATCCGTGCTTGAACCCAGGATAATAAAGAAGGGGTTCGCCGTCCGATAGAAGGCTACCCGTGGGAAAAGGCTGCAAACGACCGGATAATTAAGAGGGTCAGGAGAAGCGCGCAATGGAAGTAGAGGTAGCCTTCGATATTTTAAAATGCTTTTTAGAAAAGCGGGGAGTAAGCCAATTAAAAGACCTGGCTGGTTTAATTGCGTTAGGGAAAGCGAAAGGGTTTTTTAAAGACCCTGAAAGTATGTTTGAAGTAGACGAGTGGCGTTCTTATGGAGATTGTTTGTGGGATCTAGTAATTGATGATGATAAATCAGCAAGAAAATTAATGAAATCTTGGAGAGATGTTATTAATTGTATAAAAAGATATAAAACTGAAAGGCAAATAGCTACAGCCGCCTCAGATCGGCTTGAGCAGTCCGATCCTGCCGCTGGACGTCTCACAGCAGGGGGTGACTACTTTTCACCTCCGCCTTCGGGAATTCCTGTTCCCGTTGGTCGCCGACCCTCTCGTCCCCCTCCTGATCCGCCGACAGAAAGGGCTTATCCCTCCGCACCGCCGGGGGAAAGGGAGGGGGAGGGTCCAAGTGAAAATGAGAGGGTAGACGGTAGCGGACAGGAGACTGCTCAAGCTGAAAGTCTTCTAAAGGCCTCACCCCCCCCACCCCCCCCACCCCTCACCCCCACCCCCCCACCCCCACCCCCCCACCCCCCCCACCCCCCCCCCCATCCCAAGCTTATCAACAGCCGCGTTTAGTGCGGGTTGGTTGGGACAAAATAGCACGAGAAGCTGTTGAGCAAAAAGATTTTGATTTAATTAGATCAAATTAGCCCTCAAGCCTTCCCGGTAATCTACCAGGTAGATAACGCGGGGGCTATGACTGGGGTGCATCAGGCCCTAGATTGGAAAATATTAAATCAATGGCGAAACACAGTTAATGTGCAAGGCAAATGCTAAACTATATCTGGGGTAGCGGAATGCTATGTCCAGAAGATATTAAGAACATAATGAGGCTTATTTTGAAGCAATCACAACAATTACTTTGGCAAGCTCACTGGCAAAGACTTTGTGAAATATCTGCGCACTCGCCCCGAGCCCCAAATGATCGTTTAGCTGGAGTAACCGTAGAATAACTAATGGGTATAGGTCCTTTTGCCTCTGTAGAAATGCAGATGCAAACTGGCCCAGACGTGTTGTTAGAATCTATGAAATTAGCACGAGAAGCCTTGCAGAAAGTTAAAACTACACCAGCTCCTCCCTCATATATGTCAATTAAACAAGGAAGAGAGGAGCCTTTTGCATCTTTTGTAGATAGAGTCACAGACGCTATTGACCACGCAGATATGGCAGATTTTATGAAAGGACCTTTGCTGAGACAGTGTGTATTAGAGAATTGTAATACTTATACGAAGGGCATCCTTGTCACCTTACCCTTAGACGCCACCATAGAAGTCATGTTAGAGCGAATGAGTAGAGTTCCTGTAGGAGCTCAAGCCATGTTAGTTGAAACAACCAGAGAACTAGGGGAAAAATTAGTCAAGGCGCAGGGACAGGCGTTTGCAGCTCTTGCCCCACTGAAGCCTCCGGATGCCCACCAAAGTAAGACGACTGGCCGACGAGAGTATAAGTGCTTCCGATGTGGCTACCCAGGACATCTGCGTCGACAATGCCGGGAGCTGCCAGAACTGTCAAATGAATAATCATAATACTACGGTCTGCCGGCATTCGGGAAACGGGAAACCGAGCGCCAAGAGCCGCAGCGCGCCGACACCAATCGCAGCTCCGGTCACCTTCAGGCCAACGGCAGCCCCCAACCAAACGACAGTGCAGAGATACCAGACGCCATTGCCCAGCTTCGACCAGCAACCCAACTTCGACCAGCAACCAGGGGGAGCCTCGGACTGGATCTGGCAACAGCAGTAGATGTCATGCTAATTGACGACCGGCCGCGAAAAAATTGCTACAGGAATTAAAGGGCCCATAGTTATCAATGGACAATCTCATGGAGCGTTGTTGTTGGGGCGATCATCCAGTGGTCTCCAAGGACTTTTTATATTACGAGGACTTATCGATTGTGATTCAAAAACTCAGTACCCACATCGTTGACCGAGCAGTGGATCGTATTGACCCTGACTTACCTGTGGACTTAACCGTTTTGCACGGCCCCACACATTTTATTGGTGCACTCACGCAGTGCAAAAAGAAAAAGGGGGAGACTGTGAGAGTATTAGAATGGATATTTACCGGAATGCAACCAAAGACTACAATTCAAGATAACGACACGTTTGATTGGAATGTGCTAGATTGAATTTATAGCTGTTACTGCTGTTTAGCTATTAATTCGCAGGCTCTTGTGCTTGCCATGGGGCTTGCTTGCCTTAATGTGTATTAGAGTCTTGTGCTCATTAGTGGCTGCTTTTTTGCTCTCGCTGCTTGCTGTACTGCTGCACTGCTGATCGTCTTACTGTGCTGTGCCTGGGAACATTCTGATAACAGCAATGGGGATGCGCCTGGGCTGGCAGATGGCCAGGGCATCGCTGCTGCTTCTGTGCTGCTGTGCTGGACAGGCTGGAACTGCAGCGTGAACTCGAATCGAAGGGACTGTGACCTGTGGCTGAGTCCATGCGGGACAGGATGCCCCGAGGCGTCTGTGACTGTGGATAAGCCCATGCCCAAGCAGCAGGAACCACCTGAACCAACGGAGGACAAACTTTACAAGAAGCAGCGCAAGTGCAGCAGTGACCCGACCTGAGCCAACTTTGGTGCCCAGTAACTCCACGCAACGCACCACCTCTGCTGACCTGAGTGACCACCATAACAGATGGAGCCCAAAGTCATGGACTAAATGAATGCAGTGGACATTTTGTGTACATTTATGGATATTTTATGGACATTTTACAGGGGATTGTGTGGGCCTGTCCTACGTGTAGCCACCATGGGCCTGGTCTCGGAATCGGCGTGAATCCCAGGGGACTCGAGGCCAGAGAATTGTGGCAAGTGGATGTGACTCACGTTGCTGACTTTGGCAGACTGAAATATATACATGTTACAATTGACACCTATAGCAAATTTATATGGGCCACGGCACAAACAGGAGAACGAGCACTCCACGTAATGCGACATTTGACTAGTTGTTTTGCAGTTATGGGAGTGCCACAAACGATAAAAACTGACAATGGCCCTGCATACATAAGCGCCAAAGTGAAACGTTTTTTCCAAACATGGGGAGTGCGACATACTGCTGGTATTCCGCACTCACCCACGGGACAAGCTATCATTGAAAGGGCGCATCAAACGCTGAAACAATATTTGCAAAAATTTAGGGAAATCTCAGATGTACAAGAAAGACTTGTTAAGACTCTTTTTGTGCTAAATCATTTATGTATTCTTGCAGATCAGAAAGAGCCACCAGCATGGGTGCATGGTTATCCTAAAGAAAATAAGGATGACAAGCCAGTTTTCGTTATGTATAGAGATCCAGCAACCGGACTGTGGAAAGGTCCAGCAGAAGTGAAGTATATGGGTAGAGGTTATATGTGTGTACTTACTCCCACAGGGCCGAAGTGGATTCCAAGCCGCTGGACCAAAGCTGCTGTTGCTGATGATGATCAATGCAGCTCTGTCTGTACTGATCCCAGCGATGCCGTTGCCCAGCCGTGCGAACTTATGGGTGGCGTGGGCAAATAAAACTGGGATGACAGATTTTTGCCTGAGTTCAGCTACGGCAACTGAGCCCTTTAAAACATGTCTGATAGGCTTTCCTGAAATTATTGCCAGAGATTTTGATAATTGGACGTCTGTAACAGTTAATTGTATAAATGTTACTGTAGCAAATTGCTCGGTACAACTAATAAGAGCCCTAAATCATACTCTCCCTTGGGACCCCCAAGAAATTGACCTTTTGGGGTCAGAAAAAATTGGAAATGCAACTGATAATGTTACTACTCAGACATGTTTTGTGTTTGGCAGCTTTAGCCGCTTTGCCGCACAGGCCCAGACCTTTCAGTCATTGATCGGCATAAGCAGCCGCACTGATGATAACAACCCTTTTGTTAATACCACCGGTTGGACTGTTGTTTCACCTTTTATGAAAGGATTCGAAATAGGCCAATATTGTGGGAATTATAACGCTTCCAAAACATTCAGTGCCTATGGACGGAGTATGAAGGGAACCAATAACCAATGATACGGCCAAAGCTCTTCCCCCCGGATATTTTTTGATCTGTGGGGATCGAGCATGGCCTGGCATTCCAAAGAACGCCTTTGGAGGGCCTTGTTATGTAGTTAAATTAACTCTGCTCACAGTTAGCCGACAAAGTTGGCTCAATATAACTACAGTAGCGACAAATCGACACAAAAGGTCTATACATCAATTGCAAGCAGATTGTAACGACAATATAGAATTATGGTCAACCACAGCCAATGTATTTGCTTCCCTAGTGCCTAACATAGGCACTGCGCAAGCGCTGGCTTGGTATTTTATTAACAATTATAGTTATAGTAAAAATAGCATATCACTGTATTTTAGATAATGTTGTAAAAATGAACCACAATGTATTGGTGGTCCAAAAAGAAAAAGGGGGAATTGTTGGAGAAAGTTAGCCAGACTAGGCCGCGGTGGGAAAATTCTGAGTCATGCTGAGAAGGGAGAAAAGAAAGTCATGCTGACCTTGCTCTGTGCAGATAAGCAACTTTGAGAAAGTACAGTATAAGAAAAACAGGATGGAACCCGGACCACATAGCAGTAACCGAAAGTAGGAGGAATATGATAATGTAATTTTTAGAGCTAAGCCAATGATTGTGAGACAAGTATGCATAAGGTAGAACTTAGTGTATAAATATGTGTAGGGTTTTACAATAAAGTTGAAGCTGGCCTTATCACTCACATTGAGTCGACTGCCTGCCTTCCCTCGCTCGTCGCATTTCACAACATGGCAAACACATTACATGTAAGTACCTGGTATCCATGGAACTGCTTATGTATGAAGTTCATTAAGTTTATGAGCCAGTTTGTCACATTTTCTTCTAAAATACTGCTTTTGGAAAGTATGGATTTCACTTTCACGATAATTTCTGGTCATCAACAGCTTCAGCTTTCATCTTCTTGAATACTGCTGGGAATATATCAGGCCTTTAACACTACTCTAAACAGGATTTTTATGGTTTAATGTATACTTCAGGCCTTTGTGCTCAGGAAGGGTAAAACCCATCTGATGATCATCACATCACAGTTAAGATCTGACCAGTGTCCCAATATGTAATTTAATCCATATGTACAGAGTAGCCGGGCCTGCAGTACGCAACCAATAGATATGACTGAGAAAGCTAGAATCACATATGCTTGAAATAAATGTCAGAAAAGAGAAAAAGCACAACTTCATATTTTAATGGTAACACACAAAACATTTAGATGCACTAGGTGCATTTAGCAGCCTATCAGTAATTCATCCACTCCACCCAAACTTGGTTAGTCTAAAAGGTCACGACCATTCTCTCATTGATTCATATGCATATGCCGGTCCCTCCTAATGTCTCAGCAGAACATGGTGTTTTTAACATCATTGCCCATTTAAAACCAAGAGTGGATTTTAAACACATACATGTAAAAAGTTAACATTCTCTACATTTTACCTTTAAGGTAATAAGATGTGACACTCTGCAGTCATGTATCCTGCAGGAATATATAGGTAGATAAATATGTTTATCATAGGCTATACCACATATACACTGTATTATATAGGCCATATCAGAGGCTATATCATAAGCCTCAGCCTAATCTTCATCTGCATTGTTCAAACTTGGATGCCCTTGCCATCTTCAGCTATATGTTGTAAAAGTGATGCCCACAAAAGTGAGTCCACAATTTCACTTGCTAGAGCAGCTTTTATTTAGATCATGTTATACTTTTTAGATTGGAATTTTCCCTAAATTATTTTCTCTGAAAGATTTAAAACATGAGGCAAAACTGAATTATTACTGTTGTTATTATTATTGTTGTTGTTGTTGTTGTTGTATTACCTCAAGGTTGCAACTGATACAATTCATAAGTAAAATTTAAATAATATTTTATAATGTTTTTGTGTGTCTCATTTCAAAGTGTTTCTATTTGTTATTTGGAGGTAGAATGAAAATAATTTGCATATAATGAAAACCCTTTTTTCACAGGCAACATTTTAACTATTTTTTTCTTCATTTTTGTTATTTTCTTTATGAATTGTTATAATCTGGGTTCAGTGAAATGTAAGTAAAAAGTTACTCTTTGCTCCAACACATCTCAGATCCTACACAACATTGTCTACTTTGGCAAAAATAGTAATTCCTAATTTGTACCTGACCAAAACTGATAGCTGAAAAAAGATTAGGTAGCAACTAAAATTTCAAAGCAAACTGACCTAAAGGAGTCTCAGGATAGATTTAGCAATGCAGCAGCCAGTTCTCTCTCCACAACCTCAGCTCCTAAAAGACTTCCTGCCAGTTAAATTGGGAAAAATCTCTGAAGACATATCAGCTTTCGAGAAGGTTCTGTCTTCTCTAAAAACTAGATTAGAGACACCTGAGAACAAAATGCAAATGATAACACAGAATTATGAGACACTGAATCTGCTTAAATGAGAAATATTGATGAACATCATGAAGGAAATTATAAACAAGCTAGCTGTCTGTGAAAAATTACCTTACTTTCAAGGTAATTACAGAATGAAGTAATCCACACCCTTCCTCCACAAACATGTGGAAAATTTTACTCTGAACTGATATTGAACTCAAGCATAGATTGTATCCATCGAATGGATCCTGCCACTTGGATTTCAAGACTAAGGAATTCACTTATTATCAGAGGTTTTAGATTTACAGACATATTTAGAATAATGAATGCTGTCAGCTTGTTGATGAGTATGGACCTTCCAAGGGTCTTGGGATTTCAAGATGTTGAACAAAATCTCTCATTGACATTAGTGGAAAAAAATGGGCCTGTGTGTTGGTATTTTCAGAGAATTTTAGTCTTTCTTAAACTTCCAGGAATTAACAAGCTTTCGGTGGAATCCAAAGGCCATGGAAACTAAAATAAGAAAATGTTCCTATACTCCTTTATATAACACCTTGCAAGCGTCCCTAGTTATAGAAGCAGTTATTGCCAAGAATAATAGGGAGATATGAACCGAGTGTTGAAATATCTTCGTATCTATTATCTCCTTACTTGATTTAACTGTTCATCATTTTTGTGAAAAGCAAGGATTCACCTCAGCCACAGGAAAAATGGAATTTACTCATACATAAACCGCAATGACATTCTCAGCACCAATCCTTCTCCCAGATGAGAAGAAAAAAAGTCTTGTATTAATTACCCATGCACTGCATTTTTTAAGATCCATTTTTTAAGTTATTTTATCCTTCAATTATTTCTACATTCCCAAAATGCCTAATGCTATTAAAACAGTTTTCCCTTGAACTGTATTAATATTCTGTAGTGAAAATGAGGAAGATCTAGCATTAAGTTAACTACATTAGCAGCACATAAATACCTCTGCAAAAGTAACAAGAATTAAAGCAGTGGTTACAAGAGAAAAGGTTGCACTGGGTGAAATAACCTGTCAGGGCAAAATCCTTGATAGCAGATGAATAATGTACAAAGGCATTAAACCCTAGCTTAGTACTACTAATAGGAAAGGAAAAGCAAAGTCAAAATTCCGTAGATATTCATGGCAGCAGGAAATATATCTCACTCTCTATGAAGACTGTTGGCTTGCAGCAAGGTCTGCCTCAGAGTCTGTTGTAAGCAATGGCACCTAATTCATACAGTCTTAGAGCCACTCAAATCAGTGATGCAAACTTACCAGTTTCATTGTTATCTGCCTACAGCTTGCAGAATTTAAGCACTTGTTAATTAAATTTCAGAAGAGTCCGTATCTGACGGGTCTTTGGCTTTCTGAGCTGTTTCACTCCATATGTAGTATTAGACATTTCCAAGAACGTATTTTGTGGTTTTGTGATATTCAAGGTAAGAAAAAAAAAATATTAAAGCAAACCTGTTAAAATATCTGCAGGATATAGACGTTAGAATCTAGTGCGTGCTTTCTCTGAATCGTTTTATAGTAGGGCAGGCATGCTCTAAAACGCACTCCAGTTGATGGGGCATATTTGAATTTGAATTGAACTGGGAACAGGTCCATGTTATGTAAAGCTGTTATATGCCTTAATGCAATTTTTAGCAGTTCTTGTCTGTAGTTGATGGGAGAGCAATAATACTCAATGCATACTTATAACTAATATCTACTAACTACGTAATCTATAGCCTTAGCCCCATTCATTGCTGTTCTTTTTCTGTTTTCTTGGGCTTTTACTTTAATGTCCTACAGCTCTGAACTGTGGGCTCTGATACCCCAGATAAGCTGCAGAATGGGAATGATAAGTTCAGTATACCCTCTACTGTCACACTGCAGTTTCTCAACTTAATCTTTTTTAAGAAACTATACTTAGTCTCCACTGTCTATTATGTCTTTTGTTTCTTATAGGTATTGCCTACAAGAAGACAAAATAACTTTGGAGTCATCGAGTCCCTTAGAGCTAATGTGAAACTGAGCAGTTTGCAGAGTTTTCCACTAATCTGAAACTGCCAGGACATCAAGATTAGGGGAAGGCAGCTGTTGTGTTTCTTTTCTCTTATGAAATTCAAATAAGATGGGAGAAGGATGGTAATAGAAGAAAATACTGAAAATGGATTGCATTATACAGAGTTATTTTCCTTCTGTTTTTTCTATCACAGGGCAGATTAAGAGAAGAGACATTCATATTACTCCTCAGAAGTAGCTCATTATAACATGATGAATGAAAGAGTGAATGAAAGAGTGAATAGGAAACAGCGACCTTAATGGAAGCATAATCCCAAAGGTGAAATGAAGTTTTATGAAGTTTTATGTTATGACCTTTTATGTTTATGAAGTTTTTTCTGACTGAACATTTAGACTCCAAGACATCTTGTCTCTAAACGCCTCAGGTCTCAATTCACACAGATTGTGTTGGAGAGTATAGAGAGAATTTTTGTGGGAAACTTCTTTAAATGAGTATTTCTTTCTTGTTTTATTAGGACCAGAAGTTTTTGAGTCCTATGGAAACACTCAGAGTCAGCTTCTGCAGCAAGTTGAAAAGTGTTGTCAAGTGTAGTTTAATATTTTCTATATTTTCAAAATATTTGTGCCAGAAGAATTCTTTTTAGGTTGAAATTTCTCCTTTCTTTCTGTAGCTGATTATTTTTGACCTCACTGCTTTCCTCCTCTTTCTATCCTAAAACCAAAAGACTTACACATTTCTTAACTGTTGTTTCCCTAATGAATCCCTTTTCTCTTGTGTATTGATCGCATCACATAAGCTATTTTAATAATGAAAACAAAATCATATGGGTCAAAAGAATGCTAATGCCTTTACATTACATACTTTATATTTTAAAGTATTTTATGTATTTAAAATGTAACCAAAGCTTATTCAAAGTAAGAGTTTAGAAATTCAACACAAATACCACTTTCATGCTCTCCATTTTGTTTATCCATCAAATATTTTTCATGATGTGCATTAAAAGGATATAGATGGTTTGTCATTGCCATGCATTTCCCGGCACATTTCAAACAATAACTACACTTCATAGCTCCCTAATAAAGAAGAAAACTTTTCTCTTTTCCTTCATAAAAAATCAATGTTTTATTGCTTCCATTTACAGCAGCAGGTCAGTAACTAAATTCCTTTATCACCCCACAGCATTTTAGTGGCATACTGACAACAACCAGTAAACCGTGATTCCATTTCAGTTTTTCTAACCCATGGGTTTCCAATTATGAAAATTATTCTTATTGAAGGTATTGCAAACAGAAACCATTTCATCTTTGACCCCTTGAACACCCTCTTCATCTATTTTAATAATTAGGCAATTACAAAGTGACATGATAGGGAGCTTATAGAGTTGATCCTCAGCTCAATCATTTTACATTGCTAAAAGTCAGCTGTAGGTGAATCTATAAAAGTCACTGACTATATCACTGGAAAGCAGACAGTAACAATATTGTTGAAATGAAAGGATATTAATGATACTTGGGAGTTCCACTACAGGGTTCTGCTTCCGTCATGCCAGAAACAAACATCCACAGTGGCTCATTCAGGGTCTTCCGTAAGTTGGGGCATTCATTCTTGTTTTTTCTCTATCATCTCACTGTATGTCTATTGACATCCCAACAAAACAAAGCAAATACGACACAGCCAAACAAAATACTGGGTTAGTGCTGTTAATATACAGATAAACATGCAAATAAGAATCAGCAGGGCTGAGTCACAACTACATATAACAAGTAACATTTGCTAGTTTTACCTATTCCGTAAAGTACACTGAGAGAAACAGACTGTTCGCTATCTCCAGAAAGTTCAGAAAGTTTGCTTGGTTTGTTTTTTTTTTCCCATTTTTCTCCCTCTAAATAAGTTTCTCCAAGTTACCAACTAAGCCAATGACTGTGTCTATTTTGGATCAGCTGTACTTTTCCACTTTATTAATTTAACCCTGTTAACCACAGTTACTGCTGAAAAGACCTACTTTAAAGGAAAAAAAGGAGAAAGGTCAAAAATGCCACCCTGAGAGAAAAAAATTTCTTTGAGATGGTGATCCAGTACATGTTTGAAGGTTAGGAGTCCAAAGAAGACACTGTTGTGTGAGAGAAATTAGAATATTATTTCTGCAAGTGAAATATCTTGAGTTTTCTTATTCAAAGCAGGTTACAGGTTATTTTAGGTGTCTCTCAGAACCATCTTCTAAAAACCTGAGGAGCAAAAACAGCTGTCTTTGATATAAAATGATGTCAGCTTTTCATTTTGGCACTGCTGTGTGATTTATATGGGGTATTGTCAGCAAACCTAGAGAACAGACTCTAAAAGACCACCTAACTTTTCTCATTTCCTCCTCATTCCCCCCTTTAGTTCTCAAAACTGCACCACGAGGAAAGCACCCGACTTGCAGCTTCCCTGTAGACAAAAATGGTAGCACAGCTACATAGCAAAACTGTACTGAGATTGAGGTACGAGAGCTGTTGTTTAGCTAACTGCATACTTCATACACACTCTCTAGTATCTGTATGAATACATGCAGATGAGCAGATGAAACTAATACTGCTTTGCATATCTACAACTACCATTAACATTAACTAACTTATGAGTATGAATACTGTTGTTTACCTAGGCATCTCAGAGGTTCACTGTGTGAGCTGAGGTGTTTTTAACTTTTTTTTAATAACAATGGTCCAGATAATACAGCTGGATATTTATGTTAAGTAATTTGGACTAAGGACAGGTATATATTACAACATTTCTAAATACTGTGAAAAATACATCTTGTCAAATGGGCTGTTGTTATTATTTTTGTAGGGGTATGTGGATCTGATACAGATGTTTGACAAGCCCTTGACTTAGTGCTACATTAGAATTTGTGGTATACAGTATCAGGAAAGCAAGCGTTAAGTAACTCTAAATATAGTTGTCACTGAAGATTCACTTTTTTGTGGTGTTTTGTGTGGTGTTTTTGTAGATTTGATTCTATTTGATTCTATGATTGTGGATTTTGATTCTGTTTGGCTTCCAGTTAGATTCCACTTACAATTTTTCATCATTAAAACTTTTAATGAACTATTTAGGTAAGAGTGGTGTTAAGTATAGCAGTCTGAGATTTTTTTTTTCTTAAAAAATGTAGATTGTGTCAATTTCATACATAATATGTGAAATGACTGAAATATATTTTTGTTAGTATCTGCATATCTCAATTGTGGTATGTAAAAGAAGTGCAATGTGTAGTAGAAGTTATCCCTTCATGTTTTTACATCAAACATACAACATATTTAATGTTTGAAGTGTCCCATATCCCACATAGTAAAAGACTGAAAATGGGAAGTAGACCAATAATGTGTGCGTGAGTCATAGAAATTTCATTAGCGCACCAGAGAAACATCAGAAGGCAGGTTAACCATCGAAGGGAGTTCACCTGTGCTGCCTTAGGGATCTCTCCAGGTGTAGGACTGTGCTCCAGAAGAGCAGAAGCTGTATTTTACCTGAGAAAGGAAGTTAGTGTCAATCAGTAAGTAACCAGGTTGCTGCTTGATTTGAGTGGAAGGGGAAGACTTGCTTTGGGCACAAGTCAGTGTTGGGAACTGCTACGAGATACTTTACCATGATGCAAGAGAGTGATTTAAGTGGCCTAACCTGGGAAGAGTTATCCAGAAGATCTACAAGTAGATTATATAGGAGTTGTTTTGAGGATAATTGAAGGGAGTAAAGTAAAGAGTCTTGGGGGCTTATCCTCCCTGCTTCCTAAGGTTCTCCAGGTGAAAACCTTGTATGATGGGATAGGTGCATTTCTGTTGATGCCCCTGGTCAAGAAGATTTTAAATGTCTTAAATGATGAAATCTGATAGAGCTGATGGATTGTAGGTTCAGCGTGACACTGGTAGCTACTCTCCTTCAGGAGTTAGAACAAAACTGGTCATGTTTAACTCAGCTTTATAGCACAGTTATGTTGGATTACATGTTAACTGGTGAAGCTAAGAGCACTTCCACATTTTGGTTTCCACAGGAAAAAATGTAAATATGGAATGATATGGAGTGCTCTGATCATTTCCCTCACCCGGATAACCAGAGGCAGGGATCATAGCTCACACCATGGCAAACACCTTGTGTGGTATGGATTGGCATCACTGCTACTACAGTATCAAGGATTCAAAAGCACTGAGAGCTGAAGGACCACCTAGAAAACACAGGCAGCTGATCACATTAGGAAAAAAAGTAAAGAAAGGGCATAACTGAAAACAGAGAAGGTAAGGTGGTCCTGTTGGAGTGCCAGTACCATGTGGTATGGTAGGTAACCATACCACGTTCATAGGCAGATTCAATTTATAAGAGTTCCATGAGAAGTTTTCTCTTGTTTAATAATAACTGAAGATTATAGTTTTTCTTCTATGTGGAAGTCAGGGAGTCATCATTCGGAGAACAAGATAAAATACAGGTAAAAAACCCTCTACACCCATGCCCATCAGGGCTTTTGCCACATGCAAATCTGGTGGGGGTTTTGTTGGGGTTTTTTTTGTGGTGGTGGTGAGTTTTTTTCTCCGATTTTAGTGGTAGGAAATAGTTTGTAAATAAGATTATAGCAGAGAACAGAGCAGTATTTTATGTGGCTCTGTGCTAGGAAACGGCAATACTCAAGGGAAACAGATCAGGAGGAAATGGGAGTTGCAAGTGCAGATCATGTACAAGTCTAGATTTCCTACAGCATAAGGAACTACAACGCTGTCTTATACACTCTAAAACTGAAAAGCTACCATGTTGTTGTGCCAAATAAAAAAAAAACCATTTTTGCAATGAAAAAGAGGAAAGTGACAGTCTAATAATAAATCAAGGTAAAAAGAAATAATGAATTATTGTTGTACAAAGTTATTTGGTTGGGTCTGGGGTTTTTAATTTAATTTAATTTAAGTTGGAAGGAGGGGAAAAAAAAGGAGGGAGGAGGAAGGTGTTCCCGATGACGTAAATCCAACTAAAAGAAACAAAAGGTATTCTGTTTTTTTTTTTTTACATAAAAGTGAATTGCATTTGCACTCTTAAAGATTCAAACTAACTGTAGTGGAAATTTTCAAATACTGTATACTGCTACTAAGCAGGAGGGTGGGGGTGGGGTGAGTTGTTTTACCGTAAAAACAAATGCCAGAGAAAATTAGTCCCTGCAGTTGTCGGCAGAATGAGAATGGAGTTGCATCAGAGCTTCATACAGTCCCTTGTGGTAATGAATTGCAGAGCCCTGAAATGGGGAAAATACCTTTCTTTTCTAGGCACACAGCACTGTCCTCCATCAACATACACTTGATTGCTGTCACTACAGCTGACTTGATTGTGACCTTGGGTAAGTCCCTTAGCTCACGTATGGGTTTTTTCCATTGACTTCAGTGTTAGCTCAGTTGTTTGACCAGTCTATGCTTACTAAAAGCACTGATATGCATCATCATTCTTAACAGATAAAATAATTTCGGAATTTTAAATTCCTGGATAAATGTGAGGTATTATTAAATCTCATCTTCTCTTTGCTCTCTCTCAGGTTTTTGGAAATAATTTGCAAGCAATTGGATCCTGTAGTCGCTTGCCCTTTTGGGAACTGGCTTTGTTAAGCAGGAAAATTGACATTGCTGTAATTCTTAGCCTGTGGAGAAAGATGACCTTACATAAACTTATAAATGTCAAATTCTGGCAAGAATAGAGACAGCCCTGTGGGATAGTTTGAGTCAACTATATATGTTATTTTAGAGATTCAGACTAAACCTGCCATCCAAAAAAAGTACAGTCAAAAAGAAGGGTTTTGTCTATTAATTGTATTACTGGGTAAAGATAACGTGGTGCTATGTTTCAATGTTAGTTTGACATATTAGACCCAGGCTTGGACTTACTGAAAAGGATAAAGGCCTTCTAACTTCCTGGGTTCAAGCACCAGATCTGAAGAGAATTTGTAGATCTCTACTTAATAAAGATGCAAGGTAAGAGATTGCTATTGTCGTGAAAGAGTAGAATGTCTTCCTTTATTTCTCCTGTTTTCTTTTGATGATCAACTTTTGCCCCTATTGCGATGACATGCTTTTTAAATGAGCAGAGGTAGAAAAGAGAAGAGAACAGCTTCTTCTGTCTGGATATTGAAGGGAAAGGTGAAAATGTATATGAAAAATTAGCACATTTCCATAGAAATTCTTAAGGCAGGTTATTCAATGCTTTTCTATCAGTTTCTGAAAAATTTCTGCTTGTAACCAAAATTATACTTCAGGTATTTAACGTGATTAACATAATCTCTGGCTTGCTTTAACTCATGTTAATTAGACCAAGCTACCATAATTGCTGATTTAAAATGTATTTAATTAAAATTAATTTTCACACTGAAAGACATAAAATATTAACGGGACACTTATGCAATTCGACTGCAAAAAATCTCAAAATATAATACAGCTTCAAAGCCCATTTTTGATAACTGTTATGGTGATAAAAAGTTAATTCTAGCATTGTTAAGAATATGACCTATCACTGCAGATCTTTTTTATTAATAAAAAAGATTTCAACACATTTTGTTTCTTCAGTATCCAGATCATAGAATCATAGAATCATAGAATCATACAGGTTGGAAAAGACCTCTAAGATCATCGTGTCCAACCGTCAACCCAACACCACCATGCCCACTACACCATGTCCCTAAGGGCCTCATCTACACGTCTTTTAAATACCTCCAGGGATGGTGACTCCACCACTTCCCTGGGCAGCCTGTTCCAAGGCCTGACCACTCTTTCAGTAAAGAAATTTTTCCTAATGTTCAATCTAAACCTCCCTTGGCACAACTTGAGGCCATTTCCTCTCGTCCTATCGCTAGTTACTTGGGAGAAGAGACCAACACCCACCTCGCTACACCCTCCTTTCAGGTAGTTGTAGAGTGCGATGAGGTCTCCCCTCAGCCTCCTCTTCTCCAGGCTAAACAACCCCAGTTCCCTCAGCCGCTCCTCATAAGACTTGTGCTCCAGGCCCTTCACCAGCTTCGTTGCCCTCCTCTGGACGCGCTCCAGCACCTCCATGTCCTTCTTGTAGTGAGGGGCCCAAAACTGAACACAGTATTCGAGGTGCGGCCTCACCAGTGCCGAGTACAGGGGCACGATCACCTCCCTATTCCTGCTGGCCACACTATTTCTGATACAGGCCAGGATGCCGTTGGCCTTCTTGGCCACCTGAGCACACTGCCGGCTCATGTTCAGCCGGCTGTCAACCAGCACCCCCAGGTCCTTTTCCTCTGGGCAGCTTTCCAGCCACTCTTCCCCAAGCCTGTAGCGTTGCCTGGGGTTGTTGTGGCCGAAGTGCAGGACCCGGCACTTGGCCTTGTTGAATCTCATACAGTTGGCCTCGGCCCATCGATCCAGCCTGTCCAGGTCCCTCTGCAGAGCCTTCCTACCCTCCAGCAGATCAACACTCCCGCCCAGCTTGGTGTCGTCTGCAAACTTACTGAGGGAGCACTCGATCCCCTCGTCCAGATCATTGATGAAGATATTGAACAGGACCGGCCCCAAAACTGAGCCCTGGGGAACACCGCTCGTGACCGGCCGCCAACTGGATTTAACTCCGTTGACCACAACTCTCTGGGCTCGGCCGTCCAGCCAGTTTTTTACCCAGCGAAGAGTGCACCTGTCTAGGCCGTGAGCCGCCAGCTTCTCTAGGAGAATGCTGTGGGAGACAGTGTCAAAGGCCTTACTGAAGTCCAAGTAGACCACATCCACTGCCTTTCCCTCATCCACTAGGCGGGTCACCTGGTCATAGAAGGAGATCAGGTTGGTCAAGCAGGACCTGCCTTCCATGAACCCGTGCTGGCTGGGCCTGATCCCCTGGTTGTCCCGGACATGGCTCGTGAGCACCCTCAAAACCAACCGCTCCATGATCTTCCCCGGCACCGAGGTCAGGCTGACCGGCCTGTAGTTCCCCGGATCCTCCTTCCGGCCCTTCTTGTAGATGGGAGTCACATTGGCGAGCCTCCAGTCGTCCGGGACTTCCCCAGTTAACCAGGACTGCTGGTAAATGATGGAGAGCGGCTCGGCAAGCTCCTCCGCCAGCTCCCTCAGAACCCTCGGGTGGATCCCATCCGGCCCCATAGACTTGTGAACATCCAGGTGGCATAGCAGGTCATGAACTTCATCCTCTTGAATTATGGGGGGTTTATCCTGCTTGTCGTCCCTGTCTTCCAGCTCAGGGGGCTGAGTACCCTGAGGATAACCATTCTGACTACTAAAGACTGAGGCAAAGAAGGCGTTGAGTACCTCAGCCTTTTCCTCATCCTTGGTGGCAACGTTCCCCCCCGCATCCAATAGAGGATGGAGATTCTCCTTGGCTCTCCTTTTGTCATTAACATACTTATAAAAGCATTTTTTGTTGTCTCTCACGACAGTGGCCAGGTGGAGTTCTAGCTGGGCTTTTGCCTTTCTAATTTCCTCTCTGCACGACCTAACGCGATCCCTGTACTCTTCCTGAGTTGCCTGACCCTTCCTCCACAAGTGATAAACTCTCCTTTTTTCCCTGAGTCCCAGCCAGAGCTCCCCGTTCAGCCAGGCCGGTCGCCTTCCCCGCCCGTACTTCTTGCGGCACATGGGGACAGCCCGCTCCTGCGCCTTTAAGACTTCCTTCTTGAAGAACGTCCAGCCTTCCTGGACCCCTTTGCCCTTCAGGACCGTCTCCCAAGGGATCCTCTCGACCAGTGTCCTGAGCAGGCCAAAGTCCGCCCGCCGGAAGTCCATGGTAGCGGTTTTGCTGGCCCCCCTCTTTACTTCACCAAGTATCGAGAATTCTACCATTTCATGGTCGCTAAGCCCAAGCCGACCTCCGACCACCACATCTCCCACCAGCCCTTCTCTGTTCGTGAACAGCAGGTCAAGCGAGGCATCTCCCCTGGTGAGATGCTGTTATACATCCCGGAACACTAGCACTGGAAATCACAAATGACTTAAGGTGAGAGATAAAGTAAACCATTATCTCTCATCTTTGCTGCTGGCTGACTAAAGTGCAAATTCATCTGAAAGGTTTTATGTATTTACTGATGACTTTAAGAGACTGTTTAAAATTGCTGTTCACTGAAATGAGGACACCATCCACACTACCAGCAGGTTTTCCCACGCCGTTTCCTGACCTGCAGAATCCCCGCTGCTCCGCTGTTTGGCTTTTCTTAAGCACAGACCACCAGTTGTGTTAAATTATTCTGTAGTGTGCGCCTGAGGAATTATGTTGATTTCAGTGCCTGAAATATATCCCTCTCTGTTGACATAAGATGACTACATAAATCTTCCATCTAATTTTTTATATGGAAGCTGTATTTTGAAAAGAAAAGCTTCTAAAATCCTACTTCCAAGCAACTTGTTTAATAGAGTGTGCTGCACTGTAACTTGGTTATAAAATGTTTGATATATGCCTTCTAGTGTTTGCATAGGACAAACAGTCACACAATCTAGTAAACTTTAGAATAAGTATCTTGGTTAATATCGTTTCACAGACAGCAGATTTTATCCAAACTTTTTTTTAAACTCTGTATTTTGACACTGCCAAAACCATGAAAACGATATTATAACTTGCATGCTGCTTACACGCATAGTTTAAATGTTTAGGGATGATTTGAACTTACGTCAGTGTAAGATAATAACATGTATTACTGCTGATTGTCTTTTCTATCTAATGAATAAATTTAAAAAGATGAAGTTTGAAGACACCAAAAAAAAAAAAAAATCCGTATTTCTATTTTAGAAAAATACTAGTATAAAGAACTTCATTAAATTTTCCATGAGGTTATTTAGAGCCTTAAGACTCAATTTCCAAAATAACTGCTTTTCATTTTCTAGTTTAGCCTATACTTGCTTATAATAAGTTGTCTAGGTTTTCACAGCTGTTCTGTATTTATAGTCTAATGGGAAATTTTACTTGTCAGGGATGGTATGACAAATAAATGTCCCATATGTGCATTTTATTCTTAGGTGTATCTTCTTATCAGCCAACAAAACGTCAAGTAATACAGTTTGAAGCCATTTAACTGCATACACACAGAGGCTGTGTTTTTTCTGTGGCACATCCCAACCGACTGAGAAATGAGCTGCAGTTCTCTTAAAGAAGTGTAAAATTTTACTGACCTTTCAGACGTTTTGGGACTCTTTACTACAGCTATTCCCATTTCAGGAACTCTTGGAGTGGGCAAATGGAAATTGTCCACTTCAGCGTGGCAGGGGAGACCTGTAATAGATCTTCTACATGCCATCAAAATTTTCTATGCAGTGTCTTCAAGACACTGTGAACTTCTCTGTTTTCTCCCTGTTCTTTCCTAGAATAAAATGTACACCACATCACAAAGACCTTGTGAACAAACTCTAACATAGCACTTCCAAAATTCCCGAAAGACTGAGGCTCTCCAGAGCCCTATTTCCAGAAGGGAACCTACACAAGACATGTTCCTCTGGAAAACTCTGTTGGCGTGGCTGGTGCACGGAGGTTTGCTCTCAATGTGTGGGTTAGCCAAGGAAATAAGTAAAGTCTTGATATCATTCTTGCTATTGGTAGACATAGCAGATGAGCCAGCACATTACAGAAAATATATGCTATTGACAGACGTTCCTAGAGTAAATGGGACCTGGAAAGAATTATTAATGACCCTTCACATTTTTCATAGACATCTTGGCCTATCTAGTCCATAATAATTAGTTCCTATTACATTGTCAAAAGGAAGTCATAATGAAAATGGCAGCTTCATTTTAACTTACCTTAAAGCTGCCAGACAAGTACTAATTACTGAGACATGTATTGCTTTTTTTTTTACAAGAGAGAATAATGTAAGGGCTAAATGAATTAGACATGATTTGTGTAAGTCATAATAGAACCAGATCTGAATTGGCGTATTTCATGCCAGTTATGAAAGATAAAAAGCCTGGCAATATCCACAAGAAAGATCAAACTTTCTTTCCTAACTTTCGTTTGGCAAAAGATGTGGGGTAGATCAGCTTTGATCAACAGGGAAGGAAAGAAGTACAATGCACAGGAAAGCTGAGTTGACAAGTAATTATCAGGAACATCAAGGCAAACAAGGTCCCAAATAGAAGACTTAAGTGTTAAGTAAAACTTCTCTATTATCAAACATCTAGGGTTGAATTGATTTTTCTGCCTTGGTTCTCTCTAATGACTTGCCCTCTGGAGGTGTTTATCTTCCATTAGAGTCAATAAAGAAAACCTAGGTAAGCAGAAGAGAAAGGCTGAAATTAGGTGAGATGAATCTCACTTTAGTATTCAATAATCTAAGTATTCTCTACCAGCCTTTCTCCTGTGACGAGTACTGGACTATGGCATTAAAATGTGATTCCTACAACTATGATGAATAAATGAATTTCATTTATACATAGTTGAGAATAAATATCTCTATTTACAGTAATGGGTAATATTTCTGCTAGCTGTTAATGCAATAGATGGGGTGCTATGCTGTTGTAGTAGGTACCAGACAGCTAAACAAATATTAGCGCTTACTACTGAGAGAGGCACTTGCATAAAGAAGTGTTTGGGTGTATTTTACCATTCCCTGCCATGTAATATGAATAAATGAAGTCAAATGGCAGTACATTTTTCCCAACAGTGTATCCAAAATAATCTCTATTTGTTTGAATTATACTGTAAAGAACTTCAGTTCTCTTGAGCTGACTCCTTCCAATTATTTACTACTAAAGTTAAATAAATGCGATAATCCTTTTAAGTTTTTGTAGCTTACCTATAGCCATTCTGTGCTGTTAACAGGCTCCCCTATACACCACACAAGGTTTATCAGTTGCCAGCACAGTTCAGGATTTCCTATTAAAATGTATTTTTGCTAAAGGCAGTCATATGCGATGCTGGTGGTAGAGTTCCAGAGAACAGTAACTTTGCAAAGCATTTAAGAACATATCAAGAGAAATGACTAAAAGTGTTTAACTTAAATATTTAAGTTACAGCTTACTTAAGTAAGTGGCTAAATGTTTTATTGGACTGCAGCGGCTATGATGCAAAAAACCACAAGCTCCCTGTTCCCTCAAGAATTACTGTATAAACTCATTATGTGAACAATTTCTGTCCAGAAGCAGTCTCCTGTGAGCCAGCAAGATCTTCTGGCTCTTTAATGGTATGCCACTTCTGCCACACCGTGGCTGAATGTCATGCCTTACGGATCTGCTTATCAAAACTCATATCAAAAAGCCAGGCTCACCTCCACCCCACAGATGCCCTAACATCTCTCCTGCTGACTCCTAAGTTTGCTTTCAGTGCAGGACAGACAGAATCTTTCTGAAGGTCAGTGCCCAAGGCCCTAACCCTACTCACTCCTAAGGTGGGTTCAGAGCCTCTCTGTATCTAGCAGGTCCTTCAAACAAAATCTTCAATAGCCCACGGGGTTCCTCTCATTAATCCTCATTGCTGCGCTCTTTCATCTCTTCAGTAATTCAATTTCTGCCACTTTTGCTTGAAATCATAGATTTTCAAGAAGGAAAGGAGTGGGTTCCTTGACGGGTTTGCTTGTGGAACAAGCTTCATAGTACAGTCAAGCTTTGACAGAGTGACAAGCACAGGTGATTGTCAGGGTTGACCTTAAATGTGACTGTAGTGATGATATGTCCTCACGTATTTTTATAATGTTTTTATAATGTAAGTCATCAGCAAATATTCCATCTCCCCTAGCATGTAATTACACTGTTGCAAATGTGGTGCATTTACAGAGCGGCAAATGCATTTATCTTCTCTTACCCACTTACCTGACTTGCTAAAGGTTTTCTAATAATGCCCAAAGTAACGGGAGCTGAATAATTCATGTCCAAATTAGATATGCATTAATGGTCCCAGTGCAGTTAACTGGAAAACTAGGGTCTGGCTTAGTGCATGCTTAGAGCAATAAAACACTTTGAAGGCTACTGTGGCTGTAACTGCTGGGCTGAATAAAGCTGAGTCACTAACAAGAGATGATTTAATCTTTCCTGTTTACCTTCCCTGAAGTACACTCCTTGTGGAACCACTGCCATAAAGGAACGCTTTAATTTACATGGCAAAATAAACAGGTTTTTGCTACCTTTATCTGCAAATACAATCATTTAATGATACTTTTTTCAGTGAAGCTGATTTTATACATTCTCTGCAATAGTTTACTTAACGCTTTTAAAATGCGATAGATTACCTACATCTTAAAATTTATAGGACTGTCTGCACAGCTCAACTAAGCTTTTAAGCATTATCTCAAACTTTTAACACAGTGGCATTTCTGTTGAAGTAAGTTAACCATGTTCAGAGAAGGCTCTCTGTTGAATAAAAACGTAAGGATTTTTTTTAAACGACAAGCTTAAGGCCGCAGTTGCGGCAGCCGACTTATCCGGGGGTAGCGGTCCCATGTACGTAGGGAAGTGGGTGAGCACCTTGTGTGCTAAAAGGGCGCATTACGTCTCCCCGTCCTCCTACCCCGCGCTGCGGTTCCCCCACCTACAGCGTTTCCCGCCTGTGCCTGAGCCGGCGCCCGCCCCCGCGACAGGGCAAGGCCGCCGTGACGCAGCACCGGGCGGCGCGGGGCGGCGGGCGGGACGCCAGGCGGCGCTGTTGCCTCTGCGCGCGCTGCTTTGCCTGGCGGCGGCGCGCGCCGGGGGCGGGGGTTGCGGTCGGGGCGCGCGGGAGCAAGTCTGCCCTGGCAAAGGGAGGGAAGCAGCACCTCGGCCCCTGCCTTAAGTCCGAGCCGTGTGTTTGCAAGGTGTAGAGCGGTGAAAGGATTATACAGTCAGCTTTAAAATGCTGTTTAATCTGGTAATCCGACATTCTCTTTAATCACAAAACCCTCTCTTTTTTTTTCCTTAGCATTGTTGATTTAAACGTGATTTCGTATTGTGCTTTGTATTATGGCTATAAACTCTTGCATAGCAACAAACTTCTCTCTCTGATTTGTGTGTTGTGGCTTTACCATCGGTGTGGTGAACCTCTTACCTTATTTCTCAGCAAGGCTTCTGGGTCCTCCAGATAAATTAATTCATCCCTTCTTTACCATTTCTGTCCCTAAGTTTGTGAGTAATTGAGAGGCTATAAACATGGTAGGCCAAAATATATAGACGACATAGCTGTGTGTTCCATTTGGCATGTATGCAACCATCTTCATCTTAAGGCAGCCCTAATGTTTGACGGAGATCAGTATCTGAATGAAAGAACAGGCGGCTTGTGTGAGTGGTGCACGGTCCAAGCAATGATGCTACGGAGTAAGCAGAATGCAGTTGTCTTTGTCCCTGCCCTCCCTCTCTCTTCAGTTTGCTCTTTGCTCAACAAACAAGATTCAAGATCCTATTTGACTCATTGCATTGGTACACAGATACATAATTTAATTTATGCATGATTATGGAAGAATATAAGCACAAATTCAGATTCTTTTGAGTTCCTCAACTTCCAGCAGACAGGCAGGCCATTGCTTCAGGGCAGTAGCTTAGATAAGAATATGAGGGGATAATAATAAAGAGGAAAGAGAAAAAAGACACAGTAACTTCCTCTTTTAATTTTTATGTTAGCAATATTATTCTCTATATAGCTAGTGATGCTATAATGTTTCAGTCTGAAATAGTTATATGTTGTAGAGGACATAGTTAAAATTTTAAGATGTAAAACACTAAAGTGAATGTCTGTGGAAATTTTACCACGGTAACAGGACAGCTATAGAATAATGGAATAAAATAGTTTGGAAGGAACCTCCGAGGTCATCTGCTACAACCCCCTGCTCAAAGCAGGGCCAGCTTACAGCAGGTTGCTCAAGTTCGTGCACAGCTGGGTTTCAATTTTCAGGTTTCTGCAAAAACTGAAATTTTATATCTTCTCTGGGCAACTCATTCCAATATTTGGTCACCCTCATGTCCTTCTTTGCTACAAGGGCATGAGGCTGACTCATGTTCAGCTTTGTGCACCAGGTCGTCTTTGGCAAAGTTGCTTCCCTGCCGGTCCCCAGCCTGTGCTGGTGCAGGGGCTTGCTCCATGACAGCCAGGCGTAGGACTTGCATTTGCCTGTGCTGAACTTCATGTGGCTCCTCTCAGCCCATTCCTCCAGCCTGCCGAGGTCCCCCAGGATGGCAGCCCTGCCTGCTGGTGTATCAACCCCCACCTCTTGGTGGGGCATTGTCCTCAATTGAGGGTGCACTCTGTCCCATTGTCCAGGTCATGACTGTCTGCTTTGGGGGATCCTCCAAAAAACACACCGAAAGAGTAATGAGGAAAGGTAAATGGAGGGGTATAGGAAGTAAGAGAGTTATGGGTGTCCAGGAAGCCTGCTGTTTTTCAGAAAAGGATTGTGCTGAAATGGCAGAGGTGGCTGGCAGTCAAAGAGAGCAGGAATGCAGATTACTGATCCTAAGGTTCAAGAGACAAACAAGTGGTGAAGACCTGTTTCGTTGGAATTAAAGTAGTCAGGCAATGGTTGGGGAAGGGTTTACGATACAGCTGGAAGGTAGGAACTTCAGAGGAGCGCTGTGCGAAACGAGGAGAGGAGGCAAGCAGATTCAGTTGTATGTTTTTAGCAAAGGAAATCAGTTCATATTAAACCACTCTTCCCTTGATTTTTGGAGATGTTTTTGTTCAGTTAATGAACTTAAAATTATTGTTATTGTCTTAATTCCTATGTAAAGTACTAGAGTGCATCTGGATGACACAACTGCATAAGGGTTAAAAAAAAGAACTCCATAAAGTCCCAAACTGTTCACATTTCAATACTATGACTGGGTATCCTGTGACAAAGAGATTAAAAAAAGAACATTCCTCTGGAAAGGAATAACACACTGCATTGGTAAATGCTAAATCTGTGTTCTGTTTCTATTTAAAATATAGCCAAGCTTTTCAAAATGAGGTGGAATTTCAGTTCACTCACAGCAAATGTGAAGCAATACTCTGCTTTTTAATTAGTTCTAGAATGAGTATTACCAGTGAATTTTCTTCCACTACAGTATGCTTAAATCTGTTGTTCCTCTGTTGGACAAAATTCCCACTGTAATTATAGATTTTGTGCTTCCCTTAAATTGAAGTGATTTCTAATTATTAGTTTTCCTTCAAAGTGACATGAAGGTTGAAATACAGAAGAGCACTCTCCCATTCCCAACCATAGATCTGACAGGCAGGAAAATGCTGGGCAAGAAAATGAAAGCAATGGTTTTAGCCATGTCAATAATGAGCAAAATTTGTATAAAGAGTTCCCTTTAAATAGGGAAAAAATATTCAAATCAGCTGATGGTTATAAGTGGAAGTATACACAGACCAGCGATAAGAAGGGAAGACAGGTTGCGTGTGAAGTCCCCAATTTTGGACTTTCGGAACTTCCTTTTGGCTCTCACCTCAATTTTTTCAGTATCTGAACTTGACTCTTAATCAATTATTTAAATCAGAAATAATGTGCAGACAAACTTGTGAGTGCATAAGGGGAAGTAAAACTGCTGGCAAAACCGGTTGTATAAAATAATAACAAACTGGTTTAGGACCTAAAGTTATTTCTTAGCACATCTGGACAAAATTCACTCTCTCGGACCTGTGGGAACTCAAACCCCTAAAAAAATTCTTTTTTTGTCTCATTCAACACTTTACATAGAAACTGTCGGGGAGCAAGTGAAGCAGCTAACTTCAATTATGATTTTAAGTTTTGATTGATTTGACATTTAAAATAAAAGCAGGTATCATGCAAATAAGGCCTGAATGGTTTTCTCTCAAATCTGTTGCCATTCACCAATGTGAGGACCAAATTTGACCCTTAATTCACCATAAAATGGACAAGACTGTCTCACAAGACATTCTTGTAAGTATTATGCTAACCTCTCTCTCCTACATACCATCTTAACCCATATTACCTTTCCAGTTAATTAAATGAGAAGAAAAGTGCTTTAAGGTTTTTTTAAACAACAAGTGTACATTTATACCATCAAATTAAAAAATTAAAATAATAGGAGGCAAACAAAATGCAAACCTTAGTGACTTTTCAATTAGAATTTCTTCGATCAATATAATATATTGATCACAGCCATTTCTGAAATAGTCCCAAAGCCCAGACTTGAATCTCTGCAAATCTTTCATGTAAAAGATGAAACAAATTTTTGTCTCAAGCTGAACTGAGCTACTTCTGCACTGACAAAGATTAATTTTGTGAGTTACCAAATCCTGTTTACATTGCTGGCTGCTCATGGTGAGATCTTGATTTCTTATCTTAAGGAATTGGAGCATCCTGCTCTAATTGACCCTGCCTTGAGCAGAGGTGGGACTACAGGTCTTTTCCAAACTCTTGTGGTTCTGTGATCTGGTTCATTAATGTCAGATACATTTTGTTACTGTTCCAGGTGTCTCCTTCATACGTGTGTTGAGGGTTACCACCCTACTTAATAACTTCGGTTGAATGGCATGCTTATCCTCTCCTCAGCCTCCTCAGCTTATAGCCTCACTTTATATTACTGTAAACGACTGTGATACATCCTGCAGCTGCTGCAGCAGCTGTCTTCCAGCAATGATCAGAGCTCTTTTTCATTCGTCTGTAAATATAAGATCATGAGATTACTATTGGCCAAGCATTAAACAGACAAAAGTCTCTTCAAGTTCACCTTACCAATGTCTCATCTCTTCCCTTCCCATGTTCAGTACATGTCCCATAGAGTTCCTGAGCAACCAGTGGCATACTTCAATGTCATCGTTTATCTCTGGTTGTAGAATCTTTATTTTGGCACTGTCTAGACAGCTGAGTAGGTTTTCGGCTAAAAGACATTAAGAATTATGCTGCTTTGTGGCACAACAGTGACTCTTCTCAACAGCACTGCCTTGAGACAAATTGCATTATAATGTTTTTGCATGGACTATGGGCCTTATTATGTATTAAAATCTATGTCCTAATTGATACACTCAGACAAAATCAGTTTTGGTAAGTCAAAGATTTCTCAATAACACCAGCAAAATGATTAATAAAAAATATCACATGTAAAAATTTAAAGACTGTAGTGGGTTTATTGTTCATGAGTCAAAGTCTGTCAAAGGATATTTATCAAATTACCATAGCTACATAAAGCTCTCTGATTTAATAGCATGGACTCACTTTCCTCACTTTGTATTTATTACATCTTCAACTTGTTCTTATTATATCTTCAAATATTATCTTCAAGTGTGAAATAAATTAAGCACTTTACTGCACCAGACATGCATGTTAATGGACACAGGCCACGAAGAAAAGTGACTTAGTCATTAATAGCTGAAATTGTGTTAAGCATCTGAGTATGACTTCATTTCCTCTGGTTTCCTTTTATTTGTAATAGGCCTGGCTTTTTAAAGGTACTTATTAAAACCACATCTTTATTTTTTGTGACATTTAGTTTACAGACACAAACATACTTTTCCTAAAAAAAATTAAGTATGGAAAGTGTAATATTAAATGGAAAACCCCCCAACTATTTTTCTAATCCAGAACTGATACTTTTAGCTTTGCACTTCAGAGTACTTACTTATGACGCTGTATATCTAGAAATGATACCTGAATATCACAAATGAAAGGAGAGAATTATTACCAAACGTCATGATGTTTAATTGTAATAGGAGCATAGGTGGTTATTTATAAAACAGCATAAATAATGAGATATTCAAATGTCTTTAAAAGTTGCCTTTTAGTACAAACTTGACTACTGAATTCAAAATAAATAAAACTTCATATCAAAATGGTGAAAAACTGTATCAGAGCAAAGGAATGTGAGAATTCGAACCGTTAGTTAATTTTTAAACATGGTAAAAGGGTATGTCGGTATTAACTTCTTTGAGATCAGAGAAGAAAATTAGGTCTTTACTATTTTTAATGACTTTGATTCCTATCATCTTTGGGCAGTGAGACTTTTAGTTATTATCTGTTAACTCTAATTGTGAAATATAAAATAGTATTACTAAAGAAAAAAAAAAGCAAAGTGTAGAGTAGCATTATTGCCATGAAACTCATACCCTTTGACAGATGAAATCTTGAGAGAAATGCGAGAATTTACTTTAATGATTTTTTTCATCAATTTATAGTCTACCTCTTCAGCAGGTAGACTTCAGCTTCAGATAAGCCAGGTTTTTTCTTCTGGTTAAAAGCATTTGCATTATCACCATCAAACCTGAGAAATACTGAAAGTTGAACTGTGTGCTTTTATTTTCTGCAAGTCTTACTGGACCTGGTACTTGGCTCCAACTGAGTATTCAAATGAGAAGAGGCTTTTAAAGTGTTTTTGGACACTCCAGTAACACTGCACTAGAAGATAGTTCCCATATTGGGATGTGGCTCCTATGGCCAGCATGCTGAAAAGCGTGTCTGTCTTTCCTGTTTCCTCATGTGCCTTTCTTGCTTTCACAGAGGTCACAGCATCCTCGGGTCTCCCTGTTTCTGGTCACAGGAATCTTGCCGCTCTATCCAAGTGGCTTTTCTGCTCATTACATGAAACTGGATAATCTAACTAGATAATAGCCTGTAAGACCACTAAGCAAGAAGTGGAAAAGAAAGATTTGACGCTGTTGCACCAAAATCTCAGGAGTCCCCCAGTTTTTGGGTAGTAGTCCAGAAGTCAAAATATTTAGATGTGGAGGGACAGGTTTTTTCCTGGCTATGTTTTAAAACCTCCTGGCCACAGTTCTGTGATGAGGGACCATGTCTGCTCACAAGTGGTGGTCATCTCTAAGCATGCTAGCAAAAGTAGGAGATTTAGGACCTCAAACCAGCACAGATGCACGAGTGTTCAGATCAAAGCAGTTATAAGCCTGCAGAAACATCTGAAGTGCAGGTCAAATGCAGGCACACACCAAACTTAGGTGACTGATGTGTAAAGATATTTTGGACAGTAATTTTGGATAAGGTTACCACAGTCCAGCTTAACATCCTGTTTCAGATCTTGTCTGAATTTCTTCATTTCTTTTCACAGAAAGAAGTGGATTAGGAAAAGCTTGAGAAAGTCCATCTGCTCTGCTTTCTTGCTGAATGGCTCAGCTTTTTTTTTTTCAACAATGCCTGTTGGGATTTCAGTTTACCCTCTCCTACTATCCAGGTTAAGTGTGCAAGTTAAGATGATTGTTTCATACTAGTAGATTAATGTGAGCAATAGGCCTCTATTGTCCCAGAAAGACAAAATTGTATTTGTGCAGACCAGCAGCAAAACTCATGCATGGCTTCTGCACGTGAGCTTCTTCATCAGGTGTCCAGGTACCTTTGGAAAAGCAATTGTTGCAATGAGAGTTTGCGTCCTGTATAAAAAAGTATGGCACAGGTTATTTTATTAGATAAGAGAAGAGAGTTTGTATTATATGGGGCAATTAGCAATCCTAGTGCTTGCTATCCTTCCTATGTGGGGACCCAAAACCTCTAGCCTAGTGGACTTCACCTTAGGACCATGTTATAGGAGACAATTCAAGCCTAAACAATACTTATTTAGACAGTAATTAAGCCAGCCATCAACTGACTGGTGACATTGTAGGCTGTTGCCTGGCAACTGCTAGAAGCTGACAAATTAATCCTTTTTTCAGACTGATATTAATTGCCTCATTTTATTAAGTTAAAAACAAGCAAACAAACAAACAAACAAACAAACAACATTACCGTGAATTTAAAAGTAAAGGAAAGAGAAGATAATCTGGAGAGAGGAGGGGACAAGAAGTAGGAATAAATCACGTAAAAGGAAAACTGAGTTAGAACAGAACAGTGATTCATGGGAATAGGAGACACCTGGAGTGGAGAGGAGAGGAGAGGAGAGGAGAGGAGAGGAGAGGAGAGGAGAGGAGAGGAGAGGAGAGGAGAGGGGAGGGGAGAGGAGGGGAGGGGAGGGGAGGGGAGCAACCATCATAGAAGAACACCTGTAAGGACATGAACAATGGTATCCAGACACCAAACAACGTGAAGAATGGTCATGCTGGTTTAAAAGAACTAATTCAAATTTCTTCTTTTTGGCAAAGGCCTATATGCAAAACAAGGAAAATTCAGTGTGATGAGGTTACCTAGGAGCAACATATTCTTTTGGAGAATGAACACTCTTGAAGTATACAGAGTATTTTATTTAAAAGAAATTACTTTTTCCCTAAGGAGGGCTCTTTCCAGCTTCAAGTTTTGGAAGAGCATTCAAGTGTCTAAGAGATACTTGCCTTATACATACCTAGGTAATCTGAGAGCAACTGCAGCAGTAGTCAAGAAGCAGCCATCAGTAAAACACTAGTACTGCTTTTTCTGACCCACTGCTATATCCAGCACAGTTCCATGACTGATGGTCTCAGAAAGATCCAACAGCTCCTGCCTCAACTTGCTTTTGCTTAGTTACTTTACATCAGTGATTTAAAATAAGCCCAGAAAAAAAGAAATTTTTACTTTTATTCTTTGAATAACTGTGTTCTGAGGAAATTTTACCTCCAGATCTCAGGGCTAAAATTAAATGGCTAGATTTCAGTGATCAGCAGAACTCCATTCTTATACAGATTTTTGATCTCAAAGTGCTTTCAAAAACTGAAGAACATGTTAGTCTTCAGTGTGGGAACACTGCCTTACCAATGATATTGGTAATTCTGGGGGTTTTTTAATCTGGAAAAACTACCTTTTGATAAAATAAACACATTTGGATTCAATAAAAGTTTTCTTAAAGAATTGCCTCAATTTGGACAAGAATTTTGCTGGTCCAATATGGAAGACCTTGTCAGAGTGACCTCAAAAAACCTCAAAAGATCCCATTAATAACATTATTTATTTAAACTAACTTTGAATGAATAAAGAGGTATAAATTCAGGTACTTGCTGTATCTAGAGAAGAATAAAAACTTGAAACTGGATCTTCAGTAATGAAGGTAAGTGATTTTATCCCATGTTGGGATAACATCCTCTCCCCTAACGTGAATTCCAATGTTTTAAAATGTTGCCCTATTTCCCAAATTACTGGCTGCAGCATTTTTCATGCTGCTTATTGGAGAAGGCCAAAGACCTTCTTCTGCGGTGAACAGGATAAATTGTAATTAGCTGAGATGATGGACACGGCTAGACTTGTGCCAGCAAGAAGTGGTTATCTTGTAGCTCAAACAGTCTTTGTAATTAGTTCACCTGATTAGTTGGGTTTAAGGAAAGAAAACAAATGCACATTATAGTATAGGCACATTACTTCAATACTATTAGTGTAATTGCAGTGTAGTTATAATGCAGTTACAATTTGTTAAAATAATTATTGTTAACGTATCTGAATTATGAAGTGTATTTAGAAGTTTGACTTGATAGTTTCATTTTCTGCGTAACGCTAGAGAAATTGCTTGTTCATTGCTTCAGCTGTCACAAATTTTTATTGTTGTTTCTCTGAAGCATTCTAAACAGCCACTGGGCAAAAATCCCTGGTATTCCAGCTGCAATAAGGATGTCCAGTCAACTGCATGATCAGGATGTCTATTCATATGAAACCAGTGTTTTTGTTAGGAGAAAGGGGTTTGGATTGACTTTCCCTTCTACTGCATACAATGTCTTCAGATTTAGTGAGTCTAGGTTATGTTGACTCTTTAACACAACCTTAGGTGACTCCTGACATGATCAGCAAAGGGACAAGGATGTGCCAGTGCTGAGCACCACATTTCTTTTAGGTGCTCAGTTCCAGGGGCCAAAGTTGCAGCTGCAGACAGCAGTCAGTCTGCCACGGGAAGGAGGCAGGGAGAGAAGAGGGTATCTCTGCTGGCTACAAAGAAATGCTAGCATGCTATCTCTCATTTAACCCTAGAGCTAAGTCAGGGATGCAGGAGGATACTTACGTAAAATTAGATTTCATGCCTAAAATGATCTCTGGGCTTTAGGTGCTGAACATATCCCTTCCAGTACAGACCATTGGCTTACTCTTTTTTTCCTGCAGTCTTGTAAGAGGAGTTACTGCCACTCACCTTTAAACACAGTGTCTTAACTTGACTTGGGCTGAGCCAGAATGAGCTCAAATGCTCATTACTTGTGTCCCAGGTGAGCATCCTCAGTGCTGCCAAGAAGGGGAGAATTCCCCTTCCTCTCTCCACTGCCCCGCCGGGCAGGGCCAGAGAGCACCGGAGGAGTCTGATCCAGCTGCCCGTTGGCAGAGGCACTCTGCTGAGAAGAGAAAGCAGTGAAGCCCTCCGAGAGGCTTCTGTGGATTGTTTCCCATGACCTTTTAGTGCAAAATGCCTAAACAGTTGTGGGAGCAGGGGCCAGAACTTTATGGTTTACCTACACCTCCAGTGCAGCTTGCTGGAGAGTGGTCTGCCTTTTCTTAGAAACAGCAAGTATTGGAGCACTCTCTTGAAAGGTTAAATACCAAAGAGAGGACTATGGAATAACCTGCATAAATGAATGACCTTCCTAAGCTTCCGTGAGAAAGTTGTTGGAATGCATCTTGAAAGAGACGGGTTTCTATCCTTTTCTAAAGTCCCTGACCTCGATGGTATCTCGTGAAAAAGAGAATTGCAAGAATGCAGGAGAAGCTGTAGTCTGTCAGTTCTACTTAGTTATCTGTACGTGGAATTAAGTTACTAATTGGGGTAGGGAGCAGTAAGAGAAGTCACATGCTCTTTTGCACTGAAGATCTTGAAATTAAAAATACTTGAAAAAAACATTCTTAACATAGAACTGAGAACTAATTGGTAGTGGCCATACACAAGGAAGCGTTCATTATTTTCATCTTGTGAAATATCCTTATCCTTAGTATTTCAAGATTCTTGCTAGTACTTAGATGGGAAAACATCATTAAAAATAAATAGATTATACTGAGGTGAATTTTTTAACATGAGGTACTCAGTCTCTTGCCAGAACTTAATTATATTTATGACGTGAGAATGTCTACCAGCTGAAAAAAAACAACTTAATTATTTTTCAGCTGTAACAATTCTATAATAAAATAGCCCTTGGAGTAGCTGTATGGGTGAATGTTCACAGGCACCGCACACACAGCCTCAGTGACTGCATAGTCAAATGGGTAGCTATTTGTGGGAGACCTGAGTTCATTTTGCTGTGCAAAAGTAGCTAGTCTAGTAACAGCCAGTAACAGCCTTTCTCTGACAGTTATTCCCAGCTGTATACATTAAGTGGATCTCTTACACCTATTCGGCCGTCCTTTGACTAGCAAAGCTGTAGGTGTAAAAGCCCACAGGTCTTTAATGAGACTCTTCCACTCCATTCCGTAGGACAGCAACTGCTGTTTGTGAGGAGTGCTTTGTGCGCAGCCGCTGCTGTGCACTGCTGCCACTGACATGGTCCTCCTAGAAGTCCCCAGGTCTGCCCAGGAACTCGGATGGATCCACCCTGGAGCAAGGCACTTCCAGCATTCTGAGCTGAGGTGAGCACCATCTGCCTTACTGGTTTCAGTGAGGCAGTAGCAAGCCTTTGCTGCTCAAAGAGGAAGGACCCTAAGGAAAGGCCATTATCTAGCTGATCAACGGGGAAGCATGAATCAGAAACGTGGGCTTTGTCAGACTCTGTGTAAAGCATATTCTTCTGCATGATGAAGGAAACTCAGTATATGGAAAAATATTATTATTTCATGAACTCCCATTGTCATTCTCATT
Source organism: Calonectris borealis (assembly GCF_964195595.1). Taxonomy (NCBI): domain Eukaryota; kingdom Metazoa; phylum Chordata; class Aves; order Procellariiformes; family Procellariidae; genus Calonectris; species Calonectris borealis. The sequence goes on along the minus strand of NC_134312.1, from coordinate 139,464,372 downwards.
TGAAGTTGCTAATGAGGCTGAAGTCAATATTCTTCATCTGTTCAATAAAGTGAATTCTTCATCTTGACAGTCTAAGATTGCCGGTGGGTAGATGCAGATTTCTGAGAAGAACTAAATAGTGTTTACTGTGGTGACTGATTATCTCCTGAAGAATCATGTGTTTTTCTCCAACAGTAGAGGATATAATTTAATTAGACTGTTATTTTAAATGCTCTGATTTTTTTAATGCATTAACTTATGGCCTGTGGCTGTTAGAAAAGAAATTAACACTGACTCCTTTGAGTGAGGAATGAATTGCAGTTTGCAAGGGGAGAAAATTAATTATAAATGCCTGCTATTTAAGTTTTCCAGATTCAGATGATAAATGAAGCAATTATTACATGTCAAGTATATAAACAGTAATTCGTCAACATTTCAGCTTATTAATTCTAACATTTGCCATTCCATGTAACATATTTATCACATTTTATTGCTTGTTGATGAAAAATCTAGCATAGTTCTCTCAATTATCTTTACACAGCTGCATAATGAAGCAACAAAGTAGGGATGTATATCACAATCCTGAACGCCACAAAAGAGTTCTTGTTTGTCTTGACTTCAGCCCAGGATAAAGCACCGAGACCTCAACCTGGTCCAGCTACAGGCGTCCGTCCTCATTTCAACTTCCCAACCTTGCTTTCAAGGTGTTGTGCCGCTGTGCTTCTCGTTGCATTTCAGAGCCCGTTTCTGCCAGCTATGGCGTGCCCAAGACCCGCTGACTCGTCCCGCCTGGATGCTCCTACCTGCTCTTTCTGATCACATCTTTGTGGCTTTCCTCATGCTCTCTCTGTACCTGGAATGACCTAAGAGCTGGACGCTGGGAACCTTCCATCATTTTCAGATTTCTCTCTGAAATCCTGGTGTTCCACTGTGCTCCTCAGAAACTCTGCATTGGGGTGTGCGATCCATTTCCTTTCACCCTCTCATCTTTGGATATAGCTGTCTAATCTAGGATGCTCCAAACTTTACCTTATAGACTGAGAAGAGAGGCTCAAGATCCTCAAGACAGCTATGTTTGTTAATGATCTATTTACGGAGCTCTTGTAAAATTTTCCTATTCTGCGCTACTGCTTCAGCTTGGAGGCTCTTCCAATACAGGGTGTCAAAATGTGGGAGCACGGCCGTGCGATCGGAGAGATCACAGGTCAGACAGTCTGGGTTTCACAGCAGCTTTGTCCTGCTGTGTGACATGTGATTAATCGCTTTATATCCCTGGGTGAAATCCTGGCCCAAGTTATGTCAATGGAAAATGGCCATGACTTTAACACCTGACATTTTGTTATTCCTTAACAAGGTTAGCCAAACCAGGTTTTTGATAAACCAAGTGTGAGAAAAAGAAAGCTCATATGAATCTCTCAAGGTCGTCATCATGTTTTGGGGTAAGGGGGGGGCTGTAGCTGAAGGTTAAGAGGCTGCATGAAGCTCAGTGGTCATTCAGGGATCAGTACATAGAATCATAGAATCATACAGGTTGGAAAAGACCACTAAGATCATCGTGTCCAACCGTCAACCCAACACACCATGTCCACTAAACCATGTCCCTAAGGGCCTCATCTACACGTCTTTTAAATACCTCCAGGGATGGTGACTCCACCACTTCCCTGGGCAAGCCTGGTCCAAGGCCTGACCACTCTTTCAGTAAAGAAATTTCTCCTAATGTCCAATCTAAACCTCCCTTGGCGCAACTTGAGGCCATTTCCTCTCGTCCTATTGCTAGTTACTTGGCAGAAGAGACCAACACCCACCTCACTACAACCTCCTTTCAGGTAGCTGTAGAGCGCGATGAGGTCTCCCCTCAGCCTCCTCTTCTCCAGGCTAAACAACCCCAGTTCCCTCAGCCGCTCCTCATAAGACTTGTGCTCCAGACCCTTCACCAGCTTCGTTGCCCTCCTCTGGACACGCTCCAGCACCTCCATGTCCTTCTTGTGGTGAGGGGCCCAAAACTGAACACAGTATTCGAGGTGCGGCCTCACCAGTGCCGAGTACAGGGGCACGATCACCTCCCTACTCCTGCTGGCCACACTATTCCTAATACAGGCCAGGATGCCATTGGCCTTCTTGGCCACCTGGGCACACTGCCGGCTCATGTTCAGCCGGCTGTCAACCAGCACCCCCAGGTCCTTTTCCTCTGGGCAGCTTTCCAGCCACTCCTCCCCAAGCCTGTAGCGTTGCCTGGGGTTGTTGTGGCCCAAGTGCAGGACCCTGCACTTGGCCTTGTTGAACCTCATACAGTTGGCCTCGGCCCATCGATCCAGCCTGTCCAGGTCCCTCTGCAGAGCCTTCCTACCCTCCAGCAGATCAACACTCCCACCCAGCTTGGTGTCATCTGTAAACTTACTGAGGGAGCACTCGATCCCCTCGTCCAGATCGTTGATAAAGATATTGAACAAGACCGGCCCCAGTACTGAGCCCTGGGGAACACCACTCGTGACCGGCCGCCAACTGGATTTAACTGGACCACAACTCTCTGGGCTCGGCCGTCCAGCCAGTTTTTTACCCAGCGAAGAGTGCACCTGTCTAGGCCGTGAGCCGCCAGTTTCTCTAGGAGAATGCTGTGGGAGACAGTGTCAAAGGTTTTACTGAAGTCCAGGTAGACCACATCCACAGCCTTTCCCTCATCCACTAGGCGGGTCACCTGGTCATAGAAGGAGATCAGGTTGGTCAAGCAGGACCTGCCTTCCATGAACCCGTGCTGGCTGGGCCTGATCCCCTGGTTGTCCCGGACATGGCTCGTGAGCACCCTCAAAACCAACCGCTCCATGATCTTCCCCGGCACCAAGGTCAGGCTGACCGGCCTGTAGTTCCCCAGATCCTCCTTCCGGCCCTTCTTGTAGATGGGCGTCACATTGGCAAGCGTCCAGTCGTCCGGGACTTCCCCAGTTGACCTGGACTGCTGGTAAATGATGGAGAGCAGCTTGGCAAGCTCCTTCGCCAGCTCCCTCAGTACCCTCGGGTGGATCCCATCCGGCTCCATAGACTTGTGAACGTCCGGGTGGCATAGCAGGTCATTAACTTCTTCCTCTTGGATTATGGGGGGTTTATCCTGCTCGCCGTCCCTGTCTTCCAGCTCAGGGGGCTGAGTACCCTGAGGATAACCACTCTGACTATTAAAGACTGTGGCAAAGAAGGCATCAAGTACCTCAGCCTTATCCTCGTCCTTGGTGGCAATGTTCCCCCCCCCGCATCCAATAGAGGATGGAGATTCTCCTTGGCTCTCCTTTTGTCATTAATATACTTGTAAAAGCATTTTTTGTTGTCTCTCACGACAGTGGCCAGGTTGAGTTCTAGCCAGGCTTTTGCCTTTCTAATTTCCTCTCTGCACGACCTAACGAGATCCCTGTACTCTTCCTGAGTTGCCTGCCCCTTCTTCCAAAGGTGATAAACTCTCCTTTTTTTCCTGAGTCCCAGCCAGAGCTCTCTGTTCAGCCAGGCCAGTTGTCTTCCCCGCCCGTTCCTCTTACAGCACATGGGGACAGTCTGCTCCTGCGCCTTTAAGACTTCCTTCCTGAAGAACGTCCAGCCTTCCTGGACCCCTTTGCCCTTCAGGACTGTCTCCCAAGGGACCTTCTCAACCAGTGACCTGAGCAGGCCAAAGTCCGCCCTCCGGAAGTCCATGGTAGTGGTTTTGCTGGCCCCCCTCTTTACTTCACCAAGTATCGAGAATTCTACCATTTCATGGTCGCTAAGCCCAAGCCGGCCTCCGACCACCACATCTCCCACCAGTCCTTCTCTGTTTGTGAACAGCAGGTCAAGCGAGGCATCTCCCCTGGTGGGCTCGCTTACCAGCTGCGTCAGGAAGTTATCCTCCACACACTCCAGGAACCTCCTCGACTGTTTCCTCTCTGCCATGTGGTATTTCCAGCAGACGTCCGGAAAGTTGAAGTCCCCCACGAGAACAAGGGCTAGCGACTGTGAGACTTCTGCAAGCCTCTGGTAGAATATTTCGTCTGCCTCCTCGTCCTGGTTAGGTGGTCCATAACAGATACCCAGCAGGATATCTGCCTTGTTGGCCTTCCCCCTCATCCTTACCCACAAGCACTCGACCTCGTCATCACTACCATCGAGCTCTAGACAGTCGAAGCACTCCCTAACATACAGGGCTACTCCACCGCCTCTCCTTCCTCGCCTGTCCTTTCTGAAGAGCTTATAGCCATCCATTGCAGCACTCCAATCGTGAGACTCATCCCACCACGTTTCCGTGATGGCAACTAAGTCATAGCTACCCCGCTGCACAATGGCTTCCAGCTCCTCCTGTTTGCCGCCCATGCTGCATGCATTGGTATAGATGCACTTGAGCTGGGCTGCCGATTTCTGCTCTGACATTGGCGTGCGGTCCCTAGGCTCTTCTCTAGAGAGCCTGGTTTTATCCCCTTCCCCCTTCGACAGTAACATCTGTTACTGAAGCCACCTGTAGAGGGGATGGTGAGGCCAGGTTTCTGGCAGGTGTGACAGGAAGAAGAATTTGGATTAATTAAAAAATTAAAACCTAGAATCACAAAAAAATCCATTTATCTGTGCTCAACAGAATGAAAAAATTATTTTACGGACTACATGTTTATTTACACGTTGTACATGTTGCAGAAGAAAGCCATCACTCAGCTGATTCATCTCCTTATCGGCTTGTGATCCACTATGACACCTAGAGCCTTCTGTGCACAACTGTTCCCTAGCCAGCTATTTCTTAGTTTCTCAGTGCAGATGGTTATTGCTGCCTAAATGTGTAATTTTATGTTTATTAAATAGCATCTTCTTTTTTTTCATTTTTCCATTTGTCAGGATTACTCTGAACATTAGTTCTGTCTCCCGAGCTGCCGATAGTTCCCTCCATTTTGATGCTGTCTGTAATTTTAGAGCGTACACTTGTCATCATCTAGTTAATTGATAAAAACTTTCATCAGTTCCAAGGTAATCTGGTTTAATCCAGCTGCTAGCATGAAGTAAAAAAAAAAAAAAAATTGAGGAAAAACTCATGATTAAAGATTAGGGATAAACTTCTAAGGCACTTTAGTGGGATTTCTTGTATGCTGACAATAACAAGATACAAACATACTCAGAAAAGTGTGTTTCTACCTATTTTCCAGAAGACAAAACCAGAATAATTTATATGAAGGAAACTTTACACTTCCTTTACAGTAGTTACCTTGGAATAAAAAAAAATATAATTTTCATGTGATTTCATGCTTTAGAATTATACAGAATCTGCAGCAAAAAAAGTAATAAACACATACCATTTCTAGAATTTAAAGACTTAGGAAAAGGAAGATTAAAAACACAATTTACAAACCAGTCATTTCAGAGAAGACATGTATGCTGGCAGTTACTCAATGGAGGAACTGGCTATGATATACTCATTTTAGGCTTACCTGTAATTGTATGTCTTTGCTAATAAACTCTAAGTCTTCTAGTCTTAAGGCTGCATCAGCCCCTAAGATCACTTCGCCACAAACACATGGTACATGTGCATGATGTACTGCAGTAGAAACCTGCATAGAAACATACCTTTCTGACGAGCACCTATGCACCAACAAACTCGATCTTGCTCCCCTATTGACAAGACTGAGGCTGAAGCAGATTGTAGATGACCAGGACGATAAATGCAGCCAGTCTGCGTTGTGTTGTGTCCTGGAGTCACACGGAATTCAGTTCTTCTGGGCCATCCACCCCCAGAGCCATGTCCATAGCATCTCCCTCTGAGCTTATCAAGCCCCACCTTAAGACCAGCTGAAGCCTTGCTCCTCCTTGAAGTGGCTCTCTAATACCTTTTATCTTTTTTGTCTGTTTTGGCATATAACACATTATAAGCCATGGCACATCAAGTAATAGATACTGCTTCGATGCATTCAGGAGCTGAGCAGCTTAATTTATTTGTATGTGATATCTTTGTATTTATTATGAAACAGTGTTTAGAGGAGCTGGCACAATGTTGTCAGCATAAGAAAAGTTGGCACCAGAGTCTAATTATGTCATATAAAAGCAATGTTTGCATTAGTTATCATAAACGTCAGTCTCAGTTGCCCTAACAAGTTAAGCAGGCATATAAAGAAATAGTTTTAAAGAGAAACTTAGAGAGAAACACACAACTTTGTAAGATTAGCATTTAATTTTCATTTTCAATAGTTTAAAAAAACCTTCTAATTTACCCATACAAGACATTAACAGTATTATTCTTGAGCACAGATGGAACAAATGACAGGCTGATAGTGTTTGTTCAGAAAGCTGCACAAAACAGTAATAAAGCCATACTGGAGGATGTTATAACATCTGACAGCACTCACCCCAAAATAAGTTATGAGCTCATGAATCTGACTTATTAGTTGACAATCTCAAGTTTGTTCCATACTTCCACCCACGTTTCGGGGTCAAACAAATGTTACCTCTTTAACGATGGTCTCTTCCCTCCTTTTGCTGCGGTTCAAAGAACCATTTGCAGATGTTCAAGGTTACTTTCCTGCGAGAGAGAGGCAAGTTATTACATTTCTCTTAAGAAAATGGACTTTTCTCTAGATATACCTAATATACATATCAGGCTGTACTGCCTGCATGCTATCACAGTGTAAAAAATAAGTAATAGAAGGCATGTTTGCATATGAAGTGTCATCATTATATTCACCATGTGACTAGGAATAAGAAATAAAAGTATTGCGTTTCTCTCTCACACTCTTTTACACTCCTAGGAACATCACACATAGGTATTTCTGAGATGATCACCTTGTTCTGAAGAATCGGAATTTGTTTTAATTTCTTCTTCTCTATAATGGTACTTACTTTCACTTTCTAATGTTTTTAATGAGAATTGAAACAGATGCTTACTTTCATCTGAAGAGAATCTGAAGCAGTGTCTTGGAGATGTACACATCCCTACTTAATTTAACTTGCTTTAGCAATGTTTGAGGATGATTTAGATGTTCTCTGTTGACTTTCTTATGAAGTGTGCTAGAAAAGGAGAGAATCATCTACTAAGGCACTACCCTCCTTTGGTACCACCGGTGGATAGCAAGGGACAAAATAAGGTCTTAATGGATATGTCTTTATAAAAAGCGAGACAAAAATTTCACTGGAAAATGCAAACCAAGGGCTCTGACTCGGTTTGTGGCTAAATCATGTTTGGACAGCTGAAGACATTGGATTAATAAAGCTATCCTGAGGTGGAGCCATTCCTGTATTTCCTCACTTTTAAGTGCAGCTTACACTGGACTCAACTTATGCTGCTGAATGTGCCAGCAATTCAAAGCTGCTGTACAGCAGAGCAGATATCTCTGTCCCACCCATCCAAGTGCCAAAATTAGCAGAGAAGTCCCAGAACAGGGTTGGCCCCTGACTTTTGCAGCCGGTTTCATGAGCCAGCAAGTGCCTAAGAGCAAACCTGCACCGCCAGGGAGGTCCCTCGTAGGCGAAGGAGCGCAGCGGGACTGCTGCCGAACAGTGGTGGTGCAGAGCCAGCCCGTTCGACAGCCTCAGCACCCCACAGCACTATGCACAGGTTGTAAACCCAGTTCTATGCTGTGACTAGTTACTGTAGGCTCAGTGCTATAGTAATGCAACTATATTGCTTTCTGAAGCCCAGTGAGGGCTCTGCTTGATGCTGCTTTCTTTGATTGGGGTGTATCTGAGTACATCAGTCCATCCAGAGGGACCTCTGTACGCTCCACTCAGCTGGAGGTAATAGACACTTCCTAGGAGATGTGATAGGAATATTCTAATGAGTGTATTCTATTAAAAGAATCCTTGCAGTAAATAAACCAGAATTTTTTGCAATGGATACACTGACATTTACAGAGATAATTATATTGTACAGAATTGGTAGCTTTAGCTACAGCAAAAGGTCTCAGAATACTCTCCAGGCAGCCTCAGTAGAACTGTTCATACAAAAAGATAATCAAAATTTAATAGCAAAAATCTAAGGCTGATACTCATCCAAACTGTTCTCATTTGGAGCTGGACAAGAAAAGGAAAGAAAATATCTCAGGATCTGAAGGGTATTGAAGGGAGACCACTTCAGATATTTCTGAGCATAAATCAACTCAATAGCTAAATTAAGATGTACATGGTGTGCAACTTCAGCTCTCTCAAAATGCAAAGCCTTCTTTTTTTTGTAGGCCTTCCAGCAAAAACAGTCCCAAAATAAAAATACAGAAATCCGTTCCAGTCTGGGCTGCCTGCAGGGAAGTGAAAGAAATAAAATATCCCAACAAGATGTGTTTATGACATCTGGAGCAGCCTCAGTACAATGAGCTTCTGACCAAAGGCTGAATCACCATTTGCTAAGCTACCCCCAGTGACAGCTAGCAGAGATGGAACATAGCAAACCATTTACCTAATAATTGAACAACAGAAATGGTCTAGACCTTTTTTTAACAAAATTATCTTTTAAAATATTTCAGTATGAGCTAAAAAATTTGACTAATAAAACCCCTTAATTTTGGCCAGGAGCGCTTGCATTAAGTCACAAAGGAATGTAGCTGGTATCCTCTCTGCTGTTATCACCATAGAAATAAAGCAGGTAGTGCTGCAAAAGTTTCAAAAGTTACTAGATGCCAAGAATTTGCTTGCCAGGACAGTACAACATTATTTATTGTTGGTTTTTTTGTTATTTTCTTTGGGGGGGGGGAGGCAAGGATAGCACTCTGCTGAACATCAAAACAGTTTGACGATCTTTTTACCAACCTTAAAAACAAAGTCATGATCTTTTCAGTGTTGACAAAATCAAAGATATTATGGAAAAGGTAAATATTCCATGCAAATACAGGTTGAGTGAATTTGACTTACGGAATTGCTTGCACATCACTAAGAGCAATCTCATGAATATTAATCCTGTCTCTAGGTTAAAGAAGGAGCAGAAATGCTGTAAATTAGATTTATCAATATTAAATATAGAAGCAATTTAAATTCTAAACATGTTTTAATCTTAACAGTGTCTGGTATAGAAGTCACATACCTGTCTCTTTAGACAAAGAGAAAAAATGTGCTTTTTTTTTATATGTTTCCTCCAGAGTCCTGTACATCATCTGGATCAAAAAAAATTCCCCAAATGATTTTGCTGCTGCACTTAAGCTGACAGCAGGAAGCATAAAGCATAAGAATACCTGGCTTTCCATTGAGCTATTACACAAGTAACATATTTGATATAAATTTTTTCCATTAATTTGCAGGTGTTTACCTAGCATTTGGATTTGCTAAAACCTTGTCCTTCAGTGCATATCTCTTTTTTTTCATGCCTAGTTTTAAAAGTTCTTATTCTGTCAGAATCTTTACAATCGAAACATTCGAAGTAATAATTTTGTTTAAGCACAGAAGCTGGTTCTGAATAAACAGTCTATCAACCTCTCATTTAGAGAGAATATCCATAGAGATGAGGAAAGTAAACACAGAATGGAATTTTGCAGAGAATCAAGAAACATTTAGGAAAATATTGAAGATGAGAATGTGTAAAATTGTTATCAAGCTTCCATGTTGGTGTGTTTATTCATTGTTCTTGGAAATGTGAAAGTGTGAGTGCAATACTCTCTCCACTGAAATCAGAGGAGTGGGAATTTGTTTTCTGATGTGGATCCAGGTGTGTGTGTACAGAGGTATAGCATATCGCTAAGACATGGGTTGTCTGAAAAGTACAGAGAATATTCTAAAGGAGCCTTGGTTTGCAATATGCCCGGGGAAAACACTGTACCTCCTATGGCAACCTAGTCACATGAAAGCTGAGTTACCTATAGGAATTACACATTTAACTAACATTCTTTTAAAGGGATACAGTATCCTCATTAATGTGTAATTAACCAGCCCCATGAAAGAAAGGAGAAAAACAAGCTGTGCTATATCTTGGACTCAGTTCTTTGAAAAGTTGTTTTCAAAGAAGCCAACACCAGCATTCCCGCAGCCATGGATACCAATCCATGGATCTCACGTCCTCCTTATTTGTCTTTTTCAGGTGTAGGTTCAGTTTCCAATCTCCTCAGCACTTACTCTTTTTGTGGCAACATGTAATAAAGTCCTGAAGCTGCTCTGAAATTCCTACTTCCCGAGAGTTAAGGTGATGGGTAAGGATCTTCCCAGAGGTCCAGAGCCCAACCTGCCTGGCCTGCACCCTCCAGGTAAAACATCTCTGCATTAGTAGGCAGCCAGCAGACTGTGCTAGTAGTGGCCAGGAGCTCTGGGGGGGGCGCGGTGGGATATGCCCGACCCTGGCAAGCTGTACCACGGCACCCAGGTGCCTTCAAAGTCCTGGTGGGGGATCGATGTTCTTCTCAGAGCAGAGGAACCACTCAGCTGCATCATTTCTGAGTGTCCCTGTTTTGGGTTTGCTTTAGTTGGCTGGAGCGTGGAGGGGGGCAACGCCAAGTGGAGAGGCTCCAGCTCCCACCTTGCCAGCCGCCGGCCCACAAGAGGTCTCGCTGCAGTGGGCAGCAGCAGGGCCCCTTGTACCGGCCCCACGGGTCTCCCTTAAGCACTGGACATGGTGCCAAGTGACGTTTCCTAGAAACGTACCACGTGTACAGGGTTTTACAGCTGCATGCTAAAGCCAAGACATGTAGCTGGGAAAGCAGCGGGTGAGCTCGCGAGACCTTCTGGTATTTCTTTAGAAGATTACAGGCCATCCAGTTTGAGTCAACATTGCCTGTTAAACCAGGACTGCTGTTCTTTCCTCCTTAGGTCAGTCCAAACATAAGGGAGAATGCGAGTCCACCCATGAGGAAAAATTTTCATGAAGATATATATCTCAGGCACGAAACAGAGCTCAAGCGTATTATAATACATGTCAGGTCAAGGAGCACTTCAAAGGCTTTCTAGCTCTCATGTAGGACCTTCTTCCCTCTAGCTGCAGTCCTTTGTACTTGTGGTGCCTGATCTCCATTGCTGTGATGAGATTTGGTGAAAAAGAGAAAACTGTTTTTCTCAGTATTTCAATTTTCTTCTGTTCATAGTGTTGCAATATATTGTCTCATCTAGACAGTAGCAGCTTAGCTGGCTGCAAAGACCTAGTTGTGGATATATGCAGTCTTTTTTATGAGAAATTGTCACTGCAAAATAATCAATTATTAAAGGACTGTCTCTCTCATATTTGTCTTTGCATTTTTTAGCCCATTTTATGCAGCCAGGGTTCAAGGTGGGCAGTTTCTGATAATCAAACACTAAATAAAGAGTTCTGATTCATAAAGTATAATGCCACAACTAACACAATCACATGGGAAAATACAGAACAGGTGATATTTCTGTCTTTGGTGCTGCATACAGTCTGATGATGAGCTACTGAAATTAGAGACATAGTTGTTAAAGGCAGGCATAATCCTCTTCAGTTAGGGCTGTGTACGGCATTGATTTTGCTTTCACACAAACTGAAGCTCAAACCACCCATTTTCTTCTCCGTATTCTTCTCTTCCACGCTAGATGGCACTGCGATGTACATTATTAGAGACAAAAGCAGCTTTTGATAAAATGTAAAAACAACACAAATTTCTGAAGAAAACCTAAAATGACAGTGGCAAAAATGCTTGCAAATGTTCTGGAGTTCTCAGAGATGCCTTGAAAAAAGCATGTCTCATTTCCAGTCCATGAATTTTGTATCCTCTCTACCTCAATGTAATTTTGAGATGACTGTGTTAGGGAGGAAGGGCTGCTTTCTGGAAACAATGCAGAATTTTATTTCTGTAGCTGTCAGTTTGCTAACAATTAAGAATGTGAACATGCTTGCAGGTATTCTGCAGGAAAACTTAATTACACAGCTTGAACTTCTGATAATTTTTGCAGCTTCTTGAAAGAAGTAAAGTTTATATCTAGGATTTTTTCTTTTTTTTCCCATCCAGCCCTAGCACTATAGGTTTTCAGGTCAGGAAGATGAGCTTTGAAACACTTGCATATATCAAAAATACTGTTTGAGTTCCTGTTATTATGACCCTAGCTAATCTTACACAACTTAGTGAGCTGTTTTTTGAAATAGCTGTTCTCCCATCCACTCCGTAAAAAAAAGATTGCACAGCAGGGGATGTTAACTGGTACAGAACTCTTTCAATGTTATTGCAATGACAGCTTTGGGTTGGTGGTTGACATTAAAATGAAAGAAAAATATTTTCCAGCACAGCTAGTTCAAGAGCCAAGGCCATGACAAAGTTGTTTAACAGTACAGTTATTACAAAAAAGAATTGACTTTTAGAGACTTTTTAAAAGAAGCCTGAAGCAACATAGAGGCACAATGTCATATCAGATAGTAGCACCACTTTTTAAACTGGAAAATAAACCTATTCAAAGATGTCAGCTCAACAATTGTTTCGCATTAACTAAATGTAATAATATCAGCATCTCCAGAATCTGTGAGACTGGTTTCCTTTATGTTGCTATGATACCATATTATTATTTGATATTATATGCTTTATCATCAACCAACATAGGAATAATGGTCAAGAGTAAAAATGAATAATTCAAATCAAGAAAAAGCTCCATTTCTGAAAAACATTGTTTATCACACAGTTTCCTTCTGAAAAGTGACCGTGTGAAAACGATATCCGTAGGTTTCATGTTTACTGTCTTTCAATAGCTCCAGTATCAAATATGGTTACTTTCCAAGCTGTTTGCTTTTTCTAACTGCTATTTCTGCAAACTCATCTATGGCCCAGACTGATTTCCTGGCTCTCTGAAGTAAGAGAACACAAGATTCTAAAGATTATTGTCACAAGGGGACCAGTACAGCCCATTGTCAAGCTGGTGAGGTTAAGTAGGTTCACAGAAGGCAGCTAACTAAATTATTCTCATAGGAATGGGTAAAGCACAATAAGTTCTACTTGCTTATCAAAAGTAAAAATAGAGGCGGCTGACATTTTTCACCAACATTTGCAGAATCAAGCTCAACACCTTTTGTCTGGTGTATCTTTGGTTGAGTGACCTTCCATCACTGGAGGTCAGGGGGTCTACAAAATTCAGCAAGGAGCCCAGGGGCCCTGAGTGCACCCGGCTCCGAGGAGCGGAAGGGCAGGATGCAGGGAGCCCCATCAGCTGCAGTCATGCTCTTCCGTGGAGCCAGGGCCACAGCAGCCCTGGCTTTAACCCACCGACCGTTGGGATGCATTCAGCTGTTTAATGAAGTTTATCTACATCTAAAGAAATTCAGTTGCGCTGCTGTAGGGCCTGGGGCACATGCAGTCAGTGAAGTAACATTTGCTGCTGTTTTGAAATGGAGCTTCCAACAAATTTGTAGTTCACAGGAAATTTTGAACAGTTTCGCTTGTTCGGACGATTTAGAGCGAAAACAAATTTTGAAATGTAATTTGCCATAAATCACAAATCCTTTTTCTCTGCAGTGAAGACATCTTTTGCTATTAACACAAGAAAGCATGAATTAATATGCCAGCAAATCATCAGGGTTAGAAGGGGTCACTTTTAAAATTACTTGACCCAGTAAAAGTGAACTCAAGTTCATGCTGTTTAAGACAAAAGCACAGAAATATCTAAAGGATAGAAGAAAAAAAGTTATAACTCTCTCCTCTGCATTTAAATAGGCTTTCTTATTCCATACTTTGTGTCCTTATCTTCTCCCACGCTGGTAATTACCTCTTTAACCATTTACCACCTTGGGAGTAGGCAGGGTTCTGTAGGCACATAGTACTGTGTGAAATAAATACACTGGTGTAGTCCTCTTGAAACACCACACTGGGTATGATGGCACAAAACAACAATAAGGAGTTTTAGCAAAACAGAGCAACAACTGATATTCTTTTATATTCTGCACATATGTATTCCCTATGGCAAATATGCGAGAAGTGAATGGCTATTTTGTTAACCAACCCATTCATACTATATTCTTCTTTGTTAGTTTAAAAGTGTCCAGTGCAAAAATTTAAATGTATATATGCCATAATATTTAGATATTAATGTGTTATAAATTATGCATATTCACCTATGGGCGTGCTTTGCATGCTGATCCACATTAAAGATGACTGATGTTGGTTTATGACCTGCAAATTAATGTCTCACCTGACTCATCAGAGCCTTATCATTTGTTAGAAACAGTCAGACCAAAAGACCACAAATAGCTATGTGGTTGCCTTTTCCTGAAAAGAGGGAGTCTGTGTCTGTGGCACCATGCAGTATTATGAGGGGATAAATGGATTTACTATAAATGAACTAGTTTGGCTACTAAAATCAGTACGAACCCTAATGGAAACATCAGCCCAGGCTGATCAGTTGTATCTGATCATATGGTGTATGCCCATAGGTGAATTTAAGAAAAATTCAGTCTTGCAGTATAAGCTATCTTTACCCAGAGACTACTTTTACCCAGAGCGCAGACTGCTCACTTCAACATCTAAATAAAATTTCCGCTACTGTGTGACAGGACAAGACGGATTGATGCAGCATGTTTGATACCTGCTAATTTAGAAAACAAGAGGAACTCTATCCATGTAAATTGTCTTTCACAAACAGTACAGGTATTCCTTTCCTTGAGAACAAGGGATTTAACACTGCATCTGCTGTATATTTTAAAAACACCTGAGGTGTGTAAAATGCCCTGGATCCATAGTATTAAAGAGAAAGAGGGCCCTGAAAGAGTTGCACGGATTTGCGGCTGTTGAGTAGCTGGCCATTCCCAAGAATTCAAGGAACCTGCTTAGGCACACAATTCACTTGTTGCCAATCTTAACATTACTTTGCATTTCCTTTAAATGTCTGTGAAACCCCAGCCACCACCGCAAGTGTGCGTTTCTACAGGTTCCACCAGGCCTTCACATAATTTTTTGTCTAATGTAGACCTGAATATGGTGGGGCTGCACCTGAGGCATGTTCGGTGTGATTTGTTGTATGAGCAAACGAAGCTGGGGATGACTGCTTGTACCTAAAGAGTCACTCACCACGGTAACATATGATCTAGCTAGTGCACGAACTAGTTTTGGTTTCAAAGCCATAACCTGCACTACTGAAATTTGAATTCACAGCTTTCGAAATATGCCCAAAAGCACTCTATCAACATTAGCTACCATTCCCAGTGACAAGTATGACAAGCAACCAGAATCTCTTAGTGGACAAATTTGAACTTAGCATTTTAACTGCAAAACCCAAGAACAAGAGTTCATATGAGTAGCCATGCCATGTGTGTTACTAGTACTCTGTTCCTTGGATTAAAATAAAACACAATTGATGATAAACTCTAATCTAATTTGCTGATCTCTCCATCTAAGCTTGGAACTTATGAAGGGGCAGTCAGATTTTACTGGCTGGCCAGCAGATCCTGTTAGCTGGAACAGAGCAACACTTTGTCATTACAATATTTGTAATTTTGTTTTGTATGGTGATATTTTGTACCTTCAGAATTCCTTAATAAAAATCTCAACTGTTTCAAAAGCAGGCTAGATATAGCATAGCCATATTACAGATAAATATAGACTTTAGCTGCAGCTACATATAGGGAGAATGCTAATGCTGTACTAATACAGAACTAAGAGAATGAAGGCCAGGAGGAAAACATACTTTTAACACCTACAGACCATGAAGTGTGAGCATAAATTATGTGCACAAACCATTTGCAGGTCTGTGACAGTAATGCAAGCCTTTAGCTAGTGTAACAGAAATAAGCTGAATGCCACATTCAGCATCCTGACTTACTCTCTCATGGATGAGTCCCAGACAGTAAGGTTGGCAGCAACCTATGTATCAACTGAGTCAACAAGAATTTTGTAGGAGAAGAACACCTCTCTGTTCATTAACCTCTGAAATAATTAAATTATGCAGTGCAACTCCAAAATTATTTTTGCTTTCTTGATTGATATTGAAACATTAATACTTCCCTTTTAACCGTTTCTTCCAAGCTGAATTTGTATTATAATGTTGGACAAAAACCTGGGTGTCCCTGGCTTCCAGCCTTGAGTGCTGCATTAAAAAAAAGAAAAAAAAAGATTGGTGCAAAATATTGCCTGCATTTCTGTGTGTGTCTGTTTATATATTTATCTTATTATTCTTATTTTTTTATTTTTATTAAACAGTTAACAAGTTATGTACCAGCATAACCCTTGAGAACTACTGCTTCTCATAAATAAGTTAGTTTGCCCACCATCCATTCTGCACGCCACTGGCTATTTACCAAGTATTAGTATTTGTGGTACCATCAATGGACTTCTCCTCATACAGCAGGGCTCTAGTAGCTACTGTGCCACCACTGCCAAGCTCCTGTTAGACTGAGAGGTAAAGCAGGGCACTGACTGCTGCTTTACAGGATACAGGCTTGCAAAAATGTGAGAAGAGAGTAATTGTCCTTGCCTCCCCACAACCCTCTGTTTTACTTTCTCTTCCATTCATTTTTTGGGTCATTTCTATGGCAAGGAAGTGCTTTAGCGCCTTTTGTGTTACGTGCTTTCTGGTCTTGAATTTGCCAGTGGATGTCTCACACTCCTGCCTACTACAGTAGGTACATAACCATGACTGCTATATTCCTGCTTTTTTCCAAAGGTCTGCCCAGTTTTTCTGTGCTTGGTTTGGTTCTTTCTGAACACCAGCAGACTGAAGCAGAATGTTTTCATGCACTCTGAGAAAGATAAACTCAGGCAGCACAGTTCATAAGCTGTTGCTCAGAAGAATTTAAGATTCATTAAATTTGGTTTATTGGTATTTATTTATTACCATACTTGAGACCAAGCAGTACTGGGTCTTCTTTATGCTGCATCCCATGCACCCCCAAAGAGAGCATCCTGCCCCAAAGAGTCGCCAACTATATTGAGACAAGCTGCAGGAAAGGCATAAGGCACACAAGGGAAATGGCCGGTGGAAGGATGGCAAATGCCATGCTCGTTATACAGTTTTACTTTGAGGTGCATTTAACTAGAGGGAAAGAGAAGGGGGAAAATAGGAAGGAAGCCTGAAGACTTTGTAAAGTGAGGAGTGGGGGATAAAAGAAATTTAGAACATGCAACTGGCAATTTCTTTTTTAAAAAAGCAAGGAAGCTTGGACTGAAGGGCAAAGACGTTATCTTTGCTCTGGCTTAAAATACTTCTGAAGGTGCTGCAGCTGCTTCAGCTAGTGTAGTTTCCCCCATCACCACCCCCATAAGATCTAAGTGGCTGAACATGGGTCAAGCACTATTTGTTCTCCACCTCCCAACTCTGGACCTGCAGGTTGAGGGGAAGCACAGTGGAAAACAGCCACGGATGGGCCCCATTTTATTCCCTTCTTCCCCTCCTCTCCTTAAGGCTACTACCATTTTGTCTGCAGCTGCTTTATGCCCTTTCTTATCCACTTCACTTGCTCCTTTAAATCTCTATTTTCCGAGGCTCTTCCAGTTTAGTACTGACATATCTCAGAGCCCAGATTTACTTCCAGACCCTTCAAGATTCATTTGTTGATCTTATGATCTGAATAAGAAAAAAAAAGATCCTTTCAGCCAGAGGAAGACAGAGTTGTCAGTTTCTCTCCTGTGTCTAAATGGTGTTGCTCATCCTGCTGGACAACATCCACGCGTTAAAGGTTAACCTATGGACAAGGCTCAGGTGCAGCAGTGTTATCAGGCTGTAAGCACATATCTGATACATCTGTTTTATTACTCGCTTGATATTTTGCCCTTTTGGGGGGCTTCTGGGAGTATCAGGTACTGGCATCATTGGAACCACACTCCCATTTACACCAGGTCACTGGCTTTTAGATGTTCAGGATGATTTTGGATTGTTAGCTCCTCCACTTGTTTTGGAAAGTGCCAGAGGGATCTGGCAGCAGCAGTGTTTGTCCTGGCTGTATGATGTTACCCTAGTGAATGCAAAGGCAGAAAAGGAAGATAACAGCTCTTTCAGGACAAAATTTTTTTACTTGAAGAACCCAACCATATGAGCAAGGTTCACAACAGGTATGTCACAAGCCATATTATTAGTAGAAAACAGGATTTCTGAACTGCCAAAGTGCCATCTTAAGTTAAACCTTACCCTAACCTTGTCAAGGTCCCAGATAGACAATGTTACCTTCATCTCTATAGGATATCCCATATTTCTAATGTTTTCCCTGTTTGTTTTGGAGAGCAACTGCAACATTTTCAGCCCTGAAAGTAATACACAGCATCTAAGCAGCTGGGGAGAGCTGAAGCTGTTGTTATTGTCTTGCTAAATGGATACTGGTAAAAATTAGAAGTGCTTCTCAAGAAAAATCGTGTAGAAAAATTCAGCTCTGATATTGCCATGCTGTCAGAGAAGGGAGCAGGTACCAGAGAATTCATTGCTTGATCCACATTGTTAAACATTCACTGCTGAAAAGAGACATAAAAAATGTAAAAATTGAATCTCCTATGGGAATCTTCCTTGACTTATTGAAGTATCTATCATGCCTACCTTCCCTTCCTTCCTTTTTGTGCAGGAACTTTGAATTAGATGTCCACTGTTGAAAATATTTCTACAAGTTCCTTGCAAAATCAGTTGCTGTTTGTGGAGGGAGATGTTTTCCAAGTCTCATATGCAAAGTATGGTCAGAGACCTTGTGCAGTACTGCACTGAATTATCACAGTAAATCAGGTAATTTATTAAGTTAATCCTTAAAATCCTTAAAACTTAAAATGTAAATATACCTACCGAACCAGAAACCCTATGTCACTTGTGCTCACCACATACAGATGCTTTTAAACTAGAGAGAGAGCACAAGCAAAGCCTAACTTGAAAGAAGTATTTGATAATGGAAAACAATGTTAGTATTTTGAGAAAGGTAGCATATACTCCTTTTCCTGAAAAAAAAAAAAGGATTATGACAGTAAATTCTCAAAAACTGGCACAGGCTGCATAAAGCTGCCCTCAGCTCAATCAGCAGCATTATGATTTCTCTAACACACATTCAAATAGATTCTGCAGTGGGCTTCTAATTGTGGTAAATGTCTCATGTGATAAATCCAGCTGGACTTTTAAAAGTAGTACTTCCGAAGATAGATGGAGAAGAAAAAAGAAGGCTACTAAATAAGACAACAGCATGTGGAAGGTACAAATATGAAAGGATAGCTACAAGGCAAGTAAGAAAGTAATTGAAAGCATCACAACACTTAAAAGGCTGCCTCTATTCCTAGTGAAAAGAGCCAAAATTACAAAGGAATGTACATTTGTTTCTATCCTGTCAAGTAATCGTATTGATAAATCATGTCTGGCCACAGTGAGAACCCCCAGCCCAGGAGGAATTGCTCTCTAGTCACACTCAGCTATCTCCCGCAGCCAGTGGCACAGGCAGTCACCATCCACTTAATCTTTTATGCGGTTCTGTATTTGGGAAGATGCAGCCCTGTTCACTCCTTGCAATAAGCAAGTTACGGCACACAAAGAATCTTTCTTACTGGAAAGATTTTTTTTGCAAGTTTTAAAAAATTTCTCATGTTCTGCAACAATAACATTTGATGTGGAAAATGAAAGAGTGAGAGGTCCCAGAATAGCTAATACCAAGACCTCAGTGTATAACGTGTATATAACCATGTACGTAACATGTATATAACAATGGTATATACATTGGCAAGCAATGTTATATACATTGGCAAGGGATGCAAAGAATAATAAGAAGGGCTTCTACAGGTATGTTGGCCAGAAAAGAAAGATTAAAAAAAATGTACCCCCCCCAAAAAAAAGAGACAGGAGAAGTAGTGACAACCGGAGAAGGCTGAGGTACTTAACAATTTTTTTTTGCCTCAGTTTTCAATGGTAATCTCTCTTCCCACATCTCTGAAGCCCCTGAACCTCAAAGCAGGGATGGAGAGAATGAAGTCCTTCCCATCATAGGTGAAGATTGGGTTCGAGATCACCTGAGGAACCTGTACATATATGTCTGTGGGACCCAACGAAATGTATCCCAGGGTCCTGAGGAAATTGGCTGATGTAGTTGCCAAGCCAATCACAATCATGTCTGAAAAGTCATGGCAGTCAGGCAAAGTCCCCAGCAACTGGAAAAAGGGAAATGCCCTTTTAAAAGTAGTACTTCCGAAGATAGATGGAGAAGAAAAAAGAAGGCTACTAAATAAGACAATTTTTAAAAAGATAAAAGGAGGACCCTGGAAGCTACCGACCAGTCAGTCTCACCTCTGTGCCCAGTAAGATCATGGAACAGATTCTGCTGGAAGATATGTTGAAACATATGGAAGACAAGGAGGTGATTAGAGACAGCCAACATTGTTTCACCAAGGGCAAATCGTGCCTGACTAATCTTGTGGCCTTCTACGATGGAGTGACTGCATCAGTGGACAAGGGAAGAGCTATGGATGTGATCTACCTGGACTTCTTTAAGGACTTTGATAGTCCCCTACAACATTCTTGCCGCTAAATTGGAGACATATGGGTTTGATGGATGGACTGTTAGATGATTAAGAAATTGGCTGAATGGCTGCGTCCAAAGAGTTATAGTCAATGGCTCAATGTCCAAGTGGAAACCAGTCACCAGGCTATACCTGATTCAGCCAAGGCTATATCAAATACGTTTTCATCGGGTGGTGGATGACATCATGATGAGTGGTGTAGTTGATATGCTTGAGGGAAGGGATGCCATCCAGAGGAACCTTGACAGGCTTCAGGAGTGGGCCAATGTGAAACTCATGAAGTTCAACAAGGCCAAGTACAAGGACCTACACCTGGGTCGGGGCAATCCCCAGTATCAGTACAGGCTGGGGATGAACGGATTGAGGCAGCCCTGCAGGGAAGAAAGGGGATACTGGTGGATGAAAAATTAGACATGAGCTGGCAATGTGCACTTGCAGCCCAGAAAGCCAATCGTATCCTGGGCTGCATAAAAAGAAGCGTGACCAGCAGGTCGAGGGAGGTGATTCTCCCCCTCTACTCTGCTCTGGTGAGACCCCACCTGGAATGCTGCATCCAGCTCTGGGGTCCCCAGCATACGATAGACATGGACCTGTTAGAGCGAGTCCAGAGAAGGGTCACAAAAATGATCAGAGGGCTGGAACACCTCCCCTCTGAAGAAAGGCTGAGAGAGTTGGGGTTGTTCAGCCTGGAGAAGAGGAGGCTCCAGGGAGACCTTGTAGCAGCCTTACAATATATGAAGGGGGCTTATAAGAAAATTGGAGAGAGACTTTTTACCAAGGCCTGCAATAACAGGACAAGGTTTTAAACTGAAGGAGGGTACACTTAGATTGGATATAAGAAAGAAATTTTTTACGATGAGGGTGGTGGAACAAGTAGCTGGAACAGGTTGCCCAGAGAAGTTGTGGATGCGCCATCATTGGAAGTGTTCAAAGTCACATTGGATGGGGCTTTGAGCAACCTGATCTCGTGAAAGGTGTCCCTTCCTATGGCAGGGAGTTGGACTAGATGATCTTTGAAGGTTTCTTCCAACCCAAACCATTCTATGATTTTACGATTCCAATGTATAACGTCTATAACTTTGTATATGGGACAAAGGGTGTTGGACATTATTTATATGTACTTATAAATTTTTATTTTTATAGATGGAGCAGCATAAAGATGAGAAAGAAAGCATATCTCACATTGCCTACCTAGTACATTGACTCTCAGAATCTGAAGCAGGAAGACTAAAGGCTTAAGTCATGTTTTCCCAAGGTCTATACAAGTGTTCTTCATAATAAAGGATTGATTATTCTGATGTTGAGTGTTATTCATGCTTTTTTTTGTTTTTCAGAGAAATGTCCTGTCCATGGTAAAACTGATACATATAGAAGTCTTCTAAAGAGCTGTAATAGGGATAAATTAATGCTTTCTGATATATTATTTTTTAAACTTTGCAAAAAAAAAGTCCCATCTGAGCTACTTGTCTCAATATCAGCTACAGATAACACACAGAAATGGGCACCTCTAGAGTACTCTTCATTAAACCTTACAATAGTATTCTAAAATAGATCAGATAATTTGCACCTTCTCCCCACCGCCTACAAAGAGAAGACAGATTAGGCATTTAAAACATGTCTGTAAATAGATAGAGTTGAATCCTACCCCATTTCTCTATTGAGTCTGTCTTTCCTAAGTAAAACATTACAGTTTTCTGTGTCCTACAATTTCTCTATGTTGTCTAGATAAATGATACGCATTTTTGGAGAAGGGTTATGTTTATGCTTGCCACCTAGCAAAATGGGGTACAGCTCTCTCAGCAGTACTGTAATATAAATAATGCATGTGTTATCAAAAAAACTTAAAAATTGCTAAGTATCAATTGCAGTATCTAAAACAGTAGTTTGATTAGGTAATAGGCAGTTGCGTAGGAAATCCTGCTTACAAAATCAAAAATTTAAATGTAGGGGGAAAGCAGCTGCCTCATTAAAACTTTTTGTATCTGTAACAGTGTTTCCAAACTTTTGCTTGGAGCAGTCTTGGAGAGATGACTAGCAAATATGCCTTCGAATAGACCCCTTCTTACTTATATTTCTAATGTAATGACCTGAAAACCTTTTTTAATTTCTTCTGCTTCTTGTTTCTTTCTTCTAGTACTTCTCTCTCTCTTCTGTGGGTTCTTTCTATTTCTTTGTCCTTTTTCTTGAGCCTTCCCTCCCCCTATTGTCCCTGAAAATTTGGATTAGCACCTTCCTGTCATGAAGAAACCAGCAAAGCTTGCATGGAGACTTCAGTGGACATGTAACTTCTTTCACTGATTTCCATAGATGCTTCCCCGTTATAGCAACAAAAGAGCAAGATGATAGTGAAATCAGCTTTTATAATGCAATTTATAGTCAGGTAAGTTCTCCGGACAAGAAGGCTTGGTCTTGCAGTAAAAAAATGCCCAGCTTTTCTTGCGAAAGTGTCTGACAAAAGGCTTTCTAACCTTCCACTGTAAGATAAAGCAAAATCTCCAATGAAATCTTGGAATTCAAATTAACAGGTACAGATATGCTGGAAAGCTGCACATTTATAACAAGTTGTAAAGCAGACCTTTATTCTATACAGAGAGAAGTATTAAGGAATGTATTATGCCTATAGGTAAACTCGAAGCTCTGATTAGGCAAAAGCATCTCTCACTAAGCCAGCCAACCATTGTCTTGCTTCTGGTGCAATTTTCATTTTTAAAAAAATCATATAAGATATCCTTCATGCAGTGAACCTGTTTGGATTCAGTAAGGTTAGTGCTTGAGCTGCTGAATTCCATGTGGAACAAGGAACACATGTCAGCCCTATTTGCCTTCAGGCCCATGAAGAGGAATCTGTCCATGGAAATAAGGTAATTTCTTAGCAATGTAATTTAAACATTCCTCTCTTCTCCCCATATTATAAAAGATATTGTTAAGCACTGCAAGATGAAAATCAGAAGCAGCTCAGACATTCTCTCTGGCTTGCTGACTTGCTATTATCTTCCAAATCCATGCAAATTACTAACACACAAAACAGTATTCAAGATGCTCTTGACTTATTCATAAGAGATAAGAGATACCAAATATGCACAAGCTCCCTTAGTTTCTGAAGGAACTGGAAGTCCTCAGCAAAGAATTTTCCCCAAAGATTTTGAGTCTTTATCATTTTTCATTGGACTGCTAGTGAAGGCCATATTTGAAAGTAACAGTTAATTTATCTGAGATTATAAAGTTAACTGTATTCTCTAGGTTTTTCTATTACAGTTCCCCAGCAAAAATATTCCAAAAATGAAATCTTCTGCCAGGTTCTGGATGAGTGTGAAATGACCTAGCTCTGGTAAAATTTGTGGAGCTTTGCCTGGGCAAATCAAGCCTTGGACATTTATTGGGGGAAAAAAACCCAATTCAATAGAATAAAAAGTTCTGTGTCCTTGCTGGGGTGATGCCCCAATCAGCTTGGAGTTGGACTTGCGGATGCTTGTCTCCAAGGCTTTTTCCATCTGTAGGTCATGACTATTTGGAGATGGATACTATTAGCAACGATCAGCCAGTCCAAGGTCCTCCCAAACTAAAGTGCTATTTACTCTATAAGGAAACAGTTTCAGTAGAAACAGTTTTTGAGAAGCTAGTGTCTCAAACTCTGGTTTAGGATATGCCTTATAACAAAAACAGCAAATCAAAATGGTACAGGTAAAGCTTAACAGCATGCCTTTGGAAGCCCTAGCAGCTCTTAGTAATATTGCATTCCACAAGAGACAATTCTTTCTGGTATTCCCTGTGCAGTAGATAACTCCCTTTCCCCCATCCCTCCCCCAATCCAGGAAAACCTCTTGACTGGTTCCTTACATCTAGAAAGAGCCCAGATTATAGTCATCATCAAGAATAATACAGATTAAATGGATATTTCTGACCCCTGCCCTAGGAGAATGCATTGTAACTCTTCAACTGATAACTTACATTGTCCATATAAACCATGTATGTCTTGTAGAATAACTTACTAACGGTACTTTTTAAACCATACATTTTTCTCACCTAGAATATGCATGGAGAGAGAGACAGGTATATGTGCATACATTTATATGTTCAAAATGAGCCCAAATAAAATAATAACGCTAAACTTTGATTAAATTTGGAGTACAGTGCTGCAGCCAATGCTTTCAAAATCCTACCATCTTGCAAAGCAGAAGTCAAAAAAAACCCAATCCACAGGATTCCTACAGTTGTATATCAGTTTTCTAAGCCTCAGATGAGGGAAATGGGTAATTAAAGTTAATGGAAAGCTTTCAGTTATTAAGTGTTGGGGAGTGGCTCTGCATATTCACTATAATGTAGTGGAGAACTCACATTCATGTTCAGCTCGCTGTCCACCACCACCCCATGGACTTTCTCACAGAGCTGCTCCCCAGCCCCTCCAGCCCCAGCTCACGTCAATCCAAAGGCTCTGCCCTCTCTGGGCAGCACTTGGTGTTTTTCCTTGTTGAATTTCATGGAGTTCCTCTCAGCCTAATCCACTGCCCTCTGTGGGACCCTCTGGATGGCTGCTCTGCCCTCAAGCATATCAACTGACCCCACCAGTTTGGAGTCACCTGCAAATGTGACAAGAATACACTCAATAAAGCTGTTAAGTAAGACAGGTCCCAGGAGAGACCACCATTGTTCTCCTGTTGTCACAGGCATCCAAGTAGAGTATGATGCATTAACATCATCCTTGTAGACCAACCATCCAACCAGTTTTTCATCCAACTGGTTGTCCACCCATCCACCATAACATTCTAATTTTTGAACAAGCATGTTGTGGGAGACAGCGTCAAAATTCTTGCTGAGTTCAGTTAGGAAACCAGTAAACTACTGGAATATGGTAGGTTGTGCTAGGGAAAGCATCAGTCTGTACTTACCCTCTTTCCCCTAAGAATCCTTTATTAACTATTACCAGAGGCAAGATGGGCTATATGGACTTCTGATCTGAACATGTCTTACATGCTTGCTACATATTCTTCAGGCACATCTATTTATCAGTAGAAGTGCAGGTTAAAATATACCTATATAAAAAAATACCAGACTTTTTTCACCTTTGCCATCACCTATAGTCCACTTACAATTTTTCTTCATTCTCCCACCAAATTCTACAATGATGTCAACAAAACTGAAGAAACACATAACCAGGAAGTAGAGAATGACAGCTGCATTTACAGGTGCCAGAATGATAGCTGAAGTCTGCTTTTGACATTGCTCAACGGTGCTGAAAACTGTAAAAATGCCAGTTTCAGATATTTCTTTTAACCTTCATCATAGTGACTGACTTTTTTTCCTAGGTGCTAAAAACCGTGGAAGTCAGCAGCTTGTTCCATGTATTCAACTTGTGCAGGACCAGAGCCTGCCTTTTACACAACATCTGCTATATCAGTTTTACTGATATTCTCTGTGCTGCTCCATGGAGAGGGGTTTTGCAGTATTGCTTAACATCTTTTCACAGCATCATTTTGAAAGAGCTTGTGCTTTGGAATTCTTTACTGGCATTTGCAAACACTTGTTTCTCTCAAACCACCATCCACCTACATGGAATAAAGCACTAACCCAAATGGTCAAGCCCATCCTACGTGTAACACCATTTTCTAATTGCTCAGTAAGTAGTATCTCATCATCAGTGTTATCTGTGTTGGAATAAGCTTTGAATAAGATGTGTATTTACTAAGCAGAAAATTCAAAAATTTCCTTCATTGGAATCTCCTTACTCATGACAGATTGTCATATTTCATTCGATATTATCTACTGACCTGGTTTTCCATGCATGCTCTAACCATTTTAACTGAGCTCCTCATTGCCCAAAGCATAGCATTGTAATTCTTACAATCTGCTATTCACTTTGTATGTAAAGAATTCCTTAACTCCTCAGGGAGCTATTGAACAGCATATATGGCAGCCTGATCACAAAGTTGCTTTACATTTTTAATCCTTTGGTTGTAAAATGTTGCTCTTCCTTACATCAGAAATGAAATTTCATAATTCTGGAGTCAAGACCTCATCATTGCTAACATTCTTTTGGGAGTGCTATAATGGTCTTTGGTATAACGACATAAAAAATAGTGCCACATGGAAAATGCAAAGAATATAGAGAAAGCACCCAAGGAGATCTAAGGCTACAGCTTAAAATCTCTGTGAATTAAATCTCAGGACTATTTTCCGTTATAACAGTCTCTTAGTTCTTGCAGCAAAGACTGACCTAATGGAAATGATAATACATTGGGGTTTCTGATTGTAGCAGATTATTGACTTTCAATGGGTGCAGGTGCCTTTGATCTTTTTTTATCTGAGCTTTAGGTATATGTGTGAGTTGAAAGTTGGGACAATTTTTCACCCTTACAATAGCTATGTTTGCTTGGTTTTGTTTACTATAGTGATGTACTCAGAAATGGTCCTATTACAAACTACTCAAGTAAGGTGAAAGATATGAACTGACTGATAAGGAAAACTACACAATGTGAAGACTGAAAGAGGCGAGCATTACTGATTTGTTGGTCTGTACTCTCTTATGTGGGTAGTGGTATTGATATGTTCAATATGAACTTATTTCTTAGACTGATAAATCTTGGAGAAGTTTAGCAGGCCAGGTCAAAACTACATCTTTGGTCATGTATCACAGCAGTACATGTTAAATTGTCACCAACAGGCTTGGTATTATCAGGGAATATTATTCAAATAGTATTATCTTTATTTGGTAAACAAGATGATGTTGCTTTCTTATAACCTAGGAATTAAAAGATTTCTTTTTCTTTTCTCATATTTTCTATTAAAAATATTAACTGTTCCAAATGATTTTCTGGCTGGAACTGATGTTGCACAGTTTTTGTTTGGGTTCATGTCTAAATATTCAGAGGCTGGCAGTCTTAAAAATTTGAATGTCATTTTTAATATGCCAGAAACCTTTAAAAAAAGGCAACACAGAACAAGTTAATAACATTTCCATGTAAAATTTGTCAATAGTTCCTATTTTCTATTTGGGCTGAAAAAAACCCAGCCTGGTGGAATTTCCAACCAGAAAGAATCCAGTCTTCCAAACCCCTCGGGCAACAGGGACACACATATGCCACGCATCCCACCTTCAGGTCTGTTTTGAGCTTGAGGAGGAATGCGTGAATACTTTCTTGCTACACCTGAGTCAATTTAGCCATTTTTATTTAAAGTCCATGCTAATCTCTGATCTTTACTTACTGCCAGAGGGAAGTGTGAAACCAGACCGTAGGTCAAGTGTGGGAAAGTGCTCATACCCCTAGATGTCTGAGACTTTCAGTTATAAGACTCAAAAGTTATATTATTTTCCTCATTATTGTCTTAGGACTAATGTAATGCTGTTTTTAATGACAGCAGTTTAAGATAAATTATTTTTGTTATAGTCATAGCTCAAGTCCAGGTTGAGCTTCAAAAGCAGAGCAATCCCTGTCAAGTGGCAAGAAACTGTGAAATATAATTAGAATTACTGGTAGTCTCTACTCTAAAAAGGCTTAAACCAGAATTATGTAATTATTTTTCTTTAGAAGAGCTTCTCTGGTGGATTTACTTTCCTATTAAATCTGAGAATAGCATAAGTTTTCTAACACACTTTGTCAAATAGCAGTACAGAATTTGCTAAAAGAATTTCATTGACCTTAATTGTGCCTTGCTCTGGGTGTCTTTCTGCCTAGGGAGACTAGGGGTGTAACATACTCTTTTGCATTTTTTTCTCTCTGAACAACCAGGTATCTTCAAGATAGGAAGTTCCCTTAGACTTTTTCTGCACACTTGGGAAAGCCTTTAACTATCCCCAATAACTGTCCCCAATAGCACATTAATTCTTGTGCGGTTATTCTGATATTGTGCAATTGTTTTGCTGTTGTAGCTTGCATGAGGCGTTTCTTCTCATGAAACTGCTCATGCTCCTTATCGCTGAGGAGCATGAATAGAGATACCAACCACCACAACAATTTTTTGTTGTTTACCAATGGAGCAAACTTGCAGAGAAAAAGGGAGTAAACCCAGGCCATAATCTGTGCCAGGGTGGGTAACTGAACCCCAAAATTCTGACCCGTGCGTGCTCACTTAGCTGGGTTCAAATGAGTAGGAGCAGGCCCGTCAATTAATACATGAGGCTGTTTCCGTTGCAAATGCCAAAGTCCATTTTATGATGGTTCATTGCTAATTTATTTGAGTAGGCTCATCCCTAGTTACCATGAGTAATTTTCTGCCTTTTTTTTTTTTAAATCTTTTTGCCTTGTTGCACTTTCTGTATTAGAGATTACTGCCTTTAAAAGAAAAATAGCAGGCAGTGAGTTTTTGAAGCTAGGAGGAATACTGATGCAGTATCTCAGTGTATTATAAAGAAATGCTGATTTCAGAGGCACCAGGAGAATAATGCGTTCAGAACCTTTACCTTAATAGAAGGAGATAGAAAGTTATTAGTTTTGAAAATACAAAATAAAAATTCCACTACATGTATTAGGCACTGAGCAACATGATACAATATCCAATACATCTCTTACAATACTAAACTCTGTATTTTAATATTATTCAGCATTCCTTGTGCATATAATGAAATTGTTTTTATTGGTCTGGATTTCAGATTTTCCCTTGTGTGTACTTGGAAATAGAAATTCATATCTGGGACTTCTTGAAGGCCCAGTTAGAATGAATGATTCAAATAAAAATGAATGTTGTCAAATGTGTTTCTCACAGTACTGGTATCATAGTAACCGCGGTCTTACTTTTTAATGATACCAATGTAATTGTGCTCAATTAACCACAAAATATTTTTCTGTTCACAGCCACCTTTGCAAAAAGAACCCACGAGTTAAAAATCTTGGGTTCATGTTGAATTCCTGCCACCTTCCATTTTCTTGCTTGCAGTAAAGGTTTTTCAGTCTGCAATAAGCTTTCAGCAACTCAGATTGTGCCCTTGGTGAAAAACTGCATGAGTTCACACAGACTGACTGGACTTTAAGTCATGACTGGGGTTAAGACCCAGCCTGTGGATGACGTGGCAGGTGGGTGACCTCATTTCCCCATCTCAGAAGGTCAGTATCCATTACACGTTTGATCTTCAGATCTCCCAGAAATACACATCAGTAGAAACTTTGCCATCAAATAAACAAATAAAATTCATAATATCCAATATGCAAAAAAGGGATTTAGTGAGAAGATATCTTTTTATAGTAATTCTTGGAATAAAACAGTGTATGCAGATAAGTAACATTCTTGAAGAGCTTTATCCTCCATGTGGCTGTAGAGCATTGCAAGCCGAGGAGTGATATTAGAAATTTCCTCACACTTACTCATTAATACATTTCAGCTCAGCTTTGATATGGTTGAATTGATTCCTACTGCAAAATTCAAATAAATGTTCAGGAGTTCTTCTGAGCTATTCAACCAGACCACTATGTTGCATAAAGCAATGTAACCAGAAATGGCCTCAAAAGTGCATTTTGCCTCCAAGCAAATCTTTTATAACTGTGGGCAATTGACATTTGCTTTCTTTTTGATTTTCACATAACTAAACTCCTTATCAATATTTGTTCTTCTCATCTAAACTGCTTGCATATTATCTCTGCCTGTTGTTTGTATCACAAATTAGAGACAAAATCTGCTCTTTTTTACACATGTGGAGTTTCTTCTCCAGCTCCTTCAGCCTGAGCTAAAATTTGTTTCCCCTTTGCTACTTTGTCCTTTTTTAAAAGATTTGTTCCCTCATTTTAGATATTTTAAAAGAATTTTAAATAAAAAGAATGTATTTTGCAGGGATTTCTCCTCTTGAAATGGCAACAAAAAAGAATTCTTTGACATGGTGAAATGAAATGGTGATTTAATTTTTATATCTGTTCCATCAGCTTTTCTGCTTAAAATAATTACTAAATCCACTTTATAAACATGATTAGTGTGATTGTTCTAAAGCAGTTTTTTTCAGGGTATTTACCGTTTATTGAAAAAAAAATTGTTCAGACATAAATAGATGTTTCTGAAGGAAGAATTTGGGATCCTTTAAATTATAAAATCTTCAGAGAAAGGATTTTATTTTTATAATGCATCATTTGCCTCTATGATGCCATCAAAGTAATGAATAATAATTACAGAATGTGTAAGAAATATGAAAAAATATTTTCTTCTTGTTTTCTGAATATCATAATATATTTAGCCTCCAGATATCCTCAAGAAAACAGCATCTTATCAAGGGCAACTAGTGTTATTAATCAAAGTAGCTATTTATGACATTTGAATAAATGGCTTTCACTTTACACACAAGGACAATATAGATGATCTGCAGATATCAGTTGTTTATCACACTTATGTATTTTGTTATCATAATGCCATTACCTTGCCACTGCAAACTGCTTACGGTTTCAAGGCTTATTCTGGTGACAAAATATGAAACAAGAGCCTTATGAATATTCAGAGGCTTTCCCCATGGCACTAACTCAGGTCTATTTATAGTTGTGATTTATGGAGCTTATGAGCACAGCTAGAATTTGAGTTCAACATTAACATTCCTTTTATGCGTAACATGACAGTTTATAGTTCACAGCATCTCTATATTACAATTACTGGTAAATATAAATGACTTTTTTTTAATCCATTAGTTTAAGATAAAAATCATCATGCCAAACCTGTAAGCTTAGTTCTCCTGCATGACCAGGTAAGGGAGAGGGAGGAGAAAAGAGGATGGGGGAGAATTCACTAAAACTTATCCCTAGAAGATACATGAAGTCTTCTGGTTCCCAGGCAATCAGAGAGTAGGCTCCTGTCTCCAGCTGCAATGTTCCCCATTAGCAGGAGGGAGTGAAAATACAAGAGCTGAATCCAGGTAAAGGTGTCATTTCCATGCCTTATGCTTGGTACATCCCTCTAGTCCTCTCCCAGGTGCAATCTTGGGACACATAAGCAGGCTTGCGTCTTGGCCGCAATGACAACTTCTACGAATACTGTGGCACTCACAGTATGTGGACCTCTTCTGCCTAGCTGACCATAGCCAACAGGAGGGTCAGTGTCTGCCCACAGCCAAGAGGGAAGGGAAATGGGGATGGAGAGTGAGAACAAGGGCAAGGAACACTGAGCCACAGCTACAGGACTGCCTGCCCCAGAAAAGCAGAGAACTTTGATTTCCAAGGAAGCAGGAAAAATAGGGTCAGCTTGGGGGGTGGAGCCTGTAATTAAAAAGCAGCTCTGGGTGTGCCGGTGTAATCAAGTGCAAGGGGATTTTATGAGAGGAGTGAGTTTAGTCAATAATAACCATAGGAAGAGAAGAATAAGGCATCCTGTCACATCTGTAAAGACTGGAGTTTGATACCGAGATGCATTAGGCACTCAGTTTGGCCTTTTGGGTTGGCGCTCTCATTTCTTCAAGCATTGTCTACGGCTAGGAATAAGATGTAAGCAGGGAATAGAGAAGTTTCTTGGGGCATTCAAATCTCAAGTGGCTGGTTTGGTTATCCTGCACATGCTCTGGTTTAAGTTTATTACAAAATATACCCTTAGGAGAAGGGATTTGTTTTTCCTAGGTCGCATTTCTAGGATCTTCTCTTCCACTGTTATTACTTTTACTTTTAATTTTAGGTTGATATTTTTGGAGACTTTTCTCCTCTTCATTAATATAGTCATTCCTCACTTTCTAAGAGACAGTTTGGGAGTTTGTCTCTCAGAATTGTTCCCTCAAAAAATGCTATTTCAGGGACCTTGGGCACTAAGCTGTCAGCTTTTTCTACTTTTCTCTCAAGGCACATTGTCTAGCTTTCAGTCTTTTACTTCAGGGCTTTAGTTTAATAAATGTTAGTGGCAAATGGACTTTTGACTGTAGCATCTGAAGCAGATCTTCCATGAACCTCTCCAAACTCATCATTACTGCAAGGCTGTTTGCAAGACTTGATGACTCAAGAGTTGATGCAGCTAAATTTAGATTACTTCTGGGCACCTGCCTCTGCTAGTTCTTGTCTTCACAGTAGGGCTCTATAGAATGACAACCCAACTGTGCAAGCTGGACAGGAGACACTATGCATTTCAGTATGCCCTAAGTAGAATGATCTTAGAAACCATACGTCCCAGAGGATATCCAACATATCCCAACAATAGGTACGTCTAAATGTAAGGTATATATTACCTTGCAAAAAAAGTTAGAGGCTGTGTCTAATCCATATAATTTGAGGACTCATTGCACCTCACACAAGCTGAAAGCAAAAAGCAAAATGCAGTTTTCATGAGCCTACCTCCTCACTGGGTTCTCTTAAAGTGTTATGAGGGATTTAAAATTAAGCACTAAGCAGGTGGCCAAGTGAGTTCATCATAAAAATCACAGCTGACTGTAAAGTTTGTAACCACAGTTGGCAGATATGTTTCAGAGAAATAAAAATGTGACTGTCCAGTTGAAATAATCTGTCCTCTATAAATACAAGTAGAGGCAGAAGGTCCAGAATTTTGTATATTGTGACAGTCACAAACCTCAATAATTTGGGGAATCCAGACAGATGTCAGTGACTTCACTAAGCCACATGACTTTTCACCATGAACTCTCCAACTGCAATGGATTTTTTAGACGTTATTCATGCTTCCCCAAAGCTGCTTGAAATTTTGCATAATTCAACTTTTCAGGGTGAGTAAAGTTAAGAGGCATGAACTAAAGGAAACTTCAAAAGCCATTTGAATGGAAAATTCATGCTTATCTCTGGCAGAATATAGTCATATTTCTACACTTATATTGATGTGCAGCTAATGATATTTTATTTTTAAGGAATCATTACTCATGTTAGAAAATGAATAGGAAGACTGGGCTGGAAGAGTGATTTTGAAAATAAAGCTGTATTGAGAGGTTAAAAAATCATTGATCATTGATTTCATGCTTATATAACTGTAAAAACAGAAGCAATTCTATTTCATGAGTGTGCATAGCAGAAATAAGCCTCCTGCTTAGTTTTAATGGCTTGCTGACTTATTACAAGTAAATAATAATTACAAAGAGTGTTAAATGTTAATTTAAAGAAGCTGAGACAAGGGCCTCTAATTGTGTCTTTTTCCTGGCCTTTATCCTTAAAATATGAGGTTATGCCTTACTGATAGCCATGATGCTAAGCTTTTTGTGGACTCATGCCATTGGAAGTCATGAATATAACCAGCAGATGATTTTGCTCCCAACTCATGTTTGTAATTGCACAGAAAATAATGTTTCATTCTTTCTAAAACGTATTTCACATTCACTATTTTCTATACTACTTTTCTTTAAATATGTGTAGATTCACAGCCCCTGCACAGGGACCTCTTGAAACACAGAATTTTCTATTCTTAGAAAATTAAAATCCCACATATATACCTTATGATTGTGTAGCTCTGATCCCATCTGTTCTGTGAAAGTGGGAGAGATCAGACCTTCATTTCCTTCTCCCTCTCTTTTTTTTTTCCCCTTCTTTTTTTCCTCCCTCTTTGGTTTGGCTTGTGCCTACAGGAGTGCTAACTGAGAGCTGTCATCTAGTGCAACCCCTGCTGACCCTGAAAAGAAGCCTTCAAAAATAATTAGCTAAAGAGTGAAAGTGACATAGGGAGAGGAGACACATATTAACTTAAGGATTTATTTACAGTGTTTGAGGATAGAAGACAGTGTTTATGGAGGAAGAAGAAAAGCCTGAGTACTGTGATGTCCTGGTTCCCCCTGCTTTGGTGTTTTGCCCTGAACATGATGGCCAAAGTGCGTCAGTTCCTGAAGGCATAGTAATATTACTCACAGACAAAAAGAGGAAGCAATACTCACTGCAAATAGATATTCCTCAGTTCACAATGTTAAAACTAATTAACAATAATAGGTTTAGATAAAAGGAAAAAGAAAAACAAAGGTAACAATGCAATATTCATATTATGAATAGAGGTTGCCGCATATTCTATTATCGGCTAGATATGTTAGCATCCAAACAGGAGGACCCAAGTGCAGTACAAGAACTACTCCAGAAGCATTTTGTTTCCCAAAGGAGATAATAAAAAGGTACCTTTTCAACAACCACCATTGAATAAGCAATCAGTTGGGATACTGCTACATTGCAAAAAGTAGCTGACCCATGCTGCTACAGTTCTTAAAAGATGCGGTAATTTGTGACTAGCAACAGGGATCAAAGGTTCAGGAGCACAGCTGAGAATATTTTTAGCTTTCATGCTAATAACTAAATGCTTTGGACAAGTGGAAAGTTAGAGAATATGCCAAGTTCAGTCCAGAATGTGAATCACAGCAGTCTTTATCTGCTGTGCACAAAAAAAACAAGGCAAAAAGTTAATATACGAAATGCGTACTGCAAAGAAGCAGAAAAAGATATTGGAAGGGCAGATGTGGGGATGTGGTGGTAAAATCCTGATGAAAGAACAGCTGTTAGATACAGGTCTATCTCAGTGCCCAACCAGCAGTGGTAGAAACATATCTGTATCTTCTGTATCACTTATGGTAAATCTAGCCCTGAAATGAAGTATCCTGAATTACTAACCATAACTGCGACAAGAGATATCATTATGACAAAACTTAAAGACACATCAAAACGATCATATTGCAATGTATCAAGGAAACAAGCAGGAACTTAGAGAATGAGACTGTGCATGGAGGATATTAATGCAGTGCAAAATGGCAAAAAATGAAAAGATTTTGAAAGCTCAGAGAAGCACCAGATACAAAGACAAAGCAGCAGGCAAATAGGAAATGGCATGCCAAATAGACAGCAGGACATCAGTGAATGCACCAGACTACAGAGACTTCCACAGCATTGTGGAAAAGAAAAAAACAAAACTAAAACCCAGACAAATTTAAATTATATAGACAAAACACTATTAGGAAAATATAAATTACAAGTAGTCGACCAAGCAAAACTATCTAGACTTAAACTTCAGAAGTGCCATATCCTTCAGTTAAACTAACAGTGAATACATGAACTTG
Organism: Calonectris borealis; assembly: GCF_964195595.1. Lineage (NCBI taxonomy): Eukaryota > Metazoa > Chordata > Aves > Procellariiformes > Procellariidae > Calonectris > Calonectris borealis. Next base: position 139,429,200 of record NC_134312.1, on the reverse strand, counting down.
GTGGCACTGGGCATGGGACAAGAAAATTTTCATGAATAGGTACAAGAGTTAAATTAAAATTTTAAAAAAGCCAAATACTGACAGCATGCTTTGACAGCATGTCTTAAGACAGCATTTTGAGCATGTTGAGTACTGCAGTCCCTGCCTCAGAGAGCGGGAAGTATTTGGTGGCTTGCAGGGCACAGACTGGCAGCTCGGTCAGCTAGTGGTCTGGTTGCTTCCAATTGCAGGAGCCTCCTCTTGGTGCTTCAGGGGCTTGGTTGTTAATAATGTTTGTATAAATTCAGAAGGAAAAGGAAAGAAAAGAATCAAAGAAAGCAAAAGACATTGCTAAAGTCAGAGGAACCAGAAGTTGGGTAAGTGGCACAGTAATTATTCAGAGGCGTAGGTCCAAATTGTTTAAACAAAGTAGTGATTGAATCTTACTTCCAAGGAAGTAATAAGAAGGATGGAAGAATATATTTCAGCACTTCAGTGCAAAAAGACTGATTTTTACAAGTTATATTGTGTGAGAAATTCAATTGCCTTGCTACAAGTTGAACATTACAAAGTAAATACTGATGTTCAGAAAAAAAAAAATCATGAGAGAAATCATGAGAGAGAGTATCAGTAACACTAACAAAATAAACTGGTATCTATATTACAAGTCAGTGCGTGTCCTGCTGGCTTTAGGAAATACTCATGGAGAGACATGACAAAATCATTGCAGATAAGGACTACAGCATCCCCAATCTTTTAGAAGGAATCAGGGAAGCAAATTTAAAATAAAATAAAAGTAAGCTGGAATTGTATTTAACTGCAGTATCATATTCAGGACACTTGTTAATCTCCCGCTGTCACATGAATCTAAAAAAAACAGTGAACGTAATACAGCAGATACCTGTGCCTAAAAATGTGAAATAAATTCAGTGATAATATTTCTTCTCAGATGCATGCAAATGCTTTGAGGCATGTAGCAGACAAATAAGCAAGAGCTGTGGTTACCTTAGCCAGACTCAGTAAGTCTAGCTGCTGGTCACCAACTCCCCTGTCCTATGCCATGATGCGAATAAATAGGTAAATTTGCAGTGTGATGCCAATGAGTAAATGCTTGGGGCTTTGTTATAATGAAAGGAACAGCTGGTGGCTTTCACTTCAAGGTCCCTCTGGCCATCTGAACAGAAATACACACAAATTGATAAAGGACATCAGGCAACTGTGTTTGCATGTATGAAATTCATACATGCATTCAAGGATAAGAAACCATTTTTGCAAAAAACAAGAACGAGCTATCAAAAGGCATTTTAAAGGATACTCCCAAACATCTTTAAAACATGCTAGTAAAAGAAGAATGCTGTGAGCGAGATAATTGATTTTCTGCATGAAGGAGTCCCACAGTATGAAAACAGAGAGATCCTCAAACAGATCAGAATAGAGATATACATGAAAAAAACAATAACTAAGTAGGTATGTAAGTAGGTATGCACCAGTTCCAATACAGGGTCTTTAAAACAAAAAAAAAAAACAACACACTAGCTTAAGGTAAAAACGTACCTCTTTCAGAGGAGTGGGGCATCAAGGGAGAAGCTTCACTTCACTTCTGATAGAAGTGCATATAAAACGGCCCATTCATAATATCAGATCACTGAGAACAGAAGATTCCTCAAGAATACTTGGAATCCCCTCTGGAATGGAAACCCCTGTCCAGAGAACTGGTGGCATCTACAGTAGCTCACTAGGACTAGAGAGGTGTGGAGAACAGGTTTCATTTTCACACTCGATTCCCCATTTTGGATCTGAGCTCTTTTAGAAAAAAACACAAATTCAAAACCACGCAATTTTTGTAGGAAAATTTCTTTTTACAAAAATTTAATTTTGTATTGTAGTAGGACTACTTAATTTAATTTAAATTTCAGACTTTAATGGGATTGTTCCAAAAAAAACCCTTGAAACAGAATACCTTTATCAATCTTTCTCTACATATATGCATATCCTCCATTCTGATAGTACACATTTTTTCTCAATTTCTTTCCACTGGAAAAAGTCTGATGAAATCAACACAGTCTATAAATTTCCATAACTTCAGTGGAAATTTGCTGTCAAATGCATTCCCGTTGAAATAACTCTAACAAACTTGAGCACATGAATCCAAAAAGCTGACAAATAATCATTGTACACAGCAGAAACAACCTCTTTAGTATAGACTGCTATTTAGATTTCTGGGAACCAGGCAAGACCCCAGACACAACCACAGTGACCATTTTAGACCTAGCAATGAAACGTTTTAGGCATACAGTGCCTAAACTGCATAGTTTTTATTTGCAAGTTTTAATTGCAGTAAGTCTGTGCAGGTTGCCTAGGAGGGCAACTCCAGCAGCCTCACAGCGAACAATAGCCAGTCTAATGGCCACATTTAACAATATCAAACCACTTGGGGGCGGGGGGTAATATTAAAAGAAATCAAAGAAAATACATGGTAAGCCATTCTCTGATGCAATAGCACTCTCAGTGACGGTCTTAACAGCACCGCTGTATAATGTTGGATGTCAAAATGTGCATCTGCCTTAGCGTTATGGAATTTTACCTTACTACAGCTAGGCGTAACAAAAACAGATGCTGAAAAGTCAAAGCCTACTGTCAGCGTATGTAAAACCTGCCAAAATTGCAGGTTGGTTTTTTTTTAGGAAAAATAATGTATTTGGAATGAAGCAGTGCATTAAACAAATAATAGCTACATAGTCATTCATATATCATGCCAGAGATGGATATATATCTTATAAAAATGAGGATTTATTATTCCATCCCTAACAGAAGACAGAAATACAGATGGGGAAGTACACATTTATCTGAGACTGAGATGCAGGATGGGCAATAACACTAGCCCGTCCCCAGCAACCAGCAGAGACTCTACAGCATGGCATCACCCAAATAACCTCTACAAACCAAGAGGTCTTTAATCCATCCAGAATGACAGATTGAGAATTATGCCTGAATGATTATGCCTTGTGCATAGCAGAAGTGCCTCGAGAAAAAGAAAACTTAATTTACAACCTAGTCATGACTTAGTTGCTATTTAAAAAAAAAAAAAAAAAAAGAGAGAAAGGGAAGTTTTCTGCAGATTTGTTTTTTCAGTGGTAAAACTTCTGGGCATAATCTAGGTTGTTACATACATTAGAAATTCATGAAATTTGTGATGATACTATCCATGTTAAAGTTAACTGCTGCAAGCTAGATCTATTTTGCTTCACTTCCAGAAAATATTTCAAATCAAACTTCAAGAGATGGTGTGACCTTTGTGATATACCATCAGACAAGCTAACGGTAAAGAGTGATACCAAGAGGCTATGAGGTTTGTTTGGAGAACGTTTTCTGTTGTGCAAAGTGTATCAATTCTTGCACTTCTGGATGAGCAGAGATTAGGGAAGAGAGGGAATGGGAATTTCCTCCCATAAACATCTCACCTTTAACATCTGGCTCAGTAGGACCATTGCAGGATTGACAGGTTGCAGCTAAAGCTCTTCTCCTGACAGCAAGTATCAGAGTCAAATTCTGTTCATGATACTCATAAACAACACTTGGTAACTTACTGGGATGGGCGTAAGTGTTTCTACAGAGCACTTTGGTGACCCTGGTCCTACTTATCTATAATAAATTCAGGGCCAGCAAAGGGCACATGTACAGAGATATAGAGAGACAGGTCCACGCGTGCTCTGTGAGATACAAGCTCCATGCAGTTCTAGTTTATTCAGGCACAGCATCACCCAGACGTGACTGTGTCACTTCCAGCCAGGAACTTGGGTCTATCTGCTCACATCTGTATGGACACACCCCAAAGAAAATAAACTAGGGACAGAGACTATGCATTTTTCACAGAATTCAAACAAATTGCCTCTTTACCTCTTACTGTACAGTAGCATTAGTAATAAAACCAGGGAGCTTGTTGCTGCACATGAATTTCTTTCTACGGGACGTTACAGACTGACTCCTTCAGCCTCTTACTGTCTGTCTTGTATTCCTAAGCAATTCAGAAGGCACAGACTAGCCTGTGTCTGTCATAAGCCTGTCCTCGCTCATGATACTCTGAAAGTCAGCACAGCTCTCCTGCACAGACTGCTGCAAAATACACCACTGCGCTGAGTGTAAGGGCAAGCAGAAACAACACGTGGGCATGAGGAAAAGGGGAGCACAGACAAGCTATTTATTCTACTGGATAGAAGCCTCAGGTGCGTTACCTGCCTAGTTCCTTCTTCTGTAAATGTGAAAGACTGAATAGGGAAGGTCTTGAATTGGGAAGGTCTGAAGAACAGAAGTTGCGTATTTATTAATGGTCTCGTGTTATGTGTTATTCCGGCTACTCTGAAAAGCACACTGCAGCCAAAAGGTAGTGCTACTCATCTTCATTTTATTTCATGTTTATCCGGCAAGAAGTCAGGACAGATTTTATTTTAACACAGCAATGAAGTGCCAACACTGATTCAGATCAAAGGGGATACTTACTTTAAATCGCAGAGTAAATACTATTTTGTTCCTGTGTTCCCACAGACTGAAAATTCATTAATGCGTTAGGTAGCAGTAGCAAAGAGTTCAGAAGATATTCTCTGTGTGTTTATGTGTTTATAATAATTCTGTAATTACTGTGTTAAGTCCTGTAACTTTTTAAACATACCATCATCCTATTTCCTTCCCAGGCCCAGATAAAATCTGCTGCCTCACAGATCAGAAAAAAAGATATTACAGAAAAAGAGCTTTAACTAAACTAAACTACATTTACTGTGAGAGGAAGGAAGGATACAGTTAAGAGAAGATGGTGGGAAAGAATACTTTCTTTCTCTGTGCTGTCAGATACTAGCTACTGCTGCAGTCAGATTATTGAACTAGATATACTAATGATTTTCTCTGTCTCAAAACTTGTTGAAATTCAGTGTTCATTTTGTAAAAGTTGTGGGTTTATTTGAAGTGTTAGATTATCATGTATCTCCTGACAAGGATCAATAGTTACAATCCTTCTTTCCATCTTAGAGAGCTAAAGCAAACAGGCTGTTCTTTACAGCTCAGGGTGCAACGTGGCACAGCAATAAAACCTGCCATATTGACAGAAGTACAATATAAAGCAAAATATGATAGAAAATATTACACTGAAGATTTGGAGCAATTCCTATGGGTCTCTAAAAGGGTACATGGTACTTACAGAAAAAGCGAGCAGCAGTGTAAAAAAACATGAATAAGCGAAAAACATGTTAAAGCCTGAGTCACAGTGCAAGATATTTTCTTTGTGTTTTACTTTTTCTTTGTAGAAGAAAAAAATACAGATGTCTACATTATATTCTTCTCTGTTCTTAAAAAAAACAACAGAGTGTTCTTTTGCAAGGCATATATGGCAGTCTTTTTCTCTGTTGGATGTCTAGATTTAAAAAGAGTATCAGACATTCTTCTCTAACTCCTTGTTATATAGATTTACCATTTTAAAGTGGGAAGGAAGTCAAAATAATGGTATCAATCCTGTACCTTAGTGAAAAATGACATCAGCTCCAGGAAATCTTGGTAGTTAGACCATTCGTCTGAGGGATGAGTGAAGTGGGCTGATGTTCTCCAGGCAAATGAGTCCTCCAAAGGTCTCCCTGGGAGGGTGTTTAACCGTTGGCCTGCGGGGAGGATGAAGCAGGATTACCTCCTGCGCTCTGTGCAAAGCCACAGGCAGTGTTGCGGCCAGGGACCTGGCACCCTGGGATTGGTTGGGACCTTGGAATTTTGTCCCTAAGCCTCAGCTTTCTTAGCCACATCTCTTTCTTTCTGTTTCATGCTGCACTTAATGCTTCGTCTTTAATCTTTATAAAGGTTAGATAAGATATGTCCTTCACACCACTGGTGGTCATGACTAAAATATAAAGGTGCGGGTGTGAGTGCAGGGGTAGGGGAGACAAGCAGGGGACCTGGGGAAAGAGATGCCCTTTACACGCTTCCTCACATTCAGTACTCCTGATTCAGGGGATGCGGCACTTCTGTCAGGTACATCAAAGTACATCAAGCAGCATTGCTTATCAGCCATAAGCTAATTACCCAGCTGGACTTGAACTAATTCTGAATGGAGCCCATGTGTGGTCTCTGCTTATATGGCATGACTGACCTCCAGCCAGGAGATATCAAAAGTGACTTGATTGCAGGTAGTTTAAGCGTTTCCTTGCTCCACTTCTGGGTTTCTGCAGATCCCATTACCAAGCGCATGTGAACTGCCGGGTCAGCTGGATCAGATTCCACTGAGATGAAAAAGGCCAAGGCCCTCTGAAGAAGAGTAACTTAGGAAACAACACTATAGATTTCCCCAATGTACTGAACAAGATTTCTGTGACCTAAGCTTGTGTCTCATAGATTCACTGGATTCTCACCAGCCACCTCTCTATGGAGACTTCAGCTTTATGTGGTAATTGATAAGAATTACCAATACCCCTTTTATGCTTGTGGGCAATGCCCACTGACTTCTAGGCTGAGAGAGCTACCTCCATTTACAGCCATGAAACCAGGGTGACTTCCTCTTTTTCCTAGCCTGAATGAGAATAAGACTAGTGACCAAGAAGCAACGAGCTCAGCTTCCTATTTAAAATACTCAAGAGATTCCCATTGCTATCTTTTTTTTTTTCCCAATGTTTAATAAGCCAAATCTTTTTTAAGTTTGGCATTGAAAAGGGTGCCCACATCAAAAATCCACTTTGTAGCTGGTAAGTTCATTAGCATCACTGATAACAGAAGAATCTTCTTCTTAAATTCACTGTGAACTAAATTAATTTTTTTCTGTCTTGCATTTGTTCAAAGCATAGCATGTTTGAAGCAAGATCAACAACAATCAATCCAAGTCTGTTTTTTAATGAATTTGACCGTACAGTCCTTACTACATCCAGAAGACTGTCCTCACTAGCAGTGTTTCTCTTTTCCAAAATGATAAACAAATAGCTTTAACAGATCTAATACAAGAAAGATTTTTGCATCTTCCTACGAATCAGCCACACTTCCAGGAAGGATTTAATTTAAGCTGTACACTAAATCAGAGTTAGTAGTGCTCTGCTACCTTCTCAGAAACGCCATAATGCAGAGTGGTACTTCCAGGAATAATATTGCAAAAGCATGGCTACAACCCAGCTGTTCAGTAAAGAGCCAGGTCTAGATTCAGCTTCTTCTATAATCAAGGGAAAAGTCTCAGCACAGTGGAGCCTTGCTGAGCATCCAGCACTTGGGACACATACGTCTGCCAGCTTCCAGTGCTCCAACAGGTCCTGTTCCATTCTCCAGCCCCACCTACACCGAGCTAGAAATCCCTATCCTCTCTACCCAAAAAACAAACCTCTGCTTCCTCTAGGGCTTGGGCATGGTGTCTGGGAAGGAAGGGAAAAGCTTTTTATCTAGTCCCTGTTGCACCTACAGCAAACCAGGGATACACTCCATGGTATAAGCCAACAAGTCCAGAGATTGGGAGAAGACTGTGTGGCTCTGGGGCGGAGCCTGTGCTAGTGGAGGAGATGGGAATCTAAGTTATTCATGGTATATCTGATCCGACTTGATATAAACTTCAGACATTTCTGTCATATACATTTGCCAATTGTATCCTCCAGTGGTTTTTGCATCTTGGGAGAAAAAAAGGACAGCCCATGGAATAACTTACCTTATCTGCACAACAATCAGCATCTAAGGGTGATTTCACTATGAAGATTTCTTTAATGGAAAAAGTGTATAGTTTATTATTGGTTATCAGTAAACATGCCTGTACTGCTTTAAAATATACAGTTGTGTATTCTATCAGGTTATCATACATCAAATTATTTTATTAGATTACCTAACAAAATATTTTGGCAGCCGCCTGTATGCAGTTGCTTGGGCTGCAGAAGGTGCTGTAACAAGTCCCATGGCACTTCTTTCTGTTTTGCCTAAAAATGTCTCCTTTGCACATCACCACAGATGGAAAGTAAATATTCGGGGACATGCTATACAAATGTTGCATACATGACATCAAAATTCCCTTTCAGCTGTATCGTCATAACTTGGCGATTTGCATGGTTGTGGAAAGAAGTGAAAATGAGTTTATTTAAATGGCAGATGAAGTATTCATCAAAATAGCACCAATCATTTTTATACTTCAGTGACTAATACTAATGGAGAAAGTCACTCTGGAGTGACTCCCCTGCGAGATAATCGGCTTGAACCAGGCTGAACCAATTTGGAACAAACAAGATATTCCCCCACTCCTCTGATTGTGAATTTGTCTGCTCTTTCCCCAGCTGAAATAAATTAACAACTAAACTGTGTGCAGTCTATGTAGGTCACACAGTTGATGTACTACCTACTGTAGCCTCCTGCAAGAATTCATTTGTTAATACTGAGCAGCTGTGACAGTCCCCCTGCACTGGAGTCATCTGTCCAGAATGTAATGCTAAAAACGCTGGCTGCTTCTTTCCAGCAAGAGCTGTTTCTGAAAATGAGATGAACAGGTGTCTCTCACATCCCCAAGATCTGGCTCCGTGCTCTGAGATGCCGTTTCAGCGTCCAGCTGCACCGCTTGCTTCAGATATGCTGGGGCACAACAAAATGCGCTGTCATTATAATTTCTCCAGCTCAGTGTGGGTGTAAATAATGTGCCCACATTAGTGAAGCTCAGGGGATCTCCATGGAAACATTTAATCGTTGACATTTAAGCTCCTGGTGCCGATAAGGGAAGCAGCTGACTCCTGACCTATTACTAATGGTTTATCAAGGTAGGAAGCAAGATTTTTTGCTTTGACCTGGCTAGAAATGATACAGTGACAGCAAATGCTATTGTGTCTTTCCTCTTTTCCCTCTTTCGCCTCCTGGGCGTAGCTTGCAGTTCTATAATCAGATTTTTTCTTGACCTTTTCTCGTTTATGTCACATTGGGACAACGTGGGATAGGACTGACTGAGGAAATGCCAACCTCCCAACCCACCCTCTAAAGAGGCATAGCTAACTTATTCTAGGTTGTAAAAAAGTAAATCCAGGAAAGCTCTCAGATCATGCAAGGGAAAACAGAAGACCCCTATAGGAAGTTATGCTAAAGTGACATTGCATTTCTCACAGTGTCCTCAGCATCCACATGCACACCCTCTGATCCATACAAATAGTTTCATTAGAGCCTTTAATGAATCCCACGTCCAAGCGTCCCATGCAAGACAGGAACTGACTTTCTGAGGGCACTGCTGTGCTCACTGCGTGCTGGGTTTAGAGCATTGTTGCCTTGTCCCCGGCATATCCCATCTGTGCCAGAAGCCGTGATGTGCCAAAAATGGAGACCGGTCTAAATTTCTCAGCAGCCAGCAGCTCTTCCAGACTCCTCACTCCCAGCCCCCAGAGCACTTTCAGTGCACAAACCACAGTCCCTGGGCTGCAGCAGCTCCCTGTCAAACCTTCCCACTCAGAGCAGCCCAAGCCCACCATCAACCAGAGATCCCCCCTTCTGGTTTTGAAGTGACAGCCAAAAAAAACATTACAGTGTGCTGGCTTCTTTTTGAATTGACAAGCATCTCCAGTAGCGCCCTATAAGTCTGTGACCCAGTCTTCCCTGGCCACCCAGTTTCCACTGAGACAGTGGCATCCTGATGGCAAACCCATATGATCAGCTGCCCTCCATCCAGCTGTTAATTAGTCACAGTTTCGGTCCCAGTTTTGTGACTGATTTTGTGCTGGCTCTGGCTTTGAGTTGTGCTTCATTACAAAATGTGATTTGGCTTAAAGGAAAATTCTTAAGTATCTGGCTTGTCTTGTGGGAAAAAACTCATCATTCTTTTACTGGTTTTATTCCAGAATAATTTACAGGATTTATTCTCGCTAGGGTAACCATATATAGCTCCCATTACATCTAACATGAATGATTGGCTGCAGAAAAGATAGAAAGTCTTACATCACTACGTCATACAAATTAAAGGCTGATGACTGCTTGGCCCATGCACAATTAGCAGATTAACTCTGTGTCTTTCCTCATAAAACAAAACATAGCATTTAGATAACAAAACACACCACTGCATTTACCATCTTTGCTATTTTTATGGCATTTATTCATGCACATGGTGGGGTAGAATTTGGAGATTTATCTGTTTTTAAACTTTCTTATTACTAAATTTTAGGCTTAGAGTCTGGTTAAGGCTGACTCCAGCACAATCAGACATTAAGGTGCTTTCCTGCATCTACTGTAGACCCACCGCCTAATCTCGGAGCAAGATGTTCTGTCAATCTGTGACTCAGTCTTTCTGTTGTAGAATAGATATAATATTAAAATAATTAGCATTTTTATATAGAAAATATTATTAATTAGGGGAAGTAATTATATTATCAGAAACTGATAGCTCTGCTTCCTACCTCTGGACAGATAGCACAAGTAGCTGTTGCACTAACTTGCACTGATAGTTAGTGCAAGTGATACAAGGAAGGTCTAAGAAGCCTGCCAGAAAATGGAAGGTTTCATCCTCTTCTAACACACATCCATTAAAAGATGTTAATGCATACCAGCCATGGATGGTATTCCTTTTAGTTCCTGCTTTTAGAATTCATAACCCAAGCAAGCATTTATCGTAAAACTTCACTCATTAACGTAACACTGAGGGCTTTTAAATGCTTAGAATAGGCTGCCTTACCCGTATAAGAGGTGTATAAACACCATCAAAGAAGTGGCCCTACTGGCTGTCAAAAGATGAAAACATACCATCATGCTGATTAGCAGAATTCGACTATTTGGAGTAGGATACGCATACATTTTAGCGTTGAAGGTCCTGACTTCAAATGCAGCTTGAAATGCAATCAGTCAGTGTCGCTCACATACCACTTCGCTCAGATTTTACAACTCATGGATCTAAAGACTTGCTTTCTGATCTTATTGTAGGAGGTTTCGTTCAAAAGCACTATGGTTTTGTTCAAAAGCCACGTGCTTGTTCTGAGGTTCCTATTCTCTCACATTACTGAGATTGATTTTGGAATTTTATTTCATTAGGAGTGTGCCCCTGGATTGGGATTTTTTTAAATTGATTTATCCTTAATTGCTACACCTTAGTTATTCCTCAAGAGTTTGGAGGCATAATCCAGTGTATTGAAACATTGTTCCTTGGCTACACCAGAGGTAAGAAATTAATTTATTGTTCAGCATTTGTGTACCCTCTTTATCATCAGTGATACCCATTGTGTGGGAGGGGTGTTGGGATATAAAGAAAAAGCTTGATAAATCAGAGATAAGCTCAGCATCCTGGCACCTTAACAGCTGAACTGTGCATTAGGAATGGAGAGCTAGCTCTGCTCCTGCTTCCAGCTGTTATTAATCCTGACATGTTCAGAGATTTTTGGCACACACTGTTTTAACCTCCTGCAGTTTAAATACATTGAACATTCTCCCTCCCTCTTCCCCATAATGACTGTAATGTGCGATTTTGTTTTATCTCAGTAATCATATCCTTCTCCCTCTGAGAACAAACTCAGCACAGCACCCCAGATACAGGCGTAGGAAGAGCAGGCTTATCTGTTTGTACAGAATGTGCCATTGCTTGTTACCATAGAACTAATGCTACTTAATAATATTTAAATAATAAATTATATTGCAAAATATAACTTACTCTGTTGTGACCTGATAAGACTAACTGCCATTGATTATTTGCAATATTACCGATGGATGCTTAAAAACAGATTCGGGGGGCGGGGGGGAAGGAAATATTTTCATAGTAAGATACATTGGGTGCTGGGCTTGTCAGTAAGTACCTAAATTCGTGAGGATTTCAAAACCGTTCATTATGAACCAGACAGTGTTTTTTCCTGCCTACATCCTTCCCCATGGAGCCCCAGCTGCCAAATTACTTTTGTATGTTAGCTAGGCAAACTCAGTCCTAAATGTCTTTCCATGTTCTCTTTCATTATGGGACTATACAAAATCTGGGGCAAGGGTATGTGTCAGAGAAATGGTTTCTAAAGGGGCATACACACTTCAGAAGGACATACTTGAGAAAAGCCTTGAAATGCTGCTCACAGGGCTATAAAACATAAAATTGTGAGCTCAGACCAGCAAACATTACCTCTGTTAATTGCAGTGGGGCAATGACTGTGAATAAGATTTACATTAGTTAGGCTTGCCAGATCTGTAGCCTTGGGAAAGGCTCCATGTAACAACAACTGCAGTCAGTGACATTTTGCTACACGTTGGCAAACTGTGGCTGTATCACTATAGAACAATAATTTTGTTTGTGATAGGAATTGCCCAAAGGGAGAATGAGGAATATCAAAATGAAGAAGAAAGAAGGAAAAAAGCTCCAAGTCACTGTACATTTGATGCAATTAATGCCATAAAACGAGGTGACTTCTGTCTTTTCCTAGAAAATACAGAGGTTTGACCTGTCCTAGAAAATCATTAGGTATGAAAGGGAGTAACAGTTCTGGGGAACAATCCCAATTTCTAAAAGTGAAAATATCTGTACAGCATTCAGGAAATCACCAATAACAGACCATTTTAAATGTGTTTAACAAATTCAATAGCACGGCATAGCTATAGCTAGATAACGCTCACACACTACAGGTAAAGTCCGAAGGGGTGGGCACTGCAGGAATAGGGCACGTGGCAACTGGGAGGCTGAAAGATGAGCAGCCTTAGGACGGCATACAGGCATCAGTAGGAAAAACTGAAATAAAGGTTTATCTTTTAAATCCCGTATTTTCTGATGTCTGGATGCTGCAATCATGAAGCATTTCTGTCACAAAGGGTTCGCAAGCCAAAACCAGTCTTCCCAAGATAGCCATCTAAACCCTTGATTTTAAGAGCATGGCAGGACTTCCTCTGCTCTTCAGGAAGGAGGAGTTGGTCTCTCTCTCCTACTCCAGTTCCCCAGCACCTATTAAAGATCATCTGAGCAGTAGAAATTGGAAGCTTAAGATTCATTTCCCTTTTGAGTAAATGAGATTTGAATTCCTTTTAGGTGTTTGGGATGACTTCAAAGGTGGCTGGACACTAAAATGGGAAATAAATCATTAAATATGTTCAGAAGTTGGGTTTAAGAGGGGAGGGGCTCCAGAGGGTTGGAATTTGACCCTTAGCCCCTTGGGCCTATAAAGCCCCCTGCTTAGCCGTATAGGGTTTCTCTGACATAAGCCTGGCGTAACACAGTAGTGCATTAGGCCTTTGGCATTTTGATATTTACCAGGTGTGCCTGGATAATGGGCAATTTAACTTTTCCAGCAAACCAGCTCTACTAGCCCGTTTCACTTTTCTGAGCATCAGTTACTGGTCATTCTATTTGGCTAATATTACATTTGACCCTCCAAAGGTGTACGTGCATTTACGTTCCATTGACTTCAGTGGCATTGCAGACAACACCAAGTTGGGCGGGAGTGTTGATCTGCTGGAGGGTAGGAAGGCTCTGCAGACGGACCTGGACAGGCTGGATCAATGGGCTGAGGTCAACTGTATGAGGTTCAACAAGGCCAAGTGCCGGGTCCTGCACAACAATTCCACGCAACGCTACAGGCTTGGGGAAGAGTGGCTGGAAAGCTGCCCGGAGGAAAAGGACCTGGGGGTGCTGATTGACAGCCGGCTGAACATGAGCCGGCAGTGTGCCCAGGTGGCCAAGAAGGCCAATGGCATCCTGGCCTGTATCAGAAATAGTGTGGCCAGCAGGAGTAAGGAGGTGATCGTGCCCCTGTACTCGGCACTGGTGAGGCCGCACCTCGAATCCTGTGTTCAGTTTTGGGCCCCTCACTACAGGAAAGACATGGAGGTGCTGGAGCGTGTCCAGAGGAGGGCAACGAAGCTGGTGAAGGGCCTGGAGCACAAGTCTTATGAGGAGCGGCTGAGGGAACTGGGACTGTTTAGCCTGGAGAAGAGGAGGCTGAGGAGAGACCTCATCACGCTCTACAACTACCTGAAAGGAGGTTGTAGCAAGGTGGGTGTTGGTCTCTTCTGCCAAGGAACGAGCGATAGGACAAGAGGAAATGGCCTCAAGTTGCGCCAAGGGAGGTTTAGACTGGGCATTAGGAGAAATTTCTTTACTGAAAGAGTGGTCAGGCCTTGGAACAGGCTGCCTAGGGAAGCGGTTGAGTCACCATCCCTGGAGGTATTTAAAAGACGTGTAGATGTGGCACTTAGGGATGTGGTTTAGTGGGAGTGGTGGTGTTGAGTTGATGGTTGGACTCGATGATCTTAGAGGTCTTTTCCAACCTTAATGATTCTATGATTCTATGAATCTATGATTAGCTGGAGTGAGCAAAAGTAAAGGGAGTAGGTAGGTCTTTAGAGGATCAGACTTACTTAAACAATAAAATTTGCATCTAAAGGGCATCATGTCAAACTCACATCTGGTGCAATTCTGGTGGCATTCTACAGGGAAGAATGTGGATATTTATAGAAGTAAGGTAGGGGCACACTTGGTTATGTTAGTAACAGCTGGCATTTAGTAAAAAATTAGAGAGAGGAAAAACATCATTAACCAAAGGTGAACTTAATAAAGTTTTTTATTACTTAAGATGGAGCTTTGGCAGTTGTTACTGTAAGGACTTTTCTATATCCAGTATTTATGAGAAGGTCTTTTTTCAGATATCTACTTGAGGTAGAAAAATCCATTTTTATTAAATAACTTCCTGGGGATTAAAGTAATGCTTCAAAAACCATGTGTCCTCAAATATGTCAGTAATATTTTTCCATGAGTTTTTTATAAAATATAGAATTATGTGGGGTTTGTCCAAAAATGAGAAACAAATGGCATCAATAACTTAAATATCTTAATTATACTGGTGGTATGAGAACCACACTAAACAGTTCAATATAATACTATAGAAAACATCTAAAAGACAATGCTCATTCTATATGGTTATTGACACAATGTGCGTGGTGTAATGTAATGCACTTCTTAATACAATCCATTCTAGACAGCAGCTAGCCAGAAATTTTACCAGTTTGCAACATAACGTTTGCTCTATGTAAGACTAAACTCAAACTAGAAGAAACTGAAGTAATTTTCTGGCCTGTGTTTAATAGTGGTATAAGTTATTTTTATTGACAGGGTGCCCAGAATCTGCTATTAAAATCAAGTAACCATTTTAACAGGTGCTGTAAAAAGTTCATTTGAAGTAACTTCTGTTCAGAATACCTTATCAACTGAGTTGACCTTACAGTCTAAGAGGAGGGCTGAGATTACACAAGTACTTACAGTGATAAAACCATGGCTGAAAAAGGAGGAATAACTTCATGAATCTGATAAAGAACCTCTACGTACTTTCTGTTTCATACACACATTTTAAAATATTTTTGTCCTTTTTCCTAAATAAAAGACTTGACTTTTCACACTTCCATGAAGTCATTTCCATCTGTGGTAGTATCTGATATTGATGTTGTCCTCAGACAACACGGGTGTGAATAATGGCTGTAAAGGCAGGGTATCTGTGCAACTGTGAGCAGGGGTGTTCCATGAGAAAAATATCCTTTTTGTTGTGGACAAATGAGCTACAGTTAGCCTATGAGTCACTTCACCTTTGCTTGCCTAGACTCTTCGACCTGTCAAGTAATTTGTCATGTTTCTGAAGAAATATTAGCTGTAGTAAAAGTCAGCTCTTCACAAAAGTTGGAACCAGAGCCTGAGAAGAACTTTGGATAAAGTTCAATACCAAACACTATGAGCATTTTATACTGGTTTGGTCCTGGGGTTTTGTCCTTTTTCTTTCTGGACTAGAAACTTGTTCAGGTTCTGCCTAGCATTTGTGACCTTCATTATACGGTGCTTGTTTGTGTCCGCCAAAGTTTGAATGAGTTCAAGAAGCTAGGTTATGAATTAGTAGTTTTTTCTTTCATCTTATCAGCTCAGACAAGGAGTGTTATGATCATTTGTACATCTGTGCTGGGATTTCCCCTATTGGTTCCTGTTTACTTTTTGTGTGCATTTCAAGTTCCCAGTACAAGTCCTTTCCTTCTGCGTGGCAGCTGTTAGCTGTGAAAGCTGCTTGCTGTGTGTCCTGAATCTTCCCGTCCAATCCTACTGATTGTGCTTCCTTTGAATTACCAGGAAAAAAAATTACATAGTAATTCTGCTTTTTAAGGTTACAATGATTTGAAAGCTCTGAGTCCCCACTTAAACCTATCTATATGGTTGCTATATAGTTGCTATTTCGTGCTACACATTTATCTAAATGCAAACGCAGTATAGTCCACAATGGCTTTCTCGTGTTTTCCCCGGGGACAAGCAGTCCAAGGTTAAATACAATGCTCATGTGCTAACCTGTGTTAAGTCCATCTGAATGAAAATTATCTTTGAGGAGAGAATTTGCAAATTGAGGAGCACGTGGAGCTGTTGAAGAGAGTGTGTTTAAATTACAGGACAGACTGGTGGATCACTGCTGGGCTGAGAATGCACAGTCCAAGGATATGCCTAATAATCCCAAATCAGCGATCGTGCCTGGAGTTTTCAGAAAACTCTGAAAGCTCCACCAACTCCACCAACCATCCCGTATGTGGCAGATGAACAGTGCTGTTGCAATTATTAGATCAATCCTTTTACTAAAAGCTATAATTTTGACAACCAAGCTAACACTGATTTTTTTCCTAAATAATAAGAGATATATTTTCTTAAATATTTTGAACATGTTGATTTATAGTCGCCTCTCTAGATTGCATGAGAAGGCTAGATATATGCGGTATACTGAGACATAAATTCTTGCTACAAACATAATGACTTATCAGGCTCTTCGTCCCAAGAGCAATTTAAAATTATGTCTGGTACAATTTACAGCCTGTGGAAAAGAGGTAGCAGCAGAAAAATGAATTATTCTTGTGATCGTGCTTTGTTAGTTTTGAATCAGATCAACATTTGAATCAAAGGACCTTTTTGGGTGTTAGAGTAATATCAATATAAAAAGTATATTCTGTTTTGTTAGTACATCAAATGAAATAACCTGTCAAAAAACAGCCTTATCCATTCGGTAAGCAGAATTGTAAGATAAAATGCATGCATGGCTCCTGTTGGACATGTATTTGTGAGTCACTTACTGCTTTCATCTCTTTCAATTTCTTTTAAATTTAAATAGCTCCTGGTCTTCATATCAGAGACCTTATCTGAGGCAGTCTTTACCATCATTACGTCAGCACTAATATTGCAAAGATCTAAGGGCAACTTTCCTGAGACACAGCAGATAAGACGAAGAGGTACAACAAAGCCAGTAGGAGGCATCACCGCTCCATTTTTCATTGGGTCCAAAACAAACCCTAGAGGGAAGAAATTCTTGTCTAGAACATGGATTATTGGCCAACTGTATTACCAATGTGCATTGTACTGATGTAACTATACTTGGGGCTTGTGGTCTTAAAATAATTTGAAGTCCACGTATCTTGAGTATCCTTCTGGGTTTGGCAACTCCTTTGGAAGTCATTCTGGGGAATGACAGTGAAGGCAGACCAGAAGCCTGAAGTGCGACTTCTGATTTTATTCTGGTCTACCTCCTGACAGTCCCACAGACAAAGAAAGCAAATGTGTTTGCCAAGGCTAGGACAGTCAATCTCCCAATAAATAACACCTGATTCAGGACCTAGTTATGTATCTATTTAAGTACCATTTTGAAGACAGTTTTTTTCTTCATCTGAATTTGAGCCTTAGATTAATATTGCTCATCAAAAACCAGTTATGCCATAGTCAGAGACATCTAGCTATTTCCGTATTTCATATCTTTACTCCCTTTTTAAATCTAAACAGCATGACTGAGATATGTTTACATTTTTGTTCCCCAGAGGTGATGTTACAACAATATTTGTGACACTGTTGTGGATGGCAACGTTATAAATTCAGGATTATAGCAACCTGTCCTTCCCAGGAGAATGTTTGAATCCAATTGAAGCCTGACAAACTCCCAATGATTTCATCCTCACAACAGTATGCCTCGTGGTGAGTCATGCAATTTGAATGCAGCTGCAGTGAGATTTGATCACTGGCAAATGGCTCTTTTTGATCTGATGGGGTCCTCATCTTGTATTCACTATTGATTATTTCATCCATAGTCATTTTCAGAATAACTCAGCGTTTAACACATTGACCAGCTTGAAAATATCTGGTGGTTTGCTTTCTGGTAAACCTGGCCTCAGGCTGAAGCCTTATCACAAATCTGTCTTTGGTTACCCGGTCTCAGAGCTCTCTACTGGAATTGTGGGCACTCAGGGGCTATGTTGCAGGTCTAAACTGCATTATAATGTAGCAGTTCTTGAGGTAGTTTAGGAAGTTAAATTAGTCCAGCTGCCATATCACAAATCTCCACATGAGCTGATTTTCCCTTTTCTCATCTAGTTTGGTTGCTAGCTGTTACATAGTGTGTTTAGAAATCAGCTCAGTTTCCTCCACATGCACTGTAGATGTACATTTGGACGCCCACTCACTCGAAGCACTGACCAGAACAAAGGCAATGATTTTGAGTCTGCTCTATGGGAGAGTGCAGAGGACAGGTAAATTGCCATGAGGCGTGCAAACCATAGTCACTCTGGAAAGGTGCTACAACGTGCTGCATTGATTGCAGTTCCCTGAACACCAACGGCTTTGCATCCATGGAGGGTTATTGTCAACATCATCAGTAACAATGTAATAGTGAACAACTCAAGAACAAGTCATCTGCCAGGAGAGAGTTTCTGTCTACTGCCTGTCATTTTCCCTTCACATACTGTACAGATGGCCAAGACATTCCAAGGATTGTTACATGGGGCACATACTCTCTATCTTCCTTTTCATATTCTGAAAAATGCAGACAATATTTGAAGCTACCTTTTTCCATGTACTAACACGGAGTCTTTCTCACTACATCTTGTTACCTTTCAGTTCCTTCTTTTTTTGTTGAATTTATTTTTATATGTTTATATAAAAATATTTTTTAAAGGGAGTTTTGCCATTTACTTGAATGAGGCCAAGACTTCCAACCTGTTTCTCTTAAGATGGGGCCGTTCGACAGCCAGGACCCATCTGCCATGACCTCTTCAGATTTGCAGGCCCCCAAGACTGCTGCGCAACATGAGGAGAGAGAGCAGAAGTTGTACATCTGCCTAATCTAGACATCACTGTTGTCATTATCTTTCAGTTTCCTGTAATATACTTACACAAAAGTCATAGCCATAAGCGATTTTCATCAGGCAAATGTTGGTTGAGAGGTTTCCTAGTCCAACCTCCCACTAACAGTGGCCATTGTGCAGCGGGGTAGCTATGACTTAGTCGCCATCTCGGAAACATGGTGGGATGAGTCTCACGATTGGAGTGCTGCAATGGATGGCTATAAGCTCTTCAGAAAGGACAGGCGAGGAAGGAGAGGTGATGGGGTAGCCCTGTATGTCAGGGAATGCTTCGACTATCTAGAGCTCAATGGTAGTGATGACGAGGTCGAGTGCTTGTGGGTAAGGATGAGGGGGAAGGCCAACAAGGCAGATATCCTGCTGGGAGTCTGTTATGGACCACCTAACCAGGACGAGGAGGCAGATGAAATATTCTACTAGAGGCTCGCAGAAATCTCACAGTCGCTAGCCCTTGTTCTCGTGGGGGACTTCAACTTTCCGGACGTCTGCTGGAAATAGCACGCGGCAGAGAGGAAACAGTCGAGGAGGTTCCTGGAGTGTGTGGAGGATAACTTCCTGACGCAGCTGGTAAGCGAGCCCACCAGGGGAGATGCCTCGCTTGACCTGCTGTTCACAAACAGAGAAGGACTGGTGGGAGATGTGGTGGTCGGAGGCCGGCTTGGGCTTAGCGACCATGAAATGGTAGAATTCTCGATACGTGAAGTAAAGAGGGGGGCCAGCAAAACCACTACCATGGACTTCCGGAGGGCGGACTTTGGCCTGCTCAGGTCACTGGTCGAGAAGGTCCCTTGGGAGACAGTCCTGAAGGGCAAAGGGGTCCAGGAAGGCTGGACGTTCTTCAGGAAGGAAGTCTTAAAGGCGCAGGAGCAGACTGTCCCCATGCGCTGTAAGAAGAACGGGCGGGGAAGACAACTGGCCTGGCTGAACGGGGAGCTCTGGCTGGGACTCAGGAAAAAAAGGAGAGTTTATCACCTTTGGAAGAAGGGGCAGGCAACTCAGGAAGAGTACAGGGATCTCGTTAGGTCGTGCAGAGAGGAAATTAGAAAGGCAAAAGCCCGGCTAGAACTCAACCTGGCCATTGTCGTGAGAGACAACAAAAAATGCTTTTATAAGTATGTTAATGACAAAAGGAGAGCCAAGGAGAATCTCCATCCTCTATTGGATGCGGGAGGGAACATTGCCACCAAGGACGAGGATAAGGCTGAGGTACTTGATGCCTTCTTTGCCACAGTCTTTAATAGTCAGAGTGGTTATCCTCAGGGTACTCAGCCCCCTGAGCTGGAAGACAGGGACGGCGAGCAGGATAAATCCCCCATAATCCAAGAGGAAGAAGTTCATGACCTGCTATGCCACCTGGACGTTCACAAGTCTTGGAGCCGGATGGGATCCACCCGAGGGTACTGAGGGAGCTGGCGAAGGAGCTTGCCAAGCTGCTCTCCATCATTTACCAGCAGTCCAGGTCAACTGGGGAAGTCCCGGACGACTGGACGCTTGCCAATGTGACGCCCATCTACAAGAAGGGCCGGAAGGAGGATCTGGGGAACTACAGGCCGGTCAGCCTGACCTCGGTGCCGGGGAAGATTATGGAGCGGTTGGTTTTGAGGGTGCTCACGAGCCATGTCCGGGACAACCAGGGGATCAGGCCCAGCCAGCATGGGTTCATGGAAGGCAGGTCCTGCTTGACCAACCTGATCTCCTTCTATGACCAGGTGACCCGCCTAGTGGGTGAGGGAAAGGCTGTGGATGTGGTCTACCTGGACTTCAGTAAAGCCTTTGACGCTGTCTCCCACAGCATTCTCCTAGAGAAGCTGGCGGCTCACGGCCTAGACAGGTGCACTCTTCGCTGGGTAAAAAACTGGCTGGACGGCCGAGCCCAGAGAGTTGTGGTGAATGGAGTTAAATCCAGTTGGCAGCCGGTCACGAGCGGTGTTCCCCAGGGCTCAGTACTGGGGCCGGTCCTGTTCAATATCTTTATCAATGATCTGGACGAGGGGATCGAGTGCTCCCTCAGTAAGTTTGCAGACAACACCAAGCTGGGCGGGAGTGTTGATCTGCTCGAGGGTAGGAAGGCTCTGCAGGGGGACCTGGACAGACTGGATCGATGGGCTGAGGCCAACTGTATGAGGTTCAACAAGGCCAAGTGCAGGGTCCTGCACTTGGGCCACAACAATCCCAGGCAACGCTACAGGCTTGGGGAAGAGTGGCTGGAAAGCTGCCCGGAGGAAAAGGACCTGGGGGTGCTGATTGACAGCCGGCTGAACATGAGCCGGCAGTGTGCCCAGGTGGCCAAGAAGGCCAATGGCATCCTGGCCTGTATCAGAAATAGTGTGGCCAGCAGGAGTAAGGAGGTGATCGTGCCCCTGTACTCGGCACTGGTGAGGCCGCACCTCGAATACTGTGTTCAGTTTTGGGCCCCTCACTACAGGAAAGACATGGAGGTGCTGGAGCGTGTCCAGAGGAGGGCAACGAAGCTGGTGAAGGGCCTGGAGCACAAGCCTTATGAGGAGCAGCTGAGGGAACTGGGACTGTTTAGCCTGGAGAAGAGGAGGCTGAGGGGAGACCTCATCGCACTCTACAACTACCTGAAAGGAGGTTGTAGCGAGGTGGGTGTTGGTCTCTTCTGCCAAGTAACTAGCGATAGGACGAGAGGAAATGGCCTCAAGTTGCGCCAAGGGAGGTTTAGACTGAACATTAGGAGAAATTTCTTTACTGAAAGAGTGGTCAGGCCTTGGACCAGGCTGCCCAGGGAAGTGGTTGAGTCACCATCCCTGGAGGTATTTAGAAGACGTGTAGATGAGGTGCTTAGGGACATGGTGTAGTGGGCATGGTGGTGTTGGGTTGACGGTTGGACTCGATGATCTTAGAGGTCTTTTCCAACCTTAATGATTCTATGATTCTATCATTCTATTCCCAACATTGGTAAGCCCTGGCCTTGTCTAGTCAAATCTTGAAAATCTCCAAGGGAGAGAACGGGCCCCCGTTCCAGTGTTGCACCATCCTCCTCATCAAGCAGGTTTTCCTAATGTTCAGACTGAACTTACAAGCCACAGAACCTCTCTGTACCATCTTGCACTACCACTATCTTTGTAACTACCCTCCAAGTATTGTAGGCTGCGATTAGATTGTCCCTTAGCCTCCTCTTCAGCAGACACAATAAACTAAATTCCCTCAAACTATCTCTGTAGGTCACATGTCCTAGGTCCCTGACCATCTTGGCAAGCCACTGCTGAACTCTCTCCAGTTTCCCTACCATGTCTTTTGAAATGGCACAACCAAAACTGAACCCAGTATTGCAGAGGTGGCTTCACCAGGACCAAGTAGAGGGGGATACTAATTTTTTCCAGTCTGCTGGCCATAATCCCCCTAGTGAAACTCATTACACTGTTTCCTTTATTTGCGATGAGAGCATGTTCTTGGCTCATATTCACCCAGGAGTCCACTGTAATGACCTTTTCAGCAGGGTATTTCAGGTCCTTTTCAGCAGGGCTGCTGGCCAGCCCATCATGTCTCAGCCTGTACCGATGCATGGGAATTCCCATCCTGGGTGCAGGCCT
Organism: Calonectris borealis; assembly: GCF_964195595.1. NCBI lineage: Eukaryota > Metazoa > Chordata > Aves > Procellariiformes > Procellariidae > Calonectris > Calonectris borealis. The sequence goes on along the minus strand of NC_134312.1, from coordinate 139,406,620 downwards.
TTGTACTTCTTTGTGAACTTCATGAGGTGCCTGTTGGCCCAGTTCTCAAATTTCCCAAGGTCTGTCTAGGTTGAAACTCTGCCACTCATTGTGTCAGTCACTGCTCCTAATCTGTGAATTTGCTGAGAATGATTTGTGTGTCACCGTCCAGGTCACTGATGAGGACAATGAACAATGTGGACCCCAGTGTTGATGTACAGAGTACAAGACTACTGCTCATCACCCTCCGCCAGCCAGACATCAAGCCACTGGTCACTATCCTCCATGCCTGCCAGTCCAGCCAGGTTTCTAGCAGCCCATTTGTCCTGCTCACACCTCCTGAGCTTACAAACGAGAATACTGTGAGACACAGTGTCAAAAGCCTCATTGAAATCAATGTTTATTAAAGTCACCGCTCTCTCCTTATCCACATTGCCAATTATTTTTCTACAGAAGGCCATCAGGTTGGTTAAACAAGACTCGCCCTTGGTAAATCTGTGTTGACTGTTCCTAATTACTTTCTTGTCCTTCACATGCTTGGAAATGGATTTCAAGAGAACATGATCCACAATTTTTCTGGGGACTGAAGGGAGGCTGACTAGCCTATAGCCCCCTGGGTCCTCCATCTTGCCTTTTTTGAAAACAAGCATAGCGTTAACTTTTTTCCACTTAAAAGAGACCTGCCCTGTTTGCCACTGTTTTTCACACATGTTGATAATATCACCATCATACCCACAGCTCTGACAGCATCCTTATGTGAATCCCATCATCTCCACAGATAGCAATGAGTTCAGCTTCTCTAAGGAGTCCCTAACCTGTTGTTCCCCCACTGCTTTCTGCACTCTCCCTGCTCAAACTCTGCTGGTAAACAGAGAGGTCTGGGGGGAGACTTTGCTTACCAATATAAGTAGGCATTCAGTGCTTCAATACTTTCCACATTGTTCATGGTTGTCCCCTCTAGCCATCAGTGAATCCATATTTTTTCCTGAGTTTTCTTTTGCAAATAGTATGACTGTAAAGTCCCTTATTGTTGTGCTAAGTGTCCCTCACCCATCTTAGCTCCAGACACACTCTGGCCTTCCTGATTTCATCCCTAAGTACCCAGCAAATGCTTTTTTACTCTTTTTTTTTGTTGCCTGTACCTTTTTCTACCTCTTGTATGTTTCCTTTTTGTGTTTTAGTTCAATAAGATGCTGCCTGCTTAGCCAAGCATAGCTTCTGCCAAAATTCCCAGCCTTCCTGCACAACAAGGTGGTTAACTCCTGAGATTTCAATAAGTTCTTGAAAAATCAGCCAGCTTTTCTTGCTAGAGAATAAGTATGCACCACTTTGGCTGGAGATTACACGTATTGTGGCTTGCCTTCATTTCCCTCAAATATTAAAAAAAGCTTCTATAAGTGGTAGAAACAATATTCTGTTTAATTACCCAGTTAAACAGCTTTTCTTCTTAAAATAACAGCTGTACTATGCTTCAAATAGGCATATGTTATAGTACTAGAAAAAGGTACTATAACTATATATAGGAAGAGGAAGTGGGGGTAGATCATATGCACATTCACTCAGAAAATTCTTCACGTCCTTATCAGCTTTGGACAGAGAGGGGTTGTGTATTTAGCCATTCCCTTCCCTCTTCCAGGGGCCACGTCACCCCGAGAGTCAGTCTGCTGCTTGGTTGCCCCTTGAATCTTGAGCTGTCTTAATCTGAAGAAAATCTCCCGTGGGCTTGAAGGAAGAAATATACCTTTTCTTCATTACGTGGAAAGACCTCCTATTCTTGCACCTGCACATAGCCTCTCCCTCCTCCTCCTCCCCAGAGCTAGTGCAGCGTTGTACCCATGACTGTCCGGCCATGTAACGCTTGTCACGGTGCAGCTGACTGTTGCTTACCTGTCCCAGTGGGAAACCCACCTTAGCACGTCCTGTAGGACCAACCTGTTCCAGCTGCTGCCTGCTTCCCTTTTCTCACTGCAAAATCCTAAACCCACAAAACACCTCCAAAGCTGTGCAACTGTCCCTTAACCTTAGCTAAGAATGTTGGCCGTTGCTTCCATAATAAGAGTAAAATCTTTGTTCTGCATTAATTTAGAACTGGAATTTGAATTCCTGAACATCCCAAAGCAGTTGATATGGCTATTCTCTTCACCCTCTATGTAGTGCTTTTGAAGATGTCAAAAGCCAACATAACTAGCAGGAGATGTAAGAGTAATGAGTATTTGTAAGAGGTGAGGACTACAATTTCCCGCTAAAATGATACAGCAATCATTCTGTGGTGATGGGATAATGGCAGGATAATTAAACGCCTACTTCACATGCCTTATCCCTGCAGTTGTTGAGAGAGGGAGAACAGTTAGCTGATCCTTATTGTTTCCCGGAACATGATGGTATAAGCAACACCCGTAGCAGGTTAGAAAAAAAAATTATGCAGCTGAGAAACAAGGAAGGTGAAATCGCTTTGGTTTAGAGAAGGAATTACTTAAGCTGCCTGGGAGAAGTCTCTGATCTTCCATTTTGAATAACAAGAAACTATCCCATTACCAAAAACTAGAGGATCAACCCTGTCGTTTTGGCAAAGGCTAAGAAAGCAGATGTTGCCAACATTTAATATTGAGTTGGGATAGTATTTTCGTACTTAAAGAATATAGTAAGATATTTAAAGGCAAAGAGTTGTTAGCTGGTGTCAGCATGAAACTGGAAACATATCATAGAGACTAATGTGATCTTTATCTGATACGGTTAACAGGTTAACAGTGGATTTGCATATATATTAGCAGCACTTTTCCAAACATAGATCATAAGAAACTAGTAAGGAAAGTCATGAGGGCGATATGAAGACTGGTCAGGGAAAATGGATTAATAATGGGTAGTAAGCAGGCCCCTGAAGGATCATAACAAATGATAAAGGATCCTCCTGGCAGAATATGACGGACAAGGTTGCCTGGAGCTATTTTCTATTTAACATTTATATTAGTGATTTAGAAATTGATTTGATGTGGAATGCATCAAAATTTACAGATGACAAAAGCGGGAGGATTTTTAAAGTCGGTAGTTGGAGGACATGAATGGATTACGAAAGAATTTAATGAGAATGCAAAAACAAGTCCAACACATGGAATTTAATATTGGCAAATAGGAAAGGTGTGCTCAGAGAGACTGAAATATGCCTTCAATATTGTACCTTGAGAAGTGGCATTTGAGAAAAATGGAATTCACAGGAAGGTTTCTGAGCCATTTGTAACTTATTTTAATCTTGCTGCTGAAGTTCCCTGCATGGTGGTAAATATTCCCTTCAACAACCCTCTGCAGCATTTCTTTAGGTGATTATTTTCATTCTCATCTCAGTCTTATGTTATTGCTGGATGTCATACAAGGAATATCATTCTAATATGAACCATGCTTTTTAAGCATTCACACCTACTATGCCCAAACATATATCTAGAAAATATCATAAAAGACTATCTATTTTAAATGCTTTCTTTTTAGGGTGTGAGGAATAACGGCAGATGCTGTGGAAGAAAACTGTCAACTTTACTCTCATTCCAATGAGGAAATGAGATCCTTTTTTTGACTAATTGAAAGTTGATTTGGTAGGATATATATTAACTTTATTTTTACCACGAAGTGGTGTTTTAGGAGGAATGTAGGCATGGGACCTAGGCACCCCAGGAAACTGCAGAGCTTGCTTGCTTTCAAAGAATGATGTGTCCCTAGTAACAAAGCTGAACATGATGGCTTATTTTCCCAACAATAAGGTTTGGCACCAAAGGCACTTCATAAAATTTAACTTCTTAAAACACATGGGGTCCAAACTATAGGATTCTCCAGGACACTCGGCCATTTAGATCACAACTCTTAAGAAAACAAGTAAGCCCTGTTGCAAAGCTTATTAGTTATCGAACTCTGGCCATGGTAAACTCTTTGTTTGAACGGACAAAAATAAAGATTGAAATTCGACTAAGTCAAATTCCAAAAGTTAGAACGTAATGTAAGAACTGCTGTACAGGACCAGACCAAGCACCAGACTCAGAATCCTGATTTAACTGGCAATGGACTGGCAGAGCATTTGAGAGCAGGGCAGATGTGAATTTCTTCAGACTCAATGGCAAATACTTCAGTTTAAATATTTCCTCAGTCAGAAGTGGTGTCTTTAACTGGTGTCTCTTTAGAGCTTGGTGTAGTCTTTCAGGGTGCAAACACAGTGGCTCGTAATCACATCTAGAAGTTCTCTTTTCCATGTATTAGTATTCCTAAATCAAGGATCTGACCTAGAGATCTAAAATCAGCTGAAGTGGTTCCCAGTGAAACAGCATCAAAATTGATATTTACGAGTCCAGACAAAATTTACAGTTTTCAGAGGTTTGCAGAACCTGCAGCTCTAATGAGTGTTTTTGGAAATCTTTTTTTCTCTGAAGGGCAGATTGTAGGCATTTATGCTTTTTAAAGGCCCATAGAGTATACTTCTTCCTCTTCATTTAGACAACTTTAAATATTTATTCCTTTGTTTTTCCATTGTTTTCATATCCGAAATTTGGTTAATAGTGTGCTATACTGGTGACTCTGAATTAGCTTTTATAAGCTGTTTCAGAGCTGTCTCCTGTCATGTTTCACCAAGCACAGGCGAGAAGGAATTATAAATTCATTTATGCTAAGCAATGCTTTCCTGCTCAAATAGCACCCACAGGTTTTTTTCGTGGATACAGGCAGAATATGGTAATACTCAACGTGGGAGAGGGATTCTTGTGCCAGTCACGTCCCGGTATGCAAGAAAGGAGAGAAAGCTTGCTCCTTCCTTCCACATGAATGTTGGTGGATCAGGCTGGTGCCGGCACAATTATTTCCATCAGCCCTGATAAATGAACTTGGATTTGCCCTTCCTCTAGTGGGTCCTGAGAGGCACTTCGTGGCACCATCACAGCTTACCAATTACCCACAGTTTACGCTTTCCCTTCCTCCTCCAGCTCACCCAAAATCCAGAGTGCCTTCTCCACCCAGGGTTACACCAGAGAGCTACAAAATATCTCTAAGCAGGTAGATCTGACTGAGTTTAAGAGACCTGAATTTCTACTTTAATTTTTTGGAGAGTTAAAAATTCATGGAAAAATGAGGAAATAAGCCATTAAATTCACAATGAAGTAAAATGCCTGTCATATAATGCACGCTGACTTTTTTCCAACCATGCATAAAATCTTTTTAAAGCTGATTTCTGTGCCTATCTTTTCATTGCCAGTGGTGATAATGCAGCATTCAAAGGAAAGAAGTGATAGACTAAAATTTTTTATTTGTTTGGTTTTTAGAGAGAAATAAGGCCAAACTGAAAATTCATGTATTCATAGTGTTTAACAAAAAAAGAAAAAAGGGAGGGGGGAGGGGAAGACACATAAAAAAGGGAAGAAAACTGTCTTGAGTGTTAAATGATGTATGATAAGTTAATGTTGATAATGCATCATCTTTAATCATAGCGTGGATGATGGGACTAAAGCAAGAAACATGGAACATGAAAAAAGAATGTTAATTGAAAAAGGGAACAAAAGTTTTAATCAAAGAATAAGGAACTCGTAAAATGACAAGATTAATAAAAAAAATGCAGAAGCGCTAGGGTTCCTTTGGAAGCAATTAGTTACTATCCTGGAAGGCTGTGCAACAATCAGCCTCTAATGTACTTAATGGGCTTAAAGGTGATTTCTCACCCTCAACAATTCTCCATAATTCACTTCAGTCACAATACAAAAATCACTGGAATATTTAACTGAGTATTACCTGCTGAGGCATAAATGCTTCATTTCTGATAGGGTCTTGGAGATAGCACACAGCATTTTTAATATAACTGATTTGCATATAAATGTGTTTGCCTGCATATTGGGCTCTATGGAGAATTTGAAAAACAAAATTTATTTGTCCACTGTTATGTTTTAAAAGTGGAAGAGAAATGGGGGAAAGAGGAAAGCTGAAGGGAGTCATGAAAGCTTCTTTCATAACTACACTATCGCTGTAATCAGTGTAATCATCTATGCAGAGAGACTGTTCCCTTCCCCCTCCAAGCAGGGCTTGGCACCAAAGCCCAAACTTCAACCCAAATTCTCTAGTTCACTTCTGCCTTTGGAATGTGCAAAGCCTGCTCACAAGCCCCAAATGTGCCCCAAATGTCTGAGCCTCTAAATCCAGATTTGAACATTGGCTCGTCTCTACCGCAGAGTAACAGCTCCCAAAAAATATCTTCACTGTTCACAAGGAGATTTCTTTTGAACTACTGTGGGAAACAAAGACGAAATGTTAGACTCCTACATGTGCCTACATCAAGAAACCCCAACACTTTTTTATCCATATATTTACTTTGGAGACTGGCTGACAGTGTGTTGTATCTGACTTGCCTGAGCTAGTTATTACAGACGTAGGTGCAGAAAATAGCGAGTGGCCTAGGAGGTGAGTGGAAGCCTTGGATAGGCATGATATCCTGGGCTTTAAAATTTATCAAGCTTGTATGCTTTCAAGTCTGAATAACAGCTCATGACACAAAAGATATTCCTCCACCTCACCCCCCTCAAAAAATCCTTCCGTTGCATGAAATTCTTGTCAAGGTTCCTATGTATAGATCAAGTTATATGCCATGAAGAACTATGAACATATTCTAGCTGCATTTAATAATTTGTCTATTTTAGCTTTATTTACTGAATGAACTCTTTTTTTGATTTGCATAAAGTGCCAATGGCAATATTTTGTTTTAATCTAGTAACCTGCAATTTTAAAATGTCCGGTTTGATTTCCCTAGGAACTGTGGAAGCTGAGGTCTTTTTGAGTCCCAGACAATAGTAAAATCATATTTTTAACCGTATTATTTATTTTGACTGAGACATCAAATGATTGAGATTTTTTTTTATTATTCCTAGACCTCTATTACTCACAAAAACAAATGTTTTTCCTTATATTTGTATAAAGCATTCCTTTTTCCTGCTTTAATTGCTAGCTTACATTGACTTTTCTGTGGTGAGTTGATTTGACATCTTTAAGCTATTTGTGTTATCTCTTACTTTTTGTTAAAGATGGCTTCATGTAACTATGAAGGATTGAAGATCAGATGGAAAATTTTGTTTTCCATAAACATAATGATGTTTAAGTGTAAGTCATGTTCTGCTTGTGATTGTACTTCATCATCTCATGTGAGATATGAGAGAAATAAAGTGGATCAACGCTATTCATTCACAAAGAGGAAAAAAAAGGGAAATCTAGCATGGGGCTGTTGTCCCACCCTGGGCACACTGCTGTGCAGTTATTCTGCCTGCTACAGGAGGTGAGCCACTGCCTGGCAAGGAACAAGAGGGCGAGCAGGGAGCTGAGTGGAAGTGCAGAGAGGCTATTCTTGCAAACCCAACTAGGAGTTGTCTCCAGATTGCCACCCACCAAGGACCTGGCTTGGCCAATGTCTCCCGTATCCTGGTTGTTGGCTTGTGCACCCAGAGGAGACTTGCATGTTGGTCTCGGTGCCTGACTAACTGTTGAAAGGAGCTTGCTGTGGCAGCCAGGTTGCTGAGGAAGATGAGAAGATGAATCCATGGATCCTACCTGTTTTGTGCAAGGTCTGTGAGCTGGTCACTGGGGGCTTGGCTCAGCCTGGCTTTGCTTCGCAGCCTGATACCACAGACCAGGCCACCGCGATGGGACCACGGCAGCCCTACCACAGTCAGGGTTGCCTTATGCCTGTGATCAAATAGAGTGGGTTTAAAAACAACAGCTGGACTCGCATACCAAGGAGGAGTGCTACACTTCACAGAAGCTGTCAGTGGCAAATAACAAGCTGGGCACTCTAAAACCTGCCCTTTCAGGCAGCAAAAGTATGCATCACTATGAGGAATGCAAAATCAGCTCCCTTTCTACTTAAAGTGCTCTTTCCTTTAAATTCAGCCTGAAATCCTGACTGTTCTGGCTCTCTTGTCCAACGGAAGAAGACATGAAAGGTCTTGTTTTTCCTTTATTTGAAAAATTAAGGACCATGAAAACTCAAGCGCTCCTTTTCTTTTTTTAACTTATTTGATTTAATCTTAATATCAGATAAAATCCATATGAAATGCTTCTACCCTTATAGTGGTAATTATTCTCTTTGCACCATACTTTCTTCTGTAGAATTTCAGAGGATTTAGTGGATCAGACCACAGCCTTTTGTCGGATGATACTTCCTTCGTTTGACTTGCCAACTGATAAATACCTCCAGTATTTCTTTCAAGAGAAATGGAAGTTGACTGCTCCCCCCCTCGCCTCCCCACAGACCCCCTTTTCCTTCTCTAGAAACACAGTCATGTTGGTTGGTGAAAATGTCACTTAACCCTCCTTCTCCCTAAGGTTTGCACAAGCTGTCCCTTTTTGAAACAAATATTGCTAATTTAGCTTTTATAGAAGTAGCAGTTCAAACACTACAAAATTCATAAAGCACTAAATTGCGACATCTTTCCTTCTTTAAGAGGAAAATGAAGCTGTGTCAAAAGACTTGGCACCAGCTGTATTAATGTGCAGTTTGAAGGATGTTTTCTAAATCTTTAGGGAATGCTACACTTACAATATAATATACTTTAAATATTCTATTTCATTACAGCAGGATAGGCCTTTGTACTTGGCGGAATGGACTTTTTCACAGAGGAAATAAGGAAACTGATAAAAGATATTCACATGAGAGGATAAGAGCAAAACACATTCTGTATGTGTAGCAGCAAAGTTTAGGATGACAGGGAAAAATGTTTGATAGATACTTAAAATACCAGACACTATCTACAAGGTATTTAGCCAGATGGAGCAGTTACATAAATCTGCTGAATTCTGTAGTAAAACTAAACAAGCTTAGATCTGTTGGTGCTGAGTGTTCCCATCCCATATGCAGTCCCCTGAAATCAATAGGAGTTTCTCCTATCATTTCAGGCTTTGGAGATGACCTCTTCTCTTCTGTGATCAATTTGTTGGCTGTTAAGAACTGTTTTCTACTCAAAGGCAGCTCCTACATTTTTGTTCTCCCCTTGCAGGTTTTACTCCCAGTAGCCTGGTGATATTTAAAATTATTGCAGTAGTGACAACAATTAAATAAAAGTATCTGAGAGGTTCCAAGTTATTACAGCAAAGCTCTAGTCTCATAGAATCATTGCCTGCTTCATTAGACATAAACCACTTATTTTTCTGAACACATCTTCAAAGAGAAATGCTGTAACTTATTAAATAAACCATATTATTGCTTTGGATTAATTAGCAGATGGCTTAATGATATGCATTAGTAATTGCTACTGCTTGCACATATTTGATTATACTTTATTATCATAATTGTGTTTAAAATACATCATAGCCATTGATATTTTGTGTTATGTTTATAATTGGTTAACAATTTCCCTGAGAATTATGACTTTTGCAGAGATTGCTATCTCGTTATGTTCTATGTCAAAAGGCATTTTAGGCAACTTTTTTATCCTGGTTAAATAAAGATATATTCAAAATATGGATTAAGAACAACTATATGCAGTGCTGATAGTGATCATTTTCAAATAGTTTAGTCCATCGTACCTTCATAAAATTAATTCACTGATTCATTACTGTTTGCAAATGGTAATCATCCTCTTGTCTGACTAGTTTTATTGAAAATGAAGATTACAGTAACGTTATTTTTCAAGTCTTCAGACACAGCCTCAGTGTTCCAAATTCATTCATACTATGAATGAATCTGAGTGTCTAAAAATACTTCTATAGTGCTAAGGAAGGATTGGAAAAGATGATAACTGTCCATTCCTTACAATAAGTTAAGCTGCCTTGGGGTCAAGGACAAACCAATTTTTTTCAGTGATATAAATTGCAATAATACAATGAGTTGCTCTTTCTCTCAGTTTTCTGCACACCAAAAAAAAAAAAACCACCAAGCACCCACAAAAAGTCATGTTAAAGATCTAAGCTCAGAAAGACAAGAAAGTTAAGAGAAAGACTTCCATCCTGAATCCATGCCATTGTGCTGCATGAATTATGAAAAATGAATGCTGTTCTCCAACTTTCCTTAAAATTCTTTTTAAAGCTAACCAAACAGTGTATGAGGACAAACTAGTCCTTTTTTAACCTTTTGAAGTTGTTGGGCTTTTTTTACAGTTCTTCAAAATGTTATTAAGGACAGTTGATGACCATCAGGTCACAGCTAATTTCTATTATGAAACAAAAGCTAGCCCAAGAGTAAGGAAATGAAAAAAAGACATTAACAGTCAATTCATAGAAAGACGATGAGGTAGACTACTGTATGGCTAAGCTGTAGGATAAATCCCTCAATGATCCATAAAATTGACTGAACTTGAAAAATAAAATATAAAATCTCCCTGGACAGCTCTGTCACATGTTTTGATTTTTACCATGAAGCAGAAGACCAAAGCCAACAAATTATTTGGATTTTAGTTACTTTCTTATTCACAAAGAGGCATCATAACCCATACAGAAAGATTTGCAGCTCTCCACTGGGCATGAGCCTGGATGTGGACAAGGTGTAAGATTACAAAAACCCTTGAATTTCAGAGGTAGAGGACAAATGTCTCTGGTTAAAAAAAATATATATACTTTTATGTCTCAGTTTTACAGTAGTGACTCATGAGCACTGTGGTTCTGCTTTGTGGTTCATTACTGCTGGGCTGAGTTTCCCCAGCCACGTAGAGATCATCGTCCTCCATGTGTTCAATTCACAAATATCTGTGAGCCTGTTCCAGGATTTCAGAGGTAGGCAAGGCATGAGACAATGTAGCTGATTTCAGTTTTGAAATAAATTCATTTGGATTAACACTTTAAAACTCATACCGTATCTCAGAGAATCATACACCCGTAGAAAAAATTTCTCTGTTTAATTCAAGAAATTAAAAGGATCATTGTTTTTTCCTTGTTTTTCCTGATCCGTACACTTTTAATCAGGCAATGTTCTTGCTTTCTCATATCAATTTTCCAGTGACAAATAACTGATGATACAAACCATGAAAATGGAAACATTCTCTTACATGTATTGACATATTGGGCTTGGCTGCAATATTCACTGAATTGTACTTGTATCTCAAGGCCTTCCTTTTATTCAACTATATAATGTATAAAATAGCCTATGAGGGAACAGAAGGTTCCTGATGCTTACAGCAGATTCTTAAATCCATCTTTAGCTATGGACTTTTGTTCCAAAAGTGCTGAGCACCTCTGGGTTACTCTGGGTTAAAGCCACTGTAACAGAAAATAATCAGGCTGAGAATAGTATCAATGAGATTTGGATGCACTAGTTTCGAGAAACACGTTTGAAAATGGCAACCATACATTTTAATAGTTCTATACAGCAGCCGTGTAAGTACCATCATCAGAAAAGGTCTCTTTAATATGCAGTTATTATATCTGTTGCCAATAAAACTTAGTATTACTCCTGTTGCAGAGAAGAATTTTTATTGCTGAAGTTTCTGTGGGAATAACGTCTGAGACATCATCAGTACAAAGAAATGGCAAGAGCAATCTGTCTTAGATCAAAAACAGAAGCCCGATTTGAAGCAACTCTAGGAATATGCTCTAAGGAGAATAGAAGACAGACATTTTAAATATTGTAAGGAATGCCAGTGAAAGCTCATGGCAGGGTTTGAATACCCGCTTTCACTTTTTATTACTGTCCACTTAGTAATTGTCCTTGCAGAGGAGGCCTCTGTAGAGCGCCCTGCTTTGAATAACTCCATATCCCTGTAAAATTAAACTTGGGTTAAGTGTGCAGGACTGTATATTGATGCAAAGCAGCACTTCTCACACGAGAGTCTATAAAATTGTGTGGCAAAACTGTACTGCCTAAAAGGCCATCAGGGAAAGTTAAGCTAAAAAAGCTGCTGAAGTATACCCCTTAAACCAGACAGACCATCCAAGCCAAACACAGGAGTAATCAAGACAAGTCAGAACAGAGCCCTTTAAGTCCCAGCGTATCTCTGTTTCCCTTCTCTCACTTTAGGTGACTGCCATTCATAGTTTTCATTTTAAATTATAAAAATACATTTTATATGACGTTTATAATCCAGAGTTAGAAAAATGCTGTTTTGATTTGAATAGGTCACTCTCAAAATGTAACTAAACTCTTTAAAAATATGCGCAGTTTAATAGATCATATAAATAATGCAGGTGGCCTTCGGGGGGAAAAATTATAGCAGGCAATAATTATTTTGTCTGGCATAGTTTGCTTCCAATCTTAGATTTCACTGCCATCAGTTAAATGACTTTGTCAGCAAAAGTGTTATCAAAATTACACACATATTTTCCGTCCATTGGCAGTTAAACTCTCTAAGAGGCGATTAGCACTGGATACCAAAAGGAATGATTGTCATGGCTCAATTTAATTTAAAATACATATTATGATTTAATTGCTTATAGTAAGCTGATGTGTATGAACGGGGCTATTAGGAGTAAACAGGACTCTATAAACGGTATGAATGAGGGGGTGGAGAACATCTGTTTTCAGGCTTCCCTATCCTAATTTTTCTCTGTTGCCTAAAGGCACAACTAAGAGGAAAAGTGTTGCATTTTTAGCCTTATTTTTTTCCATATGCTAGGCTGACTGGACTGGCAGCTGGGCAGATCTTGGTCCCTGGGTGGTTTGAACTGCAGTAGCTGTGTTTTCACTAGCAAGTAGTGTGGCCCAGCAGAAACCCATCAGGAAAGCCAGATGGTGCTTTGGTGCTGAGGACCTGAAGTTGACACTCTACAGGTTTGGGGGACTTTTACTTTGGGCGAGCTCTAGTCTCACCTGTGATCCGAATGCACCTCTCTTTAGCAGGTAGTGCAATGGATGCCCTCCTCGAATGCATTCCTTCCCGTTTTGTTTCATCCAAAAAGAAACCGCTACTCTCCATGCACCAAGATGATACTGCAGTGCGAATCAGTGACCAGGACAGGGGGACAAACAGGGAATTCCCTTCAATTGATTTGAACTAAAACACTAATTCACATGCGCCCCGTTACTCCAGGGCTAAACAGTTTGCCAAAGGTGAACGGCCCAAAAAAATCCATTTTCTAGCCATTTGGGCTGCCTGCCAGTCTGCCTCTTCTACCCAGTGACATTAAACCACTGCCAATTTTAAACAAATTAAGAGGAAGGTGTTGATTCCCAGCCGAGCAGAGGACACAGTCCCAAAGTTCTGGCCCTTCTGAAGTGACAGCAGCCAGCAGCGAGCTCTTCCTCGCTCTGAGGGGCAGCCAGCCCAGCATGGAGTGCAGGGCAGCTGGGCACGTAGAGGGGTCCACACACACAAGTATCTGTGCAATCAGGCTTCACACATTTTGCTGATCCTAGAAAACCTTGTAAGCTATATTGTTTTATGGAGTGTTTTGTTTGGTTGTTTTTTTGTTAAAAAAAGTCATGTTTAAAGTATTGATGTGACTTCAGAAGCAAAAGTCTAACCAAAAGCTATTTATGTCTGTTAACCACTCATTCCTTTCTCAACTTGCATGGCTTCTGCATCTTTTCTAAATTAGAGCTGATATTATATTGTATTAGGAGATGAATCAGCAGAGTTGATACGGGAATACTGCAAGCGGTGAAGGACAAGATGAAGAAAATGCCCTTCAAGCCTACTTCAGCCACTTCTATTTAACCCATCCCAACACGGATTTTCAGTTTGTGCCATACACTCTCTTTCGCCAATTGACAGGATTTGAAGGGAGTCACCATGGGGACTCAGCTAACTATTCCTTTTGTTATTTCTCCAACAAACACCGGAGAGGAAGAGCTAGTAACAAAACGACCACTACTTTCCCTTTCCCCCCTTAATTTTACACTGCACTGTAAGGCAGCCTGTAGACAAGGAAATGCATTACTCAAAGATCCAGGCTAGCCTTATTGCTAGTAATCTATAAACTAAATTTCCACCTGAAAACTGTTCTTTTCCCCCCTCTTCTCCATTTTAACACTACTTTCACTCAAGCTTCTGTACCTGCTTCCATGTTTGCTTTTCAACATAGTTTGGCCTTTTTCCTTGTTCTAATGTTCTTACCTTTGGTTTTGCTTTTACCTTTATGATATTTCAAGAAATGGTCCAATGACGTTGCTGGGTTCCATACCTGTTAGGCAAGATCTTTATTTTTTTCATCTACCCTAATCTCTTGGAGCTAATCCAAAGAAAAGAGACCTTCTTGTCATCTTAGGCTTTCCTAGATCTTCTGGTCTAAAAAATAACTGCTTGTATGACATAAAGATTTTTTTTTCCATGGTTAGTATCTTTGGGTTCTTGAATCACCCCTGCATTTAGTGTTCCTGTGCTCCATGCTTTGCTTCAGAGGTGGAGTGGTGGTGCAAGAATACAAACTCAACTCTTGAAACCCTTTGGGAAAACCTTTTCAATCTGCTTTTGGTCACTTATCTATGTGTGTATGTGGGTACATATATATGTGTATGTATACAAAATGAGTAACAATTCCTCTTGGATACAATTTAGTTTCTTTAAATAGAAAATGGTGGATTATTTAGAATAACTTCTCCTCTATACAAGCAATCAAAGGATGTTATCGCCCTCTTGAATGCATAGACCAAATCTCCTGTCTTGTGTGCTATAAAAGGCTTTCATTTCCAATGGACTTTGTGTGTGATATTATTGTCCATTCTTACTCAGCTGGAGTAAATTGGTTTCTACATAACCTATACACACAAAGGTCAGGAGTAACTTCAAATAATAGCCTTTAAATGCTGGAGGGAGTTTAAGATAGAGTTGTTCTGGTATTGAGATTTTATTAAGTACTGCTCAGTCACAAAATGGAGTGCCTCAGATTTAATTTTAATACTTTTTCTTAGTATTAACAATCTTTTCACGCTCCACAGGACAGCTGACATACCTGTTTAGTTCCTTTCTTTGAGAAAGGAGTATACACAGCAGAGGAAATACCTGAAACAAAATTTTGCTAAAATTACCATGGAAGTATTGGAAAACATGTCAAAGATGAGGGAATGTGAATTGCTATAATCTTCACACAGCTGCGATGAAACTTGAAAAAGGCCATAGCCACAAAAATATCAGACACAAATAATGTTTTTCACATTACTACTGATTGCGTAAGTGCTGAAACCTATTTCATTCCTTCAAGGAAATTTTGTAGGCATTGTCAAATTCTGTCAGCTACTTAAATAGTGTAATGCACACCTAAATTGGGATTATGGGCAATGTTCAACTGTATATTTTATCTAATGTATTACTTAAGTTAAATTGTGTAGAGAGAGTAAGGATATTGCTAAAAAGCAACACAACATACTCCAGTGACTCGTTCCTCAAGAGCACAAAAATGTTACCTTTTTCTTTGCTGGGATGTGAGATTTCAATCTCACTTTCTTCCCAGCAATGAGACTCCTTGGATCACAGAAGGCAGAAGAAATAAGGTGTGAATGGTTGGGGTTTCCACTCTTTTCATAAGCTGTGGAAGGAAAACAGTGGGTCCCCTCAGGAGAGAATAAGACAAGACTTGGGAAAGTGAGAAACCAATGAAATGTCGGAGCTGGTGGCTGGTACAAAATTCTTTGGTCTACGTTTATAACTGACAGAGGAACTGCAAGCGAAACTGTGAAGTTGTGATGACTTGGGTTGCTAAAAAAGTCAAATGCTTATGATTTTACCAAAAACACTTGGGAAAAACAATTTAAGAGCTGGCAAATTATTTAAGATCCATGCAGAATAACATATAGGAGGTAGGGGAAGTAACTCTAAGTGCACTAAGTTAGCTACTACCACTCTAGGAAAGAGATCTTGGAGTAATTGTGGATAGTCTCCAAAAGAATCAGCTCTCAGAGAGCAGTGAGATGGCTGCTCCCCGTGGGAAGGCTGGGGAGAGACCCAGGGAGGGCTGAAATGGGGTCCTGGGCTGTGAGCAGCATGGGGGGAGCCCCGGTGGGGGGGGGCAGGGACAGTCAGGGCTGGTGGTGCCCTCAGGGCACTGATGTCCTGGTCAATGATCAAAAAACAAATCAGATTTTGGGACTTGTTAGAAATAATAGCAAAAGGGAAAAGTATCCTTATGACGTTATACACTACCTGCGTCGTGCTCTCACATCTCGAATGACACGTGTGCAGTTCTGCTTCACTGCTGGGAAATGCCCTGGAGCTACAGACCATAACATGTGCACAACAGGCACGATCAGAGGGATGTGGCAGCTTCCACTATGAGGACAAACTAAGCAAGATTAGCCCTTTAGCTTGGAAAAGAGATGACTGGGAGTGAAATTTACAGTGGCAGAGGTCTATAAAATGAAACTTGCAGAATTCATAAAACAAGAACCAGTGGAGAGCTTATGACTCACTAGGCAGCAAGGTTACAAAAAAGAATTGTGTTTTCACAGTGTGTAAAGAGAAATCTGTGGAAATCTTTGCCACAGGATATTTGAGAGACCAATAAAGTAAGTGAGTTTTAAAAGGGATTAGTCAAATTCAGGATGGATAGGGTCACCGAGGTATTGCTGAACATGAGGTACAAGCTTTGTCCCAAGTCCCTAAACTATCACCTGCTGGAAGGCTTATGCCTGTCAATTCCAACGTAGCATATACCAGTAGACACCTTCAGAGAAAAGGCATAGATTAATTTGGTTCAGCCTGGCAGCTTTTGTTTTCTCACACCTATTTAGTGAATAGAGATTCAGATCCTGCTCTTTGATCTCATTTCTGATCAGTGTCTCAACTTTTCAGTACTCAGACAAGTGGGAGCTCAAGACAAGCCACGTCCCGTGAGAGGCTTTGTCTCGAGAAGAAATATCAGGCGGTAACCGTGTATATCAGAAAGGTCTGGCACGGAGCAAACTTTAGCATAAACATGGTTAAAAAGTAGCTCCAGAGTCTGTACAAGGAGTTGATTTTCTGATATTTCTTCCTATAGCATTATTCAGAAAGATATGTAGGTATGTGTATGTGTGTGTGTAGTCAGGGGCAATAAATCACTAGCACATGGAGTACCAACTGAACCCCCTGCGCTTTTTTCTAGTTCATCCATCTGCAAACAAATCTCCTAGTAAGTTAAACCAGCAAATAAGCCTGTTTCAGCCAAGTGGCAATACTTGCATTCTGAATATCTGACTGAATTCATGCTGTCAAACATCTATTATGTGGAGCATTGCTCTCAAGCCAAAGTAACATGCAGACGTGTTAATTATTCGTCTTGTTCATCCTTCCCTCAAGCACTGTTTTAATGAAAGCCCCAGGCAAACCCTGACTTTCTGAATACCTTACTAAGTACTGTATTTTTCTAATGTTCAAAAATGAGGTACAAAACCTGTTTTTCTTTTGTCTTTGTCCCCAGTCATCTTATTTTGTCAGATTCAGAGTAGACAAAGTTACTTTCCAAGTCTTTCCCTATTTCCAGGGTTTTGTACTGCGAGTGCTGAGAAAAGGTGGGGGAAGAGCTGCAATCTGCAAACAAATTCTTTTTGTGGCTTCAGTAGAGCTTTTCCCCTTTCCCTGCAAGGAAGTTTGGCTATCCCAACCACATTTACATGCAGCCATCCCTCCTCCAAGCCAGGAACAGTCTATGGTACCCTGCAAAAAAGCAGCGCAGTGGAAGCACAGACTCTCTGCGTCCTGCAAGCAGCCCTGAACCACACAACCACATCGGGCCCATAGCCCTTCCTAGACAAGAGTATGTCAATGCAGCAGGATTTTGCCCCTTTTTTACTTGCTCCTCTCCACTCACAAAGCAGAGTTGTATGATCTGAGCATCTTTTCCAGACAGTCAGGATGCCTGTACTTTCTCATGGGCTCACATCCAAAGAAGTGGGCAACACCAGACAATTTAGCTTTCCTCCTTTGCCTCAGTTTCTTCCCCCATGAAATGGCAGATCGTAAAATTTATCTGTATGGAGAAGAAGAGGAAAAATATTAGGTTCAGAGACAAGGTGTGATATATTTGAGCTGTCAGGTATTTAAGTAGCAATAGCCATGAGAAATGCTGTCTGGTTTGCTGCTGTCATTCCTGCTTTTATCTTCCTCAGAGAAGTTTATATCTGTTTCCCTCCTTTTCTTTTTTTTTTCTTTTAACACATTATTCCCTTTTGTAATTCTTTGTCCCTTTAAGTTGGTTTAGTTATGCAAGAAAATCTGGAGTATAAGGTGCTGTACATAAATCCTGGGAATTATTCATTCCATCTCATTTGGCCTTTATTTTCAGTAGGGGCTCCAATCACCATTACTGTTCTCTTTTGCAAGTAATTTAATGGTTGAGTTCCTTTTCATAAGGGTCTTCGTTGTCGAGTAAGTTCTTCAATTAATTTCCTACTGCCCTACCAGTTCAGCTATATTTGCAATGTAAACAAATAGGTTTATTTGCATCATTTAATGGTGGGATATGTGTATAGAGCATGTGGAGGGGGTGCCATTTTACTTTTTTAAGCAGCTTTGTTCTGCAGGTACAAAGAGAAGAACATTGTTTGTCAGGCACTGCTCTGGACCCTGTGTGGGAGGAGAGCAATTTCCAGCCGTATCCTTCAGTTCTGAATTTAGCAGAGAGGAATTTAAGCACATGATGCAAGGCAACTGCCTAAAATGTAATATCATTTGCTGCACAGAGAATTGGTTCAAAATTCAAGCCTACAGTGCATCAGCCTGGCAAGTGCAGTGGAATTTCTTCATGATCCCTGAGCTGGAGGAAAGTTAATTATCTCTTAAAGTCATCTGCTCCTTCCAGAGCTACCCCACCAAAGACACTGCTCCTCTGGCTTGCACCTGCTCCCGTTGTCCCTGGTGGGTGGCTCAGGGGCTATCAGAGTCATTGCTCAAAAACGGCTCTTCCCAGTTTGTTCGCTGGGCCCCTGCTGTCCCCTATTATCCCCCTGCCTTGCATACTGGTGTGCAACGAGTCATTTAGAATTTGTCCCACACTGTGTAAGAAGTTCTCTCCTTGGAGTTTCCAAATACTGTCCCCATGCACTCACCTTGCTATGAGTCTGCTCTTCATGCCATGGCTCTACGCCAAGATCTTAAGACAACCTTTCAGCACTGAGGTACAGTGCTCCTCCATGTGACTGGGAAAAGTAACTCCAGCCAGTGCCAGTGGTGAAAACAGACTATCCTTTCTCTGATCTACCCATTATAGTGAAATGAAGTATAACCTTTAGACACATCACTGTTGCTGTATAAAGCATGCATAAAGAAATGAGCTTTATTCATATTGCTTAAGCAATCTTACTTCAGTAACTGTAGTCCCTTTAAAAATATATACACATACACTAGAACAACATTTTCTAAATGTCACGGCAGCACTCCTTCTTTTGAAAGATGATGTATGTATCCTGTTCTGTAAAGGAAAGAGTGGGGAGGAAGCTGACAACTCATTACTCTTGAACAATAAAAAAAGAACTCTACGTTACTTGAGTATGTGAGGTATTTTTAAAATAAAGTAGAATAGTTCACATTTTATGGCATCACCCTCAAGTCAAAGTGAACAGAGACAAGATTCCTGAAATTGACTGAAAAATAAAATCCTGTGATGCTCTTACAAAGAGCTTCTCAGCATCTCCGCAGGCTATTGGCATCCCAAGGTTGGAAAGGGCTGGACGAGGGAAGATTGGAGAGCATTAACTCTGGTTTAGACTTAACCAGTGCTTGGATTCCTTTCAAAGGAAGCAATTATAAAGTCACCTTTGACATCTTACCCATATTTCATCCCTTGAACCCATAACTGGATGTTCATTCCATGAAATATCAGGCAAGGCAGCAGCACTGGCTCTCTTTGGCTCGACTTTCCCACATCGTGATGAGATCCACAGACAGCTCCACTTTAGCATAAATGAATGAGGTTCACTGGCCTTATATGAAATGGAAGCAGACTCCATTTCGTAAGCAAGTGAAACACATGGTTGAACCCAGGAGAAGGAGATGGCCACAGTCACTTTGTTTGTCATCTCTTCTTGTTGGCCAGTTCCGAAGCAGAGCGATGTGTGAGCATGCATTCAGTTCAGCTGTGAGGCAAAAAAACTATGTTACAATGTCTATGAAATAAGCCAACATTTTTGTCCCACTAGTCCTTCTTACAAGGAAACTGTAGGGTGGAACGGTGAAATGCTGCTTTTTTTCACCCATGAGACTCTTGGGGTAAAGGGTAAGTTGTATTCCCCATAATACAAATCTTTGAAGTTGCTGTGAGTGAGAGTGCCTTTATGCTGTGCTCTGATACTGCGTTTTTATTGCTGATTACAAGTTACTTCCCAGGGATAATTTTCATGGAGCACTCAGTTTTGAATGGACTTTAAAATTATTTCGCTGACCCTAACAATGCAGGACACCTTCCATGTCTTGCGCACTGCACTGAAGATCATCCCATCATAAAAAATGTAAAAGTCTAAATAGGATCTCTGAGAGCAAATATTTTGACAGACATTCCCTGCCCCTTTCCTAAATCTCTAAGTGTACTTGTCCAAGAACGGAGCCAGAAAAATACGTTATTCCTAGACAGATGCTCAGCAAAGTCCCCATGAAGTTAAGAGAGATTTTCAAACTGATTGCAGCTGACATATGAGGTCCCATACCATTAAGAGAGACAGAGAATCATTTCATTTGAATTTCCTTTCCAAATGGCCTGAAGTGCTCCCATTAGCTAACTAGAAAACTAAAATGGTTCTTAGTCTTTGATTTTGAGGTTTCTTTTTTTATGTATACACACACCCCATTAAAAAAATCTGGAGTTTTGAACTGAATTGCTCTGTAAGAAATCCGCCTGCCTGTGGTGATAACTTCTGTCATGCACATCGGTTTAGGCCAGGACTTCCTCCATTTAGGTCCCTGTCTTGTGAGGAGACTGATACTTTTTTTTCCCCAGCCTCTCTGTTTTATTCTTAGACCAGACGCATCTCTGTGGTATTTGATTGCCTGAATATTATTTCTCCATCACTGGACAGCAGCCAGATTGCCATTCTCCTCTGAGTAAATAACTTAAGATTTAATGAAAAATCCACATTACAACAGGAGCCAATCCAAAAAAAATCTGTCAAACATATAATAGAAAATACTTTCTATTGAAACAGAAACCCACATAGAAAGTAGCCATTTTCATTTTGAACTTTCAGTTTCTCAAAAAAAAAAAAGATCAAAATTCTCTTTGGTCTCAAGATCATTTGTGGAATTAAAAAGAATAGAGGACATTCTAAGATAAAAGTCCATGGGGTTAAAGTTTAATTATATATATTCCAAGTGAGATCACAAAAGGCAAAATGTCATAATTCTATTGCTTAGCATTTCTAACAGAAAGAACAAAGAATATGTATTTATCTGGGTGCCTTATTGTCTCTGTGCTTTGATAACTTCATTCTGTTTTGGTTGCTTTTGAAAAATCATGGGGTTTCCACTTGGGGATTGTCTCTGTCACACTAAAGCTCAAGCAATGCTACACCTTTGTAATATTTTTACTGCTAGGGTGCAGGTAGTTACTGTCACATAGCTTCATCGTGGGACCTCTCTCCATTATTTTTCAACAGTCTTGGGAGTCTGGAGAGGTCCCAGTCTACTGGAAGCTGGCAAACGTTGTCCCAATTTTCCAGGGTAAGAAGGAAGACCCTGATAATTACAGGCCTGTCAGTCTCACTTCAGTGCCTGGTAAAATTTTGGAAAAGATTATTCTGGAAAAAAATTGTTGAAAAACACTTGAGAGACAACGCAGACATTGGTTGTAGCCAGCACGGGTTCACAAGGGGAAAGTCCTGCCTAACCAACTTAATTTCCTTTTATGACAAGGTCACCCATCTAGTTGACCACAGGAAGCCAGTAGATGTGGTGGGTTTGGATTTTAGCAAAGCTTTTGATATTGTCTCTCACAGTATCCTTCTGGATAAAATGTCTAGCAATACAACTGGACAAGTCTATAATATGTGGGTGAGCAATTGGCTGACAGGTTGGGCTCAAAGAATGATAGTAAATGGGGTTACATCAGGCTGGTGGCCAGTCACCAGTGGGGTTCCCCAGGGCTAGATTTTAGGGCCAGTTTTCTTCAATGTTTTTATAAATGATCTGGACACAGGAATCAAATGTACATTAAGTAAGTTTGCTGACGATACTAAACTAGGAGGAGCTGTGGACTCCCTCCAGGGTAGAGAGGCCTTACAGAGAGACCTGGATAGACTAGAGAGCTGGGCAATCACCAACTGTATGAAATTTAACAAGAGCAAGTGCTGGATCCTCCACCTGGGATGGGGCAACCCTGATTATACCTACAAATTGGGGGATGAAAGGCTGGAGAGCAGCCCCGTGGAAAGAGATCTGGAGGTTTGGGCTGATGGCAAGTTGAATATGAGTCAACAGTGCGCCCTGGCAGCCAAAAGGGTCAACCATGTCCTGGGGTGCATCAGGCACAGCATAGCTAGCCGGTCAAGGGAGGTGATTGTCCCACCCTACACTGCACTGTTGCAGTCCCACCTCAAGTACTGTGTGCAGTTTTGGGTGCCTCAGTATAAGAAGGACATCAAACTATTAGAGTGTGTCCAAAGGAGGGTGACCAAGATGGTGAAAGGCCTTGAGGGCAAGACTTACAAGGAGCAGCTGAGGTCATGTGGTTTGTTCAACCTGAAGAAGAGAAGGCTGAGGGGTGACCCCATCGCAGTCTACAGCTTCCTCAAGACGGGTAGTGGAGGGTGGGGTGCTGACCTCCTCTCTCTGGTGACCAGCCATAGGACACAAGGAAATGGAATGAAGCTGCATCAGGGAAAGTTCAGATTGGATATTAGGAAAAGGTTCTTCACTGAGACAGTGGTCAGTCACTGGAACAGGCTCCCCAGGGAAGTGGTCACAGCACCAAGCCTGTCAGAGTTCAAGGAACATCTGGATGACACTCTTAGCCATATGGTTTAGTTTTAGGTAGTCCTTCGAGAAGCAGGGAGTTGGACTTGATGATCCTTATGAGTCCCTTCCAACTTGAGATATTCTGTGATTCTAGTTTTATTTCTAAATAACAACTGTCTGTTGCTCTGGTTTATGGTGGGTTTGTTGGGTTTTTTTCAGAATATAATCTGTGTTTGCACCTTCAGCAGCACACAGATAGTTGTCCTGCTTTTTAGGCATCCTATCACTAGTTTAAGACTAATTATAATATGCTTCCCTCCACTCAATCTGTAATTTGGATGGGGTCAACCATCAACTCCTTTATCGTGGGCCACAGAGGGGAGAGGTGACAAATACATTTTTCAGTAATTTTTTTTTATAAGCTGGCTGATGATGGATTTTACTACAACACATTTTACAACTGGCTGATAGTTCTGGTTTTAATAGGGTTACTTCTTCTGGCAAAATATTTTCTATTAGCTGCTTACAGGATATCTCATGTCGTTAAGTAACAGCAGCACAACACATGTAACGTTAAAGAGCATGCTATCTGAAATACTACTGATGCGTCAAAGTTGTCTAGAGTTTAGCTATGTCAGCAAGTATAGGACACCAAGAGGAGAGATCTGCAGAGCAAAACAGTTGCTGCCAAGGACGTACCATCCATGCTGGAGGCATGTCAGGAGATTTTATTTCACATTTGCTTTCCTTTGGTCCCATGGACTGAACTCCTGCTGGTGTCTGGAGGGTGTTAGGTATGCTATTGGGGTGCATCTTCCCATCCAAATTCAAGTGAAAGGACTCAGAGACCACTCCATAATTTGAATTGAAACATGGTCAGTGGAGACAACCGGGAGATTTGCTTCCAAAGAGCCCATCTGATCTGACCAAAAACACTAATAGAGTTGGACCCAAGGGAGAGTGGGATCTCTCAAAGCAATATTTCCTGTGGTATTCTCAGACTCTCATTTTACCCAGTATAAGACTTTGACGACTCAAAACTGTGTTGTGAGTTTAAGAGGTTTAGCATTAAAGAACAATGCTATTTGAAAAAAGCTGGGATGATAAATTATGTGATACTTGTACTTCTAAGACACATATCAAACATTGAACGTTAAGGCTGGCTGGCAGGGGTTTTTGCTTTGTTGATTTTTGATTTGTCCTGTGAATAACACTATAGGATAAATAATGATGAATTGGAGAATGTGTACAACATGATCCATCTTCCCTTTTTTTTTCTGATTTTGCAGCGGAACTTTTCTGTTGACTCTAAGTTTGGTGTTTGGTTCTTCGTTTTCTTTTAATTCCCCTAGCAACCCTAGTGTTGTTCTGGTTACAATGATACACATGCTTAGTACTATATCGTAGGAATTTTCAAGCACGAGCAGCTATCATATTGCTGCAGTGGGGTGGTGGAACGAAGACATAGCAGTAGGTAGTTCAGCAGCTGCCTTCTGCTTGTGAACTGGTTACATCTGGAGATAAAGCAAAGTTTTATGTAATAACTTCAGATTCACCACCCTGTGGTTTTGTCACACTGTTTTCAGGTGTGACAGCTTTTAAATGTTATATCTCTGTTGCTAGGGGAAATTTTTCATGCTGCCTTTTTCCTTTTAACATATTATAAGCCCATCTCAGACCTTGTATTGCTTAAAGCGGTGAGATGGTGCATGATAAGCCAGAAAAACAAAGCTGTTATTTTTAAGCTCTCAGCTCAGAGCAAGTTGCCTCCTTGAACAAGATTATCCTCTCCTGTGATCTTTGAAAAATACATATATAGTAAAATGCCTACATTTTAAATTTTAAGTAGCTTCATCACTTTTCTCCTATATCTTCCAATCTTCTAGAAGATATTTATTTTACATCCGTTGCTGAGATTTCCCACTGCCTTCAATTTCTAGAGAGTACAGAGAGGTAGACTGCAGTTTATATTTTCAAAGCCATGGGTTATAGTGCTAGGTTTCCTAAAGAGTCAGCCTTGGCACATTGGCTTCTAGAAAGTCATTATTGTTACAAACTGCTTCTGCAAAAAAAACTTATATCTCCTTCCTTTCCCTCTCCTGACCACCTGCAGTGTGGAAAAATCCCTTTGCTTACTGTGCCTTTAAGTAATGCCTTTCCCTCAAACGAATGAAACAGTATATTCCCATACGGAAAACTGTCTTTGTGCCTCATGAGATAGTGTTTATCACGATGGCATCTCTGCAGGATAATCAAGTCACAGGACAAAACACCACAAATTTTGTGGAGTTGATGTGTTTAATTCTGTTTCCACTACTGAAGATTGATTTGTAGGAACATAAAAAGCTGAATTTTATCACTTCTTGTCGCGTGATGAGAAAAAGGCTATACGTACCCCAGAAGGGAAATGGAGCATACCAGTCATCTGTTAATAGTGTGTCTGTTGTTAAATGTTGCAGGGAATTCTCCTTGGGCAGATGTCTTTTATATAAAACACACCTGAATTCTACAATGTCTTCTTTCAATTTTCCATTTGAAAGTGACATTCTTCTTTTGAAAGTGTCTATTTTAAGTTAAATTAAAGATATTTTAAGTTAAATAACCATTTTAAGTTAAATAAAGAAAAGACAGAGGGTTCTAACTTGGTAACAGGTTTTTACAACTTTTTTATCTCATCAAAACTTAATCTTCATTTTGAACAGGTTGCTTTTTGCATCCCCTCCCCATCAATTTTCTCTGTTTAGTTACGGAACCAAAATACTCTTTACCCATTTGTATTCCTGATGACATGTGAAACCTTATCATATGAAAATGATAAATGGCATTCTGCAAAAGCTCATGTTTTTCACCTGTATTAGGAGCAGTCTTTTCTAGATTGTATTTCTAAAAGTACAGTCACTCCCTGAGTTACATCTCAGCATCAGTAACACATCTAATGCAGGGTTGCTCTCTAGATTTGCATGTGGATGGGAATGCAGTAGGGTCTAATCTTTGCTCACAATTCCTAGCTTCTACAAGAAATAACAATATTGTGGTTCTGCTTCAGCACCAGCTTTCCTTATTGTGTAGATCATCTCAGAGCACCATTGTGAAGTGAGCAGAGAACAACTACGAGTTTCAAACATTGAAAAAAAACGTGGGAAATATACCATGTTTCTCTAAGAATGGGAAGTGTTGCATCCTACCCGCGTTCTGCCATGTTCTGTATCATGTGCCCTGCCAACACGTGATGTTACAAAGAATGGCACGCTTGGACACACATCACTTGAGAAGAAACTAGCTAAGTAGTTAATGTGGTCCTTGAGTAAGGAATTCCTTTATGGTTCTCTGCTCACTAATTTATACCTTGGAGCATATTTGTTCACCTGTACATTGACAATGTGGCATTACAGTTGATCATGGACATATCCAGCTGTTTAAAAAAAGCATACCTGGATTTTTTTGTCCTCTGATCTTCTGCAGCAGTAATTTCTCTATACTGACAGCCACTCAGGATTTTGAAAGCCCTTAATCAGTACAGTAAAGGTGAGTTTCTGGCAAGTCAAGTTTCTTTGAATATTGGCTCACTGCGAATGACACGGTTATAAAACTCACTATTGTTGATGTATTAGTCATGTTCTTGAAAACCAGCTGATGGTGTATATTAATAGCTTAGCTACAAAGTAAATCTTTTGCATTATTAAAACAGTGGTACATATATTTATGGATTACTATAACAGTCAATAAAGTAACAGAATAGAGAAGGAAAGAAGAAAATGACAAGGCTGTACCATGAGGTTTTATTTATGGATTGTCTCTGTCTCAAAAAACTAGCATGTCCTGTGTGATTTAAATTTTGGTCAGAAAAAAGTAATATAGGCTGGCTTTAAACACAAGAGAAATAGAACTATAAAGTACCTAAAATGGAGTATATAAAGTACAGTGACTTTTCATTACTTTTTTTTCTCTCTCGACAGAATATTGCCAAAAGGACAAAATTGCCTTTTCTCTCATATGAGTGCATCTGTGATTCTGTTTGCATCAAGAGCTAATGAATGGACTTAGGTATAGATAGAGGGAATCACTCATAAAAAAAAAATTAAAAAAAAATCAAATTACCAAACCGAAAAAAAAACCCACAACAAAAACCATAATTAAGATCTGGGTCTGATCTTTTTCCATTGTAATATTTACATTCAGGAAGTTTTGACCAAAGTGTCCTCCTTAGAAGTTTTAAAGAGAATTCTGTTTGAGTGCCCATGGTTATTGGATGTTATCATACTTAATATGAAGAATGAAGCCATCTTAGGAACAAGTTCTGTTATTTGTGTTAAAAAGTGCCTTGTTCCATGGAAAGACTTACTGGCTAGACTAGCAAATGGATGGTGGGTGTGAAATATTTGTGTTACATGTCCTACTTTCTCTTCAAGAAAATTAGAATTTGTATAAGTTTCTGAGCTCTTTAACTTTTATAAATTTCAGAAACATACACAAAGAGTAGAAATAACAGAGTGCAGCCCATCACAGGGGACATCTTGAATGATGGCTGAAAAACAATGTAATTGGCTGTTGCAGCCAATGAATCTATTGTGTTAGTGAAGGAGAACAGATTATAATGGGCTTTCTGCATCATTTTAAAGGATGAAAAGCACATAATTATGACTGATATTCTTATTTCAATTACACTGTTCCCATATGGTTTATACAAAAGGTTTTTAACAAAAAGTTTGTGTCAGAGACTCTAGTTGCAGGAAGATGGAACAAATAGGTGGTTTGTTGAACTTGCATTGGAAAAATGTTCCACCCTGTCACCAAGTTGTTTGCAGTTTCTAAGACTTAACATTTGAGGTGACAATGACTAATTTTTGTAGATTCCTGAATTGTTGTAGACTCCTGAATTGTTGTAGATTCAACTTTAAAAATCAAGTACAAATTTAATCCTCTCCAGATGTTAAGAGAACCCTGTTCTAAGTAAATTATTTCTTGTGTCAACATCAAGCTTTCATTTTTATCTTCCAATGAAATTTGAAATACCTTGTCAGATTGGCGTGAAACTCACTCAGAAGAGTCAACTGAATTCTCATCACTTGGGTCCAACCAGACGAAACAAGATAATGACTCTCATTTATTTACATGATGGAAAGATGCTCCCATTTTTTTTTCATTAAGCTTCCTTTGGAATGATGCTGGAAGGATGGAGAGTGTCTTGGACACAAGCAAAATTTAGCAACAGATACTAGCACAATGGACTGGTTGGCTGCTTGTTCAAGCTGTCCCCTAGAAACAGATGCATTCTGTTATTGCTGCTCCTTGAATGCTTAAAAACAAGTGCAACACCTCAGCAACCTCTACAAGGTCTTATTTTACAGAAATGCAGAAGTAGTATCTTGGGAAGCCAGAAGGAATCAAGCATACGTAGAGCATTTGTAAATTATTTTAGTTTTCCAAGGAGAACAGAACTGAGTGGGTTGGAAGGGAGAGAATTTTACTTGCTTTTATCCTTTATTTAAAAGTACCTGAAGTCTTTCTTTAACAATAGATGTAAAAAGGTACAATTCAGATTGTACAGCTCACGTAAGAGATCTTATGTTAATGTTCTTCTAATCATAGCCACTCAGAACAGACCATACATCAGAATGTTGATTTAGGGAAATTTTTCACAGCTCTAGTCTGGACTGGAGATTGGGAAAGACATGGACCTGTTGGAGTGGATCCAGAGGAGGGCCACAAAAATGATCAGGGGGATGGAACGCCTCTCCTATCAAGAAAGGCTGAGAGAGTTGGGATTATTCAGCCTGGAGAAGGCTTCAGGGAGGCCTTATTGTGGCCTTTCAGTCCTTAAAGGGGGCTTATAAGAAAGAAGGCGGCAAACTTTTTACTAGGGCCTATTGTGACAGGGTAAGGGGGAATGGTTTTAAACTAAAAAAGGGCAGATTTAGACTAGATATAAGGAAGAAATTTTTTACAATGAGGGTGGTGACACACTGGAAGAGGTTGCTCAGAGAGTCAGTAGATGCCCCATCCCTGGAACCATTCAAGGTCTGGTTGGATGGGGCTCTGAGCAACCTCATCTAGTTAAAGATGTCCCTGCCCACAGCAGGGGGGTTGGACTAGATGACCTTTAATGGTTCCTTCCAACCCAAACTATTCTGTGATTCTATTCTATGATTCCATTAAATATGTCACATGTGCACATGTGTACAATCAGATTTCATATAAGGATTAAGTGCTTTAATTAAAACTGTTGTTCTCATTTCCTACCATGAATAAAGTTCTTAAGATTATCAAAGTTATATTTCTCCTAGATTAAAAGAATCTGACTTACCGCCTCTTGTCAATATTTTTAAATTAACTGTACTGGTTACTGATCTCTGACTAGAAACTTGGAAAATAGTTGCACCTAGCATGTGAAGTTTACACATAACAGCACACCTACTGTCTACTAAGTGCATGGACTGATCGTATTTACTGATTTTTCTCTCTTCTATTCATGATACCCCTCACTATTCACCACAGTATCCCATACCTAAATGGATGTTTGGCTTCTTCACTGTCAAGTTTAGTGTCTGCAGTGTAGATCAATTGTCTACTCTAGAAAGCGCAAAGCTGGCAAAGACAAAGGTGTTCTGCTGATTTGGATGAATCTTATGCTCAATGTCCCTGCATCTTGTTGCATCCTCTTCAGTGCTGATGGTTCTGACATCCAGATCAAATGTATTTTTCAAAAGGTTTGGTTTTTTCTTTTTTTTTTCAGAAAAAAATATTTTCCCATTCAAGCTCTATTGTCTCTTTGCTGCCTTGTGTCCTAAAACATAAGCACTTGCAAAGGGTTCTAAAGAATACTTAAGGCATAGATACAAGCAGAAGCTTTAAAGGTTTCTACTGATCTGAGAGGTCTGGTTATTCTGCATTCCTCCATTTTATGAATAAGAAATTTCTCTGATCCTCCTAAAAACTTTCAGGCCAGGAAAAGTTGCCATACCTATAATCAAACATGAATTACCAGTATTCATGCTAAGTATGGGAAGAGAAAGAAAATTGGTTAGGAGAAAGAAAATAAGCAGAGTTTTCTCTGAAAAATATGGCTACAAAAATGACATACACTTAACTAAAATTTCTGAGTCACACCTGCTGAAATAAGTTTCCACTGTTATCTACCGCTGTTAGCTCTCACTCTATGTTCTTCCCATTTTTCTCTGGTTGGGAGTAGATTGTTGCACAGGTATTTACTAAAGTAATGGAGTGGAAAGCTGGCAGCCTATTTAAGCTAGCAATGTAAATATCTCGTAGTGGTATCTCTGTCGATTGCCTGGTATGCTTTTTTGCCTGTGTGAAGTTAATATAGAATAAGAAATACTAAGGAACTGCAGGTGAAAGGAAAGAGTTTCTCTCTTTTGACAGGCAACCCAAGAGGTCAGTAATTACTTTGCAAATTATCTATGAATATTATCGACCCTTCAATAGAGGAAACTACATCAGTAAGGTCACTTCTTATGAAATTTTATGTTTCCATGAAATTACAAAAGAAAAAATGAGGCTAAAAATATAATTAAATTTGAATAGTTGAATTTTCTGTCTTGTTCGTTATAATAGCTTGTTTCAAGTGCCAAATTTTGTTCTTTCACTGATTTAAAAAAAGAAACCTGGAAAGAATTAAAAGGATTTACATAAATTTAAAACATGACTAACAGGTACACTTCGTAAGTTATTTAAATGCTCTCAGTGTGTGTTAAACATAAATGTGTTGCTTTGTACTCCCAAAGAATCAGCTGCATTTGACATTTTATAAGGGCTTTGTTAGAATCCAGTCAAGCAATTCAGCATTCAAATTAAATTATAGCTAATGTAAGATTATATGAACTTTTCAGAGATCCTTTTCCCCTAACAAAGTTCGCAACATTTATGTGTCTCAAGTGCATGTTTTTGTTTACCATCCCAGTACTAAGATAACATAAGTAAGGACACTCTTTCCCATTGCTGCCTTTGTTTCTAAGTGTGTGTATTGTAATTTCTGTTTCTATATATATTCTATGGGAATATAAAAAGGAAAACATCACGTATGCAGCACAACCCTTATCCTATGCATCATATGCAGAATTTACCAGAAGGATTTATCAACAGGAGTTTTTGTTGGAGGTTACAAGTGAAAAAAATTAGCGAAATGAGTACATCTACTCTAATTTATACTGCATATTTCTCAAGCATGCATCCTACAGAGTCTATAGATTTTTAAAGTCCATATCATTTCCATCACAGTTACCCAGTCTGCTTTTGACGTAATGCATACCAGTTGACGCTGGTATCACTACTGAATTGCTGTACCCAGTCGTGATATCCACTGTTCAGAAAAGATGCTAAAACAGTGAAGGGGGTTCACAGAGGAGAAACACAATGGGGAAACACACTTTAGAGAAAAAACACATTATTTTATTTAATCACTTTAAAGAGAAGATTAAGGAATGACAGCATTCCCTACTCTGGGAACAAAACTTTGTTCATCTGTCTTTTGTTTTTAACAGTGAAAGCAAAAATGATTTCCCAATTTTTTGAAAACTCAGCAGCAGCAGTATTTCTTTTCTCTATACAGGATTTTTAATTTTCTTTGCATTGTGAACATTGATTAATTCAAAATCCATCATCTGTGTTATAGACTGAGTGATTCCAGTGGTAACATTTACAATCTCTCTCTAGTGGCTGTTTCTCTAAACTGTAGCCCATGGGAGGTCCGGAGAAGTACTATTTGGTTTATGAAGTGAAAATTTATCCCTTGAGATATGCACGCAATCATTAAAATGTCTGAGAAAGCTCTCCTACAATGGGCCATCACATTCCTCCCACCACTTCCTCTGGACACTGTATATCAAAGCTGATGGGATGAAGAAAGCATTTACTTATGGTTTTTATATGCTTCAGGCACACTGAGCCTGACTGGCACTTTTAGCATTTCTACATGCATTTGTGAAGGCTAGACTAATCTAGAATGCCTACCTACAGTACTGTGCATGTACACACATACAGATAGCAAGTTGCAAGTGAGAATCACTTAAATTCTTAGGAACTACAAAACTGCTCCTTATTACACTAAGGTATTCCTCCATCAAATGCAATCAATCTGTATAAACCGTTCTCTGAACTCAATCCTTCTTCACCAAGTCATGTCTTCACTTTAATTCTATGAACTGCAGAGAATTTAATAGCAGCTTCTTTTAATCACCCAAGTAATTTCATCTTGGAATAAGGAAAAGCTGTGGTGAGAGGCTTTTCCCACTTTCTTTGGCAAGCAGAACGTATTCTTTGGATCTAAACAATTGATTAAATGCCCATCACTCTTTATGGTACTTCTTTAGATGGACTTTCAATCAATACGGTAACATCCCTTTCGCCTGTGCTGTCACGAAAACATGCCATCTGCTTCTAAATGTAACCCTGAACATGAATTAACTGAGCAAGGGAAATAGAAGGCTTCTATAAGGGTAATTCGGGATTGAAACCTTGTAAAGAAAGCGAATAGCACAAACAGGCTCTTTGCAGTTCATGCCTACTCTAGCATCATGTAAACTTGCTTTAACAGAATTGCCAATTACCAAACGGTGAAGACAATAATGCAGGGAAAAATATTCTGTGAAGCAGCTTTCACTTCAACTCATTTGTCTCCTACAAGACAGAATACTTGGACCAGGGCTGATGTGGAACAGCTCCTTCCATCCGATGCTCTGCTGAAATAGAGAACTCACCTGGCTTGTATTGAGCCTCTCTGAGACGGAGCTTAACTGCTGTCTGTCATTTAGGATAATTTTCTAGGGCTGCTCAACACATATTTCTGCTCCTTTTCCTTTCTTTTCCTCCCCACCTCCCTACATGTGAGTATAACTTTGCTCAGCAATTTAAATGCTCTCCAGGCAGAGATGGGGCTTTTTTGGCTGGGATCTGAGAAAGGTTGTTTGAAAATACAGAAGAAACATGACTGAAAAGAAAACTTAACCAAACACCTGTGTGACACAATGAAAGGAGCCTAGGGAGTGAGCTTTCAGCTCATGACGTCAGCTACAGAAGATTTGCAGCTGGAACCATTGCTGGTTGCTTGATTTTTCCTGTGAAATGGCAGGACTTTATATATTCTTCTAAATTGAGCAGAAGAGATCAGGAACATGCCACTGCAATGCCAGTTTTTTCTGCAGTAGACTGCAATATCCCAAATTTTGGTCAAATGGGTCTTAAGAATGTGACAATACAAAGGCATCACAGCTGTCCTGTACTGAATGATTTTGCTAACACTTTATTTTCAGCACTTGAAAAAATAAGCAGGATGCCATTCTCCAGAACAAGAGCTTCTAGGATGTCTGCATTCTTCATTCTTTCATGCCTAGGACAGGTAATTCCTTCCCTATAGAAACTAATTATACACACCATTTCTTAATGAACAATGTTAGCTTTGCCCACCATCAGTTCTAACAACAAAGCAAAAAAAACTATGTAGTCAGAAAATGTAGACTTGCATTAATCGTGCTCCATGAGTGCTTGTGTTAACAGACAGGCAACAAGCTATCTCATGCTTTTCTAATTGGGCTACTGCCAGTAATAGTGTTAGAGAAGACACAGATCTGCTGGTTTTGGCCGTTGAGCCAGGGGTAGTTCTGTTGAGGAAGAGCCCAACTTTTAGCCTCTTTCCCAACCCTGCTATTAAAGTCTCTTTGTGCAGGCTTTTGTGGCTTAAGTATTTTAACATCTATCCAGCTCTAGCCAGAAAATATTCAGTTGCCTCCAACCTGCTAAACAGTTTTGCATATTTCCAATTTTATTTCTTTTCTAGGCTTGTGATAGAGGGTGATTTAATTTTATAATGTGATACCAGGCTTAAAGGATAAGTGATAAGTATAGCCTGATAAACACAGCATACTGATATTTAATGTATTCATCTCCACCCTGCAAGTCTAAAAACAATGATCAGTGATTAGAAAATAAGCTTAGCATGATTTTATTTATGGAACATAGTTAATGAATCTGTTTTTCACCAAATAATTGCAGTAATCAACTGAAATAATAGTAGAAGTGCGCAGTAAATAGGTCAGATCAAGTAAAATTTTAAAGGTTTATCCCCAAATGTCTTTCAACCAATTTCTGTCTCAAGGGTCGTATAGCATTTTCTTGTGGCTTCTATTTTCTTTTTTGCATGTTTCCATCCAGAATTCAAACACAGGTTTATGATAACCTCTATGGGAAATTACCTGCTACTGCTAATAGAGATAACTATCAGTTTGCAGGGTTTTCTTTTCTTATTGCCTTGCAGTATAGGAATCGCTATAAAAATAAAAAGTGACAGTTTGTAAGACTCTTTATGAAGGTGGGTGACTCTTCTACTCTACATCTTCAAATAAAATTGTGAAATAATGTGGTTGTTTTATGTGTTGTCATAAAATTCATTCACCTTCAATTTGCCCACAGTGGGAATCTAGAAGCTGTGAAAAGAACTGCCATATGTGCCATAAGCCACTGCCAGGCATCGATGCCAGCCTGATGAGTAAATAAGATTACTTCAAGACACTTGTGCACTGAAACATATTCACTAACTCTTCAGACAGGCTTTCTGTAGACCTCTGTTTCAAACAAAAAAAAAGCCAGAAAAATGAGAGATTTCCCTGAAGGGGACACATCCAGGAAAGGAAAAGAGCATTTGTTAGTACTGGCTGATCTTAAATCAGCCAAGGAATTTCAAATATGCCAAGTAATGCTGGCCAACCTGGTTTTTAAACTCATAAGCCTTGGAAAATGACAAAACCAGAATTTAATCTGCATATTCGTAACCTTTAGGTTAAGTCAATTATCTGGACTGAATCTTTGCAAGTTGCTAGAGGGTATCACATGTCTGTGCCTATTTGTAAGAGCTTTCTTTTTTCATTCTTCAGGATGCACCACAAATTATTATTTGAGCTTTGTGGATTTTGCTGTCATGAGCCTCAGTTAGCATGATTGCTCCTGTACTTTACTACTGACTTTTGCACCTGTTTCATCTGCTCCCAAAGTTTTTACAATTTTTTAAGCTTACCCACGGTATATAATGAGGCAAAAATGCAGAGATCCTCAAATTAGCATCAACCCAAGCTAGGTATTTCCACGAGGCACTGTCCTCTGGTCAAGAAACCGCACAGCTAAGAAGCAGAGCTTGTTATCATAGACCCAGAGCCATGCGTCCATGGCAGCAGTGTTTTGGGACTTGAGCTAGCTCAGGCCATGCCTGAGATCAAAAACAGAAAGGATGCCAAGCACCAATGAGCCACAGTAGCTGTCAATAAATTCTAAACATAAGCGTGAGCATGATTTACCTTTTCAGTACCTTTGTTCATCTCAGTAACGTCTGCTGAGTGTCATGAAGAACACCACGCCAGGCAATTGGTTGGGGTGCACGCTGCCTTAATGGTGCCAATAATCATAACCCAGGGCACCAGAAATTGGTGTTTCTGTTTTCTGATGTGGTTCATTTTGCTGTTTTCATGTTTTACGTATCTATTTATGCACAGATAAGTGTACTAAAACCTAATTTAATAACCTCAGGACTTAAAGTAAACCATGTGTGGGAATGATATGTAGCTAGAAAAAAAATTGCTATATATTAACGTTTGTCTTACCTATGTGACCACTAACCTTATTAATACACACACTAACCGTGAGGATGTAACAACCTGCTTTTTTCTTTGTTAGTTACAAAAACTTTTTTTCAAAAACATTTGTAAAAACTTATTCAATTATTTGTAAGCACTAACAAAACAGAGGCTGGCTGCTCTGAAGGCCAGAGCAGGAAGATACATTCAGGGCTGCAATTGCAGCAAACACCTCAACAACAACAACAAAAAAATTTAAAAAGTGCCTGGCAACTTAATTGAAGTCTTGCAACACAAAGATACATATAGTGTACGTTGTATTTCTCAAAGATCAGATTTACCTCTCTTCAGAAATTCATAATGAGGTAGCTTCAGCAAACTTCCCCCCACCCCTCCCCAAATCATTTTGCATCAGGAAAAATGGAAATCTTGTTAACCTGTGCTAAACACACCCTGTTTCAACTGGTAGGAGGGCTTCTACAGGGACAAATGCCATCTCTACAGAGCATTCTCCCCTGGCTGGTAAGGTCCCCAGGTTAATACATATAAATAATGCCTTTGATTTATGTTATAGGCAGCTGTAACAGATGAATGGCTTTAATTTTCCAAGCTAGAAAATCAGCATTTTTTTAACAAAAAATAAATACTTTCCTTGCCACTGCAACTGAGAAGGCTTAGCAAGGCTTATGTGAACTCTGTAGCAGATCCATAACAGAGAGGACCTGTGGCTGGCCCCACCAAATATGACGGCTAGTTTCTGCAACTGTTAGTAAAGGTGTCACATATCACTTGTTGGGGGAAACAGAGAACACAATAAATAAAACCCTGATAGTATTTGTTTGAATATCTGCTATGTTTGAAATGTCAAGCACAGGAATTTGACTCGAAATTCAGCCTTCCTTATCTCTAATTAGTCCCACCAAAATCTCACATGGGAGATGAATGTTGGAGTGATGTTCTTTAGTTCTTACAGCTTTTACCGGCTGGTTTTGGCCAAATATTGAGCATTCTCAAATCCACTGAACTCAACTAAAAATTGCCTTGATTGCCAGGATAAGGCTTATATACGAAATATGTCTACGCCACCCTTAAAGGATGACAGCGTTATAAAGTAAAGGCACCAGATGGATAACCTCTGTGTATATCCAGCCTTAAAGGAAAATTCTGCTGGCCACTGGCCTGTTTCCATTCCCCATACTCTGAAAGGTAATCAGGTGTAGTAAGGAAATCATCTGTAGCCTGCTTGCTTTTCCCGTTGGTGACACTAATTACCTGTAACCATAGCTTAAATTTACCATAGGTTGTGTCACCTGAGACATGTATTCCTAACTCGTTTGGAACAGATATATCTGCAACTGACCCTTGTTACGTTATTCATTTCTCATTTGGAAATGTAGTGCTTTGTTAGCCTGATGTGGTTTTCGTTTTCTGTTATTACCCTCAGATGTCTATTCTCCCCCTATTTCATCTGGATTTCAGACAGCTGTAATAACCAACAGACTGGATGGCGTTCTTCTGTTTGCCACTCCTACAGTTTCTCAGTCCCCAAAGCACCAAAATGTCGAAGTCCTCATCGTGTAAAACTAAAAGCAAGAGCTAATGGGCCAGATGATTGGTATACTTTTTCTGGTGCTGATACTGTTTAGTTGCGATTCCTGAGATATCCTTTGCAATATTATTTTATAAGAAGAAATAGTATGTCTAACTAGACAAGCCACTTGGTTGTTCTTGTATGGTAGTAGGACTAGGACCTTTTTGGTGTTTTTCGTCTTTTGTCACCAGCAAGATATATAACGAAAACAAAAATCACACATCACAACCTTGCCAGTTCTTTAATGCAGTGTTCCACTAATTTCAATTATTATACTCTCTATGGTTGAATGTTTAGTTTATTGTCTTATATCAGTCCCAAGCTTATTAGAGTCACAAATGAAAAGACTGAGTTATCAGAGAGCACAGCTTCCAGTTGAAATATTTCTTTTTAATTTTTTTGGCAGGGATCACAAGATGGTGCTATTACACATGGCCGTGAAGATCAATCCTCATCTTTTTTTAGACATTCAAATTCTTCTTTATTGCAAGAAGAAATACTGTGTTACATTAGTGTGCATTTGAGATTTTGTTTTTCTCAGATGGTCTTTTGTAACCACTTATCTCCGTTCCAGGTCTGGGATATAGTTTCTCAGTAAAATAAGTCTGCCAGAGAGTCTGCCTCATTGAGTCATTTGAAATGGAAGCAGATATTTGAGGGTGCCAGGGGCACAGTCCTATACAACATTAATTTGGGGCATTCTAGTTCAAAACTTGTGAATGAAAAGGTCAAGCTATTGCATATCTTTTAATCATTGCAAGTGACCAATAATCTAAAATTAAAGCAATGAAACCATGCTGTACAAGGAAATAGATCTGCTATATAATCTGCATAGTGAATCTGGGTTTCATTTTACTACACTGGTTTAATAGCTTATTACAGCAATCCAGCTGGTGTTCCAGGAATAGATCACTTCACTGCTATGAGTGGGATTTTTTTTTGTTCTCACATTTATCAAATATTCTGGCCAGCTGGCAGTCTTTGCATACTTGGCTCTATACTACACCAGTCCCAATGAGTGCAAATAATCTATAAAACCTTGATGTGGGGGATTAGACGGGTTCGAAGAGGACATCTGTGAAAACATGGGTGAAAACCTTGGAGGCTTACACAGGCACTTGCCAAAGGTGTGTCTGCTACTTTTCCACATGGCTGGGTATTATGTAACAACACACAATAATGCGCTTGCCTTTGGAGAGTCAGAGAAAATAAATTGAAAACACATAATTAAACTGCATAGGAATATGATTTTCCAATATGCAGGATACCATTCGAAACCTGCCTCTTAGTCAAGGGCCCATATGAAAACCAAATGGGAAAAAAAAAAAATCATATTTTCCTGTTTTTACTTTTTAGTCGGGAACAGAGTTGGGAACATCTTGTCAAAGGTTTAACTGAAATTTAAGCATTCTGCTTTGCCAGCCCAGTAAATATCATCAACCCCTAAGGAGTGTGATAAGCATGAGAAGTTTTGATATACAGAATATAAAGACAGTTTTACCAGGAGCTATAGTATTAAAAAAAAAAATAAAAAATAAAAAAAACATATCAAAAAACACAGCCTGGGCTGCTAAAATCGCAGATGAGAAGAACAAAACTTTTTGGCTTTCTTCTGATCTTTCAGTCCTTATTTAGGACTCTGAGAGGTGAAGATTTTCTACTAAGTGAAATAAATTGTAAATATGTTATTCTCACAGTCTGAAGCAATGCTATGAAGGCCTAAACCACATAATCCAAATACGGAAGCCGTGCAGCTGACTGAGATTGTGACTGAAAAGAAAATAGAAATAAACTAAGGAGCATCACATTGTGACCCATCCGAAGTCTAGCACACATCCACGTAAGCTTCAGGTACTGTTGTATAAAGGAGAAACGCACACTGGAAAGGGAGGAATTCGGTTCACAACTGAGACTCTGAACTTAAAGGGCTTATGTGTGGGTATCTAAGTTCACAGCATAGGCTGTAGAGTGCCAGGCAGCGGAGCTAGAAAACAGTTCCACTGATGATACCCACCAGCAGCAGGACTCATCTCTCCCAATGCAGATGCAGAGCACCCTTATCTGGGCCCTGGGGAATGTCACCTGGCCTCACACTCCCATCCCAGAAGGGTCTGAAGCACCTTTAGTGTCATACCTGCCAGTCCCAACACAGAGCTGTCTCCAGCCAAGGCAAGTAGTGCGATGCAATATAGCAGACCTACCAGTCTGCAGTCGAAAGACTTGTGCTGACAACCCAGCTATATAAATAGTACACTTATCGGAGGTACAACTCTGATGAGCTCTAGTGAGGAACATGAGGACTTCATCCATTAATAATCAAAGCTCAGTAGGAGTGCTCCTGGGGCTTATGGTCTGACTGAGTCCTACCGGAAAGAAATCTTGTTCTTGGTGCTCCAAGACTGCTCCAGGATGTGAACCAAATGTTGGAAAGGGAAGAAAAGGAGAAATTATCCTCAAAAGTATATCCAAATTAAAATGCTAGTGCTTAGACATTTCAGGGCAGCTGAAATGGAATTAGATACCTTTGTTTAGGCAAATGAATTTCTCTCTGGATGTCTATTTTATGGTGAATTGGATTGAATTCCTCCATTGATTTTCATTGCCCAGATCTTTTCTTAATATAGCACGAACCTGGACACAAGTAGACCCCAAATGTATCTTAGTCTGGAACTGAATCCCACCCCCACCCAGGAATGTCCAAACGTAATATTAAAAAGTATATAGCAGGAACTGAACAGGTGCTGCTACTAATTGAAGCTTAGGAGCATGTGTAACATATGGATAGGGTAATTAGCAAGTTAAAATGTGCATGATAAAAGATGATAGCCAATAGAGAACGCATGGTATACTGTATATGGCACTAATTGCACTCCCATAAAGGAAAGGCACGTAGCTTGGGTTGAGTAGTTAGACCCTACTGTGTGCCCTGTCAATAGCATTACGCTTGTCAGTCATGACACTGCTCTGAATAAAAATAACCTGGGTAAAAATGAGGCAGTGATGAGGTAAATTGTGCTGCTAGGGAGTGTTAAACACATCTCATCTCTGGAAGAAATGGGTTTGGAAAGAGGTTCCATAGCCACCTTTTGTGGCCACCTAAGAAAGAGCTGCCCTTGGGTTGAGAAGAGTTGACTGGGCTTCCCGCAGGGCCAGGAGCCCTCAGGTGCTGCTGGGGAGCAAAGGGGCATATCCTGAAGGAAACCACCGTATCTGTGAGCATCTTGCTTGTTTGAAAAGTGTTTACAAATCTTGTTTTCTCAAACCTAGTAGAAACAAGCAGAAGTAAAAAGAGAATTAACTTCTTGTAGTTTCCAAAACCAAGCTCACACCACCTGATGTCAAGTCAGCCTCTGTACTCACTGCCTGTGTGGTCTAATTCAATAAAAATTCTTCAGACCAGACAGGTCCAGTTTCACTTACATCACAGGTCCACTGTCCAGAGAGAACAAACACCCAAATATCTGAAGAGATGCTGCCTGAAAGCCTTCCCATCTCCCTCCCCTCGCTCCTCCCCATGCTGCTCTGCACCACCCCGTCCCCTGAATGAGGGGTGAATGCCACTGAATAATGATCTCATTTAAAATAATATCCCTGAACTTTCCTTTTCCTTCCCCCCCGGCGGTTCCCCAGAGCGGCTCACGGCCCAGCTACCCCACCGGCTTCTGCAGCCTCCCACAGGCGGGAGGCAGGAAAGCCTCAAGCCGAGCTGCCAAACGCTTGGTGTCCTTCCACCATGGCCATGGGTGCATCGCGGAGTTGGGTGTCTTCGCTGCCAGCCTCCCACGGCGTCAGCTGTCACTCTGCGCCGGGCATTTCACACGGTGTCGATGAAATTCAGCGCAGTCTGCCGTTGTCTGCAGAGCAGGAGCTCCCTTGATGGCAGCCAGGAGCACTCGTAGCTTAATAATTCATGCTGGATTTTAGGGGAGGTGGCGGGGAGGAGACTGAGGTACCTTTTGTTCCCCATGAGCTGCGCAGCAAGCAGCAAGATGTATTGATATTAATCTCAGAATAAGATATATAGACTCATTAATGGATGAGTAATAATTTTTGCTTTCAGCTTTACAGAAGTGATTGCATCACACTGGGTTATATCAGATGTCTTGCGGGATTTTTTTTCAATGTCAGATACTATCCACTGTATGGGTTGTACTGTTTAATAAATCCAAAGTAGATACGAATACGTTTTACTTATTTCTTTTCTATCTTCCTGCATAGTGCAAGAGAGCAAATGCACACAAAATGATAAAATTAAGCCTTCTTAAAAATCTAATCCAAAATTAAATGATGGAATATAATTTTAAAATCAAGTTAATGGGGAAGATAAATGTAAAGCTAATAAAGGAAAGTTTAGGAATAATTTTAGATAATAAATGGCTTCTGGTGTCCTTTTTTTGGCTTTTGTTTTCATACTGTTTTTCTTTTAAGTATGAATATCACAAATTTATATTATATTATATTATGTTACGTTACGTTACATTACGTTACGTTATATCTCTCCTTAGAGTCTCCACTTCAGAATAAAGGATTTTCTAGTTCATGTTGGGGGGTAGGTTTTCCTTATTTAGGGGAATCTTGGAA
Organism: Calonectris borealis; assembly: GCF_964195595.1. Lineage (NCBI taxonomy): Eukaryota > Metazoa > Chordata > Aves > Procellariiformes > Procellariidae > Calonectris > Calonectris borealis. The sequence goes on along the minus strand of NC_134312.1, from coordinate 139,365,170 downwards.
AGCCATTTTCAAAAAATCATTCTTTTTTGATAGGCAATTTAGTTTACAGAGCACTACCAGAAAGCTTAACAAATTTTAGCAATATCATTGCTACTAATAACATACATTCAAACCACATGCATTTTGCCCAAGAATTCTTTAGGGTCATGTTCAGCTCCATATTTTTCCAACTGCAAAAGTAAGTATTTGCCAGAAAAGAGAAAGAAGTTCTAAACCTGTGGTATATAACCCACCAATGTTCAACTGAAATCTTATAGATCATCTTTTCCTCGTTTTCCCTGCTTCTTGCTGTTCAGTTCAACTTACGGAGAAAAAAAAGCAAAATAAACCCAAAACCAAAAATTAAATATTGAGCCATGCGAAAAATTACTTTAGCTCTGTCTGTGAAGAAAGAAGCAAGGTTTTCTACCAGACAAAGGACAGGTCAACATTAGGAATCAGTACAGGCTGCTTGCTCAGTTGAACTATTAGTTGAAATAATTGCATCTGCAGGGAATTGAGTTTATCTATGCAGAACATGAGAATCACTGAATTAAAAGTATATGCCTTAGAAGAGAGGATAACTACTTTCAGCCTACCAGAGGGTAATACATAAAATGCAAAGAGAAACCAGTGTGTCTTTTTAATTTTTCCTGGTTGTAATTTTTAAACATATTTTGATTATTTTACTTATTAACAATTCTTATAAAATAGTATCATTCTGCAAAAACTAGCTCAGCTGTAGCATAGACTTCTCTGTAGTAAAGATTATCCTAGCAGTGGTTTGCTTTTGGTTTCTTACTGGGAGGTTATCAAACTTCCTGTTATCAAGCATATCCCATTCTCATTAGATATGAAATAGATACTATTTGGTCTGAATTACCAAGAAGTTGGAGTGCTTTGTTGTACCATGCATCATCCCGTACAAGCAGGAAGGATAACAAAATTGTAAGGTATGAAAAAACCTCTCCCCAAAAATATCTCGTAATATTGACAAACCAAAAAAATCTCTTCTTTTACAGTCTCGGCCTTCTTTACATGCCATGTAAAACTCAGGGATAATGTGAAAGCATGAGTACTCTCTCAAAAAGAGGGACACCTTGTAGAGCTGTAAAGCTTTGACCCAGATCTAATCTTCCAGAGGCTAAAAACTTGAACGTGTCACTTTTATAGACCCGGACTATCCACAACCAGACTTTTTATTTTTTATTTCATTAGCTGAGTAAAAGAAACAGAATGCATAGTCTCTGAATAGTTTCAGCTAATTGTGCTTTCAGCATTAAAAGATTATCCTTCTTTTGCGAAACATTCACTTCCAAATATTTTGAAGCTTTTTATGATCATGCAAAAGAGAAAATAAGATGTCTTCTACAGTATACTGTGAAGATGCTGATAGGTCTGAAGTCCCTAAAGATAGGTTAGTTAGAAAATACGCTTATTATAAGACATACACTGCTTATTAAGATATTATGGAAATGCACAACTGAAAACAAGACATAATTTTCTAACTTTGTCTCCATCCTATTGCTTTTCCAGCCCTTATTTCCTTAGTCTTTTCGTTTACAAGGTAAAATTCACACACAGGACTGAATTTTCCATGGTTTCAGCGGTGTCTCTTCCATTGACTTCTTAATGAGAGCTAACTGGAAAAAATCCCAAATAGCTTTATGAAAATGTAGTCTTCTGCAGCTTTCTCCCTCTGAGTGACGAGTGCTGTGATTGCAGAGGTGGGAGGTAAGAGACAGATAATAAGAAATTTCAACTCAAAGTATCTTTGTGACACATGAAAGATGAATTGAAAATGCTTTAGTTTAGAAATTAGTTTTCATGGCTTTTAAGGTGATTGATGAGACGACTTCGAACTAGATCTGCCTAGCAGCGGTCACTGTGTTGTAACAGCGGAAGGCACGCAGAGTGAGTGTGCGTATCATGCACTGCAGAGCTACCTGTCCATCTATTTAAATATATCTGAACAGGTAACTGGAATTTTGCAAAATAGATATTTTTTTTTCCATAAGAAAAGTGACCTTGTTATAAATAAAACCTGCTGCAGCGTGTAGGCACCAGTTTCAGGAGGACAGGGTAGATAAAAGGTAGGCACACATGGGGAAGATGAAGGGAAAGGAAAAATGGTGAGTGCGGGGGTGGGCATCAAACTCAACCCCGAATCTACAAGAGCCTAATGGAAGAGACGCTCATCTGAGGCATGACAGACCAAGGTTCAAGTCTTTGGTCTTTTTGCTCAAATAGGTTTGAACTTGGATTTCCCATGTTAGTTGGCTGTACCCAGTCAGTCTCCCTCTGTATAAAGGAGAGCCTGGGAAGGACAGGCCAAATCAGTCAAACCCTTACGCCCGTGGACTCGTCTGTGATGTGCAAGACCCTGCGGTGAGCTTTGGTCTCAGCTGATGATTCTGAGATGATATAAGAATCAGTCCCTCTGCCTTTGTCTTTTTTTATTGTTTTCTTACCAAAAGCTTTTAGAGGTTCATCCTAGTGGGGGATAGGAATATTTTTTTTTAATCTTGACAACTTTATCAGAATGGGGAAAAGCTTTTGCACACGGTTTTATGTGCAAGTATTTCATTTTTCCCTCAGGATATTAAGATCACACTGAAATCTGAACTGGAGATCAAGACTCAGGTATGTTTCAGGCCACTTTGAAATTAAGCTTACATATTCTGATGAATATTTAGCTAAGGACCATTAGGTTTGTTAGAAGTGATCCAACACTATTGTTGACTTGAGTGATGAATTTTTTATTGCTTTCCTTCTAGTCAATTCTCCTTTCAAAGCCTTGCAAATTACTTCTCTTTGTGGTTCTGCCTTTTAGTGGTATAGGTTTACAGAAAGCAATACCGAAAAGAAAGGATCATGACTGGCATTTAAATGTCGGGGTGCCACACTCTGGAGCAGCGATGCTGACGGAGCCCTTCACTTCCCTGCCCTCGCCCCTGCTGCATTTCGGCTGCACCGGGGCTCAGACAGCATCGCCCAGCCTCAGCCGGGGATGCACTCCCAAGTCCTGCATTTTCAACACACCTCATGAGACAGCTAACACAACCTTCTGCTTAAAAGTAAGATCAATTATATTTTAATGACATCCTCAGGCAGCTTATTCTAGTACTCATCTCTATTTTTACGACTGGAAAGTTTTCCTAATGTCTAATTAGGATCTCCCTTACCACAACTTAAACCTCTTACTTTCTTTTCCAAAATGCTTTATTCCTCCCTATACACAGTAGCCTGGCTTGTACACAGTAGCCTGGCTCTCTTTCCCAAATCACTTCTCACAATACCTTCTTTTTTTTTTTTTTTTGTTCATGGGTCATGTTTTCTGGACATGTCACAATAACATATATGACATCACAGGATTAGTTTTTTTCAAAATTTAGTTAGCTGCCAATAAGACAGGCAAATAGATGTGGCAAACCTTGCTTGCTTACTGCTTCTCACCCAAAGCAACTTTCTTTAGCAACAAACAAGCAAAGGGACAACCTGTGTTGGGATGCCAGTCCAGAATTGGTCCTCAGTGGTGAAGACTGAGAAATGCAGGTAAGAGAATGTCCAGACTAAGGGAAGCAAGAATAATACAAGGGACATAAACAAAATCTCTTTTTTTTCACTCAGAGGTGTTTTAATGTGCAAAACTGCCAGCGCTATCCATTATTTTTTCTGTAAATAATCATTCCTTACACCTTCTTATTTGATGCTGAGGCTGAAGTGAAACATGATTAGAGCCTTTCAAAGAAAAAAAAAACCTCAAAACCAACATTCTGTCCCCAAGCACGAGCCTGTTTTTTTTTTCAGTCAGCTTAACACTAAATGATACTCAGGTTTTTCACCTTGTAAGTAGATTTTGGTATGGGTCATGCATACGAAGAATATAAACTGCCAGCACTATCCCAACTTCATTACTCAAAAACTAATACTTATCACTATATACTAGGGGTTTGGATGGTTCTAGCACGAGACATTTTTTGTATCTTTGAAATATCAAGTCTGGTCTGCATTTTGGGAATGGTGACTATCCCATGGGACTCTGGTTTTGATAGAAGGGTTTTTTCGCCACCATCTTACTTGTACATTGATTTCTGTTCATTTTCCTGTATCATCGTTTGGAACCAGTTCGTGTGACATTCTTCCACTTCAGATATGACTAGAGTACAATGATGTTATCTTCCTATCATTTGTTGAGTATTATGCCCCCGTTTAACCTAAAATGGTTACCCAAAAACTTTGAGATTTCACACACAGGTGGAAAGGCCGGGGATGGAAGATGGCAATTCAACTGTTGGGAAGACAATGCAATAATTTCTTACACATACTTTAAAAATGGTGGTTGCCGCCATCAGTTTCAATGAGATTTAATCCTATCAGAAAGACAAGTTTGAAAGTATTTATATTTGGGAATAAGAGTACTCCCATGAGAGGGGTTGTTTGTTTGTTTGTTTGTAGGTATAGTTCTATTTTAAACTCATGCCCCATCTTTAACTGAATGAACTAAGAGCAAACCCTTCATGGTAATAATGGTAGCTGTCCAATAACGTCCTTGAAGCTGGAAGAGCTGCTAGGAAACAGCTTGTGGAAAGCATTGCTTCTTTTTTTATGCCTTATGGAATTTTCTAGCACACAGTCTGGCTCTTCTTGTTATCTGCCAGCAGATCTTTGTATGCATGACCCATACCAAAATCTACTTACAAGGTGAAAAACCTGAGTATCATTTAGTGTTAAGCTGACTGAAAAAAAAAACAGGCTCATGCTTGGGGAGACAGAATGTTGGTTTTGAGGGTTTTTTTTCTTTGAAAGGCTCTAATCATGTTTCACTTCAGCCTCAGCATCAAATAAGAAGGTGTAAGTGCAGGAATGATTATTTACAGAAAAAATAATGGAAAGATTTCTAGAATAATTCAAACACATTAGTTGTTATAATTAACCATTAAAGAAAAATACTAGTAGCACCACAAATTAATAGCAATATAAATATTCATCATTTAAAGCCTTTTAAAACAGTTTATTGTGCAGAAGACTAATTTGAATCGAAACTGATTTTTTAAATCAGCATATTCAGTCAGGCTTAAAAATGCATATGTATAAACTATTTATTAGATGCTGGATGTGCAACATCAAGTGGCACGTGTTTAACCTACTGGAATGAGGTTTCCATAGCACTCCAGGGATTCTCACTGTGAGGGGAAGGTTTGCAGAAGTGACTTGAAGCAGCTCCTAGGCCAAATCTGTCCCTATCAAAAGCATGAGCCCCATGGTGGTGTAAGAAATTCATACAAACTAGGACTTTTCCAAGAAACGGGCGTTGATCCGAGATAAAAAGGACGGTAGTCCCTGCGTGTGTCACTGCTACCCAAGCTTGGCTTTGTGTGCTCATCCACAGGTTACTGTGTCCCAGCTGAAGCCTTACCCTCGACCTCTGATACCCTGTCTGGTGTCCTAACACCCAAGCAGAAAGGAGAGAGAAAGTGGTAAGGTAAGCATTTTGGGAGGGAGACACATGCCTGATTGTCCCGATGACGAGACCTGCTAGGTCAAAGCCTAAAACCCAGATACCTGCACAATGCAGACAGAGCAGTGTCAGGGTTTGAATAAGTCTTCCTGCTTGGAGTAACGCCTGACGAGCAGCGCCAGGCGAGCATCTCCACTCTAGCAGCGTGGTTTCTTCGTTACCAAGAACTTAACATCACCTGAGAAAGCCCCTGCATGGGGGTCATCCAGCTCTATAGGTGAAGGTAACTTTCTGTCTGCTTCTTCATGCCTTTGCTATGCGGAGCAGATCCGAAAGGGTCATATCATGGCCTCCTACATGCCATTTATCTTCTATATGTAATAGGAGCGATACTGTTTAGCAATTGATCACAGGGAAATATTGATTGTGGATTGCTAGGACATCAGGAAGTCTTAATGGCCATTATAAAATATATTCATTGTTAGCCCACTGATAGGTATTTAATTGTTTTAATAAATCCACAGTAAACACAACCTGGAGATCCTTGTAACTTAGATACGCTCAGAATTGTGAAGCAATTTGGCCATTCATTTTGTCTAAAAGTTAAGTCACATGAATCTGCGCAGTTACAGTCCTGGACAACTCTGAAAATGTAGGTCTTAGATTAAAGTATTACAGGAATTAGTGATCCCTCCATGGCAGCAGAAATGTATCATGGCAGTTATTGTAGGGGATATAGCAGGCAGTTATGCTGCGGGCTTTTCAGAGAGATTTATCACAGTTATATTTGTAGGACGAAAAGAGAGGTATCTACTGCAGGAAAAGCCCCGTAGAGATTAGTCATGTGGACCTCCAGGAGAAACCCCTCTTGGCAGCCACGAGGGCTGTGAGGTTCCTACCTCCTCCTGCCCACCTTCGCCTTGACTGGCGGTGCTGTCTCAAGCCAGCTGTTGTCTCCCTCTCCCTGAGAAAACAGCTGGCTCTGGCACGTTACCTCTGGCCCAAGTGACACACGAACCAGCGAGTGTTTCCCTCCCACTGCAGTGATTTTGCCTCGCTGTTTGCAGGTTTTTGGCTGGAGGGGAAGCCTCTGTGAGTGTAGTTAATGGACAGGGAGAGTCGGGAGAACAGCCCAACCAGCAGTACTCTGCAATCAGTAGAACAATCTAGCACTATTGATCCTGGCTCCGCTCTTGAGTTTCATTTGGAGATTTTGAAGGCATAAAAAAAAAGTCTGGCACACTAATCTGATTTCCTGTATATCAAAGGGTATACAACTCTGTGCAAATACAAATCCATTTTGAACTAAAGCACTTTTATTTAGCTGGAAGTATGGCAGGCAGGAGTTCCTTCTTGGGTAAACGGGTCATGTTTAAAGAAGAAATTTGGGGCTGGAGTGTTGGTGTACCAGCCCTCTTTTACAATTCAAGCAGTTCCTCACAAGTCCTATTTGTTTGTTTTTACCCAAAAAGACACAGTATCTTGATCTTACACTGATGCCAAAGTAACTTTCTTTCTGACCATCAAGTTTTTACCGAAAAATTGTGCTGATCCCAGATTAGCATGATGAAAAGAAATCGGTTTAGTCTAACAGTTGCAGCATATCAAATGTACTAACAACCCCAAATCATAACAATAAAGGATTAGTCTTTAAAAAACATACAAATGGATTTTTTGGTTTCATCTTTTTAAACCCAGAATGTCATTTACATCTACTGCACAAATAACACAGAAAAATTACTTCTTCATTTTTTCTTCCATAAAAAGTCATGTTTTCATCCAGTCTAAGATGGGGGTGGGGGGCATGTGTATTTGGCTCTTTTTATGACTTTTAAAAAATATTCTCTCAGTCAGAGCTGCTAAGTGTTCCCGCCCGCAAAATGAACATAGGTACCTTTTAAGAATAATGTATTAGCAATATCTCATTGCTGTCTATGTATTTCTTGTGAAGTTATTTTTAAAATACTATACAGCATATGCATAGGAAATATATATTTTATTTAAATAAAAATCTATTATTATAAAAATCTGATTTTAGATAACAAATGCTAGAACTTGCTTCATGCTCTGGGAGAGGAGAGAGCACTTTTAATTACCTCTTTGTGGAGAAATCAGCACATCCATCTGCCTTATGAGTATACAAATATTTCTTGTAATGTAGGCAACACCTCTGCACCAGGAATCTTTACACAGAATAACAGAAAGCAGCCTTAGAAGGGACTGCAAGAGGTCATGAAGGAGACGACTGTCGCAGGAGCAGCTGTCTGTAAATCCTGCCTGATGATAGTGTGTGTCATCTGTTCCCCAGATCTCCAGTGATAAATGCCTGGTCTTCAGGCAAAATGCGGCAGAGAGCCATTTTCCCTTCATTTCTGCAGAAGAAACGAAGGTGCTACTCTGGGTATAGTAAAAAGGAAATTGTTTTCTGAATTCATGAAAACTATTTAAAATCATAAACCCAGCATGTATTAGCATTACAAGCACATAGATGTTGGCTGTTTTGGGTGAGGGTGTTTTTCTGAAAAACTTCCTTCTCCTGGAAAACACAGGTTGTGGCTTTGGCCGATCTGTTCTTTCGGCTGTAGCTCAGCCTGTTCTCTGCATCTCAAGGACTCAGGATGCAGAAGAGTCAGGGATGGAAGAGTTAAGAAGAAAATGCACGGCTGATCAGGTCTCATCCCTCCTTCCTAACAGCTGTCATCTGCAAAGCTGGCAAAAATAGTATCATGTAGCCCAGGACTAAAGGGAATCTCCTAGGTCTGGCACCGTGCCTTACCATGCAAAATAGATTGCTTTTATGCCTGTCTTTGCTCCCAGTGATCCTTCCAGCTATCACTGGGGGCAAAACTCACTGAAACTTGTGGGCCTAGCAATTGCACTGATAACAACTCCAACTGTCCAAAGAAGCAGTTAAATGACGGTCTGTTTAGTAAGGCAACACTGAACAGATGCTAGGCCATGAATGCCAAAGAGTCTGGTATATCAAATACATGGCAAGATATTGCCTGGTGGAAATCATGGGTATGAGAGAAGTAGGAGGAAGAGCTCAAAAAGCAGAAGAAGTAAGAAGATAGTGAAAACAAGTTACAAACACAGTCCCAAAAGGTTGAGAGTGAAAAATTGTGGACTAAATGCTAATTGGCGAACTGTAAGAAAGGAGGTTCAAGCCAGTAAATAGGAATCCCTCAAGGGCACTTTGACCAGCTTCTTGTGAAGGTGAGGACCTGTCCCACCTAACTGAAAGGATCATTGCCAGAAAGTAAGTTAAGCCTTTGCCTCTGCACTCTCAACAGAACCAGCGACTAGTCTGAGGAGGTTTTTACTAATATATGTATCAGCCAGATATTTTCAAGTCCCATAGAGCTGTCACAGTACAACCTTTCCCATGATTTAACTACAGACACATAGATAAAGCATAATTTGCAGTGCTATCATAAGGAGCATTTTTCTGGCGACTACTTAAAATATGTTCATTCATATGTATGCCCACAGAACAAAATGTTCATAAAAAATGTTCATCCACTTAGTGCGTGTTAATCTATGATTAACTACTATGAATTAGCTACACACCAAAGGGTTGAAGTTCTTCTCAAAAACAGGATAATATGCAAAATAGTGATATGTTATTCTCAGAGGATCCCCAAATTTGGACATAGCTCTAAATTTCCAATTCTGTGTGTTTTCTTTCTCATTCTTACTTTTCTTTTTTCTGGTGTGATAAATTGCATAAAGAACCAAATTTCTAAAATCTGAAGCATCTCCCCGAAGACCTAATTAATAGACAATATCCTGTAATATACAGTATCTTGAAACCCTTTAGAAATAGACCTTGGTGAATCACCTACTGCAGTATGCTATAGGTACACATGATGCTTTGCCAGATTCAGCTCCTCTCCAGTACCCTTCCTATTTGGCAGAAGATTCCAGTAACGCCAGAGACTCATAAGATAAAGGCTGTATGGCCTAGACTGATATTTAGATATACCGTATCTACACCTGAATTTAGACAACAGTCATGTTTTTAAATCTGTTCAAAAAGAATTGCCATATTTATAATGGCATAGTTCATTTAAGCTAATAAAAAAATCTGGAATTTTGTGAGTTCTATAAAAGTTTGTTAACAGTATCTTTTCTAGGGAAAAAAAAAGGTTTCCTCGTATCACTGATGTTGTCAAGAACAACTAGTTACAAATATCTTGATTCTAGTTTACTGGTATTCTCTGCATAACAGTTTATGTCTTCTTCTGGATCGTGCTGTGAAGTCAGCTGTGGAGGTGATTCATCTAATTCTAGAGTGTCTTGGCAAGAGGCTGACTCTTTGTTTTGTTTGTTTTGTGAAAAGAGGGTATTCCCACAGATGATCTAATGCTGCAGCTCAGCTCTTACAACACTTGTAGCATTTGTCATTTGTCATGAGAGACATCTGAGGAGCATTAGCAGTCTACTGATTCCAATGAATTATTTTTCATCCTATTTCCATGATCTCATTTCCATGGAGACCCCTATTTCTCATTACGAGGGTTCTCCCCCTTGTTTTCATGCTGTTACATGAGTACTATAGAATCCTTTCAGCCTATGTAGTATTTAACGAGAGTTCTGGTGCTAAAATGACTAGTCAACAATGAAAGCTCTATCTTGAAAGACAGCAAGTGTAAGGAGAAAGTGAATAATTGCCAAAAAATGCATTTGAATTAGTTCTTGCAAAGAAAATTAAGCAAACAGGATTTTAGACAGGCAATTAGAAGTAGCAGGAAGTTAGAAGAAAGTGGGTTACTATTCAGAATGAGGCCAAATGGAAGGTAGCTTTGGTATTGGAAGCGGAGGAACATCACCTTGGTTCATTCATCATCTTGATGAGAGCTGAAGCCTACTCCTGCATGGGGGGAGAGATACATGGCATTCAACTAACACACTCAGTGCGTGAGCAGTGAATTGAGAATAGTTTTATAACACAGCAATGTTGCACATCCTCGTACATGGGATAAGACCAGCTTCAGTACAGTCCTGAAAAAAACTTTATTCAAACAAACAAACAAACAAAAAAAACCCGAAAATCTGTTCCTTTATCTGGGAGAGAATGCCAAAAGCACACTTCACACATTACGTGCTTAAGTGAGAAGACAGCCAACTACATATTATGGGAGAACACATAAATAATGGAAATAGATGCTAGTACTCAAAGTGCATTCAGTTAGTTTAGCTAAAACTCCTTCCAGAACTGTGAAATAATTTCCAGAATATGGACTGCTGATTCATGAGCAAAGTTTGCAAATAAAACAGAGGCAAGGAGAACCAAATGAACGGGAAAAACACAAAATACCTATATTTCTGTAACAAAACCACCTGCAAAACTACAGTCCATTAGTCTTACCTCAATGATAAGCGAAGATTTGGAGGAAACATGAAATCTGTTATGTGAATGGAAAATGAATAAGAATGCATGATGGGAAGTGCTGTAAGGCTATTCCATCATTGGGCTTACATGAAATATTTGATATGATAACCAAAAGGATATTATATGTTTTAGTAGAAAAGATGAAGTTATTTCCACAAGTCTGAAACTGTTGTGGAACTTACTAAGATGGATAAAATACATTATGCTAACAGGGGAACTGTTGGGCTGAAGCCAGTTTATTTGTGGAGTTCCTCAAGGATGTATCTTGGAAAAGAGTCAATTGCTTCCTTAATGACATTAGCAGAAAAAGCTAGTGAAGTGAATGGATAACATAAAATTGGGAAATGTTTTGTTTTTAATACAGAGGATGATTGGGATGTCATTCAGGGAGAAGTGGACTAGAATATTCGGAGCCATTGAAAATGGCTCAATAATGAAATAGCGAATAATACAAAAAATAGGATTTGAATCTCAGGATTAACTATCATGAACAGAACTTGTTAGTTAAGAGCAATGGTGAGGGGAAAAGAACTGTGTGCATCTTTTGATCACAGGATGCATATGACCACTAGTGGAATGTGGCAATGAACAGGATAAATTAAATCCTACAGTACAGTGGGGAAACATTTCTAGTGCAGACAGAGAATGATGAATAGTGCCATATAGCTCGTAGTGAGATGTCATCTAGGAAACCATGTGAAGTTCTGGTTACCATTGCTGAGGAAAGATTAATTAGGACAGAAACAAATGTAGGGAGGAAGATGGACAACATGAGCACAAGAGCAAATATGTGCCCATATGTTAATTTAGGCTGAACACCAACAGTGTGTTTGGCATGCAGAGCTCCTAGAGTCCTGCGAACAGGAGCAGTGGTGGCCAGGTAAAGCACTGTGAGAAGACTGAGCATGGTTTCATGGCTGGACTCTGTAACACAGGTTTCTGCGTACCAGAGGACAGGATTTCAGAAGACCTTCCATATTCTGACTCTTAAGATTTGCCAGGGTCTGCTGCTGCCTTGTTAAATTCATTTATTATGGTAAAAAAGGGAAGTAAAATACTGTAGTTCTTACTCATGGGAAATTCATAGCTCAAGCTCTCAGCAAATTTTCACTGAAACTTCCCAGAAAATATCAGCCCATAGCCATCTTAAGGAACTACTCCTATCCTAATATTTCTAAATATAGGAAAGAAATCACTACTAATTGCAAGTCTTTTTCTCTAAGGACTTTGGTACAATGAAATTTTTTCAAAACCTGAAAATGGGATCATATGCTAAGAATATCCGGTAATATTTATAGAATAAATACTACATTCTGATTATGCCATAACAATGGTATAATACTTAGGGTTTGCACTTAGGGTGTAGGAGAAAGTAATAAAAATTAAGATGATATCTCACTGAAATTTTTATTCTTTCATTAAATATCTAAACTTTCGAAATTGTCAGTTATCTTCTTTTAGTGTCTTCCTCCACCTCATTATCATTCCTTCAGCACTGACGTTTTCAACAATATCATCCAGAGTATGTCTTTCTGTCATAAGAAAGGAAAGAGAAATCCATTCAACAGAGCTGCTGTTGGTTTTTACTTCACCTGCGGTGGTACTTAGGCTATCAAACAGGGATCAATTCCCGTTTCATTGCACCAGACACTCTGTGAACAGGAGCAGGAAAGCAGCGCCTTTCCTGGGAGCTCACCTCATAATATGCAGGCTGGAATAAATGGGCAAAGTAAGGAACGGAGGACAGTTAACAACAGAGGCATGTACTTACTGACATTATTATTTTAATATTTTACTGTGTTACTTCAGCATGTTTCATCAAATCTCTTAATCTCTTTATATATTATTAGTGCTAATAGTTATGTATTAACACTTCACTTTGCTCCTGAAAGAATAAGGAAATAATATGGAGGTTCAGTTTCTGCCTCCGACATTTTAGTGCAGACCTGGGAAATATACTTATTAAGGCACTTTCTCACATCACACACTGATGATGATACTACTTTCGCCTTACATATTTTAGCTGAAAAAGGCACTAAAAATTTGTTAATTAATATTATCAAATCAGTTGAACTACTCAGATAGAAGACACTATTCCTACAGCAGCAGCCACATTTATGTTATGGCCTTCTTGCAGTATTTTCATGCACCGATATACTGTCGAGCAGCTTTGCTCTTTAAAACTCTCCATTGCTGTTCCTCGGGTTAGGTGCAGGCAAGTAACAGAGGCAGAGGGCTGACTGGGAGGTTTGCTCTCCTTCGGCATAGCAGAGTCATAAGAGCAATCAGAATTTAAAAATCAGCTATGAAGATTGAAAAAAATGGGGACTTTTTTTTCTCAGAAAGAAAAAAAAAAGAAAAAAACAGAAATAAAAAAAAAACAAGAGAAGGCACAATAAAACATAAAAGGCTGCTGCAGAATCAAAAGGAATAATCTGTGCTCCACATCCTAATGAATAGGACCAGAAACAGGAGAACTGAATTTCTACCCTGTACCCTTCTCTCCCTCTTGCTGCCTCACTCCCGACCATCAGGTCCCTGTGATCTCAGCTAGCATTTGAGTCTTGCTTGATTTACCAAATAAGGTGAAATGGGGGAGACAAATTTACCCCTTAATGCACACAGTCAAAGCTGCCACTGTTTTACGGAGGGTGAGAGCTGGAGAAGAAGTGAAATCTGTGCTGACCCTCAGGCTACAAACTGAATGTTGCATTACTGAGCATCAGCTGGGCCTCTAGGGTGACTGTATCAGATGAAACATAAACAACAGTATCCAACGTGACAGAAAATAGCATATCAGATCAGAAATTAAAAACTAAATCTGTCTGAGCAATTTACAGAGGTAGGTGGTTTTATCCTGGCTTTTGCTTTCAGACGAGAAAAGCCTTCACTGCATGAAATTATCGGGTGAGTGAGCACAGTCCTGGACTTGCAGGTATTTTTCTACAGTATTCTTAGGGTATATAGATGCTTTGGGGGCTTTTTTTTTTTTTAATTCAAGCTGTACTTTGATTATTTATGCTTCATTTAAAGACAAGAAAATCAGATGCACTAATTTTTCATGGTTTGTGTACCTGTGTCTCTTACACATAGTCTCTTGTAGCATGGTCATCACATTATTGCTTGAGTCCCTTCAAACAGTGCATTAAACAACTTGAGTGACAGCTGTCTTCTTTCACATTTTTTCTGAGAGATGTTTGCTGAGTGAAGATATTTGGCTTCATATTTCAATAGCTATACACAAATGCTTTCTGTTAATAAACATACATTGCTTTAAGATCAGCACAGGCAATTCATACTTGTCTATGAATGACATGGGGTAGGTGATGGTAATCCTATGGGAGTCATTTCATAGCCTCTGGGGCTCCAGTGGGAGTCAGTCCTCTGTCTCCTCAGATTGGCCTTACCTGAAGAAAGTTCCATCAGGAAAAATTATTGGTCATTATCTTTGTCTTCAAAGTTTGGGTGATCATTTATATTTATTGAGCACTTTCTGTGGGGCATCATGACAAAAAAAAAGACTGAAATATTGACATTTTTCTTGCCAAGCATATTAACTTGAAAAAATCACAGTATTTAGGATGTTAATACTACAAGGAACACACAGACCTTGGAATGCTCTAAAAGTGATATGTTTGGTATGCCCCTTTACTCCCCAGTTTTATTCATGTTGTTCTGAGATGAATCCTAAGGTTCAGAGAGCCAATTTCTGGCAGTGGTCTGACATTAGCTATGTCTATGTCAGCAAGAAGACCAGCACAAAAGAAACGCATCCATAGTAGCAGTTGGTGCTGAGGATTCCCTGTCCACTCTACATGCATGTGGGGGCAGGGGATGGAGGCTTGACCCCAGCCAGCAGCCAAGCTCCCACACAGCTGCTTGCTCACTTCCCACCCCCAGTGGGACAGCAGAGAGAATAGGAAGAGCAAAACCAATTAAATTCATGAGTCAAGACAAAAACAGTTTAATAGATGAAAGAAAAAAAAAAAGGGAAAAAAAAAGTGACGCAAAAGCAGTCACCCACCACCTCCCACAGGCAGACCAATGCTCAGCCAGCCTCCAAGCAATGGCCACCTTGGAAGTCAAAAACCTTTTCTTCTTCCCCTACCCCAGTTTTTATTGCTGAGCAGGTCATTATATGGTACGGGACATCCCTTTGGTCAATTCAGGTCAGCTGTCCTGGCTGTGTCCCCTCCCAATCTCTTGCCCACCCCCAGCCTACTCGCTGGGAGGACAGAGTGAAAAAAGTAAGCTCTGCCATGGTGTTCAGCAGCTGTTCAGCAATAGGCAAAATATTGATGTGTTATCAACAGTGGTTTAGGCACAAATCCAAAACACAGCACGATATGGACTGCTATGAAGAAAGTTGGCTCTATGCCAGTCAGACCCAGTACAGGGAAGGGGTGCTACTTTAGAGTACCTCTTTTCTTGCCTCAGTAGCTCTGTGATAATACCCATTATCAGCTGCAGCATCTTCTGGATGCGATTTTCTGGAGGACATCTTCCAGCTCAGTTTCATCTGAAAGACAACCTGCTTGTGCACTCCTGAACCAGTCTACAAGTTGAACCAGAGCCTGGTAAATGTTTCAGAAGAGCACAGCTCATCTGAGCTGCAACACTAACATGGAAAGCACAGAGCGTGTTCCCAGCTGTCAGCCAGCCTTCTGCCAGAAACATCATACATCCTGGGAGAAGTGCTACAGCAAGGCACAAGTTTGGACTTCTTGTGGCCACAGTTCATCGGCCGGGTATTAGCCACCATGCAAATGGGCATTTGAACTGGGAAACCAGATTGCTAATGAGAGTGTGAGCTGAACGATTCTGCTGTTCCTGACGGAGAAGCAGGAATCACCAGCAGCAGAATAAGTCTAACAACTGGAAACAGTGTCAAAAAAAGCATTACAGATTAAAAAATTATATCCTCTCAGTAGCCTAGAAGGTGAGAGAAAATAACTCCAGGACAAGCTATGACCTAGAAAAGAAGGCTTTTTCTGGATTTGCTTCGTTCTGATTTTTTTTATTTTTGTTTCTGATTTTTTTGTAAATCAGGCAAATTGAGAGGGATTACATGAACACGACTGCCTGTAAAAGAGGCAGCTGCGCTGTGTTATTAATACAGGGACTTCTCAAAGGAGTATTTGTATGCATTTCTCTGGGAGACTGAAGAGCATCCAGAGCACATCCAGGAACAGAGTGAAAACGGCTTGCTTTGTCATATGCATAATTTGGTTGGCTTTTGCAATCCAAGAAGAAAGAACAAGAAAGTGTTGATCCTTTCTGATACTCTGCCTCAAAACATAAGGCCTCTCTGAGAAAGAAGCTTTGTTTTAATCTCCGTAAAGAGGTTTCTGGTAGCTTCTCGTGGGGAAGACAAACCAACTGCCCAACCACCACTGCTTATTGCGGTCAGTTTTTCCTCTCCTCAGAGGCTCACCCGGCTGTGTGAGCAGTGCTGACAACTCACCAGCCCACTCCAGAAAAAGGGGCTGGGTGCCAGGCGGGCTCCCAAGGCAGGGCAGCGCAACCGGGGCAGTTTCCGTTCAGGGTGAAAAGATGTATTTGCTGCATTTCGCCCAACCACATTGCCAGAGAGCTGCGAAGTGTTGTGCTCTGTTTTTCCTGTGGGTATATATGAAGAGAGCTTTCTGTTACAATATAGATTCTTTATGAGAAATAATTAGGCTCAGAAAGGGCCCGAGGGAAGCCAGGGGGAGATAGTCTAACCCAGGGATGTCCCATTGCAATTAGGAATTTACAGAGACAGTATATATGCTAATGAGCATCTTCTCTGTTACCACTTCATTTCTGATATTTCTTAAACCAGAAAAAGAATTTCTTCATGCTTTTCTACCTAGAAAATTGTATTTTATAGTATAAAAGGAAGAAAAGGAGAAGGATGGCAGTGCAGCTTTAAGAGAAAGAAATAGGCTCAAAAATTCCCTAATGTAAGCTATAAGGCAAAGGTGTAAGGGAGGAAAAAAAAAAAAAAAAAGTAATGTTGTTCAGTTCTTGTGTTGGGCAGGATTTTTACTTTTTTAATCCTACTATTATTGGGGTTTTTGATTGGGTTAGTATTCTCACTAGTCCTCTAGAAAACGCCAGGAACTGTACCAGACGTACGCCACGTCTCTTCCTATTACACCAGAGGGAGAGGCTGAATCACAGCAAAAGATGCTTCTTGCCTCATTAGGACATGAGAGTCTCACAGAAAGAGACATGAGCTGGTAGAAATAACCAGCCAGGATACCTGCGAAGCATTTCCAGCTGTAGCTGTAGCAGCACGCCCAGCTAGCTGCAGAATACAAGAAAAAAAACCAAACCATTATGGGGAAAAAATACCTATGACACTACTGAGGTAATTTCTTTTTGTTGTATATCAATAAATAAAGAAGGAAAAACATAAACAGAATGCTGTTATATATTAACCTCTTTCGAAGCAGGATTATCTTTTAAGTATCCTTAAGATTGTTTTCAAATGCCCCTTAGCATTTTTACAGTGACGTAAGGCACTTGGGGCTGGATTGCAAGCTGATTCCTATAGTCAGGAAGACTGCTGTTGTCACTGTCTGGCAGTTTAGATTGAGATTACGAGCCCTTCGGTGCAGTGACCTTGATGATGTTTTGTGTCCACATAGATCGGCCACCATAATTTTATTTTCTTTCCTAAAGATAAAATTAAAAAGGAAGGACAGATCTAATGGATGTCACTTTCTCCTGAATAATAAGACTATGTCTAAAAGCTAAAAAAAAACCCCAAATGTAAATTTGGTTACAGAAAGAACAGAAAAGTTAACAGAAGAAGTAAAGTGGAAAAACCCTTTTTTGATTAGCTCACGCAAATCCTGCACTCACACTGCTGATCATATTGGTAGAGATGCCGCCTGTCAGGCTGGAGAGGCAATCAGGTACAAAGAGAGATATTAAGGATGTCAGAAGAGTGTTTACAGCTACCAGCCATGCACGCTCATCTGCACAAAAGCAAGAGTAACAGCTCAGTTTTGATGAAACCAATACTGATAGGAAAACAGCTTCCACTGCTCAGAAGAGACAAGAGGAGAGCAGGAGAGAGATAGTTTTAAATGAAGCCTCAAAAGACCTTTCAATTGATGCAGGCAATTAAGACTTCACATGACGATACCTAGGAAATGCGGTGGTTATACCGTACCTGCCTTCTCCACTCCCTGAAGCAGAATGCATTGCAACAAACGTAAGGAATGTATTAACTGCAACTCTGCCTTTATATATCCCTTTACTGTTTTCCTGGTTAAAAATAATGGTGTGTGTACTTCACAGTACTTTTGGTATAGAATGCATCATAGTGATGTTTTACAGCCCAGTTACTACTCTGTCAAGAGCAAATAACGCAGCATTTGTTTGGGGTTTTTTGCCATATCATTAGGGCTGGAAGGAAGAGCTAGTAGTGGGGATTTCTTGCTGTATGTGATAAGTAGAGGCTTGAATCACCTTTGGGAAATTGTTTTCGCTTTGCAAAATACCCCTCTTCCAACTTTCCTATTCCTCCTGTGCTTTTTGCTCTTCATGCAACACGGGTAATGAGAAGGAAACATTCTGATGCACAGCCAGTTAAATAATGCCATTAATCATACCAACCTTCCAAGTCTAACTGAACTGCTTTTATTTCCCCCCCCCCAGCTTTTTCCCAGATTGCACCGTTTCTTTTGAGGTCTGGGTCAGCACCACCCTCTGCCGCCAGCCCTTCCCAACGTGCATGAGCCATCCCAGCTCCCAAGATATTGAGGTAATTCCCTGAGAAAGCTGAAGAAGAAGGGAGGGGAGCAGATATCCTCAAGGGCAAGGAAGGAAGGGCCCGGATTTTTCTTTTTTTCCCTGGGAGTCCTGATACTGTAGGATAATCTGACATACTGGAAAGATGCATCTTCCTTTCGCCACCAAGAAGCACCGTTCATCCGAGGGGGGGGCAGGGACGCTGGCTCCTTCGGCACTGCGTGTGCGTGTTTCAGACCGAGCCGTGTCTGGGCTGGGAAAATGAGGCATTTTTATGAGTGGGCAGCCTGGCTGCCGTCCGCTGTGATTGTGAAAAGTGCCGTACTTGTTTCTTCTGTCCTTGTGGCCAGGAAATGACTCACCTTTCCGTTTCATAACTCTAGTCTGCCAGACATCATTTTCAAGATGTTCCTAGTCAAATAATCGGGAATGATACGAATCTCTCATTTCGTCTGCTGTAATCTGCAGAGCCGCATACAGACGTCTGTCTCCTGCTTTCCCTCACCACCCTTTGGGACTCTCCCTCCTGACTCCTTCCACCAGTGCTTGCGATGGATGGGAGTAGTTTTCCTTTGCTTCTCCCTTGTCACCCTTTCCTTCCTTCTTGCTTCCTCGTGGAGCACGCTGTTCCTCAGCTTCATTTTTCCTCCTGTAGTCAATCTCTCCCTCTGTTTCATCCAGTCACACTCATCGAGGCATCGTATCCCACACCAGGGAGCCCTGAGTTAGGCAAGGAGGCCAGGAAATCCTGAGTTTCCTGTCTGTAACTTCCCCTCTCCCACTGTATCTTTAAATTTTCGTCTGAACTTCCCTAGCTCTACCTCTAAATTCAGCGATCCGATCTTCTGTTGGGCAATGCTTCACACAGAAATAGTTCCAGAAAATCTTTCTCATGAATAATAGATCCCTTAAATTATTCATGCAGGCATTTCCACTGTCTCTTCTCCTGTTGGGGTCAAGATGTTAGACTAAACAGAGCAATGATTTGGTGTAACATACTCAGTGTGCCTTTTTTCGTGCTCCTGTTTGGTTTTGGTTTTCTCCCCAGTCTTTGTCTTGAAAGTAAACACGATTATATTTGGAGCCCAAATAATATTGACAAAGCACAACATAGTTGCTTTTGTTTGTTGCCATTTTCTCTGATTTATTTATATTTCTAAAGAGTATCATAACAGTTTGATAACACCCTGGTGATTATCTTGACAAGAACTTTAGTTGTTAATTAGGTACTGCTTACAGATTATAAATATTCCCTTATAGACTTTCCACTCAATTATATGAAGACACCAAATATATATAGAATTAAATCCAAGCAATTTGCTTTAACCCGTCATGGTAAATAATATCTAGAGGTTTTATCAGAGATCAAATGCTAGCTGCTGAGCTGGGGAAATGAAAGTAATTACAATTCTGATGTTTTTAAGAAGAAGAACACAGACTTTCTCTCAAGCCCTCTTTCTTGGGGACTAGCTGTAATCAGATCTCTTTGACTTCTGAACCTCCACTTCACATTTCCTACAGATCCTTGAAACAGCTCAGTGCATATATACTTCAAACAGCAGTCCTTTCCAAGGGTGCTGGAAATACAAGGATGCTTACAGTGTGGGGCAGGGATTATGCTGAAGGCATTGAAGAACAATTATTCGATCATGTGACTATTTTTCTTTCAAGTATATATTTCAGATCTTTGAAATAAGCAAGAAGGTCCACCATCAGAATTTGCTAGCATGAATTATTCCAAAAGCTCATTAGAGGTTGAAGGAAGGGAATATTTTCTACTTTGCTGGGATCTGAAATAAATTGCAGTAAACAAAACAAAAAAAAAAGCATAAAGCATCCAGGACAATTTGCTTCCATTCATGTCAGAAATACAGCAATGGTTGATTATAGATGAATCACTACATTGTTTTCACTTCATTATGGAAGAAGGAGGCATGCATAGCTTTTCCAGTTCAATTTGAAATAGTGTATCATCCTGACAAGCTAAAGAAGTATAGAGACAGTATTATTTTAAGTGGCCCCTTTTTCTGTTTCTGGGTTCAGCAGTTCCCCCAAAATTCTTTAACTGGCAAATGTCTGTACTTGTTCTGAATGTGTCTAGAAAAATAATACTCCTTTTCTTTATGTCTTTTCAAATTCATTAAGTTCATACCCTTTTCCGGAGCAAATCTGCAGAAAGCTTTCATAATATACATACAGATACGATATGAATACTGAGATGAGGTTGGGGAGACAGCTTTTCAATGAAATAGCAAACTGTTACCTTAGCAACCTGCTATCGTAAGCCTGGATTTTTTAATATTCCCAAAGAGGTACAATTTTGGGAGGGGACACAGAAAATAAACAAAGGGTCAGTAAACAAAAAGTGCTGTAAGTAATCTTTTCATACTGTATTGTCAGTATCTCATCCCTTCTTTATCCGAAGCAGAACATTTCACCTGCCATGTGGCTCACTCCTCCAGCTGAAGGGTACTTCATAGCAACCCCTGAAGAAGTCATGACCGTGGATGTGACCGGTGCTGTGCTCCACGCTCAGCTGAAGGTATTTCCTGACCAAATACTCCCCCTCTTTCAGAGTCACCTGAGGCTATGAAAGGCCCCAGTGACTTCAGGGAGCTGCACTTGCACAATAAAATACAAATCAAACACTTTTAGGAACCACTCAGGTCCTATACTGGAAGCTAGTAATGACGATCTATGTCATTGGTTACAACTCCTATATTTATTTGTGTAATGTTTCTTGTTACGATTTTCAGTCACTTGTAAATCTGACAGGTCTTAATTATTGAGGCTATATTCTTGTACTTAAAAATTACCCAAAAATAATTTATTGATAATTCTGTGGACTCTCTTAGCAACATTTCTGTGATGATTTTCTTGTTTGCAAAAATCCGAGATTCAGAAGTTCCTTAAAGAACAAAGGTCCTTAAAGAGCACACAATTTTCTTGAGGAGAGAAGGAGGTGAGGAGATGGAAATGCTTCAACCTTTCTCTAGTATTTTTCCCCTAAGTGGATTTACATGGTACATTAAACTAAATGGTATTGACTTGGTGTTCGGTCTAGACCTTTGAAGTATACTGGATGCCGTTCGATATTAAGCATTTATGCTGAATCAGATGCTTTGGTTTTGCTGCACCTCTGAGTTGGGCAATGTACCATGAACAATAAAGAAATGCACCTACCAAAAATAATTGTGTGGAAGTTCCTGGGGATGGGTGCCAAGGGACCAGTCTCATTACCACAGATTTAGAATTATACTTTAACATAGTTCAGAACTCTAGTTATCGTGTAAGGCCTTATAACATTGTCCTAGGAAGCACTCAGACTTTGTTCTTCCATTTTCAGGAAGAGCTGGCTAGAGAGCTGGCTGAAGGTGAGAGCTATCCCCCTTTTGTCATCCAGTTAAAATACCCAAAAATCTATCAGTCAAGGATAACAACCTCCAAGTGACCCAGACAGTGTTTGTTGTCACACTTTGTGCGCATTGCTGGAGAAATGACAGTTGAAGAGGGAGAGCTGAATCAGTGCAAAATAAATGACAGTGGCATAAAAATTTTGCAAGCAGCCTTTGGTGTGAATAGGAAAGTGCAAAAAATATGGCAGGCAATGTTCCTAATT
Source organism: Calonectris borealis (assembly GCF_964195595.1). NCBI lineage: Eukaryota > Metazoa > Chordata > Aves > Procellariiformes > Procellariidae > Calonectris > Calonectris borealis. The sequence continues at coordinate 139,342,970 of NC_134312.1, read as the reverse complement.
AGCTTCTTAGATTAATTAAAATGGAAAATTTAATGTATGTTAACTTTCGGGGGAAAAAAAAAAACAGTTCCGAACTTGGTATTCCAAAGCAAAACTATTTATATTACATAATGTCTGGGAGGGACCGCATGTATGAAATGTGTTTGGAATTATGTGGTATCTATAGTGCAATTTAAAAGCCATTAATAAGATTTAACTAAAGAATAATTCTATAAAAGCTAGAGAAATGCCCTGGATTCCTGTACCAGCAAATAACCCCACTGTGTTCATTTGGTGAGTCACCACTGCAAGCAGGAACAGCCTCTAAGTGGAAACCCAGGGAAATCAGCGTGCACCATCCAGCATACTGAAAAAATGACTGTTACTAGAAAGTGCTAAATAATCAAATAAAAAGTAATGTTGTTATATAACTATCACAGGAACATGTATTTTCTTTTCCATTCAAAAAAAAAGGAAACTAAACACATTAGTGAAAGATTATCTGACAGAAGTCCCTGAAATGATTTGAATAACCAGGTAACAACTGCAGCAGCCAGTATGTAGGGAGAAAAAATGCTTGTGTTAATATTGGCTCTTGTTATTTTTCCTGATTCCAGAATAAATTGAGATTGCAAAAATTCTTCCAACTGTCTTACCGACTTAGTGCATTTTTAAACCATATCAGCTTTGATGAACTTAACATATCTTAACTGAAGCTTAAGTTATAGATTTGGAACGACCATCTTCATGAAAAGGAAAAAAAAAAAACATTTTCCTTGTGTTTTTGTAATGTTCCAAATTTAGATGATCTGCATCCACAGCTTTCATCTTTATAAAAGCACATTTGCAATATGGATAAACCGCTTATAAGGCAAGAAAGAATCACCAGCTAAACCCACCTTCTTCATAAGAGTATCTCCAATGATACTCTTGAAATGAAAGCCAGATTCTCTACCCATCCTCACCATTTGTCTGCTAGAGAGCTCTGGGACAACCCTTCAGCTACACTTGAGAAAACCTGGGTTTGACTTGCGTAGGAGAAGACCCAGCCTCGGAAGGCACCACCTCTCCTGCCCATGTCTGCAGCAGTGCTGCATGACCCACACCCAGCTGCCTAAGGGGGTTTTGCGTGCATATTTTCACTCTGAATTTGTCCACTTTCCATTTTCAGCATCTGTATCTATCTTATTACACACTGTTGAGGGTCCTATTATCAAAATGTCATTCCCTATACAACCACGGATCAGCTTAACTGCTCATTTCCCCTGAACAGCAAGGGAACAGCAATCTTTTACGCAAGATTTTGTTTGAATCCATGACATAAAATTTAAGAAAAATGCTTAAACAGCACAAGTCAAGAGTCCATTCTCTCCAGTCTGCAAGACTCGCCTGTTCAAGCAGTGCCTGTTTACAGTCACATTTTGAGGCTGAACAACTGAACATTTTTAAAGTAGCTATTGTGACTACTGATCCTGCTCCGCTCTAATTTCTTCATTTAAATGTTGTTTGATGTCATGTCAAATGTTTTTTGGAAGTCAGTATATTACACTGATGTTAACACAACAAGTAATACGCTCAAGAATTTACCAAATTAGTTAATGCTAATTTGATTGCCATTATAAATTGCCCTCCTTTATTTTTTATTGAAAGACATTTATACTGGCCACTCCACTATTTTGTCCGAGATATCTGAAAGGTTTACAGCTGCCTTAGCATCATATTTATTCCCTGAAATGCGGGCACAACATTAACTGGATTTTTTTCTAAGGTATTTTAAAGTGAAATTAATGACTGAGAAGGTCCCCCATACAGGTCTTAAAATATTTTAATTTTAAGTGGAAAGCCTAGCTACCTAATTAAAGAATTAGTGAGCAATAAACATTTATGAAACCAAGTTTCAGTGGTTAAGACAGACAATAAGCAGTTTTTGATGGATAAGCTTGTTTTTTCAAACATACCTTTTCAGCAAAAAAACTCCCACTTCCTCCAAAATAATTTATGTTGACAGATCATAATATCATTTTATGAGAATATCCAGGAGAAAGGAAAAATAGAAGAAATACATGACAGATTTTCCTCTGAGATTTTTCCATAATTATTTTATGGCAAGAAGCTGTATGGGAGTGTGGTGAAGTGATGTGCTTTGGAACTGCTCTTTGAAGCTTTCAGCAGCAAGTGGCTTCCTCCCCAGCATGTGTTTTAAATGTTTTGTTGGATTGCAGTCCACCTGCACAGAACTGTTCTGACCTTTTTACCCTTTCAATATTTTAAACATTTGACCTGCTTTCCTTCCTGCAGTTTTGCTTCCGAGAATGCTCTTGAAATAATTATGTAAATGTCATCTTAATGCATTTTCACTGCCACGTGCATTTTCAGCCCCCTTATGATGTTATCTTTTCAGAATGCCAGAAAAACGTGAACCAGATGTGCTGAGCACAAAATACCACAGCAGGGATTTCCCTCACAGCAATCATGATACGGAAGTTTTTAGAGGCTCATCATGAAGTAATAGGGCTATTTTTAGTAGCAAGAATATAACACAGGTAATAGAGTTTGAAGTTAAGTGTATTAAGTATATAGACATATATATATACATATTTACCGTGCTGAATAATACTGGTCTGCAAGCAAACATTTCAATGATGAAAGAAAATCCAATCCAAAATTTCCTTGGTATTTTAAAATTTGCCACTAGTACTATGGGTTTCTTTAATATTTATAGGTAGCTCATTTTCTGCATTCATTTATAATATGAGTACGGTAAAAAGGTGAAAGACAGAAGTTGAGCTGTAGACTGTTGGCATCCCATATAATTGTATATTGACTTTCATTAGTCAGTTGACTCTTGAAATTGCGCCAACTGACTAAACACTCGTTCTATATTTGATTGCTGAAGACCTTTGTTTTAGACCTCTTGGGTGAAAGCACAACCAAGCCTTTCAGTCAAAGTGTCTGTTGCTTGTGACAATTTGTTTATGTGTGTTGGACCCATTCCTAAATAGCATCATCTCTTTGCAATCCCGTTCCATAGTAAAAAATGAGAATAGTACTGGCTTCTTTCTATCACTCTGCAGCAGAGAGTGACTTTTATTATTTTATTTGCTTATATAATACCCAGTATAGTAGGAGCCAGCCTGGAATTGAGGCCTTTAACCAATCCTGAAGTTCATGGGATGGAGCAGGGCTCTGCAGACAGTCTTTTGCCATGTAACCCAGTCTTTTACCCACTCATGCTAATAGCAAGTGAACTGACCCATTTCTTCTTCTGCATTAAATCCATGTCTAGCCATAAAAACAGTAATAATATTAATGGCAGCTGCAGAGTGACTACAGTTTCTACTAGAGCTGCACTATGTGGAATACCTCCTACAATTTGACCCAGTGTATTATAAGGTGAGGTAGTGTTGGTGGCACCTGTGCTTCTAGGTACATCTTCTCTGTCACTCTTCATTTGTAAAGAGGTCTTTCTCATTTTTGCCCCATAGACTTTGTTGTTTTTTTTTTTTAACAAATGTCATGAATCCTGTGAATACAAAGAGGACAAAAAGGTGTAAAAAGTTATAGAGGGTTACCAGCAAAAGTCCTAGTTTGACTCAGTGCATTAAACTCCTCAAGGTATAAAGTTAAAGCAATATTGTATAGATTTTTGCAGAGACATGGAGAGTTTCTGCTTAGTGGTTTCATTCTACTTTTTTTTTCCTTTCACTTTTTAATAATGTTTATATTGGGCCTAAGCCTTACCCCATAAAGCCTGCCACAGACTTGGACGGTTATTCTATCTTTTGACAAAATGTTGGAGTTGGCCGCAAGCTTGCACACATCTGCCATTTGACCTCTGTGAATTATAGCTGGATTAAGGTATGCCATGTCTTATTAGCTTAATGGTAGCTGAGTTAGAGAAATCTGCACTCTAATGCACAGAATTCTTTGGTTGTTCATGACTCAAATTCTGTTGAAACTTCTCAGGGTTGGTCTTAGCACCAAGTCTAAAGTTTAAGCACAACTGGCTAAGAGACCCTGACATAGACATGGTTTTTGTATCTTCAAGAGGATGGAATTTTCTAAAGCAGAAAGAACAACTTTAGCACAATTTAGAAATCTGCCATAATCGTATGGATTCATAACATATAGATTTTTAAACTCAGTTCTAGTCAGATGACTATAATAGATCCTAAACATATTTCTGAATTGGTGCTGAACATGTCTGATTTGGACTAATGTAATTTCTGTGGGTAATGCTTGTTTACGATGAAAAGAGAAAAATCAGTGCTGCGGACTGTGAAACAGTGACTAAACACTGCTGAGAGGTTTGACAGAGGTTTGACAAGGCTCTGATAGACTGGCAAGAATATTTCAGATAGACGATGCAGGGGTGTAGTCTTGCAGTATGGGTGTAAAAGGAAGAGATGCACGGGAATATGTCAAATTCTGATTCTCTGAAATCACTGGCAAAATTCCCACTGAATTAAATAGGACCAGAACTTCATCCTATATATTAATATGTGTATGCTTATTGAAGAAATATATTAAATTTACAATTCCAGCTTACAGAATTTGGGCAAATCAAAAGTGAGAGTCTTGTGCAACCTTAGTTCTGTTCTTTTATGCAAACACCTTCTGATGCAGTCTCCACTAACAGTGTTACCCAAGATTATTTCTATGGTTTTTCTATCATAGAGCTCCTTTCTGCAAGGCTGGTCCAAACTGAAGAGATTCACAGGTACTGACTATAACAATAATAATAATAACAAGGTTTGAAAATATTTTTAATAGGAAGTTAGCTTAGATCATAATTATAAGGATTGCTGGCTAATATATGACTCTCCAAGTCACGAAAACATTTTTCAGTTGTCTTCAGAAAACACCTCTGAAACCAAACCCACATTCCGACAAGTCTGGCTTGATTTCAAGCCTCAAGGCAACATTTCTAGCTCATCTCTTGTGTCGCTTTTCTCCAACCCCTGACTTCACAGATAAATAACCTTACGAGGGAACCCTAAACAGAAGGTGAGAGTGGGCTAAGAGGAGTTTGGGGAACGCAGAGAAGAGCATGGTATGAGAGGGAGGGCTGTGCAGAAAGGAAATGAGACATTTCTTAAGCTGGTCTGATTCTCCAAACCCTTTCCTAGTCCCAGCCCTGGGAGACAGGCCATGGCACCCTCCACTCCTCTCAACAGTTCTCACCTTGTGCTGCTCAACAGTCAAGTCGTTGTGTTCTGCTGGACCGCTTGGGCTGGCAATAGCTTTTTGCTTTGTAAGCAAACAAACTGTGCTTGCTCTTCCTTCTTTGATTTGAAATAAATAGCATTTTAATTTTGAATACAAATAAAACTTAACATAGAAAAAAAAGTGCTTGCAGATGCCGAGATATGCCCCACCACTCTATTAACTTTTTTGCACTTTCCCTGCAGAAGTTGTTTCTGTCAATTTATTTTCATTTCAGCTGAGCAAAACGGGAAGGAAAAAGCAGGTTGACACAGATGGTTGTCAGCAAAGTGATGACTGCAGCTGAGAATGGATGAACAAAAATATACAGCTTGCTAAACTGTGTATTGTTTAGCTTCCATGTGTATCAAATGTCAAAAGAAATAAAATTTGGAGAATATATTTAGAACTCTTTTTTTAAGGGTTGTTAAAATTATTGTTGTAAAATGGAAGGGTGGTCATATATAAAGGAATTGCAATGCAGAAAACAGAAAATTGAACAAATCCTGCATCCAAAACTTCTAAAACCAGAATAAAGAATAGCCTCTTAAATGCAAAGCTAAGCCCCTAAGTAAGTAAGTGATCTGGTTTGAGAGTTATTTGGGTCTTTTATAAGTGCTGAGCACCCACAGTCCTATTGAGGTCACCCAGAGAGGGATCATTATGTTTGAAAATCAGACCATTAATTTAAAGGTCTGAATGCGATTTTTGAACCCTACCTTTAGGCTTCTCTTTTTAAAGAATCTCTTAGATTGCACAAATGACTACAACATTGTACTTTAATAGACCAAATAAACTTAGTGAGGAGAAAAATTTAACATAAGCTAAAATAGTCTTCCTCAAGTTTTTTAGTGTTCTGCCAACTTCAAGGTGGGGGCAGGCTTTGTTCACACTGGAAAACTGCAGCATTTTAACTACAATTGATCTTATTTTAACTTAGATCTATCTTGAACTAAGGCTAAGCCTAATGTAGATACACTCAAATCGATTGTAATGTTGCCTGTGTCAATTTACCTAATTTAAATGTACATGCATTAGCAGATTGCATCAGTTCAACTAGATTGATCTTTAAATTGCTTTGTCTAAAGTTGTGCCATTTCTAGGGAGCCGAGGATTGTGTTTGAAAGAGAGGGCTGCCAAAGCTACTTACCTTTCTCCTACCTGCCAGCTCTGCAGAGTACTAGCCCAATCAGTTGATAAGTATATAAGTATCAGTACAGCCACTTATCAACTGATACTCATAAAACTGTGCTAGAATTGCCTGAATATTCCCAGGAGAAAAGCCATTGAGTTATACACATTACTATTGCAATTCTACTGAGATTAGTTAAATTTTACCAGGCATATATTTGGACCACAGCAGATATAAACCATTGTCAACATATGTTTTATAGTCAGAATTTAGGTAAATAAATCAGTGATGACTTTTGAATGTTTGAAATTCTTTCTGTTCTCGAACTGCTGCCTCTATGAGCTCCAAAGAAGACTGACAACCACGCGTAAATAATTTTAAATTGCATGTTCTTCCCCCACCAGCTTCTAGAGCAATGTAATCTCACCTTCATTCCAGTGGGCTAAAAATCAGGTACAGAAAATAAGTGTGAGATAATGAATTTCTCTTACTTTGCCTGATCATTAATAAATGAGGTTATTTTCCTCCTTGACTCTTGGAATTAGATGTGACACAACACCTTAACACAATCAGTTTGTTCTGAAACCCTGATAATAGGAACCCATCTGCTTAGAGACATAAAGGACAATTCATTATATGCCCAGTAATTACCTTCAATGCAACATAAAGAGACTGCATGCACAGCTTCTTAGAGTTAAACATGCTGTCAGAAAGAATACCTTGATGTGTAGGAATAAGAGCAGTTCAAAAAGGTGATAGCTAATAATGACATTTAAAGATTTTTACAAGAAAAATTTATATTATGCCTTATCGTCCCTGTCCCTAACTGCAGAGAAACCCAACATCTTTGTGCAGGATTTCCAAAAGGCTGCTCCTGAATACCTCCACTGAAGGCAATTATTTTCTGTATCTGGCTGTATTATGATGGACAATAACTTGTATAAAATGCACATTTTCCTATAAAAGAAGGAAGGATAAAATGTCAAATTTTGAGATCTGGGTCTGATGCCTAATCCTTGTGGCTTCCCCCCAAAGTTGGCAAAGCCTCAAAGTGCTGTGTCAGGAGGGAGATTTTGTACATAATTGAACACCAAGTGTTAAGGCCACATAAAGAATGGTACTGTGAGGCTCCGGAGCAAGCCTTTTCTGTCTCCGTACTGGAAGAATGGAACCAAAGCCTTGAAGGATGAAGTGAAATGAGCTGGGTCAAGTGGTCAGAAGAAGATGACTGGAACTTAATCTGGGAGGAGGTGGAAAGAGCAAAAATAACAATTCTTTGGTCTTCCTGACATACCATCCAGATGGATCTCACTAATTATATTTCCTCTTGTGGTTTTAGTTATCAAACATGTACAAATATTTACAGCGGACGAAAATACATCTTTGTTTAAATGTCACTTTTTAATTGTGTTTTATCCTCTGAACAGTACAGTTCAAACACTTTTTGGTTATATTTTCACTTTATGAGCTGAAGTCCTCCAATTTTCTTTTCCCACTTCCATTTCATTTCTTTATATCTTTCATTTTAATGAAACATGACATGCTAAGAGGCCATCATTTTTGCAAATCAGGCTGTTTTTTAAACTGCCTAAATCTTCCTTTCAGCCAGGCATGAAGTTGCTAAGACAATTAACATGCCTGAGGTTGAAAATACACCTAAGTGATTTGTCAGATCAGGCCTTAAATATGAGCTTATGTCAATAAATTTAAGATACTCTTCTTTGATTTGGCTCTTCACATCTAAGACTTCCATGCTCAGTAAAAACAAGAATATTCTGGATACAGTGCTGAAAGGATTTGCTGGAGGATTCTCGTAGCAGCTAGATTTTCCAAAAGATAATACTTTCTAAACATTATTAACTATCGCTCTCCCAGAGGATTTACCTCTTGGGTACATGTGGAATATAACTATTCAGCCTTAACAGAATTCTCAGGCTAATGACATTTTTCTTTCTCTTTTAATTACACGATAAAAGCTCTCACACTTGTTGTAATTAAATATCCAATGACACTTTAAAAACAATAACATTAATGATAGATTCTTGACAAAACTACAAGTATAATCATGTCTCCACTGAGATCAATGGTAAAGCTGCCACTGTCTTCCTTGAGGCCAGGATTTTTCTCTCGGATAAGGTCATTACGTTCTGCGTATATAAATTCCTCCTACATTTACAATTTTTATTGTCAAGAGGATGATCAGACTTCCACTAGGGTTGGTAGAAAGCCAATTCCTGTGTAAATTTGCCATGAGTAGATATATTACTTTGTCCCAGTGATTCTCCAAGGACTACATACTTTCTACCCAGCCCTTCTTGTTCATGACCAGGTCTGGGAGAAGCACACTGACGAGGTTCCCTTGAAGTGGAGAGGGGAAAAGCATCCCCAAGGTGATACATCTGAGGCAGGGGCGAGATGGAGGAAGGAACAGCTATGAGAAGGCTTTACTGGGATAGTTTGGGTTTCCACTGGTCCTACAGCTATGTCCTAGCACCTTCCCCAGGACAGGTGACCACCCCAGCCACAGGGGCCCCAGGGACTAAGAGGGTGGTGAGACACCGGAACAGAGAAGCCGTGGATGCCCCATCATTGGAAGTGTTCAAGGTCAGGCTGATGGTGCTTTGAGCAACCTGATCTAGTGAAAGATGTCTCTGCCCACAGCAGGGGGTATGGACTAGATGATCTTTAAAGGTTCCTTCCAACCCAAATCATTCTGTGATTCTATGAGTCCATAACTTCTTAAAGGTTCCCAGGACCCAGCAGGTCCCTTCTGTGCCGGTTCTGTGTGCTGCCCCCATCCCTGTCCCTATCCGACAGCTTCCTCCCTTGCTGCCTTCACACCTGCCTCCTTCCCCCGCTCCACACCCCATCCCCAAATTCCCCTTGCCTGGAGGACAAGTGCACACAGAAGAGGTGCAGATGCCTACATACTTTGGGAGAGGAGATGTGTTACAGGCAGCTTGAAAAGCGCAGATCTAGAGGGAGTTTACAGGATTCCTGGATGCTGTCTGTAGTTCAGCTGAAATTTTTAGCATTAGCATTAGCATTAAGTGTGGCATAAATAGATCATTTATAACTAGTAACACTGAACTCAGTATTTTTTTTCAAACCCTTTAAAGAAATTCAGAAAGGCATGTGGTTGAAAACAACTTTCTACATTAATTGCTGCATTTTAATGCTGTTTGTTTGAAGATAAGCCCTGTGAGTTTGTACACTGTCATTTGGTGTAATCTGTTCTGCTATTAAATACAATTGAAGAAAACTTATTAATAGATGAATGAGTTTCTAATATTAGCTGATATCAACTGTCTGGTTTGTCTGTCAGGGAGAATGATGGATGGCCACAGGGGGGTATTGGAGATATTGGGTATGCAAACTGTACTGCCATCTACTATGATTAAGTTTTATCTTACATATTTCAGCATAAAAATTTGCCTTGGTAGTTTCCCTATGTCAAATTAAAAAAAAACCTTGAAATATCACCTATCCCTCTAGGGGTTTTTTTCCCTCTCTGTCATAGACAGTAAATAAGGTCTGCCCAAACATTGTTTTAAAATACTACAGTCTGAACCACAAAAGTTGGCTAAATATAATAGATTAGATTGGCAACAGTTCTGTTTTTGAGCAAGGACTGCTAAAATAACAACAGAAACCAAGGCAGTACCTAGTAACTGGGTTTGGTCATGTGTATGGATTGTTTGAAGGATGCCATAAGTATTACATGTTTCACTCCCATTAAATCTCTGGTGCAATCTTTTTTCTTCTTCTGTGACTGCAGTCAGTATGAATGAAAGAAGAGAAAGAAGGGCATCAAACTGGAAATAATTGAGAGTATTAATTACCTGTATGATACCTCTAACTCAGCAAAAATTTCCAGTTCCAAAAAATGCTCATGACGCAGTAGAAAGAAAAATGCTAGGAGGACGTTTTCAGTTCACTGTTTAGGGAATTTAACCTCACAATTCAACTAGAAGGAATCAATAATCTAAATCCATCTGTGTCAGTCTGAATATTTACCTCCTGAAGTTGGCTAACAGAGATAAAACAAAACCATGTGCAGGTTTCGTCTTTTAAAAAGAAATAAATAAAGAGGTTTCCAACACCCAAAGGGCAAAATCCAGGCATACTTTAATAGTTTAGGAGCAGAGCCAGGTTCATACTAATATGGCTGTGAGTTCCCTGTGTTCTGTTTCAGAAGCCTTTCATGCCAGTTTATGAACTAAAAAAAATCTCAACATAACTTTAAGAAATTAATTTGAGAATAAAATAACATTTGCGTTTGCAACAATTTATTCATCTAATTATTCGGGTCAAAACATGTATATTTACTGGTTTAGAAGAAATGTGAATGCACTTCAGTCTGTCTCCCAGAGGCAATAAAGGAAAGCTTTTTCTACATCTGGATTTGAGGTTTTTTTACCCTTTTCAACAAACAAATCAGATCCACTGGGAATCCAGATCAGTGGATATGGTGTTTTATTGTAAGCTCGTATGTCCTTGACAGATAATCACAAGAAAGATGACATTTCAAAACCAAAGTGTCTGCCAATGAAGAATCTGCCTTATGAAGACTTCTTCAAATTCCCACCAACATAGTGTACATTTAGAGAATAAAAGGCCTTTCAGCTTGTAAGATGTCGTGAGGTCTCCCTCCACGGTTCTGCCAGTCCTTTTTGTGCTCAATTTTAATGTCTCAAGCAATTCTCCCCATTCAGGCATAGACCCGTCAGATACTTTTAGGTGATCATTATCTTTAGCTGTGACAGCAGGCCACAATGCGCATCACAGAATTAGATTTTATTTTGTCTCGTATTGTCACATAACCTGACACATCAGCATGAGTTCATTTAACTTAATTTATCCTTCACTGGTTTTGGAATGGATATTAGCAGGAAGTCAATACATATTTTCGCATTATGATCTTTAAACTCTTTAGTTCTGTGGTTATGGTTCTGCCAGTCTGGCAATATACGACCCCTCAGCAAACTTTTTATCTTATCTTTTCAATTTTTAATCAGTTTCTAATACCTTTTTTGATCCTTTCTAAAGAAGTTTGGAATTTTGGGGTTCAGTCCTTAAAATTTCATCAGATATTAGTTTTGAAGCCTAAATTAGTTTTTCGTCCTATGGAAAATGTTTCATGTACAGCTGTAATGCTGTTATCACCATGTATCAGGAGCAATCTGAGAAAATAACTGTCTCTTTTTTATTTTTTAGTAATGCAGTTATCGAAGGGGGTAATTTTACACCATTTCTTAAGATCCTGTGTAATCCTTCAAAAACTTCCAAGTGTATCCATCAGACCAATTATGAAATCAAACTCTTTGAGCCTGATACTGCCCTGCCTGCAGATCTGTGCCTGTCCCTTAGACTCAAGAGTTATGTCCATCTGTACTGGATCTGCCTTTTTCATGCTTTTCTCTACAAAAAGAGAATATTGACAAAACCAGCAGCATCAGCGCACAATCTTTAATTTTCAAAGGGACCGATCCTTTTTCCACCTCTATATAGAAAAATATATGAAGAGCTTTTTCAAATACATGTTCTGTGGTCAATAGTGCCATAGGAATCATTTCAGTATTATCCAGTTTATAAGCCTACTTGCTTATTTTTAAATATAAATAAGGGATAGTTTAAAATACCAAGCAATTGCAAGTTAACCCTGTGAGATATAAAAAGTTTAGAGAACTATATCATACACCGTCAGCAGTATCAGTGGTAGCTTTGCTTTTTGGGAGGAGGGAGGGAAATACAGAAAGGTCAAAGACTAAACCACGGGGTTGCAGAGGGAGGTCAGTGGGGTCACAAGGATTTGCTGCTTTCACAAAGGACACTGCAATCAGTAATCTGCTGTCATGCGGCATGTACTGCTCTTTAAGCGAGTTTGACACTGATGCATGGGAAGCAATCTGAGTAGGGAGCTAAAAAGACAATTATTACAAACATATGAAAAGTACACTGGAACTGTGATGATGTTAAAATAGAATTAACACCAAAACCTTACACACAAACAAACCGACAAACAAACAAAAAAAAAAACAGAAGAAAACACTATTGGCCACTATAGATGGCATGCCATATATACAAAGGATGCTAAAGCAAACTCACTTAAATTATAAAATTAGTATCATTAGCATCATCACAATTGGAGTGAAAAGTTGGAAAAACAAGGAGCTAGCAGTAGACAATGTGTGCCTGAATGAGCATTCACCCATTTCATTTGTCTCATTAATCTAAATAGTTCGTCTCCTGCTAGCCACATCAGCCCTAACAAAGTTAGAGATATTGTTAGCAATGATATTTGAATAAGTAAATCAGAATCAATATGAGGCCTCAAATTTGGAGCTGATCTGTAGAACTAAAAAATGCCGTGGGTTTACATGATTGATTTTCAAATGGACAAGGTTAGATCAGCCACGAGGCTCGGGCTGCCCCACTCCCCTGGCCCAGCGCTAATTGCAGCCCTGCCATTAGGGTTTTAATTAAATGTCAGTGATGGGGTAGGAGGAGTCAGCGCTTCCCCGAGTGGCCCACCCTGCACACTGCCTACCCCAGCCTGGCTCATCCTCCACGTCCCTCTCCAAAAGGGCTTTTATCCTAACGGTGCCACTTACTTCTTACATCACAGACATAAATACTCACCTGAGCTGAATTCATCTACCCAGATGAAGCCCTTTATTTAAACACCAAGCTATCTGGACATAAATGAATTTATTCTACCTCCTTCTCTTTTTTTTTACCTCTTTGAAGCATGAAATATTTCTACAGACATTTGCTCAGACTCCCCTGTTGACACATTGCTCTACCATGTGTCACACCAGTATCTTGCAATGTTGATATGACTGTTGTCAGAAGTATGACATGGCATATACAGCTGAGAGGCGACAGTTGATCTGAAGAGCTGTAGATTTACATCCTTTGAGAGGGGAGCCTGAGAGCATTTTCCTTTCATTTATAAAAATGCAAAAAAAAAAGAATTTTAAAAAATGTACACAGGATTCTGTGTTTATATATAAAAATATTAAGCTGTTTCCTTCAACAGGGTATTCATGGGTTTTTGGTTCCCTTGTGAGATCAATGAACCTGCCTGAAACCAGCTCAGAGCATGGGCTCAGACTGCTCAAGCTCCCAAAGGTGAGCGCCTGGGAAAAGCCCTGGAGAACTGATGCTGAACATGTTTCCCACGAGGAGTGCAAAGGGCTGAAGGCCTGACCCCACAGAAGTCACTGGCTTTATAAGGGCTAAGATTTCCTCCCTGATCTCTGCAATCAAACAGTTAGCTGGGTTTTTTTAATCCCTTTTCTCTTTCTGGTAGTAAATTTCCAAACTTCCCAAGTTGGTTGGACTCGATGATCTTAGAGGTCTTTTCCAACCTTAATGATTCTATGATTCTAAGTCCATACAAGTATTTTAGAGTAGGCTGCAAACTTTAAAATCAGCCTAACCAGATCCCTATTTTTAGTCTGCAGAAGCATAGATGCCTTTTTTTTTATGTCAGATACTTTCATGGCTTAATGCTCCCAGTCAAAAAAGTGACACATCTCACTCTTACAAACAGATAAAATGAAAGAGTAGAAATCACAGCAAGGGTTTGGGAGGGGGAGGGTCACTCTCTCTACCTCGTTGTCTCAGAAAAAAGGATATTTGTATTGATTCTGCCCCTAAGAGTAATTGAATTAAAACAATTTCACTCATCCCTATTCCCTCTTTTGTGAGCCCTATCAGATGCTCTCAGACATTTGATGCTGAGAAATGCACTTTGCACTGTCACTCAGCAGCACTCAAAATCCCTAACAATACCAGACTGTAGCTGGGTGAAATCTGAAGCTGAATGCTTCAAGGGACCATTATTACTAATGGGCTTTTTTATTAGAATCTTTGAAATCAAATAAAAATGGTAGGAATTTAAAGTGCAAGGAAGAGAGGCATTGAAGTTTGTGAGTATCATTAAAGAATAATATTACAGTTTTATGAGATACTTTGGTCAGGTTACAGCTCATCACAGAACAGGCACTGAGAATTTTCAAAAACATCCAAGTATCTCAGAAACACAATGTAGACTTCCAAGCTGAAACACAGCTTTAGCAGTCTAATTTAAAATATATGATTAAAAAACACTGACCCCCATGCCGCAGTCTTGCTGTTAAATGACAGGAGAAAATGCAAAAGGCTGGGGACAGAATCCAGATAGGCTATTGGAAGTATCTCTTGCAAATATTTATCTGTCAATACCTACATGATCACTATGTTAAGAGACCCCATCTCAGAGTACAGCCTCAGCATCTCAGACACTGCACAAATGCCTACAAGGAAATAGTTCTCCTGAAGGAGTTGGACTTAGAGAGAGACTTAGACAGAGGCTGGCATCTGTTTGTATTGTTCATTTTTGAGAGCCTAAAGGAATTTCAGATATATTATGTGCTCACAGTCCCAATTAAAGCTACATTACTCAGTACATTTTAAAATTTCATAACAAAAGGCAGAGGTTCTTCAATTCAGGGGCCAGGTTATTGAATTTTGACCATGTCGATAAGGAAAAGATATATCAGTGCAAAAGATAACAGAGCTGAAAGGCAGTTACATCTTCACACAACTGCTACTCCTGGAGCTGTTAAGAACTAAATGATACAGAAACTACCCTAAACCTCACTTGTATGGATGAGTAAAATAATACTCTCTTCGGTAGTGCAACTTGCATATTTCAGCAATACCAAGAGAAACAAGTTCTTACCTGTCATTTGTGAAAATTTGTAGTGATCCCAGGCAGAAATTCACATTACACAGCGGGAGTATGTTTACCACTACGCTGTCACTGTTGCTTGGACGATATATTCAAAAAATATTTCCCAAGACTACAAGCTTTATGTCATCCTGCTGTCTATTTTTTTCTTCGAAAACAGGATGGAAAACTCTACCCTATTATTAGAACTTCTCCTTCATAGGTGCAGGTATAATTATTGGAACCAAACTTGCATTTTTGCAGCCACTGTGTAAATTCACATCATCTTGTCATTGTGAATACATATGAAATGTATCAAGTTGTATTTATACCCTTCTTCCTGCAATTTAATATACCTACAAAAACACCCTACTGTGAGGATGTGACGAACTTGGGAAAGTACCTGAATCAGACTGGTCCCAGCTGTTAAGGGCCCCATTAGACATACTGCACTCAGGTACCTGGAGTAAGGGAAGAAATAATGTGACCTTCTGCAATGTATTTTTATTCTCCAGAGAAGGAACAGTCACTCCTATCTCTTAATTGGGAATCTCCAGCATGTAATCTAGGCATCTTCAGGCCTATGATTGCCTCAATATTCTTATCTACCCCAGGGCTATTAAAAGCAGTGTGTAGTTGGTTTACATAGTCTTTGACTGGGGGAACTAGGTACTTTTTTGAAAAAGCCATGAAGGTGAAAGACTATATAGCACTGTCGTGGTTTAACCTGGCAGGCAGCCAAACACCACACAGCCGCTCGCTCACTCCCCCCCACCCAGTAGGACGGGGAGAGAATCGGAAGGGTAAGAGTGAGAAAAACTTGTGGGTTGCGATAAAGACAGTTTAATGGAACAGAAAAGAAAGGGGAAAAAAATAATAATGATAATGGTAGAATATACAAAATGAGTGATGCACAATGCAATTGCTCACGACCCGCACTGACTGATAACCAAGTAGTGATCACTATTTCCTGGAACACACTTACCATTCATATACTGAGCATAACGTCACATGGTATGGAATACCCCGTTGGCCAATTGGGCCAGCTGTCCCGGCTATGCTCCCTCCCAGCCTCTCGTGCACTTGGTAGAGCATGGGAGCTGTCCTTGACTAGCAGGGTACTTAGCAACAACTAAAACATCAGTGTGTCATCAACATTCTTCTCATACTAAATCCAAAACACAGCACTAGGAAGAAATTTAACTCTATCCCAGCCAAAACCAGGACAAGCATGCAGCCAATCTCATTTATGTGCTTGATCAATCCTTTCATCTCTTTCATCTTATTTCATTCTGCCTACAATATATAAAATTGGAAAGAAATTAGAAACTGTACCATGCTTAGATATTTTAAGATGCAACAATAGCAGTATGGCGTCTAATAACAGGGACATAGGAACATGATGTGATCGCTACATGTAACAAAACAATCTCACAATTTAGACAATGCCATATCGATCATAAGGGTTTCCATTATAATTTTCTATTGGAAAGTGGATCTAACAATTCAGTGCCAAATACAAAAAGAGGAAAATAGCTACTGATTAAATAGCTGAAAATTTAAAAGGCAAAATAGATTTTTACATTATTTGTCACTTCCAACATTTGCATGGATATGTTCCCATTCACAGAGGTTCCTGGAGCTTATATAAACACCCACTCTGCTACTAAGTTTATTATCCATAAAAATCAGTTTTTTGGCTTGCAGAGGTGAAAGCTAAAGCATTCCTGAATCTATTTATCCTGCAGATTTTCAGATGTTCAGGTTTGTTTGTTTGCTTCCCCAGGCGGTACTGCATTTGCCTTCAGTAAATAGGGTACTCGGATTGGAAAATCTGACACTGGTTACAATAATAAATGTTGAAGAGTGATGACATGCGTCTGGTGAGTTGCAGCAGGATTGCTTGGAATGGTTTTGGGTAGTTGATGTCATCACTGTATGATACCTCCAGCTATATTAATATACAGAGCATAAGAATGGTTGTAGCTGATCAGCCCACTGTGTTACCCAGTCTGGTGGCCTGTCCCTGGCAGTAAGCAGCAGTGAGTAACGAGGAAAAAGCTGCATCACACAGGAAAGGCTAGGACGGTCAGGATGTAGCCCCTCAGCTTGCAGCAGTCAGTGTCTAAAGGACTGTGTTGGGCATGTTATATTTAATAATTGCTGTAACCTGTTCGTGCTGTTGGCCTCCACAGATCCCATGGAAGAGTTGCATGGCTTCATTAGACTTGCTCAGCAAAAAAGGTGTTTTCTTTAGTTCTGTCTCAAGAGACATCATAATACTTCTTCTATGAGAAAAAGTGAACTGTTGTTGCTTATTAACCCTCTTCCTGGCCTGTCATGTTGCCCTTGCAGTTGCCTTCTCCCAAGCCCAGAAGTCGTTCTTCTAGGACTCCCTCCATTCAGGTATGGACAGGGCCTATTTCTGAGTTTGTTCAATGATTATCTACATGTTTTCCTTTTATGCTTACAGACATTACATTTTATCTGTCATTTCACTGATCAGTAAAGTATACATGCACTTCATCGCATGCTATTATCCTTCTGTTACTCTCTGAATCACCTTTACATTTGTCTGGCCTAGTATTTTGTGCCTGTGCTAATACTTTTGTACTAACAGCAAACTTTATCATCTCACAGTTCAGCCACTTTTATGGAAAACAGGGAAATATGTGGAGAGAATCCTCCTTCATTTTACAAGGGTGGCTGTTTAATTTCCAGCCAATCATATAACCTCCTAACTTACTTAACTACTCTCCCACACTGCAATTTCTGGCAGTATAATCAGCATAGAAATCAAATGTGATGATCTGTCATCATTATGTTTCCTCGTAACTATTCACTAGACATCTAGGAGGCTTTTTGCTTCTTTAAGGAAAGACTGCAGAAGGTCAAGGTCCTTTGGTTACCTTCCTGCAAGTGCAGGGAGCTTCTGTTTCCAGCCATATTGAGTGAGAACAGAAGATGCTCATCAGTAGCCAGAATATTTCATATCACACTTATGTCAGCTAAAGTCAGCTGTCCAAAAGTGTCAAGTCTAAACCAGTCATTTAGATTGTCCTCTATCATCAGGATGGAGAATGGCTTCTTCAGAAGGCAATTCATTTCACCCTTGGATAGACATCATGAATGACCCCATGGAAGTACAGTCCCTATCCATCTTCACTGAAATAAAAGGATCCAGATAACTTGATTAGAAGATTAAACTTTAGATGGGTAGTGCAATAAATCTCACCATATATGCTCACAGTGGAAGAAATACCACTGGAGACATAATAGCATCATCTTAAATCACAATTTGCAGTCAAAGCAAACTGTATTATGAGCAGCAGCTCTAATACAGGTGTGTGCTGCTCTGTGTCCCCACACGTCTTCCTCCAGTGCCCTCTTAATGGTTCCACTCCATCCCTTTCTCCGTCTCTTTTTCCCTAATTGAATGAAAGGCAACCCACACCACATCTTGCACCACGATCCACACGTACCGACTGGCCAGCCAGTACGAGCACGTTGTTAGGCAACTGGCACACTGGACAGAAAGCACTATTCTTGAACCCAAACTGATGTTTTTCCTCATTGAAATTTGTTCCTTTTCCTCTGCAGATTTTTTATATATATAAAATTAGTAGGAGCCTCTTGTTCCTATTTCAGATGCAACTGAAGCTATCTAATGGGTTTCTAGATTACAGACATGATTGCATAAGCCTTATTTCATTGGGAAGCCAAGCCAAAAAAATATGTCTCAAGCATAATAAACAATATATTTCTAACATTCCCTGTTATGTACTCTCCTCCCATCCTTTTCCTATAATGCCCTCTTTTCAGAAAGCAGAAAGGGGTGATTGGCTAACAAGCATGTAGACAGTCCATGAAATACATCTCTAATCTGAGAAATAGGGTCAGGTTTGATCTTGAGTTCTTCTGATAGAGACTGAATTATTAAAAGGCTATTGTCTGCTTTAGAGTGACATTCTGTCTGAACATATTGTACTTTCTGCAGTTCATAAAGAAAACCAAATGTAATATAACTTAAATAAAAGTAGTCCCATCTTTAAAGCTGTTCACCCTGTTCATTTGATAATATTCTCCCCATACTCTACTTTATGGCTTTCACTAAATAATTAGACAGTCAATTCCCCAGGCTGTGTTTGTGGGTATTTCATACTGCAGCAGGCAAGAGAAAAGATTAAATATATACTTAAGAAAAAAAAAAAAAGCCAATGACAGATGTAGTTGCAGCTAATGTAAGTTACATTTTATAAAAACAATTAGTTTTAAAATAGAAGATGTCTTAAAGTGGTTTCCTCCTTTTTCTGACTTTTAAAAAGCTACTCAAAACACAATTAGCCAGCATTATTCTTGTAACTGTAAACTACTAACATCCTAATAAATCCCTTTAATTCATACAGGTGTGTTGGATTTACATATGTTACTTGCAAGATAAGTTGATTTCTCTCTCTTGGGAAATTATTAATATACAAGGAGTTTTATGTTTGTTTTCTTAGAGTGTCTGACATAACATTTTCACATACATTTCAACAGATTTCTTTGCAGGAGAAGTGAATAGGAGGAAAATATTACGCTGTAGAATTTTCCTCCCATCATGCAGTAGATGGTTTTTGTCCTTTTTTTAATCATTTAGCATATATTTTAGTTTTGGCTTTACGTTTGAAAGTTTAAGTCAATTTGGATTTCCTCAACAGAGAAGAAATTATTGCTGCATTTCATGTGTGTGTGTGTGTATATATATGCATACTCTGTGACTAATTTTTTTTCTTACATATTCAGAATCAGTCCCAGATTATTTCTTGTCCTGAAATAATCTGTGTGCATGAGCAATGAAATTCAGAGACTAAGCAAATGTTTTCCTGAGCCTCAGGATGTTATGTTTACACCTTTTCTAGTGTGGTTTTATAAAATTCCCCATGGATGATGGGAAGATATCATTTCTCCATTATACACATGATGTATTGGCGTAGTTGTGTTCTGTCTGCCTTATGCACAAGGGAGGGCCCCCTGCCTGGCTGGCCTTACCCGATGCTTTACTACTGCTGCGCCATCCCAAGGACTCTTCCCCATTTAAGTCTGGCAAAGAGCCACTGTCGCTCCCTGTATCATCGCCTGCTCCTGCACTCACGTCTGTAAACTGCAGCCAGCATTACTGATGTCTTCAGCAGGGTAAGGATCTCTTTGCCCAGGGAGAAGAAATGAAGGTTCAGAGATTCCTGAGGATATGCTGTTGTCACAAAGATGGTTTTGAAACATCACTACTGGAATACCTGTTTGACATTGAAACCACAAATCCAGCTGATAATCCAACACAGAAAATAATTTTCAGATGTCCTCTCCAGGATCACAAGAAGTGATTATATCATATGTCAAAATTACAAGGCATTGACCAGAATGTAGTCCCACGGCAGTAAGGAGAAGCAGACATAGCTTCAGCCCCCAAAGCTGGTGGGAGTTCAGGAAATTAAGATCTCTACCAACAGAGATGAAGAAGTAAAACCTGAAAGCAGCGCAAGAACCTAGGCAGACCCAGGACAGATGGGAAGACCAGACACAACCTTGGGTACCCAGCCTCTGGGCAGCGTGGACATCCAGCTCTGTAGATACCAGCACTAGCAGTTTGCAGAGGAGTGTATGAAATGGTGAACTGTTGAGCTGAAGTCTCTTTATTGGAGTCTCAGTGTTTATTAAAAAAAAAATGGTACTGTATGTTGTGGCATTCACTCAGCTTTTTTTATGTTTTTAGTGCACACTAGATATCATTGCATCTGAGGAGCTGCCATTTCTGAGTTTCATGCCTGTTCCCACCCAGCAAAAAAATTGACTGCAGTGAGGGACTCTACCCCAAATCAGTTTCCATGTGTGTTTGAACACCCTCAGCCCCCCACCAGCGTTCATCGCAGCCCCCCAGCCCACCTTGCAAGCCTTCCCCTTTGAACTTATTCCCGTGACTCCCTCAGCCTTTGCACACATGTTCACGCTAGAAAACCTTATCATGGAAACATGTCTGTGTCAGGCCACGGGGAATAATGTTAAATATGATGAATGCCAGATACAGCCTGAATGGCTACTATCTATCTCATAGTTTTACCTTTTTTGGACACTACAGCTTTCATGTCATTTTATTAACTGCCTTTAAAAGCATTCCACTTTAACATACATGGCATATTTTGCAGTCGCCTTTTCAAGTACTAAGCACAGGATTTCAGCCATGCCACACTATTTTAATTCATTTTTATGGACACAAAAGCTGGCTGAATGCCATTAGGAAATAAATAGGTTACATCACATCAGTAAGTCAGAAATATAAGATACTGTCAGCCTTTAAAGTTGTGAACTTTGCGCATGTCTGCAGGGATAAAGGAAAATAGAATTTGAGGTAAAAGTGCCCCACGGGGGTGCTAGCATTTCAGCACAGAGCTACCATGCCACCCACGCTCCCTACGCGCCCAGCAATGAAAGGGGAGGGGAGCGGGGAGCGCTACCCCAGCGTGTCTTGAGGGACTCAGAGGATATTGTCACACCATCCAAACCAATAACCCTCAGCAAGACGCCGCTGCAGTGCACCAAGGGACAGTGAATCATGGTGTCAAGAAGCACATGAAGCAACATAGAAATATATTTATCATCTTTATGAGTTCTCAGCACACTTAGGAATGGCAGCTTGAAATTACAGCAGAGAGCAAGGCACAGAGAAGAGAGGTGGAGGACTGCAAAAAAATAACTTTGTGTTGCTGTGGCTCCAGTGTTGAAGTGTCACAGTGCCTCCTTCCATCAGAAATCAAAAACAGTTTCTGAGAGCCCCTCTTTGAGCAGTCTTGCTCCAGCTGTGTTGCTGTCCAGGTATTATAGCTCTCAAGCTTTCTAAAGGATAATTAGACTTAAAATTTTTAAAATCATATAGTTGCAAGCTTTATGGCAGAAAATTACATGTATTTTTAATAAAATACTCTAAAGGGCAAGAATAATAGCATAGGAGTTTGAAATTATCATCTCAAATTATTTCAGTGTTGTCTCAAATTTCCTTTAGTCTTAAATTTGCTTGTAACATTTTCTTATGTGCAGTTCATGACACCACTGAGCTTGAAATTTTGCTAAAAAAATTTGGTTTACCCAGTGGAAATATACTTTTTTTGAAGTTTTCCTAAACAAGCCTGGCATGGTGAAAGACCTCAGAACTTCAGAAAAAGACTTCAACTATTTTTAAGCTTCAATATATTTAGTAAGAAACACTGCCAGTTGAAACATTGCCTCTGTCCTTAAAATTCATGAGGTAAAGTTATATTAAGACTAAAAAGTAAAATATACTCCATGAGGAGACACATCACATGTTTAAATGATTGCATGAAATATTTCATTAAAATATTTTTTATATTTCCTCTAAAAAAAATTGCATGAAAAGCTACACAAAACATAAAATAAACAATGCACATAATGTCACGGTAAACATTTTAAATTATCTCCTGTCATCCCATTAGAAGATGTCTCTTTTCTAGCAGCCATTCTGGAGCAAATGTGCTTCCAGAAGTGAAAAGGAACCTTCTCCAGTCCTCTCCTAAGTTCACCTCCACCTTTCTCATACTCTCTAGCCTGGCTCTTGAGGGTCTACAGCCCAGAAGCCTCCATGGAGTCCCATTGGCACACATTAAACAAATACCTTACTCATCACTGGCTGTTCTCAGGACCCTAAAAGAACCGTTTTCCAATCCACCGTGAGGCCCTCTTCGTTTCTTTGGCAGATGGTGTGCCGTGCACACTGTGCAGTTACGATCTGAGGCAGACTCTGCTCAGCAACCTCATCCTTTGTCGCAGAACTTCACTGTCTGCCCTTCAATCTCCCCAAAGCACACACTGCAGTTGTTCTGCAGCTGCTCTGACATTAGTTAAAGAGTTCATTTTTTTCTATCCAATGTGAAAGTCTCCATCAGTCAAGAGAATAGATCTTTCTTTTTTTTTTTTTCTGAAATCCTGTGATTTTTTAGCTCCCTTGATGTTCATTACAGTCACTCTGGAACAAAATCAGTATTTTTCATTAGACAGAAAAATGTTGCAAGTTCCTATAGTATTGACCATCATAAAAGTTGGCAAATCTACTAGGGTGGTGAACTGGACATGAGACCAAAAAAGAAGAGTATCCCTTTCTGGTCATAAATTGAGTAGCCTTCTCTGAGAAGGGCTAATGAGCATGGGATGGGCTGCACTGCCTGGCCAAGGGCAAGGGAGAAAGCTCCAGACATGCAGAGTCTTCCACAGCCTTCTGAGGACAGCAAAAAGTTGAAAATACACATCTATCTCAATGCAATGGGCGCAAATAACCCATTTATTCATACTAAAATAGCTGCTGACTGATGACTTGCAGGCAACAGTGTCCACACGCTTCTGCCCAGCATGGGCTATGCTGAAGTGCTGACTCAGCAGATCTGTGGGAGCTTCACACAGCTTCCTGAGAAAGTGCCCGCTGTCACCAGCCATGACCGGCTGCCCAGCCTCTGCAGCACCGTCCTCTCTCTCATAACAACTAAGTTGAAGTCTGGAAAGCCTGGAAATGGTATTGCCCTGACTGACACTGAGCCAGAAAAATGGCTTTATTTTCATAGAATCATAGAATAGTTTGGGTTGGAAGGGACCTTTAAAGGTCATCTAGTCCAACCCTCCTGCCATGGGCAGGGACATCTTCAACTAGATCGGATTGCTCAGAGCCCCGTCCAGCCTGACCTTGAATGTTACATCTGCCACCTCTCTGGGCAACTTGTTCCACTGCTTCACCACCCTCATTGTAAAAAATTCCTTCCTTATATCTAGTCTAAATCTACCCTCTGTTAGTTTAAAACCATTCCCCCTTGCCCTGTCGCAACAGGCCCTGCTAAAAAGTCTCTCTCCATCTTTCTTATAAGTCCCCTTTAAGTACTGAAAGGCTGCAATAAGGTCTCCCCGAAGCCTTCTCTTCTCCAGGCTGAATAGCCCCATATTCCTTTATGTTCTCTTCCTCTCCATTACTGTTCTCCCAGCAGGTCTGCTGCAGAGATACCGGTGGCACTGCTGCTATCAAAAATTGCCTGGTAATGGAGTTGGCATTATTTGCTTGCAAGAGTGAAAAACGATGGAAACTGAATCCTGAGAACAGCCCAGATCCTGATAACGTCACTGCTTCAACCTGACTTCTGCACCTGCTCTCCAAAGTACCAAGTGCATTGAGTCAAAACCAAGCACATAATGCTGAGGCTATTCTTGCAGACAAGACTATTGTCTATACTCTACCAGTGTCAGCAACTTCAGCAGAAAAGAGGCGTGTGGTCCTCAGCATTTTTTAAAGAGAACCTTTTTGTTTTCTGTCCATGTAACACTCAAAGTGGTGACAGTGGAAGAAATATGGGGAGTACTTCTCTGTTTTAGCCATGGGCCAAGTACAGTCATAAAAAGAATAACCTCCTTCTTACAATCACTAAGCAGAGATCACTAAGCCATTTTTAATTTTCTTGGCAAAGGCGAAGGGTTGAGTTCTCTGACATTATATATCTGAGTACTGACCGATTTACAACACCTTAACAGAAAGTATTTGACCAGGTCAATAAACTGTATGACTGTCAAAGATGTAAATTGAGACTTCATGGAGCCAGCACTGCTGTCAGGGAAGGTAGAGGATACGGGAAGTATTTGGCTGGCCAGCATTTGGTTTCCACACACAGTGAGCTCTGCCATCAATGTTTCCCTAGCAATAAATAATGGCGTTTGTCGATACAGATGCATAGAACTTAAAAGAAGTATGAACTCTGAAGTCATTAAGTCTTACCATGTTACTGAACACAGCAGAGTGCATACACTTCTGTATTTATATTTCTGTCTACAGTCCATAAATCAGAATCTGTAGTACCTGCATTATCCAAGCCATCTGCTTTACCACATTAAAAAAATGAGTAGGTGGGAAAAAAACTTATGATAGCTTCTTTTTTCTCCTGTTCCTGTTGCTAGAGAAACCAATTCTTTAAAGTATTTTCTGATGTCTGAAAAGGAAGCTGTCATGTTCCCCTTCCCCCGCAAAAAAAAAGCTGAAATGGTCTGTGTTTTATGATAGTCCAATAGTTGGTGGAAGAAGGGGAGAGGAAATCAAAAGCACTGATTTTTCCACCTCTTCAATTGACTTGTTGACTGACCTTGGGCAAATTGTTAAGGGCTCCTGTGAGTATAAGCTATATTAGGGAATCATAGCAGAGCATAGCATTAGAGGGAACGGTGCCATTCACAGGAGGACTGAAATTGTAAAGCAGAACATAACTGTATGTTGTCAGAGTGCCCATGCCGCCTTCAGCTGCAGAGCTGGATGGTGCTACCATTAGTGGGGTTGGTTCACCTTTGTTAAAATATTTTGGCCCAAACCAAATCAAACCAATGAGTGTTGGAGAAAAAACAAACACTTTCTTTGCTTTCTTCCCAGCCTATGAAAGTGACAGATAAGATTATTTATTCCTTTTGTCTGTTTTTACACAGACAAATAGGGCTAATAGGTGTACGAATGCTGCAGTGGTAGAAGGAGAGTTAGTTATTGTTGGCAAGTCCTTGGAGCTCCTTCCATAAATTTGTATAATTACAAAATAATATAGCTGATAGTATTCTCTTCAGAGTTTTTGTCCAGCTCCTCCTTAATTTGTAATGACTTTGTATCAGCTAGCAGGATGTTCAAGTAGTATTGAAGACTTTGTTGCTGGTATGCACTTCAGCAGACACACTGCTTAAATGAACTGTAAAAAGTGATCACACAAAGCCAATTAATATTTCCAACTATTGTACTTTTTAAAACTTGCTATTCTTAAGTTTATGTCACTATTGTGACATAACTACAGTTATGTCACTGTAACTGCAAAGACCATTTTTGAGACGGTTAATCAAATATGATCTGATCTTGGCATTAATCTAAGATATGATTCCCAAAAGAAAAGGACACCAGTTCTCTTAAACCCTCTTTTTTATTATTGTCTTCTTTTCTCTTTTCAAGTTCAAATTAAAAGAAAAAAAAGAAAAGCCACTAGCCAAACAGACCGATTTCAGCCTATCCTTGTACAACAATTTATTCACTTATTTCAGGACCATATGGAGGAAAGTTTCATATTTAAATTTGTTATGTATTTTGGTAGACAAGATTAGAAACTGCATCACACTAATCTTGCAGCTTGAATAGATGTCGCTATACAGAGAAGTGATATTATTTTGTTAATTTACCTGCTATGCTCACTAGCTTCGCACCATGCAAGACTCAGGATTTGCTGATGAAGTGTCAGAAGCATTCTTCATAAGCTTAATACGGCTAGCGATTTTCTTCTGGAAGTTGGGTTAGATGGGATTGTTGTTTCTAGTCTAGCCAGTTCTTGGCCATGTAATATTTTGCCAGAGTTTCTAGCCTGACAAAGATGGAAGACATTTCACATGATAATTCTGTTATACTCCTACTGTAGTTATAGCCTGCTATGAAGCACATACACGTGGAAGAAAACCCTAACAGAACACGATGACCAACGAAAAGTACCCACCACTGCTAATACAGCAACACACAGTGTTTTACTGCATTTTACTACAGTTCATCTTTCCTTTTTTTTTATCTTAAGAAACACTTTAGGGACTTTGTCTGTGCTAGACATGGATATGCGAGCATGAAAATGTGGAATTCCTTCCCTTGCAGTGTTGCACAACCAGCTTGTAGCTTTGAGGTTGCCAGATGTAATATTAATTTCACAAACAGCCAACTTCTGTAAGGACTGACTTCTACTAACCTGAACGGCTGCAGGGCAGTCTTCTTAAGCTTATAGGGTTGTCATGCAGCAGAAGTTTTTTTCTTTATGCCCCATAAATGGGCGAAGGTGCAGCAAAAGAGCCAAGGAATTTAATTCCCTGGGGTAGTTCCCTTCATTCTCTACCACAGGCAGCATCGAGGCAGTTGTCAGGCTGTTCACAAAACACCCCAGAGTAAATACATAGTGTGTAGGCTCAGAAAAAAAAGTGTCTTGGCCGCAGGGCAGGAGCTGGTACCATGATGCTCCAGTCGGGGCTGTCGTCCAGGCGGCAGCTGCGGCCACTGCAGTGTCTTAGCTGGGTCATCATGCCAGGCATTTCTCCAGACCTAATGCAGCTTGGGACCAGAAAGGCAAACAGCACCTTACAGACACCACGGCTTTCCTTCCACTGGATTGTATTTGTTACACTGGAAAGCATCTCGTTTGCTGCCTTTACTTATTTGCAGTAAAATTAATTGCAACATTTAAGCAATGTTCGAAATTCTGTGTGCACGTGTGTTTGTGTGTGTGTGTGTTCATACGCGTATATATTGGTATGTGTGTATGTGTATATACACACAGTTTCAGTCTGATGCCCAGGGCTGGTGAAGTGAGAGGGCCAGAAGTGTCTGGGCTGCATTTCTTAAGGGTGCATTGCAGGATCTTTCTTACACTTCAGGATGAACCTACTCTGTGTTTTAGTCCTTTTTTTTTTTCTCTCTGGTGATCATTGTTACCTCTTGTGTGGAATTCCTTGCATGCTTTGCACTTTCCATGTTAGCAGGCAACCTACACTAATTATACACCTTCTAGGTCAATCTGCTATCTCAGCCATAAACATGAATTTCTGATGATGATGCCATGCCAAATGGCAGTTACGAAAAATACTAACTATAAATACATAGATTTTTAAGTACTTGAATTATTTAACATATACTACCCAATACGTTAAAGTTCAGTAGCACATCCTAAGAACTGAGGCTGGCTTCTATAATAGAAAACTTTACTGCTTTGGGAATTAAGGAGAAAAAATTATCCTTAGTTCTTACTGAATATACTTTGCATAACAGTTTAAATACCTAAGGCCACATCTTTCAATTACCTGGATGCAACCCTATTGAATCCTATGAATATGAAATAGCCTAAATGGCTGCAGAATTTGGCCGTTAAGGTCTACGCAAACCCCATTTATCAAGATTCCTCACTTTCACAAAAACTGTCAACACAATAAGTGAATTCTGTTAAACATAGCTGCATATTCCCATTATATAAAATGAAGTTTTCTCTTACCCTTTTGCCTTACTGTACGTTGGGGAAAATATGTTCAATATTGTTTGAAATTGGTGTTAATCTGAATGAAGTTCAGCCTTTGCGGTGTGGATTCGCTTTTGGCCAAAACTCTTAATAAGACAAGGATAAGTAGTGCACATATTACTGCATATAGAACGAATCTATAAGCTGACACTGTCTATTCCTTTGCAAATTCACTGTTGCTTTTGCAAACACTCCAGTTTGTGATGCCTTAAATTAAACTGAAGCTTTCCCTTACATTTTCCTTACATCTGGAAATACTTGAACGGAAGTGGAGTCATGTTGAGCATACCTGACAGATCTAACCATTTTTTCCTGTTCATAACTAGCCCACAAGACAAGTGACACTTCAAAATTCTATGTTTTTTGCAACTAATCACTGAGTAATCTATCTGATACTCATTTCAGATGCTACACTGTGAATTATATTGTGTTTATCTGCCTGCATTGCCATTGATTTACTGGTATTAATTTATTATCATTATTCATTATAAGATTGCCCTGGGATACCTTTTATTTTTATTCTGTACTGAAGAGCATACCCTTTCCCTAAAGACAATGCCCAATTGAACAGACATGTTACGTGAGCCTTTGCATTTCCCACGGAGCAGAATGACAGGGAGGATTGACTGAGAAAATCTTTTCCCCTTTTGCACAAGCACTGCATGCACACATGGCTGTGTGCAAGAATGCTGCATTTACAACAGCCACTTTCCTTGCCGAGAGAGAGATAACAGCCTTCACCTATCCCCTGGCAGTGTCTACATTCATTATTTTTTTAATAATAGTACAACTCCAAACATTTATTATTGTCCGTATTGTTCTATGTTGTATTACAGAAGCTCTTGAAGGAGGAGAGGCTGGGTTCCAGGGACAGTCTAGAAACTGAGAACAAGGCTCAAACGGTGCCTGGTGTTCAGGGCAGGCAGGCTCAATTGCTTTGCTCACCACAACCTGCTGTGATCTTGGGCAAGACACTTACCCCACCATTCCTCCATTTGTCATCTGCTAGACAGGTTGTATGACAACCAAAGGTTGTGAAGGGCTCAATAATCTTATAATTGCAGCCCTTTATAAATTCTTAAGACAGAAGCATAACAAGCGAGTCCCTGACACAGAGAGCTCCAAAAAGCGTGCCTTAATGTATGGGAGTAATCCTGTATATAAAGGCAATGGCTGCTTCCCACTCTGTCGTCTGTTGAACACATGTGAATTCCACCACGAGAGGTGATTTAGGGACACCTACGTATTCTCCTTTGGTGTAAGGGTCAAAACAAGACAAGATATATCTGGTGCTGTGCTACACGCAGCGGTGATTTGCTAGGATGGATGTCGCTGAACACCCATCGTCCCAGCAGCCTCCCAACTCCAAGGTGGATACACGGCAAGAGTCTTAAAAAAAAAATCAGATGTAAAGGGAAAATGAGCAAGTGAGTCACTTCTGCTTTGACTTATTTGGCGAAGTTAAACTAGGCTCTATGAAGATTTCTTGGAGTTTTTCTTACTGTTTTTTGTTTTAAAATCTCCAAGTTTTCTACTCATAGCTAAAAAATGTATATTTTTTTTCCACTCTTGGGAAGTGGCTTTGCTTTTTAACACAGCTTGAATGTGGATTTACTGTTTCACCCTTGCGAGTTCATCTAGAAAGTTCTTTTTTTACGTTAACTAACATTGTCATACAACACAAACCTTTTTTTCCTGAATCCTAGCAAAAATACACAAATCATTTGGAACCTCTTTGCAAGATTTACTTTCCATTTTTAAAAATACTTAACTATTTCATACAGAACCAACTCTACCTTTTCTCTTTAGTGAATCCATTTAAAATTTTTAAAGCTGCTTAATTTATCCTTGCTTGTAATATTTGCTCCTACTTTGCTGAATAGTCCTGTTTTATTAGTCACTCCTTTGTGATGAATTTGTCACTTCTTGCTTTTGAAATGTAAAGATACTTTTATTATTGATACCTCAAGGGGTATTCATTTGGCCAAAAAAAGATGTCTATATCATTGACTGAACGGGTTAACCTAAGCTCTTTCAATAATCAATGGAGAAAAGCAGATACTTTGACAGTTCAACTCACCTCATGCTAACATAGATGCTGAGCCCTAAGAAAGCCTCTTTCTCTCAGCTGACTTGAAAGAGATACAAGGGAGATTTGCTCAGGTGATGACATCTATATGGCAGATATTTAATGCCTAGCAGCACGAATCCCACCCCTTATCTCTACTGAGGTTTCACATTTCAGAAACCAGTAATTTTAAATAATTTTCTCCTTATTTACCTACCAAAACTCATATTCCAAACTAAAAGCATTTTGGTAATCTTGGCATAACAAAGTTCTCAACCAGTTACATCTACAGAGTAGAAGGAAATACAGGTCCCTGCTTCTCACTGAGCATTTTAATGATGTAATCAGCTGCCCAGTAAAGATCTTGAGAAACTGAACTTTGGTCTTGGCATTTAAAATGACTACTGATGCACAAGGCACTGCTATTTATGCTCTGCATTCCTGAAAGAGCCATGTTGTGGAAATAACTCATTCAGAACAAGCCTATAAAGGCAGATTTAAAAACTTTCCAAGGCTTTCTAAAATGTTGTGTCTCCCCATCCTTCCCAGTTTCCAAAGGTCTAACCTAAAGGAAGCAGAGGGGGTGCAGAAGCTCCATGAAATAGCGTGCTACATTCAGACATTGGGATTTGTGGTCCAAATTTCCGTAAGCCAAAGGAAGCTAGAAACTTCAGGCATGAAAGCAGTCAGCAATCATTTTCTTCTCGTGTGCTGTCATTGATTCCGATCCTTTCTTGTGTTTGTTAAATGACTTTCCCTTCCTACTTTCACTACAGAGCTCTGATGAATGAGGCAGTTTTTAAACAGGAAAATCAGCATGAAGAGGACCATATTTAAGATTTTTAAAGGACACCCAAATGTAAGTTTCTTCCTCTCTGCCCCTCCTCTTCGTAACTCAGTATTCACAACAGATAACAGAACTGTCAGAGAAATTCTTAACAAAAACATCTAAGGATATCACCACTAACTTCTTTTTGACACCCAAAGTAATTGCATCCCTCTTTCTGTGTTTCAAAAAATGGAGTTGCTTAATGCAATGCAATGATAAAACAGAACTTTGTGTTCCAAGAAATTTATCCATGTTTCCTCCAACAGAGTCACAGGAATGACAATTTTAATTATTATACTTTGGAGAAACAGAACTGACCAGAAGAAAAGGTTAGCTCAACCTTACTTTCACCTGGCATGGTTGCCCCAAGCTTTACTTAAAGTCAGGTTTCCTTTGCTGCACTGTGAACTGCAGGCTTTAGTCTTAACCCTTTCAGACAGAAGCAGCTCTCTCCTAGCTTCAGCAGCCTTTTACAGCTTGTTTTCAGGGCAGGTCAAAGAGTGGGAAATGTAGGCACTTCAGCACGGGAAGCATCCACACATCTCTTACAGTCTCACCGCTTCATGCTTCTGGCACCCCCCCTCCAAGGGATGCTGCAGGTCAAACATCTCAGGAGCTCCAGACCACTGCTGCATGTCTAGCTTCCTACACGCTGATGCTAATGTGTATGTCTGATACAGGGGGGAGAGAAATGTCTGCAGTAAATAGGAGGCAGGGGAGATAGACATGTCTTCTTACATGATCTGCTGCTTGTTCTTTGAATCCAGACTCTTCTTCCTTCACCAATAAGGGAAGCAGTTTAGAAAGTTAAAACCACTTGAACCTTATTGGAAAACAATTAGATGGTAAACATTTCTTTAGCACTAAGTCCTATCAAATTATGTTAAATAAGTACCTCTACTGGAGTATTGAACAGATTCAGAGATATACATAATGTGCCAAACTCTCAGCTGTTTCTATAGGATAAGCATAAGCACTTCATATTGCTCTATACTGTGCGTAGCAGCCTTGTGGTTATTGAGCTTTAGTCTGATCAGTCTCATGGCACTTCACATATCTTTGAAACATGAGTACTCTTTCTCAAATAGTTTTTCTCGCAGGAAGAAGGAAAAATATATTTTTCTGGGAAAGGGCATTTTCCTTCATGTCTCAGTCTGAGTTTTAACAGTAGCTTTAACGCTAATAACCAAGAGTATATTTTGGCACATGGCAGCTGGAGGGCCTGACTGGCAGTTAATGAAAGATAAGGAGGATTCATTGCATGGAAAAAATTATTATTGAACAACTGAACCAATGCTTGTTACACCTTGGCTTTCCAGTCCTAATGTGAGCCAAATGTTATATCTCAATCTGCAAAGCATGTAGTATTTTACAGATGTCCAAGGAAATAAATTGTCATGTATATCCATTTTCTTGTGACATGTACTCCTTATAGAAATTGATCTGAAACCAAACGCATGTTCCAGCAATTAAACTGACTGAAACAATGTAAAACTCTGGTGCTTTCAGAGGTTCCCACTCTTCCAATCTGGGCAAAAAAACCCAGAACTGTAGTGCAATGGAGCAAATTCCAGCTTTCCAAATGCTGCTCACTGAGCATCTGTAGTTTGCCTAATAGTGTTGAGTGTTGGAGACTTCAAGATTTAATAAAAACATGAAGAAATATTCCACCCCTCTTTTAATGAACAGTTATCCCATAACTTAGGGTAAGGACAATCTTGCTAACAAAATTATTATTTGTTAATGTGAATGAACATGGGGAAGGAAAAGTGAACGCAGTGGCACACAGCATCCAGTCTATGACCAGCTGGTGGTCAGGTGAGTTACACAGTGTGATATGCTGGGCTTCTTGTATGTTTTCTGATGTACTTTTTGAATGGTGGTGAGAGAGAAAAGGAAGGCAAAACAACAGGCTAAGCTTCAGCCTTCTAATAAATGTACTAGGCAAACTTGTTTCCATAGAAAAAGTATATATATGAATAGATGCACAATTGATGTAGAGAAAAAAGGCAAGAACTCATCGAAGTGTCATTGCAAGCAATGGGAGTATTTTTCCCCCTGTCCATGAACCAGGACCAAAACTTTCATCCAGCATTCGGTTTGCAACATGAAAAAGGCAAAGGAAGTCAGGAATTGCCAAAGGGATATAGAAAGGAATGCTGTAGTCTGCTTTTCTGTTTCTGCATTTAAATGTTTACATTACTATACTATTGCCAATTTTCCCAGCTCAGCTATCTACAGCTTTTGGCCTTAGTCCTGTAAACACTCCATCCTTGTGCTTAAATTTCTTCATGAAAGTAATCCCTACTGAAGTCCCGTAACTATTCAGGTGCATAGTTATACTTGCAGAGAAATGTGTGGAGGCTCAGGGTCTTGGAATGAAAGATGAAATGAATAAATGAAATATGAGTTTATAAGAGAAGCAGTCATGCCTACCATGATTGCAGCTGAGCGGCTGCTATTTTACTCATGTATAATGGATGCCGCGTTGTAAAAACACATGGTGCTCTGTCTCTGTCTCGCCATCTCACTCAGCCTCTTTTTTTCCCCTGAGAAATTTTAAGATGACATCAGACAACAAGAAACTATGTCCAATCATTGCATCACTTCAATATGGTTTTAAAGAATATTGTAATAAGCCAGGGACTACTTAGACAACCTACAGCATTTCTTTTTTTAGCTTCCCCTCCAAGATGCTGCCAAGAGTCACTTTAGCATGTCAAGCTGCACACTCAAAACGCCTGCGAAGTCCCACATGCTGCACTGTCAGAAGTTAATGTATTTGCCCAATGGACATCACACGTGAAGGAAAGTCAGAAATTATCTTCCTAGAATATAAAAAAAATCGCTATTTTGAGACCATCATTTAGTAGCAGCATTACTGTTTTATCTAGCATTCTCTCTTTGAGTTCTATTTGTTTAATTTCAGCTCTTTGAAGAGAGCATCTGTGAGAAGTGTGTCTTTTGTGGTGTTGGCCAGAAGAATTGGATCCAGTGACCCCAAATGCAGCTTGTGAAAAATAACAAATTAACATTTGTCAAAGCACCAGGTGATTCTCATTGTGTACTTTCATTAGATATAAAATTACTTCTTTTGATTTGGTCTTCTATAAGAACTAGCTTTGCCATTTATATCAGTTTTTCTGTTTATACCACCTAGGTACGTCAGTGGGATTTTCTGATATTGGCTTGAAAGGAGCCAGGATTTCACCTTGCACCCCGTTTGTGGTGAGCATCACAAATCACATTATGAGCATTTAAGAAATAAGCAATAAGAGAGTCCACCTTCAGATAGAAGAGGGAGGGTTCTCAGTAAGGGATCCATCTGAATGAATAGTCACATGTAAAGCCTTTTTTGTAAGTGCATTTGGGAATTTATTTCTTATCAAAAGAATAAAACAGTTTCAAGCGTTGGATGTGGTGGGTTGACCCTGGCTGGATGCCAGGTGCCCACCAAAGCCCCTCTATCACTCCCCTCCTCAGCTGGACAGGGGAGAGAAAATATAACAAAAGGCTCGGGGGTCGAGATAAGGACAGGACTCGCCAATTACCGTCACGGACAAAACAACTCGACTTGGGGAAATTAGTTTAATTTATTACCAATCAAATCAGAGTAGGATAATGAGAAATAAAACTGAATCTCAAAACACCTTCCCCCCACTCCTCCCTTCTTCCCAGGTTCAACTTTACTCCCAATTTCTCTATCTCCTCCCCGCCAGCGGTGCAGGGGGATGAGGAATGGGGGTTGGGGTCAGTTCATCACACATTGTTTCTGACTCTCCTTCCTCCTCAGGGGAAGGACTCCTCACACTCTTCTCCTGCTCCAGCGTGGGGTCCCTTCCACAGGAGACAGTCCTGCATGAACATTTCCAAAGTGGGTCCTTCCCACAGGCTGCAGTTCTTCATGAACTGCTCCAGCGTGGGTTCCTTCCACGGGGTGCAGTCCTTCAGGAACAGCCTGCTCCAGCGTGCGTCCCCCACAGGGTCACACGTCCTGCCAGCAAACCTGCTCCAGCATGGGCTCCTCCCTCCACAGGTCCACAGGTCCTGCCAGGAGCCTGCTCCAGCGCAGGCTTCCCACGGGGTCACAGCCTCCTTCGGGCATCCACCTGCTCTGGCGTGGGGTCCTCCACAGGCTGCAGGTGGCTATCTGCTCCATCATAATCTCCATGGGCTGCAGGGGCACAGCCTGCCTCACCATGGTCTTCACCACGGGCTGCAGGGGAATCTCTGCTCTGGCACCTGGAGCTCCTCCTTCACCTCCTTTTTCACTGACCTTGGTGTCTGCAGGACTATTTTTCTCACGTATTCTCACTCCTCCCTTCGGCTGCAATTGCTGTTGATGTTGCGCAGGTTTTTTTGCCCCTTCTTAACTATGTTACCCCAGCGGCACTACCACCATTGCTGATGGGCTCGGCCTTGGCCAGCAGCGGGTCCGTCTTGGAGCCGGCTGGCATTGGCTCTATCGGACATAGGGGAAGTTTCTAGCAGCTTCTCACAGAAGCCCCTGTAGCCTCCCCGCTACCAAAACCTTGCCACGCAAACCCAACCCATTGGAAAAAGCAAAAGGTCCCAAAAATCACTAGAATTTATTCATAATTCTTTCCCTTTCTAACCAGCTCCAAAACAATAAAAGTGTTTTCATTGTTCTGAAATGAGATATGTGTTTTTCAAGACTTTCTAATGATATTCATTTTCCACTCTTGACTCCTGAAATTCTAGGTCAAACCTATTAACTTCTGTGAGGTTCTGTGTGGCTTAGAGATGGTTTCAGGGAATGCAAAATCAGTACCTGAGATTTACAATATTTTTAGAGCAGAGCAGATAGCTGTACAGCTATATGCAAAGACACTGTTCTGAAATAATTTACCATGGTGTAAAAAAGAAAAGTTGGAAAGATTTCATCAAAAATCTAATGCTTCTTAGAGAAGCTAACTCTAAGTCAGTCAGTGATGAAAGGAACTAGGAAAATGTCTTGCTAAGGGCTGACACTGTCTTTTTCCAACAGATTTTTAAGAAAAGCTCTCTTTGTTTCTATTGTGTTTGAAACTGGCACAGCATTGGCTTTTATTTCCACAGGACTGTTTATCTGCTTTCACAATAAATTATAGTTTTTATTCCTTTAC
Source organism: Calonectris borealis (assembly GCF_964195595.1). Taxonomy (NCBI): domain Eukaryota; kingdom Metazoa; phylum Chordata; class Aves; order Procellariiformes; family Procellariidae; genus Calonectris; species Calonectris borealis. The sequence continues at coordinate 139,306,830 of NC_134312.1, read as the reverse complement.
AGATGTTACACATGTAACACATTCATTTTCATAAATTAGAATAAAATCCCGAGAGAAAAGCATTGTTAGGCAAGTGTTATACTGAAAGATTGAGTATGCATATATGCAAGCGTGTGTGCATGCACTTAGGGATTTTTTACTACACAAGACATATTATCCAACATTACACCAATTTTTCTCTAACTTATCTAAGCCAAAATGATATATGAAAAATCATAAATCTCTTGAAATTTATTTCCCTTGAGAAAAAAAGATAGAAAATAGTTGCTCAATAGAATTTGTCTATCCCAACTATAGAATCTTGCTTCCATGCTGGATTCCATCAAAATTAACTCATTATGGCGCAGGCATAAAGGTCCCATAGAAGTTCAGGTGCAAGATGGCTGCTGTAATTCTCTCTTCAGTTCTTTAGGATAGATAAATGATTATCAATTCCACTTCTACTCGATGTTACAGTACTTTTGCACAAGGAACAGTGTTTATTACACTAAAATCCATGGTTTGGTGTTGTTGGGAGTTCTTTTATTTATTTAAGGACAAGTAGTAGCTGCATTAAAACTGGTCACAATCCATTACACGGGATAAAATACCAGCTGGAACGGAAAGGCCACGCACCAGCTGGCATTTTATCCCATGCTCACTGGGGGCTGACTTGATTCACATTTGATTAGGTCTCTAGAGATTCAGTATTCCCCAATTTGTCATCTATTAAGTGTTCTATTTATCACCAGAGAGAATAAAATCAACCTTTCCTCCCCTGCCCTTACTACTGCTAGAGATACTCATGTACAGCATGGTAAGAAGGTAAGCAGAAATTATGGCCGTAGTGGGCAAGGTCAATTTTATTTACCAAGTTTTCTATATAGGTGATTAGGTTTGTTTTGTGGTTTTAGTTATTATTCCAAATCAGCAGATCTACCTTTTTCAAGGCTAAGCTAGCCTTTATTTACAACTTCTGTGGTTCAAAAAGAGACACAACCACAAGCTGTTACAAGCTCCTCACAGAAGAAGATGGTTACTCTCACAAACCCCTCCCTTGGTCACCTGCCTTTCCGTATATTCACATCGGCATTCCCACCCAACCTCATAAAAAGTGAAGGAGCTCCTTACCAGAACGCTTTCTCAAAAAAGGGTATGTAGAAAAGTTCACTGAGGCCCAACAGTCAGCATAGTCCATGTTCTCATTTAAATACTGAAAAATCATTGCCCTTTTGATGTACATGAACATATGTGATTGCAGTTAAACCCTAACACTGTGGAGCTCAGCCATCACGGCTAAATCTGCACACATCAGCTGGCAAGGTGCAAAATTATTCTCACCTCTCGAGATGCACCCATGACGAGGGGCACCAGAAAGAGTGGTGTTGGTAAACGTGACGCTATTGACAGACATGGATTTTTTATTTTTCAACACATTGGAACTACTTGATTTACACATCTATTCTGAAACCTTACAAATTAAAATTACTTTAACAATTGCTCTAAGTCTAATAACTCCTTCAACACAGGATGGCTAAGACAAATTCCTTTTGCCTGGATCTTTTCAATATCTTTTCTCTCCTAGGATAACGTATACGCATTTGATATTTAATTCAAAGCCTGTTAGAGCTGCTACCACTCTTGCAAAGGCGTGAGAGAAAAGTATGAAAGAAACCCTTCTTAAAGCCACTGCATATAATACATCCAATAGGCCATTGCTCGTCTTCTGAATGCTGGAAATAGGCAGGCCGTCTAACCCATGGTTACGCCGGACCCTAAGGAGTTCAGAACTGAACAGCCAGGCTGTTCAGAGGTTTTGCTAGGCCCCCAGCCTGTCCAGAGGCAGTAACCCATTCAGCTTCGGCTTTTCATTTCCATCCCCTTACTTAAGGTTGAATTTGTAAAAGCTGCGTTTCTGCACATCAGGTAGCTTTGCTCTAATAATCCTAACTCCACAGAAGACCAAATACTAAGAGAGCAAACAGCACAATTTGTCAGCATGATATAAGGCTTTTTTTTTCAAAGACAATTTGTGAAGTATATTTTAGGGAAGCTAACGTGGGGGAAAGGGAATTTTATGTTGCTGTGGCAACTCGAGCGAAAAAAAGAGATTCATGCTGCAACACCTATGTTCAGCGCAGTTTACTTTTAAAATACCATTGATTTCCTCAGCGAAGGAAAGCAATCAGCCAATTTTATAGAAGATGACTGCTGCTTCCCAACCCCACAGCGTTAAAAGTTCAAACTAAAACAAAACTCTTCTCCAGCACAATTACTTGAGGCTTTTCAGAAGAGGAATCAATGTGCATCTGGCTGATGCACATGATCTTGGTGAGTGGACAATATTATTAGATTTACTTCAAACATTTAGCTGTTGGTCTAATCAGTAGCCCATGAAAAATGCTGGGAAATTCCACCATTCTGTTTATATTTCAGCACAGTCCAATCCTTTTTTCTCCCTATGGCCGAACTTCAGCCTGCCAAAGACCGCCTCCCCTAAGTAAGTTGTAGCCAAATCAGTATTAAACCCAGAAACGGAGGAAAAGCCATTTCTTTCCCCAGGGAATGGGATTTGTAAGGAGCCCACAATACAAATGACTGTAACTGGAGAAGTATAGAAAATTCTCAGTTAACTACACAAGGGATCAATTAGAGGATAGACTTTAAGGGGAAGAGATGGTGTCCCACTGATCAGTACAAAAAAATGGGGTTTGATGCGAAAGAAAGTCTGAAATTAAAAGTGGAAAAAGCAGATGCAGGGAGGAGCAGGGTGAAAGGACGAGGGTGAAAATGGAAAGTCAGAAAGAAATAGAATTTTCAAGCAAATTAAGAGAGAGATGTACGGATCATATTACAGATAGCCTAGACAACGTGAAGACAGGTTTTTGAATTCATTGAAAAAGATTGAAAAACTGCTAAAGGGATTTGGCGAATTGAGAGGTAAAAAGGTTAGGGCAGGAAGTACAGAGATCGTTGTCAGCAGCTCTTTCATATATTGCAGGGAAGATAACTAGAGGAGGTACGGAAAGGATCACTGTAATTCAGGAAGAGGTAGCAAAGACAGAGACTTGCATGCTTCGATGATTTCTTGTTTATAGCATCAGTCTCTGCAGGCATGCTTGGTATCTGGCCTGGAGACTCATCCTCCACGCACTAAGAATAGCTCTAGAGAGGTACAAGCAGAAGCTGTGGCGCTCCAGCCTCCCAAACTCCTCCAGCCAGCTCCCCTGGCTGAATGAAAGCTTGGTGGGCAAAGCCCTGGGCAAGGTTTTGGTACATTTGAAACATTTAGCAGTATAACTGCACATTTAACACATGCTATGAAAGATACAGACACTCACCTACCGTAAAACGCATGTGGTCCTAAAGCTGAGAATGACAATGACAAAAATCACACATGCACAATCTGTGGCTTGGAACAAATGTGTCATGGAGAGAAACTCATTGTTTCACTTTCCAAGAGTGCCTAGGAGTTCAGGGTTGGTTTTGCTTTGTTTTTTTCTTTTCTGAGAACTGGAAAGGTTGTTCGGTGGAAAGAGTGGGCAGCAGACAGGCCTCGTTCCTCGCTGGTGCTTGAACACGCCGTTCCTGAAGCAGCAGCTGCTTTCCAGCGAGGAAATATTCTCGCAGCGCTCTGGCTCTTGCTTTCTCCTCTGATGCCACACAGCAGGTTTCATAATACTTGGCTTTTCCTCCCCTGTTTTAAAAAGTTACCTAGGAATGAAAGAAAAACTCACTTGGAATACTTCGTTGCATATAGCTTTATTTCTAAATCAATATTAATTCTAAATTACTTACCTAGGAAAGACTCTGCATTTACTACAGGGAAAACCCTTTTCTCGTGGAATTTCCTTTTCTTTCTTGGCCAGAGCGAGAACTGGCAAATAATGTGGCCTTTTCTGATGAAGATCAGCTGTTTTTCACTGAACAATAAGCCATTTCCAGTTAGCATAGTTATTGTTTGAATTTCTTCTACTGTTTTGATGATGTTGTTGGTTGCATTTAATTATATCCCTGTGGAAACAAAGAGATAACATTCTCCTTTCTCAATATATCTCTCTCTCACACATGCTAGGAACCAGCTTCCTAATTACCGAGTAAGGCTACTGCTAATGACAACATAATCAAAATGTAGAAATTCATTTTTCAAATGCATGAAAAAACACCATCTGCATGCATCTTTTAAGTGAGACATTAAAAGCCTGACTCCGTCTGTTCTGTGGACATTAAAAATGTGTAAAAATGAGGGTTTTCCCTGGTGTCTTTGGCCAAAATCTCTCTTTTACCCACAATTGCTCAGTCTGTTCAGTTCAAATTATTCATAATACTACATCTAATTTTTCTTTCTTTAATTTCATGTCATTACTTCTCATCACATTCCTTCTCAGCACTTAACCCTTTCCAATACAGATTATTATGAAACTCATTTAATTATGATTCAGTCAAGCTTGGTATGCTCAATTCTCTTTGTTCACTATTTTTGCTGGTTTTTCTCTCTTTCTCTTCTGATCACATTCTGATAATGTATTTTTGGTAACAAGATGCTCAGAGCTTAATGAAATAGTTTCTGTCTTGTCACACAGGGAGAGGGACTCTCACTTCTCCCTCATATCTTCAGATAGCCTAAAGGTAGTTCTCATCTCTTTTATTGCCATACCACATAATATATAAATGAGAGGTAAAGTCATGTCTCGTTTGCTGTTCAGTGTCACCTCTAGATCTCTCTGTTACTTCCAGTTCTTTTCAAGGCAGCATCTTGGGCTTTCCCTTCATCTGAGCTTTTACTACTGACCTGTTTCCCTCTTTGTCTATGTACTTATTTTTTAAGTTAAATCCCTGATCTATTTTCTCTCTGTATATTTTCCCTCAAGGCCCTTATTATTAGTAATTTTCTCTGGGAACCAGTTATATTTTAACATTTTTTTTTCTCACTAGTATTTCTCACAAATTGGTATAATCTGCAAATTACATTAATAAATTTATAAGACTGATCCTAATTGCCTGTGCATCTGCCCTATTCCCCGCTGATTATTTGTGTTACTGCCTAATGCTTTAGTAAGCATTCAGCCCATATCAACATATCACAGCAAAGACGACTTTGGGGTAGATGCTTTGCTGGATATTTAGAATCTGCTTCGATATCTGTTGAATTCAGCTGAAATATTTCAAGTGACACTGACGGTTTCCAAGCCAAAAGAAATGGCACAGCTTCTAGATGATCACAGCTGGGCTATATGCCTCGGTATTAAAGCTCTGAGCAGGATAATCAACAGGAAGAGTCAGATCCAGGGTAAGGACTAGAGAAGTGTTTGGTAGAGCAGCATCTCTGAGAGCAGAGTTCCAGGCTACCCTGGAAATGAAAGGAACGCAACATGAGTATATTTTATTAACAGAAATGCCTAAAGGAATAACACTCCAGCTACCAAAACTTTGAACAGCCCTTTTCAATGTTTCTCTTTGAATGGAACTAAATTTCTCTCTCATTAGAAATCTTTCCCAGCCCCTGTAGATGGTAAATTGAGTTGAAGAATCACTAACAATTTTGCACAAAAACTACTTTTTTCATGCTGTACTCCGGCTTCTAACCAGCATACCAATGACTTCTGATATTCTGTGTGTTATGTGTTTCAATTACGTTTATAAATATGTCATATCCCAGAAAAGACAAATAGTCTAAAATTAGGTAATTAATATGTGAAGGTATCCTTATTAATAAATATATCTTTTCATAGGAGCAATTAATTATTCTCACAGGAACAGGTTTTTTCCCCCCGTAAATTAGGACATTTCTTAATTGTTTGGAATTGTCGGTAAGAGTTTAGCAGTACTGAGCTGAGGAAAGTCCTTCAGGCTGCAATTCCAGCCACAAGAGAGAAGAGTTGAAAATAGCACGGAAAAAAAACCACTTCTCCAGCACACGGACTCACTGAGCCACGAGGCACAAAATCATTCCCAAAAAAAAGACAGGGTTTTCTACATTTTTTGACACTTCAGCATCAGCAGGAATGCCTCCTACCTCCTTCAGGGAAGAATTCCTGGTCTGTGTATGTGGAGATATTTATGACAAAAATAGTATCTCACTGAACTTCGAAGGATCAATTCTGGCAGGGATTAAATGTCAATATCGGTCAATAAGTGTTGTTTTTAGGAGTTTGTAACATTTTTTAGATCTACTAACTGAGATGATGCTTTTAAGTATCATTAACTCCTGGTTGTAAAGTGAGCTAAGACTTTCTGAGGAAGGCAGATGCGTGTGGAAACAAATTTTATCCTAGACACCAAATTGATCCGCCTTTCCAACAGATATTTCTACCAAAATGCGTTTGTCCGGTACCATCAGAAAATTAGATGGAAAATTGAGAGCTGGTAAATGAAAATGTAAAACCTGACAAGTTGAAAGTGCCACATGTGCTTTTCTTCTCTGAAGACAGTCTCCCACAGGCAGCGCCTGGCCGGTGGAGCATCCCGCGCCGCCCGCCCGCCCGCCCCGATGGCAAAGGCTGCCTGGCTGGAGGCCACCGCAGCCTCAGCCTCCCACCTCCCTCCTGGCGGGCCAGGTCCCGCTCCCAGGCAGGTGCTTTAAATCCCACTGAGAGCCTGAATTGCTGGGGGCGGGGGGAGGGGGAAGAAAAAAAAAGAACAGAAAATATATATACAATCCCCCGAGGGCCGAAATAAAATGTTATTAAACATGCCCATAAATTAGCACAAATACGTGCATACACCATAGGGAGAAGGAAGAAAACACAATTTTGTAGGGTACCATCTTTTTTAAGTAAAGCAGGTAGCCTGTACCTGTGAACAGGTATCGGTGGCATGAAGTGTAAGCCTGGCTTCCCCAGGTCTGCTGCAGCATGTGCTGGCACAGCTTAGACTGGACTGGCATCTGCAAGTTCAGCTTGCGTCTTCACATCGTGGTAAAATTAGCAGAGTCCATCAGGTTTGCCAGAAATACCAAAAAAACAGACTTGAGACAAACACCCAGCTCATTGCTCTCCGCTACAATTGGGGAGTAACTTTCTTGTGGGTAATGTATTTACACTGAAAGATAAGGGACAGAGAGCAAAAGGGAATATCATTATTTCTGTTAAGTTAAAGGACAGATCCTTTAAACAAACATGTCAAAATGTCACCCAGAAAAAAGAAAAAAAAGAAAGACAAAAGATAAATTTGTTCAGGCTTAAGCCTAAGCCTGCATCTAAATATTATTTAAGGCCGTTACAGAACCCCCGGTCATTTGAGGAACTTACGTCAAACCAAAATTCACTGTCTGTAGAGCTTTTCACAGCAAGCTTGGATAAAAGTTGTGGTAACACTTATTCCTCCCATCAAAAGAAGCCACTTAAGAACTAGAAAAGATATTGTATTGAGAAGCAGTTATGAGAAATCAGTGAAAGCTGCCTTCCCACAGATTTGTGTCAGGTAGCTGAGGACAAGCCTCAACTGCAGCTTCTCCTCCAGTGGTGGCATTCAGAAAGCACCTCCCAGCAGACACCAGTTCCCTGATGCCTTATAAAAGCTCACACCGCAGCATTTCTCTCCAACAGAATGAGAGAAGCTCTCTACTCTATCCAGCCACCTATCTTCCAATAATTTGTAAGGTCTTTGGCCTCACACCTACTCTTACTACATGGGACCCACAGGCACAGTCATACCAAACCAGCTACAGGCGACTGTTTTAACCAGGCTACAAGCAGCACGCAGCACAGACATTTCATGTGGTTTTTCTTAGGTAAATGACGGGTGGGATAGGGGGTTGGGGATTTTGAAGGGACTGGAAGGTGTTTTCAGAATTTCCTTTCTTTCCCCAACCCCAAAAGAAATGGTAGATAAAAAAGGGGGGAAATGGAAATTAACATGATTGCTTCCATACTGTAATCACTTTCTCTCCTATCCCACTGGCACTGGCACATATCTAAAGTAGTAAGTTTCTACATATCTGTACATTGTGAGTCTGATTTGCTCTAGAGAAGGAATCTAGTTAATTAATAGATTTTAGATTTTTAGATTTCACCTAAAAGACTAAGGCTTTCACGTCAGGCTTCATTCATTGCTACCCCATGCAGCAATGACCTCTGGATCAGCAGCAGCCTCAGACCCAGCAATGGGGGGTCTCCAGTTACCAGAGGATGAAACAGTTACTTCTTTTTCATGTCTTCTCAACCAACCCTGGGAAAAGGGGGTTTGTGCCAAAAGCGTGTACCATAAATGAAGGAGGTTTTTGCCTCTTCTACCCTCAAGTCATATTCTACAAGTATGTTTTTGTAGTTAGCTTAAGCTAATCCAAAGTCAATCACCTACCAAAAGAAAGAGTTTCTCACTCTTCTCCTAAACCCAAGCTATAGACTTGAGCCCCTGCTCTGTGTCAGCACCATCACTCTCACCGTGGTGCAGTGAGCTGCAGCAACTCAGATCCGGCTGAGAATCAAGACATAACCCATTCGCCCCCCAAAATCTTCTCAGCCAGATCAGATCTGATCCCTGATCTGCACCTTCATGCAATCACGTAATTGCTCCTGTCCACAAGGAAGGGCATGGGAACACGCAGAAAACAGGGGTGAGGGGACGTACCCCATTTGGCAATGCCACCGCAGGCTGGCTGAAATCACACTGTAATCAATCCTCACTGGAATGTAATCATATGAACCAACACAAAAGTTCTTATTTGTGTGGTTTCTGACTTAAGATAAGAGCTAAGCAACATTCATAACAACAGATATTACTATGCTGAATTCTAACTTCACCCCAATTTTTGCCTTTCTAACTCTGTATAGCATTACCTGCTACAATCTTCCAGTTCTTGTGATTGAACTTCTGCTGTACACACAGCACAGTAATTCCCAGGAACGTATCTGATTCCGAAGGCGTGAGATAAGAAGAGCAGTTAATACATTTTCTTACAAGCACACTTTTGAAGTGGCTAGTGGGAGTTTCCATTTTGCTTTGTCATCTGCCTATAGAAGAAAAAAAAGAGCAAGAGAAAAAGTCTCCAAAGGCTACAGTTGTCCAAGCTGGATTTAGAGACTAAAATAAAACGGAGAATGTCTTGGTGGTATTCAGTGACTTCTAGTTGGTTCAGAATGAGGACATCTATTCCACAAAAAGGTGTGTTCTCATTTTGGGCTGCCTCAACCAATTTGACTAATTCGGGCTAAAGTAGCAAGGTAACTTGGGAGTTAAGTTGGAATAGCAGCTGACAGGGAGCCTGGGGCTGAAGCCACGCTGTCCAAATTAAAATCCACATTGCAAGAATAGCACTGCTATTCTAACCTGTGGTTGGAACATACCTCTTCTGTTGAATTTTGGAGAAAAAAGGAGATATACTTACTGCAGGCAGTCCTTTGTCCTAGACAGAATCATATTAAAGACTTCATCTCCATATCTGTTACTGTAATATGATTTTCCATTTGAAGGTCTTAATTTCAGTTCTCTTTTTCATCTTAATTCTGTATGTTCTACATTGACCTATTGCAATAAAGAGATTAAACTGTAAACCACATTTATTTTAAAATTTTATTGTTTAGTTGGGGGGGGGAGGGAAGAGTGATGCAGACTGTATGCATGTATATGCTTTCTTTTCATACCTGTGTCCAGCCGGCTAGGAAGCTGCAGCATCCTTCTGTAGTACCGGGGCAGCAGGAGGGAGGGGTCAGGCACCCTCCTCCATCAGCTGAGTGCTCTGGTGGGCTCTGCACCTCCTAGCAGGAAGGCCATGTTCCCACCTAGTCAGTCATCAGCCAAAAGTGTCCTGGTGGCTTTTCACCAGCAGGCTGAGAACTCTGCAACATTACCAGCACATCAGAATATTCACCAGAATAGCGAAAGAAATTTGTTCCAATATTTCAATTTCAGTATGTCAGTAATAACACACGTAGGACCTTCACTGCCCTTGAAAGAGGACCAAAGCTTTGCTACATCCCACTCCCATTGTGTCTGACAGGGTACCCAAACCAAGTGAGGATCTCATGTTTTGAGGATTAATTGCCAGCAAGGCAGCTAAAGGAATAGTCTTAGATGGATGATGATTATTTGCTGTTGATTAGTTTTGTTCAGTGCTTTGCCTAGAACAGGGAGAAACACACAGGCAGACATTTAATCAGTTTGTGATAATCAGAAGCCAACACAACAGTTCCCTGGAAAGTAGGGCTTTTGCGTGGGTAGAAACTTGGATTTTTATATGCACATTTACTGCTTATAAAACCACAAGAAAGGAAGATAAGCAGAAACATTTGCTAAAATGGTGTTAACTTCAAATTTTCCAGAAACTGCTCAACGAAATCTCACCAAAAGGTGATTTTGCATGACTAAATATGGGTGTTTATAATGTCTACATCTAGGCTAAAAGATGTTGTCAATATAATCAATCTATGAAGATTGGCTTTTATCTTGTTCCTGTAGTAGCCACCTACCTTTGGTCAGATTAATCACTCAGTTGACCATGTTAACCAGATTTCCCCTAACAGAGAGTTGGATAATTAGGTCAGATGCTGACATCTACATTATAGATGATTAAAGTTTCCAAGATGGATACTCATTTTTTATTTTCAAACTTGAACTGCCAAAGGATTTTTTATATTCTTGTTTTTTTCCTGCTGTACCACTGCTCCATCAAAGAGGACTATCTAAAATGCGCTCTCACTATTGCATTCCTAGTTCAGCATTATATTCATTTGACCATTCCAGACAGTGAATGGGAAAGATTACACAGGAGCTCAGCAATTTACTCCTAATACCAAGGTTAAACCCCCCATGCTGTAGGACCAAAAGTTAAACACCCCTTCAGTCCAAAAGAAACTTCTATTAATGCTTTGAGAAAGGCCATAAAGAGAACGTGAAATACAAAACATACAGTTCAAAGAGAGCACAATTCTTTTCCATTACAAATTATACTCTTTGGATTTCTTTTGTCCTACAAAACAGACTACTACTTACAATCAATCTGCAATACCTATCTTCACTTATTGAAGCTAAAATCTACCTTCATGCTCAGCAAAATGGGCAAGGAGATGCTCCTACAGTCTAAAGACATAAAGTCAATAATGACAGAAGAGAGAATGGGAAAGAAACCAACCTGTGCAAATAAGTAGGAATACTGTACCGGCAGATAGCTCAAAAATAAAAATCCAGAATTTGGATCAGCTGATTTTACTAAATACTTCAAGGGTGTCAAAGCTTTTAATTACTTAAATGTTCATTGGTCTTACAGTCTAACTTTGGAGCAAGGACAATCATTTATGAATTATTTGTGGAGTTTCTAGCACCTGGGAGCAATTAACATGAGATTCTTAACTTTTGGTCCTACTGCCATGTAAAGGTTAAATAATGATAGCTCAAAACATGAAATTTTGCAGCCCCGGTTGTGATATGGCTCATGGGAGAACTACAGGAACAGCTCATGCACGCAGCTCATCCCTCCCGCTTGCCGGTTTGGTTCTTTGGGTGAGTCTATTAAACAACCTGTGATGGACCATTAAGTGAGTGCTCAGTAATTTAACAGCTCTGCTCAGCAAGATTACTTACAGAGGCTGATTCACTTCATATATTTTAAAGACAGATTAAGTATTTTTTTTTTATTTTCGCTGGGTGACTTGATTAAACCACAGGGTTCCCCTTTCACTTTAAAATTTTGTTCTTGCTCGCTTTAAATGCTCCTCTGCCTCAGAGTATTCCAGCCACTCCCATATTCTGGGAGAAACAATTCTGGCCGATATTTTATCTTCCTGAGTTAGTTTAACTGGCTGGATCATTTGTTTCTCTTAAAGCATTCTTATACAGTTTGACATTTGCAAGAAGTTCAAGAAATTCACATGATAAATGGAGGTCAGCCCATCAGAAACTGAGCCCTTTAATCCGCTAGACAAATGGTTAAATTTAAATCAAAAGAAATAGATCTGGGTTAATTTCAAACTCGTTTGAAAACTGTTCAGACTAATTGCAGGCAGAGAGGGTTAGATGAAAATAAAATTGTTTGGACTGAAATTTAGCTCCCAGAATTTGGCAAAACAAAAAAAAAATGGACCTTTTTTTTTATTCAAGGTAGAGTTAGAATTTACTCAACTGTTTTTCTTTTTGATTTACGCTGTCTGAAACTGAATGGTTGTACATTATAAAAATTATTTCTGGAGCAATAGCTTTATAGCTTCCAAATGTTGCCAGTGTCATAAACAGTGACATTTGTAAGCTGCTGAAGGAAAACCTCAAGAACAGAAAGCTCCGAATTTCTCAGACTAATCTTATTCAGACAGATCTGAAGCCAGAAACAAATTCAGAATTATACCCCCAGTAAATTCAGGCCATTGTTTCTCCATAGCTACTCCCTACCTAATTAAGACTCTCAAATGAGGATGAAGCCAGAAATGAGTCTCCATTAAATGCCTCAGACTACTAATGTGTTTAAAGTTAAGAACGTGTGGTGTATATCTGCTTTATCCTTATTACCAATATCTTGAAAATAAGCCAATTATTATTTTAAATAACTTACAGTCTTCTCCACTTCTTGTCAGCTTCTAAGCTGAGAAGAGAGAGGAAGAGAAAGAGGCGGGGGGGGGAGAGAGAGGGATGGGGGGAGAGAGAGAGGGACTGTTCCCTTTGATTCAGAAAAAAAGCTGTAAGAGGTACTTTTCACTTAAGAGATGAAGCAGGAGGAACTTTCACCTAAGCAGAGCCAAAGGTTTGGGTGAGGGTTTTCCCATCTATTGCTACAGCAAAAGCCACAGGAGGAGTAACTTTTCTCTGAAATTGAAAAAGGAACATACAGAAGAGAGAAAATGCACTGCATTCACATATGCACAAACCCTCTCCATTTCATGGCTAAGCACAGCTTCTTTCCAGAGTTGCCTTTTATCATAGCTTTAAAGAAACTGCACCCACCCCCACAAAGCTACGTGCATTTTGACCATGTCCACCGAATAGCTAAAAGCTGCTCCACACCCTGTTATAGCGAACATTTCTTTAAAAACAAGAATCTGATCAATCTTCTTTCCTTGTCAACTTTGCTTCCTCTCTCCCTCCCCACAGGTACATTTCTTAACACCACATCTTATGCAGCTGATGGTTTGCCTCACTTCTGCAAACACAAAGTCTATCTGGAAGACTCTGTTGGAAGTCCTCCTGCTTCAAAAACACCACCACTAATTACCTGGACCTGAGAAAACAATGCAGTGATTTATCTGCTTCTGTGCACGTCCTGTGCCTGTCCGTGGTTTCCCGCTGGTAGGAGAGGAGAGGAAGACAGGGAAAAAATGCTGAAGTACAGGTTAGGCTACAAAACCCAGATGGCAGCACTGCTGCCACATACACCTCATGTACCAAGAGGAACTGCGTTTGTTTGGGGAAGAAAACTTTAGGAGAAGCCAAACCACTGTATACATACCAACCTATAAATCTAGGCAAAGAATTTTTCGCAGTTCCAGGAACACATGTAAATAAATGCAGCTGTACAGTAAAACCGTACCCACACCAGGAGGGAAGAAATTTATCCACACAGGGGAAAACCAAAATATGTAACTCTATCTTTACAGTATAGTACCTGCTTTATACCAACACTTCTGCAGAAATTTGTTTCTCGTACTCACCAAGGGACTGCAGTAGCTTTGCTTCTGGGAAAAGGAAGGGCCATTGCTGCTTTTCTTTCACCTACATTCTGATTATTCTGTGGTCAGAGGAATGTGCTTCAGAAGAGCCGAATAAAGATTAGTACCCCTCAGTTTCTTTCTTTTTCTCTAGTGTGGAATGGCGGAGACACAAAATAAGTAGACTTTGGGCAGAAACAGTGAAATATTATCATTCCTCCAAGACGGAATTAGTTTGGTGAACGAGAAATTGTATTTTTTTTAAGATCAACTTAACAACCAGAGTGATGTTGCTAATTATTATTTTCCTTTTCAATATAATTTAGTTTAAAATTGACTTTTTTCAATACCAGAGCTTTGAGTTGCTTTCTTTTGTTTTTCATTTTTTTAGGCCAGAACTATTCCCTGGGGCATCTAAAGATTTTTAGGCAATTTAACACTTCATTTTCAGTAGCTGAGGGGTTTTTCTTAATAAAATATTTTGCCCAAATGCTAATCACCTGCAATTGAATGCTCTTGATTGCTGAGGTGATTGCTTGCAGTGATCTATGCACATGGTTATATTTCTTCTGCTAAATACATATTTGAGGAGCTATTTCATATAGGACATACATAACATACTCCTACATCAGTCATACTCAAAGTCCCATAGGAATGAGACGTCGTATGAGAGGCATTAAAGCAGTGCATCACTTAGGAAGAGGGGAATTTCAGCTTAGCAGTATCTGTCTTGTTGCCGTTCCACTTTGACAGTTCGATCTCCCAAAGCAAAATGGCAAACACAGAAACTATACCACAATCTGCTCTTCCGTTTGGGCTTCAAAAGACCCCTTTTAAAATTATTCTGACACCATATACGCATTCACGTGACAAGGAGCTGCACTAACCTCTATAGAGCTACTGATTTGGAAGAGCCGAGGTGACCATACTACCTTGAAACAACCAGTCATTTCTCTTTCTCCTTTCCTCCTGATTTTTATTAGTATAATGAATTATAATATTACTTCAATAAAAAATATTACAGCATCACTTGATGTTGATTATTTCAAAGCAATCATGAGACTTTTGATGTTTTACATCATATTAGTGCAGCCCATTTCCCACCTCCCATCTCTGCTCAGCTCCTTTCAGTCCACAGGGCTTGGGATAGCATCCTAAAATTAACATCTCAAATGAAACTTCCAGCCCTCTGTTGTATGCTCTAAAATTCCATCCTGCAAAACAGCCAAAAAAAGAGAAAAAAAAAAAAAAGGAAAAAAAAAAAGATGTTTCATGTAACACTTTGTTGCTTTCTATCTTGGAAAAAAATCTGATTCCTTAAGCTCCCTGACTGTACCAAGAGGGCTCACTGCATCTGTTAAACTCATTGACTGTGACTACTGCCTTCATATGAAGCAAAATTTCAGCTTTATGAAAAAAAAGTTTTAGCCTGTGTGAAGCCCAGCAATAACGTCATCAGAGCCCTGTGGGTATGGCAGGGAGGACGGACAAGGATGACATGCCGTAGACTTTGCGGGACCAGGTCCAACAGGGCTACGCGCTCCATCTAGAACACTGCTGAGTCTCAGCGCGATCCAAAATACCATTCGTGTTACAATATTTTGAGCTGTCAACCACGGGTAAATTTATTGACTGTCAGGCTAAAAAAATACAGAGAAGTCAGCCATTTATTTTATTATATGTTTAGATGTCCATTGCGATGGTAAAATATAGTAGGAGAAAAAATACCTTCCTTCCCCTCTTGAGGGATATTTCCAGATTACTGGAATGGCTTGACTGCTCTTATTTGGGTAATTTTCATAGCGTACATGGAGCCATACAGATGTCATATATGAAAACACAGCATGGATTTATGGATTTTTGAATAGGAGGTCTGCTTCAAAAATTTCCCTTGGCCTTCACACAAAAACACAGGGAAGAGAAATAAATTCTGTTGTGCTTTTAGTGCCCCAAGCACAACAGATAACCAGTTAATGCATAATTACAGAACCCTACTAAGAAAAAAGATCATCCTCTGAGAGTCCAATTTTAATTATGCTCCAACCAATGACTGTTTTCAGCACTGACTTCAACTGGAGAAAGGCCCATGACTTACAAACTGCATTACCCATACAGATTTAGGGACCAAGATGGGACCTGGAGTGTAGTTAAAGTTTTACCCTTCAGTCTTCCAATTAATTCATGGTTGTGAATACTAACCTGAGGGCAGATTAGACAGGTTCTTTCGAAATGGTATTTGGGCTTTTTCACTATTTCCATGAATGAAATTCCAGCAATAAAAGTTATTATAATCTTAAAAATTTTGTGGAGAGGATGCACTGCTTGGCACATCAAATTGTAAAATCTCTAATTATATGTTGCAATAAGCAGCCAAATGCTGCTGTAGCAACACACCACTAAACACAGTCTCCTTTTTGAAAGGTGTAAATATAAACAACAGACTTTTGCCACAGCTGTACTGGCTGATCATAAGTAACCAATGCTTTTTTTTTTTCTCTCTCTAAATCTGTTCACCCAGAGGGTCCAATTCTCCAGTGATTGACACCACTGTAATTTAACCGATTTCAACAGTTCAAGTCTCCTTATCCACAAATGAGAGCAGAATCCAATCGATGGAGGGGGTAGGCGTTTCCACGCAGAAGAACATATCTCTCCCTCAGCATACGGGGTGAAGTTTCAGCAGATTTCTTTCTCCCAGACTCTAAATAAGCTTAATCTGCTTCTGATGTATTTTTTCAGCTGGGTCAGAAAGCTGTCCAGTTTACCAAGGCCAGTGAGGTCAATCAAAGCCATTGCTTTTTGGTGTGCTGGAAGCAGGAAATCAGAATCCTGAGCTTTAAGAAATATATTCAAGGAAGAATAAATTTCGTAGATGAGCAAGTTCACACTCTTCCTTTCATTGTTTTTAGCTTTTCTGAAAGTCTATCTCCACTCAGAGTTGTGCTGCATGTTTTACAATATTTATATTTCACTCTATTTCTTGATGGTAAAAAGACAACAAAAAGGTGGGAATGCCTTCTTTGAAAAGTTGCTATTGTTGTTTAAGGAAAAACAAAAAGTGAGCACATCTTCATGGTATGTACAAAGATGAATGCAGAAGTCTGTGCTAAGCAAGGGCTCTAGTTTCCTACTCCTGGCAGTTCTGGAAGACGGATCTCACACACCAGAAGTGGTTAAAGGGAAAATCTGGATTTAAGACAGCCCCAAGCTCATGGTGGTGGTGGAGCAGCCTGCCCGGCAGGTGTGTCCGGGAAGCATCCAGGCCCTGAGCCCGGCACTATCTGCCATAAATCCAGGCGGGACTTTATGAAGAACCTGCCCTGCCATCCATAAAACAGAAGCAAACCTGAGGCACATTTTAGGCTCACAGAATTGCTGTTTCCCAAAATAACTTCAGTTACAAAATTTCCAAGGAGCGTTAGGTTCAGGAAGATAGTAGAAAACACCTCCCATCTTGGGGTCAGCCAAGAAACTGATCTACAAGGCAGCTTTCAGAAAACATCGTGACGGCTACCACGAGGCTCTTTTTCCTTCAGGGTTGGGCTACATGGAGCCAAATTTTCCAAAGATTTCTCTTTCCTTTTTGGCATCATAAGAACAGAATTTTCAAAAGAGTTTATCAAACCATGTGTTAGCCCTCTGGCTGTTGAACTTTCCAGACACAGCATTTTAAAATGCCCTTCAGAATCCCGCATGTAGCCCTGGGCCTTTTATCGATGTTTTCTTGTTTTTTCTTTTCCCCTCCTTGTTCAGTGTTCCATGTAGTTTCACATTTGTGACATCTGGGCTTTTCTGGGGAGCTTTGCAATCATATCCATATTGTGCAAATAAAGAGATTACCTGTGAGGAAAAGAGGCAGAAATATCTGTAGAAATCCTGCAAGTTATCCACAGAATCGGGATGAAAGTTTGGCCCCACGACTCTTTTGACTGCGCTCACAGCTGCAGGTCTGTTTCCTCCTGGGGCTGAAAATCAAATTGCAAAGAGGTGCTGACTGAACTGATGATCCCTTTCCTGCAGTATGACGTTGGCTAATACATGGTTCTCAGACCTAAATAATATTACCTATATATCTTATTGATTAATATTTAAAATATCGCAGATGCCTAAATACTGACTGTTGAATTTTCAGTAATTTAGACATATTTTCAAGCTTGTGGTTAGGAGAGGTTTTACTCTGTTTTGATCTGAAAAGCTAGAAGCAATATAGCAACTGTTACATCTCTGTAAGATGCACACTCGTCTGTTTTCTTTATAACAGTTACATTCTCTATGCTAAATTGTAAAATCCAAAGCAAGGGAAATATATTGCTTAAGCAGACAAATGCACATATTTTGAGCTCTCAGCCTTCAGACATCCAGCTCTTGACTTGGGCTGGATAGACATAAAGAAGTACTAAATGTGGGCCTAGAAACTGTATATATCTATTCGCTTGTTTAAGAGAATGTTCTAAGATGTTTTTCAGGCATGCTTCTGCATTTTGTATGTGTTACTATGCCACTGGATTTGGTATACTTTGTGCAGGATCACTTAGGATCATTGCAAGTTTTGCCAGTAGTCAAGGTAATGCTGCGGTTGAAGAGCTCATGAAAAACATGATAAGAGGTAACAGTGGGAAATGAATTTCTTGACCTGTCACAAGAGAAGACAGAAAGAAACAGCACTAGGGTCTCTGCCTCAGAACATGGTCTGAAATGTTCATCTTTAACAACAAAAGTGTAATTTGGTTTTCATACTCATTTGTTTTGGGTCATTTAGGGACATCTCTGAGGTTGTCCCTCAGAAGTCTTTATTCATTTCCAAGAAACTGCAACAGAGAAAATAAATGCCCCGAAATGTGTTAAGTCATTACACGCAACTGAAACTGGCTCCAAAGTCCTTAGCTAAAGGACTCAGGATTCTGCAAACTCATTTCTTGTGAAGCAACCAGTATGTCCCAAAACAGTTACACATTGTTGGAAAAAATGGAACTGAAATTGTTGCCTAACAAGGGAAGCCTCAAAACTTAAACACGACCTGTACAATGGAGCATGTCGCTGCAGAGAAAAAGAATCAGCAATTTCTGAACTTAACATAACTCATTTCATTAGTCTGGCTTTGCCCTTATAATTTCTCATTCCCACTCACCCCAGCTAACTCAAGCATTTCTCTCGACAGAAGAAAGAAAAAATACTACATGCGTTTGAAAATCTTTACAAGACATGATACAGTAAAATATCAATCAGAAAGTTTGGACGAAAAGCTCATCTCTGTTGAGCAAGGCAGGCACTGGTTTACCATAAACTGAGGTTGTCAAACGGTCTGTAAGGCCACTTAGATACCAGGTTCTCTGCAGTTAGTCTGGTAAAGGATAAAAGTTAAATAATCTAGAATTGAAAAGCTCAATATCCCATTATCAAACCTTTTAGCCAGCCAACACCCTATGACATGGGATTATCCTAAATTTATCAGCAAATAATCGCCGCCTTTGCCTAAAAATACTAAAAAGCAAGGAACAAAAAAGATCATTTATATTTAGAACAGCAAAATCAGCTGATAAGTCTCAAACATGACTGGCTTCATAGCATTTTGTTAAGGACCTGAAAACCTTTTGTTCTCTTTTAAAGCAAACCCCATTTGAATACACATAGCAGTTAAACTGCCTAACAAGATTTATGATCAAAGCAAACGTGAAATAATTGCTAGTGGTTTGTGCAGCAAAGTGCCTCATACAAATAAAGGCAACAATATCAATAGAAACTAATTTGGTTCAAAATGTAAGGAAACAGACCTCACAGGGGGGGAAATAAAAAATGTATACATTCATGTTATCAATTCACAGTTATTTTTAAACTTCCACTGCTTCCACTTTCTGCACCAGCAGAAATGAGTTTTCCTGAACAGTATACTGTTTGTAAGTGTGATATGGGTAATAAGGATTTCACATTCTGTTGGACATTTCCACAGTCCTACAGATGAGTCCTTAAGATTGCCCAGGGAGGAGTGGGGTAGGAAGACAGACACGAACAAAATGACAACAAAACAGGGATGTTCATCTCTCGAAGTCAACGTCTAAATAAAAATAAATGACAAAGCTCATCTTGACTTAAGTGGGATTACCATTTCTGCAAATTTCTGCTATCATGATGACAAAGTCTGACTGTTCAAGAAGAAGACACGGCAGGAATTGAATCCTCTTATAGTGATGGCCCTCCCATGCCTAAAACAACAGCTTTGATATAGTTTTAATGCCATTTTAGTTTTTTGCGCTACTCTAAACAGTGCAAATAATTTCACACTAATGAAAGCAAGATTAATTTTCAAAAATGTTGTGGTATTTTATAGATCATTGTCATATCTCAAGATTCTCATAGTACATTGTCAGAGTCTACTGTGAAATAACTCAGGTGTATCACTTGCAGATTTCAATAAATTTATCAGGAAGGTTACAAATGTTTTGCAAGGAAATAAAAATGAAAGAACTCATTGTCTGTAAAACTTTGAAAGGTTATCTGTAGTCCAGACATTGCCTGGATTTAAAGATCAAAGTGTCATACTCTTCATTATCTACATTACAGCGTTCACATCTTCCAGATCTCAGACAGCAAAAAGGATCAGGTTCTTCCCTTGACCAAAATTCTTGCCCTCCAACAAATTCCATGCAAAGAATGGTAAAAGTCAATGTTACTCCATCTACAGGATGGGGGTGAAGGAAATTGTGATTCATTGTCACTGACCACTGAACACTCACAGCTTGGCTAATACAAAGATGGTTCCTTGTTACTGATCATATACTTTTTGGTTCTCTGTTATCCTATGCAGGAAGACGGATGGCCACTGAAATGCTGACAGTTCTTAAAACACCCGACACAAACAAAAAGAAGCATAACAGATTTTTAAAAGCCTGTTTCATACCCAAAGAGAACAGTCGTGTAGGCTTTGCTGCACTGAAAAGTTCACATTTGCTAGCAAACAATATCCATTCTATACACATCCACTGAAATTCATGGTATTACCAAATTTCACAGCATTAATTCACCATGAGAAGGTCTAGCTCTAAGGTTTAACTCAATCTATGCATTTCCTAACCTGTGAAAGACAGCTTGGAATAACTCCAAACCACGTATTTCCATCCTTGAGAAACCACTTCTGGACACCAACTCTCTCCCCTCCAACCTGCCCTGCCATTCCTGAGTAAGCTTGTAGCATAACTAAACAAAGGCCAACTACAACCTCGTCTAATTGATGCTCATAATCTAAACTTGGAACAGTCTGAAATCATGCCAGAACACAGAATGGAGCCTTTTTAGCAGCACAGATGATCCTCTATCCACAGAGGGAACACAGAAGATGGTTTCTCATCTGGGCCATAACTGCAGCATTTGACTGTGAGTTACATGGTCTTATGGAGATTATGAGACATTTGCTAAAAGAGATGACAGGAGCAAAAGGTAATTTACTAAAATGTTTTGAGTCTTTCTGGAGTGATTGCACCAAAACCTGATGGGGAAACCTCACTTTCATCTGGCATCTATTATTTTGGTGTACCATATGATGAGTTTTTCTTTACTACCTATTATATGGACTATTTAGATTATAATAATGTAAATGCCAATAATCTGTAATGACACAGAGAGCTATCTTTCACACATGCTCTTTTGTATAGGGTAAGGTGAAGTGCTTCATGGGTGAAGCATGTGGCTGAAGATGAGCCTCAGCATGGAAGAAATTGCTAGTGAACAAAAACCAGAAGAACATTCTGAAGATTTTGGGGGTCTTCATTAGTCAGTCAGTGAAAAAATATAGGTGGGATTCATCTGCCCTAACACAGGCACAGAATGACAGATGTTTAAGGATGAGAGCAATTCATTTCATCTACGGGTCAGATAAATCACTGTGTGGAGGTGTCTATCTGTCTTCATAGATTATATAAAAAGAACCTAAATTATTAGCTCAGGCTAAGACTTATAACATTTAGACATCTATATTTAAGTAATTCGGGATTTCTCACTAATGCTGAAGAGTGTGGTAATGCCATGCTCAAACAAGACTGTTGTATCAGGTTGGCAAGAAAACTCTAGCTCTTTGTGGTGGATGAGACAATTGCAGTAATTTAGTATTTCTCAATTACAGCAATACACAATACATCCCAGCATAAAACAGCAGTGCCTATGGAAATCCAGCTAAAACAAAGTGCTGGAATATGTCTTCAACCATTTATGCCATCACAAACACATAAAACTTTCTCTCCTCTGTCTATCTTAGCTTTCCAGAATATTTGGAATCACAACTATCTTTATGATCGTTATTGTGAGGATTCTCCAGGTTGAAGACAACCAGAAAAAAATCACCTAAAGTTTTAGGATAATGATTTAATATTTGCTTCTTTGCCATAGAAGAACTATCTGTAGCAGAGGCACACAACTCCAGATTTCTGCCAGTGGTTAAGTTTTCAGCAGATCATGCCGTGATCCCACATATTTGATAGCTTCATGTTCCTGTATTGCTCACCACTCCCCTGGTCACTGGCAAGAACTACTCCCCTGTTTCCAGAGAAAAGTGCTGTCTCTGTAAAGGTGGAAGCAATCCACTAGTTCCTGCTCTTGACTCTCTTGACAATCACTAAGCAGACCTAACCAGTGAACCTCAGAAAGTAACCAATTATTTGTAAAAATAAATTTAATAGCTGTGTTCGACAAGGAGGGCAAAGATCATTTCAGGAGCTGATCTACAGTTGTGGAGTGGATTCCTAAGAAACCAAGAACATTCACAAACCTCAGCGCCTCCTGAACGCAAGGCACATTTCTTTGACCTTGCCCTCACTCACAGTAATGCATAGCATATGTGTTAAAAAAACACCAGAAACTTTACCGCAAGTGCTTCTCTGCCCCACCCAAGGAGTAGATGAGTGTGTGACAGATCTTAGTCATGTTTTTTAAAATGCTACCGGGAAGTACTCACACACTATAGTAATGAGTATGGTATAAGAGTCTTACTCAGAAAAATAAAGCTACACCAATTTCAATGCACTTTTTCCACAGAAAAGAGCTTTCTACTGCTTACTTGTCATATCTTATGATGGGGGAGTAATAGTAAGAAAGGTTCTCAAAGCATCATTGGGTTTAGGGAGCAACAGGTGAAGTAGAAGGAGTAAGGTTCTTAAAGAAAGGCCAAGACCTGCATCAACCCTTAAGGCTTTCTCTTAAGATACATGAATCACAAAGGTAAATCAATTACTCATTTCGTTGCAAGAAGCAGCAGATCCATGCCTACTCCCCAAATGCCCTTCTCCTCCAGAAAAGAACAAATTTCAGGTGAGAATATACAAAGAGATAACTGCTAGGTTTTTCATATCCTCCACTCTCAGACCATAAGAAGAGGTCCAGGTCTAGAGAGCAGACACAAATTAATATAAGGCTAAGCTGAGGAACATCACATAGAATTTGTGTCATTTACAGACGCCTTATCAGTACTACATGCTGGGGAAAAAAGTAACAGAAATAAAGTTTTAGTGCTGCTAGGAATGAATTTGACAAAGATAATGCTGAACTCTCCAGTTCAGGAAGAAAGAAAAGAAGTCCTGAAGACAATATTGATTGTGCTTCGAAGAGGGAGCGGGACCAGATAATCTCCAGAGATTGCTTCCAATTACGAACGATTCCACGACTCTACGTGAAAAACTACAAGAGAGTCCTAACTAAAGTGAAGGTTACGTTCTTGGTGACAAGGGACTTCCGGAAAACCACACATAAACCTATAACTTCATTTTTGTGGATTCAGAGCCTGACTGGTTTTCAGACCCTCCTCACCCTACCTTTTTTTTTTTTTAAATGAGAACTTACTTTTCCCCAAGTTTAGAATAGCCTGGGCATTTATTTGAGTTGTCAGGGAACTGCACACCTCTGTACAATGTGCACGTCTCTCTGTGTATTCACGTTAAGACAGTCTAAGCTGTCCTTGAGTTCTGCATATTTGAATATCTGTATTTTTACAATGAACTGAAGCAATTCCCCAAAACACAGCGTAACATAAAGCAATGCAACATAAGATTCTGTTTTCTTTCCATCATGATAAAAAGCCCACATTCCAGCGCTGCAGAACCCAAAGGCAGCAAGACAGTCTCTCCACCCAAAGCAACGTATCCTGAAAAGCAGGTTGCCTGTTGGTTAAAAGCTTTGGAAGCTGACCTGCTGCACTATCGTGTGTTGTATATTTGATAGCACTTATGTGTAATTTTAGAAGCATCTACTGATTTTAGGGTATTGTGCTTTTCCTCTCCACTCAATACTAGTGTAAAAATGCGCTAGCAAAGTGTCGCTTTTTACATTGCCATAATGGAACTTCTTTTTTTATCACTAAGCTACTATGTTGAGGCAAGGTGCTAAAGTCCTGTGAAAAATGGCTGCAGTAGCTTAAAAAAATCTGACATCCAAACCTGTAATGACAGTTTCTAGTGAACAGATAAGATTTCTCTTCATCTTTGCCTCCAAGGGCTCAGAAATATTTATCTTTGGACCTGCTAGTCTTAATGTTAAAGTTTGGACAAAGGGACTGGAATGTTTTTTAATTGCTGTGACTTAGATCATTGCATTTTCCAAGCTTTCTGCTTCAAACAACAATCTATCCTCTTCTTGAAAGGATTTCAGCACAGCTGTGTTATATGCACATAAATTTTCCCTGGCTGGATCTCTGTAAAAGCATTATCAGTAATAATAGACTCTTCCTTATTTAGAAGACTGATTTAAGGCACAGTTAATTTCAGATTTTTGCCTTCACTTCCTTGCTTGTCTCTAGTAACGAAATTGTTTCCAAACAAAGCAGGCTGTAGTCTCAAAGGCATTAGTAAAAAAAGTGGTTATCTATGCTTTATAAGACTTAATGTGAGTAAACTCAAATTCTGTATGGTGATTATTTTTCAGACCCAGAGGTTATTGAGGCACAACAACCCAAGCCTCTGGAACAGTGTGTGTTCACAGCTTCACTGCAGAATTACAAACCAGTCATCTTCAGTTCAGGTTTTTTTGTCTTGAACCCTAAGAAGCCCCGAATCTGTGGGTTTTGTATGTAACCAGCTCTTGCCACAGATTCAAAAATCAGCTGTATAGCAGCACCTCTCCTGTTGTGCAGAATTTTTATGCTGGTCTGTCTCAGCTTGGCTACAGACCTGTTAGTGAATCCAGCAATAAATAAACACAGCAATAAGCCAAGATCTTTGTAAGTGTTTCTGAACCAGTACATTGAGAGCTGTCTCTATGAAGTCTGTCATCTTATACACATCACTGCAGACTGATCAAAGAAAAGCGTTTTGGCCTGTAGATTTTAAAGTACTGCAAAATGTTTAAAACTGAGATAATGCTTAGCGCTTTGCAAAGAGTGTTACTCAAGATGGTAATACTTTGCATCCCTTCACATTACAATTTACAAAACTTTTCAGAAATGGGAATTTAACACCAGCCATAATTTAGGTCTTTCCTTCGATTTCATATAAGCAGCAGAGTGGTGATGTTGGTTCAAACCAACCCCCTGGACGAGGGTTGGTTTGAAAAGCTTCCATTTGTTTGCAAAGATGGTTCTTTTCACATCCCTCTGACATGAGGCCTCTGGTTATTTGGCTTTCTGTGATATCTGGAAAGTACATTCACTGCTATGTTTTTCCCTTTCTTTGACATAGTCTTTATGTTTACTTGGCTTTTAGCTTCTTCCAAAGCAGACTAGTGGGAGTTTTTATTCCCTAATACAAGAAGGTGCTTTGATGTCTCCCAGATATTTTCAGATTTGCTTCAATCAACTCTGTCACTGAATATTTTTTCAGACAGCAATTTTATCTTTTTTTTGATCCTAGAAGTAAAAAGTTATCTTTTTTCTAGTGTGTAGGTAGAGGTCTCCATGGTTGGGCCAGTCTGGAGCATTTCAGAGGACCTAAGACAACAGAAAGAGAAGCTCGTGTACAGCAGTAAGACGCCTCGCTGAGATGCACACACAGTCTCTGTGTTTCCCCCTCCAGTACCCAGGCATTTATACATAAACATATATCTACATATATATGCATATGTGTGTATGTATGCATATATGTATATTTGCATGTAGTCTGCTTAAATGTTTTGGGGTCAATTTTAGTAACAGGCAGATCTGATCGTGAGGTATCAATCTTCCAGCGCATTAGCTACACAAGGACATGTTATTAGCTGAAGATATGTGGTCATTTGCAGTGAAACTTCTGGCATTTAGCTGTCTCACTCCCAAGCCACCGAGGAATAGAAATGCTGTGACAATTCTTTTTTGATCCGAAGAATGGAGACAGGCTTCATGTCACCCATCACCAGTGACATCTGCTGATCACTCAGAAGCACAATAACAGAAGGGAGACATGCAACTAAACATTCTGTGCAATTGCCATCCTCATCCACATCATTGCAAGCAAATCTGTGCTTTCGTCTCTATTTAATTCCTCTTTGCTCTCATGTAAATTTATTCCAGAAGCAGCTCCAATGTATTTTCCACAAAATGACACTGTAAGACTGCCAGATTTCTTCCTGCTGTCACAGCGCCTAATATAGATCTCTAGCCCTGCCATCAACATTTAGGAGAGCTCTGGAGAAGGAGGTCAGCATTGTCAGAGCCATTTGTTTATGATTACAATTATGGCCTTACCAGGATTTCCTATAAACCTCTGTTTTGGGGGAGGGCAGCTCAACAGGAAATGTAAACAAGTACATGAGCTGGTTTTAAACACTTTTCTAAGCTGAAATCACGTATTTTTCACCAAATCTTTCACTATGGCTAAGGAGCACGTAACGTAGCTCAGGATAGAGATGTGCCAAGTTTTCCACAGTTGGATTCTGCATAAAAAATGTTGGACCACACTTCCTACGCAAACAGCATGGGGGAGGAGCAGTTGGAGGCAATACGATGCGCCATGGCTGGCTGCTTTGTGCTGGCCATTTGATGCAGAGTCATTTGCCCTGCAGCATAGGACTGGGCTCCGTTATTATGAATGGTTTTGAAATGCTTATATGCCCCAGGAGACCAGAATGGAGTGTTTTAGTCAATAATGCATGCCTCAGCCCTGTCTGCACTTGGAAACAGCCCCATTTCAGCAACTGGCTTAGCTGAACTGAAAGGAGGAAGACATAAGGGGTTTCATTATACAAATGTATACAAGCAGAGGGGGTATATTTATATATGTATGTGTAAGTGTTGTTCTATATATATCTATCACTTTGCCCTGTACTTTTCACTGAAACTGTGCAAGGTGTTTTTTTTCCACATCTCTGAAGCCAAGCCTGTACTATCTTTTGTATTGCCACGACTAGGTCTTTTCTGTCATTATAAAGCAGATTGAACCTTCATCAGACATTTACTTAATTAGGGGCAACTGTCATGTGGAACAGGGGTTAAGCCTGACCAGCGGCAGTAAGAATGGCCACTGGAATTTTTATCACCATTTAAAGATAAACTATTGTCAGCACCAGCTTGGACCTTTAACTACGATGGCTGGAGTGATGGGACTTCTAACCCTAAATCATGTCTGTGCATAAGCCATTTGAAAACAAATTAAAAAGTGTTTGAACTTCTCTTCAAATAGGTACACAACCCGAATCAAATTTTTAAGAGAGAATCGCTTATTTTGTCTTCATTTGTATTTCCATCACATCACATTTGCACCATGGCTTAAAACACAGCCTTGCATTAAAGCAAGAGCCGTCACTTACAATTTCCCAAAAAGGACTAATTATTTCCCAAAGTGTGTTTAATTATTTAAACACACAGTAGTTCTTCTTTCTATTGAATTCATGCACTGCCTTACAGAAATTTAGGAGCACAAGTTCTGCAAATTAGCTGCCTTCAATGCCTGTCCCCTTTTTCCCTCCAGACTGTTGATGGATGAACTCCAGTACTGATGACTCAATTCTGCTGCACCAACACTTCCTGCTGAGGGCATGACGATATCACAGAAAATGACCTTGTCTTTTTTTCTATTGCATACGCAGTTCATACTGTTACTTTCCATCACATCACAGCAAGGCAATATGACATCATTTAAGCATTTACTTATCAGACAGCATGTCAACAGTCTAAAGGAAACATTTCTCTCCGCTTGCCTATCCACTATCTGAACCAAATTGTGGTAGGCTGGTGGTGGATCATGCATATCTACAGAAGCAAGTAATTGAAATGATCCATGGGTCAATACTCAGACATCTGTAATTTGAAATTGCAGTGGTTTGTGCAGCACATGTTTTATAGATCAGCTTTTTTTTTTCCACCTTTGCATGATAAGATTATCATCAAGATGCAGCAGCAGTGTTGGCATAGTTAAGGATAACCCTGGAGCTTTTTACTTCAGATTGAAAGTAGCTTTTGAAGTTTATTAATATCTGAAGTGGAAGATAGAAAGACCACATTCTGAAGATAACACAATGTCAGTGCTAATGTTAAGCCCCATTCTTGTCTAGTGCTATACCACTAAGTCAGGCAGTCTGTGAAAGTCTGTGTGCAGGAGGGTGTTAGGAGAAATGTGAGAGAATACTCTCTCATAAAACCCTAAGTACAGAGCAAACAAAAAAGGGAGCTGTAAGTTTAGGTGGGTGAATGTAATAGCTGAACTCCCATCAAGATAACTCTCTCTTCCTAAATACAGAAATTCTTTCGCTTCTGCAGTTACGAGAAATAACAAAAGAACCCTTTACCTCTTTTCATTTTGTTTATAACTCCACTGGGGAGCAACAACTCTGTAAATAATATCCATACAAGAAGAAAAACTTATGTCTTTTTTTTTTCCTAACTACATTGTCTCATTTAGGAGAAGGGAGCCAAGAGGGGTTCAGTCGTCTATGTTACGCATATTTCCAAATATGTGCATACATTTGCTTTATACTTTCGCAGAATTCCAGAAAAGTGTAAATTTTGGCCATAAGCCTGCAAGCAAATCCTAGCATTTTCTCTGGCCAAACTGCTGTCACTGAAATTCTTGCAGACATGCTCTAACCTAATTTTAAATTAAGTCTTTTAGTTTTTTTAGTCAAGACGGAGATGACTTTTTAGTTGCTCAACTATTCACCCCATTTCATAGATGGATTTGCAGCCCAAGATACATCTCACAGAACAGGTCTAATAGCATTTGCCCAGCTTACTGGGAAAGGACTGCTGTAGAAAGAAAATCATTAGATGAGTTTCCCAGGCGTTAAGCCATAGCTTGGTACCCTGCCTGTGGTTTGTAAGTTACCTAAAACCAACTAGGAAAATCCATCTTGTTTGCAGTTCTCTTCCACAAACACACCTGCCCAGGTTGCCTGTGGGAAATGAATGGCAATCCCTCCCACAGCGTCCTATACTTCTCCCCCATCATACTTTCATTGATGGTCCTTCTCTGATCCCAAGGAAAAGAACAGCAAAGAAAAACCACCATTCACTGTTCTCGTGACAACCACTCTGCCTTTCCTTCCCCTTTCCCAGAGAACAGGTATGAACCTGGAGACATACACATTGGTCTGGTTATATGGAGGTGAAGAAGCTGCTCATAAAGCTGTGCCCACCACCGCAGTGAACTGTGTGCTGCAAAGGCAGCATCATGAAAAGTATCCCTGCTTCTTCCAGTTACTGGGACTAGCAAAGAGTGCCTTGGCATTTGGGGACAACTGAAAAGGACGTATGCAATCATGTTTGCATGGAAGGGCTGTTTCTAACCATGGGGAGCTATAGTCTCTGTAGACCTCTCCTGCTACACCCACACATCCCAGTTTCTAATGTTTTCTACTCCATTTCTA
This sequence comes from Calonectris borealis, assembly GCF_964195595.1. Lineage (NCBI taxonomy): Eukaryota > Metazoa > Chordata > Aves > Procellariiformes > Procellariidae > Calonectris > Calonectris borealis. The sequence continues at coordinate 139,277,533 of NC_134312.1, read as the reverse complement.
AACTAACTCTGGCTTCTTGCTTGCAGCAGCATGAGAACTTGCACGCCAATATTTCCCTGCAGGAGACTCGCAGCCAGGTACAACCCATTTTGTGCCAGCTAAGCTCTTCTTCTCCAGGTTGTCTAAGGGACTCTGAATTTGGGGCATTTTGTTGTGATTTAGTTGTTATATCATCAATTATTTCCCATTGTGTATCTGTGATTTGATTTCACCCTCCTACACAGAGCATTGGGGAGTTTTCATTATCTAATTCCATTGCAATGATTTGAGCCATCTCTCCTATTTTCCAAACGTGGCTTGAATTCTGATCTTTCCTCTAAGCTTATAATTTACCCTAACAAATTTCCACATTAAATAAGTGAATTCTGTTCCATCATGCATGTTATTAATGAACTTCTAGTTAAAAGACCATAGTTTGGAGCAAACCCTGGCAATACCTCATTTGAAGCATCATTCCATATTTGCAATGAAATGTTGATAAATCTGCAGTAAGGTTTTTCCAGCCTAGGCTCTCTCTTCAAGATCCAATTTCATGAAATCACTTACAAAAAATTTCAAGCTGGAGAGTATCAATAGTCTTACTGAAGACATGTACCAAATAGACATATCAAAGAATGAAACCAGATTCAACTGACATGTTCAGAATAGTGTCCTGAATACATTAAAAATCAGCTCTGTGTGGTGACATGCACTTGCCCTGCCAAAACCAGTAACCTTTACCTTTCTTCAGTCCCCTGTCTCATTCATAACACACTAATGCTTGCAACAAATGGGTCACTGGCCTAACAGCCAAAGGTGTCCTTCGAATGCTCCCCGCTCACGTTCTGATCTCTCAGTCTCTCCTCCCTTCTCTCACTGTTCCTCATGCCTCTGCCTTCGTGGCAGGTTACCTGGGTATCCTTACCTGATTTCGGTACGTAAGTTGCCTGTAATAACAACTAACGGGATGACACCAAAAAGCTTCATTGTGCTTATCAGGGCCGAAGGGAAGCATTTTTTCTTTTTCCCAGTTCATTCAGTTTTAGTCGTTGGCAAAGTCTGGATCTTACACTGAATGGATCATTAATCCACCTAATACTGCACGGGGAATCTGTTGTTTCCCAGCTGTCTTTAGCTATGCCCATTTCTCCACTCCGTTCTTGCAAATAAATGAACCGCACTGAGCAAGACAAGAATTAGCACTGCAAGCCCTGCATCAATATATTGAGATAAGAATATATTCAAAGATGAAACTAAATAAAGTACTGACAAATGCAATGGAAATGGTTTTTACTAGACCCAAAACAATATGAAACTTTGTGGACAGTGTGGCAGAAAAAGACCTAACTTGGTTTACCACAGGGCAACATGCAAATTACAGTATTGGTTCACGTGAACCCCTCCTTATAAATGATGTTTGCTTTGTAAGAATAACAAATACAGACCCCACATACATGCACACAAACACATACACATACAGGTCTTCTAATGTCCTTCTGAAGACTGAAAGATCAACAGTTAAAAAAGAAGATAAATACACAGAAAGAAGTTAGCCCAAATATATACATAATGTATTTGCTGTACTCCGAGGGAAAAAACCTTCCCAAATCAGTTTTGAAAGCCAAGTCTAAACAATATGAAAGCCTCCAGCAAAGGGGCATTCATCCAAAATCAATCAAATCAAAACAAACCCAGTTAAAAAAAGTAAGTTAAGAGTTTGTCTATCCCAAGATTATCTTATTGTGTGGTTCCTTAAAGAAAACTCATCATTAAATCCATCAAAAGAACACTTAGGATTTCATTGTGTTTCCCTGTCTCCACACATTCCTTGTTACAACGTAAATTCCTTCTCAGAACAAAATCTCCGAGGTACAAAGCAACCTCACAACTCAATTTCCAGATGAGTCAATTCAGACAGAAACAGTCTAAGTTAAAAACAAACAATCCAACACACACAAAAAAAAAAGAAAAAGGTGTTGGGACTAAAACTCTCCTGCTGCTGAACGAGAATTTTTTTTCCAAAGCCATAACAGTCTCAGCTCAAAAAACGTATTAATTCATAGACCTATTTAATGCTCTCCAGTGTCAGAAGATTAGTCTCTCTGCACACTTATTCTGAAGCCAGTCCTCCAAGTTTGAGTATCTTCCAAAAACGGTTCCTTACTTGAGCTGTACTTGCAATAAACATTTCCCCTTCCAGTGTGCACTTTCAACAGATTACTAGGAAATAATCACTGATGTCACTCCAGCAGTTTTACCACAGTGGAGACCAAATGGATCTCGTACAAACTTGCCAACGCACGGGTGCGAAGCTCTGGGTAATTCAGAAGCAGCGTAATGATCCCTGTATGGCGTGTGAGGTTACCAGTAAGCTGCTCAAATTCCTGCACGGAATAAGCACGGACACATTGCTGCCAGGCCAGCAAAGCCTTTATCTACTCGGCACGTAAGAGCTGATCAGGGTGGTGGTGTCCATGCAGATTAAAACCAGCTCATGATTTAGAAAATATGTCAAGTCTCTTAAGACTTTTCAGCTGATTCCTGATCTAGGAACTACCTGCGTGTCAATGGATAAATGGTAAATATTTTAAGCTACCTTTCTTTTTGTTTCCTAAACATTTCTGTGTACCAGTAGAACTCCACCCCAGCCATATTCTCAGGCATGAGAATTTTGCGCACACCTTGTAAGACTAAAATATGCTAAAATTGCTATGACAGTTAGTATCAATATACCCTTTCTAATATACATAACAGAGACACACACAAAAATGGACCTTCAACAGTTAAAGTCTAAGCAGCCTAGCTAGCCAGCTGGCAAATTGTTAACAACTCTGCCCATTTGTAAACATCTTTATGCTTTGATGAAGTGACGTGAAATGGTAGCCAGTATGTGTTTGTGATGAGGAACCATATCAGGTTAAATTAATTAATTTCCTTAAGACCAAAAACAGATTTGTGTCCTCTTCCTCTTCTCAGAGTAATTCATTCCCACTTATTTAGTAGCGTGATGGAAACCAAATGAATACTTAGGTGAATTTGCAGTGGAATTAGAAGGCAAGGGGACTACTTTCCCCATTGAAATCTTTACACCAGGAGTCAGGCTTATGGGAGTGGACCCTTAAAGGACTGGGACTGTGAGGAATTTAATGGGTCAGAGTGGACAGACTCTTCCTTGCTAAGCACGCAGCATATTGTTATATCGTTATATAGAAAGGTTTTTCCTACAACAGCCTGTGCAGTGACCACAGCGCTGCACAGCTGCGATAATCACAGGAAACTCACTGGCAAGCTTTGGCCCACGTTTCCTCCGTCGCACAGAATTATCCAGCTCCGACACAGCACGGGAACATGGACTGCGTGGCTCAGGAGGCAGCTTTTTCAAATCAGATGATTCTCTGATTGTTTCTAAAAATACCTCAAGCAGTAGTCAAAACATTTCAAGGATTTCCATCACCATATTTCATGTAATACTCCTTTTCCCTTGAGTAATTCTGAATACTTGTATACCAAAGGAACATTCAGTGAGCAATACTCCCGTGAGCAAATAATTTAAAAACTTGAACTTGAATACTCACAATAAATGTGTTGCAAAGAAAATAAACATTCTTATCCTTATTAGGATATAAGTATCCTTCAGGAATGCTTCAATACTGTGAAGTTTTTAGTCTTGGGAAAATTAAAATAGGCCTATTTCCCTAAACCGTTTCCTATAGTTGCATGTAGGCTCATCACGGAAAAAAGCATCCTCAGGTCTGGATATCAAAGTCCAGATCCACATCTCGATTTTAATCTTTTCTCACCAAAAACTAAATTTTTGGGTGATGTTTAAAGAAAAGATAGGGTTCCTTTTTTTTTTCCTCTACTAAGAGAATTATTAAAAGAAAGAGTGCTGTATAAGAGGAATTTTGTTAAGCTATATTATAAGTAGCTCTAAAATATCTATTTCTAAAATATCTACCTGTCTGATCTGTGTTGGTAAATCTACCTATGTATTGTAACTGATCTCTGACATACTGCCAGGGAGTAAACAAGAAGAGACATATTGTAGGACAACGCATGACAACTAAATACACGAGATGAAAAAGGAAATTGAATTTGCATACTGTCAAAATCAGCCCTCATCTGCACTCAGAGAAAACATCCACCTGATAGGGAAAACTGTCCCCAAGTCAGCACATAGGAAAGACAATGCAGATGATCCCTTCATCGTCCTGCACCAAAATACAGCAACAAAATTGGAGATACTTACCTGTTCAGTTAGTTACATCCTATAGGTCACTGTGGGAAACACTCCCTTGCCTAATTTTGAAAGAATTTAAACTGTAACAGTTAACAATCCCCTGCAAAACTACGGCCATGTATGAACAGGTTGTGCATTTCGTACACCATATTCATGTACGATGTAACATTTTCGAAAATCCATAACAATTTCTAAGCTAATGCACTCTAACTAAAGGTAACAAAAGGGGAAATTATAATATGTAGGTGCCCTTTTTTTAAGTATTTTTCTGAGCTTGCCTTGAAGACAGTGTTTATAAATCTTCCTGAACTCCCTTTAATCCCAGATACATACTTATTTTTCACTATCCAGGAAATGTGCACGCCCATGTTCATGCATATTTGGTCCTTAGCTCAGAAATGAAAGGCAGCACATTCTTCAGGTTGCAATAAATCCTCCAGCCTGTACAACTGGCAGAGCCGACATGCATGAATGCATAGGATTTCCACTTCCTCTAAAACCCTGGGAAAACAGTCATAGCAGCACAGCTAAAGAAAATGAGGCCCTGGTTCCATGGCACAGCAAATCCAGTTTAAGGGTTTGCACACACATGACACCAAGTGCTGAACCGGAGCAAACTCTGCTAGACAGAACTGTAGACTCATGCAGGTTGGAGGTCGCCTGGTCCAAGCCCCCGCTCCAAGCAAAGCCAGTTAGGACAGCTGATCCAGCCCCCGGTCAGTTTGGTCGCCCTTCACTAGACTCACTCCAGTATGTCAGCGAGCCCAAACCAGGACACAGTTCTCCAGGGGCAGTTTCACAAGTGCTGAATAGAGGGGAAAAATCACTCAACCTTCTGGCTAAGCTCCTCCAGCCCAAGGTGGGGTTGGGCACCTTTGCTGCAAAATCACACTGCTGACTCATGTTCAACTTGTCATCCCCCAGGACCACCAAGTCTTTTTCTGCAAAGCAGCTTTCCAGCTGGTCAGTCCCCAGCCAGTGCTGGTGCATGGGATTACTCCAACCCAGTCACGGGATTTTCCACTTGGCTTCCTGAACTTCATTCAGTTCCTCTCAGACCGTTTCTCCAGCCTGCCAAGGTCTCTCTGAATGGCATCCCCCACCCTCCAGTGCTGCTCCCCCCAGTTCAGAATCATCTGCAAACCAGTTCCTACCATTCAGTTCACTGGCAAAGACATTAAACAGTAGTGGTGCCAGCATCGATGCCTGTGAGACACCATCAGGGACTGACAGCCAGTTGGACTTCATATCACTATCCCTTTTGGCCTGACAGTATAACCCATCTTCCACCCACCTCCTTGCCCACTTAGCCAGTTCATCTTTCACCAGTGTGTCTAGGAGGATGCTATGGTAGACCATGTCACAGGCTTTGCGAAAGTCAAAGTTCATATTTGTTCAGTTTGGTTTGGGGTTTTTTTTTTTAAGAAATAAATTTGTCCTGGCAGATTAATGATGGATCAGATGTCTTTTGCCTTCCCTGAGTCAGAATAAAGCCTAACTGTGGCATAAACACCACGTTGCTTGTGTTGGATAATTTAGCAAAAATATGATGGTGTGCTCATACCTCATCCAGATTAATTTATATTTGCTGTCTAGTCTGACAGTGCACAGATCCAGGATTAATGTACATGGAGCTGTGATCTAAATTAAACAAGCTTATTCTCCACAGCTCTGCAGACTCCTAACTCTCCAAGAAGCAACCTCATGTATTATTGTGAGTAAACATGGGAGGCAACAGTTCAGACAGAGAAAAATGTTTGACCATGAAAATGTAAAATTTATTTACCCATCTTTTTCCTTATAATAAGATGGTTTTAATATTTTAATGAGAGAACAAATAGGATATGATTTGACAATTTGTGTAATTAAAAGGTGATAAGTGGGCCACTGCAAAAAGAAAACTCTCAGGTAAAGTAACAGTGTTAGAAAGCGTTTTCATTGCATCATGCAACAAAAAGGAGACTTATAACTTCTTGTACAGAAGCAAGAAAGGCAAGCCCAGAATAATGAGAATTGAAGAACCGTAAATCTTCATATTATATATAAGTGCTACAGCCATGAAGCTATCAGCTATTCCAGTTGCTTTTGTTATGACCAGCTATCCATCCTGCAAAAAAGAAACGAACATTTTCATGAAGACCAACATATTTCTAGGAAACGGTGGATTTTCTTCCAATTGCATTACTGGACAGAACATCATTCACAACTGACGATATTTTGTTCTTCGGTGATTATTTAAATGTAAAGCCCTGGAAACCATGATATCCTGGAAATATCTCCTCTTCTGTATGCTACAGCCATAGCATTCTGTGTACCATGGGATCCCAGTCTTTATAATGACTGGGTTAAATCTGACATATCAAATTTGTCTCTGATGCAACATAGTCTCCTTTAACAGACTTCTGTTCTGTGAAATTGAATGGGTCTGAGGTCAGAATCCCTATATAAGGCTGCTTATTTGTTTAAAGATTTTTTTCTCTCCCCTGATAAAGGGGAAGAGTTCGCAGCATAATTTAGATGCTGTTTTATTGACAGCAACACATAAAATCATCTCTTAACGCCAGCCTCAGCCACAGTTCTTTGTGTGACGTGACTTGACGCACTGGCAGATTCTTTGGGATCTCATTTTTTCTTCAGTTTTTCTTTTACTGTGGCATGTCTAAATCTATTTCAGTAGGTTTTCTCACTTATTGATTTTCTTTATTTGCAATAGAGCACATTTTTTTTACTCTTTTTTTTTTTTTTTTTTTTTGGCCTTCATGGACACCATTTTTATTCAGCTTTACAGGCAATTTTACTTTGTGTTTTGGGCTTAAAAATGAAAAGGGAGAGAGAGAGAGAAAATCTCTCATCTCTCTTTCAGTTGGCATGCCCAAGAAAGTAAAGCTTCCCAGACTGCCAGTAGCACTAACATCATAAAAGTATTTCATTTTTTACTAATAATTTACCATATTCTGCCTTAAGAGAGTTCAAACATTCACTAAGCCAAGGTCAGTGAGCTTGTTCCCAAAGCTTCGGGGTAGATAAAAATGTTTATCATAATTATATGACTATAATGTGTAAAAAGGTTACATAAAGTTGCACAAGATGTTAAATGTGTTAACATCTTTACACTAAGACATTAACATCTGTATGTTCATATGTTGACGTATTGCCTTGTGTCAAAAGATGCAATGTTTGTAAAGTCTCAGACTTTAGCCTAGGTTCTGCAGCAGGGTCTTGTGGATCTTCTTTAAATACCGCTCAAAAAAATGTCACCAAAAAAACATTCTGTTTCTAGAACTGGACTGGATAGCCCATTACAGTGTAAGAGTAATGACAACGTATCTCTGTGCATTTTCACATGCATTTTCCTAACGAACACATTCGAATGATTTGCTTTGATTTGTTTTTCTATCTTTCTAACAGATGTCTATACCACTGCACGCTCTCTGTTCTGGTAGGTGAGGAATTGCTTTGGAAGTGCCGCTGCTGAGGAGGACCGCATTGCAAATCCCACGGCTCGCAAGAGTCAGAATTTTATTGTAACGAAAACCGCCGTCTTCGACCCTCCGTGCATGCTCTCCCTTCCTCTTCCAGGCTGTCTGGGGCTTTTTTCGGCAGCAGGCCTGCAGACAGAGCTGGCTCTGTGGCGGGGATGACCTCACCCGCACACCACACAGCTGCAGAGGCAAGCTGCGCGCCCTGCCCTCCGGACGGCAGATTTCTGGGGAATTTATTTGTTCACACATGAACAGTAAATCAGCGTTCAGCACTTCTGAGTTGCAGAGGGTTTTTTGCTTTGTGGGAAATGCCTAAGTACAAGGTTTGTATTTCACTGTTAGGAATGAGAAATAAAATGCATAATCCATCTAACAAAGATATGTTAGAATCAGCTTAGAGAAACCTAGAAAATCCTGGAATATAAACAGCTCCGCCTGGAGAGTCAGATACTCCACACAGCGGATCATGTGCCAGACCTACACATTACAGTTAAAGGGCCAAATTTCAGTTCACATAAATAAATGATTTAACCAAAATGACTAAATAAGCCATTATATATTAAAAGCCTTCTGAGACTTGCTATTTGCTCTTTCTATCTGCTACTATAAGCCTATCACTAAATCACCTACAGGAGACAACCCTGTCTGCCCACCTGCCTGCTTTCCGTAATGTCCCCGAGGGCATCACCAGCCCCCCCGGGCTCCCCCACCCTGCCCAGGGCCCAGGGCCCCACATCAGCCCCCCAGGGCCATCAGCCCCTGCCCCAGCGACACCACAGCAGGGCCGGTCTCCAGCTCCCCACAGCCCTGCCCTGCCCGGCCACGGGCCCCGCCGAGCCAGGCCCACCCGTGGGCCCAGCTCCCAGCCTGGCCTCAGCCTGTCCGTGTCCCCAGGGAGGTGCCCGATGCCTGGGGCTGGGGCTGCCCCGGTGCCCCCCGGCTGCCCTGCACCTGGCTGGGGCTGGGACAGGCTCTGGCTGCCAGGCCCTGCCCTGACCCACCATGGGGAGCCCCCGATGCTCCCGCATGGTGCCCTGATGGTTTTGTGATGAAGACACATTTGGGCAGGTTCATGCCACCGCCTGAAGGTGACTGAAGGCTGTGCGCATGGATGCGAAGTGACGGCGAATTAGAGAGTTCAGCTACGGGTGGGTGTCTGCTGCCGAAATTTTTCCTAGGATTAAAGGCAGCTGGGTGTTTCAGAGGCTGCGTAGTCCTCCCAGCCAGCTTAGAGATCGGTCACCCAGGTCTCCACAGCGGCGACCAGCGCTTTGGGCTTTGAGATGGGTGCCAGAGCTGACCACGGGGACGGGGCACGTGTTGAGTGCCCCTAATGGGAGCTCCCTCGGGCCCGCACATTGGCCCCTCTGGTCTGACACGGGCAGCACAAGCCAGCTTCAAAAAGCACTTTTTCTGAAGAAATCTCCAAACACAGCAGGACTGATACAGCCATTTCTCGGTTCTCTGCAAAGGAGACAAGTCTGAGAGTAAAAGGCTGTTGTAACCCGGCTTGTGTTGATGTAAAAAAAACAATTTTCCCATTCAGGGAACGGCCCCACATCAGAATTGCGTAGACGAACTACAGTCATCCCTCCATCTGTCCTTCTGCTGCATGTTAGCCCTTACACGGTGATTTATCGACCGCTCTTCTATGTTCGTGATTGAAATTTATTCTCACTGGAGTGTGAGGTTTGGGATCTAGACTGCCACTTCAAGCCTCTGTTAGTGATGAAATTTTCCAGAGATGTGAAAATAAGCATTTTCCTACTGAAATCAGTGAACCGACCCTGCTTTACAGTGAGAAGGTCTTGGGCCTTTCACATCATGAACCTGCAACGAATCACCTTTTGTGGAGTTTAATGTGTACACAAAGAACCCCTTTCCTACATTTTTTCATCATCTCCCCTCTGATCTAAAGCAATTAGCTGTCAACTGAGGCCATTCTGCTTAGGTACAACCGTGCTGTTCAATCAGCACATCCTACCAACAGGTGAGATGGAGACTGAAGCAGACAGCGGCAGGTAGGTCCCCATCACACTGCAGATTCGCTGATGGCTCCGATCCCTGCAACGCTTAAACTGTTTTTGATTGCAAAATTGCTCTGCTGCATGGCACAGTCATGTGGGGGACCTGCAGCAGAACTGCACTCGCTCCAACGAGCCATTTAGCTGCAATATTTATACCTGCTGCGTAGAAATGGAGAGCCAGGTTTCCAACACCTCCAAACTCTGCCGTCAGCTGAAGCAGCCGGGAATGCTGCTCCCAGTGCCTGTAACAGCCCCGCGTTTCGGGATGGAAAGGAGAAGGAAAGTGGTCCCTGACCCACAAAAAAAGAGTTTCCTGTGTTTCAAACACTGGAAAGGGACCTCTGATATTTTGGAGGCACCATCCCAGCCTTGCTGATATTATGAAACACATGGGGAAACTTGCCAAGAAACAGCACAGTTCGCAGTGGGCAGTATCTAAAACCTGAAGCCTCGGGAAGGTAGAGAAAAACCTAAACAAACCGATGGAAATAAGTTTCTCCCACAGAGTTTTCTCCGAATCTGTCACTTGATGTAAGGTATAGAGAAAAGGTACCTCAGAGTGATGGAGGTAAGACAGACGGCTGGCAATCGTGAAAATTTTGAAAATCAATGTTTAAGAAGCGTGGGGTAGCTGTGGAAGTGACACAGTGCACAGGGAAAGATCTGTGAAGTAGACTAGTCAGACACAGACCTACAAATATCATGGATATTTTTAGTTGATGGCAATTCTGAAAAATCCACTGGGTGAGGAGAAGAGAACGAGGACAGAAAAAGCAGTTGTCACTGAACTGAAAATCCTGTCAATGTTGCACACATCATTTCAATTTTGAGCTTTTTTTTAACAAAAGCAGAGTTCTAGGCAGGAAATCCGTTTGAAATAAAAAATTGAAAGTTTCATTTTGAAAGTCAAGGCAAAATATTCAGATTATTTTGGCATGTGTTGGATTTTTTTCAACATGAAATTCAACAAAGTCTCGCAAGTCCATAGACTATTTTCATGCCACGGAATCTGCATCTTTCCATGGAAAACGTTTCAGTTTTAAATATTTACCCAAATCTCATCAGTAAGAGAGATGTTTTGTCATGACAGGAATTACAGTAGAAAATCCATTTAGTATTCTTAGCGTCCACCCTTCACAGCATATTTTGCATAATACGTATTTTCTTTTGCTATATATCACTAGAGTACCCTGTGTCTTCACCATAATATAACAAATTTCAAAATAAAGATTACTTGCTGTATCTAATACAGCATTATATTATTTTTTAACATTCTAGATAAATCAATAGAGAGGACTTAAAATATTGTGTAGAAAACATTTTTAAATAAAAGGTTAGATTCCCTCTGGAGATGCATGCAACTCCAACTGCATCCCAATAGCAACACTGCTTTTTTAAACAAAGGCAAATATTAACTCATTTCATTTTAATCACATACTTCCTAACTGTGCATACTGTTGCAGCAATTAATAAATAATTAAGCGACGTGAATACAGCTAAATTTCACTGAAATTGTAATGGATTTTTCCAGCTTCACTTGCTCTGAATAAATACTGTTTCTCACAGGAGAGCGGAAAACCAGGGATGCAATGCAGCCAGCGCAGCCCCGTGAGAGGCCTTCGGTCTCGTTGCTCCCAAGAACTGAGGGCAAGGAAAAACTCTCGCATTCAGCCATCGAAAAATAACATCCCAATGTGCCCTGGGATTACCTAGAAGCCTAGCAAGGTGTCTGGCACAAAGAGTTACGGCCTGCCCTTTGACACTCTGAAACAGGGTCCTGCGACTCGGGAGCACAGGTCACGGGCTGCCTCGGATGTGGCAAGACCCTGCCACAGGCAAGCAGCAGCAAAAGGTGCCTGTCTAGCCTTACACGGACACCCACCAAATTAATAGTGCATCGTTACTGACAGCACTGCGCCCTACACAACACCTACCCGCACCTCGCTACACACGTATAGCTCTTCCAACCCTCACTACAAATCAAGGTGAAAGCAGATAGGCAGAACAGAGGGAAGCCTGCCTCTCATGAGAAATCTCTTACTGAGGATCGCTCAGAGCACGCACGCATACACGCTCACACGCACACCCATTCTTGGTTCCTCCAGCCTTTCCCCTTCCCTAGCAGAAATTTCCAAAAGTCAAGCTCCTGGGCCTGCTCAGGCCTGACCCTCCTAATTTCGAAAGCGTCCAAAGCAGGCTGAAGAAGGGTCTTTCCGAAAGACTTCCCATCACATTTAATGAACAATCGTCTTCGTCTCCTCCTGACTCCCAACCCAAAAGGAAGGAAGCACGAATCTGGCAGGTGGATACCCCCTCTACACATATGCGTGTGCACCTGCACATCCCCCATACCCACACATACACACACGTGCATATATTCTTGAGGGGATTCTTTGGAAGTCTTTCCAAGGAGGTTTTTCCCCCAGCAAAGCGGGGCAAAAGGAGAAGAGTGATAGGGGTTTTTTAATTCTTAATCTCAATCATCTTCTTCCTTCAGTTTGCATTTAATATGCAAGCTGAAAATGTTGATGGACTGACATTAAATAGTGCCTATGCTAGGCTTCTTCATCGCAGTTGTGCTGCTGGCATAGACATACTGCCAGCCTTGACTACTGTAGTGATTAAAAAGCCTGCATGAGCCTACATCAGCCACCCTACCACCACCAGTGACAAAGCAGCATCAATACTGGCGAAAACATGAAGTTTCTTCAGGAAAAGAAAAAAGAAAGAAAAAACACAGACATAATTCTCATCTTCATCATCTTTTATTAATGATTTTAACATGCTGTTATACGGATGCTCACTGCCCGGTATTCATCTCTCTTTGCTGAGCTGACTTAGACAATGCAGCAAAGTCACTGATCATAATTCACTACACCACGGTCCTTTCTGCCAATTGCCAGCTGTTGCCTAACTTGCAGGACAAAGTGCGTAGCGGGGACCAACCCCCGGAGGACTCCACTTTAGCCCACAGCACCTCCAAGACCTGAGGGGAAGCCACCGTGTGCTAAATACGACAGACGCCACTGCCACCACAGCCACCACCCACAGGATCAACCTCCAAATCTGTGGGCGCAGGATGATCAGGAGGCAGCAACGGGTCGGTGAGGGGTGGCCTGCTCCCGACAGCACAACGGCAGCACAACGTGTTGCTCTGCTTCCACCTCCACTCACTTACGTCTCCCCTTCATGGGCTTCTCCAGAGATCTGTCGGTGGAACCATGTTTAACCTATCTTGTGCCTGACCTGTTGACGCTTTGCAGAAAACGAGGTAACTGTCCCGTCTCTTCCCTGAAAACCAGCCTTGCATCACGCTGAGTGCTGAATGACTACAGGAAAAAATCCCCCTTCTGTCAACTTAATCTCATGAGCACTAAGCATAAAGAAGAAAAAACATAGCGTCATTCAAAATAGCGCCTCTTTACAAGCATAACAAACCCTCTGTGGAGTAAAATTACCAAATTGGTTGATTCTTTCAGAGGGCCATTATGCATACAGAAATGTAAAAAATGTGTGTGTGTGCTTTTTTTCTGCATTCTTTTTTTCAAAGCTGCTGATTGTTCATGTGTGTGTAAATAAAGCTTTCACATTCATAATCAACCACCTCCTCTTCCTTCCCTCCCCTCCTGCCTTATTCTTTTCATACTGCTTCAATCCTTTGTTAGTAGCAGTAATCACACAATGAGATTTGCCTGAGAAATTTCAGGAGAATCAAAATGAAAAAAAAAAAAATTTTCTTCACATTTTCATGAAAGCGTAACATTTCAGGCTCTTTTTCTCCTATGACTGAACACAAATTCATGCTTCTGAAAAATATACCTTTAAAATTTTGGGGCAACGGAAACTGAAATGTTTTTCCCCAGCAATGTGAAAATGATAGTGATACTGCAAAGAACAGGCTGTAAAAACTTCCAAAAGAGATAGTATAGCAATGAAACACTTCCTTTTTATCTCAGAAAGATCTGGGTAATGAATGATTAGAATACAGAAAATAGTCAAGGTATTATTTAAAAATATGCATATCTGTTTAAACCTCACATGCTCTTTTTTTTTCTCAGGAAAGGTAGTTTAAGAATGGAAAGAGTCCCCAGCTCACCCAGTTCTCAGCTGGTGGAGTTCACTGCAGGAATGGCTTGACTCTGTTCTTTCCCCTCGTCTGTTCACCCTCCGTCTACCATTACTATATTGTATCTACTAATACTACAGAAACTAACTCAGATAATCTGTTACTGGTCTTGATTCAGGTCAGAGAGGAAGCATATACTTCTTTTCACAGAAAAAGCAGCTTTTTTCACTTTTGGTGAAGGAAAATGGAAATGGGAAACAGGAAAGGGAAATGGGAAGGGGAAGGGGAAGGGAAAAAGGAAGAAAAAATGGAAGAAAGAGAGAAAAGGAAGAGTTCCTTTTTTTGATTCAGGAATTCTTCAGATTGGCTTTAAAGACAACAGAAGATACGGCAAAGCTACCTTATAAAATGTAAGTCTTTTCATCAAGCTTTTGCAATGTTTTTCAAACTCTAAATCATATCACAGTCCTCATCACCCATAGTAATTTATGTTCGTAAGGTCATAAGGTATTTTTCATGAAATATGTAACTTTAGCCTAGCTTAAGACTCGACAGACTGCAAGTATATAATTGTTCTTTAGTTATCCATCAAAGCCAATGTTGAATCAACAATTTTTTAGGCTAACTTGATCTGTTTTCACAGGCTGGCTAATAAACCTTGAGTTAAACTGTGGCATGTAATATATTAAACATTCCGAGACCTAGAAAATTCTCTATGACAAACCTTTTAAATATCAATGCACTGGTTAGAAGTAATTCAGCTTAATTTGAACTAAAGACTAAAACCAAGAATAAAATGGCATTTTTAAACAAAAGAAGAATGTGGCATATTTTCTCCCAAATCATACAAAACTATTTGGATTCATCAATCCCAAATTCATGAGGAATTCTAGAAATTATGGTTTGGGCAAAAATATAGTAGCTTTCAATGTCAACTAGTGAAAGATACTGTGAATTAAAAGAAACAGTTTAAAGTTTTCAAAACCATGACTGGATTACATACTAATTATAACACAAAAAAACCTAGATGTCATTGACCTGGACAACTCATTACTAACAGTTGCACACAACTGAAATGTTTGTGCAGTTTTCCTGGTAGAATAATGTGTTTGTGTTTATTATTATAACAGCTTGTCATCATTATGTGTTAGGCATTTTTATCTGTGTATTTTCCAAACTGCTTTATAACATAAAAAATCAAAAACAAACCTTTCCTTTGTAATGCTTTCATAACTACTGCAAGATTTATACATTACCTTAACTTAAAGTGCAACAGATGGATTGCCAGCAGGAAACCATGAAATTGTCAGAAAGACAGTAAGAAAAGGAGAAAACGCAAAAATTGCAAGAGTTCCTATATATAGTCTGTGTTTGATCTACTGTGCTACTCTTCTGTCATCCTTGTGAATGCTTATTCTTCTGGAAAAGTATATTCTTATCTCAGCAGGAAAGCATAAGGGCCCACAGGTCTTCCCAAATCATGAATAAGGGACCTGCAGCAATGCATTGACTATAATGTCCACTGATTGTTATTATAGAGCATTACTGTTAACTGAGATACATCATTATGACCATAGTAAAAGATAAACAAGGTAATATTTCTGTAATAATTTTTTTATTTCCTATTTTTCCACCTTTAGATATGTAGGAAAATGTCTGTATGTGCCATGACATAAGAATTTAGCATTTTTCCCAAAGTATTTCCAAGGACTTCTGATCAACTTTTGAGAACCAGATTTATTCTTTTACACACCTTAGCTAAATCATTTAGTTGATGGTACTTATTCTGTGGAAAACAACAGAATTTGTTGTTTTGGCTAAAACTTTTTTAAAACCCTTCATGCCTATACTGTTATAAAATAGTACGAAGTTGTTACTCTTACCAAGCATCAAAACAGGGCATGGAGAATATCATTCATTAAGAAAAAGCCCAGATGTATAGGAAGACCATATAAGGTAACAGTGAGTAGCTGAAAGATGAATCGCTAAAAAAAAAAACCCCGAGAGAGAGCTGACAGGAAGAATTTACAGAAAGAACAGGCTACTTTTTAGAAGATTATATTCACAGGTGGAGACAGAGAATTTATTTTTAATCACTAGAAATGTAGGGGGGGGGGGTATTTTTAAGAGAATGAATGGTTTGATACTAATGGCAAAACATTTTTGTGCACAGTAAAAATCTTTCAACCATCTTGGAGGCCTGGTGTCCCCATCAGCAATACAGGAGGCTTATATATCAGGTTATAAACAACTACTTCTCTTCCGGCATTAAACATTTGGATGCTTTGCAGGCATAAAAACATATGGTACATGTGACAGCAGCTACCACAATTGGGCAATTTGGGCAAAATCTCCTCCAGGGCTCCTCACCCTCCCTGGGCACATTCAGGAGGGAATGTGGAGCAGAGGCCTGGGAGAGAGAGGGAGGAAAGGTCAGAAGCACGCAGACACCACGATGGTGTCGAGCGAGAGCAGAACGAGTTGCAGAAAGTCAGGGCTGATGCGCACTGGCAGAGCCTCCTGACTGCGACCACGGGAGAAAGCCGCGAGCCTGCATGGTGCTTTATGAAACACGCAAATGACAAAATCTCTGTTCCAAAGAGGGCTCAATCTCCTCGTTTCCACCGAGCCAGCCAACCCCACCTCCTGGAGCCAGATCAGACACCACCCCTCATCTCACTGCACCACCTCGGTGTGCCGTTTTCCAAGAGGTAATCTATTTGCCAACTTCTATTTTTGTCAGATCAACCTGTTCCCTGAAGCATAATGAAAACTCCTTGCCAGATCAATTTGTTTCTGAAGTTTCCTGCTTGCCAGCTCCACTCTGAGTTATTTCATTTTGTCTGCGTGTCAGAACCATTAAGCTGACAACTGCTTAAATCTTTCGTTATTGTCACAGGTGTGGGGGGGTGCTGGATAATCACAAAGCCGAGCAAAATGTCTGCCCTGCAGAGACGGCGCTCCAAGTGATGTGGAAGCAAAAGAAAGTACTAGCAGTGGGTGCTGCCACCGCATAGCGGGAGGGGTGAAGCATTTTTTGGCTTTTATGTCCAGCTGTGCAGGTGGCACAATACTGCAGGAAGCAGGACTGAGCTTTTAGCACGGGCTGAAGCACCGTCCAGCAAGCAGCCCTCTTGCAGGGCCCTGGGAGACACGGCCGGGAGGTACCAGCTCCTGGTGTGGCTGAAACCTGCCGCTCAGTTAGCGTTGCAATTAGCTGAGTAATCCTACAACATTAATGTCCTTGAGTGGAAATTTATTTAGCTTTTTTGGACCCAGTGTGATATTTTGTACTGTTAGGAAGTGAGTGGCAAAGGCCAGTGTCCAAGAAGAGATGAGTCAGGCTACGTGGGCAGACAAAGGAAGCAAATCTGCAGTCCTGCAAGAGGAGCGCGAGGCTGTCAGCATGTTAGAGAGAGGCACAGGGGCTTTATGAAAGGCGGTGCTGAGTCATGAATGACAGCAAGGAGACAAAGGGGGATTGAAGGTGAAACAGAGTATACACAGAGAGGATTACCAGGAAAAAGCCTGCGTTTCATATTATCCCTTCCATTCTTTAGGGCTTCACAGGAAATTATGCGCCTTGGTTTTTGAAAACAGTGTGTTGCAGAAGCTCTGTGCGCTCTGCTCTTGGTTCATTCTGCATGCTTTGTTGTGAACTAGGACAGTGCTGATTAGAGTTAGACAGCTCATAACCCTATTCAGGATTTTTCCCCTTAGGAGAAAAAAAAAGCTGATGTAATTCCCCAGGGCTCCTTTGGCTTTGCTATTGCATAGCTACACAGTCTCCCAGAGTAATTGTCTTGAACAACATCCCAGCCCCCCTCTGGACTGAGAGACCTTCTGGCTGCTTTTCCTTGCGTGTGTTTTCTGCTTTATGTAAGGAACGGAACGGGGAGAGTGAAATCAGAAGAATAAAAAAGGTGATGAAATTTTCGGTTCAGACACAGAAGGTACATTCAGTCCTGGATGTCAGAGGGAAATCTGAGAAAGTAGCGTTCCAGACTGACTTCTCTACTGATGGGGTGAAACTGAAGTGGGAGGCGGCGAATGACAGGCTGCTGATCCTCTGCAGCAGAGACCCTTTCCAAACAGTATCAGCCGCGCAGAGACTCCGTTCAGATCCTCTGCCTCCCTCTCCAGCACACCACGCCATCGTTTAATTGATTCTGAAAACCTGCTTCTTGATCACACCCACAGGTCTCATAAATGCACTACGGTTAAATTCGTCTTGGCCTGAAGGCTGAAGGATCACATATATATCCGAGCCCTTGTCTGAACCCCCCAAAATACGAGTCCAAAAAAACAACAACAAATCTGCTTTCAAATAAGCAGTAAAAACCAGACATGCTAAAGATTTGTTTTAAAGGAGCAAATGCTGCATTCCCCTAAATCTGTGACCACTTACTTTAAAAAGCAACATCTGAGGAATCGAAGGAGATAGATTTGGAAGGCCAGTCATATTTGAATGTAAATAACTGTTTATGGACTTGTGGAGGGAAATCATTTTACAGTATACTACAAAACAGCTTGCTGCCTCCGTGTCTCTTTTTTCCACCTGAAAAGTAGGTCAACAATCCTCATGGCTTTGAAAAGAAGAAATGAGGAATGCTTGTTGAAAACAAGCAGAGCTTAATTTCAGTCGTAAACAGAAAGAAATATTAGCTCTACCTTTGGTATGTAAGATTTCAGTATATAGTTAGAACTCAGGCACCACTGCATGTTGTGTAGTGCTCACACCAAGAGCCAGCTGCACCCCAACTTTTCAGTACTCTGCTTCAGTGTCAATACAAGCAGATGAGTTGCAATATACAGCCTGCAGCAAAATAAAATCAAAACCTCTCTCGTGCGGAGTGAGGGGAAAAAGGGAGAGATGGGCTAGGACAGCCTTAGAAACAAGGAGCTATTTGGGAAAAGGAAGATGGCAAGGTGACCAAAGGATCTGATGATTCAGCATATCCCACCATACCTACACAGAATATTACAGAATGACTGTGATCTTAGACTATTTATGGATGCTCACATCAACACAACAAAACCCAAAGGGAAAATAATAATTACATTTCTTGCCTTCCCCTGGAATAAATGTCCACCAAGGGCACTATGGATTTTATAGTCCCAAGCCCAGCAAATCTAAGAGAACTTGCATGTCCCCTGTGACAAAAACATTTCTCATTTAAAAGGATTAGCAACTGACATATTTTTAAAAGCAGTGATCAGCTACTGGGAAGGCTTCTGTTCTCTGCTATCAGGCAACTTCCAGTACCAAATGTGAAGCTCTTGCCTGTTACGGTGTAGCAGGACCGTTCTTTACGGAACTAAACATGTTAACACTTACACCAGTACATGCTTACATAGACATGCATATACAAACACAATTTGACCTATAACCATGACTGATGCAGTTGCATATTTTTCTTTTTAGTTTTCCTGATAGCCTACTGAGAGTATTTTACTTAAGCAGGGAGAGAATGCCTAGGACCCTGTGGTTCTGGCCTCCCTGCTTCATTCCATTACACAGTAACTGCTCAGAAAAAATCCTGGGCAAAAACTGAAGCTTATTGATATTCTAGCTTAGATAAACAAGCCTGCGTATGCATTAGTGAGGCAAACTGAATAATAAAATCCCAAACAATGCAGGATAGAATAATTATATTCTGTTTAGCTATACAACGAATTTTCAACAGCCCTTTAAAAAAAGTATTTTATTACTCTGGTTGAGATTGCAAGCATTAGTGGTGTTTGTAATGTGTCCAGTGATTCTGGAGGATCCTTGTCAAATTGCAGCAGGCTTTCCATTTGGATTTTCTCCATCATTAGGTCTTATTTTCCTGTCAGTTTGCCCATTTTGTCATGAGTTTCTTTCAGACAACAGACTGGCAACATACCTCCAGCAGCAAAAGAAATCAAACTGTCTATAGAAATAAAAATATGTTTTAATAATTATTTCCACAAAAGATGGTTTATCAGAATATATAATACGAATGCTAGACTCCTGATAGCCACTTCAGTTTTCTCAAGCACACAAAAAAGCTTTGCTTTTCCTTATTTTCTTCCTAAAAAGAGTTGATACACTAGAATTATATTTAGGACTCTTGAAATGTGTTAGAACAGCCCAACAAAAGCTAACTTGCCAAATTCAGCTGTGATGCGAGTTGGCTTTTAAGCTGCATAGCAAGTTTAAATTAGTAAGAAAAGGGGTAGATGTTAACGTTTTTCCACCAGTGCCACTCAAAGCTAATTCCAAAAGCTTTTAAATCACACCAGTAACTTCTCATGGGCTGAACTGATCCTATGTCAATTACGGACATGACTATTGTTTTAAGTAAACATCAGTTTACACCAAGCCTGAACTTTACAGTCCCCTTTACTTGCTTTTGCTGAAATACTGCTCTCATCATTCCAGGATCAGAGTCACTTCTTGTATTAATCAGTGCAATTTTCTGAGATTACTGGAACGGTATTAGATTAGATCAGCAGAGAAATTGGCCCTCTGCGTGTATCCTAATTTTACATCCCCATGAAATACCACATCACTCACATCAGTCTGACTTTTACCCTTGGAACGAGTTTCACAGCACACTCTTGCAGCACAGCTTCATACCCTCATTGACTTTGCTGTATAATCTGTCCCAGGGTCTCCGGAGAGACCTTCTTGAAACTGTTCACTCCAGGCAGGATTTGACAGACTTTGGCTTTTTTTCTTTTCTTTTTTTTGTTTTAGTTTAGTGAATATTCAGGAAAAAATTCAGGAAAGACAAGAGGTGATGCATTGGTACCACAAATAAATGATATCCCTTTTTTTGTTGTTTTGACTGAGGTTGCAGAGGACACTGCAGCTGCCTCACTGCCAGGGGGTCCCGGCATGATGGGCAGCTCAGCGCACTGTTCCTTCTGCCAGCTCCTTCTGGGCTGACGTGGAAGATGATGGTGCAGAAAAGCCGGAGCAGGGTTCACAGATTTTGGGAGCGCACAGGGCAACCGGCATAAGGAGGGCGAGATGGCTGTTTCACAGCTATGCGTCAGAGGAGCCACCTCAGAGGACGATGGGCTACAGTCCTTGCCATGATCTGGTGAGGGAAGGATGGGACCTCGCCTGGTCCAAACGCTTTTAAGCTCCTACTGCCTAAAATTCCCAAATAGTTCCCAATAGAAGCTGTCCCATGAGGGTTTTTCCCTGTTCTCAGTGCACGAGTGCAGCACCTACGCACCATCGCCATCCAGACTGAAGGGGCATACGTGGGTTGCCTCCCACGCCTTAAATCAAGGTTTCTAGAGCACCTTCCCTTTTCCCCACCTCCTTATTCTACTCGAAAATTTAGGAGATACTCTAACATATAAGCAGCGTTTTGTGAACGTAAATGTAACCTATTGAATGCATAGCTTTCTCGGCTTCAAAACGCATACTTGGGGCTATTTTTGCAGCACCCACAGCGTAAGCGATAGGTTACCGGGACGCAGAAGGCGCTGCTAGTTACAGAAACACGCAGTTGTTCTGGTTTGGTTTGGTTTTGAACCAGAGGAGCTTGACAGCAACGCTCGGGCACGCTCACCTCCGTGAAGGAGCCCCAGGGCGCCTCCTGAACCCGGCCTTACAGGACTGAAGCCGGCTACAGATCACCCGCTCGCCCCTTTTCTCCTTTATTTTTGTAAAACCTTCCCCGCCGCCCAGAAACCCGCCTTACAGGGGGGTGAGGGGCGAGGGGCGAGGGGCGGGGGCGGGTGTTACAGGGAAAGGCCGTGGGGGGACGGGCAGGGAAGATGGCGGCCGCCTCCCCCCCGCGGGACCCCGGCGCCTGCCGGCTCCTCTCTTTCAAGGTGCTGTTTTAACGTCTCCGCCGCCGGACGGGGCAGGGGCGGCCCGTCACCGGCTTCCCGACAACGTGCTTCAACGCCGCCCGCCCCGGCCGCAAAAGGAAACGGTGAATTCGGACAGTCCGGTTGGAAAAAAACGCACCCCACTCTCCACCGGGCGGGTCGGGGCGGCCCCTCCCCCACCCCGCGGCCGCGCTGCCCGGCGCGCGCCCTTCCCCCCCGCGCCGCGCCGCCCGGCGGGGTCACGTGCTCCCGCGCGGCAGGGTGGGGGAGGGGCGGCGGAGTGAACCTGCTCTTTGTGGCGAGGTCAGCGCTGGCTCCCGCCGCGCCAGGCGGCTACCGACAACCCTCGAAGAGAGGGGCACTCCCTGCCGGGCCGCGCCTTCCACCGGGGAGGGAAAGGCCCCGGGGGCTGTGGTGTGGGCCGCCGGGCCGGCCGCGGCTTCTGGGTGCTGCCCCGGCGGCCGGGCAGGGCCGAGCACGGGCCTGGGCCTGGGCCTGGGCTTGGGCCTGGGTGAGTGTGGGCCTCACGCTGCACGGGCCTCGCTACAAGCCGGCGCGGGGCGCTGCCTGTCCCGGATGGGAGAGCCAGCCCACACATGACCCCGGCTTCTTGTACCAGCGAAGAGCCCTGGCACCCTTTGGGCCGCGTCAGTGCTTGGGAGGCCCCCAGCCACACCAGGTACCGCCTGGTGCCTCCATTTTGTTCACCGTCGCCAGCGCCTGGGAAGATGGGCCTTGAGGCAGGCACAGCGGGTTCGGCCTTGCCCCTATGAGGGGTTGTCATCCCGGCTGCTCCAGCAGCAAGCTCTTGGGGTGTGTGGGGACAGCCGCCCTTGTGAGGGTTGCCCCCTTTTCAGAGCAGCCTTCCTCGTCATCTGCAGCTCCACTCAGAGCTGAAACTGAGGGTGCTTCAAAATGTAAACAGAGCGCAGGATTATTCCTGGCTTCTGTAGGGGAATGAAAATGTGATGAAATCCCCTCACAGGCGCTTCCCTCTCCGCTGCCTCCTGGAGAGCAACACAGCGGAGTCAGATGTAATCTCTTGAAGCATTGCTAAGATTTGACCCACTGAAACTAGCAGAGAAAAAAATACTATTGTATCAGCATCGATACACAAAGTGCCCTGATCCCCATTACTTTCTTTGCCTGCAGAAAAACTTTCTTCGATTTTTCTCTCCTTTCCAGGCTTAATGATCAATTAAATAAATACCAGCTTCAAGTCACCTTTCGTACACTTCCTTTCTCTTCCCTCCCCCAGCCCTCGCATTGCAGACATCTGTTTCTGGCTGCCGGGGTTAAACTCTTCCCTTGGAGCCTCGGTGTGCTCGGGGGTGGGAGAGGCTGGGGGAGGGGAGCCCGGTTCTTGTCCTTTGACCTCTGTTGGGATAAGAAAAGCGGGTTAAAAGGTCAAGGAAAACAATTGCAAGGCTCCTTTTGCTTGAATAGCATGCAAATAAACTTATCCCGGGGATTTGGAATGATCCTTTTATGGGAATTTCTACCTCCCCCGGGACTGTGCAGGCTGACTTTATGGGAGCTGAGGGCATGCTCAATTATTTTGGGGGGAGGGGGCGGCAGTGCTTGAGCTCTTCTCAGCACCCTTGTTTGAGGACACAGAAATACAGGGGAGGAGGAGGAGGAGGAGGGCTCTGCTGCCTGGTTTAACTCTTGCGAGCTTCCCTGAAGTTTGTCAGCTAATACATTGACTTCTTCATTTTTTAATCATTTCCAATCTATAACGTTGGTGTTTAAAATCAAGGAGAAAGAATATGGGTCTGGCTCACTTTTTACACAAAGTGCACCACTGTGACTCCATTTACTAATGAAGTTACCGCTGTATATGAGAGCAAATGTTTCCCTAACTCTGTATAAAATTATAGTTTAGTATCGGTAGCTCCCTGGTAGTTGTAGGTGATAGAACTTCCTTTGAAAGGCTTCACTATAAGTACATTTTGTTGCTCCTACACTGTTCAAATTTTTGCAGTGTAAACTGGCAAGCAGGCACCTTCGTAGAGGAATGAGTCTCTTGGAATAAACTTCCAAACAGCTGAAAATTCTTCAGAGCTTTTTAAAGAAAAAAATGGATTTTTAAAACATTCCACAAAATATTTCTCATGTTTCATTTTTGGGGATTTTAAAGCAAAGGGCAGTTTTCAAAAAACTTCAGTTTCTGAAAGCAGAAGATCGTCATTTTTTTACAATCAGTTTTTCGTCTGAATCTTTGTTGTTTTTTCCTTGTTGGTAAGAAATTCCGGACAAACCCCCAAGTGCTTTGCAAAACTGCACTAAGGAAACGACCCGGCCTGGTCAGGCGGCTCTAACAGCCACCGGCCTTTGATGTCGACCTTTCCCGCTGGGGACGCACGGCAGCCGCACCGGCCAGAAGAACGGGGGGAGTGCTGGTGGAAGGGAAGCCCCCAGAGCGCAGGAGTCTCTTACTACATCTCTTTTGCAGTGGGGTCAGGGCCTGATCTACCAGTTGTACCGGTTAGCGTGATGGGAAAAAAAACAACCTATGTGGGCAAGAGACTTTGTGTAGGCATAGTTATAGCCCCTAGTCAAAATAGGCTAGTATACGCCAGTCTGGCACACCGAATGTAATACACACGTACTGGGACCAACGATTTCCTACATTTGCATGTGTAAGAATTCATACTGGGGTTGTGAGCACAGTTCTGAAGTGCTGGTAACCCCAACAAAAAAAGTCCTTTTGATGTGTAGGGAATTGGTTGGAAGTATTGGGTAAGGGAAGAGCTGCAAAAACTGATACATCAAGTATGCAGAAACTGTGCTTAGTTAATTAAAAAGTTGATTAAATCAATGATCTTTTTGGATAACAGTGAAAATGAAGTAGAAAATATTTTGTTGTGTTAGAGCGCTGAGGACACCTCTA
The DNA here is from genome assembly GCF_964195595.1 of Calonectris borealis. Lineage (NCBI taxonomy): Eukaryota > Metazoa > Chordata > Aves > Procellariiformes > Procellariidae > Calonectris > Calonectris borealis. Next base: position 139,253,028 of record NC_134312.1, on the reverse strand, counting down.
ACACCCGAGTGTAGATGCAGCGCATAGAGATCATGTAAATTATAATATGTACATTTGTAGTTTTAGTAAATTTTCCTCATAAGAGGAGAGTAGTTTGTTTATATGTACTGAGAGATCCTGAAATAATAGAGGCGTTCTTGAAGTATGGATACACGAATTGCTGGTTCTCTGGTTTTTGTTGTTACAACACGTCTGTGTTAGAAAGTATTGCTACACTCGTGCATAAAAGCCTGTTGTAAATAAAACTTTCACGACACCCAGAGAAGTGTGCTAACCTCAGGACTGTTCTGGCAACTTTTGCAGGTTCTGTGATTAGCCATTACATTCCTGAAGGCAACGACAAAAGATTGGGTAGGCTCATCTTAAACTAGGGAGGTCCAAGTAGGCCGTTTCACTGCATCTCGTAGCCTGGCCCATCATCTCTGTTTCCGTACAAAATTCCGCACTGGGAATCCTCAGAGGAAGCCGCACACTGCTGACGGCAGCAGCAACGAGAGGGCTGGAGGGTACCCCGGAGTCCCTGCAGAGACACGAAGCCCCTTGGGAATATTCCAATGGCTGGGAGCAAAATGGGGGATTGCAGGCGCATGGACCCCACCTGCTTAGGCACGGATTTGAGGGAGTTTCCATGAGGAGGTGGTCGTCAAGCCTCATTGCTGGCCTTACGTGCAGTCTAGGACGTGCACGCATGCAGGCTGTTGTTTTATCGTTCTTGTTCCTGAGGATAAAAAAGAGGTTCTTTGTCCTCCTTAGAGGGAAAATAATGTAACGATTTTAACAGAAAAGGCAGTCATCTCTTTCGGGAGGGCAGTGAAAATACTGCCCTTCTGTGTGAAATTGCGAAACAGAGTAGATGGGCTCGGCGCAGGAAGGGCCCGTCTACCACAACTGCGTGTCGTGGCTGCTCACCCAGGGCTAGGAGAGAAACAGTCCTGTCTCCTTGCCGTTGCTATGGGAACTTTTTCGGAGTTCTCACAACTCTTCTTTCAGGGCTGTTGGAACAATGAAGAATATTGAGCAAAGAGCATCAACCGTTATCCAAAGCATTTTAACAAATACCAAGTTTTATTTAAAACTGCACTGCCATCAGCTCTTGCCAGCTCTTGTCTAATTACTGTTGCAGCAAATACGGTGCTTTCCAAGAACTCCGCTGAAGCTCCCCACAGCTCTGTTGCTCAGCCATTTGGGTCACCTACCGAGTTACATTCTGCCTTGCGGTAAAGCAAATTCCGTGTGTGTTTCCTCATGATGGTGCAATTAATTTATTTACTCAAGCAATTCGCTGAAACATTAGAATAGAAAAGCATATGGTGTGGACTACTTGCATAAGTCAGAGTCAATTTGTTACTTTCAGCACTGGTAACTTACTATATTTGATACCTCTCCATTGATTCACTTTTGTGCCCAACTCTGATCCTTAATGCATTAACCTTAAGAAACTTGGACTTTAAGCATACACATGTATTCTATAATGGCGCAATTGACTTCTTGGTGCAGTTATTCTGTCACCTTAATTCTTTGTACTAGGTGAGCCACATTTTCAACAGCTCACGTCCAGGAAGCTACTGCAGCACAAAAGTCATGAAATCCCTGTGGACAAAAGCTGCTTATTTTCCAAATACGAATCAGTCACAGGTTTAAATCAGGGCATGTTTTGGTTTTCACTCGATGGGAAATTGAAATTTTTTTTTATTATTTTTCCAGGATCCACCCTATATGACAAGTCTGTGGCAATTTTATAACTGTTTCTTCTTAAGGTTAGAATTAGTAATGTATCTCTAATTTTATGCAACATCATGAGTATGCCTGGTGACATCATCACAGTACTGACCTGTCGCACTAAAACAGAATAAATTTTCAATATTAGATTTGGGGAGTAGGAAAGAGGAAGGGAGTTTTTTGGTCTTAATTTTAACCTCTCCTTAAGAATGCTTTCTTCTCTTAGAAAATGGAGAAAAAAGGATTAATTCATGACATAGATGGTAAAGGGAAACCATAAGGGAGAAGTATTGAATGTGAAATCACACTGTTGCAAACCGCAGTTTCAGAGGTGCAGGCGTGAAAAAAGAATTCACATTACCAGAATCAAAATGTGTGTGATTCTTCTTTAAAAAATGAGTAAAAATAGAAAGCTCTGTATTACTACCATTTCTGTGAGTTTGAGCCTAAACGCAGAGTGCGTGGTTTTATGCCGGTGAGTATTTGAGAAAACACTGTTACCAGCTGCCGAGCTACAGTCTCCTATGCTCGTGTGAAGGGCTGCTGTGAAGGTTAGAAAATTACATCCCTCGGCTGCAGTTGGCATAGGTGCGCACGCCGTGCTATCCCTTGGCTTTCTGCCATTCTTAAATCCAGGCAGGGAATGACAAACACGAGACTCTCCCCTCCCGTGGTTTCAGAGGAAGAGTCCTTACCCTCGCCACGTCTGTCTGCTCTGGAGCGGGGAGCTGAACGCCTGCTTGCATTGCGGTGGCGTAATCCTGCTCGGAGGGAAATTAAAGCTGAAGTTCACGCGGAGATCTGCTAGAGATGAATGGGCCGAGGGCTGCTGTTGTGTGGAGAGCAAGGCCGGGTGGCATTCGGCTTCAGAGAGCTCCCACGATCTGGGAAACAGTATGTCTATTGCCACAACTGTTCAAGGTGGCCGAGTTACTCCCCCGCCACCCCATGCAGCTGACGCACATGTCAATCAAGCCCTTCTACTGTACGGTAACATAATCGAGGATTTCACTCAATGCTCCTGCTTCTCCTGAGTCCTCATCTCTGGCACCCCCAAGTTGTTTTCCCACACTGAGGGGTGTGCTGAGTGGTAACTACACACACTAGTAATTATACATGGGGATGGGAGGAGGTGAGCAGTCTGGTTGCACTTGGTTTGGAAGAGGAAGGCTTGGTGGGAAAGTTAAAATCCTAATAGTGCCCCATTGTGTCGTGGTTTAACCCCAGCTGGCAACTAAGCCCCAGACAGCCGCTCGCTCACTCCCCCCCCGGTGAGATGGGGGAGAGAATCAGAAGAGTAAAAGTGAGAAAACTCATGAGATAAAAACAGTTTAATAACTGAAATAAAATAAAATAAAAAAATAAAATAAAAAAAAAATAAAATAAAATAAAATAATAATAATAATAATAATAATAATAATAATAATAATAATAAAAATGAATATACAAAGCAAGTGATGTGCGATGCAATTGCTTACCACCTGCCAACCGATGCCCAGCCAGGCCCTGAGCAGCAGCGCCCCAGCCAGCTTTCCCCAAGTTTATATAGTGAGCATGATGTCACATGGTATGGAATATCCCTTTGGCCAGTTTGGGTCAGCTGTCCTGGCTGTGCCCCCTCCCAGCTTCTTGTGCATCTCCAGCCTTCTCAGTCGGTAGAGCAGGAGGAGCTGAAAAGGCCTTGACTGGTGTCAGCACTGCTCAGCAACAACTAAAACATCAGTGTGTTATCAACATTCTTCTCATCCTAAATCCAAAACACAGCACTGTACCAGCTACTAGGAAGAAAATTAACTCTATCCCAGGTGAAACCTGGACACAATGCCACCAAAAAAAAAAAGTTATATGGTTGTAAACCTGCCCACGTTTCTGCTCGCACGCCTCCTTCGACAGCCCACCTCTCCTCACGCCTGCTGGGACACTGGATGTCTCGAGCAGCTGGGAAGAGTCGCACCTCTGCTGGACCACCACATGGCCGAGGCGAGGAGAAGGCAGGGGCTGCCTGGCACCCTGAGGGGACGGGGTCAGGTCAGAACTAGCTTAGAGGGGCAGAGCAAAGAGAAAATGAAACTCGATTCGCAATTTCAGCTCAGCTGCACACGTTTTGTTCTGTCAAGGATGAACAACTCTCTTCCGGTCCAGAGTCTCCGCCCGACGGGCTCTGCGCACAGGATTTAGCTGAAACAACGTTCAGTGCGTCTGCTGGAGGGGCAGAGGGGGAATGACCCGTGAGGCCAAGTTCTAAAAAAAACCCCACCCTTGTATCAGTGCGGTTGCTGCTGCAAGGGCACACAGCAAAGGAACATTTTTCATCCTGAAATTTTTATTGTAAAGATGATATTTTCCAGGATCAAGGAGCAGGAGAGGCAGGGGTGATTTCAGGGCGGTGTTTTCAGAAGCTTGGTTTCAGCTAACCTCACCAGCACAAGTCCCATCCACTGCAGCAGAAAGAAAATTAAACCAGTGCCGAGTGCCTTTGAAAATGCCACTTAGGCTGGCATTTAATTTCTATCAGTGTTGCTAGCAGCTGCTTGCATATTTATTTTTTATTGCAATATCATCCTTCGGTCTCTTTGCATACTGCTTTTTTTTGCTAGCAGTAAGAGCTCCCTACCCCATCTAATCCTGTTCCTTGGCCTTTCTAACTTGCATAGCAATGGATTCTACTTATACAAGCTCAGCGCATTTTTCAGAGTTCATCTATATTTATTGTTACTGGATTTTTTTCATCTCTGTTAAAACAAAATTTTGAAATACTTTCAAAATTGAATTGGAAAACATGTTGGGAAGTGTAGGCACACTCTCAGAACGGCATTTAAAAATGCAGTAACTTACAAAAATGTTTCTATAAATTCTGGGAAATGAAAAAATACAGATTTTCCATGAATTTCACACTAACCACATAGTGATCTCCAGTTATTGAACACATCCTAACATCCCTACAAGCAGTTACTTTTCATACTGTAACTGTTTCCAGCAGTGGTGGACAACAAATTCAAAGTTCACGTTTTTTCCAAGCTGGAGGAACTTCTTGCTTTAAGGCTCTGGAGTCCCAGAATAGCTCAAATTACTTGTATTCCTTTTGCTACTCTCTGTTAGTACTTTGAGTCAGCAAAACAGGAAATGTCAAGGGATTGTTGAGGTATGCTCCAGGTATAATAAATGGGTAGAAACAAATTCTCATCTGTTCTGTGTATTAAGAAATCTCTGCTGGATTCAAGATACATTGCTAAAACTGAAGGACATTTCAGGTATTCTCCAGATAAAAAAGAGATTATGGTTCAGAGAGCAAACTAATTCAAGGGCAGACAGATGTGTTCTAAAAGTAAAATACACAGAGGAAAATCTTCCCTCAACTACCAAACTATGCATTAGCTAAACTTAGGTTAGCAAAGAGCAGTTTTTTATGATGATCTAAAGGCACAGAGATCACCAGGCAAAGCAACTTTTCCAGGTGAATCTGGACTTGGGGGTTACAGGGTACTGTAGATCTCACAAAAGAGTTTAAATTGTAGTTTTGGCTCAGATTCACTCATACAGTTATCTCAAAATTAACATGAGGTCTGCCTACCAGAGGCAAATAAAGCAGACTTACACTGGACTGACATCATAATTTGGCTTGTGGTCTCCTATTTAGACTAGCCTTGAGGTTTGCTTTGAATAAGAAATAAGAAATTATTAAGGAGAACAAAAACATGATCAACAACAACAATAACTGTAATAAAAATTACTATTTTTCCAGGAAACAGAAAAGTTTACAATATCCACAACCCTGGAGTTGAAATGATTAAGTTACATATCTGCATGTGAATAAGATCTTATAAAAAAATAAATAGTATCCACATTGCTCTATCAGTCATCTGGGCTATGGATCAGCCATCCATAGTCTGTACCTGATACCATTTCTTGAGCAGTTTTGTATTTGAGGAAATAACAGTATCTCAGCTAGGCCAAAGGCAAATCTCTAAAGTTCTGAACCTTTAGTGGTTATTAAAAATGCATAAAAACAAAAGCTCGTTTTAATGTTTTCATTTACAAGTAAACATTTACTGGTCGCTTCAAGTGCAGATCAAAATCCACCTTTGTTAAAAACCTTTAATTTCTGTTACATGAATTTGGTACTTGATGATAGTACCAAGAGATGTCTTCTCTTTTCCAGATGTTCTCTTGCAGCCATAAAATTGATCATTGACAGTTCTGAAGTTGCTATAGGCAAATTATCCTATTGCTTTTTTCCCCTTTTCTGTTTAGGAGCCTCCAGAAACAGATGGCAACACTAAGGAACTGAGGACAAGATAGCCAGTCCTGCATACAGAATAGCAGTTCTCTATTCCCATGGCCGTCCCATTAGGTCGCCATCCTCAGTGAGTGAAGGTCAAGTGTCTACAGGTTAGTTAAGATGCTCCCCTGCATTCACAGAAGACAGATGCAAGGACTTCCTCTGCCACTCATTGCCTGTGAGACCTGTAAAGGATTTAAGCTCAGCTTCCAGAACGCAGTAGGCATCTACATTTTATTTCTTTCGGGGCATGTGTTAAAACAGAAGAACAGAATATAAATTTCTTTCCAAAGGGACATTCAGACACCAAAGCACAGGCTGTGAACGCTGATGCTACACTGGCATCTAACTCAGACTTACACAGAGATGCCTGAACTTGGAGAGAGGCTGTCCTGTTGGACAGCTTAAGCATCCCCGTTGTCTGGGTGACTCTCACTCCCAGGCCCTTAGCCATTCATAAGTACTGTGAAACTTCGGCATACGATTTTGGCTTTTTATTTATATTCTAAGAGTCATGATTAAGCCCCTTTGAGAACTGAGTTGAAGCATCTCTAGGATGCATCTGAACTCTAGAGCAGGTACATGCCATGTGATATGACCCACAGTCCTGCCCTGCAAAGCATCCAGACCAGTGGATCTGTTAGAGTATTCCGTGGCTGTCTCCCCAGCCAAGCACTTAGGTTTGTTTTCCAATTGGATATCTGGCTGGGGGAAGGGAGAAGAATGTGCGTTCAGGTCTCGTGGCAATATGCTTTTGGGAGGTATCTGAATGTGAAAACTGAGAAGCTATTCTAGGTCGGTAGATATGCATCCTATCTCTATTCTCTCTTGCTGAAATGAAGAAAATAGCAACTTTCAGTATGTTCAAACAAATTTATCATATTTGTGACATGAGAATAATTCCAATGAATACTGCAAGGAATTCAAGTGCTATGAGCTTGGCCTCTATGACTTAGCCTTAAGCTTTGACAGCTTAAACGTGAAATGGATTTCCCCTGTCCTGCTTTTTTCCCACCTGTTTGATCTGAGATAAAGCTATCACAGAGCTCTGGAGAGAACCATATGCAAAGGCAAAGGAAAGACCTATAAATCCAGATGTTTCTTTCAAATCTTATATCTAGTTATCTGGGAGTTACTCTAGCTGATAAGTTAAATTTGTTTCTACTATCCACGTGTAGCATTAAGCACAGGTATTGCTGACATAATGATAATGTTCGTGAGGCCTCACGTGAGCTCTCTGAAAAGATGTCTGTCATATAACACTTCCTAAGACCATTTCTCTCAAGAAACCTGTGTTTCTATAAGCGCTTTGCCGCTGTGTGAAAAATATGTGTGGTTGTTGTGTAAAGTCCCATCTCACAATTTGGTCATCTGAAGTCTGCACAGGTGCTTTAGGCTTGGTTCATCAAGCTCCTGATACCTTCTTTTCAATAATTTATCACCATTTCATTTGATTGTCTTCTGAGGTGACGTTCCAACGTCAAAATCAGTTAGCAATAGAACATCAAAATCAGTTAGCAAGTCAGTGATAGGAAAAAGAGAACAGGAGAGGGAGAGACATCCTCACATTGTTGGGATTATGTCTTTGTTCATCATTATATCTTTTGATTCAGATTTACTATCAAGATATTGTCCACTCAAGGGTCAGGAAGGTCTGCACTGCGGTTTAGGCCCATAGGATCCCACTTCTAGTGTCAGCTGTGGCTTGGCCCCAAAGGCCAAGTCAGTCTGTAAAGTTACATCTGAACTGCACCACAGGTACTTTCTGCTATGTATCTGCAGTCCCAGATAGATATCTGGAGAACCGGCAGGAGCATGCACAGATAATTTTAAACACAGAAGAGGAGAACTGGGAAGCAGAATGAGATGGTGAGCATGCCAGTCTCTCCCAGTATCCACATGGGATGCAGCTGGAGGATACTCATATACCTGAGCAGTTGGGATGTTTTTATGAGCTCCATAGCTCAATTGTAGCCTAAATGTCTCGCCATAGGAGGGTTTCTTGTCAAGGCCTTCAGTCTGATATTCTTGGTCCTTCTCCTGTATGTTAAGTTATCTTTTTTGAAGTAATAAAGGCCAGGAAAAACCTGCAGAGACATATAGAATCATAGAATCATTAAGGTTGGAAAAGACCACTAAGATCATCGAGTCCAACTGTCAACCCAACACCACCATGCCCACTAAACCATGTCCTTAAGACATGTGAGGCCATGAAGAACCGCGCGTCATTAGAAGTGCTTGTTCTCTCAGACTTACCTTTGGTGGCCCTCTTGTTTCCTGTTTCCATTCTTGTAGGAGGGAGCTGCTCTCTGGCATTGCCTCTGTCCTCCTGCGTGAACATCTAGCACAGACATGTCTGCCTCTGCATGGTAACACCGTTGTGAATCTTCCTGGGGTTCTCCAGCCTAAGTGTGGGATTGAGGGTTCCTAGCACAGGCATAGAGAAATACAACTGAAGTGATGAAATTCACTCACCTGTGGCAATTTAGCCAAAAATGACAATTTTAAATGTGCTTTTTTAAAAGGCTGTCACTTGAAGACCTACTAAGTTAAAAGTTCACTTGCTTCTTCAAAAGCATATGTATTTGCAGCAGTTTTCTTCAAACAGCTCAGATCAGTCAGATTGTCTTTACTCCATCTCAACAAAACGCCACAGGTTGATTACAACATTTCTTTAAGAAAGGATGGGCAGTCGTTACCCAAAATATCTACCTTAATTACATGGTTTCTGAGCTGCAACACTACGGCTTACAGTTCAGTGGTTGCATAAACTCCCCAGTGAGAAATCTGAACAATATTTAATTAGCCCAGACCTGCTGTGTGATACTCCAAACACCCTGTTTACCCAATTAAGACAAAGGTTGCGTGATCTTACAGTTAGTAAGTGTCTCTGTATACTAAGCCTTGCAGCTGGAAACTGGAAATGTAAAACATCTCTCTTTGTAACTCTTACTTGTGCTATGTCTAAATAACACAAAGCAGATACAGAATAAGAGAGTAAGGAATCCTTTTCAAAACACTGCGTTAAAACATCTGCATGAATCAAAGGAGGCTCAGCTAGCAATAAGATTCAGGTCCATGGCATGTTCTGTCGCAATAAAATAAGACAAAGGACATTTCAGATGAGAGTTTAGATCTCTAATAATATGCCCAATAAATGGATCTTCAAAATAAATACACTCTCCACCACAATGAACATGAGAACTACTGTATGTGAAATGTACCTGAGATGCACATCGTACTAGGAGGCAGAAAGGAAGGAAGGAACTGCTTCGTGTTCGTGTAACTCTTCTCTGATTGTTCTGATAATATGTTTTTGTCCTGAATTGAATAAGAACGTAGAGAACATTTAAATAACATGATGCAGCTTTTGCAAAAGACTTTCATTTTATTAATGGTGAAATAATTGTCTCACTTATCCACAAGATAGTCTTGAAAATGTCTCTTTCACCCCAGAGATCTTCCCATCCAGAAGGGCGAATGCAGAATGCTGGCACTGCTTCGAGGAGCACCGCAAACTGCAGACCTGCTCTTCTGACTCTGCTACTGCAGTTTACTTTCCTTTTGCCAAGGGAGGCTTTTTGCTTCAGACTCCATTTTGATACCATTTTTCAATCTGTGAGCTCCTGATACCCTCACAAAAATCTAATAGTAATCTTCTCTAATTGTTACTTTAAAGTATGAGAACTCTAAGGCCTATTTCAGTGTTTAACGATATGAGTAAAGCACAGTCTTCATTTTCTTACATTGCTTTGAAAATGAGTTGAAAATTTGGGGAAAAAAATAGGAAAATTTGGGTCCATTTGTTTTTCCAATGAAAAATCGAATTTAAAAAATCACCAAAATGTAAAATTCCACTTTAAATCAAAAGGCTATTTCCAAGCAACTCTAATAGTAATATACACATCAGAAATCAGCAGCGTGTGCTTTTCTTCAGATCACACAGAATCATGCTGCATCAGCATTTACGTGGAAAATCTCAAAGTAAAATCCTGGTCCTTTCAATAAAATCCAAGAGATTTCATCCTTTTGTATTTAAAAAGGAAATATGTAGGATGTTTTCAAAATAATATGACCACTAAAGAATATTTCAAAAACTGTATACTTTACTTTTTACTTATTTACCCCAGAAGATATCTATGATATTAATCTTTACTTTCCAAAGGTTTTCTTAATGTAGATGTGCGTTAGTTGTGTTTCATCCTAGAAGTCACTCTTTTCCAGTGATGGGGAACGGATAGGTTTGTGTGTGTGTGTGCATGTGTGTGTGGGTGTGAATGTAGAGTCATCTGCTGCCCGGTCACACTAGTTGAAATCACTTGTAGTAGGTGGCAAGGCGGCTAAAACTTAGGTGTTGTCATGGCCATAAGGAACACACACTTATTGCTCTAGTCATTCTTGCATTATGCAAATTTCTTTGATCATACCGATAGTTCTCTTTAGAATTACTCTTACATGAAGCCAGAGCAGTCTGGCAGCACTGAAAAGGTTGGGAGAAATAGCTGAGGCGGGGAGGGGACTTATTGTCACCAGCATTTGTAGTCTGCAAAAATTGTTTGGCTGATATTTACATTTTTATGAGAGACACTTAAAACTGTCCCTAGTAGGTGGGTGTAACACTAGTGATGTGTATAAGGATTGATGACTAACACTAGGAGGATGCAGTAATCCCTAATTTTCAGCAAATCCCTGAAGTGAGGAAGAGCTAACCAGATCATAAATTCTTGTTCCTTCTAAGAATCTGAATGTAAGTACTTTTTGAAGATTTCGTTATGCCTTGCTTTCTGTAATTGCGTATCTAGCACTTAATTGTCTAATAAATAAGGACAAAAATGTATTAAAAAGATGATTGAAAGATAGCCATTAATGTTAGAAGTAAAGTGGTCAGCAGATCTCAGATAGTAGGAGGCAAACCAAAATCACACTGGCAATAACTTTTGCAACCTCAAGCAAAAACCTATCCAAAAAACTTGTAGGACCAATATCCACTACTCAGCCGTTTGGAGCTGAATTTGTAGAAGTGCTGTTAAGCAACTGGTTTCCCTTTTAGACACCTAAAGTTGATATTTAGCAAAGCTAGCAGTTAAAAACTCCAGGCTCAGCTGCTGTCTAAATCGCCTTGACACATATGACTACATCCATACTAATTTAAAGTTATTCCCCTGTGCCAGGGGAAGTTCCCAGGCACTGGAACTCAAGTCTTCTGTTCTCTTACACGGTCAGAGTGGTCTTTGGCTTGTTTTGGGTCTGGATCCACATCTCCATCCCAAACATTTCCCTAGCTTAGTTCAGGACTTTGCACGAACCAGAGACTCTCTCCACATGACAGCATTGGTGTGGATAACCTCCTTGGAGGCTAGAAGAGCTCAATGGTATGGATTTGAGTACGGCCGCAGGGTCAAAGGATGGTTCAGGGAACATTTAGCTTACTTTATAAACATGGCCTAAGTATATGGGAGGGAAATTCCAATGGAAGTATCCCATCGGTTTCTGCTTTGAGGCATGCATAAATTTGCACCCAGTTCCTGGCCATGTTCAGAAACTGGTGGAGAGAAGCATCTCCCAACCCTAGATCAAATATTTTCCCAGGAAGGGAAAAGACTTGAGTCTTTGTGCCTCGTAATGCACGTAGCTCGTTCCAAAGGTTCCAGCCGTCTCAAAGAACTTATTGTTAGTTGAAGGGACATGAGGCCTCAGACTTACTATCACAGCACAAAGCATGGAAGTGAAAAATAAGACCTGAATATATGTTTTCAATTAAATTTGGCTTCCAAACTCAAAATTGATATTAAAACCTTTTGATACTCGAAAATAATTTTTGCTCTGTTATTATCTTGGTATGTATAGACAAGGCAAAGGAAAGACATCTTTGAGACAGCTCAGAGGATCCATGCAGACAGAGCATTTCTTTCCTTTAAAAAAAGTGGTCTTTTGCCTGCATTTTGGCTTCTGAGACCAAATTTAGTTACAAAAATAAATTGCCTTCCTTTCAAAAATGTTGAGTGCTGTTGAATCCTACTGCAGTCATGTTCCCACATATTAAAAATGCTAGGCTGGAAGAATTTCTAAGCACTGTTTAGTAGACAAAAGCCTAAAGGTTTTCTTTACAGACTCTTTCACAGAAGAATAATCAAACTCTGTAGAGAGCTGCTACTCCAAGTACTTGCTAGCCTTATTTTACAAGCCTTTGCTAGTCTGCCCTACATTGAAAAGGGTGGGTTGATGTGTAAGCCAAAAAAGTGAAATCATTTTTACTGTCGAAAAAATACGTGTGTTTTAAGCTTTCATCTGCCACTAGCAAGTAATCAAAGATGGCAGGGGTAGCAGCCCTTGTAGTTAACCCAGTGCATGTTCATTAAACGGCAGGGGGTACCCAGAGTGTTTATTCCAGTAAAAACAATTAAGCATATATATATATATTTTTTCAGTGTTAATGATTCCCTGTTGACAGAGCTGAAAAGGGAGTGCTTCTTGAGTTTCCAAGAGTGACTATTAAAGAGAAATGACTGTCAGTCTTCTAATTTGGGTGAATGCCAAGCAGACCAAAGGTGACGAAATAGGGGGAAAGGGAAAAGAAAGAATATTCAGGGCTCATTATCAACACACTCTGTCTTTTTTATTTTTTTGCATTGTCACAAATGAGCTTCACAGCTTTCCCTTCGTTATCAAACCACCGGCCGTAATACAGTTCCTTTTCCATTACATCACGGTGTTGTTCCACGTACGCCTGAGATGATTTCTGCTTCCTAATTCCTTTCTTGGAATCATTCATCATTTTCTTTATAAAACATTACCTCTCATACTGCTGTTTCTCAAGCTTGTCCCCCATCTGTGGAGGATTTTGCTTGCGCTCCAGTTAGCTGTTTCAGGAAAAAAAAAAAAAAACAATGGGAATTTTCAGGCTCTCCAAGGCAGTAGAGAAATAAAAACCTGTCATGGTGCCAGCATACCATATTCTCTGGAAACTGTGGTTGTTAGGACCCAGACTAGGAGTTGGGTGCACAAAAGATGAAAAGAAAGAGGCCATGCTCTTAGCGTTGTTTTATAAAGGAAAAATATGTGAATGAATAAATTCATGGCCCTGCAAAGGTGTGGTGCACTTACAGGTTGGCTCATCCTGTTATTCAGAGTTAGTAAATGTTCATACGCCGAGTCTTTCATTTTGCTGCAGACTAAGTTCTGCTGGCTCATCACGATTGTTATCTCTACTGGAAAGCAAGCAAACCTCTCATCTGTGTGAGATGTGATGTGACATTCTGCGTTTTAGCCAAGTCCAGCTGGCTGCTCCAAAAAGGCAGGCAGTGTTTCATAGGTACCACAGCTATTTCTCTTCCTTCAATCCCCTGAAGCAGTAGCTGTGGGGCTGTACTTTAAGCTGTGAGGTAAGGACCCGTAAATTCATATTCTATTATATATAGAATTTTTTACCACTTCTTTTGCCAGCTTTGTAGTAATCCAACTGCAGTAGATGATATGACTAAATGACTCCTTCTCTCTCTCTCTCTCATCTCTTTTGACAGTCTCCCCTCTTTGATGCATTCCTGACTGCAGTGTATGTATTTCTCTGGACTTCCTAATTTGTTTTAGAGCCTAAATTACAAACCCCAGCCATACAAACACCATTCCTCTCTGTCTTGTTCGTGCCTACCTTAAAAAGAAGTTAAAGAAAGTTTGCATATGATCATTTTACGCAGAAATGGGAAGGCAATGCAGAATAAAAATCCTCTGCTAGCATAAATTTCAACTGCAATGTTTATTTCAGTAGAATTATGGCTGAGGATCAGCTTCTTGGTAGATCATGTTCATTCAGCCTTTCAAGCAGATGTATAAGACATGTATCTTGCATGATCACCCTATCATGGGGTGACTATGCTATAACCTTTAGTAGAAACCAAAGCAGACTCAGGAATATACTCTCCAGTGACTCCTGTCAAAAAGAAAAGGTTGTGTAAATTTGAAGACAAATGAACGTAAGCAGCTATCATGTGAAGGGACAGTATCAAAACAGATTGTTTCTCTAGTTTGGTTACATGCAGTCATCAGGTAAAAACTAGAAGATGTAGGATTTGAAATGAGTTACTAGCCTTTTTGATCATGGATGAAGACTTCTGACTGGCATGTAACATTTATTGTCTCTATAATTTTAAAAAGGTGGTTTATTTAATTTGTACAGTGTCAAGTGTATTTTATGATGTAAAATGTTATAGCCTCTACATTAAATTGCTTTCTTAATTCATGGAAATTACTCCAGTTCTTGCCATTGCCACACATTTTCTCTGTTGGTGGTAGTGTTGGCAAGTTAGTTCAAGGGGTATGTTTTGGTCATAGCAGTATGTGTGAGATCACGTGGAAACAGAGATGCCCTGTCTTCCAAAACACACAGTTTCGTAAAATGGTTCTAGCTGGGAATTTTGCTGTTACCTGAGTCACCAAGAGCATAAAAAAGATTCAGTGTGACATTTTTCGGACGTGCTCAGCTGTTACGCAGCTGTTCTTCACCAAGGATCATCAGAGCAATAAATAATTTTGCCTCACTTTATCCTCCCGAAGAGCAAGCAGGCCCCTGAGAGGTTGCTGCAGCAATCAGTTGGGGCAGAGCAAACAGGTAAGCCAGGTGTCTGGGGACGTTTCTTCATCACCATTTCCTGGCAATTCCCTGTTACCTGGAGTACCTCCTCCTAAGCGAAAGCTGCGTCGCCATATGATTTTGTTTTGCTGAAAGGAAATCCGTCAAACCTACCCCACCCTAAGATAATAATTTCTTCACCGCTAGTCATCACCTCAAGACTGACACAAGAGAGATGTAGAAAGCCATCACCCTGTTGGTGAAAACAGCCTCATTGTGTGCAAATCCCCAGCTGAGCTGCAACTGAGCCATAAAAAGGTGAGGGTCGTTCTGTGAATTGGCTGAGAAAAGAACCTGCTACTGCCTGCAGCCACGCTAATAAGGTTTTTAGTGTCCTAATACAGTTATAATTCATTCCAATCTTTTCAGTCTTGAAATTGGAATTTGGGTTTTTACAACATATTGATTCTTTGAATGCTCACATTATAGAATAAAGCTCCCCACACGTACACATTGGGCCAAATCCCAATGCCACACTGATGTAAATTCATAGTAAATCTATGTCAGTAGTGACTTCAGAGTTTAGCAGCTTTATTATAGCTTATGGATTCTGTAATGATATTTTGATTTTAAAAAAATATTTCTGATCTGACAAGGTCAGAAATACATGGTAAGAGTAAAAATAACATATAAGTAATTTAAATAAAATGTAAACCCTATTTTATTGAACTTTGAAATATAATATACTGGATGCAATAGAAACTAAGTTACTTCCATTTTAAAAAAAAAACAACAAACAAACAGAGCTGACCCTCACTTTTCCTTTTCATTTTTAATTTAACATTCTTCATGCAGTGAAAAACCCTAATAGTACTTAATCCAAAGTGTTTCCTTGTAAAACAGTAGTTACATATATGTTTAACAGGTTCCATCTCTTTATATTTTATCTGCTGCACTGCCTTTTTAATATAGTTTACAAATGCACTAACTAAATTTAGTGAGAAGTGCAATAGCCAAAAATAATGGGGCTGGATGGGATCCACCTAAGGGTACTGAGGGAGGTGGCGGAAGTGCTCACCAAGCCACTTTCCATCATTTATCAGCAGTCCTGGCTAACCAGGGAGGTCCCTGTTGACTGGAGGTTAGCAAATGTGACACCCATCTACAAGGAGGGCTGGAAGGAGGATCCAGGGAACTACAGGCCTGTCAGTCTGACCTCGGTGCTGGGGAAGGTTACGGAGCAGATCATCTTGAGTGCCATCACACGGCATGTGCAGGACAACCAGGTGATCAGGCCCAGTCAGCATGAGTCTATGAAAGGCAGGTCCTGCTTGACCAGCCTGATCTCTTTCTATGACCAGGTGACCCACCTAGTGGATGAGGGGAAGGCTGTGGATGTGGTCTACCTGGACTTCAGTAAAGCCTTTGACACTGTCTCCCACAGCATTCTCCTGGAGAAACTGACTGCTCATGGCTTGGATGGGTGCACTCTTTGCTGGGTAAAAAACTGGCTGGAAGGCCAGGCCCAAAGAGTGGTGCTGAATGGAGTTAAGCCCAGCTGGTGGCCCGGTCACGAGCGGTGTTCCCCAGGGCTCAGTTTTGGGGCCAGTTCTGTTCAATATCTTTATCAATGATCTGGACGAGGGGATCGAGTGCTCCCTCAGTAAGTTTGCAGACGACACCAAGCTGGGCGGGAGTGTTGATCTGCTGGAGGGTAGGAAGGCTCTGCAGAGGGACCTGGACAGGCTGGATCGATGGGCCGAGGCCAACTGTATGAGGTTCAACAAGGCCAAGTGCCGGGTCCTGCACTTGGGCCACAACAACCCCAGGCAACGCTACAGGCTTGGGGAAGAGTGGCTGGAAAGCTGCCCGGAGGAAAAGGACCTGGGGGTGCTGGTTGACAGCCGGCTGAACATGAGCCGGCAGTGTGCCCAGGTGGCCAAGAAGGCCAACGGCATCCTGGCCTGTATCAGAAATAGTGTGGCCAGCAGGAGCAGGGAGGTGATCGTGCCCCTGTACTCGGCACTGGTGAGGCCGCACCTCGAATACTGTGTTCAGTTTTGGGCCCCTCACCACAAGAAGGACATGGAGGTGCTGGAGCGTGTCCAGAGAAGGGCAACGAAGCTGGTGAAGGGCCTGGAGCACAAGTCTTATGAGGAGCGGCTGAGGGAACTGGGGTTGTTTAGCCTGGAGAAGAGGAGGCTGAGGGGAGACCTCATTGCGCTCTACAGCTACCTGAAAGGAGGTTGTAGTGAGGTGGGTGTTGGTCTCTTCTCCCAAGTAACAAGTGATAGGACGAGAGGAAATGGCCTCAATTTGTGCCAGGGGAGGTTTAGATTGGACATTAGGAAAAATTTCTTCACTGAAAGAGTGGTCAGGCCTTGGAACAGGCTGCCCAGGGAAGTGGTGGAGTCACCATCCCTGGAAGTATTTAAAAGACGTGTAGATGTGGTGCTTAGGGACATGGTTTAGTGTGACTTGACAGTGCTAGGTTAACGGTTGGATTCGATGATCTTAAAGGTCTTTTCCAACCTAAACAATTCTATGATTCTATAATTATTAACAAAGAATAGCCTTTAGATAAAGCCGGAATTCTTTGCATTGGTGAAACAAGATATATTAAATACTGTAAATGAGGCAGGCTTACTTTTTAGTATTATTATTATTTACTTAAGGCTTGGAATAAAATTCCATATACTCTGAAGACAATTATCATCTTCTCTTTGATAATGCTAATATTGGATATTTGATTTCCGATTTAGGATGTGGGACATTAGTCATATATCATGATTCAGCCTGTTGCTTAATGAATAAAATTTTGTCTTCTGTGCTTTACACTTTCCTGAGCTGCCCTGCTCTGGTATCTAGCGCAGGTTCAGATGACACGGCTTTGGGCCAGTCTGCATTACGGCAGCCTCTGGGGATACACCAGAGAGAACAATCTTAGGTGGCATCTCTGCAGCGCACGCTGTTTAAGCTGTTCTTCTTACACACAAAGCTACCGCCTATGGCTTAGGAAGTTTCTGAGGTGCAGGTCTCTGTGCACTGAGAGAATATTAGCGTATTTTGGCCATTCATATATTCTTCCCTAGGCATCTGCTGTAGGCTGCTGTCACTGGACACGGTGAAGTTTCCATCTGATCCGGTCTGCCCATTCCTATCTTCTTTTGTACCCTCTGCTTTTAAACAAGAGAGTACCTGGCAATCCGCCTTAGAGCCAGCACTGCCATGCCTGTCCAGGGAGCTCGTGCCCTTCTGGGATGCTCATTCCTTCTACTCACAAGGGGTGGATTGTTCACCTTACTCAAGGCCTTGGGCTCCAGTTATAACCTACACCTATGCTTTTGTAGGCAAGCACTCTTCATTTTAGTCCAAGTTTTCCTTAGAACTTGTTCACAAGTTGTCAGACTACGGGCAGTCCAAAACACTGATAAAGGGAGTCTCTGTTACCAAGAAATGGAGAAGATGTTTAATTTTCACAGTTTTTCACATCCTCCTCATCACAGTTGAGGGAGAGGCATTTGCAGTGACATAACCACATTAATTATTATTCTGGTAACAAACTTTCAGAATGATAGTTTACACTGACCGTTTGTGCGATTTTTAGCATTCTAGCTCTATTCTCCTTTTTTCATGGAAAGTAATGTTTTCTCACACTGCACAGGCCCTGCAATTAGGATTGATTTTAAGGAGATAATTTCTTAGCTCCCAGCTAGGCCATGACATTTGGTTATTAGAAAGAGAACTATCTCTAGGTACTGCTCTTCTGGTCTAAGGCACAACTTTGCACCTGTCCTTAAAGCACCTAGGTTGCTCTACTTCTTAGACAGTTTGATTTACCAAGTCTCACACTTTTCTAAGGTTTTTTCCCCCCTTGCCTTGTCTGGGCCTTTATTCTTTCATATTGTGTCAATCATAGCACAGTGCCAAAACCTGACCCGAAGATTAAACAGAGAAACTTCAAAACATGTTGAGTCTGACTATGGAGCCTCTCCTACGCAAGGCTATGCTGCAGCAAGGAAATTCTTCAAAGTGTGTTCTGTTTTCACTCTCCTCTAGTGCTGAGTGTTAAACATTTCTTTTTCTCTTTTCTTTTTTTTTTTCCCTTTCCCTGTGCTGTATCATTAGTGCCGACTTTGTTTGATCCATGAGGAGAGCAAATTTCCTGCTTCTGCCTACAACGCACTTGAGAGCCTTTTTACTAGAGCCAGTACTTGCACTGAGGAGGAAAAAAAAAACAGAGTAAGAATGCAATTTGTTTTTACATAGTACTTTCATATACAAAATGCAGCAAGCGAAAGTAGTAGACATACCAAGAGATATCACGGCAAGCTCCTCCCAGAGTGTTTCCCCAGAGGTCACAGCTCGGAGTTGAGAGCTGTGCAGAACCAAGTGCTAAAATTCTGCTGCTGCTCTATGTGACCTGGTATTGGAAGCTGGTCCCTCTGAAGTTGGGCCATCTATGACGATGATGTAAAGGATAGTTTGTTTTTTCTCTCTGTTAAGAAGTATTGTTGATTTCACACAAAGAAGAGGGGACATTGTCATTGGGGATGTGCTTTTTGATTTCAGGATGTAACTCTTTTCATTCTTCATTTTGGGGGCTCTTATGAACTGTATCCATGATATTTCAATGCTCAAAGATTGTAGCCGACTTCTATGCACAATGGTGCCGTGGCACGGTTTCGTGATTCCTGTGTGTTTGCAGAGAGTAAAAGTCATCTTCCAGTTTGAACCTCTATATTATAGATGGAAGGTGGAGTCTATCTCTTTTCACTTTAGGTGCCTGCATCTGAGCTGGTCACCATAAGCTTCCTTTAAAGCAAATGAAAAAATAGAGGCAGTTCTTGACTGCAATGTTGATATCTACAGTAGGATGAGGTGAGTCACACTCTAGAAATGATAATATTTCTCGCTAACCATAAAGGAAATCCTTACAGCAGCTCAGTCATAAATACCTGCATTTGGTCAAATAAATCTCACCCACAGTGTCCTGTTTCTATACTGCATAATGTTCATACAGAAACAATTTATAGTTGAGCAAAAGCTTTTTGTTCTTCAGGGCTCATGACATCAGGAAGCAAGGAGTGTAAGTCTAGGCAGAGAGACATGCTTCTGTGGCTGTTCTGCTTCTGCCACTGAAACCTAGTCTGAGCTATCTCGACTACCTATATAGCACTGCATTGTGCTGCACCAGCGTCCCTGTTATTGCAGAACATGCATAGAAGTAATGCATCATTTCATGTGTTAAGATTTTATTTTCACTTGTTAAAATTTTTGCCAAAAACATTAGTTGAACGTTATTTCAGTTGTATTTTCTTGGAAAGTTTCATCTAACATAACTTCTCCTTTCCCAAGAATGAAATATGAAGCAATCTCTATTTTTTTCCCTATTCCCTACTCCCTATTTCCCTATTCTTATCTCTGTTTCGTTGAAACCTGTTGCACTTCCATGCTGTGGAGAAGTGACTTAAAAATGGGTCATGGAGACGGGCCTGAGATATCTCCGATCATTCCAACAAAAATGCTGATCCAGCTTGGCTCCGTCAAAACTCACAGACCTTCACTGTAGAATATGCGCATTACAGAGGAGTGTAGCATAAGTACCTTCCTAGCAACTCATTTTTTTTAGCTGTCAACAGCTACTACCACTACTGCGATGCTTAATGTTGAAACTAAGAGTAAGAGCTGTCTCTTGTGCTTATCATACCTCTGTGCTTCCAGCAACTAACTTGGTGGAGGAAGGTGGTAACTTGATTAAATGCAACGGGTGAGAAACACAGGTAGTTAAGAACAAAGAAAAAGAAGTATGTGAGGCAAGAAGAAAAAAACAGAAGCATAGGGAGCTGGATGCACAAACCATATCAAAATGGGCAAAAAAGAGAAAAATGAAGGGCAGGTGTATGTAGTAGGCTGAGGCAGGAAGCAGAAAAGAAAGCTGGGGAGCAGGGGCTAAGGAGGAGAGAGAAAAGCATCTCAGATTTCTAGACCCGCAGAACCTGGGCATGTCTCTGGCCATCAAGCATAAGCACAACCCTAACATTTTTCTAAGGGACGATTCAGGTCCGTAATAAGACCACATCAATAAATACCATTTATTTAAACTTGATTATCTGAGGTTAACATTTTAATCTCAAGTTATTTGTGAATACGCACTTTACATATAAATGTATCCCTCAGATTTCCTTTTCCCGGTGTGTTGTTTGATGCAGGAGAATGCAGCGACCAAAACCCTCGTCAGCACACAGAACAAGACCAAACAGTTTTATCTGTGCACGTAAAAGCATAGAAGTGAGACAAATTCCCATACATTAGATGGAAAAGA
Organism: Calonectris borealis; assembly: GCF_964195595.1. Taxonomy (NCBI): domain Eukaryota; kingdom Metazoa; phylum Chordata; class Aves; order Procellariiformes; family Procellariidae; genus Calonectris; species Calonectris borealis. Next base: position 139,232,139 of record NC_134312.1, on the reverse strand, counting down.
GGTGTAGAAACATGCAGATGGAAACTGATTACACTAAACTGAGATTACACTAAAAATGCGAACCTATAGATTATTTTATATATTAAGAAGAAATAGAGGAGGTACATTAGTTTTTTCTTTCATTCAGTTCTAGTGCAGCCCTTCACAAGTCTCACTTGAATATTTCATTCAACTGAAAGCAAATTCAACTTTACTTCACCCGGCTATGATGTCTTTGAAAACTGTCTCAATCTTTCCATCCTAAGAGTACACTACCAACAAAGCCAAACTCTTAATAATATATTGCAGGACTCCAGACAAAGCATATATCTTTGATCCAAAAAAATGTATAATGGCACTGGGTGAGCTCTTTACTCAGAAATAGAAAACAGCATTTGCTTGCTTCTTGTGCAGTTTAATGTTAGCCTGAATGTTTTCTTGTTTTGATACAGCTTCTTTCTTCTGTTTACTGGAATAAAATCTGAAAAAAAAAAAAGCAACCTGCACTTTTCCCTTTCTCCAGCATTCAAACAAAAACACTACAAAGCCCTCCTCTGACCCACGTGAAAGCTTAGCCACCTACTTTAGCACCTATATTTCCATTTCCTTCTCCCACCATGCAAGACACCCCTCTTGCCTTCTTCCTTTATACACCTTGCAGCTGAGCTGTAAATGAGCTGTAAATGAGCTCAGATGCATGAGCTCGGTAACCTGTTTTTCCTAACCTGAAGCCTTCCTAGGAAAAATGGATTATGTTTCCTAACTGAGCATCATTGTAGCCGTTGTCTGGAGAGTTTCCTATTGCTAGAACAACTGCTACAGAACTACTCCATTTTTACGGAAATCTGCGTGTAGGAAAACAGTGTGTCAGTACCACCTTCACAGGTACAGGCTGCAGATGCTCCTAAGGGGCTGTAACCGTGCAGGGTATATTGTGCAGAAGAGCAGAGGATATGATGTATCTGGAACTTCAGCAAGGTCTAGAGAAACTGTTTGCAGTCTGGATTCAGATTGGTCTTTCCTAATTTAAGAGTAGCCACGTGATTGCGTGCCCTAGCTAATAGAGTTGATGCTGAGCAGTCCAGTATCTGAAATTTGTTGCTAGAGAGATGCCAGGAGTATAATTTTGTAGGCCATTCTTCTACTTAAGTTACTATCAATCTTCAGTCCGGTTCTTCTGTGGGATGACATGCAGGGACTGTTAAGTGTGTCCAGATTTCGGAACTAAGAATATCATACCTTTAAATTAGTGCCTTTCCTCTTGAAGTGCCTAGTGTGGAAATAACCCTACCACCACGTAAGCTAATGGCAGAGCTACAGATCAGACTGGCATGGGACATGGCCTTTGGTGTGCTTCTTCATGGTGCTGAGAGGTGGGATGCCTCGGGATGCTCACGAGTGCGGCTGAGACATAGCCTGTTTAAATGGAGTCTGGGGCTGGGGGGTGGCACCGGTGCAGAGGGCACTTCCTGACCACCCACCCGCCTGCCCGCCATGGCCACCGGCTGCCGTGTCTCTGTGACGGCAGCGGTGTGTCCCGGCCACCTGGAAACCCCTGAACCTGCAGTGTCGGCCCATGGAGGGTGCCCAGGAAGTTGTACGCAGGAAGGGGTTTATACCCTGGCACCTGCGAGGGAAGCATCTGTTAAGAGGGGGTTGGGAAGGAGGGTCAAAGAGGGGGAAAAAGGTCTTTGTTTCAGAAATGTTCAGTACTGGTTTTCCTTTGTTCCCTCTTCCTCCTCAATTGTTTGAGCTCTCTACTTTTTAAGGGGAATTTATTGCACAAATGTATAGTTTAGTCACGATCCTTCTCAGGTTGTCAAGGCAGAGGAGATAAACACCACAGGTTGTGCATGTTATTCATGGGAATTCACATCTATCACCGGTATTTGTAAATGAGGTAAATTTATGTTCAGTAGTAAAAATGAAATCATGTCTACTTTGGTCTGAATGTGCTCAATTTCAGGAGTAAAATATTTTTCAAGTAAAGGAATAGTACCCAAATCAACTGAATTTTTGAGCGAAGTTTAAAGGGGTGGAGGAGGTGGATGTAGGAAGCCTTCAGCCTATTAACCTGCCCTCTGTCCTTCAGCAGGACTTACAGGTGACCTTTCTTTCAGCAGATGAGCCCAGAAAACCAATGTACAGCCAGATGCACATGCGTTCCCGCTTTAAACTCTTGAAGCTTACAGCTTCCTCTGCTTCCCTTGAAAGTTTTTCCTATGTCTTAATAATCACACAGGTGACAAAAGCACTGCTTAATACCACCTTTGACCGATATATATTAAGGGAAATGTATTCAGTCCCCATTCACCTTTGGTCTACTGCAAGTCTTTATTTATTACCACTCTGTTTCCAAGCTAATAAGTTATAAACTAAATTTGCTTTTTTTAAATAACCTATAGATTCAATTGGAAGCTTTTGAAGCTTTACAGCATATAACTGGAGCTGATCTCTTGTTCTTTATTCTTTAACCTACAGGTCAAGCAATTTTTACTTTCTGTCTCTTACTCTAATTTTGTGCCAGTCTATTTTAGCCTGTTGGCTGTCGTGTTGGTGGATTGAGCTTTCCTATAGTTCTACATAATACATTTCTAGTCCAAAGAGTAAAACATTTTTAAATTAAAATGCATGATTTGCTAAGAAAACTGTTAATGCAAATATCAATATTTTCCAACTAAATGTAATAAAGCTATAGTCCAGTCTGATGCTGGTTTCCACCATTCTGACGAGACGTAAAATTAAAGACACTGGTTTCTGTTGGCTTTAAAGCAAAGATTCAAAAATTAAATCCATTTTCTCTATGAACAGGTTCCAAAAATTTTTTTTAAGACCAGAATAAATCATTATCTTTTCACGATTAAATTGTAAATGTGGTCACTTGCATGAAAACGTGTGATTTAATATGCCTGGCAGTCGAAGACATAGGTTTCCATGCTAAAGCTGCATGGACTTCTAGTAGGGGAAGGACTGGATTTACAGGGGTAAATTATGTTTATTGTTTTGTAATCTGCTTTTGTTGCCTGACTTTTTGGACAACAGCTGGATAAGAATGCGGTGAGAAGTAGCTGGTGAAGGTTTTCTGTGTTATGCTCTTTTTGTGTTATGGCCCCCTCCTTTTACCCAGTAGGTGCTTTGTTGTGCTGGGTAGAAGGCTGGTGTGCTGTGGACTGAAACAGAGTAGATGTCTGCCTCTCTTTGTGTCAGGTGCCTGACAGGTCTGGCTTCCAACCTTTTCATTTTGCACTTTCCATCCTTCTTGTGTGTGTGTGTGTGTGCGCGCGCACACGCATCTGTCTTTACATACTTATACATATATGTATATATAAAACATGCATGTGTACACTGAATTTGTGTAGGGCTTGGAAAGAAGTATTGTAAACTGCAAGAGCAGAACATAGAGGATGAAATGCTCATCCCTGAGATGTTTTGTGGCCAGTATTAGTTAGAAAAGTAGCCTCACAGTGGGAGAGCCTCTGCTATGCATAGCAGAGAGGAAAGATTAGCAAAAATAAACGGGCTACTGGTGACTAGAAAAGCAAGGTGATATAATCACTGAGTAGGAATAGAAGGCAACTTGGTATTACTTTTTAGCTTGTTCTCATTTACACTGACGTGTAAATTACACAGTGCCTGAAGGGATGCTGGGTACTCTGCAGACACTCTCCGGAAAGAGTATACAAAATATACATAGACATTGCATAACCAATAGGATTTGCACTGAAGGGATGGTGAAGTAAAAATAATAACAGCAAGACCATAAGTATACTTAAGATTCTTGTGATCATGGCTCAAGCTTTTTGCTTGAGGCAAAGTCTTTTCAGGGACAGTGCATGAAATACGGATGTTGAAGAGACAAACACATGTGAAAGAGGAAGTGGGGTAGAAGTAAGGGATGAACAAAAGTGTCCAGAGCATAGAAAATCAAAATGGTAATGAGAAGACAGGCAACTGGAATTACATGAAAATATATTCAAAAAATTGTGGTGAAATCTGAACTGACAAAGGGAAAAATTTGTAACCAACCTAGCGGCAACCAAAGAGCGGGGCTGGGATGGGCCATGTGGCAGAGGACATTTCTCACGGTGGGACTGTGTCTTTTCCCACAGGAATTACTACACTGAATTAAAGGACTGCCTGACTTTAGCTGGACAGGTTGACTAAGCCAATTCATGGAGCTTTACTTATTTTTAAGACAAAGGAGAACATGGTGACTGTGGGGTATGAGGCATGTCATAAAGAAGTGAACAAAAGGCAGGAAAGAAGAAGTTGCTAAAATTAGGAGATAACCGGGAAGTAATTTTAAGTGGTGAAACAGGCAGTGTACGGTCAAAAGGGAAGTATATGGGAGAAGGTTTAAAAAAAATTCAAGTAATGAGTTCACTGGAGAGATTTTTATATGTACTATAAATGCATGCAGTGGAACAAAGAAAATAGAAGAAATAAAAATATATGAATCCAGAGAGGATCTGAACATCACATCACATCAATCAGACTTGACCAAACCATATTGAAGATACAAAACTTAGCAGCTAAATGTGAAGACTGACACTTTCAAAGAGATGTAAGTAGATGGAAAGGGGGAGGGAGACATGAACTTGCTTGTAAAGGGAATTTTGTAAATCTCCATGGTACAAACTGTATGTTGCTCAGACTGTTTTAAAATATATTAACCAGTTGCATATGGAATTTCACACTCTTTACATTGTCCCTGGTATATAAAAGAATAAGAAGACAGACAGATCTTCCTAACAAAAGATCTTCCATCCTAATGAGGACACTGTATTTACACAAGGCTAGTTATCCCATATTCACTAGCCTGTGGGAGACGAAGATGCTCATGAATAGGTACAGCCAAAGCACATGGTACTTGATCTACTCCCAGCCACCTGATTATCCCCCCGGGACTATTTCAGCCCAGGTGCAAATTAGAGCCTCTGAAAACAGGAGAGTCCCAGAAGAGCAGGTGGGCTTTATGTGTCCAGAAGGGCGAAAAAGGCTGTTAAAATAACACATCTGTGTTTCTGTCAAGTAGAAGACAATGAGGAAAGCCTTAATCCATCTTTCAAAGGCGATCAGAATCAAGCCTTGGTAGAAGATCTAAGCAACTCCAGATATTCAAGTACAGAAAGTAAACAGAGAAAGATGATATTTATCTGATGATTTGGAGGAAATAAAGTTCAAGGTACTGATGTGATGTATTCAGTTTTAGGCAAATTTTACTTCCACTTGAATGACTGGGAGAGTCTTATTGCCTGAAAGGGGATTTAGAATATTAAAAAACAACAGTTAGACCATGAAGACATAAAAATCACTGGCACAACTTTTTAAACACAGCATGAAATGTTAATCCTGAGAATTCAGGAGAAGTTTCTCTGACTTTGGTTCCAAAAAGCTGCTGGGGAACCAATCCTGAAGTTGTATTTATCCAAATACTTTATTTTCTAATTTTTCTGTAGTCATCAATCTCCTCAGAATTGAAGTAAAAGTCTTTTGCTAGAGCTTCCAGGACTGTTCTTAGGTCTTTGTATCTGCCAGATCTCAACCGTACTTTCTAAAACCACACAGCAAGTTTTTCTGGCCTTTTTTTTTTGCATGCAAGCTCTTTTCAGTACCAGTTCAACAGAAATGTGAACTAGATGCTATTTCCAATATCGTAGTGCAAAATCATCATTTCAAGTGTACAACACTTCCGTAAGAGAAGGTAAAACTTGGATAAATTTAAACACCTTTGAAAATATTGTAGCCTCGGATTTTACTATTGCACTACTTCTTGGGGGTAAGCAAGGGCAACTGGTCTCTACATATTCCTTTTACCTAATCTGCTCTGAGTACTGTCTAAATGATAGCTACGTAATATTATAAAGTCCTTGAAAAAAGATGAATGTTAAGCATTGTTAGAGGAAACAAGTAACTGTTGTATTTAGCTTTGGCAGAAACACAAATGCATTTTTAATATCTTTTTGTTTCATCTAAACCCATTAAGGGAGCTTTTCCTTTTCTGTCTGTTAAAAGCACAGTCTGCGTTTTGCATCATGATAACACAAATTCTACAGAAACTTTACAATTAGTGTAGCTTAGCATTGCTGCAAAATCCTTCAGGAGCTGAAAATTCTGTTGCTTTGTGTTGATGGATGGCTAAGCAATTTAAAACAGTACGGCTTTTAAATCTAAAAATGAAACATGCAATCCACACAAGGTTAGTGCCTTAAAATATAATGTAGCCAAACCTTTAACATTTTCCCAATTTTTATTCTTGGTTTTGTGATGTAGCAAGGGACTGCCACCTGGCAGAAGCAGGCTGCAGAAGTCACCATTCTCACTTCACATTCCAGGTGCATGGGCTGCAGAAAGCTCCCTTTGTTCCTTCCTCAAATGTGAATTAACAGTAGCAGCTTTTATAGCTCTGACACTGAGTGTGAGCCATAACAAGAGAAAACATGAAATGCCAGTGTACTCTGAGGCAAAATTATGCCTTGCAAGGAGATATACATTTTAAAAATATATATGTAATTTCAAAACAAAGCACAGAGATTTAAATAGAAAAATCAAAGTGCCTGTAAACTCAGATTTGCCAGCTAAAGGGAAAGAAGTTTACAGATCGGTAAAGAGTAAAGACAAGAAGGGATTAAAACATAAAACAATCCTCTCTCTTTTTTAAAAATTGTACAGATACAATTTCTGTACTCCTGTGCCTTTTAAGATGCTCAGCTTCTCAATTCAGATGATCATCAGCTCCTATCTCGTAGTCTAAACCAATTATACACATTAAAAATGCAAGGCCAAATCCCATGCTCTGCTTGCTGGCACTGCTCTATTGGCTTCGGTGGCACCAGGCCAACGACACCATCTGAAGATCTCACTGAGAGGCAGAGTGCAAGTGCATCAGCCTGAGGTTGGCACCATGCTAATGCAGCTACACGGCCTCTCTTCCCCTGAGAGCCAGCGCCAAGAAAGAGCACTTCGGTCTGCAAAAGAGAATCTAAGTCAGAGATGGAGAAGCAGTAGCCTCAGCTTTCTTATACTCTTTGTCCAGCCCCACAAGCTTTTGGGTGCATGCTGTTGTTGTGGATGCTGGATAATACTGAAGTATGTATGTATGTATGTGTGGCATACCGAGGTCTATTTATTTCTTGCCGAATAGTTTCCCCACACTTGCCAATGTGCTCTAAAGGAGAGACCAAATCATACAGCAATGCCTTTTTTCTGCTTTCCCCAATCATTACTGAGTTTTAGTAGGTTGTATTATTATGTTGACCAAGTGTAAAAAGGCCAATACAAAAAAAATCACCACGTTCCAAAGACTCCACAACTGAGCCTTCCTTTCAGACAGTGCTGCAGGTTCATGTACTCATTGAATAAGGCCATAGGACTTCTGATGCAAAGCAGAATGAGAGTGTCACAGACCTCTTTAAAAAAGACTAAAGTCAGTAAGCATGTCGAATAGACCAAAAGTGTAAGTGTGGCTGACAGAGCTAAGGATCAGCCAGGACCGTTGGTTCTCCTCCCTCACCAGAAGCAGACCACAACCACTGCAGGTTTCGCACACCTCTCTGCCTGAGTTACTATCAGAGCTTTCAGGAATCTGAAGCGTTACAGAATTAGTTCATCACAAACTTGATAATGAACTCATCCCAAGCTGGAAGGTAGAAACATCATCCATGACTGTGGCTTGTTTGTTGAGTATGGCTCTAATGGTCATGGTTTTTACCACTAGCTCACACCCACCCAGTCCTTTCTTAGGAACTGAGAGTCATCTACAGGGATGGCACTGCTCTACTGGCTTTCACTAATGAACCTCTATGCGAGTCTAACACAGCAGTAGTCATGTGCTTGCCCAGAGACTAAGGCAACCATGCCAAGAGTTCTTTTTTTTATAAATTTCAGCTTTTTAAGTGGCACGTGTACGTTCCTGATTTATCTTTCTGAGCCTCAAAGCTTTTTGCACCTTTCCCTTCCCTTCCCTCCCCTCTCCTTCCCTTCCCTTCCCTTCCCCTTCCCTTTTCCATATAATGATTCCACATACTGCCCCAAATATCACTTTGCAGTTACAGAACCACCTCTGACTTCTGTTCCTGGAGCAGATTATATTCCATCATTGAGATTTTTAGAGAAACATTGACAGCATTTTCTTTTTTAAATTTTGCTTTTCATTTGAAATGAGTGGCAGTAGATTTCTTCGATCTCTTTTTTTTTTAATCAGAAGCCAAATAAACAAGCGACAATGCAGAACTCCTACACTGAGAGAAGGGAGGGGGAGAGAAAGGGAGGGAAGATAAAAAAAAATTAGGAAAAGAGTGAATTTACTCTCCACAGTTTGAATCTCTGGCAAATAGTTTGTTGCAATTTTAATTTCAGCCCAATCTGATATTCACGTTATATGCTTTTTCATTACATGACTGCCTCGCAATGAAGTGTTTATCTTTGTACCCCGATGTATTTTGTATACATACTGAAGATGAAGCTTTATTCCATGCTTAGCCATTATTGGATTAAGAGCTGGGGGAAGGAAGGGTGAAGATGCTTACACTCGGTGTGTTTTGATGACTCACTTTACACTGAAAAGTTGCCAGATATGCATAATTTCCATTTGCTGGGAAATGCTGTTTCAGTCAACTGAAATTGTTTTTGATCTAGGGTGGGGGTCTTCAACCTACAAGCAAATGGAGACCACATGGTAATTATCCTCATGTCAATGCCAAAGCCAAAAATGCTGCTGTTTTAAAAAAGCAGAACCAAAAGAAGAGAAGCTGTGCAGCTAGAATCTGTTTACATCTGGAGCATAATGAAAGAGATGGCGAAGACCACAAAGTAGATGGGATGAAACAAGAAAAATTAACATGCATCTTCTTCAAGTGATCAAAACCAAAGTCAATGGCACTGAAGCACCTGAATATCAGTACTGCCTGAAGTACAGTAAAAGTAAATAAAATTTTGCAAAGGTAATTTAGGTATCTGGGAAACCGGAGCGCTTTCTGGTTTGGAAGGAATACATGGATTTTACATAACCTCTGTTCTTCCCAGTATCTTAAAGATGAAGATTAGATTCTTGTCAGAGATCTGATTTCAAAGAATTTCTGAGGCATTTTTATCTCACTACTTTTTAAAGAGGTGGAGCTGCTAGTGGTTTTATAATGGAAACATTTGCTATTTACAGGCTTTAATTTAATTGCTTAATTGCTGCTTCAGAATGCAAAGGACTGGAATTTGAGCCAAGAGTAATTTTTCTCAAAGAAAATATTTATTAAAATAAAAGCAAACTTTCACCATATCATGCAAGCTGGAAATCGAAGCAGAGCTGGTTAAGGAAACCAAGTCAACTGCTCAGCCACACTGGAACAAGAAAAGAAAGAAGAAGATGCTTCTTTGAGTTTCCTCCCTGCCCCCAACAGCCCATCCTTAATTTTAGTGACTTTGTAGGAAGAAATCTCAGCAGTTTTCTACCTCTTCAGGAGTGTCTATTAATATAGACTTTAAGTTCCTTAACATACTTTCTCTTAGTGGTTAAGAACAGGTCAGGGAAAGGATTTACAGTGTTGCCTAAGGTACATATGTGCTTAGTGAAATTCAGCAAGAAATCTAAAGGGGTGCTGTGCCTGATTTCTTTTGACTGTATTATCTTACTAGGTGCCTTGCCTATCAAAAATACATACCTAAATACACATGTACATTCAGCATGTGATTGCAGTAATATTCTGGTGGTCATCAGCTAACAAAAAATCATATAAATCAGGTCTTCAGTGCAGGATAATAATTTCTAAGGCACAAATAGCATTGTCTAAAAAAAGTCTTCTCTGTTCGGGTTCCTAGTTTAACAGTGTACAGCTGCCTGTACATATTAGACATAACAGGAGGAAAAAATAGATGCATGAAAATCAGACACGTTATAGAGATATAGCTACCTTATTTCACAAGGCTACCTCACTAGATGATGCTTTCTTGGCTCACATCTCACATGACACACATGCATGTGAACATCCATCCATAATGGACTTGATTCTGAATTCCTCACATCCTCAGCTGGCATTGAGCTGAAGAATACAGGTGATTCCAAATAGGTTGTTCATTGCTTCTCTTCTTTAGAGAGCTTGATTTTCAAAAACTTATGGAGGGTTTCTCTTCAAGCATGGGAAGCAGAGGTAGTGTGCCCACTTGTTAAAGAAGTATTTAACACACCAATACAAAGTGTTATGATAATATATTAAGGACTATCCTGTACATCTTTGCTATAATAGATTCTAGGAATGAACAAATTGACATTTGAAGAGCGTAGTGGGTCATCTAACCCATCTGTGGAATATGCAGAATTAATAACTATGGGCCCTTGGATATTATCCTGAGAATAAGCTCGGGAACAATAAATAATTTATAGTCCATTTGTAGTTGCAAGTCTTTCATTCTTACAGATACATTTGGAACAGGAGCAGAATTTAATAGTGCAAGAAGCACAATAGGAATGGCGGCAAAAAGCTCCTCTTCAGTGTTATCTTTGGACACAGTTGTCTGTGCCGAGCTCTGCATAACTCTGCCAATTCTCACTCTTGCACATTCAGGCATGAAGTTTAAATTCTCAATAGACCATTATAAGCTCTCACTGAAGTTGGTGTCAATCCAGAGTAGCCTCAATGATGTCAGTGAATAAAGTTACTCTGAATTTACTGCTGTGTGACTGGGAGTGGATTCTGATCTCATTCATTTAATTCTTTCTGTAAATTACTAGGCCAAATCCTGATGGCCTCACATAGGCGAAAACTCCTGTTTGTCATCAGCAGAAATTCTGACTGAGCAAACAGTCCTAAGTTGCCCTTTAATCTCTTCTTATTTTCATAGCTTAGCCATGCACTCCTAACAACTCCCTGTATCAGCTCGTCACTCTTTTTGGAGACTGTGGCAACAACGACTGAGGATGTAGACGCTGGAGATTAAGTAATTTTCAAGCTGGGTTTCCACCAAAAGAGCAGCGGTGCTTGATAGGCCAGTGCTTGCTATGTCACCATCCCACACCTGCCCTAAAGAGCTGGGAAATTTTCTGTTTGATATCAGATCTGTCCCCACCTCAGAAAAATTCACCCTTCGCTTCGGCTTCTTCATTATTCTTTATCTTTCAAAATGTTATCCGGGTGTGCTACATTACTACAGCTGTGGCAGAGCAATGCAAAGATTGGCAACCTAAAATTCAATTTTTCCAACAGAGCTTACCTGCAGCAAGCTGACAGACTACTGAACTCCAGCGTGCAACCTGACCCCCTGGCATCAGTGAGTAACAGTCACCTAACTGCATCCCTCAAAAGCCTTTTCCTCTTCGAAGCAAGCTCTAAATTGCAGTGCGTCTGAAATGAAATAGTAAGCTCTTTGGGCTTGTACTCTGAAGTGCTATTACAATTGTAGGTGCTGCGAAATAGATGTTTTATACAGTAAAATAATTCTTTTCATGAGAGTTTTATGTTAATTTCTTCCACTTCATTGCTATCTACAGGGGGATCTCTTTTCATTAATTTTATAACAATAGCCTTATTGCTCCATGTTTTTATTAGATCTAAAATTGGTACAAAATGAAAGATGTTTACAGTTTCACCGTACAGAAAATGGAAAGAAAGACTTGAAATGAATACAAAGAAATGATATGAAATCTAGCTAATTACTATCTGTAAAACATGTAGGTTTGCAACAAGAAAGTAGTGCAGGAATCATAAAGGGGGACAATAGCTGGATATAATACACTGCATGCAGCATAACTATCTGAAAAACAGACAAACGAAGGACACTAACAATTTGCCACAATAATCTGTCTTTCTAATGCACTGAAACCAAAATTTTATTTAAAGAAACAAAAAATTCATCCTAAAGATGGGCCTGTAACTCTGTTCAGATTCTCACAGTATGCTTAAATGAATGGACTGGCCATAACCCAAACCACTGTGACTGGGGATTTAGGGAAACATGGCATAGTTACTCTTTTTCCTTGCCTAAATTGTGATAATTTGGTGTTGAAAAAATGCCTCTCACTGTGTCTTGAAATCCATTGCTATAATGATTGATGATTACAAAACTGTTGATTGCAACATCTTGAATGTTTTGTTATGTTTAGTTTTAAATGTCTCTGAACTAAAGGGCAAAAGAAAGTTTTCTATTATCTCATGCACTCAAGCCTTAGATCTGTGCTAAGACGGTCCCAAACACTTACACAAATGAACATGCACAATGCTGAAGAAGACAGGGCAGACTGGAGAGGCAGTCCCACGTGTCAGGGTGCATCCAGGCTATCAAAAACATGAGGCCTTTGTCAACGGGACTGTCACCAAAATGTTCGGAGTGATGCCATTTCTGTATAGACATCTTGTCTATTGTGATTGTATTAGGATCAAGTGGTGCTCGTAATTTTGTGCACAGGCGTGGGTTACAGCATGACCGTGGCCGCTCCCATTCATTTTCCACTGTGCCTGGGGGCATAGCATCGTAACGCTGGCTGAATTTTGCCTATCCCTCTTGAGCAAGCAAAGTGCCAGCAGCCAACGCCTGCAGCCAGAACTGCCTGCAAAGACCCCAAAGCATCGCGGTTCATAACAAGGACAAATGCACCCTCTAGGATCCCACCGATGTTGTTTAAGCATTGCTTAATCAAAAAGAAGCTATTCCTTAGTTTAAAGAAAATTTTCCCATTTTTTCTTCGCTCTTGAAGCTTCAGCTGGAGGTGATTTTGTTCAACTATCTTCATCAATTATTCAGTGATAAAGAGGGCAGATAAGTCTGGAAGGGAATTGCTGAATTCTTTCTTCGTCTTCCTACTGAGGAAAACCCTTTTCCAACGCCATCCATAAAGGATTGCTGTGCTAGTTTTAGACTGTTTTGCAATGCTAGGCCTGAGCTGGTGTCAACAGCACATGACAACAGCCATCCTGAAAAACCTCTTGTATTTCCTTTACAAAGTCTTCACTTCTGGAAAAAGATTTAAGATTTGCAATTCAGCTACGATGTTACTTAATCTGACTGAGTGACTTAGCTGACGTCAGAGGTGCTGCATTTACAATTGCAGCTTTGAAACAATTGCCTTTTGCAAAGCGGAGATAAAGAAGCTGATGCTTGCCTAAAAGTTTTGGATATTTTTTATTATTTTGGTCATTAATGCAATCATTTTTTATTAACAGTGGATGACAGAAAAGATATAGCTGGCTTTTTAATACCAACACTAGAAGAATATACTTTCAGGATGACAGTCTAATTTTATTTCTTGACATGCATTTTATTTAGGGAATGATATATATCTAGCCCACTCGGCACCTGCTGTCTTCAGACACACCAGACATTTATGTCAATTATTTAGGGTTCCCCTTTAGGCTCTGAAGAGCAGTTCTTCCACTTCAGAATCGCCTTCTGCCCTCGTTCAGTTTGTATCAGATTCTCCTACCTCAGCCTCTTGGCCTCTTGAGAGGTCAAGAAATAAGGAACAGACCGCTTTCTGTGCTGGTGAGATACCCCAAGGAGCTCTGGCTCTGGAATTCAGGTTCTGGAAATGCGTCATTCCTTTCATTTCATCACACGTTCCTATTTGTTTAATGAAGTGTGCAAAATTCAGTTGCACTAGCACACCAACTGGCTTTGCCATAGTATAATCATTGTGAAGATCTGCACAAACCTGCAACAAGGACTTCTGAAGTCATCTAAAACTATTTTTGACAAGTTTGTTCAAAACAAAACAAGGACCATATCTTTTTTCTCTATGGAATTTTAGGGGGAAATTCTTCCAATTATAAATTGAAAATTACACGAAATGTTTCAACTTAACAACCCAACGCACATTCATAGCAACTAGTATTTAAATGAGAGTAGCTTTTGCAAAGGACTCTGGTGACACTAGTTGATTCATCAAGAGCTACAGGAATAGACAATGCTTCCTGCTCTTCTGCTATGATCCTATCAGCTCCCAACCGTACAAACTAACTGCGTGCTAACTCTGCGGTACCACAGCTATGGATTTGTTTTACATACTCTTCCTGTGGGCTCGTACTTCAGATGTGCAATTTAGGGGACAAGTGCTCACAGTGGCCCCCGTTTCTGGTTTTACTTTAGTCCTAGCCCCGGTGATACATGCATGAGGTCAATGGACAACAACATGTATGCATGCTTTGGGGCACAGATTATCCTGAAACGAGGTAATAACACAAAGCATTGGTGTTGTGACTACATGTAATTTAAGCACATAATTTCAGTTTTCTCACAGAGCAGTAAATACTGGTAACTCTTTCTAAAACAAATCCTAAAAGATATACAGTATTTCTCTGAAAATGGTTTTTTTATCAATATTACTCTACTTGTAGAAAAAAATGGCTGTAATCTGCATCAGAGAAGCGCTAAGGGCAGATCTGCATTAACTCCCTCTGACTGTTGTGCTCAGCAGGCATGTACAGCTGCTGGTCCTCAACTAGCTCTGGGTTCTTCTAGCATATTTTTGGATGAGCAGGATGCATAACTTTAAAAAAGAAAACATTTGCCAGACCACACATCATTTCATTTTTGCAGCCCTTATGTTTAATAAACTATTACTTCTTCCACAATACTGTAATATTTTCCACAACACTTCACTTTTCCAAAGCATTGTCCAAACCTCCTCTGGGCTCTGCAGCAGCCAGTACTGAAAGTCTCACATGATTTATTTTCCCAGGCACCTTTAGTCCTCTCATGGATATTAAAAGAGCGAGAGTTTTAAATATACACATATATAAAAAAGAAAATATTTTTTGACAGTTACAGAAAAGTCCTGCTATTTGTATTTCTTTCTTACATATGATTCACCGTCTTTATTTTAGTATGGAGTGAACTTAATATCCTGCGAGTTTCCTCATGCAGGAATGTGTCCTGTTTTGCCTTTGATTTCCTACTTAATTCATTCTACAACTAGTGTTTTTTTAAACAATGATGATACAAAAAACCTGAATTTGATTGTGCTTCTTGGAAGATCTGCCCATCAAAGAATGACCACATTGCGTTGTTGTCTTTCGACTCTGTGAGTATAAGGATACACAAAGCAAAAATGAAAATATAGATGCTGAAAGTACTATGCTGTGCCAGGTATCTGGACTGTAAATTTTCATTTTAAATATTTTCATAACTATATTTATAAGCAAGAGAAGTTAGTTCTTGTTTTCAACAAAATGTTAAAAATAACTTTAATAAGAAAAACTTAAAAACAGTGTCAAGTATGGTACTTCAAAGTAAACTTTTTTTACAATTTTAATGTCCAGAATTAGACACATTAATATTTTTTTTAAAAATCTCCATTTCCAGAGTTTATAAAAACCTGTATCCACCATTCATTTCAGGTATGTCTGAAATTTTCCAAGACTCTATGAGGAAGCTCCACATAAGTGTGGAGGAAACTGCCAACCTTTTGTCACCAAAGTCTGAATTATCTTACTTGGGAATGTCGTGCAAAATACTAATTATGTAAGACCAACTTCTACTCATGGAGGTTATAAGCAACAAAAAAACACTTCAGTGACTGTACTTGGATTTCGTGACTGGCCTAAGAATCTGTATATTTTAAGTAATACTGAGCAAGCAAATTCACAGATGCATAGAAATTTTGGTTGGACGGGACCTCTGGAGGTCATCGAGTCCTCCCTCCCACTCAGAGCCAGCAAGTTGGTTCCTTCTTGATGCCTATGTTTGATGAATACAGAACTTCCTCTCAAAAAAGACATAAACTGGAACATCTGAAGTTTTGGTTGGGTTGCTTCTCCGCATCACAGGATGAGATCAGCCCCTTTGGGTGAGTTCAGCAAGGCATCACAAACCAGGACATGAGATGAGGTTCCACCAAGCTAGACTGGGGGAATACACTGATTGCAGTGCTCAGACACTGGCCACGGTCTATACGTTTGTCAGTGTTATTTCAAAGAATTATTTTGGACACTTTTAAGGCCAAAAGATCATCCCATAGAAAGATCAGACTCTCCCCATAGATTCTTACCTTAAGCTCATAATCCTGAGCTAAGCTAGGATATATTGTAGAGAACACTGTACATCCTGATCAGAAATTTCAAGTTCTGAAGACTCAACTACACTTTATTAAGTAGTTTCAGTGGTTAATTAACCTCACTACACAAACTGTGCCTCTTATTTTTATTCTAAATTCTTCTGGCTTTAGCTCTTTGACACTGTGTTTTGCTAAGAATGTGTTTGCTAGAGTAATTCACCATAAGAATTTCATGATTCTGCCCTGATAGTACCAGATAGCAAGATAGCTTTTTACGTGCTTTATCTTATGGTCACAGTCCTATTTAAAGCAGAGATTTGTCTGATTGTGGTTTGTTAGATAAATATCCCTCTATCAGAAATGTTAACAGACAAGTCCCCTAAGATCACAGACGCACACACGTGCGTGCACGTGCATACACTCACGCACACAGATATATTTGGTTTCCCTTTAACCCTCCTTACAGGCTAAATTAATCTAACGATTTATAACTTTCAAGGACAGATTTTTATGCATTTTATTATGTCAAATTCCATATTTTATTGTTCACAAAAATACAGACTATCAAACCACAATAACAGCACACGCAGCAATTACACAGGAGTACTTTTATTTGAAAAATTATCTTTTATCTTTTTTGCCCCCATGCGCAATTATAGAACAGATGTCATGGTGCTGAGTCAAGTAATTTTCATCTTAGAATCCAAAGAATTTAAATTAGCATTTGGCTAGAGGAAGAGTCGACCAACTTATCCAACTCTCACTGAAGGTGCTCAATGGAGGTGTTAATTTTAAAAGCAGGAATTTTAAGTCTATGTGGATTTTACATCTCCCATCAGGACCAGATATAGTAGGGACACAGGGGAGCTGGGTGATGAACGGAGAGGTAACCCACCTGCTGGCATCACCACTATGGCCTATTCTCTATGTTGTTATTGCTAAAGCTACTTTCTTCAGCAGCTTGGCTCCCAGCGAATGAAATATCACATTGGCTTCATACCTTTTTTTCAGGTGCATGCATACGCTAAAGAATAAGTGGAATACTGTGTCATACATGTTAACAACATATGAACTAGTATCTACCCTATCAGCTCAACCTTTTTGATAATGATTGTCCTACTAAAAGGGTAAATGGCTTACTAGCTGGGTCATACCTTATAAAGAAATTCTCATACACCTCCACAAAAGTTATATTATAAAGGTTAATCCATCCTTAATTTATTTCTAGGGAGGGTTTTTTTTAGGAATTTTGACCCATCTAAACTCAAGATCTATTTCAACAGCACGAAACAAAGACTCCTAAGGATGTGGAAAGTTTTGTCTTCAGTAGTGCATACGGTGTTTATGAAACTCTCTCTATTTCCTTGAAATGTAAAAGACAAACAGATTTTATAGGCTGGTAAAAAAACAGTGGACATAATAAGCCTGGCATTCTGAAGTAAACAGTTGATGGATTCATTTGAGGTGTGAAATATGCTCTAACACAAAGAAAGCCAAAATACATCCAAACAGTTAATGTGGTTAGATATTTCTGTTCATTAAGTGAATATTTTAGTTTGGACCAGTAATGGATTTGAAATAGAATGTTATTGTAGGCTTCCTTTATGTATACTTTTAGGGTTTTTATGATTTAAAGAGTAATGCTTTGATTCTTGCGATTGTGTGATCCTTTGCATTAACTGCTTGGTATGATCATTAACATAAGATCAACAAGCAGATAAGGACCAATGCTGTTTAATTAATACAGAGGTACTTCTGAGCTAGTTTTGTTGGCTGTTTGTTGTCTTTGTTTAATCAGAACATGCAGACTTTCTTCCATAAATTAAAGTCAAATTTGAAATTGTGGCTGGACCTAAATTTCTTATAATTTCTTGAGGTGCAAAACCATGATGGCAGAATGGAGCATCCAGTAGAAAGAGGATACCAGGAGTTAATCATCTTAATTACATCTTATTCTGAAGTTCCATTTCTCAGACTCCACTTCCCAGTGTTTAGATTTTATTACACCTTTATGGAAAGGTCAAAAAGCTCAGCCCACCAAATAGCTGTTCGGTGTTTAAATGTCTATCCATAGTGATCTTCTCTTCTAAACTTGTAAGTTTAATTCCTTGCATATAATGAGACTTGCCTTTTTTTAATTCATTTTTATTTTTTAATTCATTTTACTGTATTTTTATCTTTTCCTCAAATTTCCAATTTCCTCCTGAAATGCAACTATCCCACTGGGACATAATATTTTACACTCAATGTTACGTGTATGGGTGCAGCCACTTCTCTGCTTGGTGTCCATGGAGTTCCTCTGAGCATTCACCTCGAGGCGATTACTAAATACTTCCCTGTGTGACTGCTTGCCAAGACGGTCTCCCATCCTCAAACCAGAACTTGCAATTTTGCTCCATGTGTATTATTTTCTATTTACTTTTATTAAAATACATCGTGCTCATTATGACAATCTAATTAAGCCATTCAGCTTGCACAGCATAGGTAACTTTTTTTCCTTATTTACTACCCTGCCAACTTCTCTGTCATCTGCACACATTATTAGCACAGATGCAATGTCAGTGTCTAGAATGATCTTTTGTCAGTTGGAGCCACTCTCTAGTGAGCCCACTAAAAAGGCCAGGCTTTTTTTATATGTTCCTAATAACAACTCCATTTTGTATCTATAAGTGACCCAGGTTTCAATCCTTTCCATTTTAATTCCATGTAGTACAAGCTTTTTAATTAAATCATGATGTGGTTCTAAGTTAGTATTGCAATCTCAGATAAAACCCTGTCTTCTGGGAAATAAGCTTTCCTATAAATGCTGTGTAGGCGGGGACTGATGGGGATTGATATCACCTCATTCAGCTTCCTCCTTCACTCCGTGCTAGGGAGGTCTGGGAGGAGTGTCCTGGCTCAACAACGGGTCAAGAGTTTCCCATATTCATCCCTTCGTGTCCCAGTATGTGCCCTGTCTGTAGGGACCAACCTGAGAATTAACGAGTTCAGAGGGCTGTCAATACCTCCTTCCTCAACCGTTCTGCTCTGGCAGTGTTCAAAAACACATAGCTATTTCCATTCATTTACTAGGATTTACTTTTATGCTCTAAGTTAGATACTTGTTTAAGATGTGGCTAGAAGTCTCATGTGCACACACGTTGTATTATATTATTTGAGTTGTGAAGACTGATAAACGGTGCAGCCGCAGAGCCAGGCCTAAGCATGCTAGGTGTTAATTGCATAAAAATAAAAGAAGTAGTCCTTGTCCAAAGGGACTTATATAGCCCCAAAGTTGTTTTGTTCTCTCAGCTCCTCATAATATTTCTCATTAGTAGTCTTGCACTTAAACACATCAAGGTCATTACATGTGAAACTATCAAACAAAATGCAAGACATCAACTTTATTTAAGATGAACACAAAGGGTCTGGTCTTCTACAGTGTAAAACATGCTCTGGCCAATTCTGAAAGCCTCCGAGGTGCATTGTTTCCCGTGTCAACTCAGGACTCGCAGCATCTCTGAAGAAGTACACACCCCTACCAGGTGGGGTTCAATAAATAGCTAGCAGTATATTAAGAAAATCACCCCGAGAGTGTGAAAGTCTTGGCACAACATGAGCAAAAAAGAGCCAAATACTCACCTAAGGTAAATGGCTCTATTACCATCAGATAGAGTTATGCCAATTTATACCATTTCCTGAATTTATGCATTTTTCCATTGGGCTTTAAAAGCAGCCCATGGTTTATGCATACTTATATTCACGCTTTTCAAAAGACTGCATTTAACTTCATCAAGTGTCTTTTCCTGTTTCCATTTCACATCTGAGTAAACTGCAGCCAAAGCAGTAAATGCCTACAGCCCCTGAAAGGATGTCTGCAAATCAAAATTGTCCTAGAAAATTCTGCCAACTAATAGTCTCCTAGCCTTCTCGTAATTATTGGTTTTACCTGTGACACATCCTACTTATCTTCCCTGTATTTTTTTGTCAGCTCACTTTTGGAGACAGCTATTATGTTCTGCACTTCATGTTATGTTTTTTAAAAGTCATTCATATCCTGGCTACAAACGTGACTGCTGTCTCTTCATGCACCTTAAGCCATCCTGATTTGAAAGCTGGTCATGCTCAACCTTCTGCTTATGTTTCATTTTCTCTGGCCTCTTTCTCTTCCCTTCCTCTACTCTTAAGCAAGTACTTCCAAAAGGCGAGCTCCACAATGCACGCTGGAAATCCTGAATTTTTTTCATTAAAATAATAAATCTTCATTGTGGTCATCCCTGGACTCTTTTTGATACACTTAACCTACAATGATTTTAGGCCAAACCAAAGGAACTTCAGTAAATATTTTAAAAGCCTTTATAATGGTGTGCTGGTTTTGGCTGGGGTAGAGTTAATTTTCTTCATAGTAGCTAGTATGGAGCTGTGTTTTGGGTTTGTGCTGGAAACAGTGTTGATAATGCAGGGATGTTTTAGTCACTGCTGAGCAGTGCTTACACAGAGAGTGGTTGGTGCTGAAGCACAGCTCCTCCTGGCACCCCGACTGCCGGTGCTGGGCTGGATGTTCAAAGGGAGCGTCCCCTCTACACATCATGCAACCGATGCTACGTGGAGTAAGTGGGTCGCACTGATCACACAAGTCACCCAGGAGTCTTGGAAGTGATCATGGACTGGCCAAAACTTCAGTGTGTCACCAGAGGAGGAGGTGACGCGTGCTGAAGAGGCCCCTCTGTATAACAAACTACCAGAAAACGAGAAGCAATATGCCCCGTTCACTGATGGGTCCTGTCGCCTTGTGGGAAAACATCGGAGGTGGAAAGCTGCTGTATGGAGTCCTATACGCCAAGTTGCAGAAACTGCTTGAAGGAGAAGGTGAATTGAGCCAGTTTGCAGAGGTGAAAGCCATCCAGTTGGCTTTAGACATCGCTGAATGAGAAAAGTGGCCAGTACTTTATCTCTATACTGACTCATGGATGGTGGCAAATGCCCTGTGGGGGTGGCTGCATCAGTGGAAGCAGAACAACTGGCAGCGCAGAGGTAAACCCATCTGGGCTGCCGCATTGTGGCAAGATATCGCTGCCCGGGTAGAGAACCTGGTTGTAAAAGTACGTCACGTAGATGCTCACGTACCCAAGAGTCAGGCCACTGAAGAACATCAAAACAATGAGCAAGTGGACCAGGCTGCTAAGATTGAAGTGGCTCAGGTGGATCTGGACTGGCAACATAAGGGTGAGTTATTTATAGCTCGGTGGGCCCATGACACCTCAGGACATTTAGGAAGGATGCAACATATAGATGGGCTCATGATCAAGCGGTGGACTTGACTATTGATACCATTGCCAGGTTATCCATGAATGTCAAACATGAGCCATGATCAAACAAGCCAAGCAGCTAAAGCCTTTTTGGTACAGAGGACGATGGCTGAAATATCAATATGGGGAAGCCCAGCAAATTTATTATATCACACTCCCATGAACCTGCCATGGCAAGCACCATGTGCTTACAATGGTGAAAGCGACTCCTGGATGGTCGGAAACATACCCTGTGCCCCATGCCACCGCCCGGAACACTCTCTTGGGCCTTGAAAAGCAAGTCCTATGGCGACATGGCACCCCAGAAAGAATTGAGTCAGACAATGGGACTCATTTCCGAAACACCCTCATAGACACCTGGGCCAAAGAGCACGGCATTGAGTGGGTCTATCACATCCCCTACCATGCACCAGCCTCTGGGAAAATCGAACGATACAATGGACTGCTAAAGACTACGCTGAGAGCAATGGGTGGTGGGACATTCAAGCATTGGGATGCACATTTAGCAAAGGCCACCTGGCTAGTCAACACTCAGCGATCTGCCAGTCAACCTGGCCCTGCCCAATCAAAAGCCCTGCACACTGTGGAAGGAGATAAGATCCCCGTAGTACATATAAGGAACTTGTTGGGAAAAAAAGTCTGGGGTATTCCTTCCTCAGGAAAGGGTAAACCTATTTGTGGGATTGCTTTTGCTCAAGGACCTGGGTGCACTTGGTGGGTAATGCAGAAGGATGGGGGACTCCAATGTGTACCTCAAGGTGATTTAATCCCGGGTGAAAATAATCCATGATTTGAGTTACATGTTATGGGAATTACTGTAGCAGGAACCCCTTGTTGCTAGCCAGGCTAGGAGCAAGGGGAGGAGTTCATTGCAATGTTAAACCCTATAACCTGGCCCAAAAGGACCAGGGGTGGAGATTGTAATGGATATACCTTTAAATTGTTGTAACCCATGATTTGAGTTGCATGTTATAGGAATTACTATAGCAGGAACCACCTGAACCAATGAAGGAGAAGTCTTACAAGAAGCAGCACAAGTGCAGCAGCGGCCTGACCTGAGCGGGCTTCGGTGCCCAATAACTCCACACAATGCACCACCTCTCCTGACCTGAGTGACCACCATAACAGGTGGAGCCCGAAGTCGTGGACTACATGAACTCAATGGACATTTTGTGGACATTTGTGGACATTTATGGACATTTTACAGACATTTCACAGGGGTGGTCCATAGACTAAGGGAATGATATCTGCATATTATATCAAGGGATGGGAAGGGGAGTAGTGGTTAATGAGGTTGTGTTGGATAGTGTGAGACCTGAGCATGACTTAAATGGTATAGAATAAGGGGTGGAAAATGTGCTGGTTTTGGCTGGGATAGAGTTAATTTTCTTCATAGTAGCTAGTATGGGGCTACGTTTTGGATTTGTGCTGAAAACAGTGTTGATAACACAGGGATGTTTTCATTATTGCTGAGCAGGGCTTGCACAGAGCCAAGGCTCTTCCTGCTTCTCACCCCACCCCACCAGTGAGTGGGCTGGGGGTGCACAAGGAGTTGGGAGGGGACACAGCTGGGACAGTCGACCCCAACTGACCAAAGGGATATTCCATACCATACGACATTATGTTCAGCAATAAAACTAGGGGGAAGGTTGGTGGGGGGCCGCTGCTCGGGGACTGGCTGGGCATCGGTCGGCTGGTGGTGAGCAATTGTTTCCATTTGCATCACTTGTCTTTCTTGGGGTTTATTTCTCTCTCTTTGTTATTTTTCCTTTTCATTACTACCACCACCACCACCACTACTACTACTACTATTATTATTATTATATTTTATTTCAATTATTAAACTGTTCTTATCTCAACCCACGAGTTTTCTGACTTTTACCCTCCCAGTTCTCTTCCCCCCGCCCTGCTGGGGGGGAGTGAGTGAGCAGCTGTGTGGTGCTTAGTGGCTGGCTGGGGTTAAACCACGAGAAATGGTCATGTTAGAGGCTTCCAACCTTTCTCCTCAAACTTCGCCTGCATTTGTTAGCCTGAAGTTAAATTTCCATTCTGATTTAAACGGGCAATCTACACAAAGCGCCTGCCAAGAAAACATATAAATGTATCTACCCTGAACACTGCAGAGTCAGACAAAGTGTCGAAGGCAGTTTGACTGCTGGAAGTAGTAGCAGATGGCGTCCCTGCCTCTGCAGCAGTTGCCCTCTCTAGCCCTGTGAGAGGTTCTGCAGGGCACCCCGTCGTGGCATACAGACGCGCGCCTGTTAGCTGTTTTCAGGTATATTACTATGATTTCCAAGAGTTTTCAGGCAGTTTTGGGAAACGGAGAAATAGAGTTTAAATGGCCACTCATAATATTTTTTCTGAATCATGTTAAGTGAACGGAGTTATGCTGTCATTAAAATAGTTAGAAGATCTGCCAACTTTATAGAAACAATCTAGCTGAAGTACCTGAGCGCTGCCTTCTTCTTGGCTCAGTACGGCTACAAATACTTAATATTCATGGTGTGAGAAAGATCTTAATAAAAATTTTTAGCCTGAAGTCTTGAATGTCAAGAGCTTTTCCTGAGGTCCTTATCTCCTTAAATGCAGTCAAACCTCGTAGAGTAATTGGGAAAAATTGTAGTGGAACCGATAGGGTTATCTTAAAGCAATACCAGAGCAGGGAAATTAGAGATTTATGCTAGCTGTTACCTCTGACTTGGAGCCCAAATTAGGTAACCTAAGCTACTAGAACATCTATCAATGGTAACTGTCAAGTGATCTTTTAAAGTACACACCCGTCTTGCTAAATAAAGGAATCTTTCATGTTGTGGCTAATACGGCTCGGCAATGTAGCTAAGAAAGAGATACTGAGACCTTTAAAATTGTGCTGCTCTCTTGCTCTTTTAGGGTATTTTTACACTGACCGCTCATGCGGTAGAGATGGCACGGGTGTGGACCTCAAAGTCAGCAGAGTCTGCTCCTAGGGCTAATGAGGCTGGTAGAGAATCCAGGCTTTGGGCTGACATTCTAGAAATGTAGCACAATAACATGTATAATGTAATGTAAGGGCTTCGATGGGTAGGGGAAATAATGATCCGTGATTAATCTGACCTTCATTTACCTTGTTGAATCAAGCTCCTCATTCAGCGTGGACTATAATCAGTCCTGCCGTCTGTGGTTCTTTGTTAAACCAGCGCGGTTTGTATTTAGTCAGCTGTGAAAAGGGACCGAGAGAATAGTTTCTTCAGTGCAAGGTGTTGATGTCAGTCTCCCACACACATCCACTTAGAAACAGAACCACATTTCCTTTTAGAGGCTCTTCAACTTAAAGGTGAACAATCTGAATCACCGTTCCACCCAGAGTAGGTGTGATTTCTTTTTACTTGACTTACATGACAGCAACCAAACTCAGATATCACTAATATCTCCTTTCTCTTCTTTTTTTATTGAAGTTTAAAAGTTTTATGGAGGCTTTGCTTTAAGATTGAAGCAAGAAGCTGACCTATGAAGGCATTTTGTTAGTTTACCTTCAACTGATACAGCTAGCAAAACCCGAATATAGATGCACTTGTTCAAGCAAAATGCATGCCTTTTATCAACACATCTTGGTTTGGAGAACTAGTTTAAATATACTGGAAACAGAACCCTTTCAGTGGCACAAGGAACACCTCCAGCAACAGGGTTTGCCCTTTTAGTTTCATAGGCGTGTCCCTTCAGGTACAGGCTAAGTTCTAGGAGCCATTAAGGTTTAATGATAAAATTAATAAACCCTAAATGTTGAATAAATCCTGTATGTGAATAAATCCCAGTGTTCAAGCTTTCTTGGAGGATGTCAATGTAAGCAGTAATTAAATGCTCTAAAAAATGAATTTTATTATGTTTCCATAAACAGCTAAAAAGGGAAAAGCAGTGATATAGATAGACAAAGGCAAAAGTTTAAAAGGTCAAGGTTTCAACTACTGTAAGTACCATAGCACCACGAACTGCAGGGGATTCGTAGCAACGCACACTTGTTGAAAAGCTGGCCTTATTTTAAAATTACAGAATCCATTCAATGGGTACATCATCAGTCAAGATGCAGTGGTGTACAGGATGAGTCAACAGACATATCTTTTTTTTTCTCCCTCTGTTTCTGATCTGCCTTAGATCCCACCACTCCCAACAAGAGGGTTATTTTGTTGTTGTTATTAACGAAAAGAGATTTTTTTTTCTTTTTTCTTCCCCACCCGCCACCCCTCCCCCCCCCCCAGTAAAACCCTCAAGGAAACAAATCTTTCTCAGCTTTATCCTAAAATACTTGGGTAAAGTCACTTCTTCTTGTAAAGTTCAGTGCTGGCCTCGCTGAGGTACAGTGTAGTAAAAACTGTATTTGACACTACTGGGATTTTAGAGCAGGATAGTAATGCGTACTGATTCCCCTGCTTTAAAACAGACATCTTTTTGGTAGTAAAGACATACCACAGTCTGTGTCCCAGCTGAGAGCAAATCCCACGGCAAATGGGACCATTTGTTATGGCTTGTGGAAATGTATAGCACTCCCTAATGTGGGAAAAAAGTAATAAAAAGATGGATGAATGCCCATCCAATTCTCTATTTGTTCAAACATCTAGATAAGAATGTTTTAAAAGATAAACTATTAATTGGCATGTTTCTCAGTAATTTATGAAGAAGGTTAAACGCATGATAAAATGTGTAAGAAGAAGGGATTTTCTTCTTGTTTTTTCACCTTTCAGCTACCAGGAAGGCTAATTCTCTCCTAACTTTGCTCGAGGAGTCATCGGAGACCTCACATGTTAGCTTTGAACTTTTTCTGCCCCGAAGAAAGACAGAGAGATAAATTTTCTCCTGAGTGTTTTTCAGTACTTAAGTTAGAAGTCAAAACCAAACAGTGTGAATAAAACTCACTTTCCCTCTCATTACTCAGGATTTATTTGCATAGATTTTTCTGCTGTCATAATTTTCTTCTCTTCTTCTTTGTCCAGAAGTCTGGAGACTCCAAGGAGTCGCCTAGGAAAGGGTGATAAGAGATTAATTCCTACCACAACACAAATGTATAGATCCAGAGATATATACGTCATCTGATCTTTATAATTAAAGAGAGGGAAAAAGAATGTACACCCAACCTTCCCCTCCTCCTTTCATAATCCATTATTAGTAACAGTACCTTTTTCTATAGGGTTCCCACATGTGTCCTTCATTATTCTGAAAGAAAGCATAAGATTAGCTTGATTTATCATTGACATTGTTCCCTGAGCGTCAGAAAATGCTGTCTTTTAATCCACCCCACAGAAGAAAAATGCTGAATGAATTTCTAAAAGGTGGGTGAAATAGTTGCCATAGCCTCGAGGCAGCAACAATGTAAATGCTAACAAGTTATTCTGGTTTTACATGTCTATTCACCTTTATATAGATTCTACCACCTCTGCGTCTCATACTGCATGTGTTAATGCTCAGGAAGTTCTTTTGGGCCTTATAAACAGTCCCATAATACACTTGAATGTAAACTGAAATAGTTTCCTCTAATTCTCTGTTGCCTATTTAATAAGCATATTCTTGCTCTGCACATTTACCTAGCGCCCGGTTTTGCCACCCATACACAGTCTCCCATTTTATAACCTTTTTTTTTTTTTTTAATTCCACACAATAGCTTGGATTGTGACAATTGCTTATTCAGTTTCAGAGAAAGTAAAAAACGCAATGTCCTTCTGCAAGACCAGTCCACATCTTGACTCCATATGTTTGAGCATGTAGGAAAACTGGATCTGATGCCCCCACCATGAGCAAATTAAGGCAGGAAAGGGTGACGATACAAGGAACGATCCCATCTATAACCGTACCCTTAAGAGGGGCTGAATGGATGCAAAACTCAGGGAAAAGATGCTATGTTTTATTATGACCCGCTGTATAGCACATTTCCCTCTTGCCCAAGTCAGGAATTTCAAGTCAGAATATTCTTACTTAGGGCTGACAAATAAATTTACAATCCAGGCCATTTGCTTCACAACCTGTTGGAGTAAGCAGCCTCCCAGAAGTAAGAAAAACTTTCTGTGAGCTGAATTACATTTTCACCAAAGCCTACGCAGATCCAGACTGGCTCTTGCCGAAGTCAAAGCAATACCGTCCGCTGGTGTCAGCAGTCAAACGTTTCACCCAGAAGTGAGAAGCCCGGTACCGGCTGCTCGCCACAGCTGAACCCCTGCGTGCCCAAGACCAGGATGCCCCGAGGGCTTCCCCCTGAGCCGCCTGGCACCCGTCAGGATCCTGGTGTCTGGGGCACCTATGGTGACGCCACTGACTCTTATAGCTGCCCCTCGCTACAAGAAGGACATGGAGGTGCTGGAGCGTGTCCAGAGGAGGGCAACGAAGCTGGTGAAGGGCCTGGAGCACAAGTCTTATGAGGAGCGGCTGAAGGAACTGGGGTTGTTTAGCCTGGAGAAGAGGAGGCTGAGGGGAGACCTTACCATGCTCTACAACTACCTGAAAGGAGGTTGTAGCGAGGTGGGTGTTGGTCTCTTCTCCCAAGTAACTAGCGATAGGACGAGAGGAAATGGCCTCAAGTTGCGCCAAGGGAGGTTTATATTGGACATTAGGAGAAATTTCTTTACTGAAAGAGTGGTCAGGCCTTGGACCAGGCTGCCCAGGGAAGTGGTGGAGTCCCCGTCCCTGGAGGTATTTAAAAGACGTGCAGATGAGGCACTTAGGGACATGGTGTAGTGGGCATGGTGTGTTGGGTTGACGGTTGGACACGATGATCTTAGAGGTCTTTTCCAACCTGTATGATTCTATGATTCTATGATTCTATAAGCTAGGTAAACTCTAAGTGATATCAGGAACAATATGACATGGTACTTTATTTTTAATGGGGACATGTGGTACAATTTAGGGAATAAATACGCAAATGTCAAGGCACCTTAGGAAGAGCACAGGAGCAGAAAACAGTATATTAGCAGTAGCAGAGAGACATGAGAAGGAAAATGCAAGCCAAAGGATGGATAGGAAGCGATAAGTAGGCAGCATAGCTCATACCATGCCTGATAATTTTTCTTTAACAGATAGCATCTAAAACTCAGTGAAAAAAGTGCCAGAAGAAAAAAAAAAATTTCCGCTCTCGTTTCTGCAGAGGCTGATTAAGTAACGAGCAGGCTACGAATTCAGCTGGTGTAAAGGGTCGCACAGAACAGCAACTGCAGAGCGAAATCAGGGTCTTACTGCCAGTCACGGTAGCTGTCTCCAAACTAGCGGGGGATCTGAGTGGCTGCAGTTTGCACACAGGCAAGCACAGGCTGGAAAAGGGATGCTTAAAAAGTTTAACCAAATAATCTATTCGTCCAGGCAGCTGCGACCATGCTGGACCCAAATACCTCTGCGGGAACCCCCTGTTAATGATCCCGCACTAGGTTTTAGCGTGGAAGGGGGCAGATTGCAATTAGAAACATTGAACCTGTTCTTGATCTCTCTTAGGCAAAGCACATTAGCAGTTACAGGGCTGTAAAGGCTGGAGAGGGAGGAGCCAGCAGTGGGAGAGGGGGGTGGCTGGTCCCAACCCAGGTTTCACAGGCACAGGAATGAGAAATAACGAGGGAAAGAACAGGTTTCACGTTAACAGAGCGGCTGGAATTCAAGCCTGAAAAATTTCAGCGCTTTTTTTTCCCTCTATTTATATAAAATTTGTAATGTAAATATAACTGTATTTTTGTATGCCGTGCCTCTCAGCTCTATTTATAATTTGACCATCATTTTCAAACCTGGCTGATTAATATTAGGCCGTTAAAATCATGCTCAGATTTCTATACAAACATTCTCCTTTTTTATTGTTGTTGGAAGTGTTGAACTCCTGCCTTCCCCTATGGCATGTGTAGGATGGTTTTGCCTTTCAGCAGACTCTTAGGGCGAAGTAAAACAAACACTTTGCCATCGCGTAAGAGTCTCAGAAATCGGGCTCCTGAGGATATCCTGTTGTTACAGGGGTGTTGCTCTCGCCCCGGTCCCCGTGCTCCAGCAGAGTCAGCTTGTGAACTTGGAATCACGGACTCACCCAAATTTGGGCGGAAAGGGGGTTGTCTGAACCAGCCCCTGCCCAGTACGGGGCCAAATTCAAAGTTGGGACATGGTTTTTTCCCTCCTCTCCCACCAGGTATTTGCAGGGAGTCACGGGATCTCCCCTTCTCCAAGCCAAACCAACGCCGTGCCCCTGTCCCCTCCTCGAGGGAGGTGGGTTCCAGCCCCCTGGGTGCCCCTGCCAGACCCGCTCCTGTCTGCCGTTGACTTTCTCGTGCCCTCGGGTTTCTGCTGCAGGGGCTTACTCCAGCCCTGGGGCAGGGCTTTGCTTTTGCCTCCGTTGAACTTCACGTTGCTCCCGTTGGCCCATTTCTCCAACCTGCCCAGGAGCCCCTGCACCCCAGCCCTGCCCACCAGTGTATCAACCATCACCCCCGTCCTCCCACTTCATCCCACACCAGCTCAATTTCTTTGCCTGTTCCACATGCAGGTAGATAGGAAGTGCCACTAAGATCCAAATTATCTTTGCTGAGGGGTACAAGATCTCGTCCGCATGAGTGAGCTGAGTCTATAACAAGTTCTATACCTTGTTTCCAAACAGTCGTCCACGCCGTCTGCATCCACAGTAACGGCCTACAGATTCACACCACATGTACCCTGCTTTGAACTTAATGATTTGCCATCGGAGTGTCCTGACCAAGATCATATTGTTGTAACTACAATCAAAAGGCCTATTGCTTTATGCGTTTGCCACGTTCTCTGCCAGATAATACCCTCACCTTATTTCACAGGGGATCAGGAGGATGAATGCATTATTAATATGGAAAGCATTCAGATTTGGGGGGATGAGAAGCACCAGCACTTACGAATTATCTTATGAATACAATATAAATTATTCAGCAACTCTATGTCCTTCTCACAAAGGAAATGATAGGGTTTGGCCCTACTAAGCTTACAGATTCCTAACTAGAGAGGCAAAAAAAATTAAATCCTAAAACATAAATGTAAACAAAAATGTAAATACAAATTAAAATACTTTTAAATACCTCATTGACAAAGTTTGCCGACGTGTCACATTTTACTTTAATAGTGACTTTGTCCACCATTTTAGGGAAAAAAAGTGCTCATTTCTTATGATATATGCTCATGCAACTCTAGTTTTACTTTGATAAGTTCATTTATTAATCTATTTTCTTTGTTTATTGCTTTTTTTTGGTGGAATGAAATCTCATACATTCCCTAATGTCCCAACTTGCATTAATTAAAAAAAAACAAACAACCCTTTAAGATTAAAAGTGTATTGTTATGCATATGGTAATTTTGCCTATGGTAATTTTATCATGGATTTTAATAAAGCCAGAACTCCACCCTAAAACTTTCAGAAACTGGGGGAATGTCTACACGGAGAATTTGGAACCCACTGGACTTTATATTGTTTTCCTTTTCAAGCTCACGCTCTTTCGCAGCTGTAGAGGCTTGTGGTTTAAAACAGAAAGGCAGCTAGCGTAAGGTAAGCAAGGTCTTTTTGAACTTGGAATTGAAGATTTTTTTTTCTTTCCGAATCCTACAGAAAGTATAGAAAAAAAAATTCCCAAAAAATTTCTTTCTAATTTACTTGGTTAACTGCAATCTCTCCCACTCATTGGTGTACTTTGGCAAGGAAATTGTTCTGCCAAATACAAGTAAAACGTACTGAAAGTACTTAACTGATCTGTTGATCCGTCATGTAAATACATTCTTTGAAGGGGTATACTAATTTTAGAGATAATTACAAGCATTTTACGTGACTCCTTTTTTGTTGACAGCATTTCTCAAGTATTAGCAACCCATTTTAGGAATAATACAATTGTGACAATGAGATGCTTACATTCACTGCAAAAAACCTGCAAAATTCAGTTTAGGGGAGAGAAAACCAAATGAGGTATCACCTACAAGATGCCCTTTTCTCTCTTGGTCATTCTTTCATACTCTGGGACCATCTCTAGGCAGTACAGCAAGCCTGCAACCTGTCCACCACTTCATAATAAATATCTAAAATCTGCTTTGCAGAAAGAATTTAGGGACGAGCCCCTTGGCTGCTGTAACTGGAAAGAACTCTATTGGCTTTAATGGAGCTCTGCTGCATTGCACTTCTTCTGGACATCCTCCCTGCACGTTGAAACGTTTCTGACGCAGAGGAAAAGGGAGGGGGTATTTTCCAGTAGCTGGAGAAGAGGGTCTGGGATATCATTTGGGTACCTGTTCTCTTTGCTGCCCCTGAGCAGTCACTTCAGATTGATCCACATTAGAAAAAACATTGCTTTAATTACAGGCATAGGAATGTGATATTTCAGTATACTTTTCAAACCACCATAAATTCTTGTTCCTTACCCAAATACAGTTTATTTTGCTCTCCCGTTGAAGGGAAGGCATACTGCTGCAACGACCTCCACACGTGGAAGTTTCACTTTAAACCTGTAACCATTCCAGTATAGGCAAGCCCGTTGTTTATCTTTGCTTCAGCGTACCTTTGAGGGATGAGTAGGATAGACTTTCATCTGAGAGGGATGTTGTATTGTTGCATGAACTCAGGTCTGCAGTTGCTCTTCACGAATACCTGCACAGGACCGCCGGAGAGGGGCATGGGTGCGGCGTGGTGGCACAGCTTTCCGCGCCGGTGACCCAAGCCTCCAGGAAACTCGTCCTGTCTTACTCACCCCAGCACATCTACCAAGCTGGAGGGTTTGTTCCACTATTTGATCCTCCATGAGAAGATCCTTTGGTAACACATCTTTCTCTGAGGCAAAAGTATATGTACATCTCTACACACACATGCACACCGTCCCCCCATGGTCTTCTCCGGGTTCGGCCACAAAATGGTGTGATCAGCAATGCTAAACTACAGATTGGTGTGTGTAGCTACATTTCAAGGTTGGGTTTTTTTTTAAGTAAAATAAGCTGATGACTGTGGGGGTTTTTAAAGTACAGTAAGCTGATGACAATGATGTGAAGGTTTTTTTCTTTCATTTTAGAAATAAAAAGGGGAAATTGCTTCTCTACAATTCTGTCACTACAGCATCTTCTGAGAAAAAAGAAACCTCAAGACAAAATGTATTTGCTACCCTCAAAATGAAGGAAAAGCATAAAGAAATGATTGTTGCTCTGTTCCTGGGTTTGGGTAGATCGGGGACTGAACACAGATTAATCCCATGCTTCAAGCTCTGACTACTACTGAGAAGTAAAGAGTACGTGGTGATAATTGGGTGGATGTTAATAAGGGTCTTAGTATATCACTAAATAATAGAAATCTTGCAATGCAACTGGAACAACAAAGCCTTTCGCTTTGAACCTTTAGGATGTAGTAAAGGACCGTTGGCACATTGGTCCCATTGATTTCAGCTGGACTCTGTGAGGGTAAGGGCTAATGTGTTAGGTCCAAGGTATGAAATGAAGCATGTTTGTATATTCTGCCTGTGTGTTTATTGGTGTGCGCAAATACCTATATATAAATATTCATTTACGGTTGTGAGCCCTCAAATAATACTGAGAAATAAGTAATTTTATGACTTTGTTTTGGTTGACAAATCTGATGATTGCTTTGCTGTTTCACAGCAAGTCGTAGAGTTAGTAAAAGACGGTAACAAGCAAAGTTAACACATACCCTACCAGAAAGCTTCGGGCCATCTGTGCCTTTGCAAGCAATCGGGAAGCTTCCACGGAAGCTCACTCTCATGGAAGGCAAGCTGGTTAGCTTCTCCTGGCACTGGGTGAAGGAAAGAGATAAAAAGTAATTATATTCTATTTAGTAACCACACTCCAGTTGCAAACGCTCACATGGCTCTAGCTTGCAGATAAATCTTTCTAGTTGGGCTACTCATTACTCTTACAACAGTAAATATAAACATTGATGAGTGCAAATGTAGACTGTTACGGAAATTGTGTGATATCTGAAAATCTTGCAGCTGCTCTTACTCCCAATTAAGTCCAAGTTCAATTGGAGGGACTGGGATTTGCAAAACTGAGAGTCCATATGACTTAAAAAAACCCAACCCAGTCTTTTCTCTATCTGGAAAGTTACAGAGCAATCAGCTTGAACGATAACATGGTCTCACCCTAATCTTGAAGCTGATTCTGTGAACACTTAGTGCTGAAATTAGACAGCATTTTAGTTGATCTCTTTTTAACCTGATAGCATCCCTGTGCTGCAAAAATCCTTTGTATATTGCATATTGGTTTAAGTATTTTTGCCTCAGGATAATTTCAGTATCAGGCCCCTTCAAGTTCTAATAGGGAAGCAAGTGAATAAACATACAATATGCCACGATAAGTATGTAAAGACGCTGCCTCTATTCTCATCACAGAGGGCTCGAACTAAATTTGTTAACATATAGAAATGGAAAACACTGCAATTAGTGTTACCCTAGAACTTGTATAAAAATGTTCATTTTCTATCTAACCTTTGTTTCAAAAGCATTTAATTTTTTATAATATACACAAAGGTTATTTTCAATTCAAAGCTTTTCTTTCAAAAAAAAAAAAAAGAAGAAAGATAGTAAGTTTAATCACTATATACCCAAGGGTACTTTCAGTTCCACTTTTGGTATATTTATGAAAATTCTGGGCTTACCTCACATATCTCAGTTATGTTTTCTCCAGTCTTTCATGATTGACAGAGTTGGAGATGTAACTTAGATAATTTAGTTAGCATTAGATGGTTAGCATTCTTAAAAAAAAAAAAAAAAGAAAAAATTTGAGGCTGATGAGCTAATTCTATTCTAAGGGTAAGTAAAGAAATAATTTTATAATGAGGAATTTTATGTAAATGATTCAAAATATTTCAAGTTGACTCATAGATTTGTATCCTTCATTACAAAATTTTGATTTAATTTAAATGAAATTTTTAAAGTCTTGAAAATAAAAGAACAAAAAACTTGGTACAGAAAATAAAAAACAATATGTAATCTGTTACGTCCTCTTAATATTTCCCCTCTTTATAAAGAAAAAAAGCAAAAAAGCCAGCAGCCTACACAGAGCCAATTACACAGAGGAATCATAAGCAACTGCAGCTTGTGAAAATATTGCCAGTCGCAAATTTACCATGACACAGTGCAGAGGAAGCTATAGTTTGAAGCCCAAGCTGTCAAGTCTGATTTTGGAAGTCTCAAAAGGCATAGTTAAACTTAGCCACGTTAGGAAGATATTCAAGAGGCACCCAGAAACTACCTCATTCCTATTATCTTTCCTAACTTGCGTTTCTAATACCAACATTAAAGGAAATGCTGAAATTAGTGAGAAAAAATCAGCACCGTAGGATTCAATGCAAAGGAGGAACCGTAGCATCTGCGTGGTGTGGGGCTGCAGCAAGTATGGGCTGCCCGGGGGGGAATGCAGTGAGAGTCACAATGCTGTGACTCGGAGGGAGGGAGGGAGGAGGGAAGGAAGGAAGGAAGAAGGGAAGGAAGGAGGGAAGGAAGAAGGGAAGGAAGGAGGGAAGGAAGAAGGGAAGGAAGGAGGGAAGGAAAGAGGGAAGGAAGGAGGGAAGGAAGGAAGGAGGGAAGGAAGAAGGGAAGGAAGGAGGGAAGGAAGAAGGGAAGGAAGGAGGGAAGGAAGGAAGGAAGGAGGGAAGGAAGGAAAAAGGGAAGGAAGGAAGGAAGAAGGGAAGGAAGGAGGGAAAGAAAAAGGGAAGGAAGGAGGGAAGGAAGGAAGGAAGGAAGGAAGGAAGGAGGGAGGGAAGGAAGGAAGGAAGGAGGGAAGGAAGGAAGGAGGGAAGGAAGGAAAGAAGGAAGGGGGAAGGAGGGAAGGAAGGAAGGAGGGAAGGAAGGAAGGAAGGAGGGAAGGAAGGAAAAAGGGAAGGAAG
This sequence comes from Calonectris borealis, assembly GCF_964195595.1. Lineage (NCBI taxonomy): Eukaryota > Metazoa > Chordata > Aves > Procellariiformes > Procellariidae > Calonectris > Calonectris borealis. Next base: position 139,197,083 of record NC_134312.1, on the reverse strand, counting down.
GAAGGAAGAAGGGAAGGAAGGAGGGAAAGAAAAAGGGAAGGAAGGAGGGAAGGAAGGAAGGAAGGAAGGAAGGAGGGAGGGAAGGAAGGAAGGAAGGAGGGAAGGAAGGAAGGAGGGAAGGAAGGAAAGAAGGAAGGGGGAAGGAGGGAAGGAAGGAAGGAGGGAAGGAAGGAAGAAGGGAAGGAAGGAAGGAAGAAGGGAAGGAAGGAGGGAAGGAAAGAGGGAAGGAAGGAGGGAAGGAAGGAAAGAAGGAAGGAAGGAACTTCTCACTTAGCAACACTGACCGATAAAGTAGGAATACTTGATTTGAGAGTAAGGACAGTAAAGAATTAAGGAATCGTTTTGGCTGTAATGGAGATTTGTACTGATTTATTGAACCTGTTTCTCCATCGCTGCTCAGTCTTTCAAATGACTTTCTGTGTTATTTAGGAACTGCAATAGTACAAAAAAAGATTACTTATTAGAGGAGCATTCATCCCTATTGTATCCACTGTTTTTCCAGTAGTTATAAGGTATTCAAAGTGAAGGGCCTTATTATACTCCCATTGAAGCAGTGGCAAAACCACTGTTGATTTCAAGGGGAACAAGACAGACACTAAAAATAGATTTGGTACCCGAATGTCTTAACTTAAATACCCAGTTTTTAAATGCATCTGGCCAAAGCATGGAAATAGGAAGTATATTTTGAATTTTTAAATATTCATTTTTACTGCATCGTGAATACCATAATACTGTCTTTTAAACATTTACTTGTACTGTATTTTAAATTTAATCATAGAAAATGAGCTGAGTTTCTTCTCCCTCTCATGCATTTTTATTCGTGTCCATGTAGAGCATTGGACCCTGTGAATGGAGGCTGTAAACAGTATGAAGTCAACTACAGCCACATGGAAATCAAGACTGAAAACCAGGTCTGACTCATTACCCTTGTAATAGTTTGGTTTACTGCTAGAGCAAAGGGTTTGGATATTACACTTTTCTTTCTTTCTTCTCTTTCTTGGATAAGGTCCTAGAGAAAACTTTTGGAATATGAAAAAAAATCCCAAAACTTCAGGGAAAATGTTTGTTTTATACAAAGTTATTCCTGTTAAAAATAGAAAGACGGTCGCTTTGCACACACCTGTAGAAATAATGCGTGTGCAAATTGGGAAGGCAAAGTAAAACTTCTCTGTTGTCAGGACATCAACAACAGTTTTAATGGAAATTTGTATTAAATGGGCCGATAGGTAAATAGTTAGCCAACCAGACTTTTGGTTTCTCAAAATACCTCTTCTCAGCAGTCTGTATTTGAAGATTTTAAGGCTAGAAAGTACATTGTGATAGTTTACTCTGAGCATATAACATCATAACATGGGCCATAGGACTTTTTGGTGCCTTTTGAAACTCAGTAGCAGCGCTTGATTTAAGATTCCAGTTAAAGAATATCCACACCAGTTATTTCACGGGTTAATTTTCTCTGTCCTTAAAAACCTGCTAATTTGTCTGTAACTTCGAGCTGTAGATCTCCCTACGCTTGTGTGATAGATTGAAGAATCCTCTGCTAGCTCTTTTCCCACACGTTGGTTCTTCTAGAGGGTTGAGTTATTTCATTGATAGGTTAAAGAGATCGCTATCTTTAAAAATAAGCCACTTTCCAATCCTTTTGTTATCAGTACTCTTTTCTGTAGTCCCTCCAATCTATCATCATCCTTCTTGAAGTGCAGGTAATTGAATGGGACTACGTTAGTAGCAGCCACACCACCAGTGCCAAGCAGAGAGGTAGTATAACCTCAGTTCTCCTTCCTTACATGTCCCTTTCTGTGTATCCAGTCATCACAGCAGCTCTTTTGGCCGTGGCACCACACGAGGCGCTCCCAGTCAGGTGGTTAGTTTTCTGCCAGCATTAGCATCACACATATGAGTTTCTTTAGAAACCTTCACCCTTCTGTTCATTGTTCCCGAAAGCGGCAGCTCACATCCAGAAATGATACAGCATACCTTGTGCGCTTCAGTAGCCACAGAGATTCTGTAAAGAAAAGCTATTTTAGAATTCTTGAACCAAAAATTTTGTGTTTGGCAAGGGAAGCAATCCATATGTCTTGCATTTTCCAACAGTGAATCATGCTTTAAATCCTGAGTAAGCCCACTGAAATAAGAGGAACCTTTTAAAGTGTAAAATATTATACAACGCAATGTCAATAGAAACAGGGAACTACCGCAGACTGCATCTACACCAGTCTTAGTCTGAATCAGGGGTGCACTTCTGAAGTGAATCTCCTGACTCTCCCCCCGTGCTGTGCTTTGGTACGCAGAGCAGAGCAGTTTCTGAGCATGAGAACTGCCTTCCCCTTGGGTGGAACTCACCCAGCCGGTGCACCTCCAGAGCGTGTCCGAGGTGCTCCAGCCGACCACTGCCAGGCAGTCTGCGGGACCAGCCTGGGGCTAGACACCCCCAGCCCCGGGAGGCATCCGGAGGCTGACGTTGGTGCAATGCAGATGTTTGGTCCCTACCACCACTGATTCATCCTACCCACCCGCACCGAGCTACCTGATTACCCAGACATAGCCAGGTCTTGTTCCCTGAAACTCTTGTTTGCTTGCTCTGCATGTGCACTCCTCGTGCGAGGGACCGGGCTCTCCTTGAGCTTTCCTGACAAAGTCCCCACTGGGCTCTTTCTAAAATCTGTATTGACAAGAACTCCTCAGGAAGATTAGGTCTTCTCCAGGGGTTCCCACCTCGCTTTAGCTGCTTTGAGAAGTATGCTAGCAGGGCTGCTGCTGCTGCTGGCCTCAGAGGGTAAGATTGTCCTCACAGGACAAGGGGAGACATCTGACAGCACCGTCACAATGCTCAGGACTCCTTTACCTCCAGAATACCTGAGCAACTAAGGGAGATGATGCATGGCTAACATCTCTCACATCCACAGCACAACCTCTGCGTAAGTCTGGCTTCTCTGCAGGAGATCTGATCCTGCTAATTCTCTAGGTGTTTCCCTCTCTGCAGCCAGCTTCTTAGGTAGAACCACTTTCTCTTCTAAAACCTTTCATGGGAGGAAAAAAGGCTTGAAATCATAAGCTGTCCCAGGCATTAATTCAGCACAGCTGGGGATATGCAACACTACATGGATGAGGGAAGACAAGGGAAGAGATGATCACCTCCCTCTTCTTTCTATCCCAGACTGGCAGGAGGCCAAACTGTCTCTAAGAGTAAATTAGAGCAACATAAAAAATCTCTGTTCCATCTGAGGATCCTAAGGGACCCATATAGCTAGCTCAGCCCTTCGTGTCAGCCCACTAAATAGATCAGAGGAGTGTAGATTACATACATCCAAGTTTCTGATTTATTTTACCTTAAGTAATAACAATTACACATGTTCCACATACTAAACAATATCTTCCATATATTAAATAGGAGTGTTCCCCTAACTTACTTAGATTTTTGCAACTGCACGTTGGAAAAATCACCGAATATGTTCTTATCATCTTATATAAAGAAGCAAAAATACACTCGGCGTAACGCTTACCTAAGACGCAATGTCCCCGAGCAGGGGAAGATGTGCTTTGCTTATATAATGGCACAGGGAAGAAACTGTGAATAGCGCGTCCGGGTTTGCAACCTCTGCAACGGCGTAACAGCAGCAAAATTCTTATCAGAAATTATTAGATTCCTATTAGATTAGATCGAATTCCTGTTAGAGCCCAAGGAATCTAGATCTTCACATCTCAAAAAGGTGGATGAAAAAACATCGCAAGAAAGTGCAGGTGTTGCAAGCCACATGAAGCAAACTATGGAGAGAAAAAGGGTAGAGAGGATAGAAAAAGGATCAGACCATGCTTGTTTTGCAAAATCAAAACATTTTTGATAGTTTTGCTTTCCAAAAAATTTGAAACAAGGTCTCCCACTTTGCTTTTTGATTTTTGATAATAAACTCAAGAGATCTGCTTGCATAAGCGTTCATGAGTTAAGCAAAAGCTTTCAGTCTAGTTCGAAGATATCAATGAAGTAATATGTGAAGAAAAAAAATACCAGTGATGGTCTCAATTCCTGAAAATATCTTACTCAATCAGAATTTCCTTTTAAAATTGAAACTCTTGGTATTAACAAGTGGCTAAATGAGAAACTGTTTTCTGATGCTGCGGAGCAGTTGCTCACATGAGTGACCCTATGAGAACATTTACCTGAAAAACATCAAATGCTGTAAAGATGCTCACAAAATAGAAATGAAAGCTTGCTCCCACAGATGTGCTAAATAACAACAACAATAATAATAATGATGATGATAAAAATGTGCTAAAAGTCTTTACTTTCCCACCACGAATTGTTTGTCCCACTCACTCATAATAGGAAAGCTGAGCATTTCTGTTTAACATATTTCTGAGTGTTGCAGAACTAGTGCCTAACATGTCACATTCCAGTTTATAGAATATCTATGTATTGCAACATAAGGATTGCAAACCATACCTGTATGCAAATAGTCTCGAGGCACCTATTCAAGTTAAAACACCAGTTTGGTTTTCACTATCGTGTCAAAAGTTTTTATATTAATTCTCTTAAAAACTTAATGAGATCAGCAGATCCACATTTCTTACATTTCGTAACAGGAATAAATAATTCATCCGTATTTCAGACTTTTTTTGTGAGGAGAATTATTTAACTACAGCTACGTAAAAGTAGAACCAATTATTTATTTTTGAATGATTCACTTTTATTCAAGAGAACTTCCTTTCATCTGTATAGTCAGAGAACAGAAAAACATGGTGTGGGGGGAAAACATAGTTAGAAACAGTTACCAACACAATACATGATGATGAAGCACTAGTAAAATAACAATGGCTTTCATCTTTTAAAATGCAAAATATTTTGTCTTATGATCCCATTATCTCCACAGTAGGCCAACCCTGCTAGCCCTTGACTTTGATTGTTTCAGGTTTGGGTTTCCATTTTAATGAGGGTAAGAAACCACAGCTCTGGCTTCCTTCGCTTGGAGCTGCAGGGCCATAGCACTGCCGCCAATCACCGTCGCTGCGTCACCAGTTATGAAACCGAAAAAACAAGGCTCTTAAAAACCTGGTGATTTCTTTTATATGTGGTCGCTTTGGGGTCTCCTGTTACACAAAGGCCAAAATTATTGTAATGGCCAGAGCAGCGATTCTCTCTTCTGTCCTTTACTCTACCATCCATTTATAGTTGGGGTTTTTTTAAATTTTAATTGAAAAAAACCCAAGTCTTTCTCATGGGTTCTGTGCTGCTCCCCTTAGCCGAGCACAGCTTGAAAAAACTGCCTTCCTTGACAGACTTCATTTTAAGTTCTCGGCAAGCATTACATCAATATTTAACCTCGTCTCCCTAGGGGCTAGCTGCAGCCCGCCTGGCTCCCCGGCGCAGCTAGGACTGTGCCTGCCGTCGCTGCTGCCCAGACCCGGCTACATACGGGCGATTCGGACCGGCCGTAGGAACCGGCTCAGAAAGCGAGGAGAGGTCGGCGGCTGAAGCCCTTCAGACTTGCCCTCTTCTGCCTCTCCCACTTCCTGCAGGTCTTGCGCTGCTCCGCTAACGGGCAGTGGTCGTGCTCGGGTAAAAGAGGGTAAAAGTCACTTCGTTGTATCCGTATGAGGTTGCAATGGAATTTCCCGGCCATGGCAATGCCTTCTGCTCCCCACCGCCCCATCTCCCCCTGCCTAGCCCTGTCCCCCTGCCCGCTCAGCGGAAGAGCGTGCGTGGCCGGGCTCTGGCCGGCCCGGGGCAAGCTGGGACCCGCTGGCTTTCTGAGCCAGGGGCTGGAACCCTGCGGTAGGCGTATGGCCAGAGCATCCCGGCGGAGTAGGCTGAGCACGTGCTGCTCCTCAGCAGTGACAAACGGCCGGGAAGGGCTGCGCCGGGGATGACCTCACGGGAGCCCGCTGCCGAGGACATCCCCCCTGCCCCGCTGCGTCCCTGCCACGCAGCCCTCCTGTGCGCCTGCCGCATAGCCCGCGGGGCTGGGCTAGCCCAGCCAGGCAAGGACCGGGCCTAATGGAGGGGGTGAGAGCTTTGCCCGAGTTTACCAAGGCCGAATTGTTCTCCACAGAACACAGTGGGAACGGTCCCAGCCTCCTTGCTGGGGAACCGAGCCTCGGAAGCTACGCAAGTCTTGACTTGGGGACCATTTGCTGACGAGCTTGCCTCACTTGTAAGCCCACAGGACTTTAAAAAAAGGCAATCAAACAAACGAAAAGCACAAGAACGAAAAATTCAATGCCATCTCACTATAAATCTGGAGGGGTTTTTGTCTGTTTACGTTGTTGAGTAATAAAAGCCTAATGTAGGTTTTGCTTTTGAAAAAAAGCTAAGTCAAATGGGAGCCTATTTAGAAGAGGAGACATTTGCTTATGCGTCTGTCTAAGCGCTGATGGCCTTGCGCTGCAATCTCTAGGCTCCGAATATGACAATGAATCACATTAGCCCGCAATAACATTTCCCAGTGTTTCCAGAGTTCTCATTTCAACACATCCATGGATGTATGTAGCAATGATCTTTGTTGTGCTGCCTTGCATGACATCAGATTTTTCCATAAGAACTCTCAGTGACAGCACATACGTAGGCTTTGAGCTAAGAGTATAGTGAGCATGAAATTCCCTTTAACATCAAAATAAGACTCAAAAAGAAAAAAAAGTGGAATCGTCATTTGGAAAACAACAATAATAGATATGACTTTCGGGGCCGCGTAAGTCTCGCTGTCACCGGGATGAGCCCACCGAGGCAGACACCCAGGCAACGGTCCAGATAATCTTATTATTTGCGTGACAGTAGCCATGAGGCCGGGGCGGGGAGGGGGGGACGGCACCGGGCCCCAGCCGCGCTGGGGGGCGGCGGGGGCGGGGGGAAGCGGTCCCGGTGCCGGTGCGGCGGGGATTTTTGCGTGCGCAGCTACTCGTGGCGGCGCGGTAGCGGCGCGGCGCGGCGGGGCACTGCGGAGCGCGGTAATGATGTCAACTTGTTATTTACTTTCCAGCCCCGAATGACTGAGCAGGGCGAAAGGAGAATCAATCAGCCGCCGGGTGACCCGCCAGGCGGAAAAAACAGGAGCCCGGCGCCCGCCGCGGCCGGGGCGGGGGAGGGGAAGCACATGGAGCCGGGCCGCGTTGCATCATCCGCCCGGCGCGGGGCCGCGCGCCGCTCCCGCCGCCCGCGGCGGGGAGGGGGGGGAGGGGGACACGGGGACAGGGCACGGGCGCGCTGGAGGCCGCGGAGCCGCAGCGCTTCTGCCCCCGGGCGCTGCGTTTCCGCCGATAAGCCGCGAAGGCCGTTTCTGCTGATTCACAGCTATGGAGGCCGCGGCCGCCCGCCTTCCCCCCGCGCCGGGGGGTGCCGCCCGCCGCCCGGCCCTCGCCCCGCCGGAGCGGCGGAGCGGCGCTGCCGAGGGCGCGCAGCGGCCGTTGCCTGCCGCCGCGGCTGTCCCCCCAGCGCCGGGCCGGGGGAGCGTGCCCCGCCCGGGGCATCGCCCGCCGCCGTGTGCACAACAAAACGTCGTAAACACGGGATAACGGCGACGCGCTCCTGGCGCTCGTCGTCTGCGCGAGGGCCCCGGCAGCGCGCCTCCCGCCCCCCCGCGGGGCCGGGCTGGGAGCACCTCTCCCGGCCGCAAACTTCGCTCCTAGTAGTAGTAATGATGGTGGTAGTGGGAGTTACGGCAGTCACCGCCGCCAACCGCCGGCGGCCGGGCCGGCGGGAGCGTGCGAGAGGGGCCCGGGTGCCTGCGGGCGCTGTACGTGCGTGGGGGAGGGCAGCGCCGTGGGCAACGCGTGTCCCCGGCCGCGCGGGGCGGCTCCGCTGCCGGCTGCCGGGCTGGCAGAAGGTGAACGCCGCGCTCCTCGGCCAGGTGGGGGAGGGCGGAGGTTGTCCTCCGTGTGCGTGGGGGGGTGGCGTGCGCGTGCTTGGATTGTCACCGGGTGTCTGTTGCGGGGGGAAGGGAGGGCGCGGGGCGTTAAAGCAGCACCACACTGAAAATAACTCGCGTGGCAGCGAGCGGCGGGAGTTACCTGCGGGCACCCCGAGGGGCGTCGGCGGGGCGGGGGATACCCGCGGTGCCCCGAGTGGCGTGTCTCCCTGCGTGCGCGGGAGCCAGGTGGGGGAGGGCGCGGCGCGGCAGGTTCGCCCCCCACCCCGGCCCTCCTCACCCCGCCGGGCCTCGCCGCTCGCCCCCCGGTGCCCCCCCCATCCCCGCCCTCCCCTCCCTCCCTCCCGCCCGGCGGTGGCGGCGGCGGCGGCGGCGGCGGGCCCCGGGCCCCGGGCGCGGCCGGCTCCCCTCAGCGCCGCTCCCGCCGCCGCCGCGCGCCCGCACCGGCCCCGCCACCCGCCCCCCGCCGGCGGAGCCGCGCCGAGCGGCGGCACCTCCTGACCGCCATTCCGCCCCAAAACTTTCCGTTTTCCCCTTCCCACTCTCCGGGACTTCCTTGTGCCGCCCGTGCGCGCGGAGGGGGAGGAGGAGGCGTGTGCGGCGGCGGCGGCGGCGGCGAGGGGGGATTTACAGTCTCCGCGCAGGCTGGCCGGGACCCCGGGGGAAGAGGAGTTGCACCATGCGCGGCAAGTGAGGGGAAAGTCTCCGCCAGCGCCGCCCGCAGAAGTTGAGGCTTTCCCCCGCCGCCCGCGGAGCGGGAGCTGTGCCTTTAACGCCCGCTGAGCGAGGTGAGTTTCCGAGGCGGATTATTCATCCCGGGGACCCTTTTTTTTTTTTTTCTTTCTTTCTTTTTTTTTTTTCCTCTCTCTTACGCGCGCCGAGGTGACAAACGTCCTTCCCCGGCGCAGCCCCCCGAGCCCAGCCCGGGGCCGGGGCCCGCCGCCCCCTCCGCAGCCTGCCCTGGCCCGGCGGGCTGACCCGCCCGGGGCGGGGGGGATGGGGGGTGTCGCTCAGGCGCTGCCTGTTATGACGAAGTTTTTTGAACCCGGGCGTTTTGGGGTCTGTTTGGGGTTTTTTTGCGAGAGCGCTGGGCCGAGGAGATGAGTGTGGGGCTGCCGTCTCGGTGGCGGGTCTGCTTTCATCTGCCCCCCAGCAGACCGACCCCGGGGCCGGGGCCGGGGGGCAGTTTCTGGAGCGACTCCCTACTTCTGAGATAGTATTTTAATGTATTTTTGTCTTAAAAAAAAAAGAAAAAAAAAAGGAGAAATGCTCGGGGGGGAAAAATGCGAGGTATTCACGCTCAAGTGTGGAGTTTGCAGAGCCCGGGTGGGGGAGGGGATCCCATTCATCGCCAGGGCTGGAATCGGCAGCGGGCGGAGGGGCGATCACTCCAGTGCACCGAAGTTTACTTCCAAGTAGGTAAACAAGTTAATCCCCCCTCTCGCCCCCCAGCCTCCCCACCCCCCCCGGTGATGTACGCCGCTGCCGACCCCGCTGCCGGCGCTGCGGGCTGATGGCGGTGCGGCGGGGCAGCCCCGCGGGGGGAGCGGCCGCTGGCGGCCCGGCGCTGCGGGGGAGCGGCCGGGCTGCAGACCTGTTGCACGCCGGTTTGTTGCGGGCCGGCGTGCCCCGCCGCCGGTGGGGCTTCGGCCGGGGAACGGCCGGGCAGCGGGGCGCCGGGCGCGGGGGGTGGCGGGCGCCTCTGCCGCGGGTGCTGTCACCCCGCCGAGCCCGTTCCCCTTTTCGCGGTGCTGGTTTGGTCTCGGCGGCGGTTGGTGCGATCCGTCGGTGCGGTGCGGTGCGCGGGTGCACATCGGTGTGGTGTGATGTGGAGCGGTGACCCTTGACCTATTTAATTGTATGTTGTTGGGTTCTCGAGCAGACATCCTGCACGGCACAAAAAGGGGAAAAAACACAAAGCCACACCCTAAAAGTTAGGCTTGCATATTAATTTCCCGAAGTCGGTGCTGAGACCGAATAAAGGCTTTCCTTTATGTTGCCTCAACATGTCTCTTGCCGTTCCCCGCGAGCACTTGCACGGCGTTTTTCCTTTCTCGACGCACAAGTCTGGAAGTGTGGATGTGCGTGTGCTGGCGGGGGAGGGGAGGCGGTCTGGCTGGTGGAGCTCACGGAGCGTTTCACGAAAAAAAGAAAATATTGCAGCATAATGTTGCAGAAAACTGAAATACTTCGTTGAAAAGAGCGCTCTCCTCAAGTGATGGTTTGAATAAAATGGAGCGTAAAATTAAAATTTCAGGACTGGTATTTTAGGCTAATAGTACGAAAATAAATATACTGTGCCGGAGGGAAATCTGATTGTAGGTAATAAATACAAAGTCTTTCCTCGTGACAAATAGAATGTCATATCTTTCTTCCTTAGCCCACTTATTAGGAATTCTTTCACTGAGACTGCTCGTGTGGCATGTACAAGATTTAACATGATATACCTTGCTTACCATGTGGCTGCACATGCTGGATTTAGGCCTCTTCCTGTCCTACAGTTAGGGTACTGTCAAATACAGAGGCACTGGGCAGGTTTTGAAGCGAATATATTCGGTCTGTGATAGCAGATGTTGTTGGCAAGAGAGCAGGATTGTCCTAGTGTGTTTCGGCGTTGGTTTGGTTTTGTGTGTTGTTGGTTGTTTTTTTTTTTTTTAAACAATTGCCGGTAATAATTGCAACATCTCAACGACAGTGATAGCAAAAAAAGGAAGCTTTCCCACAGAAGGTTCGTAGAGGGGGTGGGAGGAAAAAGGAAAGCGAGAGGGGGAGGATGCTATCACATCAAAAATACATTATACCTTTCTTGGGCTACACACAATAATGGTAAAACCGGTGGAGATTTGAGCAGAGCTGCTATAGTCATCTCAGTTTAACACCTTCAGCAAGCTAAACAACACCCAAGGTTGTTTTTCCTCCCCCTAAGATGAAAAAGTGTGTTTCAGAAGCAAAGAGGATTAAAAATTACACATACATGTAAACACAGGCAACTACACAACTGGCCAGGTCTCATAGGACAAAAAGAAACCCCTCTGCAGATAAGTTGTCATCTAAATACATCCCCTGCCCTTCCCCCAACCGATTCAGTAACTCCAGTGTCCTCTGCCGTGCCACTGTTCTGAATTACGCTGCTACTTCTTCTTTTCAGCGGGTGGCGAGTATCCTCCATGCTCAACAGTAAGAGTGTTGAAAGAGCAAAAATAAGTTAAATCCTTGATGGGGAAGGGGGACATGTCTGCGCCTGGAATTGTCAGGCTTCTGCTCCGCCAGTTTGTCCAGTTTTGGTCCTTCTATTTATTTACAGGCGGGCTTTTCCCATTTCCGTGGCAACGGGGCCAGGAGTAGACCTAGTCCACTTGATGTGTCTCATGTGCCGTGCCTCCTGGAAGAGCCTCCTCAACGGAGGCTCCTCCGGCAGCGGCAGTTATTAAAGGCCTACATCCCTGAGCTTGGAAGGAGCGGAGGAGAACGTCCGTCAGCACGGATGGGATGTTGCTTCTCGGTGGTTGAGATAAGTCAGCAGTGCGGTAGGCTTAGGATTTAGCAATACGCTGAGTTCGGTTCATTGTGGAGACGAGTCCGGAAAACCCATCCCAGGGCTTTAGCCTGGTGATCGCTGTGGGTAGCCGGTGGGCGCGTGCTTTGGTGCCATTAGCTCTTGCCGTTTTCTGTTGGCTTCTGTCAGAGTCCAGTGCTAGAATTTATGCTGTAGTCGGTATCGAACCGCTGTTGTTTATATTTTAGTAGTGTCAAGGGGCCCCCATTCAAATCAGGGCCATTTTGGGAATATCGTAGACGACGGTTCTTGCCCTGAAAAGGTTGTAATGTGCGTAAGTGAGGGAGACAAAAAGCCGAGAGGGTAAATGTTGGAAAAAACTGACTCGGGGGAACAGCAGCTGACTGTAGTGCCTTATCTGTGGGACAACAGCGTGACCTCAGCCGGTAGGAGAGAGGAGAGTTGTTAACACCTGGCAGCGCCGCTGCCGATAAATTGGGCTGCTCTGCGCAGAGAGGGTGCGGGCATCCCTTCGCCTTTGCGACCTGCGATCCGTACCCTGCGTTCTCTTCACTGTTACTCTTTTGATTCCTACTATTATTTTAGATTATGTACACCAGCCTGCCCATAAAACGATCAAGGTTTTGTAACTCTTGAGGGCAGATTCTTTTTTTCGTAATCTTCATTATGAGGCAAGATGGAAGTAATTTTGTAAACTCTCTTTCAGCTGCTAAATTAAACTCCATTCCCTCTTCCCCTCCCTCCTCTTGCCTATTTTTAGTTCGGAGGAAATGGCTGACCTCTTTACAGCAAGAACCCAGACCCCCTGGGTGCCATTTGTAGGTTTCTACCAAATGGCCTACTTGGACAAGTTGGTTGAAATTAAACAAAAACATTGGAACTACGGCTCTGCATAGGAATAGCAGCCTTCCTGTCAACATAAAATCTGTCATTTTAATGATACTGAAACAAACATCCAAAGGTGAAAAACGGGGTTTAGCTTATTTTTCTTTTGTTTGGTAGACAAGAGAATATTTTAAAGGATTTTTTTGTGGCAGTGTGGTCATTAATATAATGGAGTTTCATTTAAGAATGACTGACAGTAGTTTGTTTTACAAACACAAGAAGCCTCCCAAAGTTAGGACTGTGTAAAAGCTAGGGGGAATCAAAGAAGGATGTTCAGTCTTGTAAGAAAAGGTCATTGTTTCTTACCAGTTTTCTTCTCGTGTAGAGATCTTATCCTAGATGGAGATTTATAAATTATAGTTACTAATGTTTAGTAATTCCATAGAAGTATAAAATTGCTTCTGCTAGCTTAACTGAAAGCAAGTTTAACTATGGATACATGGCTGGTTTTGAAGGTTAAGGAGCACAGGCATCTTGCATCGCTTTTCTTGTGCATGTTTGTATTTAGTTTAAGTGATATTGATGCTTTAGAAATATTGGACTCTAGCAGCAGGTATTGGATTTCCTCATTTGTTGTTTGAGGAGAGAAGGGTATATGGGTGTGCACGCAGTCTGTATATTGCCTCTGTAATCCTCTGTCCAGGTCCCAGCCACCAGTCCCTTTCTTTGCTCTTGGGTTACTGGTATGACTGCAGTAGGAAAAGAGGCTTGGGGTTAGGCGCATCTGATAATTTGGCTTCCATTTTTATAATTTTGTTGACTTTATGCAATAAAAGGGCTATCACAGTGTTTAACCCCATTTCTTGACCTTCTCTATCTGTCGTATGGACAGTCAATACATGTCTGCTTGCCCTATTTAAATTGGAGTGCATGTAGAGATTCATAATTTTATATGAAGTTATGACAGAATTTTATGCCAAGAACCCTATGGCATCCATTCAGTATAAAATCCTGATAATAGTACTGTAGTATGAAGAAGCAATTATTTTAATATTTCAGCTAAGTGCAGTGCATAAGTACCATTTGGCTTGGGTGTTGAATCTTACTCATTTACACAGTACCACTGAACACGTGGACAAAACAGTGCCTCTTGATGCTTAGACGACAGGATTTGTGGCCTGTTTATGAACAGACGAGTAGCACTAATAATGTGTAATAATTATATATATATACACACTCATCAAAATACTTTTGTCTAATTAAGTGCTGAGTTTTATTGACTCTCTTCGCTATTGGAAAGTGAAACAAGGCTTTTTAAAAAGCAGTCTTCTCCATTAATATGTAACGGTTACTCTATACGTTGCTCCACTGCCATTCGAAACGTGATTTCATTTACTGACCTAAATTTCATTTGATCTCCTAACTCTTAGTTACAGTTTAACCTCTTACTACTATGTAGTGGGTTTAGAATGCATTTTCTCACATAAAATCATTATTTTGTAAGGTGGAAAGATGTGGTAACATCAAATGTGATTTTTTTTTTTTTTCCCAATTGAAACACAACTTCCCCATACCTGCAATAAATTGTTGATACAGCAACGAAGCAACGTTTTTCCCTTAGGCATTAAAAATGCTTGGAAAATATCCTTTGACATTATCTTCAAGAAAACAAAGAGAATTTTCTTTTGGTGGATAGATTCCCTTTGTCATTCTGCAGAATGATACATTTATTGTGCTCCTTTTTGAAGGCAGCAAACTGCACTGGATGTACAACTTTGGCTTCTGCTGTATTTTGCTGTGTACTGCTATCAGCTCTTCATTAATCCTCTACCATTGAATGGAGGCTCTGCAGAATATTCTCCGTAGTTCAAGAGTGAAGCCAACTATTTACGCTCTATATTTCTGAACAGAATAATCATGTTATAATAGCACCGCTGAAAGAAAGCTGTTGCATTATTGTAATATGTATACAGCTGTTGTTGTGTTTCATGCTTAGAAGTGTCCACTGATGAGTTTGTGCCAATTTGAACACAACCCTGTAGCCTACAGCAAAATCATTGGAAAGACGTTCTTCCAAAAGAATTGACCTTCCCAGTGTACAGTTAATACATACACAAGTTTTTTATAAAGTGAAGTAAAAATACAGATTTTTTGCAAATCCACATATGTTGGTAACTTACAATTAGGAATTGTTATAACCGCATGATGGTTTCAGTGTCGTGTAGCAGCTACAGGTTGCTTGTTGTCTATGCCAGTGGGTTGAGTCTAGTTGCTACTGGCAAAGGATATGCACGCGTCCGGGGACCCATTAGTATTAAGACTTTTGTTAGCACATAGTCTCAATTGGGATTGTTGGCCAGTAATCAGTTTCACAAATATTAATTGTTTAAAATGAACTACATTAATTGCCATATGTGTGTGCACGCGCACATACGTATACCTACGTAGATAGCTTTAAGGTAGTCTGAAAAGTCGCTTTGGAGAAAAAAGGAGTCACCCTGAGGTTGGAGAACGGTGCTGGAGCGCAATGGATAGGCTCGCAAACCCTGAACTAGGATACGCTCAGGTTTGAAGCTCCAGTCAGCAGCACCTGAGGTGGTGCAGAGCCAGCAAAATGAATGGAGGACTGGGCCAGGCTGGGTGTCAGGTTTTGGGAGAAGACAGAGGCGCAGCACCCTTTAATTCCGTGCTTGCTGAAACGTGGCAGCGTTGGGAGTGGATACTGTGCTTGTACATCTGACTGAGTATGGTGAGACCAGGAGGCGACGACTGGGGTACCGTATGTGGCTGAGGGATGCATTCAAACTTCAAAATCATATCATCTTAATTTTTTCCTCCTTTTTTTTTTTTTTTAAATTCTGTTTAGTTTTTGGTTGCTCTTAGCAGTAAAATTTAAACCCTGATCTCAACAGAGAGAGAGAGACGAAATTACCCTCTTCCCTAGCATTCTCCACAGATAGGGTCGAGCTGTGCTGACGGGGTAGGACGGAGGATCCAAGCACAGACAGCGCCTGTTCGTATTGTGGGGATTAGTTTCTAAGGATATCTATCTGGTGCTTTTTACAGTCGCAAAACAAACTTAACTCTTCTCGTGCCCATTTACATGCACATATGAATTAGACCTCTGGGAATTAATTTGGATACAGAATTGATTGAAACACACCAAATCTTTTCTGATTTTTTCAGAAGGCATGGGTAATGCTGCCAATTGTATGCATTCAACTCGCTTTCTTTGTAGCTTAATTTTGCTGGTTTTTTTTACTTTCTGGATTGAGTTTTGTCTTTTTTTAATGTAAGAGCCTCTGTAGTTTTATGTAGTTAATATAGTTTACTTTAAAATTTGTTGACTTTTAAACTAAAATAATGTAATCTGGAAGGCACGGATAAAAGGCAGGCCCGAGGATTATTCTAATGAGGAACACCTCTTCCTATCCCAGTTCTCAAAAATGAAAGTAAAGAACAGAAGCAGGTACATTTTTAATAACATTGCATAGTGTTCACAAGACAGATATTGTGTCATTCTATGAAAGGTATTCAAGGTTTCTTTATTTCCATTTTGATTATTACTGGTTTTTTTGGGTTGATGGTGTTATAACTCATTAACAATGCTCATTTGTATTTGTAGGAATCTGTTTTTATATTAAAAAACCCAAACACACTCAGTTCTGATACTTCTGCTTGTATCAATAAGTATCTTACATAACCAGTTAATTTAAATGAGCCAATTAATTTTAAAAGTAGTGCATGACAGCGTATCATAAAAACTCATGCAGCTTCATTCTCACAGGATTTTATGTGCTTGGAAAAAAAACATAAGCTAAAAGGATGGCCCTAAATATAGTATTAAAGTGGAAGGAAAGAACCTTCCTGTATTACATACAGCTCAAATTTACTAAAGCATTAACATAATGATTACTCTGACTGCTGATGAATGAAATCAACTCTTGTGAGAGACAACCATCATGCCTTTACTACCTCGTCTGGTAATGCTGGGTAGAGGGTAGGTGAAAAACAGAATGTAGCTTAGGCCCTGATGGGCAGTTTACAAGAAGGAGGAAGAGGAGTGGGAGCAGGCTACCTCAAAAGCGAGGCTCCACTGGTTGTAACCTGCTGACCGTCAAGTAGCCAACGAAAATTCTTTAGGGATTTTCTGAACTGTATTTTTTTTTCTTGGCTAAGATGACATGCCTTCAAAATACTTATTCCTGTGCATTTCTTCAGTGTTTTGATGGTAGTTTATATGGTATGTGGGTATTTTCCAATACGTTAGTGTTACTTTGTGGTAACAGCAATGGCTTTTTGTGTGTGTCTGGTTTTTCTAATGTTTTGCATGTTTGTATGCATATATGCTCGCTGCTGGATTAAATTTTTTATTTTAAAGTTTGCTTAGGGTAAACAGTATGTTCTTCATGGTGTCTATTACATTACCAACAGCATGTATTTTGGATTAAAAAACCACGTGAAACATGGAAGGATTCTGTGTTCTCTAATGGCAACATGTTAAATGCAATTACACGTTGTCAATTTGATCATACTCGGTGAATGGTGGCTTCATAGATAAGGTTTGTTGTGCATAGCAGGTGTTTATGTACATGGAGTCCAGTGTGAAAGAAGGAAATTTAATTTCTTCCTACTAAAAATATGTAGTGACCTGTATCCTGTACATATTTAAAACGTGTTCAGATAATTACAGTGAATACTTTTGTATTGTTTGCTCCTATATTCGTATTGCCATGAGATTTTTTTGAAGTACAACATTTTTCCCTTTTTTAAGTAAATTTGAATATGTGTCTATTGAAAGAAAAAAATCTATTCCTTACCATCTTTACAAGGCAATTGAGAGGGCACTCCTTTCCTACAGAACTAGTATGAAGATTTTATTAATGACTGGTTTTGAAGAATTTTAAAGATCAAAACACATTGTCAATTTATTTTGTTGCTAGTTTATTAAAGAGTGTGAATGTAAAATTCTACTTACTAAAGTACAATCCCATTTTCCATCAAATTATAAATTACGATAGCAAAGTATTGTAAGAAGATTATGAAGAAAAATTATCTCCCTTTCGGTGATCAGTTTAGAGTTAGAAGTAATGATTGCTTTAATTTGTTAATCTTCTGTTAATCTGTAAGTTAGTTTCTTGGCTGACAGAGTTGGGTTTAGGGTATTAGATTGCCTCTGAACAAGCCTCTGTTGGGTTTTTCCAACCTTCTTGTAATTGCTTTAAAACTTTTTTTTTTAACTTCCTCTCCGTCCCGATGAAAACTATTGGAGTTTCCAGTGAGGTTTAAGAGGTTTCGTTTTAATGGATGTTTTCTGTGTTTTGTAGTTTTTCTTTCTGTCAGCTCCACGATAACACAGGTAACGCCAAGCAAGGACAGAGCTGATGATGCATTTGTGTTCTGAACGTTCAACAAATCCTGTTACGGCTGTGGCCTGATACTGTAAAAACGTATTTGGCGTGTGCTGGAGACTTCCAGGAGCAGGCCTTATAGGATGGCAGCACAGAGTCTTGACTGATTAAGTAGACATTCTGAGCCTTTTTTAAAGCGACGGAGGGCGTGCGTGATTTCAGCTTTAGTCCTGACGGTCAGTGTTCTTGTAATGAAACAGAGATTGTGGTGTCCCTCTCCTTTCCTGTAGTCCACGTAAATCATCTTTTTTTATGGCATAACTTCCATGATCTATTTTGAATACCACTCTTATCTGAATCCTCACAATGTTCTTTGAAGTTTCTGTAGCTGACAAACGTGAAGTCGAGATTTAGAGCCCAGTTTCTTTAAAATGTGCAGGAGCTGTGTTGGCTGTGTTGAAATTTACTTGGGCTTAATATTTTGCAGTATAAAGTGTAAGACTCAGCAATTTGAGGTTGCAAACACATACACTGAAAAGCGACCGGCTTAGATGGATGGTTGGCACCTATGACTTTTTTCAGTCAAGTGCCCTTAGTTTTTCAGGCCCGCCCACACCAAAAGGTCTAAGAAACTCCAGCAGCAGCCACCCATAAAGCAACTGGCAAGCAGTGGCAGGGCGCTCTCGTCGTTGCCCGTCTAGATCATGTTTAGTCTCAAAACTATTCTGCCAGCTGTGACCTATCCTATAAGAAGCCCGACCCGTCGGGTCCGGCACCTGATGCTTGTCTTTCGCGTAGGGGTTACGAGTGCCATACCCTCTGTCGCGACCCCGTGCCAGCCTTCCCGCCCAGCGGTAGGTGCACCCCGCGCCCCTTGCCTCGGCCAGGGCTGGAGCTGCACTTTCTCTACTCCCTTCCGCGATGAGCCCCAGCAGCCTGGCTCTCGTGGCTTTGTACAGCAGCGCCAAGCCTAGCTCAGCCGAGGGGTTAATGCCAGCCCAGCAAAGCCTTCCGGAGGTACGAGTCCTGCGGCTGGCTTGGTTGACACCAGGGAGGCTCAGTTGGAAGGCAGAAGCCTGACGGCACGTGGCGCAACGCTTCATCCTTCGCATTAGATGCTGGCCATAGAAATAAATACGAAGGTTTCACTGCTCCTAAATGCAAAAAAAAACCCTAGAGTGGGTATGTCTGTGTACTGGTGATGTGGTGTGTGTGTTTTACTTTAATTTACTGGTTTTCTCTGGGGTGGTTGCTCTGTGTTTGTCAACAGTGGATAAGGAAAATTATGCAGAAGGAGCATTATGTTTATTTTTCTAACCTTAAAAATAAATTTTCTGACTCAAAGTTTTTTCATTTGGTGACTCAAACATTCTACGAATAGTTGTTTTACATAAACAGATAATTATTTATGCTGTTAGCATTGTCTTAATTGTTGTTTTTGTCTTTGGGAATACATATGGTTATTTCTCTGGTGTCTCAAGTGGAGCGAATGTCTTGCCAGCCTGTTTAACGTGCTAACGTATGTGAGAAAGTATGCCCTGTGGCCTGAAACATCATTCATGTATTTGCCAATTGCCTCAGTCTTTTAATTTCTGTTTGTATGCATTGCATTTGGTTAGGTTGAATTTATTATTGATTTCAACTGTTTGCAAATACTCTACTGACAGACCGTTTGCTTGTGTCTCCTTTGAGCCAGCATTTTACCCTCATTAGTCTATGGATGTGTTCTTTTGAATGTTAGCCAAATGCATTCATAAAAAACGTAAAATTAAAAGAAAGGAAAAGTACGAGAGCTGTGTGACCTATTATTTGTAAACAACATTATGAAACGGCCTTTCAGTGTTTGACTCTATACTATACGATTTTTTTTTTTTTTTAAAGTTTTCTCTTTTTATTCTCTCAGGTTTTCTGAGCTTCCCATCATACACAGCCATTTGCTCAGATGTTTTAATTGCTATTTCTGGTGTGGGTTTTTTTTTGGTACATTCTTGTTTGGTTTGTTTTTGAAGACTAAAGCTACTAGGTAAAAACCAGCAGTAATATTTACCAGGTCTCTCATTTTGTAGTTTCAAACCATGGCTTGCAAGCTGCTAGGGGACACACGAACTGGTTTTTTTAGAGATCTGGGGCAGGGTGGGGGGGAAAGGAAGTCTATTGTCATTCTGTTCAAATTCACTGTACAAGGTATCTTTATAGGTCCGCAAATTTAAAGAGATTAAAAACCACTGATCTAATTATATTGTAAACTTCTAAGGATGTGATGATATCTATTTTTATGACTTGCTGCTTTGTGGGTGTATATATCATTATGCAAGTAATAATGTTTGTTTTCACAGAAGGTAATTTATACCAACACTAAATTTTGGCATCGGTTTTGTTATATTGTGTAGATTTTTATGAAAATACCCCTTCTCTTTTGTAGGGCTGTGATCAGTATCCTCTGATAGAACACAGACCTGGCTGATCTTTAGTTGCACAAAGAAAAATCTAGAGAGGAGCATTTGGATTCCCTTAGTTTGTGTTTATCAGGTCTGTCGCATAGCAAGCCTGCTTAACTGATTTTTCTTTTCTTTTTTTTTGGGTCTTGCACAGTACTGGTTTTGTTTTAGACTCCAGCCATTTATATGGTGCCATCGCATTTCAGTAAATCCAAATTCTTGCATCTTAAAATGTCAGGAGTTTTGTTATTTGATGTTACTACATTTCTGTTCTCTCCTCTGCTTGAGAGCAGCACTCCTTGCTAATGTTAGGAGGGGTTAGGTAGAGGAGGTGTGTATGGAGAGAGTGGGGGTGGGAAGTAAAACAGGCTCTGGCTGTTTACACATTCCAGGCAACCATAGAACTGCTCTCTTTGAGGCCTGAAATATTTTCCTTTTCACTATCAGTCTTGCAGATCTGGGGTATTTGGGCACACTGCCAATAAAAATAAATAGTAATGTGTTAATCTCTTAGATTGAAATGTAATAAACTGTATTTTACCTTTTTGTGTGTGTGCATAAGAGTAAAGATGAATAGCACTTTGTAATTATGACATTTTTAGAAATACTGAAAATTATGACTATTGCTATACTTTCTTCAAGCGTTGCCTATAAAAGGGCAAAGTAAATTTGACTCCTTCCTTCTTGCTAGTTTATTCCAAAGGCAAAATCGCATAAGCAAAATATTTTTGCTAACTAGATTTTCTGTTTTCAAGCATGATAACCTTTGGCTCAAGGAGCTGACGACGAGTTCCTCTTTCTGATTTCCATGTAATGTGTGTATGTACATGCATCTTTTTCATTTATTTTGGGGTGGGTTTAGTCTCCTTTGTAATCTTTCATTTGATTATTCTGGTTTCCAGTACTTACATTTCAGAGTTCTGATGAAATCAGATACACAAAGCCATCCACCTGCATGTCTATTTCTTTCTTTTTTTTTGAATATTGGAAATTATTTCCTGCAGCCTGCACTAAAATACAGACTGAGCAGGCAGGCAGATGAATAATGATTTCTTCCAGGTTCTGCGTAATGTAATGAACAGACCTTCTGTTTATGATTATTTATTATCGATGTTTGTATACGTGTGATTTCCTTCCCTGAAGCTTGCTTTCTTGGGTTTCTGAAAGCTGTATGCTGTATGTGCCATTACTGGTTTTTCCCAAGTGGTGCAGTAATGCCACTTTGTCACTCCAGCAACTTGCTTTGTCACTGGGACTTGACGTGGCTCAACTTCTTATTGTTTCTGCTTTCTAAACAAAATTTGTTGCCCTCCAGAAATATTACCGTGTAATTATGACACAAAAAACAAGGCAGTCCCACTGAGATAACAGCTGTTACCTTCAGTCTTAAGACCGTCTTAGCACATGCAGTGCAAAAGGTAATTCAGACTATGCAGTTTTTTCCCAAAGGCAGTTAATTGCTTAAAACTTTCTTACATAGCTGTGACTGTCATCTAATCGGCGTTTAGAGGCATTAAACAGCTTTGGGAAAAGCTGTGGGCTGCTTCAGCTAGACCACCAGCAACTTGGATAAACACATGGTAGTATCTCTCTCTTGACTACGTTTCTAGGAACAAAGTACTGCTCTTGTCATGTAGCGACCTGTATCTAAAGCCAGAGGTTGTTTGGGGCTGCTGTCAGGCGACATCAAACTGTTGAGTTTAACCTAAATGGAAGTAAACACTAAGGTTACCTGCACCTCATTATTTCTGTGCTTTTATGACAGACACTCAAGACTGTTTGTATACTGGCTATGGCTCATGCTGATTATGTTGTTAATAATTTGTGTCTCTAGCATGTGTGCTAGCTGGGTGCTTTAAGAGGCCAACATTTTTGAATATAGATATCTAAATAAGTGGCTTGGTTTTCAGAAGCTTTGGGTAGGTACAGCTCCAATTGAAATCAGAGGAATTAGTGGCTGCTTAGCGCATGGATAAGTAATTAGTCTTAATACAGGGGTGCATCATAACATTCTGACAACAGAAGATCACCTCCCGCTTTTTCCCCTAAGTTAAATAAAAGTATTTTAAAAAGTATTTTAAAGAAAAAGATCCTACCAAGTGACTACTGCCAGTCTGTAAATAGATGGGTTTCTTTCCCATCTTCATATGTTTCTTGAAAGGGCAAAATTTGGCCCTGATCCTCAGAAGCCGCTTCTCACATTTAAAATACGGGTGACTCTGTCAAGGTGGTGTATGGTTTGTGTTGGAAGTTAGGGGGTCTTTACTGTACATTGGTAACAAGTTTGTTTCCCATATGTGTTTAGTTTTATTTAACATAACATTTGATGTAGTGGGAAGATGTACTGTTATAGTAGTAGTGGTTTGATTTAGTATTTATTACAAATATTTCCTAACTTAAAAAACATGAAAACATGTTTTGTGGTTGAAATAGTAGGAACTGGGGACCTTGTTCTTTTTTAAACAAACAAAAACTCTAAAGAAACAAGAATATGAGGTGTAGTGACCTAATGCAAAAAAACCCCAAATGCTTCTCAAAATTAAACAGATTTACATATTAATTATGTATATGAATTATGCATATGATAATTATGTATATGATAATTATGCATATGAATATCTAGAAATGAGTAGTATCAAATGACAAACTTTACTATGTAAGAACTACGTGCAACTTGCACAGGCTTGGAGGTTCGCTTTCTTTTTTTTTTTCCTTCTCAGTAGAAATAGAAAATACCGGCAAGCTGGTTGAGGAGAGTTTAGTGGAAGATATTTATTAAAAGAAATTTGATGTGAAGAACAAAATGTGATGATCTGTTCCTGTCCACGGGGAAGTTCAGGACCTGTAAAATAGTAGCTTAGACTTCCTTCTCATTTCTTTCTGTCTTTGTTTAGGTTGAGAATGTGGGCCTGTATGATGCATGCTCTAGGCTGTTTAAATATCGACAATTGATTTCAAGCCACAGAAATTATGAAATGAAATTTCAGACGTACACTTAAAGTTTCGATTATATTCTTTTTGGCTAGTAACAACAGTTTTTGACAGCCGATCGCAATGTAACAAGTTTGCATTGTTGACTTAGCAAAACAGTCTGGGGTCAATTGTTCAACACTACAGATACTACGTAATTACTTTCTTTAGAATTGTTAATTAGTACTCACTATTTTTTGTTTCACAAAATTTCCTAGAAATCTTAGTTGTGAATCTGGCTGATGCAGTAAAAAAATAAAAGTGAACAGTAGGGCCCTGTCACAGGAGCATGCAGCTTGTGATGGAAAGAGGCCATTTTAGTACTTCACTTATTTCTTCAACCCCAGCTGATCAATGAGTAATACATGCATTTACATAGTTGTATCAGCATCTAACTTTGTATCTTTATGGGTCTCTGTTCCTCCTCAAAGGGAGGAACCCCACCTTCCCAGAATATGTGAAAATATAAAGACAGTTTGTAGTATATCAGCAAGCTACTGTTTCAAGAGACTTTTCGTAGTTAAATAATAATAAGCTAAAGAAAAGGAGTATAATTTGGTCCTTGCAGGAGGAACACCTCACCCAACTGACAGATTTTTGTCGGTCTTTTGCAATTGCTGTTTCAAAAAAGTTTCTCTCATGATTGGTTTCACAGCTTTTGAACCTGATAGTTTCAAAGCCCATTCAAGGCCAGCTTGCTTCCTGTGAAGAGTGATGTTTAGTGAGGTGTTCGTGTATGCCACGTCACGCTGGCGAGAAATAAATTGTGTTTTGATCCTGCAGGTCTTGCTTCACTTATTAGATTTTATGTTCCTTTGAGGGGGGGAGGGAGCAAGAGAGAGCGGCAAACAACAGTGCTGACACGGCGAGGTTTTATTGGAGAGAGAGAGAGGCACGCACGTCAGCTTTCCCCCAGGATTGATCTTCTCGGGCGTTCTTGTCAGTGGTAGGTCTGGTTAAGGCTGGTAGCAAAATGGTAGCTTAAAGAGGCTGCGATCTCTTGGAAGGCAAGCATTTACACAGCACCGGTTTTCAACTTTAATTGACAAGTGGCCTTTCTGAAAGAGGAAATTGGTTCTGCAAGTGTTAATAAATTGCTACAAATTGTCATGTTGATGAATCTTTAAAAAAACACGCAGATGAAAGTAAACCGAAGGAAAAAAGAAAAACCCTCAACATCCCTCACCAAACCAAAATTAAGCAGATGACAGACTTGTTAACTGAGCACTGAGGGTTGTCTTAGGACACAGGTGCTTACATTTTGGATTGATTCTCAATTGTCAACTTGATGTGTGTGGGAGGTAAAGTGAACTTTTCATGAAAAACATTCTTGTAGGAACAGTTGCTATTCATGGTTCTTCTGGTACACTTACGTGTATGTTTGGGGGGAGGGGAAATGACATATTAGTGTTTTCAAGTCTTCCAAATAAAATAACTGCCTCACTTTTTCGAAGCAATGCATCTTTAGATCATATCCAGTTGTTTGGCTGCTGGAAAGATACACTTAATTTTCCAGTAAATACAGCTTTCTTATTTTACAAAACTGTAACTTTGTTATTATAATTGCAAGCATTTTAATTAAAATGCTGATGATAAAAAGAGTATTTATATAAAGGAGTTGATTATGCCTGATGATACAAGATCAAAATTAGGCCAAAATTTTGATGTTCTCCATCATGCTTCCTTACATAGACATGTATGCCTTTATTCCTGTTGTTTCTGTAATAGTTTGCAGGCCGTTTCAGGTGTTGTATGATTGCCAGTACTGTACAGGTTGACACTGATCTAAAAAGGAGCTGTGTTTAGAGCCAAGAACTGATCTTTTTGCCAGTTACAAACATGTCTCTTTCTGTGTTGAACTTAACTCAGTGTAGAAGTAAACTTAAAACCATTTCCCCCCTAATATCTAGCCTTCCGGTTCGTAAACATTAAAACCAAAGTGCTGTTAGCTGCATTTTGATGAATATGTTTATGTTGAATTTTAAAGAGTTTGACTTAAAAAAAAAAAAGGGGGGGGGGGGAGAAAAAGGCAAAAAAGAAAGAAAAAAGAGAGACTTCCCTTCCAAATGTATTTATATACTTAAAGAGTATTTTTGTGAAATATGTGTCTTTATTCTAGGCCAGACATTTCCTTCATGTAGGATATGGCCATAGGTATTCAATATTTATGCCTGTGCTTAGTTGCATACACAATAGTTTCACGGAAGTGAAGAGCAGTACTTGCGTGCAGAAAGTTTTGTGTGTGTGTATATTTAGGACTTGGCCTTAATTGCTAGTTTATAAT
The DNA here is from genome assembly GCF_964195595.1 of Calonectris borealis. Classification (NCBI taxonomy): domain Eukaryota; kingdom Metazoa; phylum Chordata; class Aves; order Procellariiformes; family Procellariidae; genus Calonectris; species Calonectris borealis. The sequence continues at coordinate 139,171,842 of NC_134312.1, read as the reverse complement.
CTCTGAAAATTTCCTGTCTGGAGTAGAATCTGTCTTGCTTCTACTTAGTAGATTTTAAATCCAATGCCCAGTAACTAAAAGCTTTCAGTGGGCGGTGAACAACTAGTTGCTGGGCCTTCTGGTTCGTCTTTGTGGTTCATGTTTTCTCTTTCTTCGTGTACTTCCAGTCCCCTCTCTGCAAAGACGGGGTGAAGGGATGTTTGGCTGCCGCCCACAATGCTCTTGAGGAAGAACGAGTCTTTGAGGCTTCTATGTAAATAACGTGGCATTTAGTAATGAGAAAGTTAGCAACTCTGTTAATTGCTCATGAGACATACCTATGTAGGGTTGTGCTTTGGAAGTTTCTTTCAAGTAATCTCCAGTCTGAATTTTATATATCCACTAGCAATGCAGACTCATTCTGCAACTAAAAGCAAAAAATGCATATTCCAAACATTGTCTCGTCACAGTTAGTTCCTCCTGTTATAGTCCTTAGGGAAGTTAATGCTCCTCTTCTGAGATGAAGGAGGCCTGTCACCAAAGGAATGAAATAAATTATAGGATAAAATGAAAAGACAGGTGTGGAGAGCGCAGATGAAACTTCACTCAGATGAAGGAAACAGTTGTAAATGTGCAGTCTGGTTCGTAATGTAGGAAAAAGGGAACTCGTGTAGTTCCCAGGCAGTGTATAGGTAGAGTTTGAGTGGTTTATAAATATTTGGGGTACTTTTTCCCTCTTGCATTGAACACAGGATTTTTCAAAGGCTTTCTGTGTAAGGTGGGCGCTAGACTTCATTTACCAAGCTGTTTTGAGAAACGATGTAGATGTTTTTCATATTGTTAAGACACATCGTTTACCATATTTTCCAAAATTGCTCCGAGGTCAGGTCTGTCTGTCTGCTGGGCCCTGTCTCTTGCGGGACTGTCCCCGACCAGGGGCCCGGCAGGCCTGCCCTGACAGAAGCCATGTTGGCAAGGCGCTGGCCGTCGCAGGCCACAGCTCGGTGTCACGGCTGGCTCCTCGCGGCTCGGCCTGGAACGTACGTATGCGCGTTGGTGTGCACGGATCTCCTCTGACTCTGGTAAAGCGTCTTCTGGGACGGTGTAGCACGTTTGATGGAGCCTCTGTGCCTCTCCCCGAAGGGCACAAGGAAGAAAATTTTACCACGGGTGTTTGCTGTGGCAGAATGCATCTGTCAGGAGATGTTCTGGAAAGCCCGGGAGGAGGTTAACAGCAACAATATGAGGCAGCAAGGCCAAATTTGCGTGGCACAGCCATACGGCTGTTGAAATATTAATGTCAAATGGCTGCCTGTTGGTGGGTGAAGAGGGCTGGGTTGCGCCCTGCGGGAGGGCAGGGCTGGGGGTGTCACGCTTTGGGGGGGAGCAGCCGCCTCTGCGTGGTAGGGCCTGCACGAGGTGCCCTCCTCCTCTCCTGTCCCTCGGCTGCAGCTATTGTTTGATGCAATTAGTTTTTATTGACTAAGACGACCTTAATAGGTTTCATTTATGTACCTTGTTTTTATTGCAGTTTAGCCCTCTAAATACTCAGGAGGCTCCTAAAATAACAAAGATACTATTAATTAGAAGCTAAAAGGAACATAAGCTTTAAAACAATACTTTCTTTTCTTTGCTCGTCTTTTAATACATGTATGTATTCAATCTTGGAGTCATACAACAGCTGAAATGTTTTGACAAGTGATAGCTGAGGTTACTATAAAAAAGAAATTTATGTAATTTTTTTTTTCCTTTCCCTTTTTGTTTATTTTGCATATTTGAGACACTGTTGTCACAGTTCGTTTCATTGCAGTCCTCCAAGGTCACTGTTTTTCCCATCCAGTCTGTTGGATGTTTTACCCAATAGTGAGGATATTTTTTAAATAGTAAGAATAACATGAAATGATTTGCAAATCCATAAAAGCAGACATAAGAATTAGGACTTATTTACCCTCTGAAACTATTCTACCCCACTTGTTTGAAATTGAGCAGATTTCACACTGATGGTGTCTCTTAAAATGGGGGAAAAGGGAGAGAGAAGAAATAACAATAGCTAAATGAAAGACCTTATACTTAAAAGCCTAATGTGTAATAGAATGTTTTTCTGTCGTTTGTACAATCAGCAACAGAAGAATAAAAACAGTACATTGGACTAGAAGCTAAACTCTTCTGGTGCGAGATGCAAATTTATCTGGTTTATTGTACTTTTTAAAATGTATTGCTTGTTTTTCTGCTAATGAGTGCATGCCAGATTATTATAACTGTTTACGAGTTATCATTCTAGTCCAAATCAGAATTGAAGTTGGCAGAACATAAAGGAAATTTCAAGACGGCTAAATATCATCGTCCAGAGCTTTATTTACTGTGTATTTTTGTAACTCCAAAATTACAATAGATCGAGGAACAGGCGTATTAGGGTCACCAGCACAATATGGTATTCAGTTCAAATAACTCGTGTATATTTATGGATTCATCCTATTTAAGCATTGATTAAAATCTCAGAATTACTGCCTTTAAAATGAAAAATCCAATTGTCTGTTAAAAAATAGAGCTGTTTAGCGTGGAAAACTAGTACGGACTTCTCTGAAACGTGTTTCTTGCCCATTGGTTTGAATTTACTATTTCTGCACAACCAGCACCCAGTTAACCAGTGGTAGAACCTGAATAGCCGAAGACGAAGTCTAGAGGACAATGGCCATTTCTTACCCCTCAGTGAGGAAGTACATGCAAAGCATCGTGCTTTTCCCTTGTGAAACGCCATGACTGGCTATGGTGGTGTGAAGTGTTACGTTACTTAGATGTTTTGCTCAGCTGACAAGTATAGCCATTTCACTGGATCTTAACTTGGTCTGCCTGAATGTAAGAGTATGGAAAGGTTGGGAGGAAAAAGAAACTTGAAATCATCAATTTGTGTGCCCTGGGCATGTTGACAGGCATGGCTAGAGTGACTTCTGCCTGATTTCTGCACTCACCAGCAGAAGCCGGAGTTTGTACGGTGAAAACTAAATGGTAGGTCAGTCCAGAAACTTTCCTTGGGCAGTACTAATGAGCTTGGGGATCTTGAGTTGGTATGCATCACCTGTCTAAGCGTTACTGAGGTTTTCCCAAGAAACAAAATTTGTGTGGTTTGCATTCATAGAATCATAGAATATCTCAAGTTGGAAGGGACCCTGTCGTGGTTTAACCCCAGCCAGCAAAAATAAACGCCATGCAGCCGCTCGATCACCACCCCCCTCCCCCCCCCGGGTGGGATGGGGGAGAGAATCGGGAGGGCACAAGTAGCAAAGCTCCCGGGTTGAGATAAAAACAGTTTAATAATTGAAATAAAACTAAGTAGAACAGTAATAATAACAATGAGAACAACAACAATAACAGAATACACAAAGCAGGCAATGCACAACACAACCGCTCACCGACCGTCCCCATTGGCCAGCTGGGTCCACCACCCCGGCTGTGCTCCCCCCTCCCGGTGCAAGCATCACCCAGCAACAGCCAAAGCATCAATGGGCCATCAACGCTCCTTTCACACCGAACCCAAAACACAGCACACCCCCTAAGCTACTGGGAAGAAAGTTAACCCTGTCCCAGCTGGAACCAGGACAGACCCATAAGGATCATTGAGTCCAACTCCCTGCTCTTCGCAGGACTACCTGAAACTAAACCATAGGACTAAAAGTGTCGTCCAGATGCTCCTTGAACTCTTGACAGGCTTGGTGCTGTAACCACTTCCCTGGGGAGCCTGTTCCAGGCTGTTCCAGGACCGACCGCCCTCTCAGTGAAGAACCTTTTCCTAATGTCCAATCTGGCATTGTCTCTGTCCATCCCTCCCATAATAGCTTATTAGCTATTACGATGATTGGCTCTGTTAAACAACATCAGCCATGTTCAACAATGTGTTAATGCACTCACAGATAGAGGATTCCCACAGGTGCTGTGAGAATTAGTGGCCGAGGAGATGAAGGAGACCAAAGTCATGCCACTCCCTCCCAAGATGGGAAGAGCACAGCTCTTGGTTCATTCAGTGGGGCAGCAACCAATTTAGTAGTCGAGTATGTGTGTACTGACTGGCCGGGCAGTACGTGGCATAATCGTCTGGGTTATAGCAGAAGTTTATGAGGCTCCTCAGCAGACATGGGATATGAAAGTGTAAAAAAGCAGATCCCTCCAGTTCTGCTGCTTATAGGACAACATATTTATTCGTTATGTGGGCTGCAGTCTGGTATGAACTTAATTCAAAGGCTGTTGCAAACGCCTATTTGCAGAAGGGGTATGAACTTACTCTTTTTAAAATAGGCTTTTGACTGTAATTGTGAAATGCAGAGTTATAAATCCATCAGCGAACTGACTATTTTAAGCCCATCTAGTCATGTTTCCAGAGATTAGATTTTTACAAATGAGATATTTTTAAATGGATGAAATGAGCATATACCACATGCTAGAAGTATGAAGCAGCTTTATAAGTTGTAAGTTTAAAGCCTTCTGTTTACAATATGATGTTTTGAAATCTAATGGTGTACAGTATTTGTCACATAGTATATCATTACAGAAATGAAACACAGTTCTAGATGTCTGCAGAATTGCTGTGCTCAAGTGAAGAATCATCAGATAAATTTATTGTTTACCAAGCAACCAGAAAATTTATAGTGATAATTAAGACTTCTTACGTAGTTAATTTCTGTGATACTTGCACGAGGACTTTTTGTCCTCCAAGGGAGGTTTAGACTGGACATTAGGAAGCATTTCTTTACCGAGAGGGTGGTCAGACACTGGAACAGTCTTCATAGAGAGGTGGTCGATGCCCCAAGCCTGTCAGTGTTAAAGAGGCATTTGGGCAATGCCCTTAATAACATGCTTTAACTTTTGGTCAGCCCTGAAGTGGCCAGGCAGTTGGATCGTTGTAGATCCCTTCCAACCGAAATTAGTCTAGTCAAGTCAATTCTATTCTTTAGCATTCTTTAGCTGTGAAACTCCTGTTAATTTTGTTACTAGAGCTTAGTATCTTGTAGATCAGGCTGAACATATGCCCTATAACCACGCAAAACATAGAAGGAAATAAAAAAATACCCAGGTGTTCCTTTAGACTGGGACTTGATAGAAAGCCTGCTTTGAGTGTGGGGACATGACAGTTCAGGCATTTTGGAACATCCACTTTTGGCAGTCAAGTCAAAGAGTTTGTTACAGTCTGTTCTCGATATTGTTTTCCAGGCATAAGAAGCTTTATGCTCCAGTAATGATGACAGTGTAAAAAACAGTGCGATAGTCTAGCACCACCTGTGTAGATGGGGCTTTTCTGCTAGAGGTGCTGCCATGTTGGTTTTTTTTTTTTTAAGTTCAGTTGTAATCTATTTAAAGCTTGGTCCATTTACCTGTCACCTTGCTGTAAGCCAGCAAGTATCAAGTAGTTTGAACCGCGTTATATTGAATTATAAAAATTTCTCTAATAACGAGGTGCTTATTCTTAGCAGTGATTACAGAAAATGTAATAGACATAAATATATGACTTTATGCAGAATGGGGAAAAAGGGTTTGTGAAATGAGCATACAGTGGATGATTGAGCAGCTATTTTTGTTCCATTTCAAGTATAATAAGCAGTGTATTCTGAAAGCATGCAGATCTTTCTGCAAAAAATTTGCCAAACTTTATTCTGGAGAAAGAGATTATATTGGTAACCGGAAGAGAGCTCAAGAGAAAAATTGGTTGTCCAGGATTAAGCTCACCATCTGTGATGATGATCTTTCCTGGACTGACACATCCAGGGTGTGACCAGTGCTTGCTTTTGTTTTCTCATCATGCTCAGATTTAATTACCTGTATTTAGAATGAAGTTCCTTAAAACTGAAAAATCATTTACATTACTTTGCACTCTTTTTGAAATGCTACGCCCACGGCAAGTTATTTCCCTCTTGCTAGGTATAGCAGTGAAGAAATGGTGCTTTAAGTGACTGCACTGTGTGGTTGGATGGGATGTGATCCACGGATGAAATGGTTAAAACTTGAAAGCCTCCCTTCACCTGCTTTTGCTCTCTATCCATTTCTCTGAGGAATTATTAACAGGTGCTGAAGGCACAAGTGCTGCATGGCCCTGAACTCTCAATGCACAAAGAAAAGATCAAACATGCTGCTTTTTTTTTTTTTTTTTTTTTGAAGGAAACCACTGGAGTTGGGCTGAGGACTAATCTGACAATACTTAACCTGATTTTAAGTGAGAGCGAAATACAACTGTTAACAATTGCATCGCTGTTGTTTTTCAATCTGTTTTTCATGTCCTACCACAGGGAGGACACTAGCAGAATGAGGAGGGATCAAGAAACTATTTTAATCAAACGTTAAGCACTATTGAGAGAGGTATGGCTGGGGGTGCTGCGCTCAGAAAGAGATACAGACACTCTTCTAAAATAAGTAAGATTATTTTCCCCTCTTTTTTTCCTTCCCATCAGTGCTCATCCCATCCTCCACATCATGTTTGTTAGGCTGAAGATTTTGAAAAGATAACATTTGCTTTCTCTCCATATCAAGATCTCAATCCCATCTGCGTTGACATTTTAGCTTTATGAGGGAGAATGCATTATGTAAAGTTTCCATTAGCCTGCAAAATACTAAGTGTTGAAAACATGAGTTGTTTTTGGTGAGTGAAGCAGAGCAAGCCACTGAGATGATTTGTACTCGTCAAAATTAGATAAAGTTTTTTTTTTCAAAGTCAGACAGAGAACTTAGCCTACCACTCACTTTCTTTCCCTTCTCTTTACCTTTGTTCAGAAAATGAAATACACTGAACAAAGGCCAAGTTCTTAATAACACAAGTGAAAGCTTAACTATAATTTGTAGTTGGGAATACTGTGAGTAGCATATGTGGCCGTACATTCCTTTGGCAAGATGTTATTCACATTCTCCTCGAACATATAATTATGTATCATTGCTTAATAAGGAGAGAACTTCTTTGTCAAACATTTCTCTGTAGTGTTAAGCTTTCAAACTGCATATTGTAATAGACTGTTTTAGAAGGTATCAAAGATTCAACTGCTGCGTTTTTTTTTCCTGATGGGAGATAACATCGCTACAGCATTAATTGTAGTCTAAAATAGGTAAAAGTGTAATATGCAATAGTGTATTTGTGCATAAGTAGTACAGGAATATAAATGAAATCTGTCTTGACATGCACTCATGATAACATTTTTCCAGCTTGTTTACAAAATGAAAGAATATCTGTCTCTGGTAGAAAATTCTATGTTTAAAGCAGTCTCCCACTATCCTTTGAAGTGTTAAATCCTCCTAGGTTTCATTTTTTTTGGCACAAGAGTAGTGGGTGTTTAAGAAGCCAACAACATTAGCTTGCACAGGAGCATTCCTGTCTTATTTTTGTTTCTAGGTCTGTTTCCTGTGTTGGGGGAAGGGGAATGAGAGCACAGCTGCTCCCAAAGTTCAAGATGAAGCTGCTTCTTTAGTGTGTTTTAAGCCTTGGTCACAGTTTTTTACTGGAAGTCTTTAAATGAGCTTTAGTCTGATCTTCAATTGCTCTTTTATAGACATGAAATCTCCCTCCTTCTCCCCTCTCTTCCTCACCCTCCATCCCAGTCCCCAGCAACTAAACCCACTCACTAATAAAACAAAACTCCTGATTATCTGCAAAATAAATATCCAAGAGAACCCTCAGAAGGAGAGCATTTTGATGTACGTGTTTCTGAGACCAAGTAGATAATTGGTTCAGCATCTGCTTGACAGAGTGATCAATCAGTACTTGTTCTGAGATTTTTTTTTTTTAACTCGTTTTTAAAATGTTGATGCTTGCCAGCACAAAAGATTGGCTACTTTGGATACCAAAGCTGATCCATTTGAATCTTTATTTCTCAGATAAGCTGAACATCACAGAGAAGGAGAGATTAATTTTCTGCCTGGTCATCTATGGTACCTCCAGTAATTCAGATGAAAAAGTTAACAGCCTATTCCTCTCTTACATATCCTTATACATATTTTGAACAAAGTCTTCTCTCTGAATTTTGGCATACATATTCCCCGATCAGAAACACTTCTAGTTTTTCATAGTTTTACAAACAAATTAAAGCACCTCCTTCTTCTGTTTGTCCAGTTAACATTTTTATTGGCCTGTGTTACAATCACATGTGTATAAAAGGAATAAACCAAGCCTGCAGTGGGAAGAATATCGGCGTTGCAGTTATTTTCTTTCATGCACTGGTAGGACTTTCTGTTGAGGTACCTTTGCTTATATAGACTAAAATGTTTGGATGAGAAGAAAAAGCACATGCTGTTGGTTGTATTTGATTTTCCTACTTGAGAGCAGCTTGATGGTTGGTGTAGGAAGGGTATGTTTTGTTTAAAATGTAGAATAATGGGAAATAAAAATGTTGCCTCCCAGAGGCATATAGCCTGGGACAATGGGTACATAGATGGAAGTCCAGTTTTCAGCGTGGCTGATTTAAAATCTGAAGGTAGTTTAATCCAAAAAGAGCTGACAAAGGAGTTAATGTTGGACTCTCACTGTTGATTTCCAAAAGTCTTGGCATATCAGGAAGATAGCAGAAACCTGGACGAGTGCCAGCGTTGTAGACCAGGTAACCAAGGTAGTTACAGCCCGGATACTGATCCAGGTAAAATGATGGAATAACTGGTATAGGACTTGGTTGATAAAGGACAGAAGAGAATCACAGGATATTTGTAATGCTTGTCAGCATGAGTCTGTTAAAAAGAGGTCTTGTTACACTACTACCCTTGCCATGTTTTCGAGGTGCATATCCATTGGACTGCTGACAAAGAGGTAGTGTGAAAATACACATTCAGACTTCTGTAAGGTCACTCCCTTGGTGCTATTTGCCATTTTCGTGAAGAAACAAGAATGTTGCACGGTGAGAAGAACGCAGAGTAGCTGAATCAGACCTGAAGGAAGATGATTACAGTTACATTTGAGGTCCTTGAGTATCTGTGTGTACCAGTGGGTTGCCAGTTCTCCACACTTGAACTTTTTTTTATCCATGCCCTTGTAAAAATAATCACTTACAAAGTTTATAGATGATTCAAAGATGGAGAAAATAATAATGAATGGAGCAAATAGCTGAGTGACTGTGCTTGTCAAACTGGGCAAAACAAGATCGTTGCTTTAATATAGCAAATGTAACATTGCGCACCAAGAGACAAAGACATAGGACTTCTTTTTAGAGCAATAGACTCCATGCTGCATAAAACATCAGCGGCCATCAGAATGGGAAGGGAGATGATACTCTGTCTGGCACTAAAAAGAGTAAGGCTGGATTGTTTTCTCTAGCATTCTAGCGTCCATAAGTAAAGAAGAAAATAGATGAAGAGTCAAAGAAGAGTCACAAGAACGATTAAAGAGTGGAAACAAGCCTTAAGTAAAAAGGTTCTTTGAGTTTAAGGTATTTAGCTTAACAAAAAGCTAAAAGGTATTCTCTCTGAGCCTTCGTAATGTATAAATCTCTGAACTTCTGGTGTTTAATTCTAACCGGGAGAATAATGGAGCCCCTCTATTCTGATTCCAGTTCTGTCATGTCTTGACAGTTTTAAAAGCTTCACAAATTTTATATATAATAAGGGCTTAAGAGTATTCAGCAAAGTAGTTAACTATAATTACCTGATTTTATAGATGGAGAAACTGGGATAAAGTCACATGCTTTAGTTCTGCCTCTGGATTTTTTATGGAGTACATTTACAGAAATCTCAGAGTACGGGTATTTTCTAATTGTGTTGTCCATTGAAATGGTTCTGTGAACTTTCCAAATTCTGGGTAATGAAGTTATTTTTTTTTAAAGAGAATTTACATTTGTTATATGAGCTCTGATCTTGAGGAATGGTATTAGTACCTGCAATGCTAAAACTGAAATTCGGTGGAAACTAAGATGAAAGTGAAAGCTAGGGGGGTTGATAATTATCTGATAACTGCAAAAAGTGAACAGTAGCATGCATAATGAAAAATATATTAAAATACTTTATTTAATAATCCAATGACACACATACACACCTATGTATGGGTTACTTGGAAAAATCAAACAGGTGAGACTGGTGTGGACTACAGCAGATTATAGAGAAAGACTGCGAAGTCAAGAAATGTGTGATAGAGTGAGCCATACTGGAAATATACACAAGCAAGAACAAGTAGTTCTGCTCTTAACTTTTAAAAATGCATCCTCTTATTTATAATGGAATCAGTATATCACCCAGTATATATATGTATATATATAAATATGTATGTTATTTTCTGTGGAAATGAAAAGAGTTTTTTTCTTCTGTATTAAGAAGTACCATATGCTGATGTTGGAGAAAAGTTTTATTGCCGTTTCTTACCATTAAAATATATATTAAAGAAGAAGTATTACAACCCCTAAATTATTATTGTAGATTTTGCATAAATGTTCATTATGCGCTGTCTTTTCCTATATAAGTAGCAGGAGGCAAATAATGAACTAAATAATTAATGCAGTACACAATATAGTGTTTTCAAGAAAAGTGCTTATGGTTACATAAAGCAGGAAAAATATAAGTGAAACCCAAAAATGGAGGGGGGAGGGGCGGGGGAAGACTGGAACCAAAGGAACAAGGCATGGAAATAAGATCTGAAAGTTCATATGTAAGCAATTTTCATATTAGTACATAAATATATATATATTTATCTAAACAGAGTTTGACTAAGGCTTCTCCATTTGAATTTTCTCAAGGATATCTGAGTACTTGCTATCCTATGTCAAATGAATTATTTTTCAGGTATAAACTTGTCAGCAGATGTTCCAAGGATCCAGTCTGCTTCCACCCTCATGATATGATGGGGTGTGGTGCTTGAAAACTTGGCTGCTCTATACCTGGGAAGAGTGAATCAACTTTAATTAGGTCAGTCTTTTAATGTCAAAACCCTCAAGCCTTTCAGTGTCCCAACAGATGCATGACAAGAAATTAAACCCACTAATCCCAATTCTGTGTGCGTATAGGTGAACTCTTGGAACGTCAGTGTTGCGAGAGCTATAAAACCAGAATTGTTTATAATACCAACAAACAAATAACACCAGGTCCTGCCTTCAGCCTCTTCTAAACTCTTCAGCAACCAGGCATAAAAGTTCCAAGCAAATTACGAATTGTAGTAGTTGTTCAAGTTATAAGAATATTGAGATCCCATGTTTATAAAAAGTATTCGGCAGATGATCCAATTCAAGTGCTGAAATTTGTGGGTTCAGCCCTGCAGCCTGACATAGAAGTTGTGGCTGATTAAACCTGAACTAACTTAGCTGCTGTGTCAGAATTATGTCATTGCTCAGAGGCTTTCTAATTTGTTCCAGGTGAAACAAGGCTCCCTTTTCTAGCCGTTGTTACTTCAAAAAACAAACCAAAAATATGAACTGTACAGTAATGTCTGATGTGATCAACAGGGAAAATTTTTTCACTTGTGTACTCATGTATAGATGGTGGATGATTGGTTTTGTAGAAGTTCTTTAGGACTTGACTGATTTTTCCTCTAAATGTTGTGTATGTTGTGCGCTTGTCACAACAGTCAGTGTTCATTAGTATTACAGATAGTAGAGGTGGAACGTGTAAATACATTTATGGCTGTGGTTGCGCAAGTTCTAAAATGCCATATTCAGTTGCGTAATACTTCTGAATTAATATGGCTTTTTTTTTTCCACTCAGCAGTATTTTTTTTACATCTGAACAATATAAGCAAAAACCCACAGATTTTTAAATTGAGTGGTAGCAGGGAGGTTCCATATAGTCTGTATCATTATTTGAAGAGAAGGGGTGTGTGTGTGTGGAAATCCAGAAAAGAATCTGTTTTTTGTCCCCCTTTTTTATGTTCTCAGACCGCGGCAGAGTTTGGGATGTAAATAATTCATTTGATGTTGCATGTATATTGAAACAAAACTTCTCACATGCAGATATTTTTTAATGTTGACAGTTATGCTTCTATCCCACTTCTGTTCAGCACTAACCTGCCTCTTTCAGTCTGCATCCTTCTGTGAGATGTGTGCCTGGGGGAAGGGAGGGCGATGTACCTTCTCACCTCTCCTGTGATTTATAGCAGTATATGAAGAAAATGGCAGGACCCAATGATGCTGCATCATGTATAATTGTTGTCGTCTTTCCTCTTGGTATACTTTCTCTTCCATTTTTCCTCTTGGTGTTTTCTGGGTCAAAATTTAGGTGTTACTCTGATTTTGCCGCTGTCAGCTGGCTATCCTCATAAATGAAATGAATCCCATTTTTAATCACATTATTTTCTTGAAGACCTCTATCCTAAATTTCAAGGTGCTTGGAGATTAAATCATGGTTTATTATACAGAATGTTACCCAGCAGCTTCCTTCCCATCCTTACTTTTTTGGAGGAGCAGGAATGGGGCCAGGGACAGTAATGCCCTCCTCCCAGCCTTTATTTTATAATTCAAGTGGTTTTTAAAATCAGATTCAGTCAGATACCAACCATGGGGAATGCTAACGTTTTATTTTGTTTTTTTCTTTTATTATTATGAATTGAAATGTAAAGCTGGTATTTTAAAATTCAACACTAAAAATGAGACAACCAAAATGCTTCATTTTCATTCAAGTTATCAGTCTCAATTATGTTGATTATTTTGCTTGGACCATTTCTACACTATTAAGCATGTATGATACTTACTTAAAGTAAATTACTAAAAATACAATATGCTTTATAATATATATATTTCACCTTAATTTGCATCATACCTCTTTGTAATTATTTTTGCATTTCTTCCATCAAGTTTCTGCAGGATACGTTCCAAAAAACATTTATTTTCCTATGTATTGATGGAAAATGTTCTTCTGTCAAAATTTATAACCAGCTGTACTTACAATTGTTTTGCCAGCAAGATTATTAAATGATTTTTCATTTTATGGGCGTTGAATAACTACTTTGCATTTATACCAGAAACAATAATAAAAAAAATATTCCCGGCAGCAAAAGGTACTACACACCATCCATCTTTATACCTTTTTCCTAAAATCTATCTACTTCTTCCGTTATGGACTAAGATACCATGGAGCCTCTTGGTATGTTTATGAGTGCTATAGATAAGTGTTCGCAAGGAAATAAAGCTGTCCTGTGATTTCCATGTGTCCCGTATGTTAAAATGCATTACAGAGAAAAATAGATTGTTTTGTATTATATGCTTAGCTTTCACACAGCTGTGGATGTTATTGCTGGAGGCAGCACTTTAAAAAAAATCTGACTTCTAATTTTGTTTGTCTAGTCTCATGCATGCTATTATCTGTGCCCAGTGGATTGAACAGTGAACCATATTAATTCTGGAAGTGGCTTTAGGCCATTCATCCTTGCTGGTTGTATAGGTGTAGTTCAGTTATCAGGAATCGCTAGGAAAATTATTCCAGCTTGTTTGCAAGTTCGTCAGCTCCTTCTAGCAGGTGGTCCTGTTAAAGCACAGAGAGCTAATATAACAAGAGAAATTACTAAAAAACAACATAGTGTGGCAATGGCAAAGGATCGTAAACTTCCACTTGCTGCAGTTTTGTCTGTCTCCTTAGTCCAAAATAAAGTCTCTCGAACATGTTCTTACTCTAGAATACATCCGGGATGTACAATTGAATATAAAGTCATATCCTGTAATGCACTGACTGCTTCCGTAGAAAGTAATTTGACTTAATATCATAAAAATCTATATGACTATAGCAACATGTAAAATTTCCATAGTTATGACATGCAAAGCTCATTTTTAAATTTGAAAGTGCTATTGTGTAAGCATTGCATAACACAGGCCGTCAGAGCCTGGCTATTACAGAAGCCTAAAGCTTTCCGTACTCTAGATCCATTCATCTCAAAATGGAGCATAACACGCTGTACATGCATCCTTGCATAGTAATAGTAATAGAGGCTGAACTGAAGGACTGCACTTTCAGCACTAGGGCATCCTCTGAGTGCTGAAGAGAAGTGTTACTGGCAGAACAGGTTTAAGTGCTTGTGAAGGGCTTCATCTTTCCAATCTTTCGATTTACCTGTAAAAAGGCTACTGTATGTGGTCGTATGCAGCTGTCTAGATCTTTTTGTGATCTTTTCACAAATGGGTTTTTGAATGAAGATGTACTACCACACCAAAAAAGAAGTATGCTTATATCAACTTGTTTTCAAGCTATGAATGCAGAAATTAGTTGAGTAAAGTGCTAAGCACACTAAAGCGTCGTGCAAATCAGTCTTACCCTCTTGACGAATTACCCGGTGTTGCTTCTTTGCAGAAGCCGGCGGTATTGTCATAATACAAGATGCTCCAGGCTTCCCATGAATTTCAGCCATCCCTACAGATGGAGCAAGAAGGGTGAAGATGCCTCTCTGATTTAGCTGTTACGTCCCATTTATTCACTGACTAGAGGGAGAACAGCCAGTCTAAGCTACTTAGGAAAATGGAATTCTTATTCTTTCTCTCTCACGGAAAATAAGTTTCTTGATTTCTGCTCCATTCTCCTCTCCCCATCTGATCCTTACCTCCTCAGGCCTGATTGCAGGCGTAGGCGGGTAGATAAACAAGCCTTGGACCTGTGTTACGCCTCACCTCCATCTTCCAAATCTAGAAGGGAGGAGAGGTTGACCTTACTTCAGCTGTCCTTGATCTGAAAAAAAAGGGGCTTGGGTAGACTTTGCCTTAACAGGAGGAACAGAAATGGTTTGAGAGGCAAGAGATGCATGTGGGTGCAGTTAGCTGCTGATCCAAGCTACAAGCAAATGTAAGGTTGGCAAAACAGATACCTCGTGAGAAATTTGGGGAATAACAGGGAGCTCTGCTGCACTGCTGCGTAGCCAGAGTACAGCTGCAGCAGGAAGCATGGTTACTGCACTCTGTAAAATGGCAGCCCTGTAACTCTGTGTCTATTGTAGAGGCACAGGAAGAGTTCAAAAATCAAAGAGGTTTAGAAGAAAACTGAAGTATAGTCTTATAAAAAAGAGGTTAATTTGTAAGTCAAATGTTTCTGATTTTTTAATAGAGTTAGTACAACAAGGGAAAGACTTGTGCACATGCTTAATGGTAAGCACATCTTTTAGTGTTTTAACAAACCTGATCTTTTTACATACCGTTGGTTTGTTCACTGCTGATGAGAATTGCATTTCACTTTGGTTAAGATAGGAGAGATACCTGGTGTGTTTAGGTAACATCATGCTGTTACGATCTGCTCCTTCTGCCTTTAGAATGATCAGTCAGTTACTTTTTTGATTAAGATAGGTATGCTTCACAGTAATGGTGGGGTTTTCAGCTATAGACAACTCAAGATAGAAACAGATATGACTTAAACCCTGGAAAAAACAGCTAACGAAGAAAAGCCTTTCAGAAGCAGGATACTCAGAAGTTTTATTGAAACTATTACACACATTTTCTGAAATTAGCACTCTGTAACAGTGCTACCTAAAATTTCTAGGCAGTTGGATCTGTGTTGACTTTTTTAACCAAATACATTTAAATTCATACAAGCTGCTGAAATTTATAAAATGTCAGGCTAATAGAATCCCCTTGTTTATCTTAAACTAAGATAATTTGATAAAACAAATCTCTTGTTTCTGGTCCAACCTGATCTTACAAAATTTTGAGGCCCCCCAGCTTCTCCCAGTTAGTACTTCATTATGAAAAATAAGTAAAATATCATTTTGCGAGAGACCACGTATGCGAAACTCAATGGAAAAAGGAAATATTTAGGGCCTATACGATGACAACGAAAACCTGTACAATGATGGAAAGGATTTTCACAGCAGTGACAATGCAGCAGCAGTAATATCTTAGTATGTGTCAAGATAATGTTCACAATTAAACCACTTAAAAAATATTTGTATGAGAATAAGTTTTGCAACTGCTATTGCTGTTCTGTAATGTTAGCAGTTATGCAAATACATCTGTGAAAGACAAACCACTGATTTCCCCCCCCCCCCAAGTAAAATCCGCCAGACTTACACTTAATCAGTCCTGCTTATGAGCACTCTACCTCTGCTGTCCACGGCCCTAGCCCTGTGGATTTGTGATGCGTGCCTTTGTACCGCATGAGGTAGCGGCGTGCGGAAAGGTGTGCTGTCAGAGGCCAGGCTGGTACAACACGTGCCCTAACTGTCACATAGGCTGTGAGGTGGCCTTCGGGAGACTCGCACGCCTGTATCTGGAACAACAGGAACCACATCGGTGACCTCTGAAGTTACAGGCTTTTTTAGAATATTCTGCAGTGTGTTTTGTAAATCCTATTTAAACCTCTACAGAAGTAGGTCTACAAAGTTGTATGGCACAATGTTACCACAGCTAAATAACTATCTTTAAAAAAAAGAAAAATGCCAAAAAAACCAAAACATCATTGCCACTGTGAAGGCTGGGGCTCTGGAAACCCACACTAGCTTAAACTATTTTCTGTAGCTGAAACTTTCAACAATCTGTACTGAATCTGGAGCTGTGTTTCACTAGGGAGGCAATATTGAGCTTCCCAGCTCCAGTAAAACTGGAGGCAATGCACCTTCCTCCTATCTCTAGAAAAGAGATGGATCATGTTTTAATGAAAAGATAGCAGGATGATTCACATAAACTATTTTCCTACATCCTTGGGAGGCCGTTTGCTGATGCTAAGCTCTAATTATGTGCCAGTTAGGTCACCCGTTTAACTCCATTTTCCTTTTTTTTTTGGTGGATAATTTAGCAACAAGGTATCTCAGTGAAAATAGGACAAAAAAATTCTCAGTGAAAACAGGAATGAAGACACTTCCCAAATACTAAAATGGTCTCAACTATTGTTAAGACTACAAAGGGGGGTTTTTAACACTCTTCTTCATTAGGAAGTGCTCTGTGAGACCAGGCAGTGTCTCTCAACTGTAATGCAGTTTTGTTTCAGAGCTCCACTCATTCTGTAAGGTTTTCCTCATGCTGCTTTCCCTTGCTACTCTAAAATTTAATGTCTCTCACTTCCATAGTTACGAACTTTTTCTCCAGGACGAAATGCCCTGTCAGCTTCCCAGAAGGTAAAATAGAAATAAGCCCAATTGCAATTCTCTGCTTTGAAGTGAATTCAGGAAAGTTTTTGATACAAGTCACTAATAATAGATGTTTTAGAAGAATTTGGGAATAATACTTCTATTGACCAATGATAAATGAGTCCCAGAGGAGACCTCCCATAGCAGAAGCTGCCTGACCAAACTCAGCAATTAATTGATCTACACCTAATGTAAAGAATTAATTAAATTTTGATATAATTATGTTGTCAAGGGATATCAAATCAGTGATCAAAGATGTGCAGGTGACTTTTTAAAATTAAATTGGTAGTCCTCCTTTTTTTCAGAGATAAAGTTCAGAGTATAATTTAGTCACTTATACTGTTTTATTCCAATTAGAAGGTTAATTAGAGCGTTTCCTTCTATCCAGATAATACAGTCAGCTCCCTTCCCTTGTAGGTGTTGCATCATCTAAAAATTTAGTTGCTTATCCCTCACAAATTTGCTCAACATACCTCGTGTAAATGGCGAGGCTATTTTTGCTGTTGCGGAGAAGTGTTAAATGTGTCCAAAGAGTCATCCATGAAAAGCTCACCTACTGCAGAAGAAGCCACCTAGGAGCAGGCAGTGGGAAGCACTGAACCATAGAAGGTTTGGTCTCTGGTCTTGGATGGAAGGGATGCTGGCCTCCCCAGCCCTACGGGTGCATGTTTAGGCATGCCTTGTAAGTACAGGCAGAATTTATAGACTGAAGAGGAAGACATGCCTGAGATTAAGTAGTTGGAGTTTGGGTAATCCACATTGCTTTCTTGGAGTTGAGGGTTGGGTGGCTGTAATCCATTCTAATCCTAATTTACATGCCACTGTGGGTCTTGTCCTCCTGTGCGTTTAAGGAGGGAAGGAAACCTAAACCCAGCGAACCTAGGGCTGGGGTAGTGAACGGAGGAAACGCAGATGGTGATCGCTGTGCCTTCCTCCCTCCAACCCTGCCCCTTTTCGTGCATCGCTTGTAGGCTTCAAGGTGCTAGCAGATTTTAGAAACGTAACTGCTTACTCTAAAGGGCTGGAAGTTGTGTGTGAGTGCCTCCCTCCTTTGGTTGGGACTGTGAGGGAATTGCTGGCCTTTCTGGGTCAGAAGGGGAATAACTGGAGTCCATTTTGCAGTTGCTAATTTCTAGTTAGCTCTGCAGTCCTCAGCAATTGGAGATGGCTATAGGACAGGGACAAAAAGTGGTGCGTTCTCGGTTTGTGATTTCACGTTACCTGCCATCACTGTAGGCTGGTACCAAAAGGGACATCCTTGTAGCTATCTGCTCGATGACTTTAACACACAAGCCCTGGTGATCACATAGCACGATGGAGAGTCCGATTAGAAGCGTTACAACAGAAAGTTAGTCGGCGCGTGTGTGGGAGGGAGTAGTTTTCTGTTAGACTGATTGATCTGCCTTGCACTTCTCCTCTCCCTCCCCACTCCCTTGCGCTGCAGCCACGGGGCCACGGGCTCTGAGGCAAGTGAGGAAGAGACGAGCAACCAGGAGAGCAACTGGGGCTATGTCAGTGGTGGCAATCTCTGGTTAACTGAATTAGGTGCAGAGTGAAAACCTTTTGCTTTTCAGTTCTTAAACCCCATAGCTGCATCTTTTCTCTATGTGCGCTGTGTTTTCCTTCATGGTTGAGGTGGTCAGTTAACTTAGCTGAAATAGCCTTGAGGTACCCGGTACAGTTTGGATTTTAAAGCATTTGTTCAGCCTCAACTTTGAGATTTTGTAATAGTTTGGGTTTGGGCTGCTAGCTGGAAACGTACTTTCCGGTGTATTTCCCAGTGTTTTAACCTGAGTGAGTCATTTTAGGTTAGGCAGCCTTCCTCTTCTGCTCCTCAGCCTTCATCTCCATCCTATACTGTGGACTTTCCCAGGGAATTGTAGGGTGGTGGGGTAGGTGTCTGGCCACAGCTCTCTGGGTGACCTCGCCAGTAGCTCCTCGGCTCCCTTGGTTGGATCCCTTTCTCCTGCAGAAGCCACGAGAGGGATCGGTGGAAAGGTGCAGTCACTCTCCCCCCCAGCTCCCAACGCAGAAGACTGGGCTACGTGTCTAATACCTCTCACTAGTAATGATGCTTCAGGTCTATTACTTATTTTTCTAGGATCTTTTGGGTAAAGTCTACTGTGAGTATTTGGTATACTGTGTTAGCCTGAATTTTGTCTAATATGGAAGTTCTGTGTTTTTGCTGAATGTGCTGTGAACATTTAAACTTTGTTTATTCCTTCTGCCTTTTTAGTGTGTTAGGGAGAGTGAGAAGACATAAGCTCATACTTCTATATAATGGTTTTGAGCAGCTTTTATTTCTTTTTCTTGTTCTTTGAAGTATGCACCTGAGAGCATGGAAGGTCCTTTATTTTTTCTGCGAGCTATTTTAAATGATTAGCCAGTGGTGTTTTCTGTACACACACACACAAACGCACACATATGTATGTGTGTGCAGACACATGTACGTGCACACACACCCCCACACAAAACCAAACATGTATAAGCATCCTAGGCCAAAGTCTTTAAGAAATTGCTTTTCTGTGTTCTCTTCCTGCTTCGCTTTCTAAAAAGTAGTAGTCTCAAAGGTTTTTGCCCAGTTGTATCCATTTTCGGCATTCTCATCAAATACAACATTTGCCTAGGTGTTAAGGTGTCAGCCTGCCCCATTTCCTCTTCACAGAAGCATTCTTCACACCTACAGCATTCTTCTATTTTTCATACCAGAAATACTTGCATCAGTATTAAACCTTTGCCAAGTCACTGCTGACCCATGTTTCTGTAACGCTTTATTTACAGTGTGGTTCTCTCTTTTGATATAAAATGTCAAAATGTATACTGGACAGGTTAATTTATTTGGAGAAAGTCATGACATCACTTAAAGAAAGGCTAGGCCGTCAGCTGAGAATGTGGTTTAATATAATCCTTACCTGTTATGATTATGCTGGAAGTAATTTGTAGCTTGTTGTAATGAAAACAGTATGTTGAACTGAATTAAAGATTATCTCTGTCACAGGGAGGAATTTCACCACATAAAAATCTTAGCACATGGTGTGTTTTTTTTTTTCTCCTGAGGCTAAATTAAATATTGCAATAATCAGAAGGCTATTGCTTCAAATAATAAGTTGAGGTAGTTGGGGAGGAGTGCATTAACTCTTTATGTGACACATTTGTGTTTCAGTATATCTGCTAATGCTATTGCACAGTTTTTTGCCTTTTAAATATTTGATAAATACTTACGTTCAGTGCTGCTTTACATCACCTGATCATACTGCGACAAGCTGTGTGCAAAGAAATTCATAAATGGGTCCTCCACCTGAAGGATAGTTGAAGAAACTGTCCAATATAGAGGTACCTTTTTGGTCTGGCAAATCACACAGATTACATAGTGCTGTCTTAATTAGTCCCTCTGGTATGCTGAAATGCTGAGCTTGTAATAACTCATCGCTTGTGACAAAATTGTGGTCTTTAGGCGGAGGTAAAAAATGCTGACTGTATAATCTTAATTTCTAATCACATCAAGTGTATCAACATAAACATCTAGTTTTTCGCTCTTTTTTTGCATGCAGTGATGATTTTCCCCTTTTGCCAAATAATTGTTAATGGGCCTTTCTTAAATTCCTTTACCTTCATCTGCCTTGATCATCAGATTGTATTGAGAGGAACTGGTTTAGATGTTTAATCTTTTATGTCTTTGTCCTTAGGCATTATAGGGCGCTATGGAATGACAAAGTGAGTTAGTAACTATGGAGCCACTGTATTGTATTCCTTGTGATGGTTAAGCATACTACAAAAGACCTTTTGGAATTAGCATAATTTGTTGGTAACTTCCTTGCTTTGTTAATTTTTGCCCTCTTGCTCTCCAAGTCACAGAGGAATAGGTAGTTATACTCCACGTGCGAGAGGGAGTGAGGACTGGCTGATGTGCGCGCTACCGTCTGTGAGGGCTCGGTGGGAAAAGGGGTGGCTGGAGGATGGTTCATTTCAGTGGTCTTCAGAGAATGGAAGAACACCCCTTTGGCAACCACTAGCAGCAGCAATTGTCCAAGACTCTCTGACCTTGTTGCTCTCCTGAGAAGAAAGAAAGTGCAAGAGGCTCACAAATCATTTCAGTAACAATTAGTTTATGTATTACTCCTGATTTGCAGGAGTACCTTATTCTGAGCTACAGGAAGACTATACTGTCATCCCTTGCTAGAAAGTAAGTTTGTGTTCACAGCGAATACTGCATTTGCTTGTTGTACATTATGTAAGGTCTCCTTTGAACTTGGTATGTGTGATATTTCACAGGAATGCTGGAATATTGTTATTTTTTAGAATGCACTGTCAGGCAATGCAAATGGTATCAGTTCTCAAAATCCCAGTTTATAGCAACATAGTATTTTCTGAAATACACTATTTTAAAAATGATGATGAAATGGTGACAGAAACCAATAAAGCTAGGGGATTTTCAAAGCGGAGACAGGTCTGAAACATCTCTCCTTCGGTCTTCCTGTTGTGCACTGGTACTAGCTTCTGCTCAAGCCTTAGTTTTAGTGTCAGTTCTAATGCTTCTGAATTTATCTGACAGATTTATCTCTGTCAACCACAGGATTTGTATGCCATCTCATACTTTAGTTTCTGATGTCTGTACTTAACTGATTTGTTTCCTATCTGCCTAGTCCATCTTTTCATTTTTGGTGAAATGGATTTATCTTGTTTTTATGATTAAATGGAAGGAGTTGCTAAGGAATCAGATCTGGATCCTTTATTACATTTTAGCATTGTTCCTTGGAAACCTGATTATATCTTGCAAATTAGAGCAACATCTTGAAGGTAATAAATCCTGCATAGCTTGTTAAGTATCCCATTTTTTACTTCTAGATTCTTACTGAAGCAGAATGATATTATTCCAAACTCTGCTGAGTGTGAAGTGTTCTGCTGTTGCTCTATGTGTTCACTAGTAACTAAGCATTTGCCATGCTAGGACAGAATTATTTTGTCTCAAAGACTTTACATTCAGAGTATGATTTCATAACTGTCAGTTACGTAATGGCTTTTTATTAATGATGTTTAAATATTTATCGCCTCTCAAAACACAGTTATGAAAAAGCAAGGGAAATACTTTTCTAGACAAATTCAAATCCATGTCTGTTAAGCCTCTGTTTATCTTCCTTTTTCAGCTACATGGCTGATACCTGCTTTTTGTTATTTGATGGGCTATAAAATTCACTTTTGTGTCTGATGAATTGAAAATGTGCAATATATCCATATATTTTGTTACTGCTGATAATTGGATTAGAATTTTGCTAGTAATACTAATAAGAGTTTATGGTGTAGATCCATTTGCATTTATTAAATAGTTTTAATTTGGGTTTCTGACTGGGAAGTGTTCAGAGTGTGTATATGTGTTTTCTCCTCCTGTCGTGGCTTCTGAATACCCTACAGCTTTACTCATGCGAGCAACCTTCATTAATAAAGAGTTCTTTTGACAGTCTGCGCTCTGAGATGCTTCTTGACGTTTCTCAATATTTTTCTCTGGTGAAGCTCTTGTTGCTACTGACAATGAGACACTGAAATGCAGACAGTGCAGAGAGCTCATTGACCTAATATCATATGCCTTTGGACACAATGCATTTTCAGTCGTCTTGAAAATAAAAGTGTTGGGTTTTTTTTTTTTAAAAAATGCCCCCCCCCCCCCCCCCCCCCCAATTTTGGCTTCTTATCATCGCTAAGGATGCGACTCATCAGTTTAGGAAAGTAAATACATGATGTGGTTGCCTCTGACAGGAGAGGTTGAATTCAGTGACCGAAAAGGACCATTTCTTCAGCAAATCAAATGTACTTCAGTGATGCTTACTTGAAATTTACGCTTGTGATGAAAGCTAAAAACACTGGGCAGGAGTAATCATTCCTGTTGGCAAGGAACACGAAATCAAGGTGATGAACTAAAAGAGACAATGAAGAAGTTAGACAGAAAAAAATATGTGTATTTAGGGAGGAAACAGGAGTGAAAATGTAAGTAAACGGAACATGCAAGCATGGACTATAAAGGAAAGAAATTCCTGCAATAAGACAGTGGACCCAGGAGTGTTTCCAGGCCATGAGGTGGTAGCCAGGTGGTGTGGTTTAACCCGGCAAGCAGCCAAACACCACACAGCCGCTCGCTCACTCCCCCTGCCCCCGGTGGGACAGGGAGAGAATCGAAAGGATAAGAGTGAGAAAACTTGTGGGTTGAGATAAAGACAGTTTAATAGAACAGAAAAGGAAGGGATAATAATAATAATAATAATAGAATATACAAAATGAGTGATGCACAATGCAATTGCTCACCACCCACACTGACCGATAACCAAGTAGCGATCTCTACTTCTTGGACACACCTACCATTCATATACTGAGCATGACGTCACATGGTATGGAATACCCCGCTGGCCAGCGGGGCCAGCTGTCCCGGCTATGCTTCCTCCCAGCCTCTTGCGCACTTGGCAGCGCATGGAAGCTGAAAGTCCTTGACTAGCAGGGTACTTAGCAACAACTAAAAACATCAGTGTGTTATCAACATTCTCCTCATACTAAATCCAAAACACAGCACTAGGGAGAAATGTAACCCTTTCCCAGCTGAAACCAGGACACCAGGTTCATATACCACCTACCTCCTGACCGGTATTAGATGGGAACTAAACACGCACCAGCTCTTTCACCTTGATTTCCACAGTAAGGAAGCTCTGGTGAAAGTGCTGGAACTTTTGTGAGTGTGGTTGGCCCCCACCATCGGTGACGTATGGACAAGCACCTACCTTCTGCTGCTTGCTGACAGAGGTGCGGGAATACTTAACCTAACCTCTCCTCCAGATCTGTGGAGAGATCCTGAGGTAGGGAACGCTTTGGCACAGCAATTGCTGTTTAGCTGCATTTGCTGCTATGGGTTGTTGGCCCAAAAGGGAGTTATATGTGATGTGGGAACAGTGCCGTCGCCCCAGAATAGACAAAACATCCCCATGCTGGGACAGCAGTAGCACAGTGAAAATCAGAGAAGTACAAAGAAGTGAGCAAATGAAGAATCATTTTTGCTCCACTGAGGTATCTAAGATAGGTTGCCCTCCGTAAACAAGCAAGCTTCCAGCAGGTACTGAAAACAGATTTGGCAGCAGCATTTTTTACAATTAAATCAGAACTTCCAAGTGTCATGTAGTGAATCTGGAGATTAAAGTTGGGACACTTGCTATTTCTTTACTTGTTGAGCTTCCTAAAAAGAAATGTGGCTTTATTACCTTTATTTTTTAATGTAAATTTCAGTTGTTTGAATACAGATCTTCAAATTAATAGTTGCTCGTAATGAGCATAGTTCAAGTATTTTTTTGGTTTCTAATCTCCCCTTTAAAAGGAGTGTGATAGACGTAAGGTGCTTTCCTGCGGCTGAGGCATGCCTAGCTGGGGGAGCAGATGTACCACACAGAGAGTCACGACTCCGGGCAGCAAACTCCTCTTGTGCAGTTTCTTTAGTAATTGTAACTCACAGCGGTCTAAGGTTTACTCTAATTTGTACCCCTAGGACATTTTTCTTAGCGCAATGTAGCAAAAGATTAGTGGCCCGGGGGACCTCGGCCCTGGCTTCCATATATTGCTGTCCCTGCTGCCGGGGAATGGCTGGGCTAGGAGAAGGCTGCCTTGTCAGTTTTGTTCAAGGTGAGCGTTCCCGGGCTTTAGCAGGGTCGTCCTGCAGCAAGAAGAGTTTTCAGCTGCCTGCTTGCCTTAGAAATCTGTCCATTATCTGTTACTTGAACTCCATGTCAGGATCAGATCATATTTTAATTTCTCCCCTGGAGGGCTAGCAATTTTGATATACCTGTGTCACTCTAGTGTATCGTGTATATATTGTAGGCTCTCACCGTTCTGAAATTGTGTGCTGTTGGTCCATCAAGAGTTGCTAATTAGAGAAGATCGGTGAAAAAACCTCATGTGTGTTTTTCAATTTCCAAGATTCCCTGAACCCTTGGCTTGTAATTCATTACCAAAACAATTGAGAACCTGCGCTCAAAGTGATGGGTTAATACACTGCCTTTTTCAAGGCCTGTACTAGGAAAAGAGGAAACAAAGGATTAAATGACTGGAAGAGGAAAACTCTTCTCCATCGTGGCTTGTTTTGGTTTATTTTTATGTTACGGTCAAGAAAATTACTCTTTTATAGACCTTAATATCTGGCTGCTTCTTTTAATCTATAGTGCATGGGATGGCTAAATATAGGAGTGCACATGCAATATTTATGTTGCTGTGAGACAAAGATATGCTCTTAGCTCGTCCTGATCTGAAAATGAAAGTTTTTGTGTCAGGATAGCTCTTTTGGCCAGAATCCCTATTGCTTTTTTAAAGTCTATAGTCACTATGCTGCAACCCCTAGTATTAATGATGTTTACAGGTACTTCGTATTTCTCTCTTTCCCTTTCCATTTGGGATTAAACTGGTCCCACATAAACATTTACTGTGTCTTGATAAACAACGGTGCTGCAATGTATAAAGCAGTGCTCGTTTCATATACAATGAAATCTCACTCCTTTTTCTGGGAGGTTGCCTTTCTTAGTAAACTGTTGATTCTTAATTCTTGACCACTGATTGAGCCTGCATTTTCTCTCCAAATACTCTGCCCAGCTGTACTTCTGTTGTTCTGAAGAGCCAGTAAGTAAGGAATGGCAGACAATGTCTTGCAGGGCTCAACCACCTGCTGTCAGAGTAGGTCACGGGAGAAACTGTGGCTTTTTGCAAGAGTGTCTTCTGTAAATCGGGGTCACAGTAGGAAAAGGTGAAACCCGAAGTCAGTGGAGTTCTGCAGCAGCTCTGGAGAGGGATTTAGCTGATGTAGACTTTGATGCAGTACGGATGAAAATGTGTGGAAAGCAGAGCATCAGAGATCCCAGGGAATTCTCCGTTTCTACTTGCCCGGTAAGATCTTAACCACAATACACGCACTCGAGGTGAAGAAGATCCCCTTGTTATTTTGAAACTGCCTATAGTTGCAACTATAATGTCTCGTGGTAGTACCATCACTTCAATGAAGGGGTTTCCTTCTTTGGTTTGCTTTTTGCAGGCGTAGTTAGGGTCTCTCTCTTGTGTTGCACACAAGTCAACTCACCCTTTCTTTCCTTCAAACTGAACAGGGTCAACATGACTGTTAGACTGCAAATATTTTGATAAGGGCTGTTTTGACAACATGCAAAAATACTTCCTGTAAAGGATAAAATAGCTGAAGATAGGAAAAAAAACACCTCTAACTTCCTTGGGACTTCATAGAATAGAAATTTTAAACCCTTGATTAAAATTTATATCTTACTCTGTTTCTAATTTTGCTTACTTTCTCTTTTCTCTGTTTCTTTGAGAGGAGAAAACTTAGAAGATGGGAATCCAAAGCTGAGAAAAAAATCTGTTAAAAATAATGCACTGAAAATTTTCAAAGGTTTTAAAAAAAGAAATTTTAATGGAAAAAACATCGTGTCATTGGTAATTGCTTTTACTTCAGTAAGTTTCCCTTGAAAAATTTCAGTGTTCTCTGTATGTTGAAATGAATGTGGGTATCCTGCAGTGAAGTAATGGGGAGGGAGTCTTTCTGCTCTCTTTTTCACATTTGTCTTTCCCAATCTCAACAGGATTTACCTGAAAACAATACATTGACTTGGTTTTTCACTATCTTTTGTGACTACATTAGTATTCTAACATTGACTTAGTATCTGAGATTGGGTGGAATTGACTCAGAGCAATGTCTGGCCAGTAGTCTCTAGTGCAGGTGACATTTCAGGGAAATTAGAAATCTCTCCTTTTTACAGCTCTTCTGCATGTAAGTATCTTAAGTTCTTTACCAATGTTTTCAGGGAACTTAATACCTGGAAGAGATGCTTTAGTGTTAATTGCACTAAATCGTAGCTCTTTCAGATGGCATTGGTTGTTTTATTGTTGTATATTGGTGTTTAGGATAATTGTGATGTAGACTATCATTAGCATGCTTGGTCATCAGGGAGGCATAGAGGTCCTGAAGTATAAATAACTAGTATCTTGCATCCTTTTTCTGTTGCTGTAACATGATAACATAACCTTTTCTGGCCAATATTTTTTTGAATAGGTGTTTGACCCATATGTCATGTGACGGCAAACCAAAAACCTAATCCTGCAAACACCAAAGCATGCATGAAACTTGCTCAGATAAGCATTTTTACTGACATGGAGATTGCTGAGGTGAATAGTGGCTCATTTCCATGTAGTAAGAAATCCATGAGCAGAATCGTTGGCTCTCAGAAGTGTGAAGTTGTCCGACAGTTATGCTTTAAAATCTGTTTTATCTTTATATAAAGAATTACTTCAGGAGAAAGCATTCCTATGTGCTTTATCAGAAACAATAAGAATTCTCCAAAGTGTTTCTTATCAAAGCCTTTCAGAAGACTTTCTTACTATGCAGAGTATGCCTCTTTTCATGTCCAGACTAATTTTCAGAGGTCTTGACTGGGCTGTTTAGTCTGACATGCACCACAGGAGTCCATTAAATAAAATATACATATATTAACATTCCTATGAAATTACCTCTTTTTAATTATTTTATTTCTTCATCAGTAGGTCCTACGTTAATAATATAAAATTGTATTTTAAAAATGTTTATTCTTCCACACTGATACTTTCTGCTTTTCATTGGATTAGCCTAGTTTAATACTCTGGCTCTCATGCACTAACAAGAAATACTGCATCATTTGGCTGGAACTACATCAGCAGGTATTTAGGTCCAAGCAATTCCTATTAGGAGTTACTCAGTTTCTAAGTTATGCAAATATTTCTACTGATCTTTCAACAAAGCTGTAACTTTGTATCTCAACATCCGACTGTGTGTGTTAAATATCAGGTATTCAATTATGTGGAAACTTCCCTGTACTTTCAATATATTTCCCTATGCTCAACTGTAATCTGTTCCTAAGTGGCTAGATCTACATGGTGTAGAGGTTCAGCATGCTTTGGTTTCAAACTCTGAATGTAGGCAACCTTCCCAAACGTCACTTGTGATATTCATTTAATTGGTAATACTGAATATTTTCGCTGGGATATCCTAAAAAGGGCGGGAGACGTAGTGTATAGTCCACTGCTCAGTGTCTGAGTGGCCAGGTGGTTACTCTGTATGGAGAACTTCAATGGGTATGTGTGGCATGAGTAGTTTTAGGAAATCTTAATTGCCTATGCTGTTGCTTTGATGCAAAATGCAAGACAGTAAACTGGTCTTGTGTGTTTTGCTTTTGATCTTCTTTTTGAGTGCTCCTCCTGTAGTTTCTTGCTTTCTTTTTATGGCCACTAACTACACCGTATTGTTTCTGGTTTGCAGGTTATTATGCCACCTGACATTTGCATATGCTGAGTCCTTATCCTGTGTCATACCTATACTTTCTCTCACATCATACAAATACATACATGCCACATTCACAAAATACATTCATCACAAGAGACTCTTCACTATTCGTTAGAAAGGAGTGTGCTGTAGATAAACATACATTTAGGAGCTTTAGATTCCCTGAATTTGAAGGGAGTTAGGCTCTTTAATGTAGGAACAGGCTTTATGTTGCGCCTATGCTTTATTTTTTTCTTACTCTGATAGTTTCGGTATACAAGATTCTAAAGATGAAAAGGTAAAGTGGTGAGGTCAGCCAGAAGGGTTGAGTGGGACTTAGTGACTAGAAATGGAAGTATTGACGATAATTGAATCTGTTCAAGTGTGTTGTGATTTAAAAAACCTGTTTCTTTCATGCTCACATCAAAACCAAACAGTGCTCAGATATAGATAATTCGGTATTCTTGAGACATTAATTGAAAGACCAAGCACCATAAGGCAGCAATGCAAACTTCCTTAATTTAGTATCGTAACTGTGTATCATCTCTGTCCAGTACGGGTAATTTACTGTAAATCACTTTAATTGTTGTCCTTCCTGATAACACTGTGCCACTTTGTCAATTTGAAACAGTCTGCTCATTTTTGCTTGCAAACTGCAATGTTTCTTTTACCATGTATATATACAAACATTTCAGTATGTATTTGTATACATGCAAACTGTATGCCTTATTTGCAAATGTATCTTGGCATATGTGTTTTCTAACTAGGAATGTCAGTGGATTATGCTGGTAGGACTTCACAAAAGGTACCTGCATTTGTATTCAAATAAAAATAATTTTTGAAATCTTCTTGAAATCATGCTGGTCTTCTGCATGGAGATTCCATATTAGAAATAAAAAATACACTTCTGTTTTACCAGATTTATGGACTCTGAAATTTTAATATATAAATATTATTTACGTAGATCCCAACTGCAAACATCAGGAGATAGTTGTCCTGGTTTTCAAATTACTTACTTTTGTCAGAAAAAGTCAAGCGTGCACTCAGTCAAAAGTGTGTGTATTTTATAGTCCATGTGTCATAGACCAAGAACCTAACCAGAATTGTGCCTGATATTTATCTGCAATTTCAGTGAAGCATAACCTTTTCCATTATCAAAAGCAAAAGGGCCAAATTGATACATTCACATCTAGCTAATGAGTGCATGTGGCACAGAGGACAGAAAACCGTCTTTACAGCCTGGGGCAAATTGTGCTACTGCAGATTAATAAAATGCTGGGTGTTGCTGCAGCTTCGTATGAGATGGGTCATCATCAGGCTTGGCATAACTGGCTGTAGGATGGCCTTTTCATCCCTTCAGTTGTAAAGTAGAAGACACGCGCATAAGCCACCTTGGAGTTATTTTTTCCCCGCTGCTGGGCAGTTAGCCAGCTGTGAAGAATATCTGCCCCTCGTTGTAACCGACTCAGCTCACTGACCAGCAGTAACATGCTAGGTCACGTCGATTCAGTTGTTTCTGGTCCATACCTTCCTTCAGTGACGCATAAAAGTGCTCTGAAAACATAAATATCTAGAAGGTATATATATTTCATCTGTAGAAGTGATGTAGTGAGTTATATTAGTCTACAATTTCTATGAGGTAATGCTCGAGGCTTTGCACAGCTATGCTCTTTCATTTTAGTGCAGTGCTGTTATTGACACTGACTTTAATACCGCAAGGTACTAGCAGAAAGTCATCCCGTCTGCCTTAGATATTTGTGCGCTTTTTCCCTTGCTGGTAATAGGTTCATCTGTGGAGGACAGCTCATACTACAGATCTAAATGGGAAATGGTTAAGGTATATGTGTGATAATGGGCAAAAAAGAGAAACCAAGTTCAAGTATAACTAGGATATTTATTTTCTGAGAAGAAGTGGTGGTGTGTTGCTTGACTAGAATGCTTGCTTTATTTACAGAAAAAGACTCATATGTCTTAGCTCAGGGGACAATGCTGGCTCGGCTAGTTGCTTGGAAGAAAAAGTGTTTTTTGGAATGCGACTGCAAAACATGCATGGCATTTCTGAGGCAATTAAGAGATCCCGAGCTTTAAGGGAAAGTAATTCACGTTCTGTCTAGTTCTAGTGATGTTCATGGTCCAGGCAAACTTTTCACAAAGATAGGTTTTTATTAGTAGCCTTAGGAGTATTTGATTGTGACTGTGAAATTAACACTATGATGTGAGTAGCTACAATACGCTATGTTGTGTAGGAACTGCCAACTCTTTGTTAGGTACCAGTCGGCTCCTTTGTCCAATGTTATTCTTTGAATTTGCACTCCTGCATTTTTAGATTTTTTTATCTTTTTATTGTGAGCTGTCACTTTCAATATAATCTGAATTTTAGAAAAGAAGAGCATTCAAATTGTAAATTCAGAATCCTGAAAACATTTTTCAGGAGAATATATCAGTGTAAATACAAGCTTTGGTAGAAGTGGTTTTAATTGAGCAGCTTTTGCTCTGGCAGCTAAGGGCAAGTATCTGTGGGAGGAGGTGGCCTAACAGCTAGAGGCTTGCCTGAGTGGGATCACCACAAGAAGGCACTTTCAGTGCCAGCTGAGGAGGTGAAGACGAGAACAAGCAGTGGAGAGGCCACCCCTATGTCAAGGTGGGTGGAGGTTTGGCCTTTCTGGGTTTCCTCTGTGTGGCTCCTCAGCAGGCTAATGCAATTAGCATGGTAGAGGAGAGAAGTGGCCATCTGTAACCATCCATTTAGAAATGGCTTTTGAGTGCAGGCACAGGCGTTTGGCGTGGAGTAACAGGAGTACCCTTGTTACTGTGCACTGTGTAGCTCATCTCTTTGCTGCTAGTGTTTGGAGGTATATATTTAGGATTAAGAATCAGAAAGTCTCAGTTGCTAATTCAGCTCTGAGAGCCCCCAGTGTCTGCTCTCAGACAGGTCATGCTAGTCTTTATCTCGATATGCAAATATTTAAAATGAGAAGAACATCTGTTAACATCATGGGATGTTGTGTAGATGATTTAATGGTTGTAGCAGTCTGAATTACGTAAAGTGCTGTGATAATGCCACTAAGATGGCTCTAAGCCACCAGTATGATGCAGCTGTGAAAAAGGCTAATGTACCTCTCCGATGCATTAGACATGATATTTTTGTAGAGAGAGGGAGAAATGCTAATAGCATTTCACAAAGCTTTCCTGAGACCTCATTTGGAATATTGTGTCCGATGCTCTTCCCTTACAGTGAACAGAAAGATGGACTTAAATTGGAACAGGTGCAAAGACAGACTACTAGGCTGATCAGAGTTACAGAGTATTTATCTTTCAAAGAGCGAATTAGAAAGCTTTTGATGTTTAGCTTAGTCAAATGAAGGTTGAGAAGGGATAAAGTTATTCTTTGTAAATAAATCTATGGGTAAACATCAGCAATAAAGAACTGTTTCAGCTGAAGTATAACCAATTTTTCTGGTATTGATACTATAAATTGGTCCTGAATGAATTTAGACAAGAAATTATAAGAACTTTCCTCACCATTTCTTCTGAACAGGACAGTGGAGCAAAGAACCTGAACGGTTTTAAGCCTGAATTTAGTAAGCTGCACAGGAGATTTTATTCTGGAGTGATTGTAGAAAGTTAAGTTATGAGATGAGTCTTTGGATTTGAAGTATGGAGGTCTCTAAGGGGTCTGAAGGGTGGCTGAAATTGCTTGTTTTCATTATATTTATTTGGCACTAACAACGTGCTTCACGGTTTCCAGTGGTTGCTTGTGGATAAGAAGTATGTTTTTTCTGCTCTTCTCCCAAACCCTTTAGCAACAACTTATTTTACCTTGTCCCCTGTTCTACCCCCCATCTGCTCACAATCACCATGGAACTGATTACAAGATCTGGGATCAGGAATGAATGGCTCCCCCTGGGGAAGCAGAGGACAAAATAGGTATTTTTATCCGCTTTCGTTGTGTGATGCGTGGTCCACTTCCTGTGATCGTTTAGGAGAAGTTGTTCCTTGGCAATTGTTAAAAAAAACCGCAGCTATTGCAAAGGCGTAGGATATAGACAGTGTCCTCCAGCTCCATCTCTCCCTCTATGATTATAGCCTTTCCTATAGCTATTTTGCCTTTTGTAGGGTATTGAGAAGCAATTTGTAGTGTTTAGGGCACACGGGGCGGATATACTATGGAAACTTCAGAACTGAACATTCATCGCGTGGTTGCCTGCAGTTGCACATCCATCCCAAAGGGACCATCCCGTGTCTCTGAACTATGCAGAGGCACGCATTGAAATGCAGTGTTGGTGATCCAGACGAGGTGTTGCATTCTTTCTGCTGCTCAAACTTTGCTGTTTGGAGTGGAGTTTTTTTGTCACGTTGTCTGAAGAATATATGTATTTGTCTTCTCCTGTGCCCCAGAAGGATTGTTTTAAGTGATGCCTTGCAGTTTGGTTATCCCTCTGCCTTTGCATTTGCAGCATTTCTCTGAGAAAGTGGGCTTCCAGGGAAATCAGCATATCATCGAAGACTTCAGATTGAAAGGGGAAATACGGAAGGAAAATGAGATGAGAAATCCTTTCACAGGCTCTAGCTTTGGTATTGAATTAAGTAACCAGAATGTGGTGAGGAAGTAGAGGATGATAAAGAGCAGCGCTTCCATTAGGTTGTCTTGTTTTTCAGAAGGTCGTGCAGCCTGGGAGACGCGTGGTGTTTATAACACATTCATGGCATAGCTGCTTCCTGGTAAGTGTGCAACAGGAAGAAGTGTTGTTCTTAAATTAGTAAGTGAAAAAGCAGCTGGTAAAGGATGGGCTACAGCTTTCTAGATTTTATTCTGGACAGGATTTAAAGAGAAAGTTTCTTTTCAGCGTTTCATTGGAGAGCCAGATTAAAAAGTAAAATCTAACTTCTTAAATTACTGGGTTTTTAAGGCTGAGGCCATATCGTGCCACCAAACGTTCAGCTGACTGTGAAGAGGGCTCTGTGCTTGAGGTGACTATCGTCATAATAAAAAATTGATTCTTATAGGGAATAATATAAACCTGAATATTTATAAAATACATTATTAGGCAGTGGAGAACTAGTGAACTAGTTAAGTAAGATATTATTCCTGCTTCTACGAATAGCTTGCCATGTGGTTTTACACATGTTATTTGAAAAGGAGGCAAATAATTTTGAATAGCTCATTAATTTTATAATTGGGGCCAGTTGAATGTCTCTTTTGGTTTTTCCCATAAAAAGACTGTAACTCCCATTTTGGATTAATTTTGTTTTGAAAATGAATTGAGTTCTCAAGCATGTACTTTAACTTTGCTGACTAAATTTGATAGCCAATCTTTTGAAAATTTTAGCCATAATATTTATAGAATAGTAGACAGTTAAAAAATGGGTGTGATTTATAATTTACTTTGAGATCAAACACGAAAAACATGCTAGGGAATACACTTTAATGAAAGGGGCTTATGCTGTGGTAGATTTCTTTCCTGCTCAACACCTTACAGATCATCAATCTGGGGGAAAAAAAAAAGCACTGAGACCTTGTCTTTCACGGACAACTGTGTGACAGCAACTGCGCTGTTTATATTTAAACCATCGGATTATCTCTAATACTTTCAGATGGTCTGAAGCGAACTTCTAGCAATGCCCTTCATGATGAGTTCCTATAATTAATGGTTCCTGAAAGTACCAGGCTTCCAGCACTTCCTCTCTCCCGCAGCTCTCTGAAGTGTGAAGCTCAAGGATCAAAGAAATGTTAACTATATTGGCTTTAGGCTGTACAAAGTATAAACCCAGATCCCTTGTTTGCTGAAAAGTTCTAGGACATGTCTGTGTGAGCAAGTTAACTAGCATCAGCCAGACTATAATTGCTATAGCCATAACATTAAAATCCTCTTATTCTAGTAAGAAAGATGTTTCGAGGTGAGCTGGGCTTCTTTTGGATGAAGGTTGTTAAGCCAAAAAACTATTACAAAAAAAAAAAACCACCCCCGACCCCTTCATGGAAGATTTAAACTAGTGCAGTGTATGATTCCGTCACCATTATACTGGTAAATTTTCCGAGCCAGGAAACCATTAGATGGTAAGAATCGTTATTTTCCTTCAGTCGTGCGGGTCCTGGGGAGGCACAGGCACTTGTTGACGTGATGAGGTGCGGCTGTCGAATGCAACCAGTAGCACACGATGGGGCAATTCTTGGCTTCATACAGGTAATTTGTGGGTGAAAATGATGGACCTTCGTTTGTAAATTATTCTCTTGACCTTTCTGGCAAGGAGGTACGTGTGGGTGAACAAAGCGTCTTTTTCGTGTCACTGGTGATGGAAACGAGAATGTAAACACCACGGTACGAGGGATGCCAGGAGCTTGTGAGCAGGAAGAGAAAATAAACAGAGGAGA
The DNA here is from genome assembly GCF_964195595.1 of Calonectris borealis. Taxonomy (NCBI): domain Eukaryota; kingdom Metazoa; phylum Chordata; class Aves; order Procellariiformes; family Procellariidae; genus Calonectris; species Calonectris borealis. The sequence continues at coordinate 139,137,210 of NC_134312.1, read as the reverse complement.
AGGGTTCCCTGAAGTGAGTGGAGGCAAATACTGAAATTTGTTTTATGTCTTTTTGGTCAGTTTACCAGTGTGTTGTTTTTTTTTTTAATTCAACATCTATCTACTACTAATAGTTACAGATATTTACGTTGCTGTTACCCTAACCAGCAAACAAATGCAAACATGCTGATGAATAGGAGAGACTGAGAGTGCCAACTTTTGAGAAATGTCTAGGATCACCAGTGATAATTGGCTTCTGTATGAGTTACGACCATTGGATTATTTAGGTTTTGAAGCCTAGTTCCAAAGGCGTGATCATATTAACAGCCCTGCTTCCTCCATGGGATGTGACAGTGGTGGATTTGCAGGGTCAGGCCATACTGATGACTGAATCTCATTCTATCTTTAACACCAACAGGCAGTATACCAAATTGAGGAACAAGAGAGAGTACAACATTAAATATATTGGTGTAACTGTTTGAGACCTCTTCAGAAGAAATAAGAATAAATACCATTTTACATTATCCTGACAGGTACCTTTTAATGTTGAGTGCTTATCAGCAAGATCCAAGTATTTTGAACATTTTTATTTTTCTGTTGGATTTGGGGTCAAATAAAGATAATTAGATACCACTTTCAGCATTAAAGTGTACTTAACACAGTGTGGCTCAACAGAGGAATGAGTGATTTATTTGTAAATAGTACATTCATTGATGATACTGCATTTATACATAATTTTTATATATTGGACACACAAAACATGTTGAAAGGCTGCCTTGTTGTAGTGTACATAAATATTATCCATCATTTGTTGTTTAAATATAAAAAGTAACTTCACTCTACTGTCTTTATTTCGGATAAATCAGAGAGTTATTTTTTCTTTCTAGTTTCAATATTGGAAGAATCAAGATGTAATAGAAGTTCCTCTTTAGCAGACACCTCCTAGCACCGAATCATTCATCTGTACTCATTAACTAAAGTATGCTGTTATTAGATGGCCACTCAGTAATACAGTAGCAGCATAGGAGGGGTATGTGCTTTCTTCACTGAATCTACATCATTTCAGTGGAGGTTGAGATTTTTAAATCTAGAAGGAGATTCGGTTGCACAGGTTTTATTACAGGCTGTGAGAATCCTAGAGCTTAACCTCCCAGGCTGTATTGCAAATTTCACCCTGAAGAGAGGCTGCCTCCCTTCCCCCCCGAGCGACGCTTGCTCCTGCTCTCTCACGCGTGCTTGCAAGCCCATGCGCGCGCGCGCGCTGCTCAGCCGCCTGAGTATTTCACATTGAGGGATTCAGGAACAGACCGCATTCGCTGTTTGGGAGGAGTAGGATTTTGGACGGCAGCAGAGCACAGAGGTAGACAAGAGAGAGCTGAGACCACTGTTGTCACCCCGAAGGGGTGGGGTTGCATTTGATGGAAGAGGAGCCTGGATCTGCTGCTCTGTTAGAGGAGAGAAGTGATGTGACCGACTACTGTTTTATCATCATGAGAAGGGGAAGTATAGTGGCTCTGAAGAAAAAATGAAGAAAAGCTATGTGACTTTTTGCGCTATTTAGAAATAGTGCAAATGCATCCTTGGGAAAGAAACGCAAGGCTTAAGCACAGAGAAATTTACCAGCACAGGAAGCAAAATGGCATGTTAAGTGTGCCATGAAAATGTGACACTCTGTATTTGAACGAGTTGGGGCTTCAAGAAGAGGGAATAATACTGAGAATAAACTGAAGATAACAATTAACAACAGATCTGGTTTTAAATCCAGCGTGACCCTTCTAGATTTTTATTTTTCCAGAACTTCTGTCTTCTGGGCAATCAACATACAGGTTACACCAAACAAGGTTATAAATCTTAGGAAGCTAATTGCAAAAATAATGTGAAAGATTAATCTGAAGTTTTCACTTACACCAATTTAGTATTTTCTTTTACATTCACCTCTCTGATACACCAGTCATGAATTTTATGAAAACTTCTGCAGCATTTGCAGCACATGTGGGTTGTGCTCCCGAAGTACTGATTATACCATGCAGAAAGGCGGCTGCATTCTTCATTATTTGAAACTTGGGCTGCATTTCAGTGAGGAAATCATGGGGAAGAGGAAGGAACAAACGTAGGGAAATGAATGGAAGAGGAGGAGTTGTGTGAGATAGGAGAATGTATAAAATATGGGAAAAGGAAAAAATAGGTAGAAGGGCAGATTAGTGGGAGAGCTGACAGGTTTACGATACTGATATGTAAATCCATGTTAGGAACAATCCTATGGCTAGCTGTTAGTTTTCATTAATACCAAGAAGCTGAGAAACACCTAATCTATATTAAGGTTCGTGTTACTTCTTCTTTTCAAAAGATGCCTGTTACAAATAAGAGTGATGTGATGAGGTAATCCAAAGAACTATTTTTGTGTATTCAAAGGTGGGAAGAAGGTTCTTAATGAAATTCTCATCATATTTGAATTTATTACATAATTCTGACTTCTGTTTGTGTTGATTTAGTTCATACTCTGTTGATACAAACTCTATTGTCACCAAGCCTAATATTGAAACTATTCTAAAAACAGGACTTAGGCAATAAATCAAATGTCTTTTAATTTGCTTTATTATTTTACATCTTGTGGGAATCAACCTCTCCCAACTGTATAAAATCATTTTACATTCAGCCTTAACCCCCTTAAGCCTCTCTCCCACAAAAAGGGGGGTTGTTTGAGACAGGACAGGAGGATGTCTTTGGTTGGTTTGTACTTGCTAGCAAAAATAGGTGACGGTATAGTATCATCTCTTTCTTCCAGTGGAATAAAGATAAGCACACTTACCCTTGGTAAACAGCGCCAAGAAAAATCTGTTCTTAATTAAAAACCATTCCTCCCTCCTCCTCCCAATACTTAATATATTTTACTGAATCAAGGGCTGTTTTGTCTTCAGAAAGAATGGCTTAAAGAAGTACTAGTAACTCTGTATTAACTGAAATGTACAATGAGTTTAGACTGAGATTTAGACTCTATCTAACTTTATTTGGGTTCTTTGTAGAACGATTTTTTTTAAAAAATTTGAAAGACTAGGTGGTGTTAATCTAACATCAAGACTGAAGTACCTGCAGTCCACAAAGCCTTGATACAGCTGCCTTGACATCTAAATATATAGGTGGCTATGTTTTTCAGGAGTGAGGGATTTAAGTGCCTAAAATTCTACTTCTGCACAGACAGCAGTGCTGGTTTGGCTTGTCTTCTGCCCATGTCCTCTGGGATCCTGAAATTAAGTGTTCCTGCTCATTAGCCCTTGTACAGATCTCTTTAATGCCCATCACTGGAAGTGAGTTCAGCCCAAAGCGTAGCAGCCATGGCTATGGCACACTAATCACAAAGCCTGTGTAGGAACCAGGAAAGGAAACATGGAAAAGATAGGGAGCTGGTTGTTGAGAATGAATCTGAAAATCACTAGGGCGAGAGGCAAAAGGAGGAGGCTGAGTGGGAGAGTAAAGCAGCGGGAAAACCATTGGAAGGTGAAAAGCGGTGCGGAAGAGCTAACAGATCTGTGAAGGGGACAGAAAGCTGAGAGGCAGTGCTGAGGTTAAAAGGAAAGTGGTATATGAGAGCTGGAAGCTAATGGGAAATGGGATTCTGGTTGCGGGGAGGGGAGGGAGCAATATATCGTATAATGAAGCTGATGAGAACGAAGCAGTTACTCTAAAGAGGCAGGGAGACAGGACTGAGATCAGAAATAGGAGACTGAGCCTGATGACAAGGAGTGTGATGAGGGAGGTGGCACATGTCCTCAGGATTGGCAATGGTACAGCTTGGATGAGAAGGAGAGGTGGCCAAGTTTTGAGGGAGACTCTGGGTGTCTGTATTGAACAAGATGGAGCTTCTCCTTTTCAATTGTTTCTGTCTTTAAAAGAGCTGGAAATTAAACCAAGCTTAGAAAGCTGTCTTGAAGCATGTTGTTAGGGTTACCCACAAGCACTGCAAAGCTGGGAAGGTGAAGAATTAAGGTTGTCTAGAACATGTTAACTGAGCTCCCTTGGACATACACATTATGATATAGTTTTAAATTATATGATCTCAGAATTGTATGGTCTTTCCTTCTGGACCAGAAGTGTACGAAGACTGCAGCAAAGGAGACAGGTCTTTGAAAACTTGCTTACATTTGTTGTAGAAACTTTAAGACAGGTAGTGAATGGGGCAATGCGCTACAAGAAAGGAAGGATGCGTCACCCAGTTACGGCAGGTGAATGCAGCTTCCCCAGAAAATTAGTTTCAAGTATTGTATAAGGCTAGGTACTCTGATAAATGAATTTTAGGAATCTGTGGTTGAACACTCAAGTTTGTAATGCTTCTAATTCAAAAGTTTCATTCTTTCAGTTCACAGTCTATGGGGATCATACGATGTACCTTGCAGGGGACTGAAATGCAATCTGTTGTTATCTGTGCTGTGACCATATGTAATTCAGTTCATGTGTAGATTTTCAGTACTCTCTTTTCTTCTAGCTACTGTATTCACTGAATGAGGTCAGGGTCCTGTGGAAAAACATTGCATGTCATTACTAATAAAAAGCCAGGCAGACTAGATATGAACAGGGGGGCCCAATTAATTCCAAATACTTAAAAAATAAAAATAAAAATCGTGGCTTCTGAAGTGCTTATCTTAAAAATTTGTTAGTTTCTACCTCATTGGATACCTTTCTTATTTGAAGATTTTAGGATTGTGAGGTTAGCGTTTATATATGGCTTGTTGACTTTTGTTTTTTTTTAAATGCACTTTCTGTATATTTATGGATGCACAATGGGAAAAGAAAACTTAAAAACTAGGAAGCACAATTACAGTCAGTTTTTTAATTTCCATTGCCTTCTGGTGAAATCTTCTTTGAAAAACTGTACCTTGCTTACTTTTCAATTATACATTTACTTGTGTAATGGAGGAGATGAAAAATAACTTTTGGTCTGATGTAATTGTAATTGTATTTTAGGGGAACTAATTCCATCTTTGTTTTCTTTCTAATCTGGTTATATTCTGACCATGGTCAAAAGTAAGGCTGCGATTACTATTTAAAGAGACTAGTTTCAGTGGTTGTGTCATATCAAATGCATTGCTTTTCTACTGTGTTACTGTTAGATGGGCTGCTCTAAATTAGATGATCTAATTCTGGAAAATTCTAATATATGCAGGTGGACTTTTGTGTCAGCAAAGCCACACTTATTTAATTGGAGCTCCATATGTCTGCAAAAATTGATTCCATATGGTTGAATAGCACATTTTGAAAATGTTTCTTTAATTCATACTAGTGCCAGGAGAAAGTAGAATAACTTTCTGTTTTGAGCTCCTCCTTAACTAAGTGACAGTGCACCTGTACACAAACCTTCTTTCAATTTTTAAAGTGGTAATTGAATATGTAGGATTTGCTTGTTACATGTTAACAGTTTTAAGATAGCTTAAATCTGTGGCTAACAAAGCCTTAACTGTGTTGCTGTCTGTTTGTACTCTAGAAACAAGTGATAAAATATACCCAAGTCATGCAATCCCACCTTCTAGTAGGTTGAATTTACATGAGGTTTCTCACAGAAAACTCTTTCATTTGAGGTTGTGCTGAGACTAAAAAAATACATGTATGTAGAACTGGTCAAATAAAACCCAGTCTTTTTGCAGGGGAAAAAAGCTTTGAGTTTGCTTCTGGTTAGGCAAATTGATGGGAAATAATCTTGTTAGAAAAGCTGGGTGTCTGTATTCTTAAATGGCTGACAATTTGGGGCCATAAGAGTTGATATAATTAAGAGATGAACTTAGGAGGAGTTACGTAAATTGATTTTTTCCTTTGTTTTTTTATTGTACACAGGTACTTAAGGATAAAACTGGCCTGAAGGGAAAATCTGGGGGAAACTGGGGAGCTTGACTGTTCTTGCACCCGAGTAAGTGAATGCTTAGCTGGAAATCAGCTTTACAAAATGTTAAAACTGTTAAATATTTTTCAGCATCTCCGTGCCTAATTGCAATCTGTAACTTGAGACAATACCTTGGCTTTTGAATTGAAAAAGACTATAGACGTACTAGGGCTAGCTAAAGGGAATGTTGTAGAGAGCCTTCAGTGCTTTGCAGGAGGTTTGCTTTTATTGCTACCCTTAAAGCCTCCATAAAATTAAACATAGATTGTATTTTGGTGTTTTGCCTTTTCAGTTATTTATCTTGAGAATAATTTCTGAGTTTGAATGACCTCTCTGTTTCTTAAAGTTAAACTCGATCTTGCTGGTTTGTGATCATAATAAGGCACTGAGATTCAGCAGGACTGAAGGCCTACGGAGAGGTTATGTTAAGTATGAGGTCATCAGAGGATGAAAGCTGAGAAGATGACCTCATGGTGGCCTAATATGTCTTGGAAAGGGTGAATGCTCATTTCACGTTGTTTGAGACAAAAGCTATTGTCTGGGTTGGGTTTGCTTCCACTAAAACAGTTGGATTAGCTTCCATTAAAATAGGACAAGGACAGCTTTTCTTTGTCAGCTTTGACGGGGCATGTGGCAGACATTCCTAGGCATCTGAAGGACCCCAACCAGTCCCAGACCTAGCCTACACAGGTTTCTGAAAAGGCAGGAAGAATATTTTTCGGTTACCCACCTAGCTTCCTTTCCTGGCAATCCAAGCATTATTCCTGGTTACAATAAATTATTTTACATGTCAAAAAGGTACTTTTTTGTATTATTTAATGTATTTATTTATTCATACATATTCATACATGAAATGCATGTAATATTAATGAGCAGATAAGTATAGTATAGCACGAAACTTCTTTCTACTAGTAACATATTTTTAATAATGGGCAAGTTAATTGAGTTTTCTGAAACTATTGCCAGAGCTGGAGCCTTTCTTCCTGCTGAAATTTATCATGCTAAAAGAATTATGTTTAGTTTTGGAAGGCTTCAGTAAGTTGAATATCCTTACTGGTATCTACATTAAATTTTACAAACTCTACTTATCAGCTGAGAGTCTCTTGATTTAATCTGGTCTAAACTTGTTATCAGTGCATTTTATTCCAAATCTGTGCTGTGGTTTAATCCTATTCTTGTACTGAATGCATGAACCGTCACATCACTGCATAAAAAAGTATATTTCATTTTGCCATAGTATTTACTGTGCTTATCTCTTTGCAATAGAGCAGTAGACAAAAAAGTCTCATTGCTTTTGATATAAAAAAGAATTAAATATGTAACTTGAAAATATGCCAGGCTTTGTGAGCTATACACACAAAAGACACTTAACTCATTCAGAAATGCATCGTGGCAGCATTTACTATTATCATTCTTTGATTTGTAAGTTAGATAGTGAATCACAAATAATGCCTGAGTGTATTATAAGTAACTGGTTGCTTTCTTGTGCATTTGTAGTTCTCATTGGAGTTTTGCACTCATTGTGCATGGTTTTAGGACTTAGGTCTGTGGACTAGCGAACAGGTGTAAGGTTTATTCAAGAAGAGAAGTTCAGTATTCTTAAACGATAATGGCATGTTTTGAAATCAAAATTGGCTCAACAGCTCTGTTTTAAATCCAACAGGGACCTTTGAGAGAGGTTTTTGCCTTGTTTTTTTTAACTTCTATACTAACATGCGGCAAAAGTTCTCATTTATTTCCTGTGTTATCAGTCCTACTCTGCATATTTTAGTCTATTGCTTTTGACAGTGGTGAAAGACAGGTATTTCCTGTATTTTGGGTGCCACATAAGCTCAGCTGTGCCTTTCAGGAATATTTTCTTCTCCTGTCTTGTTCCCGTTTCCTCATTTGGAAGGCAGCACTAGAAATTCCAGGTGCAATTGCAACCTTTTTGGAATTACAGCTTGAATTTTGTGCTTGTGTACATGAGGCAGGAGCTTGCCCATACAAAAGAAAGGTGGTCGTTCTGCTGGGCTTGAGGATTTGTAGGTGTAGCAACTTCTGTCCTGACAAAGATATTGTGTCAGTGTTACGTTACTTTTTACTTGAAAATTGTCCTTCGTTGTTGTTTGAGGAAGGCAGAAGTCAAGAACTATTGAACTAAGAGGTGGGGATAATCCAATTAAATTGCGTAGTCTGTTTCTTTATGAATATAGGCTTGATGTCTAATTTAGGTGGTTTATCCAGTTTATTATTTGCCACTTACTGTAGTTACTGCATCACTTACAGATTTTCTCATTCAGACTTGAAATTGGGGCAAGATTTTCTCAGTTAGGCATGGAAATGAACTGGCCTTGGTTTTGAGAGTGTCCTGCATGCAGCAGTTCTTGTGCCTGGTGTTCTGGAAAGATCAACGGGTTTGTGGAGATCTACATCTGTGTTTGAAGCAAGATAAAACGTGTCCGTGACGCAACCCTCTGTGTACTGCATTATGTTCTTTTTCAGGGATCGGCCGGTGATGGTCCGTACCGTAGTTTAGAGGCTGAAGTGAAGCCAACTGGTACTGTTGCTACAGCCTATTAATACTGTAGGGTGAAGTTCTTCAACTTCTTTTAGCAGTTAATTTCATGGAGGTTGTTATTATTTTTGTAAATCATAGTGTGTGGTTTCTGACAGTTTTTAAAGATATCATACGCTCTGCTGTTCATAGTCTAGAAGTCTCTGGGGATTTAAAACACTTTCTCTACAGTTTCTCTTTCACAGAGATCAATTAAGTTTCTAATTAGAGTTGTATCAACTTAGCATCTACTGAAATCCTAAAAAAGTTGATGTTTGATGAGACAATTCTAGAAAGTTTTTTAATCTTATGAGAAATTCTTGATTGAGGATTTTTGGTTTTTTATATTTTTGAGAGGGGTTCTTTGTTGTTCAGAAAGTGGTGTATGAGTAATGGAAAGCTTCAGTAGCTGAAATTTTAATAAAAAGGAACCAAACAGATTTATTTAAACAATTTTATTTATTAAAAAAGCTTGCTCTCAGACAGCTAATAGAACCAGTAGTTGCAACCCTCCCCCACGCTCTCTGTCTTTGAAGGACAACTTATTTTGATCAGACCTAAAATGTTGATGAAATTATATCTCCTTGTTTTGCCTGAAGCCAAGTGTCACAGCCTTTCATTGGTGTTTGAAAAGTTGTATATCACTAAATTTGAAAGATACCTGAAGTCCTGTGGTTGGCCTCAGCATTAAAATACATAGACACTTGTGCTTTATGAGGCTGTAAACCAGATAATTCATCACTAGTGGGGATCTGGAGGTAGATGTGGGCTTTTAAAGAACAATATGTTATATTACAAATTCCTTTGGAGGGGGAGTGTTTGTTTTTACGGATTCCTGGAGAGTGGAAGCCTATTATGGTGGTACTGTGCCTGCAATAAATCATGTGCTTTGCTTAGGTTGTTTTTTTTTTTCTCCCCCCCTTAAAGGTCTAAGACCGTTCAAACATTCTGTCATAATAAGAATAACAAGTAGTATCCTTTCTGCAAACACAGAAGAGGGGGGGAAAAATTTAAGAAAAAAATAAATCTATATAAATGAATGATAGTGTGTCACACAATTCACATGAACAGCAGTGTAGCTGTATTGCTGTTGTCTGCCCAAATAACAAGAAATGAGAAGGAAAGAGGGGGTGACAAGGGGGATACGTATCGGAGATTGGCATTGTGGTATGAATGAATTGATGCTGTGGTTTTATTGGGGGGGGGACTCATTACAGGAGGCTTCATCTGTTTGCTGCTCTTCGATATTTAGAAAGCATCTTTTAGTGATCCTTTTTGCAAACCAGCTCATGCAGTAACTGGCAAAACAGAAGCAATTAGTGGTGTAATCTCAAAGGGAATCTCAAGCTTCACTTTAAGTGCAATGATTAAATCCACTAAAATGATAACCATTGCTGCCAAGAACTCCTGTAATTGGTCACTAATGTATTTTGTTGTAGCAGTCGATAACGACTGGATTTCATGCATGTAATTAGTAATGCATACACGTTTGGTCAGTAAAATTGAAAATCCTAATAACCAAGGCTAGAGGGGGTGGAAAGGAACACAGAGCTGGCAAACTGAAATAGCGCTCTGTTGATAGTACCTAACTAGAACTGTATGCTTCAATAAAACAAGTGTCCTACTGTGCTGGAATACAAATGGGCTGTCTGTGGCAGGATATAGCAAAGACGTTTGGCAGAGTGGGATTTGAAAGCTTCTGGCATAATGTAATTGAATTGGCCATTTCTTTAAAGATACAGCAAATTGTTTGCTGCGGCATTCATCATCATAAGGAAGGTCGGACAGCTTGCCAAACATATGATATTCATAATAAAAAGTAAAACGGTGACGCTTATAGTTAAACACAAATCATGTTATCATATTTGTAAAAGCTGTGGAAATGAATGGGAATATTTTTGGTGGCGCTGAGGCATTAGTAATCTAAGTAAGGCTGTAATTCAAGAGGGGAAAAGCGTATAGTCAGGGAAAAGACCCCCAAGGGAATTCAGCTAGTGAGCAACATACGATCCCCCTGACTTGAGAGGATAGTAGGTGTTTTGGCAGGAGTGTTGCTGACTCTCTCTTCGGATCACTTCAGGGAAGATAAGCTTGTATGATCCTATTTTTTCCCTTTTAAGAAAACAAAGGGAAGAATAACAAAGAAGAAGGACTTAAGGAAGTCTTTAAAAAGAGACAAAATCCAAACTGAAGCACTGGGGGGTTTTGTTAGTCAGTTACGCTGTGATAGAAGAAGATGATGCAACAGCTGTAGCGTATCTGAAATGTTACATGAAATGCTCGGTATTGGTACACTGGGAAACCCCTCTTGAGTCACATCCAGAACGCTGAACATAAATTGCATGATGACAGGGGCTTTGGGCCACACAGTGATGCCTCTGCAAATGAGTAGCTGTTAGCTTTTAGGTTTTAACACATTCAGGAGACTGGCATTTTGATTTCTTGCACCACTGCACCACTGATAGGGTTGGAAATGGGAATCAAAATAATTAGATTGGATATATAGATCCCAGCAAACCAGCCAAGAAAGTGGCTGGGCTGGGGAGGGCCGCTCTGAATTCTAAAATGTGCCGGTGCTTTTTTTATGAGAGGGCGAGGACGGAAGGAGTAAACTAGAGTGCAGATGCTCGCCATTTATATTCAAAGCATGTAATAAAATAATTGAATATATGCTTCCTCCTATTAAACCCTGTTAAAATCAGTAATAAAGTACATTAGTGTTATATTAAAAAGGGAGCACAAATTTTCAGGTAATCTATCTTAGTTACAGTACGCACTGTGTACAGATAGGCAGACTAGGAAGTGGTCTTTTACATCATCTGAGGCATTCCTCTGTGCTGATACAGGACTGTTGCCATCAGTGCATTTTCTGTTATTTTGTCCACCAGTAGCTTTGCAGTATTCCCTCTGGCAGTTTTTTCACAGGCCAACAGTTGTTCCCCTCCAAAAAGCCTTTCCTGCTAGTCACTCAATATTTTCCATTTAAAAAAAAAAAAATTCTTCCATTTATTCCTTCTTGAGTTTCCATATCTGATAGAAAATGTCTTCCTTTTTCTGCTACGCAGATTCCTCCTTTAGGTATTTGTAAACTATTACCCCACTTTCTCTTTGCCCTACCTTGCCATTTTTCACCTGTACAAATTTATCTCTCAGTCTTTACTCAAAAGTCAGTTCTTCCAAGTTTTTGCTTTTTAGAGACCCCCCTTCATTTAACCAGGAGATTCAGGAGTCCAGGTCCTCCTAAATTTATAGAGGATATATCTTTTTTCTGTTAGCATGTTTTCTGATGCCTTTCTTTTTTTAAATTATACTATGTAGCTTGCCTGCCTATAATATCTTCTACTTCATTTATGGCTCAGTGCACTTTTTCCCTTCCTTCCCTTCCTTCCTTATTTTTTTTTGTACCAAACTTGTTACATCTTGCATTTTCCCAAATAATATTTCTTTTTACTTTCCATTCGTATTTATATGTTTCCTTTTCGTTGCATTAAATCCCACGTCCTTCTTGCCTCTGCAACTTCTAATCTGTCTAGTCGATGTTAAGCATCAATCCAAAGTAGCCTAGTAGTTTGTGTGCACATCTGCGATGAGGAAATCAGTGGATGCAGATCTCAGTATCTCCTGTGCTTTGAAGCCAGATGTACAAAGCTGTGTCTCTGCTAATACTATATGATAACAACACATGCCTAAGTATTTGCCTACTTTTGCAGAAGCCTGTCCTGCATCCTGTCCCTAAAACACTGGCTGAATTTATAAGCAAATCCAGCAGTTACTGGCTCCAGTTGTAGTCACTGGGAAAAGCTATGCTGTGCTGTTTCTGAACATCCTTGTTCTGAACTAAATACCAGCATTTTTCTCCTGTTCCCTACTCCAGATCTCCAGGTGATTTTAGATGTTAGTTTTCTTGTTGTGCTCTTCAGTGCATTATTTCATGTTACTCCACTCAATTAAAGATAGTGACGAGGAATAGCAAAGTGATGTCTTTTTGTTTTGATCTGTGCAAGCCCATAATATCTAAAGCTCCTTCAGAAGTTGTCATTTGTGTCTCTTGAGGTGCGCTGCGGCCATACTGTACAGCTTGCACGTAAGTCTACCATTCAGTGATATGATGTTTTGATGCAAGACTACAAGACTAACAAATAAAAAGTGTATTTACTATCCATATGGAATGGATGGTATTTAACTAATATGGAGGTGCAATGGAGGTGCAGTGTGGAGGAGCCGTACTCATACCTGAAGCTCACAGTGTTTGGACGTATTGGGGAGAGAGTTTGGGAGTTCTGGAGGAGCTCATCTTTCTGGTAGGAAACTGATAAAATCCAATCTGTTTTGTCAAATAGAAGCTGAAATTGTGAGTCGGTCATCATATGGTAATAAGTGTGTGAAGATTTATAATATGAGAAGGCTCTTTTGTTTGGAAGTTATGGAAATAAAAAGATGCACTGGAAATAAGCTAAAGGTAGAAGAATTCAAACAGGAAACAGATTTTGTTATTCCCCAATATTCATCCCTATTTTAAAGCTGGAAAATTGTTGAAATTGAGATGAGGAATTGTCCCTTAGCTGAAATTTTTACATCCTGTTCAGATGAATTTCTAAAATACAGATTTCTTTCAATATTTCAAAGTTACATGTAATGCAAGAATTGCACGTTTGAGTTTCAAAACTTGTGTTAATTGAGGAAACCCAGTTAGATAATGTACTAGTCTCTTTGTCTTCAATGCTTATGAAGGTCTTCAGTTAAGGTTAGGGCTTTCGTACACGCACATTATTTAGCTGAGATGATGGTCATATGTTTATGGAGGACAGTTGCCACACAGCAGTTACTGTGCAAGAAACTGGAGAAGTAGTTCAGTAATTTGTCCTGCTCCACAAGTTACCTCTGTGATGCCTTCTGCCCAGTGCTGCTGTTACGGCAGATAAAATATACAGCAGAGCCCAGTAAGGACTGACCGATGTTCAGAGTTTACGTGAATGCCTGGCACTGATGTTTTATGTAGAGAATTTGGAAGAAAATGTTATTTTGTTTTTTAATGATTTTTCCCTTGACCTTTTTCTGCAGTGAAATTGGCTGGCAGTATCACAGCCGGTCTAAATGCAACATTTTATTTATGTCAATAATTCTATAGAAAAACAAACGGCATTTGGGAGAAAAGAAGAAATGAAAGAATCTTAGCTTTTTTAGATGAATAACTTGCTGAATGTGAATGAATGCAAATGCCACTGACTTGAACAAAGAGATCAAATTAAATACCTTACGCTGGTTCCATAATGTCTGTCTAAGAGGACTGCAACACTTGATCCCCCATGTTTTGACTACTGCCATTCAGTTAACAGCATAGCAGTGTATTTTACGCAAACTGTAAAAACAAGGCAGTGTGTTACACGGGTAATATTTTCTGTACCCGTTAGAGTGTTAAATGCTATTAAATATTTCCCATTCCAATGTATAAATAACCTTCTACGATATGAATTCTAAGCAATGGAAGCACCTTACATATTTCAGCACCACACTATAGCATTTGTTTTGTTTAGGAGACCTGCAGATGGCTTTAATCTTCTGTTTTAAGTTATTAAAATCATATGCTGTAAACAGCAGGATGTGCCACATAGCTAACTTGTTTGTGCTGTTAACTCAGAACAAACTGGGCTGTTTCTTCCTTGTCAGGAAGGCTTTCCTATGCTTGTTGTTGTCTTATCCTTGGTTGTTGGAACCATGTTTATGTCCTTCTTCTATAATAATCTTCAGAACTAATTATGTTCAGTGAATATCTTAACCCCTTGCAACTTGTCACTACCAAGGCACATTATATGGGATGACTTCTTCTGCTGTACAACTAATGAACTCAGCTCTTCATTATTCTGTGTGGAATTTGTTTTTGAAGGCCATCTGAAAATAGGTAAAAGAATATTCAAATTCTTTTGCTTTTTCTGATCTCTTATGCCAACACTTAGAAACATGGTGAGTGGTTTCCTCTTGTGATATATATACAATCAAGGAAATTTTTAGATTATTTCTAAACCGGTGGAGAAGTTTCATTTACACACAAACTTAGCTGTAAAGAGATGCGTATAGTTAGTTATTTATAAAAATAAATATTGTGGCTGTGTAGGACTCAATTTTACCAAAGGATGTAGAAAATGTTTTTATATTTTTGAAATAAAGCCCATTATTTTTATGTGATCGTAGGGGAATGTGGTTTTGAAACTTGCTTTGTAACTGTAGCAAGTTTTTTAGGCTTTCAAAGCATTAGTTCTTAAATTAATAATACCCTTCCCCTACCCATGCATTGTTTGGAAAAATTAGACTTGTTTAGGAAATGATAAGTGACAGCACTGATATCTTAGCTCCCTACCTTGGGAAGTGCTTCCCTTATTTTCCTTTCTGTGCCCCTCTCCAGGAACAAAAGCAATACGAAAATGCAGATGTTGAAAGGCACGAAAATGTGTTTAAAGTATTTTCCTTCTGTCTTGGAACAATGGTTGCTGACAGCAGAAGGCTTGCTTGCTTGTTAAAATTAGATTTGAATCATCAGTGTAATAGCGGTAGGAAATTGTAGGATGGAAGGGTGCCAGGAAGCTGATCTATATCTGCCCTTTCAGTACGCGTAAGGTGGGCCCTGAATGACTTGAGCTGGCTCCGCAGTTGAGCAAGTTCGCCCTGTATGACAAGTCATGGGTACTGGTTTAAGCGTCCTGAAAACGTGTACCTGGGCAAAAGCCATTTAGGTGGGATACCACGAACACACGCAAGCAGAACAAAGCAAGATGGCTGTTACAACTTAGGCTTCCTAAGCGCCTGTTTCTTGTTAGTTCCTTACATCACATTTAATTGGGCCCAAGCTCATTACCTCTCACCATTTTCCTGGACTAGGATAAAAAAATCTGTGGTTTGGGGCTTGGTTTATTGGGTTTTATGGTTGTAAAAACACTGCGAAGTTTCATGAGCTAGCTTTGAGTAAATTAGAGGACGATGCCTGCTCTGAAGCTGCGTCAGAGTCAGCATCGTTCTGGCTTACTCTGTTTCTCCTCAGCTGTTTTAAGGCAGTCCAGTACCCAGTTGCTTCCTTGCTATAGTTATTATCCATCGGCTTTGCAGTAACCCAATCTATGGAAGACGGTGACCTCCCTATGCACCTTAAAACCATTCACAGAAATGGTTGTAATTCTGCTGATGCAGAATGCAGCTGCCCATTTAAATCTCTTTTTCTTACAGAGGCGCTGGTTATGTCTCTGCTGTGTACTGGCTTCTATTTCATTCCTGGTGCGGTTTCTACACTATTTCCATAAGCAGCTTGGTTCCCGATTACTTCAGGGAGTGCTTTGCATGACATAATGGTAATTGATATCAGCTGAAGTGCTAAAGCTACCAGTCCCCTAATTTAAATTAGTGCCAGTCAGAGATGGGAGAGCCGAAAGCAGGGTTGTGCATGGGAGAGGGCTCTGCTTTTGGAAATTATTTAGTTTGCTCTCATACCACAGTAAGAATTTTCTGACCTTCAGGTCATGAGGCTATTCTTGTCCTGGGTGGCAAAGTGGAATCAAAGTAGTTGTGAAGGGACGATCAAGGAGGAATTTTAGCTGAAGTGTTTAATGATTTTTAGTGCATTACTGTTCTCTTCATCAGTGCTATGAATGCAATCAGACATATTTTAAAATAAATCTGCATAAATAACTGGCTTATAATAATGCAGCATTGGTTTATATCTTTTTATATCATTTGTTTACATCTACTCCATTTAACACTCTCTCTATTGTATGTATGTATGTATCCATCTATCTGTATATATCTGGAGTTTATATATATAATGTTTATTTATTTTATGGAGACATAAGCAGTTCTACAGCTGGACTGTATTGTTTATAGGTATTATTTAATCGTTGGCAAATATTTGGAAGGCACAGGACCACCATAGTTTCGTGAGACTGGTATAGCAAACTTGATTGTACCCAGGAGAAAAGTGAAAGTGTTGCCTGAGCATGAGAGGCCACCCTGAGTTGACCTGCTTGTGTGTTCAGCTTATAAACTGCAAGCGGTACTCCTGCATATGTACCGACTGGAAGAACAGTGGGTTATGTGGAAGATTTTGCTGGAAGTTACTGATGTATTTGTGTTCGAAAAAATTGATCTAGTTTTTTCTCCCGTGTCCTCACAGGCCTGGTGGAACGATGTGCTGCCAGGTAGGCTTCAGGTCACCCAGATGACGGTGGTTTGCACAGCTCCACTGGTAGCTTGTTCTCTCTAAGTTGTTTCCAGAAACGTAACTTAAATTTTATTTTCTGTACATTGACTCCATTATTTATTGTTAGATCTTTGCTGATTATTTTAATTGCTTGTCCTCTTTGTGGTATCCTGCGTCGTATTTGTAGGCAGTTGTTTGCCATGTTTCTCCAGACAAGGTCAAGAGCTGTTCCCTAAAATATCCCAGATACTTGCATTATGTAGAGCTTTTTCGGAAGTGTTACTCCTATTTGTCTTGTAGATATCTATAAAAGTATGTAAGTCTAACCAAGAAGAGTAAGGTTTTTATGGCTTTACCACTTACATTCTAGTTCAACTCAGTGCATTGTGATATTGCATATACTCTTAATCATACTGTTAGCCGATATCATCTTTAAACATATTCCATGTCCCCTGGGTGTCTACCTACCATCTGTTACTTGATCCCATTAGATTTCCACCAGATTTCCCATTTTCTCTCCAGCATACTGTGCTGAAAAAGCTCTCCTTGTAGTTTCCCTTATTGATCTCCCAGTTTAGTCTTAATTACACAGCTAATCAGATTATGGTGACTTTTTCTATTTCTCACCTCCCTATGCTTTCCAGTTTGACCAAAAGCGTATATCCGGAGCTGATCCTCTTCATTTCTGAACACAGGTGTTTATGTGCGTGCAGGATGAGTATACAAGATTCTTCTAAACACTGCTTTCTGTTCCATTCACTTTGCGTGGTAGGTATGAAGACTTACGTGGGGCCCGATTCTTCACAGCTCCAGCAGCCTCTCGGCCTCCGCTTCCTCCTGCGGGCCAAGGGAATCCGACCCTCCGCAGTTGACGCGAGCTGATCCGAATGCAGCGGCTCCAGAGGGGCCCGTCCTGCCCTCCCTCCTCCTCTTGACCCCCCTCTCCCGCTCCCCGGGCGCTGTCGGCTCTGCTGTCGTGCCGCCGCGCAGTGCTAAAAAATGGTTTTATTTGCGAGGTGAGCTTCCAGTCAGACCAACAGTCTGATCCAGCCCCTGTCCCCGACACATGGCAACAGTGGGGTCTTAAATAAGCCTAGGCTGGCTATTAATACACAACGCTGAGTCACTGCTGAAATGCTTTACTTTGCTGTGCACCTTTTTAAAGCAAACCATTGCCAGCTCCAGTCTGCCTAGAACGGGCTATAAATCGCCGTCCTGGGCAATTGAACGGTGAGCGGCTCAGCTGTTTGTGCGGAGAGGCGAGGTGGGCACGCTTGGAGAATTACCTCGGCGGGTGTCCACAGCCACCCTGCCTCCGCTCAAGCATCACTGCCCAAATAAAAACCTGGGGAAATGCTCTCCAGGCAGAGAAAGCGGATTTCTGTTTTCTTTAAAACCTGTAGGAAATTTAGGATTCCGGGGAGAACACTGGCGGTCTTATCACCCAGATGACTGATGTCAATAAACTCTCTCTTGTTGTTGTTATAGAAGTACCTCAGCAGGCTGGAGAGCTCGGACTTGGTGACAATTCCAAACAACTGAGAGAGCATCTTGACTGTAAACTGACATTAAGGGACATTCCTGCATTGGGGACCGTTGTTTTATAGGGTGCGAAGGGGTTCATTCATTCACTGCTCATGTTTTGTGTTGCTGGACAAAAGCTTGCCTGACAGAACTGCACGTTTTCATGGCTAATGAGCTGAGCCAGTCCTTGGTTTCTGTCCATGTACTACAGGATTTAAACCGTATGGAATATTACTGCGGAATATTTAGGTTCATTTGTAAATACAAAGATTCATGTGTACAAGTTGGCTTCAGTCTTAATTGATTTAGAATACTTGATTAGACAACACAGCTGAGCCAACGTAACTCTTGCTGCCACCGAGAGAGGTGGTTCGGCCCTTGCTTTTGTCTTCCCTCCCTTCTGGCCATATGGTGCTTGTCTGACTCCTCGCTCCACCGCTGAACTCCTTCCTTCCTGGAAGAGATCAAGCCATTTTATCTGGTTTGATGGTGTGAAACAGGTGTGAGGAGCTGTGCGCTTCCCTTCTGGAAACTGCGTTTCAGCACGAGGGTTGCAGGTCTAGTGAGAAAACCTCCAGTGCCAAGAGGTACGAGCTGGATCAGCATGGGTTCATTTCGACTTACTGTTTTGATAAAAAAAAAGTAGTCGTCTGGTTTTACATGTATCTTCTGTGATACATTTTTAGATGTTAACACCTGCACATGATATAATAGTCCCATGGCAAAAAAAAAAAAGATAAAAGAATGGCATTTCTAGCACAGATGGCATGATTGATAGAGCTGTGGTTTCACATACTTTGAATTTTAGTGGAGTGAGGAGGCTTTCTGCTCTTAAATTTACATTATCCTGCATTCCAAAATAAAAGATATTAAAAAATGCTGTGGTGCATGTATATTTGGCACAGAAACGAGACTTACTACTTTATCCAGTAAAAATCAATGGTCACAGAACGAAAGTGTTCTTCACCAGCTAATCGTGTAGGCTGTGGCTACGTTTCAGTAGTTTTGGTGACTGATGAGGGCATCACGTGTTTGAAGTAGGGGTGCTCTACTTGTGTTTATTCGGGCTTTCTGTCTTACTGGGGTTCTGCAAAGTGAGAGTCACCTTTGCTGTAGTGCCATCCTTTACAGTAGCCCCATTGCAAAGCATGATGTAAAGTAATGTAGTAACTTTGGGAAACAGTTACAGAGCTTGCAGCCTTAGGAATGACAGGTTGGGTACCATCTTGATTTAACAACGGCCTTAGCAAGCATGTGTGGAAGTGCATTAATGCTTGCGCTCAAGAGCTGGAGCAGGCTCTAGGGCAAGAAATGTCCTTGTTAGTGTTGCCTGAGCTCAGCCGCGGCCCTTTCCCCAGCGGGTGGTGGCAGGAGCTGCCCAGAGCCCGGGGAGGAGGTAGGAAGGGAGAGGTCGGAGCAGGATTGTGCCTCTGGCTGGAGGAAGCAGGGGAGAGGAGATGACAGCTCAGGTGCGTTTTTCTCATATTTAGGGTCTCCGCAGTCTTAAACAGCATTTTCCTTTATGTGTCATCTCCTTGGCTGTTCTACTGTTTTCTGTAGAGAAAGGAAACTTACTAAGTGTAATGCTAAAAACACTTAGCATTGTCAGCAGTCCTAGTTTTGGGATTTTGCATGACAAAATCTCTTAAAGCTGACCTAAATGAGTACCTTACTAGCAGGATTGTACCGCTCTCTCTTGCGGACCAGCCACTGGAGAGAGATGTCTGAGTTGGAAGTCATGAGTCATGACTTGCGCCAGCAGAGCCAAGCCAGGCGGGTCTGCCAGACTCGCTGTGGGTCGAACCAAGCCCGAGGCATGGGGAGATCGGTGACCTTGGGGAATCGCCTTCTGTTCGTGCAGCCGCCGGCTGGAGAAGGAGCCCGGCGCAGCACGCTCACGCCAGGCAAGCAGAAGCCATCAGAGGTGGCCAAATGGGGGCCTGTGTCCCTCAACGGCTGGGCTTCCCTCAGGCCCGGCTGGGCGAGTGGCAGCGAGGCTGCTGGGGCCTGTCCAGAGCCCGACTTCACGTTGTCCGTGTTGAAACGAAGAGCCAGGGCTGGGCGGGCAGCGTGCACGGGGTAGGGAGGGACTTCAGCAGCCGGTTTTTAGCTGTCTCCACTGACAAAACCCAAGTGGGAATTTTTTTCCCCAGGAGCTTTGAGCGTAGCTAAGTCTGAACACATTTCACATGGGGCTGAGAAGGTGTCTCCCTGCGCCCAGGGCTTCTCACTGCCAGATTTCAAAACACTGCTGCAAAATAGGGAGGTTTGCAAAAAGGACAAGAAAGAGGATCGTAATAGAAAACAGAAGTAAATGTAAGTATAGGTGGCAATTATAATAGAAAAGGAAGCAAACGTAAGTATAGGTGTCATAGCTTCTTGCTTTACATGTGGGGACAGCCCTTTATGTTCTCAAGCGATTAGTGATTTTGAATACCCAGATTTGTACACTGAAGAGTTGGGGTGCTCAGTGGTTTTGACGGTCTGGTCCCCTAACAAATTATTTGAGAGGGGTTGCTTACAGTCATGTCGCTTATAAAACTGATACCATGTTTGTGCATGCATACAGGTGCACATATACCTGCCTGCATGTCTGTGTGTCTGCCGATGGCGCATTAAAATCACTTTCTTCCCGTACCTACCCCAAGGTTTGGAGGCATTTTCACAGCGTGCACGAGGCAGTATCTTAGACCCACAGGTTCCGCAAAAGCATGGTATTTTCTAACAGCGGCAGTTAATTTTTGGAAATGCAAAACCGTGAGGAAGCAGCATCATTTCGCGGGTCTGTAAGGTTTTGCAGGGATGAACCGTGGGATCAGCAGCTGGGGTAGGAGCATATTGATGTGTTTGCATCCATCCCTCCCCTCCCCCGGCCCCATCTGCGCCGCTGCGCCCTGACTCATACCAGGCGAGTACAGAAATGGCTGTGGTTGTACCTGTTTGTGGGTGATGGGTTGTTTTTCCCCTCCGATCGCTGCAGGCACGGAAGAGAACAGCAGCTTATCAAGCACTTCAATCTGGTTTGCTGAGTGTAACAGCTTATGAGAAAATGGCTGCCTTGTTTTCCAGAGCTGTCCCAGGGATGACCACGCAAGAGAAAATGAGGATCTGAGCATGAGAAATCTCTCAGCGGTTTCCCGGGCCATTTAGCATTTATAAATACACTATGAAGGATCCTTTTTCTTTCCAGGTAGCTGCCAGACTTCAGTTCTTGCAGATTTGGCATTCAGCACTGAGGCTCTGGCTGGTCTGCTTCAAGGGTGGCTCCTCATCAGAGCTCCTTGGGAACCCTTCCGAGATGGGGGTGCACGCGTGTATGTCTGTCTCTATATGTGTGCGTCTATATGCGTATACATACAAGGAGAGATTTTAGGCTTGAAATTTGTCTTCTAAGGTGCTGGTACTGTAATCACTCGCTTTTTAGTGATTATATTAATGAAGTGTTGTTTTCTAAAGTACTTAGTGCTTCTGAAAGTTCCTTTCTTCATTTTCTCACCTTTTCAGTGACATAACGTTGCATTATAAGCAGACATCACGTGACGATGAAACAGAAATGCGTATAACATTGAAGTATCTCTAGGCCAAGAACCTTTCAATATTAATGCAGAAATGATCTGCACAAAACAATTCCCTCTGAATAACCCGCTACAAAGTTCTCTGCTGTTCAAGTGCGTTATCCCATTATTAGGCGGGCTAATAAAAACAATTTTTAGCGAATTGTACTAGCTTTTTGTAGCAGTTTGTTTCCTTCCATTCTTCAAAGGCTCTTGATGCTTTAATGAATTAATTCTCTCAGCATCCCGTTGAAAAAGGCAGAAACTCTGTAAGGAATTCTAAACTCAAGGAGAGCGATAAAGTAACTTACTTGGAATATCATGGGAAGTCTTTTAAAAAGAGTGATTAGCTCCTTTGGCATTTGGACCTTTAACGTAAACGACTGTCTCATAAACTCTGGTAGATTTAGCTGTGGTGGTTTAAGATGTGACAATTATCTTTTGTACTCATCTGCTGGGCTTAATCCTTCATCGACTGCTCAAGCAAATGCGAGCTAGCCTGTGAGCTCCCGTGGAAGCACTGTGGGCTCATGTAACCCTCTCCTGCCTGGTAGGTCGTGCAGGGGGGCTCTGGGGTCTGAAACTACGAGTTCTTAATAGCCAGGCTTATAATCATCCGCATCAGTTTATAGTCATAAGGGAGAGGAAAAAACAAAAGAGGAAGGAGAAGAACCCCAAACAAAAAACCCAGAGCCAGGCACGTTGCCTTTAACTGTGGGCTTCCCTACCAGGTTCCAAACGGTATTTCAAAAGTGTTGTTTTCAGGTAACTACTAGCGATATCAATATTGTGGCACTGATGTACATTGGTTTCTGAGGGCTCATTTCTTCCCTTGAGTAGGCTTTTCCTCTTCTTCCCTGTCATCTCTTTAACACAATAGTGCAATAAACCTTTTCTGCAGGACCGATGTTGCTTTTGAGCATAATCACGACTTACGCAGTCCAAATCAATTGAAGGCAAAAGGTAGTGTACTCCCTTCATTTTGTAATGAAAAGCTGTAGAGAGAGATGTTTTGGCTCCCTTTTTCTCAGTTAAACATAGCACTGCAAAACCTGTGCTAGAACACCTCCGATTCTGTGGATGCTACGCTGCACATCGGTTGGAAACACAAGAGTGTCCATGTAGCTGATTCCCTCTTCAGAGGTCGGCTGTGCTGCTTCAGTGCCGCTGCAAGCCCAGGGAAGACGCTTCACAGAGATCACTGCAGCTGTACCAATATCAAACAGAAGATGTGTTCTTGTGCATCAAACCCTCCCTGTGTTTCCTTTGTATTTTCTAGAGCTGTCTAGATAACCTTTTTTTGTACTGGGGGAAAAAAAGGCCTTTTTCAAGGAACTACACATTCAAATTGTGTGTGTATCAAAGGAATAGGAGAGGTACTATTTGTAGGAGATATTACAGTTTGCTTCACATTTATTCTTCTGCCACTGTCCTTTCTTTTTTAACAACTGGAGCAGAGGAGTCTGAAAATGAAACTGGAAAGAAAACTGCAGGTTTTGTTTTGAAAAGCCCTTTGGAAAGAATACCTGTTTCATACTGCAGTGCCAGCGTGGAGGCTGGCAGAGCTGCTCCTTCCCTCTGAGCAAGGCTCCACTGCAGTGCGTTTTGGAGCAGGCTTGTTACCCGGCTGCCTGCTTTCATTATGTGCCTTGTTTTGGATGGGTCCCACAAGGCCTGTGACAACATGAATTCGGGCAGAGTGCGACAGTCTGATCAGGTGACTCTAAGAGGTATCCACTTTAAAACAAAGCAGAACAAATTATTGCATTGAAAATGCTGAGCAATGTTTGTTTATTGGCTGTTACAGCATTGCACAGTGTGGGGTTTTGTACAGAAGCCCAAGTTAGCATGGTTAGCGAAACAGTGCAGCTTTTATAGGGCAGCGCTTTACCTGGGCCAGTTATACTTTACTACAGGAAAAATGAAATAATGTGGAACGTAGCATGTCTTGCAGTGCTCAGGCTAGTACGAGTATCTCCTCCACAGTGTGGCCTGGAGACATACGCATTGTTTTGTTATACTTTTAATTTACCAGAATACATCCATCTCGTATTTCTGATTTTATGCTTAAATTATAACTTCTGGGGACAAGGATTATCTTGTGTCTTTTTTTCATCTGGATTTTTCTCGATCTTAATATCATCTTGCATATAAGACTCATGGTTGGGATTCCTAGGCAGCAGCTTAATACAAATAACGATACATTATTACTGATCAAGGCTTCCTGTCTTGTGTTTTATCTTGAAAACAGCTGGCTGGATTGGATGCTTCTGAGTTTCTTTATACTAATATTCACCAGCTTGTAATTCTGAAGAGAAGAATAAATAATTCAGATGAGGCTAGGAGTTTTTGTTTATCTTTTAAAAAAATGTTGCAACGAAGTGGTTTGAGCATTAGGCCCATCTAATGTAATTCTGAATATTTTAAAAATAGAAAGCTTATGAGATAATGATTTTGATGTTCTGTTTTGCAAATAAATATTTCAATGGATTAATAATGTGGAGCTGCTTTGGAAAGATCTCTGCTGGCATTTTTGTTACACAATGTGAATGCTAGGCTGCCAATGTTAGACTCCGAATCTGACCTACTGTAAAATGTTTACAATTTTGCGTTCTCCATGTTCTAAAAATGGAGCAGCTTTCACAGTCTTTTATTCTCACATAACTTCTCCCTTTCCACACAATCAAACCCAGAAATCAGCTGCTTGCTTTGCTGGGCTGACATGCACGCTGCTTTATTTTTCAATTTCATCAGTAATAGGCTTTTCCCAGATTGTGGTGGTGCTCCATTGACATAATGATGTTACTCCTTATTCACACCAAAAAAATCTAGTGAAGTCTCTCTACAGATTCCACAGTCTTTACAGTGGGATTATGGAAATTAATAAAATGATTCAGATTAATAGCTTTAATTTCTCAGCACTTTATTCTAGGTTTTCGTGAAATAGGATATACATTTACAATGCTACTTTAGGATGTGTTGAGTCTCCCCGTCTGATACGTACCCCCTCTGGCTTCTGTATTAGCTGGGCTTTGCAGTGAGAGTACGCTGTGCGCTTTCTGGCTTCCATGGAGGGGAGCGGGGGGAGGAGAAAAATAAAACTCTCTTCAGGACTTTTAAACCCTCTTCAAGAGTATAGTGTTATTGTATCTTCAGTAATACTGAAAGTCAGGATGCCTTTGCGTGCCCCCCCGAATACAAAACAAATACATCTAAATTACAAGGATTTGTTGAAAAATGTGCTTGTGAGCAGAATGCTGCAGCCCCTTGTAGGGAAGGAAATGTCACTGTTGTCTCTCCTTGCATGTCGCTGTCCTCTCGCCTGCATTTGGCACCGCTTCTGGGGATCGGCAGCGGGTGTTTGAATGAGGGAGTCTGAAGCGTACTCAGAGGAGCAAAAGTCACGGGGATGTTGACAGCTCCAACACAGAACAGAACTTGTCTTAACTAATGTTCTCACACAAATGGATTTTCTCGCTAACGTTACCAAGTGAATTCCATAGCGATGCTCATGTGTGCACAGGGCTGCGTGAGGCCTAAACAGTCTGCAAATGGGTTTTCTTTTATTTCAAATGGCAGTTCTAGATTGAGAACCCCAGAAACAGAGCTTGCTTTCAAGTTTGAACTCTACTCTCTTCAAACTGATGGGAAAAAAACCCCACAAAATTATAAAGCACATGTGTGGTTTGGTTTGGCTTGGTTTTCTCTCTTTTTTGCTTATGGGATTTTCAGTTGCTCTTGATTCTGTGTGCCTGTGTGTTGCATTCTTCAGTCTCGGTTTTGAGACTGACAGCGCACCCCCAGCGTTGTATTGCCGCCTTGTTTTGCAGTTCAGTTTGCTGTCCCCTGAAAGCATGGCTGCCCTTTCTGGCCTGCTCCTCACCATAGGGCTCTGTGGGTGCTTCTGTCATGGTACCTCGTGTCGTTTGGGAAGATGGTGGGTCCTTGATGGCAAAGAAGCACTTTCTATGGGTATGCATGGCATCTCTGCTGGGCCAGAAGAGGCCTTCTAATGGAGACTGGTGCTCAGGTCTGAAGGTCAGACCTACTTTTGAAAGTCTGGCCACCAGAATTTAAGCTAAAGTGGGTACGTTGCTCCTCCTTGCCTGTCTGTTTTGCCAGTGAAGTACTGTCTGGCTTTCATCATTTGCTTTGGTGGAAGCTACTTTGCACTGCTGATACCAGTCCAAGGCTGAAGGTTATTAACACCTTTGGGCCACAGAGGCATATCCACATTAGCATTGTGCTATTAACAGCAGGTAGCTGAAGGCTTTTTGACTCGTATGATTGTGGTTTCAGACAGGATTAGGCTTTGTTGTATTCTTTGTGTACAAGTACAAAATATTTTCTTTTAAAAGGTGGCATAGATCTACTCTAAGTAAAAAGGGACCACTTTTATTGTAATGTAGCTACTCAGGGTACTTTATTGATGCCTACACTTGGGAGGGGTTTTGTTTGTTTGTTGTTACTTCTATTAGCCTTGAATCTGTGAGGAAATACAACTGAACCGTATTTCTTCTGGAGCATAGAGTTTTAAACTAAGGAGACATGAGCAAGTTACTGTGGGCTAACAAGTTATTTCATGTTATTTCATTTTAGGGACATGGTTTAGTGGACATGGTGGTGTTGGGTTGACGGTTGGACACGATGATCTTAGAGGTCTTTTCCAACCTTAATGATTCTATGATTCTGTGATTCTATGTAGAGGAAAGAGTGCTAAGTTAATTTGTGCTACTTTTTATGTGCTGTGAGCTTAGAATATCTGCATAGATAACACCTCTCTATTCCTATGAGTAGTAATCTGTAGGATGTCTACAGAACCTCAGTTACTAAGCCTTAAAATGCAGTTCTGTCTTGGGATCCAACTTAGGGAGTCATACTGTAGTCAGTGATAATCACTACTGTACCCATGCACAAAAGGTAAAGAATACACAGTTTCCCAGTTAGGACAGGGAGCAGAATAAAATATTTTATCGTGGATGTTCTGAGGAAAGGTACCTGCCTGTATTTCTGATGTATTTCGGCAGTTAAAAAGTTGTTTTTATCAGTAAATTGGACAAATTTGAACTGGAAGTAGCAGAACGCGGAAAACGTGGAGCACAATAATGTTGTCACTAGAATCAGTTTTCACATTAAGATCCACAGACCTGGATTTGGACCTCAAATTCACCAGTGAAAATCTGGAATAGTTTAATCTGTGATTCGTTTGATTCTCTCCAGACATAGTATGCTGGAACTGAGTGCAGACTCAGCCAACCCACTCCAGGCTAAATTGTTCACCTGTTCATTCACCTATGCACGCGTTCATCTACTCGCCCACTGACAGGATTGCCTATGAAGCCAAAAGACAGGGGCACATTTTATGAAAACATGGAAATCTTGAAATTCATAACTTTTGACAGCCATGACAAATAAGCAGCCATATCCATTACCAGTCCCCAGAGTTATCTACTATCCTTTCTTTTTTCTTACAGTAATTTAAAAAAAAAAATCAATCTTCTTTTTACTTGTTATTTATTATTCATAGCATTAATAAGAGTTCACTACTTTGCTTTTATTTTCATTGGCGTCTTGGATATTTTAACATACTACCTGTGCTTGGTTTGTTTCCTTGCTGTAGATGTTTTTGTGCTTTTTTTCACTGTGTGTTTTCCAGTTTTATCATCTGGAAATATTATTAAAGATATTATATACCTTTTCTTCATCCAAAGACATGGTGCATCTGTTGACCTTCAGGGCATATTGCTGGGGCCATCTGGTTTTCAAGGGAAGTGGGGGTCGGCGAGGAATGGGGAAGGATTTAAGGCAGAAGGAGATATTAGGTTACATATTTATTATTTGATTAACGTTTTGTTTTGTCGAAGGATAAGACTGATTGGTACTTTGTTACAGTGTTTAACTTTTTGTAGTCTGTGTTTTTTCTTGGGGTTTTTGTTGTTGTTGTTTTGAAGTGGTGCTGGGCTGGGGAAGCTCTGTGTGCATGTGCTTGTGTGTATCAAAATAAACAAAACAACATGGCCCCAAACTGCTGTGAAGGGTTGACCAGTGCTGCTGTTGTAGTCTGTTAGGACCAGGATTAAATGACATTGTTTCAGGCACTGTTCCTGGTCTGTGCTCATCTCTCAGTTGGAGAAAATGTTAGTGGCCAGTGAGGAGTTAGCAGGGCAAGGTACCAACCCCATTTGAACCTGGGAAAATTCCTATCTAAAACAGGTGTGTGTTCTGGAAAAACACTTTCCACCAGTTTTTCAGAAATAACTGATGGTCTATTTTTAGTGGATTCTTAGCACGTGTATAGGAGATACCGCGTAATTTCTGCTCTTGTCTTTCCAGAATAAAGGAATCTGATACGCGTGTGTGGGTCTCACTGGGGGCTGGAGGCAGAGCAGGAAAAAAAGGAATGTCATCAGCTCTTGGTGTTCCCCATTTCCAATACGGCCACAGCGATTGCTGTTCAGTGGTTCTGATGCATAGTTTAACATTAAAACCTTCACTTTCTTTTCCTTTTCTCTTTTCTCTAGTGCCGTTAAATCATTAGCTGGCAATATAGGGTATAAACTGTTAATTTTTCTTTTATTTTGTCCATGTATGTCATATGTCCTGAAATACACTGTAATGGATAAAAAGCTTTGATTTTCGTATGCTAAAAGCTGTTACAGTTCAGTTAACCAAAGTCTTATGCATGAACTGAAAATACGGCACACACTTTTTTAGAAGGAGGAAGAAAAAGTCTTTTAAGTAAATTTACAGGATAAAGTATTTGTTTCAAGTGAAAACAAAGAACAGGTTGGTTGTAAGAGAAAAGTTTAAACTCACGTTAGAAGTAATCATCTCAAAATTAACAAAGAACTAATTTAAATTAAAACAGATCTTCCTACATCAAATTATTGTGTCTTCATATGTATATGTTCTGAGTGACCTGTTTAAAACCTAGAACAACCATCCCTGGAGGAGGAGGGTGTGTGTGTGTATGTATGGGGGTAATTGTAGGGAAAGTTTTCATCCCGATGCTTCTCCTCACTGTGTAATCTCCCATAACTGACCCCCTGTAAAAGAAAATCTCCCCCCAGTCCAACGGCTCCTGCCCACATGCACATCTTCTGATAACCTGTAGCAAACCAAGTGTCTGGGTTACAATTATGAGAACATGAGAATCTCGTCGTATGTTCCTGTATTTGATAACGTCCCCAACACCTACTAAATATTCAATTTATTGTCAATCTTCGCAAAGGATTTATTTCTCCCTCTTGGCCACTGTATTTTAGGAGGACAGAAGCCAGTTGAGTAATACACTTTCCTTACAAATAAATCAGTATGTATGGAGAGGAAAGAGTAGAAGAAACAATGCACCTTTGTAATGCTTAATCTGGCCTGAATTTGGAGAAGTACACAAGTGGGGGAGGGGGGGAAAACCCCTAACTTCTGTGAGGAAAGAGAAAACTAAGTAACCACATTAGGAAAGTTCACTTAATCAATTGTGATTTCTTGGGATATTTCGTATTTATTTTAAGTGTTTTATCAGTCCGATGTGTCGTTCCAATCTTGCTCCTATGCCTTTTCTCCAGTTTCTTTAAGATAAACTGTAAATTTGAGAGTGAGGCAAAAGAGTTTTTAGAAGCGTGGTGCATATGTTAAAAGCTTGCTTTGATGTTTTCCTTGTAACCTTATAAAAGCATTGCAGAGGTTTACCTAAATAAAACTCTCCGACGGTGACCTGTCTCACTTTTTTTTTTTTTTTTGGCGGAGGGTTTAACTAATCTTGATTTTGTTAGCTATTGTGGAACAGCAGAGAATAAAAAGTTAGCAGGCTATTGTCTTTGCCCTGGGATTTCCGATGTCTGTGATCAAAAGCCTTTCTCACAAAGCCACGCATGGGTTCGCAGAAATTCCACCCAGGGCTCATGGCTGCCCGAGTTAGAAAGCTTTCAAGACTGTGTAGCTTTTCTTAGGAAAACATGTTAAAACATAAAACATCTGTCAGAAGAGCTCTTTCTTTGGAAAGCTTCTTGAAGCACACCTTGGAATTTCCTTCCTTGGTGGTAGCGGTAGACATGAAATAACCAGGAGTGGTGTCACCTGGGTTCAGCATCTGAGGGGGGTGTGAAGGTGTTGGAGAGACCAGGCTCTCAAAGGGTTTCCTTGTGCCATAAAGCATCATCTGAATACACTTTGATATAATTACAGTTTTTGCCTTTTTAAACAACGTACAGTAACATCAGACGCAATAAGAACATGAACCAAGCAAGGAATCATGTTGTGTTCAGGAGAGCATACAGTACAAAAAGTTTAACACTTAAAATTTATTTTACAAAACTGAAAGCCCATACTCTAGATTAATTTGTTCGTCTCTTATCCTGTGGATCAGATCCTCATGTTCTTTGTATTTTAATGTGCTGAGTTCCTGGGTACGGCTTTTTTATTCATGCAAAAATGCTTACAGAATTGTAAATTAAATTATTTTCTGGCTCAGACATCAACTAGATCGTTAACTAAATTCCAAGTGTAGAGCCAAACCTTATCCTGGCTGCCTCTGTAATGTTAATGGAATTACAATAGGTGTGGTGGTAAAAATTTTTACATGGAAAATCTTGATTACTTTGGTTAGCCATAACAGAGAAAGTCTGTTTGACTTTCAAGTCCAGAATGAATTTGCAGGATGTGAATCTGGAATAACACTGCTAGGCTGAACAGATTTGGTGACAAGTCACTGGAGTCCCTTAACTGTAGCCATTCATCCCATTCATTTTTGAAGGCATATCTGATGGATTAAAATGGCTTAAAATTCTATTTGAATTTAAGAAGTTTTTTTTTTCTCATTAAATTAGCACATTTTCATTTTTTTACGAAAGCAATGTTTTCATAGAAAATGTTCATCTTTTCTAAAGTTCTGAAGAAGAATATGAACAACCTTAGTGAAGCAGCTTGATGGATGTTTATAGGAAATATTTTCCCAGTAGAAGAGGCAGCATGAAAAGAAACATGAAGATTACTGTTTGAAAATGTAGTAAGTAGACAAGGGCACTAACATGCAAATAAGATAAAGGATGTTAGAGAAGGACTATGAAGGGCCTTAAAAATGGAAAAAAAAGTTTGCATTTGAGATGATAGTGTGATTTAGTGGTAAGTTACTTAGAAATGTTACGCATAAACTTTGTGATTAATTAGAGTTGCATTCAGGTGTTACATGGTGTTCAGGTTAAAGGTGTTCAGGTGACACTGGAACAGGTTGCCCAGAGAAGCTGTGGATGCCCCATCATTGGAAGTGTTCAAGGCCAGGTTGGACGGGGCTTTGAGCAACCTGGTCTAGTGAAAGACGTCTCTCCCCATAGCAGGGATGTGGGACTAGGTGATCTTTGCATGTCCCTTCCAACCCAAACCATCCTGTGATTCTATGATTCTACAGAAAAACAAAGTTACTTACATAAATTTGGAGATTTTTCCAGATGGAGATCTGGAATAATGTATAGGTTAAAGATAATGTTATCAATAATTGTTACCTTGATAACAAGTCTCTGTGACAAACAAGATGACTGTGATGTTGGCAGTACTTAAAAAAAGTAGTAGTGCAGCAAGAAGGGCTGCAGAGCAAGGGGAGAAAGAGTATTGAGTGTTCAAACTCATTCTGGAGTTGACAGCCAGAAGTCCTGATCACATCAGAAATGTATGAGGATTCTGGTCTTCAGTGGAGAAGAGGCAAGTCTGGAGCACAGAGTATCTATTCGTAAGTGATAATTAAAATCACTTTTGAATGAGATTCCCTTGTGAGTGGAGAATAAGGGAGTCAAGGACAGAGCTCTGTGGAATCCCCAGGTGAAGTATAAAATACAAATAACGGTGAATAGGAACATTTAAAACAAAGAGTAATTCCATATACTTTAAGAAGAAATTTAAGAAATGAGCAGTTTCTTTTTCAATTGAAATCATGGTTATATGCAACATTCATGTTTCAGGTTTTTTTTGTTTTGGTTTTGGTTTTTTAATAGTAGGATTGAATTTCAAAAGTAGAAAAACAGTATAGTAGAGTACTTGAGGAACTGCTAGAACCTGCAGTAAAAAAACCTGCCATCTTCTGATACTCATTTTACATCTGCAGTTTATGTTGATTGCAAAGGAAAAAACTGTCATTTTACCATTAAACAATGAGTTAAAATGAATTAAATGGTACACTGAATTGAATTAAATCTCCGTTAAACAGGAAGGAATTTTGAGCAATCCAGTATATTTACATGAGAAGTTCCATTAAACCCCATAGATGCTAACAGTGAGTAAAATAAACTGTATAAACATGGAAGCAGATTCATTTGGATTTTCAGGGTGGTGCTGCCTAACTCTTTTTGTTTGGAAAAAAATATAAATACACACACACATACATTTACATACCTACATGAGAAAGAGAAGTAGAAGACACTATTTCTAGTCTCTTAGCTGTATCCCTGTTGCTCACTAACGTAGGGTCTTCTGGGTGGGATCATCTCACCCAACTTCTCGGGTCACACAGACGCCAGGTGACCGAGGTGTCTGTGTGCCTCCGAGCCGTCCCTGAGCCAGGCTTGGGAGCTCCCAGCACACGGCCTCTCTCCTTCTGGGGCAGAGTCTCACCCATCACGCTCCAGAAGTGCCCGTCTCCTGACTTTGAGAGGAGCCTCGCTCTGACACATGTCTATATTGTACCTGTCAAAAAGACATCAACCCGGCTATTAGCTTCTGCTCCATTTCACTAACATAAATGATTGACTCCTTATTGTTCCTTAAATACTTAGTTTAAAATATAGCTGAGCTTGCATTCATTTTATATGTATTTTTAATCATCCATGCCTGCTGGCCAAGGTTTTTATTTGTCGTAATTGATATCTGATGTTACAATCTTTCTGGAATTAAAGTAACCTGCTATAAGGTACTTGCTAAGAGAAGAAAACTAAGGTAAATTTTAAGGCAGAGGGAAGACACTGAAGTAAGAACATGGGTTCGCTGTCAAAGAGATCCCAAAACAATACTGGAAGGGTATTGAGTGAGGTCAGTATAGTCCTGGGAAGAGCTGAGTAGCTCTAGGCATGTTTATAACTAATTTTTGAAATACTACAAGTGTAGCTCACATTATAAATAACCATATGTTCATTAAATAACTGAAGAAGGAAAATCTGGGAAAAGTTTGTCCAGACATTTATAACTTTTTTAAAGGGCAGTTGATTTTTTCCATATGATTTTCAGACTAAGAAACTATTTTCATCTCTTGAGACTGCTCATTGTTGTTGAGAGCTGCAGTAAAAGAAAAGAGCAAAGTTATCATCCAACCTTAAATGCAAAACATGAAAACATTTGGGATTTAAGCTGACTGTTGGTTGCTTGATACAGCTTTTACTTTATAGCAGAGGTCTATAGCAAAGCTTCACTGAAAACTTAATTCAGCTTTTTTTCCCAAAGTCCAAAGTGATGGTTGAATGCCTGAACAGAGAGAGAAGAATATGTGTTCTGCCTGCCAAACTGAACAGGAGTTGTTTAATACATATTATGCAATTCATCCTCATCATAAAGAATGTACTGTTTCTCTATTTCAGATTTCGTATTCAACCGTAATATAGATGTACACAAAAAAGTATAAGCTTTGTATGAGGAGTACACAATGAAAGTGAATTCATAAAGTAAGAGCAAGAGTAGTTCACAGTGGAAAAAACTGGAATAGATACAGATTACTCTGCAGACACTATTGTAAATGTCAAGTAGAGTTTGACAGCTGGTAGGTTGGAGACATAATTAAAAAAAAATTCCATACATGTACAGACTGCCTTTTAGCGTGAAGAATTGGCACACAGCGAAATAAGAAGGTGAGTGGCATATGGGGGATTAAGGCAGCTGAGTTCTAGTGGAAACGGGAGGCAAACAAACAGGCCTTCAAGACAAAGACGACTATAGTGGTAGCACTGGTGGTGTGTATTTGTTGATTCATGGCATAGCAATCTACACTAATTGAAGGAAGGTTTGTTTCATGCAGTTTCCCATCCCAGCCAGAGCTTCTGTAATACAGAAAAGGGGAAGGTGTCAGAGGGAGACTCTCTGGAGGAGGGGCAGGGATGCCCATTTAACAGGCTGGCCTGTGTGACAGTCCGTTTTGACGGAAGGGAGAAATAAGGTCTTTGTACGCTGAGCTAAATTGTTAGGCATTATGGTCAGTTGGGTTAAATAAAGGCATTTAGGGGAGATCCAATTTTAAGCAAGAATTAGTATTTCTGTCAAACATAGTTTTTTAAAATTACTTTGCGTTTGGACATCTCCTAAAGTATTCATAGAAGATCGAGTTTTGAAGGTGGAATACTTGTGCTCTTTAAATATTATTTCTGTATATATTTATTTTTGGCTTCAGTTTAGATTACAAATACAATGACACTTGGCTGTGACCCTTCAGAAGGAGAGATTAGTTTGGTAATGTAAACTATTTTGGGAACTGAGCTATGCATTTATTTATGTATCTTTGTCTTTAGTCTCTTGCTTGGATTTCTCTGAATGCTTTCATTATAGTTGTACTTACCACTTCCATTTTTTCGGACGTGCCCTTTTAATCAACGTTCTGCAAGCCTAGCAGTGTTACCTGACACACTGCATCCACTCCAGACGATTCTTGCATTGTGAGGAGATTCTGCTGACTCACAAGGCAATATGAATCTCTTAAAAATAAAATACTTTAATTTTTACTAGAAATGGAACAGATTTTCTTTGCAGTTTAATATGAAATGCAAATTCATGACCTATAAGTCCTATTAAGTCCTAAGCAAAGTCGGGACCTATTAAGTCCTGAATTTATTATTTTCATTGATCTAATGAAAACAATATTCAGACAGTATTTGCGGCTGGAGTTTTAGAGAAAGTCATCAACTCAACTGAGAGAAGACTCTTAACTATATACCTGGACCTGGCCAAGGTAGTAAACCCACATCTGGCAACTGTAGCCTTTCCAGCAGGTGAAGGGCTTTTCTTCATTTCTGCTTATCAATTTAGCGAATAGCTTAAGTACGAGAAACTGCTTGGGAGATTACTAGGCAGGAAAGCCCCTACTTTGTCCCAATTAGTAATTTCATTAGAAAACCAAGAAAGAGAGGCTGAGATCTGTTGGTTTTAAAAGCTTGGAGGACATAGGGACCAGAAATAATCAGTTAATTTCGCTAGTTATAGATAATTCCTATTGTATGTATTGAATTGGTTCAAAATGCAGAACTGTTTTATTAGATGTCATGCATATTTTACGTAAACTTTTATTAACTGGTAAAACATTGTTTCAGAAGATCTTATTGTGTTTGAAAGATGGAATTTTTTTACATTTTAATTGAAGTTTAATTTCCATTTTATAAAAAATATGACCCTGTATATAAGAAGGGGTCATTCATTACTTTCTAGCTAAATGATGTGTAAAAATGGTAGATGTGGGCTAGCACAAATTATTCCGTAGGTATGTATGTAACACAGCTTCATGGTAAGCAAGTTGCACTATCGAGTTGGTGTAAAGATTGTATCTCATTATATATTAATCAGTGTGTACTAAGACATTCCGAAAAAAGTAACTAAAATATCAGTGTTGTAAATGGTTGTGCGGCACCAGAATCGTTTTGGCCAAGATCCACAAAACACGTAGGATGTTGGCTGAAGTGAAGCGGGCGAGCTCTGGGAGGGGGAGATAACAGCAGCAAGGCACCGTTTGCACCCCTTCAGAAGGAGGTTAGACCGGGCATACGGCTAAAGCTCAGGGCACGTAGCGAAGACCACGCCGTTCTGGCCGTGGCTGCCCCTTCTGCCTTACCTCCTTTCACGCCCAGAGGTGCCCCATCCCTCCCCGTCATGCCCTCCCCGGCCCATTCAGCAGCGTAGCTCTGGCACACCACCATCGCTTCTCCGGCTTGGGAGCCAGAAGTGGGCCAGCCTTCCTTGAGGCTAAGCAGTCCCAGGGAAGGGACTGAAGAAACTAAAAAAGCCCAGGTTTGTTTGAAGTTGTTTTGCTGTTCTTTCTGTGATTCATGATGTGGACTCTGTGCTGTATGGGATGTGTTTTCTGGATCGTTTTGAGGGAGGTGCTAGCTGGAGCGCACTTCCTACAGCTTGAAGCAAGGCTTGGTGGGACAAAAAAATTGCAATAAGTTATAAACTAGATATAGAACATACAGGTTCTGTTCACGTTAGCAGTAGGATTGGGGGGAAAATACCGTTCTAGCTTCTTGCAAAATTGAATTTAAGCTAAATGCTTCAGAAAGTATAATATCAAGAATAATCAGTTACTTAGTGTTTTCCATTTGAAATACTGTCTATGCCTCATTACTCAGAGTTGTTATTTTTACAATGCGCATGAGTTAAAGTTGAATTAGTGTGTTTTGTAAGTATCAGGTCTTTAAACATGAAATATAAGAGGCCACCCAGAACAGAGGAGTGTAAAGAGTGCACGGAGTCTTCCACCTCCATGTCAGTGGCTTGATGGTGTCATCATCACTGTTAATTCATTTGTTTAACCACCTGAAATTGTTGCTGTTTGACTTGTGAGTTCATTTCTTGGCCTGGTAGGAAGTTTGAGTGTTTCTAGATTTAATACTGGAGTATTTCGTCAGAAAGGAAGGGTTGTTGAAGAGACTTGGGAACTGCGTCTCCTTT
This sequence comes from Calonectris borealis, assembly GCF_964195595.1. Lineage (NCBI taxonomy): Eukaryota > Metazoa > Chordata > Aves > Procellariiformes > Procellariidae > Calonectris > Calonectris borealis. Next base: position 139,100,941 of record NC_134312.1, on the reverse strand, counting down.
TCTCTGGGTAGATCTGAGCATAAGCATGGCGGCAGGGTAGTGTGGGGAAAATTTACACCCCTTCATGTGAATCTTTTGTTGGGACTCTCAGCCTAAGATTGCTCTTAATACCCTACTGATTCATTGCAGGACAAGAAAAGAATGAAAAAATACGTAACTTGTGGGCAATTTAGAGATTCTAGAAAAATCCCTCAAATTATTGGAAACATAGTCTTCCTAAATGTTTTGCACTGAGCAGAATTCAGATAGTATTTATCAAATATCTTCTTTTTTTCTTTCTTTTCTATCTTTCCCTTTTGTAATCACATGGTAAAAGTTTCAGAAATGGTTTAATGCAGTCAAGTTTTCCCTGTAAACTGAATACTTCAAATATGTTGGTGCTGAGAGTTTTCTTCGATTGCCAAAACACATGAAGACGGAGAATTTAGGAAAGAATGGAAGGAGAAGTGACTGTTGGTTGCTGTTATGGTGTAACAAATCTCTGAGGTTAATTTGGATTCCCCCGCACATCTGTGTATGTATCGTGTGTTCACAAGTCTGTGTGCACATTTGGTAGGGCGTGTTGGAAAATACAGAAAATTAGTCTTTTGTTCTACAGAGATCTCTTTCCCTCTTGCCTTATCCATTCTGCCTTGTGCAACAGTTGCCTAAGCCTAATTCCCTTTTATGTGATATTGATTAACAGCCATGCTGAGTCTAGGACTGTCAGAAGGACTAAAGGGTATTTAATTATTCAGCTAGAATAGAGTAGAAGACAGTGCAGCAGCAGCAGCAGCAGCAGCTGTAACATAAGACATGGGCACTTTATCTCCAAAATACAAGAATTGTTCAGTAAAACCCCAGCAATTCTGTCCCCCTGGTTTGAAGGAAATTCATAGAAGTATGAAGGCTGAATGTTTGGACAACGTAAGTGAACGATGGGCTTGTCCTCAAGATCACTGCATACTTTGGGTGTGTTCTCAGGCGCAATGCCGAGTGATTACACTCATATGAAAAGAACACCATTTTACCAGAGGCACAATATTCCTTAAATCAGATTTTCAAAAAGGAAGAAATGTGCAAGAGCAATTCGCTGGTTAATTTTTTAATAGGTCTATCACCTCTACAAATTGTACTTTTGTACATGTACGTGAAGATTTCACATTTGTTGAATAAATGTTTGTGAAAATCGCCAGTTCTCGGGCGTAGCTTCAATGTGCAAATTTATTGTAGAAGTATTCACATGTTTGTCTGGTTTTGGATTTGGGCCGGGTTCAAAAGGAGGAGTTGAATGCTAGAATCTTCTTCATACTTGGAACAAGAAATATAAAAATTAAGGACAGGGTTGTGTTCAACTAATAGGGTTAAGATAGCTAAAATCACAGTTAGGTATTTTGTCCCATAACATTACAATGATACCTGCCACAAATCTACAGCAGGATTTTTTCCTGTTGTCATAAATTGCAAGGAGTACGCATTGATGTTCCACTAAAACACATCCTGGTGTGTCTCGCTACTGGAACCATCAGGAGGTCCCAGAGCAATAGGCTGTTGGGGGCTAGGAGAGTACTGCTGTGTCTTTGCTTTGTTCATACATTCTTCATTAGATACCTACTTTTACCATGGTTAAAGAAGAGATACTGGCTAAAGTGGATGTTTGACTTGATGTAGTAAGTCTGTTTTTATGGTCTTTTAATTTTAAATTTGTATTTAAAATCATTTTAAATATTGTGTATATTATGCAGAATTGTGTTTGGGGAAAATACATTAAAAAATTTAAAATGCTTGAAAAGAATGACTTACATAAATTGGAACACAAATACACTTCTTTTAGTATGAGACCGTAAATTACATTTTGTCTGGAGTGAACTGTAAGAAACATCTTTATAGAATATAAATTCTTAACTCAGAAAATAACAATAGTCCTGTTTGGATTTTTGCTAGCATGTTTTAGTTCAGTATTAGGAGCAGTGGCAGCCTGTCCCAGAGCTGTATGTTTCTGTCTTTACCATCCAAGAGCTTGGATGTCGTATCATTCATTTATACATGAACATAGAAGACACCAGTGTGCTGACGTTTAAAGAGTTTTGGTTTTATTTACGTGTGTTCATATTCAGTATTCAACTATGGATGGATTTTTTTCTCTTGTTTGGGGGGAGTAGCGTAGAAGAGAAAAGAGAATCCAGTAGCTAGTTCTCAGTTTTTGAAATTACTATTCTTATCTTCGTCTTTAAAAATAGCCCTCCTTACAGAATAAGACTCATCAGAGCAGAATCAAGACGACAGAACAAAGAGGTGCTGTGCTTTCCTGTAAAACAGTTCACTGCCCAGTCTTTCCACCTCACGAGTAGATCTTCACATCTGTTATTCTCAGTTGTGTTAATTTTTTGGAAGTTTTAGGAACGTGGATGGAAGGCAGCTCTCCGCACCAGGGTTAAACCGCATCAGACCATCTAGTTACAAAGCAGAGCAGAAAGAGAGTGAGTTCATGGGAAAAATCAATTGTTGGTATGCTGAGTACAAATTAAAGCCAGCTTGTCGCACTACTTATTTAAAAGGTGAACTTTACTGTGACTGGCGAATAGATGATGAACCTGAATAATGTCATTGTTTTACTCATTAAAGCTGGAGCAATGAAGTAAACAGTGTTCCAGGAGCACAGCCGCATGCCTGTGCACGGTCTCTTCAGAATGACATGAGGTAGTGCTATTAGAAAAAATAAATTATTTTAAATTAATTCTTTGTTGCTTCCACAACTAGACTTTAATTAATTGGTATGTGATCAGGATAGCGCAGGCCAGTTGCTAAATCTCTAGAGTGGCTGATACCTGTCCTGTCCTATGCTGCCCAGTCCTTCAATATTTACACGTCTGCATGGATTTTTTTAAACTGGTACTGGACCTGCAGTCCGGGGCGTAGTTCTGTCATTTCACAAGCAATGTCTGGTCATAGAACAATGTATGTAAACCTCTACATTTAATTTGTATTGGATAGCATTTTCAGAACAGTGGTTAGAAAAAGTTTCTCAACAATATTGTTTATTTAATAACAGTCATTAAATGCACAGAAGCACTTGGTTCTATGTATAAATTCCATATAATAATATAAATAAGTCTCCCAATGCTGTGCATTTCAGTTCGATTATTACTGCATTTATTGAAGCAGTAATAATCCTTTGGCCTTGAGCCGTTATAGCATGCCTCAGGTGGTAAGTGAATTGCCTACAAATGCGCTGCTTGTCATGTCTTATTGCTTAATTTATTCTTTGGAATAAGTTTAGTCTCATAATAGGCAGGCACATCACGAAACAAAAAAGCATTAGTCAGGGACGAAATATTAGCCTTGTAAAGCCCTTCCCAACGTTGAGTCACTTGTCTTTCATAGAAAGTAATAAATATTGAAATTAATGGCATGCTTTTGCTTTAAAGAATTTTGCAGAACGTTTGCATCTGTCAGCAGACTCCTAATGAAGTGCCCCTTCGCTAGCCCTGTGGTGGGTCTGCATTGCTATCTGATTATAATATTTGAGCCCCCTTTTCATGGGGAGGAAGAAGTGAGGCGTGTTGGTGCAGGGATGCCTGTGCCCGAAAAATCAGCAGTGAATTAGAACATATTCATCACCTTTAATGGTAATGACAGTCTAGAGTGCATTTTTAGAGTCATAGAGTCAATACAATGCAATTTTTATGATGGTTTATTTTTAACGTGATCTTTCTGAAAAGTCACACCAGTGCCTCTTTTGGAACCAAGGTACTTTTCCCATCTGAAAATACCCTTCAGTTACATAATTTTGAATAGCTCAGCAGCTCACGAAAAAATAAAGGAGAAACAAGAAGATCATTTAACTTCTGCACAATGAACTTTGTTCTTCCAGAGTATACATTGCAAGGCATACAACAGAGAAATCACTGAGATATCAACCATGGTTTATGTTGCTAGAACCTCATAATAATATTACTTAATGATAGACACCTGGATACATTGCTCTTCTTACATTGTTTTTATTATGTTACAGTATATCTTACTATTCTTTGGTGTATGACTTCAAGTTTTAGAATGAACTATCATTTCAGATGGCACAAAATTATTTCTCGGTTGGGTCTTTAATGAGATTGTATGCTAATATATCTTGCTACATTCAGTAAAACCAAAATGTATTTGTAGTTCTGTATCTCTGGCAATTTCTATGGATGATGGATTCAATCTTGTTAAACAGTTGGTTTGATTTCTTTAAAAATTTTTTAATACTTTATGCCCAGAATGGCAATTGTAGTACTTTTGGTGCCCAAGCCTGGACTACTGGAATGTGCAGTCTAAATAAATAAGACGGTATGAAGACCCTTGAAACCTGGTAGAAAATCTTTAAATTTAGTGATGAACTGGAACACATCAAATTTCCAAATTCAGCATGCTTTTTGGTAGTCCTTATTTCCTAGCATCAAATCTTGGATGAGTTTTTATCTTGTAAAATGTGATTTGGTAGGGCCTGCACCCAAATGAGTTTATGGACTAATTTCCAACCTTAAATTGTGGCAAATATAATGCACTACTTTATTTGTTCCATTTGCAGTATTTCTTCACAAGTCCGTCCTGTTTGCCTTTTGCACAACCAGCGTATTCAGGTTAGCCTGTTTGAGAATAAATGAAAGGGATTTGTCACTTGCAGTCCTTTTTGTTTGGGATTCGCGGTGTGTTTTAAGGAGATCCATGGAGTTTATGTGGAGCAGTGACTTTCATCTGGAGCGTTTTCCATATTGCGACCATTAGCAACCACAGATAAATTTAATCATACCACTCAAAAAATATGGAAAGCTGTACAGAATACTAATAAAGCGAATCATGAATTTTTAAGTTCTCATGGGAGGCTCTAAAAAGAAATTGATTAATCACTGTGTTAGAACAATATAACACCTTGAAATAGACTTTCACTTGGGTGAACAGTATAAGATAGTGGTTTAGTATCAATACTGGAAGGCAATAGTCTCCATAAAGCAGTTGTGGCTCAGTAATGGGTTTGCTGTTACGTTAATCGCTTTAGGATCACTTAGGATTTCTCTTATGTTCATCTTCTGCTTAACCTGGTGCATGTGCATGTGCATACGCACTCAGCACGTGAAACCCTACCTTCAATTTGATAGATTTTTTGTTAGTTCACTCATCTGTGGCAAGAAGATGAAACCTGCTTTAGCTGTTTAGTAAGGAAAATTGACATTGAGACATTTCTCCAACGTTTTCTTTCTACCTAGGGGGAGAAAGTAGTGTTCCCACACTCGGATATGAAAGGGTTGTGTAGAATTTTAGTGTATTACAGTACTAAGAACCACGGCATATGCTTCCAGAAATCTTGGTGCTGCAGCCAGTGGGCCTAGAAACACAAGCATGGTTTTGCAGTACAGCTTCTAACATGAAAGCTACTCCATCACTCAAGTAAATCCTGAGCCATCTTGCTGTGGAAAACTGGTAATTTATTCATCTTTACATGGTTTCTTCCTTTTTTTCTTGCGCTTTCTCTCTGCAAAAAATATGATGTAGGGAAAATGGTAGCAACGCAATTGGCAATTCTTCATGAAAAATTGCGTAGAAGCAGCAGTATGCACAAGCAGCATGCTTACTAGAACTACGGTAAAAAAAAACATTGCCTATGAGCATAATATTTAGGGCTCCAAAACAGGTTAGCATAATAAGTGGCAATAAACATATTTAAAGAAGTAAGGGATAAATGTAAAATAAATGTTGTGGCGTCTGAGTCAAAATTAGATTTTGCAGAGTATAGTGAGGTAGAATTGTGAAGTCTGAGAGATTGGTTCCATTTGCTGTTAATGTTCAGCGCTCGTGCGCTGGATTTTCTGCCCGGAAAGAAAAATACTAGTTCTCTAGAATAATCCAGCTTTTCATTTTATTTTGCAGCCTTGTCTAAGCAGATGAATCTGATAATTCCTTAAATGGGAAATTTGCCAGCTGAGAGAAACCTAGAGGGCAACAAATGGGCAGTGATGACAAAATGTCTTGAATGCTGAGAATGTTGTTTTGATTCCAGAGTGTTTAAAAATGTATTTGTCTAGTGGAAGGTAAAATGTTACACAGACAGATAACACAGGATATTTCCTAGGCATTACACACACACACACACGCGCGCGCGCAAACGCAGTATTTGTATTTTTTTTTCTGTAGGCTTAACCCAGATAAATTAAATTGCAAAAGCTCTCGATTAAAAAAAAAAAAAAAAGGGCAGGACACAAAGCAGTGAAATCAAAGCAACTCTGCCTTAAGGCTGTAGAGATTTCCTTATCTTATCCTGCTGTTTCTAGGTATTGCAAAACATATGGCTCACCTTTAGGGGCAGTCCCCAAACAGTGGGAGATGTTGCATCCCGTCTGTGCTGCAGCAACTGGAGGTGCAATAACAAGGTGAACTGAGGACGCCCAGATGACTCTGTTTAAACTCATTGCTGGTTTACTGAGGTGATGTTGGGGCTGGGGGGGGCAGCGTTTTGTTTGGGTGGGGTTTTTTTTAGCTACCATGTCGATGTGCCTTAAAAGTCTGAACACGGGTACTGCTGGAGAGGTAATTGTTTTGAGGAGGCTTGGCAGCCTGAATCAGGAATAAGAATTTTAGGATTTTAGATATTGGGAAAAGAAAAGAAGGAACAAAACCTAAGACCGAGGGCAGTTCTCTGTGTCTCCCACATTTTATTCTGGCAGCAGCTGAATTGGCTGAATAGGCTCCTGTCCCCCACTGTTCACAACTGTTCAGTATTGCTCCCACGAGATTTAGGATCATGCAGTCACTCCCTAACCTGATTTGTTCCCTATAATCTAGGTTAGTTTAAACACTTTTCAACACTAACTCTCTGAACTCTTTTAATCAGAATCATTTTGACATAAGCAGTTACTCCGCAGATACTGAGGGGCAGCAATGTTCGGCAGGAATGTAAGGGAAGAGTGATTACGAGAAGCAAGGGAATAAGGCTACACCAGTGAAGCTTCACTCAGAACAAGCAGCGTGACTGCAGCCTGAAATTGCACACTACGGTGGATGGAATGGGGAATATGGCTAGGCTTACTGCTACCCTGATGAAATTGAACTTTTTAATACCTGTCCTCCAAAATTTCTGAGCAGAGCTTCTAAACCTCTTAGCCTACGCCTCAGAATTTTCCTAAATAATTTCAAAGGCTAGGGCAAAAAATGACTGTAACACCTTGCATCTCACTAAAACACGTAGATGAAAAGTAAACAAAATCTGTAAACTGAGATGCAAAAAGACTCTTAATGATCCTTTTTTTGTTGCTGCTATCATTGCTGTAATTCTTCTTTGAATTCAGTGAATCTTTTGCTATTGGGTCCTTCTTTTCCTGCTAATGCAATACAAGAAAACCACTCATTTTAATGAAGACTGAATATTCATACAACCCAGCTTTATGCATCAGCATCCACATACATATACTTAAATTGGAATCAAAGTTAAGTGGCATGAACATCCCTGACATGTTCCATCATGAAATAAAAAGGTTCTGTTTTATTTAATACAGCACAATAAAAGCAGATATCTTTCTGTGCAAATTCTTGCTCTCACTTTTCATAGTTTTCTCAATTTGCAGAAGGAGAGTTTAGTTTCCAAGATGAAAAGATTGACATGGTTTCCAGAACTGCAGGCCGCTTCCCTTTTGTTTTGAAGTCAATGGTAATTGCATTTCTGAGACCCTGGGAAAAATCACCTTTTAATGCTGACTAAAAGTAACATCACACACGGCTGCATAAAATTCAGTGCTGTAAAATGTGCACGAAGGTGCAGTGTTATGCTAGGACATACACGTATATACACAAATTTAAGCAGTCAGCATTGTAATTCGGATTATTGTCCTGATCTGTATGACTTTCAGATGTTCTTAATTTCTTACTTCAGCATTTGAAAAAACAGACCTACTATTTATTGAACAGGGCTAGAAGAATTGATTAAATAAAATTGACGCACAGGTAGGCATTAAACACTGCGAGACACTTCACAGTGCTGGAAGTAATAGAAACATTTTCCCCTTTCCACTCTTAAGCTCTTTGGTCCTTGCAAGCTTTCAAGAAATGATGTTTGGAGCAACAGAATCAGGACCTTTGGGCTTTCATGCTGGAGTCGCAAGGCCAAGGAAGCTTCGGGAAAAAGGAGAGCAACTTAACTTTGCAGTTTTCCACATTTCAGAAGTCCTTCTCCCTCCTCAGCAAGTTTAACTAATTGGTTGAATTTTCAAGCCTTGGTGTGGTTTTGCATTTGTTTTGGGGTTTTTTATTTTTTAAGTTAAGTTTTGACACTTGATTAAGATTTTTCGTAATGGCTTTGGAACATAGTTTATGAACTTTACTATGTCTGAACATACCATGAGATAGAGAATATAAACCATATATTGGCTAAATCATTTAGATAACCATTTACTAATACTAAGATCTTGACTACTCTTTTTGTGTGTCCCTTATAAAGTACAGACTAGAGAGTCATTAAAAATCTGTGAGCTTTATTAGCTAGAATACCTCTTAAAGTAGATGGAAAAATGAAATAAAACAAACCAAAGATGGTTAGATGATACTATTTATGGTATCAGAATTGCATTAAAGCATAGAACATCACATATATTGAGAGATAATACTTTCTTGAAATTCGTTAAAGGAATTTATCCCAATCTCGTTATACAAACAAACTTTTCTCATCTATACTAGTCAAAATTCTCATATATGCTAGTCAAAAGAGGTGAATTTGGTCTCAGTGTAGAGGTATAGGTACCCATTTACTCCTATAAGGCGTATGATGATGAGACAGCTAGTATCAACCATCAGGTTAATTAGATTAACCAATCAACTGGACCAAAAGTTATTTGCTGTAATATTCAGATGATAGTTTTGAAGGTTTTTTTCCTGGAATTTCACTTCTACTGCTGACTCTTACAATATTTTATTAAAAAGTTCAAATGTGGTGAAACACCTAGGTTACTGGCCAGCTCAAAGGACTGGGTTCCTCAGACCAAGAAGGTGCCAGACCAGTGCTCTTTACTACAGAGTCTGTGTGACGTTTGTTGGGTTTTTGTTTTTGTCTGCATGTTTTGAAATGCTTAGGTCTTTCACAGCTCTGTTTACTGCAGATAAATTCATGTTCCTGCTCTTTTTTTCATTTAGTGTATTTCTCTAGCCAGTATTCTCAGCTGCATTTTTCATATCCAGGCAGTATAACCTATTACTGTATGTCATGCATTTTAATTGGGGGAAGATTACAATTCACATAGTTAAACTGTAATTTAATTTAATATAAATAGTTTTTACTCCTATAGCTCTACAAGTGATTTAGGTAAAAGGAAGAGGTTGGAAGGTAATCTGCAGTATAACAAAAACATTCTCTGTCTTTAGTCATCAGTCTTCAGCTTTGTTATAGTTGCTTAACCAGCATAAACTTCGTATGATTAGAAGGAATATCTCATGTTTGATCCCTTTAAGACCTTGGATCTGTCTGGATTCAATAGGCAAGTTTGTGCCCTTACGCTTCTTATTAAGCTCCTTATTTTCTATGCAAATAGCACCACAAACATACGTAATTTTAATATGGAGAGATTATTATTGTAGGATCATAAGATAATTCAGGTTGGAAGGGTCTTCAGGAGGTCTCTAGTCCAACACCTGACTCAAAGCAGGGCCAGCTCTGGGGTTAGACCCGGCTGTTCTGAGTTTGGTCCAGTCAGGAGTCCAAAGACGGAGACTGCACAGAATTCGTCTTGCAAGAAAATTCAGTATCTTTCTAATGTTGAAGATAATAGTTACTGAATATAAAAATCTAATTTTCAAATAGATATTACAGATAAGTGTTCTGTTTGCAGATCAATGTACTAGGTCACTTCTGCCATGCTTTTTAGAATAGCCATTTATTTGTATTCATAAAACCATCTGCATTTTTGCAGTATCTAACTGCTTAGCATGCCATGTCCTTCGAAGTGTACACTACCTAGCATACAAAGTATGGTAGTTAGTGGAGTATGACTCCAGCTGTAAGTTTTATTCTTCCTCTCTTCTCCTCAAACTCTTTTTTCTGCTTCTATTAAAAAACTCCAAGAATTTAGTGCAACTATTTAACTATAAAGCTGCTGTATATTTGCCCCTGGCTTAAAATAAAGGGAAGAATCTGTTTATGTAATAATTTTGGAAGTACTTTGAAGAGTTTTTATTTACCTCAAGAATTAAAGAATTGTCTCAAATGAGAAATAATGCCCAGGAAATTCAGCTTCACTGACAGTATAGCAAGCTTTTTTGTAAAGCATACAAATGAAGGTAATGTTACATTCCCTGCCTGACAAAGACGGTTTCTTAGGAAATTCATGACCATGATCTATTTCATTAAAAATGGCTAAAAGCAGAAGATTTTTCAACATTTTTTACTTCAGAATGTTCTTTTGATTAGATCTGATGTTTGTTCTGCTCAATACTACTGCCTTTCAAAGGAGGCTGTGGAAACAGGAGTGTGAAATTCTGCATTTCATGTGGAAGTATGACTGACAAGTGTTGAGGTTCGTATGGTTGGGGGCAGCCCTTGCTCAGGATACTGTCTGCTCTGTTGTAGAAGTAGAAAATACACCAAGCAGAGGAGATGAAGCTGGGAAGGAAGAGGCTGGCTTGGAACGACAGGGAAGTTGGCTGGCTGATGTGCAAGTGTCAATGTCTCTGGGATGAGTTTTCCAGTTTCGGGCCGGAGGGAAGGAGTGGGTGGAGAGTGCATGTGAAACTGAGATTTCTGCTCCTGGGTTCACATGAAGACATCTCAAACAGCTCAGTATTTAATAACCTGCTAGGTACTTTACCAGGCAGCGTAAACACCTGTGATTGCATTTTCAAAAATCAGGTCTGATAACGTCCAAGTAGCTGCTGTTCCTTGGCCCTGTTCTGAGGTGGATGGTTGGTCTTGATCCAGGGGAGCGCTGGCTGTACCTCATCTTGCTGCTGCTTGATTCACAAGCTAAATCAGTTTCTGATTGCTGAATATATTTTAATTATCTCTTTCATTGTTAAATATTTAAGTATAGCTTTTGTAGTCATTCTTTGGAATTGAATTCATACTGATGGCTGTCTTTCCAGGTAAAAGGATGAGGCCATGAGTTAACTTTAACTTGCAGTACTATTTTTAAGAGAATTCGTGAATGTTGACTGTCAGTTAGGCTACTGGTTAGGCTCACGTAGAAGTAGGAGGACTAATTTCTTCTTGTTTTACTGTTTTGAGACATCAAGATTTTCTACGTCCATGATGAGAACACCCAAGGGGAAATAACCAGATGAAACAACACTACCACTCTAGCTGGGTCCTGGTGATTCCAAGCCAGGATATGGATTATTGACCACAGTATAATGGGTCTAGAAGAAGGGCACCTTTTGAAACCCCTCTTTTTCTAGATCATCTTACTGGCCATTACCAGCTTTGTCCCTTCTTGTTTCCTGTCCCACAACTTGTGAGAAAGGAAGCATAAGAGTATAACATCCTAGAGTAATTTTTTTCATCGTTAAAAAGAATTTGATGAGAATTTAGCATTTTTACAATGACTTCATTTCAACAGCGTAGCACAATTGGGAAGGCCTTGCCTGCGGTCCCCAAAATTTCAGCCCACTTACTGGAACCTGTTTGGAAATAAAAGCCACAGGGATACAATGATAAAATCGTTTTCGTTACAACGTTAGAAAACTCTGCCCAAGAAATTAAATTTTTTTTTATACTTTTATGAGAGTTCTCTAGCAGCTTGCAAAGTGCATAGTTCTGTGGCAGTATGATGTTCAATTAATGTCTATTTGCATATAATTCAAACAGCTTTAAAATTTCTTTTGTCACCTATAATTCAGAAAGATGTACAAGAAGTAAAGAGTATGGAGAAATTTTCGCTTGACAGCTGTAGTAAGGCCATCTTCAGGAAGGATACCCTGAGAACTATCCTCTTATCCAAACTTCCGAAAACTTTCGAATGGCTGGAAAACTTCCAAAAGTCCTTTCAGTGTTTTTGTGTTTCCCTATTATTTTTGGCATCATACAGTTCCATAATGCATACATTTCGTTTCCATTTTCTGCCCGATAGCTCCAGCATTTTATACTTAGTGGGCTAATCAAACAAATGACATTGTTCAGTACTGGGAAGAGATGCATGTGTAATATGTCTGGTTCTCTCCCCACTCTAAATGATGCAGGTTTTTTCTTTGCAAAAATGTACCAGATAAGGAACGAACCAAAATGTTGGCTTGAGAAATATTATTAGTAGAATGGGTCCATAGCACCAGTGATTCAGTCATCTGTCAGCCTGATAAATGGATTAGTGTAAGAGGTGTTCCAGTGGGGAAATGCAGCCCATAGGGCTTCCAGCTAATTATATTTAAGTTGTTTAGTACTGCTGGGAAGCAGCATCCAGGCAATTACTGAAAGCTTTGATGCAGTGTGCACTATTAGAGTGTGTGTTCAGAAACTCATTACCCTTTCGTGCTTGTGTTGGATGGATTCTAGGAAGCTGACGTGAAACAGAGCAGGAATCAATAACTAGAAAGGCATTTTAGTTAGCTTCTGATCCATTTCCTGATTCAGCAGCTTCTAGCCTAGAGTGTTTCATACAATTGCTGTAATGTAAAGGGAAAATGCGACTTAAATGTATTAATTACCATATATACGCATCTGGTTACAGTGATGCGTAGCTGAAGTTCCACCCAAGATGAAGTTACAAAAGGTCCTTTAGGGACAACCTGCTCCCCAAATCCCCTGTGGCATGTCCAAAGTGCCTGCCATCTCTGTTCCTAGTAAGTTGATTGTAGTCATTTCTCCTAAAGCCTGACCTTGCGATGGTTATTTATGCCTCCACAACATCAAGATTATATTACCGCAGTGCCCATCGTATCACACCTTCAAAATTTCTTGGAAACTACAGCTAATCCAAAACGAAGCTGATGATACTGGCTACACATATTAAACCTTGTTTAAGAAGAATGTGCTAGCTCTGTCTTTGCCGTGGGCTGCAATTCACATTACTACTGATGCACCTCAAGAAAAGGGTGGGAAACAACAAATCCTTTCCCGTACTGCTCTGCAGTTGGGTACCTCCAAGATGTGCATGCTGAAAGCAGTGAGGTATTTGCACAAGTGGGGGCCAAAGACTTGAAAGTTCATTTCTTAGCTTAAAATGACAAATCTACTCAGGACGAAAGTTACATGAATTAAACTAAATTGTGTGCTTTTCTTTTTAAGCTTGCACTTACTTTTAAATCAGTTAATGGTTGATTGTTGGGCAATGCAGAGGAGACTACATTTCTTCTTTTCTGTTTCTTCTTCTATGCTTTTGCCTGAGGTAAAATAAACAAACAAGAGGATTACAGCTCAATGCTTCTGAAGGGGATAATTCTTTCCCACCTACCTGCAGTATCACAGATTTAATAATTAAGCGCTTTTCTTTATGTTTCCATCCTAGCAGTCCTAGACGTGCTGTGATTTTTGTTTCATGTTTCATAAAGTTCAGCAGAAATCTCCTGAGTTGCTGTCAAGAGAGAAGTATTTTTTTTAATCTGGACTTGTTAATTAGAAAAATAACATTCAGTTTGCCTGAGGATTGGTAAAATAAATGTTGTGCTATTTGATACGTGTATATCTTTCTGATAAAAAAATTATCAGAATTGCTGTGTTGTAGGCTACAGCACCCATGAATCCGTGTACTGTAAAAAATCCTCTTACAGTATTAAGCATTTTCAGTATTGGTACCTGCCTTGGTTCCTGATAGCTAAGCTTTCCATAAATTCATTATTATTGCTGAAAGTACTGGCCTATCAAATAACGGTAGATAGCTCATGTATCTCCCGTCTCTGAAACTATTACACTTGATAGAGAGACTGTCTACTACACTGAAATACACAGCTGAAGCAGAAAAAAGCTAAAGCTGTTGAAGCATCTGTGCAGGCAAAGCGTTGACTGTAGTAAATGATTTTGAGTCAATGCTGTAACTGTGGCTTCCAGTCTGGCTCTAAGATAGGTTATACTGAGTTATATATCCTGAACAGTAGTTCAGGATGCTAAGAGTTAATTTCTCTCTGGAGGAGCCTGCATAAAAGGGGTGGCAGAATATAGCCAAATTAAGGAGACCCTGCTTGCGCAATCCTTAATTTCGTGATGTCCACTAGCTTTGAGAGAGTTAGTTAAGATGAAACATGAAAAGAGTTTCCACTTGCAGTTTTGTGTTCCTTTGAGACACTTGCTTCAAAGTGGCAGCCAGGGCTCTGTGAGCTGCACCTGAAAGATTGCCGTATTCTGGGGAGAGGCTCTCAAGTATAAGTATTTTAAGTTTTTCTGGGAAGACAGGGGTTATTTCTGAGGGTTTTTTGTTGCTTTGTCTCAGATTTTACCATGGGAAAACTTCTTGCACTAGTACTATAATGAATATTTATTTCAAAGTTGACTCTCTGATTTCTGACTGACTCATGACTTTGTTTCCTTTGTCAAATCTGAGCATTCGTCTATGGTAGATTTAAAATAAAAAAACTCTCCTAACTTCCTTTAGAGGAGGCGGCTATGGAGGAAAAATAGATACATAAGTGTCTAGAGAGGAAATTTTTTATCCTAGCAAGCCATTAAGTAGTATTTATTTACTCTACCAGACCTTAGGGCAAGTACATTAATATGCAGGCATTGTGTGGGTTTTTCTGAACAGGGCTTGAAGTTCCAGTGCATAGGTACTCTTGGAAACAAGATAGAGAAACCCAGCACGTTGTGTTGTGTTGAAAATGGTCGTCCTGGTTCTGGCTCCATGTGACTGCAGTGTTACCCATGATCCTTGTACAGATTAATTGCTGGTCATGCCCCAGGGGTAGCCACAGCTGTGGTTATACTGCTGTGGTTATATTAATATATAATGTTAATCCATAAAGAAACTAAAAACCCAGCACATCAGCAGAAGTTTTGCAAATGTTGGAATGCTCTCTTCACTGATTCGTACACTTTTTAGGAACTGCTTTAGAAAATACATTTTAGGTTATTTTTTGCAGAAGGGTGGCATTATTATTGATGTCCTATTGGAATCTTGCATATAGTCCTGGTTTACTACAACTATAATCCCCCAGGGGTTGTTTGAAAATATTAAAGCTGCTTATCAATTTGAAAGAAAGCAAAATATTCATGTTGTGCACTAGGTATCCTGCATTTCTTTCCCAGAGATATAGTGAAATCTCTCAAAAATGCTTTTGTAGTTCAGAGTCTGTTGAAGGTGGCCTCTTTATCATTTAAACACTCCTGTGCCTTTAAAAGCCAGAAAGAAGGGGGATAATAAATTAGTCACCCAATTAATGTTTTTTTATTATGGAACAGCGTTAAAAGAAATGTGATGAAACAGAATAGTAACATCACTGGTTTGGTTTCTCCTCATTTATGTTGTTTAGTAAAAAGAAATACAACGATTTAGTTGAAACTATGCAGAAATAGTACTTAAACATAAATCAGATTGGAAAAATATTTAGGTATCTAAATCTATTTAGAGGAATTTAGTAGGATTTACAAAAACATCTTCCTAAATGATGTGACTAATTGCTTTGAGTTTAAATCAAGAGTAAATCTACTATACTATACTATTTAGGTGCTCCCACCCATAGCCACCTGCACAGCTGATAGTTTCAAGTGCCTCCTATACATCGGGCCCCCAATTTCAGTTTCCTAAAGTCGTGCAGGTGCCTGCAAAAGGAAAATCTACATATCAAGGAGCAGATAAATGCAGTATTTCATCTATGGCCTACTAAGGGCAGCACCGAATTCGGGCCTCCTTTAAGGAGATGTCACTTTATTGACTTCTCGAGGTAACCGGTGCTGTGGGGCTTGGCGCTGACACCAAGCTCGTGCTCTGCCCCGTCCCGGCAGGCAGCTGCTCTCCGACCGGCGCTGTGGGGACAGGGGTGCAAGGCAACGTCAGTAGTCTTCGCTTAAATTTGCGCTTCTGATATAAGCAGGGGTTTTTGTATCGACTGCCTGGCTGGGAGTTGGTGTCAGGATTTTCCTCGGTTTTGCTTCACGGAGGTTGTGTCCGACGGAGTAGCTGAGAGATGAGATCGATGGATGTATTTGGGTTGCTTGGCTGACTTCCGTGTTGTCAAAAGTAGTGCAACGTCCAAAGTCAAACTGTGTGTACCAGATTTACAATTAGTGAAAAGGAATGAAATTTTTTAGCTGTTATTTTTGGTGGATATTCAAACATGGTTAAATTTCCTGGCAGCTTGGCAGCCCAAGGCGTAGCAACAGCACTAACGCTAGCTAAATTGACACTTCCAGTATCTTTCCTTACCTTTGCTTAAGAGACGAAATTTTTAAGGTTGCTAACTATGAGAGCGGTTCAGTGTAACGTTTAGGCCGTTTCTTGTTCTTACTTCCTTTTCTTCTCCCGTTCCCCCTGTTGTGAGGAGCCGGTGTTACTTGTGTGCCCGGAGTAAGGCTGGCGTTGCAGGGAGAGGGCCGGGTGCCGCGGGGTGAGGGCAGCGCCTGGATTCTAGCCCGGGTGGGGAGCTGCTTGTCTGACCCACTGAAATACCCCGGTAGGAAGCTTTTTCTGCCCAGTACGCTTACTGCCCACAGGGACGGGACTGGCAAGTAGTTAATAACACGAAGCACTGTTACTCATTGCTCTACACCTGTGGAGCGGAGGCGCAGATTTAGGGAGCAGCAACCGTACTGCCTGTCTTGCTGATGCCCCGAATGACCCGTGAGGAGAGAGCTCCCACTACTGCCTGCCTGTGACCCAGTCCTTTCAGCTCATGGAGGAAAAAACTGGCTTCCTAAATTAGAAGCCAGGATATTATTCGCCGCAGAATTCAGTCCACCTGTCTCTGGAAGAATGGTTGTCATTCTCTGACCCCACATGTGGCCTGAGCACACCCCCGCGCTCTCAGTGCCTGTGTGTGCGTGTGCGAGTATGTGTCACTGAGCGTGTGCTAGCACCAGCAGCTTAGCATGCACAGTGCTCGTCGCCATCCAGTGCTTTAGTTACAACGCTAGAAATCGTTTTGGATCATAATATTACTTAGTTTATGACCAGGAAGGGATGACTACATCACCTGATCTCCCTTTCTCCGTATTGCAAACTTTGCCTACCTGTATGAAACCCAGTTACTTGTATATGACTGCAGGATAACTTGCATTTTTACAAAAATTCATCTTCTAGAAAAGTCCCACTAAACCTTGATACCAACAAACAGAGAATCTCTGCATTCTCCTTTTGATAGCTGCACTAATGGTTAGTCACAGGTGATGAAAAGCACGTGCTTTATTTCTCATTTGAATTTGGCGTCAGCATCTGGAAGCTGATTTGTTTTATGTATACCCTTCTTTGCTAGGGTATACATAAGCAACAGTTGGTACTTAGTATTTTCTCTCCATGAAAATACTTGGGTGCTGTAATCAGTTCATCTGTCTTTTTTTTTAATAAACTACACAAGTTGAACTCTCCAAATATTTCATATTAAAGAATTTTCTACAGCACTCTGATCACTTTTGCAGCTATATTCTGTGATCTCTGGTGGTTTTTTTTTTTTTTATTTCAATTTCTTTCTAAATTGTGGAGACCTTAATCCTATTGTAAGTAGTGATAGGTTGTAATGTTAATATTACCAATAAAAGTTTAAAAATGAAAGGTTAAAAAAACATTTTATGTCTTTGCTTTATTTCAAAGCTTATGTTAGCACTTATTTCTGTATGAAATTAGATTTTAAGAAACTCTTATTGTTGAGTAAAGCCTTATGTGTAGGGGCATCTACTACCATGACAAATTATTACAACCATCCCCATGTATGCTCTCGCCCAACCGTAAGGGAAATCTATGTAACTTTTAAGTGTCACTGACACTTATAGGTAATAAAATAATAATAAAGAAATCATATCTTTTAATCTCTTATTGGTCTCTTTCCCCTTGCATCATTCTTGAAAAACATTTATTTACTTGGCTCTAGTCTTCACACAAACAACTTCTTCGGCAGAGAGCCAGTATGAACATTTTTACCAAAAAGTTGTCTGACAAGGTAGCCAAAGCTGGTCTTACCATAGGATTTGATTAACTCTTCCAGCTGGTGTTACCGGTGCTGCCTGTACTGATTCCTTCTGCCTGCTCTGTATCAACCTGGGGGCATGAATGGCCTTTGAGTGATCCCGTCACTGATTAAAGCTACCAGTGATCCAGTATATAAGATTTGTAAACAGAACAAATGAAAACATGGCCCAGCTGATTTATAAGTATAATTATGACAGAAAGAATTAGTACAATTTCTTCAATAACAATACTTCCATCTACACAATGTGGGTGTCTGGTATTTTACGGTGTCCTTTAAACTCATGTATCTTGCAGAAGCCTTCAGCACAGGTGTGCCAGTTATTTTGCTGGTATTTGCCATCAGAGCAGCCTCAGTATGTGTTAGTTACTGTTGCATAGCATAATGTCAGAGTATTGAATAGAGTTAATTTTAATATAATAGTACTCTTAAAAATTTTCCCATAAGACGTGGAGAAGTTGTAACAGAAAAATCCTCTAATTGTTGCTTGGATTTTCAGATTTTATATTTACACAGAGTTGTGCTTCTTGAGTATATTATATTTTGCATAAACATAACACGCACCACAGAAAAATGAGATGTGAGACAATTTGAAAATAAGATGGAGAGATAACAACAGTCACCTCAGAATGCCATCTGAGAATTAGATAGGTAGGTATATAGGTAGCCAGGTAGATGGAGGTTCATACACATTCAGTAGACAAACTTAGAAAAACTACAGACTTCTGGCTGATGTATTGTTAATACTTTGTGATGCTTAAATAGTCATTTCTTGTCCCTTGTATAGTCATTCACCTCTGATTAGAATAGGTATAACTCTTTCTCAGGTGAGCAGTTGTATTTGGTTAGATGGTGTACTTGTCTCACAGTGATATAAATGAGAACATGTTGTAGTACTGAAGACTGAGAATTAGAACTGGATTTTTGAAAGCTTCTCCTGATGATGTGTTTAAATATGTTATTTATTAAATTGATTATATCATAAAATGATCCTTAATGTATAGTTTTAAAAGCTGTTAGACATTTGTGTGGAAGAGTATAATTAATTTTAGAAGTCTCCAATGAATATTTCATTTCACTTTACAGCATTTAATTATTAGATTATATAGACAAAAACTGAGCATAAGACTTCAGGCTTGAAATGCAGGAGTAGGAGACTAGTCAAGATACATGCCGGTCGAATGGCAGAGGAAATACGAAATAAGGCTTTACTCATCATGCTCGATGGCAGGCATGGAAAAGTCTGCAAATAGGTTTATTATTGCAGAAGAATGCCAGACTGTCTTTCATGTTTGATTTTCATAAATGCTTTCCTTTAGACCTTCCCCCAAAAACACACAGGAAGATAATTTCTTTGGCCTACTTACTTCTTTTTGCACAGAAGTGACGCTCAATCAATTCCCACTGGAGGCTTTCTCAGGGAGCACTTTCGTTCCCCCCCGCTGTTCTGAGGCAGCGCGCTGGCGTTTCAGTCCCGTGCTCGGCAGCGGTTCTGGATGAATTGCTTGCTGATATTGTACTTGACCAAAGAGGCTGAAAATTGTTGAGCCAAGCTCAGGCTGTATTAGGATTCTTCCAGGTTCCTGAAAAAGTGCAGGGCTTTGCAAAGCACTCGAATGCTGTGAGTCGCTGGGGCTTGCCCTTGCCTCTCTGATTCTTCCTGTGATGGTTGTTGGGTTTTTTCCCTTTACGGTTCTGCCAAAGCTCCTAACTTGGGAGCTAGTACCTTGGCAAACGCCAAAATCAAAAGGAGTCAAATGCTCATGTTTTGATGAGGTGATGGAAACTGGCCTGACGGGTACCTCTATCTCTCATTGCAGCCCTCTCAGCTGTCAGATGCGGTGATCTCCATGGTAACTCAAACCCCCAGACTCTTGACAGCAGCCTGCGAGGAGCAGCATTCAGCAGCTCAAGGGTCTCACGACCAGGTAAGCCAAAAGCAATCGCCAAGGAAGAGCTTACCTCGGGTACGCCGTTTCCTATCTGACTGCCTTTCAGGTTTTTCCCTGGTGAAGCTACGCGTGCAGTTAGGTCCTGTGCATATATATTTGATGGTTGGACTCTATGATCTTAGAGGTCTTTTCCAACCTTAATGATTCTATGATTCTATAAGTGATGATGTACTTTTACCAGTGCTGTCATTTAAGGCTACGGCAGTCCAGCTCTCTCAAATAGAGACGTTTGACAAAAAGTCTGCATTTATTCAAGGTTGGTTTTTAAGCTACAGATTGAAGAGCCACAATGCAGCAAAGCAAAGAAGTACTCTACGATTCCTTAAGTGGCTTCGGCGTTAAGTAATTGCTATGGTAGGAAATAACCCCAAAACACATCGGTGGTAAGATCTGTCTTACCACCTCACCTACACCACTGTCAGTAGTGCCCGGTCACTAACATTAGGCCTGAGCTCTCTTACCCTCCTGGGATGGACCAGAGACTGTTTCTGTGTTCATGTAACGTTCATTGGTACTCTGCAGCCTTTTCAAATTGCTGCTGTGCTCTTTTCACACGACTTTCTAAATCCCTCGCTGTGCTAATAACAGCATGTGGGGCATTCTGGTTAACATCTTAAGGAGGTACAGAATTCTTCCCCTTTTTTTGGTGAATTATGGGGAAGACGTCAAGAAAAACCAAGATCTTTGCCATCTTGGGAAGACAGTGCGGGGGCTATACAGCTGTATTCACTGTTCCAGTGTCACTAATGCTGTGAATGAAAGTAGTGTCTCTGGTCTTACGCATTTACTTGTGTGTGGGTTTTATTACTCCTTTTTGTCACAAGGTTTCACTGGCATTTGTACTGAACTGTTTCTGTACCATGAAAATTGTATTTATTTTGTAAGTCCTTGGTTTCTATGCACCGTTTTCTGGGTATTACCTGCATTCATTCTTTCTTGCTACATAAGTCCACTTGGCTGTAATAGACCGTCCCCATCTTACAAAGCAATCCATATTACCCTGAATAACCACTCTGCTACCTTTATTAACCAGTCTGACATTTTTTGTGCCATAACCGCTATCAACAATATTTACTTTTGTATTGTTGATGATACTCTTAGATAATGTTGAGCTAGAACTGGATGATTTTATTGGAGTAATGTAGAGCACTCTTCTTCAATTATTATTCCCTGTTAACAGTTACTATGTTATATCTGTATCTTAATCACATTTGATGATACTAATTTCCAACTCGGAATGTTGTGTGGCTGTAAGCTAAATGGTATTCAAAAGTCTGTGTGTTTCATTTATGGAGTAACTTCTATTGACCACAGTTCGTAACTTTATTGGATGATTAAATCAAACTTTCTGTTTTACTGACCAAGTTTCTATAAAACGGTGTTGACTGGCATCAGTTTTATTCGTGTCATTTCCCAGTGAATTTATCCTTTATCAGTTTGCTGGTTATTTTGCCTAAGATTCATAATGGCTTAGAGCTCTATAATTACTGAGATCATACCGCTTACCATCTTCAAATATTGGCAGAAAATGCTAGCAGTCTTACTGAATTTCTGTGGTGTTCCAAAATGTATTGAAAATTAGCATCATTGAAATGATACACTCGCAAACACTTTTAGGACTCTAAGGCACAAATTATCTGGGTGTGCTAATTTAAAGTTGTCTTTTAACATTCATTTTGGTTACTAATGGCCTCCTTATCTGTAAAAATACCTTTTTTCCACTTACAGAGAAGAAAATATATATGGCTTGTTTGGATTTTTTTGCATGTTTGTATTCTTTTAAAACATGAATCAGAAATTGGAGGTCCTCTGCTTTCGTGTCTGTTTTCTTTAGCCCAAAATTTCCTATTTGAATTAATTTCTAGCTGAGGGGTTTTTTTTTAATGTGTAATGTATATTTCAATCTAGTTCCCCTTAACCCAGAATTAGAGTGTGATTTTTTGCCACAGGTTGCTTTTTTTGGACTGTTTAATAGTGGCCTTTGGTCCTTGATGGCATTGGGGTAGGGAGAGTCCTTCCACGTTTTCATCTCTGTACTTTCTCCCAAATGCAGAATTTTCCTCTAGTTTACTGGGCCAATGAACTTCCATGCTTGTGATTAACTAAACTTTACCTATTGAATGCGCAGACCCAGAGTGTAATTATCCTTTTGGTATTTGAAAAAGTATTCTAGGAATAAGATTTGGGAGCGCCTGATGTGTTACTACTGACTGCACGGCATTTGTAGCTTACATCTCTCAGATGGACGTCCTTCGTAGTCCTTTTCTTGTTTTAAAAATACATACTTAAGGAGCAGATCATCCAGTTCTCTGATACGGTTTGGTGGTTTGCTTTATCTCGTATTACCAACAGTATAACCTCCTGGGATCTGCTAGCATATTATCTGTATGAATTCAAGATCTTGTCCCCCTGGCTTGTCAGTAATTCTGAGACATAATGGTGCCAATAATGTAGAAGACTAGCTTCTATTTCTTTTTCTCTGGTTCGCTTTTCCTGAAAAGTTAGAAGTACTGATTTTAATGTTTTAATAGTGGAGATCTCTCCAGCAGTTTAAAGTGATAGCAACTATAAAAAACATCTCCTCCTAAACAAGACTTTACGGCCTCTCTTGCCTGTTTCCTTGGCCTCTGATTCTTCTCTCCGCTCGGGTGTCCATATGTAGGGTTGAGTTTGTATTGCATCTGTTTCTGTAACACCTCCCAGTTTACTTCAGAAGCTTTTTGCCTAGGTTGTCCTTATCCAAAGAGAGTAACGACATGTTGGTGAGATGAAGCTTACTCTCTAAATAGGGCTCCTTCTCGCCATGGATGTGAGTTGCTGTTCCAAAGGCCAGAACCTCTCAACTTTTCACCAGATACATAGCTAATAATTGATCATCAATCTTTTTACTTTCTGTCACTCTGAAGATCAGGCAGATCTCCAGGATCTCTTTCACATTTTCCTTCTGAAACATGCAGCTGCTCTTATGCTAGCCAGAGATTTTGTGACGGGGAGTGACGGTACATGCTTTAGCACTTTTTCATCTCATAGTAACACTGGGACTTTCCTCTCTGCAAGAGAATGTCTCTAACCAGTCTAGGGTGAAGACAGAGCCAATACAGGTAGAAAATGTCAGGTTTCAAAGAAAGAATATCTAGGAAAATTTCACATAACTTCCTGGCATTAAATGTTGTAGAAACTCCCTGTTGGATTTTGGACAGTTGTTAGGAGCAGCGGTGCAAATCTGCTCAGGCGGTTCTGTAACAATCGCTTATCTGAACCAGTCAGAGGAAACCCAAAAGCACAGAAAAACATGAGGATTTTACAAAGTTAGTGATCGTTTTTAATGGATCTTCCCTTGTGCCTGGGAATGGACCACAGAAATCTATTCAGTCTTACTCAGTTTTACTAATTCCGTTGCCCAAGCCAGGGCAACAATTTTTACATTATGAGTGTCAAACCACTTTAGTACTTTCTGCTAGTTAGGCATCAAAATTATTTCCCCAAGTTAGTAGTGGCTTTTGAAAATCATGGCCAAAATCACTATCAAGACTAATAAAAATATGTTTTAACAAAGTACAGTCATGGTGCAGTTTGAAAATGTCACAAATGAAATGTGATAGTGCAAGTTGTGACTATTTTTGGTAGAAGTGCACAGGCACAGCTTAGCATAAGAAAATGTTCAATATTCTTTTTGAAAAATATTTCCAGACCAGTATTTTTTCAGAAACATTTCAGAAGCATTCATTTCGTGTGATTGAGAAGAATGTTTCATTATATATAGGTCAGCATTAAGATGGTTGATTTTGATGAAATTGTGTCTTCTTTTTACATAAGAAGAACATTGCATTTTATACAAAGAAAGTAAAAGAAACTCTTATCAAAGAGTTGGCTTGCAAGTGCATGAGTTTGAAAAGTATTACAATATACCCGTGCATACTTGTTCCTTAACAACTTTTATAATTTTTTTACAATTAGTGATATTTAATGGGTTTTTTAAGTTTGTTTAGAACTTTATCAATGGTATTGCACAGGCAGAGAGAGAAGCTTTGTATATGATAACAACAGATGCTGTTGGCACTAGATCCCACCAAATCATTTTGTTGGTCAGTTAGATTTATGAACTAGAAAAATCAAACTACTTTTAAACAATATCCTTTATAATATAATTCTTGGGTTTCATTAATAAACTCTGTATTGGTTTTGATATCTAAAATTGTTTTTCAAGTATGTCAACAAATAATATGGCACCTGTGGGCCTACACATGAACTATTACCTTTGACTACTCAGCATTCATTATTCACAGTGTGTGGTCATTCTTAAAAGTCACATGGCATTGTGTCTGTTCACTGAAAAATAGTGAACTGTTGTCATAATATTTTTAAAAATAGGCATATTTTAAAATAACATAAAATTAAGTGTTCTTTAAATCTGCAGCTGTTTCAAGGCTAAAGCAGAGTTTTATTTATATATTCCCTGATACTTCTCTTGCTACTTGGTGAATCATAGTTAACTGAACTCTGGTTTTATTCATGAAATATTACTTAATCAGTATTTTTTGACCTTTCAGCCAACTCAGAAGAAAGTATATCTAGCTAGAACATGAACTGGTTATTAGGTAACAATTTTTATGCCTTTACATTGTGCTGGAGAGATGAGGAAACTACTATTCCAGTCATGGCCAATTCTGAGATACTTGCTTTGAGCCTTCCTTTTATACACTAGCGTTTTAAACTACTGCTAGTGGAGTAAGATTATGGCTCTTTTTTTTTCTTTTTTTAAAATCTTTTTTCTTTAACACAGCTAAGGTTCCAAGGAGGGTTTTCAGCGGTAGTGAAAAGAGGCTTGAGGATGCTAGCATTCCAAAATAAGATGGTAAAATACATTATCCTTTGATTTTTAAACTAAGCTGGTGATTATTTAAGGCATAACTCGGACCTTTTAGGACTGGGCTATGACAATCCTGTACTCTCTGTCCTTTAATTTGTAGAGCACATTAGGATACCACATTCACTGTAATAGATATGCAGCTAGCGTAAAAGCGCTAGTAATAGTTATGCGGAGCGGAGAAAGACAGTTTTTGTTGCAATCATTAATAAGTGTATATTTAGCTTACCTGGAGTGCCAGATAAAGCAAAAGGTGCATACCTCCATGAGTATACCACCCTGCCACAGGGTGAGTGAGAGTAGAGCTTTGCGTTGCCCGAAACTGCTCCTATGAGTTGGCTCAGCAGAGACTTCATGCAGGCAAACAGTTCTTCTTCTTCTTCATCCACCTGAAGTCTGCTTAACCTGTCTCGGCAGAACTGCAGAAATTTGCCCAGGTCAGTGAATTCAGCTTGGGCTGCAGCACTCTTGGAAAACTCAGGTATGTCCCTGTGCGTGCACCGCGCAAAGACTGTGTCTCTAGCACGTTCCAGAGACATAGTGTCTTCTGCAAACTAGCTGTAGCGAGGGACTATGGATGTGCAGTAGATCTGCTGCTTCCCGAACAGAATTAGGACACTTTTCCTCTGAAGAAGGATAGGATTTTCTGCTTTTTAAAGGTTGGTTCACTTGAAGATTTTGTTTTGAACTGAATTCTTTTGTCGCATTATGCTGTAGAAATGGAATTACTACAGGCAGTCTAGTTAAACATACTCATAAATATCTGAACGTCTCATGCCATCGTCCCACACAGGAACAGAACATGTAATACAATTGGTCTTTCAACAAGTTTTTTCTCTATAAATTAAGTCTTGGAGATGTATAGGATCTGTATTGCTATTTACGTATTTGTATGAGCTACCTGAGCTGCTTTGATTTAATGGAACATGAATATAATTTATGGATTATCATACTATTATATAGATAGTACATGCTAAAGATTTGTGCCCAATATACAGATTAACACCAGTTAATTTCAGAAGAATTTCCATCTTCAGGCAGCCTGTGAGCATTTTCACATGATATTTTACTGTCTAATCTTCATGCTGAATGCTGTAAGTGAAAAGAAATAAAATTATTATTTTTTCTCAAAAAAAGTATGCACTACTTATCTATAGTAGTGAGAGTTAAGATGTAGTTCTTCGGTGTGAACTGGTGAGATTTCAGTTACAATTATCAAAATGGAATTACAAGCATGTCATCACTGATACTACATTTTTACTTCGACACCGAGGTCGCAGGTTCACACTTGGCTTTGTAATGGAGTACCTTGGCCCAAGCTTTTCTTTCATAAATGTGATTACACTGACTTAGTAAAGTTGTTGTAATGGTGTAGGAGAGTGAATGATCACCACAGAAAAAGCTGTGGTGATTTAAGCTATTACAGAGCCCGCAGCTGAGCCGAAAGAGCGGCGCGCTTGCGTGTCCCTGACTGTTTCAGCGCGAAGTCTGTTTCCAGCCAGCTCTTGCTGAAGTCTGTTAAAATGTACTGGGCCGTTCTGACTTTAAAGAATGCAAAGAGAGATCAGACAGTCTTTTGCTCTGGTTCAGCCGTGAGGGACCGTAAACTCCAGTTAAGGAGCAGAGACAAACAGCTGCAGGGCACCCAGTTTTACATCGGTGCAACCGTTTGTGCAGTATGTCTCAAAATAGTCTTTGTATTGACTTGGGCAAAGCCCGTTCCCTTTGAATAACCCATACTGCATTCAGACCTTCACACGTGAGATGGCTTCCCAGGGTTGTATAGTGCTGTATCTTCTCCTAATAAATGGTTCAGGAGATGGGTTAATATGGCTGTTACCTGCTCAGAAAATATATGGGGAACAGGAAAGACGCTTTTCCAAGCAATGTATCCGTTGTAATAAAACAAAGTGGTTTTGTAATTTTTGTTATATGTGAGACGGTTAACTTTTTTTATTGGTTACTGTGTGAGCTACAACGTAAATTAGCAAGCATCCCAAATCTTTGTAACATGAATTGTTTTATCGTCAATTAAATCAGTTTAAATAAGCTTAGTTCAACTGATGCATGCACAAATTAATTTCCCTGTAATCTAGCCTGCTTCCAGTCCTAATAAGCAGAATAATCAATCATAAGAGCCGCCTTCTATAGCATGATCGTATATATCCGATCAAGGAAATGTAAAATAATTTCTCTCTAGTCCATACTCAGTTCCCCCCATAATCAAGGTCTCTGGATATAATGATTCATCTTAATCATTTTTACATTCCTTGATAGAAAACAGAAAAAAAAGTTTGGGTTTTTTTTTTTTAGTTTGTATGTTTAAAGAATGATTACATTTAACGTTGTAAAACTAATTTTAAAAGTATAAGATATTTTTGATTCTCCACAACACAGAAGAGATGCCAGTCTGACTCAGTGAATTCTTCATAAACAAAAAGGCAACGATACCATGTTTTGAAGAGTTTGTACTGTAGTGATCTATACTCATCCTTATTAGTAATAGCTGGTCTGAGGCCACTGGCACCTTTCTTACTGATTCCAGTGAGTCCAAAACTCTGGCTAGGAATTTTCTCTCTTCATTGAAATGTAAAGTGCCAAGCAAAACCTGAGGTTAAGCTTTATGGAAGATACTAAGAAAAAAAGCAATTAAAGCTTCCCTTTAGGTTACTGTTTGAGAGCCTTCTTAATAGATTAGCTACATCACGTACCTTATTCGCAGACAGAACTGGAACTGGCCTGCAAATGAAATAATACTTTTACTTTTATGCTGAACTATTTACACTATACATTAATTGTCTATGATCTTTTTAATTATATACATATATAGTATATCACACATTTAATAACTTTGGTCTAGATAGGCAATTATGAAAAATGTATAATAGGTGAAAGATCAACTTGCAATTTGTTTACAGTAGTATTTTACAGTTTCTTAGTGTACTTTTGCCTTTACCAACCAATTCTTCCTATTGCAATTGCAAA
The DNA here is from genome assembly GCF_964195595.1 of Calonectris borealis. Taxonomy (NCBI): domain Eukaryota; kingdom Metazoa; phylum Chordata; class Aves; order Procellariiformes; family Procellariidae; genus Calonectris; species Calonectris borealis. Next base: position 139,073,107 of record NC_134312.1, on the reverse strand, counting down.
AGGCATTAAGGCAAACCTGCGTTCTAGCTGGTTTATCTAAAAACGTGTGTTCAGAATATGTCCCATTAAGTGTAGTTGACAAGATTAGAAAAACAGCTATCTGTCTTAAGAAGTATTCCTACCATGCTAATTAATGGCAATTTCTGGACTGCTAGTTCAAAAATACTGTTCCAGATCAAGGTATAGCAAGGAGTTGCTTCAAAATGGTAGGTAAATACATCCTGAGCAGTCAAATGCTGCTTCTCATATTGTAGCTTAAGGATGCTGCTGCTGTTTCTGCCTCTTCTGCTCAACACTGATAGCAAACCAAAATTAGCTTGGAAAAATCTTGGTGTAATTCAAGTGTAGCTGCTGGCTTTTATACAGGGATTGAATCATACGGCTCATATAACTCAAACTAGACTTTAAACATGTTAATCGTCTTGCCTTATTATTAATAAGTTCAATGCTGAAGACTTGCTTAATATTGGAATATCTTCTTATGTGTGTAGGGAAATGAAATGCAGAAAATATGCTTATTTGTCCTTTGAGCTTTCAAGTTATGAACTTTGTTCCAAAAAAGATTTGACATGAATACATTTTGACATTGAGATGAGTCTTTTCCTCTATATTAAAAATCGAGCATCATCATGCAAAAACAATAATCCTTTTACTGGTACAAAAGAAGGGTGTAGTGCACCTTTTTGAATAAACACTGTAATTTGGCCTTAAACAAAACCGTGTGTCCTTGTTACTTATGTGATTCCATTCCATGAATACAGATATTAAATATCATTGGTCATTTGGGGCTTAATTGCTTCAAAATTTGACCTCAAATGTAAATTAATCCCATGTTTTAAAAATACATTACTTTAGGTTTTAGCAAAATAACCTCATTTTACACCACCAGTTTCATGATTTTTTTGCAAATTCTTTATTTTTTGAGCCAAAAGTTCAGCTGTGATAAAATATGACTAAGGCTAAACTTGGTATCTGATATGTGAGGAGGTCTTTCCAGACATGTTTTCCCAAAACATTGCTTCAAACCTTTCCAGATTATACAATATCATTCCAATATTTTTGTTCATTTCCTTCTTTTAAACAACTCTCGCTTTACGTCAAACTTTTAATCATGGTGGGATGATTCTGTTTTAAACAATTTGAGTTGATAAATCTCTATTTAGGAGTAAACTGAAGAAGCTGTTTTCCCTTTTTATGTACACATTCGATTTCTCTCTAGATACTGATAGATGTTTGCAAATTATCTGCTAAAGAGTAAACCCAAATATTTTGAATTCATCCTAATTAGATAATGTTTTGGAAGTCTGTTAATATATACAAGCTCAAAAGAGTGAAAATTCTCCCCAAGAGTAGATGTCTAAAGTTATGCAAAGATCATTAAAGAAAAAGAGTACAAGAAGGACATTGAGGTGCTGGAGCATGTCCAGAGAAGGGCAATGAAGCTGGTGAGGGGCCTGGAGCACAAGTCTTTGGACATTAGGAGAAATTTCTTTGCTGAAAGAGTGGTCAGGCCTTGGAACAGGCTGCCAAGCGAAGTGGTGGAGTCACCATCCCTGGAAGTATTTAAAAGATGTGTAGATGAGGCCCTTAGGGACATGGTTTAGTGGACATGGTGTGTTGGGTTGACGGTTGGACACGATGATCTTAGAGGTCTTTTCCAACCTTAATGATTCTATGATTCTATGATTCTATGATTATGAGGAGCGGCTGAGGGAGCTGGGGTTCTTTAGCCTGGAGAAGAGGAGGCTGAGGGGAGACCTCATCGCGCTCTACAACTACCTGAAAGGAGGTTGTAGTGAGGTGGGTGTTGGTCTCTTCTCCCAAGTAACTAGCGATAGGATGAGAGGAAATGGCCTCAAGTTGCACCAAGGGAGGTTTAGACTGGACATTAAGAGAAATTTCTTTACTGAAAGAGTGGTCAGGCCTTGGACCAGGCTGCCCAGGGAAGTGGTGGAGTCACCATCCCTGGAAGTATTTAAAAGAGGTGTAGATGAGGCGCTTAGGGACATGGTGTAGTGGGATGGTGGTGTTGGGTTGACGGTTGGACTCGATGATCCTAGAGGTGTTTTCCGACCTTAATGATTCTATGATTCTATGATTCTATAATACCAGTTTGAAATAAAATAACCCAAGGTCAGACCAGCAAAAGTCAAGGAAGCAAGCTATCCGTAGTTCCATGGATCTGAAGACTGTGTTCCGAGGGATGGGGAAGGGGTTGGGTAGAAGCAGTTGGATCAGGGAGGCTGAGTGGAAGGGGAGGAAAGAATGGTATGACAGCCCCAGCTGGGAGGCTGGAGCCTCGAGATCCTCTGAGTTTCTCCACTCTGTAGATGCTTGATGAGCTAGTGCGGCCAAAATGCAAAAATGAGGGAAATCTTGGTGTCTATCTGAGGTAGATTAAGCCTGTTCTTATTGCCTATTACCAATTTTGTGATAGGTATAAAGACAAATTTGCCAACTGTTTTCCTTTTTTTTCCCCTATAAACTAACCCTCTTTCTTTCCTTTATATTAACTTTTCCATCAATGTCAATGTTTTGAGAATTTACAAAATCTCCTTACATAGAATTTCCATTTCTCTTGCGGTGCTTATTTCAGTCATTCCCCAAAGCTTTCATGGTGCCGTGTCTCTCAGAGCTCTCTCTTCTTACTGTGGTCGCCCATCCTGTAATCAGTCTGCTCTGACGTTGCATACAGCACTGTGAGTAAAGAGTATCTTAACTTTGCTGGAGGTTTTTTGAAGTTTAGCCTCTTTGCATATGTTCTTCTCTTGACTCTTAAGCCAGTTTTGGTTCAGGATTTCACAGGAGAGTGAATATTAAGAACTCATTGCTAGGTAATAGTCTGCATCATTATGTTTTGCATTCCTAAAATTTTCACACAAATATATTGGAGATAAATGAGATTGCCTTTGTATTGATTTACACCCTTGCTGCTATGCAGTGGAAGAATTGCACGTCCCTTTGAAAGAGAGAGCAAAATAGGAGTGGCCTTGTTTTTGCAGGGATGGAGGAAGTAAAATTTGTGGTACTGTGGCATGTTCGTTACTACTGGAGTGGATGTGTTGATGAGATATTTTAGGTATATGGTTTTTGATGTGGCTTTGTCCCAGTTGCTCTAGTTGACTGCTAAACTCAGCCCCAGGGCTTGGTTACATAATTTTCATTATACTTCTCAGTAGATTTAGACAGAGTTTACACAGCAGATTTTATTCATCAAGTGGTTTCTTTGTGTTTGAGAAACTTGCATCCTTCTCTTTATTGTAGTTGTTTGTCTTGAGAAGTTACCAGAAGCTTGGGGGATTTAGCTAAAAACCTTATGAAGACAGCAGATCTCAGTCTCTCTGCGGTGAAGGTGTTACCTTGGAAGGCAGATGCTGAGCTGTTTACCACAGTCCGACGTGATCGCTCCATTCTAAATTAAATCTACCCGTGATGGTTAGCATGGAGCTAATCAAATCACTTGCACCATTTGATCTGGTCCTGTCACATTTCATTATCAAAGCTCATTTAAACTGCTTTAAACTAGAACTGAACTGATAAAACAGATAAATTCATGCATTCTGTGATCACATTTTTCTACTCCTGTATTTTGTATTATCTAAGCCTAAAGACTGGGCATAAAAAACCCCTAAAACCCATGACAATTTATTGTATGCTGTATCTTGTCATCTGAATAGTTCTGTTAATTTAGCCACTCTTAGTTTTGTTTTGAACAATGCAGAATAGGTTTTGGTTAGCATGTAGAGTTTTTAATTGATATAGCACATAAAAATTAACCTTCTGCCTTTAGAAATTACCTCCTTTCCTTCTGGATCATAGACAATATATAAAAAGTTATTTGGTCATTGCTTTAAAAGCACAGTGATTTTTTTTCCCTAGTAATTTCAATTTAACAGTTGAAAACAATAGTGATTTCCTTGTGGATGATGTGTAATCTCACATAATTAATAGGCTTTTCAGTCCAGTATTGGAATAAAACCAGTCGATGTTATGCTCCCCCCATCCCCATTTGTATTATACCTGATCGGTATAGTAAATGTTAAGTAAACAGACCTGGGAGCAAAAAGGAACTGGGGCATCAGTAGAATTCTTATGAACCTCTTACTTCCTATGCATTTTATAAAAGCTATAATTATTAGTTTTGCTTTGCTCATCAGTGGCATTTGATTGTCTATAATCCTCAAGTTTGAATTCTGCTGTTTGCGTCTGTGCCATCTGCAGTACCTTTGATCTGGCAACTAAGGAAATTAGCCCATTGAAGGCGAAATAGCCACTGGGACTTGATTCCTGATTAGTTTTGCAGGCATTTTTAATGCTTTTTCATCTAATTAGTAAACCACTACTTAAATTAGGCCCACCAAGCTAAAATGGAGGTAAAAGGATGTGGTCAAGACTTAAAAACAAGATGTGGTTACTTGCTGTATGCAGTGCAGACGTGACTGGATTTTGCAGCACCCCAGGGCGTGGGGAAGGGATGACAGGGCGCATCGTTTTTTCCTAGTCAGTTTAAACAAGAACTGAAATTATTTACCTCTTGGAACTGGCGGAACAGCGGAAGTATTTCCAAATGCATAAAGATTTGGGAAGGGGGAGCAGTAGAAAAATGAGGTTTTGTGCGCTTTGCTTAATGGTGCACCGTCTTTTGAAATGTTAGAATTGGGTGTTGAACCTACTAAAACAAACTGTTATTCCCCTTGTGTTTAAAGGGTATTTGATTATGTTACAGGCTAAATTATGCCTTCTAATTTGCGTGCAGACTCTGGAAAGTAACAGCGTAGCTTGTAGCTCATATATCTTTCGTACATGAGTCTCTTCACTGAATGCTGAGAACTGGTGTTGCACATGGTGACAAGTGACTGTTCACTGCATATTTGACTATTGGCCAGAGTCCATACTGATGAGAGACAGGCAGGTGTAACCTACCCTCCCTGTGCAACAGTCGAATGGTTGAATACGTTTCGGTCAATTACAGCTGTTCGTATCTATCTATGGCAGCAACACGGCAAAAAGGGGTATTGGAGCATTGCCCTAAAGGTCTGGGCTAATTTCACTTTGAGACATCTTATTAGCAGTGATGTGCAAGAAAAAAAATTCTGCAGGTTGACTTTCAGTTTCCCGAAGTCCATTTTACTCCCATTGACTATGGGAATAACGTGAAAAGCAACATAAAATCCCAAGTCCATAATGCCATTTGTTCGAATGGCTTTGCAGGCCATACGGCAAGAAGTGCAAAACCTCGCCAGCGGGGCCACGGCGCTGTACTGATGCTGCCCGAGCGTGGCGGAGCTCCCCGCGCCGGAGTTCTCCCCCTCCATAAGTGGCCTGCAGCCTCCTGGGGTCACCCGCCGGTGGCAGCCGGAACGCCCCAGGCTTTCTGCTTTCGGCCATCAGGCGTTCACAGGGGTTTCAGTAAGGAACAAATTGCAGGGCATATGGATGCAATTATTGTACGGTTGGACTCCATGATCTTAAAGGTCTTTTCCAACCTGCATGGTTCTGTGATTCTGTGTACCGCTTTTAGCTCCAGCCCTTCTACTGCCTACATAACCTGGCACAGCTGAGCTTGAATCTTTGTGTATTTTTTATGCTACAAATATTTCCAGATTTAACCGTTCACTCTTTTAATGGTGGCAGTAAAAAGTGACTGATACCAAAAAGAGGCAGATGACAGTGATCATCATCTTTCTTTTTTTTTAATGTCAGTTATCTAATTAATGCTACTTGGTATAGAGGAAGTCAGGTGTTGATTTCAGCAGATACTGTAAATGTTGCCAAGTTTAGTCAACTGCATCTTGGAAATAGAAAAGGGCCAAGTTTCAGCCACGCCAGTGTAAATATAACCTTCGTTCTGAATACCCCAAACCCTGAGGGGAAATAGGGAAATTTTAAAAGCACAACAAAGAAACGATAAAAGACAAAAATAATCGTGGGAGGTGACGTAAGAAAGAGCAAACTGAGAAAGTGGAGAAATCCTTTTTTTTTTGTGCACTTACATGTAGACCCCTTCATCCCTCCTCTTCTTCCGCGTAAACTGTGCCTCCATTAGACCTGCAAGAGATGAGGTTCTGTAATACCGCAGGATCACTGTCATGCCCCTGCTTCACTTCAGAGCCATAAAGTCTCATCCTTTACTTTAATAACTCCAGTGGGTTTAGTGGAGAGCTTTAACTGCAAGTTCTTCAGGAAAGAGGCTTTGCTTTTGCATCTCCTGTCAGAGGGGCTTGCCATATTGTGCAGCGGTTAAAAAATAACTGCTAATACCAGTGATGAAAACAAGGGGAGCAAAAAAGGCAAGGATGTGTGTATCTGCAGTTGCTGAAAAATGGGTTATACTTTTAGCACTTCATTCTCTGCCACTAAGAAAGTGCTTCTGCTTTCATTTTGTTGCTTTTCTGGAAGGTGAACAGAGGGAGTATGGAGATAAGCAATTGTAAAGGGAGTTTTTAGTTGTCTAAGTACATGCACAAATTAGATTTCCCCTCCCGTGCTTCTTCTGGATATCTGCCAATTAATAATTTGAATTAACAGGAAGCCGGAAGGTTGAGAGTGTGACGAAATTCAATCAACCTTGAATTCAAAGTCAGGGTTGGTTTTTTTTATTATTGTGATGATGATGTATCTTGAAGGGAATTTTTAAAATGAAGATATGTGGTAGTTTATATCCTTTGATAAGGTTTGCATTATCATCTTGGTTTTCATTTCATTTTTTTCTGTAAATTTTGTCCAGCTAATTACCACAAAACACTGGTGAGGTGGATGAATCCTAAGCAAACTATTATAAAGCACTTTACAGTGGGCTGTAAGTAAAAAGATTAAGTTGTATTTCCCAAGGTTGCGGAGTTGGAATTGACAATCAAATGTAATCTTCGGGAATCAGTCTTCAGCTTAAACTACGTAGTTTCTCTTACTATTTTGAATTATAAAACATGCTTCATTGGGACAATATGGAGCAAGCTTGAAATATTTTCTCTTAATTTCAGTGTCCAAATGATGGTTTTATTCACAAGCACATTGTGATTCCAAATAAATGTAGTAATTTTCAGTACTACAGATGTTTTTCTTTCTCTGGCACAAAAGTGGCTTGGGGATTATACAAGACAAAACATAAGACTTCATAGCAAAGGATTTTATCTCTGGATAATACTGTTTTTCTCTACGAGTGCAGGTGGCTGTTACTAAATGTTGGGATAGTTCCGAGCTTTTAAGGCAAGGGGGATTGTGTAGGATATGAAAACAAATATGTGTTTTTTTAACACATGTTTTTAAGCTAATCTAAACAGACTTTAACAATTTGTAATTAATCATTGGATTTACCATGAACTCCATTTACCATCCAACTCACTTGTAAGGGTGGTCAAATGACGTTATTTAAGCTGATAGCTAAAGAGAGATTGTAAAACACTAGTGAAATTCTTTCTAAAAAGGGATTTTTCTCTTTAGTAAAGTAGAGAAAAATAATTCGGTGTGTGCATAGGTCTCTATTATATCACTCAATTTTTCGCCTTAGTTGTAAGATATGAGTTACACCTGCATTGCTGCCTCTGCACTGCATTCATGTATCACAGAGATATTTTCAGTGGCAGGAGTGATGCTGTAGTGGAGAGGGTCATGGCAGGAGTCTTTTCTGCTGCCAGATGATACCTCCATTTCGTCATTCGCCTACCAAAGCCACCTTACCTCTCGCTGACTGAAGCTGGCAAAACACCCCCTTTCAGGTGTAAATCAAGGTCACAAAACAAATCTGCGATGGAGCCAGACTTCAGAGCCAGACATCCTGATTTTTATCCATTTGTTTTTATCAGTTGCTGCTGTTCATGTTAAGGTGGCATCTAACGTAGCTCTCAGACGTACCAGCCGAGGGGTGAGACCAAGGGCCCTGGGATGCGGTACGGACCGGAGGCTTGTCCCAGCACCTTGTCCCGAGTGCAGGGCAGGCGCAGTGCTGGCGCAGCCTGCGCCCGTGGTGAGTGCGCCGGGGAGGGGGGGCCCTGCTGCTGCTGCACGCCGGGGTCCTTCCCTGCAGACTTCTGTCCAACGCGTGTGAGGGCTCAGGAGGAGGAGCGAAGCTCTGGAGCGAGACACACGTCTCCTTCCAGGCTGCAAGCTGGGGTACGCCTAGAGCACATATCTGGGGCATATAATTCATTCTGCCTTTAGCCCTGGTTTCCGTAGCTAAGCCAACCCAAACAGAAATGTGTCTACAGTTCCAATAACAGTCTATTGCCATCTTTACGGGCACAATTCAGCTATGCAAGAGTGGCATTTCTTCCTTTAGTTTGTTCAGGGGCGTTTATTTTCCTTAGTTTTGAGGTCAGAGAGATTAATGTGTGACTGTATTGACTACCAGACTTGCTTTTAAAACTGCAGAGAGTTTTGAACACGAGGAAGGAAAATGTCGATTCTGTGTCAGAGTATAGACCAAGGAGTTTAGTTTCAGACACCCAGAGCGGAGTTTTCCCTCGGGTCCCTAATGGAGAGAGAAAACAAAGCTCCTTGGTGAATTTTGCTATAACACTATACTAAAATTGTGAATTTGTTCCAAGTGAGAGAAAAAAGGCACGTTGCATCTTTTCTGTTGTGTCCCCTGTGGCTTTATGCGTACTGTCACTTTTTCATTATATTTGCAGCTCCATAAAATGTTTCTCATCTTCTATATATCAGCCTATTTGAAACCAACATGCCATTCATCATCATCATCAACAACTTTTCTTTAAGTTGTTGTAAGTTGATGCAGTGCCCAGAAGTGGAGCAGAATATGAAAACCAGTCTAGCAAGTGCCTGGAATAGTTGTCATGCAGAAGTTATTACTTGCTGTCTTAGTTACAAGTCCAAGACCGCAAGCCTTTTCTGTCATGTGTCAATACCCCTCGTTGATGTGTAGTTTGGTTTCAGTTATGGCCCGGAGCTACACAGTAATGAGTCAAAAAGGGCAGTTGAAGCAGCAGGGATACTTTTTAAACTCTTCCCCCCTAACTAATACTCTTGGGCAGATAAACAGTCATATCTACTTTTTACAACGGGCTCCACCTTCTCTGTGATCTCCCAAACGACAGTCACGCTTTGCTATGCTTTAGGGTCTCAGTAGTGTGGCAGGAGCCTTCAGAGGCTGTGAGCATCTTGACCGTATCAAAATTGTTGGTTTATTGCATGGACTAACACCATTTATGTCCATTTACGTGAATTGCTGTACAGGTGGTAAATTACCCATTTTGTTAAGCAGCAATCTATATGAATAACTGGTTATCCTCAGAAAGGAATGTAATTTGTGGCACGGTTTCTGTTGGGTTTCCTAGAGGTAGTTTTAATAATGGTGAGGTCAAAATATTTGAATCTGGACTTTTTTTCTTACTAGTTCCAAGACTATGTGAAGACAGCCTCAAGGGAATCTTTTGGAAGAGTTTATTCAGCAATGCTGAATATCAGTAGTATCTCCAATATAATTTCAGAAACGGGTAATATTGCTGAGTGTTCGCTGTCAAAATATGGAGCTGGGGTCAAAAGTACCGATCGACTCCTGAACGCAAAAGGCTTGTCAGATTTCCCTTTGGAAGCAGCGGATGACTAGAATGAACTGAAACTGGAGACAGTATATTTTTTATGACACAAATTGAACTCCTGCCAATGACAAATGCCAAGGTACATTGTGAAAATAAAATGATGCAGTGCTAGCTAAAGTGCATGACATAACTATAAATAGATGTACCCATGTGCACAACACAGCTCCTACCTTTCTTTGCTTGGAGAGAACAGTTTCACATGTACCAAGGTCGCCAGAGTGGTTGTATCCTGCAAAGCTCATGTCATGCATGAAAGTACAGAAAGACCATCTGGGAACTATAAAAATAGCCTGTTCTGACTAGATGATTTGTGTGGTGGCCAAGGACTGATATGCTCATTCAGGAAATGGCAAAACAATGTCAAGCTTGTTGGGAAGTAACCAGCCTCCTTTTCATCCTTGGGAATGGCCTGGTATGTCATGGAACAAAATCCACAAGGAGACTTTGGACCACACGGTTTCTGAATGCCCTGAAGGAGTCCGTGTGAACTGAAGTGGTTCAGTGCAGGCAGTGGAAATGTTACGATTCCTCTTAATATTTTAAGATTTCAGGTTTGGTATTTCTGAAGCAGATTGAGAGCAATAGTAGAACTTAACTCACATCTAAAGAATTTTTCAAAGAGTTTTTAGACTTGTAAAGTTTTTTTTTTAAGTTTTTAAATGAAGTTACATCACATTTGTCATACAAGTTACTACATTCTGCCACAGGCCAATCAGCTTTATTCAGCCATCTTACAAGTGATTTATGTTATGATCTCGTGTGAAGATGGTTTATAAAGCAAAACTGAAATTTTTTAATTGACCTACAGGAGTGCAGGACACACAACTTAAATCTAGGTTACATTGGCCAGACTTTTTTTTTTTTTTAAAAAAAAAAAAGCCCAGTCTAGAAGGAATTGATTCTAAACCAACAGAAATAGCCATAAACAGTGAAACTCAATTGCAGCCTTTCCATGCAGGAATAAAAATAGAGATGTTAATGACTGGTTTTCTGACAAGCATTTCTGTGTCACAGGTGACACAATAGCAGCTTTTGAGCACAATTTTAATGAGGTATCATACCTAAATGACTTCTGTTGAAGTCCTTAACCTGAACACTGTAACCTGTGACAAGTCTGTCTCTCAGTTTTTGTTGTTAATGGATATGCTAGATAAAGCTATTGAGGTTCTCCAGCCACGTCAGGCAGTCCAGGCTCCATTTTAGATGCTGTCAGGAAGCCTAAGAGATGCTGTTAACAGTTGTAAACCACCTCCCTGATCTGGTTTGTTTAACACTAGCAACTAATTATCGCCATACATTTGTGACTTCAAAACTGCCATTTTATACTGAGGAGAAAGTATTAGTGTGAAGGACTTGGATGCTATTCTATTAAATAGTTTGTGAGTCCTCTAATGGCTCATTCTATCTCTTATTTATATTACCTACCAGAAGAGTGCATACAGATAAGAAAGTCTGATGTGCCATGTTAATCTGAGTAAAAACTAACTAGATCTGTGTTATCTTTCACGCTTACGGCTGAAATTGGGTTGAGATCGGAGATTGAACAGGTCCACTGCAGTGCCCACAGTAGCAAATTTTGTCTGTAAACTGTTCCCTACCATCGCCACCCGAGTCGGTCAGCCAGTTAGCTTATCCCAGATTCAGCCAAAATTTAAGCTGATGTGTGGGAAATAGGAACAGCTGGGGAGTTCAGATTTTAGAGGGAGTTTGATTTCTGAATTAACACGAGATTAGAGATGTACTCGCAGCTCGTTGGTCTCCTGTGAGGTTTTTTATATTATAATTGTATAAAGAGGAATGATACACTTCTTTCAAACGTGGAAGAAGAACATAGGGGATATATACTCAGTACCATGAGGAACTTTCTCCCAATTTTTCCAGAGGTGCAAGAGTATTTAGTGTGCAAGACTCTGTTCTTTCTTCATGCAAATACTTGGATCTTATATCTGAATGAAGACAAAGTCTTCAGAATAGTGTATTCACATCGAATATTACTAATATTTCAGATCCTGTCTTGGGAACATTTACTTACGATGTAGTTTTCCATTCTTCTGTGTGTAATCCCTTACTTCTGAAAGTGGCATGAGCAAGTATCCTACTTGTACCTAAAGAATATGGATGATTTCTTGAAATGACGAAAATGTCATTTCACGTTGAGGTATAGTTACCTCAATAGGCACCAATTCCGCTAGTACGAAACCCATTTATTCCACTTGCTGAATACAAGTCTTTTTTCATGTGTGATCTTGGGGGAAGGGGAAAATTAAGGTTGGGTTTTTTTCCAGGTTTTCTGAGCACCATTGAGTGGTTTCAGTGGGGGAGTGTGGTGTGGGTGTTTCAGGAGTTGTGAAATCTTTGGAATACAGACTTGAGGCAGAAGCAGTTGTGCAACTTTTCTGTTTTATAGCCTCACCTGTAATCAAAGTAAATGGTGTTTCCTAAATGCCATTAGAAGGTGAAATTAAACAGCAGGAATTAAATAGGAAACATTTCTTTGCTCTCAGAACGGGGCCTCACTTCAGCTGGCACTCTCGCCCGTCATGGCTCTCACTAGTTGCTTCCCGCAACTCGGCAGCCTCCTCCTCCTGCACTGTGCGTGCGTCGCTGCCCTTTCATTGAAGCTTTTCTTCCACACCCCCAGATACACATATGCGGTCCTACCCATCAGCTCTCTCACCATGCAATTTGCCCCCGGTCCCCTGAGTTTAAGCCCCACAGTTCAAACTCTGCTCGGACCTTGCCACACGTGGGGGTTCATGACGCCTCTTCTCTGGCTCAGCTGGCTGGTTCCAGAGAGGAGCTCGGGGAAGGGGTTTGCCTTTGCAGAAGAAAAGGTGACTGCTCCAGCAGCTGGTGGCACGAGAGGCCATATCAGTTAGTAGCCTTTGCAACTTTAATTTTAACAATCACCCATTGTAAGATGACTTGATGAGGTGCTATGTCTTTATGGTCATCTGTGTGTTATATGATTCTGTGTCCTGTGGATTAGTGATTGTAGACATCAAGCGTAAATGGTTTACCCCTTCCGCTTCACCTCATAGGCATTCTAGCAACTTGGTTTTAAATGACTTCGCATGAGCACAAAATTTAAATAAAACTGTTCCTATAAGCAAAAAGGATCCTTAAAAAAATTTTAAATAGAAGTTGTGCATTTCACTTCAAATAAACCAATTGCCCCAGTTTAAAAATAAAGCTGCTGCAACAGAGTATTTATTTAGAAAAGTGATTATAAGAGTTGATGTATTGAGACATGCTGTTATGCTGTCGCTGGTTAGTTCACATGAAGTAAAACAATTTTAAGGGTTTCATTTAATATTAATAGATATCCATTGTATCTTAGGCTCTATATGTCTTACAGAATATTTTACAAATTTAATAATACAAAGAACTGGACCATATTAGTGATGAAGTAAAGCACTGTGCGTGCATTCACAGAGTTGTTTGATTCATTAGAATTATTTTTAAATCAGTGATTTATTTGTTATTTACTTCTACCTCCACACTGGTAGAAATTTGCTTGACTCCTTATCGCCAGGCTTCTCTTTCCTCCACCTCTCCTTGATTTTTACAGGCAAAAATATGCAACTCAGTTGAGAGATCAGTCATCTGGAGATGATCCAGCCCTTGAACCTTCACCCAGAGCATGTCACCCACCCCCTGCACTAATTAAAGGTGCTCGGTGGAAGTTTCACTGGTGAGGATGGGTGCAGCTCTGCTGCTTGCTGCTGCTGTAATGGCAGACAGAATCAGGAGGAGCTGAAAGCTGGGTTAAAGCAGGACGGCGGGGGCAAGTGAACAGCTGACACATGGGTGAATGTTTCTGATCTTTTTTTAATATGTTGTGTCAGAAGGATTACTCAAAGTCTCTTAAGAGCCATTCTTACATACTAACATTATTGGCAGGTTATGTTATGGTATAACTTGGGGTGGAACTAGAAAGACTGTGGTTAGCTTTACAGTTTGAGAAACAGTAGAAATTATTTTGTGCTTCTTACTAACAGTTGAAATGATCAGAGAGGTTAGAGATGTGAATTTGTGAGATGTGCTTTACATTTATGTTCGTCACAGATGCACTGTGGTCCTTCACTTTGGAAGAGAATGGATGTGGTGACTTACGACCATAATGGTTAAACCATTGCAGACATCTAATGAGAGCCTGAGAAGCTCTGTGTGACGCCAAAACCTACACAGAAACTTCTATGATGTATTAGTTAGTGTTTTAAGACCACTTCGAAAATACAGAGCAATAAAAAGTCATTAATGGTGACACTGTTAACTCCTGAGGTAGGATATCCATCTCTTTATATGCAAATTGGCATTTGCGTGTGCATAAAACTATTCTTATACTATTGTTATCATTATTGACTGTATAAAAACACCCCATATTGTGTTTTAATTTATTTCCCTGCTTTTTATATTGTAATCCTTCCAAAAGAAATTTATTACTAATAACAATTGGTTTTCTTTGTCAGTGAGATGTGCCTAAATTATTACCCCCCTGCAAAAAAAGTCTAAATTGCTTGCTTCTGGGTGTATGATAAGAGCTCTAGGGGTGTGCCCATGTCAGGTCTTAAAACAAGGAAGCTGAGAGTTTAAGTTAAAAAAAGAAGAGACATGCTATTATCCTTTTACTGGTTAGCTCACATAAAGTAAAACAATTTTAAGGGGTTCATTTAATATAAATAGATATCCATTGCATCTTAGTGACTACATGTCTTACAGAGTGTTCTACAATTTTTAGTTGTGGAAGACTTGCACATGGGTCTGGATTTAAAGTATCAGCAGCTAAAAAGTAAAATTTATTTACAAAATATCTTTGGTAGTATTTTTTTTCCTTTTCTTAAAGAGAACAAAAAGCTATTACCATATCAGGTAACAGTGATTTATTAGTATGAAATCTAGAATTGGTCAAACCTTTTCCTCTCTTTAAGCTTTCTTTCACAAGATACTTGATTGGAAGGAGGGTCATCTGCATCAGTGTATTTGGTGGGGAGAAAATGCCATTTGGACCTGGGGGGTGGTAAGCATTCTTAAACATCAGGTTAAATTTTAAGTCATCTATTAATAAAGGAGAGAAAGGAATCATTTTTTGCATCATTGTGAAAGTGTTATGAGTCAATCTTTGCTTCCTTTGCAGACAGTAGGGTTTAGAATATCCCTTTTCTCAAGCTCCACATCAACTCTGTACAAGTGAATAAAAATTTAAGCGATGGCTCTTCACTGATGCATTTTATTTGATCGCCTTTTGTCTAGTTTATAGTACCAAAATAGTGCTCAGTGACAGCTGAAAAGACTTAAAAAGGTACCTCCTCAAAACCCAGCATTTTAAAAGTGGCATCGACAAGAAAACGTCTTGTTGCTTTTCCATCTTTGAATCCAATCCCTGAGAATGAGCATGCATGGAAGAGTGTGTGTTTGTGTGCATTTCTGATGTTCAAAGGACTATTTTGACTAAATATTAGCAGTTTATTAAGAGCTAAAAATTTCTGCAATTTTCACATTAAATTTGACCAAAGTAAAATACAGGTCCTTATAAACAAACAGCTATGCTATTTAAGCCTGTTCTTAACTGAGAAAAAACAAATGGGAAAGAGAAAAAAAAATCTACTTTCTGTTGAAAAAAAATTATACTACTTAATTTTTTTTTTTTAATAATTGCCTAAACTAGCTAAGTCTCATAATTGAATGCTTGGGGGGAAAATCCTTAACTCATAAAAATAATAAAAGTAAGATGTTAATAAATACAGCTATAAGGCATTAAAGATCACATGGTCCAAATGTGCAGGAATAAACTACTGATAAAAATTAGTATGAAGGACAGCAGAGACATTTCAAAATCAGTGTTATATTTTGGCTGTAAGAATTTTTCCTCTGAAATACTTGTTGGGAAGAAAGAGTATTCTCTGCTGTCTGGAAAGAGATGAGACGTCTGAGACTACCACCTCAGTGGTCCATCAGCCTGTAGCCATGATGCCCTTTGCCTTTCCCAGTCCCTGTCCCACCCCTCGCCCCTTCTTCTGCGTCAGCATGCATCTGCTTTCCCTCTGAGCTCCTGTCGCCTGAGTAGGAAGCAAAGTTCATGCAAGGAAAGTATTTTGATAATTCAGTTACAGGCCTCTGACAAACCTGTGCAGAGCATATACAAGTAGTATTTTCAGGAGGTTTTATTTTAGTCAAATTTATGTGGATTTTCACTGTGGCGGAAAAGGCACTTTGCCATGAGAGCAACCTCTCTGCCAAATGTCAAGTCCCTGCTCCGAAGTGTGGAAGCACTAGAGATTCTCATTGAAACAGCTGTGTAAATATCGGCAAAACTGGGTTTTCCCCACCTTCACTCTGAAACGACTGAGCTATTTTTGCTTATGCCTTCCAGAAAAAATTTCGCCTGAGGCAAAACACTCACCATGGAGCTTTACAGTCCAAATAGTTAAAATGGAGTCAAATTATAAGTGATAATATAAGCTTATAATGTGTCACACTTAAATATAGGTGTTGATGTCTGCTCCTTGCATAATACTACAAAGACTCGTGAGTTTCTGTAGAAATAAGAGACCAAAATTATCTTCCCTTAATAAGGAAATGTAAAACGTATGTAAAAAATAGTGGTGAAGAGTGAAAAAATTAATGAAAATTCATCTTTGAGTGAACAGTGCACGAATGCTTATACTTACTATGCATATTTTTCATTGATGCTGAAAAAATGGAAACGTATATGGTTCATGATTCAGCAGCAAGATACCTGCAGTAAGCAAGGGATCGTTAAGAGGGGTTGCAGGTCTCTGTTTCTTTCCCCCGTCCTTCTGGCTTGGGAGTCTCACGTTCTTTGCTCCACAGAGTTTTCGTTTCAGCAACCTGCAACCAGGTGTGAAGTGTGCTTTCCTGGGAGCTGGAAAATGCAAGTTTGAACCTGCTAATTCTTAAGTGAATACTTTAATCTTCAGTCTCTTAAATCTCTTATACCACTTCCACTGCCACCTTTCTCCCTTTTTTTTTTTTTCCCTCTCCAAATAAAAATACTGAGTCAGTTCTCTACAGCCAAAGATACGAATTGGAGCCTAGATTTGGAGGGGAAATTTGAAGCAATGAATCCCAGTCTCAGACAAGTGTCTAATCCACGGCTACAGGAAAACACATAAATCTTTGAAACAGGCACATAACTTTCCCCATTCCTTGTAGAGGGAATTTCATAGCTAACTAGCCTTTGAGAATTGTGTTCCAGGACCTGGATGACTAAAATACTTGCTTGGTTACAGTATCCTTAGAAGATCCAGTAGGCATGACAGTATGGAGTGTTACCCCATCTACTTTCCCGCATGTCTTTTCCAAATAAAAATTCTTTTTCCAAATAAGATTAGTAAAGAGGACAACGAGTGAGACTGTTCCAATTTGGAAAAATGACTTCCTTTCAATTAACACCGATAGCGATGTTCATTTTAAAGCCGTGTGGAGGTTTTGTGTCTTTATAACACTAGTGTAATTTCTCTTTGTGTGAACTTGAAGAAACAAATAATCTGGGCTGTATGAGCGGGAGCGCAGCCAGTCGATCAAGGGAAGGGATTGTCCCCCTCTATATGGCACTCATCAGACCACATCTAGATACTGCGTCCAGTTTGGGGACCTGACACAGGAAAGATGTGGACAAAGTGGAGGGAGCTTGGGAGAACCCCAAAGCCGTGGGGCTGGAGCACTTGCCCTCTGAGGAGGGGCTGGGGGAGATGGGACAGCCTGGAGAAGGGATGGCTTCAGGGATACCTAACAGCCCCCCAGCACCTACAAGGGATCATTGAGGAGACGGAGCTGGGCTCTCCTCACGGCGGTGCAGGGCGGGAGGGTGAGAGACAAGAGGTACAAGTTGCAACAGGTTCAGGCTGGGTATAAGGAGAAACTTTTTCCTATGTGTTCCCATGGAGAGTGAGGCAGTGGAGCAGGCCGGCCTGGGAGGCTGTGCCATCTCTGTCCTTGGAGGGTTTCAAGCCCTGACTGGTCCAAGCCCTGAGCAGCCTGGTCTGACCTCAGAGCTGGCCCTGCTTTGGGCAGGGAGTTGGACAAGAGACCTCCCGAGGGCCCTTCCAGCCTGTGACCCTCAAGCCTTTAGGCACGCAAATCCTACTGACGTTCAGTGGCTTTTATAATATTTTTGTAATAGCAAACATATGATTGACATCTAATTCAGCCCTTCTGATCACCTCTAGCTTCCCTAGAGTCCTTCTTGCCGGGAAGGCCAAAAACTTAGAATCTTTTTATTCTCTGACGAAACAATTCTTGTCTAGGGATTAAAACCTTTAAAAGCTTCTCAAACCCTGTATGTATGGATTTAAGGCTTCAGTTCTCTATATATTGATTTCTTAAAGCAGGGGAGTGCTTTTTTATTTAGTCTGAGCTAACTAATAACTGTGTCATAATGTATTAAAATCCTTCCTGAGAAGTATTCAGCTGAAATTTTTTTATGAAAAACTTAGATTATGTCATGTCTGTCTCTGACTCCCCAAGGATTTTTGAGTTCATCTTAGTTTCTAGGCTGTTCAGCTTATAAAAAAAGTAGGTTAAAAAGTGTGGCCTTTTAATCTGTAGACTTTGCTATTTATATTAGGGCTGTGTAGGACTTCATGATGCTGCCACCAGAAGTGTGATGGTTTATCTTTCTGTGTTGTACATTCTTCACCCATCTACAAATGGAAGAAAAAATACCTATTGAGGACTGGCAAGTCACTCTTAAAATACTATCTAAATACATAAACGTTACAAAGTGCTGCTGCTTAAGTCTCCTGCTATCCCTAGACTGGAGGAAACAGCAAAATACCATATTGAAATGTACCAAAAATTGATAGAAGACTGGGAGGGGAAAAAACCTTTGTACATTTGGTACCTCCATACGTGGTCAGTGATGTGTTTGTAAAAATGGACAAACACCCTCCAGCTAGAGAGGAGAAGCACAAACTATTCCCCTGGTCTTACCAGTAAGACAGAAAGCCAGGAAAACCTAAAATGACAGAGCGACTGCCTCACCCTGATGGCCAATTACAGCATGCAAAGGAAGGAGGATGGATGAAAAGGCAGATAATATGTGTGATAATGTTGTCAAACTTGGATTATACTACTGGATATGCTGTGCATGAATTTTTCTTTGCTATTTGCAGTCTGGATATAGAGCATACAGAGGAAAAGTTAAATAAAGAAAAAACAGTATCTGAAGTTGGCGCTTGAGGTGGTTTTCATAATACGGAGATTTCTCGGTCTTAATTCTTTGTATTGATTTTTATGGGAAGTTTCTCTATGAAATATTTAGCAATGTGAATACAGAAAAGTAACTTAGAAATAAGCTTTTACTTCAGTGGTTGCTTAGAAGTTTCTGCAGGCATCCTTTGAAAGCAAATTATGTCTCTCTATCCTTCTTCCTTCCCCCTCCACCTTCCAACACGGAAAGTAGTATTATACCTTCCATAAAAATGGAGGCATTTAGTGACCCTTCTCCAGAGCTCAAACCAATATAAACTAGGAGTAAACCTAGTGAAGCTTGTGCTAAAAAGAAAAAAAAAAAAAAGCCAGCACATTTCCACTAAGGGCTAAATGTTGGAGGTAGAAATACACAGCAGTGAAATGTCCTGACTTGGTGTATTTATTTTTCTGTTGTTCCGTTATGCTATCCTATATAATCTTTGTCCTTACAGCATTTAACGTTGACGTTCTCTTATGACTATTCAAGAGAAAACATAAGTATTTATAGCTATAGTTAATATCTTTATAAATAGTTTATAGTAGGATCTGCGATAATAAAAGTTTGAAATAGTTTCCATTATAATTCTTTGTTTTCACATATTCTAAAATTTACAAAATACTTGTTTTGGGAGGTGAAATTTTCCGTGTTGTGAGTCTGAAAAGTATTTTTTCCTCTTTAACTCAGAGTATAATCCTTTCAGCTATTTTGGAGTTGTAGGCCAATGGGAAAAATACTTTTTCCCTTTGTACAAGAATAATAATAATAAAAATAAAGAAAATCCTCAGCTACACTTTTAACAATACTACAGGGAAAACGAGTTAAGGTTGAGATATGTGGTAAGATCTACTGCCTTTGCTTGCTCTGAGGGAAAAATTAAAAATAAAGTTATAAATGACGGAAAAATAACATCAAACTGTTCCCGGTAACATCTGCTAAGCTTATTAGCAGAAACTAATAAAAACCCACCCCCTTAATGACGTCGCCGCACATTCCCTTTGCTGCACATTCCCGTTGCCTGAGGCCATCCAGGCCTGAACTAGCCGGGCTGCTGCTGCTGCGGCTCCCGGCCGGTCCTGGGCCTTGGCAGATCCTTGGCGCGGCTCTCGCCCACGGGGCAGCCGCGCGGCCCCGGCTTGGGCCGGGGACCTGCCTGCCCTTGTCACGCCTGCGATGGGCAGCGCCGGTGCTTCTCCTGCCCGCTGCTTCTAGGGCTCTGCAGCCACGCGGGGCCCGCCTGCATGGCTGAAAAATGTAGGTTCTTCAGCCCGGCGGGGACTCCTGTTGCTTTGTGTCATCTTGTACGTGGAGCTTTGCTCGGTCCGAGGGTTGGTTTTGTCACGCCAGTTACAGGTGTTGTCATGAGACAGTACCAGACCGGCTTTCACATTTAGTCTCACTGCACCCATGTCAGGCTGTCCTAGAAGAGAGTAAAATAGCATGAAATTCAAATGTACATGGAATTGAAACGCAGGTTTTGCGGAATATCTGGGCCTTGTGGGAGAGAAGGAGGAACACGCACACCTACAGGCATGCGGACAAACAGGCCCTTCTGCCTGGCGTGGCGGCCGGGTTTGTGCTGCTGCCCCTTGCCTGGAGAGCGTTCCCTGCGCCCACACCTCCGGGGCAAAGGAACGACACCGGGGATTATGGGTGTGGAAAGATCTCAAACCCCTTTACGCATATGGCACGTCACCTCCCTGGTCTCGCGGTGTTTATACGGCACGCCTGCCATGCCTGTCCGTAACGTGTTGGGTAGTGGAGATGACTACCGCGGTAGCTGGCCCTAACACCATTACAACCAGGAAGGTGTTAGCCGTGTGGTTTTTAAAATGAGGGTTCACCCTCAGGGTGGTATAGGAAGTAGTTTATGTAAGGAACATGGTAAAAGCCACACATGGATGTTTTATCCTTATCTCGGTCTTCAAAAACAAGGCGCACGGGCAAGACACAACCCTAGTTAAAGCGCTAGTTAAAGCGCTCAGATGCGTTGGGAAAAACCAGGATTTTGGCCCCTGCTACCGGAGTTGCACCATTTTAAACAGCAAAGTTGCAGGATAAAAATCAGAAATAATCGAAAAAGCCTTATTCAGATACTCCATCTTTCAGGCAAGGCATTCAGGCTGTCTCTCACTTGTCCTTCCAGGCCCATCGCTCTTGTGTTCCTTGCTATGGCATTGCCTCATTTAAAGTGGGCCTTATTGGAGGTTTCTGGAAGCTCCATGGTGTCACCTCAAATGTGACAAAGGCAAATGTTTTATCTACTGGATCTTTGCCTGTCTCATCACAGTTGGGTGTCTGTCTACGTCCATTCTTACAGGCCAGCTTGGGACTCAGGCGCTTCACATCGAAGTTTTAGTCGATCTTTATTGTTAGGTGTCAGAGAAATTGTCAACAGCTGAAAAGAAACCGTGCTTTATGGTAGATATTTGGGGAGTTGTTCATTCTAAAAGTTCAGCTGTATTATTTTACTCACATCTGTGGTCACAGAAAGAAAATAAAACAGGTACAACCAGTTCTGGTAGGAACTCAGCCCATCATATTCCTTTCACCTCAGTACTCTGTGAATGTGAAGCATGGGTGAAAAATCAAATGCTAATGTTTGCTTCTTTTGGTTTTGTTGAGGTTTTAGTAAAAATCCAGGTAAATTAAGTGAAAAGTTAGTAGGTAGTATTAATACACTGTTCCTCCTGCCAAAATTCAAGAAAAGCAAATGTTGATAGAGCAATTGTGGCATCTTTTTAAAGTTTCAATCTTCCTTAACTTTTTTCAGCGTGTAGCACTACTTGTAAAATTTAAAACACATTTCTTGTTGCGTTACGTACATGGAAATGCACACGCACACAGACAAATAACTGCATGATCAGATGATCATGTATTTTAGCCTAATTGGTTTGAAATGAGTGGACACATGCTATTGTCCCCCAGTTTGTCCTAATTGCCATTTTGTGCTCATGTAAGGAAGAAAATCCTGGTTCTATTTAGTGGCAGCATTCCCAATTGACTTCAGTTGTTCCAAGTGATGAGGTATCTTGATTCTCAAACTAAATCCAATCATGTGTTTTGATTTCTCAAGCCTCTGTAATTCCTTCCTTTTTTTATTTTAAAACAATTCATTTAATTTCATTTGCAAACTCTAGACCTACCATCAACCTTTACTCTCCCATCAATCTTACTTTTGGCTTCCTGGAGCTTTCTATACAATATACTAGTGTAAACATTATTTTTGTTTATTAAAAAAAAAATCAATTGAAGTTGCCTCTTCTTAGAACTAAGCTATAGAAGAGGTACAACACAATTGCGCTAATTAAGAAGAGCGGTTAGTTTTGTTTGCTTTTTTTTCCCTTAGCAAAGTGCCAAAAAGGAAGGATCAATACAGGAAAACCCATTTCACTCTGCAGCAAAGGGAATTGGAAAAGATCCACTTGAACTCTTAGAACTGAAATGCTGGAGGCTGATGTAATTAAGTAAACCAGCTGAGAACTGAAAAATAAACTGATCAAACTAAGAGATTATAAGCATGAAAAAGCTGATGCACAGTTCTGCATCTTTTGATAGGGGAAGTAGAGTTTGCTGGGAATTTGGTGATGAAAGGCTTGTCTTTTGTTGACAATTGGTTATTTTGCGCTGGAAATTGTTGGATTAATTGAAAAATGTTTGAATAGCACTTAGAAATTGCTGGAATATCTCTCGTTGCCCTTTTTTTTAAGAAACAGATGTGGATTTCGTTCCAAATGGCTTTTCAGTTTGAAGTGTAATTTATAATTTAAAAAAAAATAATATTCATGGTGAAATAAAACTTTCTGCAGTTATGTCCACCGAAGTGTTTAATTGGCCAAGCTATTTTTATTAGTATTTTTGTATTAGGACTCTTGATGGTTTTTTTTTTTTAAGTTTTGATATTTTACTGGGTGATGTATTATTTTGTTAACATCTTTTCCAGGATAGGACAACCATTTTGATAATTTGTTGCAGATTTTTTAAAAGATAGATACAGTAGGCACAGATACGCTTTTAAAAAAGAGGAATTAATCTGTTCAAAAGCACATCTCTATAGGTGTTGCATAGTAAACTGACCTTCTTCCTGAACAAAGTTTTTATTTTATTTAAATGAAAACCCCATTTTTGTCAGATTTGCCCACACAACATTTGATTCATCAAGAGTGACCTCTTCAAGACAGGTTCATTGATCACTGCCACATGTCTATAGTTGTCATTCCTTCAACCTCCTCTTTCTTCAACTGGCACCAGATTTTGAAAGCTGATATGGTTGAGTTCAGTGATTAATTGTATGAGATACCCTGACACGTCAGGGTCCAAGCTAGACCTCTTTTATATTCCTGACATTTTTCCTGAAGCTCTCAGATACAGGTGCAGTTGTTACTTCTTTTCGTCAAAGTGTGGTCTCATAGGCAGCAGTGAGAATGGGGATGAGCTGGGGCTCCCTGGGTTTGTTTTGGTTTAGTCTGATCTTTTTAAAATTGGCAGAAGGTCAGTGCAAATAAATAGACTTAAAACAAAAAAAAAAAAAAACAAAAGAAGAGACAGCCTTAACATTTGGTAATGCAGGTTTTCTGACAAGCCTATTGCCTTTTCTCTTTGAGGTCCTCATCCTTATTAAGCTGCTATAAATGTCGGTGACAGAGCTCTAAGTGAGACAGCGCATACTGTACCGCGCAATAACCATTCTCAAAGGAGATTACCCTGTTCTGCAGAATCTCAGCTTTCATTCCCCCAAAACAACAAATCTGTTACCATGCTTGTGAAGAAAACCTCAAAATATTAACAGTATAAGTGATGCAAAGACATCTGCGAGCATCTGTGAAGAGCCTAAAACAATAGCTCTGAGA
The DNA here is from genome assembly GCF_964195595.1 of Calonectris borealis. Classification (NCBI taxonomy): domain Eukaryota; kingdom Metazoa; phylum Chordata; class Aves; order Procellariiformes; family Procellariidae; genus Calonectris; species Calonectris borealis. Next base: position 139,049,486 of record NC_134312.1, on the reverse strand, counting down.
GGTTTGAGTTGCCTCATTTGTGTCATTGAATAGTTCCAATGACCTGTGGTGATCATTTACAGAATGAGCATAGTTAACTATTTGCCTCCTCATTAAGAAAGGCCAGGGAGATAAGGTGCAGGTCTTACCGTGAGCACATCTTGATTTGCCTTCTTACGTACGTGATCTCTAGAAGGGGCAACTGTTTATATTTTAGGTTTAATTTTTTTAAAGCAAGATGTCAAGTTCAGCCCTTGCAAAGGAGGAGTCTGGAAGTCGTGCATGCACAAGCTGCATTTTGAACAGGGCTAGCTGCTATTTTGGTGACTGGGATAGGTGGAGTTTGGAACGAACCATCCTGCGTGCTCCGTACCTTGTAATCAGCAGCAATGAAATAGTCTCATTCCTTTGTCAGGATGCTTGTGAAGAAGATATGTTTTGCTCTTTAGCTTCATGAAATGGCAGGAGAGACTGCGAGGGGAGAGGGGGCCGAGTGTGCTCTTTTCTTTTCCAGAAGTTCGTTTTTGGCATTTTGGGAAAGAAGCATACTGGAGTTCCTCCTCGAGAAGAGGCAGCTGCGATAAAAGCCAAGTCTGAGGAATGCAATGGTGCGGGCCAAGCAGAGCTCGTTAGCCATTGGGGAAGAGCTGCTGGCTTGCTGACTCTGTTCTGGCTCTATGGTAAGACACAGCCTAGAAATGCAGAAGCGTAGGGCTCATTGAAAGTTTCTGATTAAAGTATTTTTCAACAGAAAATACTGAGATTGACTAAGTGACGGATTTTGTGAGAAGTGGCTTCTGGCTTGGGAAATGTTGTTTTTCATTAAACTACAGAGCATATGCAAAACAGTAACACATTGATTTGGCTATGCTGTCACGGTCCCTTCCTAGAGTCTATTTTAGTTCTCATGTTCACATTCTCTTCTCTGAGATGGGGAGGCTGTAGTGGGTCCTGAGAGACGCGGCTTGATGCATGGAGACATCTTGGACAAGAAAAGGGGAGCACAGGAACGTGAACTCCAGTTCCCGTGTGGCAGGGCATCAATTTGACAACATTAAATATTTGAACTTTCTGGAATGTTTTCGTTTTTATGAAACCTCTCATTTTTACCTTTTTTTTCCCCAAAGCAAAGACACAATTTCTCTTTGCCCCCCATCATTTTAATGACAATGTTGTTGTCATTAAAACTTTGGTTGGGAAGAGACATTTTGGCCTAGCTTTGTCAAATAAGTAGGTAAATAGTGCAACCGTTCCAGGAGATAAATGAAGATTTTCGGGCGTTGGGCGTTTTTTTTTGGAGGGGAGGGTGTTTATTTAACAATAATGACCCCCAAAAAATCTTCCCAAGAAGCAGCTGAGAATTGCTCAGCACTCAGTTAAAGCAGACTGGAGCTTGCAGATTCCTTCAGGGGGTAAGATGAGGGCCAGACTAGCCGTATGATGAATTTCTGTCAGCAGGGCTGGATGCAGAAATGGGAAGTGCACGGCTTCCTATTTAGGTTTCAGGTTTAGGTTTTAGATTAGGTGTTTTCCCTAAATGTCTGGCCTGTTTCCGTCTTTCTGAGGGGAAGATTGACTGGTAACTCCCCGTCCCTGTGGATGGCAATGATGCTGCAAGTAGCAAATGTAAACTCCTTTCCTGAAATAGCCTCGGCCATCCCCTTCTCCGGGGTTAGCCTGGAGGGCAGGACACGGCCCTGGAGGACCCTGTGAGCATGACTTAGAAGAGAGGCAGAGGAGTTGTGTCTTTAGATGCTATTTCAAAGTCGAAAAAGTTATTTTCCCTTGATTCTTCAGCCAGATTTCCCTTATTTATGGCAACAGTGCTAAAATATGCCGGACAAAGGAAGAACAACCCTTGAGTGAGGGGATGGGATGTAAATAAACTATTCTTGGTCGACCTGGCGAGCGCTGTGCTGAACCGTAGCTATACGCGAGGCTGCCTTCTCCAGAGCTACTTGCATGGCCCATTAGCAAGATTCCCAGTGCTCCAGGAAGGTTTAATTTGAGAACAGTGGTATGTCGGTGCACAGAGCCAAATCGGATCCGGTGGTGTACTCCAGGAAATAAGCTGCCCTGGTTGCCCAGAGCACAGGGGAGTGTGCTGCAGCGTTAGCTTCACTGGAGCCAGCTCAACTCCAGCTGAACGACTTAGTTCAGCAAAGGCCAAGCAACCCTACAAGCACAACGGTAGCGTATCTGAGCTAATAACTCAGCTTTTTACCTCTGTATGGGAAGCATTTCTGCAAACCTATCCCGGCAGAACTGAGAGTTGAGTGTTTATTTAAAATAAGCGTTAAATTTAATTTTGCATGATCTTGACAACCCATCCACCAGTGGGGTTTGAATGTTTGGGATCCATTATACTTTGGGAAGTCCTAGTGGGCTCAGCTCACATGTTTGGACATTCTCAAATATCTGCAGGCTCACAACCCAAATTTTTAAGGCGAGGTTGAAGTAAATAGAATTTTCTGTTGTGTGTAAATTGGGTGCAGGAAAAAGTGTTGCAAGCAAAGAAAGCTCAAACTCATGTTTGAATGCTTTTTGTAAATCCTCTTGACATTGTGAAGAATTAAGATGTTATTGCTGGTTTAAATGTGAAATGTCTCCAAAGGCACATCAGTATTGTTTATAAGCTATAATTTATTTCCTGTAAAAAACTATTAATCTAGGTAATACCGATTTCCAGTAACAAAAGGAGACCATCAATTAGCAGAAATAAATCTATCACAATGATAACTAAAGGTTTCTGCGACTTTCTACAGAAGTTTGGATTTTTACATTAAAAAAAATTGTATTGAGGGGGAGGCTAGTTGTTTGTTCCTTATGAATCAGAGTTGGAGATACACAAAAGATAAGTATCTTCCTCTCCTCCCCACCATGTCTTCTGTAGCCTCTTTTGTTTGGGCTGTTTATCTGCGGAGAAGAAGGAAATCAAAAAGAGCGTTAATGAAATAGAGTATGGTCTTTCATAGCTCAGCCAAATTGCTAATGAATAGATTTCTCTGGGTCAAAGCCAAGATCTGTGTACCGTTTTGGACGGGTAAAAGCTTTACAGTTGGGTATCTGACTGCTGCACTGGCATCTATGGGAGGGAAGAAACCTTAAATGTATGAGCGGGGATCATCTGGTTATTTATGGCATGGTAACAATGTGTATAAAGATATGATCCGACACATGAGTGGAAGTAATTCCTGTTGACTGACTTCAGGGAAAATGCATTGTAAATCCAGGTACTCAGTGTGCTTGGGATTGTGATACAAAGGTAGCTGCTGTGGAGGTTTTTCTGGGGCTGTCAGACTATTTATTTTGCAGTCAGGCTGATATTCTGTGGTTTTCATTCATTTAAGAAAAGTTGTCTTTAGAAAAACAAACAAAAAACAACACTCCTCCTTTCCCTTCCCTTCCCTTCCCTTCCCTTCCCTTCCCTTCCCTTCCCTTCCCTTCCCTTCCCTTCCCTTCCCTTCCCTTCCCTTCCCTTCCCTTCCCTTCCCTTCCCTTCCCTTCCCTTCCCTTCCCTTCCCTTCCCTTCCCTTCCCTTCCCTTCCCTTCCCTTCCCTTCCCTTCCCTTCCCTTCCCTTCCCTTCCCTTCCCTTCCCTTCCCTTCCCCCTTCCCTTCCCCCTTCCCTTCCCTTCCCTTCCCTTCCCTTCCCTTCCCTTCCCTTCCCTTCCCTTCCCTTCCCTTCCCCAAAGCAACCCTCTGTATGTGGGAAATACCATGTTAATGTCTTAAATTAGCAGGATGCATCCAGAAACAGCATTTGTAGTTTCTTGATTCTTTTTTTTAATAAAGTTCATTTTACCACAAAGTACGTCATTGCTGAAACTGAATTTTTGTAAGAGGTTTCATCTTTACCAACTTTCCTACCACCAAATACTGAAACTGCTATTTTTAAAATGCTTTTAGAAGTGTTACGTCGGGTGTTTTTTTTAAACCCACAGCTATCAAAGTTTCTTGATTTATTGTTATCATGGCCATAGCAGTGATACGGATGTATTTTAAGTACTCAGACAGGGATGAAAATGGCCTCAACTGTTGCCGTGAATGTCTGTCTTGTTCTTCATTGTATGGTGATGATTATGCAAAAAGGGGCACGGGGATTTATTAATTATTCAGAACCAAGTCTGTTTATCTGGAAGAAGTATGTATAAAACTATACTGCAAGTGGTGCTTTCACTGCCTGCAATCGCCAGCCTTGGTAACTAAAGCCCTTACAGCTACCAGTGTTTCCAGTCTCCTGATCCTGCGGCAGAGAAATTTGAGCCCATTTTACAGATGAGGGATTGAGGAGAGACGAGACCAAACGACCTCCCAGGGCGATACGTGACATGTGTGACTGAACTGGATGTTGGATACAGCTGATGTTGTCCTCATACAGAATCTTAGCAGAAAGCAATCATCCTTTCCAAAGTGGATGAAGTTTTCCCCACGTGCATGGTTTTCCGTATTTTGTTTCTTCTTGTTCTCCGTGAAGTGCAAACTGTAATAATAAAGACTGGAATACTCGAGGAAGATGTCTCCCAAATTAGCAAGCTATGGTTTCTTATGGAAAACTAGCATCTGAGCCATTGGTGAAATATAGCAGCCCAGGAGCACAAAAGGCTTACCAGGGTTCGAAAGACCTCCATTTACATAAATATGCAGAGACATCTGTTACGGTCATGAGTGACCTGCTGGTTTAAATCATCAGCAGGGGAAACTTGTAGTCGATCAGCATTGCCTGCAGTAGCAGGTGCTACTTTAGGCAACAGGAATTACTGAAGAGGTTTTCGATGAACAAAGGCCTTTCCGCTTGCCAAGAAGAGACATACGGGAAATTGAAACAAACGGCACACGCCTACAGTCTTTCATTTGTAATACGCGACAAGAGCGTAGCGTGTGCTTCTGCATCCAAATCTTCACATGATTAGTTATAGGTATGGTTTGGCTGACAAAGCTGCAAAGTTTATGTCTGAGAAGTACTTATGGCTTTTCAAAGCAAACTGCTTAAGTCAGATTCCCAAACAGAAATGAATCATCAAGATTTAATGGAAAATGTTCAAAACAAATTTATCATCTAAAAAACGATGTTTTTGTTATCAGAGTGTATGCCCAAAATAGTAATGTAAAACTGTCATCGTAAAGGTTACGATTACTTAAGTGAATAATTGAAGTTTAATTCTTGCTCACCATTAGTCAGCAGAGACATTATAACATTATAACTTTATATAATGCCAGGATATTTGTATTCCTTGTTGGCACAAGGTATATGGCATTCTCTCTCTTTTTTCCTCTCCCCCCCCCCCCCCCAATAAAATTTGTAATCTCATCTTAAATTTAGATTTGTTTCTGTTTTATGGGAACTTTATTTATGTTCTCTGCATAACATGGTTTTGTAAGGAAAGAATCTGTCTTTTCAGGGGATGAACTACTGGACAGAAAACTAGATTACAAAGTTGGGGCTGCAAAAAGGTTATGATTTGATGTGTTATACGTGACTGTAATTGCCAGCAGTTCTGAAAAGAAAATGCTCACACAGTAAAAAGGAGTGTCCGAAGAATCTGTGGTAAAGCCACAGAAGTAAAAGAATTGACATTTGCAAAGGCTTCCAAGATTTAAAATGCTCCCTCTGTCTCTGTCATATATGTTAAATACTGTTCTTTAATTATAATAAAAGGTACGGTACAGCTTGAGTACTTGATTCACAATATTTAATGGGTGCCTCACATTGGGATGTAACAGCTCTAATAACTATATGAGATCTTTAAATAGCTTAACAATTCCCACCTCTATTTTGATAACAAATTTCATAATAAATCAAGATAAAACAAAACCTGTTCTTTTCTTTCCCTTTGAACAGAGCGTGGATCACACTTCTCGTAAACCTCATCATATTGAGGTTGGGCTAAGATGAGCATAACCAGTGACGAAGTGAATTTCTTGGTGTATCGCTATCTCCAGGAATCGGGTAAATTTCCTGTCTTTCCTCACAACTTCAGGTCATAGATGAAATGGGAAGATAGGCTTTTTGCATGGTGTTGCTTTCAGAGTTTTGCGTTGAGTGTTTCAGACTGATAAACTCAGACTAAATATTTCTTGCCCAAACCCATGTTTCTTTGAAATCATCGTCTTGAACGTAATAAAAGTGCAGACATACGCAGGTACAGAGTAAACATTGCAGTTAGGCAAAATGTGGAAATAAATAACATGTTAACAAATGTTTTTGTAGACTTATATCATCTCAGCCAAAGTCATTTTTGGCAGCACAGGCACAAAGCACATGGATTTTGTATCTTTTTGCTTAGCTACTTGAAATAGTTCTGTCAGATACTTATTAAGTAAAGAGGGATTGTCTAAATTCGTTTTATATTGGCTGTAAATGGAAAATTGGGTGCAAGCATCTGATGTTTTAGAATTTCATGAGGGTAATTACGTATGTAAACTGAGCTGCGCAAGTGTCAGTGTGGCTCTGTCTTAGTATCGCTTCCACCTCTATCTGTTTTCATATCGGAAAATAATGTCTTTTCACGGCTTTTCCTTTTAGAAGGAAAGCTTCATCTTTCCTTCAAAAAAAAAAAAAGAAACTTAAATTTAGGGTCTATTTTGTTTTCGTAGTCTTGATTCCACTCTTTGACTGCAAGAAGTAGTTCTCTTCACTAATGGAGCATGTTCTGTTAGTGCGGAGATGATAGGGGAGGTGAGAAACATTAACAAAGGATTTATAGGTAGGATCGCAGTTTACTTGGTACTGGCCCTATATTCTGGGTTGGTAAAAGTAGAATTGACTAAAAATATTTGGTGCTGCATATGCTGAAGCAAAAAAAAAAATTCCATGAAAAATACTTATCTTCCTGTCAGAAGACTTGAAGCCAGTTTTAGAATAAGCCCTCCAGACCTGAGACATGTCTTGGACAGGGGACCAAAATTCCAGTAGGTAGAAGATACTGGGTTAGCCTGTTCTGTTGGTCATTATAATTAGCATTCATTAGCTATGTTACTTTGATTTGTTTCTTCTACTTCCAAGACTATTTCAAAGTCCATCAAGAATGGTGGTATCAGCCAAATGTTAGGAAAAAGTTCTTCTAGGTAACCCGTCTCCCACACGCAAGCGATCACTTTTGCTATTTTAGGGAGAACTTCACATACAAATTTTCATATTAATTGCAAGTTTTACTGCTCTTACCTTCTTATGTAAAGGGCCAAATGTTTTTCTTACTTAATCCACACATACTAAAGGCATTCACATAAACATTGTATTTCCACTCTTCTGTTGTATTTTACCCATATGAGAGAGTAGAAGTTGAGGTTAAATATTTGAAGAAATATTCAAATATGCTTCAGACTGAGCATATTGAAATCTAGATGCTAGGTATTGATTTTGTAGATACACCTGACAGTTTGCTAGTAATTCCATTCAGCAAATAAGAGCTATAACCAATGGTGAATCCACTAATCTATTTTAAAAGCTTCTTACATTTAGTTTGAATCTTCTTTCATACTGTCATTGTTTTTTCCAAAGAAATTTTTATATCTGTATTTTCAGATAAAGTAGGGTAATAAGACAGAAATTGTTACACAGCATCTTGCCTTTCCACCTGCTAGTATAAATGCCATAAGATGCAACAGCAGATGAAAGATGTTTAATCAATAGCTTCAGAAATAATGCATGCCAAATTTAGAGGGCTAGTGTTTAAATACAGTTTAAGTTCAAACTCCCACAGTTTAAGGAGTTTGCTGAAAACAAGGTTATTACATTGATTATTTATTAACATTAGCTAAACCCAAAGCTTCTAGAAATTATATCAAACACAGCCATGAAGGTTGCTTACAAGACTGTATGAAAGTTCAATTTTTTTTCAAGTATCTGTCCTTTAATCTTATCCTGTAAAACTTCCAGGATTTCCCATAAAATGTAGGCAAATGGTGGAAGGAAGAGAGAAATGACAAAAGGAAATCCATATGGCGGAACAACTATATAAAAAGCAAACTGTCCCTATGATACTTCAAGTATTTAGCAGCTGCAAGGCACAGAAGTACTTGAGATTATTTGAAACATTATAGCAAAGATACTGACGGGTGCTTTACACTTCATTATGAAAATGCTGGCAGGTCATTCTAGTAAAGTCCAGCTTTCTGAAATTAGAAGTGAAATTCATTAGTTATGTTTCCTCCTTAATTCTCTGCCAGACTAGAAAACTTGCACAGGAGAGTATTAATAGAGTTGAACTGTCTAAACCATTGTTGTTGCTTTTTAACAAATCTTGGCATGCCAAGGGGAGTTCCAGTGAACTGGAAACAGCAAATGTTGTGCCAGAATTTTTAAAGGTTAAACAAGATGATCCAGGTAACTACAGACCAAGCAAAATCATTGGAAGGTTGAAACTAGATACCTCCAACAAAAAATGAAGAGATGACATCATGCCTAATGCCAGCCAGCAAGATTTTATGGGTAATAGATCTTGTCAAACAAACTAGGTACTGCTTTTTCGAAGATCACAAATGAAGTTGACAGAGATAGCTGTGCTGACAATAATAACTTAGACTACTTTATGACATTTACTTAGTCTTGTTGACACTGCAGTTAAAAACAAAATGAAATACAGTGTGTAAAATCAGTGTAATCCAGGGTTACCAAATGGATTGAAAACGGGCTAACAGAAACATCTTGAAAAGTGATTAGAGTTGGGGAATATTCATCTCAAAGGTTGCTTCTAGTGGGAACTCACAGGAATCCATTCTTGGTGTAATACTACTCAATAGCTTTATCAGTTACCTGGAAGGAAGTACAGAATGATTCTCAAGTACATTTGCAGATGGAATAAAATCGTATGTTGTAGCACTTGATGAGTTATACTGACTGATCATGTGGTTTAACAGAAAAAAATACAGCCAGGGAGACTGCTTTGAGTTGCCTGCTGTTGGAGAATCAGGCTGGAGAAGATGCCTGGTCCAGGGGCAGTGCAGTCAAATCCCTCCAGTACAAGACAGGACTTGGACAAGTTAAGGCTCTAATTGCTTAGCCGTATTAAAATAAGTAAGTAAATAATTGCCTCTTCACATAGATCACTGTCTCAGGGCCTATCTACGCCCAGAAAAACAAAATAGTCAGGCATCATTTTCATTTAGGCTCCATGGGTTTGATGGCATAGGAATTCCACCACTAAGGTAGCTAGGTGTTGTCACTTCCGCTGCAGGACCATGAAAGCACCCCTTCTTGATGTATAAAAAAATCAAGTGTTTAATTTCCATTTAAGATTGCTACTTCCTATCCAAAAGCCAAGTCCCACAATGTTCAGTTTGCTCCTTTTTGTATGTGAGCTTTTTGGTGCACAATTTAAAGTGGCCCAATTCTTAGAAGTGCTGAGTACTTCTAAGCTTTGTTTATCGTGGGAGTCAAACTTTTAAAAGTCAGGTTATATTTATTTGTAGGTGACTTGATTTAAAGACTACCTTTAAGTGAAAATGTTGGCCTCGGTTACTAAAATCAGGCTTAGGTTATGTCTACACTATGAGTGTACTACCACTGTGGAGATAGGAGCACACAAAATACTCCTGTGGTGGATGTAGTTATACCAACAAAGCAGGTGCATTGACGAAAGTGAAACAAGCTTTACCAAAGAAGCCACAGTTCTGGCATCCAAATTATGTTGATTCAGCTTTGCACCTCTTCAGACTCCTGAGAAGCATACTTTTGCTAGCAGCCGTCTTCACTGCTGACATAGTCCTTCTATTGGTTTTCTTCAGACTGAAGAGCTGTGTTTCTACAAAACTCTATAGAATTCACAATATAGAGTTTTCCCATTCTGCTTTGTCTGCCCAAAAGAGCAGCAGATAATTATTTGTCTTTTGGAATGAAGGTCAGAGCAGTACAATGCAATGGGAGTAATAAGGATTCCGAGAAAAATTGAAAAGGCGGAGGGGAGAGGATGGCAAAACCAAGGGAAATCAAATCTCTCACATACCTTTTAATCTAAAACGTGCTGCCATCTGTTGTGATGACAAATCCTATCGTATGTCCAAATGCTACAATAAATTACCTTCCCTACCCAGCCCAACATGTCAATTCAGTTATTAAAGCTTTTTCAAATTTGGTATTTTTGATGCATTGATCGATTTAATTGTGTTCCTTTTCTAGCACTTACATGTATGTTGCAGTATAGAATCCTTATCTGAAAATCAGCTCCCCAGCTCTCTGTGGCTTATACTGCTCTCTAGTAGGGCATTTATTGTAGTGGGTGTCTGGCAATGACTTGTTAGAGTTAAGGTTGTGTAACGTTTCCATTTTCGCTCATACTTTTACTGTGCAGTTTGAATTTTTCCATGTTTTATGACATACACTTGATAAACTATTCCTCAGTGTACAATCCGTACCGTGTCCAAGACAATAAAAACACTAGCTGGATGCTTTTGCTAAAAAGATGTCAATGAAATTTTTAGGTGCTGACTTGGGACAATTTACCATTATGCTTTAGAATTGTCATTTGTTTTCTTCCCAACCATACAAATTAAGGCAGCTAGTAATGTAGTTGTTTTCCATTCAGGATGACAGCAGCATGTTGGTCTGTTTGGTTCATGGTTGACAGATTTTCCTTGTTTTCCCCCAAGATAAGATTTTCTCTCAGGTTTTAAGCATAGGGTCAAGGGCACATAGAGCTTGAAGTGTTTCTGTGAATCACAGCACAAAATCCTTTGTAGAATTAGGCATGTGCAATCATGGGCTTTTCCTGTTAACCACATCCAGGGCATCTTACTCTCATTCTGCCTTTGGAAATTATGAGATAATCCAAAATATGGATATTTTGAAGCTTCTGGGATTTCACCATTGTGATGTTGTCCAACTCAATACTAGTAGTTGGAATAGTACTAAATTACAATTTTCCCAATGCCATTTACAATTTTTCGAGAAGGAAGCAACAAAATTTGAAGGAAAGTGTCTTGTTTATGACTCATTCTCTTTTTTAACAAAGAAATTTTATACAAAACATAAATATCGCAGTTTGCTTGGGTAAGTTCTCAGGCAATAGGGAACGACTGAAGATGAATATTCTGTTCTTTTGAATTTATGCGTTATGCAGTGGTGTTTACTTACATAAGCCTATGTCATTTTTCTCTGAAGCCCGTATTTTTTCTGCATGTGAGGTACATTTAGAGTATTTTGAACAACTGTGTATGGCACAGAGTTCTTGAGTCACAGATGAGAAAAGTGTATGTTGAAAATAATTCAGATTAAGCATAGCATAAAAAATTGGCATATATAGGTCAGCTAAATTTGCTTCAAAGCTAACTGCTTCCTTTGTGTAGGAAGGCTGCTGCTAGATAGGGGAATGTACAGTGCATGGGTTTTGCTTAAACTATTAAAATCTACACCTTGAAGAATAATTCATTAGAAGAATGAATCACTTGGTCAATAAAGGCACTTGTCCGGTGTGACAGTAAAAACTGTAGTGTGCACTGGTAGTAGCGTCAGTGGATAATGATTTTTCTTTTGCCTTTTTTGTGTTTTCTTTCAATTTGTCTCATTGGGTTCATAGAATAGTTCAGGTTGGCAGGGAGCTTTGGAGATCATTTAGTCCAACTCCCCTGCCCACAGCAGGGTCAGCTGCAGCAGGTTGCTCAGGGCTGTGTCCAGTCGGGTTTTGAATATCTCCCAAGGGTGGAGAGTCCACGACCTCCCTGGGCCACCTGTTGCAACACTCGACCACTCTCATATTAAAAAAAGTGGTTTATTTTGTTTCAATGGCATTTCATGTGTGTTTCAGTTTGTGCTCATTGCTCCTTGTCCTGTCACTGGGCACCGCTGAGAAGAGCCTGGCTTTGTCCTCTTTGCACCCCCTCAGGTATTTATGCATATGGATGAGGTCCCCCTGAGCCTTCTCTTCTCCAGGCTGAGCCGTCCCAGCTCTCTCAGCCTCTCCTTGCGTGCCAGATGCTCCAGTCCAGTGAACATCTTCGTGGTCTTTTCACTGGACTCACTCCAGTATGTCCCTGTCTCTCTTGTACTGGGAAGCCCAGGACTGGACACCGTACTCCAGGTGTGTCTCACCAGGGCTGAGCAGAGGGCAAGGATCCCCGCCATTGACCTGCTGGCAACGCTTTTCACAGCGCAGCTCAGGATGCTGTTGGCTTTCCTTGCTGCAGGGGCACATTGCTGGCTCACGTTCAACTAGTCCAGCCTCCTGCTGAAAACTGGGGAGCCTCAAAGATCTTTTAAAGAACCTATACATAAAGGTGCTGTCGAACACGATAGTCACTGGAATGCTCTTGAAGCTGTGTACATAGCTGTGCTCTCATAGTAAGGATGGAGACCTTTTGTTTGCTGAGGGAAAAATACATCCTTGAAATGATCCTGTCAGCCAATGATAAAACACACATTTTAGTACTGTTTCAGTAACAATCTATGGCTGCATTATTTGTGTCTACATACCTGTTATCACTGGTTCTTGGGCTGCACGTATTCTACAGTATAGAGTAACTGTACTTCATAGACCAAACTCAGCTGCACTGATATAAAGACACTTGTGTATTTGCTTAGCATCTATTTGCACAGTTACTTTTGTGCTAGTGTAACTGGGTGCTGAACAGGTATTACTGAGTAAATAAGACAATACACTTTTTAAGGAAATATGTAAAAACTGGATGTTTAAACCTGGCTTTAAAATTTTTGTGCTTCAATATTCCTGTTTGAAAGTGAGACTAATACTACGTACGGTACCTCACAGCAGATGGTGAAAGGTTTTAGTCCTAAAATGTATTGAAATCCTCTGAGGAAAGACTATTGCAGGTGTGCTGGGGCACTATTTAACATTATTTTTCTATTATTTCAAAGTACTATTTGTGAATTTATGGGTGAATATACGTAAGTGAATATATATATCTAAATGCAGTATGAGCGAGATGCTAACTATATTATTCAGAAAGTGGCGTTAAGGCTGAGGCAGGGTTTCTTTCACCTTTTCAGCTGTACAATGGCTAGGCTTTGGAGCAATACAAAATCCATTTTTAATTCTCATGGTTTAGCACAGATCTGATTTGTGGGCATGCAGCCCTATTTATGTGGTGTGTTATCCTCTTTAGGGCCAGCCTACTCAATTAAAATAAAATTACTTACGCTTATGATCCAAATGTTTGATGTACTGGAAGTTGGATATAGAACCAACATTTGTGACCTTTCATGAATTATTTGAGATAAATAAAGCCACGGTGTTGTTCTAGGAGTGGAATATGTGTTAAAGTGACTCTTGGATAAGAACACTTGAGAAATTTGACAAAAAAAGGTTTTGGTTTAAATAAAAGTGTTTCCTAAAAGTCACCCCAGAATTAACATTCCTATCTAATGAGAAACCATCTGTAACTATGTATATTGTATATAATGTAACATAATATATATAACTCCCCCCAGCATAATATGTATGTAATAAAAATGGTGTACTATCAAAAGGGTATATAAGAGGTTTTATGCAGCTCCTTTGTTTTTTTAATCTCTCCCCTCCTTTCTGTATTTCTTTTAAGCTAGGGAGGAAGTGACTGTATGATTCCAGAAACAGTGCGACTGACTCTGAATTTGAAATTATACTTCATAGCTGTAGGATGGATGACTGCTGAAAAGACAAATCCATTTCTCAAATAAGAACTGTATTATTATGCACAGTTTCTCTCTCTACTAGTAATCATTTATTCCCTTTGCAAATACTAAGTATATTTTAAGAAAATCAGGGTCAGCATTAGAAGACAAGTTTATTGGGCAGCAGTTCCAAAACCAATTTTTTTAAACTTACCAAAGCTATAGATCTTGGGAAGGATGAAACTGATAGGTTAAAGGTAAATACTTTTCCCAGCTTCCTTTAAAGATAATTGGTTTCTAAGCCAACAGCACCTCTGAATTGTGTGAAACAATGCGTGAGTCAAAAGCACATTGTGCTCTTTTTTTGTAGAGCAGTGAATACGTACTAGCAGTATTTGATGGTCGGCTTCCCAAAATCCAAATTCCACAATGGAGGGAAAAAATACAGCTACAGAAGTTACTGGTTTTGTCATACTTTGTTCTGGTTATATTTTCAAAAGAATGTAATAAGCTGTATGTGGACCATTTTTATGTGTGTCTATATGCACAGACTTAGAGTTTTGTGATCAGGTATCTACTTTATACACATAAGTATAAACGACAGTTTGAGATGTTTTGTGGTACAAGAGGTCCTTTTAAAAACTACTTTCTTTGTGTCTTTTATCCTTGTTGCATAACAACAGCAATATAAATGCCATGTAAGAAAAGCAATACTTGGTGCAGAATTTTTTAAGTTCCCGTGAAAAAGAAATACACTGAGTATCTTGTTCTTTTGCCATTTGCAAAACCCTACTTACTTGGTATTTCCTTCTAGATCTCTTCACAGTTTTCTAAACTTGGCTATTTTAATTTTTCTTTGGCCTGAAAGTTGCCATACAGTGTTGGATCTCAGACACTGAGCAAACATTGTGACTTTTAAGCTACACAAACATAAACAATTACACCTTTGCAAATTTATTCCATAGCACAGATTTTGATTCTGATCACTTCATGTCCTGTTTTTTAAAGCTTGTGTAAATGCAGTAATCTAGGGGTATTAAGAAAATAGGATGTTGGGTGGAAGGCAGATATATCTGTAGGTCAAAATGGTTTTGCTAGTAAAACCAGGGAAGTGCTACACATTTATCAATATACTGCTTTTCTTTATAATTCTCCAGGCCCAGTGAAAGAAGCTGCATCTTGCAGCTTTGCAAGTTTTGCTAATAACCTGCACGCTGGGGACTTTCTGCCTTGCACAGCTATGGCACTTACAAATCGCCCCTCCTCACACCTAACCAGCGTAGCTGTATTAGGACTCCATTTGTAGTCACCATCAGCAGAAACCATCCTGGTGTTGAAGTTCCTGAATGCCCACTGAGTGTCAGCTGTGGTGTCCTACTTGCCAGTGCTTAGAGGTGTATATCAGAACTGATAGAACAACATAGCTTACGGGGGAAAAAAGTGAAGTATGTATGACTGTGAGTCTCTTCTATAAATGTGATCCTTAAAACGATGCATGTCTCTTTGGATGTTTGGTTGCACGGACAGGGCTAGAAGATAAGAACATTCCATTAATTTAGAAGGAAAAGTTTTTTTTTTCCCCTTGACGTGGCTTTTGTAAGTTATTTCAAACGTTGCCCGTAGTTGCATTAAATTGGTAGATCTGCATTGACATTTATTCACAATTGTCTGTCTAATTTACACAGTGAATGAAAAAGGGGATTATTTCAGACCTTGTTTTCAAAAGATTTTTTTTTAAGTTCCTCTTTCCATTGCTCGTGTTCTGTTTTCTGTCTGTATCGTATTTCTCTTTTTGTTAACTTGCAGCCCTCAGAAAGGCTTAAACAGTGAGTGCCAAGTACTGCTCATCAAAAGATCATTTCCAAGTTGTATTAATCTTTTCCAACATATTTTCCTGCATGAAAAAGAAAAAAAACCTGCCAAAAAAATTCTTTGGCACATAATAAAATAATTTGGGGTAGCAGACATTTACTTTGAATTCTTGGCAGAAGGTGAACAGGTCAGATATCCAAGAAAAAAGGGTGTAACGTTTAATATTAGTGAATAATCGCTTCTGCAAAACTTGGGGTAACCACGCACACTATAATTTTGGCAACTGAGACAAGCTACAGCTAGGGATCCTTTCTTTATATTTCCCAGGGACTGTGAAAAAGCTTGTAATACAGGACACATTTCCCAGGGTTCTGGAAATAATTTTAATCGTTCAGCAATCCTAATCTTGAAACAAATGTACAAGCCCTATTGTTCAGCTGATTTTTCTAAAAATATATTTCAACTGCAGTTCTTATTTTAAATTGCTAATGTGTGTCCTTGTTAAGCCCTTTATGTAATTGTGAAGGTAAGTCTTCAAAAATAAGCAGACACTGCCAAAACCAGAGAGGCACTCTAGGATGTATTACCGAGAAAGAAAAAGCTCAGCCAGGAGAAGAATCTCAGTCTGCTGTGAATAATAAACAAGATGTGGTGTAGGATTTTTGCCCACCTTTTTTTTAAACTGTTTGTAGAATTTTGTTTGTATCAGTGGCCTGAGGCACCAGACTCTTTATTAATTGCAACCAAACGTATTTCAGCGAAACCGGTGTCCTTTTTGTGAAACCTCTGCATATGTACACTAGGGTTTTATGGCTATATTTTTATGGGTATATAGCTACATTTAGACAGAAATGTAAGGAGAAGCAAGGATGGGCATCCATGTTACATTCGCAATTCTCAGTGCATCACATAGAAGGGGAAATACTAGACTCTAAAATGGCAGCTGCGGTCAAGTACAGTGAAGAACATCATTGTATTCTCTTGGGCAATGGGCAAGAAATTATGTCATTTACCTCAGGAGCTAGATTAGTCTGTGTTAGGCCCAGGATCAAGAAAATACAGTTGTTCTAAGTTAAGCTGTTTGCTTCTGGTTTTGCAGCCAAAAATTGCGTTCAAATATGCCCTTAGTGATATGTGTCCCTTGCTTCTCTACACTGGTTAAATCTAGACCTACAGAAGTCTTGATTTAGTGTTAACTGTGCTGTTTGTACATCATTAGTATTTGGAAGAAATCTATTTTGTTAATGGTCCTAGTTCAGTCTTCTTTAGTGGAATTTTTTAAACTGCAGTGGTGGGGCTTTAATTTATTTCAGATCATCACATTGCACCACTCCTCCCTTCTTGCCTTCCTGCTTAGATGGCACTCCCAAGATCCAGACGTCAAACTTGGGAAGATGTTTTTCCACTGGTTGCATCTGGTTTCTTTGGCAAGCAGCTGTGCAGGCAGCTTTGGAGTTACTTGGGTTTGGTAACATGGTAAAGCAGCCGATGGGGCTGTGTGGGGACATATTTTCCTCCTGTGTGTGATTTTCTTTTGACTCATTACGCTGTAGAAAGTTTCTACTTGACATGTCTAAATCTCCCAGGATTTTTGTGCATATACCCATTTATGGTCGACTTTCCTTTAACCCCTCACAACCATCTTTTTTTCCCTGCAGCTGGTACAGCTGTAGTCAGCTCTTATGTGCCTTCCAGTCTTGCATGAATTTTACATCAGTCAAAGTCTCAGCAGTAGTGCCAGGTACAATACTACTTTAAGAAAACAGGCACTCATGCAGCCAGAACACTTGAGATTGCTGGTGGATCCCATTATAGCAGTTGCAGGTTGGCTCTATCGAGCCAGAAGTTCTAATCATTTCTAAATCTTGCTCATTTTGGTATCCTGCATCTGCCAAATACTTCCAAAGAGAACAGCGTGTTACTTCAGAGATGAGGACTGGAAGAGCTAGTATTGGGAATTTCCAAAAAGAAAGACAACACAATGTCAGAGAAATCAATGAAATAAGAAGTGTTGATTATTTCCACCTGGAGATGGTTAAATTGTAACAGAAAAAGAAGGGGTTGTCAGAGAATTTATGCCTCCTCATTTTTTTTTTCTCTTTTTCTATTGAGGTAAAAACATCACTAATTTAGTGATTTCTGGAAATTGAACCTAAGATCCCTGGATTTGAAAACCTCAATCTGGACTGCTTGAGTTAAAGAAATAGGAAAATCTATTACAGGAAATGACACAGAACCCCATATGAAATCTCACTAGGACGGAGGGCCACACTGAGCATTAGTTATACGAAGATTTGTAAGAATCTTGTTACTTGTACTCAGTGTTGGGGTAGAGGCTGTTCACCATAAAGATGCCTGAGGTGTGTGTGAAAGGCAATTTGATGTTCGTAATTTTTTGTTCTCTGTTTCATTCTACAGTAACAAATGTTTCAGTGAAGAATCTTATAGTATGAATAATTAAACTGAGTAGTTTACAAATAACTTAGACACATCTGGTTTTTTAAAAATTATTTGAACAGTATACTAGTTAGATTTACCAGAGAAAACTAAGTCCAGTTAGTTCACAAACAGAAAACTTTTGCAGTATTCAACAGATCGTTTACCTATTGCTAATCAGGGCATCCCCGAGGTAACTCCTGAGTAACTGGCGAAGACTGAAATACTTCAGAAGTCGTTGCTTCCACAGACCCCTCTTTGTCATTCCTCTCAGCTGTACAAACGCAGCAGTAGCTGCTGTAGCTGTTACAATTCAAGATTGCCATTTAAACCAGACTGCTTTTTACGGTGCTAAAGGGATTGGAAAATGAAAGGAGCAATTAGTGAACATCAGTTAGCTGGATCTGTGATTGCCAGATGAGCTAGTGCGGGGAATACTCAGCAGCACCCCAGTTGCGTGCCTAAAAGGAAGAATCCTTCACTCCCAGAAGAGGTGAGACGCATCCCTGGAGAAGACGAGGCATTCCCCGGGCTGCGTGGCTGCCCAGTGCCCTTTCCTATGCCTGCGTTTGACAGGCATTTCTGCTGTGAGCCAGGCATATTACAAACAATTAAAATTACGTAGCCTGCAGATCAAACGAGCGCACAAAGAGCAGCATTATGTTCATTAAATAAAACCTAGTCATGTTATGATCAATGACAAATCTTGTTTTAAGGGGAGGCCATTTTTAACTGAAAAAGGAGCAGCCAAGGGGAAAAAATCTCAAATCATCTCCATTTTTGCAGTTACAGCAAAATCTATCAGTGAAATTTTGCAAAACACAGCCCTACATATGCATTTTTTGGCACTGCCTAGAGCAAGAATTCCCAAATGGCTGTGTATGTATGTACCACTGAGAGTATATACAGGCACCTCAGTGTGGGAAAAGATACAGCACAAAACCAGGACCTGTTACCACTGTCAGTTCAAAAAAGTGCGGGAATCTCTCAGTGAGGAATTTCACTCAGTTTTCAAGTATAAAACACTTGCATAACAATTTTGGGGGGTTGGGAGGGGGGCGTGTCATTTAAGTATTTTTTCTGCATGCATTATATCCTCTATGCTTTTACGCTCTGTAAAATCTTTTAAGACCAACTATTCCACAGTTGATAGGTCGCCTCCCTTTAAGATGATCATACCAAGTTCTGCACTGTTTACTTGGATTTTTTTTTTCATGTATGATAATGTATTTACTGATTGTACATAGTTTGACGGTTTATGTTTTTCCATCTTTTTTGAGGTAGAAAAAGCCTGGAAGCCATTCTCTCAAGTCTGCTGAAAGGTGCCGTTTAGGGCACTGGTCACGTCAACAGCACAAGCGACTGTCTGGTTCACTGGTGCAAAACCGGTTCAGTGTGTGGCTGTGCCCTCTCCCCTTCTGCCCTTTGTGTTCATGTCTTTAACCTTAAAAGCACATAGTCTCATTGCATGTGTCCTCAAAGGGTTTACTACATTAAGATTTCATTTATTGGTGCTATTTGAATAGAAGTTTTGTGGAGTGATTACTACAGTCACTGAAATGACAGAATTTATGAGAAATAATGCATATGGACACAGATTTGCCACTTTCGTTCATTTCACTGCTACTACAGCATTTTGAGTTTGGGTCTGTTGTAATTTCATGTCATCCCTACCGCGTCCTTTCCTCAGATCCCCACTTGCAGAGCAGCTTCTGTCCCTGCCCTCGCTCCCCAACTGCCTTGACAGCCTGCAGAGAGTCACTGGAGGCGGGGGGGTGCTCCTGTCTTGGCTTTGCGTTGCCAAATGTGGTTTCATGAACTGCAGAAGGAGGGCTGAGTTAACATTTGTAACACAAGCTAACGTTTAAAAAACCTCCCTTTGTTTAATAGAAATCACCTTTTTGTAAGACTGAACTACAGAGCTGCAACATTGCTATATAATTTAGTGTACTCACACGCAGAGCCCCAAAAAGAACTGATGTCACCTGGTAACTACAAAAGCAAAGCTCAAGTGATTTTTCAGCGTTATCAGAAACCTGACATGGGTACAGCTTCATTCAGGATTTTGTTAACTGTGTGTGTTACTTTTAAAACCAGTCTGCTTTCGTATGAACCTTATATAAATGCTACGGTAGTACAAGAAGTGAGGAGGTAATTAGCTGTCGGTCGGTGGTCTGGTTGAATTGTTTCTGTTGTGTTTGTTTTTCTTTTAATAACAATTGTATGGGAGGATTTTTCCAAGAAGAGTGAGGAACATAGTGTCCAGCAACACCCACTTAAGCAGTTTCACTCTGTTGATTTTCAATATTTGGATCCTATCAGATAAGATTTTAGGAAGGTTTGTTACAGCTGCTGGAGATGTGTGAGTGAGGTTGCTCTTCAGTGACAAAGTAGCCAGGAGTTCTGTGTTTTGTCATCTAACAGGTGCTTTGGTAATAGTTTCTTAGCATCAAGAGAAACAGCAAAATAACAAGATTCATTGCAGTAACACAGCTGGGTTTTGTGCTGAGGAGTTCCTTCTCTCACGCGCAGCCAGGTGAGATGTGTTGCTCTTTGGGGATGTGCCAACTCAGTACTGGACAAAGAGGTTAGCTGTGTACCACAGTCATCTGTCTCCTGGCACAGATGGGGCTCAATATACGCCAGCAGCCAACTAAAAAGTGTGCAAGATACCAAATGCAATTATGAGACGTACAAAGTCATAGTTAAAATTAAGCCTACTGTAGATCCCACAGTAATGATTTTCCGCTTTTTTACTTTTTCTATGTTTGTTGGTTGCCATTTTTATGCCATCCACCTTTTGATTGAATCAGAGACCATGTTACAATGTTCTGAGCTGCTGACTCACAGCCTAGCTGGTGGCTTTTTTAGCAGTCAACTTCAGTGCTTCTGGACAACAGCTTAATTATCTCATTCTTCTCCGTTCTTAAGTAGATTTGCTGATTTATCCATCATGCATTTTAAAGTCCATTCCTGTTCAAGAAGGCATTGTTGTTGTTGTTGTTGATTAATTTAAATACACATAAATATAAATTAAGTGGGATCTGATTCTCTAATTCTGGTTAGTTGCATGACATGTATTTATATACACAGAGAGATTTCATTGTTCAGTGATCAAGCTCTAGATCTCTCAGACACAGGCTGTGTATGCCTAGTGCTTGATTTCTTCCTCGTTGTGGTGCCCGATAACATGCTTAGATGTCCTACAAAACTAATAACTAGGGAAGAACGCTGCCCTGCAGATCTTACAGTCTTATTTTGGATGCAGCAGGAGGTCCAGCAGCTCATAAACTAGACCAGGACATAAAGAGCAATACAGGATAAGAATTGGACCAGGGATTAGGTAAATGATACTGCGGTTTTTCAGGTGTTTTTTTGCTGTGCTTTAATTTTATGCCTTTTAATCCTATGTAATTCTGCTGATAGGTGGACCTGCCGCTTCCTAAAAAGTATCCAAAGCATCCCAAGCATCCCCCAAAACTGAGGGGGTGCCATGAAGGGAAGATAGGGTCGGGAAAGGAGAGGATAGAGGCTGTTACCAGGAAGAGGAGAGAAACAGTGGCAAAATGAAATGTGTAGGGGGAGAGAATCGCAGAGAAATACATACCTCGGTTTCAAACGTGGGAGGCATTCTGTTTCTCAGCTTGTTTTTGCTATCTATCTACAATCATAATTGAGCTAGCTACAAAAAGGATCTTGAAAACAATTTGAGTGAGAGAGAGAAAGCATTACGGTGGAGCGAGCCCAAAATCCCGTCCTCCAGCCCACACACAATTGGACAATGCAGTGATATGGGGGAAATCCCTTAACGGACAAAACTATAAATGAAACTACTGTTGACAAGGGGAAGAGGCACAGCTATATTTAACGGAAGTATTTTCATTTGAGAGCTGCTTTCTTTTTCTTCTTTTTTTTTTTTCCTTCTTTCTTGTCTAGTCGGTGGAGACTGTGAGGGCTCTTCCTGTTTGAGACAGTGCATGGGTGGTTTCCCCAAGGCTTTTAATGTTAGATTAATGCTCTGGAGACAGCGTGGTGATAAATGGGTTCCTACAGTTATATCTACATCCTGTTCCCCCTTCCCCCTCCCGCATCTGCCCCTGCGTACCGTCGCTCTGCAGCGCTCGCCTTCATACCCAGCAACAGTTTTCAGCAGCTTCAGCCAGCGTTTAAGGCACAGCTCTTTCTTTAAATCGTGCCCAGCAAAATTCTTTCATTTTCAGTGCTGTCACCTTCATTACCCCTTATTTCTAGGACAACGACAAAAATGAAACGGGGAAGAGAAAGACGTCTGGTTAAAGGACGGGCCGCCACACTGGCTTGTCATCTGCTGTTTGGCAGATCCCAATTAATTACTTTTGCTATTACTGTTCACTTTCAGAAAATAGGTTTACGGGAGCAGCCTTTCTGTTGTTTCACGTTCTAATGGCAATGCTCTGCACGTCATATTGTACTCAGCAATAAATGAGCAGAAGATTTGAAATCTCCTCCCTGGTATAAGGGAATGGCTCCCCTGTGTCAGCTGCATCTATAGCTTGATTTTATACAACTTGTGCGCTGATAGGGATTTAAGTATTTATCTTCAGAAAACACCCACACTAAAATGCAGCAAGGGAAATGAAGATTTGAGGCACGGTTTTAGCTGGACTTGCCCTTGTGGCAATTCCTATTTTTTTATGTGTTTGGTTTTGTTTTCAGTTAGTACAGTTCTCTGGTTATTTTTCTCTGTGCGCATTTCCATTTCTATACGGCTTCCCCTATACGTGCAGGGGAGGGGGAAGGGCGGCGGCGGCAGGGTGGTCAGGATGGCTCTGGTTAACCTCCCGGGCTCCATGGGGCCAGCCCGCGTCCTTCTGCCCACGCGGCAGCGTCTCTCAGATCTCGGAGCAGAATTATTTTTAAACCGTGAAGGTGTATCTGGCTGGTGCGTTTAGATTTCGTGTCATGGCTTCCTTTTCCTGCTCTCAGGTTTCTCCCACTCGGCCTTCACCTTCGGTATCGAGAGCCACATCAGCCAGTCCAACATCAACGGAACACTAGTGCCACCTGCCGCACTCATCTCCATCCTCCAGAAGGGGCTCCAGTATGTGGAGGCTGAGATCAGCATCAACGAAGTAAGTACCCCCGCCACCGCTCCCACCGCTGACTGGCACGCTGGGGCTTGCGAAGGGACGCGTCCCGGCAGCCCAGAGACGCAAGCCACCACGCCGCGGTTTCCGGTGATCTGGTTTCACTTTGTTCCTCGTACTTTGCCCCACCCCCAGCAGAAAGCTGAAAAGCTCTGAGATAGAAATGCGTTTCAATTTTTAGCTGTGGCATGAAGGCCTTCTTTGCGCTGCTTAAATGGATTTTATGGTGTTTCCACTACCCCAGTCAAATCCAGGGTGCACAGATTCTCGCAGCAAACAAGAAAATGCGTCTGTGTTTACAGTCTTGCATTTTCAAGGTCATAGCAAAATTTGGCAGGAAAAGCCTGCAACATAGGTTAAAACTTCACTCGCTGACACCTGCTAGCAGGCAGCACTGCTTGCAAGCCGTGAGAAGCCTGATCAAAAATCCACGGAGGTCACTGGAGAGATTCTCTCTGATTTCAGTGACTTTGGCTCAGATCATGTAAGACCAGGCATCATCCTCTCATGTACATGGCGAAACGGTTGTGTGTAAATTCTGACCCTGGCTGGGGCACTGGTTGCCTGTGGGGGTTGTATGAGCAGCCACAGAGTGTCTCCGCTCTCCTTGAACTGCCAGGGGAAACAAAGAGGGGATGTGGGAAAAGCCAGCATTTTTGCCCTGCCAGCCTTAAAGGCATGATGCTTCGAGGGGGAGTGAAGCATGACAGATAAGCAAGTACTGCATTACAAAATATTTACCATAGATGTCGTAATTGACAGAGATCTGTAATAAATATTAATACATAAAAAGCTATTGCTTTTTCTCTATAGCTGAGTGTAGCATGGGAACAGCATGGGTGAGAACAAAGGAATATAAAATAGAGAGAAGGTTGTGTTGTTTGCAGTGTGTAGTTTGGAAACTCGTTTGTTTTTGTCACTAACATTCTGTGTGGTTTTCTTTTTATGACTCGATACAATGTTTAAGAGTTGTGTATGTGTTACTTTTTTAACTGGGGCAATGACATTTGACATTCATGCCAAGCTGCACTTTGATGCAGTTGTAATAACAAACCAGTGTTAGGAATCTGTCCCAATTTGCTGCTACTTAACATTTTGCCCTGTGCCTGAAATTGGAGCTACGCAGTTAGAAATTTTCAGCCATGAATAGCACCTATTGGTTCAGGTCCTATGACAGCTGTAAGGGTCTGCTCCTGTGCATCCAGCTTCAGAATTGGCCTCAGTTGAGAGAATAATCTAAAAATATGCATGTTGTCACCATTAAGATTTATGTTGCTCTCATGGTGGTTTGATTCTGTTAAGTACATTACAGCAAAGCAAAGGCCGTTCTTGCTACGTCTGAATGCCAATAAGGGCTACATGTATGCTTCTCTATGTGTTACTTCTCTATACTTAAAAGCAACGAGTAATCAGTGAGTCTGTAAACTAATGTGTATAAAATTTAAGTATTGTTTGTGATCTGTGAAAGGGCAGTCATGAAAATAGTCTAGTGAGCAGTTTTATAGTTAAAAATGTAAGATGCCAAAATCCATTGGCAAACATTTTTTTCATTGTGTAGCAAGGATTTGAGCCAGGATTCAAATAAATGTCGGTAGAGACTTTTACATAAAAAATATTGAGGAGAAAGAGAGCTTATATTTTGCTTCTCTAATGACTCTTTCCTTCTTTTTCTTCCCCATGAGGAAACAATATGTATTATCATAATACTGTAATTGTAAGGGGTAATTCAATGACTAGTTCAACAGAAGCATGCTAGTCGGCCAAACGGCTATTTTTCTTTATTAGTTATTGTTATCTATTGAAAATTACATTGTTTCCCAGCTACTTCATCTATCCATATCCTAATCTTATCTGCTATTCCTCAAACACAAAACTTCCACTGCTGGGTCTTGATTATTTCAAAGAATTAAAGGGAGTTTGCAGAAGCTCAGTAAAATGGCACTTTACAGAGGCTACTAAAACCTTTTTCCTATATTTAAGATAATAGGAAAGTGAAAGTGAAGCAAAGCTAAGTAGATACAGCAGTTGTTGACCTGAGTCTATATTAAGTCTTAAAACACAGCCCTTAAAGGTTAACTCAGTTGGTTGTTAAACCTGAAGCCTAACTTACAGAAATCAAAATGAAAGCCATAACTATTATGAATAAAACTAGTGGAATAAAGGAAAAATAATGGTAAAGCACTCCTGTACCATCGGCTTCAACTGGTGGTGCTGGGCTGATGAACGCCATGTAAGAAACCACTGAAGTTGTGCATACATCCTGTTTTGGCTGAGGTTCATTATTCATCAGCTGCTTCCATTCCTATGCCCCTGCAAGTGCAGGAAAACAAACAATTCAACCAAAGTCTATTTGCCTTTGTCGTGGTTTTATCCATGACTCTTTTTTTCCAAATACAAAACAAAGAGAAACTTTCTGTCATCAGTCAGACTTTTTTTTTCCACAGCATTTTTTTTTTTCATCTATAAAGAGTGTATATGCCTGAATTTTCTATAAAATTCCAATAAATGACTTATTCACCGAACAGATTTCAAAGTGGAACGTGAGTACCACCATCATGGATCTGAGAGAGAGACGGTCCATAGTAATGTGGTGCTGGTGGTTAAGTCGAAGTGCAGTATCTTCACACAACCTAGTTTTGTTTCTTTATATCATTACCTCTTTGCTGACCTCAATGGTGGAGATCCTAAACTTGCAGTTTCACTTCTGCTCATTTTCCCTGCAGGATGGTACAGTATTTGACGGCAGGCCAATAGAATCACTGTCTCTGATAGACGCGGTGATGCCTGATGTTGTTCAAACCCGGCAGCAAGCATTCAGAGAGAAACTAGCTCAGCAACAAGCCAGTGCAGCGGCGGCAGCGGCAGCAACGGCAGCAACAGCGGGAGCAACGACGACTGCTGTTTCCCAGCAGAACACACCAAAGAACGGAGAAGCCACTGTGAATGGAGAGGAGAATGGGGCACATGCAATAAGTAAGCCAACCCATACAGCTGCTTGCTGCTACTGGGCAATTTGAGTTTCAATAATATTCTTGTACTTACTTGGGGTCTGCAAGGCAGTAGAACTCAGGGGGATCGTTTTAGGAGGGCAGGGTATTTCTAGAAAGGCTGCTGAGTAAAAATCATGTTTCGCGTCACAGTGCTGTGTTTTACTGGTGTCCTCTCAGAATCCAAAAACTTCAGATATCTTCAGAATTGCAAGTTGAAGACAGTATCAAGAAGTGGAGCTGTATGCTTTCTCCCTGGAGTAGGCTACCCAGACTTCATTAATATTATCAGCTTTATAGGTGCTTTTAGATATTCGAGAAAAGTTGGGACAAGGTGTAGCCACAGTTGGTCATTTTGGCCAGGCTAGGAGGGAGATGGGTTGAGAGGCTGGGACCTACAAGCTGTATCTGTGTAAATGAAGCATGGCCGGAGCGTAGCCTTGAGCGCTAACTATCCTATGATCATCCATAGCCTTGGCATAGTCCTTGGCACAGTTTAGCCTATACCAGCTATCCATTCTCGTACAGCATGGCCAAGCACAGGATCATCCATAGCCTTATTGGCATGGTCCTTGGCCCAGTTTGGACTATACCAGCTATCCATTCTTGAACAGCATTGCCAAGCACAGGATAGGGAGTCGCATGTGCCAAGGACCATTCCCAGCAGACAGCTTGGGTGCAGCCAACCTGTCTTGAAGGCACAGAGGAAAGAGTTCCTTGCTTTTTTATTTAATAGCACATGCTTAGTCATACAGTCCACTGCCGATAATCTAATTGAAGGTCCTACCTTCCCGAGATTTCCTTAGAGCTCTGAATTTACCTTTGTTTATTGGTGACGGCGGGAGACTGCGCTCATATCTTAGACATCTAAAGTCAGACATAAAAAACAAGGAGTAGACATGCCTGCTTGTGTAACTAGATCTTGATGACTGTGCTAACATTGTGGGGCAGATATGATTAATGGTTTTGGTTTCTGTGTGCAAGCCATATTAGGGCACTGGCTAACTTCTGAAATGAGACCTTAATGCCTGATTGCCTTCCGAGGAATTTCTAGAGGAACGTGCATGGCAGGTTTTGTAGGAAGCCCCAACAGCTCTTTGGCTTAGACAAGTAACAGGACAGGACTGTAATCATGTAACAGATTTTATTTGTTCTGCAGTGTAGATACCTTTATCAGTCTCCATCTTCTCTTTGATCTGAATAGATTCCTCTGTGGGTCAGTGAGAAAAATGCTTTCAAACCAGGTTTTTCTTCAGAGAATTCCAGTTAGACGGGATGGTTTCCCCCAGTAAAATTGCAGTGATTTAAATTACATTTTTCATTTGATAAAGCAATTGTAAAAAAGTTCTGAAAAATTTGACAATATTAATCTGTTTTTAGACTATGGATTGCTTATGTTTTACTTCCAACTGACCCTTTGTTTTGAAATTGAAATTATTTCATATGTGAAGGGGGGCAAACAGAAATGAAAGCACTTTTAAATGTATCAAACGCTGACATTTTGTTCGTTGACACTTTCCTTCAGCTGATTTGTGAAAATATTGGGGGAATGTCTTCCTGTCTCAGGACCAAAAAAAAACAAATTCTTAAGGTAGAAAACTGATCATTGATTCATCACTAATACAGAACCACTCAGACTTAGTTCCTTCTGATCTGAAGAAACACATATACTATTGTATTAATAAAAGGAAAGCCTTGCAGATCAGTTCAGATGTATGACCACACTCTAAGCCTTGTTTTCTCAGATCTGCCATTTTATTACTAAAAAACAATAATTCTCACAGCGATTTTTAATAGAAGGATTTTCATGAACAATTGCAGACCTTTCTTGGAGTGTTGAGGAGGAGAGGTCCTGTATGACTTAATATCATCTAATAGCTCTGTCTTGCAGGATGCAAGAACGTGACACTGTGTTGTCCAGTAAAATTTCACAGAAGTAGGATACATGTCAACCAAAGAGGTACTCCACCAGACAGCAAATTTCAAAGCATTACTGTGGCTAAGCAGCCTACCAGGCAGACAAGTTAACTGAGCAGTGGCAACGGGAAGAAAGAAAGTCCTCAAGGAGTAGGTGGCCAGCTGGCATGTGTTGTTAGCAGCTGCTGTTGTGCGAGTTGGTCATCCTGGGTGAAGAGGTGACCTCAGCAATTTAAGGAGAAGGAGGCTTTGGAGAGATGCTGCTGAAAAATCCAGGGACAGTCGACTCTGATCAGTGTGCCTCCCTCGCCTTGGGAGGACTATAACCTTTCTGTCTGAGGCATTCGGAGGATATCAGCGAGGTGGTGTAGCACAATTGCAGATGAGGTTCATACATGGGAGATGCACACAGAACTGCAAAACTGGCATTCTCGCCCTTGAACAGACCTGTTTAAATAAACTCCCAAGAGATCTGCCTCCATAATTATCAGAAACCACTAGAAATAAAAACTAACAAATCTAGCTGACAATTTACTGCATGGGTCTGATTAACACTCTTACAATTGTATTTCCCTCTCTTGTGGTAAAGTTAGAAAAATACAGTTACGTTAATGAAAATACCAAAAGGGTCATACCCTTTCTTTTCATTGCTTATGCAGGGCAAACTATATCCAGCCTTACCTTTTCCCTTATCACCGCGTTTAGAGAGTCTGTTTAGTCTAGGATAGGTGAAGATGAAAAATCTGACAAGAGCTTAGCTTAGGACAAGAGGTTCAGGGTAGGACTGGACAAAAGTTTGATAGGATGTAAAATGGCTTAGATAAGGACAAAAGGTTTAGGATGGATAGGACAAAAGTTTAGGATAAGATGTAAGATGCGTAAGGTGAAAGCTGGGAGGCTTACTGGGTAGAAAAGACTGCTGATACGAAAGGTGTGAAAAGCTTCCTAAACCTTCTTTTTCAATGTTGTTGGATTCCACAGAACTGGCATACACTGGGATGGGTTTGGATAGTGTGCTAGTCCGTAGTCATAACCTGGAAGTCACCCGTATATTAAGCCGTCATAAAAAGGTGGGATGGGGGCAGCTGGTGAAAGAGATGTCTTTGGGAAGTTACCTAGTTCACATTTATTCTCACGTGGAGTTCTCCCTGACGCTATAAGTCTTCCCAAAAAAGCGTTAATATATTTAATATAATATGATATATTTTTGTATGTGGTGTTATCAGTACAATATGATAGGGTGATTTGATTTAAGAAAGGGAAGAGACTGAACAAAATCGAACAATAACAACAGTTTGAGGTGCAGATTCAAATACTAAATAAATAAAATCGCTGCCTTCTCTTGCTGCTTCCTGAGTAACGTTTTCAGCTTTGAGTCACTTTAAAAATTAGTAGATAAAAAAAAAAATCGGCATGTAGAAATGGAGCCAAACTTTGGGTTGTTTTCCAACTCAAATATTTTTAGTGTCATTTGTTTCATTATATTTACAAGGATTGGCTTGGGTTTAAGAAAAATAAAGCTCTGGAAAAAAGACTGAGCCCAATTCCTTTATTATAACTACAGCCGTAAAGAATAACTTCAGTGAAAGGCTTGTCAAAGATTTAAGTAAAAAAACACATTTCCCGAGAAAAGACAGGATTAGCACTGGTAAGATCTTAAAAATATATCTTTTTTAATTTGGAGGAAATAGAGAGTTAATATTACTCACTGGTATGTTAGAATTATTTTTTTTAAAAAAACTTAATCATAATAGTTTGGGGGAGTATGAATTTTAATTTCCAGTGATTTGGGATTTTTAATATGTTTGAGGAAAAAAATTAGAATAATATAGCTTAGACTTAACCGAAGATTCTCTGGCCTTTAGAAAATGGTTTGTGTTAACATTTGGGCAGAGTCCCCCACTGTGTGACCTGCAGACTTAAGTTTATCACCTGTGAGGGTCTGTTGCACTTGGTAGAACTGCCCTCCCTTTCAGAGACCCCCCTCAGAGGCATTCTTTGGGCAAATGAGGTCTTAACCAAGAGCTTTCTGCTCTGAAGATACTTTAAAAAAAAAAAGAAGCCTATTCTTGATTGTTACTGCATCTTAACTTATCTATTTATTCTCATTCCCCATGCACACATTGTAGCTGCATCCATAGGAAAGCCAAATTTTCAGATGAGACCAGGGCTCACAAGAGCTCGTGCTGTGTGAGGAACTCAGCACTCTTGTGCCGTCTTGTGCTCAGGGGTTTCTGCAGTTTTTTGTTGCTATCATAATCGTATCCGTTGTACATTGCTAGTGTCTATCTGAATCTGAGAAGAGCCTGAAGCAGTACCGCAGAAGCATGAGCTGTCCTGTTTGTTCAATGGGGCATTTTAAGTTTTGTGCTTAACAGTAACACTCTAAATATGAATGTTCCTGACTGCTGATGAAAATAGAAAGAAAACACATGTAACGTGAACATTTGCAAATGATTTCTGAAAGAATCCTCATCTTTCCCTCCCTTTTCTCCTGAACCACCAAAGCTGTAGTGTCAAAATCGTTACTGGTAAGACAATAGAAAATAATCCTGCAGGTATTTCATTGCTCCCAGAGGCCAGTCAGTCTTGCATGTACTAATGCAGGTATCAGCCGATAAAGGTTTCTTTTTCACAGGTTGACTGACTGTGGGTTTTTTCACAGCAGTTAATAACATTCAAAGTGTGTATCTAGGTTCCTCCGTCTGGCCATGTACAAATGAAAAATATTTCTAAGTATCAGATGTCCTTGCTCTGATAGCACCTCGTAACCCTGGGACCTTAGAGTAATGCTGCTTCCAAGCTGTCATTTGGCTTTATTCAAGAGTGAAAAGCAGCTCTGCCTTTAGAGCCAGGCAGGTAACAGTAGGATCGTATGTGGTAAGAGTGGCTTCTCATTTAAATTTTTCAAATTAAAACACTTGAAATATCTTACTTCTTGATTAACCCCCAGCTTCCAACTCACACTGTGAACAGGACACAGATGAATGCGTAGTCATTACCATGCTGCTGTTTTTCTCATGAAAATATGCGTTAAACCTGGTGATTCTGTGCTGTGCTGAGAAATAGAGGGTTGCGAATTTTAGATTCTTATATTCTGGTGGGTTTTAGTAGTGCTTTGCTCTTCATTGCCCTGATTGCTCAGAATATCATATCAAAGTTGCCAGCTGCTAGTGTCAGGCTAAATCTCGAGTAGTAGTATATCTTGACAGTATTAATTTTAGTAGTTACACACATAGAGAATTATCAAGGACAATGCTTAACATAGGGGCTCAGCATAGGTGTAGATTTTACAAATAGGCATTTGTAATATGTTTAGTTTTACGCAACAAATCCATAGGTAATAAGTGTAGTTAAAAATATAGGTATTTTGAATTAGAAATGTGAGCTGTGAAACTACTGTTAGTTCTTTTCTAATTTTGATACTCAGCGCTATGCAACTCATTGAATTACATGTGAATTACATTCCATTCCATTCCATCCCATCTATGGCGTAGATGTGGCACAGACATAGTTTATAGGGTGCCTAACCAAATATGCGATGAGAAGTGCTACTTGTGTGACTCAGCATAAATTAGGCAGAGCAAAACAGGGTATTTGAAAGCCTGGGTAAGGGTAGAAATCTGGAGATCTTCCTTCCGATGGCAGTTGTGCAATGTCACAGTCTGTTTTGCCAGTTGATGGGCAATAGCTCAGCAGAGCTTGAGTATCGGGACAGATGGCTGATTTTAAATGCCATAAACATGTGGCAATAAAGGAGCATAATTATTCCACTTGCGAACCTATGGATCTCCATATGTGATTAAAGAACGACTAACCAAAAGGCTTAACCCAGAATGAGAACTTGGATTTTGATCAATCAGAGCAGATCAGCTGGCCAAGACATTGATTAGATAAGACGAGGCTGCCTTTCCCCCAGCCTGCCAGCTATCCGCTCTTGGATGTGCTTTCTGCGAAATGGGCCACATGTCTGTGTGTGACATCTGCTGTCTGCTGTTTCAGTGTGTTACCTGTCCTTGGTTGGTGTCTTGTTCACAGAGGATAATCTTGTGTTGCTGCCAGGAAGTGTAGTTTGAACTGAATGAGGAAGATTTATACTGAAGCAATGCAAATCTCAAGTGAAAACATTGTTCGTGATGCAAATTGGGATGAATGGCTGCCACTAAGAGAAATTCATCATTTAAAATTCACTTTTTTTCCTTGAGGAAAGAAAAGAGCTTTATAAAAACAAAGTTACTTAGACTGCAGTCTAAAGAACCCCAGAATTACAGCATGCAGGTTAAGTATATCTATGCCTCAGTTGGTACCTTTGCATATATTATGATATCCTTGAGAAGGTGATCACTCACCGTTTCACTGCCATGCTCAGGGAATGAGGCCCTTACTCGGTATATTCTTCATCTGTGAGTAGCACACATATGACTTACAGGACACTGGGTAAGAAAATGTATGTGCTGTATGTTACTTTTTTAAAAGAACAGCATAAAGCTTTTCTCAAATGTGGCAATCTGCTATTTTAATAGATCCGTAAGTCATTTCTAATGAAGCCAGCTTCAAAAAAAACTGTATTGAAATAAATGCTAACTACTTTATGAAGAAAAGCTACATGCATTTATACAAAATATTTTGGTAAGGCTCTACATTTTGAGGAAATATCGTAAATTTGAATCATCATAGGGAAGAAAATAGAGTAATATGGTCAGTGACACAACACAGAATATTATTTATAGCGTATACGTTGCTGTAAGCTTTAGGCTGTGGGTAGCCAGCTTGTTTTTAAACTAGACCTAACAGCATCTTGCAAACTACTTATTCTGATATATTTCCTTACAGATAATCATTCAAAGCCAATGGAAATTGACGGGGATGTTGAAATTCCTCCTAACAAAGCAACAGTCCTTCGGGGCCATGAATCAGAGGTGTTCATCTGTGCCTGGAACCCTGTCAGTGACCTGCTAGCATCTGGGTAAGACCACGACTGAAACCAGCTGCTGCAATTAGAGTGTATTTGGAGATGCAGGAACTTGCGAGCATACACTAGAGATGAATGAGAATTCTCTTCACTGATTTTTCAGCCTGCGACTGTTTTTTTCAGCAGTACTGTACCTATGTAGGAGTTAAGTAATTATAAGGTGACGCAGAATATGAAGCATTTGCACATTTAAGATGTGCACTCTGTGGCCCTGAATACACATAAATTTTTTTTAAAGGTTTTTAAAATAACTATGGATAATTCTCAGACTATTTGAAGTTCATGTAATCTACTTTTTCTGCTCTTAGTTAATGGTTCACACTGGGGTCTCAGAAAGTCTTTGGCATCCATGTTTTCTTTTTAAAAGCATGGAGACTCTAAAATAGAGTTCTCTTTGGTGATGTTTGCATTGGCGTGGTGCAGCACAAATAGGAGTAGATCTGTAAAGCAGATGTGAGGACCTTGTGTCACCACTGTTTGTATTGCGGGGCGGGAGCTTCAGGCTGGACCTAGTTTTGTCCGATGAGCTGATCTTGAGGGCATGTTTTGGTTTATTGTCATTGGAAAGGCGTCTAGTCCAGGACTGCTCAGCGATGACAACCAAAGCATGGTAAGTGGGACAATCAGGAGATTGACTTACAAAAAGTGCTTTTGATCCAAACAAAAATGCTAATGTAAACACACCCCAAGAGCTATATTCAGACACTGTTGGAATCTGTGTTTATTCATGCTTAAAGTTAAACCTTAAAATGAAGGCTAAATTTAAGAAGCCTAACTGGGAATGTGGAGGAAAGCTGATAGAGGAGAGAAGTGGCTCTTCATCACTTAAAGTTACCTGACAGTATCAACATGTTTATTACAAGGAAGAGGAAAGTCCTTATTTTATTTCCAGCTTTTTGCATGATCATCAGAATAGTCTTCTTATGAGATCTTTGTTGACTTAATACATGAAAACAAGGAAAGTGCAAATGGGACAGAATAAATAGGAAAAATAAAAATCATTAACAGAAATAAATATCAGGTTGGATAAACCACACAGGATCTCTCAGAGAGTGAAGACAGCAGTTTCCAAAGAATAATATCAGACAACAAACTTCTAGAAAACTGAATTCTTCTGAATACACTTTGCTTCTGGAATGCCCAGACCTGGTAGTACTTTTAGCATCTGTAGCACTAGGTATCTTCATTTACTAATTTTAAATGGGTATAGCAGTAGAATTTGTAAAAGCTGCGTGTAGGATTTTGGATGAAAAACTTTGGTTTTCAGCTCTTTTTTCCGTAGGTTCAGTGGATCTTCTGGTTTGTGATAGGGTCGCTGAGTGATGCCATGGTAGAGCCAAGAGCAGTAATAGCAGCCACACTCCTGTGCCATGCATTTGCTGTATTTTCTGCTAACTGTATTCCTCTACCCACTCAGTTTTCTGGTGTCTCAGGCAATATTGCTTGGCAGTATTACTTCTTATTAGCAAATAATTATTATTAAGAAGGGAAGTCCTGATCATTAAGATCAGTCACCAGTTAAAATAGGCAAGCGTAAAACAATTACTTCACACAAATTGTCCTCTTCCTGGCATACAGTTGAGTGAACCATAAAAAGAGTTTTATTTAATGTATAAATAAATAAAAATTAGGATTGACAAATGTGGAAGAACTGTAGCATATGATATTCCTTAATCGTCCCAGCCCAAATCTGAGAGGATGTTTTCAAGGAAAAAAAAAAGAATCAAGGGAAGGCACAGAATCTGTGATGTTCATGAAATGTTATTGCCTACAGAGAAATTTGTAAATCGGCATCAAATGATATTGAACAAACATGCTCCTGTACTACTACTCCTTTAACTTTTCCATGTATGCCTAAATGCTTTGACTACCCGTAAATGTTAAATCGTGACCTAATAGTGAAGAAAACCTCAAAAACTAAGAAGAATTTAGTTAACCTCATTAAATTATTTTCATGGTTGTTTCTTATTAAAGATGAAAATCTAGAGAAGGTTTCATAAAATCTGGAAGAGCTTTCCCATAGGGGGGGCAAACTTAGAATTTCATGGGCTGTCTTGAGATCAACAGCTCGCAAGTACTTTATTTAGGATCATTCAAATGAAGAGACTGTATTTGTTGATACAATAGATGTCCTTTAGCCCTGTCATCCTAAACAATATACTTTTTAATAGTAAACTTATCCATTATGTTATTTACTTGAATTATATGGAGAACAGTCTTCAGGTGATCAGTTAGCACACCCACATTATTACCTAAAGGAAAGTGGTGGGGAGAAAGGATACCATACAGAATTATTCTTTAGGGACACCTGGTGGCACCTGAGATGAAGTGAAGAATGCTGCTTTATTCTGGAGAATATCTGCACAGCTGAAATTAGGCATCTACTCAAGTGTTCTGTCCCTCTGCAGGTACCTACATCTCTCAACTCATTACATAGGGAGTTAAGACTCCTAAGTATAGGTGCTCAGACCTCAGCTGTTGGCTTTTGCGTTGGTAATGTCTTGCTGGTATCTGACTCGCCCCTCTGCCAGTGCTTGCCATACTGTACTGCTTCCCTAGGATCTGTGGTTCACAGTCCTGGTGTGCATAGTTTAAACTGTGGACCATTTAATAAACCAGAGTATGTACTGCAGTGACGGAGGAACCAGTGGGTGTTGAACTTTGCTGCAGGGTGCTAAGCACTGGTAGATGGATCCCTGGGACAGTGATATCGTACACAGCTTCAGGTAAACCTGGAGGATGATAACCGGAAGCATTAGTGAGATGTCTAAGGTAGAAGAGTACCCTCTCACTATCCCTTCAATTAAGCTTTAGCCTTCAGTATAATAGGTCTTTATTAATAAGCTTTGCTACTGAGTTTGGAAGCACATAAATACACACATGGCTAGAAAGTACAGTCAGGTGCTGTGCATCATGGAGACTAATGGCAATGCAATGAAAATGCAAATAATTTAGCTTGATATGCATCTTGATCAGCTTTTAGCCTGCTCATAAGAAACAAAGTATGTGCTGCAGTTAGCCTTCAGGTAATGCAGCAGTGAGTGCCTGATGAAGCTTACATGACTGAAAAGGCATAGAATGCACGGAAAAAAATTAAACTGAAGGAAGAGAGCTGATTGTCTGATGATGCCATTGCACAAAGAAGTGTTTGAGATGTCTGGTATAATAATAGTGCAAGCTATCATCTACAGGTAAACTATGTATTACAGCACCAATTAAACAAGGGGGAGAAATTCCCCGAAATCTACATATGCTGCAGTTATTTGTCCTTTACAAAGTAATGCTTCAAAAAAAGAAAACTGCAGTTAGTCTGATGTGCAAACACCGAATTGTTAGATTCTGTAATAGCCTTATTGTGCTGCCCAGTCCGTAGTTTTCTTCTGTTTTTCCATCTGCCTGATTGTACCCATCTGTTGTCTTCTTAAAAACCTAACTATTAAAAAAGGGAAATAACACATTTGTTCTTTTTTACACTGCCTAGCACAATCGAATCTCAATTCATGGCAAAGTATTTTCTTCAAGCCTTGTTATACAAGCAACAAATTTTTCTAACAATTAGCGGCAGTTTAGACAGCAACCTGATGTGATCTTCAAAGCAGTAAAAGAATAATGCAGGTTCACGACCTAATCTGAGGCAAGCTGTGTAAGGGGATTTGTTTGCAGAATGAATTACCCAAAACTAGAGCATTGGTTTCCAGATTTAGTGAGTATCCCACTGATAGAAAGGGATTTTGATATTTGATGTCCCCTCCACACAATTGCAATGACTTTTTAGGGTGTGAAGGCTAGCGCAGGAATATATAGTCTCTGGACTTTGCAAAGGGCTATTTTTAAAAAAAAAACAGTGGAGACAGGAATTTCTCTGATCAAATAGCCAGAAAAAATATATTCTGCAGCTGTTCTTCCTCCTCCACCACACCCATAGCCCTTAAAGTGGAGGATTGAGGAGGCTAGAGATACCAGTAAAGGCTTTCAAAGGCATGACTGTCACCAGATGTTTATGAGAAGAATGCTTAGATGTGATGAACGGAAGCATTATAATAGTACAGTAAAGTGCATACATACAGCCATGTAAGAGGATTAATTACCCTTTGTGAGGGAGATCAACATTCCAAAACAACTAATTGCATATATTGTTTTGGACAGGTAAAAAAAAAAAGTAGGTGCTTGGCCAAATGTGAAGATTTGGCCATTCCCGACCATAATTCCAATTTTGCTCTTAAAATCCAATTGTCCTCCTCTTCAAAGACTGATTTCTTCCATGAGATATCTTTCAATATCTAAGTTTTAATTTTATGACACATGTAAGTTATTACAGATGGTTATGTTCCCTGGGTAGTGCAGAAACCTATTACAGCTACGACCACATTAGTAAACTAACCATGCCTGGGAATATTCCTGGGCACTGAGGCCAACTGGCACAGAATGGCCAGCATCTCTGCTAGCAAACTGTCCTGGCTGCCAAACAAACTGCTCATTGGGAATTGTCCCTGGACCGTTGTAACCACCAAGCCATGCCCAGGAGTTATACAGAGAGAATGTCAGGGCCCCAAGCAAGAGTGCTAATTAAAACAGGCCAGAGTCTGGCCAGGGAATAACCTATCTAGTTTGCTAGCATAGGTGATCATGGACCAGTGACCCAAAATGTTCCTGAACATGCTTGAATTTCCCAGTATGGAAGTATACCTGTGAATGTCAAGGTTGCCGGAGCCTTGAACTCCAAAAGCTTTGCTAGCTGAATTTCAGACGCTCTGTCTGCACGTTCAGCTGCAGCTTCCAAGAGCGTGCTCTGTTCTGTTACATCCAGCCATGCCCTTCAAGTAATTCTCATAGCCGTGAAGCAGAGGGACCTGGCCACATTCCCAAAACCCAGCAGTACGTTTCTTTGCTTATCTTTGCTGATCTACACTACCCTCTTTCACACAGGGGAACTTTGTCTCTTGCAGAGTGCTTTGTGCACCTTTGCTCTCCCTAGTCAGCAAAATAACTAGCCGTAAAAGCTGTTGTCTGAGATCTTTCAGTTATGTCTGTCTCTCTCAGAAGCAAGGAAGGATGTTTCTAGGCCATCTTCTGTCATCATCTCAGGGTTTTATATAATGCTTTGAGTTACTGTATTCCTCATATCAGTGGTTTAGGATCCATTGTGAATTACCTTTCTGAATAATCCTTTTGAATTACCAGGTTAAGGAGGTTGATTTCACCTCCCCAGACAGTGCCAGGTGTTAATTCTGCTAATTGTAAGTGCTTATTCATTAGCAGGTGACTTTATTGGGGCCGGTTTCCTCATTGCATCAAATCCATTAACACAAAGCGTCAGCTGTTAGGTGAGGTCTATTTGAATAACCTGATGCAGGGAGCAGCGTTGTAGAATCAGTAGGACAGACCTCTCCTTCTGGATACCTCTGAGGCACCTCCCTCTACTGACTGCCTAGGAAATGTAAGCGCTTACTTTAAGAGACCTGCTCTATTAAGGAAAAGTTAGGTATGTAAATTATGAGGAGGAGTTTCCTTCCCTTTATGCTTTTAGTAATCTCTTTTAAAATAAAATAATAGAAAGTCTAACCTGTTTGAACCAGAATTGTTAAATACACATTAGCAATATTGCATATCAAAGTAACAGTGATAATAAGACTTGCAGCTGAAGATTAGAAATACCAAGGTTCAACAACCATCTTGCAAATTTCTTTACCCAACTGCAGCTGTTTTAACCTCTCTGCTGACAGTTACGGAATGGGGATTTTATATGTCACAAATAAAATTCTGCAAACATTTGTCCACCTTGATTGATGATTCTACCGGGGCTGGAGAGCATGAAATAAAATTCTTTCAGAACCAAGCCTTCCTAAAATTTGGCAGTACTCTACCATAATGCAGAACAGTATACCTATTACTCAAGTGTTCATGACTTGCATGTTGGAATGAGCTGCTTTATCATGCAGATAGAAATGCTTCTGAGGGCTAAGGAGATTAAATATCTTTCTGAATTGTGCTTGAACTATGGTCCTCTAATAAGGCAAGGTTCACTGAATCATTCAACAGAAATCAGAATACTTTCCAGAGCCGAGAATACTCTTCTTTTTTTCCCAGCAACAAAAGGGAAGACACACAAATACCCCTGCCACACACTGGTGGGCTTATAAAGCCTCTCTGCAGGGACACATAATAGCTTATGTAGCCTTAGGAAGAAGAAAATGGAAAAACAAAATTAAAATACTGGAAAATAAGATTGCCCAAGCATCGCCAGAAAACTGACTAAATAAAACTGTTGAAAAACAAAACATAACCCTTTTAGAACTAGCAAATAGGATATCGTGTTTGATAGCCAAGTGGCTGAGTACTTTATTCACAGGGTCCAATAACAAACTGAATTACTACAATGAGGGCAAGACTGGCCCGGGGTCCTATATAGTGGAGAAGCCAGCACTGAAGAAATTTCCTACTTAGCATGTTAACCAATAACCCAAGCCTATGAAAGACTTACGTTCCCATTATTGTAAACTATCACAACTAAAAACGTTCCTTAACTTCTGAGCATCATGATTAACTTTGTTAATTTTCTAGCCAACATGTGCAAAATTGTTGTTCGGTTTTCCAGACCTCTGAAGAAATAAGGAGTTATATTACAGTCACAACTCTGTATGGTGGCAAAAATTATCCTTATTCGAATTATTTCTTAATCACTAAAGTGAAAGATTTGTGCCAAAAATTAAAGAATGGCTGTACAGCAGTAGCTTGTGCTTAGGCTGGCAAAGCCTTGACCAGCCATCACATCTCAGCTTGACACAAAG
This sequence comes from Calonectris borealis, assembly GCF_964195595.1. Taxonomy (NCBI): domain Eukaryota; kingdom Metazoa; phylum Chordata; class Aves; order Procellariiformes; family Procellariidae; genus Calonectris; species Calonectris borealis. The sequence continues at coordinate 139,009,928 of NC_134312.1, read as the reverse complement.
GGTTCAGAGGAGATGGGGGCACGTTCCCCAGGCGTGCCATGACCCAGCAGAGCTCGGAGCCACTGATACAGGCAGAGAGGTTTTCACTTTTACAGTTGAACTGTTGTTCATGTAAAATTTGACTAAATTACTGGTAAAATAATACACAAAGATCAATCAAGTTTGATACTTAGTTGGTCGATATTTGCACTCGAAGATGTGTGAAGTGTTTAAAATTTGCCCAGTACTTTTAGTATAAATAATTTAAATGTTTTATAAGTAGACCAGAAGAAAATCTAATATTCCCTTGTGATGGATTTCCTTTTCAGTAAAACATGGCTTCTCAAAGCAAAAATGGATCTTGGGTTTTTAGTTTTCGAAGAAAGACTTTTTCTGTTTGTTAGTGTATAGGAAAAGAAGTTTTAGGCATTACTTTAGAAAAAGGAAAAGCATCAGGTACATTGACAATGAAATTTCATCTTGATTGTATGAATGCTTGGAAATACAAGAGAGATCCTAATTCTGCTCCAAGATTCTACTTACTGCATGTAAATGAAAATTACCCTCAGGACAAAACAAGCAATCCAGGGTACTTTGATTGTTTTGGTGGTGGTTGTTATTGATTGTTTAAAGAAAAAGGGGGGAGAAGAAGCGAGAGACAAATCCCAATAAACTGGAAAGTGTAATATCTTCCACCCCGTTGCAAATTGATTTCTGCCTGCGGAGACTTTTTTCATTTGAAGAAAGATTTATACAAAGTGAAAATAAATATATTATTTACGAGCGGATTATGATAAACTCTTCACTTCCTCCTTACAACTTTTTCTAGACAAAATCAGGGTTCAGTCTGCAATAAAAACATCTCCCTAGAAAATATTCAGTCTATAAAATAGATAAAAATCCTGATAGTCTCTGTCTTGCTGGCTGTCTCTCACCAAGAAAAAATACTCTATTATGTCAGTAGTTATTTTGTCACTTTTTCGGACAATGTGAGCTAAGCAGCCAAGCCAGAGACAGCAAAGGACACTGTAGACAAGAGAAAATGAATTTAAATTACCTTTCTACTTTCCTAATCTTTAGGTTCTGTGGCTTGATTTAATGCCGAGAGGCTGTTTTGCAAACAGCTTCTGTCAGAGGCTGTGTTCTGGTCAGTCCTGAACAGAAGGACCTTATGAAAAGGCCATGGACAAATTAAAGGCAGCCTTAAGTTCACCTCCTGCTCCTGCAGCAGCTGTCAGAGGCACCCAGGCAGGACCAGGGAGCTGGCACCGCAGCACCTTTGTCACGCTGCTAGAGGTCCCCTTCCCCGAGGCTGCTGCCAAGGTGACACTCCGCACCTCTGCAGGCGGCGACCCTGCAGGTCCCGTCCCGCCGTGTTCAGAGCATTCTGCCGCCCTGGGGGAACACCAGGCACTCGGCAAGGCATTGGGAGCTAATGGGACCGTGCACACTTGTTATGGGAGGCACGTGGGCACAGCCTTTGTGTTGCTGTCCTTACTTGGATCTCCGCAGTGTAATGTTTGTAATGTTGAGTTCCCCCAGACTGTCTCAGTTACGGCAATATCAACTTTAAATATCAAGTGCAAAATGTGGAGAGCAAGCAAATGTCTTCTAGGTAAAACTTTCCTGAATAAAGCAAATGATGCTGTGGATTCAGATGCTATGTGTAATCTAAATATCTGTTAGGATTTTTTACAAAGAATAGGGAGTGCAGGAAGGGCAGAATTGGAAAGAAAAATTAAATTTTAAAGGCTGTGATGTTCTCTCAATGAAAACAGAAATAGAGGTTTTTACTTTGTTTGCTGGGTCAACACCAAGAGGAGTTTTCATCTCTGCACAATTACTTTTATAGATCCGGAGACTCAACGGCCAGAATATGGAATCTCAATGAAAACAGCAACAGTGGTTCCACTCAGCTAGTTTTGAGGCACTGCATAAGAGAAGGAGGACACGATGTCCCCAGCAATAAGGATGTGACTTCATTGGACTGGAATGTAAGCTAACTTCTAAGACTGTGTATGGTTTTTAACTGTCTAAATTTAATTCAGAGGCAATTACTGCTGCTGCTCCATATCTTTTATATCTGAGGTGACCAGAAGCTCTGTCCTGACCTACTGACCTATTGTTTCAAATAGTCATAATAGGCTGAACTTTCCTCTGTATGCTATAATTTTCCAGGACTGTTGCCATCTTCAAGCTTAATAATGATAATCTCTATTTTAGGAGCATGGGTAAAAATAAACTTAGCTAACTTTAAGAATGAAGATTAAACAAGCAATCTATGTAGTAATGAAGCCTGATTAATAATGTATTTGCATCTCATAGTTACTTTATTTTGGCATGTGAGGAGATACAAGCACCAGCGAAGCTTTTTCTGAGGTTGGACTATCAAGACCCTCTCCCATTTGAATTATGCTGTGCATAGCAAAACATGCTCACATGCTCGTCTTTATCTTGGTAGGAGCGTGTGTAATCATTCTCTCTTTACCTACCCACCTTCTGGGTGGAACTGTCTTGCCTGATCCTTTCTACTTTCATCCTGCAAAACCTTCTCTCTTAGATAATACGGTCATGCACAGAAAAGACTAAAGTGAGCAGAGAGGACAGGTATTGTTAAGAATCCCCAGTGTCTGGGCAGTGTCTTTGGGCAGCATTAAGGCTGCTTCATGTCTCCGTTCTGCCACCAAGCATTGTAAAAAGAGCTTACAAAACCTGGCAGGAACCTTAATAAATTTTGAGATCACTTGCATTCTGTCCGTTTTATTGATACTAGTACAGAGTGATCACATTAGTCTTGTTTTCTTGGGAAAACAGTTTAAAAATTAAGTACCAGAAAGGATTCTCAGCAGTCACATACAGTCTCAGTTGCTGGCCAGAGACCAAGATTTGATTAATCTTTACCACAATATTATTGTCCTTCAGGTGCTTCACAAAAGTAAAAGATAAGGCCACTTCACAAATCAGCTTCCCCTATGTATTGTATATTTGGCACAATGTAAGAAGTTGATGAATAGTACAGAAAGCACAGATAGATTAACAAAACAAATAAAGATAAAACCCAAAAATGTTCATTACTTGTTTCCTGTGGATATCACAGTGAAGAAAAATAGTCAGGAAAAACTGAATTGAGGAGTAGGAAAAGAGTAATTGAAAGAGGAAAACAAGCAAAGGTGCAGAACAGTTATGAGAAGAGTTGTCCAAAATGTATAGGGCATCCTCTAGTATTTCCTGTAGTAGTCCCTTAGCTTTCCAGACTTCATTGATCACTGATACGTCACTTGCATAGTGCTAGTACTTAATGTAAGGAAATGTTCTAATTTAAACACTTGAGTGCTTCCAACTCCCTTGGAGTTCTCAAAGAATGTGAATTACTGCCAACAAATTCCCATTACCTGTGCATCTAGTCCCTTAGCTTTCCTTCCCTTTTCCCTTTTCCCCTCTTACCACCTTTGTTCTCATCAGTGGTCCAGATAAGTGTGTATCACAGTGAAGTTGGCTTACGTTTCGATACTTTTCCCCCTACATCATTATACATAAGTTAAATCTACAACCGCTCTGACGCACTGTTTTTGGAGGGTTGGAGTGGACATACGTTTTAAAGGTTTATTTTATGCTTTTTCCTAGTTTTCTATTCATGATGCTAGAAATTCTATCTGCCTTCATTGTTTATTTAGAACCACAATATTAATCATATTTCACTGTGAAATTTTCACACTGGTGATACTAAATCAGTTCTTCTCTGGTTTATGTGATTTATGTTATAATAAGAAAGGTTATTTCTAGAGGCCATATTCAGATCATGTCCTTTGGTACCAAGGGTAGGATTCATCTCCCTTAGATTTAACCATGTAGACTCTGTCTAAGTCAGCAGAAACAGACACACGTGCCTTTGTGCTGGTCTGGGCAGAGTCTAAAGCAAATAGGATCGTGAATTACACTCCAGAGGTGGGTGATGCTGTTACAGAGGGAGACTAGATTACTCTCTTAAACTAACTTCTGGACGTCTGGAGATAAATGGGGTGAATCTCACTCCTAATGCAGGTGCTGAAATGTTTAAAGACTAAACGCCCAGCTCCAACAGTACCCATCTCACCAGGTTGCAGAGTCAAGTTCCTTTTTAATTATTCTCATTCTGGCCCAATAACTCTAGTAGTGTTGGCTGCACAGGAGATATCCTTCAGTGAAGGGTTCCCTCCAGCAGAATATGTGTAATTTGCCAATTACAATTCCCACGCTTTTTTCCTCTTAATTGGGACCCATGAATCCAACTTTTGTCGGGCTATCCATCATGGTAGTGTGCTTCTGAGCACGTGTGGGAGTCTGCGTTCAGACAAGTAGGAAGCAGCTTCTTTGTGGTAGACAGCATTCGAGGTGTTAACCGTGAGTGTAGGTGGCTTAAGTGTTTAGGTCCTTCTTTCAAGTAGAGGTGCCTGAATTTCACTGAACTGGGGTTTAGTCAGGATTTAGATGATCTGTTCATGTTCTGTAGGCTCTGTATATCTAAGAAGTAGTATCTGTTTGTTATCTGGAAGAATCCCATAGAACTTGTTATATCTTGTTTTCTTTTTCTAATCCTTTTGATTAAATTACTCTTATCTGATGCTGTAGCCTAGTATTTCACAGTATGTTAGAGGGTTTTATTTCCTCTTTGCTGTCTGCAGTAATAACCTTTAGTTTAAATCATAGTATAATCTGTCTCAATGTGTGGACTCAGATTTCCCATAAATCACAATGCACAAACCTTAAAAAAAAAAAATAAAGAAAAGAAGAAGGTTGGTTGAAACAGATTTCATCTAGTATCGACCTTTGCTATTTATATATATCCTAACAGAGTGATGGAACACTATTGGCTACAGGCTCGTATGATGGTTTTGCAAGAATATGGACAGAAGATGGTAAGTCAAACAACATTTATCGTTCTTAAGCATCGAACAGCAGTGAACTGCAATTTGGCTAATTTGTAAGCAAATTGTAATATTAACCTTTTCTTTATTCCAGGTAACCTTGCAAGCACCTTAGGTCAACATAAAGGTCCAATATTTGCCCTGAAATGGAACAAAAAGGGGAATTATATTTTAAGTGCTGGTGTTGATAAAGTGAGTTTTAAAAGTACATCATTCTAACATATAAATGTGCTGACTCAGTGAGCTTGTGCTGCTGAATTCCATAAGATTATTTTCTTCTCCTCCAGGCATCCTGGAGAGTTTACTTTTCTTCAATATGTTTTAGTGCGTGTTGATTACATTTTTGAGGCTGCATAAATGTGTACTACTTTTATGTAAAAGATTTTACTTAGAAAAAACAACTCTACTTGCCCCCTGTGTAAAATTGCACCTTAAATATTTCTCAGTTAAGGAAAGAACTGCTTCCACTACTTACGTTTATAGTTTTATCAACTAACTATTTCCAGGAAGGAAATGATCTTAAAGATACTTGACCTTTTAGCTCATCTAATTATTGAAACACTTATATATGGCTTCCTATGCAAATATGCAAAAAAATGGTAGTTCTGAACTCCAAATCAAGCAAAACATGGTAGTTTCAGCTGAGTGCATATTAGAGATTAAAATGAACAGATGACTGATGATGATGAGCACAAACCCATTAAAACTGAAACTAGAAAGTACACAGCATTCATCTTGCCTAACTTTCGATATCTAAAAATCAGATGTGTATGTCATCTTCGGCTTCCTTTATAAAATTTGGAGAGAAAAATGGCACTTCCAAGTGATCAGTTGCATGGCCTATGTTGCAGTGAGATCCACTGACAGTGCTCCTCTCCAGCCACTGACTAGGGAGGGGAGTCCAGGGAAACTAGCTCAGGCTTGTACATCTGATTTGTAGGCTAGATGAATCCGTGTATTTTCACATACTTGTGAAAATGGAAACTTCATTTTATTCCTTTTAATACTGGCTTATATTCAGCTACACTTGTCTCCCAGTGGTAGTTCCATTATTCTGGCAAACTTACGTTCCCAATGACAGCAGTGATTCTTTAGGTAATCCATTATCAGCAAGATTAGGCATCCTTAATTTATTTTCTGGAAGCATATACTCCCAATAAATTGTCAATTCACTCAGAAGGTGGTATTGAGCTCCACAGGGGAGTTGCTTACATATGCTGTGAGTATGGATTAATACTGTAGTAAGCAAATTACACTTTAGTCTGTCTCACCACAGCGGCAAGAAGTGATATGTGCTCTGCTGCTAGATAAACATTTCACTTGGTGGTTTAATTGTTAGAAATCTAGTATCACATAGTTTTGGAATAGAATTCAACTTGCATCTTTGAAAAGGGGAAAAAGTTTTCTTTGAAGAAGATAACTGAAACAGCTGTAACAAAATGCTTGTTAAAAATGCGTAGTGCTGTCTTCTAGCATTATTCAGAGAGAATATGACCATTCTTAGTAGTTATATTACTTCCTCTGTAGGCATGATAATTCTTTATCTACACTTAGATTATTATTTTGTAATATTTGCAAGTGATTTCTGTTTTTTCAGCTGTTCAGCACACAAGTCTCTCTGCAGTCAATAATTTTATCAGCCCATCTTTTAAAATTGCTCCTCAGTGAGGGTGCTTTCTGTTTGTTTTCTCTGAGCTGAACTAATCTTTTTTTTCCCCCTTCCTTCGGATGCAGACAACAATAATTTGGGATGCTCACACAGGAGAAGCTAAACAGCAGTTTCCTTTCCATTCAGGTAATTTCTGCATAACTCTTGTTAGTAAAATGAAATGCAGTTTTTAGTTTTGTCAATGTAATTTATCCTTTTGTATAAACCTACCTGCCAGTTTGAAGTTTGAACCAGGTTTTTGGTGCTATAGCTATCCTGAGTATCATGGCTTGTGGGTTCATTCTTTTTTTTCAGAAAGATGGGGTTCTGTGAGAATCAGCTTTGAAAGTCAAACTGATCCTAGGAGAGGATTTATACACCAGCCATGTCTACCTAGCTGAATGATTCTGTCATTACCTATGTGCTTGAATGGTACCAAGTGGTGATTTATGAAGAGACTTTTTGGTGGAGGTGTCTGGGATCCCTTCCACTCTTTCTGCTCCTGTAGCAATGAAGCTGACTTGAGACAGAAGCAGACGGATCTCTCATGCAGCTTGCATTCACCACTGCAAGCATGAAGGTCCTCAGGAATTTCTTAGCTTTTAACTTTGGCTTGAAGTTCTTCAGTATTTGCTTTCTCTGATCATCAGAAGTCAATCACCAGCCTTGAGTTTCAAAACCGTGCTGCACCAACACCTTACTTGGATGGTCGCTTGTAGGTCTGGTCTGCTTCAAGAAGACAGGAGATGTCACAGATACTGAGTAATCTTGAGTAAGAGGCAATCATTGACAAAATCATGAATTCACCTGAGACCAGACTTGTAAGATGATGACTGAATTCATGATCTAAACTGGATAAGTTGTCATAGTGAGGAATTTTTAAGGGGCATAGTCAAACTGAGTTTAAACCACCAAAACATTCCAGATTCTGATGCTAGAAATGTTCATCTTCCTGTGTGTTCACTGTAACTAATCCGTTTTTAAATACAGCAGGCTTTCACAAGGTGCTTAATGGTGTTTAAAAACACATATTTTACTACTAATTTTAAAATATTCATTTGCGCATGCTTTTCAACTCAATTTCTAGTTGTTCTCATTCTCACGTTTTCACAGATGTTATTAATATGCAGTAGCAGTTGAAATGGTTATTCAACAGAAGACAAAAAGTATGTCCATGCGCACAGCAGATCCATACTCTGCATTTTTGTCTCTCATCTTCTCGCTCATTAATGCAACTGTCAGTTTGGAGGAGTCCGTGTCTGCTGACGGATTTTCTCACTGTGGCATTTATTTATCTATCATAACTGTTGCATAAAAGCAGACTTTGCACTGATGATAGTGATGTAGTTAATGAGACTCTTAAGCCTTCTGATCCCTAACTATTGATCTAAGTCGTTGGGGATTCAGAACTTGGTTGCCCCTTCAGAATCATGTTCACTGACGTGTAGCTGTCTTAGCAGTGGCGTGCATCAGGGACGTATCACTCGATTCCCCTTTTAGCAAGTTGAAAACTTGACATCTTCCAATGCAATATGCTGATGTCCATCTGCATTAATAGATTTTTTTAAAAAATTCTTGTTACGCATGCTGTTTGTCTTTGAACCAGAAGGCACAACTGAAGTGGAGATGTGGAGAGGCTAATTTTTTTTTTTTTTCCCCATTACTTCAAATATGTTTTCATAGGGAAGTAAAGCAGTTAGTTATTAAGGAAATTGTTGATAGGCCAAAAGCATATGTCCTACAGAAAGCCCCTTAAAATCAGCTGGAGTCTTTGTCCTCACATAAGTCTAAAGCCGTAAAGACCTCACCTTGTCCTCTTTGCATCACTTACTCACCAGAACAAACTAACAGCAAATTCCTTTCCATATCTGGAATCTGAAAACCTTGTCTACACAAGGATTAAAGGTGGCATTTTAACAATTAAAGTCTAGTCTAGGCAGAGTACAGTTCCTTTAACACATACTTGTGTGGCGTACTTCTTTGCATAGTTCTTTGAAGTCTGGAGATAGTTGGCCTGGGAATAACATAAATTTTTTACTCTCGGCTGCTTTACAACAACTTGTTTAGTTTACACCCATATGGACAAAACTGTCATCTTAAAATACATAAGGAAGACGCCTTTGTCTAGGTCTTGAGGGCCTCTATATCATTGATGTTCCCATGTAACTTTAAGGTTTTGTGTAAGCATGTGGATAAGTAGCTTCTAGGGTTTCATTATTCTTTGTAAAACTATGAGTCATCATAGGGCATTTGATCAAAATATGTATTCACAAAGCTTATTTCTTTAAAATGGAGTGAAATAATCCTATTTTCTCATCTACTGATAGATGTGGACTGATGTCTATGCATGCAGGAACAAATTGGTTAAGTGATAGCATAAGAGGTATTTGTATGACCCATTTTTAGACATCTAAGTGCTCTGAATCACTCCCTGCAGACACTTAATTCTATCCTCTTCGGAGCTGCTAATTCTGAATCACACCTAAATTTGTTCAGAAAAAGCTTAAATTAACTGATAATTATTGTAACACTTTCATTGTTGGGATTTATTTTAGCTGCATTTCATAAGGATTTGTTGCTGCTTTTATTAGATGACATTCTAATTGTTTTTGTGCAATTGGCTAGTATCCTGTGGTTTTGGAGACACTTTGGCAATTCGATTACTTGCATTAAAAACCACGTTTGGTTGGTTTTTCTAGACTATTTTATGTAGTTAGTTATCCAGTAAACACATGATTAAATACACCAATAAACGAATCGGTATTAATTATCAACACTCTATGATTCAAATTATGCTGCAATGCAAATCCATCGCGTTAGGTGCCAATAACTCTCAGAAAATTACTTTTCAAGTTGTACATATCATACTAGATATTAGCCCTGAAGGAATATTGCTATTAATGAAGATAGATTTTTGTTTGCTCTGAAAAAGTAATACAAAGCTTGCAGCATAAAAAGAAAGACAAACAGGCAGTTAAAGAAACAAAGTCCTTTACTATTTCCTGATCCCCATTCATGTTCATTGGAAAACTCAGAAGTAACCTGCCTTCTTCACACAAATTTCCTTTATATTTGTGCAATGTAGAAATTCCTTACCTGTCGCACAGAATTGTTGTGCTTTTTCATTAGTGTTCTAAAAAATACTTGTGTATGAAACAATTTCAGCTGTCCATTCTCATTTAGAGAGCTACCTGATGATTCGGAAGGTGACATGGATCAATTTCATTTTGCAGTCCATAGAAATTATAACAGGAAAAAACATATTTAAATATAATAGGCTTGGCAGAACAGATACCTTCTCACCTCGCTATTACAAAAGTATTTTTCTGAACGCATTTGAATAAGGCATTTCTTGGTTTCATTTTAATGATAAACTTGCATTGTATTGCTGCCAGAAAGAGATTCAACTTTGCTTCCTATATGCTGCTCTCCTGACACACTTGCTTCTCACAGGAGTGTGCTGAGAATGAAGATTTCTGTATTTTAGCAAGTCTTGTGTCATCCTCTGGAGGGCAGCTAAACTCTTTCCCGAGCAAAAAACCAGTCACAGAAACAGAAGCAAGCTGTATGTCAGGAGTTCCCTCCTACTCCTGTGCATGCTTTTAGTCTGCAGTGACATGCTGTAAAAGTGGTTTTTTCTGTTTTTTCCACACTTCTTGCAAAATGTGTGTTGCACACAGGCACTAGTTACATGTTCACGTGCTACCTGTGTGCAAAGTTTCATTAGTTCAGTCCTAGTTTATGCCAAACCCTCTACAGAAACTCTTCGTCTCATTTCAGATCAGCTTGATCAGTGTACCTATCTTAAATCAACCCCCAACCAAATTAAATTGAATGTAGGTATTATTAATCCACGTGTCTGCACGGAACGATAGGTTTGCGTGGGTGGTTGCATAAAGCTGGTGCAAAGGAAGATGGCCACCTGCTTCCTCTCCCTCCCGTGTGTTGTGTCTGGCATTCACAGGAACATTTTTTCTAACCCAGCCACGGTTTTTCTGGATGAGTTTTATTCCAGATTCTTCGCTGAGCTGGCTTACAGAGGAATGAATGGTAGAGAGGGCCCCAGAGCAATGTGCAGCTGGGAGCGGGGCGGGTGGAGGCAGGTTCTTTTGCCCCCCCTCTTACGTAACAACCCAAAAGATTCTCATAAACAGATGCCAGGCAAAGCATCCGGATTATCCACTGCAAGAGGAAAAATAATTTGTGCCCTTCAGACAGTCCCTATCCACCCTGTAACTGGTAGTGTGTGATAGTCCAAGAAGTAGCTTTTAGTCCGTTTGATCCAGATGGGTGACAGGAGGAAAATGGTTTGGGGTAGCTGTTTCTGTGCTGTGTTCCCTGATGTTCCTTCCAATGTTTGTGCTTCACAGCTCCTGCTCTGGATGTAGACTGGCAGAACAACACTACTTTTGCCTCCTGCAGCACTGACATGTGCATTCATGTATGCAGACTTGGCTGTGATCGTCCCGTTAAAACCTTTCAAGGACACACAGTAAGTTTAAGAAGTCCAAAATGTTAAGTGATAAAGTCACTGCAGCATGTAACGATGATGGCAGCTGATGTGTTTGCAGGGTGTGTTCTAGCACCAAAGGTGTTACATCCCATTGCTTCCCTGAAACGGTATTCCTCAGGAGTGACTCACTGCCTGTGAGAGGGGATAAACTGTTCTAAATCACCATAGGAGGCAAAACCTGCAGCTTAAACAGTGAGACTATTTATATGTAGCATGAGCTGCAGACTAAGGGCACGTTAATAAATAAGATTTTGTTTTCCGGTGGCTTAATTTCCTTTAGTAAATGAGAACTATGAATAAGGAGAGAACAATTTACCTCCAGCCATTTTTCAGTTTTAGAATCAATTTAATCTAATAAGATCTATTTAAGATGTATTTCCCCCCTCCTTTCCTGGTGATATTTAATGACCATCAAAGGCTAGTTTTTCTAGCTTTCATTCATGAGAAAACTGCTATCATATACTGACCTGTAATTTAGATACCAACTTCCAGAACTTGCTATCTCCTTACTGAGGAAAAATTGTGCATTTGGAGACCTTTATCTAGTCTATGGTTAAACTGATACTAAATTGGTACTTCATGACAGGTTGTACATTCCTACCAACAGACTGGTGCTTTTTATGATTATATGAAATGCACCATTTTGCACATGATCCAAATTTTTACTTCAAATATCTGTACAGTTCCTTTTAATTACGGCTGAAACATGTAAAACCAATAAAGCAAAATTTAAATCTTTTCCAGGATTATTATTTTCACTGAGACCCTGAGCCAATTTATGTTTTTAAAAAACAGTCTTTCCCTTTTTATGAAATCCTTTTTTCCCCCATATGTATGACCCTCAAAAAAGCACAGAAAACTTACTGATTACCAAGGGGATACACTAGGCTTAGTTAATTGCAAAGTGCTAGAAAGATTGATAGAGAAAGCATCGTAAACTATTCAATATTCCATCCTGGATTTCATTTACACATACACCTCTGTTTAGAGAGACCAGCATTGTTTTAGAGCTGCAATACTAAGAATTATAAACTCCACAAAACTTTACACCCCACCCATATTTTCTGTTGAAAATCTGTATCTCCGAAGTCTACAGAATATTAACCAAAGAACTATCTCAATTTTAAAAAGAAGTTAATGCTTTATCATCAATCTGTCTGGTTTGAGGGTTTATTTAAATCCTAGCATATGAAGAAAGAGCGTGAGAGATTTTGTGCCAGAACATGTGTCAGAAGACTGATTGTGTGTACTGTTCGCAAACACAAAATGGTTACCATTCCTAAATGACACTTAAATAGCGTGTTACCAAAGCAGCACTGCTTTTGGTCACCCGTAAAGCAACCAGGGCTGTAATTTGTCGCCTGCATAAACCTTGAGTGCCCTCTGCTGGATGCTCAGTACAATGCAGGTAACCAGAATATTGACTTAATAAAATCACTCTTCATTTCAGAACGAGGTTAATGCAATCAAATGGGACCCATCTGGCATGCTACTAGCATCTTGCTCCGATGATATGACATTAAAGGTAATATAATTTCCATTCCTGCTGTTCAAAAAGTAAAGACAAAAATTATGTCTATTTTTTAATCTTCTCCAGAATGCTGGTACTGTGTCACTGAAAACTCTGCATGAACAAAAGTTTCATTTTGTCCCATATTTCTTAAAGCCAGTGTGAAAGATTGAATACAGAGAAGCAGCCATGGGGAAAACTGAGATATCCTAGAATAGTCATAGTTTAAATATACACATACATATATATACACCTGCTTGCCTGTCAACAGAGGCACAATCCCTATGCTAAGAAACAGTCTATTTGTTACACTTTGAAAATAATATAAAAACAAAGAGTTTTCCCTTTGGAAACCCTTCTTTTTTCTGACAGTAGTTTCACTGGAGCCATTTGATATTTTTTTTTTTTTTTTTTTAAAAATACTGAGCAATGGGACAGGACATGTAAATTCAGAGCCCGCCAAAAGTCTGAATTGCTCTCTGAAAATCCCTATCTTTCACTGTATGGGAAGCCTAAGGCAGCTACACTGCTGATGTACATGCCTCTGTTAGGTGCCTGAAGTGAGATGGAATGAATCTGGATTCTGGCTGCGTAGGGCCATTGCACACCTGGGCCATTGCACTGTGCCAGCAAAGTACTGCTAATACAGGGGCAGTCTGGGCTTGCAGAAATGCTTTTCACAATAGAGCTTTTCCAGCCCAAACTCCTTGCAGTCTCATTCTTCTTTCCCAGCCGCGTTGAATGAAGGCTGTGTCCACGTAGGAATAGCTGTATGTTGTAACAGCAAAGCCCTCCTGCTGGACTGTTGATTTGTGTTGATTCCCTGAGCAAAGCAAACATCCCAGGAAAGATTTGGTTGTGTGGATGGAATTGTACCAGTAATACAGATTGCTCATAGTATAGTTCTGTTAGTTAAGGCTCATAACTCTTTCCACTGCTGATTGACACAGCTAAAGTAAGAGATGTTTTTAGCATGCACACAGCCTGTGTGTAAGAACTGAAACTGAAAGAGCAGCAAAACTTGAAGAGCGAAGTGAACATCAGCATTACGAATGTTTCCTCTTCATAGGCAGCCTGAGTTCTGCTCAGTTCTACTCTGTCTTTGCCATATACCCACTCGGGTTTTCGTCCTTCTGGATTCTAGATGTATTATTCTGAACTGTTCACAGAACTGAAAATTTACAGAAAACGGGGCTAGAAGAAACCAAAAGAGAGCACCCTGACTGTTATGCTGCCACAAAGCAGTAACCAGTATTGCTCTGCTTAAACATCCTGACTCAGTGGTAGCACATTTTTTTGGTGCCCAGTTGCGTGCTGTGTTTTAAAAAACACTGTGGCTCAGTGTTGTTGGTGCCAGTTCAAATTTCTGACCGCTGAATTTGGCACAAGAGCTAATGGTTTGCTATCCCTGGCCTTGCCTGTTTTTAAAAACCTTCAGTGATGGAAACTGCAAATCCTCTTCAGGCAATTATTATTACTATTATTCTTTCTTTTCCTTTGGAAATCAGTCCTCTCTGGCTTCTTTTTTTTGTCTTTTTTGGGAGTTCTTGATATTTTTCAACACCTTGGAACATATGTTGCCTGTTAGCCATAGAACATGGCTAAGCTTTGGGTAACATTTCCAAAAGCAGACTCAGGTATGCTGATGAAAATTCAGCGTAAGAGCACATCATTTCTCTCATAGTGCAGACTTATAACAAGTGAGTTAAATCATTACTACATTTTTGGTATCTCTCTGAAATTGACTGACTAAATTTGAATTATTTTCCCTGCTGTGAATTAGCTTCATCTTGTTTTCTCAGTTAGCTGAAGAAACAGAGCTGTCGTCTCTGTTGAGCATGTTCTTTACCTCACGCTGAAGTATTTGGCCATGTAACACTGCGTAAATAGCTGATGTTGTTCCATTGTCTGTGCTGTTGAAAACATCAGGAAAACAAATGGAGTTCAGGAGGAAAAGGAAAATTTGATGTGGCTCTTGCCTGGCATAAGAGAAAATTATTAGGTTCTAAGCAGTTACTGAAACTTTATTTTCATTCTTTAAAATGACTGCTGTTGCAATGTGTAATTTAAACTTCAAGTTAAACTTCTCTAAACAGAGTAACTTAGGCTTCTGTATGAAAATACAGTTACAGGCTATGGGGCAGTACAGCAACTATTTAGTTCTTCTGATCTATTGAATAAATACTATTAAATGTGTAGCTTTTACCCCTAATGGGGTTATTCTAACGTGTGCATTGTAGGTGCCAAACTGCTGCATTAATAAACTTAAATTAAGTTTAAGTGTGTATGCATGTGTGTCGAGATCTTAAATAAACAAATGGTAAGAATAACATAGAACTGAAATAATTCAGCTGAGAAGAGATTAGTAACGTTGCCATTTTTCTCCTTCATAATTACTCTGACTTAGATTTGGAGTATGAAGCAAGATACCTGTGTACATGATCTTCAGGCTCACAGCAAAGAGATTTATACTATCAAATGGAGTCCTACAGGGCCAGGCACCAGCAACCCAAACTCCAACATCATGTTAGCAAGGTAAAAATACACCTCTTTCTGTTGCCTACCGAGAAGAAGGATCGTCTTTCTGACGTGTCACTCTACTGTCACCTTGCCATCAGTCTTCCTGCAGACAATTCCAGTAAAAAGTATCTGCGTTTGTAAAGCAGGGGGATGGATGCAAAGGGAAAGGAATCATATTTGCAAAAGGAAAAAGAAAAAGAAGGAAAATTGAGTCATATGATACTTTACTTTTCAGCTGTCTTGATAAAAGGATTGTAAATCTGGCATTGCGCCTTCACATCCAGCGTCCGGTTGTTATGAATGAAGGTGCTTAATGAGACAGGTGGCAGCCCGTTCAGCCAGCTGGCCTGTGTTCTAACCGGGGTCATGCAACTCACCTGGGCAGACACTGACAATTTCTACAGCCTTGTTAACCAACAGAGAAAAGCTTGGATAATCTTTAAAATTCCACTTGAAAGTCTGTTCGAAATCCTTCTTTTGAGTTTAGGAAATACATTTACTTGTAGAATGCCAATTGATGGGATTATCAAATCAGTTCATGGTGTATTCAGTTTCAGGAGGAGTTGTATCGAAGCTGTTTTATTTATTTTACTCTTTAGTCTGAGAGTGGACAGGGAAGAACTTCCCTTTCTTGGAATTGTTCTTTTAATACTATTTTTAATAGCAATTATTTCCCTTGCCTTTCTCTAAGCCCACAGTTTGGGATTTAGATGGGTTGTAGCAAAAACCAGCACTGAAACAAAGTGACCCACAGTTCTAGAGAATTACAGACTGCTAATTCATTAAATAATGCAAATCCATTAGAAATAAGATCTCTCTGGAACCATTTATCCTATTAATGACAATATATATTTGACCTTCCTGAATAATAGCAGGTAGAATCTCAAAAGGAGGGAGCTCTTAGGGATAGTGATCTGATCCTACCCAGCGCCCTAGGTAAACTCAAAGGGTCCGCATACAAGAATTCAGTTCTGTAGATACAGTTCTTGCAATTAAAATCATAAAGGCTGTAGTGAATATTAGCTTTTCTGTTTGAAACATTATTTCTTGCTTAGTCAAGGGAAAAAAACTGTGGTATTCTCTTAAAACATTTACAGTATCAAACTAGAAATTGATTAACACACGAATTAAGACATGCTTCCGTTTGAATGCTTCTTGCAGTGCTTCGTTTGATTCCACTGTTCGGCTGTGGGACGTTGACCGAGGAGTCTGCATCCATACGTTAACAAAACATCAAGAGCCTGTCTACAGTGTAGCTTTTAGTCCTGATGGAAAATATCTAGCCAGTGGGTCCTTTGACAAATGTGTCCATATATGGAATACTCAGGTACTGTGAAGCACATCTGGTTTAGATGACACATTAATAGCAAAAGCTTAGAGGGAAGATACGTGTACCTCTGTAGCGTATGACCTGCCAGCCAAGGTGAACCTGATTGTATTGACTGATACAAATCCCAGCATAACAGCAGAGCCACTCACGTGGAGTGAGGTGACTGTCCAGAACGTTTCTGCTCAGGCCTCGTTGTATGCTAAAACGCTAGCATGCGTGAAAACAGGTACATCATGTTGTGCCAACAGCTCTGTGAAACAAAGGTGTGGATTCGTTCTTAGAAATACGTGATACTTCTATTTAGTAACAAGCTGCGTTCAGTTGTGAGTCCGATGCACCTGGCTTATACTTTGGGCTGAGGAGATGATAGATACAAAGGGTGTACAGGCTGGGGGCTGGGGACGTTCTGGAGAAAAGTGGGACATCATAGTTCCACAGATTTAATTCTGGATACTGATGCCTCACAGCCTGAATTAGCAACAAACTTTAGAAAAGACCACCTCAGCCTAACTTCCCAGGCCTTTACTGTTACAAAGGTGAGAAAAACAGACGTCTAAGAGTCCTGCTGTAAATTGCTTTCTGGAGGAGCCCGTTTCTCTTCATTAGCAAATACCAGTTTCCTAACGTCAGCATCTTATGGAGATGACTGTAGTTGGATGATGTAAATAGCCTCCCCCCCCCTTCTTTTTAATGTACTGCCATGCAACAGAGAAAAAGAAGGGGAACTTCTGTATCAAATGTTTGCATGCTGTTTTGCTTTGTAGAGTGGAACTCTAGTACATAGCTACCGAGGCACCGGGGGCATCTTTGAAGTCTGCTGGAATGCTAGAGGAGACAAAGTGGGAGCAAGCGCATCAGACGGATCGGTAAGAAACTTTACACATTGTAAATGTTGGGTGGAGATTGCTCTTCGGGAGAGTGTCAACAAAAAAACCATACATGCCATACTGCCTTCTCTGGACAGAGCTGAAGGCTAGGCAGCTTAAGACAGAAATAAGTAGTTCTGTGGAGTATAGTAAAAACGCTCCTGCTTTGGAAGGTTTTGAATACTAGGAGGTGGTGTTCCTATCGGAAATGAGGAATGCTTGTGGAATAGGTGAATACTACTGAAGATGGGAATGACTTTTAAATACATATTTGATAAGAACAACAGTAGTGTTGTTTCTATCATTATCTCATCTGTCAATTTTTAATGAAGGTCAGGTCACAGCAGTCAACTCGCTAGTAAACAGTTGTCCTGGGGCTTTCTAAGTTTTATCCCACAGAAGTTTACCTTTGGATAGTTCCTAAAAGAGGAAGTTTTCAGCACAATGCCCAAAGATTTCATCGCATAGTAAAGGAGAAATATTGCCGTAGAGATGCTGATTATTCATTACTGTTTTTGCTGTTAATGTTACTTTAAAAAAATTTCAGTGGTAGCATGATCAGCTTGTGAAGGATGCACAGATGTTGTAACACACTCTACAGCTTTTAAAAATAACTTTTCTACATGGCTGACTGGCATAACTACTTTAGAGCAGTATTTTTCAACTGGTTTTAACAAGGATACACCTACGACGTGATTCAGTTGCTTGAGCTTAGTTGTGCCATTTGAGATGGTGCCATGCCTGGCTTCCAACGGCTGCTCCAAACCGCACGTGTCTGCTCTAGGTCCTGTGTCGCGCCTGCCAGGCCTGTGCATCTATTTTGGGTATATTTCAGAAATGGAAGTGGACGCAGTATTCAGGCAACTAAATAGAGCCCATAGTCTTATCTGGGATGTGCGACCAAAACGTTTGTTTGTAATCCAATGAAAGTCCGGCTAAATGTTAAATGTATGGTTTTCGCTTGGGTTTTCTCCCGTGTCAGGGTCTTCCCTTGCTTGTGTGCAGGCGAGCAGGTACTTGAGAGGGGCTGATTTGAAGCTGGGGAGTATGGCATACAGCTGGCCGATCAGCCTGTGTACAGAGCCGTATATGAATAGGACTTCCACATCACCTTCAGAAATGGTTCTTAATGCTGAGTCTTTTCTCTCCAGGTTTGTGTTCTAGATCTGCGAAAGTAAAAGTGAAATGTTTTAGAAGAAATTTCAAATGGACCAGCAGTGAATGTGTGGGGAGAAGCACTCTTCAAAACTATTCTTAACAGCTCCAGAACTGTACGAACTTGAACAAAGTTAGAGTGTACCGTGAAACCAACTCTCCCTGGCCACAGGTGTCTAGTATTTTGTCCGTAACCTTCATCAAGGAGTAAAAACACAGTCACTTCAGAGGGGGAGGGAATGGTTTCCACCTGGAACATTCAGCCTTGGAAGCATGAAGCCACCAGCTAGGCATTGCACTGTTTGGTTTGCGTCTGAGAACTTGCTCTGATGGCTGGGAAAAAAAAGCTGTGCCAAAAAAAAATTAATAAAAAAAAAAAAAAAAAGAAAAATGCTGTGATAAACCAAAAGGGAAAAAAAATCCTCCTCCATGCGGTGTTGTATTTTTTCCTTCCAATTTGGACACTACAGTTGCTCTCCCAAAGGACGTTCAAAGACCAGTTTGTACTGATGAAATGCTCAACTTTGTAATCACAACACTTTCTATTTTCTAGACTACTTTTTTTGTTCAGTGGTTTTTCTATCAGCTGGAATATTACAGCCTGGAGGATCCCAGGCTTAGGATGAAACTTTTGTTTTCCTTTTATTTCTCCCTACCACTCCCAATTTCTCCTTCCTTTTTTTTTCTCCTCTTTCTTCTTGCCCTTTTTTTTTTCTTTTTTCCCTGTATGCCCATAGTAGATGCAACCAGGTGGACATGACAATGAAAATTTTTGACAGACTGCTTCTCCTCTCTTCTCTCTCTTCCTTTTCCTTTCTTTCTCTCCGTTTAAAAGAAAAAAAAATCCTCCATGCTTCAGATCTTAGCGTCTCAAGGGCACTTTCAGCAAATTGTGTAATAAGTGCTTTATATAAGAATGCAGTGCTGGGGAAGATTTTTACAGGAGAAAGATGACTTTTAACAGAAAGAACCCAGTGTATTTTTGGAAAAAAAATATTTTTTATGTTAAACAGTTTTAAAAGCCTAAAATGGCCACCAAATGTAGACCAGTTGTGTAATTCAAGCAAAAAGGATGACACAGAGTCCAAGGAACATGAAAGGTGCAGTATCCTTTTTCTCTTCTCTCTCAGAAAGTGCTCTCAGAAAAAATGCCACTTGATACAATAAATGCCAGTCATTTACTAAGAGTCCTCTTCCAGCAGCCAGCCATTGATAGAGTCTCATTTCATTTTTGTGGCTGTTTGGTGAGGTACACGTATTAAAAGGGATTCATAAGTTTGAGACTATAAATACAGCATTCATTTTCTTGAGTCTATATTTTCGTTTATCCTTGGTAACCAGGAGAAAACGGTTGTGTATCTTCTTTCCTCTAGCAATAGTTCAAATGTCATACAGAACATGGGTTTGGCTGCCCGTGGCCTTGCTGAGCAGTGCTGTCCTCCACCATTCATCCCACTCAGCTGTTTCTCTTCCCGTAAGTCAGTGGGATTTTACCACTGACTTAATGGGACCAGTTGGACCAAGATCTATTGACTGCATCTGTCATTGTTGAAGAACGGACTCTTGCCAAGCTCCTGTCCATCCATGGTCGGCACGCGCCTAGAAGCAGGCTCTTCCGTTGCGTCGGCAGTACGTGGTGCTGCTGTCGCCCTCAGCCGTGTGCGTCCTGCGTGCTACAAGGAAAGCTCTGGGCCTGCGCTTGGAGGCTCACTGTCTGCCCGGGCGCGTCTGGCCTTGAGGGTGTCCTCAGTGCAGTGCGCAGAAGACAGCGTAGAACTCTCCGCTAGGTGAGGCCATGATAACAGACATATAAATTGTATCTCAACATATATACTACTATAAAGTCACAGTGGGTGAAGTGATCGGAATGACAATAAAGGCTTCCAAAGCACCACCTATCCACTTCGGACATGATCCTCTGCAAGCTAGACGTCGGCAGTGGTGCCTGCTGACGACTACATTACTCTGAGAGCAGACGATGGATGCAAAGAAGGATGCAAAGGCAGAGTTTACTGGAAGTGCTGTAAAGGCAACCTTGGGGTGGTGGCAGCCGTTATTTAGACAAATCCTCAGAACCGGCCGAGTCAAAGAGGTGTCCTCTCTAGCCCACAGGCTAGGCTAGGATTTGTAGGAGAGAGGACAACAACCCAGCAGAGAACCCCCTTAACGTCACGTAGTACCTTCCCGCCCAAAGTCGCTATTTCTGTAACCCAGGGTCTTCCCTTTGATTTGACCACGGCTGCTGAAGTGGTGATTTGATCCGAGCGAAAGCAAAACCAGAGCCCTAGTGCTGAACGGGTGGTGCAAGACCTGCCAAGCATCGTGGCATCATCATGGCGTCGTGGGATCCGCACCTCATTTTTCCTCCTGTGTTTTTCTCTCTTTACGCTTGAACCTGCACGGTATCTCACTAGCCACTGCCAGCTTCAGCTGTGTCTCTTGAAGATGCACATTTGGAAAGGAGAAAAGAATGAAAAGTAGTAACTGGTAAAAGGGTTCCTCAGTCCTGAGGTGAAAACAGTTATATGGGATTTTGGTTATTAATGACCATTAGGCTTGTTTATAATTTATATCAAAGAATTGGACGCTGGAAGGTATCAAGGATTATTTTTGGTGTTAAATGCGTTTGTGTGTCAGTTTTAGTTTTCTGCTCCAAGAGCATGGGCTGTAGATGATCACCTGGCAGTTTTGCACTGTTTTATAATAACCACATGTACCTACTAATTTAAAGTCACTACTTAAAAAAAAAAAAAGAGTACTTGTTCAAAGAGAGACTTGAATTTGAATACAAAGGTTTAATGTGGTTTTATAAAGCACGGTTGGGTCGATGATTTGATTACAATGGTTGCATGTACACGGTTAACTTCCTAAGCCGCTTTTGGGTGGCGTTCCTGAGAACAAGACGCAGAAGCTGCGGGTCTGCAGGCGGCGGAGGGCAGGGGGGACGGGGCCCTGGCCTTGCCTCTGTCCCTTGAGTGACCCGGGATAGGCCGGACCTCGGGATTCAAAGAGAGGGGGTCGCTCAATCCGAGTTCAGCGACGGCACATGGCCGGCTGGCTACATAGCCCGTGTTTCGGGGTTGTTCCCGGGAGAGCTACTGCAGGTAGCTGGGCAGTGCCCATGATGCCCGTCCCTTTCTCCTTTTTTTAAATTGTCAGGACACCACCTTTCCTCTGCCCGCCTGCGTCGAGGTAGGAGGCCAAGAGAAACAAAATTTGAAAATCAGTTGGTTTGCAAAGCCTACGTGTGAGAGAGGCTGCTCTCCAGAGAGTTTCCCATACAGACCGTCAGATCCGAAAGCAGCAGATGCGAGAAGCTAGGAAGATTCACCTTCCTTCCCCTCCCCAGGACCGGGAAATCCTCAGAGACACTGCAGTAGATAGCTTCAGCCCAAATGAGGGCAGCTATTAAGGAAGGCAGAAGATGCCGTTGCAAGGGCTGATCCTAGCCTGGGGGGCTGCGTTCGTCAGGAGGTGGGCGGTGGGGAGGGAGGCTTTTCCAGGCTCTAGTCCAAGGTGGACGGCGGAGCCTAGGCCTGCAGAGCTGCCCTGGTGGGAGCTCTGGCTTTCCTGCGCTGCTGCGGCGGCATCCCCCGGCGAGCGGTGCCTGCCTGCCGCTCCCCTGCAACGGAACAGCATGAAGCAACAGGCTGGTGGACTTCATTTTTTTCATACAATATTTTTTGATAGTTTTGTTTAGAGTTCTTTGCAACGGAAGAGAAATTGAAAAGCCAAAGTGACCAAACAGGATTGTGAAAGCATCGAGAGACTGACTGGGTTTTTATCATTGCTGGCTGTCTGGAACTGGCCTTGAAGTGAAAAAAACCAGTTTCTGAAAAACCACTCGACTCTGTGGGTTAGAAGGATACTGAATCTTTTATGTAGAAAACACTGGGTCCCTTATGGGGCACTAAAGGGCCTGACTTACAGGGTTATACACACATTAACCCCATGCTACATCTTAGAAATTTCCTTTTAATTTGTTTAAAAAAAAAGAAAAAAATAGCTAATTTTAGAGCCAAGTGAAGTGCACTTTGTCAAATGTAAGGGTCTGCTTTGTTTTTGGGTTTCTTTTTTCTTTTCCCCGTTTAATTTTTCCTCCTTTTTTCCCTCCTTTTGCCTTTTTAAAAGATGTGGTTCTTTGTCAATTGCAGAAATGTTCTTTCAGCCACTCACTGAAATTCTGAATTCTGGCTTCTGCAGTTTTTATTGTCTGTGTCAGACTTGCAGCCAGACTTGGTTCTCATTTCAGCATTTCCTAGGTTCTGTTGAAACAACATCAACCCTTATTTTGTTTCTCCCCCACCCACACTTTCTTCAAATTCACCTTGTGTATTGTAGCTCATTTGTTTTAAGGAGAGAATCAACAGATCATATTCAGTGTCTTGAATAAATTGCTATATTTTGATATTAGAGAATTCTGTGCGTGTTGTTCCTTATTCTTTCCTGGCTGTTTTGCATCCTGCGCTTTAGAGCTGGGGTTGGGTGACTGAAGTTGTAACGTGGTGTCACGACCTAAAGGGTTATTACCCGGCCCGCGGGTGCGTAAAGATGGAGACCACCGTGGGTGCGTAGGATTTTGTAATACACAAGGGCACGGAGGCTTTTTCCTCTAAATTTCTCTACTGTATTACAGATTGCCACAAATACCACACAAATCACCACTAGCAAGGGAACCTATGATTAAGAAAGCAAATATATATATCTCTCAAGCTATCACAAATTACTATCAACAAGCAGTAGTATAGCAACAATCAATAATATAGCAGCAATCAGTTATAGCCACAATCAACTATAGCAGCATCCAATAATAGCAGCAATGAAGTATATATATGTAATATTACAGCTTACAACAAAGTTAATACTACTGAGGCAAACTTACCAATAACGTAACAGGAGATACGATGGGTTACTTACGTGTATATATGTGGCCCCAAGCGCGTTAGATCTCGGAAGGGGCCCAACCATCCCAGAGATGGGAGGACAAACCACACCGGCCCCAGACGCGGGGTCAGTAGGGAAGGGTAAACCAACAGGCCGAGTCTCACTTCAAAGATGATCCACGTCACGGAGTTTGGAGTCAGCCAGGCGTCCCCAGCGAGGGTCCAAGGCCCTGTAGAAGGTTCACGCAGACCTGTTTAGGAAAGGGACAAGTATGTGCGGCACGGGAAGAGAGGGAAGCTGCATTTTGGATAGAAAGTCATTTTTGTATCCTAGAGACACAAGAGGATGTCGGACACTACCACTTTGAGCAGGCAATAGATGCTGTTAATACCTCTTTTTCGCCTGGGACAGCCAATAGGTGATGATGATTTCCATTCTCTCAGACCAATTTTTGTTTTTCAGGACTTTTCCTGTTCTTGCAGATAGAACAGCCCATGGCAGTTCCCGATGCTTGCTTTCTCAAGATGTTTTCCCCTTTTTCCAGTTGATTTTTCACCTTTTCAGACAATAAGTTGCCATTACAGCTCCTTGGTTTTGTGCTTCTTGAGGGTATCTCAGGATGTCTCCGGTTTCTAGGTACCCAGCTGCACTTCAAAGATGCTGGCTGTGCTTCTCAAGGATGCTTCTGGTTCGCGGGCTGACAGCTCCCAGGCTGGCAGGCAATTTCTCTCTCAGTATTTCAGGAGACACCTTCTGTTCAGTACTTTTTCCCTTCTAACCAGGTCGCCTTTATGGCTGCTCACATCACATGTTTATTGTGCAGCTTTATTTTCCCCCCCTGACGCATGTATTGGAAATCCATACAGCTGGTACGGAACCAATTTGAGTAAGATTGGGTTGAAGTACTTTTAGAAAAGTTTCCTCAAAAGGAAGTTTCTCCAGGTAAAATGAATTGGACTCTAGTTCTGATCAAAGTAAATTGTTAATTTTTCTTTAAGCTAGCAAGGCTTAAATTCAACTTAAATTCAACTTAAATTCAATTGCTTGAGCAGTTGGAGGTTTTTGAAGAACTTCAGAACGTTCCAGCTCGTGCGATGGGGTCGCAGGTGTCCCCTCTGGCAGGAGCTGCCGCGGGCACCGTCTCTCATAGCTCCTCTCTCTGCCTGGGGCTCGCGGCACCGACACCTCCCAGGCGACGGTGGGGGTTTTTTAGCTTTAACAGGCTGAATGTTGCGGGGGTTTTGGCTGGCTTTTACTCCACGAAATGGTAGCCGTGGTACTTAGTGGGGGATTCAACATGAAACGTGGGGTTTTTGCTTTGTGACCATGTAACACGCCGACCATTCACCCTTATAAGCTAAGGCTGAAAATTGTCAAAAGCCTTCAAAAGGAATGAGCGCCCAGAATAAACACAGTGTTATGTGTCACATCATCCAGGTTTTAGGTGTTTAAGGACCTAGAGTATTAAGTTAGGATTGATATACAACATTTGGGAAGGCTCGAGTGCTAGAAAAACTGGTATGCTGATGATGAGCACTTTACCACGTCATCAAATACTGAAAAAAGAGAAAGTAAAGCCCTTTCATGGCACTTGCCTCAGTTCGTGCTCTGAAATTTGCACAGCATTAATGTACAATTAATTCCCTGTAACTGTAGGAGTTGAAAGCAGTAGGACAAATACATTTGTTCGGCTCTCACAGGACCAGGAACCACCAGCAGCCTTCGTTAGGGTTTCTCAAAGAACGTGAGAGCTCAGGAGGCAGCCGCGGTGGGGCTGGGGCTTTGGTAGGTAGCGCTGTGTAACAGCTCTCACTTTACCTGCTTCTTCAATAAACGCCATGCGGTGGTCCCATTTTTAGTCACATCATTTCCAGGCATCTTTCAAGAAAATGTTTGACTGTCAAACTAAAATTGTAGTTTAGTTTTCCTTTATTTATCCTATAAATATTTACTTAGCCTGTAAACTATTTGACAACTAACACTGGAAGCATCGAGCAGTCCTAAACACTTGCTTCTCGCTTCTGTCAGCACGCAATACAATAAAAGGGTATTTGTGAGAGCTATTCTGGGAAGAGCTAATATTGCAGCATCTCGCTCAAAACCACTAATTCCCCTGCCATCTTTCTATGTATCATTTCCCGACGAGGGAAAGATCAGCTTCATCCATTAAGGGCGCATGCAATTTCATATCTAAGCTCCATGCTCCAAAAAGCAGTTTTTAAAGCTTTGAAGTCTCTTAAGTGAAGAAATGACTCACTTGGCAAGGAATTTATCATCCTTGCTGACTCCTTTCCCAACAGGAAGGAAGATCTTTGCTTCCTTAGAGATAGGTTTTTTCCTACTTCCTTTTAAATATATTCACAAAACCAGAAGAATACAAAACCTAATAACCACAGGAAAGCAGCTATAGCCTCTTTTCCTGCTGCAAGGTCTAACATCTTCTACCTTCGCAGAAGCAGCCTTGACTTCACCGTGTAAATCATTAGTATCTATCTCAATACAAAAGATCAAGAAAAGATTCTGCTCATCTCTTTCCAAGTCCTTCCCATTAAAAACCGGGACAAAGTTGGCACCCTCGTCCTTCGCTAGAGTAATTCATCACAGTAAGAAATGCACAACAAACGATTCAGGATTTAGTTGCGGAGCACTGCCATTCTGCAGTTCCAAAACTCAGAATTATCTTGCTGGGCTCCTGAAACTCGGTGGCGTGAAGAGAGCAACGCGTCCCCACACGCTGTGCTGCGGTTCCTGGAAAACTCCCAATGTTTTCTTTGAGGGCAAAAGAGAAAGATCAAACCCTTAGAAGGGTTTTTGAGACTTTCTGCAATGCTTACAGCCACGGTGTCCCGCCAGGCAGACTGAAAGAGGTGTCGGGTCCCTGCAGAGAGTACCGCCAGTCAGGACACTGAGGGTGGAGAGGATCACAGGCTCCTGAGAATAAGAGCAATCTGATGGGAAGAGTCCGCAGCGTGGTGTTGCCATCTTTTAAGACCTGGACAACGGCTCCTTGTCGGCTTCTTTCCCAGGGGCTAGTTTGGGGAGAATCGTGCGAAATTCCTGCGCAATGAGACGACCATGTCTGATCATCCACCCGCTCGCCCCCCTCCGCAGAGGATGACACAGGCAGGGAGCCTGTGGTTCGGTCAGCCCACACAGACACCCATTTTTTTCATACCAACATTAAAGGTCCGGATCTCATGACTCGATCAAGGAATCCACATCAAAACAATTAAAAAAAAATCAAACCTTTCTAATCTACCAACTTTTTGAATGTCATTGCTACTTGGGCCTGCTTCAGTACAGAGACATTGCTGGGGCTGGAGTAAGACCTATAAAAGTCTTTTCACCGACAAGAAACATCAGCTTGTGACACAGAAAATCCTAGATCTCCTAGATAGAGTGGTTAAAAAAATG
Source organism: Calonectris borealis (assembly GCF_964195595.1). Classification (NCBI taxonomy): domain Eukaryota; kingdom Metazoa; phylum Chordata; class Aves; order Procellariiformes; family Procellariidae; genus Calonectris; species Calonectris borealis. The sequence continues at coordinate 138,983,205 of NC_134312.1, read as the reverse complement.
TGTCTTGGTACAAAAAATGCTCTGGACTCTGTGCCAGAGTCTGCAAAAGGTCCATAAATTCAGGTGTATTTCTCCAGATGGAAAATTGGAAATGGAAGGTGTTGGTATGGGAATAGCCACCATTTCTCGTCGCTGCAGAAGTTCCACCAGCCCTCCTGAAGCTGGGAAAGCTAACAGCAGATTAACTGCATACATCGCTGCAGACCCCTTGCAACAAAAAAAAAAAACATTTCTGTCAATATAGAACAGCAAATTTCGGCCTGTTTTTTTCTTTCTGCGGTGTCGATGAAGCGAGCAGAAATTATAAGCGCTCAGGTGGGGAGAGAGGGGACGAGTCTACGCGCAAGGCGAGAACGTGTCCCACGGCTTTCCCTGCCAAAGCTTACATAAAATTTACTTTAAAAAAACGCAAACCCCACCCTGATCCATTTCTTGAGCCAAATCTATTCCAGTAGAAACTGAACTCGCAGCAGCACCTTTAGCAGAAAAGAAAGAATTTCATCTTACTACATATTGCCACTTGGTCACTCCTTTCCATGTTCTGAACCACAAAAGGGTTGGTGCCCGTTCCTCTTTTGGTGAAAAGATGAGCCGATCCGCTCCCAACATGAAATTAATTTAAGAGAATGAAGACCACCTTGCTTTCTGCTCTACTATTTTGACCTAAACCATTAATACCGTCTTTCTCCTTGCTATGCCCTGGATGTCTCGGGCGGGGGAAGATACTATTGCCCAGTAAGAGCCGTGTATCTGGATTCTTTTCTGAGACGGACTCCCCCGTTGGACTTGCTTCTCCCAAGCAAACATCCTACAGCAGCCTCCTGGAGGCCCACGGAATAGATTATTGCTGGAGTTGGTTGAAATAAACCAAAACCAACCAAAGACCCCAACTGTCATTGGAAAATGGCCCTGAAAAAAAATGCTGAGAAAACAAAGCAATGGCAATTGGAGGAGAAAATGTTGCTGGAATTGTTGATGCTGCTTTTGAAGGATATTTGGGGGCAGTAGTGAATTGCATGTTGGAATTTTATTTCAATGAAAATTTAAGTTTTGGTAAACGGAAAATGTGCTTATCATTTCAGTAGTGTCTTCTGGGGAGCTTGTTGTTGGTGGTTTTTAATAAAAGGTATTAACATTTGGGGGAGAACCACCAAAAATGTTCTAAAACACAAAAATCTAATTTATAGTTTACCCATCATCAGAAACAATGAAGTTATAATGTTAAAACCTAAGGAGTACTTACATGTGTATCTGTGGTGTTTCTGTGTATATGTGCACTGACGTATGGGGTGCTTGTGTAATTGTGCCTGAATATGTATCAGTTTCTTTCGCAAGTGCCTACAGAGGTAAGACAAGAGGCAACCCCACAGTTTCATAGGTATGATCGGAATCTCACCTGGCATAAAATGAAGCCATTAACTGGGTATCTACTAATAAACTAAAAAAATACATAGCATTTTCATCTCCCAGTAACATAATTAATAATTATTAATTATAATTATTAATTATAATTATATAGTTAATTAATATAATATTAATATAATATTATATAACTAATAAAATTAATACCTGAAATAGGCGCTATGAAAAAAAATATACTTTTTTAAGGCTTTGCAGCCCCGTAGCCAACAGGCTGGTGCTCAGGCAGCTCTGCTGACGGGTGCCGATGCCGGGGGCCAGCAGCACCCGGGCTGTCCCTTGCAGCCCCGGCGGGAGCCCTGAGCACTCTGGGCTCCCTGGGGTCCCCCTCTAAACATAAACGGTGCCAAACTGGAGCAAGGGGTCTCCTGCCGCCGGGCTGGAAGGTCAGCGTCGCTTGCTTTTCTCCTCTCCTTTTGGCCCCGTGAAGAAGTAATTCCATGAGCACGGCGGAGGGGCTCCAAGAGGCAGGAGAGGGACTGGCGTGACGGCGGGGACAGCAGCAGCAGCAGCACGGGCACTTGCGTGTCCTGGGAGGGTAAACGCATCTGGGAGAGCGGAACGATTCTCAGACCCTCGTGGCTGCCGCTGTGGCTTCAGCTCACCCGCTCGTGCCTTTCACAGGCTTCCAGGTATTCAGCAGCGCCCTCGACTCCATTTCTGTCATAGAGCTCGCTAGCGTCAGACCCCAGCAAACAAAGGAGAAAGGCCTCTATTACATTTAAAGGTATTTATTAAAAAGTCTTTTGTCTTTAGCGAAAAGCATTTTGTTCATGTAGACGTGATCTCTTTTTTATTTTAAATTCAAACGTTATATTGAAGGAATCTGGGTTGTCGCGAATGAGTGGTTTAGAGGCCGCTTAAAGAATCACCGTCAAAGAAATTAGCAGAAAGTGATTTTAATAGAGATTTATAAAGGTGCGACCTAATAGATTCGATGGCAAAGTTCACTCTATTACTTATTACATGGGTGAAATATATATATAAGGAAAATCGTCTAAGGGTTTATATTTTAGGGACAGTCTAGGTTTCATTCACAATTTAGCAACACTTAATTATCAACTAATCATTAACAAACTTTAGTAACGCTTAATCATTAACTATTCACTATTTGCAAAGTAGGTTAGTAAGTCTACTACAATCACAACTTAATTACAGATTATGCTTACTATTAGTACACACACACACACAGAGAAATGTATATATATATATATATAATGTACAGAAGGTATACCTGTTAAAAATTCCCCTCGATTTCAGTGAAGAAATACTCACGTCGAATGTCTAGGCATTCCCTCTCAATGGGCGAAGGGTTGAGCTTCGAAAGGGACTCACCCAGGACCCAGCGGTCCTCCGAATATCGCAGGCCTGAAAGATGGCAAGCTCTGCGAGGCTCCCACTCAGAGGGAGATGCTGGGCGCAGCCGCTGCGGTCCAGGAGGGCTCAAAGGGCCCCACTCAGGACCACCATTTATAGGCTCACAAGATGGTTGGCTTTAGTCATCTGTAAATTTCCACTCTGGCCACAGTCCCAGGTGGCAATTACTAAAGAATTCTCAAGGTTTCGGTGTTGTTCTGCTGGACACCTGGGCCAGGCAGCAGGAGGATGTTCCCAGCCTCAGCTGTGCAGAGTTTCTGATACAGTCAAGGAGCGCTCAACTGCCAGACTCAACACACCAAGGCCGAGGTTTCATGGAAATTTCTGAGATCAACAAGCGGCCCAGATCAACAAGTGGCCCAGGGAAGAAAAAGGGGGGGTATGAATGCACCACCACATGGGTATAGCAGCTTTCAGACTATAAAACCCCTGGGAAATAAGGAAGCAGCCTCCTTATCCAGCCCCCGCTGTATTGTTCTCGCGTTCCTAGGGGATGGCCGAGAGCCTGACACGGGCGTTAGCGGAGCTGGGCTGTTGCAGGGCACTTGGCGTGGCCGGGGGATGGTCCTTGGCAAGGGCTGGCTGCTGCCCTGGGGAAAGGGCTGCTGAGAGGAACGCTGCGCTCCCCGTCACACGGAGGTGCGTGACTGGGGGCAGGGTGGGGGGACGCCGTTTCACCGCCGCGTAAAATGTGGTGCTTGGTTGAGTGCTTTAGCCTAAGGAGAGAGTTGCGTTGTTGGGGGGGGGGTCTTCCTCTTTTTTTTTTTTCTTTTTCTCAAGGAAATTCACGCAAGATCTGCTGTAGCAGGCAAAACAGGAGCAGATGCTATCCTGTGGCTACAGCTGCGATGAACGGCTGCCAGGGTTCTCATGCTGTCCTGAGCCTTGGTGTCCTCTGAGGGGGGAGGACACGGCAAGGACAACCCAGCCAACACAGCTGGTTCCTTACATTGCGCAAAAAAAACCCCACCGCACTGTTTTAAACCCATGTCTTTAAAATGTACCTTTTTAATTAGCATGATAAAAGAGGTCATGTTTGGGTTTACAGTTTTTCGAGACTTTTCAGGAAGCTCACGGATGCGTAAATGGGTGGGTACCTCTCCGGAGGCAGCTGGAGAACAAGAATCCAAGGACTCTTTACCCTCTGCGTCCCTCAGCCAGGCTGTGTGAAAGCATTCAGTAGGTCACGGGAGGCAGAGGAAAGCTGGTGAAAAACTAGGTTAGGGCAAGACTTGGCCAACAAAGGTTGACTTTATTAACAGACACTCCATTGTCCTGCTCTCCAGAGGGAGGGAACCCATCTCAAGTCATCACAGCTCTTCTCCACCCCTTAAGACCCGGGTTCCTTCCCAGAGGATTGAGGGCAGAGATTGCTTGAATCTCAGCCCAATACGACACCAGGGCATGAAGAGAGACTCACGGTCCCCTCGGGTACTGCCACCCACAGCGGGACAGAGCCACGGGCAAGAGTGAGCTGCCACCTCGCCAGCCTCCCCAGGTCAAGGCCCTGGCTTTGCAGAGACAAATGTCCCCTACGGAGAAGCCTGAAAGCTCAAAAGGCTTCTTGCCACCCCAAAATGCGATGAGCCCCAGCGACCAGGAGATGAAGGAGCGCCACAAAGTCTTCCCATCATTTTCATCACGGGATGGTTTCCACGGTGTCAGCATGCTCGATCCCCACTCCTCCCTACTGCCGGGGGTGGGGACGCGGTACTGCTGCTGATAAACCCCGGCGAAGTAACGAGGCCTGATGAAAAAAGTGCAGTAAGACCCCCTTCTGATGTTACAAAGAGAAGTGGGGTCTTCAAAGCTGTCTCGGGCTTTTTTTAACTGTAGATCTTCTCATTTATAAACAGATGATAGAGTCCTTTTACATCATACGTCTTTTCCAATGGATGCTTAGGTGGCTTTCATGGCTGTCTTCCTATCGCATTCAGGGGACACAAAGTACTTGGTGGGCTTTTTTGGCATATACCGACTTTTCTTTTTTAACTGACTGGTATCATTGCTCAAATTGACTGTGTTATTTTTATACAAACACTATTTTTACCTTTGAGCAATCTCTTCTATTCAAGCTTTTAAATATAAATGACAGGAGGCTTTGAATCGCAGACTGGTTGAAGTGGGCGGGGACCTCTGGAGGTCACCTGGTCCAAGCCCCCTGCTCCAGCAGGGCCACCTGGAGCCGGTTGCCCAGGACAGTGATACGGGAACTGGACAACAGGCCCAGGCACTTCCAGTGCTTGCCCCTCAGGGCAGCCCCTGCGAAATGGACGCCTGCATTTTGGGAGCCTTCCCCTGGTCTAGCCACCAGGTTTTTAACCTGTTTAACCAAACAAAGTGGAAATATGAACTCAAACCAGCCCTGTACAACTTCCTGAGTAAAAGCTGCATCCTTCTCACAGAAGGTTTTCCGTTAAAAAGGAGTAGGAGAAACTCCAGGTTGGGTGGAGAGCTAGTGTCTGCTGGGGAGAAAAGCCATCACTTAGACTATTTCTCTACATTTCTGCTAAGGAACTGCAAAATACTATATACTGGCCACCAAACTCTCAAGCAGCAGCTTAATGCTTCGCTGGGATTGAAATAAATTTCAGCGATCATTCCGACTAAAGGGACTCTTGCAGCATCTTGTGGCTGAGCTTTTCTGTCTGCAAAATCCTAATCTCATCTGGAAGTTGCTCAGAATGTATCCCTCATTCAACATCACAGGATATTTTTATTTCAGCGGGATTGCTCATTTCACCTTCACCAGAAGCTAATTCGTTTTGGAGTGAGGAAAGGGAAAGCTAGGACACTTCCACTCTGAAGTATTTGTTTCCTCACCCTACAGAGGTAACTCCCTGCTGGGAATTCTCCCTCGTTATCCTCAGTCCATATTAACATCAATTCACATGCTCGGTGTGAACACCCACACAAGCTGGCATGCCCATGTCCTATACATTTGTGCTGCTTTCACTGCACCGTGCAGCTTCTGTTTTTTTTCCTTCAGGAAATTCAGGAAGGCCTTGTTGTGCTCTGATATGCCCAAAATATAATGAGCTAAAACTGACAACCGCTGTGCTCTCAAAGCGTAGTACTTCAGCTACACATATTTTATTAGACAATATCTGATCTCGTTCCCTATTTACTTTTCCTCTGAGTCACACTTTGCTGTTCCAGAGAAACAGCCGCATTCCTGCTCATGACCTGCAGAGCTGTGTGAGTGTGGAAGAGACCCCCCTCTCCCACAGATCGAGTAAGATGAAGACCATAGACTCTGACTGCATCTATGGACTTCTGTATTGACAAGATCTTTCCCCCGTTAACCCAAGCCGTGTTTGAAACACACCTCAGAAAACAAATCTTCAGGCCAGAGACAAGCACTTGCCACATTCACCGGAAGCAGCCTGTCAGCAACGCTCGTAAAAATAAGCATTTTTGAAGCAACCCTTTGTACCATCATAAGCTAGAAATCCGGGTGCAGCCATGAACACACTATGACGGCTATGCAGATACAAATCATTGTCCAAATGAAAACTAGAACGTTTTCCTATGTGCTGATAAGCACAAGGCTCCTATGAGAAGAGGGTGGATTGCACATTTAAGAAGGCAGTGTTTAGGTCGGTGTTACAGCTGTACTGTCTATAGTCTATAGCTTGCCCTCGCTGACCCCTGGAGCACACACTTGTTTCACCCAAAATTAAGCTGGCTGCGGCAGCCCGCGGCTGCCCCGTGACGTGCAAGCAAGCACCGGCAGCGGGGGCAATGGAGAGACGCACTTCAAAAGCACGCTCCTGGTGGGAGGAGACGGGCACCCCCTGCAACACTCGGAGAAGGCAATGCTTTGCTTGAATTGTTGAACGGTGAGGCAAGAACAAGGTCTGTGTGTGGTGAAATCAAATACAGTCACGGTTACACATGAGCAGAATCAATTATCACCCCATTTTAAGCCGTGGAGGAATGTCTCATGTATATTCACCAGAGGCTGGGAACAGCAGGTAAGGAAACTCTCCTCACACCCACCTCTTTTGCAAGTTAAAAACTGCTGTTGGTTTGCTCTGCTATGCCCCTTTTCATGTTCTCAGCGCATCAGCCTTCGCTGAGTTGTCTTTAAGCTCTCAGATGAGTCCTAATCTTTCACGATGACATCCCAATACAGAGTCACGCCGCACACATCCCAAGGACAACCTCGAAAGAACAAGAAAAGGAGGGGAGAAAAGCGCAGCCCTTGCGGGAGGCTGCCCCAGCGCAGGGGTGCTCCGGCGCCAGCAGCCACCGGCACCGCTCGGGGGCTGCTCGCGGCCTCGGGGTCCGGGGCTGGGGCACCGCGCCTGCCCCTGTCCCACGTACGCCCCGGAGTAGCGAAAGGAAGCGGGGATTCGTTGTTCAGTCCTCTCACAGGGCCTCTGGCTGCAGCCTGTCACCTCCCAAGTGCTTTCGTGCCACATGATTATTCCTGTGAAGCCAGAGGGTGTTTATTTGGTTTTAGGGTTTCGTAGCTTGGCCCACACCCTAGCATCTGAAAAGATTTACCAACAATTCCACCTCTGCCTTTTTCCTGCTGTTTTGAATCCTATTGTGACGGGTATTGCACCAAAACTGTGGTCTCTATTTCATCAGGATCAATATAATCTGCTCCCAAGTCCCTGTGCTTTGTCTCGGTAGAAGGAAATGACTGTGATGAAAAGAAAGGATCTGGTGATCTGCCAGTATTTCTGACTACAGCAATATAAAGCCATAAAACCACAAAGGTTTCTACAGGGCTAGATTTGCTACAAACCAACCACAGCTCTCTAATGATCTGCCTAAATAATTATCGGATCATTGTTTAACACCTTTGTATCAAATGATTAGTTCAAGAAGGTGATTTATTTAAAATAGCAAATCAATATTTTTCGGTATAGTTTCTGCTGAGCCTGCTCCTCTAACCATCCTGGGACTCCCCTGAGGGACACAGCAGCTTGAGCTTCATGTTATTATTGCACTAACCTTTCAGCTGTCTTTAATAATACATTTTTTTTTTTTACAATAGCTGGGACTGAACTGGCTTGGAAAAGAAAGGTGTGGACAGCCAGTGAAGTTCAGCCAAAGTGGATGTGAACAGGGTTTAAAAAATAGGTTTTGTTTTCTGCCCGGCTCTGGCCACACGCTGCAGGAAGGGAGGGAGATTACCTGGGGTCAAGGGGCTCCCCCTGTGCCATCCGTCCAACTGTATTGTAAACAGCTTCCAGCACAACCAGACTTAAATCAGACTACTTCTACTTTTGATATGAAGTTAAAAGCCTGGGGTAGACACGACCATCATTTTTTCTTAACTTTCGACCAGTCCGGGGAATTGTTTGGATATAGGTACGTTGGGCACTGCACCACAAGAGGTATGTATCTGAGAAGATAAGGAGCGTGGATGTAATATCTCTTCGTTTAGCAGATGAAGACATAAAATAGAGCACACCTCAGAGAAAGGACTATTGATTCTACTTACTCTGTTTTTTTGATGTGCACTCGGATCATCTGGGTGGTTTTTGCAAACATTATCTCAGTGCACCTGCCCCTAACAGTTATAATCCTGTTAGACAAGTACATAGGAGGATCAAACTGAATCCATACTAAAAAATAGTTTGAAGGGTTATTTTTGCTTGACCCGGGAGTGAACTGGAACCGTTATTCTGAAGTGTTTATGGAGCCTAGACTAGGCTTGATTTTTTTTAAAAAAAGCCTTTCAGCTCCTTAGATAAAACCAAACTGAAAATTCATATAAATGAGCTAAAAGAAGACTACGTCAATGAGATTCTACACAAACAGGGAATATTTGTGCTTAGGTCAAAGTTTGCTGTCACTAATGTTTTACCAGAGTGTCTGGTAAATGGTGTCTCAGAAATCCTAGAGCTGTAATTCTGAGTGAGGAATTTTATGCTAAGCAAGGCAAGCAAGGCAACACGTTTAAAAACCCAAGATATTAATAGCCCATTTATTTAAACAAAAGACTCTTCTACCATATGGAGGTTACAAGAGAGATTAAAACAAAATGGATGAAAATTAATCATAAGTAACATACAATCTTTGCAGAGATACCCCCTGCTGAAAAATGATCAGGCTTTTATACCTTTTAACACATCTCCCATAAGGCGAATGAAGAGAGAAACCATAATTTCTCTCCATTTCCCATGCTCTCTCTCACACAAACACACATTTTAGGAAATGCCATCAGGCCATTGGGCACAAACCTAATTCCAGAGTACGCAACGGTTCACACAGTGACGTGGTTTTATGAGTCTTGACGACTTGAGAAATGGGATGCAGCTCTGCACCTACAAACTACCAGCCCTGGTAGATGGGAGAGCTCCTGGTTAACCTGTCATCACCGCTAGTGTTACCTTCAGACAACATGCTTATAGCCTCATCGGTCTGCTGGCTGTCAGTTGTCGATATCTTCTTTGAATCATGGATGTTGCTTTGGTAGTTCACTGGTGAGGGATATGCATTTTCACCCACAGTTGATGAGGACATCGATTCCCAGGGTATTTCTCTCTTTCGCCACTTCAGGTCCACTCTCCATCCCGTCCAGCCATAGAAAGCCAATGTGAAGAGGAAGCCTTGCATCGGATTAAGAACCCCCTAGGAAACAGAAGTACAACAGGAGTTACACCAGCAAGGCTTCATTTTGAACTCCAGCAAAACACTTTGCATGCCTTAACAACTTCCCTTCCACTGAACAACTGCTGTCTTTAAAAGATGCAATTTGCATGCAAATAAAAGTGTGTGTTGTTCCCTTGCAGAAACAAACAAGTCCGAGTGAAATACCACGGCCTGTTGTTCCAATATGCTGAGGCCATCCCAAAGAACAGTAAGCACCAAATGGTTTTCTAGCATGAATTTTAGCTGGTCAATCCCCTGGTGTGTTTTTAACATTCCCCACAAGCTCTAGACTTTTTTATTCACAAAAGCAAATATTACATTTTTCACTAGAAGCCAAGTCAAATATATGAGAGACACTAGCATACACAGAGTCAAGTTTTTTAAAATAGCAGCAATTGATCTGTCTGGAATTGCTGCAGATTCCTGAGCCAGTGAAAATGTCCATCAAAGTGGGATGGAAAAATGGGGAGAGACACTGAAAAAGAAAATCCCTAGTGATTAAAAAAAAAATTATCCGTGTTCCCAGTGCCGTGGGATGCTTGGCAAGTAAATGGCTTTAGCTGTTTCCATTTTTCTCATGAGAAAACAGTAAATTATTTTTACAGCCAATTTAAAAAATAGCTCAGTTCCTAGACCTGACCTCTTGCTCTGCAGGTGAGCAGGAGCAAGGTCCCTGTCACGTGAATGTGTTCACTCCTTGTCAAAGGAGGAGGAGGTTGTATCAAATCAGGTGCACCGCTTAACCCTTCAATAGAAGATAGCTCAAGGGCTTAACTACACAAAGCATGCTCAGGCCTTACAGGTATTTAACAGCTCCAGAATAAACTCTCTTGGAAAAGGAACCTGCAATATCACCTCTGAAAAATCCCTTGTCAAATATTCCAATAGGAGGAAAGAAGGTAGGGTACAGTAAGAGGCCAGCAGCTTACAGCTATTTTTTGGTGCATTGCTGTCAAGATTTTTCATGTATTTGTCTCCAAATAATTATCCAAATGTCATGATATAAGATGCAATTATTCTTTATAATAAAGAAAACCTTAGCTACAGACAGAGAATTACCAGAAAATGCCCATTTTATTGAGGAACCTCAGGAATCATGAGCTAAAACTTTGTACCTTGCATTATGACAGAGGTTAGTAAGGTTAGACTAGAAATCATTGTAGTGGTCTGTTCTGGATCTTAAAATGGGTAGCAATGACTCACAGAGAGAATGCATACTCCAGTAAATGGGAGAAAAAGTTGGTCTTTGGTACATTTTTGGCAAAGTTTGTATGTGAAAAGCACTCCCAGTGACCACTCCTTCCTCTCTCTTACTTTCTGCTTTTCTTCCTTGATTTTCAGAGTGTTTATATCCCCCAAAATCATAAACCACCCACTACACTGGTGCTGCTCTACCAGTCTTATAAAAGCAATTACTAAGACTAAGCAATGTCACGGCTGAACTACCATTATAATCCATGTGATCAGTGCAGCACTTCTGATGTTTTTCAGGAGCATTTCATTGATATCTGGCTGCATTTCGAGGTAGAACAAAAGGCTCTCGTTGACCATATTGGGTGACCAGCTATTGCAGGAATAAAGAAGAGGAAGAGAACAAGACAGTTATATATATATTTGTATGTATATGTAAAATATGCTTTACTTTCAAATTATAGAAATCAGGATTGCTAATAAGGAGAGTGAGGGTTTTTTAATGTTAAGTTTCAATCTGAAGGGACCAATAGGTCTCTGAGATCAGAAACCAGACACTTACCTGCTAGCCCAGGCCTAGACAAAGAAATCAATATAACGAACAAACAAAAAAGAACCTGATCATTTGAGCTTGCTGCAGAATAGTAAATTGCAGGATAAAATTGAGGTGATAAACAACTGTGATCCATAATGGTAACATCATGCATGCTGACTTCTTTTGCTTGTGTCTTAAAAGGACGGTGCTCACAGATAAGGAAACCAAATATATGCTTGGGTGTTGTAAACGGCTGCAGAAACTCCAGCTGGAGTTAGAATTTCAGGGTTAGATTACAGCAGACTTTCAAAATGTAAAAAAACTACAAAACAAAACCAAAGTTGACTTTAAAATCCTTGAAAATGCCATCAACTTCTTGGTATAAAGGTAATTTCTGTTTCCGAAGAAGGATAAGCATGATCAAACCTCATCCTGTGAAAGAAACTGAGGATATTCTACACTAAATAAAGGTATAGTAAATGGCTGTAACTTCTTATGACTTCTAAACGGTCAGACCAGCGTTTCTTTATAGTTCTACCGCAGGGTCAGAAAGGAAACATCAGCATCCATGTCATCGTTTCTAAAGGGGTTTACACATGTCCTTCCTGCAATTATGTTTTTATCACAGTGTAAAACCTCCTGCTATCCCCTCCCAAATCTGCAGACATCTCTTCTACCCCAGTTGCCCCAAACTGCAATTATATTTTTATCACAGTGTAAAACCTCCTGCTCTCCCCTCCCAAATCTGCACGCATCTCTTCTACCCCAGTTGCCCCAACCTGCTGCCTCTGACTAACTCATCTCATATTTGACCTCTGGGATGGAAGGGCGTCTTCCCTAAGCTTCTGAGATGGGACTGCCTCAGTCTTTCCCTGCAGTAACCTTTGAGAGAGTTTTTACACTCTAAAGCTTATGTTTTATCTGGAGAACAAAATTCAAAACTAGAGTTATGTTTATTTTTTTTAATAGGAAATCCCAGAATGAGACAGAATGGAAATAAACAAATGTCCCCACTGTGTCCTTGGGGAATTGGTCCTTTCTTTCATGCTTGCTCCCAGACCAGCAAGCTGGCCACCATTCCTTAGGTTGGAACGCACTTCTGTGGTGCCTCTGGGCTGCAGGATAAGGCTCAGTCTTTCCACAACCCAGGAAGCCTGGCTAAATCTCTGCTCCTTATTATTTCAACAATTTCCAGGAAGCCATGCTGCAGGCTTGTTCACTGCTGTCTCTTTCCTCCTCTCCCGCTGGCTACCCCACCCTTCGCACCAGAAACCTCTCTCCCGAGCCAAGCGGGCTCTGTTATTCCCCAAGAAAAGACAATCATTTCCCTCCAGAGCACTCCAGTATACAGCAGCCAGGAGAAGATAAAAAGGCAGTCTTTCCCCTTCCTCAGCCTTTTAAAGCAGTGTGACATGCACTAATGTACCTGTGGATAAAAAAGTTAAGTAGTTGTAGAGACTGTGAAGTTTGTCCAAGTCATTTTACGACTCCAGGACCGTTTCCTTCCCCCCCCTGCCACTTGTGTTACCCACATAGGTAGTTAACACTTCACAGCAGTGACCACTCCTTGCTAGGTCATCGCACAGACCCTTGTAGAGTGGATCACCACCCCTTCTGGTGCCTTTATTGCTGTGTGATAATTGTGAGATTGCAGTAAAAACTGTTTTCTCCAAAAGCAGGCCCTATTTCAGCTCAGTTTTGCTGTGTGCATCCAGTACCCCCGGATCCAGCCACCACTCCACTGGACGGTGCTGCTGGAGCAGAGGGGCAGGGACTTGGGGATGAGGTGTGCACGCTCCCTCCTTCCCCACTTCCCTTGATCCCTCCCTCCTCTCCTCCCCATCTCTTTCCTGTCCTACCCCGAAGTACTATTTTCATGGAGGTAGGTGGAATATTAAAAAAAGATTAAATGATCAGAAATTTCACACACAATCATATAGAGATTTCTTTTCTGGCATATAACCCTGTATTTCCAGTCGATATCCATGCTTTTTTCACACACTTGGGATCTGCAGACCACAGAGGTGGCTGCATTATAGAATCATAGTCAGGGCCATGAAGGCAGTCTTAAAAGCATATTTATTGTAGGTTTTCAATGATATGTTAGATGACAAGAGGCTCTGAGAAATCCTGAGTACAGAAAGCTGTCTATCAGCCCACAGTGCTGGGGAGCTGCTGCTCCAGACAGCTCTAGGCTGGGCGCAAACATTGGGGTTTTTTGGCTATTGTTTTTGCAGTTATTGTTTTCCTGTTGGTTAAACATTCTTATCATTTCCTCGCAGCCGTGTGATGCACCATGAGTGATTCAGCTAGTTGGTGAAGTAGTTTAGAACTACTTCTTCCTTAGACACCTTCCCTTCCAAGCATGAAGACAAACAAACGAAGCAATCCATCAGACTCTATTCTTGTCCCCGACCCTCTCCAGCTGGGAAGAAGGCAGTTTAAAACAAAATAATGCACCTCTTACCAAATAATGAATACCAGCATAATTTTGAAGAAGCGGATCTGGATCTCTGTCCCCAGACGTCTCTCATTCTCTGTGTAAATCCCTTGTCTCCCTTTCAGTAAGGAGGCAACTGGAAAGCATACAATTATGTTCATTAATATACTGCACTTTGTTAGTTAGGCACAAGGATCCAGAAGATAGATGTCTGTAAAGAGGGAACAAAGGAATGGATGGGTTTGTCTCCAGCAGCAGTTCAGAAGCTGGAAGGACCATCATCAAGGAATCTCACATCTAGCCTAAGACTAAAGGAAAAGAAGTACATCCATTATGGATTCCCAAAATGAGTGATATCCCACTAGTTGTTTTTTCTTCTCTCAATCCCACTGAAAATAGAAAATAGTATGGTCAACATACTTTTCTTTTATTACAAAAAGGTAGTGCTTACACTTCTATATAATGTGTGATATAATGATATATTTATTATGTGGTGTTTAAACTAAAATAGAACACATTCTATCCTATTATGCACGTTACATTTCATTGGGCAATTGATACAGCATTGGCTACACCTCTAAAACTTGAAGGTGTAATGTCAGCAAAAATAGACAGTTATGCCACCTCACAAGATATCACAAGGAATATACATATGCACAAACACAAATATACTCAGTGTGTATTTTCCCATAAAAGAGCAAATTTTTATAGGAATAACTTTTTAAAGGAACAACTGTTCCTTTGAAAATGAGTATTACTGAGGGACGCAGGATAGATGGGAACAAATTCTGTTGCTGTTTTTATATATTCAATGTGTAGATGATGAGTACGAATGCAGGTACTGCAAACACCTAGCACTGATCATATTACATGCAAAGAATGCATTGAATCTGCGGCCTTTTCTTCAGTCTCATTTCTTCAAAGCACTGGATTATAAATTAAATGGGAACTTCAAGATCCCATCTGAATTGTGTACAATTCCCATTTGTTTCATAATCTCAGAATCGGGAGTAACAAAATTCTGATCATTTTTTTTTTTTTTTTTTTAGCTCCAGGGCTGCCAAGAAGTTAAATCAACTATCATATCTCACCAACATTATCCTTAAACCAGAATAAATTACATTCCAAAATCCCGGTTGGTACCAATACTACAGTAGAGTTAAGCATCCACTATACACTGCCTAAAATACATCAAATCAAGAGTAATTTAGTAACATAGAAACAGCTTTGCCAATCTGCAGTGGAGGTTTATAACAGCATAGCTTGAGTATGTCATCAGAATGTGTCTCTAGGGCAAATTTCCCATCTAGATGGTATCTTCATTTCAATAGGCAATTCCCTCCCACCCTTTGCTGTATCTTTATGATTTAATGAGGAGCTATCCCACATCACTGAATACTCAGGCATGACTTCTACAGTATTGTTATGTCACTAAATAACACATACTGATTTATGCCGGCCATTACGAACATACCTGCTGATACTGTCCTCCTAAACAGGATTGGGTTGACCACCAGCACTAGCAGCAGCGGGACATAGGTTGTGATGTAATGTGGGATTGCATGCTCCAAACCATTTTCACAGCTGAGAAGAAATCATTAACAGCTTATGCATTTTTTTTTCCCTCATCTGATAGTTCTGGCTATTTTATATGTGTCACCTTTATCTTAAAAAAATAAAAGGAATGAAGCAAACAGATGCTAAACTTTTAATTCACAGACCTTCACCACCAGTTCACGTGGGATGCAAAGCTGATTTTTAATACGCACTGTCTGCACATTTTTCTCAAATTTAAAGGAACAAACACAAAGCTAAAACCAGGAGTGGGAGAACAGTGGCTCATAGCAGAAGCTATATCACAGTGCTGCAGCCTGCCCAAGTGCCTGTATTGCCTGGCATACTTCTTCAGTGCCCCCTGAAACCCAGGCAGGTATTTCTAGAATACTTACTGACTCAGTGGGACGCGCTTGTCAAAGATCAAAACCGCCCAACATTTGGATGTCTGTCTCTAAAGCTGACCAAAAGACATTCAAATGACCAGAGCGCGCTATGATTTCGCAGTCTGTTCCCAGAGCCCTGCTTACCTGGAGAGAGAAGGGTAGTACAGCAGTGCGATTCCCTCCACGCTGAGCATCACCGCGAGGCCCCACGTCATCATGTGGTACAGCACAATCGTACTGCAGGCACCAAACAGGACAGGCGTAATTAAAGATACTAAACCTTACACTTTCCACAGTGCAACACAAAAATAGGACCTTCATTCAAACAGAGCTTTACAGATATGAGATGGTGCAGAACACCACTGGCAGTACATTAAACTAAGGGAAGCAGGTGGGGCGGGGGGGCTCTTCAGAAAAAGGATGAGCCAAAGTGGTTGTCCAGGCTTGCACACAAAAGTCCTGTGTCCTCCAACCTGTAGGGTGGAATGCTTTTCCCTTATGCCCAAATCTCCAGAATGAACCCTTGCATCCTTCATTTCTCCTGCAGAGAGCAAATTAGGGGATTAAACCTTAAGAAGGGAGCCAAACAGGCAAATAAACCACCCTTCTGTAATTTGCAGAGAATTATATTTATCTTTAGAGTTGAATACTACTCCCATCTTAGGGAGGTTCAGATCTCCATGTGTTGAAAGTCTTTCGTTGTTTACTCTGATCTTAGAATCAGGCCCAAATACACATGATTTTTTTTGATTAACAGGGGGAAGGAGGTAGGTCCCAGTTGTTTCAGACTAGAACTATGGGACTTTACAAAATCAGCTTTGTTCTCCACAGGCTGAACTTAACTCAAAAATCCCCATTTTGATAACATCTGCCAGATGAACTATGTTTCCAGTACCTGACTGCTCAGTATCATCCGGGTACAGAGTCACATAATTCCATGTTTAGCAGCAGCCACCAAAGGTCATTTTGCCCTTCTAACAACCAACTTAGAAACACCTTGTATTTTCTGTCTGGCATCAAAGCATGGTATTTTCCAAAGTGTTTAGGTTCTTCTGTTACAGGCATTGCAGAAAAATGTATAGTAAATACATATAATTTTTCTTAAAAACTTTACAAATGTGATCAGAAGCGTAATAATGACAACACTGAAAGTGGATAAAATAGAAAATCTGAGGGAAAAAAATGGAGAATTAACTATATGACATTCAGCACTTTCCCCCTCCCACTTTTTTATTTTCAGGATAACACTTTTTTTGCCGCAAGAATCAATTTCAGGTACGGAGTAGGGACAAAAATGGTATCTCACTGCAATAAAGATTATAGAGCCTGATCTGCTCCCTATTTTTCCAAAGGTTAAATGAATTCAGTGACATTTAAATTCCAGTTGGACATAAACAAATCAATACCTGAGCATTGCCCTGGCAATTTAAGCACTTAGCACACCACTCATCCATATCATTACCTGGTAACTGTATGAACATCAGATGTTTGTACAAGCCTGACTTACACACTTAGATAGCTGCAGAAAAACATGGACATACAGTGTTGGAAGGAAAATAACAAATTCAGAGCTTTAACTCTGGTACCTCAGTCCAGCTGATCTTCTTACCACCAAGTAAGAATCAACGGCATAGCAAAACAACCACCAGAAGCCAGCGCTATATAATAGCTGGATCCACATCTGCAGGGAAAAAAATGCCAAATGTCACAGCTGCTTCTCAAGTACCACTGGGGACAGGGGAGGGACTCAAACCTTTAGCCTGGTGATTTGTTCTTTAAATGTGTGTATTTTCCAGCTGAGATTATGAAGTATGAAATCTTACTTAAAATCACAGGAGCAGCATTGCTGTAGCCAATGGGTCAAGTCCTAGGTAAACTGAACAGCAT
Organism: Calonectris borealis; assembly: GCF_964195595.1. Taxonomy (NCBI): domain Eukaryota; kingdom Metazoa; phylum Chordata; class Aves; order Procellariiformes; family Procellariidae; genus Calonectris; species Calonectris borealis. The sequence continues at coordinate 138,965,801 of NC_134312.1, read as the reverse complement.
TTGTTTTCACAGCTTATTCTATTGTTTAGAAAACCTGTTATTTACCTCTCCAGTCCTAACCCTCAATGTCGTGAGTGAAGCCCAAAGAAATTTATAATGAGGATGTTTTAATTTTAGGTTACAATTTTAGTAGTTTCTCAGTAGCTGAGGCACGGAAATATAGCTGAGGTCAGTCATCACCACAGTGTGCCTATGCATCGTGGGTTCTGCATGTGACAGGCGTTTTCTCCATGCACAAGAACACGATTCAGGGAATGGTTATTAAGAAAAAAAGGCCATTAACAAAAATATCACTCGCCCTCTGGAAAATTATCCATACTGGACTCCCTGACTGATTTCTTCAATAAAAATCCAAAGGAAATAGGTTCAAGTCAAGTTAAATTCCACAGCATTCATGAGCTGACCCTGTGCATTTTTCCCATGAGCCTATATAAGATAAGTGACCTTTCTTTGCCGCTGTTTATAAATTCCAAATTTCTTCCCCATAGGAGCTGGCTCTGTGTAATAGTCTGGAACTATTCAGATTACCTTCCCTCCGAACCTTCTTTCAGTTCTTATCTGAATATCCTTTATCACGGCTCCATAGTAGCATCATTTTACAGCTGGAAACCAACATACTTGTTACTGAGCCAAATGTCAGTGAATAGAGATCTACCATTCCTTCCTCCAAAAGGCAAATCAACCTGGGAAATATTTCCTTTCACTATGGGTGTAGACCCCACTCTCTAGTCATTTGTGACATGAATTATTCAGTATTTAATTCAAACACCATGACATTTTCCTAGTGCACAGGAGCCAGAAAAAAAAAATTCCAGCCTTCCTTCTAATGCACTTTATCCATAGCACTCAGCATGTAACTTCATCTGCATTTACATATTTGCTGTGGTTGAAAAATGCACAATTTACTGTATATACACACACAGAGACACAAATAAACTGCAGGGTCTTTCCACCCAGAAAATCCAACATAGACAAGACTGTCTCCAAAAATAATATAAATCAGATGCACTTAAACCCAAAATCTTCATATGCTATCTCACTTTTTAGCAAAATGACACATCTTGCTACAGCGCCTGAGAGGGTACTCCTCTGCAAACCAGAGGATGTTATTCAAAGGAGATGCCTAAAGGCCTCACTATTTGGAGTTTGTATTGGCTTGTGGTTAAGTGAAATAAAACAGTAGTACTAAAAGAAAAATAAAACAGAATCAGAAACATTTTATTAACTCACACAAGAATATGTTAGGGGCAGTGAGTGGAAGGAGGGTTATTTTTCATTCCAATATAATTAAATCTACATTTAGCAAGTGACTCAAATTACAGCACTTTACTGGAGCCCAAGAAAGGAAAAATAAAAATTGTGGTAGACCACTATGCTGCTCACCATCTAACCTGGGATCCAAATGAAAAACAAACAGTCTGTATATGGTATCTTTGCCACTGTTTAAAAATACAATTTTTTTGTGTTAAGAGCCAGAAAGTGAAATTTAAGGCATAGGGAAACCTGGGTTTTGATAAGGACGTTCTTGCTACAAGATATTGATGTTGCTGGTTTCCTCTTCCTCAAAGAAAAAAAATCAACATTTGCATCTAATAAGAAAAACTTAAACATGTATGAAGGAATTGAGAATCAATAAATGCGTACAACTGATATTTGCTTCTATGGCACAAGGCTATCATGTCTGAAATTGTCATTATATAGGCATATATGGTACAGTGAGTTAAATTTGGCACATATTGTTTTATTTAAAAACTACTATAGCTGAATAATTTTCTTTACATGCAGCCTATCCTCTTCTAGATTGTAAACTTTGAATTGTAAAGCTAATACTGTTATTGCTTATGCATGAATTCACTGGGCACCCTACATTCCTATTGAATTTGGGTAAAGTGGTGATTTGTCTTATTTGTCATTCTCCACGTTCTGGTAAAAAACATGGCCTTTTTTCTTGTACAGTGAACTCAAATTATATGTCTCAGACAGTACTGTGATTGTAATATTTGAAACTTAGTTTTAATCTGCACTTTTGGAATGCGTTTACATTTTCTTATTCTTGCTTTTTAATCCAGAAGATACTTAATTAGACTTGGCCAGATGCGGTCATTGAACGGCCATATAAGCAGCAATCATCAGAGCTGTAATCCTACATGGCAGGGACAGACCTTCTGCCAGCAGCTTTGCGTCTTTGGGTATACGTATCCTGCAGTCCCTCTGTGTCTAAAACACACACTCTCATGCCGCAAAAGCTAATTTGGGCCACCTGAGTCGCTGGTTTCGGTCGGTCCCCACTGCCACCGCGCAGGCTGTAGTTTCTGCTGGAGAAGGTGGGCAGATACCCTCGCGCTACGGGTGCGACGGAGCCGCCGGGACATTAGCGATGCTGTGCCAGCACAAACCAAACCGGTGGCTTCACAGCCCCTTCAGCGATGTCTGTACCCTTATGCCTCCCTTTCCCTGCCTCCCTATGCCTGACTTTGGTACAGGTGTGCCCTCCACTATCCCAGCACTCCTGCCAGGAGCGAGTACTATGAAACGCTTGGGACCAGTCTGACCAGCGCTGCCCTGCGTCCTCACGCGCACCGTGCGGCACCTAGCACCCTGCCCGCCCCGATCCAGGCTTTCGGAGGGAGGCATGAACGCACTTGCAGGGGCGTGGCAGAGGTTGAAACCATCATATCCAGGCTCTGACTCACGGCTGAATTTCTTTTCGGACACAGTGGTTTGCCTTGCAGACTCCTCGCGCGGAGGGACTGCCAACCGGGAGCAGGAGGAAGGGGAGACGATCTCTGTACCTACCGCGCTCCCCACGCAGAAAGCAGAAGGCCACACGTCGGTCCCGTTCACCACAGAAATGTTAGCTATGAAGCCTGGGAAGCCTAGCCACACACTTGACCTGAAGATCATACCTAAAGAAAAAAAACGTATTAATGCTTTGAATCTGCTGGCGTGATTCGAATCACATGCTTCTCCCCGGCCACATATTTCACATGGCAGCCCAGATTTTGTGCGTCCGCAGGAAGGCAACGGCTGCAGAAGAGCACAGCAGGAACAACTGCGCTATTTAAACATCGGTGTAATCGCTCAGGGAAAGTAGCCCTAAGAGCCTGAAGCTGCTGGGACTTGAAATGTTATGTAGATTAAAATCTCACTTCCTTACAGATACTGTCACACACTTCCCTAGAATAAATTGGGTAGCATTTAACAGATTGACGTAAAACAGTAAGTTTTACAGTAATTTACAATTTTACCAGCATATATTCATATGCTAATGTTCATTTCTCTATAATCCCTCATTGCAGAAAAAAGTTATTTCCCACTTTTTGCTGTCTTCATTTTTATAAGCAGCTCTTTTCCTCTCTGTAACAGGACTGAACAAAGCAGGGCTTCGGAATTAGGTGAGAACAATGTCCATTTTTTAAAGTGAACTTACAGTCTGTTAGTGAGATTTTCTGGGTTTGCTTGAAATAGGCGTTAAAGCACCAGGTTTCCCACCAAGAAAGAACGATTTCCCACCCACCAAAGTGAGTCTAATTCAAAGACAATGATGGATAAATAGTTTGAGTTTGCCAGTGGAAGAGAAAGGGAGAAAAATAACTCTATCTATTGCTGGCCTCATCTGAAAGGACCTTTTCCAGGTGAATGCACACACATTTTTCCGTATCTCTCTTTCTTTATTTCCCACTCGATCTTTTGTTTTAATATTGGTACTTATTATGTACCGTGAGAGAACCTGGCTAGGTATGAAAGGGGAGACGACCTGAAATCCTACTCCCTGCCCAGGCAGTGAGAGAGACTCACAAACCAGCACAACTTCTGTTATCTAATGTGAGGGGAAAAAGGTTATTGCAGAAACAAACTCATCCTGTATTTTCATAGCATGTGTCATAGTAATTTAGACCTAATTTGGCAGTAAATGCCATAGACTGACGGGACAGATTTAGACACATTGGTTTCATTTTGACTCATGAGTTTTGTCTTATTGTCGGTTGTTTTATTCCTCCAGCCTATCAGCCAGGGGCCGGGCAGCAGGCTGTCCTTGATAAGGGAGCTTCGCTCGCATTTCAAAAGCCTGTGTCCAGCATGATCTGTGTGCCGCTGCAATTCAAACTCATTTGCTGTCGATGTGGTGTGCCCAGAGAAGTGGCTGGCACATGAACAAGACGGCAAACTTGGTCTGAGAGGATTTAAAGACATATAGGAAGTGTTTTTCAAATGTAGTCCTAAGGACCGGCTAAGTGTTTGATGTGAGTTTAGTTTTAAATGCGCTGCCTCGCCTCCACTTTTATGCCTTACTCTGAGAACCAGCCACTGTTCTAGATTTTAATTTGTTTAAAGCAGAGATTTTGGTGTAGATTTGTCACGAGCTTTTCCTTCTAAAATATAACTATTAAACAAGACCTTTCTCCCCCAAAGGCCCATCATTTTCCGATCTCGCTTGGCCCAAATCTTCCTGTGAATACATACAGCATGTTTCCCTCAGAAATCTCTGTTGTCCCCTCACCAGCTTCATTTGGCTATGGCACCTCAGAGCAACAAGAGCCTGCTACAGCAAGGGTGAGGGACATCAAGCTGGCGCTTACCTATGCCACCAAGGATGTCACAAATGGAGATAAGGAGAAGGATGGTGGAAGAGGAGGAGGCTTTGGCCATCTTCCGCGGGCTCTGTCCCTTCTTCGGCAGGAGCTGCAGGATGGTCAGCAGCAGACTGACGGAGGCGCTGCCAATGCAAACTCCGCAGAAGACTTCAGGCTGGAAGTTCATCACTAGCTGTGTAGCTGCATCCCGGTTCAGGCAGCAGTAGGTTTCTAACCTGGGAGAAGCCATGAAGCGTCCGGCTGGTGGAGGGGCCCCACGAGGAGAAGAAAATGCTGTTGCTTCCCCAAGGCAGCGTTCGCTTTTTCTTCACCCTCCCCATCAGTCCTCGGCGGTGAGAATCACGCGATTGATGGATCATGTGCTGCTGCTGCTGCTGCTAGAAGTAAATCCCCTAGAGCTGCCTTTCTCAGCCTCTCCTAGCAAGGAGATCAGATCTGAACAAGAAAACACAGTGTAATCTGAAACATGCCCCATGCTTGCTCAGAGCCATTGGCAACAGTTCACTCACATATTTCTGCTTGCACAGTATGTGATACGGGAAGACTTAAACTCACCAGAGCATTAAAGATGGTTTAAAATAAATAAGGATGCAGATACCAAAGGAGAAGCATTACATTTTAATTGTGTTTCTCTTTAGCCCCATCCCACACAGCACCCTTTAATTACTGCAAATTAATTAAAAAGATGGGTCCAGACACAAGCAGTCCCAGCCTTTACAGGGACGAGCAGAGCTATAAATCCACACCCTAATCCAAATCTAAATTTTAGTGATCCAACCCACCCACCCCTGTAATTAAAATTAGAAACACGATATCCTATCACTGTAGAAAGAGATTACATTTAGGAAGACAATATTAACCTCATCATATTTAAACCGCAAGCACAAAAAGTCTTCTCTTTAGTCTGTACTGTCTGTGTCGGATCAGCTTGACATGGAAAATTCCAGGACTTTTGATTTCTCAAGAATATTTTTTTTTTTAATTTGGTAAGAGTTTAATATGAAAACAGGAATTTGACCTGTAATGTTTGTTTTTACTTTATAAGCTAGACAATATCCTTTAAGTCAGGGGTCCTATTAGACACAGCAGCAAATGCTCACAATCATGAATACAAAAATTAACTCTCCCTCTCAGCTGAGTTTCAAACTCCTTGTGTCAGCCCTGACCCCTCCAGAAAACTTGTTTGTAGGAACACGTTCAGGAAATACAGGAGGGAGCATTGCCAACATACTGGAAATGAACTGGATGTTAAATAACACAGTCATGGATTTTATAATTAGTCCTTGTAAGAACAAATGACCTAACCTTTTATTTTTTTTCCAACGGCCCAGTTTATAATTTCAGCAGAAATTATGAAGGCCTGATGAATGACAGTGGGATGTTTTGTGTGCCGGGATTATAAAACACAGAGGCTCCAGCCAGTATGTTTGCCCTCAGTAGAGAAAACAGCCGCCAGTCCTGAGTAAACTGGTACCTCCTGAGTTCTTCATTACGCAAGACACCTTATACACTTGATCCCAGCGCAAGAACGAACCCCACCAAGCTCATCAGCCTGCTGACCGCTGGTGGGGGCCGTGCAGCCTCCCGGTGCAGGATGGCTGCGGCAGGGCCTGGGTGGCAGCTGGAGTCCAAGCTCCAGGCACGTCGTGCGTCCACCCAGCCCCCTCCCCGGGGACTCCCCAGTGCGCTGCCCGGGCTACGGCACCTGAAGAGCAGGATGCTGGCTTGCAGATTCAGGCTCCTGCACACAGGTGTCCATACATCAGCAAGGTGTCTGAACTCTATAATGGCAATTTCGGCATACACATCATTAAAGACTCTGAAATCCAGGCAGCTGAGTTTGAAGCTGAATGTTACCTGGATGTTTTTGCTGCTTTCCAGCCTAAAGAGATTTTCCTGCTCCATGGATGAGGACAGGTGAGTGACCCGGATGTTGCAATCCTATGTTTTGTTGCCTACCATATATACAAAAATATATTGGGACAGCAAGGTTGCAAACCAGATTGCCCTGCTCCAGAAATACAAACTCTTGTTGAGGTAAAGGAAAATACCTATGCTCTGTTGTCTGTACAAGGCTCTGTTGTCAGTACAAAGTTGGGACTCCTCAGACTTCATTCCACCTCTGCTAGAGCAGCAGTGCATGGAGTTGCCACCTCTCCGTCAAGATACTGCACTGCAGTCTACCTGGCTACTAAAGAACAAAAATTACGATTCCACAGAGACAGATTATTATTTAAATTAAAGCCATCATATACCACATAAACAATGCAAATACATATAAATTAAAATAAATTATGTTTGCTCTCATTTGAAGGTAAATTTATATTGCCTGGTTTATACTGAGAATAGCAAAATTTTTAGATTATTAGACAGAAAGAGAAACTGTTGAATAGAACCCTTTCATTTCCACTATCGGTTTCTAAAATTGCTCCCCTCACCATTCTTCTTGCCATTTTCCTTCCTTCAAAAATTTGAAAAGTATGTCAAGTTGTTACCCTGATCATTTGTTCTAGCTTACAGATAGGAATGGTTTGCGTGTTTTGCTTTTTCTGCTTATCATCTGTTTTCATTGATTCTAACCGTGGTTTTCTAGTTTGCCCCTGTGGATTTATCATTTCATTATTTTAACTTCTCCCTCCCTTTTATTCACCTACTTTGAAACTACTTTCATTCCTCCATTGTAGTCTTATACTCTGGAGATTAACTTTTTTTTTTATCCTTCTCTCCTTTTCTCTCCACAGTTTTGCCAGCTGTGCACCCTATTTTTATTGCTTTACTTCTCTGAGTGGAGGATTGCTTTTTAACCTCTTCTTCTGGGTCCCTTCCCTCCTACTCTCTCAGGATTTGATTACACAGTTACTTACAAAGGGAGTAAGTGATTTTTCTTGGCAGCAAAGAATATGACGTGTAGCATACCTAATACAAAAGGAAAATAAGGTGACTCATGAGTGAACTGATACCTGCCATGATACAAGTAGATGTGTCTTTACACGTGGACATCTGAGGCTGAATGGGAGATGGATCTGTCAAACTAATGAGCCTCCCAATATCTCAACTGGTAAGAATTAGCTAGTCTCTGGCCCTCGTTGCTGGGCTCAAAGTACAACGAGTCAGAACAGTCAAAGAAATTCAAAGCTGGTTTGATAGTCTTATACCTGAAACTAATTTGGCTTCTCATGATTATGAAAATAAGAGGATAAAAGCTGGGGACAAAGGCAAAGGAAACAGCAAAGTAATCAAAGAAACTAAGAGAAGAGTTATTTTGCCTTGTTAAGGAACATTATTTAGTATTCAATAAAACTTACATCCTTCTACAGGTCCTAATTCCCCTCCCTCTGAAATTGTTGACAGAGTTCCCGCTGCTGCCAGTGGTATGAAACAGACCCACCAGTACGGTATGTCTCTCATTTCTGCACCAAGGCAGGATCTCAATTAAGCAAATGGTGTAGCCTGGAGACAACCATTAGCACACATACAAGAAACATTAAAAAAACCTCTTGGCATTGCAAATACCAATCAATCAAACTCACAGTGTAAGTACAACATTGCACAACACTGAAAATTCCAGTCCCGGTTTTGTACATTGGCAGTGGTGTGCTCAAGAATGAGAAAAATACTGTACTCCTTGCAAGGAGAAGGGGCAGGTACTCCATAAGCACAGCTTTTAGAAATACCTACTCACGCTCTCCTTGGACCTGAGACATAATGTTTCAGTCCAGTCCATGTTCATCATTAAGATGAAACACTGGCTTGCCTGCTTCTGAGGGAAAGCAACAGGTTTACAAAAATATGAGAGGCATGCATTTCTGCTGTTAAGGAGTGTGCTATAGCTTATGCTTGAGTGTGCAGTTACAGATATTTTAATCACTGTTTTAATTAAATGTGGGACTACAGCACTGGTTTACAAAGGAGAAGGAAATTTATGGATATAGAGACAGAGGAGAATTTGGTTTTGTTTATGTGTACAGTTTAATGCATCACTGCCTGAATTTACAGCTCCCAACGATGATCTTAGCTACCTTATAAAGGTAAAAACTATATTTTGTCAATGGTTCATGATCTCATAGTCTTTTACACATTACTTGACAGAGCATTGCCCAAACTGATGAAAGCTGGGTCTTCAAGCTAAATGGATGCAATAAAACCAGTTATGATCTCCCCAACAGATCCTGCAATACATTCTTAAAGGCCTTAACATACAAATCCGTCTATAGGCTTTCTTCATTTTATCCACACAGACCTCCTGCAATTAGATTCACTTTGGAAGAAACAATAAGATATGTCCTTCCCATAATTATCAGTACTAATTTTTAAAGCTAATTTTAAACTGGCATTTCACTTAATGCATAACTGAAATGAATGGGGAAATTCACACCCCATTATTTCTATTTCAAGTTTTCTGTAAATTTAGGCAGGGATATTGGAACAATAGCGATATTCAGAGTGTAACATCTGTCATGATTATAACAGCTACAGACTCCATTAAAAAGAATTGGAAGAAAAGCAGAGGTATCACTTCCCTTCCCTCAGTGATTTGAATATAATTATAGGGTTGTAAATCATTAATTTACAATTAAGGATGGTGAACATTAATTTAAAAGGATGAGAATTAATGTATACCCTTTGCATAAAAATAATAATGTTTGAGTTCTTTTTTTTTCTTTAAGAATGAAAACATAAATACATGAAATGAGTGTGCATTTGAACAGCTTGGTAATTGTGTGTATTTGACTGATGCAACTGTGTTACACACATTTTATTCATTTCTTATATACCTTCTCCAAGGAAATGCTATCCTACCTGACTTTTGTAAGAAACGTATGAAAAGTAGTTATTGAAACTGTGCCTATTGATGCATTTAAATTAGTAAACAAGGTTTATATGGATGAAATAACTCAGTAGAAAAATGGATCCATAAACTGGAGAAAACAATTTTTGCTTAGGGATTGGAAGAACAAAATCTCTGCTTCTCTATGCCAATGCTGAGAATATTACAGTCTTTGAACCTGCATTAAGGCAATTTTGTGGCTACATTTCAGGACAAATTCCACCATTAATCATTGTCATTGTTACATTAGTTCACAGAACAAAACGATACCTCCCTTTCAGCATACATGTAATAGAAAGAACTTGTCCCACACCTACACAGAGTACATGAGACACAGTTTGCGTAGGAACTTACTGATGAAAAAGACTGTGAAAAGAAAGAATATTATCCTCTCCACACACAGTGATACTGAAAATTGGATCTGAATGTTCATAAGTGTGCAGAGGGTACCCTGGTCTACAAAGATGTTGAACATCTATCCTGTCCTCAGTATCTTCCAACGGTATCCTAGATCCCACTTCTTCTGCATTCTCTTTTAGAAGTTATGATGTTAGTTGGTTCCCTCAGGGGAAATTAGGTGGGATACTCTTATATCCTTGTTACGATTGTTAGACTGTGGGATCTTGTTAGATTATATCTCCCACCACCCAGATGTTATATTTTCAAAGCCCATTAGCACTAGAAAATTATCTCAGAAAACCTCTATTCCCAGGCCAGTCTACGTAACCAAATCAACATATGTTACAGCACTAATTTCAAGGATCTTACAATGCAAGAAGTCTCCAAGGCTCTGTTAATTAAATTGCTAAAAATGTCAGCACACCATGGCCAGTTAGATGGTCTTGTTAAACGCTGAACCAAGTATTGAAGGGAATTCTGACAAAGTGTGCAGTCACCACAGGGACCAGCCGATGGTCCCCTTTGAAATACCATGCGCATCACTGGGTTTCTTCCCTCTCCGGTGGCTGCATGGCCAGCAGTCAGCCCTGCAGTATCTTGGGACTGGGTGAAGGAAAATTGCAACCTTCTGCTCCACAAATTGTTGTCTGGTAGTTTCTGAAATGAGCAGAAAGCCCAAAAGCGTGCCAGCTTAGTGGGCTCAGGGAATCAAGAGGAAACTCAGTAATAACAGCAGAAACATTATAGTGCAGGAAGCACTTAAGATCCACTCTTTTGACTTTTCTGTTCTTCATGACTAAAGATCATGACTTCATTGTCAGAGGTGGACTTCACAGTCCAGGGTGGACAAAATAATGAGACTAACCCCTCAGCATCCAAAGTAGTTTACTGGGTATACTCTTCAGGCGAGCAATATGGCTACACTATACACTTATATTTTAACTTGGCTACCTCAGCGACTTCCATTAGTCAACTTCCTGGGAGCATGACTCCAAGAAATTGGTTGGTCCTAAAACTGCTTCAGAAAATGCAGTGTGCTGAAAGAAATCCTTTGTTACCTTTAATATGACATAATTCAGGCTTTCAAAAGAAATTAACCTTTGGGTTGTAATAGGATCTGTGTTATCACAGAAGATGGGCAATAAAACCACCCTCACCCCAAAGCTGTTTCCTCAGGATGTTACTAACAATGCCCCCATGAGTACGCTCTACGGTGTGGACAAAATTCGGGCTAACGAAGCAGTACCTCCCACAGCAGCCTTAGCCTTTCTAAGTCTAACACAAGCCAGGAAAAGCTAATCTGAATGTTGGAACTTTTTCTTATGTGTATGACTCGGTAGGATTTCCTCAAACTTCCCGTCAATGGCTAACAGTTCTGCTTTGGTCTCCTGAGAGAGGAGACCACATCTATACCTTCAGTATAAAGGGGCATAGCAGTCTATAGGGAGGTGGCATGCACAGAAAGAACTTCTGCCCCCCGTAGACTCCTGAGCATGCTCAAACCAGCCTTGTATCAGCCGTAGTATCACCAAATTCATGTAATATCACAGGTCTGGCTCTGCTGGACCATAGCCTCTTGTGCATACCTGATGCTTTAGGGCAAATTGCGATAGGACTGCAAAAAAACCCCATCTACTTCATGCTACATGCATGCTTACATGGGCTCTCACAAGATGCTACATCCTATGATTTCCACCTGGACACTGTTCATGTTCTGTGTAACCAAGCTGAGAGTAGAAAGGTCATTTGTAATAAAGGAATTCTGTCTATTTATAGCATGCACTGAGAGATTTATTTACACATTGCTGATAGGCAGAAAAAAGGAAGGTCTGTTTGGGGTTAGCTAGCAAATGAAGACAAAGTCCAAGTGAAAAATACCAGATTACAAGGCTTTTGTCTGCTCTCATGCATACTCTGGCCTCTTGCTATTTATCTACCCTTTTAAAAGCCTTCACAGCATTGTCTGCAAAAAGAGCATTTGAAACCCTCCTTTTGGCATTTTTCCTGATCATCCCTGCTCCAGTGATCACCTTCATCAAGTACAGAACTTAGATATAACATGCTGTGATATCAGAGTTTAAATGCATTAAAGACTTCTTGTTAGCCTCTGAGGCTATGTCCCTCAAGTAATTAAAACTGGCCAGTGCCTGTTTTTTGGCACATAAGGGCGAGTGGCACAGCACAGTTTGTATAGAGAATGTTATCACGTTAACGCGTTTTATGAAAAAAGGTGGACAATGAAAAACACTCCCTAATGTACCATGATCAGAAATGCAGCAGCAAGAATAAACGTTATAAATGATGCTTCTTCACTGAAATGATGGAACTTCATGAAGCAAAAAAAATCCCAGGTTAATGAAGCTGCAACACACATACACATGACCAAATATAGCTATAGTGTGTATATATATATGCATATACTGCTGAACTCTCTTCCGCAACTAAAAAAGGGTGGCTTCACCCATACTGCCTCATAGTAGCAGTCACTGGCCCATGCTATCTCCCAAACTGTGCCCAAGCATTGCCTAGTTAGCCTGTCGACAATGAAGCAGTACGGACTGTCATGTACCAGTGCTTCAACCTGTGTGCTCTCACTCTGATTTTTGGTTTCTTTGTAAAGTGGTAGTCTGAGATGTTGTAATACGATTTGACAAAGGGCCCTAATGCAGGAACTGGAAAAGGAACAGGTATACAGCTACCAGAGGGACTATGGCCCAAGGCATGACTGAATTGTGCCTGAATTTGATTGCCAGCTGAAAACCCCATCCCTAGGGAAAATTGGTTACCTGTTCACCTCCTCTTCTTAGGTTATGTGTTGTCTTCTGACTCTGCAACCACATGAGGAGTTGCTATTGCCCTTTTCTTTGACTTCCAATCTTGTTATCATGCAAAATCATGAAAATTATAAATCCTGAAGTGGGTTATGGATTACAGGAGTCTGTGCTGGACTCATCCCCTTTTTCTGTACCTACAGGTCTAATGGGTCTCAAGATCTGAGCCAAGAGTATTATTGTCAGCAAAGCATGGGCTTTTTTCTCTTGGTCACTCACAGCCACAGTGTGTTCCATAGTGAGTGCTCTCACCCCCAGAAAATTGCTCACAAAGCGTATGTGATGTTGCGAGAATATGTGAGAACTGAAAAAAGTTTGAATCAAAAACTTCATGGGGATAGAAATACTAGATTATCATATGAAGTGCTGTTCTTTCACAAATTTCAGCTTTATAAAAAGCCCTAGATAAAGAACACAGAAACATTTTTTGGTCCTAAAGAACTGAAGAAGTCAACACATATTTAAGTATCTATCTGAAAGGCTGAGAACTTCTAAGGGTTTCTCCAGCACTAATTATGTGCTGATGAAGCCTTATTTGCAATACAGGAGAAACAAGACACACTTGGGTAAGATTTTTGAAGTGCCTAAATCACACAGGAGACATCCTGCTGGATTTTTTCAACATGGTATTTTTCATTCTGGGAAAATGGATAATCTGTTGAAATCAAAGTGTTTTGCAGAAGAGCATGATTGTGTTTAATCCATCAGAAGAAACATGGCAGGTTTCCAAAGTAAACCCTCCTGGTTTCCAGCTGTGCCAGGATGTCTGTCTCTTGGGCTGCTACCCAACCTGTTTCTCCAGGTTCTCAGGACTTTCAGACTCCACAAGAAACTGTCAGCAGTTTGCCAAACCTTGAATGGCTTGATCAAAAAATCCATCCACTTCTGCTACAGGAACTTCTTATCAGTATTTCAGTTGTTTTGGTCTTTGTGATGGTTATTTTCAAAGACACTAGAGTTTCAAACAGGAAAGAGCTGGAAGCCACTGTGCAGCTAGAAAGCTACGATCTAATCGCTATTGCTGAAACATGGTGGGATGAATTGCATGACTGGAGGGCTGCAATCGATGACTATTAACTGTTCAGAAGGGACAGGCAAGGAAGGGGGGTTGCCCTCTATGTAAAAAAAAATGGATTGACAGCACAGAGCTGTCTTTAAAAAGCGGCAATAAACAGGTTGAGGGCTTATGGGTAAAAATTAGGGGCCAAGTCAACAAAGGAAGCCTCACGGTTGGTGTTTACTACAGGCTGCCTGACCAAGGGGAGCCTGTTGACGAAGCGGTGTTACTTCACCTACAGGAAGCATCATGCTCCCAGGCTCTGATCCTGCTGGGGAGCTTCAATCACCCTGACATCTGTTGGAAAAGCACCACAGCAAGCTGTAAGCAGTCCAGGAGACTCTTGGAGTGCGTCAAGGATAATTTCTTAATCTAGGTAATAAACAGCCCAACCAGAAGAGAAGTGTTACTAGACACTTACCAACACGGATGAACTAATTAAAGATGTCAAGATTGGTGGCAGCCTGAGCTGCAATGATCATGTCCTAGTGGGATTCACAATCTTGAGGGATATGGGCCAGGTGAAGAGTAGAGTCAGGATGCTGAATTTTAGAAGACTAACTTTCAGTTGTTTCTGTTAAGAAATTAGTGGATGGGACCTCCTGGGAAATTACCTTCAGAGACAAAGAAGCTGAACAGAGCTGGCAGGTCTTTAAGGACATTTTTCTTAGAGCAAAACAGTTCTCAATTCCCACGTGTAAGAAATCAGGCAAGGAAGGTAGGAGACTGGCATGGCTCAGTAAGGACCTTCTGGTCAAACTAAAGTGTAAGAAGGAAATGCACAGGCAGTAGAACCAGGGACGTGTATCCTGGGAAGAATATAAGGATGTTGCCTGGATGTGTAGGGATGGGATTAGGAAAGCTAAGGCACAGTTGGAGCTGAATTTGGTGAGGGATGTGAAGAATAATAAGAAGGGCTTCTACAGGTATGCTGGCCAGAAAAGGAAGATTAAAGAAAATGTAACCCCCTGACAATAAATAATAAACAAGACAGGAGAGCTGGTGACAACTGACATGAAGAAGGCTGAGGTACTCAACAATTTTTTTGCTTCAGTTTTCAGTGGTAGTCTCTATTCCCACATCTCTCAAGCCCCTGAAGCGCGAAGCAGGGGGACAGGGGGAATCAAGTCTCTCCCACTGTAGAAGAAGGTAAGGTCTGAGAACACCCGAGGAACCTGAACATACCTAAGTCATAGATCATAGATCATTGAACGGTTTGGGTTGGAAGGGACCTTGAAAATCATCTAGTTCCAACCCCCCTGCCATGGGCAGGGATACCTTCCACTAGATCAGGTTGCTCAAAGCCCCATCCGATCTGTCCTGGAACACTTCCAGGGAGAGGGCATCCACAACTTCTCTGGGCAACCTGTTCCAGTGTATCACCATCCTCACGGTAAAGAATTTCTTCTTAATGTCTAACCTAAATCTACCCTCTTCCAGTTTAAAACCATTACCCCTCATCCCACCACTACGCTCCCTGATAAAGAGTCCCACCCCATCTTTCCTGTAGGTCCTCTTCAAGTACTGGAAGGCCACTATAAGGTTTCCCCGGAGCCTTCTCTTCTCTAGGCTAAACAACCCCAACTCTCTCAGCCTGTCCTCACAGGAGAGGTGCTCCAGCCCACAACATTCTTACCTCTAAACTGGAGAGATATGGATTTGATGGATGGACTGTTAGATGGAAAAGAAATTGGCTGTGTGGCCACATCCAAAGAGTTACAGTCAATGGCTCAACGTCCAAGTGGAAACCAGTAATGAGTAGTGTCCCTCAAGGCTCTGCACTGGGACCAATACTATTTAATATCTTCATCAACAACATAGACAGTGGGATTGAGCGCACCCTCAGCAAGTTTGCGGATGACACCAAGCTGAGTGGTGCAGTTAGTTCACTTGAGGGAAGGGATGCCATCCAGAGCGACCTTGACAGGCTTGAGGAGTGGGACTCTGTGAACATCATGAAGTTCAACAAGGCCAAGTGCAAGGTCCTACAACGGGGTTGGGGCAATCCCCAGTATCAATACAGACCGGGTGATGAACAGATTGAGAGCAGCCCCGTGGAGAACGACTTGGGGATACTGGTGGATGAAAAATTGGACATGAGCCAGCAATGCGCATTTGGAGCCCAGAAAGCCAACCGTGTCCTGGGCTGCATAAACAGAAGGTGCCCAGCAGGTTGAGGGAGGTGATTCTGCCACTCTACTCTGCTCTCATGAGACCCCACCTGGAGTACTGCATCCAGCTCTGGGGTCCCCAGCACAAGAAAGACATGGACCTGTTAAAGTGAGTCCCGAGGAAGGCCATGAAAACGAACAGAGGGCTGGAACACCTCGCCTGTGAAGAAAGGCTGAGAGAGTTGGGGTTGTTCAGCCTGGAGAAGAGAAGGCTCTGGGGAGACCTTATTGCAGCCTTTCAGTACTTAAAGGCGGCTTATAAGAAAGATGGAGAGAGACTTTTTCCTAAGGCCTGGAGTGACAGGATGAGGGGCAACGGTTTTAAACTGAAAGGCGGTACATTTAGATTGGACCTAAGGAAAAATTTTTTACAATGAGGATGGTGAGACACAGGAACAGATTGTCCAGAGAAATTGTGGATGCCCCATCATTGGAAGTCTTCAAGGTCAGGTTAGATGGGGCTTTGAGCAACCTGATCTAGTGAAAGATGTCCCTGCCCATGCAACATTGGACTAGATGATCTTTAAAGGTCCCTTCCAACCCAAACCACTCCATGATTCTATGTTTCACTGTATGTACCATAAACACTACATACTGTATGTTTCACTAAATGTACCATAAACACTACATACAATTAACCTTTGCTCCACATACAACATGTGCATGCATGCCCTATGGATTTCAACGGTAATATTACAGATTGCTGTGCCCCTAGAATTGAGGTCTATAGAGAGCTCTCTGGGAATAAGATATGCAGGTCAATAACTCCTATCTTGTAATCCATTTTTCCCCTGAGTTCTGCCTGCGTATTCTCACTGGATTCACAGTATTCTCACAAAACCCTAGCCTTCAGAAAAGGGTTTTTTGAATCTTTGCGTCTTCACTGTAGAGATCACACTATACATACATTTCTATCTATCAACATTTCTTCCACCGCTGGTGACTAAAATGATTATTTCTTCAGCAGTTATGGCAGCTGATTGCACAGAAGCAGCTGCATTGGTACAATTATCAAATAGCTAGGTTATTTTGGCACATGCCACTTAGGACGTGTAGGAGGCTGCTCTGCCTCTTTGCCGGAGGTTGCAACCCCTGTAACTGAGCTGACAGAGCAGAACATGTGCCATGGATCAGCTGCTCCATTTCATAGCCCAGCATCTTAACTTAAATTGTCAATGAACTATGCACACCCCAGGGCATCATTTTTTTTATTTCAAATGGCTGAGGCAGAGGCACTTTGTCTCTTCACCAAACTGTGATGTTTGGTGGTTAGCTCCAGGAAAGGAGTGGTAACAAACAGTGGGAGGTTGTAAAGGCTTAACTCACCTCAGTTCTTTACTCTGTGACTATGAGTCAGAACCTCTACTTCTTTCAAATTTCTCAGGTGCTGGGGGAAAAAAGCCCTGCTGGCATTGCAAGGTCCAGCACAATGAATGCTCTCAAGACTGAGAATAAAACACCCTATTTTGGAGTCATCCTGCAGGTATCCTGCGCAATTCAATGCAGGGTGTCTTAAGGAAAAGATATGTGGTGTATAGCCACAAAGCTGAAACAGGCTGTGCCTTAACAGCATACTGCGCCTGGTACTGTTCAAACAAAATCCCGCCATAGAGGAATTTATTCACAGTTTTGGTAGCCTCAATGACTAAGTAGGGAACAGGTATGCAATCTGTGCAATAGGAAGAATGAAGATCGAGTAAACTCTGTAGAACAAAATCTCACTCAAAATTGTTAATTAAGCTTCAAGTACCGAGGTAGGAAGACAGATGAAGTACTGTGGAAGGAGCCTGGTTTACTGCAGAAAGCTTTTGTTGTTACAGGGCAGGGACTCGCAAACTGGGTATGTGGGAACCATCCCTTAATAAAGTCTGATAGCTCCTTGTGTAGGGCAGGAGGAGGCGTTCGGGTAACTTTTGTGTATCACTGCAAATTATCTTTGACAATATTAATGGCACATGTTATTACAGAAGGGGATCCCTCTTATACCACATTGGTCATAGCTGCATCATTCTCTCTCCTTAGTGTGGAAAAGTCTGTTACTTCCTTTGATACATTTATGGCACCCTGATGGGTCTTGCATTTCTACCTTCTATTGCTATCTTCTGTATACTCAGACAACATTTGGCAAGTGAAACAAGATATAAGGGAGAAAACTGAGGATTTGGTCACTGAGGCTTGTGTTAGATAAATACAGTTATCAGTGGTTTTCTTATCACACAAATGAAAAGTAATATTTTAGAATACATTTATTAAATCCTTTGTTCTTTATGACTATCCGAAACCTTATGAAGGCTGGCTGAAGCTGCAGAAATTCAAGTAATAATATTATCACAATATTTTAAGCAGAGCACGAGTACAAGTCTCCAGGTGGGTTCTGAACAAGCTTCAAATCCTACAGAGAGGGAGGATATAAAAGATGTGAAGAGAAATTTGACTGATATGACAAAAGAGAATTCCTGTCTTGGTTTGGTTTGTCAAACTTACATGTATGAGGAACTTTACATAGCGGTCTCTTAGTTTTCCATTGGTAACATTAAAGGAGAAAAGGCAGTCATTCAAAATAAAGAAGTCTGATTTCTGAACTGTCAGCCACAGGTTGAGGGTCTGCTTGATGACTGTGTCAGACCACGAGGCTCTAAGCAAGCATTAGCTAGAAAATCGTTCTTTACTGAGGACTCTCTTAACCGGGAGTGTGAAAGCTTTCAGATTTTTTTTCTTTAGGCAACTGCTTTCCTGAGAGCTACATGTCCACATCTTCCACTGATGTAATTACAGTAGCAGAGTCTGACGGTTTTCACTTGGCTTCCTTAACACAGATGCCAGTTCCTGGCTGTAGATATTCCAGTTTTAAAATCTGTGCTCAGCTTTCTTCATTATTCTTTAATACTGAATTTATAAGACCAAATCAAAAAGCCACAACAATAATGTAAATCTTCAATTTCTTATGGACAACAAAAAGTTCAAGATGAAGAAGAATGTTTGAGTGTTTGGCAGTTGAAAAAGAGGAGATACAAACAGAGAAGACATTTTTGGAAACATAATTTGCTCTTCTCATTAATGTTGTAAGCTGTTTTATTTCCATTTCGTTTCAATGTGCATACTTGGGGATATACTAAAGTTCAAATTGTTATTCTGGATCTTTCTCATTATCACGCTTACAAAGAACAAAATTGTATACTGCAGCTCTTTAAAACTTCCAGCTATAGCTTATTGAGTATACATTGCTGTGTAGACAACCTGGTATGTGTTACACAAATATAACTGAAGACTTTGTCTCAGATTCCAAGAACGACTGGAGACAGGACATGGAGAAAACTATTTATATTTCCCTTTACCTGTGCTTTTTTTTTAAATTATTTGTCTTACAATTAGCACTTGTCTATATGATAGAAAAGAATTAGAGAAGAATTCTGACTGAGGATCTGCAAGTCATTAGAGGCCTTAAATAACTTGATGCAATACATAGGTTTAGTAGAAGGTTTGGATTTAGCAGGATCCTGACAGAAGTATGTGTAAGTTTGGGTGCCCCCTCCATGGTTCCTTCTGTCCCTTAATCATGAGAGAACAACAATCATCCTAATCAAGTATTTTTCTCCTTTCTATATGTCCTCCAATCTGCTGCTGGGACTGATGACCTCAGATGCTCTCAATCCTGAAATCAAAGTGTTCTTTAGGTATTAGAGAAACGTACTGTAGGTAATGTTGAAAGTATTGTAGAAACAATTTCTTTAGTGCAAGGCAGGAGAGTTTTCCGATGAATAAACCAGCTGAAACAGGAGTTAGAGTGTCAGACTACATAATCAGAATGGCATAATGGCCGCTTTCCGAAGCAAAGTATGTGAACGGTCACATATATACAAAACCTTGAAATCCCACTGCATATATCAGGCACCTCCATGAGACAGTTTGTCATACGTGAAAGTACCTTGAGGTTCACTAGTCTTTCAGAATCTAAACAGATTTCCCTGTGTTTTAGATGAAGCGGTACTTCACCTGCTTGGTAGTGAAAAGCAAAGGAGGATTGTGTGCTGATACTCAGGTACTCCAGGCCAAGTCTTGTCCTGATTTAAAACACTGTAATCTCCTACAAAGTGATGCAATTAAGCTGAGAGAATGAAGTCTAGCAAGGAATCATCATTTCACCCCCAGCCCCACACTAACTCAGTGCAAATATCTGGCAACCCCAAACCCTGCATTTATTTCCCATCCATAAAATAAGATTTGCCTGAAGATCAGCACTTCTAGTCCCACCTCGCGCTTCTCCATCGAACTTTTTCGACAGTCTTTGCAACCGAACCAATGTCTGGGACCGTCTGTGCCACCAAATCGCTTTCTATTTGGGTTTTTTTGCTGTAGGCTTCACCTGCCTTTACCACCGCTCCGTCCCGCCGCCAAGCCCGGCCCGGCCGCGTTTCTGACCCCTCAAGCCTCCCGCCCCGTGATCCTCCCGGGGCCGGGGCCTCGCCTCGCCTCACCTCACCTCACCTCGGCCCCGCCTCGCCCCGGCTGCCGCTAGAGGGTCTCGCAGGGAGGGCGAGCGGGCGGGCCAGCCACGGCACACGCTGGGGCCCCTCCCGCCCCACAGGTGGTGGAGACCGTACGGGGCGGGGGGAACGGCCGGGAGGGGCCGGGAGCAAGCACCTCCCTCGCCTCCCGCCGCGGCTGCCCCCTGACCTGCCCTCCATGTTGCCCAGCTTCCTCCCGCCCCGTCGCCCCCACCGCTTAACCCTCCCCCTCCCAGCCGCCCTCCCCAAACACCGCGGCGAGGCGGGAAGGGCCGCCCCTCCCCTCCCCGGCCGGCACGGCGCGGCCCCCCGCCGCCTGGCACCGCGAGGGCGGGGCGTCCCTGGCCGGGGGCAGGCCGCAGCCGCCGGCTACCCCCTTCCCCCCCGCTGCCGTGGGGCCGGAGCGGCGCGGCCGCCCTCCACCTGCTCGCCGCTTTTGTTTGGGGACGGGGGTTGAAGGAGAGGGGCGGCCGCCCCTGCGTGTGGGCACAGCCTGACTCGGGGCTCACGGACCTTCTCGCTGCCGCCTTTGTCTGGCGGCCGGCCAGGAGCTGCTCTCCTCTCCTCTCCTCTCCTCTCCCCCTCGTCCTCCTCCTCCTCGCCCGGGGGGATCGCGCTGCGGGGCTGCCCGCTTTTGGGGAGGGACGAGCGGCTCATCCGCTGGGGAAGCCCGCGGTGGAAAGCGGGTTTCGCCCTCTTTTCGGGGCGAGAGGGAGGGAAGGAGAGAGGGAGGGAGGCGGGGGCGCCTCGCCCCGCCGCGCTCCTCTCGGCGTCCCGCGTTGCTCGGCGGCGTTTGCCCCGCCGCCAAGTTGCCACAAGTTGGAGCCGCCCCCCCCCGCCGTCGCCGTCGCCGGGTTCTGGCCTCGGCGTGAGACAATACCGCGGGCTGCGGAGGAGGAGGAGGAGGAGGAGGGGGCGGGCGGGAGCAGCCCTCTGTCGCCGCCGATGGGGCCGGGCTGGACGGCGCTGCGGGGCGGGTAGGTGGCTCCGCGGGCTGCCGCCGACTGGCGCGCAGCGGGGAGCGGCCGGCAGAGGCAGGCGAGCCCCGGCCACGACGGGCGCCGCTGGCGGCGCGGGGGCCCCATGGAGGACGTGGGGCTGCGGAGCGGGCGGGAGCGGCTGGCCGGCGGCGACCCGCGGCTCGGCGCCGTGCTGGTGGAACCGGGGCCGGTGGTGGTGATGGTGGAGCAGCGGGCAGCGGAGGGCTACAAGCTGGTGGAGGTGCTGCTGACCGGCGGGGCCCCCTGGGGCTTCACCCTGAAGGGCGGACGGGAGCACGGGGAGCCCCTCATCATCACCAAGGTGAGAGGCGCCGGAGGGGGGGCGGGGATGGTGGGTCCGGCCGGCTCCATTTTGGCGTGCCCGCTGCGGTGACAACCCGGCGATGGCAGCGGGCCCGGCCCGGCCGCGCCGCCTGCCCGCAGCCCGGGGCGCACCGCGGGGCTGGGCGGCTGCGGCGGTGCCGCCGGCCCTAGCGCAGGTGCCACCGGGCCGGCTCCCTGACAGCGGTGCTCTGAAGGCCCCAAGGCGGCCGTTAGCGGCCGGGGAGCGCGTGCCGGTGGGTGCTGGGGCACGGGGCGCATCCGAGCGGGTCCGGGGGCAACAGGTTGTTGGGCGCCGTCAGCCTCGCGGCTCCGACCTGCTGCTTCTGATCGGGCGTATTCCCCGTTAAACACCCGGTGCAGTCGTTGCGGGCTGGTAACTGGCTGGGGGACACCCCTGCTGCCAGCGCTGCCCGAGACCTGTGCTGGGCCCTTCCCTCCCTCCCTCCTTCCCTGCGGGCTCCTGGCGCAGAAGGGTATGGACGCTAAAATCCCCGGCTTTGAGGCTGAGTTTTCTCCGGTGCTGTTGCACTTGCAAATTCAAAATAATTAGGGCAACCTTTTGTATCTCCCTCCCTCTTTAAACAAAAGGTCTTGTGAATAGTGACCAAATCCACGCTCCCAAGACGGGGGGAGGGGGAGGCTCCTGGGTATATATGCACTTTCTGGTTGCCTTTTTTTGTATGTCCTTGTATACTCACAGCTTTAATCTCAGTGTATGAGTTAAAGAAATACATCACGTTTACTAGAAAATGTTTTTCATCTGGGTGTGTTTTGACTTAAGAACCCCTATCCCCAGTAATTGTGTTCTGCTGCTAAGACAGCTTTCTTGTTGCACAGTGAAAACACATTAAAATAGATCCATATGTAGTTGGAAAAAAAAAATCCACATTAGCAAAGCACATTTTGCTCAAGATCTGTAGGAAAGATATATATGCTTTGTCTACAGGTCCTGTGGATCCTGCCTGTTCCCATTTCAGAAGTTCACAGAGAGTGTCAGAGGTCAACAAGTCCTGTTTTATCCACAGCAGAAATTTTTCTAATCTTATTTTTCAGTTGATTTCATTGTGAGTTGTCCAGTTGGTTCCCTTCTCCCACCCTTGAAACAGCTGCGTTATGGGCTTTCCAAGTTAGGACTTTTTTTTTCAAGGAACAACTGTCAGTGTCAGAAGACGTATATACTGAAAAATGACTGCGCGTCTGTTGGCCTCTTACCAGTGCCCTGAATTACAGAATATCAAACCTGGGAGCGCTTGAGGAAAGGAGAAAAGAGCTACTTACTATGTATGTACTAGCTATCAAGTGCCAAATCAAATAATTCCACTTTTCTGGTAATGGCTAATAAGTGCTACATCTAAAGACTGATCAGTGATACTTATTCATAATGTTACCTAGGTATTAAGTAACAAGCTTAAGTATTTGTGGCATGAGGATGTGGCTATGGTATGTGGAGAGAAGTGTCTGAGGATGGGAACCTTGTAAACTGGGTCTGTTGCAAAGGAATAATTAAGTGGAACCACAGCATTGATATCTCCTGAAGCCGTGCTACTGTGTGGAAGAGAAATCTGGGTCCATGGCTGCTGACCTAGAAAGAAGAGACGACCTGGATCCTTCGGTCTAAATTTTGAAGTGTATTTTCATTTGCTGTTGTTGGATAGTGTATAGAACTAGTTTTGAAACCAGGGACTGGAGCTCATGTCCCCCAGGTCCCCAGGACGCCAATTCTTTAGCTGCAAAATCTTCCTCTTGGTTTGACCCACCCATCTTGGTGTTGGGTTTTTTTTTTCTGTATTGCTTCTAGTGGTTGAAAGCTACTGGGAAGAATAATTTAGTACCGGCTGGTTAGAACAGTCCCTCCTTGCAGCAGGAGATGTAAAGTTTGTCTCTTCTCAGCTGAAGAGAGCCCTGAACCCGAGCTGTCTACTTCCTGAGTGCACCTGGGGATCGCTGGGCTGCCACAGAAGAGGGATGCGGCTTCACCTGCGCTTCTCCTCTCCTGCGGCGTGTGCCGTCCCTTCTTGGGTGGGCTGGTGGCTGGGCAGCGGGGGATCCGAGAAAACCCACTGGCCCGAATCCTTCCGTGGAAAAACACGCGGTTTTGTGGATTCAAACTATGCTTAAGTGTGAGCTGGCTGCGGGGCTCTGTCTCACTCTAGTCCAGGGCGGCTCTGGGGAAGGCAGGATGGGTGATAGCAAGTGCCACTTTTTAAGGAGAGGAATGTGACAAGGTGTGAATGGAGTCTCAGATAGCAGCCACTTAAGGAGGATTTCTAAATTTCTGCCTGTCTCCGTGCTGCTCGCCGTCTCGAGATCAGCCTTTGAAGAAAGTTGCACCTTTATGTAAATGCTGGGAAGTCTGCGGTGTAGATACTTCCTGCTTTCCGTGGCATGTATGGGACAGCTACCGTAACTGTCTCAAAAAGAGCACCAGAAAATACTGTAATTGAAAAATTAGTGAGCAAGTCTATGTTGTTCATTTTGCAGCACTTTCTGTGTAGCATGCCTCTTGGGTGTTAGTTTCTCTGGTTGTGTGGCTATTTCACTTGCTGACGGGAAGGGAAATTTTTGGTAAGAGATATCATAGCGGGAGCCTAGGGCAAGAAGAGCTGCAAACACTATTTGGGAATTTATTAGCTGGAAATCTAGTCAATTAAAACAAGAGTGTCCTTTGATCCGCCAGACTACCAATAATCAGGGAGGAGAAGGCATGCTAAAGAGGAGAAAATGTGTCCAGTCTCAGCAGGGGGATAAGCGTGTGCTCAGCCGCTGGAATGTCGGGAGGGAAAGCGCTTTGCCCAGGGAGCGGCCAGCCCGCAGTCGCGGACCCTGCCCTTGGGGGGTGAGCAGGCTTCCCTGTTTCATGATAGTGTTTCTTTCTGTAACTGAAATAAGACTTGGAGGAATAGTCCTGAACCAGGTAGGTAGAATATCAAGTTCACCTGCCAGGTGCAAGCCTTTTTAGTTTTATTTTTTTTTCCTTGCCCTTTTTGTTGTTGCTGCAATAGGCGCAGAGAAAAACGGTGCATGATACAGCTTGCTCGATCTTTAAACATAGCTGGTCTTCTAAACCTTGCCCCACCCACGTGCAAGTGGTGTTGCTAATATTTAAGAAAAAAGTCTTTTAGCGTTGTCGTCGTGTTGCTTACTATTATTTTTATAATGTCCCTTTAAAAAAATGCTTTACATTTTTTCTGATCTCTGCATGTATGTATGATAACATTCCAAAAAAATTGCCCAAAGGCAGCTTGTTCTTGCCTAATTTGACATCTTGAAAGAAAGAACTTGCTTTTTATAGTAACGTGTATTTCAACAGAACGTGAAATGACAACTTTGAGGGCTTTAATTAGAAGTCTCACAAGCCTCACTTTATTTTTTCCTCTTTTTAAAGAAACCAAGTAAATGCTGAAGAGGAAGATCTTACTGGAAATAATGAAAATGAAAAGTCAAGATACTCAAGTGTGAATCTTGTGAAAATCTCCCATAGCTGCATTATCTTGATTACTTTTACTTTAAAATGACTCTTATCTGAGATGCACAACTTGTAGTGTCAGTCACAGCATTGATTGTGGGTGATGGATAGAAAGTAATTTCACTTCCTGTACTAACAATATCCTTAGGAACTCTGAAGTTGTTCTGCACTCAACGTTATCCTTATTACATTAATAAATATGAAAACATTATAGTTTATGTGTTTCAAGAAAGATTGATGTATCATTTAAATAAATTCGTCCTTAGTATCAGCTTTACAAGGGCCTACAGCCATACCTCCTCAAGCTATGACCTCATTGCAGGCTAATCAAGGCTGGGCTTGGCTGGTATTTCAGAAAGATTTCCAAGTGAAACCTGGACTGTTGCAAGAAGTTGTGTTGTTGATTTAGTAGATAGAGTTCTTGTCTCCTGAATCAGTGCTGAATTCGTGCCCCAGCTGGAGGTGCTGTCTTTCAAGAAGCAGCAGTATCAGACAGGCTCCGAACCTTTGTTTATTTCTCTTTATTCCATTGCACTTTCCTGATGTGCTCTTGTCTATGTTTAGGTGTGAATTGTCATTTGTTTAAACTCATAATTATTTAAATTGTATAAAGGAATGCTTCTCTATTAATTGGCTGCAGGACTTCTCCATAGGACTTCTATCAATTTATTATTTCAGTAGTAAGTGAAGTGATGACTGTTTTAATTTAAGTAATTTTTTATCCTTTGGCCTTAAACATATAACTAAAAGCAATTACTTGCATACTGCACCAATATTTAGAGGGGGGAAAAAAAAGCTTGAATGGTGCTGTATATGAATGAATCAAAAAAAAAGACATTTTCAAACATAAATACCGGTTGCCTCCCTCAAGTTAGGTTTTTGAGGTGAGCTGCATTGCTCGTAGACATTAACAATTCTTAAACTTGGCTGTGAAGCTTGATGTCCAGACAACCAGCATTTAGTGGTAATCCTGGGAAATTACTGACCACTTCAATGTAAGTGCAGTCATTTGTGTAAACAGCTGATTTATGAGTTATTCGGAGCCATTGTACTGTGGTTGAGAAGGAGAGTTCTAATCTAGATCTCTATATCCTGACAAATTTCATTTGCTTCCTTCTGTTCTAGAAAGATAATACATGAAGGAGTATTCATTTTATTTTGTTTTCTATACATATTCTCTTGGTCATCAAGAACAACAAGCAAAATTACTGAGCTGTACAGGCCATAATTTGAACACATATCTTAACCAACAATTTTAAAAGAATATATCAAATCACATTCTATATTTCTTTTGAAATCTTTATTCAACTTTTTAACTTATAAGAGGGGTTTATTGTTTGGGAAAGATTGGTCTGAGTTGGGCCTTTTCTTTGTGCTGTTAAACTTGATAGTTGAGAAATTTTAGGAAATGTTTGTATATTAGAATGAATGTTTTAGGACTAAAATAGTATCATGTAGCTATTTATCTTTTTTCCTTGTCAAATATGTTAAAAGTTGGGGGGGTTTAAGTGCTACAGAAACTGTTTTGAGTGGCGACCTTTGTGTCTGGTTGCTGGATCTCAGGTCTTGATTATTGGAGGAGAGGAGTTGTTTCCTTTGATGCAAGAAGATATTGCTTTTTACTTTGGTAAGCTGATTGATGAAGGGAATGCTCTCAATTTTAGCACTTTAATGGTTGTTGAATGAGCTCTTTATTATGACTGTTAATTTACTGGCAGAATGAAGCCCACCACACTCATATGTGGTGTAAATGGTCTGGCTGTGGAAGTCTGAAACTTAAGAGAGGGTTTTTTTGGCAAGAGAGCATTAACAGTTGAAATGCCACCAGTATTGGAAATTGCGCTTTAAAGCTATCTTGGATATTGCTACAGGTGATCTACAAACTGTGTAGGGAGTTGAAATGAGAGGACAGGTTAAAAGGCTTGTGACTGGAGAAGTTTCAAGTCAGTTGAGTTATGTGCTTAGAAGTCAACAGTGTGAGAGTGCTATTTAAGAAATGGGGTGCATGCGCCTGCAGTCCTGAAACTGCAGTTTTTCTTTGTGCATTTCACACTAGGTTTCAGGACAAAAATCCTCCTGAGAAGGAGTCAGAATGCTGTGTTTAAAACCAGAACTAAGAAACTTCCTCACAACAAGCAAACTTTTAACTTTTGGAAATACTGGTTGCTTCCAAATTGCTTGTTTTTCCTCTCCTCTGCATTTCCCCCTTCTAGCTACTTAGGCAAAAACTGTCAAATCTATCATTATTTTTTAGTTTAAAACAAAATACAAGCAAAAACATCCATGTCTGTGGAGTCTGGCAGAGGAATTGGTGTGTTTTGTGGGAATAGTTGCTGCAATAGGAGTTAGACAGCAGGATTGCCTATTTGAATGTTTATTAATTTAGTCTATTTAAAGGACGACTTAAACTTTTGTTGTTAGTGTCTGTTGCTACTTTTCAGTATGAATTTTGGATGCTACCATAGGCATTAGCATAAAAATAAAAGACCAGCAAGAGACCTCTAGTTATTGCTTGCTGTTGTCAGAGGATTGCCAGTAATGCCATTTATTACCTAGTTATCCATCATGCTTGTGTTTTTGTTTGGTTTTTTTTTTTAAGAAGAGAAAACAATGTGGGCTTGTGTGGTGTTTATGCATATGCTACATATGCTTTACTCAATGGACTGTATATATTTTTTCCTGTAGAACTTGATTTGTTTTGTGTTCTCCTGCTTAATGAATATTTAAAGTATGGGAGTGTGGAAAGAACATGTGGAAGGTAAATGGGAAATGAAACCTGGTCATGAATAGATTAGAGAAAACACCTGTTTAGTAGTAACCAAGCCAATATTACATGACATACATAATCTTTTTTTTTTTTTCTTGAGGAAGAAACATTTGTGTTTAGTCTTCTTAGGTATTTGTAATCTATATAGAGAATACCTCTATGTATATGGATCTAGTTCTGTGGGTTACTTTATTACAGAAATTTGAGATAGGTCCCAGCCATTAAGCAGACTTTTTTACTTGCTGTATGTTTAAGTGATACAGTGCATGAAGAGTTTCCCAGAGAAGTAAAGTCAAAATTGTCGCAGTTATGTTGAGACTTCATCCATTTAATCTATGCAAGCTTGCTTTCTATTGTCTGTGTTTTGAGCCTATTTGATGTAAGGTCAATTGAAGTTGTTTTTAAATCTATATATAAAGAAAATTATTGATGCCTCCTTATAAAACTTATGAAAGTCTGTCTGGGGTTTTGGTTTTGGGGGGATTTTTTTGACTTATCTTTAAGATAAGAAACAAATTTTGAAGCTTTCTAATTCCACATAGCACAATATTTTTTGTTTTTTAAAGGTTATGCAGCAGGTATGCTATGCTATTTCTTCCCCCGCCCAAGAATAGTATCGCTACTCTGGTGGTGGACTTTTAGTACTTCTTGTAACTTCACAGATATGGTCAAATCAGAGCAAGACAGAATTTAAGGTTTGTAGGATGGGTCACTGAATGCTTTTTGTTTAAATACATTCATTCAGTGATAGGAAACATCTACAAAGTTTTTAAATTAAACTTAATGTACTTGTAGAATGTGTTTGTATCCCTTATGTATGCTTTGCCAAGCAGCAGATTTTTGGTGGTGTTCACCCAGACTTAAGCTAGATGTTTAATAGAAGTAGATATTTTTGGAAAGTGATTTGTAGTCTTTAAATTAGACATGACTTAAGTGCTCTGAATTGCTTTCTGAAGGTGCCTACCATTTGCTGTCAGCTATGTGAGAAGCCGAGGAAACCCGTGCTTCCTCAATACATACCTAGATGCCTATGTAGGTACCTGTGGTAAGATGAAATATACTCAAGCAAGATTGTCTGCATATTTGCAATGTGTGTGGCTATACCCCAAACTGTTGGAAAATTCTTTATTTGTCTGATTGAGCTTTGTTTCTGAACATCACAAGAACATAGCTTTTCAGTTTGATTTATTGAGCTTATCAGGGGTGAGTCATAACCTATCCAGGACGACGATGTTCGTGAAGTTAGGAGAGAACTTCCTTCCCTTCCCTGTAAGTTAATACAGTATCAGTATTCAGTCTCTATTTAATTCAGAGCATTCTTAGTAAGCACGGGTCAGGTCATGAAGATAAGAGAATGGCTTCTGCAATATAACATGTTATTGGGGGATCTGTTTAGTGGCCTTTGCGTGTACCTGAGGGTCATTGTGGAGTGCCGAACTCCCCAAGGCAGAAGGAGCCGACTGTTTGGTAAATGCTGGAAATGCAGCAAATTGCTGCTTTGAGAAACTAAATAGCTTCTGTCAGGTAGAGAATTCTTGGATTTGCTCTTAAAGTAGAAACAGACGGACTAGAGTGTTTGGCAATAGAAAAGAGGTGGTTATTTCAAAGTTCTTCTGAACCCCGATGAAACGGCAAAATCAACTGAAAGCTTTGAACTGTTTAGGCAAAGGCACAGTAGCATTGGCACTGAGGGGAAGGCTTCATGTCCTCTGTCCCTATACTTCTCCTGCCTCACCCTTTATAGAAAGGAAGCCTTCCCCTCTGCCACCAGCCCTGCTCTCTCCCCCTTTAAATCTCTCTCTCCATTTCTAAATTCTTTGAAATACTTAAATTCTTCTACTTAT
Source organism: Calonectris borealis (assembly GCF_964195595.1). Lineage (NCBI taxonomy): Eukaryota > Metazoa > Chordata > Aves > Procellariiformes > Procellariidae > Calonectris > Calonectris borealis. The sequence continues at coordinate 138,936,013 of NC_134312.1, read as the reverse complement.
TCATCTACATCCATCAACTCCAATATATGGGTTAGGCAATATGTTGTCATGTTTCTTAGATACAGAGTTTCTAAAGAATTGTACTTAGTCAAGAGGTTTTTGAAGGATGTAGAGTGGCCTGTTGTTCAAGGGTGGTAGTACAAAGGGCAAAAAATAGTCTCAGTGACTGAGAGTTGGGAATAGGGAATATGCTGCTGTGCTTGAGAGTCTGATTGCTGTATCGCTAGTAACTGCGATTTCTTCTGTTCTTGCAGTCATTTTTCTAGCTGAATGACCTTTTAGAAGGAAGATGGATCATGATCGAGGGTCCTCTCGTTATTGTGGCTGTAGGTGGCCTTATCTGATGCTTTCTTTGCTCCAGGCTCTTAGCTGTGCTGTCAACCTTCTTTCTGAGATCTAGACCATTTCTGTACTCACAGTAGTCTAGTCCTTTGCTGTGTGTTTGTGTCATCTACACCAACAGAGTGTTTAACGTTCTGATAATAGCAGAGGCACAGTTATCTCTGAGCAGTTTGGCAGAGATTGTAAGAATGCTCTTGCTGATGTGTGAAGTTGAATTCAATTTGGTTTTAGTGAAACCGTAGCATAACCTGATGACACTAATTCAGAGCTTTTTTTAATGGAAATGCATTAACTTTTATTCTAAGTTATGCTTCTTCTTTTAAATGCAAAAAGATCCAATTGTTAGTGAAACTCACTTGAAAAAGTCAGAGCCTTCTAAAATGGCCAGACACTTCAATTTTAGAGTACCAGGTTCTTCATCCTCAGTCCTTCTATTGTATTTTCTCTGTAATGGACTTGCAGTCAAGTCTGAATAGCTGAAGCAGGGAGAGATCTGTCAATGGGGAGCATGAGAGTACAATATATTTGTTCAAAAGTGAAGCACAGGTACCTACTGCTGTACTTGAAATTGCAGCTTCAGTACTTTTCAGTAAAATAGACCATTGTTCTTAAAATTCCTTCACAAAGCCATAAAACCTGATTATTTTGGATTTTTTCTGTCTCTTGAGATAAAACATACTTTGTTACACACTTGCTTTGAAAGCTTCCAACATAAACTATGAAACAAAGCAGTATCTCCCAGTTTCCCAAAAACATAAACTTTTAAGCATTCTTTAGGAAATAAACCTCTGATTTAGTTCAGTGAATACTCTAAAAAGTTAGTGTTGGGGGGTAACAATACTTTATTTGGAAGCTGTTTATTTTTCAGTAAAATACTATAATCTTTTAGGATAGTATCATAGAAACATGATTTCATGGTAAAGGAAGCGAAACGCTTCCTACACAGTATCAGTTAGTCATCACTGTGTTAAGTTTCCTAAACAAATTAGATGCAAAAATGAGTTTGTGGGTGTCTAGCTGGCCGGTATCTGATATAACGAATTCTCCAACTCCTGATGAGTATTTGGATTCTAGATAATGAAATCATTACAGTATCGTAAATTGCTTTCTGTTGTCTACAAATACATATTTTGCTGATCCAGAAGAAAGGAGGACATTAGATTTTCATTAGAGACATTTGCAGATGCATTTTTTTTTTAATGGAATAGCAAAGCATCCATTTCACAGTCATTCATTTAAATGAAAGGAAGATGGAAACGTATTGTGTTGGCATAAGGTAGTGTTTTGTTGGGTGTTTATATATGGAAAGAATGTTAAGATGATAACAGGGAAAACTTGAAGCTTTACGTATCTCTTAAATATAATTAATAGTTAAGTCAAGATTTAAGAGAAATGAACACTTTCCAAATCAGTTTTTATAAACAATTTGTAATCTGTTTCTTACATGACTATTTTGGTAAGGTGCCTTTATTTCTAAATATAAAGGCTTCTGTAAAATTAAAAAGCCATGTCTTGTTCTGAGGCTGGAAGATGTTATATAAATATCGTATTCTCTTAAATGCAGCTCTAATGCCATAATGTTACTTCTACTTTCCAAAAAATTGGTAGGGCAGAACTTTAGAGCTCTAAGGTAAACTTTTTTCCCCTTTTAGACTGTATTCTTAGTACGTGCAAGAACTTTTGTATTTCTTTATTCTTTTTCCTTTCCCCTGTTTTGTAAAAGGTAAAACTCAACAATTTGCTCCCCTGCTTCTAAAACTTAAACTACAGTGATTTGTTAGCAAAACAAGTTTTATTTCTAGAGTCTCTACCTTCTGGGAACTTGATGTTTTTCCTGACTGCTGGGGGAGATTGCTATCGAGAGCAGGGAGGAGGGCTGCACCTTTCCTGACACCTTGGAGACCTGAGGAGTTTCTGTGATTGCTCAATCTGATGTTAGGGAGGGGTGTAAGGCAAGTCTTTCGTTGCTCAACTGAATTTCTTCTGGCTGATTAAGGAAATTGTCATCTTAACAAATATCATAGCCGTGACCTGTTATGTCAAAGGTGTAGGTGATTAAAATGTGAGGGTGGAGAGGCGCTTTGGTGGTGGTTTGGTTCCATGAGGCCAGTGATGAGTCTGAGTTTGCAAAGCTTCAACACAGAACCTCGTGAGAAGCAAGGAGCTGGAAATGTTAGTGAACTGGAAATTGGGAGATGTAGTAAATACATTACTTCTTTTGCCACAGGGTGCTTGTGTGAGGTTGTATGGCATCTTTGCCTCAGTCTCTGGTGTTGAGTAAGAGAAACAGTATTTCCCGACTTCACAGGAGTCTGTTTCTCATGAAACAGACCTGACACTGAAGTGCTGCAATATTATGGTGACAAAAGCTTCTTAGTCTTTCTAGTAAAACCCAGAACGCAAATACATAGAAACCCTAGGAGTACACAAAGAGGGTTGTCTTAAAAGGCTATAGTTGTGCAATTCTGTCTTCAGTGAATCTTTCTTCACAACAGAAAACAATGCTTTATGCTTGTGTATCTCCAGTGTTTGTCATAAATAATATACTGAAGTGTATAATTAGATCTCCTTTCACAAAATTAAACCCCACTACATACCCAAAATGCACAGATGCTCTCAGTGCCTCAGAAAAGTAGAAGAGATGGATGGAGTGAGACAAGCTGTTGGCACCTGAGTGGGAGGAAAAAAAAATGTAATGTGGACTTCTTGCGTGAAAGGTCAACCAGACGTTTGAATCTGTGAGATTTGAAACATTTGTTAGCAATAAAGCTTCATAAGGAAATACGTTCTGTAGCCAAAACACATGTCCTTGCTGACCACTTGAATTTCCTTCAATTTTTGATGACAGACCTACTTACAGCTGCTTGATAGAAATATACTATCAGTGCCTAGAAGACTGATAGTAAATTTATGGTTTGTCATCATGGTCTAAGGTGATAACATAGGATACAAGTTTCAGCAGAATGAAGGAAACACGTACATGTTTTCTTCTAACTCCAGACAAACTTAAAAATTTAGTTTCTTCATGTGCACATCACCAGCACTAATTGGAGGCTACTGTTTGCTCCAATATATTGTATCAATGATTGGTACAATCGCCTCACATTTCAACCTAAAGGTGTTGGGCCAGTGTAGACTTTCTGTCCTAAATCCAGTGCGGCAAACAGTAGGTCTTTCTTTAGCAACCTAGTTTATTTTGCTGAAAGCTGGCTGGGGAAATGTTGCATGAGCAATTTAATTAGCCCATTAGAGGGAGTGGAGATGAGCAGCAGGGAGTGGCAACATCGTGGTGTACAGTCACACGCCCCGCAGTGACTTACAGCCTGTAGTCCAGCTGACTTGCAGTGAAAATTAATTTGAAGTTTGGAAGTAATTTTAGAAAATAGGAGATAAGCATTTACGTCTTTTGAGTTTTCATTAATGAGCAGTCTGAATCCAGACCTGTACTCTTTCTTCATCCTGTAGTTTCAAAAAAATGCATTTAGTCCTCTTTTGAGGACAAAATGGACACTAATTGTTATTAAGATCTGAGTAAAAAGAAAACATTTTTGCTTGTTTTAATTTTTTGCTCCCAAAAAATACTTCACATACGAAAATCTAGGAGAGCATGTTCACTAAATCAATACTAGATTAAGTCATGACACATTATAACTAGGTCTCCATCTGTTGTGGGCACCTCTGTCTAGAGGCTTGGAATTTTCTGGGATATTTGATTGATACTGGCTGCAGTTTGTTATGGCCAGGTTTTCTTCTCTTTGAGTTCTAGGGAAGATTCTGCAAGGACTTTTTTGTGCAGCTTGTTTTGATATGAAATAAAAAATTGGTTGTATACCTTTTAATAACATACTGCTAGGGATTTTTACTTTTTTAGAATGTGTTTGAACTTTGGACTGAAAAGCTTTCTTTTAGATTTCTGATTTGTTTAACTTTTTTGTAGCAGTTCCAGTGCTAATTTAACTATACTTCTTGGTCACTGGAAGGCTGCATCTAGATCTAGACTGTTACAAAACATTTCAAGGAAAATTCTTCATGGATGTTTTTGACTCTGTTAATAAGACTGGCTTCTACTTTCTAAAACACAGTTGCAGTCAGTGGCTTGAAGATCAGCTCCCCTCCACCCCCAAAACCAATCAGTCTTTAGGCACTGGACACTGATTCTTGTTTGCAGTAAATCGATGAGAGGATGGAAAAAGCATGCTATTTATCAGCGAAATTTGGCATGTTATCATGTATGCTTGTGAGGAGTGTGGGCTAGGGTTGTATATATAACACAATTACAGAACTCTTAAATCATTCTATGGAGTGATTTGGTCTGTAATTTTTATATTCTTGTAATAGTTTTGCATTTAGTTGCTTTTACTTATTTTTTTTGGAGAAGACAAAAGAAATGTGACATCCTAGTGGCGTCCCTGTAATTTTACCAACTGAACTGCAATTTTCCAAACTAACAGGAGCAATGATAGGTGGTTGTTCCCTGTGGGGGTCAACACTAGAAGGGGACTGGCGTGCCTTGCCCACCAGGTTTAGGTTTCTCTGCTGCCAAAGGTATGTTGGATTCAAGAACTCAGTCTCCAGCTTCTGGAGGGAGCGTGTTGTAGTTGCCTCTTCTTTCCAGTGCTTGGTCTCAGCCTTTTCTGAATTTCCTTTAATCTGTTCCAGTTTCACCTCTTTCTTACCTAAAACTCTTTATCCCTTATCATTCTCCTCATTTCAGTGGTTCTGGGCTCAATTCAACAGACAAAATCTTCTTTCTTTACCAGTTTCTCTCACTCTGCTATTTCTATCCTTAGCTCCAAATGTTGTTTCGCCTTTTTCGGCCATGGGCAGTTTGGCTTACATGGCCTCCTTCCTTTTTCCTTGGCACCTCTCTGCTTAAAGCTCTAAGCCTACAAAATGTTTAGCATGGAGAATCTCCTCACAGGGCTTGCAGTTGGTTGACACTTCTAATAGCTGGACACTTTCAAAGGTGTTTAACTCAAGCAACCTAAGGCATATATGCAGGTAGACAACCATGTGCGCATCCTGGATGCTGTCAGATATACTCCTTTTACTGAAGCAGGGGTCACTAGAGTGTTTCAAATTAAGTTGTCAGTTTTGCTTTTTAGTGCAAGCATTTGTATCTTCATTTGTTTCTTGGAACTGGACGAACCACTTCAGTTTAACTTTAAGAAAATTGACGGTTTGAGGGCGACGCACACAATAGAAAGTTTCTGCCTAACTAATTAAAGTATGGCAAATTCATCAACCACTGAAAGAAAATATGATCTCACGATGGCAAGCATTGAACAACTTTGATTAGTGAAGTGACTAATACCACCTGTGGTTAATTACCAAAATGGATCTTAGAGTAAGACTTAAGATGATTTTTGTCAATCCACGGCTTAGATACTACTTTATTTATTAGAAAGGTGTCATGTGGAAATAAGAGCAATAAAAAGATGTCTGTACTTGTTTGTATTGAAATTTATGGTACAATGAAGTCATCGAGAACTTGGAGGAAGAACAGTGATTTTTATTTTTCTGTAGTTGTATTTGAAATTAATCAGTCTGCTTTTTTAATTCAAAGCCAGAGTACATATAACAGACTGTGATCTGAAAAAAGTATCCTGAATATTTGTATGCCACAGAGCACATAATTTTTCTCTGCCTCTGTGACTCATGCAGCTAAGTGGTCTCATCCAGCTTTAATTTTGAGGAGAAGAGTGTCTAGTGAGGTTAGTGGATGTTTTGTAGTGTCTGATGATAGTTGTCCAGGTGATGATTAAATTGTAGCAAAGCACCAGAAGAATGTGTCTCCTTTTTGAGATATTCTGAGAGTTATTTCCCTTTCCGATCAGGCTGTGAGTTGAGGCAGAAGGAGAATGATGTAGTAGTTACACGTTTTAAAAAGCAGAACTAACTTTAATGTACACCGACAGAAAAGGAATTTTCCATTCTTGAGCACGTATTATTCAAAGCTTGCAGTTTTGGAAGGAAAGCAGGAACACCTTATGACCTCCAGCACATTCCAATGTTTTGGTTTTGATTTTTTTTTTGTTGTTTTTTTTTTTTTTTAAATAAAGTGTGACAGTTTCAAATGCGTTTTGTTCTTACCTGATTTATGTTCACAGATCCATTTCCTGAACTGACCAAAATTCTAATGATGGATGCCAGTTTCTTCAAGGGTTTCAAGGTTATATAATTAAAATTAAATCTCAAAGTTCATAAGCTTTAGTTACTGAATGCTGGACCTCAGTCTCAAAGCACTGCAAAAAAACCCCACCAAACCCTGTAAGCTGTATCTCTGTTACAGCACTTCTTGTTGTAATGCAGTGCAAGTTGTGCGTACGGGATGGGGACTCTCTTAGAAGGTAAGAAGAGCCTGAGATTTTTCATAGGCAACCATCTGAAGTTTAAGATGCAATGCCATCGCAAAAAAGGGAGAGCGTGGTCTTGGATGTTACAAACAAGGGTGCAGTCACCATAAATGGGTGGGTTTTTTAATCTGGTGCTCTGACAGTTGACACAGGCTTCCAGTTTCTTACGAGGATGTTGAAAACTGAGTAAGGTGCTGGAAAGCAGCATAACAGTTACTTAAAAACTGACAAAATGTATTTTACTCAAGGAAATTGAAACACAGACCAAAATTCAATAGATTTTTAATCTAACAAACATGAAGACTTGCCATCTTTGAAATAATAGTAATAGTTTCTAACCTTAAGAGCAAAGTTCCAACGCATATTGCTTAATGTTTTCTGTTGCTTGGTGGTTTGATTTTTTTTTTGTTTGTTTGTTTGTTTTTTTGAAAAATACTTGCTTAATGTAAAACAAGTTATTGGGCTCAGTATCAATGTACCTGGAGGAAAACAGATCAGAAATAAAGTTGGATTGTGAACTGATAGACCCCTTTAATATTTTGTCCATTCACAGGTATTTAGTTTCTCAAGAAACAGAAATGGACATTGGGATTCCAAGACAAAAGGCTTTGAGTTGTATGACGGCAGAGTAAATGCTAGCAAATTGTAAGCTCTCTGATCTATAAAGCCGTTAATTAGTCACAGAGGAACTGAACAGTGAAACTTTTGACTGATACCATTCAGGTTAAGTACAGGAAGAAATGGGTTTTGTGTTGTATTGCATTGTGTTTGCAGGATACGCAAATGAAAATATGTGGCTTTGTTGGTAGTTAAACACAGCTTTGAATCCCTGTTTTTCCATGATCATAAGATTGTTTATATAAGATATGAGATCAGATCTTACTCTGAAATAGTACAGTATTTTCATTTATCAGTTAAACTCCAGATGACTTTTGAGATTAGAGTGGATAGTGTTCTGAATTTCTTCAGTCATTCCTTATATTTTATCCCTGTTTTCTTTTTTAAAGGACAACAATTTCTTCAGTAGTTCTGGAAAAATCACTGAGATTACTTAGATAGAAGGTGTAGTTAAATGATTCTGCTTAATGTCGTATCTCTATATAATGTTTCTGTATTTTGTATTATTTCCTGCTCTTCTCAGTGATTCTTGACCTTATGTTTAGTGTCGTGTTAGTGTTTGGAGGTAAAGCTTTCTGTGTAGATTTTTCTCTGAGGTGTAGAAAATTCTTAAATTTGCCCATTCTCTTTTCAGAAGGCCCATCTTAGCAGTGAAAATAAGCTCCTTAAAATATTTAGGGTTGAAAATGAAATTGTGTTTATTTCTCAGTTTGGATTCCTTAGTTTTCTCATTACTTGTACAGTGGTTCTAATTCCTTCTCATAGAGTTTGGCGCGTTGTCCCTAATGATGTATAAATATATCTGAATCATAACCTGTTTTTAATGAAGACAAAAAATGATGTGCTGTACACTAGGTAGGAACATGTTAAAAGTTCTTTGGTACTAAGGTGTGACAAACCTCGATTACTATTTCTTCCAAGATACTCCCCACGTCAGTGGAGGCCTATAGTTTTGTGAAATTTTGTTGGTGCACATCCACTTGTTCATCTCTGTTAGGCATTTCATTTCTGCTTTTGAGTTCAGATTATTTCCAGATCCTAGAAAATGAGCTATGTAATAAGGATGATAAATTTCCTTTGAAAAACAGATGCCTAAAAGGATGCTGACGTTTTGTGTTTTTTTTTTTTTTTTTGCTGGATGTTGAGCCAAATGAAATCTCTCTTTGTCTGTCTGAAATATCTCTGTTGGTCACAGGATTTTTCTTGTGCCATTGTTACTGATTTATCTGCTTGTGCTCCTTGGAAAAAATTGGAAATACTCATTGCATATTGAAAACAATAGAACAGTGTGTGTAAGAATGAGCTTGTATGGGTTGAATTGCCACCAGCTTTTTTTCACCTGTAGAGCAGCTTCATCTTACTCCTTGAAGCATGTTGGCAGACAGTTCAGCTAAGATACTGCAAGTAGTGACATGGCAGTAGAAGGAAATATTTGAAGCAGACTTAATATCAGTGCAATACGTACTGGGTATTGCTCCAAGGTAAGCTAAGCAAACAGTGCTTAGGGGATTGTATAGTACAAGCAGACCATCTTTTTTTTTTTGAAAACTAGATCTGGTTCTTCTGGTTCGTATGCACTTACTGTCAAATATTGTCTGTCTGTTCTGCCAGGAATATATATTCTGAGTGGAAAATACTTCTAGAGACCTCTACTTCTTAATATTCATGGACAGAGTAACCACTTTTGTAAGACTGGATAGCTACTATCTCTTAAGCAAAACGGCCAAAAATGTGTAGAAGCAATTTGTGACACGGTAACATTCATCAGCCTGTAAGTGTTGATCCACCTTTGAGACTTGCATTGAAGATGGTAATGGTATAAGCGTCAGACTTGATTATGGATTTGAACCCTTGTGCAACTGCTTGCAGCCTTTTGCTACTAGTGACTATATCTGCTAGTGGTGGCTCCCCGTTTGCCTAAGAAATGCCAAGTACGTAAGTAACCATACAGCATAAGGCATGGTGTTCTGAAAGGTGGCAATCTAGCAAGAAAACCTGTGGACACACCACATGTTCTCTGGTGATGTGAAATTTACTTCCCTTTAGCAAAACAAGATGTAGCCCCTCCACTCTTATGGGTAGCCCATGTGGATCATAAAATAAACAGAAGGATTAAAGCATAAGGTTGTCCACTTTGACTTGGTTTAAGCAATATGCTGTATAGTCTGTAGGCTTCACAGTGCAAATTAAACAAGAAGTGCTTGAAGAAAATGTTGAAGTGCTTTGTTCCCTTAATATATGTTTTGAAGATGGAAGTGTACATTTCTTCAACTTGAGTCTAAGCTGTACCACTGGCACTGGTGACAAGAAACTTCAGTTTGTTCTGCTGAATCCTCTCAGATTCCTCTCTGAGAGGAATCTACTTGTCTGCCAGACCAACAACATGCTGGAAGCTGCCGAAAGAATACAATAGCAAACTTACACATTTGTAAAATTTCGGAAACTTCCTGAAGGTGAAAACCTGTGTTCTCATATTGGAAATGCTCAGCCACACAGCTGTGGCATTTGGTATGCCACGCTTGAAGACAATCCCATGATTTGCGTGGGGGTGGAGACCTGAGAGGGCGTGCAGCAGCGCTGGAGGTAATTACACAAGATCACAATAGCAGCAATTTGTGGTTATCTTAGTGGCTATATCAGTTTTGTGCTCATAATTCTCACAAGAAAAACCTCCTAAGGGAGCCTGTGTCATACTGATGTACAGTCGCTTTGTCATAACCTGGCTGGAGTCAGCTTTGTGACTCCTTGAGCGTGGGAGATATATCAAGGTATAGTTTCTGGTTGCTTTGTAGTTTCAGAGGGAAAGATCTGCGGGAAAGAAATGTGGCTAATACATTTGCAAATGTGATGAGCTCTTAACATGCAGGTCATGAACCGTAATGATGTACTGGGCATCCCCACTGATGAGGAAAACATCTTGTTCTTGCCAATCAAAGATTTCCATCATGGGCTAGACCTACTTCTTCCTGATTTGCTGCAGTCTCTGTATAATGACTGTTGCAGGACATTTCTGTGTATTCTCAGAGAGCAGCTCCTAATTTGTTTCACATTTTATATTTCATACATTTAGAGAGAACCAGTATTTTCAGTGCTGAGAGAACATACCCTGCTCACTCACAGAGGAAAAAATAGTTCAGGGTAGCTCTGGAAAACTTAGGAGACCAGTAATTTCAGTTGAAGTTATGTTGCCTAGGAAGATTTAAGTGTGCATTTGTGAAGTCACTGCAAGTAACAAGAAAACTTATGTGAACTATTTTTATTTAGTCATAAGTTCATATTACTGGACTAATTTTATTTGGTTACAACTTGGCCTTGGTATTCTGAGCTGTTGTAAGAACTGAGTATTTGCCAGCCTTATTTAGGGATTAGAGTTGCATTTTCCTCATGCAGCTTTAAAACTCTCAGCTGAAATTATTTTATTTCATAAACGATAACTGTTGTCACAAGTCAATCTGTTGGTGATGAGCCTCTGTCAGTATTCGCTGACAGAATAGTGGTTCATCTACTGTCCAGTCCAAACCAGAGAGCCCGATAAGGTAGCTGTGCTTTCAAGTCAGTAACATTTCCTTTTTTATAGATATAATAAATAATGATAGAGATTTGTATCAATCCATTGCATTTTTCAAAAGCTTCTGTTTGACTTTGGCATTTAAGTAAGCTCAAAATAGTCTTACTGCTCTACATGCAATGTTACCATGAATCTTACAGTCTAAATGGTACTGTACAGCTGAAGGATTATTACAGAATAAGTAATTGCCTTTATTTCTTTTCCTTCATCATTAGATGTGTTTGTCCTTGTCTCCAGAGTCAGAGCTCTGTTTTTTGTAGCTCCTTCATTTGAGAAGATATTCATGCTATGAATATCTGTTTTATGGATGCTGTCTTCCAGTGCTGTTTTCGAAAACCTGTTTACTCTTGCAAACAACATCTGCTACTCCTGACTATCACAATATTGCTTAGAGACACTGTGATCTTGCACCGCTCTAAAAATGCCTTACCTGTAGTTGTTGACAGTATCCTTTACTTTCAAATCAAAACGGAAATTATTTTTTGTTAGTCTTGACTTGCTAACATCATGCATTTTGTGGTAGCTACTGTATAGCCAGTTTAATGTTGTCTTTGTTTTATGGATTGATTTCCTTCTTCCTTCCCCCCACCTTCTTCCTCACCATCGCAAGACAGGGATATTGTCTGGGCAGTCATGTCTGCTGTATCTAGGAACATGAGGACAGCTGTAGCGAGTAGGGATGAAGTCTACCGGACCTCATTTCCTGTGTTTGGAAGTAGCTGGGAGTTAATAATTGAGGAATCATTCTAAGAAGCAGAAGTGTAGTGTAATTTTTTTTTTTTAATTACTATTTCCCCTCTTTCCTTTCCTTTTGTTACCGCCTTTTAACAGTCAGCAAGTTAGGGCTGTCTGAATCACTCATACCCGCTTTTAAGAAAAAGGTGCTATTTTACATAGCTGTCTAACTGACTTTATTGTATTTCTGAAAAATAACTGGCCATCTCCATTTTGTGGATTCATGATAGTATGTGTTAGTCGTGTTATAGACTAATATATAATACTGTATAATGGTTCTTCTTGCCACATCTTTTCTAAGCTCAAGTCTGTCCTGATTAAATTCTCCTCCTGTAAATATTGGTCAGTATCTCTGACCAGCCTGTTCTTCTTCCTTACATTTCTAAATTCTGCTGGATTCTTGTTTGGGTGGGATGACAAGAATTACATGAAACTTTCAGTTTATGATAACATAGGGGATTGATTGAGATAGTACCATCATGTGTGAGTGAGAAGGGAAAGCCATTCTCTTTCTAATAATTCCAGATACTTTGTTTACTTGTCTGCTGTTGACCGTTGAACTGCTGTTTTCAGAGCACGGCCTAACATGATGCAAGTAAAGATCTCTGGCAAGCTCCCCAGTGCTTGCCTATGGGTCTGTGTTTATTGCTTGTGGGTGTGGGGGGCAGTTTTGTGTGAGTGTGTTGCCTTATCTACAGTGGCTTTAAGCAATGCAGTCTTTATTGTGTGGCTCTTCGCAGCCAGTGCAGCTTTGACTAATCCAGATAGTCTTGCATCATCAGTAAACTTTGATTGTTCATCTTCTTGCATCCTTTTACTTAAAAAAAAGACCAAAAAAACCCCAAAAAACCAAACCAAACAAAGAAAACAAAACCCAACCAAACCAAAACAAAACCACAAAAAAAACAACACAAAAAAACCCCAACCAAAACTCCCCAAAACCAAACAAAACCCCCAAAAAAACAAAAAAAAACCTCAGCAGCACAGACCATAGTGTAGATGCCAGTGAGACTTTTGGTATATCTCTATATTGTCAAACTGGCCTTTTTATTTCTATTCCTTGTTTTCTCCCAACTGGGCTTTTAGAGAGGAATTTTTTTAATCCCATGACAGCATCGTTTCTTCAACAAGTTTTGGTAAGAAACACTGCCAAAAAATGTAAGAAACACTTTCGGGGGAGGTATATTGCTTAGGTAATTCTTCATGTTGTGTCTTTCAAAGAATTGTAACACAGCTGTGAGACAAAGCCTGCAGAAATCACACTCTGCTGCTGTCTGCTGCATGTTACTAATGCCATCTCTTCTGTAGGATGTAAATCACTAGAAACTATAGGACTCATGTACTTACCCAAATTTCTCAGGATTGTTTTGGGGCCACTGTAGAGATTACTTTCATATATTGCCTTCATTTTGTGAGGTAGCAAGGTTGTTTTAAATGAGAGGTTATACTCTGCAGTATGAGTTGCTTTAAAACATAGTGTACTCTTAATTTGTTGAAGGTTGTTGTGCGTTTAGGGTTTTTTTTTTTTCCCTGCCTCTTGCTGATGCTTCAGTTTGTGACTGTACTACTGATTCTTCCTTTTGTAAGAAATTACTCTGGTATGTGGGAATTTCTTGGGCTTTCTCTGAAACTTTTTTCCTCAAATTTTACAGAATGCTTCACTGTTAGTGGCAATGCAACATCTTGCTGAGTGTGTGTGTTATACACAGATCGTTACTCAGGATCTGCAGAGTTGTGACTGCAGGTCCAAATTCCTGATTTTGGCTTCCCAGATCAAATACTGAGGCTCTTCTCTTGATCTCTGCAAGTTTCTAATTTGGTTCTTGGCATTCATTAGAATAGCAGCATTGTGATTTTAAGTGAGCAGGAAAGGCTGTGTACAAAATAAAGCTGTATGGTCCTATCGCTCTTTAGAGAATGACTTGAAATAAAACTTGATTTGCAGTGTGAGCGATGTGCTTGATCTCATAGACACCTGGCCAAAAGCAGTTTTAACAAGCAGCTGTATTTTTCATTCCATAAGTGCTCCTATACCTTGTTTATAAGACAAGAACCTGATCCTGTTTTCTGGTCAGGGATAACTACCAGCAAAATTTGAACAAAAGCTTTACTTTGGGGGGAGGGGTTTGTGTAGTCTTGAATAACAACAGTCCATAGTCTAGTTATTTTTTAATAAATTGTTAAGCATTCTTTAAATTATTGTTTAATCAGATAATTGGCCCTGTCTTCTTTCTAGGAGGCAGCTGTTTCTCAGTAAGACAGTCCTATTTGTTGGACTCCTGTCCAGCCAGTCCTGTCCTATATTTGTTGGACAGTCCTGACTCATTGATCTTAAAAGCTTTTTTCAGATCTTCTGACTCTGAGGCTTGACATTTGAGGATGGCTGGGCCCAAAACTACTTGCATACATTAATAATGCTTTGTGTGGTTTTTCAGTATGTTCTTTTTCTGTCTGTGGTGTAGCATTACCTGGCTGTATTTGTTTTCTTCCATTTCTCTAAGTGATTAGACAACATAATTCACTTACCTGGCATTGTCCATGTACGGACATCATTTGCTTTTCTCAGGCTGTAGGAAGCTGTGCAGCTTTTGTTCTACATTAAAGCCATAGTTATAATGTTGCTTCCCTTATTTCAAGAAGAGTTCTGAGCTGTGAGTGAGCTTTCTGAAATGACAAGTCTTTGGATAATTGGGGTTGTTTTTTTCCAAGGTAACTTGTGCCAAAATTGAGATTATTGGAAAATAAGGGCATGTAAGGTTATGTTGTGAACTAGGTTTTACCCAAGAGCCTCGATCCTGCTTTCAGGATTTGTTCAAAGAAAACACTTCTCTCTTCGAATCTCATTTTGGCAAAAGAAGCTTCAGTGTAAGATTCAGGCTTCCTTTGTAATCTCCTTTTTCTGTTATTTTGTCCCACCCTTGTTCACGTACATCTGTATGAACTCAGCTATGCTTTGCTTAAGAGAAAATATCATTAGTCCCAACATACTGTGTGGGCTCACTGATTGGAAAACACAGCAGGCTGGCTTCTTAGCTGAGCTTGGGTTTCATTTACTGTAAATGGGCTAATTAACCGTAAGATGCCATACTGCTGGTGTTTGTGTGCAAGGAAGCTATGTAGCATTTATGCTGAGTTGCTTACAGTTTTCTATTTCTGATCAATGGATTTGTCATAGCTAAATACAAGGAGATAACATTGGTATAACAAAACTTGAAATAAAATGTAGAGAAATCAGCAAGACAAAAACTTACTGTTTTGTGAGCTGCTCAGTTTGTGCTCAGCATTCTAGATCTTTTTCAAGTATCAATCTAGCTCAGATTTTTGCATTTTATTATTAAATAACAGAAGAGATTTGTGATTTGCGCTTATGGTTGTTCTGGAGAGTCTTAATAAAGACTAATTGATGAAGGATCTGTGCTTTTTAACCCTTTCACACAGAGGGATTTAGCAAGTGTAGTATTCCAGTACTTTCAAAGAAAGCATAGTCTCTGTTATTATGATTGAGGTAAATTAGTCTGTCTTAAGGGTGTCATTGTAAAAACAGTATCTTTTGTTATTTGGTTGTTTGGGTTTGTTTTTTATTTTATTTGTTTGGAAGACAAAAAAAAACTCTTGAAGAGTTTTGTAATTGGTGAACCCCCTCTCTTCTGTAACTGAGATAAGCAGTAAAATTCTCACACTAGCAAAATTCTATCTATCTAGAAGTCTGTCGTCCAGCCTTATCATTCTACCATTTTGTACCATCTGTAGACAATTAAGAAAACAAGGTAAGAAAATACTGTTTGCTTTTTGCTCTATATAAATAAATGGAAGCGAGCATAATACAAGCCAAAGGAAACATTCCTCCGTGATTGCAGCAAGGTTTGTCCAAAATAATAGACCTTGTATGTTGTAAATGTTTGGTTTGCCTCTGATGTTTAACGTTTTAGGCTCTTTAATGTATTTGGGTGCATACTAGGCTAAGTGTAAAATTTCAAAATCCATTGGTGGAAGTCTTCTAAGACGGACCACCTGCTGTGTTTGCTCTGCTGTTTCAATTGCTCTATTATACGATTTCTTCCGTTGCCAGTTGAGGAAGATGGTTAAAGGCCACTTGGTTAAAGTATTACTTGGCATTAAGTGTTTATGCTGGTCACCACTTTCCTGGTTTTGGAACAGAAAGTTTCATACAAATGACTTGTCTTGGAGTAAAAGTCTTCTAGATCCACAGAACAATGGATCCATCTTCCTGTGGATCCAACCAAGCTGGGTTGAATTCACAGAAAGCCGAACCAAGGCTGAACTGCTTCTGCTTCCCATGAAGTGATGAGGAGATCGTGAGACTGTCGTTTCCTGTGCACATCAGTAATTACTCTTGGGTTTTAACACTGAAGTAGCTGTTGAGGCTGTGTATGAAGCTACCTCTGTCACTCTAGTCATAGCAGTACTGCTGGCTAATGAACAAATTGTTAAGAATAATGAATGCTTCAGGCTTTAAAAGTGTCTTCATCTAACTAATATTACAGAAACAATGAACACTTTGGTATGAGACTTTAAATAAACCATGCAGAACTGTATGGTAAACAGTAATGATTGTGGCAAAGAAGCATCTGAGTCAGCACAGAAGGTGGCCTGAAACATTCCTTCATCTTGTGCAAAAAAAAAAAGGGCTTTCCTTGTACTGAGAGGACAGTGGTGGTCAGCATACCTCTAGTTTTACAACCGGCCTTCTGCACCTGTGGCAGAAAATCAGATTTGTGAACGTAATCCGAATGATGGCGTTGTCTCTCTACTTTACAATGTGCCTGCAACTGTCGACTAAACCAAAAGCGCAGTCAAAATGGAACCTCCAGAGTTCATAAGCAGAATTAGGCCTGGTCCTTAGTCCAGTCAGTACAGTCCTTAGTCCAGTCCTTCTCTGTACGAGAAGGCCTCTCGAATGTTTGTAAGCACTGATGCAGAATGACTCGCCGATCTTAGAGCCATTTAAAAAGCTCAGCTCTAGCAGCATTTCAATTAAAAGGTGCCTCAAGGAACTGTTCTTCTGGGTAAGGTAGTGCTGGTGTGGAAGACCTAGAAATCATGCTAGAGAAACTGCTGTGCACCCACTTAGCCACAGTGAATGCTGGGCAAATACTGTCAAGTGATTAAATTTGCGCCTTACAAGATGTAATGAGGAAATCATGCTTTAATACAACCTGAAGTATTAAGATAAATCACAGGCAATTTAATGCCATTTTAGAGGCATTGTGCGTTGTGCCACCTGGGTCTGTCACTTACATAGCCACGTCCTGGTAACAAGGACAGATTTTACTCTCTGGACTGTGCCGCGCTGAGCACGTATTTAGTAATGTAAACAGGTACAGTAATGGAAAAACAGTGGGTAGGGGAGCGTAAAACCTGTATGTAAGAAGCCCTGTGAATGTTGACTGGTAAGAGTATTTTTAAATTTAAAGACCTTACTTTGTCCAACTCTGAGTTGGGTTCATATAGGAGTGATGTTTTGGGCAAATCCATCTTGTATCAAGAAAATTGAAGGATCTAAATAAGAAACATCTTCAGTGTCTGCAAAGAAAGCATCTGTGGCTCTTATTTTTTTCACACTGAAAATAATGCTGCCTAGTAGGCAGGATTTCATTTGCAACATTACTCTGTAAATACTCTAATGGCTAATGATGTGGGTCAGTGCTAGGATGGGTGACTTAGAAGCCATTAGCCTGTGCATTCTTGGTCGCCTTTTGATAATCTTCATCACTGCTAATCTTTTAAAATTTATCTGAAAATGAGTAACAAAAATTTTGAGGTGATGTTGTCCAGAATTCCATGGCAGCAGTGGAGATTGTGGTCTTCCACAGAGATAATTTTTGGTTTGGTTTGTTTTTTTTTTTTCTGCTGGCTATACTGTCTGTATGTTTTTACACTCCAGCTCTTAGTTGTGGTCGGTCCATGTCCTTTCTACCCCAGCCCCCAACTCCAACACTGGAACAGCTCAAGGTCAAGAATCTGGCTGTTAAAGGAAACTGTTTTGTTTTGCATTAAGATTAATGGAGCTTTAAACTAACCAGGAGAGAAGGATTGTTCTGCTGAAATTGTTAAACACATCCACCCTTTTCAGCAGACGAGTTTTTGTTCTCAGTAGTGCTGGAAATGAGTTTTTAACAGATTGCACAAGCAGTAAGATATTCAGTGTAAGTGTGTAATTTGTTTTTTTAATGAAAGGTGAGATTGGATATGTATAAAAGTGGCAATCCTAATTAAGAACCTAAGTAAACCCTAGTCCATAGTATTGCTCAGTAGGGGATCATTCAGTTGGAAATAACCTAAAATTATAGTCCTATGCCTTTGTCCATATGTATGCTGTATGTTAGATTACTCGAACCATGAGGTACACTGACTATGGTTCACTTTTCCAAGTGATTTGATGGAGACATGGAGAGAGAATACAAGGAAGGGCCTCTGAGCCCTCCTTGTTGTCTATTCAAAAGGCGTAATGGATCCCACCTTTTGCTTTAAACATCTTTAGGAGTCCTTTTGGGAGCGATATGGCAGCTGCTTAAGTGATTTTGGAACAGAAAAATCTGAAAGTAAAAATCAAGCAGAGGTTTTTTCAGTAGCATATTTCTCATATGCGTAATCAGTTAACTTCTGGTGTTTTTTCTTCCCCATCGTCTTCCAGACACACTTTGCTAGTCACTCTGTCTGGCTTGTGGAAGCATTGAGAAGCATGACCAGCAACATGGCTCATGCCCTCTCTGTTTAATTCCATGTATTGGAGGGTGCAGTACTGGAAGTAAAGTATAGTACTGCCACTCAGTTCTGGCTCAGTCCAGTATAACTTTGGCTGACTACAACCAGGTGGTAACTTGCTAGTCTTTCTGATGAGTGGGAGGAGTTCACTGCATACATGGTGACCGCAAAAGCCTACACTGTCATTTTTCACTGAGAGGTTACGAAGTCCAGAGATGAAATGTTAATGTTTCCTTTCAGCCATACACTTCCAAATTCTTGAGGCCTTTTTTAGCCTGTTCACTTGCATTTATTACTGGCTAAAGTATTAACATCTTCTGCTGTGCAGTACTTTAGAAGTATAGTTATCTCTTTTTATTTTCTCCCTGTAGAGACAGATGATGACCCTAGGGGGTATAAGGCAAAGACCAACAATTGGGGGTTTCTCCTGCAGCTGGAGTTTTCTAAAGAAAATAAATCAAATCTGAATTTGTACAGGAATGTTTGCCTTGCATTCCACACACTGAGTCAATTTATCTCAGGGGCTCTCTTTTTCCTCCTCCCCACCCTCTTTAAAGGCTTGGTGACTGGAAAAAAAAGGAGGGGTGTATGGTAGATGGTAGAAAGAGATTTTGTAGCCACTGGTGCCAGGAATCATCAAGGAATGCTTAAGTAGTGCCTCTTGTGACAGCATCCAGTCTATTGGAAAAGCAGCATGTGCCATCTGGCTTCAATTTTGACTTAATTAAATGCATGCAGCCGTTTTTAACAACTCGGCTGAGATTCAGCCATCTTGACATTTTGTAAAGAGCTGGAGTTCGGATTTTGTTGGGGAAGCTACAATAGTCACCTGATTTATGTTGTTCGATTCCCTTTCAGTCCATGCAGTTTGCTGATATTTGAGTGACAATTCTGTTTAAATAAACTCTTAAGACTTGCTGACTCTTGGAAGCCTGATTCAGTAGGGTTTTTCCACTCTAGATTCTGGGATTTTTCTTAGAACTGCAGTTATTGTGGAATTTTTTAATAGCGAAAAGAGATTCTTAAGTTCAGCCAAGTCATTTGTCTGGGAAAAAGGCAAGCTGCTTTGTTGAAGAAGTTAGGTTACTCCACCCAAAGACTCATATCAATGGGGTTTTAGCTCTGAGTGGGGAGGCAGGAAGGGGAAGGATGGGGGGAAGGAGGAGAATGCTTTCTTTGCTATTATCCAGAGTCATCCTTAATGCAGATAATAGCAAGGAACTACTTTGCGTGGCCAAGCAAACCGTCTTGTACTGATGACAGCCTGTCCTTTTAGTTCTCTTATCCGTTGTTTCATCTTGCATCTTTACTCTAACAATAATTTACCTATGCAGATGAAGGATGTTGAAAAAAATCTCTGCAAAATCCTACCTGTGCAATTGTAACTTTAAAAAATCCTCCTTTGTTGTTCTGAGTGCTAGGTATCTTGATTCTGAGGCTTTATCATTTTGATCTTTAAAATTTTCAAAAAATTCAAGGGAAGACAAATTCGTAGAAATAGCATTATTTTTATTTAGCATCTAGGTGCAATGAGCAAAGACTCATTCAAATTGTCCTTTTTACTTTGAGTTTTATCAAGTCAACTAGTGATGCTGGTAAAGTATTAATGTAAAATAAGTCTTCTACCATATTTTTCAAACTTCCAAATGGTCAATTTTTCTCTTTTTCATCCATCTATAGAGGATTACCCCATTTGTTTCTGTTTTTATCATTGGAAAGGGTATATTCTTGGAAGGCCCTTGCTGAAGAGGGAGTAGCCTCATAGTTATGTGTGCAGGAGTATCTGGCCCTTTTCTAGTTCTATATTGCAATAAATGTTTTTGCTTTTTAATCTTTCTAGATCTCTTATTTTTAGCAAGTTATCCTTGGACAGTTGCCACCCATTGTATGAATGGAATTCTAAAGCTCTCTTTATGAACGTCAGTTTGCTTAGGCCTCTTCAGCCGATTCAGTAAGTACAATATCCAGATCCCTCCTGCTGTGTCTGAACAGCTGTGCTGCAGGCTTGGGATGGATTTAACATTTCATCCTTCTCTTTTTACCCCTCTTTCCCCCTACCCCCCCACCCCCAAAACCAAACAAACCCTCTAACCTACAATGGGCACTCTGGCCTGCTCATTCAAGAAAGAAGCTTTATGAGCTGGTCAGCAAGCCTTCACATGTCCATTTCCCTTTACCCATTCATGTTTCAAATCTGGATTTGGGGGGGGGCGGGGGAAAGACTGTTCTGACAACCTTGCTGATTGGTCCACTGACTGTAGAAAAATAGCATGAAGAGATAGCTGTCAAACTTCTTCATACAACTCTGCTAAATATGTCTTAAGCCTAGCCTCGAGAGCCATGTTCCCAAGGGTGAGGGACTGCTGGAGTTCTGCTTTCATATGTGTTGAATTCTTGGCCTCTGCATTCAGACTGCTGAAAAGGTTACAAATAATGTTTCTTGCAAAGGAGGCACTTACTAGCAGTAATCAAGCAACATCTTCCTTCTAAGGTTAATCTGATTACTGTAGGACTAACTGACTCAAAGCAGTTGAGAATCGAGGAGCTTTAATTTCTTGTTGTCCACCTGTACATGTAATCATCAGGCTAAGGAGAGGCTGGGTATTTTGAACAGCTCGGATTGTTTGGAATGACTTTCTCAAAATCACTTTGCTAGTATGCATTGCATATACATTATTATTTTTCTTTACTGCAAAGTTAAATAATTGAATGGAGAAGCTCCCGCATCTTTCCTTTTGTTGATCATGAATTGAGTATCAGAGCATGAGATTCTTTCTCCCTGGTATGAATGCATTTAGATTGTTTTGCATGTATTTATCCCAGGTCATTTTAATGGGATTGCTGCATGGTCTCTCTGGGCTTGAGGGTGGTACTACTGTAGTGGTAGACATGCTTTTTATGTAATTTTAAGAAAGGGTTTGTCTACTTTTCTCTGATTTTGGAGACACATCAGCAATATATACAAACAACATTCGCAGTTTTACTTACCATGAAACAGGTAAGCAAGGCAATGGAAGCTGGGATGTTGGAAATAAATCTCCTTCAGGTAAGTTATCTGATTGTTCTGCCTGTTTCCTCTGACCACATATTTGTTTGTTTGAAGGAGACTGTGTAGGACAGAAACTTGAGCCAGAATTAGATTGGTGTAAGAGGAAAGGAAATGATTCAAGCTAGCAACTCTTACTCAGTTGGATTGAAGTTGGCTATGAGTTCATTTGGCACCTCCTGTGATTTAGGATTGTGGGGCATCACTTGAAGAGCCCCAAGAGACTGCAAACTAGAGAAATGCTGGAAATTGTAGCCAGGTTATGCTATGAGTGCCTGATCTGAGAGCAGGAGTGTGGTTTCTTACCTTCATAGTGTATGTGCATCCATGCTTGGGAGCCCTTTCCCAGCTGATGGTGTAGCAGAGGAAGCTTTGGGAGTTGACTGTACAGAAGGCCTAAGAGTTGAACCTGCTGATTGAGTGGCTCAGCTGTAGAGTAAGTCAAGAAGGGTGTAAAACAACTGAAATCACTGTTACTTTGAGTGAGACTACCTCTCTACAGTTCTTTGGCTCTGCTCTTGTATGAAGGGTAGTCAGCTTATCTTCTGTAACCTGTTACTGAGCTGACTTCTGCTTCTTCTTGATCCGCAATTTTAATTTCAGTTGCATGCTTATTCTAAAGTTTAGCAAAAATGTTTGTTTGCTTTGTGCTTATCTTGTAGTAGATGCTCCCTATAGAGGACTGAATTGTTGCTTACTGTTTTGATGAATCACAGTGCATTTTCTTGTATACTTCAACTGTAAGTTCTCTGGATGAAGAAACAGTCTCCTTGAAGTATATTCTTGTAGCGCATAGTAGACAGGTCTTGGTGCTTGACTGAGGCTCTAGAAGACCATGATGGTGCAAACTTTTCATTGTTTGTACAGTTAACTGTGGTTCTCCATTTCCTAATCTTTGGGGGAACTGACTTTTGAACCTGGAAGATATTTTTACTGTTTCAGTTTGCTACGCTTACGGTATATACGAGTGCATATATGTATGTGCATATAGTATGAAATGGGGTGAAAGGACCCCTAAGGTGAAGATTACCTTTATGTGAATATCTTCATCACCCCTTCATATTTCTAATGGCGAATCAAACAGTTACTTAGAGGAGAGAGTTCTAACCGAATAAGCAAAGAATGTAAAAACATGAGGTCTCAAAGTCCAAAAGCCTCACCCCTTCAAAAACTAAGGAAGAAAAGAGCTATGTAGCTGACTTTTCTAGGATTATTGATCTACTTTCATCCGATGTAACGCTTTTTATGTGAGAATTCATAAGCCTTTACACTGACTACAGTTTAAATTTTATTCAGAGAACCAGCACTGTGTCTTTTATTAAAACATCTGTACATTGCACTGAGAAATAAAATTAACATCATCTGTGTGGCACAATTTACTTGGTTATTGTGACAGAAATTTAGTTGTGACTTTCGAAAGTGCTGGTTGGAAGACACAGGACTCTTACTGAAAATTGAAAATTAAAAAAAACTTACTTGGAGTTTGAAAACAGGAAAGCAAAAAAAACTTTTCCTCTCTATTCACCACCTTCTCCTTTGACTACTGGAAAAGAGAGAGAGGGTCAACACTTTACAGCAAGGAAGATTTTTGAATAAGTTCTCTAAGACTGTTTATTTTCAAAGAATATTTGCTTTAATGTATTTTCAAGTAGCATATTTTGACCAGCTTCAGTTTTATGCTTTCACAGTTGTTGAGATTTTTAATGACAGGAAGAACGCAGGTTTCAAATCATTAGTGTTTTGTGCATCAATTACAATACTTAACCTTTTCTCTGCCAAAAGAAGTGTGACAATAAATCTTGAGCAGGAAGTTCAGAATATCTTTTTTTTTTTACTTGTTGTGTGAATGTGTGACAAAGAGAGCTTTTAATAAGGGGCATATCTCTGGGAGAAGAGATAGGTTAAAGCAAGCCAGTCTCATGTCTTCTTAAATGTTTGGAGGTTTAGACCTAAGAGAAGAACGGGTCTTTTCTCCAATGTGGATAGGCCTTGGATTTTGTTGATTGAAACCTGCTCCGTGACATGTAGCCAGGATGCGTGAAGATAGACTTGTTCCACGGAAAACAGAAAGTGGAGGGAACAATGTACCTTCGTAACATAGGTATGTTCCTCTTGGGCAGGCAAGTCCTGAAGGGTTAAGGTGTCCCTTACAGCACTGAGAGTACCACCCCAGCCTTTGCACCTTTACAGGCTGTAATACAGATAACTACAACATAGAAAATATCTTTGTAACTTGTATTTACAAGGCAGTGAGCAGTATGGAAAGTACAATCGCATCGAAAAACCATACAGCCATATGCATGTTTTGTGGGTGGGGATCTAGGCTGCAATAAACTCTTTAAGTTCCGTTGCTCAGGTGAGAAAGCAAAATATTATTTGTACAGTGACAATAGCTGAGTGTGCATGTAGTATATAGAGCCCTTCTAAAATACAGGAGGGCTACGACCTCACATTCCAGAGGAGATTAAGTAGAAAGCATCAGTAAAAGCCATCTGTAATCAGATTCTCTGCACAGTTTTTCTTCTAGTGCTTTTGATCCGAGGTGAAGCCAATGAGTGATGTGAAAGTCGCCTTAGCAGAGCATGAAACTTCCTAACTTCATGCATTTGGCACATGTTCAAATGGCTCCGCGTGGGGTCAGTTGTACTTTAACCTTGAGCTTTAGGCATGCTGCTAGAGAGTCCAAGCGCTTTTATTTGTCCTCTTCTTTCCTTGGTTAATAAATTCTGTCTTAAAAGTGAAAATATTTAACAGAATGACATTTTTTTCGTTTTTTCCACAAGTCAGATGTTAAATGTCACGATCCAGAAAACGTTACTTTTTTTTTAACCACTTTCCAAATTCAAACTACTATGTTAAACCATTTGAGTTTGGCAGCTGGCCAAAGTTAGCTGAGGAGTTTCTTATCTAGCCTAGTCATTCTGCAAGCATTCCCTTAAAACTCTCCTTGAATCCAGAGAAATGAGCTGGTTAGGTCTTGCTGTGTCTCAACTCTGCCTGCCCAACATCTCGGCAAAGTATGAATTTAATAGAAGCGCTCTGGTGTTAAATACTTTGGAAGGGATCCTATTTTGCTGTTGCTTAATGCAACAAAGAAATAGCAAATGCATCACAATATTGCTTTCATGCCAATTAAAGCAATAGGTATTTGCTATTTGTGGTTATTCCATACTATGGGACAGAGCTTGATATATCTTCTGTAGCAGTCTTGTGTTTGTACATGTCTTGTGCAATCTATACAACTTCCTTTAAAAAAAAAAAAAGCTTTTCATGACTGGGGTCGTATGACAGTTTCCATTAGTCTAGAAGAAAATTTGTTAAATGTCAACATTATGCTAAAATAATTCCTTATTGCTCTCAAGTGTTGCCAGTATGTCCATTTAATAGCGAGGTGTTTTGTCTCTTTCAGCCACAGAACAACTGCTGAAGACTATACCTCACTGGACTGGGTTATTTTGCTTTCTTCCTTCTCCCCAGTTAATTGACTTGGATCACTTTTTTGCTTGACATACTACTTAAGTCAAATTGGTCTACAGTAAGATTCATACTTTGCTACATGTTTTCACATGCCACAAAAAATGTTGTCTGTGGTTTGGTGGGTTTTTTTTTTCCTACAAAGCTCCTTAAAACAGTCTTTTGCATTTCCGTGCTGCTGACCGAGCAGACAGGCAGATTTTGAAGGCTGTAGGGTGGTTCTGTATTTCGTCTCTTCTATGTATCAGTTTGTTTAGCCTCTGGGATGTGATCGTTTGCAAACAATGCACAGCCAAGTACAAACTATTACAAATTTGTCAGCCGCAAAATAACAGAGAGAATCCCTAACTCAAATTTTATACATTGTAACTTTTTTCCTCAAAGACAAGCTGCATATTTGATAGACTTAGGCAAATCTGTAAATATTTCAACCCTATTAATATTGCAATACTGTAAATTTTTCAGTGCAATTTATACTTGAGATAGTTACATAAAGATATTCAGTACACAGCAGAATAATGCTCCAGTGTAAAAATAGTGTGCTTGAAAGCAAAGGGAAGGCTCTTTATTTTAGGGTGAAAGGGCAAAACTGCTATTTCAAATGTTCTTTATTTTTTTCTACGCTGTAATTTGCTGATGGTAGAGCCTGAGTGTTTCACAACGGGTTTAGCAGGGGTGGGACGGTTGCGAGAGAGCCTTCAAGTAGGCGTGAGGCCACGTTCGGGACCTTCTGTACGGCACCGTGTTTGCACAAATAAGAACACAGTTTACGAAGGCAGCGCATAGATCTTTTTGTACCTGCTCGCCCATGGAACCTCAGGGCCACTTGGAGCCGTCTCTCCCGCTGGCTCCGTAGAGCGGGCGGCCAGGAGCTCCGGGAGAGGAGGTGTGCTGTGCGGCGAGGCCGGCAAACCTGGCGGCGGCCTCTCACAAGGGGCAGTTCGGCTTTGCTTTCTGGTCCGGTGCCAGGAGGTCGCTTTGAGTTGTTGTACACCAGCTGGTGGAATTACCCTTTGTTTTTCCCCCCCTTGGGTAATAGGGCAGCATAAAAGTAGCCGTGTCACAAACAAATTTCTGTAAGGGCGTGTTTTTATCTAGCTTTGTGTTTATTTCCCGTTTTCTTTTTTTCTCTCCCTTTTTTAATTTGGAAAATAGCTGTTTCTTTGGAAGAAGCTGATGCAGCCTTGTAGGTTAAGGACGATGCTCCTCTGTGAAAGGAGGCTAGACTGCTGGGCTTTTGGAGTTTAAGTAACTTCTTCCACTGTGTTCTTAGAAAATGATGACGTTGCAAAATGGAGTTGCCTTAAAGGTGCTTTTTTTTAATGTATCATTTGCTGTACTGAAAACATCTGCAATGTTGAAGTTGATTGAAATGTGACGTTAATTATTATTCTTCTTTTGCACAGGTTTTGAGTATGTGCTGAATAATCTTACGTAAGATTTTTTTTATCAGTAAATGAGCTGCACTCTTTTACTTCTAATCTTGTGATAGAAGACTCAGAGTTTTCGAAATTAGTATCTTTTCTATCCCTGTGCTGTTTATATTCTAAATCCCCTTGACAAGCAGAGCAACTGTTGTGCTCCTTGTGCATATGTATAATTAACAAGATGCTTGTATTGCCTCCTAATCTAGATTATCATCTGGAAGAAAAAAATGTTTTTCTCTCGCAAAGAGCAGAGTGAAAGGCTGAGGTGCAACGTAATACCAGCACAGAGGAATAGCATTACCGATTAATAACACTATCAGGAGAAGGAGGCTTGTGTTCCTTATCATGAGACCATTTTTCAAGTTGCATGACTTTTTAAAACTCAGCCAATTTTTTCTTGTTTGCATTTGACAGGCTCTTTGCAAGAATCCTGAAAATGCACGTTAGGATTTAGTGTGAAGTAAGTGACATTTTTATTGAGTTTTGAACTCTTAGTTTCCTGTTTGTAGGAAACTTCTTTAAGTTACATTTTTACAGCTTTAAGCCATTTTAGTGCTTAAACCACGGCATCATTAAGTACACTAACTTACATGTTTGTTCATTGTGTTGTGCTGAGCTCTTGGAAGATTGATACTGAGATAGCCAGCTATAGTTCTGATGTCAGATGATATTGCTGGCTCAGTGGCAGCAGACTGTCTGGTCCTGTATCTTTTAGAAGATCACTGTAGAGAACTTTGCATGTGTAATAGAGTTTATGCTACCTGTATTCCTCTAGAGATTTGCTTACAGTGAAGTAATGAATGGGGAAAACTAGTAGCCTTTAATGCAATCAACACTGTAGTGGCTGTACCAGGTAGGACTGAGGGTGAACTTCTGAAGCAGAACGAATAGATTCTTTGTAGACTTTCTTTTTTATTCCTAGTAAGTTGCTATACCACATAGCTGTGTATTGGACCCCAAAAGTGCTTCAGTCACGTTCGTTAATAACTAAACTATTCAACTAAGAGGTCTGTTTTTTGCATGTTGTGCCTTACTGATAAATAGGAAAAATGCTACTCCAATAGGAAATTAAGTACAACAATATTCCAGAAATAGCATGTGGATATTCCTATGGATCACAGCCTTTAAACTTCATGGAAGAACCACCATACAGAAAAAGTTCTAAAGTATGAATAATAAAACTGTGAAGAATTCAAAGAGTATGTACTAAAAATATAGTACTTTCAGAAAGTTAATTAAAATGTTGAAAAAGTCTTGAAATGCAAATAATAACTATTAGTTATTATTATTAGGAGGGAGGAGAGGGGGATTGGTATTTATAATGAGAAAACTATGAGTAGAAGGCAAACAAACTTGTGGTTTGGATAACCACATGGAAAATACAGTGAGATTTTATTTGTAAACTGGATGATGCCCAGACAAGGAAAGACCTGTGGCTGATAACTGTTATGGATCTGTTGTAACTGTAAAATCCTGTATGTAGCCAATCAGTCTCTCCAGCTTCATGTAATTAGATAATATTTCAGAGTAAGAAAATTCCTGCTTTTTCTGTACAGAAATATAAACCAGTGGCTTAGAAAATGAAGGAAATAAGAGGTACTGTCTACTAGATACACCATGCTTCCTTTAACTGGTAATGTCCATGCACTTGAGAGAGCTTCACGAAATGTTTTGTCTTACAGCTACTTCGTATAGCTTAGGAAAAAAAGTATGTGAACACAGGAGGAGTCCCCTGAGCTTTCCTCAAAAAATGAAGTGGGAATTTTAGGTCTTTTATTGCACAGTTATCTAACTTCCTGCACTTCAGTCTTACTCATGCTCTGGAAACCCCCTAATATAAAAAGCCTCTGAGCGGCTCAAGAGGTATCAACCACAGCCCATGTTGGCAGAATGCTGTGGCTGCTAATATCTGCTGTGTGGTACGGACCCAGACCAACTTAAATGGACTGTTGCTAGCCCATCTCTGCCTTCCTGTATCTCAGAAAGAACGAATGTGTTTTTCTCCACAGTTCACTAGAAGTGGAGAGTATTGTTCAGCTTACCGGGAAGCTGGGAGTTTTGGGATGTACTCCCAGAAGGCACATCTGCACTTCTAGAGAAAAGAACAAAAAACAAGAACACCAGTGCAACTTTTCTCCAAATTCATGTAGCTCGCATGTCATTCTGGTGTGTCTGTGCTTTTCTCTCGCCAAGGTGCCTTTGAAGGTACAGACCTGCTTTTCTGAAACACTAGATGTACGTAAACAGGAGGAATTAAGGCATCTGAACTCACACTTCTCATAGTCCTTAGCTGTTCTTGAGATAGAGAAACTAAGAACAACACAGGAAACAGGGATAGCTGTCTAATAAAGAAAACAGTGGTTTTGTACTGACCTGCTTAGCAAGAGGCTTGCAATATCTTCTTATTTTCAACGCCCTCAACTTTGATCTGTAGTAATAATATACTCTAATATTAAAAACAAACAAGCAAAAGCTTCAAATCTACTCTTAGGTATATCATTTGTTTTACCTGTTAAAGGGGAATTGTAGTTCTTAGCAAAAATAGCAAGGTTCATCTTCAGGAGTTGGGATGACAAATATTAAAAAATGCATTCACTGCTATTCAGGTGCATAGCTAGGCCAGACAAAAATCTAGAGGCTTACAGGTTGGTCATTACAGTGTCTGACTTCTAGCTCCTAGAGTCCATGTACGGTTTATAGTAATTAAGTGCTTGAAATAGGTAATCCAGAAACCTCCTTGTCAAGCAAGGAGCTACTTAAAGAAACATCTCAACATGAAAACCTGAACATAGAAACAGACTGAATTCCGTCTGCCCCCCCTCCCCCGCCTTCATTCAAATAGGAGAGTCAGGACTGCAGTAGCAAAGTGAATTTACAAACCACAAGTTTAGGGTTAACTCCTATTTCTTTCCTCCCCACCCCTTTGTTTTTTCCTTCCTTTTTCTGAGTTGGGGACTACTAATCACTCTTCTTTTAAAAGTAAGCCAAAGTAGGCAGCAGTGAAGTGGTGCTTGCTTATCTTTTATGTTCTATCCAAATGTTGGGATGCCTGTCCAGAAAGTGGGAGACGCTTCATTCCTCTGCCTGGAGGGTTCGAACCCACATCTCCTACAGCTGGAGACTGCCCTAACCACCAGGCTGGGTGCTGGGACACTGCGGTGCTCCTCACTCGTTGTACGGAAGGAATCCTAGATGGGTAGGGCTGGGGTGACAGTACAAAGGGAATGTGATTTGATTCCCCCCCCGCCTTCTTTTTTTATGGACCATGACTGGGATGCTTTTTGGAGGAGAGGTGAGTGGGCAGTCTTAAGTACAGATTTCAGTTCCCAGTATTTACGTCAATAATGATTAATGTAAAGTGCATAAATATTAGTGGAAGCAGAGAGAGAAACCTGTAATTACTCTACGCTATGAATATGCCACATCTGTCAGATGTTTGGCTAAAAGAATGCCTTTTCCAAAGCCCCTTCCTAATAAGTTGAGATTAAAATGTGTTGCTGTGTCATTAGCATTTAAAGGATGGGAGATTCTCCATCACCTAATAACCGAACCTATTCAGCTATAGCCCAGTCCTCAGCGTAACTGCTGAGAGAACCACTCAGCGATGTACCACTCTCTCCAATTAATTTTTTTTTCAGCATCTTAAAGTACACCTGCTTATTTTTCAAGCAACTGTGGGTGAGGAATCCCAGGAAGGATTTACTGGTGGGTAAAAATGCATTTATTCAGCCAAATTTGAGAAACAGCTTGTTATTTCTAAAGTAAAAGAAGGCGACAAACTGCCTTGTTGGAAAGATTGTATAGACTAATGCACAGCCTGAAGTAAGCTTGAGCTATAGATTTTAAGCTTCATCTGGGAAATGGTATAAGATCCAGTTGGATGACCAGTGTGGCCAGCAGGTCGAGGGAGGTGATTCTGCCCCTCTGCTCTGCTCTGGTGAGACCCCACCTGGAGTACTGTGTCCAGCTCTGGAGCCCTCAGCACAAGAAAGACGTGGACCTGTTGGAGCGGGTCCAGAGGAGGGCCACGAAAATGATGAGGGGGATGGAACGCCTCTCCTATGAAGAAAGGCTGAGAGAGTTGGGGTTGTTCGGCCTGGAGAAGAGAAGGCTTCGGGGAGACCTTATTGCAGCCTTTCAGTACTTAAAAGGGGGCTTATAAGAAAGATGGGGACAAACTTTTTAGCAGGGCCTGTTGCGACAGGACAAGGGATAATGGTTTTAAACTAAAAGAGGGTAGATTTAGACTAGATATAAGGAAGACATTTTTCACAATGAGGGTGGTGAAACACTGGAGCAGGTTGCCCAGAGAGGTGGTAGATGTCCCATCCCTGGAAACCTTCAAGGTCAGGTTGGACAGGGCTCTGAGCAACCTGATCTAGTTGAAGATGTCCCTGCCCACGGCAGGGGGGTTGGACTAGATGACCTTTAAAGGTCCCTTCCAACCCAAACTATTCTGTGATTCTATGATGGATTTACCTAAGAATGCAAGACATTCCCTAAGTTTCTGGAAGTGAAATGGTTCAGCCCTGCAGGTAGCTGTGTACCAGTGAAGTCTAAGCCTGCACAGCTGGTGATCCAGAATGAAGACAGGCATGAAGCAAAAACGGCAGGCATCTTCAGAAACCAAAGTATTATTAGAATTACATGCCTCTAAATGCAGTATTTATTTATTTAAAAAAAAAAAGTTTTCATCCTCATGATTGAGTTTGTGATGCAACTAATGTAATGCTGATCATAGTTGTAGGTGCATAACAGAATCTTCACCAAATGCTGCAGTTTCCTGAATCACAAGATGTTGAATTATCCTACAGAAGGCTGGTCAGCCTCTGTCCCCCGAACAAACGAAGCAGAAACATCTTGCCTATTGCATTTGGAAAGCAGAAGGCTTTGCTTTCCAGTTGCTGGTTTAGTCAAACCTTCAACTTTCTTTTACCATCATAAATAAAATCTTAATAAAAAGTTTTCCTACAATTTAGGGTGTAAAAATTACTGAATTTAGAGAGAATTTAAATACAGTGCAAACAAAATTTTGCAGTATGTAGCTGTTGTAATATAGTATGCAGTTTAAATATTTGAGTATCATTCAGAAGAGCAGATTGTTTCTCTGCTGGTTTTAGTGATGACAGATGTTTTTGTTGAACTTGACATGTAGCTAAGTCCTGCAGTGCTTTGTGATCTAATGGTCTTTGCAGGATGAGTTTAAGGTTTGCTTTGAAATTTCAACCTCCAAGTCGGTGTTTACAAAAATATTCCTCCTTTGTGATTGAATCTCAGCCCACATGCATAGATCTTATGCATAAAACAGAATTCAGGGGTTTTGTCTAGGGAATCCTTTGCGCTTCACCATTTGACGGTTCAGGTGTCTGTTCAGAATATGTTTTTGGGGGAAGGCAGGCTGTGGTGACAGGCTTGAGAATGAAAGGCAAGTTTGGAATGTGAGTACTGCCTACAGTAGGCAGGCTCTCCAAAGACCATATTGCTTTTCTCTGAAGATGGTCATAAGAATATGCCTGTGGGAAATTGTCAGGACTATCAAGCAGCAGGCTAAAATACTGCTTTGCTCCCAGCTCTTGCATACTTCAATGTTAGGCTTTTAAGACCTGTCTTGTCTCAAAGGAAAACAGCTGTTTCATGGTGTTCATAAATAATACAGACAGTATCGTGTGGGTTCCACAAAATACTCAGTTTCCTTAACCATGTTACAGACTTATTTCAGAACATCAGTAAAGGCAGTCTTTAATGGTCTGTCAGTTATCAAGATGTGCAAGTTCAAAATCTCCTGTGCAGTGCGGTGTTTAGAACAGTCAACCTCCTGGCAATGCTGACATCCTAAACTGGCGTGCTAAGACATGAATTTTTCATTAGTATGGTTGCATACTGCTGGAGTACATGCTTCTGAGACGTGTTCGTGTTCACCAGCATAGGCAGCAGTGGGAGACATAAGCCCTACATATGATTACATGCACATGTGCATATAGTGGTCCCACCACCAATGTGGGAAAATAGAAGTATAATTATAAATTTTCTCTTGTTGTGCAAGAACTATTGTACAAACATTCTTCCCCGAAATTCCACTCATACTTGAGCAAGTGCTGTGTAGTGGAGTTGTGACTTTTGCTGCATGAATAGGATGTGTCTTTTAGTAAGTGCATCTGCACATATGACAGATACTTTTGCCACACAGAAATACAGATGTTTGGCAAACTGAGTAGTTTTGTCATAATTAAATACGTACCTTCTTAATCACGAAAAGCAGTTAATTGCATGTTTAATGTTTTGATATTTCTTTAAAACTTTTTTTTAAGTCTTTGGAGTAATGTGCCTGCTTTTAGAGCTAATTATGTCAGCAACATGTGTTATACAATGAAGCTTTTGAAAAAGAGCTACAAATGAAAGCCAACTTGGAAAACGTCCATTTAGAGTAGTAAGCATACTCTAATTTCAGAATATAAGAATTCTCCTGTGCTACATCACAATTTACTGCTAAATCCATGCAGCTTTTTGAAGCTCCCATTTGTATGTTTTGTGTAAATTTCCATTATTTTAATCCATGGTGATTTTAGTGCATTAGTTACTAACTCACAGCACAATCCTATCATTTCTTAAGAAAAAAATAACCTTTGTCATAGGAGTATGAATTACATGACCCAGTATAATTATCTAATTGGTTAATTATCTCTCATTAATCCTAGGAAGAATTAGACCTCTAAAGTAGAGAAAAGGTGGCAACATACTTGCAGAGATGCCAAAAATGCTTGCATATCTAATTCCTATGGTAAATTTTTCACGAGGAAGAAATTTCTTCTAATGTTCCATGATGATATTAAGTAATGGAGTTGTAAGGAACAGTATATAGAACAACTACTCAAAATGAAAAACCTAAAATTATGAACACCTAGGTCTGTTTAGAAAAAAGGAAAATTTCTTTCTTAAATAAAAGATTTTTTTAAAAAAAAAAAAATCTGAAATATATGGCAACAGAGTACTGATGGTTGGGGGAAAAACAGCAGGATACCATAATGTGAATGATGCCTAGGGCTATAAATTGCAATAGATTAGTCCCTCTCCACAGAATTGTATTTTGCTGTTTTCAGGTTCCTGACTCAGAACAGACTTAAGATGTTGGTGCTTAATTCTAGTTACATGAATGTTTCATGCCCTGCTCAGATGAGTATGTGCCCTAGGAAGGTAGATGAGTACTACTTGTCAATAAACTGCAAAAAAAACACTGGTAGGCTTTTTATTGACTTGCTTTTATTACTGTGGCATCATGAGAGATTTACATTGATTGTATTAGCAGTCTGTCTCTGTAAGAGCGACCCTCTGGTGTTTGGCCATACCAGTCAGCTCAGATACTGCAAGTTGACAAGGTGGAACAGTTTGGGCAGAAACTGCCATGCAGTCCCTTCTGCAACTTGCTCTGTGAACCTTGTTGGATAATTTTAGAAGCAATTGTGTTGCAGTTCCTGCCCTAGAAAAATATATTTAATGCTGTGTTTAGTGTGTGCTTTCTTCATCTTCTCATGTTTAAATTCTGGGCGAAAGTGGACTGGGGGAAACTCTCTTCCTTTGCTGGGACACTAATAAACAAGAACAGAGGAGAAACTAAGGGCAAGGTTACCCAGACCTTTTTTGTTGCAATAATAATATGCGTTTTTGTTTTCTTGAGGGTCATCCCACTAGCTTCCGAGTTGTTATTGCTTTAAGAAAGGAGAATTGAAATTGCATACAGAGTGCACAGCAGAAACATGGGTTTGGTAGAGTAACAACAGATATCTGCATCTATTCAGTTTGAAGTACTACATACTTACAGTTGTATAAATTATATAATGGTGAATTAAGACAGCTTTAGGGTTTGTTGCCTATTTTAACACCAGGGTGGGGGAGGAAGGAATAAATGTATCTTCTTGTTTGAACTTGGCTTTAAATATTGGAATTGTGTTGAGGAAGATGGTGGCAAAGGAAAGCTCCGGTCTGTATTTGGGTGCTCTGTGAGCCTGAATATCAATTCTGAACAGGGAGCAAAAGTTAATGCAAAGAACAAAGTCTGTTGTCAAATTTTAAAATCCTCAAATTTTAGGAGGAACCTGACCCTTCTTTGCAGAGGAATGGTAAGGGAATTAACAAATAAGACGTTCAGTACCTCAGTGAGACTTTTTCTTTCTTTAAAGTTGAGTAATACTGCAAAGGGGAACTCTTGTTGAAGAAATTGCTAGCAGTTATGAGAGCAGGTAATTTTCTTCTCATTAATGCTTAGGTGTGTAACGTTATGTTCTGCTCACTCCACTGTGTAGCAATGGGTTCCTGAATCAATACTTCAGCAGTAACTATTAAAAATTACTTTTACTTTTGTGATAAAATCAAGTTTTCAGGAGTTGATAAGAATATTCTTACAAGAATTATTGGGGAATGTTATACTTTCTTACTATCTGAAAAATGAGCGTCTGTGCTACGACAAAAATGGAAGGTCCCAAAGAGCAGGCGTGATTATAACCCAATGATGGTATGAGTTTGTCAAGATAAGTATTCTGTTAAAAATGAGCTGTTCGAGAGAAAGTATTTAAAATAGAAACCTAACACTGTAAAATTCCTGTGGCTTTTGGCAGACCCATCACAGTGCTTTTTGAAACTAACAGGCACTGAAGCAGTTTTTTCTGTTGCTGGGCCTTAATCAGTGTTACCTGTGTCTAGAAGTGTTGCTTTTTTCTGGAAACCACAGCAGTCTGTAGACATAGGCATAGATGCACCTTAAATTTTATGTAAAAGGTTATATTTAGACTGATTGACTGAATGAAATCGGTGAAATTTATTTTCAGAAAGTATTCTATTGCTATCTACTAGGTCTTTCAATGTCATCCTTTGAGGCATGTCAAAGTTTTTCACAAACAAACTATAATGGTGAACCGGACTTTTTCTTTGTAATTAATGTACAACTGTACCTACATGACCGTACAGACTCACTCCATTTTTTTTTTCTTTGATTTGTCAGTAAGTCCTACCGTTTCCCTAGTTATGCAGTGGTTTTACAGGCTGTTGGATTGCATTCAGTATGTTATTGTCAAGGGCACATTGGCAAGCTGTGACATTATTTTCCTGGGATGGACAGGAAGGCAGAAAGATAAGCCAACCTTGTTGGAAGTGTATAGTAGTTGCAAAGTAAAAAGCCTTGAACCTTATGATCGTAAAGATTACTTTGTCAGGTTGTATTTTTCCTCTTGGAAGTCTGTTCCTGTTATCAGTTTGAAAAGATAAAATGCGAGTTGTTTCTATGCATGACCCCTTTTTTAACCATTCTTATCATTGTTCATAGTAGCTGAAAGTACAAAAATGTAGACCTATAAAAAATGCTTAATGTTAACTGCACAAATTACATATATAAACAGCCTATACATATATAATCATCCATAAGTAAACTTGCACAAGTAAATACGGATAAGCTAACCCTTTCATACTTCTCTGGTAGAAGGTTTGTTAGAATAAATAAACCACATATAGAGAAAGAAGTTCTCTTTTGGCCTTCTGGCTGTTTTTTTTCATAGCACAGGTATGTGCTCCTTTGTTGTACAGGTTATTTTGTCACTTTGGAAAAAAGATAGGAAGGTATTTTTAAGAATACTGTAAGATATCCGTGAGTTCAGATGGGTTTCTCTCGGTTGGAAGCCATTACCTTCTGTAAAAAGCAAAACCAAACTCTTGGCTAAAAGAGAATGGGAGTTATTTCTCAGTAATTCTTGAATAAGACGTGTACAGCTTGCCTGGACGAATGCTGTACTAAATAAATAACAGCAGTAGGAGGGTGTCTAGATGTTGATGAGGTGCTAGAAAAAATCAAAACTTGAGCTATGCTTTGCAAGTGTTACATTGGTGTGAGGGAGGAATGGGACGGGGCTTCTCCAGGTCCAGGATCAGCACTGACGGCAGGCTTCTTCCGCTGCCCCTGCTTCCAGCATCTCCATTTTTTCCGCTCTTGTCATGGCCTTATTCTTACCCCAGGTAAGCTGAGTCCATTTTTGCTTTGCTCTTGCCTGTCTGCCAGCCTGGGGTTGTCAGGACTGTAAGGGCTAGGAAGCTTCCCTGCAGGACTTCTGCTGCCCTGGAGGGGCTCTGGTATAGAAAGATCCCCAAAGGCTACAATTTGTACCTGTTTAGTTGCTCTGCAGAGGTGGTATATATGCAGGCCTGCTGGTGTGGGTTATGCGGGCTGAAAAGGCCTGAATATGCTTCTAAATGCTATTGTGGTAAATCTCACTGAGTTGGAAAAAGCAAATTTTATTTAGAAACTGTAAAATGTGTCTAGCAAAGCTTAGGTACTAATAGCAAAAAACCATCCCTGACACTAAGCAGTCCCACCTTCATTTTCCTGATACATTAGCTCTATGCTTGCAAAGCATCAAGGTGATTTTTAGGTTTTCTTTTGCTTTGTTTTTTTTTTAATTCTAGTACAAGTGTTCAGCAGTGATGAAACGTTTCCAACTTCTATTGCTGAAACAATGGAATCGCTTTGGAAAAAAGACTTGAAAAATAAACATCTGTCATTTGGTTTTTAAAACCTACAAATCTACGTGAAGTCTGTCTTCCTGATACTTTTCATCTGGAAATTGTTATCGTTAGTTTCTTGGAGCAAAGATTCATTAAATTTTTAACTTCAAATACTTTAATTGGTCCTCGATTTGTAGAGCTCATAATGGCCCTGTGATTTAAACAGGCCAAGATATAGTAACAGTATCCTCTTAGAAATAGTAACTGATGATTTATGATCAGAAAGGTCTTCTCACAGGCTAATGGTAGGTATTGTTTTGATTGTGGGTTGGAATAAAGTATTAATCAGTTTATGTACATGTGTTAATTTTTAAAAAGGGAAATTGTGGGTGTTTTACCATACTTCTTAAACACTTCTGGTTTGAGGAACTCTAAAGTTAAGTTTCAGCCTGAAGTCAGTTTTTACAGCTGTAATAAATCCCCCACAAAAATGGTCCGTTCTAGTGGAAGTGACAGTAAGCCCTTAATCAAAACAGTGGAGTGGACACAATTATAAAAATTGAATAAATACTTAAAGGACTGTACTTAAAGTGACAACTTTTCAAAATATGATGGTTTCTCTAAAACAAACAAAAAAAAAACCCCAAAAAACAAACAAACAAAAAGGTTGCTGGGCAAATATCCAGATGTTTAAATACACCAAATAAAGAGCAATTAGAAAGGGCCGTGATAGACTGTGTCCTATTACTGAACACCACCCTTTAAAAAAAATGTTCCAAATTGATTTTTAAGAAGCAGCTGTAGACAGAAGGCAGTGCTCCTGCCAGCCTGGCAGCTCGCGGTCTGTGCGGCGCGGTGGGGGACACTGAAAGAGCAGCTGGCCAAGGCGGGTTTCTCTGCCTGTTCAGAGGTTCTGTGACAGTGACCGTGAGCCGTTGCCCTCAGGTCTAGGGAAGAAAGAAACTGCTGTTGGGGAAATACATTGCCCTGGACTAAACGTTCCTAAAATTTAGTGCTGTTTGCTCTAATGTTTAAACATAATGTGGGGAAGAGTAAGTGTGGGCAATGGCTGGCACGGTGTGAAATGATGATACCAGGCAAAAGGTAAGGTAAAGCGTCACCAAACGCATCAGACACTTACTTGCCTGATCAAAGTGCAGCAATTGCCAAGTTAATAGTATTGGATAGTACTGCATAGGCCCAAATTTTGCTAGTTGGTAGCACACAGTTAAGCTTTCTTTTCTTTGTATGGTATTCCTTAAAGTTCATGTTGGGGGGTTAATACTGGTTGTTGGGGACACAGTCTGTGGGGAGAGGGGGTTCGGGGTTACAGGTACCCTCCAGTGACTTGAAGGTTTGTGTGGAATTCCTTGCTTTGCTGCAGACATCCTGCATCGTTTTGGGCCTTGTTTCCATATATGCTTCTGAGCCCATCTGTAAAAGGGAGACAGAGTTAGTTCCCTGCCAGGTGTCCTTCCGACAGTCTCTTTAATGTCCAAGTACTAAATCAGAAGTGGGAGAGAAAGGATGTGAAAGAACGTAAAATCAAATGCATTGGCCTAGCCTAGCTTCTAGTGCATGCATGCCTGTGCGAGATGCCGTACGTATACACACCCATTCTCTTTGGATCAGTTTGGTCGTGTTGCAGTTTGCACCCCTGTTTTATCCTGCCTCAGTTTGACCCAGGAGTCTTGCTGGTGAATGCAGCCCTTGCCACTCAAGACTGCATTTGCAGAACGTATAGCTGCAGTTAGGTCAGTTCTGTTACTTTTATGTTGATTCCTCAAAGCTACACAAACGCCAGGCTTGAACTGCAAAGGTATTTCTCCTTTGTTTAACTCTGTGCAAATCAAAATAATTAACTCTTCCTACATTTTACTTGTTCTGAAGATCTCATGCAAAGATTGTTAGTTTTTTGAAAAGAAAAATCCGTATTAGACGCTCATAAGACAAACGACCACAGAATCATTTCTTGGCTGTACGAGAAGTGAATTATGATAAAATAGTTTATCATGGCCAATAGCGGAATGCTGATAAATGGCGCTGTTTTTTCCTGTGTTTGTCTCTGGGTTTGGGTTTCCATCCCGTCTCCCACCCTGTCCAAAGAGAGCATGGACAAGAAACTGTTGTCATTGTAAACAAAACTAGATCTCTTGCGTGACACGGCATTTCCCCAACCTGTCTCCTGCTTGTTTATACAGGTGCCTATAGAGGAATGTGGGTATTTTAAGTAAAGCGTCAGACCTGATAAACACAGAAGTGAAGGGGTCACATTCTAGAGGTGGTGCTCCCCATCAACACTGCAGCATTTTAAAGCTGCAAATACAGGCCATTATTTTCCCTTTCGTGTGTATTACCAACAGTGGAAACGGAGACTTGTAAGTGTCCTTTGAATGTGTTTGTGTATCTAGCTGTTAGACTTTTCTCCACGGCTCAGCTCTTCCATCCATTTCGAGGCTCTCGCTCCTTTTCATAGGAAGAATTTCACATACTAGAGTTACATGTGTGTTGTTTTTTCAATCACATGGGGGTTTTTTAACCTATTATCTACATCTGCATCTTGTATCAGTGTCTCTTCCTGCTTTGTGGCTATTACAAGCAAAAATAAATTTGGGAAGATACAACAATTAATGTAGATACCATTCTGATGGCAGAAGTCTGCAGTTCCAATCCTCCCTGATGCACAGATCCCGAAGTTTGCCTTTGCTCTTGGCTACAGGGAGGTCATCAGGGACAGCAGGGTGAGCGTTGGAGGCTGTCTAAACAGATGCTTTTCATCAACAAACATCCTCTTAATCTCCTTTTGAAAACACTTTTTTTGGTAGCAATATCCACATGCCTGCTAAGGATAGGAAGTCGTGGTGTTTACTCTTGTTAATTTAGCATAGTAAGAGGGGTATGATTTTTTTAATATGTATCAAAAGCATGGTTTGAGGGCATTTCTAGAACTCTTCACTCATCCGAGATAGGCAGTGTAGCTATACTTGTTTTTTGAAGGCTTACGTCCGTTATTTATAAGAAAATAAGGTGTTAGTTGTTTTTCTTGTATGTGTCTCGTTTCCTGCTATTGCTATAAAAATATTAAGATGTATACTTCATGGGTGTTCAGTTCCTGCAAGTGCTCCAGACTGAGCAGAGGGGTTGTTCAGGGTTACGTCCAGTCGCATCTGCCTGCTGACAGTGACTGAGGCAGATCTCTTCTTGTTGACTGCTCTTGAAAGACTTCATCTTAATGTCTCCCCCTGCATTTTCAAGGCTTTATTTTCAGCTATTGACTTATTTTTTCTGGGCACCTGAAATCAGAAAGAAATTGGATGTTAGTTAGATAAATAATATGGGCTTAAATCCTGAACACAGCATAGCATAATTAGCTCTGTAGATGGATGACTGAAATACATTCATGTTTGAGGCATGAAAAATAGTTGTGAAATTTTCAAGTGCAGTTGCTAGTTCTAAAATGTTTATGTATTTTGGTTGGGATTTACACTTCTAGTGAAGGTCTCATGAGATGGAAAGTTTATCAGGGGGTGAATAAATAAAAACAATAAATGGTAAGACTAGTAAGCAGAAGAAGAGAGAACCTGAAGGAGAAGCTGGAATCAATGGCACTGTTCAAGTTTGAGCAGAGGAGCCAGATTAGTAGGGCAATATTTTTGAAGAGGTCTTTTCCTCATGGATTTTTTTTGGCTGTGTTTCTTTAGATATGTGCAAAGCCTAATGCTTTTTTTTTTTTTTTTAGTCAGTATGACTAAAGGACTTCTAGTGTAACTGAAGA
Source organism: Calonectris borealis (assembly GCF_964195595.1). NCBI lineage: Eukaryota > Metazoa > Chordata > Aves > Procellariiformes > Procellariidae > Calonectris > Calonectris borealis. The sequence goes on along the minus strand of NC_134312.1, from coordinate 138,895,464 downwards.
AATTGTGTTTTTCCTGTCTAACTAACTTTCCTGTTACCACTCAAAAGTGCATTGTCAAGTGGAATCGTGTTCATGCAGCCATTCAGAGATCTGAGTACAAAAGGTTTATGTTTAAATTTGTTCAGCTCGGGGAGACTTTTACTGTGAATGGATGTGTAGTTTTTTATTCTCCCTAGGTGTAGCTGATCTGGAGGCAAGGTATTAAAGCCACTTCTAGTTTTCATGAGGACGGCTTCAGCTTTGTGCTTAGGTTTTGATTTTTAAATTTTTTTTGAGTTTTTTTTATTGATGTTGTTTTGGACAGTCAAAGTCTCTTTGGAAAGCTTGCACTGTGTGGAATGTGTAGTCTCCCTGCTGAAATGAAAACTCAGAGGGGGTAACTGAATACTCCCTGCCGTCAGTGCATTGCCAGCCTGAAGAAAAAACAAACACAGTTACTGAGAACAATGAACATTCCTTGAAACCCTAGGAGACAGATTTTTGCCTTTTTTCTTTAAAGACAAAAAAAGACCCTGTTGAGGTCTTCAGGCCCAGGTGGCAGGGCCCAGGGGCTTCTCACCCCTTGTCATTTGGTTGGTGCCTTGCTCAGGGCATAAGGGCCGCAACTGGTTAGCATCTACATTTTGGAGTTTAAAAGGTGTCCTCCTACAAGATATTTTCCCTCCTTTTTTTTTTTTTTCTTTTAACCTCTGTTTGACCTTCTCCCTAAAATTCTCGTGATTCAACTCTGACTTTCATTAACGTTTTCACGCTGCTTTTCTGACCTACTGGGCTTCAAACGCAGTTTATTTAGTAGTAACCCAGAAATATATCTGAACACTTGAAAGACTTGCGGTTGCCTGTTAGGAGGCTTGAGATTCGTGAGTCCCCAGCTGCTGCCTCTTCTCTGTTCAGCTCTGCCTGACTTCAGGGTCCCTCATATGGCAGCCAGTCTGTACTTGACATCCTTGAACTGAAATCTTTCCTTGCATGTAAGTGATTTCCACTGCTGGTCCCTTGTTTTCAGCTTTACTGAAGATTTGCAGCGATAATTCTGTATTCTGGTAGATTCTTGATGTTTCAGAGGATATGTGAGCAGGTCAGAGGCAGGTCATAGCTTGAGAACTAGATGTATCAGGATGTAGAAACTTGTTCTGTCTTTAATTATCTGTGTTTTTATTAAGATAAGAAGTTCTGGAAATTAAATTGTTTCATTAATATTAATAATGAGCATTTTAGAATGGGGTATAAGACTAAGCATTTTATATGGCATTCTTTTTGGCTTAGATTTACAGGTCTGAAGAACACTTATCCAAAACTTACATAAAGAGAGCTTTTATGTGCCTGCAATGAGATTGCTGGGGTGTATGAGATCATCCTAATGTACTTTCATCAAGAGATATTGCTTTATTTTATTAGGTTATTTAATTTACACTTTGGTTGCTGGAGTGTCCCTAAAACCTGTACTGTAAGCTTCAGAATTCATGAAGTTAAGTTTCCTTTGGATTTATCTCGTTGTTGATTGACTTTGGTGCCTCAGAAGATGGCAGTTCTTTATATAGCTTTCTGCAGTTGGGGCAATTACAAGGATTTCTTCTTTGTAGGTTCACTGGCATTTAATAATGTGGGACTTGGAGATACTGTAGTCAAGGCACAATATAATGGAGACATAAATGAAAGTCTTTGAAGACAAAGTGTCAAATCTACAAGATGAGGTGGGATATGGATTGTGAGCAAGTGAGGGAGGAATAAAATTAAATGCGTAGCTCATGAGCCCAAGCAATTGAGAAGCCGGAGGCTGCGTCGACAGCAAAGGAGCTGGGAAGAAACTGAGAAAGCCGAGGGCCTGAATTGCAAAGTGTTCAACACCTACAGCTATATTTGAAATCAGTTCAAACCGTTGGTACTTGCTAGTCTGGCTGATTGAGCTTTTGGGATTTGTTTTAAATTTTAAAAATGGGTAACTTGTAATGGGTTTGTTTCCTTCATCGGGGTGGGAATCGCCAAAAACTGACTCTTTAATTTATCTTGTGCATGTTTTGCCATGTTTTATGAATAGTTGTGTAAAAATTCAGTGCATGCAAGAGCTGCCTGTGGCAGCAAAATAATCTTCCAATGAATTTCCCTTAGTATTGCTGTGTTCTTCGGCAATGTGACATGCTGTTTTTCTTCCTTGGATCTCAGACCATCATCTCTTCTTCTAGCCAGAGCTGTTTGTTAGCTGTATGGATTGTAAATTCTCAGATATTTTCCTACATGTTATGTGCCTGATGAAAATCACTTTATTTTCCAGACCAGCTTGTTATGCCATATTTTGAGGTTTCATAGCATGCCATATTTTTGGAGTTGACTCTGTGGTTAACATTATTGACTATATGGTTAATATTATTGGTTACCTTCTCTAGAGAACCAGATTTTAAAATGCCTGCCCAAAACTCTATTTGCAAGTATGATTACTTGTCCTGTATTGAACGGAGCTCAAGATCACAGATGCTTTTGAGTCCCAAATTTCCATCGAGCTTTCTGGTTTTCTCAGGTTTCCGCCTTTCCATTTCTTTCCTGTTCTGATTGTCTCCATATCATTGCTCTCTTTATAGCGTTTTTAAATGTATTTTTAAAAATCACTTTGACCACTTAATTACTGGATTGTATGAAGCCAATATTGAAAGCTCATTAACTTAGTTTAAAGGTGTCACCATGCAACCTGAATAATTCTACCATTTGATATGCTTTTTCTTCAGATTGAAGATGGGAGCAAAGCTGCAGCTGTGGACAAGTTACTGGCTGGGGATGAAATTGTTGGCATCAATGATGTGGGCCTCTCTGGTTTCCGACAAGAAGCAATCTGTCTGGTGAAAGGTTCACACAAGACACTGAAGCTTGTAGTAAAACGGTAAGCTTGTGTCATTCAGCTGGAAAACGAAATGTGTTCCAGGCTATAAGCTACTGGGCAGCTAAATTTGCCAAGACGTGGCAAGGTAACGACGTTCATTCAGTGTTACTGAATATTATACGGTGTTACCTTCTTCTTGAACACAGACTGTTTATGGATGAAGACGTGGGGAGAGGTAGCCTGTTGCTCAGAGCAAAAACTGAGGCGATATATTCTGTGAATCCTGTTGTGATGTGATGAGTCGAGAGTCTGTTCCTTTCTGTCCTCCTGAAGGGCAGGGCCCGAAGCAGGCTGTCATCCTGCCCTGCTCCTGTGCCTATGGCCTGCGGACGTGGGGAATGCTTTTTAGTGCGTTTGTTGTGCAGGCCAGTTGGGCTGTGAGGAGCGGGTTACATGGGAAGCTTTTGGAAAAGCATTTTCCCGCTTTGTGAGAATATTTGAGGTCTCAAGCATTTCTTACGTGGTTTAAGTAAAGAGTACTTTCAGTTAGTGATTAGAGAAGGGGAAAAACTGAAACAGTTTATCAAAACAGAGTATGGTATGGAAACTTTTTGTTTTGTCATTTTGACTTATGACTTTAAGTTCACACTTTTTTTACTAACTTGAATTAAAAATAAGTTTCATGAAACAATTTTGACAGAAGTGAAAAGATGTTAAAGTAGGTTAAATCTTGTAACTTCTGAAAAAAGTTCAAACCAGGAAATCTGAACAACAAAATCTTTCTCATTAATTTCCTACTTTGATGAATCAGAACTTTCTAATTAATGACTTTTATCAAATTATACCAACCAGTCCTTCATGAGAGAATTTTGGGTGTCTTTGATAGAATCAAAAAAGAATTTTGTTGCAATACTGAAAATGCTGAGAATTGGGGTTTGACAGAACTGATGATCTAGTCTGTAAACATAACCAGTGTTTGAGGCTGTCTTAAATGAGGACTATCTTTTGTGAAATAGCACTGATAGGTAAGAGAAGTACAAAAGCATGCTTTTCACCTTTGGTTTAAGAAGGTGTTTTTGACAGAAGGAATTATGGGAACCTGAATCTCTTTCACAGGTGATAGTTTATATCCTCACCAATAGCTACTTCCGGAAGCTCTCCCAAAATTTTTGTAGCACGAAAGCTAATAAATGCAAAATAAAATGCATTCACAACTATTATAAATCATGTTGATGTTCAACAGTTTCAACTTTCACTGGCTATTCCAGTAAAAGCACTTCTGCTAGCAGAGGTTACATCAGCTGTTTCTGTCACAGAAAGGGAGAACTTCAGGGTTGAAAAGTTTTATAAGACGTTGAAGAATCTGCCAAGACCGCAAGTCTTAATTATTATGAAAAGCTTCAGACCAAGTGCAAAGATTTCCTCTTTCTTGGTGCTTTTCAGTTTTATGACAGTAGCTTGCTCAGAATATGTGAATTCTGATCTATCTTTGGAAATGGCAGAAAGTTTGATGCTGAAATACCCTCATAAGAGACAAAGCTATGCCATTCTTGTCATTCACAAGTACTTCACTCCATGCATGTGACTTTGGAGAACTTTGATACAGCTAATCAAGCACCGGTTTGCTGCTGGGGATTTGTGGCCATTCTCTGCAGGCAACAGAGCCCCATTGCTATGCATGCCTGCATGCAGTTTGGTGCAAAGCTGATGGATTTTCATCAGTCCTTTCTCATCCCTCCGCTTTTTCCTTCCCTAGCACATGTGCAATGGGCAAAAGCAACCTCGCTGTTCTAGCCAAGAGGATGAAATAGTGGCTGTTGTTAGGGAAAACATTTTTGTCTTAAATTCATGAAGATTTACATAGCTCCCAAAAGAGGCAAGAGGCTTTTGGGTCATTGACAAGCCTGCATAGTATTAGATAAAATTTCATAAAACTTACTGAATGAAATTAGCTAGGGTTTTTGTCTGTGTTTTTTCAACTTTGCTCTTTCTCTTGGAAAGTTGCCTTAGGACATCAGTCCTTTGACGGTCAGAAACCTTTTAACACCCAGTCTCATTTTATTCTTGGCCAACTTGTTCTCATGCACTGCTGTCTGTGTGCTGAAATAGCTTTTCTGTTCCTGTTGGGAGTTCAAATGATTCAGGTTTTTATAAAAGCTTTGTTGCCTGCTTTCTTCCAGAAGTTATGGTTTGAACAACAGTATTGTTTTGTCCTGTTTGCCCTAAATCTTAGGCTGAATTTTTATGAGTTCTTTAAACAGTCCTGTCTTTAAGCAAACCAGTTGTTTAGTCTTTGTATGAGCACTCCTGCAGGTCTGGATTGAATTGGATCAGGGAACTGATCTGACTACAAAATTACTTGGGGAAGTAGGTTTTCAGCTGGATAGGACCACCACTTTCAGAGGCAGTCTGCACTTTAATTAATTACAGCAATCGTGAAATGGCTGCCTTAGCATTTTTAGACTATTTCAGTCTTCTTTAGATCCACCCTTACTGTTCTCTGGGGAGACTGGGCATAGTCCCACAATTCCCTTTTGTTGAGTAACATATAAGATGAAGTATTGATCTGCAAGTCGTCTTAGGATCTTTTTGTCTGCTTGCCCTCTGTCCTTTGTCTAGCGCTGTGATGCTTCTCTATAGTGTTGATTTAACGTTTTATTTCCTGTGGGTGTCAATGTGATAATCTGAAGCACAAAATAGACAAATGGTTTGAAGTTCCACAACCCAGTCCTGAAGGTTAAAAGAATCTTTGTTTTAATCATGTTTGTCCTTGCTATCTGTGAGAGTTAGCTTGGGAAGCCAAGATCTAGATTTTGTATTGAAAACTTTTTTCCTTAGGGTTGTTTGTGGTATCTATTTCTAGACTGATCCAGAAGTGAAAAGCAAACTTTCTAAAAAAGTATCATGATGTGGAAAAAATACTTTTTAACAAAATTTTTCTGGGAAGTAGAGAACTTCCGTCCTATTAATGTCAGTAGAATTAATCCAGAAAAATCAGGTTTTATTTGTCACTGCTGAGAAGCATGTCCATGTGAAATTCATCCATATGGGTCACTCATCCATGCGGTAATGCCCCATCCTGATCTCATATTGATCTAACCATTTCTGTACCTGGGAAGCAGTAGGGCATGCTATTTTTGGTTTAGAAGTCTAATGTACCTACAGCCAAGACCAAGTGAAAAAGTTTTGCCATACTGAGTAACGTGTTTCATTCACAATAATTAACTCGTGACTGTGGCAAAAGTTTCTCAAGGGGCTGATGTTGTTCGGCAGTGGTAGCTGGCTTCCACAAAATTATTTTTACCCACTATTTTTGAAGAATCTGATGCTTAACGTGCATAGGGAAAATAATATTGGTCTCTAAATAAAAGTGCTTGCGCTACCAAATACTCAATATAAATGTACTGGCTATCAGCATACACGCTTTGCTGTATTTTTTGGAAACATTGCATAGTTGTGGTCTAAGCAAAATCAGGACCGTGTAACTGGCTCAATGACAAATATGTTTCAGTAGCTTGCATATATTGATGGTTGAAGAAGTGCAGTGTACTTTTGGTCTTGGATTAAAAGAGGACTCGGGAGGCTTTATGTTGTTTTCTCAAGTGGATTTGTCAAAACAACACATCTTAATTACGTGCTAGTTCTTCTGTGTAGTACTGAGTCATTTCTTGAGTAGATTCCTTTCTTAGGAAAATGGAAAGGAAAGTGTGCTTAGGACATTTCTTACAGTTCTCACAATTGTATGTGAATTTCTCTTGTTTTGGGAAAGATGTGTGCATGTCTATACATACACATGTAAAATTGTTCTGAGTGTTGATACTGAGAGTTGATACTGAGGTGGTTACCACAGTCTATGTAATTTAACTGTTCTGCATACAATTCTAACTTAAATTCCCTTCTAGTTATTAAATACAATCTCTGTTCCTTTGCACATGCTAGACATAAGCGTATACCACAAATCCATGAAAGTTTGGAATAATTTTTCGCTATGAATTCATGAGACACATTAAACTGTTAAAATTTGACACATAGGTGATACTTCCATTTGTGGTTTATTAATGTTAAAGGGACAGTGGGATTATATGGCCTTTGGGAGCTACTCTAAGAAGTTATGTGGGGTTGTCCTGTTGGCTGCTTGAATCCTCTATTAGTAGCAGTGGAAACAGGTGGGTAAGGGAGGGAGTAGCCATGGACTTTTCCTCAGGGTCTGCTGGTGATGGGAAGCTGGATTTTCAGTTTAACTTGACCAGCTCTGCAGGTACTGCCTATGCTTGAGAACCAGCCTTAAAGTTCTGCAGTAGTTCTGGCCACTTTGCATATATATGTGAGCAGGCGTGTTTTCTTTTCCTTTATATAGCATTTTGTTTTGGTGCCTTTATTTGGCGAAAGTGCAAGCTGGTTTTGCAATGCTGAGGAGTCCCTTGTTACAGGAGAGGGAAGGAGAGCGAGAGCAAACACACTTGCCATCAGAAGCGTAGTCTGAATGCTGAAATTTACTGTGCAAAATCCTAGTAAGGGAAGTGAATGTCATGATACGTGAACTATAAAACACCTAGACACGGAAAGTTAGAGAAATTTTTATTTGCATGGCACTTCATGAAGACAGCCAGCCATTTAATTGAAGCACAGCAGAAGGAAAGTTTTTAATGAATGTCCCAAGGGCTCCAAGATTGTACAGTGCTGTCTCAGAGACCTGAGCGGAAATCCGGGAATAAAAATCTGACAGTCATTTACAGTGTTCAGATGGGAGATCACTGAAATTTTGTCATGTTCTGAGCGGAAACATGCTCGACGCCACCAGTGACCTTTCTGTAGTGGGTTTTGTGTAACTTACCAAGGGGATCTAGTCTTACCCATTTATGACTTGTGGAGCAGCTAGCTGTGTACTTTGTAGCTCCTTGTGGCTGCAGGAGTACTGTCAAACTTGGCAATTTGTGAGGTGACTTGGGAAGATGAGGGATTTGGGTTTTCTGTACTTACAAGATGCAGATGGAGGACTGTGAATTCTGCCTCATACCTGTGTTTGGCCATTTGATAGTTCTGGTTTTGTAGATACCAAAATAGTTAGTATAGGAAACAAGTAGAAAAATACATGTAGTTTTGCAGATTTTAAGCAAGTATTATACTTATTTAGTTCATGATTATGGTTAAGTATTGCTCAATAAACCAAATACATTTGCAGAAAATCACTTTTGCCATTAAATTTGATTCCATTGCTTCTGGAACTAGGGTTTGTTGCGGCAGAACAAATAGCAGTGATTTCTCTCTTGTTGACTTGTAGCCATTATTCTTCCTTTTTGAAGATTGACCTTGGCCTTGGCTGACCAAGAACGGATTTTGTTATTTTTTTTTTTTTTCCCCCCTCCTAATGCCTGTATTTTCAGCCAGACTTTGGAAATAGGTAGGAAACTGCAGTAGGGCTTTCCAGGGCTGTATCTGCATGCACATACCATTGCTGTAAGAAATAGGTAGGTGTGATATCCCCTCGCTACCCATGTTTCTTGGAATTGACGTGGGTGTGGAACAGCATGTCCCTGTGCAGATCTTCGGTATACACACTTTGCGAGTGGGTATTTGTAACAGATGCACACAGCTTTCAACTTCAAGGCTTGAATGTTTCTGTGTGGCTGCAGCTGGTGGAAGGGCTGGGCTGTTAAATTCCCGTTTCGCAAATTCACTGAGAAATGGGTCAGCGCGTTGCTGTAGGCCCACTCTTCTGCACAAAGCAAGATGTCAGTTTTAAATGTGTGCCAGGTAGGATGTCTACCAGCCCCTGCTCCTAGCCGGGTCTTGTGATGGAGAGAGGAGCAAGCCACGTGTGTCGGGATGTGCAACAGGACATCACCAGGGCAGGGCCTCTTACTTCTCTCCTGTGGTGCTGCCAGTGAGCTACCATGGCTCACGGGGGGACGGCAGGCACCAGATAAGCACAAATGCGACGTCTCGTGCGAATTGCGCAGCACCTACCGGCCTGGTTCGGGAGCCCTGGGGTGAGTGTCCTGTGTTTTAAGGAGTGCCTAGCAATCCCAGCAGGATCTCTCTGTGAAGGAGTGCTTAATGGAGCAACTGCCAAATAAGCCACTCTGTATGTACGTGCTCGGTGGGGGTCCACAGAGGAGGCTGGCTGGCATGGAGCTCCCCTCCCGCTCAGGCATGCCCCCCGCCTCCTCCATGGGCAAACCCGGGGCTGGCCGGGCCTCCGCTGTGGTCGTCCTCCTCCTCCTCCTGTTGTGTGATCCTGCGCTACTGATGGAAGGAGTGGACATGACAAAAGGAAGAGCGCACATTTTCATCTTGTATTTCAAGAAATTACACCTTGGAAGAGCCCTGATGAGGACTGTTTCCCCTGGTTGCCTAACTGTCGGCGCAGTCACTTAACCGATGCGGAAGCAGTGTGAATCCGTGTTCCCTTCACCATGACTGTAGCAATACCACCCAGGTGTTCGGATGTTTCCATGCCAGCTAGAAAATCTACATCTAAAAAGCACTTTTATTTCTTAATTTGCTGCCGACCTCACCTGTTTCTTAGTTGTGTTAACGTGATTTGATTCATGCTGTTAGTGACACACTAATGGATGCGTGAGGTGAACAAAAGCTTCAGTTTCTCCAATGGGTCGTGTGTTGTCCCTGGTTTCAAAGAGCAAATTGTTGTCTCATGGTTTTGGATGTTTGTTTTGTACAACTGTCAGGACTCTCTCAATACGAATGTTGTGACTGACGTGTTTTTATGTTGTGGCGACTTTCATAATTTATTTCTTTACAAATCTAAAAAATCCAGCCGGTAACACTTGAATAACAGAAAGCCAAAACCACAACAGATGTCACTGTGTTTTACCAAGTCAACTCTGTTAGGGCGATGTTTGGAGTACTAGGAAGGGCATAGACATTTCTTTGTGGGTAAAAGGAATCCTCTATAATTTGAATATGGTTATTCAGAAGGTTACTTGTGGCAATGATATTCAGTTTTGTGAAGTAATTACTAAAATTGGGCAATGTTGCTTTTTTCTGGAATGGAATATGCATCAGACGGTAACAACCTGTGAGTCATGACTGGTTTTTAGTTGTTGTGTTGTTTTTTTTTCCTCCGGTCCTGCAAGCACTTGTCAAAATGGTTAATTCTGAGCATGAGTAGTCTCATCCAATTTAGTGAGAGCACTCACATGACTTAAGATGAAAAAGTATACAAGTGCTTGCAGGATTTAACCAGAACTTTTTAGCAAGGTGGTACATTGGATTTATTCTTAAAACTGCTTTCCACTGGTGAATCTCAATGTAGGTGGTGGAAACTGAAATATGTAGCCCCTCGGGTGAGAGGAAGAAACAGGTGAGCTTTCTAGAATTTGGGGGTCTGAAGACTTACTCATTTCACATAGTACTTTCACATGCGCACACAGAGGATTTTTTTGTGTGTTTGATAATACTGTAGATCTCTGCAGATTCCTCACTGAAACAGAATTGTAACCCCATCCATTAAATACCAAATGAATAATGTTTTTATGTCAGGAATCTTCTTTGCATTTGGAAGGAATGCTTCTGTGTATGTTGTATGCATTTTGAAATATTGAATTGTTTGGGGTTGCTTTTAAGCACTTAAGAGCATTGGGTTTTTTAAACACTAGTCAAGAACTTTGACATGCGCATGTACAACTTCAGGAGAGTAGTAATAACAACTCCTGTTTCATTGTGTTGCAGTTCTCCTTGTGGTACTTTTATTTTAGGTTACGTATTTCACCTCCTGAAGATTAAATGACTGATGAGATTGAGAATTTTGATGCTTCTTAAATGTTTCAGTGTCAAGTAGCCTTCCGTGTTGAGCGTACAGATTTTATGCTCTACTTGGTCAAGTAACTACATGTAACACTTTCCAATTTGAAAAGATTATAAAAAGGTTTTAAAATAATTTCTGAATCGAACCCTTAACTCCAGAAATATGACCACTTAAAGGAAGGGCAGGAATGCAAGAGTGTTGCAGCTTTAGTTACTGAGTAACTGAACAAATTTGCATCTTATCTCTTACACAAGAAATCCATTATTTTATGGTCATTGCTACTGAATCTGCATAATACTGGATCACCTGGCAAAACAAAGCCTGGCGCAGAGACACAGCTACCACGCTGCTGACTTAAACGACCCTTACGCTTTTAGTCCAGCTTCATGCTGAGTGCAGAGGAAGGACAGAGTGACAAAAGCCAGGGCTTGGGGAAACTTCTGCTGGGTTGCAATTGAAATCAGAGTCAGTTCTTTGGTCTGGCTCAGGGAGCAGCCTTGCTGGCAGGTGGGCAGCCAAACCAGGGGTGGCATCTGATGGGGAAGAAAGCGCTCTGGGGGATGGTAATGTCTTCAGAATCTGATCTTGCATAAGACATGTCAGAGCAAAATAGCTTTCCCAAATAAAACTTGAAGCATCTCAGCTCGTGGTGTTGAGCCTGTGGAGGCTCAGTAATTTGCATCATGTGGCTATCATGTTTTAACCAGGTATGAGATGAACTAAGGCTGGGCCGTCTCCTGAAATGCCTTGGGACTGGAGGAACTCTCTTTCCCCACTCCCAGTTTTGGGTCACCTTGGACATGGTTAGGTAAATCACAGCTGAAATTGGTGTGAGAATGCACCACACCTGCATAAAAACACCAGTTGGTATTTGGAATGTGGTTTCTGAGGAAATTCCGTTCATTTGGGACAGCTATCAAACGGTAAGCTCATTCCGGTAAGCGGCTGGGAGGCAAAACACACCCGTTGTTTCTGGCCACAAGCAACACAAGGGTTTCCACGGCCGCGTGCTCCAAGGACGCGGCAAGTTCCTTCTTGCTGAAGGCAGCGTGTTGGGCCGGTGTAGGCAGCTGCGTGCTGTTGTGCTTGCTAACTCTGTCCTGGGCAAAGGTGGTGGTGGGGAGCATGTCCAAAGGCTGCTCTGCTTCCTAGTCTTCGCTCCTGATCCTTCGCCATGGTGAGACAGCCTAAAATCCCCTGTGTATTTTGACTCCTGCTGCTGCTGTTAGCGTTTGCCCTGTCAGAGGCTGCGTTTTTCTTCAGCATTACTGGTGAATGAAGCCTTTTTTGTATTTATGTTAAAGGTTAATTTCTTTAGCACTTTACATACATAGCATGATAATTTCCAAAATATTTAAAAGTAAACCCTGCTGGGAACCAGCGTTTTTTCTAGCTAGCTGTTTTTTTAATATGTGAAGCATTTTAGGTGCTTCCAGATGATAAATACTCATTAAAAAAAATGTTTTATTGTCCTTTAGAGGAACTCTGATAAATCATGGCAAAAACTGAGGTAAGAGAATGACATCAGGAGTTTAATGCTATCTAGCCATCAAAAGATAGCGGAATATGCACAAAATAAGGATGAGGAAAAAGTATTTATGTCGCTTATATAATATACCATAAATCCCAAGATCAACACTTCTATCTCAAGCATCCAGATGTGCCTGTCTAGTTCCCCAAGGCAGAGCGAGGAAAAACAGTTCCAGAATATGAAAGCTTTATCATGGTAGCCTATTGTGAATTTAGCAGGGAGGAAGATTGATGATGCCATACCTCATACAACTTAATACCTCATTGTCGACAGTGCATATCTTATTTATAAATGAAATTGCTGTTCCATCCTGCTCAAGCCTGTACAGTTGGGCTGAGGTACAAGGAAAACTGGAGCAAACTGTGATGGGAAAGTCCTGATTTGCTCAAGTTAATGACTGAACTCTTTAAGGGCACTAAGACTTGATAATTTATTTGTATTTAGTTGTTTTCACAGACTGAAGCAGAGCATTTTGCAGGTCTCTTTAGTTTCTTTTTATGTAAAATGCAACTTACTAGGTCGTGGGATAGGAAAAGAGCTACTCTGCTGTGCTGTGACAAGGTAATACTCCTTCCAGCAGGGCTTCTGTTAAAAGAGGCACTGTTGACTGTAGCGTGGCATTGCTGTTTGCTCCATTTTCAGACACAGGGTCACTGGCAGAGGGGAGGTCAGACCAAGTGGTCACCTGATGCATGGAAGGAGAAAGCAAAGAGCAATACTACAGACTTTATAGGTCTTGCTATGGTTGAGAGCAAGGCAAAAGGCGATTGTGTAGATCTTTGTGTGAATTTTGGCAGGCGAGAATAGGCATTTAAGGTAGGACATGCTGCTTTGCTAAAATTTTAGGGATTTGGACAGACATCTATATCATAGAACTCTGTCAGTAACTTGCCTGTCAAAATACTGGTTCAATTTGCCATTCTAAGACAACTGAATATTAATAGATTGCTTTTATTACTTCTTTTCTATCTTTTAGAGCCCCTCCCTCCCCCCAGAAGTCCGTAAGTTAAGCACATGGTTACATTTTTATTTTTTTGTTTACAAATTCTAGGTCAGTTCTTTTTTAGGGATACTTTTTGGGAGTCACTTTTTTTACGATAAGACACTAGAAGCTGAAAATGCAGAACCAGGAACTTGTCCTGTTTTGCATGGAGAAAAATGCTACAGTTCCATTTGCTGCTTCCAGAAAAATAGGCCGACTTTGTTGTTGTTGTTAGAATTTGTCAGCACTTTTCTTGGAAAGGTAAGTAAGAAGGGAGTACAAGGTATTCAGATACTCAGTGCATAGAGACCAAAAACAAACAGCAAAGCCACAAACACAGTTTTGATGTTTTAGCTCATTGTATTGAGTTTTAGTGAGTTACAAATGTTCAAAAAAAAATACAGTGATATCAGGAAACAACCTGTTAATTTCAGGTGACTCAGCTGGAGTGAGTCATTTTAAAGGTGCCTAAAATCCAAAAACTGCTGAGTAATCTCCATTTGAAAACAAAGAGAAAGAGCAGTGAACACGTGTCTCAAAGTCCACGTTCAAAAATGGAGACACCCAGAATCTCTCCTGACTTCTGAAGATCACAGCTATAGCAATTAAATGTCTGAGGATTTTTTTAAAATGTGCACATAAGACTGCCTAACTGCAACAATTTTTTTTTTTTTTCATTCTGAATAGCTTCAAGTCTGTAGTTTTCCCTGTGGTTGAATCCTTTGCTGGTAGCGCTCTCTTGTGGCTATTGTTTTCATTAAACGACTTACATGTATTTTTGAAATCCCTTTTCTAATTTAGAGATTTCTGTCTTAGAACACATACAGTCTCCTTTGGATAAGCGTTCCTAAATTAAATGGGGTAATACATATTTTAATGATGCATGAAAGTCAGTCTAGACAAAAGCATCCCAAATGTGCTTCCCAGAAGATCTCTAAGGGGGCACGCGTATTGAGCGTTCAGGTTTTTAACCATTTTTCGCCTTTGTATTTTTGGCAAAAAGCTGTATCCCTGAGAAATGATAGATGAGAGGCTCAGAGCGGAGTGAAGTCCGCATTGGCAGCCAGAGTCAGGTGGAGGAGAGACTGGGACAGGCACCTTCGGCAACAGGCTCGATCGCAGAGGCTGCTTTTCCTGTGGCACTGCTTTCGGTGATGAGCGGGTTATCCCAGTGAAAGCTTTTCACCCTGAATCGCTGTTTTCTGATTCCAGGGATGGGAGAGGAGAACAGGGGGGTAACTCTTGACCCATTCTGTTTTTGAATTACAAAGCTCTTAGCTGGTGTTTTATTTTTCAGTAAGGAGGTAAAACCTTCTGGAAGCTCAGATTGTGGTGTGCAGGGGTTTCCTTTGAACTAGGAACATACAGTTTCCGCTTTTAAGAAAAGAGCAGTTATTAATGAAAAGTTGTTTGGTACTACATAGACTCGATACCATTGTGATTACAAATCCAGTGTCATAGCTTCATAAGCATGTCTACATTAACACCAAGTGTGTGAAGTTGGCTGTAGGCTCCTTTTCCTTCCACACTGTAATCCAGCAGACACCAGTGTAATGATCCCAGGTTATTTACTTAGTTGTACTCTCTTGGAGAGAGGCAGGTTTACACTTGAGATAAGGCCTTGAGTGAGAGGAGTCTTCACCCTCAAAATACTTGACTGAAAAGTTTCTATTCTTCGATAGGCTGAAGTCTTTGTGCATGGCATTTGTCTGGTCACCCATCTTCTCTGATCTTTGGATCCTATGTGTAAAATAAGCACAGTAATAATCCCAGTCCTTTTTTGGGTCTTTGGATCCTATGTGTAAAATAAGCACAGTAATAATCCCAGTCCTTTTTTCAAAATATTATTAAAATAAATTGTCCTTTGAAAGAATTCCCAGATATTTTTAAAATTTCAACTAGTCTTTTATAAATGCTTTCATAGCAATTATGTGACTGTTTATTTACAGCTGTTTTCCAGCAAATGTAGTGCCATGCCCAACAGTCCTTGTAGTGAAGGTAAAATGAGCTTGCTTTGTCTGTTCTTTGCTGTTCTGGCTGCAGTCTAGCAGGAGAGCTCATCAGTATCTGATTGCAGATTGAGACTGGAAAAAAGCTTTTTAAAAACCAAATTAAAAATCCTATTAGCCAACTATATTTTGAGGTTCAAGGAGATACTTGCTTTTTAACTTGTTTTTCCTCTTTTTTTACCACTGTACCAATGTAATTCTAACACTTTTTCAGACAGTGGATTCAATAGTACTCACCCTATGCAATTTATTCTTCTGTTATGTAGAGTGAAGATGGACTTGCTGCTGGAAATTCAGGAAAAAAGTTCTTTTTTTTCACTTGATTTTACTCCTCTGTTTTGCCAAATAAGTCACCAAGTATAGAATAGTACTTATCAGCTGGACTTTGCATCCTCATTCACACAAAAATAACTCCATGTTTTGTAGACTCTTTAAGAAACAATGTTAGAAAAGTGACCCATCAAATGAAAGTCTTTCTTCCTCTGGACTGAGTGTGCACGTGCACATGCACGCATGTCTGTTAATGTTGATAAGCAAGGGATCATGCTAGCTTACCTTTATTCAGACTACTTCCAAAAAACCCTCATTATATTAGCTTTAACATCTGTGAGAAATCAATACTTTCACTGTATATGAAGTGCAGTCATTTTTTGATAGAATATTGCAGTCTGGCTGGGAAAGTTTTAGCCATATGCCATCTAACTTACAGCAAGTTCACACAGTGGAGCTATTGGACTTCTTTGTAATTGTGTAATTCTGCCATATGCTGTCTTAACTAGATTTCTTAGTAAAATCCAAATATGCCTGCACAGAGTAAGACCACTTCTTGCCCTTTTGCCAACCTCCTCCTCCCTCCTGAAGTTTGAGGATGTCTGTAAATCCATGGTACTTCCAGCATTTCCTTTGTGACTATAAGTACATCCTCCTTTGACCTGTGAAAAGCCATTCATTTTTCATACGCAGGATGTGGGTCAGTCAGTTGATAAGGATGCTGCGGTGCAGTCAGCTTCTCATGGTAATCAGTCTGCTGTGTTATAGCACAGAACCAATAAAAATGTATAGTTGTCGTGTGTTTAGTGTGATGGGTCAGTGAACCTAAGGAAAACCTGGTCTTGGCACATATGCCAGTATATAAGAAGAAAGTTTCTCCTTCTCATTCTCCTGGGCTAATCCTTAACGATACAGCAGAACTAATCTTTTTCATTTTCCCCCAAATAAACTCTATGCAGCCTGTTACTGTATCCTTTACATACTCAGGTACGATGATGGTCAGCAACCATAGCAAGCTTACATGTGCAAATCTGGCCAGCAGCAGGGGATTAAGGGTGTGACTATGGAATAAAGCTTATTTTTTCGAAAGATTATTAAAATAAATTGTCCTTTGAAAGAATTCCGCAGAATTTGTAACATCGGTCTCCCTGGGGGATGGAGGAAAGTACCTGCCGCTTTTCTCCATAGGAGGTGATTTCCAATGCCTTTCTAAGTTCTGAGGTTATTTATTTCTAGGGATATCACAGACTGCCTCTCTTTTGGGGGAAGTGCTGCTCCCTGAGAAGACTGGCTGGTTGGTTTTAACGTATAGGAAGAACATCTGTAACTCTCAAATGCTGTTGGCAGCCCATCAGATCTTAAGAGACCCAGCTTGTTCTGGAGATTTTCTTTTAGCTTTGCTCCTTGAGCAGGTTTGTCACCTCATAGGTGACATTAACTTCTTTACAATGTAGTGCCCCAGACTGGACTGTTCACCCATGTATTTGCTTAGAAGATTGCAAAAGGAAAGGATGGAACAGCTGAAAAAAAAACAGTTTCAGCGGCATAATCTCAGTGTACTTTCCATGTGCCATGTCAAACACCACTTCAAACTAAAAATAAAAATCCCTCCTCCTCCTTCAGGAGCAGTCCTCTGGTTTCATTTTTCAGGCTTTGCTCAGCTTTTCCCTGCCGAGCTCCGCAGGCGGTGTTCACCGGAGTCGGGCGGCGGAGTCACTGGCATGACTAATCAAAACTGCTACGGCCTCTTACCGGGGAGCAGTAACAAGGCTCCTTTGTGAGTCTAATTATATCCCCTAAGCTGGCACAGCGGCACGGATTAGCACAGGAGGAGGACGCTGAGGGCTGCGGGGTCCCATGCTCTGCTCCGCCAGCATCGCCCGCTTTCGCCGGGGACGGAGCCCAGGTGGGTGCCGCCTGCACCCCACGCGTGCTACCCTAGCCCACAGCTGGGGCCCCATTGCTTCTCCCCCAGCCCAGTCCCGCTCCCTGATGTGGAGGTTTGCCCGCTGGGCGGGAACCATGCCTGGTCCCTGAGGAAGGGGTCTGGGGAGGAGGCGCTGCCCGGCGCGGTGCCTGGGTAGGTACCTAGGGCTGCACCAGAGAGGGAGAGGCTCCTGCCAGGCGGGACAGGAGGCAGGGCACCGGCACCTGATCAGCTCCAGCAGCTCTTCACCTCTACGCCCATCGTTGGGATAAGCAAGTGCTCCGGGTGCCTCTCTCTTGGCTTTTTTGTATTAGCTTGTCTGCGGAGGGCGGGGCGGGGAAGCCATGCTGGGTTGTCTTGAATGCTTCTGATTAAAATTTCATAATAGGATTGTTGAAGTGGAGTCGGCAAGTGTTAAAGAGGGGAGGTGACTTTGAGAAGAGTATTTTGTGGTTTACTTGCCAATTTGCCTCCCGTTTCTCATGCAGACCTGGCTTTGGCATGCTTTGCGTTGCTGAGCAAAACCTCTCATGTCCCAGCGAGGCCGTGCACTGGGGTGGTTTGCAGTTGCTGCTTTCTAAGAGGTCTGCAACTACTTTTTTCTTGGACAGGTCTCTTCATCCCAGTGTGTATCGTCAGGACAAATAGAGTAGCAGAATTAGTCAGTTAGTGCAACTTGAAGTGTCAAGGCCTGAGAGTTTTTCAGTCTTGAGCTTTTATTGGTGTGAAAAGAAAATTGAATGGAAAAAGTTTCCCAGGCTGTGAGCAGTTTGCCAACATGCACAGAGGTTACACAAGGAAGCAAGGGGATTTTTACAGAACAGCACAAGAGGAAACGAGTATGCTGATAAACGCGTCAGACCAAAATTGTTTGTTCCTCCCTGTAAATCTAAAGAAAGGATTGTGGGATTTCTTTTTGGGAAAGAGAGGTATATGAAGTAGTGAGCAAAACTGGGGAGAAAAAAAAATCTTTTAAATACACTCGTTTTATGCAGTTTTGGGATGGGGGAGGGGTTTAAATGATAGATTTGGCAGAGTGGAATTTTCTTCTCACTGCCAGTCCAGTTGCTGCTTCCTGCTCTTCAAGAACATATGCTGTGAAGGTGGGGTGCCGGAGCAGCCTGGGCTCAGGATGTGTTTCTGTCTCTATCTGCTTAGTGGTGACCAGACAGAGCAGCCAGCTCTATTAGAGAAATCCTTAATCTAGTGAGGCTAATGGAGCTTCCCTCCAGCGGGAGCTGCTCGGAAAGGAACTGCCCGTTTTATTTGTGGGGCAGGATCCCAGAAGAGTTATGGTCAACTTCTGCGGGTTACTGTTGGTTTATAACGAAGCATAATAATACACAGCAGAGCGTTGGCACATAAAACACATCACATGTTTCTGCTGACCTCACTGAACTTCAAGTAAAGCTATAAAATATTAGACTTTCATTAATTACTTGGAACACATATTTAGTATTCAGTGTGTCTCTTTCAGTCATCTTTTCTATATGAAAGACATCTTTTCTATTCTTGGAGGCTGTTTAAACTTCCCTGAAGGAGCTCTGTACTACCCTTACACTAGTGTTACAACCCAATTTTGTTTTCCAGCTCAACAAGACTAAATCTAGTACATATAATGCAAACAGCTGAGTATTCAGTGTTGGACAGAGCCACATTCACTGCTCTGGGTTTAAAAATAGTGATGTAGTCACAACTTGCATGTGAATATAGTATCGTTACTTACTGTGAGATTGTCCAACATACCTTGCATCAGGACTCGTACCTTGGTTTATGCGGGAAGAGTGCACGGATTAATTCAATTTTTAAACTACTCAGTCACTTCAGAGGGGCTAATAGCCCCTGTGGCTTTTTAACACACAAGCTTTAGCAGCAGGAGTAACTATTTATGAATATTAGCTATAGCTTTTTTCCCCTGGATTTTGTCATCTATTGTAACTGATCTGGCCTTGGAAAACCATTGAGGTAGTTTCTGAAACAAACACGTGTTTCAGCTTGCGGTTTTTTAGTTTTATTTTTGCCAGATTGACTCTCTTGTAAAACTTATTCTTGGTGATAATTAGGGTGACTGAAGATTGAGATCTGAAGGGGTGGTGTGAGGTGGGCTGGAAGAGGAATAATCTATTGAAGATTTGTGGTGTTATTGCTGCGAAGTGATTCTGTTTTCAATCTTGCATAGAAAATAGCTTTTATTTTGCTGTGAAGTGACCGAGCCCAGCTTTCAAGTCTAATGGTGTTAAATTGGGTGCATATCTTGGCACATTCCGTTTCTGCAAAATAAGTCTCAAAGCCTGCAAGAACATTATCCACTAAACAAAATCAGCTCTGCTCTGGGAATCCCAGAAATCAGAGTTGTCTGGTCACTTTTAAACTTCCAGCTTTAAGTGGTTTAAGGCTGCGATACATCTTCTCAAAATAAGGCCTGTACGTGTTCTCAGGGTATCCACATCAAGGGAAACAGCATTGTTGCAGTTAATAGGTTAAGCAGGGTTTTATTTTTTTGATCAGCATAAATTTACTGAAGACTTGAGTGTGTTTACTCAGTGGCTGGACTGGAGTGGGTTCTTCACCTGGACCAGCGGCTTGGGCCGGCGGCTCTGGGAGCTGCTGCCTGAAGGGCTGAGCCGCAGGGGTGGTAGAGGGGACGGCGACTTGTCCGTGTCCACCGCTGTTTCTCTGGGGCATGGGGTGGGGTGGCTATTGTGGGCGAATCTTTGGCAGAGGTATTGCCAGTTTGATATCCCTGCGTTCATTGCATTTCCTTTTTGTGAACTCTCAGTTCGTGTCTGCATTTCTGTAAGGGTCTCACGATACTGAGAGGAGTGAAGAAATTAAGCCCTCTATTTTCAGGATTCAGACATATCCCTCTGTTTCTGTGTGTGTGATGGAGGGAGGAAGTTTTGGGCAGGGGTGGAGACAGGGACAAGTCTGTGCATCCTGTAGGTACAGTACTGTGTGCAGGGAGGGACCCATCTTCTCCAGGCGTAGCTGCTAGTGCCTTTGCAATAGGAAGAAGAGTATCACTGTCTCTGGATGACCCAGATACTCATCCATAAGAGAGACCATGCAATGGAAGAAAGGTCATTCTTATCCGTTTGTGCTTCTGGGGCCATCAACTGGATCTTAGTCTTGCTTAACCACTCTGTGACAAGGATCAGCACTGTCTTGTAGCAGGGGGGGTTGAAGTTGGGGGAGAGCTCTGTTTCTGGCAAAATAAAATGGCAGGAGATGAAGCAGGATGTAGAGCCAGCCCCAGCGGAGGTGCCAGCTTCTTTCACTTGGTTCACTGCAGCCCCCATCTCCACTCTAGGGATGGAAGGTGGTGGCCTTGTCTTTCTCAGGGTAAGGCACAGATCTGCAGCCTGCAGGCTGGTAGGAGCTCTCAGTGACAACAGTGACAACATTATACCTGCCCATGCAAATCTCCTCTACTTCAGTGAAGAGTCTCTACACACAATGTTGAAGAAATTAGCCCTGGATTAATATAGGCATAGGAGGAGAGGAGCTCATGCTCCAAGAAGTTGCAGGAAAATATCTGCCCTTTCAATGGAGAAATTGTAGATGGATGTGTAAGTGTTTCAAATTGTACTGCTTCTTGTTATATGCTGTTACAGCTGCAGTCATCAGTTGGAGATTAAGAAGGGGATATAACTTGGAATTGAACAATTAGCTTCTTCACCTGAAACTTGAGCTGCCCCTGGGAGGTAAGGAGGGAGAGGTTACCTCAGAAGATGATTGAGCAACTATAACCACCTTATGCCTTGGGCTTCCAACACGTTAGTGCAGCTGAGATTTTGTGTCCAAATTATGAGCTCTGTAATGTGCCAAAACTCTAATGTCTGTGTTAATCTGAAAATAGTTATTAAGACAATAAAAATCCTTTTCTAAAAACAGTGCCGTGTATCACAGAGTGATTTACAGTTGCATAGCTACCTCCACATGTCACATTCAGTGGAAGCACTATAAATTTTTTTACTTGTGCTTTTATGTATAGTCCAGAAGGGGCTCCTCCAGAAGAGGGTTTTCTCTTTTTCTCCCCGCCTCCCCCTCCCTGGCAGCAGTTTTTCCTTTCAAATCTCTGTTGTCCTTCTGAGACCATGATGCCTCAAGGGAAAGTTTCTGCATAAAAAGCTTATTCAGTTCTTTATTAGTGTGGAAAATCCTGGTGTTTTTTTTTTTCCTACAGTATTGCACTCATCTTTTGTCTCAGTTATGGCTAAGCTGGAATAAATGGATCCTGGATGCTGTGTGACGTTACCAGTATTTATTTGGAAGTTTACTTGAGAATAGGCTGAGAAGCAATATTTGAATACTTAACAAATGCAAACTTTCAATAGGTGAGCAAAAATACTTCATGTGGGCCTGTTGAGTTGGTTCTACTTCTTATTCCAATGTTTATTCTGGCTAAAAAGGACTGTACCATTGGTAATGGAGACCTGTGGTATTGTTCTCAATATTTATTTCATTAAGTACTGTTCCTGCAGTGCATCTGCTTTAGCCGTTCCTTTTTGTGAACAACTTTACCACATAATGTATTGTCGAGGGTGCATTATTCTCTGCGTTTCCATGCCACCACTACCAGCATGGTTTCAGCAGAGGTTTAGAAAAGGCTTTTGGGTAGGGAAGTCTAAATTGGTCCACAAGTTTGTCATTCTGTATGAATTCCCTTACTGGTCCTGTTGGCTGGTATTATTTTCAGTATTACTTCTCTTAGATTGTGCTGAACCCGAGTAATTGCTGCTGCTGTATTTGGGGGGCGAGGGGGCAAATGTGATATGGCACTTGAAAAGGCTTCAGAATAGCTGTGGGAAAGCCAGAATTTGACTGTTGCTCTGACATAGAAATAGTTGGAGGGTTGATTTAGAGTACTGGAAACGGGAAACTTGAGTTGTCCCTGGTACAGCACTGTTGGTCTTGTAATGTCAGGACGTCCATACCTCTTTTTTAGTGTGATGGTGATGTTGATATTACAGCTTCAGACTGGACAAGAGGGGATAGTAATCATTCCCTGAAGAAAACAGAAGCTGTTTGTGGCCAGTTTGCACCGACTGTAGATTAGGAATAAGATGGTTTGTTATTAGGGGTTGGTAGTGTTGCATCCTCTAGCTTTCACGTTTCAGAGGTTGGATAAGTAATTCTCACCTTAAGGAAGGACAGGTACTGGGTTTAATTTTTATGCATGGAAATTTATAGTTATGATATTGTGAATCCAGAGATGTTGAGAGTAAGTTTTATAGAGCTCAGGATACTGCTTTTGAGGTCTACAAGCTGGAGAAAGCTCAATTGCCAGTGTAGGGTATGTCAGGAGTAAATCGGGGTTGGGTGGAGGGAGCTGAGAGAATCAGAGATTTCTTTTTGAGAAGATTATTTTGTTTGGTGATCTTATCTATGTACTTCTGAAATGTGCTGTGGATTCTCATGGAACAAAAGGCAGATCCTCGTCTTTCTGGGTTTTCTTCATTCATGTTGAAGGTCAGTCGATACACATATCCACACACAGTGTGAGGTTATAATTTTTTAGGCATACTATTTTGGTTATTCTTAGCTTGTAGATAATGTGGGGGTTTTGCGTGTAGATATGTTGAAATTTTGTAGGATTTGGAAGGTTCAGCTCTGAAGCCTAATTTGAATTCAGGCCTGCAAACTGTCCCTAAACTAAATAGACTTTGACGGCAGTTTATCTAAACCATTAAATAATTCTTACCAGCCATTGATTAGAGCTCTTAAATCTAGTATAATTAACTAGCCTGATACACTGGATTTAATACATACTCAGTGTTTTCCTACATGTTTTAACTTGATTATTAAGTGACTACAGCAGTCTTCTATCATTGCATCTTCTATCATAACTTTTCTTCTGACACTACAGTAAATCCACAAAAAAGTCTGTCTGGCTGCCAACGTAAAGACACTGGTGGGAAAAGACTATGTAGGAACAGGCCCGCAAAGGGAGTGGGAGCTCACCATGTTCTTGGAGAGGGGAAGGTGGGAATAGCCAACCCCAAACAAGTACGGGGGGGGGGGGCTGGGGAGAGCAAAGGATGCAAAGACGGAGGCGGTGATGGCACTCCAGGGGGAATCACACTGGTGGCTCCATGAGTGGAGCAAAGAGCTGCCAGCGTGGAAGGTGACAATACAAAAACTTGTTGCAAGGAGCTTCTGTAATTGCTAGGGATTAGGAATTGTGTGGACTGCTGTTAGACCAGGCTTGTTTGTTGCTTTGTGGTTATTCAGTTGTTAACAGCTTTCCTTCATTAAGACACAATTTTCTTCAACTATAATGTGTTTTCAAACATTTTAACCAGAAAGGATAATAATTTACTATTTGATAAGTTAGAGGTGTTCACAAAGTTGATTAGAAGCTCAACTTTCATTTAGTTTTTTCTGCTCATCAAAATCATTTAAACTTTGAAAAGAGTTGCGTGTGCTACAGCAGTTGTAGATTTGTCCTGGAATGACAAGGCTGCTAATGACTTTTTTTTTTGCATGAAAATTTGTCATGGTTTACCCCAGCTGGCAACTAAGCACCACCCAGCCGCTCGCTCACTCCCCCCCAGTGGGATGGGCGGGAGAATTGGAAGGGTAAACGTGAGAAAACTCGTGGGTTGAGATAAAGACAGTTTAATAGGTAAAGCAAAAGCCGCGCACGCAAGCAAAGCAAAACAAGGAATTAATTCCCTACTTCCTATGGGCAGGCAGGTGTTCAGCCATCTCCAGGGAAGCAGGGCTCCATCACGCCTAACGGTTACTTGGGAAGACAAACGCCATCACTCCAAACATCCCCTCTTCCTCCTTCTTCCCCCAGCTTTATATGCTGAGCATGACGTCGTATGGTATGGAATATCCCTTTGGTCAGTTGGGGTCAGCTGTCCCGGCTGTGTCCCCTCCCAGCTCCTTGTGCACCCCCAGCCTCCTCGCTGGTGAAAGCAGAAAAGGCCTCGACTCTCTGTAAGCACTGCTCAGCCATAACGAAAACATCCTTGTGTTATCAACACTGTTTTCAGCACAAATCCAGAACATAGCCCCATACTAGCTACTACGAAGAAAATTAACTCTACCCCAGCCAAAACCAGCACAAAATTTTATTCTTTAATTTTAATTTCTGTACACAGGTTTGGGCGTTGCTTGAGACTGTTCTCTCTCTCAGCTGTTCATCTTCTGCAGTTTGTGTGTCTGTGCATGTTGCGTGCAGAGTCCTGGATGTCTAGCTTTTTTCGCCTGCGGCTAATCCAGCTGTCACTGGACAAGGGGATGTAGGCAGCGGGGCTCAGCTGTCTGAGGTCAGAGGAGAGTTTTTTCATATACCAGGTTGATTAGTTTTCATCATTGGTTCATCCCATTCCAGTGAAGTATGTCAGAGGGGATTTTCCCAAAAGAATAGATGCTAATACACAAGGAGAGGTGGTTCTGAGAGCAGATGGAGTGCATGCTGCTGTTATCGGACAGAAGCAGAGTCTTGAAACAGAAACACTGCTATGGCTTGAATGTTGCCAGTAGTAATTTGAATTCATATATGTCAGCCCTCCTGTGTTTATTTTGGAAAGCAGTGCACAGCTGGCAAACTAACAGTAATGTTGCTGTTGACAATTTCTGATATTAAGAGCTTCACCTTTAAATTCACTTTCCTAGGCTATTGAGCTGGCATACTAGTTTTTTAAATCTCATATAAGCAGCATTTGATCAATTATGATGTGAAAGCATTTCCATTTAATCTTCAGCAGGTACCTAATATAACAACCTTCAACAAATTTTCATCCCAAATAAAGTTCCATTCAGGCATTTTTTTTACTCAGGAAGTAAGTGTGAAAGAGAGGAGATGGTGTGTGTTGTTTTTATAAAGCTCACTACAGATCTGCAGATGTAAAAGACATTGCCTTAAAATACTTACCACGATGATATTTACCAGTAGTTTTTCATTTTTATTGCTCAGCATGAACAGGCATTTTACACATTTTAAGTTTAATCTCTATAAAAGTGAGGGTGTGATGTCTCAACGCAGTTAACTTAAAATTTCAAGTCCTGATGTTTCTGCCTCAGCTAGGAAGGCCCCCGTTTGTTGGCTTTTGAGAGGGGTTTGTGCAGTCACTGTGTGGCTCACCCAAACAAAGCCTAAATTTACTGTCCCCCTTTGAAAGGACATTCAAGGCTCTCCTGGTTAGACAGTGTGAATGCTGGCATAGAGTGTACTTTAGAAAAAGCATTTAAATTGCCGCTGTCTAAGCTTAGGACAGCGGGAAGTTGGGGCATCCAAGGCTGAATCTGCGTGAAAGGGCAGTAGGACACCCTTACAAAAGGGGAACAAAGCGTTTCAGGCTGTGATGCTCTAGAAAGAAGCAGGGAGACAAATTCAGAAGTGGACTGTGGGTCAGGTTTTAGCAGGGCTTAGGTATATTGGGAAGACCAAAAACCAGTGGATTAAGTGCAAAACCATCGAGCTGGACAGAGAAGTTGTGGGCATATTTTGAGTTTTGAAAAGCTTAAAAAGTGACTTTACATATATGTATTGGGGTGGGTGGGTATGCGTGTATATATATATGTGTGTGTATATATATATAAAAAAAAAAACTTTTTTGAATCATCCATATTGGTTATGAATGACAGACAGTGAAGGTTTGCTTCAAAATATATTGTGGGAGTTTTTTTTAATTTGGGGGGATCCTTTAATATGGGATTGCTGCATGAAAATTTTCAGGGGGCTTTCTGTGTTTTTCTTCCTTCTCATATTTTGCACATACACACCACTCCCCTTTCCTTTCTTCATTTTCAAAGAAAATGAGGAAGAAATAAAGTGGGAGAGTAACTGTGTTCAGGAAAGGTATTCAACCTCAAGTTTTGGATGCTTTGTCCTCCTTTTAAAATCACTTTTACCTATTGCTTGGTTTTCTGTTACATCCAAAGACAGACAGGTATGTTGGGAGGCAGGACAACCTGAAAATGGCAAGGAGAAGGGAGGAGGGGATTGTATTGCACTTAACCTAAAGCTTCTTTATGGAATTGATAACAACCATGTGAGCCTAGATTAGGATAACTCATGGTTGTATTGAATTATTGAGAATGACACAAGAAGCTGTTCACATTCCTTATATAGCTTTGCTGCTGGACCTTAGCCTTTTGCCAGATTTTAGGTACTTCATTCCTGTGTTACCCCAGCAGATAGATCTGCCAGTGGTGACTAAAGTAGCGGGAAGTAATTTGAATTTTATGAATATAGTTGCCTGAGAGAGAAAACACCTCATGTCTTTGTCTGCAGAGGGTGATGACTTCTTCAGTACTCTATACAAAGGAATGTTGTTTGTCTATTTGAAGGGAGAGCGAGAAGAAAGAAAGAAAACATTTTGACCAAATAAGTGCTCATTCAAAAAAATACTTGATTTGTTCAGATAGCAATTTTACCTTTTTTTTTTCTTCTTTTTAGAAAAAAAAAAATCATCCTGTTCTAGTTGTGAGCTCCCAGGTTAGGCAGTTGGGTGTGGTCTTCACAATCTGAAGGGAAAAATATATTGAACTATTTTTGGAAGGAAAACCGGTGACATTGTTATTTTTCCTTATTATTTGAGAACTCTATAGGTAACTGCAGCTTCATGGTGGTTTTCAGCCTCCTTTTTTTCTCCCCGAAGGATTCAGAAAACTAAAAATATCTGAACAACGTTTTTCATAAGTTGAGTAAGTGATTTGGTAGTTTATTTACAGTGGCTTTTTGCATACACATTTAATTGCATTATATGTTGCTCTTCTAGTGTGTTTTAATCCATTGAGCACAAGATTGATGAACTGCAAAAAAAAAAAAAAAGATACATGTCTTGGAAGGACTTTTTTTTTCCCCCAGCACATACAGATTTATAAAATTCATTAACAAAGCGTCGGTATGTCTGGCCCAGTGTACGCATGTTATTTTAAAGGAGGTGATGTGAGAAAGCTGGGAACTATGAAGTCATTTGGGATTTATAAGGGGACAAGCAAGGGCACCTGTGCTGTTACTACAACTTCTTGAAATTTCTCTGTGTGGAGTAAAAAACGATGGATGAGTGGCTTGCTGAGGAGATCCCAAAGACTGAACTTCTTGTAGTTACTTGCCTGGCTGGCGCAGGGCAACACTGTTCCTAACTAGCCATCTTAACGATGTATGAGAGAATTTTTTTCCATAGGACAGACAACTGCAGCATGATTTGGTTTATTTGGCTTTGAAACAATCCGAGGGCACGTTGTGAGACGTACCATTCAGTACGTGCGGTGTCCGAGCATGTGTCTTGTTTGCGAATGCCAATGAATTGTGTATTTGACCTTTAAGCACGTGTAGGTTTCCGTTCTATCTCAGTGCTGCAGCCTTTCTGCCTTTCCTTAGCATTGCATCCTTGGCATGCAGGCAGGGCGGTCTTGTAGCCATTTACCTTACACTGGAATCGGGACAAATTCCCAGTTGTAGGCAAAGTTTAAAATAACTGTAAGCAGTTTGGACCTCCTGCTGCAACTGTTAAAATGTGAACTTGGGGGCTATATTAAAACCAAAGCGCTGGAGAGAGGCTTTGCTTCACTACTGAAAAGTCTGAGTTGCGTCTTGGTGAATGGAGGGAGAAGAATTTTATTTTGATAGCTGCTGTTCAACTTAACTACATTGACTGGTTCCCAAATTCTGGGGTTTGCAGGGAAGTTGTACCTTGAAACATGGGGACTGTGCTGTGAAAGAGTGGTCTGCAGCTTTGCGAACAAAAATGTTCTGTAGAAACTAAAGTGACTGAAAACTGAATACATTTTTTTTAAAGAGTCTTTAATATAATCACTACAACAGTTTTTACTCAGAGAATTAGTGCTGACAGTGTGTAACAGTTCTTTGTAGATACAGCTGAGTTCTGACGGAGACCACTGACTTGTCCTTCCTTTTAAATTAGAAAAATTGGGAATTCTTGTCTAAGCCCAGGTTTTGTTTCCTGGTGCAGCTGGTACAGATGAACAGTAGGGAGCATTGTATTCTCAAGGACTGGTGTCAAACGCCCGCTTCTGGTTAGATGTGCCATAGGGGGAACCCTGACTATAAATAATTACTACTGATTCGAAGCAGTGCTGTGGATTCTGCAGTCGGAGAGCTGCAGCCGCCAGAAGTAAAATACTGTCGTGCGCTGTTTCAGGGTCAGAGAAGAACAGCGTACCACTGTAACGTCCTGAGGAAGGATTCATTATCATGACTAGTAATAATGATATTAATGATAATAATAATAATAATAAAACAAACAGGAGCGCTGAACCTGAGTTCTATTTGGCGTTCGGAGCAGACGCCTCCATCGCGGGGAGCCGGGCGGGACGCAGCGGTGCCGGCGGCGGCAGGGGCGGGGCGGGGCGCGGGCGGTGGCTGCTGCCCCTCGCCCGGGTCCTGCCCGGCGGCGGCGGCCGGCAACGCGCTGCTCCGGGTTTAGGTGGGGATTTAAACACCTCCGTCTGGCAGCTTTGTGAAACCCGGCGGTCGGGGGCTTCTTGTGAACTGGAAAGGAGTTTCTTTTTTTCCACCCCCAGAGGAGCTCAGCCATTTTGAAAAATTATTTAGATTTAACGTGGAAAGTAATCGTACAGATCGGTAAATGTTGGGCAATATAAGGACATGAAATAAGAGACGATAGCCTTTAAAAAGGGAAGTGGCTGGATAGTCGTGGTTAAAATTGCCCGATCAATATGATTCTTCATTCGTTTTCACACTTCCAAAGCCTTACCTGAAAAATTCCTGTAGGAACTGTTCATTACCTTGATCTTGAGGTGGGTCGGAGTGTCTTTGTGTAGGTATGTCAGCGCTGCTGGTATTAAAAACATTCCTTTGAGCTAAAGAGAAGGGGCCAGTAACGAGATGAATGACAGCCAATTTTCTATTTCAGAAATACTGTACAGCCTCTGTCATGTGTAGCTGCCGCTACTTGCAGTGAAAGATTTGCAGCCTTACGCTTACGTGTGAGCCAGCAGTCAGGCCTTCCGTCTTTGTTGATTCAGCAGAGGGCTGGAACGAAACACTAACAGGCAAATAAATCCTTAGCAGTTGCTTTCCACCTGAATGCAGGTCCCTGGAACTGCCTGTCCTCCTTTTGCTTTGGGACTCCAAATGCAAAAGCCTGTATGGGAGGGTTACAACAAGGGTGCTCTTTGGTAGATGGGAATAAAACAGAAATTCTGTTGGGGATGGGGAATACCCGCCTCTGTTGTCATATCTGCTGGCCTTTTATCTGAACGGTACGTACAGGAATTCAGAATGTGTCTGAAAACAGAGGAAATGGCTCATGTTCATTGATATTTTTGTTGTATGCTGAGGTAGTTCAGTTACTTTATTCAATTTCCTGTCTACTTTTCATTTTTAAGATATTTTTCTCACTTTTGTTGTTGTTTACAGATAAATCTGTTTGTCCAGTTTAATTATTTTTCTCTCTTGGTCAAAGAAGTACATTTTCTCTCTCTCCCTCCCCCCCTGCCCTCCAATCCAGCGAACCTCCTCAATATTGCTGCAGCAATCTAAGCCAGTATCTCTAATCTCTATAGTCTGTGAAATTCAGAATATCTGTCTTAATGACTTCTAAGCAGTAACTATAAAAGGACAGATTTATTCGAAAAACTGTATTGGAAAGGTTGTTTTATTGCAACAGTATTTGCACACACATGTCATTGAGACCACTATCTAACGGATTTCTTATAGTCAATAGAAATTGTTTTTTTTTCCCCTTTGTATCGTATCTTCAAAGCTTATCAGCTTTTTCCTTCTAGCAGCTTTTGTAAAAGCACTGGTAGAAAGACACTGTTGGTGAAATGCTTTTATTAATGCTTCCATTAATGCTAGAGGTTTTCTGGGTTGTAGGTTCAGATGAACTCATTCTGTCACTCAGAGTTAATACAGAGGTATTACATTAGAATATAAATGCTCAGCTTCCAGTGTCTTTAGTTGCCTGCAAAATATTCCTGTTTTGAGTCTTCTAATCTTTTCTTTCCAGTCCTTCTACCCATTTGTGCTGAGTTTTGGAATCAATAGTCACGCTGTGCTCCATTTATTGTTAGAAAAATTTGTTTCTTGAAGTGCAGGAAATAGTAAATGTAATTAAATTGTGAGAATCCAGTGGAAAGCATTGTTGACTATGCACAGTAAATTAATGTTTAGTCATGTTGTGGACTTCAATGAAAGCAGGTGTCTACATGATTCCACCTCCCAGGTATCCCACCAGTATTTTTAGGCTGTTCAGACTATTACATCTTTTTTTTTTTTTTTTTTTTAAAAAAAAAAAAAAAAAAAAGAACGAACTTCTCCAAAATATACTTGTGTCCACAAATACAAAAAATGAAACAGAACTTGTAAGTTCCTGTCCACTTGCTTGTCTCACGTCACAACTCAATCCAGTCTGTTCCTCCCCTTGCTTGGCGGCTCAGGAAAATGAAAGTGGTGGTGGATATTGTAGCACAGAAAATGCCGTCTGAAAATGATGTTCATGGGGCGAGAAACTATCTTACGAAGATCTTGAGAAGTTCCATGAGGTACAGTACTGACTTTCGAAGTGCACCCCTTCTGTTCCTTCCCAGAGTGAATTCCTCTACCATTTGGCAAACCCATAGCAAACCGTCGCAGAAGTCCTCTTTCCCAACCTTTGTTTCCTCATGCTCCAAGCATTGCTTGTATTGTGCTAGTTTTCTAGTCTTGTGTTTCCTTAGTGGTGCATCATAGGAAAGTAATTGTCTCATAATAGATAAACCTTTTTGCTGAATTGATGCCTAGGAGGTCTATTGAATTTGCCTAAATAGGTATTTGTGGTTTGCCATGCCAGTATCAATACCATTAGAGGTGAGCTGTGGGGGAAAAAAACCCCTTCGATGTTCTGTGCAACCGAACAGTGGAACAATTTTTTTCCACACCTGAACACAGGCTTGGGGCCCTTGGAGTGCACAAGGGCCGTCTGGAGCCCAGCATTGCGTGGCTGAGCAGAATCTTTTGCACTTCTTTGCACTGAGAGTATTTGGGCTCCTCCACTGACTCTCTGAATTTCATATTCTACCAAGAAAGAAGAACATAGTGATGCTCTGCGTAACTGTTTTCTCTTTTATCATGCTGGAAAGAGTAGGCTTTTGTTTATGGAAACAATTACTTCTTTTTTTAGTGACAGTAATGATGCTACACTTAGTGAAATTGCAGCTTCCCTGTAGAATTATTATTCTCCTTTTGTAGTCCTGCATGCAGAGTTTGGAAAGGCAATTAATCATTGAATTCATCAGATCTTCCTGAATGTACTGCAAAAAGCCATGTACTCAAATTTGACCTGTTTTGAAGATACTGGGTTTATAATGAGCTTTAGTTTTGTTCTCTAAATCCAGTGGCTGTCTGAAAACCCAAATTTATAAAAAGGGGGAATGAGTAAAAAAACTGTAGAACTCTTTAGAGTTCAAGTTGAAAATAGGGAACACTTTCTCAGCTTAGCAAATTACTTCGTAACTTACATGAATTACTTGACCTTGCAGTAATAAACTTCATAAATACATAAGTGAAATACATAAGTGCATTAAAAAACCCCTCAAGAGCTAAGGTCCTGTTAGCCTTTGTTTCAGATTGTGGCTTGGAAGGATGGGATTTGTCTCACCTTATACCTCATCTAAATTTTAAATTACACTTCCCCCAAGATGAGCCAAAGAGGAGGGCAGGATGAATTACCTTCAACAAGTTCCTGCTTTGTTCCCAGTCAACGGAGAGGGTCTAAACAAATGGCACGTGCTTGGCATCTGCTCACTGAAATAGAAGTAGCTGAATTCCACCCAGAAAGCTTATTTAACATTGGGGAAAAAAATGCACTTATTCTGTTGAGTGCCAAGAGGTGTTACAAACAGCAGGTCCTTGGAAGGAAGCGCAAACTGTTGTTACCAATTCCTGAACAGAAGGAAGGGGCAGAGGAGTGTAGAGCAGTTTTGCAGAAAGGTTTGCAAGGTACAAAGCTCTAACAACTTATTGCTGTACTACTTAGAAGGAATCTCTTCAGTTACATGAGCATGTACATTTGGAGGTGACATCCAAGTAGATATTTGGGGACTTTGAATTGCTGAACTATTTTTGAGGTGTAATCTTCAAAAAAAACAAAAAAAAAAAACCCAAACAAACAAAAAAACCCCTGCATTCCTGGGGGGCCAAACATTTCAAGAGCTGAAGCAGAACTTGGCTGGAGTTAAAATTATTAGTTTTATCACTCTTACTAACTTGTATGAAACAAGGTACATGGCTTTATTCCTTCCTGTCATTAACTCTTTCTTCCCACCTCCTCCCATAAGCACGTACCTACAGTAAAACCTTGCCAAAGCACTACTGTATTGTTGACATGTTGTAGAAGAGTCATTAGCTTTAACTGTTAAAGCTCTGGATACGTGTCAGGTACTTTAAAATTTGCTTGCCTGTCTCCGCCCCTCATAAAAACTACCTCATGCCCAAAATAAATAAAACTTAAAAAAAAGAACACCCAAGCACAGACCTTGGAGAGTGTTGGCGTTTCACTGCATCTCAAGCATTTTAAAGGAATGCCGGTGTCTTTTCAAAACTGGCATGCATGTAGAAAGTTGTCTCATTTGCTGTCATTTAAAGTCATTAGGCCTCTGTCCTATCCGTGTAGCGTTTGACTGCTGCCCTGGTAGATTTTTTTTGCTGCATGTCACCTTACTGAACTCTTTGCATTAAACTAGTGCACTCTAACTCTCTCGTTTTCAGAAGAAATGACCTAGCCTGCAGGCCTCACTCCTGGCACGCAACCAAATTTACAGAAAGTCAACCCGAGACAGCCACGTCACACCTTTCCTCGTCCAATGCCTGCGCCTCCTGGCACTCGCGCTATCATGCAAGGTGAGTCTCTGTTTGAGTTACACGCATTAAGCTCCAACTTCAAGACAATAATAATGTAGGTCATGACATTGAGTGTCTTTTAAAACCACAAAGGCAGAATGATTGTGTTATATGTCTTTAGTATTGCCTGTCCTTTCAGTGCTTGAAGGGGGAGCATGGGAAGTTTGACGTATGGATGAGTGGATTTCAGAAACAGTGGTATGTGCGTGTGACTGAAAGGTAAGAAACTAGCTTTAAAGGCACTCAAAAGGTAGTGTTTCTTGCTCTGCATTTCCTTTTAGTGTCCATTGGTAAAATCCTAAACCTTTGTAAGTGAAAAGAAACCATCAAAATTAGCTTACTTAAAGTGAAATACTAAAGGGAGAAGAAATTGAAAAATACTGTTTGAGACTATTAAAAAGCCTTTTCCTAAAGAGAGGGTGCAGAATGTTTTCCTGTTGGACTTTAAGGTATTACTGGTTTTATTAGTTAAACTGTCTTTCTGTAATCTGATCTTCCCTGTAGCTGTGCTCTTGTTTGTGCAGAGAGGTCATAAGACCAATGATTTTCAGTCCCTGTTTAAAACACCGTAATATTTGTGAGGTCTCATTCAGCACTAGGGGAGAAAGGCTGGCACCCATACAGTTCTGGCTGTGAAACTTTAAACTTTTAGGTAATGCCTGTTTGTGTCTGGTTACAGGTTCTTGTTTGTTTCCTGCTCGTAGGTGACATTCTTCAGCATTTTCACAAGGGTTTTTTGTTTTGTTTTGTTTTGTTTTGTTTTTCTTTTGTCGCTTTCTTTCTTCTCAATTCCCATTGGGCCATAGTTATGCTGAGCGTTAAAGAAAATGAGTTTGGTACGCAATCCCAGTTTGGAAAGTAGGCTTGTGTTTTTTACTTACTGCTGTACATTCTCTGTCATTACTACTCGATGTTAATTTATCGTGGTAGTTAGAACAGAAGAACATTCATACTTTAAGATTTTATTTTATTTTTCATGTCATTTTTACAATCGTTTTTACATCGTTTGTTTTCTTTAGAAGCTCCCTACTGTTTTTAAAATAACTTGCTATCTGCCCTTGAATAAAGCATAAATGTTAACATTTACACAGAAAGGTTTTTTAGATGCATTTTGTAATACGTCGTTAGCAGAAGTTTTAGCACATTATATTTCTCAAATCCTCGATTATAATTGCTGCTGTTTTACGCTGATTTAGAGAGTTTGTATTTAAATTTTGTGTAGATGGGCTGAATTAGATTTATAGATTTGAAGACAGTGAAAGTCCTTTTACATAGAAACAAAATTCACAAATTTCTAAAAACTTTGTAGAGTTCCTGGTTGCAATGCTTACTCGAGTATTTCTACTTTTGGTCTACTGAGTCGTCTTTACTGAGCTGTAAATCAATATGTGCTTCCTGTTCTTCCTGATGGTTGTCCTTGTACCTTGTGAAAGTAAAATACTACAAGACACATGACTCCAAATGTAATTTGATAGGAGCTGGGCGAATCACAATATTTAAAAAAGAAAAAAAAAATATTAATTTGCTTCAAGGCCAGTTTGAAATGAACTTTGGACAGGAAATTGTGGGTGTAAAGGAAAAAGGGGAGGGGAATAGAGCAATCCTCTCACCCCACATATCAGAAACTGCTGGTAGACATCAATATTAATAAAAAGGGCAAATTCTGCTTTCTCAGATGCTGCTGAAAGACTTAGTGGCTTTAGCATAGTCTAATACCAGGGTTCCCAGGGCACTGCCATCCTGAACCCCTTGGCTGCCTGTGCTGCCTGCTTGAAAGGTGATGTATTTGGAAGATCTGTCAGTCCCGGTGTCTATTGCCCAAGGCAGGTTCAGTGGCAGAGCTGACTTCGGACTGCGGCTGCTGGAGGCCCAGCATTCCCAGACAGCCAGCTGAGGATCCCAGTTGCAGAGGGCGGTTCTTTGGGCTTGCTCATCTGCAAAAAGAGAAGGCGAGCAGCTTCAGAGATTCCCCATTTTCAAAGTACATTTCACAAACCGAAGAAGCACCATGCACTCTATGTCAAGCACCAAGCTGAAGGGGATGCACAGCAATCAGTAGCTGAAAGCAGCCGTATGCAAGGAGGTAATAGAAACAGTCCCAGGAGGGTGTATTTCTAGCCCAAGGATCCCATCCTTGTCTATTTGTGGAATTTCTTGTCCTTCCTTGAGGAAGGTCATCTGAGATTGGTATTCACAGCCTAAAATCTCTTCTGAATGCGCTTGCCTGCATTCTCTCTGCGAGTGTGAAAACTAAGTCACTTGTAAAAAACATGGAGAGTTCAATTAGGGGGAGAGATGCTTTTGCTCTCTTCCAAGCAGCATATACCTGGATTTTGGGTGTTGGGGGGGTGGCGCACAGCTGGACAAAACAACCCTCTGAAAATTGTCCTTACTACCTAGGTAGGTGCTAGATTAAGCTGTGGGTAATTTGATTTGATTTGGTTTTGGGGGGTTTTTTTGGTTGGTTTTGGTGGGAGTTTTTTGCCAGCCTACTGAATTTGGACCTTTGAGAAGGTGCATGAAGCTAGAGGAAGACAGACAGACCAGAAGAGATCATACCAGTGTAGATAGGAGAGAGGGTAGTTCTGGAGCCGAGCTCTCCACATCTGCC
Source organism: Calonectris borealis (assembly GCF_964195595.1). NCBI lineage: Eukaryota > Metazoa > Chordata > Aves > Procellariiformes > Procellariidae > Calonectris > Calonectris borealis. The sequence continues at coordinate 138,859,728 of NC_134312.1, read as the reverse complement.
ACTATATGTGTATTTTTTATCGTGTGATTTTCATTCAAAAACTGTGAGCTATCGTGGGACCACTAGGCCAGGTCTAGGTGCCTCTCAGGCAAGGCTAGAGAGTTAAACCTTGTAAGCTTTTGGTGCCTTAATTTCCCTCTATGAGTCTTCTGCTGTCTTTTTCACAGAAGTCATACCTTAACAACATGGATGCTGACTTTTTTCCTAGCCCGTCTTAGACTAAGGCTGAGTCCACTTTTCTGGGAGGTGTGGATATGAACTATTTTAAGTTGCTGGAAGTTTAGACCCTGCATTTTCTTCCAGTAGGATATACTAAAATAGAGGACCTTACAATATTTTTTTTTTCATGCCCCTGGGTGTGCAGTTGAAACCAACAACCTCTTCTACTTCGTTCTGGCCTTACAGGTGTGTGTGTGAGGCAAATATGCTTTGAGAAGTCTGCTTAAACTGAGTTTTTCATGCAGTTAGGGTCAGGTACATCTGGTCTGTAATCCCATGCGGTCTGAATGTGGTCTGATTGCTGAGATTATGTCATTTCTGGGAGGACCTAGAAGCAGAAACTCATGCCCCAGGGTTTGGGGGGTGGGAGTTGCTTATTGGCCAGAGTGGCCAAGGATGGTGTTTGTAGGTTATTCCTGGACTTTATCTACCAGACTTCAACCAGCAGTGTAGGTGCTTTTGTGAATCCACTCTAAAAAAAGCTACTGAGAGAAGGATATCCTGGGATGTCAGGCTCGGGCAGAGAAATGGCTTTTGGACTCTTTTCCATGTCAGGGTTCGTGGGAGGATTGCCCTGCAGTTAAGGACCACAGGACCACACTGCTTTGCAGTAATACACCATCAGAAACTTTCCTGTCCTTTCTTTGGAGCTTTTGCTGCATCTGCTGGGTTTCCATTAGGCGTTTTCTAGCAGGGCTTTGACCTCTTATGCTGATGATCTCTGCTTCACATTTGATACCAGCAGATCTACATGAGACTTGTAAATTGTAAATTGAGGCTTTCCTTCACAAGTGTCATCTTTCTTTTAATCAATGCCAAGTATCTCCTTAACGCTGAAGAGGGGGAAGGTATCAGCAATTCATAGCAATATCTTGCTTACATTCTTCATTAACAAAGGAGATCCAAATAATGACCAAGACACTTTTTACATGAACCACAGTATCTGCCTAAGACGACAATTAAGACCTTTTTAAGTGTTCGGCAAGATGTTTTAAAGTGCTGAAAATAAAAGAATGAAGGAATAGAATACCCACAAGGTGAGGCCAATGCTAGTGTATCTTGTTAATGAAATGCTTTTAGAAAATAAGCACAAAGTATACCTTCTCTTATTTCACATAAATTGCTTTTTATCATGTCTTATAAAAAAAGTTACAAAGACTGTAGTAATGGGGGGGGGGGAAGAGCAATTTTCATGTTAATACTGAATTCCAAAGAACTGTTTAGTTGACCTTTGCAATATTTTTGGCAGAAAAAAAGATCTATATCACTCTTTGTATTTTTTATGTGGACTAATCTAATTTCATTGCTAGCTTTCACAGGTTTCTTTACTACACAAGATTTGATAGATGCTTCATATAATTATAGCTACAGGGAAGGGGAATAATTCTGGGATTTCTACCAAGGGGCTTTGCATGCAAGGACAAGAATTTGAATTTGGTATATAAAAGCAGGAGGGGCTGCCAGTGAAGTTCAAACAGGGAGATGTGATGAGAATAATTGGAAAGACTATCGTCTCAGCATCAGTGTGTTGGATTGACAGGAGGTGGGTACTGTGAAAGATATAAAAGAAAGAAAACAGAACAAAACTGATTGGATAGGAAAACAACAGAAGCAGCAAGATTTTGAAATAGTGTCCTAGGCAAATGATCCAGAGAAAGTACAGTGGCAAAGATGACGTTTCTATAGAGGAAAGAGTGGCAGAGACGTACTGGTGGCTGTAAGGATTCCTGAAGGAAGGTCAGAAGTTCAGTTTTGGCCATGGAGAGCTTACGTTGCTCTGGCATCTCCTCCTGACATTTTCCTGTCAGTACTGTGGAAGTGGGTGGAGTTGAATTACATTGTTGTAAGGGTGTCAACCTGAGTGGTTTGAAACCACATTGGCAAGGTGCATGTGGAGGCTCAGAACTAAAATGGTGGCATTTGAGGCAAATGTTTTAGTGAACCTCCATTTAGAAATGAAAATATTAAATGAATGGATTTGGATAAGCAGGACGAGGGAATAACTTTATGGGCTGAAGAAGTTTAGAGTGAGGTTACCAAAGATGAACACGGAAGTACAGGAGTTTAATAGCTGGAAGAATCGGGGTGCCTGGAAATAAGCTGAAAAATAAGTTGGTGTTTGCCCTGGGAAAGAGGGAGCTAATGGAGCTCAAACTAATTTGTCTAAAAGTAAAGTCAGCAAAAGCAACAATTTGCAGAGGGAGAGGGGAGCCTTCAAGCAGATAAATGTGTATTGCTTATTGGTAAGCTTACAAAGGGAAGTTGAGTTAGTTATTAGGGTTTCAAGCTTTGAATCAGTGGCAGAGTATAAAGATAAAGCCTTGACTTTGTGTTCAAACTTCCAGTTTTATTAGATTGTTTGTTTTGAGTAACTGCAATGCAGATGGATCTTAACCGATGTTAGTAAAATTGGTGGCTATATATTTGTAATTATGTTGTGTCATTTTTTGACTGGTATATTTATGCTGAGGCTTTTTGTTTGTTTCCTACTATAGTTGTTCTTCTCATGACCTGTCAAACTCATGGGATCAGTCAAGTCTACATCGCACTTCTGATCAGTTCAGCTCTTTGGGAAGTATGGACAGCTGGGACCACACTCCACAAGTAACCCAGTATGGAAGACTTTCTTCTGCAAGGTCTAATAGTAGCATTGATCATCTAGGGAGCCAAAGTAAGCGGGATTCAGCCTACGGGTCTTTCTCCACGAGTTCTAGCACCCCTGACCACACTCTATCCAATGCAGACACTTCTTCAACAGAGAACATGCTATACAAAGTAGGCCACTGGGAGACTGCTAAGCATGGAAACAAGCCTGGCCAGTTCTTGAATGACAACAGTGGAATAGAGGACAAACCTGGGTATTTGCCAGCTCCCATCCAATACGAGAACAACAAAAGTCCTAGAATAGAGGAACACCCCGATGGCAAGCTCACTAGCTCTGGAAGATCCAGTTTTGGACCTGTCTGGTATGTTCCTGATAAGAAGAAGTCTTCATCTCCTCCCCCCCCACCTCCACCTCTTCGTAGTGACAGCTTTGCTGCTACCAAAGGCCATGAGAAAGCCCATGGCCCTGTGTACTCAGAGGGTGCCAGCACGCAGCACTTTACAGCCCTGAACCGGTCTCAGCCCAGGAGTGACTGGAACTTGGAAACTGTAGAGCAGCAGCGGCGGCCCTCCAGAGCGGGTGACAGGAGGGTCAGCAGCTCAAATTATAAATCTGATCTCAGTTCAGAACACACTTTTTCTTCGGCTGGAGAAAGGTACAATAGTAATGCAGGAACTGTGAACAAACTGCAGTCGTCCTTGTCCAGCACTGATGTTCGGTTTGCACAGCCTACTTACAGTTACCACCACCAGCACCAGTACAGTGATGAAAGCACTTTTTTTCACAATGCAAGAATCTTAGCTCCGCCTAAAGATCAGCAACATTATCTGTCCTGTAGTGGCATTCAGGAGTTACCTACAGATCATTTTCATGGCTACGGTCCAGACCAAGCCAGTCTGCTCAACACTTCCTCTTCTTCGAACAGTGCTGCTGAACAGAAGGTGGACAACACTGGACAGAGTCGCTATTATTGCGTGACAGCAAAACAGCCTGCTCAGGGAATCTCAAAGCCACTACAACTCAAGGACGACAGCTGGAAACCTGCAGTGGGGACTGATGCATCGCTCGGACCTCACGAAAATCCTGCAGTTGTCACAATGGTCCAAAAACCAAAATACTATCTACCTCAACAATCTGTTGAATCTTCACTGCAAGGGTGTGAGAACAGTAGTCATTTCCCAGTGGACAGAGAGGGGGATGCTAGGTGTGCTGTAGTAGAAGCAGCTAAAAAACCCAGTCATACTGAAAAGTCTGGACAAAAGAAAAACTTTGAGAGCAGCTCTGAGGAAAGTGAAACTAGGTATGGTCAACAGGGGTATGTAAAGGGCTGTGTCCTTACCACTGAAAACAGATCTGCTCAGAAAGATTTTAGGTGGGGGAAAGATGAGAGTAGCAAGATTTCTCCTCAGAAGACCCCAATGTTGCACTCTTTAGCTCAGGAAGGGAAAAAGCAGTCTGACAACAGCCCAGAAGCAGTAACAGAGCGACAGGCCCCATTTGACACTCACTTGTCTAAACAGGCACGAAGGAGCGATCGTTTTGCAACAACTCTGAGAAATGAGATCCAAATGAGAAGAGCGAAGCTGCAGAAAAGTAGAAGCACTGCTACGTTAGTAGGTTCATCTGAAACGGAGGAGTGCAATGAGACCTGGAAGCCAGATTCAGCAGAAAATGTCACCGCCTCCCCAGACACGAACTTTACCAGCACCTATAAAGATCACCTCAAGGAAGCGCAGGCCAGGGTTCTGAGGGCGACGTCCTTCAAACGGCGGGACTTGGAGCCCAGCCCCGCTGAGTATCTCCCCAGGTCACCCGAGCGGAAAACTGGTAGTTACAACTCTTCGTTACTGGCTTTGGTTTCTGAAGATGTGTCTGGATTCCTCGAGGCTACACAAGCTAAACCGAACCCTACAGGGAGTGGCACTCATCACGTTTCTCGCATCGGAGCCAGGAAGAGGTTCACAACAGAGCAAAAACTGAAGTCTTACTCTGAACCGGAGAAGATGAATGAGGTGGGGATGTTAGAGGATGAGTGCCGTGCTCATTGCCGTCCAAATACATCTGAAGAAGCCCTGGGATCATTTGCAGACAGATGGAAATTTTTTGAAGAAACGAGTAAGCCTGCATATAGGAAGTTGGCACAGAAACCAGCTCCTCACGGTCTAGCTGAGGGACAGCCTGAGAGGCCAGATAGGAAAGCTCACGGTGGACAACAGGGAGAGGAGTCATGGTATGAGAGAAGAGGTCGGGCAGCCTCTGTTGGACTTGAAACTGCACATGCTTCAAAAGATAACATCCACCATGGTACCAGCAATAAGGCTGCTGATAGGATTGTGAAAGCTGAACAGCCGCAGCGCCTGGGAACCTTTGCAGAGTATCAGGCGTCGTGGAAGGAGCAGCGGAAGCCAGTAGAGCCGAGGAGCTCAGGAAGGTACCATTCGGCCGATAATATCCTTGATGCAGGCCACGAACCACATGAGAAACCCCAGTACACTCATGAGAGGTCTAGATCATCCCCTTCTACTGATTTCTACAAACAGGTACAAGTGTCTTTTGCATTATTCTTTAAATTGCCCGAGGCGGGGCTGGGCAGGAGAGTGGTGGAGAGGGAAAGAGACCATTTTTATGAATATTTCCAGTTTAGGAATACAATGTAGTATGGTGTTTGCCTTTTGTCAGTAAGGCAATAATTGTTATAGGTCACTCTCATAAGTAAAATGAAGAAGATCAAGGTTTGTATTGCACAGGAATTGAGTGTAGCAAAGAGCAATTGGATCAAGAAATCTCTTGTGTGTTGTAGCCAGATGGAAGAAAACAACCTTTTAATTTGATAATATCCTCTTTTTTTACATTAGAGGTATCGGAGGATCAAAGCAATCCTCACCCGGAGTTATTTCTTCATTGGTGTGGCTGCCTTCCCCATTTTAAGGCTTTCAGTTCTCTGAAACTATGAAGAAAAATGTTCCAAGGGGAAATAATATCTACTTTTGTCCAATTTTGTTAATGTCTAATCATTTTCCATGGATTTCCGGTTTTCTTCTAAACTTGCTTGATGCAAAATCTACATAGGACAAAACTACCTAATAATGTTTAGAGACTAAAAATATGCCTGTTAATGTTAAAGCTACACTACAGCAACAAATGAAACTGCTCAGTGTTTTATTTTATGTCAGTTTGCTTGATTTAAGATGTATAAATTTATTCCTTAGAGAGATGCCAAATGTCTGTTCAACTTGCAAGTAAATATTAAGTTAATTTTTAACTGAGCAGGGAATGGTTGGCAGGTGGCAGGGGAAGTAAACAGAGAAACCGAGTCTCTTAAGTTCTCTGTTTAAAAGATGTTGTTCAAGCTGCTGCAAGATTGCCTGATACGTATAAGGGAATCATAGTGTATTCAATCTGTGGTGCACCTCACCTTATGCCAGAAAAGAATGTAGTCATATATTATTTTTTCCTTTTTTTTTCCCTCTTGGTAAAAACATTGCATACATACATACACATCTACACAGCAGCTCTGTGTGTGTATATACAGGGAGCAGAATGAGAATAGCTCAAGAAGAAACAAAATACGTTGATCTCTAAAAGGTGTGGACTCTTTTTCTTCAAGTTTTTTGTGTCTTTAAGTTTTGCAAAAGTTATTTTTGAACTCTACGTGCATACTTAACTATGCGGATAATTTACTAGGGTAGAGATTCAGATTCCAAGCACTGGAAATATTCACCTGGAAGTTATTTTGAAAATTAAATTAACTAAATTATTAAATAATTGCCTACCCAGCAGAAATATCATCATATAATCTATTCCATGTATGCATTTCTGGTTTATTAGTCAGTGCCTTTAAGTTCAGTATAGGCCTCCTGGGGCAAAAAGCAGACACCTGTTTAGGCACCTGGAAAATATGGTGATAAGATGCTTACAACAGGCTGAAGTAAATAAAGATGTTGTTTCGCATGATTCCAGCGCTAATGCGCAATTAAATTTCCTGTAGGTTCAGTGTTTGTAATGCAAAGCTATGCTTTGGGTGTGGTTGTTTGAAGATAGTGAGATAATAAAATTCTGGAACAGTGATGATGTGTGTTTTACCGAGAAACTAAAGTACGCGCTCAGGGATTCAAAAGCTGGTGTGTACTTGCCTCTTCTAAACTGTGAGCAACTCTTCTGTAACTTCTTTGCTGCTTTTTTTTTTTTGCCTTTGCCAAATGGAAGTTGTGAAGGTTTATATAAATGTTAAGCTCTTCTGTAGATCGGCAAAGTAGAACAGTAACTCGAGCACAGCCAGGTCGGTAGTGCTGCACAAGAGGTCACATAGCATACTGTACCACTTAAAACTAAACAAGCTTAAGACGTGCTATGCTGTTGACTTCATGTATATTCAAACAGAGCAAACCCACAAATAAGAGGTTCCATAATCATAGATTTTTCAGGAGTCTGAAACATGATGACTTGGTGTCTTACTTGTGCTATAAACCACTTTTAGGAAGTCTCAGTTGAAGTAAGGAGGCAAGCAGAGGATTTAAAGGAAGATGGGGAGCGTATTTTCTCTAAAGTTAACAATCTGGATGAAAGGAACTGCACTGTAAGGTAAGTATTTCTTAATTTCTGGCTTTAAGAGATTTCTTACGACAGCTCTGATCTGATCTTTTCCTGACCCAAAGTGGAAGTTTTGCTGTGATGATTTCAGAGTTTTTGCAATGCCTTTTTCCCTTGTTTCCCTCCTTCTCCCCACGTACTTCAACGTGCATGGTAGAATTAATGTTGGGACTGAAATTTATGGGGACTCTAGGGTGAGCTTGAAGAAATTGTCAAGTGTTGAGTGTATTACAGTTTGTTCGGAGCCAGATGATTCTTATTAGTGTGCATGAAATGATTCAGATATTTTTCATATTTATCAGTTACAGGTTTTTGGCGGGGGGGGGGAATGCTTGAGGTTTCCCAAAAGAGTTTCCAGTATTATCCTTGGCAAAGACAGCATGCTACTGGAACACAGTAGTGCTGTAAATTGGACTTTCTTTACTTGTGCCTTTACAGAATGCCATATATGAACAGAAGCCACCAAAAGTTGTTTTCCCATTTGATCAGCTCCACTTTTCTCTGTTAATTCATGTTTTAATTAAATTGTACAATATTTTCAGACTCCTTTCAAATGCATGACTGTATGCACAATGCAGTTCAAGTCCGTAAATGTCTAGCACGCAGGGGGGTGCCCTCCTCCTGGCCTGCAGTTTGCCGGACCTGTTGTAATGTAAGCCGTGATTTCAATGATTGCTGATACTGCGGCTGCTTAAGTGGCGTATGGCAGCTGAACTGAGGTTGTGCGCACGCTGCTATTGCCAGCTTTGATAGCTCCTGTTTTCGTAACAGAAGAAACATGTATAGGAAAAATAATTTCTACGGGCTTTCCTCAGTTCTGTAAGTGGTATTAATCTTTCAAGAGGAGAGAAAATTATGAACTGTAGCAAACACGTACTCTAATCGTGCCATAAAAGCTTGTAAAAAATTAGTATTTATTTGTGGTTTTATACAGTTGTATTTTGCATTGCTTATGGCCCCGCTGAAGAGACCATCTGCTATTTTTCTAATTCTTTGTAGCCCTTTGTACTTACCGTAGTGATTTCAAAATGAATAGCCCATGAGGGCGTGAATGTGTGCACCCGTGTGCGCACGCGCCATGGAGGGGAGATTGGGCTGGAGGGGAGGGAGAGGGGGAGGCGGCAGCACAATCAGCCGGCGGCAGACGTACTTCTGTAGGCAGACAGCATCTCTGGACAAGTAAAATGATTTCCATCCACCAGTGCTGAACCCTAGTCAGAAAAGCATGTGAATAATACTCCTACGCCAGCATTTTAGCAGTGTTTGTGCAGCACAATTCTTGCTTTATAATCATGGAATCCATGAAAATCACATGACTGGGCACCAGCTGCAATAACTTTTTTTTTTTTTTAAGCCGAAGCCTATTTTGACATACTATTTCAGATGTAGTATTTGGCCATTTCACTGCATTACAGGAAGTTTTGTAAAATGGTCTCTTTCGCAGTCTTTCCCTTAGCACTTGTGTTATGCAGAGGGCTTGTATGTCTTCCGTATTCAAAAAACTAAATAAATAAAATCTGTCATTTAGGCATTTAATTTCTGTGTTGTGAACTACCACTGCATGATGATGAATGGCTGTCCTATGGGAAAGAATATGTATTTCCATCTGCTCTTTTTTTAACAAGGCGTTCCTGTGCTCGAAAGGAACTGGACTCATCATGACATGAATTGATTTTATGATTTTTGAGCTACCCTAAAGGCATTTAGTTTCCTACTTTTAAAAGCTGGCAATGTGGAAATGGCTAGCAAATCTACCTAATCCGTGGTATATTCTAGAATGTGAATATTAACCAAATCTAAGGTCTTCCTTGTGGTCACATTTAGTATTTTCTTTGAAAATCTGGGTTTGGATTATATTGCTGATGGCCCTTATTTTGTGCTACTGAGGCCTGTGTGCTACAGTTGCCTTTGTGCTACCAAAGCCAGCGTGACCTTGCTGGACACAGGAGCAGCCCTGAAGCATTTGTGTGGGTTAGATGTGCAGGGACCCAAGCTGAGAGCCAGCTGTGGAGTCCACGGGTGCCTTCTCTGGGTTAGAGACTGTCCAACGCTACAGGGTGCCTCTGGCCTCCCTCCCCTCCAGTTGTTTTGCAAAAAAAATGAATAATTTGAGTTTTAAATAAACTTTGAATGTTTACTGTTACAGTTTCCCTGATTATTTTCAGGAGAAATATGATTCTCTTTAATGCACTGAATCTAGAATGAAAAAGGGTTGGAGTGTAATAACAGCAAATGGTTAAAAATGAAAAAAAAAAAAAAGGTGCTTCATAAGCAATTTTTTTTTCTCCTGGGCTTCTTGCTGCTGGTTCATTTTGCTACAGTATTTTTTTTTGGTGCTCTTTTTTAGCACACAATTGCAAAACCTAAATTGACATTACTTCTGAAAGTTGGGGTTCTTTTTAAAGTTGATTAAGGTAATTTGTGAACTCCTTTCATCTTTGGGCTGTATTTTTCCCCTCTGAGATTACTGCGTGCTTCCAATGAATTCAGGTTGTTTCATCTCCCTTTTTAGAAAAGCTGCAACATGTTCTTCCAAATTGGAGTATTTAATAGCTTGGAGTATTATTTTTATAGGAAGAGAAAGCAGTGGTCCATAGTAGCCATTATTATCTCTCATGCAAGAACCAAACCACTCTTGTTAAGAACTTACAGGCATGCAAATAGTCATCTGACATGAGCTGAATATTTTTATACTGAGGCTTGATGCAATTCTAAATATGTTTTTAACTTTAAGACTGCTTTAAAAGTGTTACATGAGTCTGATGATCTGTAAAACAACAGCTGATACTTTTTTGTTTTTAATTATGCTACTCTTTTATTCCAAATTAGTTAAAAAAGCTTAGCTTTTTACAGATGTAAAGTCTGTCCTTCTTTAAACAGGTCTCTCTTTCTGTATTTGTCGAATGACGGATGCTGGTTTTATAAACAACTTCCCTATAGATGTCTCCACAATTTCTAAACCGACATAGCCCTTCAGAAGGCTAAAGATGGAAATGTGTGCTCTGGCCTGTAGTCTGTGGCTTCCTGCAGGATGACACGGCACACATAAAAGTCAATCTGCATCCAAAGAACAGTGCTTTATGATCTAATTCTTAAGATTGCCATCTACTAGCGATGTTCACAGCCATTGCTCTTATTTACTTTCTAAGAACATTTGACTTGTATCTCTATTAATTTGTTTCTGCAATGTCTATGAAAATTACATAATTTCAAAAAGTGAAGAAGGATTTATGGAATCACAGGTTGCAGAAAATCTTTCAACATTTAATAGGTGTCAAGTACAAGAGCATGTGCATGTCAAGTATGGGACCACAGCATGACTCAACTCTAATTAAACACTGTAAGATGTTTCTTTTAGACCTTTCATGCCTTACTAGTTGCTCGTATCTCAGCTCTTGAAGACAAAGGAACAGCCTTTACCATACAAAAACAAAGTAAAAGTCATTCTTGATGCCTAAGTTGACCTAAATGCCCAAGTTTAATGTTCTAACCAGAACTATACAGGCAGAATGTTTTCACCTTCCTCCCTTTTCCTCTTGAGGAAGAAATGGTATAATCCTGGGCAATTGCTTCCTTACAAATCAGTGAAAAATGACTTCGGCAAACATTTCATGCATGTATTATCAAGGTTCAATATTTTATGGTGCAGAAGAGGTCCAAGTTCTCTGTTCTACACTTCACCTACAGCTGTTGTCATTTTTCACGTAAATTCTTCTAAAGGAAAGAAATATTTCCTATCAGTTTGCTAAGTATAGAATGACTTGACAAGTAGTATTTTGTAGGAAATAAATTATAAAATACATACGATTACTTTTTTATCTATTGTGCAGTGTACTAACAATTTCTACATTCACTTTATTCAAGAGCTTATAAAGTGAAGTGTCCTCTTTTTAAAATCAATTTAAGTCTAATAAGGACTGTTACAAAGGTTTAAGTGCTCTTTTTTGAGGGAGATTAATTATTCAATTAAAGGGAGAAGAAAACATGCTTTTCATGCATCCAGAACATACCAGTTTGGTTGAAGTAATGCTTCAGATATCTGAATATCTAATGATAATGAATTTACATGTGAAAATGTCTTTTTGCATGAGGTTAAAAATAAAAAATAAATTGCAGTTTTCCCTTTCCAGCAAGTTGTGTGCAGCTATTTTTTGTCTTCTGGAGAAAGTGCCGAAGAGCCAACATGCATCCTCACAGGCTCTTAGCTATTGACAAAGACTTCAAGAATGTGAGCTGCTGAAGCCCTTTCTATTTATATTAGCATTTCTTTATCATATGGTTTATCATATTATTAAGCGTATTATTAAGGCATCTGTCAGACCACTTTTTTTGCTAGTGATGTCATTCTATGTATCATATGGTCTAATGGATGATGCAATACAGTCTTGGGGTGTTTCAAAGATAATATTTTGTCTGAAACTGGACAAACATTCTGTGGCTCTTCCCATGCATGCAGAGGCAACAAAGGAGAGAGAGTCCAGCAGCACCTGTTTGTGTATTAGGAGTCTCCTGCCACCTTTCGTAAATACTTGTAATTAGTACAAGTTTCATTGCCATGAACCGCTATGTCTTTCCAGTGTAGTAGTGTATGTGACTGACTAGTTAACAGCTAAGTAAGTATCATGCTTTCAGATAGTGTAACCTTGAATCACTGATACATGAAAGAAGTTGATGGAAGTTGATTCTTAGGAACAGTCATGCTAGGGCAGGCCAAAGGTCTACCTAAGCAGGTTTCTGTTCTCTGACTGAACAGTAGCAGATGCTTGGTGAAAACAAAAACAGGGCAAACGCGTAGCCCTGCTGCTGGGTATCCTTGCCCAGCCTCTGCTGATCTGCAGCTAAGAGGTGCAATCCTAAGGGGGTTAGCAGCCCTTGATGATTTTTTCTTTCAGAAAAGTATCTAACTGGTTTTGGACCTGCATCAACTTTTGACATCCATAGCTTTTTGTGCTGATGCATTGTGAGGAAAAGCACCTCGTCTGCAGGGGATAGGTGGGGTGTCTCCTCTGTGAAAGCTGTTGTATGGCTTTGCGCATCCGTATTTTCTTCTTCTGTGTCTTTCCACGTTCTCATATGTTCCTTTTGGAGCAGTGGGAGAACTGCAACAACATTAGGGTGCACTATGAATTCATAAAGTAACATAATGTTTCCTTTATCTTGACTTTTTTTGTTCTTTTTTTTTTTTTTTTACTGCTATGGAGTACAGAGATGATATGTTCATAGAACAGTCTGTGGAATTCAGCTTTTCCTTCCTGCGTAGCAGTAATTTCAGTTATATATCATTGTATATGTTGCTGAGGTGTAGGAAAAGCTATCCTGTGGGTTACTTTGCATTTATTAAATCTGAATTTCATCTGTTGTTTTATGGCCCATTCGCTCAATGATAGGAAATCTTTGGCTTGGTCTTTATTACTCAGAATAATTTCCTCACAGCAGCAACTCTTGCCGCCTTGTTTTTCACCCCTTTTGTAAATCATCTAGATCTAACCAGTTCTGTTAATCATGTGATGGTGCAAGTGAGGACTTTGTCCCATGGCAGTCAAATTTTTAAGAGCCTCTGGTGAGGTTAATTTTTTTTTTTTTTTTAGAATCTTCTAAAAATCCAAATAGTCTTTGTCATCCAGATCACTGTTGTCCACATGTGTAGTGACTCTTTCTAAGAATAGTAATGCATCTGAGACACGGCTTTTCTGCACAACCCCAAATGATTCTTTGTCATTTTAACATGCTAGTTAGTGCAGCTGCTGAACCTTGTCATATAATTTCTACCTGTTTGCTTAATTTAGATGTTAAGTTTATGGTTGTGAAGTTCTCCAGATTTGTAATGAATATTTTTTTTACTCTTGCTCTCTTTCTCTCATTCTCTGTCTTCAACACCCTTACACCTTCCCTCCCCAAACATTGCATGGGTCACTTTGCTCAAGCAGTTGCCCAAGTATCAGAGGAATGGCTAGTTGTACATCACAGCTACTGTTTCAGCAATTTCCTGTAGGAGTTTCAGGTGATTATCATATAGTCCAGGTAACTCATGACTACCCACTTAATGGTGGACAGCCTCTGAGAATAATTCCCGCATAGGCTGTTCTTTGCTCACGGAGATGTGAAGGGGAGTCCATGTCAATTTTCTGCTACAGCCTTACTTTCTTCGTAGTCTTATTATTGTAGTTTTGGCCCTATAATCTGTCTGGCAGATACCTGGGTTTGAAAAAGAGCCTTTTTTTTTTTCCCTTTTTTATTCTAACACCTTAAGAATTTGTACATCAGTCTTTTTTTTGTCTTTAACCTCATTGTGTTTATACATCTGTTTTGCTAGAATAGTTCTGGGTTTTCCTCATTTGGGTAGGACTTTAATTCTCTGGTGGATGTCTTCTTAATTACTTCTTAATTTCATCCAGCCTTTGGAGAAGACAGGGAGAAGGGAGTAAAAAGGGTGGTCTTCTGGGTGTTTTTGGTATGTGTTATGCATTTTCATATATTTCATATATTGTATCTTCTGTTGCATGTTATCTCTTAGCATTATACCATCTGGCTTGTGCCTTTTAAAAATATTCCTTTCATGTATGTAAATGCCCTTTTCAAAATTAAATACCACAGTGTGGATTCTTGATCTTTCAAGAATGATTAATCTAAATGCATATGGCCACTGGTGCAGGGTAGCAAAGTTTTGAACTACATTCTTCTCATATCTCAGGATCAAGGCAGGAGTTGCATGATAAATTGTCGCACTTGTAGTCCTTTTTCTTCCTCCTGTTGTCCTCTTTAAAACTCGCAGGCTACTTGAGCTGAGAGATGCGTGGTTCTTCAGGAGCATCCCAAATGCATTATTTTGGGATCTAGGATTGGTTGTGGCTGAATGAGAGTACTGAACCTTGCAGGCTCTTCCCATTGCCTTCCCATTCCTCACCCTCCTAGCGCTGCTCAGCCCCGCGGCTGTCAGGTGCACGTCCTGCAGCTTGGTGTGATGCTCCACTCTGGCTCACCAGCAGCTGCCGGATCTCTTTAAACGGGTGCTGGACTGTCTCCAAAACCTGTGCTTGGTTTACAGTATGTTACAGTCATGCAGCCCTGTTTCTCCCCCATCCAATTTGCTCATTCCCCACACCCTTGAAAGTGTGGCTTCTCCCTCTACCTTTGTTAGGTGAATTTTGAATCCGTTTCTAAACTTGAGGGTAGCTACCCGACCTCACATCCCCCCGTTTTTTCTACTTCCAGCTTCTTATTACTGAGTGAAGTTCCTTTCACTTAATTGCTGCTGGCACATCTGTTCTCCACTGTGCATGCAGTGACAGCTAGAGGTATGCGAGGCCACCGTGGTCTGATAAAAGGAAGTGTCGGAGGGTAGCTTCTTCTTTCGGAAGGTTTCCTCCCCTGCCCCCAAAGGTAAGTGTTACCAAGCGTGAGAAGCTGGGAGAAGTCCTTGACGTGGTTCTGAAGGTAATGAAATTGGGGGCGGGCGAGAGGAACGGCACACAAGAAAGTTTGTGGAGAGAGAAACAGAGATAATTTTGTAAGCATTAGTCCCTTTTTGTGTTCTGGTTTAGTTTTACTGCTTTCCCTGGAAAGAGGATTAGAATGAAAACTATCTTAAGACTTAAGTTTTCGTTGCATCGCTTGAAATCCAGCTGTCGTCTTGTGGCTATTTTAATGATAACAATTGAGTAGGGAGATTAGGGATAATACAAGATACAGTCTGCAGTGGTTATACTCATAAAAGCATCATATGCTGATGTGATGTAGTTTTTATTTTCCCCTAAGTTACTTGATGAAAAGCATCTTTGGAAATAGGTGACTGATTTGTCTCCTCAGTGCAGCAGTTCATATATTTCTAACATATGGAGTGGCTTTATGGTGTTCTGGTACTAAAAGCTAGCCTGTGAAATATTCACCTTCTGCTATAAGCCCTTAGACAGCATGGATTATGATTTGCTGTCACACAGGAGACTGTTTATGCCAGTAAATTTGAGTAGAGTTTTGTGCTAAAAAGTAACGTGACATCTATAACTTCCATTTCTCTGCATGGGCCAACCAGACTTGCTACAGTCTGTTAACTAGTTGTGTTGTATTATGTAAATGGGTGCGTTTTCTTGAAGTCATTCTTTCTCTTTCTTGAAAGCAAATAGACAGCTTTGGGAGACAGAAAAATTTTAGGGGGGATAAAAAAATTTTATGGGAGGATATTAACTGGATATCAGTGCTGTATCATAATATCTAACCGCTGTATGTGATTTTGCATGCAGTTTACATAACATTTTCCTCTTAAAGTGGTCATCTTTAAAATCATGTTTTAATGCATATTAAAGCCTTATCCACAGTTTCTCTATTAAGTCTTTAATGTGTTGTTGTAGAAAAATTGAAAGGAGCTTGAGCTTTGCTCTGATGAAGGCCATGATGCCTTTGGTTTCTAAAGACGGAGCGTGGGGGTGGTAATTTGCTCATGCAGCATGAAAGCATTTAGTTCTTTCCCTGCAGAATCCCCTGCAAGAGAGAGCGCCTGTACACACAACGCATGCAAAAAAATTCAAGCTGGAGGGCTGTTGATGAAGACTCTTCTCTAAAATTAAAGACTTGGTTATTTGAACATTGTTCAGAAAGGAGCCTAGTAACACACTGATCTTTTTAAAATCATTTCAAATATTTAAAACTTGCGGAACTGTTGCTGCTGAAATGCAGATCATGATTTTCACAAATGAAAGGAAAAACCCTTAAAAAATTAAAGGACTTCTGAAATCTTCCTTTTTTTAATAACCAAATCCAGGGGGTGGGGGTGGGGGAAAGGAAAAGCTTTGAAGTCTCTGAGATCTTTTCCCTGAGGTCAGAAGTTTCTAATGATGTAACATACAATACAGACCAAGCCTTCACTTATCAAGGTTAAAGTTGACGGAGCTTGTATGAACTTGTCAATCATAGGAAGCAGGCAAAAACAAGCCAGCTGTTGTGAGGCATGGCTTTGAAAATCCTCTGTGTTACAGTAAATGAGACGCAGAGGTTGAGACAGATTCAGTTCTGCGAGGCTTTCAAACTGGCTGGCACATTTGCAAGGATGCAAAGCTCACATATCCAGTGAATATGGGTAAACAGCTGTAAATCCTGGTAAGATTGTCTTGTCTTTAGTGTTAAAGCGTGAGAGAAACAGCCAGAGGCGCGCGCCTTAATTACCTTTTTCTGTCAGTTCTGAACAGAAATTTGCAGTATTAATTCATACAGTATTTCTTTTGTTCTCCAGGTCTTTGAGTACAGGCTGCGTCTTCTGTCCCTATCAGCAGAAGCTACAGTAGCAAATTAGGAACGATGCAATGCTTGGTGCAGAATTTTATTTTGCTTAGCGTAATCGACTGCTCTGTTCACTGATGGGTTGGAAGAATAGGGGGAAAACGTGAGTTAATTCCAGCTAAGATGCTCTGTGTGCATATGCTTGCACACGCGCGCTGTTTTTAGCAGCTTTTGTTTTCACAGTTGGCATCATGCACACTGGAATTAGAAGGCAGTGCCTTTCGAAAATATTTGTTTTCTGGACTAAGGGCTGCAGTGCCGTTGTTGTGGCTCGGGGTGCCAGGCTCGGGGTTCCTCTCGGCTAGGGGTGGTGCGAGAGCTTTTCATCTTGTTATTTTCCTGGCAAGCCTGTTACTGTGAGTGCAGGCTCGCACGAAGACCTTTTCCACAGCAGCAGGAGATATTAGCTGGGAGTGTAAGAGAATTGGATGTGACTATTGGAAGCAAGCGGTGAGTGCGGCTCTGAGTGAAAAGATGGCTATTGAAATGTGTGCATATGCATGCTAATTAATTTAAATAACTGGTTTAGGTGTTTTTTTTTCCTTTAGAGATGAGCTACGTGTTCATATTGGTGCCTGCCTGAGAAACCCAGGTGACCTAGCTATTATTCACAAAGTGTTTCATTTTATAGCTTCTGTTCTGTTACCAAATTTTTGTTCAGCTGCAAGCAGCTGTTTTTGATAGTAATAGCAACAAGAAAATAGGAACAGCATATCAGGGAAAAAAGTCTAGATGTAAGAAAAATAAAATAAAGGAGTGGCAACTGGAATGTAGGGTTTTCTTTTTTAATAAATTGACAAAGCAATCATTTTTCTTCAAGCTTTTTTTAATGTGACTCTGATTTCCTTATTAGCAGTGTTGGAAAGTATTGTCTTTTTGTCTCTGCAGTGGTTGCCATTTGTGTAATATGGATGGCTCTTGTTATACTGTTGGGATATTCTGATGATTGAATTCAGTGTGTAAGTACAGAACATATTAACTGGTTGACTTAAGTGAGCAGAAGTCATTTTAATTCCATGCAGGCAATCCCCTGTATGCTAGGACAGGCATGCAATAAATAAAGCAAGTAAGAATACAGCCATAAAAATTATTTTTTTTTTTTATCATTCATTTTTGATGTGCAGCAGAATGGAGGAGGGGCTTTTATTTTCTGAACTAAGGAAAGAAAAACATCCCTCCCTCGGCCCTTTCCCACAGGATTCTTCCCTTCTGCCTAAAGGCCCCTATGCTGTTACAAGAAATTTAATTTTAATCGGATTTGATTTTTACTGTGGGCCCATGTATTGTGCTGTTACCCATGACTGACTGGCCTACATTTCATCCATCAACATATCTTTGCTTATCTACTGCAGAATTAGGGTGGGTCTGTTAAATTTATTTCTGATTTTCACGGGGAGAGAGGTAACGTTTTTAGAAAGAGAAAGAAGGTGAGATGAAAACCCATTGCTGTGTATGTTGCCATGCAGGCAGGATTGGAGAGAGATTCTGGTGGGATCGACGGACTGGCGAGCAGTGTCTGTTATCATATTTCATTCTGTGATGAAGCCAGGTGATAATGCAAGGGTTGCTAAGCTGGAGTGACATTTTGCTTTATCACATTGGGTGCAACAACTAAGCTGTATTTAGTGTGACTGACTAAACAGATAGCTGCTATGAAGGCACAGATAATGTTAACACGCATTCAAAGACAGAATTGGAAAACCAAGAGTCACATCATGATAAATGGGTTGTAGTGTAACAATGATGTGCCATGGGATGTATTTTGTGAAATATCGTGCTGGGTTTGTACCTTCAGTTGTCTTCTGAAGTGTATCAGGGCATCTCTTTCTTTTCTTTCTTTCCTTTTTTTTTTGAGCGAGAGAGCGAGCATTCTCTCATCATTCAGCATTCATTATTCTTTTCATCTTAACACATGCGTTGGTTTTAAGACCGTTTGCTTCAGTAGTGTATCTGGGATGCTAGTTGCCATCATCTGTGTCTTCAGACCAAGGCAGTGAACAGCTCTACTTCTTGGTAGTGACTTACGTGCTGTGCCTCTTCCTGGAGTGACCATTATGGTACAGTCATCATGGTGATTAAATGATCTGTTTTCTGGAGGGTCCTTTATTCTATGCATTTATCTTTAAAGACTTCTAAGTAGTTTTGTAGTCCAAGCTCTCATTTGGTATCTTTGGAATATGCTTCATGTGTCACTATATGGTGGATAGTGCATGCTGTACTGACTCAGTAGTAATAGCAGATACAGTGCTCATCAGAAAAATGGACCACTGGTAATGTAATTGACCTCGTATTGGAACTCCACGTTGTGGTGTTCTGGTGTCAGTGTCTCCTTGGCATTGCAATAGTAAAACCAATTTGAGTATTTCAAAACCTTTGGAGTGCCGGAGCCTCTGAAAGAAAAAGCATGTGGGACTCAAATGAGGATTCAGATACCTAATAGAAGAAAGACGTCTGCATGCGAGTCTCAAGTTATAATCCATAGAGATCTTGAGCTTGATTCAGTTGGCTAAACACAGGTGTCTAGTGAGACCTGAGATAGCCCAGAGTATCCCACTTGGCTTCCAGCTGCCACCTCTTAGGAGAACTGATGCCTTTGAATCTTTAAAGTTTCTGAAATGGTATGAGACACCTACGTTTGGGTAACTAAATTGGTCCCCTAGTCAGTGAAACCAAGGCATGATTTGTTTGTAGAGACTACTTTAGTGTGAGCTGAATCTATTACATTGCATTGACCATATCAATATGGATTAAAATGTGGTATTAGACCTCAAACTTTTTCCTAAATTTCCAAGTCTTACCCTGTGCATCCCATTCCAACTCTGTAACATGCTGTTGTGGTCTCAAGCAGAACTATACCAGGTACAAGAAACTACTCTTTATTTGCGGACTATTGGAGAAGTGCTTTTGGATCCCACTGTGCCAAGTGCCAGGCAAATACACAATGAAAACACATTGTCTTTCAGCACAGAAAGTTCACAGCTGAAAAAGTAGTGTATCTGCAAGGACTCTGCCTATAAACAGAGTCCTGGTATAAGCAAAGACTGTGTTTCGCCATTGCTTTGAGCCATATATTTGTCTGTTTCGAGCCAGGTCCATTCCGTGATCAAATTTTCTGTGGGGTTGTTCAGTTCCTACTGCTAATACAATGGAGAGAGCGGGAAGACAAAATCAGAGTGGACTAAGAAGGAGACTGCCTCTTTTGGAAAAATACCTGCATTTAGATCAGTTTAAAGGGACTGCAAAACTCTGACCTTAATTACGAGGGAGTTGTTGCTATTGTAGGGTGAGGACTCTTATGGAGGAGTCTCACTCAGGTATGAAGGCCTTTTTCCAGCGTAGCTTGTAGTGTTTGAGAAGGAATTTAAGCTAAATCTGAAACAGCCACTCCATTTGCTCTCTTCTGTCCATAAGTTAGTGCAGGACATGTTGCTTACATAACAGAGCTTATGTTTTATGGCGAAACTTGCACAGAGGTCAGGTCTTTAACAAACGATGCATTTTTCAAATGTTGGCTAATGCATTTTTGCAAAGCTTATCTAGTCTGGGATTTTAAAGTTGGAGTGTCTTGTGGCACTGTTTGGCTTGGCCTGAAGCATTCTCAAGAAACTGTAAATCAGACAGATAAAAATCAGACACATTGAGTTGATCGAAGTGACTTTCATTTATTGAGATACGACATTTAGTCAGATCATTCTACCTCTATGTCCAGATTTAGTCAAATCCTGAGTATGGGGCAAACAAAGGAAGTGGTTTGCGGTTGTTTTTTATGGCAACTAAAAATGTTATCCTTCTGATAGGCATCTATACATAATGATTCATTTTGGTAATTGCTCATCGACTCCACTGGCAGGCTCCTATTAACACGCGCGTGTGTATGTATGTATATATATCTCTCCATGGTTTAATTTACCTGTAATAGCTTACACTACTGTTACCTGTCTCTGGTTTGTTAGAATAGCCTGTTGTGTTATTGCTGGGGGGGCTAGAGTGTCTGGACTGGGGAGGAGGCTTGGTTGATTTCCCCGGCTTAGTGTTTACTTGGCCTTTACGTTTCAGCCGTGAGCATGTATGCCCCAAGCTAACGGAGCCGGAAGGAAACCGAGAGATGTACTTGTGCACCTGGGTAGAAAATACTTAGTGCCCTTATGGAGGTACCCCCACGGTGGTAAGGGGTGGTGGTGTGTTTGGTGGCTATGGCCATTATGTGGAAGGTGAAAGCCACAGAAGGTGCAAGCTCCTCCCGAGCTCACCTGGCCGACGAGCACGCAGCCTCTTGTCTTTCCACACTGACCTCCTCTGGGAGAGCTGAGCCCTCTTCTAAAGGAGAGCTTCTCAAAAATGTGGAGAGCTGGTTTTTGTAATGAAACAATTCCTTCTTTTTTCAGTTAGAAGGATATTTTGGTTTTCTGCCCCCTACCATTTAGATGTGAAGGCTCCTATACTTAATTCCCTTTATATACCTTAAATACCAAAACAGGTACAGTAGAAAAGGCTCATGTTAGTTAGTCTCCTGTACCAGACTCACCCGTACTGAATACCACTTTGTATCAACAGCATAAGTCCGTTGACTACTTCCTTTGCAGTTCAGGTTAAGTGAGCGGTGTAAGCCGTTTGACAGTCAAAGCTGTAATGTCATCGCGGGCCAGGGATGGGGAACGTGGTGTGAGCTTTCCTGATTCTGTTGCATCAGGAAGGCTCTTGCATTGGGATAGTTGTGGCATTGTATCATGGGATGGAGGAGCTTTGGGTTTGAAGATAATTTAGAGTTTAACACTTTTGATGATGACTGGTTTGTTACCTAGAATGAAAGTGGTAAATTAAGTCAATTGTCATGTTTTCAGATGACGTAAAACTGTTCTGTGTCTCTCACTTCATGATGTTTGGTTATAAATAAGTTCCTTTCAGTAATACGTTATCCTTGCATAATCCTATGGGCTTCATTTCCGAAACAGCTGTATTCTGGGCATATCGTTACATGAACCACCGACAGATTTAAAGTAGCTTAGTGGACTTCTTGGTATTGATAATAATGTAACACCTTTGCAGGTTCTTGCCACTGTGTTCTCCTGGGGCTTGAAGCTTGCTTTCTTTTCCTCCTTTCTGAACAGTAAGCTCAAATCTCTCCAAAATAATGTGATAAGCATGTTTTGCATGAGGACCCACTCACACTGAATGCAAACTAGCCTCAGTGTTGAATGTAGCCACCTTTCCTCAGACCCATTTTCTGTGGCACTGCAAAATGTTTGATTACTTTTGTGGAAGCTGTATGAAGGCACGTATGTAATCTCTGAATTTTATCTCCACGTTTGCAAATGTAGCATCTCTAAATTTCTCTGTGCTGTGATTCTTTATTTCCTTTTACTCTATTTTGGAAGGTGACAGGACTACTAAAGCATTCATCGCTTCTGAGCCAGGGTAATATTAAACAAATTTGGTTCCATGCTTTGGATATGTAAACGTGTCAGACCGGTGGTATACTCTGTCCTGTTTGCTTCCGCCAGCACACCCACTCCTGATGTGCATGTGAAGTTCAATGTGTGTTTTGCAAACTGGCTGAGGTAGTGCATGTAATTTATGTCTTTGAGATATTTTGTGCTGTGCCCTTGATTCTTCCATGCACCTAAGTGCAGCTGTTAATACTGTCTTATGTTATGGCTTTTGTATGTGAAGATGAATACAAAGAAGACTGAAGAATTTTTTTGGCAAGGTTAGCTAGGATAAAATTATTCTCCACGTGGGTTATCTAGACAATGAAAAACACTGATTTAAACACAGTATTTCACACTTAAGGCCTACAGTCTTCATTTGGTAAATATTTCCATTAAAATTAGGGGAACTATTTACAGGCCCAGTTCTGCTTACGTTGAACTCGCTAGGGAAAACCAGCTGACACTAGAGATGCCATGTAACCAAATCTGAATAGCATTGGTCTTTCTGGCCTTACATCATTTTACTTAACAAAAATGTCCTTCGTCTAGTGTTAAAATAGGAGTCAATAAATACTGTTTTGTAAAACAGAATTGACTCTGAATTTGTCAGACAACTCAAAGTTGTCTGAACCAACTGCTCTTAGTTAAGAGCGTATGAAGAGATCTGAGTTTAAACGATGTTCAGCTCCTCATTCATGTTAAATTGAAAATTTACCCATGAAAATTGAATTTTAAAATGTAACATATTACATGAGAGAGAGAGAGAGATTGATTCTGTATGTGATATTCAGGAATAAAATTGTGAAAAAGCTATCTCTGTCGGAAGTACAATACTATTTTATTACTGACATGTAAAAATCAGTGTGAAGTACCATTATTAAAAATCCCATACATCAGGCAGTTTAATGACAATGTCCAGATTTTTTTTGAACTTTTTTCCGTAAGTGCTAAAACATCACAGATCCAAGGACTAAATAATAATAATTTTGAATGTAATTTGATCGTACATGTGTGAAAGTAGAACCCGTATTTAATCAGTTGTCTTCCCACAATATTTCATTTTAAAGATTTGTTGTAATTTAATTAAAATAGTAATGCAGTGTGTAATTGCTCCAAATTTTTTTTTCTTCTTGAATTTATAATGGACTTAACCTATTACTTATTGTATGTGCTTTTATCTCAAATTTTGTTTTCATACACACTGACGTTAACCACCTATAGATTTATTCTCAAAACTGGTACAGTAAGGTTAATAACCTGTTTACGTTGAAATTCAAGTTAACCTTACTTTATAAATAGGCTGAGAAGGATGCCTCTTTCACAGTCTCCTCGAAAGAAAGTTTGGGCAGTGCAGGTCTACAGGGTTACTATTTCAAAATACAGAGACCAACACTGTCGGTAGCACAAATGGTATTAGCAGCTCTCTGAAGCCTTTTACTTCTCTGTTGCAGCTTCTTTTCTAAGCTCACAGTGTCTCTTCAGCCTTCTTTAAGCAGAGAGCAAACCTGTCTCTTCTCAGGGCTCCAGAGGTCCTTTTTTTTTTCCCCTGCCTTCTGTTTCTTTCCCAGTTTGTCTTTATCTGGTGAGCACAAATGAACTACATGTCTTGTGGCAAAGCACAAGCCTGGAGCTGCGAAAGCCTGTTTCCTGGCTAGAGAAATAAAGAGTGTAAAATTGGAATAAGCTCAAAAATATTTCTGTCTAAGATAAGACCTTTTTGGCCATTGTTTGTCATTTGTGCTGACAGGGCAAAAGAAGTTCAAGTTTAAAATAAGCCTGACTGGAAAATACTATCCTTTCTAAATTTCCTTTTCTGCCTTTTTTTCAGGAGATGTTCATTTTCCCTTTCCCAATTTTTTAGCTTCAGCAAACGTTTTCTTTGCACTCATTCTGTTTTTCACCAGTTATGCAAAAATTCAACCTCTAGATTCATAATTAAAGTTCATGGTATTCAGTTCACATTTTAAATGACACTGAAGTATTAATTTTGCACATAGAGAAGAAATTTGTTTTCCGCGCTTTGTTCCTGACTCTGAAGCAAGAAGAGAATTAAATTTTAGTATTAGGATTCCTTTTCTCGAGACGGTTTTATTTCCTGCCAACATTTGCACGTTTGGCTGTGCCACATACATCAGCGCTGGAGGTGTGCTGTGCATTTAACTACGCCGCGCACCCTGCAGCGCCTCGGGTTACCCGAAGGTGTGTCGCATCCTGTGGCGCTCCATACCCTAATTTAGCCTGACATTATGCTTTGACTCATCACGTTAGATTAGATACACCGTGTGTGCCCATACATGAGAGGATGTTTTTGTGCCGTACAGTTACCATAGATTGGAGGAGTTGGTGTTAAATGTTGGATGTGATCTCGGTGTTCAAGCTTCCTGGATCGGTGCGGTGGCCTCGCGCCGAAGGAAATAAATCAGCAGCACACTAACGACATGTTCTTCTCTCTAGGCACGCTGACACAGGGGCCCTGAGGGAAAACCCACGGGAGAAGAGGGATCAGCTGGACCAGAATTTAGGCCACAAGTGGAAGGCATCTGTCAGACCTTTGCATGCACGAGAGCCTACGGTTCTGCCTCACGAGAGCCGCGGGAGGTCTGGGACGTTGCCTAGTGATTACCGATACTCTCAGGAAAACGTGAACGAGAAGAACAAGGATCGTAGCCTGCCTCATCTTCCCTGCTCTGAGACACAGACCTTGAACGAGAACCACTCCTGTCTGTCTCGGGGCAAAGCAGAGGAAAACCATAGGGTAGAGCCCGCGCTGCTGAACAAGAAGCGTGGACCTGCTCCTCAGAGGCCTCCACCACCTAAAAGAGATAAATACAGGCGACCGGATAATTCTGCGCCGTCGCTCGGCACCTCTTCTGAATCTCTGCTGGTAGCGCCCAGCCAGCCCTTTCCGTCCTCGTCCCCCAACTCTGCCGAAGTATTTGCCAGTCACTCCTCCCTCTGTCAGAGTCCTGCAGCTTTCAATGGAAAACTGAAGAGTGCTAATCCACAGCAGCTCCAGCAAGCGTCATCCACGGAGAATGTTTGTCAGCACTTAGAAGAAAAAACGCACCTTAGGTCTGAGTCTGTATTATCTTCCAAGTATCGGTATCTTCAAAAACCTGGCATGGAGACATCAAGGTCCCCTTCTCCTCAGTTTGCGCCACAGAAGCTCACGGATAAACCTCCTGTGTCCGTACAGGATGAGAACCCAGCCAGGTACTAGATGTAACTCCTTTACTATTTTATTAATGCTTTTTGCCCAGTTAGACCTTATTAATGGTTGACTGTTCGTTCTCTTTACTAAAAGCACATCCTTCGGGTTCATTAAGCGTGAGCCATCGCAGCATGTCCTAAAGAGACCTAAGACTTGTGTGAAATTCCAGTTGGTACCATTGAAGTCCTTCAACTGGTCGGTGGTTTCTTTTAGTGGACTGATGCTACTCAGATGTTACAGCTGGTGGTTAGGAGAAAATTAAAGGGATGGTTTCAAATGCATTTTTCACTGCAAGTCTGGGTGAAATCAGGAGATTCCCTGTCATCATCTCCCCCATCTGAGTTTGTATATGAATATGAATCGGTGTAGGGACAAAGCAGTTGTGGGAAGGGAAGCTGTATCCTTTGTGAGAACTTCTGTTTTGAAAGTGCACACAGTAAGGTACACTGCTAAATCATGACTGTTTTCATGTTGCTTTTACAATGAAACGTGGCACTCCAGGTAGTCTGCGGAGGGGTCCACAACACTGTTTGTGTTGAGGTGGGCTGAAGATTCAGCAGGAGAATGTCAGTCCTTTCCCAGGCTAGATAAACTTAGAATTAGACAAACCGACTGAAATTAATTGATTGCTGTGTCTGTCATATGCTGCTAGCATCATAAAAGGTTATTCTCCCACAAGATAACAAACTCTTCCAGGAAGCTCAGGAATCTTAGTTTTCATAAATCCTTTAGCACTATAATTCATGGTTAAAGAATGAAAACAACCTCCGAGCTGAATGAAGCAGAAGTAGTTGGAATAGCTTTTCTCTACTGTAATGTAAATAGTTGAATAGACTCAATCACGCTGTTTTCCAGTGTGCCTTATGACATAGAAAACATGAATCACTTTTTTCCTAAACATGCCTTGATGTTTTTTCTCTTGTAACCGGAAGAAAAAAAATGAGATTTCCTCCTGCAGTGTTTTTAACATGAAGTAATAATACAGTTTACTATGAAAAGTGCAACATGTCATGTGAACCCTAGCATCTATGTGCAAAGGTAGATGACATTAATGACTTCCTTAATGTATTGCTTTGCCTTCCTTAGTGTATTGCTTTATGAATAGATACTGAGGATGCACAGAAAGCTAATTGTATTTGTCCTTCCTTCTTAGTAGCTTTAATGTTGAAATGAGCACTGAGGTGTGGCTAATTATATGCCCGTATCTGAATGATAATACACTTACCCTGCAAATCTTTTGTTAACATTTAAGATTCTTAAGCCCAGACAGCTCTTGTTTGTGCACAATGTATTGTCCTCAGTTAATAATTACATTACTCAATAAAACAGGTATGGCAAAAAAGGAAAAACATGCAGGCCATACCTCTGAACCTTCTATATGGTATTTACTATATGGTATTTATTTCATATGAGTAAAATATGTCAAGTAGATTTATCTTAAGCCAAATCTAATTAATTGCATATTATTACTTTTGTTGGCTCCTTGCATATGAGCTCTCGGACATGCCAGTTTGCATGCTGTGGGCAGCTAATGTTTGATGATGTCAGCACGTAGCTGTTTACTCTTCTTTAAGAAAGGTGTCTTGTTTATCAACAGGATAGACTGAGTAAGTGTGTAGGGTTTCCTGCAGCGTTCTAGGTAGAACCATGTAGTATGGGGAAATATTGGTGGTGTGCAGAACCCAGTATTTCCAAAGACAACTGTTTAGCAATAATAAAGATGAAAAGAGTGCATCAGTAGATGTGCATCGATAGATTTCCAGTAAACATACACTCAGGTCAAGGAATGACTGTGCTTGTGGTTGGAGTAAAGCTTTGTAATGGCCACAAGCAGAGTTCCTGCAAGTCAAAATTTCATGCCACAGTTCTGAAAACCTTCAGAAATCAGGAGGGTAGTGATTGCAAAAACAGAATTTCTGAAGCACCTGGTGTTGAACTCTCTTTGCTCTGGCTGAAATCAGTTGACTTGATGATGCCATAAGTATCTGGAAAATCTTTTACTAGGCTGAGAGGAATGTACTCAAGAGTCTAAAAACAGATGTCGGGCATTTTAGGTAAAGAATTGCAGTCAGCTTGCTGCTTCTCTTCCAGTTGCCCTATGCATACTTATGCAGGCATCTTCTATTTCCCCCAAATTCAAAATGTGTTCCTCTTTACAGTCTGGTGGAGTCCAAAAGGTGTGGGCTTTATTTAAAAACAAACAAAAGGAAGGGTTGGGGGCAGTGGCAGGCCTCTGCCCAGCTCTGCTGCAGCCAGGAGGAGAGCCCACATCTGCAGGCTGGGAGCTGGGGCTGGGCGACGGACACAGGATCGAGCTCTTTAAAATAACAGTTGCCTTGAATGAAAACACCCCAGCCGAATGGGAGTGGAGGGGTTCAGCATGGGCTGGAAAACCTGCCCCAAAAGTTGGATCAGTATGCCAAAGCATGTCCGCAAAGCACTTGAGGAAAGTAAATGCCTGTTGGGAGGCTGCACGTTCATTCAGAAACAAATATACCCTTAAAATATAAGATACAACTTCTGAAGTCAAATAGATTTTGCTATTCCCTATGAAAGAAAAGTGCAGCACAATAAAGTATAAGTTTATTTTTAAGGCAAGTGACACACCCACACTTAGAGGGAAAGAGCCATAGTATGTCTTGCTCACTTATCTGAAAGGCAGCAAGCAACCCAGCCAAATGAAACCAGATATTTTAGCTAGTAGGCAATGTTCCTTTACTTGCTGTAGAGCTTCCAAAACCACATTATGACAATAATTTTAAACTTGCTGCAAACTCAAACCCACCAAACTAGACTTCAGTTTCTTATATGATTTACATACAGTACAGATGTTTCAGTAATGTAATTTAACATGTTATTGTCCAATTTAAAAATCTAAGTTAGCCTCCTCTTTAAATAGCTTGCCTTACTGAATGTCCAAGGTGACCCTTTGTGCTGTGCAGTACAGAATTTTTGCTATAAGCTTCCCTTAAAAGGAATATCCAGAATTGTGTTAGACTCTTCAGTGGCTGGTTTTTCTCCTTCAAGCAGAAAATTACGACACTATGGTGGGATCTATTTATTAAACTTCTGTATCTTGTGTGTAATTTTACAAATACAGATTTTTTTTTTTTTTAATCATGTAATTAAGTTTTGAATGATTTCCAGGTTTTCCATGTATGGTTATTTGTTATTCTTGTAGCTCGGCAAAGACCTAGCCTGCAGGATGCTTCCATCTGGTCTGTTGTCTCTTCCCTTGGAAGAGCTGGGAATTGATGTGAGGGCATCACAAACTCCCCAGGCAGCCAAGCCGCCTGTCAGGCCAAAAGCTGAGGCCACGGTTGGATCTGTGTGAGGCAATGAGGTTGAGCTCAAGGCGTGTTTTCCTCCCTATGTGTGGCAGCAAAGGGGTAAAAGGCGGTTCAGCAGCACTGTCTCAAACTGGGGCCTGGCTGCTGAGATTGGACCCTCACGTTCATGGAAACAAACAGAAGTCCTGTACCATGAGTATTGTGCAAGGCTGATGTTAGGATTACTTACAAATGAACTAATAATATTTAAAATGTGTGGACAGAAGAGAAAATGTGTAGATTTAGGATTTGAAATACAGTGCAAGGAATATTCCATCACCATGGATCTATTATCTATCTTTTTTCATGTTTGGGCTTCCCCTCTGATTTGCAGATAAGAATTGGGATGTAAGATTCTTCCGTTTCTAAAGATGAATTTTCCTTATTTTTCAGAATTGAAAGGGTTATAGACAACAATACTACGGTGAAAATGGTTCCCATCAAGATAGTTCATTCTGAGAGCAGCGCAGAGAAGGAGAGTCGCCAAAGTCTTGTCACTACTATGGAGCCTCCTGCTTTACCCAGTGGTTTGGAAAAGGACCAAATTAAAACACTCAGCACTTCTGAGCAATCCTATTCACGATTCTGTGCTTACACCAGGCAAGGTGTAGAACCAGAGCCGGAAGCCAGAACCAAACCAGCTGACCCTCAACCGACTGAAGAACCTGGGAGTAACTTGAAGGACAGCTGTGCTGCCACACCAGCAGTCAGCTATGTAAAGGCCAAAGAGAAGACCTTTGAAGACTGGAAGTCAGAGGAACTAGCCAGAGAGATTGTGGGAAGAGATAAATCTCTAGCAGACATACTAGATCCTAATGTAAAAATAAAAACAACAATGGATCTGATGGTTGGAATATTCCCTAAAGATGAACACCTCCTAGAAGAAGCTCAGCAGCGCAGGAAGCTCCTGCCAAAAGTTCCTTCTCCAAAAATTTCAGAGGAGAAGTGAGTATAACTTTCTGTAGGCCAGTGGTTCCTTGTAAGCTGCTGTCCAAAGTGTGTCAGTTTTCCTAGGGGACTGAAGGTGAGGATCTTCCTGCTGTTGAGGTTTGGGGCTTTTCTAAGGCTTTTCCGTTAGTCAAGCATAATACTGCTCACTCATTCTAGTGGTGAAAGCTCTTCTGCACTACTTCAGTTTTAGCTTTTGGTGGGCACGTGCTCAGTCCACACAAATTTTCTTCACAACCAGTATTTATTTATCCTATTTCCATAGGTAATGGCTTTCTGTCGAACCCCCTGCTTGCTTGATGATGGCTCTAAAAGATTGTTCTTTCTTTTCAGTGATTAGGGTGTCAAGGCAGTTAATGAAAGTTTTGACTTTTTACCAGGAAAGAGGAGCAAAGTGCGCCGTCTGCCATCTCCCTGACAACCAATTCTACTTACTACAGCACATCTGCCCCGAAGGCAGAGCTGCTGATTAAAATGAAGGACATGCAGGAGCAGCAGCAACAGCAGCAGAGCGAGGATGATTCTGAAGATGAGCTGGATCATGACTTGTCAGAAAAGAAGGTAAAAGACATATCTAAAAGTGTAATGGGAGGCTCTCGGTTGCGTGCATTTCAATAACTATGAATTTGCTAGGTAAACAGCCCTGAATAAAAGGCCTTCTAGATGTACAGGATCACTTGGAAAATCAGCCTGTTTTTTATAGGGGCAGGGGGGATTGTTAAGTGTCCAGCTGTGAACTTAGGAACTTCATATTAGTGCTTTTTGCAGCTTGATATATGTTTTGGAAGGTCCCAAGGGGAGAAGTTTTGGGGAGGTTATTTTCAAATACTGTTTTCCATTTGAGATTTTAGTGTATTTCTCTCACTCACTATATACAAAGAAACAGTGGTGCTTATGTATCCCAATGTAACTGATGGTGGTTTTAGTTGCTCCGCATTGTTGAAATTTAGGTCCAGGATTTGGGTTTGTCATGAGAGAGAGGGGAAAAAACACCCTCACCCACATCCCTACCCACACCCCTTTTTTTTTTTTTTTTCCCTTCGTTTGTTTTCATGAGCAGCAAACCACTTTGTCTTCTATTTTTTGCTACCTCCCAAATTAATAACAGTAGTGGTGAGAGATAGCTGATCAGCTTGGTGGATTCAGTGGAAGTTACTCATCACAAGGGAAGCAGTCTTCTCCACTCTTGTTCATCCCCATCCTTTGGTGTTTTATTTCTGATCTAAGGTCAACATAATCCCCTAGGTATTAAAATGATGATATAATGGCATTTCTGTGGTTTGAGAAAGTGTTGTCCTACGTTAAAATCATCGCACTCATCTCATTAGTGATTTGGCACAAAATATTTTAATCATAGTTCCCAGTATGGATAAGCTGGAGGAAATAGTCTGTTTGATCAATTAAAGTGATGTAGTTTAACTCTGTTTACCTAAGCCAGTAATGCAACGGTGTCCAAATCTTTTCTGTTAAAGTCAGCTCTCCGCTTAATAATCAATTGCCAGGGTACATTTGGTAATCCAGTCCCAAAGAAATGTCTTTTAACTAAATATTAGGAATATATTTAGTCGCTAAGAATGAGAGATTCCTTAGGAGATTCCCACCTCTGGTTCAGTGCAGGAGCGGATGCCACTGCATTTGAGGGGACTGTAGTGTTTTCTGTTACCACTCTGTTGGTTTTTTTTTTTTCTCCTTCAGCCTTCTCTCCCTCCCTCTGCCCCCACTGCATCGCACAGTTCAGCGTGGCATGCACAGCCGGGGGCATAGTGTGGCTGCAGCAGGAAAGCTGCCCTTACCCGCTCGCCAGAGAGCCGCTAAATCCAACAGCTGTACTACTTAGACAAATTAAGGATTTCACTACGTTTGGAATAATTTGGTTTTATCTGGTGCCACACATGACAGTCACGTTCATCATTTTTGCTAGAATTAGTTTCTTTCTCATTAATTATGGAGTGTATGCGTGGCGGGGGTGTTAAAATTAAACCTTTCTTGTTTGCCCAACAAACTGAATACTAAAACTTTTATAAGCAAAAGTGCCATTTATTTGTGTTGATGTCTATTAACAGGAAAATCGTGTTCACCCTTCACATACTCCTCCCTCCATCCCCCCAGCTCCAGTATACACCACTAATCATATGAGATAGGAAGTATTTCATAAAGAGCTTTTAGCAGAGCTCCCCCATCTTCTTCTCTGAATATACGTATTGTCGTAGCCACACACACATTGCTGCTTACTTCTCTCCCCGCTCCTCCACATGCGAGCCGCTCAGTTCAGTGGGCTTTCATCTTGGATCTTGTCAGAAAATGTATAAAACTCTTGGTAAGTGGGTCAAGGCATCTTTATAAAACAGCCAGAATATATAACTTGGCCCAGCTTCACGTGTTTGGCAACAGTTTAACAAGAGATCATCAAGGATCTGAACACTTCAATAGCACACTTTACAACTTCAATTATTTTAGAGGAGGCATACGCCCAGAACCTGTTCCTTGATTCCTAGAAATTGGTCAGTTCTGTTATGAGATATCTTAATTGCAGTCCGCTGTGGAATGATTGTAGTATTTGTCATTCTCTGCTCTGCAAACCAGAAATGTGTGGTGCTTTTTTTTTTCCCCCTTTTGACATAAGTATAGGAATTTCATATAGAGTCGTTAATTTTTTTTTTTTTTTTTTTAATTTGGGACAATCCCTGTATTCCCAGCTAGCAGGAAGGGAAAGTGTGCGTCTCGTACTGAATTTAATGTAGGTTTACCACAATTATAAAATATTGAACAGATGGTGAAGACACTACAGGAGTGTTTTTTGTAGTAAGAAAAATCCATGTGTGGCCAAGTAGGAAGTGTCCCCTTTGGCTTTAGGAAAGTTTCAGCAACTTCTGAAGAGTGTAAAAGTAATTGAAGAATGCCAAGTTTCTTCTGCTTTTAGGCCTGAACTTTATGTGAAATGGGGTGGTGAGCATAAAGTGTGCCAAGCAGTGAACCACCTGAGCAGGACTCTGAGGAGTTACTTTCTGTGTTGCTAGTCAGATCAGCAAGAATTACTGGAAAAAGATGAGGTTTTATTGTTTTCTTGTTTACTGGTACAGAATTCACAGCTATGAATTATTCATCTACCAGTTTCAAGATGTAGATTGGAGCTCTTCTGGCTCAGTAGATATTGAACGTAATACAGGTTTTCTGCTGGTTAGCAAAAGCATGTAGTGAGCTCACAGTTGCCGTATCCAAAGGCTGCTTCATCTGGGTAGGAAGCAATCAGTGATCATAATCCAATTCTTAATAGATATGACAGTCTTAAAGAGGGGCAAGTACTTACGGCCTTCTCACCTGCAAAAGCAGTCCTTTGGAGGCTAGCTTCAGCTGCCTGGGGACATCTAAATAGGATGCTACTGGGAAAATGGCTTTTTTTTTTGCTTTTTAAAGAAAGAAACTTTGAGAGAGCTGATCTGGATTGTCAGACCAGATTGGTAAACGTTGAGCACTCGTATGGCTTTTTTTCATTCAAGAAAGTTGCACACAGCTGCAGAAGTGAAAAACTCGAGATAGTAACATAGAGCACAACAGTATCCTGTTGTGTTTCGGTAGAACAGCAGCATCGTTCATGCATGTGCATGTCAGCTGAGGGAAATGAGAGCGTAGCACTGTGACCTACATAATCCAAATCAAACTGCATTTGCATTGAGAGAAGGGGAAAAAAAATAAAATCCTGCAGATTAATCAGTCAGTAAAGCAGGCATCTGTAGAACTGCTTACTACCTTAATCTTTTGGGCACCCAGACTAACAGATAACCCAAATCCAGATTAACCTGGCCTGAGTATATTAAATCAAAAAGGAGAAAACCAGCCCGGATAATCCACGTGTCGAATTTCTACCTTCAAAAAGGCTGTTAAATTTTCGGGGTGTAGTTGCTTTCTGTTAAGATGGCAGACTTTGGTGGTGGTGGGTATTTTTGTTCCCAAAATAAATTGGCAATGACTGTTCAGTGGCGTCTGAGAGCGGTAGCTGCTATCAGTATGTTTCTCGGCAATCACGAAGGCTTGTAATCAGACTTGCGTTTAGAAAGCAGAGTTCCTAAAGAATGTCATGAGTAATTTTTTTCAAAAAAAATTTGAAGGGCTCCTGTGAAATAATGACTATTTTAAAGGGTGTAATTCTCATTTAGAAATCGCACTCAGAGATGTATGTTTAGAGAACGCTTTGGAAATTTTTCTTACCTGAAATTAGCTGAACACTAAATAGGCATCTACGTTTAAATTAATGAGGCATTTTTAGTGTGTGATTCATCTCATGTTAGGCTTGACGACTAGCTGAACTGACTTCCATCCCTTGTACATCCCCTTAGTGAAGGCTAATGGGGATGTCAAGCCCTCTTGCCCAAATGCAGGGAGGTAGCCAGGCAGGAAGGGTGGAACACAGGTCACTGAGGGAGGAGATCTGGGTTCTCAGTCTGGCTCTGCTGGTGATGCACCTGACATACTTTTTCAAAGCCAGGGCATGCGCATCGCAGGCAATGGGGGATTATACTAGAGGAACCCCCACAAACTGCAAATGAGGTGGTATATTCGCCTGGCACAAGGCAGTGACAGCCAAAGATGCTTGTTTGGTCCTTCGGCAGAGCCACTTTGCACAGGGCTGCTTTGTATGGTACAGAAGTAGATTTTGTTCCCTGTTCCCTGTTCATAACCCCAGGGGTTACGATTTCCCTACAGAAATGTTGTAAGGCGGTGTTAACGCTAAGATTTTCTGAGAGTGGAAGGACTGCTATTGGAGGGATGCTAATATTATGCAGAAAGGAAGAAAAAACTAGACAGTGCCCTACTTTAAACTGCATCATGTGGAAAATACAGGATTGTTTCCCTAGTACTGTTTATCTTCCCATGCGTAGCTCTTCAGAAAGGTATTATGGACCTGGTATTTAGAGAAAAAAGGATGCGCTGTACTTTATGCTGCTCCATAGCAGGCTTTGAAGCTGTTCAAAGAAGCAGCAGGAATGCTTGCTGTGGCGGGGGGAGTCCTTCATCTTTTGCCACAAAGGTAAATTGCTTTAACACAGGTCACAAGCTGAGCATCGTAGACCTACATCCTGAACCTTTGAATCCAGAGGTAGAGATCTTAGAGGTATACTTAGACATACATTTATTTGGAATGCACTCATTGTCAAAGCCACATGGAAGTTTCAATGTATTAAAATGCTAGATTTCTGACATGATTTTCAGAAGTGAGGAAGAATGCATTAGTGCTAATAAATTCTCATGCCCTTTATTCTCCACAGCAAGAACTTATTGACAGCATTAGTAGGAAGCTGCAGGTGCTGAGGGAAGCGCGGGAGACTCTTCTGGAAGACATCCAAGCAAACAATATACTGGGAGAGGAGGTAGAGGCCATTGTGAAAGAAGTCTGCAAACCAAATGAGTTTGACAAATTCAAGATGTTTATTGGCGACCTTGACAAAGTGGTCAACCTCCTGCTGTCACTATCAGGTCGTCTGGCACGGGTGGAAAACGCCCTTAATAACCTGGATGAAAATACCTCTCCGGAAGAACGGGTGAGAAAGGCCAATAATAATATCACTGCATTTAGTGAACCTGGTGTGGGGATTTTTGCTTGGTTTTGTTTATCTAAATTGCAGAGCTCAAGGTGAGGGATAGTGAATGGACAAATCTCATAAGGCCATTTTCTTTAGATTTCTTTTTGCCTTGCTTTTGCTTGGAATACTAAAACTACAAGTGGCTTGGTGAGAAAAAGTGGTGTTTTGGGGTGCAATATACTGGAAAACAGACTTAGCAAAAGTTTCCTTAAAGAAAGAGGGGAACTACTGATAAGAGTGTAAAAAAGGAGACAAACAAAAATGTTCTAACAATTCAAGATGGGAAAAGGAGTGTCACTTCGTGCTGTTATGCAGAAAGCTTACAGACTACTTTATACTCAGCAAGGATCTTGATAAAAATCTATAAGGTTGTTACAAAGAAAATGTTTCTCATCTACTACAGCTTCCTCCACAAGGCCTAGCAAGAGCAAAAAATGACAGAAGGACAAGTCTTTAAAAAAAAAAAAGGGAGGGGGAGGGGGGCAGGAGAGGGACATTGCAAAAAGAATTTTTCAATAGAAAACATGTTTTACTCAACCAGAATAGCCCGGTAGTGATGTGGAAAAATCCCAGCAGATGTGAAAATTTCAGGAGCGTTCAAGGTGCTCTTACCTGTTGGACCCCACCTCTGCTGGCAGCACTTTGTTTAGCTCCAAATCCCAACAGGCCTTAGCTGGGAAGCAGATATCTAGCGATACAGATATGCCCCAAAGGAGAGATGTAGACGTGTGTGAAACTTAAAGGCTAAAATAAATAGAGAGAGGGTGGGGGGTGGGTATGTGTCAAGTGAGTTTAGCTTCTACAGTCAAATGAATGTGAAGTGGGATTTTTGGCTTGTAGCTGTGGACTGAAATGCCAGCAGTCCACCTAAGTGTTGTAACAGAATTTTTTCCATGGGCTGTGGATTCATGTTGTGTTTCTTCAGCATGCTCCGTTGTTTCACCAATAAGAACCAGTAAGTGCTGGGACTAGTCTGAAACCGTGTTTTTGCTGTTTGGCCCTAGCTGCTGCCAAACATACTTGTTTAATGGCTGTCCAGACCCCGCTCTGACTGAGGCGAAGGGAAGATATTTGACAGCTTATTAGAGGGCAGATCAAAGCTTCTGAAACTTAAAGAAATTTAATCCTTCTTTAGACTTCTTTTTTCTAAATGTGGTGCAGTTGCCTAATGGGCTCAAACATGGGAGTGTGAGCTGGGGAAAGAGCTACCAGATGATATGAGCATATAGGAAACACAGTTTGAGAGCTGTGATAAAAATAGCTTATTAGCTAGGTATGGAAGAGGAAGAAGGTGAGTAGGTGGTGTAGTAAGGGCAGGCAGAAATTGTCTGTGTGCTCTGCTGTCGAATTTAGACTGACAGAAATCCAAATTCCTAACATACTTTAATCCCTATTCATCTTCTGACACCAAAGTCTTGCCATAGTAACATCCGAAATATATCTAAAAGTGTTGGTCAGAGATGCTTCTCAGATGGGTCAAGTCCCCAGGTACTTTGACTATAAATACAATGCATGTAGGGTTACATGTGCATTTCTTTGAATTTAGACTGGCGTGTGTGGCTTTTTTGCTTGTCCTTTGGTATTTTGTAGGTCACGTGGTGGTATTTGGTGTACTACTAATGTACAGTATAAACAGAACAGGGGAGATTACTTCCATCGCTGGGAATCATATCCCTAGTGATCACTGATTCTTTTTTTTTTAAATTTTTTTTTTTTTTTAAGCTGATGTTGTCTAATAAACATTACTTTGATAGTTTTCCACTTTCTAGGAACCACCAACAGCTCAGCAGGCTTTCTAAATAAACAGTTTGTCAGCAGGCAAATAATCACTGCTGAATTAATATTCTGACTATTAGATGCTCTGTCATAGGTCTCTTTTGCCACAAGGAACAGTATCAGGTATTTCAGCTTTAGCTTCTGAAAGGGGCTTCATCTGAAATAGCTACCAGCCCCCTTCCTTCCACACAGTGAGACCAGTGTCTTCTCATTACTTTCCTTATCAATCAAAGCCAGAGTGTGTTGAGAACCCTAAAGCGCTGAACCAGCAGTCCACAGATGTGATCAGGTGCCTAGACCCACAAGACCTGTTATTGCAAGGCTAGGGACAAGTGCCAGGGATAGTAGTTTAGGAACTGGGTGCTGGCAAGTCAAATACACGGAGGGAGTCCCTCTTCATATGGCTGTGGTTCAAAACAGCAAACAATTCTTGAGAAAGACTCTCAATAGAAAGAGCCACAGATTGTTCCATCAGAGGAGCTTCAGATGGCCTGTGTTTGGCTGGGGCTTCAGACCACTGCTAACTGCAAAAAACCTTTCTGCATTCTGCTTGGCTTTGGTTGGTTAAAGTCAGTCAGATGAAACCATCTGACATCATTTACACCTTTAGGCCCGGTGAGCCATTTACCCGTCGCTCAGAGAACCTCCTCAAGAATGGTGTTTTGAGCCTCCCACAGTGTGTTCCACTTTACCCTTGAAAACAGGCTTTCTAGTGTCAGTTGTCTTTGACAGAGGTAAAAGCAAATTCAGGAGGTTTCTCATTTGCCTTCTGTCTTTCTGCATCCCACTTCTCTTACGTATTCCCTAAACCTCCACAAGGGCAGAGGTACTAAGGTGTCATGCAAAGTTCATAACAAAAGTAGCGTTTACTTTCCTTAAACTGTCAGGTTACTTCATCTTAAAGTTGTGCCATAGGCTTGGTAAGAAGAAACCATACAACTTAAATCTCAGGAATTGTTATGAAGGACTAAACATTTGATTGTTCTTATGTCTGTTGACAATAATAGCGAATGGCTTGAAAAACAGAGCTATTTCATCCCAAGGTTAGGCGGGTAACTCTACAGCTGAGCTACCAGCTGGTTGATATATGCCCTCTTGTGTTCATCAAATTCTGTCTAATTCTTCTTCTGCTTCTCAGCGTACACAAAAGCTGTAAGGCTGCCCTGGGGAGCGGTCTAGCTACGCTCCTGAGTTTGGGCTTGGCTGCTAATTCCCCTGGTGAATTTAGGAGAACAGTACTTCCATCTCTTTGCAGCAGATAGTTCTGCTTGCAACTTGCAGTGGGATTTTTTTCCCTAGCAGACGCTCAAAGGAAGACCGAACTGTGGTTTTTCTAATGACGTGTGATTTCTGTGACTTGTCTTCCATAGCTGTCTTGAATGCTGAGTTAATCTAGGCTGTATATTTTCAGTACATTGAGAGCGCAAGTCTGAAAGCGTTTCACCCTCTGAGCTTTGTGTGTGCTGTCTATAGAAAAAGAGGCAGCACAGGATACAAGTGCAACTCTGACAGATAGGTTTATTAAAGTTTGCTGGTCTGTATCCTCTCTTGCCCCATCTTGAAAGTACTCTATTTTGCAGTCTAGAAAAACACTTTTCTGTAAATCCTTTAGGCTTATTATAGCATGTGTGATTTAACATAAAGTCCAAATGAAAAAAATGGACACATTTATTTGAACAGACTTTGGTTTATTTGAAGACACAGGTTCTCAAAGAAAATTCATCTCTGAAGCAAAGCTAACAGATATGGAGTGGGACCTCTTAGGGGCACTTTTTAATTAAGTTCAGAAGTCTGTACAGGAATTCTTGACATCAGAGTAGGCCAGCCATATTCTGTCGCTGGAAAAAGGCAATCAGGTAGACATCTGAAATAGGTCAGATTAATAATGCTCCTGTTTCTTTCCATATACTGCAAAAGGAGAGTAGCTGAGTGATTCAGGTGTGGCTGTCTACTGTGTAGACAAGTGAAGTTGGGTGAGATGTACCTTATCCTTCATGCTTGTACATATGCCTGAATGGGATATAGCTCCTGTCCTTTTTCTTTGTGTGTTTCTCCATTCAACCTCCCTTTTTCCTATTTTGTCTCTTGTGAGGGCACGAAGCAGAAAGTTTACAGCCCTTTTGGGAAGATGATGCTTTTTTTTTTTTTTTTTTTTTTTACTTTTTCTTCCCTCCTGTTATCTTGCCCCAGCTCTCACTCTTGCTCATATCTTAAGACCACACGACTTCACATCTTGTGGAGAAGCCATGCGGATTGCAGCAGAACTGCAAAATACCGCAGTGTCAGGAGCTGTGTAAGAACAAATCACTCTGTTAATTACTCTGTTTGTGGGTTCTCTAACCACAGCTGTTTCAGTGCGGAAGTTCAGTGCTGTGTATTGAAGATGTAAGATGTTGCTGAGTGAAGTCTTAATTTGGAGAACTTGGTGTTTCTCAAAGGCAACTGTATTTTATATAACTATTTTGAACTATTCAATAGTAATGTAGTCTTTGAAGTTCTTGCTATTGAGGCCAATAGAAATTAATGGTGCATCTTTCATTGATTCACTACATGTTTTTCCTGTTTGTTAATGCGTTTTATTGCTTTAAGGAGCAATCTTATTCCACCTCTCTAAGTATTCAGGAAAGTCTTTGTCTTTGCAGATAAAACAGACTTGAGACTTAAATGCTGAAGCTGTTGTCCCAGCCTGGTAAACCCAGCGAATTTTTAACTCTTTTTCTTTTCTCCTAAGCGGACGTTGGTAGAGAAGCAGAAGCTGCTGACCCAGCAACACGAAGATGCAAAAGAACTGAAGGAAAACCTGGATCGTCGAGAGCGCATTGTCTTTGACATTCTGGCAAACTACTTGAGTGAGGAGAA
This sequence comes from Calonectris borealis, assembly GCF_964195595.1. NCBI lineage: Eukaryota > Metazoa > Chordata > Aves > Procellariiformes > Procellariidae > Calonectris > Calonectris borealis. The sequence continues at coordinate 138,819,913 of NC_134312.1, read as the reverse complement.
CTTAGCAGACTATGAGCACTTTGTAAAAATGAAGTCGGCCCTCATCATTGAGCAGCGAGAGCTTGAGGACAAGATCAAGCTGGGGGAAGAGCAACTGAAGTGTCTGACCGATAGCCTCCAACCTGAACGGCTCAAATAAGAGGACTGAGTTTGACCAAGGATGTGAAAAACGGGAAAGAAGGAAGGGATGGGGGAGTTTCCAAGTATACAAATGAGTATCTTGGCTCGTCTGAGTGTCCAGTAGAGAAAGAAGTGCACAAGAGAAAAATAGCTCTCACAACAGCAATAATGCTCTCTTTGGTTTTTTTTTGGGATGATGTATTTAATTTTTTAGAACACATTTTTACTGCTGGACTCTACAGCTGTTTCTCATTGCTTAACTTACAGACAGCTCCACAGAAAAGGACAGACTCTTAACCTTTCTGCTCAGTAAGTTGAAAGTCTGTGGCAGTTGTGCATGCAAACAACAGTGTTTTTTAGAATAGGTTGTATACTTTCTTTATGTTCAGATGCTGTACAGACTGCTGGGAAACCCAACAGCAATTTATGAATGCACACAAATTTAGAAGCTCTAAATTTAGTGGCTTTTTATTTTTTTTAAAGACACATTAAATAGGGGAAGCGTGCCTCTTATAGCTAATATATTCAGATTGCTGAAATGTAGTGTCACTCTGATCCTGTGGCATCAGACACTTTTTTGTAATATTGTATATGGGATGGCACTTTCCCCTTGCAGAAAATAACTTTACAATCAGTCTCAGTTAAACACTTCTTAAACCAGCTTGCGAATCACCTAATGGCTACCTTGCTGAAGATTTTTTTAAAAATTATTTTGCAAGACATAGCTGTACACCTTCTTACTGCAATGCAAGCGATTTTCTTTACCAAGTTGTACTTGATTTAAGAAACAGGCTGGAAGTACTGTGCTGATTTTGTTCAAAACATTTCTCATCTAAATTATTTAGAAAGCTCATTTGCTCTTTCTTGTGCTTTTTATGCATGTTTTTATTCTTCCTCCCCCAAAACTGCTACACTTTGTGAAAATAAATGTAGGCTAAGGACACTGCTTCTATATTTCTTCTGATTGCTCAACATTGTGATGGTTGTATATATAAACAGTTAAGTTATACTCCAGTTGACCTACATAATGCTGTTCATTCTTTCCTCTTTCTCAGTCTACCAAATGCAATATAAACAATTTCTGCCCTGTAAATACTGTGCGTTATTTGGAGCAACTATGCTTTGTAACTGTGAACATAAGTGGGTTTTGTTTGTTTTTTCCATTGCACAATGATAAATGAGAGGATGCTAGTTCACAGTATCAGATTACTGGTTGTGTTCTAGTAACACTGCCATTGACTTATAACAGATGATTTCCAGTAGCTCTAAAAAGAGGTGCTAACTCATGTTTTAGCGCAGTAAAAGGTTACACTGACTTGCTCAGATGCCTACAGAGAAATTCTGTAGTGTCTAAATGTCAAGTTCTATGTTAAGATAAAGTTTTGCAGGCAAAGGAAAGTCTTGGATGACTTTGTGGATATGCCACTTGCATTGTAGTGTAGAAGACATTTATCTTTCCGTAGACGAACAGGTTGCCCAACAAGAAGCCATTTTTGAGGCGGATGTGAATGACAGTCTGCAGCTAAGCAGGTTGAAAATACAAGTAGTTAGGTGTTGAAAAGAGGGAGAAAAAAATTCTTCCCACTATCCCTGCAGTGGCAGCATTCACAAAAGTTTTTCCGTCCTTCTTACCTGAATCCTCTCTTTTGCGGTGAGAACTGGAGAGGTGCTGATCAGCAAATTCCTTGCGAGTTGGGGAACTGGGGAGCAAAAATCTTCTGGAACCAGTTCCTCTACAGACAGATGCAAACGCTAAAAGGACTGTTGCCCCCCTTATAGTGCACTACTTCGTATACTTGGACCAAATCTTTAATGAAATTATGTTGATGTGTATCAGCTGAGGTCAAATGGAGCTACCATTTTACAAGACCTGCAGCTGACCTTCGTTTCTTCCTCCTAGTTCAGAAATGTAGTCTCTGGCATCTCACAGTTATTTGCTGCTATGTTCCTAGGACGAGTGATCCCTTTGTCCTTAAACTTATCCCTTAACCGTAACAAACCCAAAACTAAACAATTCCCAAATAAATTATGCTTGTCTTTTAGCTTGGAGAAAAGTGTGCATTGTTTTATCTGTGGCATTTTAAAAATTTTACATATTGTGGTTACTCTGGAATGTGTATGTGAAATGTGAATAATAATATAATTACAATGTGTTTGTATACAGTACTTTGATTTAGATCTTTCTGATAAAAGGTAGCAATATTGTGAATGCTATATATATTACCCTTTTCACAGAACAGTTGCGTGGACACCGTTCTCTCCTTTCCTTTTTTAAAACTGTGTTGAAAATCTCGCACCCTGGGAACCTGAAGATGGTTGCCTCCCAATGTTACATGTAAATCTGTAAATAGCTATACTGTTGCTTTTTGAAAAAATCTGGTGCTAATGTTTTGCCTTTGGCATCCGGGGGATGGCTGTGTCTTCACCTTATGTTGTTCTCAATTCTAGATCTCTTTGTATAGTGAAAGATTTCCACTACGTTTCTCCAACTGTTTGGATCCTGCAGCCCAGAGTGAAAATGTACAGTTTTCCTGCCTGACACTTAACACTTACCTACTGACAAATGGTATTGCTTGACTTTGAGAAAATAAACTGTATATTTCAATGTAGAGTTAGTTTTTGTGTGCAGTTTTAACTGTCAAAACCTACTGTTTTGCTGTGCAGTGTTAGCCATCTCGTGGTGCCCATCAACAGTGCCTATAGCTTTTAAAGGCCAGGCCAGTTATCTGACAGTCTGAAGTAGCTTGCTGTCTTTGCACAGATTATTTAGCATGTTGACTTAATTGATCATTCTCAAGTTCCCAGTGTAAGTAAGTGCCAGAAATGTGTTCATGTCTATTTAGTATTTTAAGTGTGTGAGTATGAGAGGGCAGAAAGGAAGATGTGTTATGAGGTAGATAAAATAAATCAATCTCTCACGTCTTACAGAGTATACACCAGGGAAGGAGTTAGGATTTTTCTACTTGTTTTGGCTTCATCCGGAAATATCTGAAGTCAATGGTTCTCAAGATTTTTTGCGAGAACAGATCACTGTGAACTCTCTATCTCTAACAGACTTCCCCAGAAACTGTTTAATTTCAATTTAATGGGGGTCTTCAGATTAACTGCAGAATCTTCTGCCTTATTCGGAAATGCTGTCTACAAATTTGTTGTAGAGGTGACCACAGATAATGTTTTATGGCTTGATAAATCATCCTGGAAATTGTCTGTGAACGTCTTTTATCGTAGAAACTATCTAGGAAAAGGAAGTTAAGGAAGGAAGAATACTTGGGTGTTTGTAGGACTTACCTAAACTTCTGACGACGCTTTTCACCCCCTTCTTCTCTCCCTCTGCATGTACATGGACCCATCTCTTTGTGCCTGCTTTCCTGGGCACTTGGTATCATCCAGGATGGCAGCTATAACAGTCTAGTTTTTGTGTACTGTTTGAATTGGAAAAAATCGCTTTTCTTTACACTGAAATTAGGCTCTTTATTTTCTGTTTTGGGGTATTTGAGACCCTCAGATTTCAAGGGAGTCACTGTTCTAGGGTGTTCTTTCCTAAACAAGCTCTATTGATTAATTCTGGTGGTTTTACCGCTGAAGTAATCTGTTGGCAATCCAGTAGCTAGCAAGGCGTTATGATGGGTGCGCAGTAGAATAGTAACTCCTATTTTAATGGTGTCCAGTCATTTATTGCAGAAGTTTGTAGGTTTGTCCTAATTAAGGGCTTCTCAGTTGTGGGGTTTTTTAGAGTATAAATTGTTTTTTCTACATACTTGGGCGGAACCTGCCCACAGAGCAGATGTTATTAATAATTACATCTTAAAAGTGCTGGACTATATATTGTCAATTGTCAGCAGTGGTAAATTGGACATCACATTCACTTACCACAGTTCCAGTCTGTAACTTAACTAATTATAATGATCCACAAATTGTACAACGGGTTACCCATGTGGTTTAGCAGTTCACCTCTGAAATCCTGGGTTTCATTCTCCCTACCTACTGTTTTGATAATGTTTCTATGAATAAAATTGTTCCATTTGAAGTAGGTTAACTTAATTGTAATTTAATACACCTCAGGAGAAAATCTGAATTGAAGTAAATTCAATGTAGTTCAAATAGCAGACAGTAGTTTCTCTCCCAGACTACAACAGCACACCTCCAAGCAGAGCAGGCATGATCTTTTCAAGACGGGCCACGCTTCAGAGCGTTTTCTCAGTCGTAGCCCTGTGGGCAGATACTTTATAGGGCTGTTGTTTATCTTAGGCTAAGAGTTTTATTTCAGTCAAAGCAGTTGAGCCTTTCCTGAGAACCAGGCTAGTAAAATGCCTTTTTTTTTTTTTTTTTCCCCTTCCTCCTATGTTAAAAATTCTCACAACGGCTTCATTTTTAGGTGCTTTGCTATCTCTGTCTTGGAGGCAGTCTTCTAAACTGGGCAGGGGGAGATGGCCTGGTGACGAGGCTGTGCCTTCTGCTACTGCCAAACCCGTCAGTACTAGTGGAGTCTATTGCTACAAGTCTAATTGTCATTTCCTCTAATTCTTCTGGATGCAACAAACTGGAAACTGGTAAGGTTAACAAGAAACTTAGCCACTAACTGTCATTCCCTATTGCCTGCTGCTTCTTTCGGAAACCTTGCCTGGTGCTGGCTGCTGCCATGGGTGGGATACCGAGAATATCTGGCTTACTAATGTGGTGGTTTCTGCCATCTCTTCTGGGATGAAGCAGGATGAGGAATTCTGTGCATCTCCTGCTCGCTGGGTGAGAGCTGTTAACCTAAAATACGGTAGTACCACTAGAGAACAACCAGATTCCACCACATACCCACTTTTATTAAAATACTTGTATTTGCTATTCGTGATTGCCTGTCTTAACACAGGAGAGATTTTAATTAAAGCAAATAGATTTGTGACAGTGGAGCTGAAGATGTACAAGGTGTTGAAAGACAGAGAAGAATAATCATACTTATTTTCAGTAACATAAATCTCCAGCAAAATGGTATTTCAATGAAGCCTGCATGCTACAAGTCACAGGTGAGAATACTCAAGAATTCTAGATCTGTGTTCATATATTTTAATGGAGTTAGTGAAAGAAAGGCTTTTCTTAAGCACATACTAGGTTGCAACTATGCTAACTAGACTTTATTCATTCCATGCAACTTCCCTAAGAGGAGCCAATATTGGCTTTGAAAAAGCTGTGGTCTGACATGCATTACCCAGAGTTGCTACTTTGCTGCCGTTCCTTGCGGTAGCATCATTTGCTGGGCCCCTGAGAGAAAGCATATTCTGTAAACGTGGTAAAGGATGTATAGTTACAAGAGTTTTACCAAAACGTTATTTTGGTAGAGCTGTAAAGTCCAAAAGCCCGAGGAATTAACAAAATCCTCCTGATGAAGATCATAGAATCATAGAATCACTAAGGTTGGAAAAGACCTCTAAGATCATCGTGTCCAACCGTCAACCCAACACCACCATGCCCACTACACCATGTCCCTAAGGGCCTCATCTACACGTCTTTTAAATACCTCCAGGGATGGTGACTCCACCACTTCCCTGGGCAGCCTGTTCCAAGGCCTGACCACTCTTTCAGTAAAGAAATTTTTCCTAATGTTCAATCTAAACCTCCCTTGGTGCAACTTGAGGCCATTTCCTCTCATCCTATCGCTTGTTACTTGGGAGAAGAGACCAACACCCACCTCGCTACAACCTCCCTTCAGGTAGTTGTAGAGCGTGATGAGGTCTCCCCTCAGCCTCCTCTTCTCCAGGCTAAACAACCCCAGTTCCCTCAGCCGCTCCTCATCAGACTTGTGCTCCAGGCCCTTCACCAGCTTCATTGCCCTTCTCTGGACACGCTCCAGCACCTCCATGTCCTTCTTGTGGTGAGGGGCCCAAAACTGAACACAGGATTCGAGGTGCGGCCTCACCAGTGCCGAGTACAGGGGCACGATCACCTCCCTGCTCCTGCTGGCCACACTATTTCTGATACAGGCCAGGATGCCGTTGGCCTTCTTGGCCACCTGGGCACACTGCCGGCTCATGTTCAGCCGGCTGTCAATCAGCACCCCCAGGTCCTTTTCCTCTGGGCAGCTTTCCAGCCACTCTTCCCCAAGCCTGTAGCGTTGCCTGGGGTTGTTGTGGCCCAAGTGCAGGACCCGGCACTTGGCCTTGTTGAACCTCATACAGTTGGCCTCGGCCCATGGATCCAGCCTGTCCAGGTCCCTCTGCAGAGCCTTCCTACCCTCCAGCAGATCAACACTCCCGCCCAGCTTGGTGTTGTCTGCAAACTTACTGAGGGAGCACTCGATCCCCTCATCCAGATCATTGATAAAGATATTGAACAAGACTGGCCCCAAAACTGAGCCCTGGGGAACACCGCTCGTGACCGGCCACCAACTGGATTTAACTCCGTTCACCACAAAGCTTGTTACAAGCATTTAGTTTCAACATCTGTTTCACTTCCCAGCTGTCTTCATAAAGTGTTTGTTACTGATAAATTAGGCTTATGTCTTTTCTAGCAGCCTCAGAGAAATAAAAATACAATGAGCAATTGCAGACTAAATAATAAGCGATGGAAGGTAAGACTATTTATCTCAGTATCTAAACAGAAAAGCATGAGTCTTGCGAGTACCATTCATAGCCACTCCCAAGAGCTACAGCTTCAGCAGCTTTCACACGCAGGTATGGTTCCTCCAAAGATAAAAAGGGAAATCAAGCTGCGATGATCGAAGTGGCCAACGCTGACCTCAAAGGGGTGGAGCAGGTCAAGTTCTTTTTATTAATAATGGGGTGATACAGATCTCAAGGAAGTGAAAACTAAGAAAACCTGGAAGAATCAGTGCCCTGAAAGAAGAAAAACTAAAGTGCATCAGGGCTGTGAATTTCCTGCTTTTCTCTTTCTCCATCCGTGATACAGCAAAACCATACTGTCTCCATATGCTAGGGCAGGCATTTCTCATTACTGTAGCGTAAAAAAGCCTTAAAGCATCTTTGAAATTTAAACTTATGGGGAACAACTCGGAATTTCAGACTCAGGTCTCACCGTCTTAGGAGGAGACCATCGTGCTCTTAAATGCACTCGGCAACGCCCCTTTCTTGGCTCAGGAGAGGCTGGCACAGCTCTCTGGCACTAGCGAGCACTCGGCGCTGAGGAAGAAGTCATCCTTCCGCTCGAGTCATCCTAAATTCTCTGAACAGCCCCGCTAGCTGGGTGTGCCGAGATGCTGAAGTCAGCTGGGCTGTGAGATGAGGGTGCTTTCCACCTTGTACAGCACACTGCGCGTCCACCAAGTGACCAACCTGGCTTGTTCTCCGGGGTTTTGTTTCCACAATTGCCACCTCTGAAGAGCTTGCTTTACCAATCAAAAGGTTGAGGGCAGAGCAGTATCTAATTCCTGCTTAAGCTGGACCATCACGTGCTGCCAGGAAGGCATGATTTAGAAAGCCAGAAGCAAAGCGGGCCTAAATATTCAGCCCAGGCATTTGGGTATCCATAGGGAGTGTGGAGGATCTTGGGTTTCTGCACCTATGACTACTTACATAGTTCCTGGTAGGCAATCAGTGAATTAAAAACCAGAAATAGTCCAGGGAGAAGGGTCACCAGGATCTGCCCCGCTGCCCTACCTACCCTCCAGCTGCAGGCTGCAACATCAGGCTCTAAATCCAAGCTTAAAGTGCTGGCTAACTGCAGCATTAAGGTAAGTGCCAAAGGCTCTTGAGGATAGAGCTACAGATACACCTTTCTCCCGTTTCTTTTCTAGTCCGAGGTGCCTGGGTGCAGACACTGATACTAATATCAGTCTTGAAGTCTAACTCTTCCTCTTCAGTGTGTATGGACTGCTAGATCTGGATTACCATTTAGGTACATAGCTGGGGGCCTAAATTAGGAGCCTGATCGTCCTTCATTCCCTCCATAGGCAAGCTGAGATAAGGTTACCAAAAGAGCTTGGTTCAACCCAAATACCTCTCCCTTTCCCTCCTCCTTCTCTTTCTCTAGGAAGACAAAGCTCCTAATTTAGGCATTGAAATCAAAAGTGGGATTAATTCATGCCTTAGGTGCCTAATTCAGCATGAAATCCTAAAAGCCCAGGTATTGCGGTACACAGAATTAATTGCAGGTCTGTTTGTCAAATGCCTGCAGAGACTGAATCCTTTTGATTTTAATATAGACTATGTGTCGCTGGGGTTTGAGATCTACGGATTCTTACAAAACTCTGTTCAGTCGCTCTGATTTCCAAATACTCTCTGAGTGTTTGTATACATTTATAGTTTGAGAAGTAAACAAAACAGCTTTTCCTCCTATTTTTACTGCAGTGGGGAAAAAAAGAACTACGTGAGTAAACTGTTGTCACTGTGGTTTTGCAAAGGTGGAGTTATTTAGACTAGCATTTTTATGCAATGGGCAGTTCCACCACACGAATAAGAGAGGTGATTGATTACAAAAGAGGCACGGTGGTAATGGTCACCACTTGCCATATACATGGCAAACAATGTTGTATAGAGCAAGATTGGTAGTCTGGGTGTGTTCAAACAAATTGCCATTTCATACGGTGACACGCAAAGCAATTACTCAAGGAGCAAGTGATGGAGATTGCATGGACGGGGTGATGGAACATAGACCAAAAAGCAGTGACTCCCAAAAACTGCGTAGGGTCACAGTCAATGAACAGCTCATATGAACTCCATGCTCTAGGAAAAAGGCTGAAACAGTGCCTTGGAAGAGAAGGGGAACATGGAGAAAGTAGTCTCTTGCTATGCAGTATTACTGAAAACTTTTAAACTTTCTAAAATATTGTGTCTAATTCTACTATCCATATCCAACGCAAAGGTGTTGAAAAACTGGAAAACATGAGAAAAGACTCATCTAAATTATTAGAGAGCAGGGAGACTATCAAAACCGAGATTTAAAGATTGCTGTGCATGCGCTACCCAGCACCACATACAAAATGAGACTCATTTAGCAAAGTCTTATCATGAACCAGCGAGCACAAGACAGACACATGAAAATAAAAATTAGGTGCAAATGTTCAAGGGTGTCAGGAGTACAGTACTGGTGTCATGAACGCCGGGGAAAGTGCGCAGTGTGAAGGTTGGGCGTTAAGTCTCTGGAAGTCAGGAAACCCGGAATGAAAATTTTATGCTCACCATAAATCCACCTTTCGTGTTTGAAGTTCTTACATTACATGGTCACATACCAAGGTATGACTACTTTGGTAAATATTTATATTGCCAACGGTTTTATATCTGGGGTCTTAAAAGAGCAGAGGTAGTTATAACACGTGGCTTTTGTAGACTGACGGGTCAGGAAAATAGGTGGGAGTTTGCAAGCCCTCAGCTCGCACGTGAGGCTCGAGTGCTCCAGGCGGCACGTCTCAGTCGGATGATCTTTCTTCTTCCATTACAGACCTTCTCCACGCACGCACCTACGGGAATTACCACAAACTCTTCTCCAGATACTAGTTCGGTTAGTTACTAGTTTGCTTTTGTTTTTCCTCATGTTTTCTGAGATAATGCATTGTATACAGTGTTCCTGTACGGACAAACTTAGCTGTCTGTAAAAACATTTCCCTGGGCCAACATAATGCTGATCTCACTTCATCAGCTCCTTCCAGGCGGTTGCCCGCCCTTTTTGAAACTGTCCCCCGCGTGTGCTGGCGCACACATTGTTGGAGGATCGCTGGCCTTGCATCTCCTTTGCCTTGTAATTTGTAAGCTGGCTACGTCGTGCTTTGAGGGAACGCAGGGGCAGTTGGACACCTCTCTCCCCCAGCGCCCAGGTACATGACAGGCTAGCGCAAGGATAAAAAGCAGAGCTGGCTTACCTTTGAGGCAAAGTTGCTGCAATAAAATGCTTTTGAAAAGCAGCTACCCTTCACATATTTAAGAAATATGCCCTGTCTGGAGCTCTTTACAGAACTGCATCCTTCTGCTCCCCACCGCTACCCTGCATTTGATGATAAGATAGCTCATAAGACATCTATTTTGCTTTCTGCAGAATCCTATTTTATTTGTGTTCTGTCTTGCCAGAAGATTTGTATCTATTTCCTACTGCAGCAATCTTAATAGGGTATCGATCAGTTGAAAGCCCACAGTCATTGTTCTGCTATGACGACAACCAGGAAGGGGGGTAAAGGCACAGAAACCCTTTTAGGGTGGCAGTAAAGATCCTGAAGCTCTTCTCCCAGCCAAGGTCATAGCTGTGATGGGCTAATGAGCAACCAGTGATTCACATGTTTCTCCTAAAGCAGTACTTTGCAGGGAGTTGCTTTGCAAAGCTTTAAAACCCCCATGACATGTTACCAGCTAAAGGTTTCTATTGATCTCTTACTTTCGTTCCCTTTAATGGCAATTTATAGGAATTTGATTTTCTTGTGACTTCTAATGGCTGGTAAGAACAAGCGGCTAAGGCAGCTCCAACGAAGTGAAAAAAGCCTGGCGCTGTGACACTGCGCCGCTCCCGCAGCGCAGAAACGCTGCCAAGGCGGAGCGAAACCCGAGTGTGACATGTTGATAACATCCTCCCATCAGGTGGTCTTTTCCACTAGCTTTAAATGTCAACAAGTCTGAGGAAAATGTCTTTGTTAAGCTCTGAATGACCTAGTTTTGGGTATCTGGGAATAACCAGAAGACTAAAAGCGTGCATCTAATTTTAGCAGCCCTTCATTTTCTGCATGCGAGCTTTTGTGTTCTGCATCTCCAGGAAAAAACATCGATTCCTTGCTGCGCCCAAGACAAATTTTGTTGGTTTTAAATCAGCCCCATATTGAGTCACGATCACAGTGAAATCATCTCTCTTGAAATTATTGAGTCTGTAATTGTCATCTCAATTTTGCTTCAAAAACTGATACTGAGCCCATTCCAAAGGATCTACGGTTGCTGGTCTCTGAAGAAAACGTCTAAACAACCCATGCTGGAGATCATCTGGGCAGCTGTGTTCTGTTTGTTTCCATTTCCCCCTCGTTTTTAACTGACCGATAGTAAAAGGGTAGACTTCTTCATAAGAAGTTTCTGCAAGTCTTCTAGCTCAGTAATAAGGGCAATCCAGGAAAAGTTAAGAACAAAAAAAAGAGTTATTAGTGTGTCAGCAGGGAGTCTGAGGACACTACTGGTGGCGTTGATGCTGGACTAAAGATCTCTGACATAGTTTGGATGGAAGACGCACTAAACAAGTATTTGACCATTGATAGGGGTATTAGCGCTGGGCAAGATTGTTTGGAAGGAAGCAAGTCCAGACATGGGTGAAGTACAGGCTTCCCAGCTTCCAATACCTAAATTGCACATTGAGCACCATCTCTCTTTCTAGGAGGGACAACATATAACGTCCCTCATATAATGTCAGAGTCCACGGGAATGTTGGACTAAAACGTGTCTAAATCTCACCCACACTGGACAGAAAAAATATCAACAGAACTAACACAGAGGATGGTTGGGACTGAGCATTTTCGACCCACTTATTTGGGTCTTCACAAAACAGAAGAGAAATCAAAGCCAGCAAAGTGCAATGACACAATGGCAGTAGCACAACAAACCTAGTACCAAATTCTCTGGAGCCAGAGAACCTCCCAGCTGATGGGATCAACTATAAAAGCAAGCAGCACCCGCTGGCAGCGACGAATGGGGTGAATGTAGTTTGGGATTGTGTTGAGTACCTGATAACGTGTAGTGTTTCTCCGTGTAGTCCGTTGAGCTTGGCAGCGGGTGCCTCTCTTCAGAGGCAAGCCTTGGGCAGTCCGACCGCTGCACGCTCCCAGCCTTAGCCAGGCTTGGCAGGACAAAGAGAGTGACAACCACTCTAAAAGCAAAAGTCAAGCTGTTTAACCACCGAGCCCTTTGCCATGCTATGACAAGAGCACTCCCGCCCCAGGGTCGTGTTTAGCCACACAGGGAGGATCCTGCTGTGGCCCGTCCATCCCACCACCGCTGGCCACCTCCATCTGCAGAGGAACACGGAGCCTAGCCACTCCGAGGGCTTCCAACCCCCTCGCCTGGAAGCTTTCTTCCCCCTTCTTAAGGCATGCACGATGAAGTGCAAAGGGTTTTAACCCTTTCAAAAGCCCATCTTGCTTTTGGGTGTTTATTATTGCAACAGCTGTGGAGTTTATCTGTGCAGGTGTCCAGTGGGCTGTTTATGGGATTAGCCTCAATAGCGGGGCAACGATTGTGACGAGGTCATCGTGCGCTCCCTGAAAAGGCATCCTCATCTTTTAAGTGTCCTGCTTTTCTATGTCATTTAACTTACTGTTGATAATGTATTTGTGATCCGCGTTCGAAGAGGCACAGGCAAAATGGGCAGAGACTCTACTGCTGCTGGGCTATGAAGCGCTTCGTCATGCGAGTTGTGTCGTTTGGTAGAATTGCTTGTCTCATCTCTGAATTTCCCTGATTTCAAAGGACAACTTAGCTTGGCCATAAAGGTATGCAGCTAGGAAAGGTGTTTATGTAAATATTTTTCTCAGACTCAAGCTGTGGTTTTAGAGGCCCACACTTAGGTTGAGTGTTGGATTTGGAGAGGTGTTGGTCTGATGATCTGCTGAGGACAAGCGGTGACACAGAGTGAGGATGCAACAACTCGAATCCCCAGTTCACCGATCACAGGCGGGCAAGCTGCCTGCAGGGAGGCTGCTGGGTTTCCTGCGAGAAGTAACCTTTGTCTCGAAACAAAAAGTGAGAAGGTGCTTGTACCTGAGCCTCCGAGCTCTTCACGGGGCTCTGTCTGCTGCCTGTTTGGTACCGCTCGTTGGGCAATGTATCTCGCACAGCATCTTGATTTCAGGCTGTTTTTTTCAATGTGGCAAATGAAAGGGAAAATAACTTGAAACAAATATTTCCTGTTCTGTGGTATTTAACAATGAAATCGTAAACCACAGAAGGGACTGGGCTTGATCTAAAGGTCTTTGAAGTCAGCAGAACTATTCCCACTGATTTCAATGCGCTTTGGGTCAAGGCCACAGGAGAAAGAAAGCAAATGTTTTCTGCCTGAGAAAGTATTAACCATTGGCATTCAAAGAATAATAAAGTCTGATGTGTAAAATGTGTTCCTTTAAATAAGGCAGTCAGAAACTTATTTAATTTCCATCTGCTTCCTAATAATTTGTCATTCATACACTGAAAAGGAACATGTTTATAGAAGTCATAATCATATGCTGAGAAGAAAAAACACGTAATACTGTCGTTTGCTTCCTGTCTTGCTTCCATTCCATTTTGTGTGTACTGTATTTCTCACCAATGTAATGGTGCTTAGGCTGCTGGTTATGTTATCACAGATTAAGCATTGTAGAGTTCCAGCTGAATTAAAATTCACTGCACTGATGGCGGTTGACAAATATATCAAAATTCTTGTTTTTCTGTACAATTTAATCTTTAAAACATCACAATGTTTTTTTGTGACTGAGAAGGAATAGGTCAGAGATACAGAATTTGGGGGGCAAAGAAGTGTTGTTCTGGGAGTAGTGTAGGTGTTGCCACTCCTATCACATGGTTAGTCAAAGAGGCTGCGTGCGGCAGCTTCATATGTAAAAATCAGCAATAGGTTTGCCTGCAAATTTTGTTTCACATAGTTATGAAATCCAAGAAAAGGAATCTATCTGCCAGCTGCCGACTGCCCAAGGATGCTGTCCTTCTGAATCAGCAGACCCATCATCATGTCAGAAGGCCGTACTCAAGTCTAACACGTGACAACAAGCCCACCGGGGTCTGTATGTGTTGGGGCTTGTTGGCACGCAACAGCAAAGCCTGGGTAGCTGAGTTTGCCTGTCCAACAAGCGAACACCATCTAGCTGTGAGCAGCCAGAGAGGAGACCCCAGCCTGATGAGCTGCAGAAAAAGGGAAGACTCTGTTGCCAGGCTGCATTACCTGCACATGAAACCAGTGAATCAGCGTCAGCTGGAAGATACAGCAAGAGAGGAGGGGAACTGGATTAAAGGTGATGCAGAAAACTGAAGGATATGGATTAATGCCGTTTTGCAGCCTTCTTTAGTGGTGGCAATGACCAGCCATGGTGCGTGTTACAGGTAAGAAGAATTTTTCAATGAGGGCTTCCCATTTCAGGATACTTCTGTGAAATAAACTTCCCCGTCTTTCAACACCAGCCCTGGAAATGTCCTCCCGCTGTAGGAGCCAGTGCATCGTTTGGAGATCAGCATAGGTTATTCTAGGCTTCAAAGAGGAGAGACCAGAACGGAGTTAAGAACTCTCCACGAATTGTAAGAACCATTATTTACATTCACGGGAAAACCACAGAGCAAGGCAATCATAACATAATCAAAAAAATGTGTTGTGTTTTTTTTTTTAAAAAGCATCCGAGATTGCAAGCATGGTACTATTTGTACTAAAGTATGGGTACTGCTAACCGCAGTCAAACAAGAGACCAGTTCAGCTTGAGTTTACTCCTTGGAAAACCTCCGGCTTCTCCCCTACATTTCTTCCCACTGCAGAGCTGCACTAATTCGGGTTGCATAAATACAGGAGGAAAACTCTAACAAAGAAGAAAGGGTTATGAAATCACTTCATTCTCTTTCAGATGAGAATTCGATGTCCTTCAGGCTGTCAGGCTGGGACATTGTGGTGGTCTCAGGCTGGAAAATCATGTAATCACAAAGGCAGATTTTCTGAAAGGGTGTCTTACAGAAAACTGAATTTTCCATGGAAGCTACCCATATACTTCAGCAAGTGCTTTAGAGCAACTAGAAAAAACGGCATATGGCAAAGCTTTCATATTTTTATAATATGTTAATGATTAACTGACTTCCTACATCTTTGTTGACTTAGTGGGAGAGTGACAAGGAACTGTGAGGTACCTATTTGGTAGCGTAACAAGTTGGACAATTTGCACGGGCATTTTTTTCCACCTCCCTTCTGGAACTTGCTTCATCCAGCTGACACTGCTTCAAAGCCTTAGGCAACTCTCAGACTCACAGAAGTAAGTCTCCTTTTTTTTTTATGCGACTTATTTTATGAAGTGCTGATAGAGAACAGATGGAGAGAGATTTAAATATTTATTTGTTTCCTATAAAGAATGTTTTCCCAACTGGGAATTGAAGAATTAAGTTTTCAAGCATTAAATCATAGGGATATTGCTAAGAAGAGACCTTCTTAATTACTGTGCTGTTGGGTTTTTTAAAACTCCCTTTCTGCTGCAAGACTTAGATTGAACAAAGGATTTGGTTAGTAAGCCATGTCCAGTATAGACCAATAAAGCTGCATCTAGGCTATAAAACTTTACAAAAGCAGGATTTGAATGTTAATTTCAAAATGCATGCGGTGCCTGGCAACATCTAAAGCAAAAATATTTGCTCAAAACATGAAATAAACGGAAATAAATGAATTCCTGCTTACACAGGCTGGGAAAAATAACTTTGTGCGTATTTTATATAGGCAGAGTTTATCATTAACTTCCTCTCCAAGGTGCTTACAAGTTGCAGTAGAATTCCTAACGCAAAACCGTCTTTCAACAGGCAGACGGGCTGCAGACAGGGAGACTCATACTTCGCTCTTCTATTCTTACAATTTTTAGTGTATTTTATTTTAGCTGTGCTATCACTTCCAAAGAAACAAGTATTGCCTCCCACCCTTTTGGAAAGCTCTCCTTTCAACCACCCACCCAACGTCTATGAAGAAAATCCCATCACCAGGTTGCTGTGTGCAGGTCGTGTGCTCTCCGATTCCCCCTTCTGTAGGCAGTCCCTCCTCACGGGTACCCGTGCAGCACGTCCAGGCTGGTGCTCTGGGTGCTTCAGGGGTTCCTCATTTCTCCAGCAGGCACCAGGCAGCGTTAGCTCCTGTTCTTTTGGCTGGAAGGTGACTCCTCCTGGGTGACATCTTCCCATGCCCCAAGCCTGTATTCAGAGCCCGCTTCTTCCCAGTCGCGCGTGAGCTCTCTGGGACCTGGATGAGGTTGCCTCAGTCACACTCCTGTCCCCTTAGCGCTCTTTTCTCTGTGCCAGACACCCAGAGCAGGCAAGCTTTTGGGCTTCCCTCTGAAGCTTCCTAACAGGATCCCATCTCAACCATAGCCACTGTAGCTGTCCTGGTTTTTCGGGGGCTGTCATTCCTGGCATGTCCCTAAACTGTTCTACTTAGGCTCTAAATGGAGCTCCCTTCAAGGCAGAGGCAAAAAAGTCTGTAGAAACCATGGTAATATGGGGTCATCTGGGTCCTGGGTCAAGACTACTGCCGCCCCGCTCCATATAAGCCTGCAACATTTCTTTATTTAAAAAAAGCTTGAGGTGGACTCCACCACAGAAAAGTAAACTGGAGCCTGAAAAAACAGCAAGGACTATATAGAAGTTATCAGTTTTTCTTCATCCTACCATCAAAGCAAATTAAATAAAATCTTTTCCTGAAATGGGCAAAGAACTTCTATACAGCTAAATTTCAATGTATTCCTACTCGGTGGAACAGAAGTGAAGCTCTCTTTCATCTGCTTGTTTTGAAACACGAAGAGAAAGTGGAAGCAGCAGAGTTTATAACACTGGATTTTGGCATTTGGGAGGAAGGGGATACATAAGGTATGTTAAATCTGGAGATACTCTATAATGACTTTTAAGACTTTATGCCCTACTAGTTTGTCTTTTCTAATTGAAAATGAGTATGTTAGTGACAGCTGAAATCTAAACATGAGAGATCAGGGTTCAAGATTTCATGAATGTTACGGAGACTGTACTCAAAGAAGAGGTTGTAAATGCAGCTAACGTTTTATCTAGGAAAATAGAAGCAAAAGAATTGCCACGCTGAGTGTTTATTTAAATGTCTTTTGAAGAAGCTAAGAATAGACTAATTTAGCAGCCACTGCTGGCAACCCTTGTGGCAGGAACCACAGCAAAAAGATAACCTTAGAGATAAAGCCACACTTCAACCAGAGCTGTGCTGAAACAGTGATGACAGAAGGATAAAAAAACATTTCTGAAGTTCTCTTCCAGACACATCTGAACTCAAGGATCTAGGGCATTAGTACAGTCTTTGAGTGTCACATCAAGGATCATGCAATTTGTGTAAGACTTTCACAAATTCACATGACAAGCCCTGGCTCCATCTCACACTTCCCTGCAGCCTCTGCCTGTGTCTGAGATCCTATGTGCCAGGTGTTGATGACTGGCCGATCCAGCCCTGCCTGGAGCTTGAGGTCCAGAGAGATACAGCTGAGGGGATGCTGCTGCTGGGAACGTATTATCTAGCACGTACCAACCTCTAAAGGACCTCTACTAAATGGCAAACTCCCTCCATGCCGCTGAAAGCTACTGCCATCTGGCCCTCCACCCGTCATATGAAACGATGCATTTGAAGACAAGCCTTGCAGGTGATTGCATGGTTGGGGGCACTCTCTTATGCCACCCTACAAGTTGGACATCACCCCCCGGCACAGGCCTTCACCCCATGAGGGAGTCTGAGACCCAGTAACCTGAAAGGCTCAACTATATTTAAATGCACTAATTAAGAAAGTATACTAGCTTTTTTTCCTTTCCTCATTTACCTGCAGGTTTTTTTTAAATCTTTGTTTCAGGAGCTTAAGGCAGGTTGAGTTTTAGAAAGCAGATCTGAAACCCAGCTGAGGCATATGGACTGCTGAATTAAAACAGCTTTTCAGAGGACCCAGTATTAATTCCAGAAGTGAAATGCATTTGGTGCCATTCGGTTTCTCTGCTCTGAGAACTGGTATCATAGCCACAGCCTTTTGTCACTAGCAATTACTGGAAGTAAACGAAGTGTTGACAAAATTTCAAGTATAGCTCCATTTCTGATTGCTCCTGCTGCTGAGAACATCAGGAGGTGGGACGGTGGCCACAGAGAACTGACCTTTACCTCTTAGACTGCAGCATTTCATTTTATTCTTTTTAAAGGTAAGCCTGATGCACAGATGACCCAAAAAGACTCTGTGAAACCACTTGGCAGTTGAGAGAGCAGCTTGCTTCCATTTTTCCTCCTAGAAGCAAGCTTGCAGCGGTAAGAAAGTCAACACAGCTCCCGGGCACCCTCATCTGTTTCTTGTAACTAAGAGGGGAAAATCATGTCTCGCTCTGTCCCTGAAGTACAAGGGCAATGGCTCGACACACTTTTCATAAACAGCTACTCACTGTGCAATGCTTGATTTAAATAAAAATAAGCAATAAAGACAAAAGGATCCTTCAAGTTTCTGTATTTGGATGAATTCACTAGCATGTATCATCTTTTACTGTTAGCTTCTGTCTTTCTGCAAATTTCCATTGAATACTAGCAAGCTGACATTTAGCTTTTACTCGGGTAGGGTATTTAGTTAAAAATACATCCATGGAGGAAAGCCCTTCCAAACGAAGGAAATGAAAGATGTATTAAGAGAGAAAATGATAGCAAGGGACTATCAGGTGAGAAGCCTGTAGAAGCAGGTCTCCTTTTTTAGCTATTGTTTCTAGACTTTCCAAAGACTGTCCCCGGAAGCTGCTGGAATGCTTGTTGGATTGGACAGAATCGATTTTAAATGAAGATGTTGATGAAATCATGGGACACCGAGAGATGGAACTGTAGCCACCTCTTAACACGCTTCTCTTGTTTCTTGGGGTGAAAAGGGATTTCAGTCATGCTTTTCGTCCACTGGCATGCACACCACGTAGGCCTAGCTTGTTCCTCCTGGCCGGATTACCTTTGTAGGCTACCTCCATCCCATGAAATAGCTGGCATGCAAACTTTGAATGCTGAAATCTGCAGCTCTGAGTGAGCCTCCAAATCAAGAACCGCATGCCAGTAACACCAACTAATTATTCAGAAGACCTCCTGTAGCTGAGCGAATATGAGTTCGTTTGCCGTAGGAAATTTCATATAGTGATCGTGTTACATCATTGTATTATTCAGACCATATAGGCAATCTTACTATACTAATTAAATTAACTCAAAATATTTATCGAATTGCTAAAGCATGAAACCAGCCAATGGATTATGCCAATGCTGTCTGTGTTAGCACAGACTGCCATATGATCTGGGCTTTGAACTGTATTTTATCCAATATAGCTCTAAACACGCAGGGACTGAATTTTCACATTTTTTCTCTCGGAAGGCTGAAAAGGGCATTTGCACAGGAACCAAAAGGTTTTATTAAAAAAAAAAAAAATTTCTTGTTTTTTTTATGCACATGGCAAGTTAGTGATGGATGAAATTCGTCCTTTCTGAAGGGCATGCCTCTGTCTTTGAAACCCACACTGCTGGTGTCGGAGCCCAGCTCAGCGCGGGCATCACCCCCGTGGATGGGGACTCGCTGCTCACGGAACCCCCGGCTGAGGCGGTGAGCTGGTCCGCGGCTGCGGAGGGTGCTGCGGAAGCCTGGCACTGCCGTCTGTTAGCCCCAGCCGTGAGCAGGGCCCTTCTCGCTCCGGGGTTTCCTCCTTCGTCCTTCTTCCTCGAGGTCTCCCAGCAAGCGAGCCGCTGAGCTGGGTGAAATCCTGGAGGGAGACGCCCTCTGCAGCTCACTCCCGGTTTTACTTGGCAGCTGCAAGAGAAATGTCTTTTTTTTGGAAATGCTTGCCACGGTAGTTCTGAAAAATAAACGTATCTCGCTACATTTGGGGGGAAACGAGTCTCCCTGATGCTCTTTGCCCGCTGGCAGGCGCAGGGCGTGACCTCGGCTGGTGCCGCGGCTGGACCACCTCGTGGGATGCCCCCGACCCACGGCATGGCCGGGGTGCCATGGATGCTGCGACCTGCGGCAGTGCTCAGGCTTAGGGTTTATGTCAGAAACTTGAGACTAAATATGTTCTTATCCAAGGTCTTCCCTTAAAATCAATGCTTCTGGCAAGTGATACGTATCTGTTCTCGTTTGATGATACCAGCAAAACCTATAGTGTGTTTGGTAATATTCATAACGATAGAGACTGGAATCAGGAGCTAGATCTTTGTTTTAATTTTGACATGTTTTCATATGGCAAGTAAATTCCTGTAGCTATTTCACCTTGATATTTTGTTCCTTATTTCCTTGCTGAATCTTAATACCAAGAAGTTGTAAGTATAGGCTTCCGTCTGATTTTCCAAAACGGGCAAGTATGATAATAACTGTAATTCAATTTCCTCATCGATGTCAAAAGTACTTCTTTTTCACCTTGATTTTTCTCTAAGTCACTCACTACTATCAGGTTAGATCAAATAAGTTCCAGTGGGCAGGGTGGGGAGAAATGAGCCAAAATGAATCATTTCCTACCTAAGCAATTTTTTGTGTCTAGACATTTGGTACCTCATCTAGAGCTCATCTTTGTTATCTGGTTATTCTCCAATGTTTTCAGAATTTTTGTATAAGCCTTGAATTCTTTCATCCTGCGTATTTGCTTGTGCTGTGTTTTTTTTGCAAATCTCATGGGAAAAAAAGGTCTTTTCCTAATTTTAAATTTTATAATTCAATTCTGGACACCATTGTAAGTAACGTAGCACATGACGGTTTGATAGATGGCTCAGTGATCATGGATACAATCTCGCTTAATTCTGTGGGAAGACAGGTGACTAAATTCAGTCCATGAAGGTATATACTGATACCATACTCCGAACAGCTCTCAGTGACACGGATCAGCCTGCTTGCCTATCTTTTATGACCTCAATAGCAGCAAGTTGTTTAAATGAACATTTATGATGTATACGAAAAGTGTTACAGAAATACGGGCTCTGCACAAAAATGATATTTTAATATGGTTCAGGTTTGGCCTCTTGTGCTCAACTGATTCAAACAGAAGCAGAAGGGCGGCAGCGCCGGGCTCCTTTGATCGCGCTCTTTTCTGTCTAGCATCTTCCCATCACTAGACACGTACAGAAATGACACTGTTTTGATGTGGAACTGGGACAGAAAGAAATTCGTCATTTCCTGTGGGGCTACTATGCTGTATGGCTGGTAACAACTGTTAATTAGATAGGGGGGTTTATAATCGCGTCGTAAATAACGTAGCAGATTGAGATAGCATTTATAAATTGGTTTCGTTTTAAGCAGATAAAAACTCAGGAGTCTATTCTGGAGCAATTTCCTCCATGCAAGAAAGGGTTGAATGTACATCTGCAATAATGGAGATTAATATATCCCACGGGAAATCAGTCCTATCGGAGGTACATAGATGATCTGGGAGGCCAAAAAGACAAAATTGCAGATGTTGCCGTGTTTGGCTGGCGTCAAAAGCTACTCTGTCCCATCCTCTTACGATTGGCATCAGCTTTGGGACTGAAGTAAATATATAGTGGGCACTGGTATGAGAAGATGGAAAATGTTTGCTTGAGGCCATATTCTTATGAAGATATTTTTTTATTTAGTATTTCCACAGCTGGATTTTTGCAACTAGATTGTATCACTGAATCTGTTAGGTTAAGATAAGTAAATAGAAAATTTATTGCTTTAGTAACAAAACATAGTTGCAGATCTATCTTCTTATTTGAATGAACTTGGTACAGTATTTCTTCTGTCTTGAATGCAATGGGAGCAGGAGAAAAGGTATTTTAGATAACTCATAAAATATAAAGGTTCCTAGAACCTTTCAGATCTACACAATAAAATCAAGGCCACATCTTCTCTGGTCACAAATCATTCCTGTAATTGTTCAAAAGGTTATATGAAAGATGTGGGAAATTAACAGATTTTTTTTTTAATTAGAATAAAACCCTAACTTGCACTCAGAATGTACAGCCAGCAAACAAGCCTAAAATCTGATGCTAGGCTAAATGACTAAAATCTTTTCCGCCAGAGTGTTAGGATGATTTGAACTGGAGAAGTTGGGCAGGTTATGAACAAGTGTGATTGTGAAGGTAAAACACTAAAGAAGCCTTGGTTAAAGTTTGAGGCTGGGCAGCACATCCAGGCTCCAGCCCCTGCACACAACGTTATATTTCTGATTAATTCAAGAATTTCTGCTACTGCATTCACGGTTAAATAATCTAAAAATGTTCAAAGTTCAGTGGTTGCTATTAGACTTTGTGGCCTGGATTTGCTCTTGCCTCCGAACTACGGCGTTTTCTGTCTAACGCTGGTCCCGGCAGCTCTCAGTAAGGGCAGCACGCAAGCAGAAGTCTGTTCAGGTTGGGCTGCTGCACCGAAAACACAGCTGCCAGGAGCGAGGAGCGTGGCTTCTGTGCCCGCTTTGTAGGATCTCTTGCGGCAGCCAGGATCCCGAGGACTCTGTCAGCTTTAGTTGCTACTAGCCAGTAATGCTAGGGCTCTTGATTACGTGTAATGTGTATAAGGACCTTTGAACTTAACGGTTAATTACCAAGGAAGAAAATAACTTGGAAAAAGATGTGAATTTCCCTTTTGGGAATGTAAAATGGAGATTGTAATGGGAGATAACGAGAGACCCTTTCTTCTCCTTGGGAGACAATGAAATATACAGAATAAAACTTAGATGTTATTTGTCTATGGGCATTAAACTTCAAGAAATCACTACAGTCAGGGAAAGATGACTACCATCCTCCCTCTGTACACATACCCTCTCCTGCTTTTTCACTAACAGGTTCACCTGTTCACACAAATAATTGCCTTTGTAATTTTATGCTGTGTTTCCTTCCAGTGCCTCTCTTTCTTCACATGGCAACCGTGTCTGCCACAGAGTAGAAGATCTCCAGAGGATGAGCTCCCTGGTCAGCACCTCGCACCTCCAGCTAGCCGCCTTTGCTCTGGGTACGGTAGGCTGGATCCTCTGCACCGTTTCAATGGGAATTGTGGAATGGAGAGTGTGGCACGTGGACAACACCACCATCATCTCCTCTGGCGTTGCCTGGGTGGGGATTTGGAAAGTCTGCTTCATCAGTTACCTTCACGTCTCGCCTGGCTATAAAGAACAGTTCTGCCATAAACTCAGTGGCTATGACTCCTCCATCCCCCATGAAATTTATGCTGCTCAGGGTCTCCTGTTGATCGCCATGTGCATGGGCTTGCTGGGACTGACTGCCACAATATTCGCTCTGAGAAATGTTTATATGGGAATCACTCACAAAACTCTCATCACCCGTTTCTTCCTGGTGGGCGGCTTCTTCTACGTATTGGCTGGTCTGTGCGTCCTGATTCCCGTGAGCTGGAATTTCTATTCTGTAACGCACAACCAGAGCATCGCTTTTCCTCCTTCTTACTACATGCCCTCCAGCCCAGCGGCGCAGGAAGCTGGTGCTGCCATTCCTATCGGGATTGTAGCTGTCATCCTCCTGCTGCTAAGTGGGACTTTTTCTCTCTCGTACAGATTTCCGGTGACCGCAAACACTACCACGAAATCCTGACAGGATAAATCGCCCCCCTGCTGTTCCAGAACAAGAGCATAGTGAAGAGATAAGGACGGCAGCACGAGTGATTTTATACCAAGGAACTACAGAATTAAATTTTAGTCTATAGTAGCCACACTGTTTTGTTATATGAACCAGCTGAATTACCATCTTAGTTGTCAGATATGACCAGAGGTTCATCTTTGAGATAACTGCTGTTGAGCAGCAACTGTGATCAAGTTTTACCAGCTGTCCTCTTTTGTATATACAAATGTTATTGATTAATTTATTTTTTGAGTAAGATATTTACCATGCTCAAAGAGCTGACTCTGAATTAACTGTCCTGTTAGAAAAATGTGAAATAACACGTGTTAAATGTGTACTTGTTTCCTTGTTGGTACTAAACCATTTTGCCCATCATTTAATTACATGTGTAGCACAGTATGTTTCGTGACAAGTCAAGACTTTTAATACCAATAATGAGTGTCATCATGGTTGTGTCAAATGAGTCTTCCCTGAATTGTCTTACAAAGGTCTTGCCAGTTTCTGCAGGGCACATATAGAGCTGTCTCTTTAATGTTTCTGTTTTTCTTTCAAGCTATTTGCATTTTATGTTGCAACATGTTTGCCTGTGGGCAAGGTGCGCTCTTAGTTCCTCACTTAGGCAGAGCCAAGAAGTCTGCAAGTGTTTGCTACTTCATCAGACACTTCACTGAATCCAAAGGTATTGCAAAAGATGGAAACAACTTCTACAAGTTATTACAAAACTGCTGTCAAAATCAGTGCTCTCGGGAATATTCAGTACAGCTTTCAGGGTATGATTCATTTGACCTGATATAGACATCTATACCTAAACCGGTCATTTCAGGTTCCGTTTATAGTCAGTGTGGAGACAAAGACAGTCTTTTTCCAAAACAGATGCCTAGAATGGCTAGAAGAAGACATGCTCCCTAAAAACCTGTTTCTTTTAACCCACTGTAATGGCTGTAATAACTACAGTTGCTAACTCTGGTGTACACAACCAAACTTCACCTAAGCTAGATAAAGTTAGGTGAAATGAATCTCTCATTTAATTTGCATTTCGTATGCTAGTGCCATTTAAAAAAAAAAAAGAGAAATGTCCCAAATGCTGCAATAAGGGCAATTAAAAAAAAATAAATTAAGAGGTTGGGAGGAATGAGTAAACATTCTTGACAAACTGATGAGCTCTTGAAAACAGGTTCCTCAGAAAATTCTTACACTTTTAAAGAAATGCTACAGGAATCTACGTAATTTAGTTTTACTCTTTTAATTGTGCTCCATTTTCTAAAATACTCATGGAAAAAGAGAAAGAAGAAAAGAAAATGTAACAAAAATGTAATAATTCTTGTACACTACAAGAAAAGGTAAAATACCAGCAAACCAGGTCTTATTGCTTGTGGCTCTTACCGCCTCAACTTGTCCTAGCAGGCCAATTGTTCCTCCACATCCTCCACACGGTCTCGACTTTGCCGTACTGTCTGTCTGTACAGAATCCCTACAGCACCCTCATTTCCTCTCTGCTCTTCCAGTCTCTTCTGGAACAGGAGCTTATCTCATCGTTGGTAAGTTTTCCATCTGCTGCAAGGGTTTCTCTTTTGACTGTTTACAATGCTGTAAAGCACTTTCAAGTGGTGTTTCAATGAAGGCAAGTGATTTAATAGCTTGTTATTCTATATTGTTTCTAGTTTGATTTCTACTACACATCCTTTACAATGTTGATAGGTTTCGTTTTCAAATGTGCAAGTCAGTAAAACTGTTATCTTTTCCCACAGGGCCTAAATAATATTAGATTTTATCTTATTGTAGTTGTAAGGAAAAAAAAGATCTATCCATGTGTTTATGCCAGCATTTCCCCACACTAATAAACCAGCAATATTCCCTGGCAAGGAATTTGAACTTCAACAGAAAATGACCGATTCTTCAACTTTTTTTGAGTCCATGTGTGCACAGAAATGTCAATAACTGCAACTGTATTTCTCAGCTATATTCACTAAATGATTGGGTTCGATTTACATTTATTCTTCTTGGCCAAAAGAAAAAGCAACAAACAACATCAGACACACGCCAAGTTTCTGCGTTGCTGCCACAGCTGTTTCCACCAAGGATTCTGTTGATCTGTCCTGATGCTATAAAACACTGGTGGTGTGTCAGACGTAGGCTAGATGGTGAGGAAATTCCCCATCCAGACACTGGAATAGATTACCTAAGGAGATGTGTGGGCTTTTAAAATAACATTTTGTCAACAATAAGTTTAGACAAATAGCGCCATGAAGACTGTAGGTATGAGTGAGCCTATCTCAGGACAGAGGGGGGATCTAGATGGAGCTCTTGGCATCCTTTCCCACTGTACCTCCTAGGGCTCTAATACAGAAGTCTATCAATAGTCATGTGGTCCACATTACATGTTGATATATGATAAAACGTAGTCTATGGTCAAATATCAGGCTATGTTAAAAACTCCCAGTCCTTCCCTGAAGAAAAGATTGGAGAAAAAATAATCTTAGCTCAAAACAAGGGAGAGGCAGAACTTCCATTGATTTCAATGGGATCGAGCCTGTCTAATCTTGATCCCTCAAGACTGCGTGATTCATTAAATTTATTGAATGTTTGTGTTCATTAAGATTTTGATATTGAAGGAAAGTAAAGCTCCTGTGCTTTTACTTCGCCAGCGAGGAGGCATAGTTTCTTTGTGCGTATTTTCACGACGCATTTGTTTCAGAATTTGAGAAGCTGAGTTACCTTTCAGTAGGTCAGTTTGTTACCATTTCAGTGGTGCTTGTACAGCTGTTTTTAGGGTTGTCTGCAAAATCAGGCAGCTGAAATGGTTTCAATTTAAAACTCAAAAATGTAAAGCTTTTCTGGAAGGCTATTTTTAACCTGGATTACTTTAGGGAGCTACTATAGCCTGGCCCAGTAGTAGCGCAGTTGAGGACAGGCAGGGAGCTGTAGTGCAAAGACAGGAGTGAGTGGTCGGGGCCTTGAGGGAGCGAGATAAGGGGCAAGAACCTCTTAAGCAAATTTCACCACTGAAGAGATCATATCGCGCAGCTCCCTGTCTCCAGCTTCAGTGCAGACTGGGACCTGCTGCCTCCCCAGTGACAGCACCGCTTGCCTCGTGGGCTCCACCCTGTCTAGGAATGTCTCCACGCTGGCCTCAGTCTACACATAAACCAGTCTCGCTTTATTTTTTCTGCATTGACAATAAACAAGCATCTTGTGATTCACTCACATGTCTGAATTCACTGCTGGGGGAATGATCTGCATACCAAGACTCCCTTTGAGTTCTGCCGAGTATCTACGCATACTGGTAAGGCATCCATCTTTGACCTCCATAGCATACTCCTCGGCATTAATCATCTACCACATGATGTGTTTTGTTAACCTTATTTATGCGTACCATCTACCTCACCTGTCCGTTCATGGCCACAGACCAAAATGTGTACAAATGTATATTCAATATTTTTCCCAAAGATGGATGCTCAAATAGCAGATGGAGCTGAAAAGTGCCCAATAGTAAAACAAGCCGATAGCACAAAGTCTGCTGAGATTTTCTTCCCAGGTGAATATGCAATTCTGACCAACATTGTTTGTGCTCAGGTGAAGGAAGAGGGAGGAGCTGGAGATGTTGTACTACTGAGTAGGTCACCAAATTATTTGAGTTAAGTCAGTAAACAAAATTTTTATTCAAGTCAGCAGTTTTACATGAAGAGAGTCTTAATTGCCGATTGTGAGTTCTTAGGTGATTAAAAACAACGCTAGTCTCAGAAAGAAATGTCTTTGTTGTCACATGGCTTATGGTATATTACAATGATGAGAGGGAGGGTGGTTTTCAGGAGAGAGCTATTTTTAGACCTTGGACCATTTTTCCCTTAGAATGGAAAAACTGAAATGTCACAGGCAATTTCCTGCTTTTTAGGCTATTAAAATACTTCAGGACAAAGAGTTTTTGCTTAAAAAATATAAGTCTGGCTGGCATAGTGTTCAACAGCAAATTGTTTTCTTAAAATAGGAAACCAATGTACGTTAAATTAAAGGTTCCCAGAAAAGACATGTTCTCTGAAAAAATACACACCTTTTTCAAAATTGAACTGGGATTCCTTTCATTCTTGCCAACATCTGTATTGTCAGATCTAGTATCGGCTCATAAAAACGTATTTTTCAATCAACATATTCCCTTTCCGTTACTCAAATAATTTACTTGAGAGAGGTGAGATTGTTCAATAATTAACATGGTAGTTTGGAGGGTATTGGTTCTCAATTATTGTGTCAAAACCAACTAGATGCCAATCAAGAGAATGCAAGTGAATTTCATCTCAGAATTACAAAACCAATAAATACCGGCTCATAATTGGGAATGGGGTACAGTATGCACTGTTAAGACCCAATTCACAGAACATCATGTCACATCCTTTCTCTTGGGATGTATGTGGAAAAGACCAAGTGCGAGGATAATTCCCATAATGATATTTTGAAGAAGCATATACATTACGGGTAGGATTTTATACCCAGCACCGTCCAAGGTTACTGCACACGCAGGCTGGTTTCCAGCAGTTGAATATACAGACCCATTGTGGAATAAATCGGTAAAGGTAAAAAAATAGATCTCCCTTTGAATTAACATTGCCAAAATATTACCAGATACCTGAGATCAGCTGATAAGAATAATTTGTACCTGCCCATCCAGCCTGCCCCACATGGCCTCAGGAAAGACATTGCAAGTAGGAGAGAAAGCATATGGGAAATTGGAAACTAGAGGCATCGCACCCACTATGTAGGTATATTTGCAGCTGCCAGCTGACTGAAATTGAGGGGGAAAAATCCCTTGCACAACAGAAGTGCTTAAAAAACCCTGAAGGCTACGGAACTGGAAATGAAGCATTCACAGCTTGGGGAAGAGATTGGAAATATCAGTGCTATGGCTGAATAGCACTTTGAAGGTATGGGAATAAAACTGGCAAATAGAGATGTTTCATCTATCTCTAAAAGAACTCTGTGATATCCAGTGGCTAGCCATGGCCAAAAAAAAAGGACTAGATCTTGGGGTGAATTTGAAATTACTTAAAGGCAGATTTCTAGTGATTTGTCCATGTAAAGATGTGGTCATCCACTTACTGGACTTTCAGAAGCCCTGCTGAGAAGCTTAAGCTTCCATATGCGACTTCTGGAATAATTAATGTCAGTGGACGTCAGAGCCTTATTTACATCTGAGCTTTAGTATTACAAATATTACAAATATACAAAAAAGTATGACCCATAGTCTTTCCATATGACAGTTTCCCATTTGTAAAATAAAGATAGTAGCAACTCACAAAAAGTAACAGCAATAAATACATTAAAGATTAGTATGATGGGAGCCACAGAAGGCACTGAAATAGATCTGCTGAACCACTGGGTTTTGTTTGTACTCCAAAGCCATACTCAGGGACGCAGAAGTCCCTTGGGTGTGTGAAGCTGCCTTGCTGTTACTAACAGAGCAGAGGCAGAAGAGGAATGGTGTCATGCAAGGGAATGAGGGGGGAGAGGGACAGCAAGGGAAAAGAAGGAAGAAAAGGAGGGAATGAAAAAGAAAATGAGGCAAATTCCAGGATGCTATACAAATACAAAATGTTATCACTATTTGACATCATGATAATAAATATTTAATAAAAATTTCAACAACAGGCAGAAGGGCTGACTAACAAGTGATGGGTCAAATATGGAAAAAAAGGTGAACAAGAAATCAGGAGTCACGTGTTTCGAAGAGAAGGGAAAATGAACACAAGAAAAGCAGAGGAAAAAAGAGGTAGATGATACAGAAGGCAACACTGCAAAAAAGCAGGGAGGGGGCCCACCATGATCCCATCTCACTACACTGGCTTCGGGAAAGTCCTCCTCGATGGCAGTGGGAACTGTGTCCTTTGCAGCACTGAGGACAGAGGGACCTGACCGACCGAGTGCAGGCAGCAGCCGCATGTGCTGCTCAGGCCAGGCAGTAAAATAATGTACTGTACTGGTTTTTTTTCCCTCAATGCACCCATGCTGGGCTGCGTTTGCCTATGGCATGGCTCTGGCAGTTTGCAGAGGTGTCTGGACCATGCCCTGTTTGGTACCACCTTCAGCTGAGCGGTGTCAGGTAGGCTGGGCTGCCGGGTGTCACCTCCTGAGCAGCGCTGAGCATGGCATACCAATGACACCTCCATCATCTCCTCCAGCACTGCTTGGGCGGGAACTGGGAAACTTGAGCAGTCACCGCGGAGTCTCCAAGGACTTTTGAATACAGGTCTGTCACAGAGTCAGACTCAGTGAAGACGTTACCCCCTGGAAACCCTGTTTGCTCAGATGCTTTCACTGGCTGCTACAATCCTGGGAGCACTAGGAAAAACCTACAAGGTTTGCTAAGAAATACTTAATAAGGGTGGTGCTCAAAATCCATATATCAGCTTTCTCCTAGCTGGGGGGATGTTGAAAATGTTCGCTGGCGATATGTGTGTTAATCCCCGTGAGCTGCAATTTCTGTTCTGCAGCGCGCAGCCACAGTGTCTCATTTCCCCTTCTCCCCACGCCAGCCTGGGGCGCAGGAAGCCGGTGCTGCCGCTCCTACCGGGATTACAGCCCTTGTCCTGCCGCTCCTGAGTGGGACCCTTTCTCTGTAACATAAACATGCTATTGTGCTGGATGCCAAAGCTCCTTCTGATAAAAGGAGAAATGAGGGGCAGGGCTACAGGATAAACATAGCAACCCAGTGACTTCATCTACTCAAGGAGCTCTCTGGGTTCAGCTGTGACTCTTCAGTGACATCCATAATTTGCTGTTTGAATTCAGGGGAACAGAAATAAACTATGTGACAAATGATTTTCACCCAATGAATTACTTCTTATTAACTAACTCTGAAACACTGCTACGTCTCGGTCGGGTAGCTGGGTTCACTTCAGCGTTGCTGATGAGTGTTATTTTTAAAGTGACCTTCTGCATAGGTGGGCTTTGTTTTGTTTGTTTTTCAGAGGTATGTAAATTCCTCTGAAATTTAATTGAAGTGCTCATTTAATTGAATTTTGCCTACTGTAATCAAATGCTGTATCAATGGACTCTTTACCAAAAGGCACCTACAGGATGCTTTTTTTAATAACATTGTTTTAGAACTGACCTGCACTAGTTCACACAGAGATCATGGCCTGCACTATGCAGGAGGACAGACAGGATATTTGCCATGGTTAAATATAGCTTTAAACATTATAACCTATGGTAGGAATAAAATAGGATTGTTGAAGTGACTGTACTTTTTAATGTAAGGGTTTCAAACTAACTGGTATAATACCCCTCTGGCAGAAAGGCGCTCAGCACATGCCAGTTCATCCTATCTTTCTGCGCGCGCAGCCCGTGGAAGCATACCCCATGAACCTGTCAATGTGATTAGTTGCAAGAGCGTTAATACCTTATCTTCTTGCTGCTGTTTCTCAGAAATGTTTGCATCCGCCAGGACATCTCCCTATAAATAGCTTCATTTCCAGTGAAAACTCAGGAATTCTGAGACTTACATTTTGAAGCTGTACATAGTAAACATTACTTGGTTTGCTAATAGTCCAGAATTCCCAGATGGTCCTGGGACGTTCAAAGCCGATGCACAGTCACCGAAGTTGGTGGCAGTCTGCAGTGCTTCCAGGGTCCTTCTAGCTGCCGTGCTCAGCCCAGGCCTCCGACGTTGCCGTCAGGTGCTGCTCTCTCTTTTGAAAGGCTGGTCATCAACCCAGTCGAAGACAGCATTGACATGACCCATACCCTATGCCAGGAGGAGTTTTGTCCACAAATTTCACAAGCTTTGACATGGACATTTAAACAGCAGTCATATGAAGATCGTTGTTATCAGTCAGAAAAACTTGCTTCTGACAAAAGCATTGCTTGCTTCTCAGAGACCTAGCAGTGCTTCAGAAAATCTGTTTTGTTAGTGAAACTTCCTATTTGTGGCAGCAAATACAAAGTTCTCTGGAGTAGGTATAACCAAAACGAACCTGGGTGTGAAAAGATAATTCAGGCTTTTAGCCTGAAAAGTGAGTCTTACAGGAGTCTGATCATGGAAGTCAAAGGGAATTTAGGAAAGTACTCAGCATCTTGGAGGATTGCTCTTTAATTCCAGTCTAAAGAGGCTAAGCTCTGATATGCAATGTAACTGCCTAAGGACATGCTGTCAAAACTTCTTGGTTTAAGCTAAAGAAAAAATTGATAGTTTCAAGAAAGCTATCAGAAGTCCATATCACCTAAATTACCCCATTATTCTATTTGAAAGCATGTTGTTTCTAGAAAATCTGACAAGGAACCCCAATTCTTTTTAAATTACCTAAATTAAACCCACCCTTATCGTAATGGCCACTCCAACACCTTAACAGATCTAAAAGATTTTTTTCTTGATTAAACAACCCATGCAAACCTAAGATCAAGCGTGAGACAAAAGAACACACAAGCATACAAGCAATGAACGACAAACCCTGGGAGGCATAGGAGAAAAGCAACACTGAACAGGAGAAGTATAAAAAAAAGGTTGTGAGGGGTAAGGGAGAAGAAAGTTGAGTGAGTCACTGAGGACAAAACTGTGAGAGAGTAAAAAGCGAATGAAGAAGAGAGAAGCAGAAAGGGGAAGTGACAGGAAGGTGATTTAACAAAGACAGGGAAGAGTAGAGGATAAAATCTGCGTGGAGGTTCAGGAAATACAGTTTTTGCCTGTGCAGAATTCAGCCTGAAATGGTCTTCTACTCAGAAAATGAGAATGGACACTTTTACTTTAGGGATTCAGGTTCAGAAGCAACTCAAAAAGACTAAGTTACACAGAGAGATAACTTAGCTGGCCTGTGATTTCATGGTTGACAGAGGGCCTAGCACTCCAATCTGGAGAGCTTAGAGTTGGTACATCTGGCAGTGGAGAATGCAAATGACTGCAGAGTCATATAACACATACGAAAATTATTTTGCTGCATACATGAGTCTTGGCAGTTCCTGTCCTCATACTAGCATTCATCTGCCTAAGCCTTTCTCAGGAATTAACTGCTGGAGTTACAGGGGTTTATAAATGGATGGGCAACATCTTATTTGGGATGACCAACATCTTCATCCTGAACTATCCATGTTAGTTTCTCTCAACTAACAGCTTCCTCTGTCCATTCACTGCAGTCTGATGAATTATGCTGCAAGAGGAAGATTTAACCCCAAAGCCAGTTTAATCCATTGTTTACACAAAATCTTAGAAATTGTGCTCAGTTACTGGAAAGCCAGCAGAGGAAGCCCATGTTAACACAGCCTTTTACACATGCTCTCTCTGATGAATTCAGTGCTGGTGAGTAAACAAAAAAAAGCAGAAGGTCCCAAAGAAAAAGAGCTCTTTGTCTTTTAAAGCAGAAACAGTTTACAGCAGAGTGGATAGACTTGATAAGAGTAGCTTCTGCTTTAAAGCTTTTACAAATAACAAAAGTTTTTATATCAGTCCACTTTGGCAGATCGGTGTTGGTGACCAAAGTCTGGATTAGGAACCACAAAAATGCTGTTACCCAGCTCTTGTGGTAAGTGATCTAATCACTGTGCGATGGCTAGACACACAACTGTTGGGAGATGCATTCATCTCTGTGAAGTACTCAGAAAATCGTTTGCATTGCTCAGACAACACCTGGATGGCTGAACTAAGGATCAGTGATCTAATACCACTCAGAGTGAGTAGCAAGCAAGTAGCTACAGATACCAGCTTGGTTTTAGGACAGGCTGCCTTTCTGCCAAATCATCACTGGGAAAAAGATTATCAGCTGACATCATAAAATGAAACCAATTAACCTTAGTTGAAAAACTGGGTCTTGTCCTATAATAGACACACATGAAGATTAAATATGCTTAAAAACTCTACTAACCTTAGTTCAGCCTTCTCAGAGTAACCACCTTATGAAAAAAAAAACACACCACATGTAATTTGTGATGTCTATGCTAGTTATTTGAATCCCATTTTCTGATCACTTGTCAAATAATACTTTACTTATTTTTCATGAATTCTTTTTCCTCTTTTTTTCTTATAGGTATGGGCTAAATTTTGCTTCTTTAGACTGAAAGGCTGGAAGGTTGTTATTGAGAGAACTGATTCAAGCCTGGAGATTCTTGCAGAAGGGAATTGTAAAAACTGAAAGGAGTTGATCTTGACTGAGAAACTCTCTGCTCCCATGAAAGGCAGAAAGTTTCTTTCTTATGTATTTAAGCAAAATTATTAAAAGAGAAAGATTCCTCTTAAAATAATTTGGTCAAGTGTTTTAGACCACAGATGCAATTGCAATGCTTGCAACTGCCATCCATGGCTCCTTGACACATTCGTTTAATGGAAATCTACCTCCTTTAACAATTTCAATGTTGATTAAATAAGTTAGTTTATCATTTTAGGTTAGGATAGGATAGAATAGAATAGAATAGAATAGAATAGAATAGAATAGAATAGAATAGAATAGAATAGAATAGAATAGAATAGAATAGAATAGAATAGAAAGAACAGAATAGAATAGAATCATTTATGTTGGAAAAGACCTTTAAGATCATCGAGTCCAAACATTAACCTAACACTGCCAAGTCCACTACTAAACCATGTCCCTAAGTCCCACATCTACTCATCTTTTAAATACCTCCAGGGATGGGGCTCAACCACTTCCCTGGGCAGTCTGGTCCAATGCTTGACAACCCTTTCAGTGAAGAAATTTTTCCTAATATCCAAACTAAACCTCCCTTGGCCTTTGAGGCCGTTTCCTCTTGTCCTATTGCTCGTTACTTGGGAGAAGAGACCAACATCCACCCCACTACCTCCTTTCAGGTAGCTGTAGAGCGCGATAAAGTCTTCCCTCAGCCTCCTCCAGGCTAAACAGTCCCAGCTCCCTCAGCCGCTCCTCATAAGACTTGTGCTCCAGGCCCTTCACCAGCTTCGTTGCCCTTCTCTGGACACGCTCCAGCACCTCCATGTCCTTCTTGTAGAGAGGGGCCCAGAACTGAACACAGGATTCGAGGTGCGGCCTCACCAGTGCCGAGTACAGGGGCACGATCACCTCCCTACTCCTGCTGGCCACACGATTGCTGATACAGGCCAGGATGCCGTTGGCCTTCTTGGCCACCTGGGCACACTGCTGGCTCATGTTCAGCCGGCTGTCAATCAGCACCCCCAGGTCCTTTTCCTCTGGGCAGCTTTCCAGCCACTCTTCCCCAAGCCTGTAGCGTTGCCTGGGGTTGTTGTGGCCGAAGTGCAGGACCCGGCACTTGGCCTTGTTGAACCTCATACAGTTGGCCTCGGCCTGTCCAGGTCCCTCTGCAGAGCCTTCCTACCCTCCAGCAGATCAACATTCCCACTCAACTTGGTGTCATCTGCAAACTTACTAAGGGCGCACTCAATCCCCTCGTCCAGATCACTGATAAAGGTTAAATATCTAAATTAAAATCTTAGGACAGTAATTTGAGGATTTTTTATAGATGCACCCCACTAGAGTGAAATCAAGCAATAATTTGTCATTGCTACAAGCTCCTGAAATTACCCTTTTGGTTTCCCTGCTGGAGACCTGGGCTGGGATGAGGAACTTGTTGGTGCCAATTTCAGACAGAAGTTTGGATGCCCACATGTTAACAGGCTCTAACATGCGAATTTTAGAAGCTCAGAAACCTGAGTTTTTACAGCTTTGTTCCCAGCACAGTGAATGGGAATAAAATTCAATATTTTTCTTCAATGGGATTTAAAAAAAACCCAACCACCTTCAAACCCTATGCACAGCGCAAAATACCACACAGAGTTAAATGTCTGGAAACTCTGGGGACATCCTACTCTGTTCCTCCTGCTGAATCTGGGTCACTCAGTGGCAAAACAAAAAAGCAAGACTTTGATCATACAGAAAAGGTTGGCTGCACAGCTGGGGGCTCAGCAGTGCTAACCAGAACCTGTCTCACTGCTCAAGATAAGGAGGGCCTTGAACCCAGGTCACTCACTTTTAAAAGAAATGTGCTTTTATGGTAGAAAATGGTGATTAACGTCCTTGCAGGCATTTTTTAAAGTAGCTGTCACTGCATGTTGTGAGGGGCTGGGTCATCTTGATGAGAGTCAAACGTGCTCTGCCTACAGCTGCTGGGTTTTAGGGTATTCCAGAGGTGTGGATGGGTCATGTTTTTAGAGTCTGATGGGGTTTTAGCAGGAGTTATCTACCTGGCCAGGAAAGTCTTGGGCTCTTGCTCAATGTAGAACTTCAGGCACCATTAAAGCTTTGCAGGACACAAAAAGCACAACTTAGACTTCGGCCCACCCCAGAACTCAGGCCTTTCCTTCTGTAAATTCATACTCATCACATGCACTGGGTTTTTCAGTGAATGTTTAGTTTTCTGCACAGCCAATATCATACCCAACAAAAATGTGACAACAGCTGATCACCTTCAGGTTAACAATTTCTTGTCCATCATTTTTTATATCGCCTAATTGGAATTGCTTTACGTATGTTAGGGTGGGGTTTGTGTATAGCATTAATGCTTCCTATATAGAACGGAAACTGTGGTATACTGAGGATGCTACCTTCAGCTCATCTGTGGACATTTTACGGCTCAGACTCTGGAAAGACCCACATTATTTGAAATAACTCTTCTAAAAGTTTTTGTCATTTGTGTTATAACCCTCCTGCCTCCACAGAAATTACTGCCAACGAAGACTGCCCTATGCTAGCTGCTGCCATGGAGATAGAACGATATGCTTGGGCCTCTTTGCCCTGTGGAATATCTGCAACAAAAAGTTTCAAAAATATATTGCTTTTTGTCTAGCCGGAGGGATCCTAAACACCATTCCCAGCAATGCTGTTTGAATGCCAGTAATCTTGAGTTCAATTAGTAGCTAAAAATCAGGGCATTTCTTTTTATCCTGAATGCAAATTCTCCTCCAACCCAGAAGGAGGGTTCCTCCTCAGGAACCTGGGGATGCTATTTCTATTGATTTCACTGTTGCTGTTATGCCATTCTTAAGTGGGGTCTTAATGACCATTGGCAGAGATTTTTTTATAGGGTACATTCTACCAATAAAATAAAATAGTCTTAATTTGGGCTTTTGCAAACAACAAAAAAACAAAATTCTTTCTGTCGACTCAGAACAAACCTGTCCTCCTTGGAGCTCTGGGTTATCAATTGATTCATGGTGCTCAAAGAAAGTATTTGTTACTGACAGTTGCTCTGGGACTGTCTGCGTGAAACATCTTGCATTTTTAAAAGAACTTTTGCAACAAAAACCTGAGACCAACCTCCCACATTGCTGTTGGATAACTTCCATGGCAAAAAGTTGTACGTAGGTAAGGGCTATCATGGATCTTTCAGCAATTCATGAAGAAAATCTTTATCTTTAGTTTGGCTAGCCAGTTTCAAACTGTATCTTT
Organism: Calonectris borealis; assembly: GCF_964195595.1. Taxonomy (NCBI): domain Eukaryota; kingdom Metazoa; phylum Chordata; class Aves; order Procellariiformes; family Procellariidae; genus Calonectris; species Calonectris borealis. The sequence goes on along the minus strand of NC_134312.1, from coordinate 138,783,245 downwards.
AAAACAGAAGTGTCATAAAATCTCTGGAAATGGAATAACAAAGTGAAGTATATCTGTGCTTGGCAGAAGATGGAGCGGCACCTCATATGTTATGTTGTTTTGAGGCTTTAAAAAGCTTTGGCTTCTTATCTAAAAAGTTGTTTACATTATGCACTTAAATATATCTACAGTGTGGGTAAGCAAATTCTGTCACTTGTAACACAGGTGTTGCACCTGTATAATTGGGAAGAAAAACCAGCTTTGGGTGTCCTCTAGTGAGTGCCGTGTCTCCTACTGCCTCCTGCAGGATATTATCCCCTATGGAGGCCACACGTTGGCCTGACCTCACCAAATTCCAGTCTGATACCTGTGGGCATGTACAAACACTAAAAGACTGAATGCCTTTACATCACTAAAGCTAATGGATGATGATATTTTACATTTCAGACCATCTCATTAAATTGTCTTTGAAAATAATATATTCTTATTGATTGACGAAGTTATAAGCTATAGCGATGCGAGGAATTGTTTAGTTCTACAGCTGGTATTTACTTGCAGGTGTTGCCTTCTCTGTCAAATTATTCCTTTATTAAAATTAAAAAGGTCTTAAAAAGTGAAAGAAAGGGTGGGTGTTTGTTTTCTTGATGATGTCTGATGTGCAGACTTTCTACCTCTCAATGTCCTACACTTTGGGAAGCAAAACTTGATGCATAAACTTATATTGGCACTGCATAAAAGTAAGTAAATTCTACATTTAAAAGCACAAGAAATTAGTAAACAGTGCTCTTTAAAATCAAGGACTGCATATCTGAGAAATGTCATCAAGTGAGCAAACTTGCCAGGACTGGGATGGGGAAATATTGTCCACAACAGCCATGTCAAGTATTTGCAGGTTTTTAGGCTAGCTTTACTTTCCATGGCTTAACTCATGTGTATGTCCACAGCCACAACTTTGTGTTTATTTTCACCTTTCAGAATGTATGAGGATTAGAAAATTTAATAATAATCTTTGCCTGTCTGGAAAGGGATTGTCCTAAAGTGGTTTTCTGCATTGCCACAGTTTCTTTGGGGCTGCCCCGAGTGCATGTGCAAGGGGGCTGCAGAAGAGGGCACAAGGAACCCGAGGCAGCATGGCTGTGAGCCCATTGTACCTGCCTTGCTTCTTTTTGCAGCTAAGTCACAACCCTGGTCTTCACAGTAAAGGAAGAAGAGGTCGGTTTAGCACTCCATTTTCTTGCCTTTAACTGAACTTATAAGGGCGGGTACACACCTGCCAACGATTCACTAAGAAAACCAGCTGGGAGTTCAGCGGGTGGGCATCAGGATGCATAAGTAATTACCCTGACATACCCAGAACATGGCAAACTTTATTGTAAATGTGCAGGTCAATGCAAAGGCACATATATCACATATGAGTAGCACCATTGTTTTGTATTGCAGAGAGGTTTTGGTGTTTTACTTCATTTTTGAGAAAGCTAAATCAGAAGACTCACTCTAAATATGCATCAGATGATACACCTGATGCTTCCAGAGAGGCAGTGGGTATCGCCATTCTATTGGTGTTATGCCTTTAGAAACGATTAATCCTCGTGGGCAACCATGGAAAGCAAAAGTGTCGTGATCTCATCAGCATCTCCCACTTGCGTTATCTGAGCGTTTGGAGTTTGGCTTTACAACCGCAGTTTTGCCTGCACTGATCAGCCATGCTGGTAGACGCGGTGGGGTTGCAGTTCTCCGCAGGGCATAACTGCACTTCAGAGCTCCCATGTGGCCCATCAACATCTCGTTCACTGACTGCGATGCTGTGACTCCAGCTGATGGCCAGTGGTCTCAGCTGTGCACTTCTGCATCTGAAAGTTTTGCACCTACTCCCAGTTACCCCAAGGGTAATGTGGTCCCAACATACTCTGGGGGAAAGCAGTTACGGTGACAAAGACTTCCCGGAAGTCATTATCTGGGACTTCCTCCTCAGACAAAAGAAGGAGGATCAGTTCATTTGGGATGTTCCTCCCAAATGGAGCTGATGGTAGCAGTAAACCCACAGTTCCTTCCCTATGGCACTTCTGTTTTGAACAATAACCAGACTCAGAGTCACAAAAAGGTGTGGAAAGCCTGCACCATGTTCATTTGTGAACCAGCCAAAGCAGAAACAAAAAGGTGTATCAGCAGCAACAGAATTAAAGGTTGCTGTCAAATGCAAGGCTTTATACAAGCAATGGTGGTAGGGGCAGCGAGCCCAGTAACATAGCTTGTGAAAGACAAACACAAGGACTACACGGGGCATCCTAGGGTGGCCTGCTGAGGGGTCTACAGTTGAGAAAGCAAAACTTTCCTTCAAATAGCTTCAAACCATATATATGGTTAATAATTGGGATGTTCATTCCGGGAAAAATAGACAGGTCTGAGAGAAAAGCCTACAAAAAGGATGTAGTGTAAATGTCAGGGGCTCCTCAGGTTCAATTCTAGGGCCAGTTCTGTTCAATATATTTATCAACGATCTGGATGCAGGAGTTGAATGCATCATTAGCAAGTTTGCTGATGATACCCAACTGGGAGGTGCTGTCAACTCTCTTGAGGGACAAGAGGCCTTGCAGAGGGATCTAGATATATTGGAGCATTGGGCTGTGATTAATGGGATGAAATTTAACAAGTCCAAATGCCAGATTCTGCACCTGGGACGGAGTCATGCTGGGCACAAGTATAAACTGGGAGAGGAGCGGCTGAAGAGCAGCCCTGCAGAAAGGGATCTGGGGGTGCTGGCCGACAGCAGCTCAGTCTGAGTCAGCAGTGCGCCCTGGCAGCCAAGAGGGCAAACCATGACCTGGGGTGCATCAAACCCAGCCGGTCAAAAGCCGTGATTATCCCGCTGTATTCAGCGTTGGTGTGGCCTCACCTGGAGTACTGTGTGCAGTGCTGGGCCCCACAATTTAAGAAGGATGTGAAGGTCCTTGAATGCGTCCAGAGGAGGGCACCAAAGCTGGTGAAAGGGCTGGAAGGCATGTCCTGTGAGGAGCAGCTGAGGACTCTGGGCTTGTCTAGTTTGGAGAACGGGAGGCTGAGGGGCGACCTCATGGCTCTCCACAGCTTCCTGAGGAGGGGAAGTGGAGAGGGAGGTGCTGAGCTCTTCTCCCTGGGATCCAGTGACAGGACGCGTGGGAATGGTTCAAAGCTGCATCAGGGGAGGTTCAGACTGGACATTAGGAAGCATTTCTTTACCGAGAGGGTGGTCGAACAGTCCAACAGGCTTCCTAGAGAGGTGGTCGATGCCCCAAGCCTGTCAGTGTTGAAGAGGCATTTGGACAATGCCCTTAATAACATGGTTTCACTTTTGGTCAGCCCTGAAGTGGTCAGGCAGTTGGACTAGGTGATCGTTGTAGGTCCCTTACAACTGAAATTTCTATTCTATTCTGTTCTGTTCTGTTCTGTCCTGTTCTCAGGGTCCTCAGCACCCTTGGCTTCAATCGCCTGCTCTCCTCCCGTCGAGCGCCGTGACTCGCCAGCGTGTGCCTGGCACTCCCACACCGCACGGCTCTCTGCAGGAGGCACGTGGCTTCTTGCCTCCTCTCTCCCCCCCAAAAAAAGATAGTGGAAGCTGCCAGACAGCAGCCGGAGAACCGAGGGCACCACAGCCTCACGGCGGCCCTGAGGGAGGCCGGGGGGGGGCGAACGGCCCTCGGTGCGGCGCTGCCGGCGGGCGGCAGAGGGCGCCCGAGTGAAGCGCCGGACCGGGCCGGGCCGGGCCGGGCCGGGCCTCCCCCTCCCAGAGGACCCGCCGGCGGCGAGTGGCGCGGCGGGAAGCAGCCCCCGCGCCCCGCAGCCTGCCCGCCGAGCGCCGGTGTTTCTGCTGGAGCACCGCAGTGCCGGTGGTACCCCTTCACCCGCACCCCGGCAGCGGAGGCTGTCAGAAGAAGGAAGGTGGATTTAACCGCCGTGGCAGGCATCCTAACAGGGCACTGAACTTGCAGCACGCACCACGGAGAGCAAATAAATGCCTTTAAAGCGATTTCTTTCTCCCCGTTCAGGCCTGGCAGACCTGTATGGTCTGTACGGGAAGGAACATACAGACCATATGCTCCTTCCTTTCCTAGGGAAGTCTGTCTTAGATGGAGAAGGAGCGGGGGAGACGCAGGCGCAGGTCGGCACGTGCGGGTGCTCCAGAGGTGCTCCAGCTGCCCGGCCTCTGCCTCTGGGTTGAGGAGAGACAGAGCTGCTTCCTTCAGAGAGAGCGCCTCCTCTGGAAGTCCAACCCCAAATCGTCTTCCTCAGAGGGCTGCCTCTCTCCACTGCCTCCAAACACAAGGGGAGACCAGACTACTTGTCCAGACAGAGGAGGTTTTTAAGGTGATCCCACAGCACGCCCATGGAGAAGACGAGGCGAGGCAGCACCTAAGCGTGCATCACCGAGGTGCCCCAGAGCAAGTTTCCGAAGTGTTTCTCAGGAGGTGCGTGGCCAAGGCGCTAGAGAACTGGTTTTGATGCAGGACAGATGTGATAAACCCTCTACCTCCCTTTAGCCCTTTTTCTCATAATTCCAGTCATTTAATTAATACCTTTTTTAATTTTCATTCCTTGTGTAGTTTCATTGACTTTTTGCAGCATATGGTGCAAGGTATTCCTTCTATAAAGTTTTTTCCCAAAAATAATACATAATTTAACAAACTTGAGCCTTTTTTTTTTTTCCTTTGAAAAAGGACAGGGACATTTTTTTACTATCGATGTTCACAAAGTGTTTCTTGAGGTCAAATTCAGAGTTTGCAGGAAGGGGAATAAAGATGCCCTTAACATTTTTTTCTGAAATTTCAATACATTTTGTCTTCTTCTACTGACATTGAAGTTCTAGCACTTCTAGAAAATCAATTTCAGAAATTCATCTGACTCCAGTTACACAGGACTGAGACCATAAAGCTTGTTGAACCATGAAATATTGGCATGCTGTATTGAGCTGGAGCCCTCCTAGGGTGCTTGCTCTATTCCCACACTGCACGATGCTACTCTGGTGTGGTAAAAGGATGTTAGCGTTACTTGAAAAACATATGTTCCTGTATTACAAGAGAAGGTACTGCTATGTATATATCACAGGGCCGAATTAAATTTACATAAAACATTTCCAAAATTCTGTTTTGCTACACTGAGAATGAAGCTTAGAGGCATGGCTCTAGTACAGGAACAGCACTGTGCCATAATTCTGTTTTAGTTCTCCTGGAAACTGCAGTTGAGTATGGCAACATGGTAGACCACTCTGTCTACTGCAGCCTGGGCTGAGACAGTCACTTGCATGATAATTTGTTGATGTAGCTATAAAGGATATGTTTATTTTACAGCAACTCTTTTTTTTTTCTGCCTAAATTATACTACTGTGTCAAAAATAATTATGATTATTCTAAGAGACTTTTTTCTTTTTCAGTCTTTAAGATGGAAAGACAATCTTTGTCTTCTAAAGACCTTAGATTACTACTGCTGGAGAGATTTTTCTCCTTTCTCTCTTTAATTTTCCTGGTGCTTGACATTGTTTGGTCATCTCCCCTCCACGGCGCTGCCACATCTCTGACAGTTCAGGAAAGCAAACTTTGCAAAAAATGAGTCCTGACAAACACACTGTGTATCACATGCCACTCTTACGAATGTTTCAGATTGTTCACATTTTAATCTGGCCGATGAAGTCAATCTGGAGGAGGGCCTGGACAGGCGGTGATGAGATGTTTGGATTCAGTTTCAAGGCAAACCATCAAATGACATCTCTTATGCCAGTAAGAGGAAACCAACCTGAGGAGCCTTCTGGTAAAGACTTCCTTCCTTTGGAGAATTTATGGAAAGAAAAAAAAAAAAAGCTTTTTATATAAAAATAACTTGTGGTTCTCTCAAAGACACAGCTAGAAAGAGCCTTGATCAGGTAGGAAACACCTGATTTTTAATATTCTCTCTACTTTTAAATCTATCATTAAGGTATGTGGGTAGCAGAGTATGACATCCATTTTAAATTGTATGATAAACATTCAGAAGGATTTATATAATTAGATGTTACATAACTAAGATAACACAACGGTGGAGAAATCTTATAACTATCAAAGCTAATGACTTGCCCTTTGCTCTACCATTTGAACACATGCTACTTGAGCTGGTGTCATTCCACACTGATTTAAAGAAGCTGGCAGAGGAGGCTAGCTGCACGATCCACTGTACTCACACACTGTTTGGGCTGGGATTTTTCAAAAGGTTTAAGGGTGATTGGTGCTCAACTGCTTTTGACCAGAAGCTTTTCTTTTTCTTTGACTGGAAGTCAGCTAAATCTTTAAGTTCCCTTCCATTCCAGCTTTCAGGTTTTTATCTAAATGAAAAACTGAAAATTCAACTGGAGTGGAAAAGGGAAACTCTTTAGCAGGTAACATTGATAGGTAATGCGAGACAGAAGACAGAAGGCAAAAACTAGCTATGCAAGACTAATACTGCCCAGAAAATGAATGGTGCTACCCCTAATTTAACTCAGATACTGTCATGACAGCTCTCATTTGGATAAGCATTACCCATAAATCTACTTTCTAATAAAGATCTATGAAACTGGAAAGAAATTGCAATACTGTGCGGCAAGAGGAAGCATTTGTGTGTACATAGGTATGTGTTGTGCCCTGCCTAGTGGCATAAACATTTGTTGTGGCTGAAAATTTTCAGGCTTGGTCTAGGTTCCAAAATAGATCAAGATGAAAAGAAAGAACTTAAAATAACATTGATTTGGGGAAAAGATCTTAGACGTATATATAGGCAGCTTTCAGTAAACATGATGATATGAAAGATGACAAAACATGTAATATGAAATACTGAATTAAAACAACAGACAGAACCATGAAATAGGTAGAACTTCTGTTCTTTGTTCATGATTTTCAAATTGGTTGATCACCAAAATGCATACGCCATGTGAGTGAGTAGCTCCATGGATATGAATGAGTAAAGGTTCTATTGAACAATTTCTAGGACTGTGGCCAATCTTGCAAACACATTCAAAAGGGTTTATTTTCTTACAACCAGGAAATAAAAACCCACAATGAATATTAGTAATTAAATTGGTTTATTTTTAATTGGCATATACATAATGATAATAATTAATGCATTGGTTTTCACTTCAGTGCTGCCATAACAATCTGTTTGGCTATTTAGCTTTTTTAAAGACTTCTGAAGATTGCAATTCAATGTTTCCTTGTAATACAAGTGATTTCCTTTGGAAAGATAGCTGGTTTCTCTTTTGGTTACTGTGCTGGCTTTTAACCTGCAGTACCAGGAGCAGGCAAACTGGAGGCTGTGGTCTGTGAAACATACCACTATCTGTGCCTCTGGCATCGCTTGGGTAGGAATATGGAAAATCTGTTTCGCTCCAAACTAGAGGTGTCTGTTGAATATAATGTAGTGTGCTGCCTTCATTTTCATTTCAATGAAATATTCTTCCCTCTAGAAATGTTTGTTGTTGAGATGCTTGTGTTCTGCGCATGTTTCGTGCGAAGATTAGGAATACTTTTCACCTTCTCCTCTGGAAGATATTTATGGAAACATTTCTCAAAGACCAGTTGGAGGTGAACACGTGAGGCAGGAGGAATGTCATTACGTCTTTTCAGGCCTCTGCTTCTCGGTCTCTGCGAGCTGGAATTTCTATTCTGTTGTAAACAATGGAAGTATCTCCTTTCCTCCGCTTTTCCGCCTGCCCTCCATCCCAGCCAGGCAGGAAATTGGGTTTGCTCCTCCCTACAGGGACCCTGTACGGCTTCGCATTGCTTACATACGGGATCTTTCGCCTCTTTCTCCAATAACCTGTGAAGCCTCCTGTCGAGATAAATCCTGTGATCGCGCTACCTTAGCTATCAATCAATGGGGCACACTCGGTGCCAGCAGCCGGTTGCGGGAAGCTCTTTGGCCTGTGATCCTATACATATAGGTAATATTTGAGTTAGCTGCGAACAAATAAAGCTGATGGTTGGAAGTCACAAAAAGAAAACTCTTGTTTTTGCTAACTGGCTAACGTTTGCAAGGATTTGGCAATGTGATTGCCAGCTGCTACAGCTTGCAATTGATGTCACCTTCTCTTTGTATATAAACATTAGTCATTTACTAAAGAATGTAAAAAACAGGTGTTCAGTGTTCACTGGTAATCTGTTCTTTTAATGGGATGCTGTAAGATAGCACCTGACATAGAACAATTCCTTGTATGCTTGTTGTTATTAACATAAACACACTTGTACTGTTACTTATGCAGTGCCATCGGTATGCATCCTACAGAAAAGATAAACAAAATGGCAGATGCCTAAGCCAGATGAAATTACAATTAACCTAATGACAGACAAAAATAAAGGAAGTGTGGCAGGAAAATGTGAAAGAACATAAAAATCACTGCAAGCTATGCTCACTAACTTTTTTTTTTTTAAAGAGGCAGTTCTGCATTTTGTGGCTAATATGAGAAGTGAAGGTTGAAGCCGCAAACTAAGGGAGGGAAATTTGGCGTTCAGACACGACTCTTTAAAAAGATTTTGAAATGCAGGAGTGCTTTTACACAGGATGAGAGAAGATATTGAAGACCAAGAAATTTGCATGGAAGAAACCACAGCGATTTGTGGAGAAAGGGAATTAAGCTATCTTCTGAAGGTATGGCCTCTGGAGAGCTTTAAACTTAACCTTCCTATCAGCTGTATAACATAGCAGGACTTCTGATGCCGTGGCCCTGTCTACACTTAAACCTACACGTTTTGTTTGAACTGCCAGGAACAGATTTCATTAGATCATTTCAAATTTATGGGTAGACAAGTCCAAAATTGAATTAAGAAAGCATTTAAATAAAATACATCTAAATGAGAACGTATTAATAAAAGGTACCCTTTTTTCTACAGTAGGCTTTAACTTTCTGTAAATGTGGTACACAGAGACATTTACATGTAGCTGCTTTGGCAGAGGAAAGGCTTACTAAATCAAAATCAGGCCTCCCTGCTTTTCAACCCACCAAGTACGCGCTGAGACTGAGATTCACCCAGCTGGCTGCCGTCTGGTGCTGCCCTGCAGCCATACCGCTCGGTCTTGTAGCTCAGGTCCCGCTCTCACAACCCCGACGGAGCTGCCCGGCTTTCGGTTCCCCACCTCGCTCGTAGGGCACAAGGCAAGGCGAAGCAGGGCACGCGGTAGCGGGGAGCATCGCCTTTTTGCATGGTGCAGGTAGCGGGCTTTTGCTCGCGTGTGCTCCATTTGCTGGAGCTAGAGGTGAGCCTATTTGGTTAGGATATAACACCTGTGTCAAGGCGTGATTTGTTCAAGTCACGTATTAGAATCATAGAATCATAGAATCATAGAATCATACAGGTTGGAAAAGACCTCTAAGATCATCGTGTCCAACCGTCAACCCAACACCAGCATGCCCACTACACCATGTCCCTAAGGGCCTCATCTACACGTCTTTTAAATACCTCCAGGGATGGTGACTCCACCACTTCCCTGGGCAGCCTGTTCCAAGGCCTGACCACTCTTTCAGTAAAGAAATTTTTCCTAATGTTCAATCTAAACCTCCCTTGGCGCAACTTGAGGCCATTTCCTCTTGTCCTACTGCTAGTTACTTGGGAGAAGAGACCAACACCCACCTCGCTACAACCTCCTTTCAGGTAGTTGTAGAGCGCGATGAGGTCTCCCCTCAGCCTCCTCTTCTCCAGGCTAAACAACCCCAGTTCCCTCAGCCGCTCCTCATAAGACTTGTGCTCCAGGCCCTTCACCAGCTTCGTTGCCCTCCTCTGGACACGCTCCAGCACCTCCATGTCCTTCTTGTAGTGAGGGGCCCAAAACTGAACACAGTATTCGAGGTGCGGCCTCACCAGTGCCGAGTACAGGGGCACAATCACCTCCCTGCTCCTGCTGGCCACACTATTTCTGATACAGGCCAGGATGCCGTTGGCCTTCTTGGCCACCTGGGCACACTGCCAGCTCATGTTCAGCCGGCTGTCAACCAGTACCCCCAGGTCCTTTTCCTCCGGGCAGCTTTCCAGCCACTCTTCCCCAAGCCTGTAGCGTTGCCTGGGGTTGTTGTGGCCGAAGTGCAGGACCCGGCACTTGGCCTTGTTGAATCTCATACATGATGTGAAACACGCACGTTTCATGTATGTTGACTATACCCTAACAACAGACTGTCCTTTCTCATGGTAATTGCAATGGGATGACGTGATTTATGTCACCCTTGGGAAACACAGCATAGCTCTAAACTAAAGACACCGGCCTTCTTTTCTCCCAGGTGTAAGGGGGATGCTAAAAATGAGAATGAAGAAACTGTTGTTGCTAATTATGCTAATTATGGGCTGGCATTTAAGAATGGCAGGATCCTGTTCTGCTGAAGAAGGAGTTGAAAAGTCAGGACAGACGTGTATAAGGAAAGTGTGATACAGTATTAGTCAGTGTAATACACGGTCCTAGCACACTGCAGTCAAAATTTGTGCAGATATCATCAAATTGTGTTCTGAGGATTACTGGGCTAGCTTTGAGGATATTACTGAAGCAGTTCTCCTCTTCAAGGCAAGTTACACTGGGATGATACACATTCAAAAAAACAATGATCCAAAGAAAAAGTAATCTCAATTTTTGTTCACGTATGATAGTCACAACTACATTTTTAATGTAGGAGATAGACAACTACCTAAAAGTGGCAAATTTTTAAAAAGGTTAAGTTCTTCCAAAAGAGTGTGAAACGCTCATCTGGGGGTGAGCAATCAAGCAGCACCCTAGCAGAGCTAAAACATTTTTCTGCACTTGTGACAGCATCGTTTTCTTTTTGTCACAAATTGTCATAGCCTCTCAGCCAAAATTGTTGGAATTTTTTCCATTGTGCATGAAGCATTTTTACACAATAATTCCATCTATTCTTAGCAAGATGTTCTTTGGTGTGAATTCTATCTATTGTTAGAAAGTGTTTTTGAGAAAATATGATTCTAATCTTGTGGCTTTTTGCCTTGATATCAAGAGAGTTACAACCAAATATGCAGTCATATCTTTTCTTAATAAAGTCAAGTTACAGGATCTATTCATAGAGTAGTAATAAATAATGGTGATGTTGGGGGGAGGATTATATGTCATTTTACTTCTAGTAAAATGATACTCCCAAAGGGTAATGATATTAGGAAAATTAGCTGCTATTAACCTAGTTCATATACAGTCTGTCTCGTAGAAAAAAAATAATGCATTGGAATAACCTCTGTGGAAAGGAAAATGTCATTTATAAGTTTTTCCAGCCAAAAGCAAAATTCTACTATTTCAGCCCTAAACCATACCACTGACATATGCTTCAAGGGGCATATTTAGTACAGTGTGGTCCTAAAACTTCATCATAATGTTGGCAGCCATAGCAAACAAAGAAACCACAGTCAGGAATCTCACAGCAGAAAAGAGAACGCCACCTGAAATGGTCACTGCTCATTTTCTAGACTTTCCTTTATTCTCACAGCAGAATGTAGGATGTCCTAAATACGCTGACCAAATCTTCAGCAGAGCTAGTGGTTATGGAAAAGGGCATGCTAATAATGTATGCCAGCTAGATGGCAACAAGAAGATCCAATGGACTACCATAGCTTTCATGCACACTATTATCACATTCTGAATAACATTGTAAATTAATGCTCTCTTTTTTCTTTCTTTTTTTTTCTTTCTTTTTTTTTTTTTTTCTGTGTGACCTCCCTATTGTTCTGTCAGGTCTGATAATGAAATTAAATAAGTATAATCCATAATCTTCAATTCAGACGTAGATTAAAATTACGTCTCACCAGACTTAAGGCACATCGCACATACTCTGGTTTTGGGTTTTTTTGTTTTGGTTTGGTTTGGTTTTTGTGTTGATTCAATTCCATGAAACATTTAATGGCCTGCAGATTTGTTTTCTCCCAGTCATGTCAGTGATTGGCAGAAGTGGTGTCTGAGACCTACAAACCGAGGAATAATTTAGTAGGCAGCTCGACAGCCAGGCCTGGAAGCTGGGCATGGCAGCCCCCTTTCCATCTTTCGACTGGATGTCTGCAGGATACTAGCAACTGCTAAAAGGAAAAAGCTGCAGTCCCTCGACTTTCCCCCACGGAAATTTCCCCCTGGCAATCCCAGTGCCAGAGCTTGTGAAGGAAACGCTCGCAGCCCTCGGACCCGCAGAGTCTAACGTCAGCGGCACTGGTCGGTGCCACGCTGGTCATCCAGGAAGGTCTCTTCAGCTTCACACTTGGTATCGTTTTAAACCTCTCAACTTTGGTTTTGACAGAACTTTGCATTTTTCACTTTTGCGTCCCAAAAGCTGGAAGCGTTTAGCGAATGAGGCAAGACACTGCGCAAAGAGAAAGTCTGGTGATTAAATCAGCTGCCTCCCGCCCCAGAGGACTGTCTTGTGGCCTTGCCTTTGCCACAGAATTCTTCGCTCTTTGTGACGATGGGCAGCCATTTGTAACAGATATTACTAGAGGATAGTACCTTCATCATCTGCTTTAGGCAATTCAAAGTGTGTGACTTGGACATCAAAATCCAGAGCTTCCAAACTAGATGCCTACGTTGCTGGTAGAGTCAATGGAGAGGAAAATACATTCCCTCTTCTAAGGGCGTGGAAGAGAAGTTCGCTCTGCTTGGAGCCAGACCAAATCTTCAGTGTTAGATTGGCGTGACACAAGGAGTAACTCAGCGTGGATCTCTCCAGCATCAAACCATTCTGAGGGTACTGACCTTGACATAAGGATTTTTCTGTGCAGATAAGGCATTGGATCAAGTAATGAATAAAAAACTAGATTTTCAACTTTGTGCCAGATTGCTCTGTTTAGTGACAGAAGCTCACTGCGGGATACTGATCTTAATTCAATATAGTGAGCTCAGCAGATGCTTTTCCTTAGGCTGTATTATTGCTATACCAAGTATAGCAATATGGTTTTTACAATATTAGGCATTACAGAAACTTGCAGATTTTCCTATAGTAAAGGTAAAATAAAGGAAAAGAGCCTTGATTTTGCAAGTTTGATTTTAAAGGGCTGAGAGATCTTAGAATTAAATTTTAAAAGCCAATTACAGGTTTTTAAACACTGGAAAAAATTCTAAGCAGCCAAAAGGATCATTTAAACTTTCCTTAACATTATACGTGATCCATTGAGAATATTAATCCAGCTATATTTAAAAAATAATCTCTGGGGGTCAGTTTAAATGTAAACGTTAATGTAAACTTAACAAGAACTTGAGGATGTCTGAACTTTAAAAGCTCTCAGAGCATATAGAAGTCTTCTGCCTAGGTAATTTGGCTAGGTAGTTTGGTGAGACGATGTTCACTAAGGGGTGACAGAGGACAAAAATTACAAAGGACAATCATCAAACTTATTTTGCTTATTTTTATTTTGCTGTTTTGAACATTAGAAATTAAAGTAATTAGAAATTTTTTGCATATATCCTGCATCTAGCAATGATCTGTTACATCACTATAAAATATTGACTTGATTTCTGAGGATATTGTTGGCTTAAAAGAACAGTATCCATCCAGCTGGGCTGGAAGTGCTGTCCAGAATAAATTAAAAACAACCCAAACAAAACCAAAACCCAACAAAACAAGAAAAAAAAACCAAAACCCTGAACAAATATCAATGACTGCTATATAAGATGAACTATTCTGGTTATGAATGTAATACTCCTATAACATTAATATAATAGTACTATGGCTGTGTTTTTCTGATCTGGGCGTACTGGGGAATTCTGTAAGGAATTCTGCTTTTCTGAACTGGTATAGCCTTTGGGGGTTCTGAGATTCAGCAGTTCCACACACACCCACTGCACGTGAAACATGCACCGAAGGCCAAAATAAACCATTGAATTGTATTTTTGCCTTCATTTCAGAAAGGACAGACTAGTGGGGACTATTATCTAACCCTGTTTTCTAATTTGTTGGTCAGTCATCATGGTGAACGAGGGGCAATGATCACTTCAGTCCAAGTTGAGTGAAATAAAGGAGAGATTTCTTCCTCCATAAGGCTGGGAAGATCACAAAAAACACATCACGGCAAGGATGGAGGGGGGATATGATGCATCTGCATGGAGAAGACAGAGAATAATCAGTTTCCTTTAGCACAACAGATAGGAGGCATCAACTGGTAATAGCACGAAGGTTCAAAACAAAAGGTAATACTTCTCAAATCATAGAATCATAGAATCATAGAATCATACAGGTTGGAAAAGACCTCTAAGATCATCGTGTCCAACCGTCAACCCAACACCACCATGCCCACTACACCATGTCCCTAAGGGCCTCATCTACACGTCTTTTAAATACCTCCAGGGATGGTGACTCCACCACTTCCCTGGGCAGCCTGTTCCAAGGCCTGACCACTCTTTCAGTAAAGAAATTTTTCCTAATGTTCAATCCAAACCTCCCTTGGTGCAACTTGAGGCCATTTCCTCTTGTCCTATCGCTCGTTCCTTGGGAGAAGAGACCAACACCCACCTCGCTACAACCTCCTTTCAGGTAGTTGTAGAGCGCGATGAGGTCTCCCCTCAGCCTCCTCTTCTCCAGGCTAAACAACCCCAGTTCCCTCAGCCGCTCCTCATAAGACTTGTGCTCCAGGCCCTTCACCAGCTTCGTTGCCCTCCTCTGGACGCGCTCCAGCACCTCCATGTCCTTCTTGTAGTGAGGGGCCCAGAACTGAACACAGTATTCAAGGTGCGGCCTCACCAGTGCCGAGTACAGGGGCACGATCACCTCCCTGCTCCTGCTGGCCACACTATTTCTGATACAGGCCAGGATGCTGTTGGCCTTCTTGGCCACCTGAGCACACTGCCGGCTCATGTTCAGCCGGCTGTCAACCAGTACCCCCAGGTCCTTTTCCTCTGGGCAGCTTTCCAGCCACTCTTCCCCAAGCCTGTAGCGTTGCCTGGGGTTGTTGTGGCCCAAGTGCAGGACCCGGCACTTGGCCTTGTTGAATCTCATACAGTTGGCCTCGGCCCATGGATCCAGCCTGTCCAGGTCCCTCTGCAGAGCCTTCCTACCCTCCAGCAGATCAACACTCCCGCCCAACTTGGTGTCGTCTGCAAACTTACTGAGGGAGCACTCGATCCCCTCGTCCAGATCATTGATGAAGATATTGAACAGGACCGGCCCCAATACTGAGCCCTGGGGAACACCGCTCGTGACCGATATAGAGCGTATAGATAAACGCCTTTACCGTATATATTGGGGATGCTAAAACAATTGGATGAATTCCAAAGAAAATCCCTTGGGAGCTGTAGAATACAAGGATAGCAGCTCTGGGACAGAACATCCTGAGCTGGAGTTTGCTGGAGATTGGAAGACGGTTCTTGAAAAATGGCACTGTATGTCCGATTTGTTCGTATACTCCTCTGGGCAGCTGGTAGTGGCTACTGTTAGAAACACAGTACTGGGCTGGATGGACTTTGGTTCGACTTGATAGAATCATTCTTACGTTACAGAGGTTTTATAGCATGTTTCCAGTATCTGAATCACGATACACATTGCCAGTGTTATTCTCGTATTGCTGGACTGGAATGTATACTTACTGGAACACATGTGAACTGGCATGTTTCTTTAGATGGAAAAAAAAAGGAGGTTGCAGGGGGTTGTTTTGTGTTGTTTCTTTCCCTAAAAGTATGCAATACCACAGACAATACATCTTTGGATGAAAATGAAAAATGAACTGTAATAATGTGCTTTTGTAAAACAAAATCAGGCATATTCTGCACAGCAAACATCTTGTGTTGGAATAAATATCTCTCCGGTGATGTCAATGTGAGAACAAGCACTACAGTGTTGTTGAAGTAATTGGGATTCACTGAGCGAATGTGCTGGGGAATCCTGCAGAAAGCCTATATATGGCAATTTATCTGGAAAGTTCTCTATTTCTGTTTTTTAAAAGCTTTATGCAGGAGAGTGAACACATTTACCGTCTTTCAGATCGACACAAGACACATACCAGTCTTCAGGCCTTCCGCGGAGCACCCTGTCCGAGCAGTAAGCAGCACCAGCAGCAGGGAGGGGGCCTCCTCGCCGAGGGGTGGCACAGCACACGCGCTGGCTCTGAGGCCAGGAGCCAAAAAAACGTGTCCTGTTGGGGCTGAAATGCGGTGGGCGGTGGTCACCGGGTGTATAAAAGCACGCTGGCATGAGAGGTTTCTTTGTAAAATCCAACAGGACAAATAACTCTCCCTTACTTTAAGTATAAAGTGAAACGAAACTCCGGAGATAACTTTTCTCCTCCAAGTTTAAATTAACCAACATTTGAAAAAAATCAAGCTAACGTCAACAAATTTTTTTTGACAAGTTGCCTCACAGCAACTTGTTATGATCATAGAATCATAGAATCATACAGGTTGGAAAAGACCTCTAAGATCATCGTGTCCAACCGTCAACCCAACACCACCATGCCCACTACACCATGTCCCTAAGGGCCTCATCTACACGTCTTTTAAATACCTCCAGGGATGGTGACTCCACCACTTCCCTGGGCAGCCTGTTCCAAGGCCTGACCACTCTTTCAGTAAAGAAATTTTTCCTAATGTTCAATCTAAACCTCCCTTGGTGCAACTTGAGGCCATTTCCTCTTGTCCTATCGCTAGTTACTTGGGAGAAGAGACCAACACCCACCTCACTACAACCTCCCTTCAGGTAGTTGTAGAGCGCGATGAGGTCTCCCCTCAGCCTCCTCTTCTCCAGGCTAAACAACCCCAGTTCCCTCAGCCGCTCCTCATAAGACGTGTGCTCCAGGCCCTTCACCAGCTTCGTTGCCCTCCTCTGGACGCGCTCCAGCACCTCCATGTCCTTCTTGTACATGATGACACAAGTAACACAAAATTGTCATTGCAGTCACTGAAGTTAGTATAATATCGGGTAAATATAGTACAATAAGCCTTAAATTATAATCTCAGTCAGTTGATATATATTTTTGTACACTGGAGTTCACAAATTTCTCTGCTCACATCTCCACAGGTTCTCCCTAGCACCCACCATCTCGTCCTCCAGCTTTTGGGTCCTCTAGGTCAGCTCCACCCTCTCTTCCACAAACCCCGTTTTATTTTGGGCACATGACAAGTCTGAGCTCAGACTGAATCTGTTTCTCAACGTTATTTTTTTAATAAAAATTAATAGCAGGATGAATAATGAGGCAGAAGGAATAATAACGTGCCCGTATACAATCACACTGCAAATGGTTTGAACCATTAAAGTGTTCCAGGTCCTCTGTGGCCAATTGCAAAGACCTGGATGGAGGAGGAAAAAACAATCGTATTCTGCCAGGAGAAGCTGTTAAATTCCTGTGAGTGAATGTGGTCCTGACTTAATTACCACTTCCAAGAGCCTATTTATAGTTGTCTGGGAAAGCACTTAAGTGAAATAGGCTTAAGTTTGCAAATAGAATTAAGTGGGTGAGTATTCACAGTGAAGACAGATGAGAGGCGACTGTGGAGTAACTACCCCCTACCCTCTCAAGCCCTGTGGTGGGATGTTAGAGCAGGAGTTTTATATTGACCGAACTAGCTTGATGACTCATCAGATCCCTACAGAGAATTTTAGAAACCTAAAAGTTTAAATGTTGTGCAATTTATGCACAGCACTTCATGATGAGCTTCAGACTTGAAAGTTGACTGGGACAGAACGTACCACAGGAAGGCACATGAAAAATTTCTTGTGTCTCCATGAGAAAAAAAATTTAAAACTTTTCATAATTATAAACATCCTAAATGTTTTGATAGATAAAACGCTGAATCAGGGCATTTAAATGGTTGGCAAGCTGGGGTGCGGCATGAAGAATGGGATTTGTCCAGGGGAACGTGGTCAGTGGGATTTCCTGAGTACGAGCACTGACACTGTTCAAAGCAAATACTACTGACAGCTGATAAATAAGTCAAGTGAAACGTCATATTAGGAATGATAAAGAGAAATTCACATTGCCTTTATCCCAGGCCTTTTAGAGACAAATGAATAGGTGCCATGAAATGGAGGATTAGAAAGGGATATGCAAGCTGGACATAAGCAGGCCTGCACACTCAGAAGAATTGATCTGTATTTAAATCTATTGCTACAGTTATTTAATATCTAACTTCTGTATATGTCATAACTTTTCTGTTTGCAGCTAATATAGTCTTATTAAGCTGCGAAGCCTAGAGGAGCTTCACTTGCTGTTTCTACATAATTTGGTTTCTTTAAAATTTTCTGTTCAATAATTCCACCCATATACTGTGTATTAAATCAATGTTATAAGCAAAGAATTTTGGCATGCCATGGAATTTCAAATGTGCATTATAAAAGCACATTATATTCATATTTCAATGTTTTATGGGAATAATTATATGAGAACAAATAGTTGTATATACATTTCATTGCAGTGAGTATCTAAGCGTTTGATTCGCATTCATTCAAAGGCTAACCACACCCTTAACACTTGAACTGAAAATACTGTAAGGCACTATTCTCTTCATGTGCCCAGATGCACTGTCCTATTTGTCATCTACCTCACGTGTCATCTATGCATGCTATGCACTATGGCAATGCAACTCTTTATGCTATTTCCCTACCAGGAAGTGAAGCACCAAACAACAGCTTGTTGTTATTTCCTTGGCTGGATGTGGACTACTGACCCAAAGACTGTGACTACAGACCTTCCATGGTCCATTTAATTGGAATTACTATGAAGAAAAGAAGCAGGGGGAAAAATACCAATGACTACAAAAGCCTTGTAGGACTACTCCTTTTTGTCAGATGGACTTCTTGCTGCAGAATGAATACATCTTCCCCTATATACATGCCTCTTGATAAAACACTCTTGTTTATGAAAACTTTCAGTTACACTTCATTTTAGATTCAGACTTCTCCTCTGTTTTTTTCCCATTGATTTGGGATTTTCAGTCTATTTTCTATGTGGAAATACCCTACCTCAAGAAGAGTATCTTACCAGACCTGCTCAGTGTGTAGAGGGAAAGACTTGCTTCCTTTACGTGTACACAGACACAACTCCCTTCTCTGTCTCCCACCCTGAAAGCCCTCAGGGATTTTACATTTCTGCTTTCCATCTCGGCACCCTTCACACCTGTAGCTGAGCCAGAGAATGATCATCAACAGACCCTCTATTCCCAGAGCCCTGCTCTTGGCTGCTGACAGCAAGGGAGGGTTGAGGGTTTGCTACTCTTCATTCCTCTGAAGTGGATGACTCTTGATCACGCTTCCTAGTACACACCGTATCTCTCTGTGTCATCTATTATGCCATGCCTGAACCCCTATGTAATCCACGGGGACTGGTGCTTGTCTAGTTCCCCTTCCATGCCATCTCAGTTGCTACCCCTACACAAGGGCCAATGTCCCACCTTGTTCCACATACTTAAACCCAAGTGTCAGATGTCTCCTTTACCCTCTGAAGGAACTTCAGACACCGCACCAGCTTGTGGCTGCAAAATCGGGAGAGCCAGCCTGGTTTCCACCACGCTGGAGGATGCTTGAATCTCTGTATGGCAACCCAAGGAGAGCCTTTCCCCGAGACAGATTTCTCAGCAGTAAAGCAATTCAACCAGCTAATAGGTTGTCATATGCAGCATGTATATTTATTTGTTTGAGAGATATGTGTACATGTATATGTGTGTGCATCTTTCTCTAATTTATCTTTATCTTTATATTTATATTTTTACATACGTGTGCGTGTGGTGAACAGAAGAGACCTAGAGGGACAGAGCTAGTATGTCCCAGTCTCTTATGAACCTTTTATTCTGTTGGATATGGGAAAAGTAGCAAGTCCCAGCTTGCAGGATGAGTGTGATAGCTAGCCATCAGAAGGACAATTATGATGAAGGAGCCTTTGCTTTGCCATCCCAGAAGACATCTATGATCGCAGAGAAGTGACAATTTTTAGTTAGATGTGAGGGCAGTACAAAGGACCCACACAGGCTGGAAGATATGGGAAATGGGAAATAAATCGCAAATAAGCGCTCACAACTAGAAGATGAGGATGGAGTTGTTATTATAAACAACGAGATAACAGTTCTGACTGGCTGCCATTTTCCAGCAATTGTGAGAAAGAAGTGGAGTGCCAAAATGAGGTTGGGATTTTTATGCAGAATTGAAGGCCTTTCCTGTGGACAGTAGGAAAGTTGAAACTTGTTATCTACAACCTACAGCGGGAAATGTTATCTACATTTTCTGTGGAAAATGATGTGATATCAATCACGGACCAGGGTATAACTGAGAAGATGTGTAGGTAGAATCTGTGGTTACGAACACTGAAGATGGCAAGGGAGGGCACATGAAGAAAAGCTACTTATGTAATTTTGAGTTAATGGGAATAGGTGTGCCTGAGGAATGAGTGAATGTGTGAGCAATGTTTGTGGGTGGAAAAAAATGGAAGGAAAGGAAAACAGGTGTGGAATGAAGGTGTGTGAAGTACATGAGAATTGAGATCTGTGTTATGTATATATGGAAAAGATATAAGTGAGACAAGGGACTGATGTAAATTTACATAGATATACCTTTATATGAAATATAATATATTGGTATATATTAAAATATATGCACTGCAAGCATTTGATTTCCTGTGGCAGCCTTCAGTCTGTTCTAAGTCTTCCATGTTATTACCTGTTCCATACTATGCAG
Source organism: Calonectris borealis (assembly GCF_964195595.1). Taxonomy (NCBI): domain Eukaryota; kingdom Metazoa; phylum Chordata; class Aves; order Procellariiformes; family Procellariidae; genus Calonectris; species Calonectris borealis. Next base: position 138,762,676 of record NC_134312.1, on the reverse strand, counting down.
GTTGTCTTTGTTTGGCAGAGAGGTTTCTTTCTGCAACCCAAAACAGAGAGATGCTGTGTTGCAGCAAGTTCTCCATCCCTCTCTTTCCCTTTACCCTAATGAAGTCTGACAGACAGCTGCTCCCATTTGAAAAGGGAGGGAGCAGGGAGACAGGCTCAGGAGGGTTTCATTGTAGGGTGATGGCAAAGAACGCATTGCAAATTAGTGCTTTGGCATGAAAACTACAGTGACTTTTTCAGGTTCTTCTCTTCTTGCCTTTTCATGTTACTCAAAAATAATCCTTGGCTCCTGAAGGCTTTGTTCATTTCCTCCCAAGGAACAGGCAGAAGGATGAGGTAACATCCGAGGAAGGGTACCATTCTGGCCTGAAAAATAATTGAGAGTTCCTGCCTGGCATCTTGGCATGAGCATGTTGCAGACAGAGGGAATTTCTATTCTCGTGAGGCAACCGCTAGCCCTATCATTTCCTACTGGTTACTGTAGGCAGCTCTGTGCACAGTTGGCTGGATTCTTGGAATCAGGTTTTTCAACGCCTTTATTCATGAGCATTTAAGAAGCTTCAGCTCCTAACTGAAGCTAATGATTTTTCTAAACACAGGGAGCCTAAAAGTTAAATCTGCAGTCAATTTTAAATCTGAGGTTTTTAGGACATGTTCTCGTGTTTAGCCTGCAAGCTTTGCCCAGGCAGAATCTAAGGATTTTTTTCATGTTTGTTCAAGATTTAGGGAGATGTAACCTATCAGTTGCAGAAGCAGCTACAGTGCACCTGAAAATCTTGCACCTGTCCTTTACATAGCAGCATATGCATCCTCGATTGCATTTATAATGAATCCATGAGATCCAGGCCCCACTGGACATACAGCTCATGTTTTACACGGAACATGTGCATCATAATTCTGCCCGAGAAACCACAGCTCAGCCAAGTCCTTTTCTGGCTCTAACCAGGAGCAATTTGCCAAAGTTACGGCAAGAATTTAGTCAAAGGGCTATGAGCTGAACGAAATGTTCCATGCTCAGTCCTGTCATTTCCCCTCTTGCCCACTGCTGTGTTGAGCTCCCCACCCCCATTTGGAGTCCTTTAGCTGCCTCCATGGTCAGTTCCACACTGTTTCTCCAACCTCCATCTACAGGTTCTTCACTGAAGCTTGACCCTCTCTTGGGACTCTGGGGACCGATGAGGAAGAACCGGCCCATGTTGGAGGGCGATGCTGCACGTATCCTCAGCAGGGCTAATTAGTCTTGGTGGATTATTATAGCAACCTGGCTCTACTGCTTCCAGGTATTATAAACTAGTCCAGTGTCTTGGCATGGTGCTGTGCTGTGCAGACATTGTGCTAAGGTGATTGCTGCAAGGACATTAAAAGCAATGAAGGGAGAGTTGAGCTGTGGTGCACAGAGGACAGGTTTTATTTTTTAAACGAGAAAATCCAATGTCCCAAAACGTTGTTAATATAGACCTGGGCCATTTGAGAATGCCTACCTCTGCTAAATAAAGCCTCTGAAAATCTGGGAGACGTACTTAAAATAATAGAAACTGCAACCACTGAAAAATAGAGAGTTTGTACCATGCCTTAATTCTGCCCTCTTTGAAATATGCCTCAAAAACATCCGTAACACACAACAAGCACCTGGCCCTGGAGATACTGCTGAACTCTCAGGACCACACGAGACAGCCTAACACCCAGTGTTTGCTAAAGCAAAACCTCTGTTGAGATGAGCTGATCCAAACATAAGCTGTTGTGCTTTTGAAGATCAGATCTACAACCTCACATTTGCTAAATTTTACACCTTTACTACATTTTTAATCTACTTCACCATTGCCCTTGGAGCTTCATACACTGGTTTGCTTTCACCACTAAACCCACATATTACTCTCCTATCACTGCTGACAATAGTCCTGGTAAGAAGACTCCGGTCTACTACTGTTGAAATAACCTATGAAACATAGGTAAAACACCTGATCTGTCCTATTATCTATACTGCCTCTCTCATGCACTGCTGTTCTTTGATAACTAATGGTCGGGCGTGGGGGGGAGGGATGAAAGAGAGAGAGAGAAAGGCCTAAGAAGTCAGGAGCAAAAGTCCTCTAATTTCCTGCATTTGTAACCACACTGCAGCAATTAATGTTCATAGAGCTGTAACTTAAAACGGTGAATGCAAGTGGAACATAATTGGAATTGCAATATAATCCCTGGCAAGATATTGCCAATTTTAGGGGGCTGAGTTAAGGTTGGTTGAGAATATATTGTTAACTCCTTTCCTAGTTTTCAGAAGCTTAGCCTGCATTACCTTAACTCTTTATTTCCAGATTTTCAAAGGTTTAGCTGAAGTCAGCATCCTGGAAAGGCACGGAGTACCACAGGTCAACTTTAACTCTGTTCTAACGAAGTTTTGGCAAATTCAATTCTAGGTGGTAGCTGGAACTCTGCATTGTGGTCTCCTGCAGGCTAGCAGGCTCAGGTCAAATCAGACACAGCTGCTTTCTGCTCGACAGGATGAGGTGAAGGGACCAGGCTGAGATGTCAGGCGAGTCAGATGTATATTTTTCCACCATACATTCCACCACAAGCTCAATACAGCATGATCGCTGTGACTCGTGTGGTCTTCGTCACCTCTCCTCCATCATCTTTCCTGGCTCTGCAGTGGACCTCTGTCCCTTCCCCACATCCCTACACACATCCAGTTTGCTCAGCACACCCGAGGCTTTTCGGGTGGGCACCGCGGGATGCATGACCCAGGGAGGGCCAGGCACGGCTCCCCTTTTCCTTCGTCCCCTCCGGTCCCCAACGGGCCGTGGCTGAGCACAAGCCCCGGGGCGGGACAGGTCGGGCCCCGGCGGGGCCACAGCCACCTTCCCCCGGCCCGGGGCCAGGCCGGAGGGCTGCCGCCCTCTCTCCGTAGCCGACGCGTCTGGGTTTGGCCCCGGCTTCCGCGGCGCGGGGTGCGGCCGCCCGGCCGGGCCCCGCCGCTTCCCTCCTCCCCCGCGGGTCGGGCCGGACCGGGGGAAGGGGCCGGGGCGGGAGGACCCTCCCGCCCCGGCCCCTTCCCCCGGTCCGGCCCGGCCCTCCGCGGCGTGGGAACAGCCGGGCGGGGCGGAGGCGGGGGCCGGGCCCTGGCGGAGGGAGGGAGGGAAGATGGCCGGGGCAGGCGCCGGGCGGGAGCGGGGGGAGGCGACGGCGGGGCGCTGCTGAGCGGCGGGGCGGGGGCGCTCGGGCCGGCGGGCCGAGCTCGGGGGCTGGGAGCCGCGGCGGCGCGGGGCAGGTCCCGGGCGGGGTTAGGAAGCGCGGCGGGGCTGGTCCCGGCGCGGAGCGGGGCTGGCGCGGGGGAGGATGAGCCCGGCGCGGCGCAGCCGGAGCCGCCCGAGTCCCGCTCCCTGCGGGGCCGCCTGTTAGTGCTGGAGGAGGAGGAGGAGGAAGAGGAGGAGGCGGCGGCGGGCGGCCGCGGCCCGGGCGGGACGGGAGCTGCCCCGGCGGCGGGCGGGGAGCGGGTTTCGACCGGAGCTGGGCGGCGGCGGCCCGGCGGCGGAGCGGCCATGCCGTGGTTGAGCGGCGGGCGGCGGCGGCGGCAGCAGCAAGTGGCGGCGGGACAGGGCGGCGGACCGCCGGCGGGCGGGCAGCGGGGCCGGGAGAGCTCGGAGCTACCGCTGCCCGCCGGCTGGGAGGAAGCGAGGGACTTCGACGGGCGAGTCTTTTACATCGACCATAACACCCGGCAGACCTCGTGGATCGATCCCCGGGACAGGTAAGGGGCGGCAGCCGCCGGCGGACGAGGGAGATCCCGGGGGAAGGAGGGCCCGAGCCCGGTTCACCCCGCCGGGCGCCGGCCCCGACGCCGAGGGGGAGAGGGCGCGGAGAGGCCTCGAGGCCTCCCCGTCCCCCTCTCTCCGCGCCCTCTCCCCCTTGGCGGCGGGGCCGGGCCCGTCGGCGACATTTTCCTTCCCGCGGCCGTGGCCGCGGGGAGGGTGTGGGCGGCGGGGCTGCCGGTGCCGCTGTCGGCGGGGCGCTCCGCCTCGCCTCACTTCGCCCCGAGGCGGGAAGCCGGGCCGGGGTAGGGAGGCCCTGTCACACCGGCCCTCCTCGGCCGATGCGTGTGGAGACCTGAGGGGCAGCCGCTGCCCCAGCGGCGGACGAGTTTGCCACCAGCGTTAGTGTTAAATTAGATCAAAAAAAAAAAAAAAGGGAATTAAGGCTCTTCTGCCCGTGGTGGGTGCTCAGACCGAGCGTTGTGTCTGCGTGTGGGGAGATGGGGCGGGGAGGAACGTACTGCCTCTGTTTATACTCCTCAAATCCTGGACTAGCCCCACTGTAACCGAATGGCTTGGCCATCCTGATTTATTAGCCGGGCTGAACTAATTGGCAGCAGCAGGCTGGAGGCATGCTGAAGTAATTTGGTAGATTACCTCCTCATAAAAGATAACGCTGCGTGGAGGTAAGCAAACCGGTAAATTCCTGCAGTTAATTTGACAAATACGCGGTCTGCTACAAATTACCCGTCTGCTGCGTTGTTTCGGGATAGCGTTTTCACGTCTGTCGGGCCTGGCGGTGCATGGTAAGATGGGGTTAGGCCTTTTCATTTTAATTAGGGTGAGTAAATACGGACAGGTTTTATGTTTTTTAGTAGAATTGGATTATAAGCAATATTTAAGCGTCATAGCTTAAAACTGGTGGAAGCGTGGACTCTCTGTAGCGGGTCCTGCCCGGTAAATACAACCTCGCTTGAAAGCGTTCGCCTAAAAATTTCCACGCAGAGTTAGTGAACACAAGTGTCAGTATTCTAGGTGTCTGTGAAATAAGAAACACATGTCTCTGTGTATACTTTTCTATATTAAACAATGTTTTTATAGTAAGTGAAAGTTGGACAAGGACAGTTTGAACCTCAGCCAGAGCTACCTTGCCAGAAGTATGCCTGGAATGTTAAGCAGGCCACAGAAACATTTAAGCACAGTCTGGGTTAAAGACTGCAGTAATTTGAGCGATTCCTGCCGTCTTGCACAGTGATACATAACTGTTTAAATAGCCTAAATGTTTACCTACCAGATCAAGATCTTTTGTCTCGTTATTTAGATGTACTTATGCATGCACATATTTTTTTTGCTGAGGCATTAAATATTTTTTAGTATGCTTTAGAGAGCACATTTTTCTACAACATGTATATGCATTTTAATGTTAGCTTACTTGTAATATGCTGTTTTAAAGATAACTGGTGACATAACAACGTGTCTGTGGCTTCTCTGCATGTCATCCTTTCCATTAAATTTCAGAGGGTATGCGGTTTCTTCTTCTGGGATATCTTGGATACAGACAATAATGAAAAAGATTAGCCGTTTACTACAGTGTTTAAATCGAGTTACCATTCAACTTAAATGGTATTGCTAAAATTATGACTTTATGTTTTGAAGAAATAATTGAAATGCCACACAATGCTTGAAAATTTGTCTAAATATTTGACAGTAATGTTTAAACTTAGATTTATTTTTCACATTGGGTAAGAACAGGCTGTAGAGCAGCGATTGAGACATTTACATTGGGGCAGATAGAAAATACATGATGTTTTCATGAGCAGGTATCAGTAGTTTCTATAGAATTCAAGTACCAGGAGCTAGTTTTATGATTGCAGAGTTAATCTCTGGTTGAGAATAGACTACTGTTGTTACTTTAGTGAGATGTCTGTTCTTCTGCATAGCGGACAGTGACCAGTCTTTTTGGTTTTCATTGCAGCTATTCAGATTCCCGTGGGCAGCAGCAAAGTAGGAAAGGATCAGGTTAGTTGTGTTCTGCAAAAGTTTGGGAAAGAATGATCAGAACAGCTGGGAGATGGTACTGAAGCTGTATTTTTGCAAAAAGAAGTTGAAAAAGTGGAGGGCAAAATAACCTGCTTGTATCATACGTACCTCAGCATTTTGAGGTTGGCGTAGAGTGACAGAGATCAGCCCTACATTTCTGTGTTTGAGTGGTTTCATTTCTATCCAGGAGGAATTGGACGAAACTCTGGGACCTCAGGCTGTGCTGCGCTTGATCAGGGCTCTGAGAATCAGCACCTCCAAGCTTTCCTATGGGCAGTAGTCTCATAAGCATCCCCATAGGCTCCTGTTCCCTGTAGCTGGCACTTAGTAGTTTGTTTTTCTTTTCAGCATTCCCTCTGAGATTTCTCAGCCTGTTGTATAGTTTGGTTAGTGAATTTTATTTGAAGCAGTTATTTGATAAAAAAAAAACCCAGACCAAAAATCTTCTGCCCCCGCCCTCCCAATGTTTTTCCCATTGAAGCCAAGAAGAGAAGGAAATACTAACTGGAGAAGTTGAGGAAGGAGAAACATGCTCTGTAAAGGATTTTGGAGTCTGGGAAAGAGAAGGTGATGAGGGCAAGGGAGGTAAGTGAAAATAATACAGAGTGAGAGCGGATAAAGGACTCAGAAGTGGATACCTTATGATTTTCTATGGTAAGAAAAAGTGGAATAAATGAAGCAAAAAGAGGGAGAATAGTAGAAGAGAGATAAAATGAGCAGATTTGAGAAGCATCCTTTGGTATCAAATCAGTGGTTAGGTTGGGAAAGATACTGTGTTGATCTGTGTGGACTGTGTGTAATGAATAGATTGCGGACGGTTGTTTAGCAGATCCTCTAGATCTTAGAATGGAGCCATTCAGTGCATGTTTTCATCTCTCGGTAGTAGTCGTCTTTTATCTTAATAGATTGTAAGTTCTTCAAGGAAGCGAACTGCCTTTTTATCTTGTGTTTGCACAGTACTTGTTATATTGAGATTCTGGTCAATAACTGGGGATTGTAAATGATCTTATAAAAGACTGACTATGTTTGTGGTTGATATTGATGATCCTTGTGGCACCAAGGATCTTATTACTGTTGCTGTTTGTTACTAGCCTGTTTTCAAGTGATCAGAGCTTAGCAAAAACTGTTGGAGTTTGGCAAAAGCTTTCCAAGCTGGTGAGTTTTGTTAGATTTGTTGTATGTGGAAACTTCAGCTAAAATGCAGTGTTGTTTTTTTGGAACAACGCTAGGGGAGAGGGAGTGTTTCTTTCGGCTCCTTAATGTGAGTTGTCTTGTTTGTTTGAAGATTTAAATCATCTTGTTTTGGAGGATTTTAAACTTATAAGGTGTAGCAGTGTTTTTACATGAAGAAATCATCCATTTGGGCCAGTTTGGGAGGCATTGAAAAATCAGTATGGGCTGAGTAAAGACTTAGATTTTAGCAGCTGTGTTTGCAGAAACTTCCTGCAAGCTGGACTGCTGGTAGGTTAACTGAAATCAGGGGGTTTTTCTGTCCTGTGTCCTCATCAGTATCTTAATTCTGAGACCTAAAAGCTGCTTAATTTGAGCACAGGAGAAAAACCCTGGCCTTGAAGAGGAGGTGGGTTGGAACAAGGTGTATGGGAGCAAGTGGGATTAGCCTTGAAATTTGACAGAGCGGGGGAAATTTCGGTAGGTTGTGGAAAGAAAAGCAATCAGGAGTTGGGGGTGGGGAGAAGGAGGATGGCATCTGAAGCCTGGGAAGAAAAAAGTAGAGGAACTGGACTGAAAACCAGTAGGGCAGGGAAAAACAGGTAAGAAGAAACCGGTCTGGTGAGGGTTCAGGGTGTGAGGGTGTCAGCTGTTTTCTTGGCTGTACAGGGAACCCCGAGGGAAAAGAAGGAGCACTGAGTTTGGATGAGGAATCTTCAGAGTCCGAAGCATGCAGCTTGCAAAGTCTAGGTGAAGAAGGGAAGATAGTTGGAAGGTGAAATATAAGAACTATGTGTGAAATGTGAGGACGGGGGTCAGGAAGTGTAAAATGTGCTGGACAAGGAGACTGACTGATGAAAAATTAGAATTGTAGCGATTGGAAATAAGCAGTAAAGGCTAATGGGCTTGAAACAAGGAGTCAGCTTGAGAAAGTCACTAGGCAGGTATCTATGTTACTAGGGGTGCAGAGTAGAAATGCTCAAGTGAGTAATGGGCAGAAAAGTCCAGAAGTGGTGGCTGTTTTTTGCTGAACTATTTCGGGGTTCCTCATTCTCATTATTTATTTGCTTTTAGCAAATGTCTGTATTGCCCAGTTTGCCTCTTCTCTCTGTAGGGTAGGACAAACACAGTCCATTACTACTATTGTTTCCTCTGTTACGGCAAGTGGCAAAGCGAAGTGTTAAACTCGCGTGCCACTGTGATGCTACATGATGCGATTTCCCCAGTTTGGTTTTCTAAAGGAATAGGAGACTGCAAGTAAGAAGCTTAAATCAAGAGAATAGTCATGTCAAGGACTCAAAGCTAGAAAATTCCAGACTTAAATTGCTTAACTACTTCTTGTTTTGTCCTAAGAGAGCATTTTTAGTGACAATCTACTTTTTCATGTATTTTCTTGCCTTATTTGATGCGTGGAGAGGAGCAACTCTGAGGCCAGATCAGAGGGCTGTGAAGTAGATGAGAATCGCTTCTGAAGTTTTTTGCCAAAATTGGAAGATGTGCCTCTCACTAGTGAGGCGAAGGATCTTTTGGCACACCAGCATGTGGTATGGTTAGAAAGGCGGGGGCCTCTTTGTCAAGGCAAAAGACTATCTGCTAGAGTATTGGAATGTCTCCCTCCAATTGACATTACTCAGCAACCCAAAGACAATCAGAAGAAGCATTTAAATAAAGATTTCTCACAAATAGCATTTTTCTGGGCCTGGCTTAAACCCCTGCACTAAGAGTCGCAATTAGTGTCATTCAGTATTAGAATTCAAATACTTCTATTCCAAAGCATCAGAAAGATGAAGGCAACAGAATAGTACCACTGCCATTTTTGAAAGTTTGCTTCAAGTTTGTGTGTGTTTTCAGACTTCTCATGTCTACTTCCTTTTCGTTGTGTTTTGATTATCAACTGTGTTAACTCACAATTTTTTTTGGAACTAATAGTATTTGTGGAATGGGAGGAAAACAAAGTGATTATTGATCGTTATTTTAATATTCCCTCTGAAAATATTATGATGACTGGACAGATTTGAATCCCATGCTTTATCTGACTGTGATGTAGACTGTTAATGTAAAACATAAAATGTAACCTATAGGGCACAGAAATGTATTTTTGGAAGTGATGCTTTGAAAATGTTTAAAGGGGAGAAAAACTACTGAAATACTAATTTGGTTGTGATTTTATAAATTGGCTCTCTAGGCTGTCAGTGCCAAGCTCACAAGAGATGGAGATGGTTGTAAAGGAAAAAAAAAATTGAATGAATATGGATCTGGAAAATACGCTCTCTCATGAGAGCAAAAGAGCTGAATTTATTCAGTTGAAGAGGTGTTTAAGAAGTGGTTTGAGTACTGTTCATAAAAAGAGATGATACCGGAGACTTTAGAGCTCTTTTGTTTAGTAGATTTATAATAATATCTGATAGTCAGAAGTTGAAACCAGAAATATGATATGTTTTTAATAGTAAGATATATTAAATGTCAAAGTAGTTTTTCCACTCCTTTAGCTCTCTAGATGAAATTATCTAGTTCAATTTTTTTTGCCTGATTTAAGTCAGCTATCGCTTGAAGTCCCATTGTCTATGACCATCTATTTTTACTGCCTCCATTGCATGATATATCATTTGACCTACATATAATATATATAGCTAAATATATCTCATAAGGATTGGCAGAGCAGCCATCCTTTCACTAGAAAGTGGAGAGCTTCTCTATCTGGTTGTTTCTCTTAACACAGCAAGGAAGAAATCCAATTTATCTCCGTCACTTGAGGCATCTGGGTGACTGCAGTTGCATCATTTGATTACCTCAAGTTAGCAGTAAATACAATGGACTTGATAGAATTTATATTAAAAGCATTGCATATAAAGTAGTACTTGAGATCCAGATGTTTTGAATTTTCTGTGCAAATGTCAAGCCTGGATGCAGCCACAGCATGGATGGGAAAGCTATGCAGCTGTGTGACTGCTCTCCTGGCATGTGACTGGGAATACATGCTGCAGCACATGGTGTTAAGAAAGGGCTGTGGTGCCCTAAGCCTCCCTGGGCAATCTGCACATATTTGTACTTTAGTACTTGTTCAGAAGAATTCAGTAATGTTTTAAAGGCATGCTGTAGCTGTCATTTGTTTTGAAAGTTTCACATCTATATAAGCCATGATAAATTACTTCTCTGCCTTTCAGGAGGGAGATACATTCTTTTTTTTTTTTCTTCATTCTGGCTGGTGGGTCTTCAGACAGGCAGATATTTAACTTTATATTGTGAGCGAAGTCCCTGAAAATGCTTATGATTAAAAATTAAATTAGGTGCAAGTGTCCTAGAATTAATGTTAGTTGGTATTAGGTATGTCTTTCAAGCTGAGTCTTTCGTTTGATTGATAGATTCTGATAAAAAGTAAATGTTAACCAGCTAATTCATGGTAAATAATTTTAAATTATTGCTTCCCCCCCAATCTCAGCTCTCTGATTTAAATGTTTTTAAAAAGTAGCTTTTAATTTCTTGCCAGATTTATGTTGCTTGGGAAAAAGCAATGCTTGTATGAAGTGAGCATTCACGTTTTCTTGTAATTCAACGTTGTTAAAAATGAGTGCTACATCTCCAATCATTGAGGATTATAAATATTTTTAGTAGTTTTTCAGTGTCTCAGAAAGTAGATGTGGGAGGCATCCACTCTTTCTTCCTAAAGGTGAAGGGTTTTCCTTATAGTACAATAGTAGCGAATTATGGTTTTTTAAATTGGTTTTTACTGGTTAAAATACATATACTTCGAAAATCTAGCTTAGGTAGTATAAAACTGCAGGACCTAATGCATGTGTGCTAAAGCATCAAAACAGCTCTTGAGCCATGGTAACCTCATTAACAAAAAAAACGCTGTTAAGCTTCTTAAAGTTTTGTTAAAGGTGAAGGTTTTTTGTGTGCGTGTGTAGTTTTTACCTCTAAATGGAAGTATTTTCAGCAATTAGATAAAGAATGCAGACACCTGCCTTATTGTATTTGTGTGCATGCTAGAAAGGACTAAATTAGCACTTGTGACTTCAGTGTGTTACAGCAATGGGATGGCACATGTTATGAGGGCTTTTTCTTGAAGGGTTCTGTGAGATGGTATTGACTCCCTCACCTATGGGTTGGATCTTACAAACTGAGAAACTGGTCTGTCAGATGTTGTCAGTGCTCAAAACTGTTGGAGAAGGTACTTTCCTATTTCTTGTATGTATAAATCAACGTATATCTGAGTCAGTATAGGCATAATGGTTGTATTTATTGTCATTAAACAGCACTAAGCATTGTTAAAAGAAAATTGGGTATTTGCATTAACATATCTTCTAAAGGGTGTAGGGGGGAAGTGTCTGCTTTTCAGAATCTATAGTCTGCACATGTGAGAATGCGAGATTTGAAATGTCACAAGGCTAGGGCTGGGTTTTAAGTTCTATTATCTGGAGAAAAAATTCCCTGTTAGGCTTGGATTCTAGTGATAAGTTTAGTTTGAGAGATAACAACTTAGTGGTTTTAGTGAATGTAAATACAGTGACAGCACTGTGCAAACATAAAAACAAATGACTTGTAGGCAATAAAAAAAAAATTAGAAACTTATCTATAGCAAAGTCCTGTTAACAGGCTTCATAGAGGTGTCTGTTAAATGTAATGTTGGTTTATAATTTTGTGGTTTTTTTACCAGAAGGAGGAGCTTTGTGAAGTTGCATGTGAGGCCGAACAGAAGTATTTAGTTGATATTTTGGTGAAAAAAAATGAAACTAATACTTTTCTGCCTACAGTTAAAAATAGAACTTCCTGAATATCTTATCTGCTGCAGATGTGACAGTTCACATTCACCAGCAAAGCCAGCCAGTATCGCAGCTTTTAAATAATCTTCAACTTGTTTCTGGTTGAAAGAAGCTAGCTAAAGAAAACACACTCTAGGTATTTTTCCTACCTCTCTGCCTGCCGTGGCAGAGCAGCGTGCATGCTCAGCAAGGTTTCGCAATACAGCACCCTTGAGCTACTGGTTAGCTGCTGCCAAAAGCAGCAGTGTCCTCCCTGCCAGCCAGATGGTCTCGCCCCTCTCTTGCACTGGTACCGGTACTTATGCGACCCGGTAAGATGAATTAGCAAAAAAAAATCTACGCAGTATTTCATTTGTCTTTTTGGGAGGAAGGTAGTTTTCAGCCGGTTTAGTTCCCTAAGCTGACTTACCTTCAGGGCAGATGGGTATTTAAGTGGCTTATGTCAATTAAGTTTAATTCAGTAAGGAATTGGCTTAGGCAAAAGTGATGAGTCAGTTTAAAACCTTCTTTGAGTAAATCCTTTTTCTGAATGGCAGTCCTGACTACTGATTTTTAAAATACCCACATAGTAAAACAACACATCTCTAAATAAGCTTCAAGTTATGTTTAAAAGGAAGGATTCACTTTTCAGACTTAAGACGGATGTATAAAAGCCAACAGAAGTTGATTAAATAGGTGTCAGGGTCAGTTTTTCAGTTGAGTAGCAGCATTGAAGTGGCAAGTAAGTGAGAGGGCTACAAGCAGCAGAACCAATTTGGGGACTGAGTTTGGGGTATCAGCAGCAGCTTGGAAACACTCATGAAGGGTTTGGTGAAGTCAGTGGTGAGTGTTGCCATTGCTGGCAGGGGCCAAAGTTGGTGCCCGAGAGAATTGAATGTAGGACCAGACGGGTGTCTGGGGAGGATATCAGCAGTGCGGTACCTTGGAGATGTGTGTGAGAGGGAATTGGGTATAAGATCGGCTAAATGTGGGGGAGGATCTTGACAGTGGAGCACCTCCAAGGAGGATCTCGGTTTGGTGTAGAAGCATAGGGTGTTACTGGAGAAGGGTGGAACGTGAAAAGGCATGTCGAGGTACTAACAAAAACCACAGAGCAGCTATTGGGAGGACTTGGAAGGTGACTTTGTCACCAGTGTTTGGAGCTATAACTCATGAAAAGATTGTGACAGTGTGACTGGGGAATTTTTTAAGGTACTCGAATGGGTCGAGGTTGAAATTCCCAGGTTGTAGAGGAGGAGGTTGTAATATTTGAATTAGATGAACAAGATTTTTGTCTCTGCTTATGGAGAGGAGCAGGGACTTTGATGTCGTATTTTTGACTTGCTACCAATCCCAAGCCTATTTCATGGAGATAAATCCCTCAGTTCTTAACTAGTCATCGATGGCAAGGGAACAGGGATGTAGGCTTTGTTCTGCCGTGCTACAAAGATCTTGATCGTTTCTTGATTCTGTTCCAGATAGGAAAATTAATTTGGACTTAGTATAATTAGGGTGTGCTAAAGGCATGGCGAGACATGATCTGTCACTTTTAATGGCCCATGGAATCGTTTGAGTCTGCCATTTAATACAACTAGCCTAGACGTATGTTGCATGATCAAATAAGCTGGAATATTTCTCAGTTTGTTTCTCTGCCTGTCTTTTTTGTGGGTGTTTGCTAGAGTATGAAAGGCTCTTGTGCCCAGTGATGAGCTTGGTGGTTTCCCTGTGGTTTGCAGGATGGAGGTTATTCTGTGCTGTACCGTTAGCTCTCTTGGCTGAAGGAGCTGATTGCCATCAAGGGCTGAATTAGTGAATATCAAAAACTGAAGCGACTAGTTTTTTTATTTTTGTTTTCAAAGACTTTTCTATTTCAGTATATTTAATTGGCAATGGGACAAAAATAAAGTACAGTGATATCAACACCCTTGAACCAGCAATGGAGAATCAAAGGCTATCTTTCATAGCTTTCTGAAAGAGTTATTTTCAGGATGAAATATCTATGGAGAATCTTGTTGAAACTATTTTGATTTATATTGTACTTAGGCTGAAGTTGTTTCACACACACGGTGATTATGAGTCTTTATGGCAAAATGTGAAGTTTGGTATCAAAGTTGAAAATGCATAATACTTCAAAATTGATTTATTTAATCTTGGATTACAGTAAAACAGCTAAAAATAAGACTTTTAGAAAACCTTAATACACAACGCATTCTTAGAAAGAGTGGCTTATCCATGATTGGGAAGGCAGCTGAAGTCCTGCATAATTAATTCTATACCATAAACAAATTGTGACATGCTCCTCAAAGGAGGGTACAGTCCAAAGTTACTTGACTTGAAGAGCAATTCCACACATTTTAAAAGGGAATTTTGGAATAAAAAGTAAACTACCATTGTGGGTGTGGGGGTTTTTTTTTTTGGGGCAATGTAGGGATAATTATTAGATGGAGAAAGTATTGCATGTGTTCGGAAATTACTGTTTAAACACTTTTATGTCTTCTGCTTCCCCCAGATTACAACTTTTGGATAAGACTAAGACTTGCAGTATGAAAGATACAATACGGCACATACGTAAAAATCCCTGAACCCTAAACTTCAGAATAAGTTAACCTCAAAACCCAAGAAAAATTAATTTAATGACCATCATGGCTGTTGGATCATAGATCAATTTTAGTAGTATCTAAATAGTTTCTACCACTATAATTGATGACTAACGTAAATTAATGATAATCATCAGGTTATAAGCTAGAGAAAGCGTAACCAACCTCTCCCTTATATAATTAAAAAAATAATTGGAAATGCATGTAAAGACTGGAAATGCGATAGATAATTTGTCAAAATTCAATTAAAGAACATGTATATTCATATTGCATGTTCATATGCATATTTCCAACTGTATGCAGTGTACTGCGTGATGACATTAAAAAAAAAAGTGTATGCTACTCTGTGTTGGTTTGAGTTGTCTTATCTTTGCTTTTCTGCCAGCTCATAGTTTATTCAAGGAAAAACCTAGCGGTGCTCTTGTGGTTATGGGTGTACTGAGATTTGTGATAAATAGGCACCATGTGCTCAAGACTCTGCATGGGCATTTGAATTCCACTTCTGTGTTTAATGTAGCTACTCAGTTGGGCCAACTAAATTATAGAATTATTTGAATTATTTGTTTAGAAAAATGTTTGCTAGTACTAGCTTGCAGAACAGATGGTTAAAAATGCTGTCTTTTGAAATGATAGTCTAATTTCTCATGTATCTGGAGATTCCTCTGAGTAATCAAATACAGACTTTCCTTAAATATACCTACACGCCTGAGCTTCCAGTTTCTTCATTTGATAATACATCAGACAGTGAATTCTTCTTTTAGAAGTACTTTGGTAATCCATTGTAGCCTATTTTTTAATTGCAGTTTGATTTTGATGCTTCTGTCTTGTCTGTATGGCAAAAGACATAGTTTTCACTAAAACTCCATGTTTCACAGAGGTTTTAAAAAATTACTTTCCTCAAAAGGAAAGCAACAGCATTTTAATTAAAAATGGTCAGGTATTTTTGGATCAGCTTTATTTTGCATCTGGACTCGTTAGCCATAAATTTGTGTTGCCTCTAGGGGAACTTTGGGAGTAAATCTCATGTCATCAAGAAAAACAACTGTTATGAAAACTTCTTTTTGACTTCATTCAGTTCTCAACCCTTGGAAACTGCAGCTTAATGCACACATGGTCCAATATTTTAATGTACTTGTTTATAGCCAGAACTTCAGAAAGAAGTAACTCTCCAGTCACCTGTATTAATCAAAAGTAGCTACAATATACTTATGTAGGAGTCCAAGAAATAACGTATTTCTTAAGCCTTTTGCCTTAGTCAAGGGGAGCATACGCAGAGACTGAACGAGATATCCTAGGGCTTGGCCTGATCCTTCCTTTCATGTTGTTTGTATTTAATAGTTCTCTGCACTTTGAGAGTCTTCTGTACTAATTCAGCTAAACTTCTTGATTTCTCATAACACAGTGTAATGCACTGAATTTAAGAAACTTTTTTTTTTAATCTTAATGAGTGGCTAGTTTCAGGTAAGTCCCTTCAAATTGATCTGCAGTGTGGAGCATGATTACCGTTCTGGAAGTGTGTTAGTGTGTGCCTTCTATTCAGGAAGATGATGAGGGAAAAATTTAACTGCTGAACCCTGCATACTTCTCTTAAGCAGTGTTAGAGCGGAAGATTGGGATTTTTTTGTTTGTTTGGGTTGTTTTGGGTTTTTTTTTTAATAGGGTATAGCTACAAATGTTTTTCCAAGAAATTGTGAAATAAACCCTTTAATTTTTGCTTTAAAAAAATATCTTTCCCTTTAGCCTGTTTTTGGAGTAGAATGTCAAGATGTTTATGATGAGGTTGACTCTTGGATTGTGATTGATTGATGGTACTATGAAGATACTGTATTTCCAGTTCCAGGAATTATTTTCCTATTGTAAAGTAAGCTGCTTTGCAAATTCCTGGTTGTCTTTTTTAATAGTTTTCTGTATGCGCTTATATGAAATTTTGGAGAAGTGTTACACATTTCTTCAGTTAAACATGATAGAAGGCTTTCAGAGCAAAATGCCCTTTTAGTCCATGAGCAGGTATCCAAACACAAGTATGTAAGAAGGATATGTGGATGTTTTGCGCAATGTCATTTAATCATTTGAAATTTCAGGCAACTTACCATCTATGAGATTTCTTACAGCTATAGCCTCAATGCTTCTGTTGGTAAACATTATTCTGACTTTACAATTTGGGAAGTTGGAGTTGAGAAATGTTTGTGGGAAATGATCTGTGGAAGATTTGCTGAGCCACGATCAGGGTTTGTTTGTTTGTTTGTTTGGGGTTTTTTGAAGAAAAAGCACAGTAGTGTTTTCTATCATTGGCTGTGAATGGCACTCAGAACCTCCTGCCTCTTTGTACTGAATCTGTTCTTAGGGATTCAAGGGCGTTTTAGGGAATTACCAATTACCTTCATTTTTAGTGCATTTTCAGAAACAGCTTGTGGGAATTTTGGCACAAATTTTGATATCTCAACTTTTTGTCTTCTAGGAGCATGCTTAGGAAAAAAAGTCTTAGGTTTTCCCAGAAAGGCATCTAAAAAATAGTTGAACACTTAATTGAGCTTAGATGTAAAGCTGTTTTCATGGTTTACATGAAAACCAGGTCATAGGATGTCTTTCTATGACTTAATAAAAGGCAAAACACCACATGGTTCATATGGATGAAGAGAGAGAGAGGGAGATTTTAAACAAACGTTCATAAAATTTGTCATAATATTCTGGAAATCTGACAGAGTAGATAAAGCTCCAGTGATTATGGAAAATAGTCCATTTTTGTAAACTTCTCCCTTCCACTGAAATATCAAGTGCCTTGTATGTAGACCTTGTTACAGGTAGAGAGTGAACTCTCTTGTACCAGAATATGCTGTAATATTGTGTTAGGTAAACTACTTCTGGGAGTAATCTTGTAGATCTGTCTGTACCTGCTCAGGGCTTATGTTTGGTAACAGGATGGTGTAGCTGATCTTGTTCTCTGGACATCTGCCTGCTAGGAGATGTTCTGTTTCACAATATCTGCCAAACAACTCTAAGGCGGTAATACGCTTTCGTTACTATTGACCAGGACTCGGCTTGGATCCTTGAGTTGAAGACTTTCTCTCTTTCGCTGGTTTCTGACTTGTATGAAGCTTTTTGGCCATTATCCAATTATTTTGGAAATAGTATCTGAAAGAGGATATTGGTAATGTTTTTTTTCTTCTAATGCCTTACGTGTAAGGGGTTCAAAATTTTTAAAAAGTTTTGTCGTTCTTGTTTTAAAATACAGCTGCATCATTTTATCATTAAAACTGACTGTAATAAATTTCTGGAATATCTCCTTTGTGTAATTATGTACGGTATGTGAACATCTGGGGTTTTTGAAGTTTTGCACATGACTGTTTGCCCACACTGTTCTTCAGATATTTGTTTTATTCTTTCTGAAGTCAATTGATAAAGAAAATAATGTTTATTTCTTACCTTAATCACAACCATAAGTTTCTTTTCATTACATTTAGAATCTATGGAACACTTATAAAAGGCTTTTCTGTCCTCTTTAAAAAATAAATTACACTATGTCCAAAACTCTGATTCCATTAGGAACACCCCAAAACTGTGGATAGTGTCCTGGCTGTGGAAGTTTTCTCCCTGCCCTCCAGTCCATGAATGGCGTTCTTTAAAATGCAAGTCTTTTGAGATCATATGTTCATTTTTCTGCCTTTGGCCTTTTATGTATGTGCTCTGAAGCTTATTTTTCAAAGTGGATGAAGATTTTAATACTAATACCTGTATCCAGATATTTTTAGGATACGTCTCCTGTAAAGAAAAAAGTGTTCCTGAGGTGTTATACAGATTAATAAGCTCTTAATGTAATGTTAGTACATTGTTAAAAATGAAATAGTTCCCCTTTACTGTGATTTCTGTCTCAAATTAGGAATACATCATTTTTTTTCCCCTCCCCATTAATGAAGATGGTCAGATGTCCAGACTTTTACGAGAATAAATTCCAAATAGTTGTAAGAGCACTTTGGTTAAAGAATTCCTGAATGTTTTAAGATCGTACGCTTGGTAGAATTTAAAATACATAATTTTCGTGGGGTTTTTGGGGGTTAGTGGTTTGTTGGGGTGTTTTTTGTGTTTTGGTTTTTTTGGAGGGGGAAATCTGTGCTATGAATAGAATGCTAATAGAGGAGGTTTTCCTCGAGCCCACATTTTACCCATTTTATATACTCTGTATGCTAGCAGGCACGCTTTTAAAATGTTGAGTTGTTTTTTTTTTTTCATGGTAAAAATAGCTTACAGCTTATTGAAAAACAAGGCAGACCTGTGCCTCAAAATCCAAATGAAACTGCTGCTTAGATGAGGCTCTAAAGAGGGCATTTATATGTTGTGGAATGAATGGCATGCCTGCGCTAACTCCCGCAGGCCGGATATTTCCAAGGTATCAGACAGAGCTGTATATGCTGCCCTCTTTCCCCTTCAGATCCAAAGGCTTCTCTCTCGGCAAGGTCTGAAGGACCCCTGGCCCCAGTGGGGAGGACGGGTTGGGGAGTGGGGGGTGGTGGGGGGAGAGAAAAAATGGGCAAGGTAACTATGTATGCGTGGTTTTGATTTTTATTTTTATTTTCCACCCAGACTGTCCTGTGATAGTTCGTAGGCTCCTTGTACTTTGTGAGCTAGCGTTGTTTTTCTAATCATTGTTCTTTGAACAGTGTAGTTAGGAATTTCCTGTTCACGTTTTACTACAATGGTTTGTTTAAAATGATAGACCGCAGTCTTTTTCCTGACCTAAAACTAGATTAGCCTTGAATGTCGAAGAGAAGTCGGACAAATAAAAAGGATAGACTCTATTTGCTTATGTCATGGAGAGAGGCCTTTTAACCACGGGCTCAGTTATATCAAATACCACAAGTCATGTTTCTTAAATATTTATTACGACAAATAAACATAGTTATTGTATGAACTGGCATGTCTCCAAATTCCTCTCTCTTTGATTCTCATGGGTGGGTTGCTTTTAATCAGGAGAAATATTTTTAATCAAGACTTCGATATCTACTGGATTACCGAAACCAGCATTGCCTCAGTTCTCCATTCTCCCCCCGTTGTTACATGTACAAAGTGCAACAAAAGAAACCACAGCAAAGTTCAAGTTATAAAATGTGGCAACAAACTGTTAGGAGGTACTCAAATTGGGAATAAACCTGTCTTTTCTCAATACATCTGGTGCTTGTGTTAAGAAAAAAGTAGCATAGTCTTCTTATGTATTGCCAGACATTTACTTTCAAATTTGGGGGAAAAAATCTCCCAAGCCCAGCAGTGTTAGATGCACAAGGAATTGCAGCATCCTTATTATACAATTTATGTTTATTTAGGACAAGTTTCTTGTATAACACTGCTAACCTATGTAAATAGTGCACACCTGTATTGACGGAACAGTACAGGTAATGAGGCTATTGATTTTTATCTGGAAAGAGATAAAATTTGAGTGTTTAAAAACGCTATATGACCTCCGCTTTGGGTTTTTTTACTGTAACGTAAATTGTATTATGGTGTGGCACAAAAGTTTTATCCAGTTTTGGAGGGATGGTGCATTGACTTGCCTGAGTTGGCTACTGAGATCTTTACTGACAAGTGTCAAACTTGTGAATATACACTACACAATGCTCTTGGGTATTTTTAATGGAAGAATGTCTGTGAAAATGTGCATGTGAAATTCTGATAAACCTGCTAAATTAATTTTTCAAGCTGGGAGATGTCAGATTTGTAAGGTTGTGGAGTCTATAGCTGATATGACACACAGGCATGTCATTACAAGGGTGTTGCCAGTTAAAATACTCAGCTGTTACGGTATTTCCAGCTTAGCATCTAACTTTGTTCCACCCAGCAAATAGTCACATAAATAGGACTAGCTGTGGATTTTTAAAGGAAATATTTAATGTATTTTTAAAGAAAATAGCATTTGGAAGGGAAAATATTTGGGTAGCTTGCACGTGAATGTCTAGGGTAGGGCAGGGAGATGCCTTGCACGGTACCGAGCTTGATGTGCTAAAGCAGCTCGCAGTAGATGTTATGTGGAAAATGTTACCATTTATAGAAATCAGGTATTTCCGTGAGTACCGGAACTAATGAAGCCTGGTTTCCTGTGGGTCTGTGTCTTACAGCTGATTGACTTCCGTGTCTGGGAAGGTGAACGTTCTGGCGGATGCTTTTTGCCTTGCATTTGGGGTATTTGCCTTCACTTGCTCCTGAGCAGATTTTCTGATGCCTGATTAGGTGTAAACGTGGGCTTCTCGCTTTCTACTAGGCCTCCTACTTTCATGAACTGTCATTGGCATTTGAATTATCTAGGGGGTTTCCCTAAAATTTGAAACTCATCAGTGGAATAAAAACCAAATAGACTTAGGTCTATTAATTAATATTGTTATTAATAAAAATCACATGTCCGTATTTTCATATGAGGTGGGACTACAAGCCCTTCATTTTTTTTATGCCCCTGTTGTCTGCTAGCTTCTAGTAGCCAGTTCATTGAAACAGAAGCCAATTCCTAAAAACCAAGTGATGTTTTTACCTAGTAAGTAATAGAAATACATGTTGAGATTGTTGTGCCAGGTTTTGTGGTACAGGCTTGGACTATAATCGTTCTGTGGTGTGTATGCAATTGATGCACTATTCCCCCACAAATGAAAGAAAACATTAGACAGATTTAGCTTCCCAGTGTAGCTGTTAGGCTGCGTTGCCTGTGGTACGCTGCCTGGCTTTTAGGTTTGTTTTCCTGCACAAACAGTGCAATCTTGAGTAGAGATCCAGAGTCCTGCAGAAGGTTTATTGGTGAAATACCTGCTATTAATGTACCTCCTGGAGCTGTTAGCAGTTGTTTTTTGCTCATAAGGATCAGAGATGTATTGTGAGAAATACTGTCGAGGCTAGTGGGTGCCATTGGTTTCACTGTCAGCAAAGATTGTTCACTTTGGTTTTGACCTTCATTAAGTACGTATTTTTCTACCTGGAAAAGCTGGAGTTCAGTAAGCTTGGGTGTGAATAAACACATCTTCCATGTGAATGCTTTTTGTGTAGCAATACGGGTGAGTAGTTTATTCCACTAGATGAAGTAAGTGAGGTGAATAAGGTGAGTAAGCAATTTCATTATGAGACGCTCTCAGTTGTGTCTAAATGCTATGTTGCAAATTCGGCTCGTGCTTTGAGCTGGTCGGGTGCCAGATGGCTGTGGTTAGTTCATCACCGAACCTGAGCTAACAAGCCCTGTGTAGGCTAGGTTATATTAGCTGGAGCTCTGTGTATGCATGGGAGCTAGGCCAGAGATGCTTTGGGTCTGCTGGAAGAATCCTGTGTAGACAAACTCTAGAAGTGTTTGTGTGGAGTGATTAATTTACTATATGAATTTACAGTACCTTTACTGTAATGTTACTTTCTTTACAGAGATCAGTTAATGTTCTTTTTGTGCAAGTTGTAGGCGCTACTTATTTCTCATAGGGTTGTATTTATAAAGCGTACGTAAAATGTGTATTATCATAGGATGTATCACCAGTGTTAGTTAAATGGATTCATAACTTTCTTATCTGTTGATTTGCAGTAGTGTAGCATTTTGAATATAATCAAGTTGTCTTAAGCAAAGATCTTTGAAATAAAGCCATGATTTCAGGAAGATGTCTAATAAAATCCAATAGCTATTTGGAAAGATAAGTTGAATCTTCAAAGTAGACAATTAAATTCCTCTTCTCAAATACTTGATAGAAACAGAAAAGCGCCTTTTTCTTCCCAGTCTTCCAAAATCCTGCTTTAGATTCATTGCCCTATCTCCCAGCTGTGTTACTGCAATGTCTTTTCTGACCTCCTCTTCTACTTGTTGTGAAATACCAGTGCTAAAATGTTGTTTGCCTATTTCAATCATGCCTCTCCAAACCAAGAGAGAGTATGGTTCAGTGGTACTGGTTTGGGATTTGGGAGATTGGGGTTCAGTTCCCTGCCCTGCCACATGCTTTTTTCTGTACTGTTGTTTTTAAACTCCTTGTATCTGGTGTTCAGGTGGGTACTAATTATGGTATTTCTTAACTTTACGGTGGTGTTCTGATTATAAATGAATGGTGTGATTGTATGAATACAAATAAAACAAGTGTAATGTAAAGATTTGATTATCTTCTTTTTGACTTTGTTTGCTAACGTTCATGCTTTTTCTTTGTAAAGCACTTCCTAAAATCAGTGATACTTCAACGCTTTCAGTTACAGCCTTCCAAAGGCAGAAGACCTCAGTTCCTGAATCTTGTATTATTTTGCGCAGATACTTGAAATAATGTTTTGCTGATGACACCAGGTAGCGGTGAGCAAGCTTGACTTGAGGATGGAATGGTCTCTCTCTCCCTCTTACCCCTGCCTCCTTTCTACCTTGCTATCAAAGGCAGTAGGTGTAATGCTTTTTAAGGAGCATTAAAAGTTGTTGGGGTTTGTTGATCTTCATATTCATATTACAATTGTGCTTGCCAAGCACAGTACAAGAAACATAGGTGTTTCGCATTTTCTGCAAGTGGACTTTCTCTCATGTGTTAAGCTGTGTCTTTTAGCTTGAGTTAAAAGAAAAATTTTCTTTGTGTATTAGGTTGATGGGGGTGAGTAATGGGTGTCCGCCACAGTACAGAATGGTTGGCAGCTTAGCCTGTAGTGGTTTGATTTGGGGAAAGCAGTAGCCATAAGGTCATCAGAATACTTTGGAAGTTAGTAAGATGCATGTGACTATTGACAGCATGCAATAGGAAAAATTATATTTATAAATGAGTGTCAAGTACCCCTCCAGTTTCTCCGCCGAAACACTGCATTGTGAAGCATGGTCAGCACGTGCTGCTCCTCTGCCAGCCCCGGGATGGGAGCTGCATCCCGCTCCTGCGCGCTGAAATGAGCTTGAGGAGCACGTGCCATGAGGCAGCGCGGTGACGCTGGCGTGGTGCTCGCAGAGGCACCGCTGGAGCTGGCCGTCCTTGCGTAGGAACTGGTTGCCCTCAGCTCTGGAGGGCTGGGGTGGCTCCCAGTGCTGCGAGAAGGCATTTGTGCGGTTCCAGGAAAGAAAGATGGAGACAGTGCTAAGAAAGGAGTATTTTTGTTGTTGTTCGGATAGCTACGTATTTTGTACAGTCAAAATTTACACTTAAAAAGCTTGTGATTAACAGCAATCTAAAGGGAACAGAGTAATTTGTGCCGTTAATGTGTGTGTGTATGGGGAAGTGCATGTCTGATCTGGAAGGTGTGTTTGAGAATGCTTTTGTAGTTCTCTTGTTTTGGAAATTGGAAATCAAAGCAGTGTAGGTTCAAAACAATGGAGGAATATGCTGGGCTTAATTGTACAAAATACATGAGGATGAGCTGTTTACTGAGAACAAGGTGAGTTCATTTTCATGGCTACTTTTGAAGGAAGCAAGAAATAAAATTAATATTGGATCTCTGAAGACAATGTTTTTTTTTTCCTTCTCAACATTGAAGTTTGATGGATGTTAAAAGTTGTCAGAAGAACTTGTCTGTGCTTACAGTATCTTTCAAAATCTTTAATACCTGTTAAATTAAACCATGTGCTAGACAAGCTGCTATTGAAAATGGCATTTGTGTAATTTGTTTTCCTTTTAAAAGCAATTAGAGTCCATATACAAGAGCTCTTTAAACATTTTTGTTTACTTTTATACTGTTCTTGGATCGCATAAAATGTTACATTGTGAAATCGTTTTGGCTTAGTTGTCAGTAAATTGTGTGTTATCCTTTTAAGTATTCTGGATTTATATTATGGCAACAACGATGCCATCCCATCCTTTGCTTCTGTCAGCATTTATTTTCTGGGAAGAAGTAAATAGTGCCCCTTTTATGTGTTTGCTGCAATTTTGAGAAGTACAGATCATTCAGTCAGTAGAAATGTGCTTACGTCCATGAATGTCCGCCCTTAGCATCGCTGTAGTGCCACCTCAGAAAGCAGTGTGGTTTAGAGATGTCTTGGATAGTTGATATGCTGCCTTGCATGTTGCTCCCTGTTTTAGAGAGTTTGGGGTTTGTTTTTTGGTTTTTTTTGAGTGGGGTGGGATCGGTGTTCTTCGCCAAATCAGCATTCCATTTGGAGACTTGACTGGTGTCTTAAATTAGTGTATTTATTTCTGCTTCTTTGTTGAGAGGAGTTAGGGAAAATTAATCGTCTCCATAAAACTAACTTTTGCAGGAATTAGAAGCATTAACTCATTGTGAGTAAGATGCATTGCTCAATATATAGCCAGAGGGAAGGAGGGGGTCTAGACCAGTCATATCTGTAAAACTTAGGCTTCCATTAAAATGTAGCACAGCAACAGGGTTTAAATGGGCATGCAGTGAGGGTCCTTGTGTCAGAAAGCTGTTCTGAAAAGAGATTGAAGATGATCAGATAGGCTGAAAAGCAGTGCTGCTGAATGGTGATTAAAAATACCTTGTTAATTTGGGGGAGATAGATTTAATGCAATATGATAACAATTTATTTAACCGGTGGTATCTTCATTGTACTCTGGTTAGAATTTGAGAGCAAAATTGTCAAGGAAGTTAACTTCTCGAGGACGTTAAAAATTTAGGATCAGACTTTCAACTATGATGATGAGTATGGAAGGGATGGACTGAAGACCTTTGCTCTTCTTAACAGCTTCCATCTTCAGTAACTCCTTGTGGCAGTATGAAATCAGAAAATCCAAATGCTGTGAATAAGAATCCTGTGGATTTAACGCTGGGAAGAGCCAAGAGTGGTGATGTATGTAAACATCTGAGTTCACTTATGGGGAAGTAAGACCTGCAAAAGGAAGCTAGGTGAAGGATGATGGCAGAAGACAGGCTTTCCTGGCAGAAGCAGCGGTCTAGGAAATGGTGAGAAAATCAGTTCTTCAAATTAGTTGTTCAGTTGTGGCATAAGTACAAGATGGGGGAGGAAAGAGGGAGTACTCCTGTTTCTTTTTCCACAGCTGTCTTACAAGAGGCTGTCGTCTTGCTTAATGGGTAATAGTAAAAGGTTTTTAGAAAACGATACAACATGAAAATGTGTGGAGCAGCGTAAGTGCACAAGAGTCATTACCACATTTTTCTGGGAATTTCCTGTCATGCTTATACGCTCTCCTGCCTTCCCATGCGCCATCGTTTCCCTTTCAGTTCACTCGGGTTTCCTAATAGCCTTTGAGGAGTTGCTGGTAAGTTTTTGGAGTCCTGGTCTCTTAAACAGACTTTAGTCACAGACTTTTCAGCACACATTAGGCATCTGTTGTCTGGAACAGTAATCGTGGTTCAGTCTGCTTCATGCCCTCCTTTTACTGGATCTCCTGAAGCATTGCTCATCAACCCAACTAAGCAAGCAGGCTTACAACACTTCTGAAAACCGGGGATTTTTTCTCTTCAAGCTACTCAGAGATTGAATCAGTAGATCTTTCAGTAATCGGAAATAGCTGGTATTGTTGGGAGAAGTTTGCCACCTGTCTCAAATTTTGCTGATCAACTTCTAAGTCCAGGAGACAGTTCTACCTACCATCCTCACTTCAAAGACCGAGTGTCGCATTGATGGTTAGGTCTTGCCCATAAATAATTTTGAAGAATGTAGCTAAATTGGAGTTAAAGAAACTAAAAGTTTAGATGCTTCCTCTACTAGTAACATAAAGGGCTGTGAAATGCAGGGAACAGTTACTCTGACAAGGCTTCATATAATTTCTGTGGGCAGGTAATTTTCTGTAGTTTAAGTAAAGGAAACATTATGTCCCTTCTGCTAGCACTGAGAAGAGCTTAGATTCCTAATATGTCAGACCTAAACCCACACTTCTCTTCTGAATGCATCTGTCCAGCCTGCTTGTTACTCAGTACCAGACAGGCCTCTTGGAAATGCAAATGTTCTTCCTCCACTTCTCCTCCTGCAGTTCATTCAATCTGCATTTCTGATGTCTGTGGTGTTGCATGTAAGTGCTCTCTGCATTAAAGATAGACTTGATCTTATTTGAGAAAAAGAAGAGAAGCTGGGTGGAGAATTTAATTGCAGTTACTATGAAAAAGTAGTTTTCAGTGAGCATATTGTTGAGGATATGTCTCAAAATACAGTAGCTGTCTCTCTTTGCACACCTTTCTTTTAACGGTTGTTTGGTCAATCAATCATTACATGTGTTTTAGTAGTTCATTTCCTTCATGAATATCTAATTATTTCCTGAGTAGCTCCCAGTGTGTGTTTTTTTTTTTTAACCAATCTTAACAGATAAATGGATTAATTAGGTGGTTTCCAAACATGTTATCCATGTCAAGTTCCTATGTTGTTAGGTCTTAACCTTTCATGAGCAATGATGGAAGTGTTTGTACTGGGGATTACTGTTCCTGGGGGCAACAGTACCATTGCCTAGCAGTGGATATTCAAAGGTGCTTTTGAGGTTTTGATTTTTGATTTGCTGTATACTTGACTTTCTCAGAAAAGAATCAGACTTTTTAAATAGGCTTTGTTCTTCCCCCAGACTTTAGAAGGCTCTTTAAGATATGGATCCTGGTGCCTAAATGTACTTTTCCTAACAGATACTTCTGTGATGCATATGTAATGTGTAAGGTTTTTCCATGTTTATTCAAGTTGCATACCCAAACCTAGACGCATTCTAAAATCCCAGAATTAAGGTCTGCATTGTCATTATTATGAAATCGTCTTTATTTATGTGGCTGCATTCTGGTTTTGTTTGGGTGGGTTTTTTTGGTTCGTGTCGTGTCCTCCCCCCCCCCCCCCCCAAGTGAGGCTTAGTGTACTCTTAGGACACTGCAAGTTGGATTAACAGCTTTTTATGAATGGTAGGAGATCTTGCTCACCTCCCACCTCCTCTACATTGCCTTTTTTGCTCATCTGATAGCAAAGTAAACTGATTCCATTCAGTAACCGTGGGAGAAACTCCAAATCACTGCTTTCCCTCTTCCCCATTACTTTTTTTGCAGTTCTGATGAGTTGAAGCATACCTCCTAGTAGCTTACTGTATGAACAGATGAGTGTCAGAAGTAGTAGTGCTATGCAATGATGGGATTGTGCCGTTTAGGGCAGCAGAGGGGGTCGCATTTGAAGACAACAGGGATCTTTCCAGTTCGATGGTACCAAGCTGTTAATCCAGCTTTCACACAAAACTGCAGGTGGAGTTTATGGTGTAGTTGGAGGTGGGTAACTACCTTGAGTGGAGTGCACAGGGGAGAATAGAGCCATGTTCTGCTTTGGGTTTTCAGAGTCTCAGAGCAGAGGGATGTAGAGGGCAGCACCTGATACATTGGGTAGTCCCATGTTTCCCCATCCTGCTGTTTAGGCTGTGGTCTGTTCACACTGCTCCCAGCCGTTGCCATCTGCTCCAGCTCTGCTGTTAGTCCTTCTCCCTGTGCTTCTCCTCCTTCTCTGTGCCACTTCTTGCTTTCAGATTGCCACCTCCTCTTCCAGCACCTGGTTCCTGTTCTCCTTGTCCTTCTGTATTACGGTGTGCCTGCTTCCTTCTTTTCCTCCATGGTGTTCAGGTGCTAACAGGGATTGCGTTGAGACTGGAAGAAGAAACTGGCTTCCTAGTCTCTGTTCCCGGAATACAAGGAGCAGGATTGTACTGGAAGTGTTTTTCTGGAGCTGCTCCGTGCAGCTGGAGCAAGCCTTGCGATGTCCTGGCACACTGGGGTTGCGTGAGTGTATAGCCAGAAGAGGTCCTGAGAAGCTGGCACATGTTCAGTGGAGATTAAATCTGCAAAGGCTTCTGTACTTCACAGAGTTACGTTGAGCATGTGCAACAATATTCCCCCTCTTCCACTCCCCTGTGCCTTGATCAAACTTGAATGTTTTTCCGTGGGGGTAGTAGGAGACCTAAAAAATTCAGGTCCTGGTGTTAGTAGCACTGAGATTATCTGGGAGGCTGCTGTAAGAATTCTAGCATGGGGGTGGGGAGGGACATAATTTTTTTTTCCCTCGGCTTTATTGTTTCAAATGTCTGAGCTGTTTTAATTGAAACTTCTCACAAGAGATGAGGATGAGGCACACCCTGAGGAGGACAAACTTCAGCCAGAACGATTTCAGTCTAGCAAAATTAGAAGCAATCAAAAAATTGCCTAACGAGGCAATGCCTAACACAGCATACCAGGCTTCCTGATGAATGGGTGGCACTGCATTATAGTAATGTGTAGGTGATACAACTTTATACTAGAGCACTATTTGGATACCTGCTACTTTTTGTTTGTTGATATGCAATACTTCCAGATAAACAGTTCAGATACTTACTCTGCAATGTACATCTTTTTCAATATAAACAAACACTGCTCTTACCAATATGGAAAATATGTTCTAGGTCAACCACGAGATGTTGGGCTAGATGCAAGAATTACCAGCTAAAGTTTTGTGGCCTGTATTATGCAGGAGGTCAATTAGATGATGACAGTGGTTCCTTCTGACCTTGAAATATGGACCTGGACAGCTGGGGCTGCTCTGTGCTGCCATGGTAGAAGTTAGAGGCTTCCTGTGGCTCCGACTTCCTCGAAGGCTCAGGGCTGGGAGGGAGGGATCTGGAGCTGACTTTCTGTGGCTCTTAAGCTCTCCTTCCTAGTACTGGTGCTGCTCTTGCATATGGGGAATTGAACGCTGTGCACTGAAAATATCTGTGTTTACTAACTGCAAAGGAATGCATAAATATAGAAAAACATGCAAGTACAGAAGATTACTCCCAAAATATGTTACTATGTGGTGCAGGGGGCCTTCGGGTTAGCAATATCTAAAGGGAAACTTTGGAAGAGACACCTACAACTTCTAGAGGGACTTGTCATTTACAGATGATGATAATAATGCAAACCACAGAAGTTGGTTTCCTGAGTTGCTGTAAATGGAAGCGTGTTTTTAACACTCCTCCTTTTCTAACACAAATGTAGGAAGCTGGCAAAGTAGCTAATTTCAGTGCTCTAGAAAAGTTTAAAGCAAAATAATCTAAGGAAACGGAAGCCTCTATTTTTAACCTTC
This sequence comes from Calonectris borealis, assembly GCF_964195595.1. Classification (NCBI taxonomy): domain Eukaryota; kingdom Metazoa; phylum Chordata; class Aves; order Procellariiformes; family Procellariidae; genus Calonectris; species Calonectris borealis. The sequence continues at coordinate 138,733,468 of NC_134312.1, read as the reverse complement.
TCGGTCAGGGGAGATGGGGAGGAAGAAGAGGAGGCCATCTACTGTTGAAGTCTCTTTAGTATGTTACTGTATAAACTTAATCTAATTTCCACTACTGTTTTAGTACAAGAGGTACTTGTTACTTGTGGATGTTCAGTTATGTTCAAATTAACATCAGTGTAGGTTTGATGGCATGGTGTATCTTCTATAATTGTGCGTTATCTCCTGTTGATTGTTTTTTACTTTCCCTTTTTTTTTGGTAGATCTGAAATTTTATACTGTTAAAAAAAACAAAACAAAACAAACCCAAAAAACCCAACACATTACTTCTGTTGTCTCACTCTTTGATTTAATTTCTTATTCTGAAAATTAATTTTTCTAATAGTTCTAAATATTTTTTGTATTGGGTTTGAGCAGGTTGTCTTAAGATTTTTTTTTTCCTTATTGTACTATTATTATTCATAAAAAATACATTATCTGGCTGGATTTCTCTGCATTTTTCACAAAATATTTTTTATTCCTGTATTTTGGCAAAAGCATGACAGTGAAATTATGAGTAATTCCTCATATTACTTACTTGGAAATACTTTATTGATCTAGCTTGAAGCTTAAATATGATATATTGCACAACTGCTGGCAACCATAGAAGTAATAGCATCAAACTTCATAACTTCTACCTCTTAAAAAATTTCAGATGAACATAAATCTGTAGAACTGTCTTTTTCTTTAGGATATATTACTAAATTACTAATAGTGATTGGGGAATACACTGCATTAGTTTGCAGGGTCAGCATTAAGGAGGACCGTAGGAGGCAAGTGTATTTGGGGAATGTTAATAATGCTGGGATAATTAAATATTGGGAAAACAGGGGCTAAGTTTTACTAAAAGCTTGAAAATTACTGGCTGACAAGGGGGTCAACCTGGAGTGTGGAAGCAGTTGTAAGATTTTAAGTACATATTTTAGGGAATCTTCTCCCCAACACCTGCCTTAGCATTACATATTTGTAGCTTACATGAATTTGTATTTGTGACTGGTAGGTTGAGAATGTTGAGAATCAAAAGCTTAGAAATGATATAAACTAGCATGTTACAAAATGTAAATAGTTTGGCAGCTATATCTGTAACTTTAAAGTAAAGGCAAAGAGTGAGCTGCGGCGAAGAAAATGTAGCAAAACATTGCAGAACCATGGCTTTTTTCCTTAGGTAGTTACTGGGCTTTAAAGAAATTATTTTACTTAGCAGGGGGGTTGTTGCTCCAGTGGTATAAAAGAAGCAAAGATTTTAGGGAGATACAGTTTCTTTTGTTAGATCTCCTGATATGTTTGGAAAATAAAAGACACATTTTAAGCACAGTTTTCTTTAATGGGTTTATTTTTAGACCACTTTTAATACCTTAAAGGTAACCATTAACTGTTTTTGTAATACCAGTTAAAATATAGAGCTTTTAAATAAGCAGGTAGATTGAGGATGTCTATCTGTCTGTCTGTGTATGCTAATGTCAACATTCACTAATGACTTGTCCATCGCCACTTCTAGGCAGCTGAAACATGCGCTTATATGTGCTTGACTAAGGGTCTCTAACTCCTGGAAGAGCGGAAAAACCTTAAATAATGAGGTGACTGCCATAGATCACCGCTTGCAAGAAATGGAGTCTGAAACCAAAAGCATCAAAGATCCTGTCAACATATTTCCACTTCAGTTGCTTAGAGCTAAGTCGAGCTTAGTAGCTCTTCAGGCCAGTGATTGAAATGGTGCCCTTGGATCGTGTGTGTGTGTCACATCAGTTGCAGTCTTTCACTCCCACGTAAAGTACTGCTTTATTAATGTAGTTCAGAAACTTAAGAAGAGAAGCAGTCTGGAAAGCCTGGCTTCCAAATCTGTGGCATAGTTTGGGCAGCGGTCTGCTGGAATAAAGTGTAATGCCCTCTCTGGTCCCAGGTTTCCCTCTGTGCACCCACTCCACTAAGGGGGTGCTTGGGGCCAGGGCTGTGGCCTTTTACAAGGCAAAATTTCTCCGCTGTACAGGCAGAGTTGGTGCATGACAGCGCAGTAGCACGTTAGATGACATTGCACAGAAATGGTACAAGAGTCCATAAATTCCTTCCAGGAATGTGGTAATTGAACATGTTTGAGAAATTCCATATGTGGTACTTTTAGGAAAAATACAGGACAAGTATAACACTGTTGTCAAGTGGGCTGGAGGAGGAGAAGGAGGAGCAAAGCTGTTCTGAAAGGTTAAATGAGAAACTCTTTTCTTGAATTTCTAATATTAGCTGGCAGTGTAGACTTTTCTGAGTGTGAGGCATTTGTTTACTGTTTTACCTCACAATTTGTTTTTAATAGGATGTATGTGAAGTCATGGTATGCATATTCTTTTGGCACTTATCTACACATCACTTTGTTCTGAGACTTGAAAAGAATGGTCTCTTGAATATATATTTTTCCAGCCATTGTTTTGTACTCAGTCCAGTTGCATTTACTTTTTCCTCCCATTGTTTGTCACTTGCTGCTTCATTTCTCTAGAAGCGGTTTCTGGTAACTTTTAACATGTGTTTTCTCTTTTGTTAGTATCATTGAGTAATACTTATTGGTCGAAATAGTTTCATGAAATTAATTTCAGTAGAATTTAATTGAATATACTCCAAGTATAGTAAGTTTTTGCAGGATTGGGGCTTAAAATATTTTAAAACATCAAATTACTTAAATTTTCACTGATAGTAGTGCTGAGCTTGTTTGTGCACATAGACATGACAGATGTCTGTTTCTAATCTCATTAAACTTCAGTTTACCTCTAGGGGAACACTAGTAGTTAAGTATAGTTTGGCTATTGCCTATTTTAAAACATTGTTTCTCCCAGACTACAGAAGCATAAAATCCCTTTAGTATCATGTTAGTTGGCATGTATTCTAGCATGATGGGCCTTCTCAGTGTATGAGAAGGGTTTTCTTTGGTTAATAAGCAATTGTAGACCACATCAGGATGTAATTGCATATATACCTCAAGATTCTGGTGTTAACCTCTGTGTGTCTTCAACTACTTGCCTTCTAGTTGGCCCAAAGATTACCAGTTAACCTAAGGTTCTCAGTTTTGCTGACTGAAACTTGTCTAAAGTGATTCAAAGCTATAATCTGCTCACAGATGTGTTTTACAGTGCTTTATTGAAGAACGTTTAAGTTAAGCCTCTGTCATTTGACACTTTAATGGTATTTGGACAAATCAATAAATCGCGCATGTGTGTATGTGTGTGTGTATGTATATACACACACATACATACACATATATATCTTTAGTTATTTCCAATCTGGCTAGTTGGCAAAGAAGAATGATAAATTTAGCGGGGGGGAGGCCTTCAGCAGTGCAGACCCAACCATTACAAATGTACAGAAACTTGAATTACCAATAGTTGTTGGAACATTTTAGAACAATCTCTGCCATACTGTCTGGGATAATCACATAGACTTAAAATTTTGAAGAAAGGTTTAGTCTAGCAAGGTCAGACTTAACAGTAACAAGCTAGTCTGCAAATGCTGACATAATCTTTCTGGATATAGGACATGAGAGGTTACTGAGAGAACACAGCAGATGGGAAGACAGTTTTGAAGAACTTTACCCTTTTGCGTCTGTACTATTCGAGAGATAGCCGAGATACCTTAATAAACTAGAAATGAAGGAAGCAATGCAATAGTGAGGATGTGCTAATCTTTTTTGATATAAACTTGAAGTGATCCTGCAAGATCTGCGGGAAGTATTCCACTGCATGATAGTGTCTTGCAGCATTTAAGACCATTTTAGTTACTTGTTATTGAGACGTAAAGCTTCTTTTGATGCATCCTTCTCTTCTAACACGTGGAACTTCATGGGCTTGAATTTGAAGTTTTATGGCCCATTTGTTCCTCCTAGTCTGCTGGGGACCTCCCTTTTTCTGTCTGCTTCATTTTCTTCCTACTTTGAACTCTTCCCGTTATTCTTGTTCATGTGCAAAGGCCTTATTGCCAAGAACTTGCTTGTAAGGTCTCACAGATGCACCTTTTCACCCTTGCTCAGCTGACTTCCATTAGGAAAGTACAGGTGTTTCCTCTTCATCTGGTAGCTGCAGGCAGAGGTTGTGACCAGCAGTCAGAAGAGAACAGTTTTGTGTGTGTATGCATACACTTACACACAAGCACTTACACAGTCCTCTGTGTAAGGGTGTAGCAGTTCATCACCTCTCCCAGGGACTCTTCTACAATGGTTTAGTTAACTGGTGGGCAGGACTGTGCCCAAGTAAGCTAGTCAGAAATTTGAGTTCTCAAATGAGAAGAGTTGTTTTAAAACTAAGGGTACAACTGCCAAGCAGTTTGTTAGACTGAACTGAACCTAGAAATAGGCTTTAGTATGTACTGAGGACATAGAAATCCGGGAGCTGTGTGACTTGCTCTTCTCCAGCAGAAAGTTGCAGAGTTGCGGTTTGCAGGATGGAAGAAATAAAGAGGTAATCTGCAGGGCTGGCCTGTACTAGCTAGGACCTCAATTACCAATAGCATGTAGTTCGAAAACACTGTTATTCACAGAAATTGGTGAAAAAGTTATAGATGTTGATTTAGAATCAGTGAAACTAGAAAGCTAGAACATTGCTTTACTTGCCCACTATAAAGCTGTGCTATGTCTGGACAGGTGTAATGTCATGTTAGGCTTCTTACACAGGTGGAAGAATTCAGCTTGCTTCTCAGATTCTGAAGTTCCCCATTAAGTTTTCCTTATCTTTCAATTTAGGCTTTTGATTGTTATCTGTTTGGTTTTTCTTTTTTTTTTTTTTTTTTTTGAAGTCTCTCCCAATATCCAAGTCCTTAAGAAGATCTTGTAAATATTTATAGATTTTGAGTAACAAAGGCAGCTTTATTAGGATTGGCAAAAGAAAAGTCATAAGTATCTTGATTGTTACTGTTTCCAGCTACGAACATATTCAATATGAAGGTCCAATTTGACATCAGTTTAGTAGAACTGTAGTTTCCTAATTGCTTTTGTCCTCCTCTTACGGCTTATTCCCAGCTGCCATATGCAATTTTGTCTGTTTTCTGGTCTAGATGTCAAGTCACCTGCTGCCCAGACTGCCTTTCTTCAGCCAGCCCCTCCAGCGATTGCCTCTGCTCTGATGCTAATCTTAGGTTCTGGCTGGCGGTTTTCTACAGTTGCCTGTAACTTTGGGCTATCTGTGCATACATAAACAAAACACGTTTTAAAGCGCTTATGGACAGTCTTACTTAACCCCTCTGCCCCCATTTTTTAATTGTTTATTCTCTGTAAAAAAATAAGTATAGAAACAAAAGCAATTTTCTTAAAAGCACTGGCTTTTAACCCGGCTGTGATTTTTGAAGGAGGAATTTCAGTCGTCTTGATGAAATGCGCGTATATTTTCAGTAAGAATTTCCCATAATACTTGTGTCCTGAATTTGGATATGGATCATAGCTGCTGTTAAGAAATGGATAGCTGCTTGGAAGACTTGGCTGCTTGTGTGGAACTGTTTCAGGAGTTTCTGAGCAGCCAGACAAGTCATGCGAGAGCTGCAATTGGACGTAGCATTTTATTTTATGTTTCAACATATTAAGCCAGTATTTCTTAGCTGTTTTGGGAGTATGGTAAGGAATAAAAACAGAAGTATATTATTCCTCCGTCGTTGTTTGTTAGTTAATGCTTACTGTTTCTCTAATAGTGAACAGAAGGAGGTTAGAGGGAGTCCTCAGGTACATTTATGTAGGTGTTTGAAGTAGGCAATATAAACTTCTGTTACTTCTTTTAAGTTAACAAATCATATAGGCTATCTCCTATTCATACAGTAGGTGCCTTTGCATCATGAAATCTAACGTTCAGGGTTTTCATGGCCACCTGTCCTATTTAGCATTGTATGTAGCAGAAAATATGTTATGTATGATGAACAGTTTTCATCTAATATGTGTAAAATACCCTGTCCATCAGAAAAGTGTTAGTGAGATTTTAAAAAAAAGTAAAGGGACTGCCTAGCATGAAAAAGTGAATTCTTTCTGTTTTGGAGTCAAATGATTCAATGTAGTGCACAACACAAGATGTGATGATCTGAAATGCTGTATGAAATAAAATAATTTCATTCAGGTTTAGGGCGCCAAAATAGAGTACTCGTGCTCATTATTTCCATTTTTCCTGAATGGTTTTCTTCATCACAAGGTCACAAAAAAGGTAGATCGCTGATACCACTTACTTCGTCCACATAAGCTAAGGTGGCTGTAAAGCAAGGGCCTGAGGAATAGGATGGCTGATGAAGTTACCACCTATGCTGCCCGGTTGCACAGATGTTAGAGCTGCTTTCTGCCCAGCTCCTGAAGCACTGTAGCTTACAGAGTGAGGTTAAAAGGAACTGCCACCAGCTTGTTTGCCACACTGTAAACAGTGGCAAACCATGGCTCAGGAGGTGGTGATCAACAAATAACTCCAATATTTGTGGGAGTGACATGCTTGTCAGCTGTCTCAGCATAGATTGTCCAGGTTTGTAATACCATGTGTTAAAGGCAGTTGTTTCCTTTTAAACAAAAAAAAATTTAAAAAATCATCTAATAATGAACACACATTTTTCTCCACACTTAAAGGTGTTGATTCATTACTGTAGCTGGCTAATGTCATCCTGTGCCTTCTGTTTTGCACATTGATGTATGCTGTGTTGGCTTATGGTACTGTAAAGTTAATTGAATCAAATACACTGATTTGACACTATTAGCACTCTTTCATGTGCTTATTTGCAGTTGTTTTTCAAAAAGAATGAAAATTACTGCAAAATACAGTGTGATCTTAAAAAGACTGAATTGCAAGTGACCTTTAGAAGAGCTGGTGTTGTTATTTCCTTGCTGTAGGGTAGCATTTTATTTCTAAGGGAAATGTATCCCAGCGATGCCTTTGAATACAAGTTACCTTCTTAAAGTCTTTGTCCTGAGCACAAATCTCATTTGTGCAAGTTTCTGTCTGGCCATCTGTATTGCGGATTTATTTTAATGAAGGATTGAGTAGATGTTCAGTGAGTTATTTTATTCAGAACTCAAGGTTAAATTATGCAGTAAAATGAAGATATAACATTTGGATTAAGAAAAAAGTTCAAAGGGATTTTTATCTTGAAAATATACATATAGTTTGATGAACTTTGTTGTACTTCTGACTAAGCAGTCAGTATGTAATTTGCCAAACGTTATTTCAAAATCCAGCTCGTTTTTATGACTTGGCTGCTTGAGAAGAGCTGAGTCCGTAATAGAGGACGGACAGTGAGGAAAAGCATGGCGTACTCCAGAGTGCGGTAAGAGGGGGTCTGGAGTTGATGGCGGCATTTGCTGCAAACGGCCCACGCCTGGCTGGTGCGTGCTGCTGCGAGGTGAGGCTGCGTGGGTCTGGTGCCCGGCTCTTTCTGAAGCGTGTAGGAAGCTCCTTGCTTCAGCAGTCAGGCAGCGTGTGCGGGACGTGTCCCTGTCCCGCTTGGTGGGGCGGGAGGCAGTGGCCGCTGCGAAGGGGGGTGGTCTCTTCAGGGCAGCCTGCTTGGAGGAGCTGGGTGGGTGGGGGCTGCTGGGGGGGGTCATGGCACAGCTGGGTGGCCACAGACCCTCTCTGTGTCTCACAGAGAAGGTCTTGCAGGCCCGGAGCTGCCCACGCCCGAGCTACGGTGGTGGAGGATGTCCATGAAGTGCCTCCAGGACTGCAGTGTGACTTTAAAAACGAAGTAACAGCAACCACGCTGTTCTCCCCCTCAGTGTAAATGGCTCTTCTTGCCCGTGTCTGTGAAACAACAAAAAAAATCATCCTCCGTTCCTGCTCAGTTTCTTGGGGGTTTTTTTGCTGTGCGATTGGAGGGAATAAGAGCTATGATACAAGACAAGAGGATTAGTTGAATTTTATAACAATGGCTGTAACTTAAATTCATGTTTGAAGGGAGGTAAGAAGAAAATGTCTGGCTGAAGGCTTTTAAGTGTGTGCATGATTTCTCATTTTGCCTTCTCTTTCTTGCCTTGTGATACTTAAGTAATATACTCAGCGTAATACTTTACTCTGGATAAACTATTGCTAGATTTATCAGAATGTTTAATTCTTTTCTAGTTATACTGTTACTCATTTTTAAATTGCCTGGTATTTTTCAGATCCGTAATGTGAATTAATACAGTTTCCTAGCCTGTAATTTGCATTTGTCAGGCAAAACCATCTATCCCATTAAACAGCTATTCAGAATGAGATCAGATTTAAGAGAATGTTTTTCCTAGTTGTCTGTTGAGGAGTATCAAATTTTATTAGACATTTTCTGCCTCTGCTGTTGGACCTGACCAAAATCAGGAACAAAAATAAAAGCACTGTTGGCAGTTGCTGTTCTTGCATCCTTCCCTCTGTCTCCTCTACAAATGGTGGCTTTTCTTCAGACCTTGGTGGTTCTTTTTCATAATTAATCCTCATGGTTAGTGCTTTCCTCTTAATCCAGGCCCACTTTGGAAGATAAGGTGACCCTGGATGTAATTTAGACATCTATACGTTGTCAAAGAGACAGCAGCTAGTTTGCAGCGGCGTTTCTACTTTGGAAACACCTTTTCGATTTCCTGTTCAAGAGCTTGCAAAAACAGGCTCTGTTTGTCTTAATTTGGTTCCTCCCAGGGGAAGTTTTGCTCAATTAGACCTAGGGATTTCAAGCAGCCAGGGCCCTCTGATGTGGCATCAGGGCCATGGGAAGACTGAGGATCTGATCTAGTATTTTCTGATGCCTTGTGTTTTCAGTGATCTGGTTCTGGTTTTGAAAATCCACGACAATGAAATTGTTGCTGTCGGTGTTTTGGAGAGTTGAAGTATGCCTTTTCTTTGAACCCAGAAGTGTTCCTTTATTATTTAAGGGTTGAGGTTTTCTGTGGGTTTTTTGGGGGTTAAAATTAGATTCTGTTAACAAAGTTATACTAAAGCTGAGAGCAGTTTTGCAGTAATTTATCTAAAATGGTATTTAGCCATTGCCTTTTGCTGTCTTCTTTCCTTCCCACCCACTCCCCACCATGAACTGATGCATTCAAGAAAAATCTGTTGCTGATGCATATTCAGAAAGCTGTAGTAATGTATTCTGGAATCCTTCCATGTATGGGTAATGGATAAAGATATGAAATAAGTATGCAAGGAGGAGGAAAAACACCACTTAGTCAGAAACAGTTTTATTCAACTATTCAGTTTTATTTTGTAGTTTCAGTATTCTAACTGTTTGGGTTGATAATTGATGCAGAGAAAATATTAATAAAACTTGGGTTTTCAGATATGTCTGTTTTACTGCATGCAAATACCACAATTCCATTTCTTCTTAATGAAAACGTTTAATTTCGGCAGAGTTAGAGGTGACAGACCCAAGGCGCATGATAACGCTCAAAGATTTTTCTCTCAGCTTGGTGTGCAGGATTTGGGTTATGGAAGCTTTCTTACAGTGTTTCTGTATTTGCTTTTGAAGGGTTTCAGAGCAGAAAAGATTGGGTGCCTAATGACTGAAGAGCATCATTACTTTTGGAAAGGGTAAACGTTTCAAGATAATGAAGAATCAGCAAATCAGTTAATCTGAAGTTATGGTTGGCTGTTTGATACATGCAAAATTGGCCTGCATGGACAACTGTCACTTGTACCTGGGCTATAGATCCAATGGCCACAACCAGTTAATGTTGTAAACTGGTCCCAGAGGAACTCTGTCTTCACCTGGAAGTTCAGAACCTTCTTACTAGTGTCTACCAGTTCTCGTGGAGGGGACAGGAGATGATCACTGGTGACAGATAAAATGCCTTAGTTATTCTTTACTACTGTGAATAGCATAGTTCAGGGCTGCCCTGTTTTTTATTTAATTAAAGATGGTGGCGTTTTTATTCTGTCTTTGTCTTTATAATGCTTCAAAAAGTTTTTTGTCTTTATTTTAATGCTTTGAAATGTTTTAACAGATGTACTTGTACCTTGTACAATTCTTTATATAGAAGCAGAAAAGACCTGTCCTATTTTACAGTGCTTAAGCTACTTAAAAAAAAAACAGGGTAAAGCAGTATTTCCAGAAGATACTTAATTTCAGCAGTCTACTGCTGTAATTTGTGGCTGACCTCCAATATCCATATCTGTTCCATTTTGTCTTTGTTATTCTGGAAACCCTTAGTTTCCTTAACTGCAAAAAAAAAAAATCTTGTCCTCAAGAGTTGTGCTGGTTAAACTAGAAATGTATTTTTTCAGATGACTTAGTTAAACCAGTGCAAAACACAGGGAGAAACTTCCAATTCTTAGTTCAGGCTTTGCATGTTTTGACCTAGATGAATTGAATGAAGGAGGTTCAAGCTGTAGATATAAATGTGACTGAATTAAGAATCAATGTGACGTTATGCTTTGTTTGAAGGGAATCCAATTTGGAGCAACTTTGAATATAGTTTAAAATGAGCAACATCAAGTTAATAATGGTCTGAATATCTGGAAGACAGCTTTATATGTGTCCTTTTTCTTACAAGGTTTCCTTCAAAACCATTAATTAAACTGTTCATGCATGCTTTATAACATTGGAATGAAAACTGGTTAGACCAGAGGCATTGGCTTTCTTCAGTCTCCCTTTTCCAGAAAGTCAGCGTTGTCCTTGTCCTGGAAGCCTGAGCCCTGGTGGGATCACGGAGAGCATTGAATTAAAGTTCTTGTAGTGTGAAAGGTTAAAATATCATGTGCAGGTTTTATTTGCGAATAAAGGGTGAGGGTGTGTTTGTATAACAGGCAAGCATGTCTCATAACTCATTCCAAAGAAAATCTTGTCTATAGTGTGGTAATTTAGGAGCTGATGTCTAGACTACTTTGAGAAATTGTAAACATGATGTCTTCAGAACAAAACCATGAGAGTTTAAGAAAAAATGCTGCACGTTATATTTTTAATATTTGACTGAATTCCAGGGAGATCAGAAGTATTTTGGCAGTATTTTGCCTGACTGCTAGATGAATTACTGAAAGAATGCCAGTCCATAGTAACATCTTCTTTCTTGAATACAGCAGCTTTGGATTTGCATGATTACATGATGTAAACTATGTATTTGTCAGTAATGGAAAATTTTTACTTTAAATAGTGGTGCACAAGTTTATATACAGCTTCATCTTATTAAACTGTTTAGACATGTGTGAGAATCCATAGCATATGATCGAGCTCTTTATTATTTGACCTAAATATCTTGCTCTTTGTACTGTTGTACAGAGCTGTTAAAATGTTACATTTAAGCTAGCAAGGATTTTTTTTTTTTTTTTGTTATTCTACTACAGTTGATTTCAAACACTTTAATCTCAAGAATACTAAAATAGTTTTAGGAGGCAGGTAAATGCAGTTTTTCTGTTTGCTGTGTGTGAAGTTACATGCTTTTTGTTAGTGGATGGTGTGCTTACTGGACCATTGCAATAGCTAGAATGTAGCCGCAATAGTATTTCCATCATTTGAAGTCTTTGCCATTGGATTCTTCTGGTTGGTTTTGTTTTGGGGTGGGGAAGGACTTCTGGTTCAAGACAGACATGTTTTAGTTCAGACAAAGTTACTGTTTTAGACAGGTGTTATCAGACGAAGTGCAATTATCAGTCCCAATCATCTCTGTATTCTGCAGTGTATTTGTAAGCATAGACCAAATCTGTTGTCAGGAAGCCTTAATTGGGTATTATAACATACAAACAGAATTTCCATTTTACGCCAAACAGTATTATGCCATAGGTTATGTTGAACTTAAGTCAGTCCCTGAATTAATGCATGTATTTAATCTTTGCAAAGCTGTCATCATTCAAGATATTAGAAATGTCTCAACAAATGAATATTGAAGGTGTTGGATCTATATCCCATGTATAATTGAAAGGACTATATTAATAGCTTTTCTGCAAAGGAATTTTATGGCAGCTTTTAGGGGAAAACATTATCATAGGGGTTAAGTAACGATTAAAATGATTTGGGAAATAGACATGATTCAACTAAACGTTATGGATTTTTTTATTTGCATCATTTGTTCTTCCTAGTTTTTTTTATATGTCTTGATATTCTAGAACAGTGTTGGTTTAAAGTCTTTCTGTAGAATTTGTAACCCAGTATTTTCAACATTCCTGTCAATACTGAAATTGCTGTTTTGGTTTACTGTTACCCCCTGGTCTATGAAGAGTTTGCCTAGCAAGGGGTGTGGTATTTTAAGCTGCTAGATGGTAATGCTGTAACTTACTAGTTACTATTTCTGCTCTAATGGCTTCAGAATTCTTTAGAGACATTTGTTTGTCTCTTCTTTTTGAGGGAGAGGAAGTAATTTGGATGGGATTGGACCAAGAGAATATCATTAATAGTTGGAAATATGTAATTGAAAAGAGAAGAAATCTATTATATAGTGCTTTCTTAAATTCTATTTCTTTTTTTAGGGACAAACAATTATACTGCTTTGACACCTTAAAGAAGTTAAAGCCTATAAAGCTTCTAGTAATTTTTAGCAGCGGTGCTAAATGTTTGTGTTCTCTGTAATATGGGAGGAAAACTGGCAGGACTGCATGCCATTGTAATTAAACTGTTAAACATAGAAGCTTCAAGGGAGAAGCTTGTCTTACCTGTTCGGGGAGTATCTGTCAGCATATTTAAATGAAATTTTATTTTGAAACTGTATGTTTGTAATTATTAGCACATTCCTAAGCAGCATAACTAGTTTGTGATCAAATGGTGGAGGTATCTTCAAAACATGTAATAACATTCATTGCACTATAAACTCTGCACCTTTTGTATTTATTTGTGTTATTTTTATTTTTACAGGATTACAAAGCCATTGACGTTTGCTGACTGTGTCGGTGATGAGCTTCCTTTAGGATGGGAAACTGTTTATGATCAACAGATTGGAGTTTATTATATGGACCACATAAATCGTGAGTAGATGCATGATTATTTTTAGGAATCCTAGCAAGCTGATGTTAACTGATGGCACTAACTTTGTTTCCGATACCATTTATGTACCTCATGCTACATTGAGAAAATGTATGCAAGTAGTTTCTTGCAGTATCTGTTTTCTCATCTTTCAAATGGGGGCACAATCCTTCTCCCATTTGTAAAGAATTTTACAACCTATGATTGAGTTATAGTGTACCAAACTGTTTTGTTTTGCTTTGTCATACTATGCAGTATCAGTAATTTTGTTGTTGCTTTTTGTCATATGTCAGTTAAGAAGATTTTTGTGCTATACTCTTATATTTCCTGTTTTTCTAGTAATCCATAGTTCACTCTTCTATATTGAAAAACAAAATACATTCTGAGAGAAAAGTGCTGATTTTTACTTAGAAGCACTATGAAATACAATAATCTCATCCTCTCTTAAGCAATGTGTGTTTTATGCTTTAATACAGTACAAAGTGCTATCAAAAAGACAACGGATGTCTGTTTTGGAAACTAAGGGAGAAACTTCCAGCATTTTGGAGTATTGCTGAGCTTTGTATCGCCACTGTCTGGCACATTTGCCAGTTCTACTTTTAAAAAAAAGGTCTTATCTTTACAGCTTTGTACTACTGCTGCTGTTACTGTTGTGCTGCTATCATTAAGCTTCTTATCACTAATGAGTAAATGCTTTCAATGTTGTGGGAATTGGCAGTTGACGGGGAGGGAGAAAAGAAGAAAGTAGTTATATGGGCTATCACAGCAATGGTAAATAGTATAATCTGCAAAAACAACCTCAATACTATCTTCTTGAAATCTAGTCAATTAAAAAATGAAAGTGTAGAAATAGGTTTTGGCTTCCTGCCATGATTGGAATTACTTGTGTATTGTGGTTTCACAACTTCTTATTTAAAAAAAAAAACAACAGAATAATAGATGTTCCCATGATATTGTTTGACCCACACAGGCACTTACTTGTTGTGAAATTAACAAAGATCACAAATTAAATAATAAACTTTAAAGAGCTGTTAATGCACTGATCACAAGGATAGATAGCCAAGACAATTGAAAGGCAATAAATAGAGACTGTTAGGTAATTCTTAAAATAACTCTGTTTAAAAGAAGTAGTAGCTTAATGATTGCTATGTAAACTGTCATGGTAACTGTAGTTAATGTTGAAGTTTAATAAAAAGTGAGGTTTACATCGGAGTATGGTAATGGAATGCACTTGCACCAACATATGTACATGTGCGTGAATGCCCATATCAAAAAAAATACAAACAAGTATATTGGCAACTCCTCTTTTTTTTCTTGAACTTTGTAAAAGGCTTTAGGAGTCCCTATAGATAATGAGTAGAACATGAACTCCCATTGCAACGCTGTGACTAAAAAAACTACTAAAGCATCCTACCGATAGGCATCTTTGATAGGAGTAACAATCACCATCACATGCAAGAGAAATCAGTCCCTTTTGCTTTTCATTCTTTGTTATTAGCTGCCTTACCACGGACGTCAAGTTTGAACTTACAGAAAGGATATTAATCATTGTAGGCATGTCAGATCTGGCTTGCATTTTTTTTCTGTGCAATAGAGAGCAAAAACTGTAGAAGAGAGTCTTTGCAGAGAGAAATTGAATTCCCAAATGCTCAGTGAGAAGGCACAGAAAGAGAAGATTAATATAAATGGGTCTGGGAAGGTAAAGCTAATCATATTAGGAATTAAATAAAGCTAATATATGAACAGAGGGATAGCAACTTCATAGGCCCAGTGCCGAACTGAGTGAAAGGAATCATTCTGCAATTAACAAGGTTGCAAAATTTGTTTCTTTCATGATAACTAATTACTTGCAGCCCACAGATATTATCCTAAATGGTAATTCAACCGTCACTGCAAAATGGGTTTGTCACCCTTAGGCTAATACAGTGCTTGCATATACAAGCAAGATTTATATTCAGAGGGATCAGAGTTGATATTATAGCTGGATAATCATTATTCAAAAATTAGTAGGATACTTGGTCCAATTTTAAACTGTGGACAACAAAGGTACCAATCAAGACTGCATTAACCTCCTTTGTAGAAGTGAGAACTAATGAGTAGACAATCACGTGCGTCATGAGATGGTGTTAGGCAAGTGGCAGAGATGGTGTAGGAACTGAAGAAATGTTTTTCTGAAATGAGTCCCTTACATTGTATTCTGAACTATGTCTAAAATACTTGGAACAGCAACTTCCATGTGAAAACATTCGGACTGCCTTTTGTGGCTTTATACAGCATTGGAGTTCTGTGTTAATTGACAAAACAGAAGTGCTTTGGTTTCAAGAAATACTGTGAGAAAATGCAAGGGATAATTCAAAGAGAGTCTTTCTAAACTTATGCTTACCAGGGACCTCTCACGCTTTGTGCACTGTCTGAAGCTTTTTGCCCTTGCACCTTTTAAAAGAAAACAGTAATACATCTGATTTTTCCAAGCCTCTTGCTATGTTTGTTTACCCAGAAAGTAATAAAAAGATTTCTAGGCAATAACTTTCCATTTATATTGAAAAACCCCAGGAACAGAGGAATCTTCTATAAATCTCAATGGTGCTTCCAACCCTGATCTCCATCTTGTTCTGTAAATTCAGTACTTTGTTGACACCCTTACTAAGCTGCTCTTGGCTCTTGTCCAACCATTGCTTAAAAACCTTGGCGGCTGCCAGCCGCAGAATTCCTTTCCCTCCTCCTCAGAGTCTTGGGAGCCTTTGAAGTCTCCTTTAACCAGTTGGGCATTCCCCAGTGAGGGAATAATATATTCTCTGCATTTGTCTGGGGCTGTTCTTGAATTACTATAGTATTTTTTTTTTTTAAATTGGTTATAAAGAAATGAAGTAAGTGAATTTTATCATACAACGTAGCTTTAGTTTTGTTGTTACAGGGCAAGCTTGTGTAGAAATCCAGGGCAAAGTGAAGCCTCTATACTTTGTAAAACAGAAGAGAAAGTCACTACTGTACTGAAGAAGTTTTCTGCCTCAGAAGAACGCTGCGAGCTTTTGAGAAGGCTTCTGAAATAACTTGATAAGAGATGCAGTGCCCTGTTGTAGTATAGGACCTCAGAAGCTTAATGTGTGATACAACATAACATTTTAGCCTAAGCTGTTCATTGAGATTAGAACTATTAATTTCCTATTCAAAAAGAGACACTTACTAGGATCCAGCTTTTCTGTCTGGTAAATATTTATTAATTTCTGCATAGTTTCCATAGGGGATTAGCAGTTTTAGGAATATCAAATTTGCACAGATTTCAGGAATACTTATGGACAGATGAGATAGCATTGCAAATTATCATGCCTTCAGTAAAGGATGGGCTACAGTGTGAACTCTGTTTTCTTCTGCTTGCCCTGTATGCAGAGAAGGATTTATGGAGACTGGAACAAGCCACAGCACATCCTGTCCTGGACTGCAGAGGTGGTGTGGGGGCATTGGAGCCAGGAGGTGCTGCAGGAATAGAGCGTCCCTGGGATTGGGGAGAAATTGCAGAACTATAGACACAATCTTTATAGTGTTGCAATGTGAGGAGTTGTGGGGAAAGGAAAGCTACAGCTGTTGAGAGAAAAGGTTATTAGGAACCTAATACACAAATCTGTTGGAAGTACTGTTCATAGATGAGCTTCGTGTTTTTGTTTATGTACTTTTTCAGATGGCTCTCAAATGGTGGAGCTGCTAGCGTGACCTTGACACCATTAGAGTTCTTAATGTGTTGGGCTCAGTCTTTTATAGTTTCTTATTTCATCACTGACACCGATATACTGAATTATTTACACAAGATTAATACAAAACGTAACTGGCTTTCATCTCTCATGGGAAACAAAGTTTGGAAAAAATGACTGGGTGCTTACCTCCTGACCGTGCTGCAGGTTCTGCCACTGCTTTGAACACTGACATGGCATCTGCAGCAGCTTCTTACCGGTAAAGCCTCAATCATCAGAAGTTAATATTCACTAAAACACAAGACTTTATATGGACATCCTCATGTAAAACATGTTTGCTAGCTTGAGCATCACCTCAAAAAGAAAACAAATGAACTGATAATTTTTTAGGATTTTAATGCATGTGTCCTCCTCAAATGTCTTTGCAACTGCAAGGAGATTGCTGTACAGTAATAACTTTGAAAATCAGTATATAAGGGAAAGATTTTGTACTGGAAACCTGTTTTTGATTTGTGTTTGAATACGAACTGTTTTAAACCCTGGAAAGGGAAAGCATGAGAGTGCTATTTCTTAAGACAAAAAAAGAAGCAATTTAAATGCTTTTATGGATTTTTGATTAAAATGCTAACTTTTCTGTTGAATGACCTTATTCTTCTTAATTACACAGGTGTAGTCACTGACCTTTCAGGATGTTATACTTGTGAAGTTGTATGTAGTATCTTAAGATTGTTCCAACCATTTATAGAGTTACGGGTTAAGCATTGAGATACCTTTCACTCTCCTATGTGGTTCTGGGTTTTTAGGTAGTTCTCAGAATTTTCAGGTTGACTACAAGGGAAGGTTGGAGCCAAAACACTGTTTTCTTTGGGCTTGCTCTAGTTTGTAAAGAAAAGAATCAAATCTAAATGCCTTTTTTATTTTCCTGTTCTTCCAGTCTGCATCCTTCCTTTCTTCTTGTCCAGGCTGGAGTGATTTTGAGCACTGTAGTGTTAAGTGCTGTTTGAAAACAGACCTTAACAAAATGATTTGTACTTTGTGGGATAAAGTGTCTTACAAATTTCTTTTTTTATGCTTTTCTCCATAGAGCTCACACAAATTGAGGACCCAAGGGAGCAATGGAGAAGGGAGCAGGAACGCATGCTAAAGGAATATTTAATAGTTGCCCAGGAGGCACTCAATGCCAAGAAGGAGATTTACCAAATAAAGCAGCAGCGTTTTGAACTAGCCCAAGAAGAATATCAACAATTGCACAAAATGTGTGAGGATGACAGCCGTTCTTACGCCAGCTGTGAGTTTGCTAGTCTTTTCTTGATTTACCTACCTACCCCTCACAGCATGTGGTGTAAGAAATAGGGTGAAGTGTTTCCATCACTCGGTTCTTCTCTGAATGAAGATCCTGACTACAGAAGTGAGGCGCTATCCTTTGACTTTGCTATTCAGGGACTTCCATTTCCTGTTAGGTCTGTTAGAATATGCCTTTTTACCATTAAACAGGGATATATCCCAGCTAGCATCTCTAGCCATCTCGGAGCCAGCCATAGTGGTGCTTCATGCAAGGCAACAAAGACGAGACTGAATGTTGCTGGACCAGCCACCTACTTGCACTCCTAAATTCATACGTTATTCCACTCTCAACATGGCAGAGGAACCATCAGCTTAGGGGAAGCCTTCTGCGGATCTGTGGTTGGTTTATTGACTTTATAAAGAGTTAGGGACAAGGTGTTGTGGTCAAGAGTACCTCTGCCCCCGAAGTAGGAAGCGGTGTTTCATTAGCGCACCTCATTCTTGAATGCCAGCCTCTGATCCTAATGCTGATGGTGTAGGTCGTAGAGCCTTGATTTCCTGCCCTTTTCATTCTTCAGATGTCTCCGGTAGCTTGCAGTAGATGATACACTTTTTCTGAAATCTGATGTTGTTGCACCACTGTCATGGCTGTCGGCTGGTGCAACAGGAAAAGGTGTCTTTGCTGAAGAGTCAAAACGGTCTAGTTCAAAGAAGTGTATAAAATGGATATACCCACCAGCCACGTGGAAACGCTTTTCAGTGGTCACCACATGTACAGCCATTGTTTAACTGCAGGATTTGCTGGTAAATGCCAAGTACTTGATAAGTATGGGAAGCTCTGCTTAGCCCTTTCTGAAAATATCCAAGAAACCTGACCATGGAGGGGGAGGTTAAAGCAGGCATCTGGATAGAAGTGTTTAGGTACTGATCCAGTGGTATTTATTAATCCAAGGTAATTCATATGTATGCCAAAATCCTGAATAAAAGATGTTTTCTAGGGCTGAAGTATCCCAGATGGTCTTTGACCAAGTGTTCTTCTGCTGTTGAACTGGGATTATCTCATCTTTTTGTTCAGTTTTAAATATATATATTCTGTGATTTAGTTTGTGACATAACTGAATAGTTGTAACTAGCCTTAATTCTCCCTGTTATGTTCAAGTTTCTTAAGAATTATTAAGAAAGATTGATTTTTTTTTTTTCTTATTAAGAAAGAAATTTTAAAGAAGAAATTACTGTTTAAAGTGTGTTTAACTAATGTTTAAAGATTTGGAATACGGTAAAAGATAGTGTCATCAGTATTTTTTTAGATTATAAAATCTAAATATACATTTATTACAATCCTTTTCTAGGAGCTTGGGCTTTTTTTTTTGAAAATTTGCAATAGTTCTGTGGGATATTTTGTTGAATTACTTCAGGTGAATATACAGAAAGAAACTTCTGTTGAAGATAACATACTAGAAAAATATAACCTGTTTTTCATACTTTTAAAGCTCTTGGAAAAACAAGTTGCTTGAAACGGCAACAAAGTATGACTGAAAATGACAAAATTGGAGGTTATCTGTAGCATGAATGCAAATGCTAATGTCAATTGACTTTTATGTTTCTCAATCTTCTGATAGGTTTTTTTTTTTAGGTATATCTGTAGAATTGATAATGAATACTGTAAAATCATTTAAATAAAACCTTTTTGGGGTGAAAAATTATTTTCATTTTCTACAGATGTTTTAATATATTTTATATTGGTTTGAGGTCATATACATCTGTTTTGAGAAAATGGGATGGGCTGATTAGTCAGATGGTACATTTAAAAAAAAAAAATCCCCTTGGGGATTAATCATGCTGTCAACTCAAGATTTTTCAAGGCTTTTCCACTTGTTTTTCTTAATTCGGCTCCTCCACTCCACTCTGGGATGCTTGCTTCTCCATTTATTGTACAGAAATCTTAGGCTCCTAATTCAAGGGCAATTAAATAGCCGAAGTTGGGTGCTTATATTGTGAATATTCCTGCCTCCACCACTGCTTGTTGCGTTAAAAGAATTAAAACTCCACAAACTGTTTTCCTGGTCTTTGCTTGTGGGTGCTGCCATTGACTCAGTGTCGTGTGCTCATGAGTGGGAGGTGGTGTGAGCTCAGTGGTTGTGGGTTGGCAGGGAGGTGCCCATGCAGCAGTTTTGTGACTCAGTTGTGATCAGCACTGTTCAAAAAAAAAAAAAACTCCATAGAAAATCCTGGATTTAGAGAATTAGTCCAGGCATGACTACTCATTTTGGCAAGTTCCTGCACGCTTGACATGACCTTGGCGTTGCAGTATTCTTTGGAGAGTCTAAAGGCTCGGTGCAACACAGACATGGATGTGGGTTTCAAAGCAGCAGCCTTCAGCTCCACAGAAGGATGGTAGGTCTAACAGCACAACCCCATCCACTCGCATACCAGGCATTTTTCAGTGGGCCAGTGCTGCCATGAATGGCTCACTCAACAAATCATGGTTGGTCTTGCCCAGCCTATCCTCTAGGACCTTTACTTCATCTGACTAGGATTTAGCTTATAATGCCACAGCTTGAAATCATTGCCTGACTCTACGCTGTGTTAAGAGCTCAGTTGCCAGAGGTTGATCTGTGTGTTGGTTCCCTACACTGTTGCTTTAGGAGGCAACTTTTTTCATAGCTGATTGAATTTTCTTCTGACAACAGTTTTGTTACTTTAGTCCCTATCATACTGTTACGTCAACATACCTAGGAAGCAATTAGCAATTGTTAGGGTTACACAGATTGCTTGCATCAGTAAATGCCACCATCCTGTCATGGAAGCTAGTTGCTTTTAGGCATGCAGTGCTGCTATATACAATTGTTGTTGTTTTCAGGACAAAAGAAAATTCAGGCAGACCAAAGATAATTCTTCAGCTGTAGTTTAGCACAGAGGATTATTTTAAAACCTAGTGACTTGTAACACAAAGAATGAATGCAATGGTCTATTAAATGGTGCCACATCTGAACAAGTGTATTGAAGAAGAAAAAAATAATGTAAAATACTGTTTTCCATCTGTTTAGCATTCTCTGGATTTTCAACTAATACCAAGTATGACCCATATCAGATTAAAGCAGAAATAGCCAGCCGTCGTGACAGAGTGAGTAATCTTTTTTCATTTTGTAAAAATATGAATTAGGCATGGAAAAGGGAAGGGGGACTATGTGTTTTTCTTTTACCTTAGCATTTACACTGGCTGTTGCATGCATTTTTGGAAATACAATATTAAAAAATGCTTTCCTATTCTGACCTATTGTTCTATTCAAATGAGTCTATGTTGTGAGTGACTTGCAAAGTAATGCTTTTTCCATGTCACAAGCATAAAGATTTTTGTCGTGGATGTCAGAGGCAAACTCAGCCAGGCTTTCAGAAATGGCTTTCTCTGTGCGAACTGCCACAAGTAGTAAATACTCTGCAGCCAAATTCTTTCTTGATTAAGTGTAGTTCAAACCCACTGTCTTCATATTTTCCCATTTACCCATTTTCAGTGGGGTTCCATGGATGTCACTGAACTCTAGATTTAGCCATTTATTTGGAAATCTGTTCACAATTCAGTAGACGTGTTGGCCAAATAGAACTTTTTAGCTGATTTGGCCAGAGCTCCTCTATGAGGGGAGGGGAGTTCAAGCATTCTGACAGTGATAGGCAGTTCTGTAATAAAAATGCTCCATTTTTGTTTTTCTTTTTTTTTTTTAAAAAAAAAAAAAACTAGAATCATGCTTTTGGTACCGTCTTTGCTAAAGGGAGAAGAGTTGACTTCTTGAATTTCTCCCATGCTGCTTTAGCAAAGAGTTAAAGTCTGCACATTGGTTTCAGGCAAATTGATACAGCAGTCATAAACAATTATAAAAAGCGGTTTATAGTATTAAGCTCTAGAATCTATTTCTAAATTGTATGTTTCTTTTTATTAATGGATAAAATAGGATTTAGCATGCCAGGCACTCGGCTCACAAAATAAATGAAAAATACTTATCTTTGCACGATAGTGTTCCATTTTTGTTGTAGTGACCACTTTTCACATGAGTGCCTCTGAAAATAAATCCTGTTCACCACCCTTCAGAGGCATTTATTCTGTCTGTATATGTTTACTGCATGCTGACTAGTGTTTGCTTGTTTTACATACTCTAAATGTCAGCATATTCTAAACAAGAAAATAAGCCTTATTTAAATAAATAATATTTTAAAAAAATAAATAAGGTCTTCACTTATACGACTATTTTTCTCTGGTCCTGCATGTCAAAACAAAATGATCTCTTAAGTGCATAGGATAACCTGTTTAACTGAATGTGTGCGTAGGCATTGAGTTGTTTCAGGTAGTAGAATAAAATATGCACTATAAAGTGTTTGTGTACGTGATGCATTTTTCATTTTTACTTCTGGTGAGTGTTGGAAGAGTTGGTGAGGGAACAGGAGTTTTTTGGGGGCTGGTGTGATGAGTTTTGAGGAAGGGGCCAGAACACATAGGGAAGGGAGGGCCACGCAGGATGGTGGGACTCTGGCAGTCCTGGTTTGCATCCCCGGAACTGCTGTGAAGCCCCTCACTCTTGGAGTAGAGCTGACAAAATTAATCTGTGCCTGGGTATGTAGGAATTTTCTTTTACTCTTTTTTACTCTTTTATAGTCACAGTTCTGTCATTTATTTTATTTGTCACTTGTTGACGCACATGTGAAAATCAAGAGCGCTCTGGGTAAATTTTAGAAAAAGTACCAAGTTTGATAGCTTCAGAAGAGAGCTTTTTTCTTCCGTCCCTGCCCCTCTTTGGCCTTTCAGTTCAGTCTTACGCCTCACCACCACACGCTGAAACACCTCCATTCCCCCCATTTGTTTGTAGTCCCTTGCAACTTCCTCCCCCCATTGCCCTCAGGTATCTGTCAGCTTTGGCGGCCAAGAAGCTATTTATTTGCAGATCATTCTTGGTGCTGATAGCGCTCTTCTAAGGTGTGCCTAACCTATTAGGTAAATGTTTTCATAAAACATCAAAAATATGTTTATGGAGACATCGCTGCTTTGTCACTTCTGATTTATGCTCGCTAGTTGCATCACGGTAATTGGCGGGGGGATTGAGAGGGCAGGACAATATGAAAATAACTGTAGAAAATCATGCTGCCATTTCTGGGAGAGGAGCCAGTTCTGTTGCCAGTGATTTTGTTTTCCCAGATGAAAAATTAACAGCATTGAATGTTCAGTCTTTTTTTTAAGTTGACTAAAGAGTTGAAGACAGTTGAGAGGTGTCTATCTGCTACAAGGGGAGAAGAAAAATCATATGGATTGAAACTTGCTAGCTGTTAGCATAAGCTACTGGAGACAGAAAACCAATAGAATAGATGAGGAAAACTGATACTTTGAAAGCTGAATGTTGTGACTGCTGTTTGATTGGGTCTTATGATATTTCAGAAACTCTCCCGTTATTTTAATGTAAATTTTAAAGCAAAAAGAGAAGAGAACTTAGATTATCACTTCCAATTTTTTAAAGTAACTTAAGATCTTGTATTTGAAGAACAATTATTTTTATTATGAAAGTTTCTGTTACATATTATTCCTTTAAATTATTTTGTTATATTCAGCTTTCTAGGCTAAAACGAGAATTGGCACAGATGAAGCAGGAGCTGCAATATAAGGAAAAAGGAGTGGAAACTCTGCAAGAGTAAGTTAAGAGTTTGTGGGAGGATATTTTTTTACTTTACTTTATTCGCCTTGGAATGAATCTCTTAGAAAACCATTGCCAAAAAAAAAAGGTTGAAACCTCTTAATGGCTTTGCTTCAGAGTTTCTGCTATTATAGTGATGCGGAGTGAGAACAGTGTGAAATGATGGAAGAAGGGTTGGACAGAATTGATTGGAATGGTGATTTCATAGCTCCACATGCAAAAACAGTTTTATAGGCCCTGTTCTTTAACTCTTCCGGAAAATGTTGTCGAGGTGGAATCAGCTTTTTAAAATATTTTCCAAACATTTTCTGGAGATACCTACCGCCTGGAGCACGGCCAGAAGCATCATGCAGTGGAGAAGTTTTCCTGTGAACAGTACTGAGGCTTTCTGGCTGGGCACAGTACTTCTTCTGGGGGGGAGGCTGTACAGCACAACACTGCTTCTTCCTTTCCCCCGATGGTCAGACTGTCTCGTTCTGCCCAGTATAGTAGATTTGTGCGCTGTAAATCTGATGGTCTGTGAGACCTTGGATTTTTTGCCTGTGTGCAGAAGGAGTGCATGTGAATGTGACTCCGTGTCTCCTCCCTGTAAGGAAAGGTAGCTCGGGGCAGTTTGCCGTTCCTCCCAGGGGTGTTAGGCAGCCTGTGGTCTGTTCCCTTTGTGCTCAGTGGTGGCAAAGGTTGTGAACTGTTGGGGTGACCCTCTCCCTGCCACTCTTCCTGCAGGCCATCAGATGGGAACTGAGTGACTTCCATCTGTGCGCTGCTTAGTCACCTACACACGTAGCACATACGCAGGATGCCCAGTGGGATAGGGAGAGAGATTGCCGGGCCATGGAAAAGATGGCAGGTAAACACAGGTTGTTGCGACTTCCAGATCTGTTCAACAAGGCCAGAGGCTAGCCCATATGTTGAACAACTCTTGGATTTGCCTTGGACACGTGGCTGTGCATTTAGAAATCTTGGCCATTTTTCCAGCATGCATGTGAACGAACTGCCTAATGCAGGCACTTCCTGAAAACGTTGGAACTGTTGCATGCAGCATAATGCATTTTGCAGCATAAGTACAGTATCTGTGGAAATGTTTTGAAGCTTTGGATTTATGGTATTGGTGCTGCAAAGCATGGGCGCACACTTGTGCTTCAGGAATCCTGGCAAAGTTCCAGGGATCCTGGAGCAATTAGGTTACTTATTTTCCAACTTTGATTTTGATTGGTATTATGTTAACAAAATGGTATAAAGGGAGATACTCAGATTTTACTTTTAAAGGAGAGGGAGTAGCCCATGCACCTCATATTGGTTTTTGGAGTTGTGTTTTTTTTTTTAGCTTACGAGGTTCTTTTGTTTTGTAAAGCATTTTAAAATCTTCAGAGAAGAAAACTTGTTCAACCAAAATCCTTCATTGGCAGATATAATGTAATAATTTTCAGGCAGAAACATATTGTTATTGACTACACGAAGCATTTACAGGTAGTTAGGGGAATTGTTAATGTATGATATTAACTGAAAATTAGTAAAATAAAGCACTCAGTATATTGAAACAGCAAATACTTTAAGTAATATTTTAAGTATAGTCAATGTTTTAGGATGGTGGCCTAGATACATAAGCAGTAACAGAACAAAAGCAATTTTGTCTTAAGATTCTTAATCGTATTTTCTTTAAGTGAGTAAGAATTGCGTTGTCTTTTCTACATTATTTGTTTTCCTTCTCCTCGTTATTGGGTTATTTTAAGGGTACAGGTTCAATTGTTTTCTAAAAGGACTAACCACTTGACTAGGATGATGAAAGTATTTGAAGGCCATTTGAAGCTCAAGATTGTTTTAATTAGTATAATTCATTTAAGATAGTCCAGCAAAGTAGTGCAACTTTTTGAAAAGTAAAGTCTGTGAATGATTAAGAATACAAATGTTAGTCTTGGATTTTAGCCCAAGTGAAGTTGCCCATAATCCAGGATGGGGGTATAGGAGAGACATTCAAGAGAGGAATTATTTTAAAACATATCTGATTAGTGAGAGGACACTCTAAGCATCTTGTTTAAAAGTTCAAGTGTGCCAACTCAGTGCTTCGGTGCTGCTCATTGCTGCTGTTGCTACAGTCACTCTCTGTCCCATTAGTGCACTGGGTGGCATTTGTTGTTGCTTGCTGAAGGTGGGGAGAACGTTTTGCCTATGTGTTATCTGGGATTGCAGTGAATTTTTGTCAGTGTGTGTGCCTTACTGAGCTCTGCTCTCTGCAGAGTGAATTCTTCACTTGTGAACCAGAGGCTTGTGGGTTTGGTTTTGTTTTGTGTTCTAAAGTAATTTTTTAATTGCCTTTCTGGTAAGATACATGCTTTCTTTCGAGTATTTTGCTTCTAGTATGAAGTGAGCCAATTTGGAGAGTACTTGCACAGTCTAATACCTGAAGAGAGAAGTTTCTCTAGCCTTCTCCTGTAGGGAGCTAGGGCTAAATCGGGCTAAAAGCTAAAAGCCTAACTGTGCTCTGGGTTGTCCCTGGGCGATCTGTCACCTACTCCTTGTATTTGTTGGGAGAAGAGGGCCACTCAAGTCAAGTACCAAAGCTAAAGTATTTTACTTTTTGCATATCCACAAAGTAAGTGTACTGTCTGAAAAGAAACTCATTGCTCCTTCTTTAAAACAAAAAGTCTGGGTTCCCTCCCCCCCGCCCTGCTTTTTTCTTTTTTTTAAAGTTTCTTACATCTCAGACGTTCCCCTTTTTGTTACCTTTTCTAAATTTTTGGTCTGCATAAATTTTTTTCCTTCTTGTGGTAGGTCAAATCTTCAAGTAACTGCCAACTAGAATGGCATGCATTCTGTTCAGCTGTTTTAAAGCCATGTTCTTTGCTTTATTTCATGTACAAGCCAAGAACAACATTAGGAGCTGTCACACTTTGGGCTTTACATCTGACTGAATGTTTGCTTTGAAAGTCTGACCAGAATGGCATTATGAGCAGGTATCAGAACCTGCTGCCATGCAACTTGCTGTGCCACCTCTGCTGGGTATAGCTCTCAGAGAAGAGACAAATTTTATGGTGTGGGTGGTTAGGTTGCTCAGTATTTCCATCATTTTATGTTGCTGTCTGATTCAGATGCCTTTGTTAAATGCAAATCTCTTGCATTGACATTTTCCACGTACAGTGTCTGCCTTGGACTGTGTTTTGTTTTCTGTTCCTTTTAATTTTAGTAAAATGGCTTAGCCATCTTTGAGGAGAATGAAAGGAAAAAAAAAAGCAAAACCACAAAACAACCAGAGAAAAGTGGGGTTTTGGGGGGGAGAGAGGATTGAGGGTTTTTTTTAATAGCTCTACAACTCCAACATAGTCATAATTTCAAATTTTGTAATGCTGCAGTTTTTTTGTTAGGGCTGTATTTTCTACAGTTTCGTCCAAATTTGGCAATGTTGTGATAAGTCTTTGGACATCAGTCTGCCTTGGCCCACTGGAGACTCTCTAGAGCTCACTGTTCAAGCGTGCAAAGATCCCACCCTGCGCGACGGTGTTCCTCAGCCTCCACAGGCGCCTTTGCCCCGAGGTGCGGCTGATCCTGTCGCAGTCCAGAGTTACAGGGTTAAAGATGAGCCTTTTCTGGAATGAGTCCCTTCCTCTGACCCGGCGGGCAGCAGGGAATGAGAGCGAGGACCAGTTCCTCCTCCCCTGTGTTTTCAGTGACTTTTCTGCTCGCCGGCAGGAATTTTGGAGGAAGAAGGCGTTTAGCAGCAAAGGAAATGAAAACTCAGCCAGTTGGCTGTGAGAGGGGAGGGAACGCTGAGAGAAGTTGGGAGAGATGGGGAGTTTAGGACTGACTAAACAATTTGTAGCTACAGACTAGTTCAGAGGATATGAGACCTGACAAAAGCTTTAAAATTAGATTTTAACTCAACTACAGATCTGTGGTTTGGTGAGGATGGGGGAGTTTTCCGTATTTGAAAGCACGTGGAGGAAAATAGAGGAGCACGGAAACTGCCCTGTAGGACTGAAACTATTGCAAGTGTATTAATAGTCTGTGTATCCTGGAAGCATCTTCCTCAGAAAATGTATACTTTATTCATAGTTTTGTGTATTATTTGAATGTTCTTTTTATTCATACAAAGGTCTCATCTGTATTTGTATCGTGCTCGCTATTTTCCATTAATAAAATGGAAGATTTCTGTTAACTTTGTGGCTTTCAAAACTACAGCTTTATGAAAGGAGGGGGGGAAAAAACCCTAACAGACAGTAAATAACTAGTAATTTTGTAAAATGCTTAAATCAGTTTGGGTTGACAGCAATAATGATTTAAGCTCAAATATTTCTGGCACTAGAAACTTTTCTGATTTTTTCCTTAAACAAATATCAATTCATAAGTTGGGCTCCAAAGTGACGTCCAGGAACATGAATATGTGGATAACTGGACAAAAATCTGGTTGAAATTAAATAATTTCCTTTTCCTGAAATGCCACCTTGGACCTGGCAAACAGTATAATGAGCAGTTGTGTAGGAGGCATTTTCTGGTCTAATATTTGCATGGAATCTATGTTCTTAGCATTAATGTAACCTTCAGATAAAACCACATGTTATCTTTTTCATGAAACTTCCAGTGAATTGCATTAGTTGTTTTACCATGGATTTATCTAATCTTTTCAGGATTTTAGCTAAAAATTAGTGAAGACTCAAGTAAACATCTTAAAAGGAAAACCAACCAAACAAAAAACCCAACTTTAATCCACATGACATTTAAGTCCTTTCTGGTTCTTGAACCAAAAATCATAAAGGCTGATATATTTTCTTATGCAACATGGGGCAGATTGTGTTTAAGTAGAAGGCGGAGATTCAGACTTATTTTGTGTTGTCTCCAAAAGCAGGAACTGTCAGGAAAAAACCAAACAAACCAAAAGTGTAGAAACCCAACCTGTGTTTTTTTCCTGAATATTGTGAGCTGCACAATAAAACCACAGGATTTTCATTGAAGCCTTTTGATTTTGCGTTTTAATATTTTAATTTTAAAGCAAGTAATCTGCTGCAAGTAGAACTTCACTGATTTTGTTTAACTGGCAGAACATGCTGAGTGAGTGTTGTTGACACTCTTGGCTTAATATAATACCTCTCTTGAAACTTTTAGGCATTCTGTATATTTTAAATAGAGTTTGAATGTGTCATATATGTATAGCATTTCCTCTCTTACTACATCTTTTTATAAACTGATGTCCTATGTAAAGACTGATGTATGTTTTATCTTTAATTCTGTTAACCAGAGACACCTTCTCCTGGAGATGTTCGTTCTTGACATTGGTGTAGGGGCCATTACACATACCACCGTTTTTTCTATATACACACTTTCTATGCCAGATTAACAGGCAAATTGAGGGTTTCATATTTTAATAGGAATTTAACACAATTTTCACTAATTGCTGTGAGTAGCCTGTTAAAATTCCATAGCTGTTTGTTATAAATCCAAGACCAAATGATTCTTCTAGTAAGTTCTTCAGAGTCTCTGGTCTTGTTCTTATAAGTCAAAGCAAATTATCAAGGTGATACGGTGGACTAGGCTTCTGTGTCCTGATTTGTTGTGCGTTACTATTGCGAACTGTTGGGAAAAAAGTTGCAAACTCAGACAGTGGATGTCCCTCTTAAGAGAAGATGAGAGATTTTTATGTCAAGATGGAAGTAGTTATGGTTAGTAGTACTAAACTGGATGTAGTGGGTAGCGTTCTTGCTCCTTGCTGAGTTTGCATTTGAAATCTTCTGGGATGGTCCCATGTGTAGTTCCTTAGGGCGGGACGTCTAGATGTCTTCTAGAAAAGATACTCAAAGATGCTCATAATGGCAGGAAAGCATTAGGAATTAAAAATTTCTTCCCAAGAAAATGAAATGCCTTTGTAAAAACTTCTAAACCAAGATCAGATAGAAGTCCTGAAAGAGATGTTGCAATGTGTAGCACTGCATGGGAAATGTGACGGCTAGACTGCTAATATCTTTATCTTTTGAGTTATTACCGTGTAGGTTAGTTTTAGGTTGATTTTACTGTTCTTGCATGAAATAGCCCACAGACATCGCCTGTAAATTTGCTCTGTATTAGGACATTAAAAACAGGAAATGTGTTGATTCTGCAGAACCTGGGTAGATAATTGCATTCCTTTGTCTTTAGAGTGTACTAGGCACTGAGTGCTGTGTTAATTCCAAGTGGAGTATCATTTTATTCCTGGAAATAAAGCGGTACATGAATAAACAAGAGGTCTTAAAACTTCTGTGCTCTTTCTAATTATGTGAAAATTCCTGAATTTGTCTTAATCTTTTCAACAGGATTGATCGTAAAATGTCAAGTGCTCATACAAATTATAGACTGGATGAAGCACAGGCTATAATGAGTGAGCTTCGAACCATAAAGAAAGCTATATGCACAGGTGAAAAAGAAAGGCAGGACCTTATGCAGGTAAAAAATATGCTACTGAACAAATAGCTGCTAAAAAGGAATAACCTACCTCTGTTTTCTTGTTTGTGATTGCATTGGGGTTACCACGTTTAAATAAGGAAGTGATTTTTCTGATTTGATAATTGCCGATAGCAGGCAGCTTGAAAGAGGTAAGCAGTCATTGTCTATGCTGTGAATATAAGACTTCATATGTGTTTCATATTTTTGACTTAGATAATGTACTATCCTTACATTTAGATCAATGTCTTTATTGAATATAGCTTTCCATTGCTGCTGACTATATCAAAGACTGCTATGGAGTAATTATGCTGCATTTAGAAAAAAAAATCTTTAAGTTTTATGGTATTTGTTTTTCATTTTGTTTAATGTCTTCTTATATTACCTATAATGAAGTAGGACTGAGAATTCATGTGCTAAAATGTTTACCACTTTGTCTACCATGTTTTTCCTTTTACAAGCATTTCACAAAACTAGGTCTTTATGTCACTGCCACCGTCTGGCAGTTCTCCTTTTCTT
Organism: Calonectris borealis; assembly: GCF_964195595.1. Classification (NCBI taxonomy): domain Eukaryota; kingdom Metazoa; phylum Chordata; class Aves; order Procellariiformes; family Procellariidae; genus Calonectris; species Calonectris borealis. Next base: position 138,703,050 of record NC_134312.1, on the reverse strand, counting down.
ACCCCAAACTTTCCTCTTAAGTACCCATATCAAGACACATGTTAATTTCGAATGTTCTCACAAAACCCTCAAAGAGTATGATTAAATACAATGTATACAGAAACCATCCTGCAACTTTTAGATTATTTTATGAATTGGAGCATGAGGATTGAGGGAGATACATGCCTGAGTAGTGATCTAACTTTTGAATGGATTCTGCATCCTGCTCCAAGCTCTCGGTTGCTGTGTCTGCGTTATCAATGTGATGGGAGCTTGCTCAAAGAGCCGTGAGCCTCTGCCACCACAGGGACTTCAGTATAGACTTGCCCAATATGCTGCAGATATAGAGGGGTGACAAGGACAATTCTCTTCACCCAGTCTTCAAGCTGCTATATGGAAAAAGGCACCTTTATTACCTAAATTTTTGGGACTGTACTAAATTAATGTTGCCATTCAAACATTTTCTTTCAGTTTTCTCTGCAGTAGTGTTTCACTGGTATTTTTTTTTATTGTTAAATGATATGGGTAGCTTGAAATCTACATATAATGAATTTTCATAGTTATACAATTATTCAGTCTCTAAAGCATTACCGAAAGGTCAGCTGATGGACCACAAATCCTTGTTCAAGTAGACAGGACACTTAAGTCACTATGAAAAGTTTCTGCCTTGGCAACTTTTAACATATTTGATATTTTGTGTTGGCCAAGTTGTAAAATGATTCTCAATCTTCCACATGCCTGGCTAGCAAGAAATGATTAGAAAGGCAGTTCTTCATGGAGGCAGTGACGCACATTTTAGGAAACTAACTGGTAATTTAAAGTCTTGTGTGTGAGATCTTGGAGCAGCTTAAGTGCTGGCCTTGTTCTGACTCCCCCACTCGATTTTTTTTTTCCCTGCTTTTCCTTACATTTTCAGTCCCCAGTGGCACTAAATCCAGCTGTAAACATTGAGATTCCTTGAAAAGCATATCTGTTAAACCAACTTTAAGTGCACTTGCAGTCTCTTCTAACTGTTGAGGCAGTTAGAAGTCTAGGATCAAGCTTAGCATCAAGGATTGGGCAATGCTGGCAGCGCCAGAACATAGAGGTTGCACAAGACAGAAGCGAAAATGAAAAGTGTTGCCATCCTTCTTCATGGGTCTACGTGACATACAGGAAATAGCCGTCTAGGAGGTATCATTTTTGTAATTAATGACAATCTGTTGTGATAGCATCCAATAATAGACACATAGTCCAGGAGAATCTAGAAAATAGTTGATCCACATAGGCCTAGCATGCAAAACGGTTTTGCATGTTTTGTTGCAATTGTAATAAGGGATTAAATGCCATAGTTTACAAGATCTACAGCTGTAAAAAATGTGTATTTCTGCCAATTTATTGTGCTCTGCAAAAATATCCAGCTTTCTGCCTGATACTTTTTTTAAATTGTGACCAAAAAAATTAAGTTATTTTTGTTGTCACCAAACATTTCTGTGCTTTGCCTTTTTATAATTAGTTGAAGATTATTGTTACGGATTTATTTAGCTTTGTCAAACAAGTGCAAGTCTATTTTAAGTATCTTCCTAATGAGTTCAGAATTTGATGTTTAATTTCCTATCAATTTTGAAATTGATTTGTCCTCTAAAATGCTACATTTTAAAGCTATTGTTGGCAAGACAAGCTTTCTTATGAAGAACTTTTTGTTTTTAAAGCTGTTTATAGAGGAGTTCGAAGTATTGTGTAAACAGCTGAGGATTTGTTTCAGAGAAAGGAAGCAGACATTTTCTTACTATTTCTTAATTTAAATCTGGCCAGTGTAAGCAACAGAACTAAACATAGTAGAAGTGACTCAGTCTTGTGTAGGTGCTTGGAAAACTGTAGCTGTCATATAAATATGATAATTGGATTGAGTTGTGTGGGAGAGAAGGCTGACGGGGGAAGGAAAGGGAGACCAGATTTAAACTGGGTGCTGTGGTTACAAATAAAGCCAAATATGCAGTGTCACTGCTCCAAAAAAGTGGGCGAACATTTTATATAAGATTGAGTAATCAAGGTGCGTGGTTGGATTCCTGAAAGCAGTGTGTACGTCTCTCTCCCTGCCCCATGCCTTTTATACTTTTGTTTCTGTTCCAGGATGTGCATATGCTTTTGAAACATTGTCTTTTATCCTTAGGAAGCATTGAAGTTTGGTTTTCTCTGCGGTTTTTTTCTTTATTTTTTCTTTTCCTTTCTTTTCTTTACCAGTTAAATAGGTTAGATAGGAACTGCACTGAAACTGTATGTGGCAGAGAGCTCCCAAATCAGATAGCAACAGATCAATGATGAAATTAAAGTGCTTATTTCTCTCTTTTGGCGTAGGTTTGGGCTGGTGTGCCTAGAGCTTCACATCCATACGATAGGCTAGTCTGGCAGTTTCTGTGGGATTGCCATAAACAATCCATAAACCCCATATAGCTGGGGAGGATACTACTCCTAGCAATTCATGTAAATTGTTTCTATCTAAAAGTATGCTAACTCAGGTTATAATTTTCCATGTTAGGATTGCTGGAGGCTGTGCTTTCAGTCATCCAGCTAGAAGGACTCAAAGCATGTATGTTTATCCTAGAGCATAGTCAGCTATGCACATTAGATGTTGGTTAAGGTCAATGCTACTTGGTGATTGCCACCTGCCAAATGCTATGTAATTTTTAAGTAGTATCGAGGGTTCAGCAACTGTGCCCCGATAGGAAGCCTGGCCAGCAGCCTAAGCAGCCCCTCATTACCTGCCAGGGAGATGCTGGGAGGGTATCAGGCACACAGCAGGAGTGCACAAAGTAGCTGAAATATGGGAAGAAGTTTAGATTTAAGTTCTGGCATCAGGACCTTTGGTGTTACATATGCCTGTGACATAATACATGTTAGCCAAAGGTGCCAGATGGGACATAGCTTATTTAGGAGAAACCTCAGGCTTTCTGTATCCTTCATGTCACTGGCTCAGCTTTACTGGGAAGAGGACAAGTTAGATGTTTGGTGTTTGTGTAGCTATGATTTGAAATTATTTCCATGTCATAAACCCATTAGGGATCCATCTTGATTCTCCATACAGCAGGAGACTGACAGGACTGAATGATTTCCAGGGAGTTTTGAAGAAGAGTGTTGGATGGGACTCTGCAATTTTCAATTTTCATAAAGTGGAAGACACTCTGGTTTTATTTTTGCCACATTGTGGAGCAGTTCATTTTGCAGCAAGTCTTGGGGGATAAAGAGACACTAGTTAGGGACACCTCAGCAACATAACTTGAAATTGAATGTTGCTTTCTCAGGACTGAGAAGAAACTGTTTTGTTTGTCCTTCATACTAGGAAGGACATACTGGGTACCTACATCTCTCCCTGCCTTTCCCCAGTAAAGGAAGAAGACAAAGTGTGTGTGTTCAGGGGGGTGACAGGGAGGAGCAGAGGCCCCCCACTCTTGTGTCTAGGGAGCCTGCCTGTTCCTTCGTCTTGCACCAGGCTGGGTATTTTCCCTCTTTCTCATCTCTAGTGGAGGCAGGCATGAGGGAGACAACAATATATAATGAGAACGAAGAGACAGACCTTGTATTATAGAAATGGAGGCCACCAGAAAAAGCTGCTTTTTCTGGCTAGTTTCAGGACTGCTGCAATTCCTATGGATGCTTCCCAGGCTCCAAATCTGGACGCCTTCATGTTCAAGGTGGTCTTGCCATTCTGTGAGCAGCAACCAGTTGCTGTTACACAGGTTCATCTTGACTCCATTAGCTGAATTTGTTGTAAGAAAAGGCAGTGTTGCTGTCTTACCCATTTTAAACTGCACTTTGAAGACTGAGAAATCTCCTGGTAATTGGATATGCACAATAACTAAGGCTTGTTGCAAATCACCAGTTGTCAGAGCCACTGAGATTCCTGAGGGCCAGCCTTTTCCCATTGCAGCGCTTCAGATTCGTCTCTGATTCTGTAGTTCAGACACTGGAGTAAGCAGTTTTGAGAGTTTTTATGGGTTTTTTTAGAACCAAATGGTTTGGATGTTATGATTTATAAATTGAGACAGCTCTTCAAATTTTTGATAAGTTATTTTCACATCATTTGATTGTCCTTTATCTTCTGGTGAAGGGGCAGAATTAATATTTTTTTTTTCTTTTGATGCAGAATGCTCAGGATCTCAGTCATAAATGACAGCCTACACCATGGTTTTGTTATTAACACTACATTATCTCTAATTTTTGAAAAGTAGAGAATGCACAATCAGAAAATAAAAGCCATATTAACAATTTTATCTTTTTTTTTAAAGGAATTATAAGAGGCTGTCAACCAAGCTCTTATTGTCAAACAAGTTCTTGTTATTATTTTGTGTGATTCTGTCTTATTTTCCCCTTGCAGATGGCTTGAGGTCTCTGCTTTACCCTCACAGTTTGTTGTCATTGTCTAGACATCTCAGAGATGTCCCTTGCTTAACCCAAGGTGTAAAATATCTCTAACTATGTGAACCTTGGGTAAGTGAGCACAAGGGTGAAATCAGCTGTCATGAAAATACAATCAATACAAGGTATTCATCAAGTTGGATGTGATAGCAGTAGTGGCTAAGGAATGTAACCTGTGTGGAAGATAGCAAAAGGGCAGGTGAATCACATTTGTCTTCCCTGTCAGCTAACCTGAAAGTTGACAGCTGCTACACTGAAAGAACTATAAGCCATACGAAAGCTAAAACATTCATAGATCTAAAACAAATAATTAAAAAAAAAATTACTGTTAGATGCATCTTTTAAAAGGAGAAGTTTATTTCAAAGCAAAGCTTCTGCATGTTAGTAACATTATGATGAATTTTACATTCTGTAAATAGCTCTTTATAGGCAAGCTACCTGTCATATTTTTAAATAGAATTTTTTGTATTAATAAAAGAATTACAAAAATCGGTTTTTCTTATTATTATTTATTTTTTTAAATCTCTTCTCCTGTAGAGCCTGGCCAAGTTAACAGATGGATTCAGGAATAGCTGTTGTATTACAGATTCCCTGCAGGATCTCCAGCACAATTCTAGTTCACTCAGCGACTCCTGTTTACCTCAACAACACTGCGATGCTTGTTCTCAGACTGACATCACCGGAGAGGTATGCGTTCCTACGCGAGATGTTTGCTGGAGAAAATAGGCTGCTTTTGTACTATAGTGATACATCGTTATTTCCTGTTTTAATTTAAGAAGTGTTGGCTGTAGCAGAATGAAAAATGCAAAGCAATGTTGGTGGCGAGGGAGTTGCATTTGCTTCTTGTTTCCAGAGCGTGTGAGCAGCGCTCATGAGTGGTGGGCTTTGCGGTTCTGCTACTTGAGTGTGGCACAGGGGCGTAGCGACGTGCTCGCAGTGACAGGTGAAATCAGCTCCTGGACTCACCCAGCCTGGCAGAGCACTTCTCGTGTCATCACTTTGGTGACAGCAGGTTCATCTCTGAGTAACAGCTCTTGCTGAGGTGTCCATGGATGACTTTTCTGCTTTTCACCAGCTCAGACTTACTGATGCTTGTAATGATGCAGGAGGGAAGAAAATGCTTTGGCCAGCTTCAAGTTGCAGTAGAGACCTGATTGTGCAATAGTGTGCTGTGTTAGTATTTTGGTAGTAGTGATGGATGTGTTTTTGGTTTTTTGTTTGGTTTTTTTTTAAATCTTGTTTTCATCATGCTTGTCATCATCTTTCATGAATATCAAAGATGTGGGGTAGGCCTCTGTTCCTTTTTCCTGTCTGAGACAAGGGAACTGTTTGTTAGAGTCCCAAAGTATGTGTCTTAAAAACTAACAAAACTTCTGATCTAGTCTGTCATACCTTTATGCTCCAACGTGCCTTTAAATGTGGTATTTGAGAGGAACATATTATCATTCCTTGGAAATAGTTCTGTGTGAATGAAATTGTGTGTTCCAAATAATAAAAGTTTGGCTTGCCCAGCTGTTCTTGAGCAATAAAACATTTGCGTCTGGATGAGATTGACAGCAAAGCAAGAAGACAATCGGTTTGTAGTTTGGTAGTACTATAGTTTGGATGTTACTCCACATTCGGTTAGAAATTTTTATTGAACTGTATAACTTCTTAATCGTAGGCTTTTATCATCCCATTTCTCCTCTATTGTTGTCTTCCACTGATGACTAGTTGCCAAGTTGGATGTTTCCAGAGGGCCTCTACAGAAAAGGAAATCTGTGTTTTTAAGAAGATATACTCCTAAAGCATCTAAGAAAACTTAGCTAACACCAGGCTGTCTTTCAGTGTGTTAGGTAGATGGTGCCTTTGGGATGTCATTTTTCAGACTGGTGGTGGATGTGATTATTGAATTCCAAAGTGAATCACCAAAAGGAAAACAGCAGCATTTTCCCATTCACAAAACCTATCGAGTGCCATCCAAGACAAGCCAAATATAGTCTGAAAATGGTGTTTATCAGGTATAGATTTTTTGTTAGGAAGATAAAATACATAATGATGTTAATTGTTTTCCTGAATTATTAGTGGTGGAATGTGAGTAAAAAAGAGGTGGGTTTTTTTTACATGTGTGATGATGAAAGGAGCAAAAGCAGCAGTTAGATGAGAAATCCAGAGGTGTAGCAATGCACTTAAATAGGGACTTGGGTTTTAACTTTTAGACCGTACGCAGACTTCTGAAGAGGGGAACTGCTGATGCCCTAAGGTGGAAAAAAGTTGCTATAGAAGCTGGACTGTATACAGTAGGAGTTGTAGCTTAAATGTGCGTTCTACAACTGGTTCAAGGATCAGGTGATGTTTTTGTAATAGTGTTTAAAATACACTAATGATCTAAGTGCTGGGTAACACAGTACAGGGAATGTAATCTGAATTAATTCTAATTAAACTATCCATAAAATAGCTGTATCAAGCAGTAAAATATTTCAATTAAAAATGCTCTGTGTGTTTTAGGCTTGGATAAAGTTGAAAAGCTTTGACCATTCATCAGTGATTCTATTTGCTAACCCTTGATTTCCAGGATAATAATTTATTGAAAGGGCTCATTTATCTTCTGTATTTTTAGCAATAAATCAGTTTTGTATTTCTAAAGCATAATTCATTTTTATTATGTTATTACTTAAAGCGTTGAGATTTTCTAGTGAGTCCACTAAGTGAGACTAATTAATCCATTTTTTTATTGTGAGAGTGTTTTTAAAATCTCATTTCTCCCTCTCTTTTTTCCCCGCTCTCCTTGCTCTTCAACTGCAAAAGTTTGGGTTTGATGACAAAACAAGACTTGTAGACAAAGTAAGACTGAACTGGCAATATGAAGAGGCCAAGAAAAGGTAATTAAGATAAATCTGTTGGCTTTTATTTTCACTCTTGTGATTAAAGTTTTCAAAGTAGAACTGGAACCAGCCTCCTAGCTGAAATATCTTTAGGAAGACTAATTTGCTTACTATTGGGTACTTCACAGATAGTAAAAGCTTAGGTAAACATAAGACTTTATCATAAGATTATTGTATTTGTTTGCAGAGATTAAGCTAAATGTCAGCCCTGTTCTACACTTGTATAAACACAAAATTGCAGCAGTTTAATTGAACTATTTTACTTTTTTCCCCCTTTTTCTCAAACCTCAGTATAAACAGTCTTTACATTTACACTTATCAGCTTTGTCTGTCAGTACATTCGGAGCTTTGCATACCTGTGTTCTAAGTTCAGTGTACTGAAGTCGTGAACTAAGTGTGAAGAAAGAATGCAGAACTTCCTGTGAGATAAATGAAGATGTTCAGAGCTGAACAAAAGGGTACATAAAAATGAATGTTGTGATTGAAAAAAAATCTGATAAAAATTAAAAAAAAAAAAAAATTACTTGAAATAGATTAGTTCTACACTAAGTCCTTCAATTGAATTGCTTATCATAAGTATTTCTTTTGTGAAAGTCAGTCTTGCAGTGTTTTTTCATGGCTTTGTAAAAGTAATCTATTCTTATTTAGTACCATTTTAAAAATACTATCGACTAGTATAGTTTAGTGGGTCCTCATTTAACCTCATTGTTTTCAAACTATTTGCCACATATTCAGGACAATAGTGTAGGTATAGATGATGACTTGAACACAGTAATTTTATGCACTTATGATTATTTTAATTAGTGCTGATAGAACATTCTCTTACTAAAATTGACTGACACTTAAAAGATTCTGTAGCGTTAACTTTGAAAACCTTAGTTTGTAAATTTTTTTTAAGTTAGGATTTTTCTTTTTTCTTTTCAAATTTATCTATTTTGCCAGTTTTTTACATCTCTCAGAACAAGGATTAAAAAAAAGTTCAATACTTTTGCCTCATTTTTTTCATATTATGGTGACTGTAATGCTGTCCTGTGTCTTGGCAGGGATTGGAAGCTGTATAGGCAATCCGCTATTTCGTTGTTTTTGGAAAATTTACCCACATTTGGATGCAATACAGACTTAAAAAAAAGATTAAATTGGTGCAAGCATGTTAGAGAGACACAGGATTTGTAACAGGAATGAAAGTCTGCATTGTAAAATACTGCATGTGAATACCAGTGACTGTTACCTAATAAGGGTTAAATAATTGGGCAAAAAAAAGGGCAAAACAAAAACCCATCAGTGTCCTCTTTGGTCACAGGTTCAACCCTTAGCACTTAATAGTCCAGTGATAATGTAGGGGTTCATGACAGTTACTGAAAGAGAAAGAATAGAATTTAGTTTTATACTGTTTAGTTTAGGAGAGCCACTGGTGCTGTGAAGATTGTATTAAGTGTTTTTAGTTCAGTTTTCTGACATACTTGCTCTGTGTGTTTTTCAAAACAATTCTCTTCTTTTATGTTATTGCAGGGAAAGGGTAGAGTGGGGGGGGGGTTTTATTTGGTGGTTTTTGGTTTTTTTGGGTGGTTTTTTTTTTTTTTTTTTTTAGTAACAGAAGCATTTCTCAGCTGGAAATGCTGAACACTTGTTTATGTGTGGAATGCAGTATTTCTGAACCTCAGAAGTGAGCTGGGGTTTGATGTTCATTAAGTGTAGAAACTCTGGGTAACTAATCTTCCGACTAGAGAATAGTAATTGCAGTAAGGGTAGTTTTGCTGTCCCGGGATAGCAGCTCTGACAATGGTCTGCTATTTAGCAAAAGCATGTTAGTTGCTTTAAAATAGTAGCCTTATTCTGCCCAGTACGTTGTACGGAAGTAATCAGCTTTCAGCTTTTGAGTGGAACTGCACAAAGCTCATTGCCCCTACCAGTTATCTCTGTGGTTGCATTCTTCATTTATCATGCATTCTTTCCCCTTAGCTTGCTGGCATTTCTGTAGGGCTTTTGTCTCTACTAAATATCTTTGTGTTCCTTCTCCCTTGGCTGGTGAAATATCTACTGTTACTGCATAGTGTGGGTGACAGAATGTGCTGCGATGGATTAAAATCTACAAAGTAGAAAATTAAAATGCTACAGTATGTCACAGCTGTAAAGCAGTATGTTATGACTACTTGCTTGTCAAATGGGTGTGGAAACATATAGCAAATAAGTACAACAGACAAACTGTCTTATTTCCAGGTTTTAATGGGAGACTTTTAAAATACACCGTAGGAGAAAAGTATGTCTTTTCCCTTGAAAGCAGGAAAAAAGCCCCCCAAACTGAAGGGCAGTGTGTTGTAATTTAGTCACTCTTGTGAATCTAGCCAGAACATCAAACAGCTCTAGATACAAGCAGAATATTTGCCGTATGTAGTAAAGAAGTTTTTGAAAATAAAAGTATGTTCTCTGTATATAGTGTCTTAGCAAGGAAATGCAGTGTTAGATTTCTGAATGAACTGTCTTGAAGAATTCAGGAGATGAGACCCAGTGATAGTAGAGAAGTTGGCTTATGCTCCCAAAATATCTCTCCTCCCTCATAAAAGATAATTTGATTTTAATTCCTCCTTCAGAAATCTCTCTAGCTACTGAGTGGTTTGTCCTTTGCATAAATTAAGACATTCACATAGCTTTTTTTTCCCCTTCAGTTTCCCACTGGAAGGAAGTAGGATAATTTGCAGTTTAATTTTTCCCATGGGTATTTCAGATGATGTGAGCCGTGGGTTCTGACATCTTCAGCACGCTGGGGAAGAGGTCTTCTCTCCTGTGTCTGATCCAGGCTCTGGGAGGAACGTGTAAATTCTGCTTCTTAATGCGCCAGTCATGCTGAAGAGAGGCTCAGTCACTTTTCTTCTGCTCTTTACTCTTCTCTCCCCCCTTTATTTTTAAATAAACTGTACCTTATTTCCATGAAATTTCTTCTCTCAGATCTGTCAGTGTGGCCCTCCAGAGAAGCAGGAGGGAGGATGGTCTTTTTGAACAGACAGCCCCAAGCTGCCTGGATAAATACCGTTTTTAGTTTCAGTTGCTATTTCAGTGAGACCACCTCTCATGAAAGCATTTGCACACTGGAAAGCGTGCCCCTCGAGCACTTTTCTGAATAGACTGTTTCATAGAAAGAGAAATCAAAAGCAAATTGTTTTTCTTTGATAACTCTTAAGTTGTGCAGTTCAGTGTAATGGCTACATGAAGTATATTAGCAAATGATCATGAAATGTCATTGCTGCAGTGCCTCATATCCTGAATTGTATTCATCACTAGATGAAAAATGATCCTGCCAATAAGAAGCACCAAAATTTTTAACTGTGATTTTTTTTTTTTTTTTAAATAATCCAGTCTGATGGTAGCTAACTTTAATCAACTAATACATCCAAGCATTTTCAACCAGCTTATCTAATTTGGGTGCAAAAGCAGTAATTTATTTATGCCTTCTGTAAATTTGAATTCAAAGATGTTATTTTTCAGTGCAATTGTTTAAATCATACGGTGGCTGTCAACAGATTTATTTCAGCCTTGAAAAAGCCTCCTCCTCAGCTATGCTTAATATTTCCACATTGCCTTTAAGAATGTTACTTCTTTCTTTTCAGTATAGTTGCTGAATAGTTCTTGTGTTGCAAACTTGTCTTAATTTTTAGTTGGGTTTTTAAAAGCACTAGTACAAGCAGAAGTGTGTCAGTGCAATTTGTGCTTATACTGACGAAATACTTGTCGGTTGGTCATTGATAGCAACGTTCCAATACTGATACAATAACATAGTCAACTATTTTCCTGTTAAAATTCATCTTGTGTAGGCAGGTTTCAAGATGCAATTGCCTAATTTCTATGCTTTATTCTGCTAAACTAATCTGAAAATTTGATTTAGGGATGAAGTAATTTGTCTGGTATCACATAAATCTGGCTCAGACATGTCAGCTAAACCTAAATCTCCCAGTGTCGGTTTTTAAACATACAACTTTTTCTTTGGGTTCTAAAGGGAGCTGAGCCATGTTCTTGAATCGTCTTTAAAGTTCTCATTATACCAGTTTACCTGTGAATTGGGGAAAATACTAACTCCTCTCTGCCCTTGGTTTTAGGAGGCGTTGCAGTTTTCCTAAAGGTGAATACCTAATTTTATCTGCAAAATGCCAGTGGACTCTAAAGGTTTCGTGAGTGTCTTAAGCCAATTTAAGACCTCCTTGCTATTGAATTGGGCTGCCAGAAAGGCTGGATATTCTACAGAGCGTACTCATGTTGTCCGCCAAAGCCACAGTGGCACATACTTGCAGGAACAGCCAAAGTAGACACAGTGGAGAAATTTTGTGAGCATTTGGCTGAGTTCCCCAGCTTCTTGTTCTTTCCATTTCTTTCTTCCCCTTTCTCCAGCCTTCCCCTCTTTGGATGTAAATCATAACTCACTCTCAAGAGGGTCCGTAAATACCAGGGATTACCGAGTTCTTACACCCTTCATTATGTGTCTTCAGTCCCACAGCTACCTCCTCTGGGTATCGCCCGTGGGAGAAGTTCCCTGTTACCTGAAGTGGCAGAGAACGGGGTCCAATTATAAGCCTAAGGAAAAGAATAAGCTGGGCTGATTTATATTGATCGTCTCTGCATATTTGTGTGATGTTAGCCATCGTTCTCCTCCAAATCATACCTGTGCATTTTTTGCTTTATTTTATCCCCACCGGTCTTCCCATTCCACAGGTAACAAAGGCCTCAGCTGTAGAGTGGACTTCATATGTCACCCGAAACTCTAGGCATTTAAATGTAGGGGGGTATTGGTTTTTTCTTTGGAAAATTCAGACAAAGTAAGTTCGAAGAACTTCTTTAAGCTAGAAAGGCCAGAGCTTGTAGGTTAGGAAGTGCCAGCTGTTGGATAGCCATAATTTGTCCCTTGTACGAGCATGAGTTAGACCTTTGTATTGCTTCAGAGTATTTCCCTCCTCAAGGCACCTGTCTTGTTCATAATCTGAGTAATGGTCTAAACATGGGGTTAATTGTAATTGTAAATCAGACTCTTTCATCTCACAAAAAGTGATTTTTACTTTAATCTCACTTCTCATGCTTTATTTTAATAAATAACCGCTTCTAAACGGAAATGTTCTCGAGCTCAGCAGTATAATTTCATTAGTGCTGGGTTCAGATAGCAGCCTTGAAAATGAGATTCTAGACATTAACAAAATCTTTTAGGTTCCCCTGGTATTTCCAGTGACAGAAGGGTTGCCCTATTTTGTCTGGGCGGGGGGTCTGTGTAGATATGTAACGATTCAGACATGCTGTAAATCCTGAAAATACATGCTTTTTTGCCCCCCATGATGTAGTTTGAGTAGTAAGCTACTGGCTGTACTGATCTCCACCCTCATGCTATGTCTACATTATCTTGGGCTAGGCATCATTCTAGCTACATTAGTATGACTGTTTCAGGGCAAGTTTGCCATTTCGAGTCAGTGTTTACTTAAGATCACCAGGTTAAACCTTTGTCATCCCATCTGTGCCCCTCCTGCTTTTCTGCTTAACAGGAGCTGTTATATTCATCTCCATTTGAAATTTTTAAATACTGAAATAAGCAGCAAGTCGGTCTGCCTACCTAGGAAACCAGTCATTTGATACCACCTACTCAAGCGTGGAATGCAAGCTCCTCAGCACTTGTTATGCAAGGATGGGAATGGGCAAAATGCCTGGAATGTTGATGGCTCAAAATTAACTGTTTTTTCCCCAGGAATATGTTAAATGGCTATATCAGTAGGGACCTCGGTATCTGGCATTAGGCCAGATAAAAGTACTCTTTTACAGTGACCACCCTTAAGAAGTAGTATCTTAAAAAATACCCGGTAGGAAGGAAAAATGTGTTTGAAAAACAGAGACTTCATAAAGGATCCTAAATCTTTTTTTCCCCCTCCCCCCCCCCCTTTAAATTGCAATCCATGTCCAGTCATTGCTTTATTTAAGTGGGTTTTTAAGGTAGGTGAATGAGGCACTGAGGTAGGTAGAATAAGGCACTGAGTCTGAAAATGCAAAACAGCCACTTTTTTGTAACATACCAGCGGTGAGAATGGCTGGTGTAGTATAGGTATAAAATCTGGCATGGACAAGCACAGTGAAATTGCTTATTTATGCATTTATTGTGTTTGGGGAGAAAAGCTTGTGTTGGGAGAAGACATTGCAATTATGGAACATGCTTAAGAGGATTTTTTATTATGTTTTTAGCAGAACTGAACATGACTGCTCAGATATTTTTCTTAGGTTTGAGTGAGCGAGACCATAAAAGCTTTAGGGATGTTTTCTAGCCAAGGAGATAAATTTTAAAAAGTTTATCACTGGTAGCTTTTTGGAACAACTTACCACACAGAGAGAATCCTCAGTGGAAAACAAGCAACAAAATTCCCTAAAAACTTCGGTTCATTTGCAGGAAATACAGGTTGCAGAAAACTGGCTTACTGGTGCTGAAGTTCCCCTCCCAACAGATTCCTGCATTATGTAGTGTTCTGCGAGTGCTTTTTCTTTGCTTAAAGGGAAAACGTAGAGCCAAGAAGAGCTAGCTGAAATGCAAAGAGTGTCAAGGGAATCAAAGTAAATAACCTAATCAGATTTTGGAACTCTTCAGTGATACAAATCTTGTCCACAGCAGTACTTTTCCCTTTAATAACAGTATAATTAAGTTACTGTATGACAACTTCCTACTTTCAAAGCATCATCATAACAGAAATTGAGGGGAAAAAACAAACTTTAAACTGGAATGTCATACACAAAGGGAGTTACGTGCTCTCAGCAAGCTCAAGAGTCTAAATTAAAACCTCTTGTATTGATGGTGGTGTTTTACTCTACAGCCGAGCGGATTCAGTGGTTAACTAGCGCTGAAAGGGGGGATCCCACCTTCCCCTCTTGCCTGCTGGTACTTCTCTCTTCCTTGTTGCCTGCATTAGCATTTATTTGCTCCAATGGTCAGCTTTTTAACCAACTCACCCCACATGAGAAAAATAGCTAGCAAAACAACTGTGAGTGTTAAAATGAAAGAGAGGGTCAGTCCTTCAGCTACCTGATAAAACAACCCAGAGACTTCACCAGATACATCTCATCTTCTTTCATCCATAAGCTGTGTAAGAGCTTGTGAACATGGTCACTCAAATACATTGCCAGGGCTCATCTGATTCACACTCGCTTGCCAAGCTATGATAACCCAATTGTACCTGAATTCAGTAATTCTGTTGAAAGGACCTTGAGTCCCCATTTGTTTCATTTGGCACTGAACACTTGAAAATCAAGCTGTATACACCGTCAGGAGTGTTTACTGAATCTTGAACAGCGTAGCAGCCTGGGTAGGGGAGGGGAAGGTTCTGAATCTGCTTGCTCTTCCTGGCCCTGATGTTTGGTCGATGGGGCAAGGTGGTCTTCAGAAAGCTGCATCTGGAATTCATGCACAATAGCTGAGGCATGAAATGTGTAGACTATACGTATCGATTCACAATGGTGCTTTTGGTAGCTATTGGCAGGAGGTTGGTTATTAATGCAAGGAGGAGGAAATGGTATTGAAGGGCTTGATAAAGTATTCTGCTTTAGACTAAAATGTAACATAACACCCAAGTTCTTTACTTGCTGTAAATGAAATCTAAGGGGGGGGGTGAGGAATCTTGTTTGACAAAACTCACAGTGAAATTCCTATTCATATATGAATGCAGTCATTGCGAAATGACTTATATTGATACTTTATCTCCCTTCCCCTGGTGATAAGATGGCCAAATGCTTTCCAGATGTCAGTATGAAATAAACATTGCATGAGGTTTTGTTGTTAGATGGGGAAAACCTTACCTTTGTCATGTCTATGCCTTTTCTTTTATTCTTAAACACGTTATCACACTGTGGATCTTCTGTGGATTTCCTGTTTGCTTGTTATGTGCTTTTACTTTGCTTTGTTTGTTATTATCTTTTCTTTCTTACCAGATATTTTGGGAAAAAAGATTACTTAAACTAACTTAACAAAAGAACAAAAGCATATCCCACTTTTATGGCTGGCTTTAAATGTGCTTTTATTTATTTATTTAAAGGGTTATAATCTTTTATGGTGCACTGAACTTTGAATGCTACCATTTCAAAGTGAAGGTGAAACTGAGGTGTACAACTGCGTAACTGTTGTACAGTTCTTTAGTTTCAAATGTTTAAAAATCAGAAAGCTAGATTTTCTCTTATTTACTTTTTATTTTAACATTCTAAAGTGTCTAAATTGCCCATTTAAGACAAGCATAAATACGTAGCAGTAAAAGTGTGTTCTCCCTGTTATGCTTATATACCTTTTGATTTTGCCAAAGGAAACATTTGTGAAATTTCTAGCTTTAGGGTTCTTTTTAATATTTATAAGAGTTCAAAAT
Organism: Calonectris borealis; assembly: GCF_964195595.1. Taxonomy (NCBI): domain Eukaryota; kingdom Metazoa; phylum Chordata; class Aves; order Procellariiformes; family Procellariidae; genus Calonectris; species Calonectris borealis. The sequence goes on along the minus strand of NC_134312.1, from coordinate 138,687,455 downwards.
TTGGTTTTAGCAGAACATTTTCTTAAAATGTCAACTGTGAAATTATTCTTACAACTGTTGTTTCACGTAGTGGTTCAGCATATTGAGATACAGGAAACTACTTCTGGCTATAAAGCCTCCTACAAAAAAAATCAAGTTAGCTTATTTAATTGCTCGATTTGATGATGGATCCATCTGAAGCCACCTGTATTTTGTAACCGGTAAATCTTTTTTCCAGACCTATGTTTTTGTTTTACTGACAGCTTATTTATTTTAAAGATTTTGTTGTCAGTCAGGACTGCCTAATATTTTCAGCCCCTTGAACCATTCCTCTACTAGGTGGGACATAAATACATGGACCTATTGTCACTAGATAAGCATCCCCCCTTCATGCCCTTCAACTTCTCACTGCACTTCTGAAATCCCAAGTTAAGATCTGATAGTGGAAGAATGAGGAATGAAAGAATGTTCAACTTCATCAGCTGTACAGGCAGCAAACTCAAGAGCTCTAAAATATGAATTGATTTATTACAAAATGAGAAAGCTGTGAAGACAGATATTGTCCATGCGATAGATAAATGCATTGTAGTTCTTATACAGCTACACACTTAGGAGCACTTGCAGTTCTTTAGTGTTTTAAAAATACACAAAACAAAACAAAACCCATCACAAAAACCAGAAACAAATAATGCTTCCATACTCCTCTACATTTTTGTGTTTCGAAATTTAGAAGAAAAAAGTCACAGAAGTCAACAGACTTCACTTTTTGGTATTTTTCCTCTTAATTGTCTTAATCTTCATCTCTTCTGCATTTTGAAGTATATTTATCCTCTTTTAAAGAGTTTCGAATATACAACAGCAGCTGGCCTTGCTAGACAATGAATCCTGGCCAGGAATGGCTGAAGCGGACAGGGACCGTCTTCAGCTGATCAAAGAGAAGGAGGCTCTTCTTCAGGAGTTGCAGCTTATCAGTCAGCAGAGACGATCCCCAGAAGACATTGCACGTTTGGAGGAAGAAAAAAGACGCTTGGAGGATGAAATTCAACGGGCTCGAGCAACGTCTGCTCACGGAGCCACTGAAAGGTTTGGGAACTTAAATCGTTTTCTTATCTATTGTAAGATCCATATAGGTAGTTTCAAAAGGAAGAGTAGGGAATTTCACTGTGTCGAAGAAACAAAATAAGAATGTTACTAGAGTAATTTGCTTTCAAAAAAGGAAGAGACTACTCCTGAGTGCCATTATTTAATTCTGTCTGTCTTGAAGTTTTCTGACGGAGAGTTAGAGTGATGTTGACTATTTAGTTCTCCTGTCATTCATCTAAAAAGTCTGAATAGGAAGGAGAGATCAGACTAGAGTCACAAAAAATGCTTGGAAAAAGTCTGAATAATATTGTCTGATAATAGAGACCTGAATAACAGTACCTGGATAGTGAAAGATTTTTCTGCTATTTTGCAGTGGAGTAATATTAATCTCCAAAAGCATCAGAACAAAGATCCTTTCCTATATTTGGTTTCTGACTTATAACAGGAAAGTTAAATGATTAAGTTTTTATTGCTTTTTGTATACAATTTTTCCTTTTAATTTGCAGTCTCGGCAGTGGGAGCAAATCCCAACTCTGACATTCAGAGAACATAGTAAACAGAGTCATTCTTGAAAACTTAAATTAAATATCAAGTTATATGTAAAAACAAACCACCCCTGAAATATATTAATGGAAACACTGTGTTTATTTCAAAGCTGCCCAGTTTTTCCTGTAGCCAAAAAAATGGACAAAACCTCTTAACCTCTTCTTGTTACCATAGACTGCTTCCAGTGAAAGCAAGAAAGTACTTGTTCTTGTCTCCCAGACTTGCTTCTCTTAAATAGTGGTAAAAACCCAGGTTTGACACTTGAGGAGAACTACGTGAACCAGCTTTAATGTGATCTGTGTAAAGGTTAATATTTACATAATTAAGACACTTTTAAAATATTTAAAATATTTGGAAGTGCCTTCCACATACAAATTTTGAGAACTTCAATTCCTTTGAAAAGGCTTACTTCAGACAGTAAATGCAGGCAATAAATAGAAATTTAACAGCCAAGCTACAGTTTAGTGTTATATATTTTGCGATTTTTGCAATATCGTTACATTGGCTTTGCAGCTTAAACTGACAGAAAAGGGAGTTCACTTTATACTGCAGTGTAGTAAGTTTTATTTGTTGGTTTTGGGCTCTCATGTTAGGTAGTGCATACTACGTTGGCAAGAAGGCCAAGCTATTTTTCCATGTAGTTCATGCTGTGGAAACTAGCGTTCCACTGTGATACTTGATATTTCAAATGCTAGCAAAAGTTGAGTAGAAGTTAGAATAATATTGAAGGGCACTCTATTTTTGTATAGCAAACTAGAGGAAAGCTTAACTATTAGTAGCCCTAATTTATTTGTTTGTTTGTTTTAGGCTCAGGAGTAACCAAAACCATTGCTAGTTTTGCTTTTCTATTTCCACTTTCTCCTAATCGGGAAATACAAAGAGATTTCCTCTTTCAATAAGTACCAGTTCAGTTCTGTTACTGAGTTTTAAAGGCACTGAATTATATGCAGATCAGAACTAACTTAAAATCTGTATGACAGAGATGGGGGCTTTTTGGTTGGTGTTTTTTTTTTTTTTGACTGTTTGTTTGTGTTTGTTTGGGTTTTTTTAGGTTTTGTTTGTTTTTTGTTTGGGTTTTTTTTGTTGGTGTTTGGTTTTTTGTTGGTGTTTTTTTTGTTTTGTTTTGTTTTTTTAAGATTGGCTGGCAGCGTTAGTTGGAGGCATCTATTACCCTGTAGCACAGGTACCTATCTTACAGCATTGATAACTGTGGAGTGTAGGTTCCTAAGTTTGTTTTTTAAAGTAGATGATGCGGATACCCCTTCTTTCCGCTGCAAGCTTTTGAATCAGTTAAGTTTCTTGCATCCATTTGTCTTTTTCTTTTGGTGCCTGCGTGCAGTCCCTTTATCAGTTAAGTTTACATGGCTGAGCTGCAGCCTTCCTTGCAGCTGGCCTGGGGTCCACAGAAGCAGGAGAAGAGCTTCAGCGTTGCACATGCTCGGGTGTGCAGCTTCTGCCGTGTGGTTGCAATGAAGGGAGCCTCCCCGGAGGGCAGTGGGGTTGCTGGAGCGCAGCGCTACAGCTCCTGGCCAGCTTCTGAATTGATGAAGTTGAAGGCCAAAGAAGTTGAGAAATTTATGTTTTTACTGCTAACAAAGACATACTTTTTTCATATCTTAACCATCCAAAGTTTATTGAAAGTAATGCTGCCATTTTGTTTTATCTAGATGGACTCCCTTTTTGTTGGTGTGTTGTGTTGTTTTTTTTTTTTTTAATCCTGCCCATTAACATGTTGATTTCTATCAGTTGTCTTTGCAATTGAGGAAGGTCTGAAGCACTCAAATAAGTTTCATCTGCTTTCTCCAAACTGTCTGTCAGAATCCCAATTTCCAGCCAACTTGTGAATGCAGAGCTGGAGCAGTAACTTTCCTGGACATACAAATGTACAACACACAACAGATTACCACCCTGATTTTATTTTGAAGTTCAGTGATTGGGCTTGGGAAAACAAAATATTTGTTATTCAGGAAAAGAATAAATGTGATATCAATAGATAAAATCTATTCTTCAAAGTTTTCATGATCTCAAAATACAGAATTTAAAATATCTTATAGGTGCATGAGCGTTATAGGTACATTCCATTTGTGTTGTGCCAGTGGTACTGAGTAATTCAGCTGCTTGTTATTAGAATGGGCAAAAATAAGTTGCGGCAAGACATTTTTGTCATAGCTTAGTATTCAAAATGCTGTATCACCTGCTTAAATATAACGATATATAAATGTACTTGAAACACCTAGAATTAGAGCTTAAAGTTGAGTTTTATGGTTAGGGCTTAACAGAAGTATTCCAAGAATTTTCTTTTTATCTTTGAAATTTGACACTAATCAGCTTGGGTAATAGAGCTATTTGGAATTTTTTTTTCCTGCCAAGGCGACAAAAGTCATCGTAGTTCTCTGTATTTTACTGGCACAATCAGATTGATGCAAGGGAAAAAAAGATCTTGTAGAGTCTGATGTTTTTACCTGGGACTTTTTATGACTTTGCTAATTGCTGTAATGTATTTTCAACATCGTGACTCTTACATTGTGCCTCAATTAACTTTTCTTGTCTGGGAATTCTACTGGAGTCTTGGTTCTTGTGTTCTTGCTGGAATTACCATCACTGCATATGAGCTGCGTAAATTAAAACTTTTCATTAAACAGTGAAACTTCTTTTTATATTCCAAATTGCAATGCAATGATATTTTTCTGTAATTGGAAAGCTCCTAGCACTTCTTGAGCACTACTGTAATGAAGAAAAACAGTAATATGTATCTGTTTAATTACAGGATACTGTTACAGGAAAAGAGAAATTGTTTGCTTATGCAACTAGAAGAAGCTACACGTTTAACCTCATATTTACACTCCCAGTTAAAAAGGTGAGTTATGTAAAACCAGCAGGTTTTGAAGTTTAACTGCAGCAGAGAAGAATATTAATAATCTATAAAGTTTACCTTTTAATTCTTCATGTATGTGTGCCAAGTAAATTAATTTTTTACTAAACTTATACAGTTTGGTCTATGGAATGTGATGATTTGGATGGACTTTTATGAATAGTATTAGTGATGGCTGTTTGGGCTAGATTATTATGTGTATTTGGGAATTTTATATGTTATCTTATTTTCTGAAAAGAAGATATGTATTTAAAACCCGTTGTAATATTATTACAGTTTTACTAATATGAAGATAACATTCTTTTAAGTTCTGTGAGGTTTTAATCTTCTGATACCTCCTCTTAAGGAGGGGTTTTTGATCCCTGGTGAGACGACAAAATTTTTCCATTTAAATATGAGAATGTGCCAAGACTCACAGAGAAGCCCAGAATATTTTGCATATTCACACACGCAGCTGCCTTTTTAGATGCAGCTCTTGGGGATTCCTTAGCTCAATACCACACCAACATCAAAAGCTCAGTTCCTGCTGCATCTCACTTCTTCTCTCTCCATCAGTTATATTCTTCTCTGCCTGTCTGAGAGTGGTAAGAGGAACTAGAATAGGATTCATCCTAAAGTCTTTTTTATTTTGCACTGGAAAAACCTGTGAGGGTGAGGCTTACACAGCAGTTCGTTAGGACTTTCCAAATCCCTTTGCACTTCTCCCTGATGTGTTTATGACCCATCATCAACGTAAATTCAAGCTGGATCATGGTAATCTACCCTTTCTGGCTTTACATTGAGTACACTGATCCAGATCCTGCTCCGGCCTCTTTTCTGCCAAATTATGACTGCTTACACATTGGAGGAAAGAGTAGGCTCGTCCTGTTGGACCGTTTGTCTTCAGGCACTTGGTCCTGATTTGGTTATCACTTATGCTGTTCCAGTCATGATTGTGCTTGAGACCAGGGCAAGAGACACGAGCTAGACCTTAAAATGCCAAATCATCTCTCCGTGTCACTCTACTGAATACATGTAAAAGTGCGTGTGTAATCTGGATTGATGTTTTTATGTCTGCGCTGGTGTTTCTGATTATATTTGAAAGGGCCTTTTTTGTTTTCTCTTTCTTCGCCTGCCATAGTCTGTCGGCTAGCACCCTCACAATGTCTTCTGGCAGCAGCAGGGGATCCCTGGCCTCCAGTCGAGGATCCTTGGCCTCCAGCAGAGGCTCCCTCAGCTCGGTCAGCTTTACGGACATCTATGGCCTTCCACAGTACGACAAATCTGACAGCGTAACAGACTACGGGCAGCATTTACGCTTTGACATAATTCCTTTCGAGTCTCTCACAAAAGATGTGCCATACGCTGATCCCATGGGACACTCGAATTTCAATAAGCAGCGGAGGTCTCTGGATACCCCACAGTCCCTGGCGTCCCTGTCATCGCGGTCCTCCTTGTCATCGTTGTCCCCTCCAAGCTCGCCTCTGGACACCCCGTTTCTCTCTGCGTCTCGAGATTCTCCCTTAGCTCAGATGTCGGAAGGTTTTGAGGAGATGGCAAGCATAGGAGCCCTGGAAATGCTCAGGGCTCATACCACAGTGTTGGGTGACGATGATACACAAGGAACGAGCTCATCTCAGACATCCACTTACCCTGTGGACAATGAAGGGCCGCGAGAAATGGGACCACAGCTGACTGCTGTCCAAACTGGTGGAGGTGAGTTTCTGGACATTATTATTTTGTCATATTATCATAGAAAATGTCACACAGACCTAAGCATACTAGCACAGTAGAGATTGTTCCTCAGTTTGGCTTATTTTACTTCCATCAGTTAAAAATTACATGGTAGATGTTAGCTGTTAAAAAAAACAACCAACCAACCAGGAAAAAAACCCAAACCCCTAAACTTTAGATTTAAGGCAAAGACGTGAAAGAGTAGAGAAATCCTTGTAAATAGATTTTAAAATAGTGGTGAATTGGGCGGAAGAAAGGGAATAGAATATGGACTTTCTTTGGAATGTAGTGCATCGAGGATTAAGTATTTTGGTCTTGGATTGGGAATTAGTAAAAAAAAAAAAAGCATGGTTTAGTTACTTCGAGGCCCCCAGTTGTGCCCATGTTGCCATTATTCTGATAATATAAAGCAATACAAACCCAGGGGAGATACGGAGAAAAAACCAAAACCCAACCCGCCCCCCCCCGCCCACCCCCCCCACCCCCCCCCCCAAAAAAAAAAAAACCAAACACAAAACCAGGCACGAGGTGATGCTGCCGACGGTGCTTGAAGGCTGGCTGACGCCATGCTGAATTCGTGCACACCCCAGACCAGGTTCCCATGTCTGAGTACTGCGATGGAGCAGAAGCCGCAGTGCATGGAGGTCATGAGTGCATGGTGCACTGTGCTCATGGGTAGAGTGCTACAAAAGGAGCATCTTTTGTAGGGGGTGTGTGAGAAGTTAAGCATCCGCTTGAGTGGTTGTCTCAGAGAACCTGTGCTCTGTGATCACAGGGGAGCGACGTGTGCACTTACCACGGCGCACATACTGTTGAGTTTTCTTTTCCTGCTTGACTGGGAGGTTGATGGACTTGCTTTAGCTTGCATTGGCGGAAGCTTCTGCGGCACTACAGTTGAGAAGCATAAATTAGAGAGATCGAAAGAGGAAACAGAAATCTTTTTTAAAAACAAAACAAACAAATTTAAAAAGCTGAGCATGCAGGCATGTGAGAAATTTCTTTTCCTGTTTTAATCAATCAAATTAAGAACTGCTGTTAAAATGAAAGAGAGTATTCCTTCATGATGATGTTTTTGTGTGTTGGCTTGCTGGTATTTCTAATAGAACCATACCAGTAGAGATGGGCTTTTAGAGAGTATTTTTGATATTAAAGTTTGTAATTCCCATCCCATTTCTATATCCAGAATTCTGTGTTAGCAGTTGCGTAGAATGTTGCATTCAGGACTTAGGACATCAGGAATAATGTGAAATATAACCAGAGAATGTATCATATTATCCTACCAAGATCTTATTTGTCAAGTGATAATGAGAAGGAACATCAACAGTATCTAAGGAAAAGCTTTCAACTTTCTATTTTTAAAAAAGAAGATGACACCACTGTGCTAAAAAGCCTATATTGCTCAAACAGCATTTGAGTCTAGACTCACCTACTTTCCTTAACACAACTAGCATTGCCAGAAGATACTGCTGCAGAATTTACATTTACTAGATGTAAACATTTCTAGTGCCCATATTGCAGCTTTCAGACCAAAATAAACAGAATTCCAGAGACCAGCATGTAAGCTTGTGCTTAAATTAGTGCCATGAAGAGGCTTCCTGAGGCTTTCTTTAAACCTCAGATCAGACCACAGCATGTCTTCACCCATTGTGGTAAGTGAAACTATGTTAGTAGTTCATTTATAGCTCGTACATGTTTCCTAGAAGTGAAGGCCTGGTCTGAGGGCCTAGGGAGCAATAGGATGAGGGTCAAGTTCCTGCTTTGGTTTTCCTTTTCTCCCTTCTGTGTCACGTTTCTACACATTTCACGTTTCTCTGAAAATCTCTGGCAGAACATGCCTGTGCTACCTGCTGTCACTGCTGCAGTGCCCAGTTCCTAGTCCAGGGGTTACAACTTCTCTCTGTGTACAACAGAGTGCTTTGTGTTGCTTTTTGAGGAAGAATGTATGGTTAAAAGGTAGCCTGGCTGTCTTTTTTTGAGACTTTTTTTTTTTTTGGGTAAAGATTTGAATTTGAAAACAATTGCTTAAGAAAAAATTGTTTAACCTCTCTGATTTTTGGCTGGAGCCATGACTACTTTGAGCTCTACACTCACTAGCTGGTGGGTTTGCAATTGTAATGCAGTTGTTTGCAAGTAGCAGTTGGAAGTTTCGAAATTATTTTGGTTTTGTACTCTTTTCTTGAAGAATTTGATGGAGCATCAAGCTCTCATATCACAGTTTGGGAACCCCCAGATGTTGGGGGGTTTTGGTTTTCACTAAGGTACTATGCAGTGTGCTTTGCTGCTGCCACCCAATGGACTCGTAGCATAATGCGCCGCTGGAAAACCAGTAAGTCTTAGCTCAGACAAATCTTTTGCCTGTTCCTTCACTAGACAAAACATGAGGTAATTTTTGCAAATTCTGGGGGCTGGGAGGGTTAGCACTGAATAAACTGCACGTACTTTGCACTGAAGCAGCACTTGAGCAAGTTCAAGGAGTTCTTCAGGAACTGCAGTTTTGATGTTCAGTTGCTGATCTGCTGTTTTACTGTTCTGCATCTGTCGCGGGGATGTACTGTGAAATATGTTAGCATGTGTGAATGGAGGGAATATGGCTGAGAGGTTAAATCCATCGTATTTATAAAGCTGGGAGCGGGAGGAAACATGTTATAAAATATTGGGCTTTAATAGCTTCAGTATCTCTTCCTCTCTATCCTAAAATAATCTTTCAAGTGCTAAGTTTCCTTTAATGTCTAAATAATCTCTTGTTTGCAAAATATTGTCATAGATCTAAAAGATGATTTATCATTGTGTGCTTTTCATTTTGTCTTGTTTCTCATGCGGCACAACAGAATAATTCACTGTAAGTGAACCTGAAATTACTTACTGTGCTGGTTTTGCCTGTAATTCCCAGTGTGTTTTTCTGTGTGAAGTGTTGGTTGGTTTTGTTTTGGTTTTGGTTTTTTTTTTTTTGAGTTGCATGTGAAGAAGCAGGAGATTTTGCTGTATTTGGTTTTGTTTGATATTGTGCTATATCTCTTTAATCATTATGGCATACTTAATTTTTTGCTATGTCAACTAAACAACATATTCATGGCTGTAATTAAATTCCTGGAAAAAGTGTTCTGTGAGCTTCAGCTTTATTATACCATAGTAATGCCTGACAGCATCATGGTAGGTAAGGTCTGTTTGTGTCTCTGATTAAGTTTTTATAAGAGTGTTTGACTATGTTATTAGTGCATTTTGAGCTGACGTGCAGTATTTGTAGTCTCCTAAGCTTGTGAAACATGCTTTTGATTTATTTATGTTTTTTTAGCTAATGAAATCTTGGACACCAAAATTTCCTTTGAAGTTTACTTTTTCAACTAATGACACCTGAGAATATTCTTTTAATCAGGGCTGTCTTATGTTTATCAAGCTTTGGCACCCAGTAGTTCTGGAAATTCATATATATTATTCACTGATTTTGTTACTTAAATAAGAAAATGAAAAGTAATTGTCTATCTTAGAAACCTTATTTTTAAACAATTCTTTAGCTTCCAGCATTGGAAGGCCTGTAACCTGTGCTAAATCTTATTCTGTTTAAACCAAAATCTGATATTTCTTTCTTCTTGACCAATTTTTCCTGCTGACTTTTTTTTTTTCCCTAGTCAAGGGCATGTTTTGGTGTTTGCATCTCTCCCAAATTTGCTGGGATTGTCCAGATGTTATCGAATGCTTCCATGGCCCTCAGGCAGCAGGCAAATCATTGTCAAGTTACAACAGTTGTAACATGTCAGTTTTTCATGATATTATATTAGTGCTTCAGACCAATTTTTCCTTCCAGACAAATTGGGAACATGAACCTCCAAGGAGAGAGCCCAAGAGGTCTTTTGTCTGCTACATCTATACAAAGTGTTCACATAGAGGGGTGAGCCAAAGGCTCCTACAAAAGGAAGTCATCCTAGTATAACTTGTTAAAATTAGTACAGAAATTACAGAAGCACTTTCACACAAAATTTATACACTTTTGTGAAGTTCAGCCTCTTTCCAGTGATGTAAAATTATTGGGAAACTTTCATATTAAAAGATGTCTCTACAGAGTGCTGGTTTTGATTCTGCAAAAATACCAGTGACAGAACTCAGAGGTGGGCTCACCAAAATAAAAGTTCTTGAAAAAAAGAGGGAAAAAAAAAAACCCAACCCCCCAAAAAACCAAACCCAGCACTTTGTCCAAGTGATATGGAGGAGAGCGTGGTTCTTTACTTTCTGTGAGCTAGCCTGAACTTGGCTCTCATTTGTGGTGAGGATGAAATGAGTAACTCCGCACGATATGTGATATACAATAAGGGTGGGATGCTGTAATTGGGGGTGGGGAGGAAAGGGTGCTTCGTTCGCCAAGCACAGAGACAAGTGCAGATTGGGATGTCCCTGGTCAGCAAATAAATTCGCTGCATAGCTGAAGATGGCCAAATCCTTCATTGAATTTGGAGAGGAGGGGTCCATAGGACTACTTATGGATCCAAAAGGACAGAGAACTGGCTCTGTCCCGTTTATGGGACATCTTTTTTGGTTTTTGGGACATTCTGGGACAGAACCAGGGAATTTTAGCTCCAAACAGGACCCTGTGGTTTTTGGAATATCTTCTGGGATTTTGTGCTGTTGGTGTCCTGATAAAAGGAACGTACCTTGGGCTGGCGCAGGACTGCCGGGCTCAGTGCATCCTGTCTGCCAGACCCACAGTGGGCTAAAGCTAACCTTAGCCAGACGCTTCTGTTGACAACAACGACGTGGTTGTATTAATCTGGGGGATTTTTAATCGAGCTTCAGGTCCTGATGTCCTGTCCTGGTGGTGCTTGGGTGGGAGGTGAGATGGGGGTCCCACGCAGAGGGGTGGCTCAGTTGTCTGTACCTCAGCTGGGCTCTACAGGTGAGCTGAGGCCGTTGGCTGGCGCTCTGCTGAAGGACACTTACTGATTAGGTACCAGTCTTTTATTTTTGATGCCTTAAGATAACATGTAACAGAGATACTTAACAAGTTGTTACTTTGAGTAAGGCACGTTTCATCCTTAGTCGGGGGTAGTAAGCAGTAAACGTCAGCTGGTGCTTGCCTTGGAGTGTGATGTGCACTGTCACTCCAAATGCCGTCTGCGAAAACTGAGAATTCTTCCATGCTGTCCGTTTTAAGTTTCTGAGCATGGGTAGAAGCAAATAAGATGCTTTCCCTGCCTCTGAAGTGGCACCTCTTTGCCGTTGCTTTTCTGCTTTGAGGACAGTCATTGCGCCTTAAGAAAATGAGGGGAAAGTTGGCTAAAATTCTTCACTGCACAGTGAAGAAACTGCACTTCTACAAGTCTGTTTAATGGTTCTCTCTAGGACGCAAAAGAAAACAACCTCAAGTTAGGGGCTGTCGTTGAAGTGTCGAAACCTTACCTATACAATTCCTGAGCATTACCACTTCTGCGCGTGCCTTAAAAGGATTAGTAGCTGCTATACCTACTTGCCTGTGCAAAACCTGATGTATAATATCATTTTTGTTGATAGGCTTACAACATGAAGATGATTGCTGAGTTACTATTTATGGTGTTACTGGTGATTCGGGGAAGGGTGAAAGAGGGGGTTGAATATTGCTTCCTCCTCCCCCACTCAGTTTTCAAAGTCATTCACCAAGAATTTGAAACAACAGTGGTCTGAGTGAGTTGGAAAGCGCTGGTCCTTTTTGATAAAGCCTCTCAGACTGTAAATAAAAGCTGCTATTATGCGATGGTATAAACAGTATGCTTTGAGACTTTGTATTAGGAAACAAATGAGAACAAAACCTCACATTGTGTTATCAGATAACTTCTTAAAAGAATTAGTCTCCGTGTTTGTTTTCAGCCTATTGTATATTCAGTAGGTAAATCTTAAAGTTTAGGATATCATGTGTACATATGTTGAATTAATGTAAGTCTTCCTCCAGGAGGGATTACTCTACCAGAAAAGCATTTAATAACAATGCAATTGGTTTATACTTAGTCTTGTCAGAGAGAAATTAGCCACAAACTTCCTTCCTTAATTCTCCCACAGAAAATCTCCGGTCAATTGTATTCTAGGTTTTTAACTTAAAGTTAGATGAAAAAGCAATGAACTGTGTGTGTGCCAACTGTTTTGCCACTAGTTTTGATAGAATACACGTTTCTTGTTTAATTTTTAAGAGATTGCCTTGAGCTTATGTTGTCTTTACTTTTTCTCCATGACAGCTGTAACTCTGCGAGGAGACAGTGGTAGAAGATCGGAGAGGAGAGCCAGGCGAGTTTCAGCATGTCTCTCAGATCATTCACTGGCTAGTGACAGTGGCGTGTTTGAAGCTTTAAGCAAAAGGTCAGGTGTATAAATGCATAGTAAACTGGAAATATTCCTGTTCTACCACATGGTCTGAAAGAATTCGTTGTAAATTTCTGAATATGCTTTCAAAATTGCTAATTCTTAGTAATGTAAGAATATTAGGTTGCAAGGTTTAAAGGAAAGAAGCTTTTTACATCCAGTTCCACTGTCATCTTCACAAGTGCCAAGTCCCTTTCACTTTATTGTCTCTAACATTTTAACACCATATACTTCTTACTTGAAAGATAGTTTTCTCAGCTTATTAGTCATAAATCAGTAATTTTATTTCAACCATCTGTAACAAAATAAAATTATACAGAGCGTGACTTACAATTCTGAGTAGCATACGATAAAAGCAAGGAAGAAATACATGAACTGCTGAAAATCTAAAAATGTGTAGGTTGACCAAGTGATTGAAGGATGGGTAAAGATGTGTTATTTTATACACTGTTTTAACACAATAAACAGTAACTGGGAAGAAGATAAGATTTTGAGGATGCTAAAGAGAAATAGAAGACAGACTAAATAAACTACCCTAAATATCTTGAAGGAGGTATTCTAAAAACTCATTTTTTTAAAAACTTTGAATTACTACTACTGTGTGTTTTTAAATAGATACCTTATAGAATCATAGAATCATTTAGGTTGAAAAAGATCTTTAAGATCATCGAGTCCAACCGTAAAATCATCAAGTCCAACCGTAATCCCTTCTTAATCCCTTCTGTATTACCAGTCCCTCCTGTATTACCGAACAATTGCTTATATTCATAAATCACAAAATAAATGTTCGTTTCATTATATTTTAACAGCTTGGGTCAGTATGTAGTTTACAGTACTTTCTGTTCCTGCAGGAATGAAGATCTGGAAGAGCCTGTTTATGGTGATGCTGTCAGTAGTGAAGAACCGCAAATACATGTTGGTTTTCTGTAAGTGGTGTTACTGTTCTTTCTCCCTGTTAACTCAGCAGGAATTGCTCACTTCTTTTCTTGGGTTTGGTTTTTAACTTTTTAATAAACTTAAATGCAGTGGATAGTTTTAAGAAGTTTCTGAATTGAAAGCCAAAGTTTAGTGGATATACAGATTAGTCATCACATGCTACTTTCTGCTGGGGATGTGCCTTAACCACGGTTCATTCAGTGTCCTTTCAATGCTGGCTGGTAAAAGGGCCTTCGTCACTTCTTTCAATAGCATTTTCATTGTCTGGGCCATTAATGAGTGTATGGATATAGGGATACGTCTCTGTATGCGAGATCTGATTTTTTTATGCCAGATAAAGGAGGATTACCTTAAGAAAGTCACAGGTGAAGAGATACAAATACAGCTCCCAAATATAGCTTTGAAGTCCGGTGCTTAGAGCATGCTATTGTTATAGTGGGAGTAGCATGGGGAAGGGCAGATTATAGCAGTGCAAGGCAGGATGTCGTGTCTTAATCCTCCAGAATTGTCTCCACCCCTTGGAAAACTGATTCCAAAGATTGGGAGTTTTCAAATTTCAACCAGGTTTGTTAGTTCCATTTCAAAATTCATGCTGATGTGAAAGAGTAGAATTTTTAAATTTATTTTCATTAACCCATGAAAATAATGCAGACTGATTTGTCTAATGTAACTGATGCGTTACATATGCACACGCACACACACACATATATGCATGTGGTGTAACTGTTTAAACCAAGGAATACATTTTATAAAACCTGTTCACTATCCAGAGTCACAGTAGGGAATATTATTCTTTTCAAACTGAATAATGTTTAATTCTCTTAGTTCCAATAACTTTGTTATTGTAGCTAATATCATTAATAATGTGCTGTTATCAGAGTGTGATATCTGTAATTGCTTTTGATTCAAACTGATTTAAGAGATTTGTTTAACAGCAAAAGGTTCTTTTACATTCTTAAAATCTTTTTAGTCTTTCATCTCTATCTCTTAAGTAAAGTATTGATGCTTGGTGACTAACACAGGAAATTTATTTTCCAGGCATGACAGTGGAAGTGAATGTCTGTTAGTCCATGTATTACAGCTGAAGAACTTTACTAGTCTAGTTGTTAAAGAAAACTGCAAAATGTAAGCTTAAATTTCACTCAAAGTCTGATCATTGCTTGTTTTGTACCACAATTGTAAATACCATAAATTTGTTTGCTTTCATGCAAAATTAAGCCATTTCTGGAGAAGGTGGTATGTCTTAGTTTACATGAGGATAGTGTTAATTTTATGGACACAAAGTATCCCTTTTATAGAACTTTTGCCACAATGGTCAGGTAACAAGCGTAGTCTCTAATGACCCATGTTCTTACGTGTTTATTATGCACAGGAAAGTTTGTTCAAAAACATCAAAGTCATGCTTCCATCGCCCCATGCCTTCTGGTCCAAAAGCTGTCTACATTATTTGCAGTATTCCAGAAATATTATTTCCTGTACAACTTCTCTACAGCTTATCTGTGATGTATCCCAGAATAAGCTTAATGTAATTTTCTCAAAAAACATCTATATTAATCAGAGAGATTGCCCTTTATCTTAACCAAAAATAAATAAATAAATAAATAAACAGGACATCTGCAGACTTTTGTGGCCATGACAGCTCTCCTTGAATATATGAGAAACACCTTTCAAAGATAATTTTAACAGAAATACTAGCTGAGAATCAGTACAAACAATTGAATTTTTTAACCTCTTGTCGGCCTGTGCTACTTTTTCAAATTCCGTATCGCATTACATAGAACGTTGCTTAGTTTATTCTAATAAATGTTTCTTAATAATGGCAATGTTGCCATAAAACACAGCCTTATCTACTGATATGTATCTTAACGTATTTTAAA
Organism: Calonectris borealis; assembly: GCF_964195595.1. NCBI lineage: Eukaryota > Metazoa > Chordata > Aves > Procellariiformes > Procellariidae > Calonectris > Calonectris borealis. The sequence continues at coordinate 138,672,131 of NC_134312.1, read as the reverse complement.
CAAATATGACCTGTGAAAATTGTTGATCTTGATCTCTGGGAGAGGTTGTTTGAAAACTGTGGAAAATGGAGGTGTGATAACATTGCTGTACTGTAATATAAGTCATTCTGAGGGAGTTGTTAAGTTGACATACATCTCACTGAATGAGTTGATCTTTGTTGAGAACACTTGATCTTGCTAACTCTGCAAACCTCTGGTGGAAATTCTTCATATTGGTGAGTGCATCAGTGTCAGTCTTTTGCTTTGTTTTCAGTGTGAGTGCAAGGGCATGCTGTAGGGAGAAAATGTGAGTATTGAGTAGTACTCAGCCATGTTGCCTTGTAATTAGAAAAATAACTAAGTGTCAGCTGAAGAAAGTCAAGTACAGTCCGCAAGGTAAAAAAAAGACTCCAGAGGGTTTGTTGGACATTGTCATCAAGGCAATCAGGCATCTAAGTGGCTCTCAAAAAGGCAGTTTTGTTCCCCATCCTTCTTTGTTAACCGCTTGTGCTGGAATCAATCAGTTGCATGGCTGCATGGTAAATCAATTGATTTGACTGGTCAAAAAAGAAGTTTATCTTACGAAAACCAGAAAAAGCTTTTAGCCGGTTTAATGAATTCCTCCATGCGACTGTACATTCATTGAATCAGAGTTACTGGGGGCAGAGGGGGCGAGGTTACCTGCAGCAGCTGATGAATGGAGGAGTTGGATTGCTCTCTTTTTACGGCAGGTAAAGCTGTTTAGCTAACTGATGCTCCACACTGCAGCACTGCAGTTCCACCATAAAGAGCTCTTCCAGTTGTCCTCTAATTATTTACTTGTCTGTCAGTGTCAACCCCTCTCCGGTGGTGTATAAGAGTTCATGCAGCTGTGTAGTAAACTTGAGTGAGCTTCTGAGCTGGAGTTTTTTAATCCTTAAGCTTTATTTTTGCTAGGTTAGCTTTTTAACCCAGATAAGTTTTCTAATCTGGTTCACAATACAGTTGTATGAAGCTGTTTGCTGGCATAGGGGAAAGTATGGCAAAAAATAGGATATTGCAGGGGCTGGACAAGCAGTGAGGACAGGGAGAACACAGAAACACTTCTCTAAGTAGCTCTGCTGCCTTCTGTCAGATTAAAACGGTTGTGGATTTTGATTTGAGACTTAAAGTCTGGTATCAGATATTTAAATTTGTTTTTTAAGATGGCAGGTGGATGCAATGATTGTAGGCTTCTTTTGCTGTTCTTTTGTGCTGAATTTCTGAAGGGAGGTGTGCTTAGTGGGTGGAAGGAAGAAATGGATCAGTGACACGGGGCAATTCAGTTGCCTAAACATAGGCATGTGTTTCCATTTGAAATATCATAGCAGAGCACCTGGCCTCCAGCTGCTGCTGCTCAGGAAGGCTGTAGCTCTCCCATAGATCCTATGTCATACTTGCTAGCCCCATGTAGATGCCTCAGATATCTCAAGTGCCACTTGGTGACTCTACTTAAGCACCAAGTTGAAAAAAAAAACTAGTTTTAATTAGAAAAAGGTAGGGTTTCCAAATCAGCTTTGCAGTTCTTCTGTGTTAAGAATACAAAGTAAATTCCTGTAATGAAGAGATTCCAGAGCAGATTATTAATGTAGTAGTTACACTAATGTTTTTGCTTAGCTTGATTTTGAGAAATGCAAAATAGCTTTCTTTATCTCAACTGTACTATTTGTCTATTTTGCTGTTCCCAGTCATGTGAGAGTTTATTTGCCACCACTTGAGTCAGGCACACCAACCACTTACTGCTCTAGAGCTTTGGAATTCCAAACTCCGTTAATATTTAATGAAGTTTTCCGAATCCCCGTGCATTCAAGTGTTTTGAAATTAAAATCACTGCAGCTGTATATCTGTTCAGTTGACCATCAGCAACAAGAAGAACTGTTGGTAAGTGGTCCTTTTTCTTAAAAGCTCTCTGCTATGGGAAACTAAAGTTACTTCAGGAACAATTTTTAAGATTGAAACAAGAAAGTGAAGACTTTATTTTTCCATAAGAAGTGCCGATAGAGTTGTATGTTAATTTGTCTGTTCGCATACATAATTATGGTTGTGTTAATAAAAAATACATAAGTATCTGTGAAAGTGGGATTTTAAAAAAGTTGAAATATGTGCATTTTAGGTTACATAGAGTCACGGAAATAATTAGCAACATTAGCAGAGATTGAGAATTGGAGCATTTTAAGCGGTGTTGAAAGTAATGTTATGTGTACTGTTATTTAACTGTTACATTGCAGAGGCATATTGAAAATTGATATAACATTTACATTCATTGATACGGGATTTAGTAGATAAGGAGTTAATTCTTTTTTTATTTAATACATTTTTTACAAATGTCTGCTTTGGGGAAAGTTGAAAAATCTGCCGTTGCTAAATTTTGGTGCAAGAGGGAAAGCATTGTGTAAAAATTAAACTTTTCCCCAAAGACTTCTATCTGACAGCTTTTAGACTACGCTGTGCTCGAGACTTCTGTTTCTGCGTAGCCCTGTAACGTGTGCATGATGAATCAGTATCAGTAAAATAGTTTCCTAATAAAAAGATAACAAATACAAACCCCTTGTTGCTATGTAACAGTGGTCCAAGAAGACAATTGTTACATCAATCTTAACTTTGCTGCAGGATAATAGTGGTCCAGGCAGGTTTCTGTTACACCTTTTACTTTAAATGGATTGAGACATCTGATGTAGATCCATTCAAATAAATGTAGCAGTTGTTTAAATAGGTTACATGTGTTAACTTTAGATGCGTTAAATGTTAACTTCATTTAGCTATTTTCAAATGTCAATATACTTAAATAAATCTGCCTTGGGGCTGATGTCCTGGCTATTTTGAAGTCAGTGGGCTCGCATTTCAGTGCGGGGTTTGAATAGGTTAGTGAAATTTTTTTTAAGCCTATCAAAGTAGTTAAGAGGTACAGGCATTTCACTGTCATGCTGGCCTATGGATAAGAGGTGTTTATTTGTGCAAATCTGATCAAGAATGCATGTTTGTTAATCCACCTTTAAAACCAGGTAGCATCTTATATAAACAGTGGTCTTAATGTTGACAGAAGCGGACCCAAGGTCTTGTCCGCAGTGGGAAGTTTTGTCATTTTTGCACTAGAACCTAATGAAAGAGAAAGCAGCTCGAGAACGGGCTGGATATATTGGTGTAAAATGCTTTATACTGGTATAGCCTGTTCCTGTAGGAAGCTAAATAGCTATTTCAGTGTAAAGCGTCTTTATATTGACACAAGTGCATCTAAGTTTAGGGTGCTTTTATTTTAACTGCTGTTACTGAATTAGCAAAAAATGATAGGCCTTCAGGTTATGTTGGTAGGAATTTTACTCTTTCATAGTCTTAATGTAGTTTTGTCAGAAATATTTGTCTACAGTAGTTGGTAACATACTTTAGGGTAAGTTAACAGTGCCACTCAAAAAGAGAGAAACAATGCCATGGTTTCTTAAGGTGGGTGCATTGAAGTATGTATTTAAACATTATGATCATTGCCCTTTTTTGCTGTAAATTGAAAATAAGCATTTTCTCAAGCTGAGAAATCATTTGCTACCTCTCTCTGGAATTGCTGTGATGGCCTCTGTAATTGTCTTTCAAAATCTTACCCACTGAGATTACAGTTTTTTCCATCGATTTGATCATTCCATATATTTTTAAATTTTTGATGACTGTTTTCTTTTCAGTTAGATTATGCCAGTTAAATGCTTTCCTAAATGCAGAAGCCAGGCTGGAGTTTATCCTAAGTTAAACACATTTTTGTACATAACAGGGAAGGGAAAAAAAAAAAGAAATAAATATTCAGGCAAATAGTTCTAAGCTTCACTTACATAGAGAAGTAAATCTACTAAATTTGTGGGATGGTCTTTCCATTCCCTCAACCTTTTACTCATATGCCCTGCCTTGCTGAAAGATCTTTTTCTGTTTTCCTACATCTTTCTGAAACTGTGCTTCCTTAAGTTGGCTTATTTCTTCCGCGGTGGCCTCATCAATGTTGAGATAAGGGAGTTGTTATTTTCCACGGTTAGCATATATAGATCATGCTAAAACATCAAAGAAATGCGATTGCCTTTCTTGTAATCACATGGCATTACTGTTTCACTCCCAGTTTCTGATCTTTTACAGCCCTGACCAATAAATTATTCTCCATGTCTTAATTTATTTGAATTGTTCTTCTTGAGTGTAACACTTGTCGTTTTGCATTTCGTGTTTTTATTTCAGAACATCCGTCCGATTTTTTAACATCATTTTTAAATTCTGATGCTTTTCTCATAAATTTTACAATTCCTTTGTTTGACATCACTGAGAGATTCATAAATGCTTTTACTATTCTGCCATCCAAGTTGTTAACAAGTGCATCAGAGCAGGCATATGACAGACCGCTAGCAGATCCACCTTGGTTTCTTCATCCTTTTGAGCGAGCTCCAAATCTTGAGGTGGAGGTGAAATATTAATTAGTCCTTTCAGTACTGATAATTATTAATTGGGTTTGATGGTGATGTTCTACCCAATTAGTCATTCACTTTGTAGTAACAGCTTCTTTGGCATGCTTTCTTAGCTGCTCAGTAAATGTGGTGTGTCGGGGAGCGTCAGACATCTTAAGAGTCATACGTTTTTTCCAATATCGGTGATAGGAAAACAGCTTTCCCCTCTACCCCTAAAACCAAGCCCACCATGTCTTAAGCATTTTCCAACTCTGATGCAAAAGTGTGAGTATTCGATACATGTTTCTTTCTTACACTGTGTCAGAACAAGTAGATAATTAGAAGGCATCTCTATTTTATATATAAAAGAAAAGGCATCTCTGTTTGTAGCATCCAATATAATGACGTAAAATGACATTCTCAGTAACATGTTGTATCCCGATATGACATTCTTTTGTTAGTCTCAAAAACTTTTCTCCATTGTCCTTTATACACCTGTTTAAACAGAGCCCCAGGGAACATTAATCTTAGAAAAACAATACAATGAATTTTTTTTAAATAATTATTTTCTAATTAACTCTTTCTTTACCTGCTTAAAGTTGAATGCAGTTTCTGTAACGTTTCCTACTGCCTTTACAATTAGAATCATTGCATCCAGCTATTTGTTTTGTGAGAGATGAAAACAATTTTTACATGATTTTTCCAGTGGTATAAATGAAAACATTCTTAGCATGTGGTCCATTAGCATGGAAATGAACAGGTTGTAGAGATAGCCAGTTAAAGCCAAAAGCAGTAATTAAGGCTAGCTAATATAAAGTCATCACTAGGTCCAGCTAGTGAACTGATTTTTTTTTTTTTTTTAAAAAAAAAAAAAGGTATGGATTTGCTCACAACTCTCTTTCATTTAGGTCAACACATATTCAGAAATTTCTTACATGAGCACTGTCTGTTGGAGTAGAGCTACTTTAAAGTTGGGAATACTTTTAGTTGGAAGCCTCCGTTAAACCTGTTTTCACCTGATTCTGGGAGTGGATTCTTGGAAAGTGGAAAAATGGCTTCATGACCCATTTGACTACCTTATGATATAAATAGGAAGAAAAAAAAATTGTTTTCTACGACATTTTTTCCCCTTTGGAAGATGTCTCTGAGGATCAGAGAACAGAAGGGTATCTCAGAACATAGTTCTCTCAAAAGAAAACAGATTAAAGTAATACTGTTAAAGTAATATTAATTTAAGCAAATGCAGAAATCAGATATGTAATTGAGAGGTTTTTTGAATAAAATATTAAGAGTTGTCAGCTGTAACAATCATACTAACATCACTCATCTACATTTTATTTTTCAACTTAAAGAAATTGAATATCTACTCTGATCCTTTCTGGTGGTAAGCGAGAGGCAAGAAATTCAGTATCTTAGACATCATAACACAACAGAAAAAAACTGTCTCTTTTTAAGAGACACTGTTAGTATTTGATAAAGTGGGGTTTTTACATTATAAGTAAAATACTCTTTAAATGAGAAGGTGTCTATCTTGCAGTGTATGTTTATCTTACTGTGGTCAATGCTTTTTGTTGTTTACAGGGCATTGCTCAGATAAACCTGACTGATGCAGAGAATTCTGGTGAGATGCAGCTTCACTGGTATTCTGTTCAGATCTTCACTGGTTCAGACCCCCAGAGAGCAAAGAATAAAAACCAGTGTGAAGAAAGTATTCCCCGGTCTTCTGGAAATGTAACTATAGTTAAAACGGTATGGCTCTGAAAAAGTGTTTTGTTTACTTTATTTGACCTGCTGGGTGGGTGGTTGTGATCTTATCTCGGGTGCAGTTTGTTTTCCAGGTGCACAGAAGGCGATACCTTGATTTAGCTCTTGTGGCAAGAGCTGGGTTTTAAAAGATTAATTAAAAGTAGATCATGTCTGGACAGATGCTTGAAATAGTACTTTGTATATGTTTGTACGCACACTTCCAGTCCAATTAACTAAAACTCATTAAAAATTTCTGCCATTGCACTTCAAGAGGTTGTCAAGAAACGTACGATTTCCATCCTTGGAGATTTTTCAGCCCTGGATTGGGCCCTGGGTAACCTGATGAAGCTGTCCTTACTTTGGGCAGGACATCAGACTAGGTGACCTCCAGGGGTCTCTTTGGACATAACTTGCTGGATGATGCTCCACAGTGAGGTAAAGTCTGCCCGGTTTCTGTGAGAAGTTGCATTCATGGAACACCACGTACTTTTTGATCATTAAGATTCAGGACAGATGTTTTGGATTTGTGGGTTTTTTCTGGGCGTTTGTTTGCTTGTTTTGTGTTTTTTCTTAAGGAACATACAATGGCTATGTTTTTATTTTATTTTCTCTGAATAATATACATTAAACGCAATGGCTTGTTCAAATGGTTTTATTTGAAGTCTAGTTTACCTTTCAGGATGCAGTGACAGCCCTGTTAGCTAGGACAACCGCCCAGCTGGAAGCAGTGGAGAGAGAGCTGGCAGAAGAGAGAGTGAAACTGGAGTACACGGAAGAGGAAATCCTGGAGATGGAAAGAAAGGAAGATCAGGCAGAAGCCATATCAGAAAGGTACAAATAGTAGTTTAAATACCTCGTCAAACAGCCGAGTGGTATTTATACTATGGGAATAGTCTGAAATACAGCAGGAGAAACAGCAGGTTCTTATTCTGAGATCTGCTCCCTGTTAGTGTTACGAGTATAAAATTCTGTTATTATGTGATGATGCAAACAGGAGAAAACCGTATTTGAATAGCTGGCTGAGTTTAGAGGACTTGGAATTTGGGGAGTGGGAAAACATTATATCAAACAGAAACTTTGCTAGGGAGGCAACTGTAATGGGTTTGCAACAGCAGTATATTAAAAAAGAAAAATTTTTGTGGTGACATGGGAAATTGTCAAAGATAGATATGCATTGCAATGCTTATGGTGTGAACATGCAACGCAGCTCTTACTATTTCAGGGCTTATTACAATCCTATTTCATCATTAATAATACTCCTAGTTTGTTACATGAGTTGCATTTTTCTTTTTGTTATTGTTTTCTTAGTATTGTTCTAAAGACCAGAACATATGCTTTAAGAAAATTAGGGAACGTGGTATTTTTTTTCAGCGTGAAATGTGTGTGTTTGTCTGTGCATCTGCAGAAATGCAAGCGGGATATGTTCTCCCTTTGAAAATTCTGTATTTTTATTGGAGAATTAATAGTCTAAAATGACAAACTGACCTGGATAATGAAATATATAACTGTGACGCATAATTGCATGAGTTCTTTTAATACCTACAAAATTCTTGTGATGTTCTGACTTTAGGAGTTGGCAAGCAGAATCTGTTGACAGTGGATGCAGTAATTGCACCCAGACTAGTCCTCCTTATCCAGAGCCATTTTGCGGGGATTCGTTAGCTGGACACATGTTTGCAACTCAAGCAGGCCAGTACAGTTCTGGAAAAATGCAGCCTCCACCACTAAAGGTAAGGAGAGAAGACACTGCAGTATGGAAACTGCCATGCTGCCTGGTGCACACGGAGTGTGTTACTGCTGCTCCTTGAGTTTGAGTCTGAATTGATCAGGAGAGAAAAGAGTCAGAAATGACATTAACAACCCTTTATGAGCACTGCCTTCATGACAGCGGTGTGCCTTTTGGGTTGTTAAAAATGCCTTCTTTAGGGCTGGGTTTTTTGCTTGCTTGCTGGTTATTTCTGGACAGAATTCGTTTTTTACATCAAAAGGCAAGCTATTTTTACTGTGGCCTTTATCTACTCTGTAAATACGCACTCATATCAATGTCTGTGTTGACCTGAAATTGTAACAGCAAAGATCATCACCAAATCCCAGTGCTCTTAGAAATAAGAATTTTTGAAGGGATTGTGAAGAAAGAAGCTTAATGTTTTAAGACTTGCATTGCTGGTTCAGTGTTACAATAAATACAGCTGAAATTTTCAGAACAATTGTGCTGAAACTGATATATTTAAAATCTTTTGTATTCAAGATATGAGACATTGAAAATAATCCTGAACAAGCTGAAATCAGCACACTTCCATTGAAGTAGAGGAACATAAGCCGTTTGTGTTGCCTTTAGGGAAGATCATACCTCCTATTGAGGAGTGAGTTATCTTAAAGTTTGGAAGCTTTGCTAGAGTAGCATGTTTTCTGTATTTCTGAATATTTTAGTGTTCTTGTATCATTGTTTCAAGTCTTTCAGTTCCCTTTTGTTGAGTTTCTTCTCTTCATTTGACTTCCTCCAGTTTTAAGGTGGTTGCTTGCTTCAGAGTCACCTTGCTTATTTCAGTTTTCTTCTGTTGAGGCTGGAGTTCAGGTGGTAGCTTGGTTAATGCCCAGTTGCCAATGCTGAATGCCGTCTGTGTGCTCTGCAGCTATGATTCACGTTATAACTGCATCTCATAATTGTTACTGTTCCAGCAGAGGCTTCTGAAAGGTAATCTTATAATTTCGAATGACCTAGTTTTGAAACTTTTTTAAAAAAATGAGGTGATTCATCCTCTGCTCTCAGTGTTCATTAAAACTTGAACCTAGCTAGCAGGGCAAATTGTTTACTTTTGATATTGTTGAAATGTCTGATTGTTTTCTGTGAGAGAGAGAAAATGAGAAAAAAAAAAATTTCCCTCATTGAAATTGTAGGTGGATAAGGAAACTAACACTGAGGATCTGTTTCCTGAAGAAGTTGCTATTCTTCCAAAAGAGAGAACTAGCCGCAGGCCACGGGGTTCTGCTTTTGTTCGCAGTAGCACTATTGTTCGTTCCCAGACCTTCTCGCCTGGAGCACGAAGTCAATATGTTTGCAGAGTGAGTAAGGCTTAAAAAGAAGGGGGGGAGGAAGGGCCTCCACACAAGTATTTTGTACGTTTTTGATAATTTCTTCTTAAGACTTAATTACATTTATAAGAAACATATGCTACTTTTTAATACTAATTAATAATCTTTCATTGAATTTAAACATTGCAGTGGGGAATTGGTCCCCTGGTTCTTTTTAAGAGTTAACCCTGAATTTATTTCATTTAAAATTTAAGAATCTATGACAAATTAGATGTTAAGCTCTTTTCCCTGGCAACCTTAGATGTTAGGCTGGGGTGATTGATTTTACAGAGGTACCATGCTGTCCAATGAGGTCTATAACCAGTTAGTTAGAAGCCATGTTTAACTTTCAGGTACCTAAAAGTTTGGGAAAGGGGGCTGAATGCATAATCTTAAGAATATTTATGCAATAACCCTACGACTCTGGTTGCTCTCATGAATGTCAGTCATAGGATGCCTGTTACAGTGGGACCTAGGATTCCTGAGTGCACTGGTGCAAGCAATTGAGGATCGGCACAACCGTTTTCAAGCTCATGTTAGCTGGTTGCAATGTTCAATGGCAAAGGCTTATAAGCAGTTGGCTTACAGTATCGTAGATCAATACATGGGTATTGATTTTGCAATATTGGTGGGATGCACATAGCTTTAATTGTACTCTTTCACAAGCTTTTGAGAGTTTGAGTTTGAAAATGCAGTGATGATTTTTAACTTTTATGCTTTTTCCTAAACCAAGGATCTCCTGGTTTTTGCTCTCTTGTTTACATTGCATGCAGTGCAGCTATAGACCCCCTTCAAATTCTTCAGTTTGATTTCTTAATTCTGTACCTGTTTATGATATAGGGAATGTGAGTAAAACACCCTCACCCACCAGAACAAAGATAGTGCAAAAAGGAAACTATTGTTAAATACCCTCTCTTAATCTGCATTTTCTTAAAAAAAATAGAGGGGAAAAAAGCGGGAGACTGTATTGTTTGTGCCCATGACAGTAAATGCTTTAGGAAGACATGTTATTGCCTTTAACTCTCCCCTCCCCCTTTTTTTAGGTTACATTGTGTTGGATATTTAGTGGAATGCTTGATGAAACTTAGCTGTAAAACATTGATGGTTTTGAAGTTTTCTTGAATTATTGTAACTATACAGTATAAGCACTATAATGTATAAATTTTTATAACTAACTAAAGCTGAAAAAAATCAGTTGCTTAGAACAATACAGGTTCAGTGCATTTTTAAAAGTAAATCTCAAAAGCAAAAAAAAAAAAAATCCAGATTTCTTAATGTAGACGACCTTATAAGCAACCTGTATTTTCAATATCTTTTCTAATCAGCTGTATCGCAGTGACAGTGACAGTTCAACTCTGCCAAGAAAGTCCCCTTTTGTCCGGAATACATTGGAGAGGCGTACTCTACGGTATAAGCAGGTATACCTAGGAAACTGGTTTTTACGTTTCACTAAGTTGCTAGAACACTGGTACTTTTACACCTAAGCTTTAGATGTCTACAGGTACATTCTGATGTTTTTAGGAAATGTATAAAGCTTCTGTAATGTCATTGGGAGAGGGGTGCGTGTTCTGGGCTTGGTTTGGTTTTTTTAAGCTAAAAGGTAGACGTAGAGAAGTGAAATATAGTTGTGAACAATTATTGAGGAGAAAAAAAGAAGTGTGGCAGACAAAAATTACTTTAATGGGGACTGAATTTGTATTGATTTAGATGTAAACTTTGGTAAATCTTTAAAATCTGGTTTATGATGCAGGGTGCAGGCCCAGAGAAGTGTGTGTGAATATGACAGTAAATCATCCAGCTCCCCTCCCGTGCAGCCTAGCAAACCGTAGTATTTGAGGCCCAAGTATTCAGGAACGAATAGGCTAAGCTCTCCTTTCGCCCCCATGCCACCCCACGCACTGCCGAACAAGTGGGCAGAGAAGGGCAGGTATGGCGTTAATGCCTTGTATATAAATTGCATACAGTTAGCCTGGTCAACAGAAGTCAATTTCTTGCTGGTGTAGGCAAGTAGACAGTCACGCCTACCATTTTGATTCAGAATGTATCTTAAAACCAGTATTGTATAAAGCCCTTTAAGGGGAATCTTGCTCAGTACCATATTTTCTGACGTCATGGCTCAGTTTTTCATGTTGCATCCCTTTTATTATCATCATAACGTGAAAGTTTAGTCCATTAACTTAAATTAATTAAATATTTATAAGCCAAAAGGAGACTGTAAAAGGAGGTATTAGAAAGCATTAATTGAAAAAGTTTGTGTATGGTACAAAAAACCCCTACAGCTAGTTAGCCTTTCACTGTGGGATATAAATAATCTTTCCAAAACTTTTTGTCAGAAAGACTGTGTGTGTGAAGTAAGTACAGAAAATGTATGCTCTATATAGCTAAAGATAGACCAGTATACCATGTTGAGAGTAATATATTGTGCATTTTATTTGAATCCTAATAACTCAGCAGTCCTGCAGATCATCTTTGGCTGAGCTTATGGCAAGGACGTCCTTAGACCTGGAGCTGGATCTCCAGGCATCCAGAACTAGACAGAGACAGCTGAACGAGGAGATATGTGTTTTAAGAGAGTTGAGACAGCGTCTGGAAGATGCCCAACTCAGAGGTCAGACAGATCTACCCCACTGGGTCCTTCGGGATGAGCGATTCCGAAACTTGTTGAAGGAAGCAGAAAGGCAGGTACGGAACATGAGATGAGCACTCAACATGTTCAGGAACTTCTGGTTTCAAAATTTCTTGATCGTGACAAGATGTCTGAAGGGCTGTTTTTACAGAACTTAAAACAATGAATGTTGCTTCTATATTCTTGAAGTTAGCACAATAAAAATTATTGCATTGATTATTACTAAACTGCCTGTTTATTTGAGGACAATTACTGGAGAATGGCACTATTTGCCAATGGCACTTTTTTGTTTTGGTTTGGGGTTTTTTTGTTTTGGATATTTATTATTGGAACTTTAATAATTTCCTTACTTCTGATCTTTGAAAGAAATTTTGCTGATTTGATATTTCAATTTTTACAAGTGTTTGGAATGTTCCCTAAGTATGTGATCTTTTCCTTTTTCTTGGAGAAGGAAGTTATAGGCAAAAAGTGGCAAAAACTGCGCTACAAACAAAATTGTCATTGGACTATCAGAGACGAAGAGTGAGCCTAAATTTATTTTAAGGTCTTGTTTGACAGATCTATGTGCAGTAAATTTCATTAATTTAATATATATCTGTCTGAAGAGCATTAAGAAATGAAACAACACTATCAGTCTTTCGAATTTTATAGTTCTTAAATGATGAGCTATTTCAGACAGTGTACTTGCATGCTTTTACTGTGATGAGTGGGGAAAAAATCCATTATTTTAACCTGGGTATTCTTCTGTTTTATTTATTCACATGACCGTTTTAAGCATTATATTCTTGTTTTCAGACCAGACAGACCAAATTTGAACATCACCAAGAGCAAGCAGCTGAAAAGATGCTAAAGAAAGCATCAAAAGAAATATACCAGTTGCGTGGGCAAAATCAGAAGGAGCCTATTCAGGTGCAGACTTTCAGGTAAGTAGTAATGTGTACTGAAAAAGCATAGCAACAGTTCATTAGAGAAGTTAAAGCTCTCTGAAGCATTGAGCTTAAATTCTGTGTGTCTTCTATATAGCTAGTAATTTTTAACTGTATATTGATTTGGACACGAGTTTCCTTTGAATTACTTGTAGTGCAAAGAGCCAAAGCTAAGGTAAAATTGCAGTGTTACAATTCTAAAACATATGAAATTTAAAAAAACAAAACAAAACAAAAAGTCTTCAAGTGCAAACATAGCTTAGGTGATTCTTTCAACTTAGCCTAGTCACTATCAAGTTCAAATGATTTGTCAGTTCTTCAGTGCAAGCCTGTGAGCATAAATAGTTTGTTTAATGTAATACATATACATTACTAGTAACACTCTCTCCCTAAAAATTACTCAATAATGTTCCAGCTTTCTCTCAAGAAGCCTTTTCTTTGGACTTTTTTTCCTATTTCATCTGTGTTCACATGGCATGTATCCTCGCTTAGCTTTATTTTTTTCCTGACAGTTTATGTTGTGTACAAGTGGCATTTGATAAACAGTGTGCATTTCACAGGAGGACTCTATTACTTCAGCATTAAAGTTTTTATAATTTTTATTGGGAGAGTAACAGCAAGAGTAAGAAAATGCTAGTGCAGCATAGATGTGGAGGACAGCTCAGCTACAATGTTTCGTTATGCTATTTCGTCCAGTGTTTAGATTTTTAGAACTTTTTTGCAGGGAATACTTAAGTGAAATAGAAAAGCTGTCTGTCCTTTAATGTAATTTTTTTGCTTGAATTATATTGGAAAGGTCTTTCTCATAAAGGTGGGGAGGAAGTAAGAGGAGTAGAAATTTTAGGGTGGTTTTACATCTTGTCTTTCTGGTAATGAGAGAGGGGTTTTTATGCTTTGTCTACTGAGATATAAAAAGATATAGGGAATTGAATAAAATGAGATGTAGAAAATGAAGCAAAAGCTGTCTTGTTTAAATTCTTGCCCTTTTTATGCGCACATTCATTTCTTACGACACTTACTTTACAGCATGTACTGTTTGTTCAATAAAGCAGCAAAAAGATGACTCTGCCATCTTTTTTTTTCCTTTTTTTTGTAGGTATTATTGCAAAATGTACAAGGGTGAACTTTGCATTGCAGAAGGGGCTTATGCAGGGCTTGTCCTGTGAAACCTTTTTACAGTCAACTATGACTGATGTTCAATGAGTTGTATAAAGCTTCCACCTAAATTTTCAAAAATAGTTATTGTGTTCAATGGAATGTTGCCAAAAGTATACCCTGAGGTTTAATAGTTTTTGTAAGTTTCTTGTACTCAAATAAACCATCAGTTCAGTATGTAAGTAACAAATACTAACCACTAACCAGAGTAAAGGAACCGTGTTCTTGGGGGAAAAAAAAAAAGCAGGCATATATTTGACTTCCTTTTTATCTTGTTTTGATCACAGAGAGAAGATAGCTTTTTTTACAAGACCAAGGATTAACATACCTCCTCTGCCAGCTGATGATGTATGACTTGTTGCATTGTAAACATGAAGTATTTATCGCTTTTATTTTAACGAAGTTATTAGATTAGCCAAGTTTCTTTAAAAAAAATTGTGCAAAAGCTAATATACACGTTTTGTAAAAAATAAAAAAAGTAAAAAAAGTAAAAGTAAACAAAAACATATATATAAATATATATACATATATATTTTATAATAGCGACTGCAACAAGGCTTGGTTTTTCCTTGTTGTGAAACTGACATCTCTGAAGACAACTTATTTTATAAAAGATCGACTATCCTGTTAAGAGCGTGTACAGTTTTTATGCTGTTTTATTTGACTTAAAGGCTGGAAGACAGAAACAAAGTGAGTTCAGGCAAATTCACTGTAGTGTAATTTATTTATAGTGCCTTTTTTCCTTGAAGGAAAATACCTACTTTAAGATGTATTTTAAGACTGAAATTTTGTTCTTCAGTATTTGTCATACAGTAGAATGGAACCATTGAGCTGGTTTTGTTTCTGATACCTGAAATGAAAATACTATGTTCTAAAATTGTCACTTTTTTCAGCTTTATTATCTGTAGCTTAATATGTACATTGTATCCTTTAGCACTGTCTGTGTTATAGCAAAATATTATCACCTGCAATGTGTTTAACACTCATTAGAAGTATGTTAAACATTGCAGAATTCATTTGCATGTTCTTACTGTGCACTAATAGATTGTTTTCATTTCAGTTGTGTCTAAAGTATCTTTATATTCCTAACTAGATTCTCAGTTTAAACGGAGGAAGGAAAAGGGTGACAGGTCTTTATTTTGCTGTTTGATGAAAAGGGAGTTAAAAGAGCAATGTGAGCTAGTTGTGTGGGAAGATCGCAGTATTATAGTAATTTCTACAGTTTTAAAGATTCTGATCTGATTCAGGAAAGTACATATGTGCTGATTTTGGAAAGCAGCTGCGTTAAGTAAGGGTGCTTAAACACATGTTCATCCTAAAGGATGTGCTTTGAGGTTACTGCATGCAAGTTCTGTTCAACAGTGACACTTTCCAGGAGGAAGGTGTATAATTCTGGAAGGTACAGCTCACTTGATTGCTAGTTGGACCAGCCAAAATCTGGTAAGAAATAATTTTACTTGTGACCATTCGTTTTCATGAAAGACTGTCACCCTAAATTCCCGAGAATGCCAGTTTTGTGTCCTTGCATCCTGCAAGTATGTAAAAATACTTCTTTACTAAGCTACTATAATAGAGTTTCTCGTATTTTTCTAATTATACATTACCTACAAAGAGAGGTGCCCAACACAAGACTGACTTCAAAAATTGCTGGAATCTCCTAGAAGGAAGATCATGCTGTCTCTTAATTAAAGTAAAGGTCAAATTGGTTCCAGATTTTTATGTGTCAGGAAATCAAAACAACAGCCAAAAACTAAACGGACTTATCAGAACCAATCAGAATATTTTAAAATATTTTGTAAGTAAGTGTTCTATGTGAGTTTCAAGAGCTTATACTCTGTTACCTTGTCAAAGATCAGGAAAACCTGGAAGTGAAACTGAATTGCTTTTACTTGTCCAAGCTGAGGCAAAAAGTAATGGGAAAAAAGATTGTAAACCTAAATGATTGATCAATGAGGATGATTAATGCAGACATTTAATTTTAAAGTAGTATTCCCTGTTTCCTAGTATGGCCTATAATCATTACAGGCATCAAGTGATTCGATCGTATAGCAATGTATGTGAAATTAAAGTATGTTTAGCATTTATCATGCTAACCACCCTGAAGTCTGGTTTTGCCAGTAAGCTTTGGGGGGTGTATATTGGGTTCCTTGTGCGCAACTAGACATATTCAGAAACTGTGCAGATAAAAACCAAATCACGTGAGAAATTTTTAGTGTTTGGGTGAAAGTCTAGGGACAGCAAGCTCTTCAGTGCTCATTACTTGAAAAGACCAGTTAGTCAGAATTTCACGTTTCATTTTCAGTGGAGGCCCTTACGTAGTAGTGTTTATCAAAAGTTACCATGCAGTGACACCACTTGCAGTATAGTAAGACCAGACAACACCATGTTCCCATGAGGGTGGTCAGATCCTGGAAGAGGTTGCCCAGAGAGGTGGAGCTCTCTCTCCATGGAGGGGTTGAGGACTTGACTGGACGTAGCCCGGAGCATCCTGGTCACATTAGGCCTGCTTTGAGCAGGGGTTGGCGTAGGGACCTCCCTTCCACCCTAAATTGTTCTGTGACTGTATAACAAATGGGCAATGTCTGGTGGCTTCTCTGTTCAGCTGGTGTTTTTAAATAGTGACCGCTGTGAGACATTGTCGGCGTATCTTGTGGGTCTGTGATTCTGACGGCTGTAATGAGTTCTGTCTTGATGTGGTAATGAGTTATCATATTCAGTATTCATCTCTCTTGTTTTTGTCACAGTTCTGTATGATTTTGTCATTTTTGTATTATTTGAAAGTATTTCTTCTACAAAATAAAATAATTTGCCATAAACAGAAATAGAGTTTTCTTGTATGTCCATGTATAAGACATTTTTTGAATGGTTTATATTTGCCACGTTCATGATGCTTTCCTAAAGAAATTTTGTATTTTGAATAATACTGTCATTTAGGTGAATGTAACGGATTTTCAAATAAAAGTAAGAGACGAAATCTGTGAAATCAGAGATCCTAGAGGGGTTACACTGAAGACTTGAAAGGGGTGCAGAGTGTGAGGAATGGCAGGTATGTTCTCCCATGTGCTTATTGCTCACGATAAGCTGACAGCTGTATTGGAGGCTCATAGTTGAATATTCCCGGAATTCATGGGTAGCTCCACTTACAACACATTGAACAGCCTTTTTTTTAACATAAGTTTGTACTTTGTAGATTTGTACTGGAAGTAAGTTGACATCATTAGTTCTGTAATATCTTACTTATGACTAATTCCAAGGTGGAAGCCACTCAAAAGAATACGAGTTAACTTTTTTAGGCTGAACTTTACTGCTGCTTTCACAAAGGAAACGTTAAACCTGCATAATTGCAGAAAGGCCATTTCTCAGTTTCCCTCTGCAACCCTAAGCTGCAGGAGCACAGGCAAAATCATGGTACTGACATATGACTCCTGTCTCTATCCGGTATTTGTAAGGCGTTAAGGGTATGACAAAGTTTAGGCTATTTTTAAACAGTCCGCTAGAAATAGTCATTTGGAATACCAACCGTCTCTGTCTCACTGCTATCAGGATCAACAACAAAAGCTATAATGGGTATGTCGGTATGGGTTTTCTCTTATAAGAATGAAGTCTTATATGTATTTCTTGCTGCAGTTCTTGTAAGGACTTTGCAAGACTTAAAGGTAAGTGCTGTATAAAAAAAGCAAATATTTTTTTTTTAGGAATTAGATGAGTTATGTGTCTTGCTGTCAGCAGATGTAAAACTGAAGTTTGAATTTTTAGGGAAGAGGGCACTTTACAGCTTGTTTTGCATCCAGTCTCCTTTTTAACTATAGAGTCATATATCTTTGAGAGGAGGAAAAATGTATTTGCAGAGAGACTTGAGAAATTGCAGGCTAGCAAAAGCAAGAACAATGTTTTCCAAAACATGATGTGAAGAGTATTTTCTTTTTCCTGCGATCACTCAATTGACTAAGTATCACTGGAAGAAAATACCAAAGAGTAAAGTTGATTTCTTGCTGGAATCTGTAAATGTCAATTAAGTGATTTGCTTGTACTTTGGAAAACCTCAGTATTCTTGGAGTGAAAAGCTTCTTAGGAGCTGTTTCTGCCTTCTTATGATTTCTAATAATCTCTTAAATTTGTACATACATATCTAGGTTATAGATCACATTTTCTATTGAGAATTAGGTATTCTGTTCCTTTAGTTTGTTTGCAGTTAGACCATCCAACTAAAAATACATGTTCAGCAGAGACTCGATGAGTTCAGCCGTGATAATAGAGAAGAGAAAATTAGGAACTGAATTTAGGAAAATCTGTTCAGGAAAAAATGGGAGATTGAGACCCTTGCGCTCATTTAGTTAGTGCACAAAATGACTGTTCTGTGTCCAGGACATTGTGTTTGTGTTACAGAGTGTGGCTTGTGGCACAGAAGTTCCCAGATATAGATGTTTGTGTCTGACCAACTGAATGCTGCTTGCTGTTTTCCATATTTCCCTCTCATAAACCGATTAAGGAACATTGCAGATAATGTTATCAAGAAAATAAATTAAGTGCTCAGTGTTAACTTCCTCCACAGAATTCACCTGGCCTATTAATACTGATTTTAGTGGGCGCAAAGAGCAGACACTGGCAGGAAGTTAGGACTTCCGTCACTTTTCCACACTTCATTGACATGATTATAGTAGGCCTGGGGCTGTTGCTGATCTATGAATGGTGGAGAACTGTCATCTGCAGGGCTGTGTAATGAAAGGCATAATCAAATCTCTTCTCTAAAGGCATGCTTCTCGCTCCAGAAAGGTGTGGGAACTTCAGGTGAAGCCAGCTAAGTGTTCAAATTTCATAATAAAATACAAAATCTGTGGCTTCTGTATGGGGAGTCCATATCAGAAATAAGGAGTACAGGAACTTTCTTCAGCTTACAGACGATTTGGAGGAGTTGTGGAGCCATTCTGAGAAAAGGTTTTGTACACCCTGTATCAACTGGCTTGCTTTGCTGGGCTGGGCTGCCTGCTTAGTGCATCCTTAAATACCTGCTCGAACACACTGGGACAAAAGGTCTTCCAGAACTGCGTTCCTTAGCCTTTGAAGTGAGTGGAAGTCACCGCGGATGTTTTCGTGTGTGCGTGTGCAAGATCTCCCTCTACCTAGCGGTTGCATCTGCTTGGTGTAATACAAAGCACATGCCTGGATACCCTTAGGGGTAAAACCAGTCTGCACAATATTCAAATACGAGAAAATGAGCAGTAAGGTGAATGTCCTGAAATAAAACGCATTGCACATGTACAAACACGTACGCGATCGTCACAAAGAACAGTTACAACCTCTGCCTTGCGGAACGTGATCCTAGTGGTTTGTACAAAATTTGTAGAATCAGAACTTTGGAAATCATTATTTTGTTGTGGAACTCAAATACATTGTAGAGTATAATAAAATTCTTTAAAAAAAAAAAAAAAAAAAAAAAAAAAAAGAAAAGAGAAAACCAAAACTCCCCTAAAATCCCCCAAAAATATGGTTCTGAGATGTAATACTCAGCTAACCAAAATGTGAAAGTCAGGCTAATGGCTTTTTTTTTTTTTTAAAAAAAAAAAACCAAAAACATTTTAGGATGTTCTGGTTTTTAAATATTTGATGGGAAAACTTAAGCAGAAGTTTTGAAAAGGAAAAGTGGGCTGGTGTATAGGAGAGGATCTTTCAAGCAGTGACAGTTGCACTGAAGAAAAGGCAGAAGGCTGCAAGTGGAGTGGTGGATGGATGGATGGATGGTGGGGAGAACGAAGAAACGAAGGTAACAGGGATGAAACCTTTGAGGTAAGCTTTGCAAAGCTTGAATATGACACAGAAGGTGGAGGGAAGTCAGTCTGGATAAGCTTGAAATGGAGCACCGGGAGAAGGAAAAATGCAAGGGATGGTGAACTTGTGTGGTTTGTCTCATTTCCAAGCTGCTGTGATTACATATTTCATAGAGATGAAAGAAAATATGACACCTGGGCGTTGCTGCAGAGTCAACAGGAATACTTCGTGGTTTGCACGCAGCATACTTAACTACGCTTTTTCCTCGTGAAAAATGTGATCGTTGTTGCTGTTGTAAAAAAATCCACAAACCCTTTTAAAAATAATTAGCTTAGGTTAGGGGGGGCGGAAAGCAGCACATGTTCTAATGGTGACCGAATCGGTAGGGCAGGGTAAAGAGGCTTGCAGTTTAATCCTGTGGGATTACAGACTGGTCCGTCTCCCTCTGGCTCCGTCTCCTATCAGATATCCTATAGAAGGAGGATGCAGTCACATGATTGTTACTGCTTCCTCCCCATGACATCACTGCTTTTGCAGCCATACCACCCAGGAAAGGATGCTATTAAAATCTTTGGGACTGGGCTAAATGATGTTGCATTGCAGGTAAGCAACGTAATTCTTCGAAAAATTGATTTGCCAGTTGCTCTCGTGCTGCCGTCCTAGAGCTCCAGCTCTGTCGGGCAGAGTTTCTGCTGGAAAATAAAGCGGCGCAGTTTCCCTGCAAGCAGAGGGTTTGCAGGTGCAGAGGCTGCCTGCTGGCTCTGCGCTGATCTCCCGGCTGCCATCTCCAGTAGAAATGCTGCCAGATGGAGCTTTAAAGCTGAAGAAGGCCCTTTGTCCCTGTATTTTCCTATGGCTCCTTCGGGTGTCTGCTGAATTCTGTATTTACGTGAGCAGCCATCATCATCCAGTCGTGCGGAGAGAGAGCAGCAATACTGTGTTGCTTGCATTCCCTGCCTTTTTTTTTCCTGGATGCCTAAAGGAAGTTGTTGTTGTACAGCTAGATGTGTCTGAGCTTATAAAGGAATGAGGATTAGCTTGCTTAGGGGGTTAGCAGATGCATTTGGGGAAAGAGGCTTTTCCTTTCTTGTTAATTTTTGTTGACGTGGTTTGAAAGTACCTAGTCTGGCAGGTTTCCTGTGTAATTTGCTGTAGTGTAAGGTAGGTTTTGCTTGTCGCCCAACATAAGCATAAAAAATTATTTTCCAGAATGCACATACAAGATGACAAGCAGATTTCTACTTCTTACACAAAATGCCAATCACCGAAAGGCTGAAAAATCCACGCTACTGCTTTTTTGGACTGTTGGTATTTACATAAGCAAAGTCCAGAGTCTGTTTTCTTTTCCCGGTGTGGGTGTTTAATTATGCACTCCATACAAATATATGAAGACATATATTTGTGGAGAAAAAATGGTGACTCTTCTCTGGTGGGTTTTTTCTGTATTGCTTTTTTAATACATTTTAGGGTTTTAAAAATATTTTATTACTTTTTGAAGTTATTCTAATACAGATGTTAGAATGCAAGAAGCTAAATTAATTTTTGAGCTTATACTAGTCAGAAAAATAAAAGTATACCTTCTCTTTTTTTGTCTTTTTAAGAATTCTGATGAATAATTCTGTGCCTTTGCCAGAGAACAGAGAATGACTCAGCCGCAGCTTCATCAGGCAGAGGGTCAGGTGGCTTTTCACTCCTAGTCTGCAGGAAGTTTTCTTATTCTTGAAAATCCCGTTCTTTGTTCAAATAAATTTTTCCCACTATTGGAAAAATCTGAAAATTTGGCAGGCCTAGGGTCTCTGTGTGCTCACCCATACACTCCTGGGGGAGATTTTGGATGTCCTGTGCTGAGGGAGGTTGTACGTCCTAGTAAAATATGAATTCTGCTTTCCAGCGATCAGGTATGCAGCAGTGTCGGCATCAGAAAATAAGGCAGGGGGAGGGAAGGTATAGAATGAATTATTGAAATGAAGGAAGAAAGGACAATGGTTCTTCAAAACTGAAAAGAAAAATAAATTCAATTTTATTTTTCTCCAACAGAACCTCTGTTGTTTTTTTTTCCCCCCCCCGAGACTGAGCCTCAAAAGCGACAGAAATACAAACCTGGCACCGTATGAGGTGGCAGGGGGGTTGCATCCTGACGGCGCCCGTGCTGGGATTGTTCTCTTGACTCCTTCTGAAGCTGAGGCTGGGTCGATTCTCCCCAGCACTGGGCGCGAGTCGAGCCGTGCTCTGGCTCAGCAGGCGCAGCGAGGCTTGGCTCTTTGCCCACCCGAAGTGCGCAGCAGGGCTGCCAGACGCGGGTTTCACAAGCGCAATGGGTTTCCCCCTCTCCCCGGATCATACTTGAATGCCCTACAGAAATATGTGCGGGGCGGTGGTTCTCCTGGTCTCCCAGTTTGATACAGGCGTCTTTCGTGCAACAAAAGACAAGGTGCCAGCCTTAAATGTATGCTGGAGCAACTCAGAAATTAAGGACTGAAGTCCTTTAACAGTTATTTAGTATAAAAGGGTGGACCCTGGAAACACCCCCAGCTGAAGGGCTCTCTGCCCGGCAGCACTGGGGTGCCGTACCCTGGTTCCAACACGTGGCTGCACGGGTGCCCGGCCCCTGCACACATTGGGGCCTGCCTTGTAAAGGTAGTACCTTTTCCAAGGTAGTGGCTGGTGGCTTTTAAAGAAGGACTGGAGGAGGAGAAGGGGATGGTGTTGGGGAGGAGCGTTTGCCCTGGGATTGGGTCCCTCCTGTCTGCCTGGGGTGAATGGGCTCTCTGGAGCGCCACAAACCTCCCCGGTCTGGGAGCTGCTTCTTCATGAAGCTGTTGTTTGTTGGGCTGGAGGGGAAAGCGTGCGGGATCATGACTGTAGCCCAGCGCTCGTGCAGGGGGAAGGGGGAGGCTCCCATCCCCCCACCTCACCCGCGGTTCAGGACCATCTCGTGCGTGTTGGTGGTCAGCGTTGCGTCGCGTGAGCCTCTCTCAGGACTGACCGGCTCTCAGCTCGGCATGGTGCACGACCCTCAAACAGCGATGTAGTGCCCGTAGGTACCAGTCCTTTTCCTGTTTGCTTTTGCCATCAGGCTGCAGCTTGCAGGGTGCCCAAGGGGGGGTGTGTGTGTTGATTTTTCCATTTAGTGAAACGGAATCAGGTTGTAGAGTAGGAGTCTAATTTGTGTGTGTGTGTGTGCATACATGCACACTAAGTATCACGTTTTCTCAGTTTTCTTCATCTCTAGTCCTGCAGAACCAAAAAAATCACACACGATTGTTAATGCCAAAAGAGAAACTCTAGCAGGGTTATGGTAGGCTGCTATTCCTAAAACACTTTAGCATGTTGCTCTCAAACATCACCCCAAGGAAAAGGTTTCCCCGTCTTGCAGGTGGGGGAGCTTCCTCTCGGTGGTATGAAGTGACTCGTCTGTAACTGCGCAGCCCGTCGGCATCAAAGGCAGCAGTAACGACCGGTGCCCTGTGAACAGGAAAGCATTACCCTCCGTCTGCGTGAAAATGACTCACTGCCTCCACTCAAATCACGAGAAGTGACACAGTAGAACAGATGAATGGCTTTTCTGCTGCAGGTTTATCAGCTTTATTTCAAGCTGAAGGCTTAAAAAGATTTTCAGCGAGAGGTGCGTTTAATGCCATTGACCACCCCATTTAAGGGGAGAGCTTTTTAGGAGTAACTATGTACCATTTCCCTTCTGACAGTGCAACTCTGTTCTCTCTGAATTTATTTGTCTTTTTTGCAGTCCAAGAACCGTATTTCCCCCCCCCTTAATCCTATCATTTTCTGAGTGAGGAGACAAAGAGCAGCGCTGGAAACCCAAACCTGGTGCTGCAAAGCTCGACCGTGTATGGCACAGAGAGGAAAACTGTACAGCACCCCTGATCCTTCAGCCCCGGCTTCGAGCTCTGTGGCAGTAAAAACAGCTGCTCCAGAGGGAAATTCCCCCTCTTTTTTGTGAGGAAGGGGACTAGAGGGAAATCAAGAATAGAAACTATACATGCTGCTACACTGGTAGCCTGATTTCCAGTCTGTCCTGTCTTCTGAAGTTCAGTTTCTTACCCCAGATGCTAAAGCGTTTCTGAATTTTATCTAATCAAATCTTGTTTCCTTTGCGAAGCAAGGGTGTGCGGGATTGATGCAGGCCCACGGGACTCATCTGCCCAAGCTGATGGGCTGTTAGCAGAGGGACGTCCTTTAATAAAGATGTTTCAGCTCAGTTTGAAAAATGTAGATGGATGTTCCAGAGCCAGCGATGCTTCCCTCCTGCTTTTTCCACAGCCCCAGCATCAACACTAACAACTGAATTTATTGGAGGGACCTTTAAGACTTGCTGGAAACAGAGAAGTGAGTTTAGCATTTTTTTATACCGAGCCGATTTTGAGTTATGTGAGTGTAAAAATTCCACTTGGAGCTCGCGGGGAAAGAGCTGGGATTTTTTTTTTTCCCCTTCCCTTTCTGACATAACTCAGCAGCTGAACTAAGTTTGCTCAGACTTTCCAAGAAAACTCGAATGGAGACCAGACACACAATATTTCATACCGAAAGGAACTGGCTTCAAAAGGGAGAGTCGTCCCGGGAAGGAGCGGGGAGCGGGACGCCGGGACGAAGTGCGCTCCCTCGGTGGGTTCGCCCCGGGGGGGAAGAGAAGCGTGGTGACCCAGGGGCCGGGGCCTCCCGGGAGGAGAAAAGGAGAAGAGGGAGTCAGGCTGTCGCCGAAGGGTGGGGAAGCCCTGATGGTTGGTTATCAGCTCCCGGGATGCGCCCCATGTCCCCCCGTGCCTCCCTTTGCCTGCGCTCCCGGCCAGCCCTGTTACCTCCTCTGTGCTCACCCCATGAGCACGTGTGGTGGCTGAGGAGGGGCGGCCGGAGGCTGTGGTTTGGTCTGGAAGAGCCTTTTGTGCCTCAATTTTCCGCCATTTCTCCCAAATGTTCCCTCCCGCCTTCCCTTTCTCTCCCAGGCCCTCTCCCCTGTGATCTGGTGCCCTGTGTTTTTTGAGCTCTGCTGTGGCTTCATAATGTTTTCCATAGAGGTTACTCAGGGTAAAGCTGCACATCAAAGATGTGGCTCTGTTTAGCTTGCCCACACTATCGTAGCAGGAAACTCCTCAAGATGTGGTGGGGGGGCCATGCAGTAGAACGCTGCAGTATTTTACAGGAATGTTTCCGATACTGCAGCCTGCCTGCGCTTGGGCGGCAGGAGGCTGAGGGTTTGCAGTGCTATTTACTCGTATATGGGGGCTGCGCAATTAGTCCTTGAATCGGAAGAAAAACCTTTGCCAATTTTAATATCCTGTCTTCCCTCTGTATTTTCCCAATTTAACTACTCTCCACTTTTTATGTGCCATATTATGTTTCCAAAAAAAGACCTGTAACTGGGTTCAGCATTTTCTTATTTTTCCAGGAGTCTCAACCTTGCTCTGATCCAAGGCCATTTTAAGAATTTTTTTTTTTAAACATCATCGTTAAGACAGAAGGTCAATAAATCAATCGGCTTGTTCAGTCTGAGGCTTCTAAGGTGAATAGTATGAAATTGCCCATGGATATTTTTCAACCTGCAGAAAACCGGTCATTCAACCTGCTTGCTTTTGCTGAAGACATCTTCCTTGTGAAATCATCACCCACCAGTATCTTACTTCTTCTTTAGAAGAATGTTTCGTAACTGTTTACCTGCAGCCTATATCCTGCAGGGTGCGATGCCGTCTCTAGATCGTCTTCTACGAGGTGTGGTGGGTGGTGGAAGGGGAATTACATCCACCCCCCTCGGTCTTCTTGGCTCCAGGCTAAATAGACCTTGTTCTCCGACCCCTCCCCAAAAGGCACGTGCCCCTAATCATCTCGCTGTACTTTTCATTCATCTCTTGCAAGGTGATCCTGTTAATAATCTTGCTTGCTGACTTCCTGAGCTATCAGGTCCATTTTCTCTGGCCAGGTGGTACTGAAGACCCGTGGTGTAACTGTGCTCAGCTCTGGGAACTTTCTCCCTCAGCCTTATCCTCTTCCAGCTCTTTCTGAACGCCGACTTCTTCAGCTCACTCTGCAGGCAGCACTGACCTCCTAATTACCTGGATTCGAGGTCTGGGTGGAGAGTGCTCTGCATCCATCTCTGCGACTAGGTCTAAATCCCTTGGGATGGGGGATGGATGGATGCTGGCAGAGCACCCAGCTCCCAAGCTGAGGTGCCTTTGCTCGACAGGTCACGTTGGGCAGTTAGTGGCCATGAGGCTGGAGCACCATGCTTGGCTGTTTTGAGAATATGGTACTAGGAACGGTCAATACAAGTATTAAGGGCATAGAGAGTGGCAAATCATGGGTCAGTGCGAAGGAGTCTTGTGATGATCACCAGTTAGCAAACCAGTAAGATTGTATTGTTCATTACTGGGTACTATGGAAAATAAATTCCAGAGATTTTCACAGCCCCCTTGCTCCTTAGTTTGTGCAGTACATGCTGTCATGTCACGTCATGTGAGCACAGCTGATCTGACCACCCATTCAGATCAGTGGCGTGCTCAACTCCAGTGGAGTCATGATTGCAATGACCGTGAATCGTTTCAAAAGCATTGTGTCTGGAGTAGGATCTCCCTGTTTCCTCATTGCATGTATATTGGTAGCAGAGCGTAGAAAAGCTCTGTGACGCACCGTATTCTGCTTTTGTGTGTCACACCGCTTTTGGAAGAGATGGAACAGATGATGCTTTGGACGCCCTGCAAAAGTCACTCTAAACAAATGTGAACTGAGGAGCTTGCAACAGGCCTTTAGGCTTCTGCTTTCTTCCCCCAGCCTCTTGCCAGGTTCACTTCTACCTTATGCTGTAGCAGAGAGGTGTGTTTTGCTGCCTGCATACTGCTATGTTTCACGTAGCAACCCCCCCACTACTGTCTTCAAGGAAAAGAGCACAAAGATGAAAGCCTGTAGGTGAATGCTCATCTGCTAGAAACATTTGAAGTGTCGAAATAATTCAGTAACTGTGATCTGTTGAAAGTAACTTGAAACTTGTTGGAATTGCATTAAAAAGCGTACTGCCTGCCTCAGTGCAACGTGTCCAATTAAAACAGAAAACAGGATGAGGAGAACGTAGCATGGAACTAGCATGTCTAGTAGCAGTAGGCCAGGGCCAAGACTTTTCCTTTGATGACTGTTCA
Source organism: Calonectris borealis (assembly GCF_964195595.1). Taxonomy (NCBI): domain Eukaryota; kingdom Metazoa; phylum Chordata; class Aves; order Procellariiformes; family Procellariidae; genus Calonectris; species Calonectris borealis. Next base: position 138,645,295 of record NC_134312.1, on the reverse strand, counting down.
GCTAGTTGTTTCCCATCAGTATACTTTTCAGCTTCTTTGAACCATGGGATGTTTCGGTCTGTGCTTGCCATGTCGAATACGTTTCAGATCCGATCAGTCAACACAATACCTAGAATGTCAGTTCACTGATGGAGCTCCTCTAGCTGTGGCTTATCCTTTTGCACATGCTGTAACAGTGTTATAAAGCTGAGAGATTGTCAAGCATTTCCATTGTAAGGGTAATTTATCGCTGTTTTATAAAACTTGGCCCCAAGCTGCAGTGTATTGTACAGCTGGTCCGAATCACACGTGAGTTTACCCACTGTGAGACCTGCAGGAAAAACATGACCTTAAATATGGTAATAAAATTACCTTTTGGTTCTTTAAAAAATAACAAAAAGTGAGTAAATGTAACAGAAGAGACCTGCAGTCCATGCGATACCTGCTGTGCTTGTTGGCGTGTCCCAGCCTGTCGGGCAGCTCACTGTGTTCGCACCCTGGCTTCTGCAGGTTGTTTGCACTAATCTCTTCTTTGCTTTCTTTACATAGGAGGCTTCAGTGACTACTTAATTAAAAATTATCTGGCTTCCTGCAGGCCTCACAGGCTAATCTTTGGACTCGCTCTTTTGGTCCTTACCTTTTGCTGCTCTCATGCAACACCTCAGATGTTTGTAGGGCAGCATCTCTGTCCTTCTGCCTTCAGAATATTGTGCACCAAGCATGGCCAGCTGGGAGATCCGGGACTGAACATCAGGTTGACCTGGCGCAAGGTTTCTGGAAGACGTCTAGGGTTATGTGGCAACCAGGAGAGCCTCTATTAGGAGGCACAATTGCCAGACTAGCACTGTGACCTCTCGCAATTTGTGAATTGATCCTTGCCAGGACCTTGCTCCATCTACGGGACCGCAGTAGTCTGACGTGGGTCTAAATCCAGGGAAATCTGCTAACCAGACTGCAAGGAGGAACTGTCTTGAGTTCAGGAGATACGTAGTTCAGTCAGATTTCTTTGGTTCCTCATTCAGCTTTTAGTAAGAACCTGTTTACAATTATTACAGCAGAGCGTTGATGAAAATGTTCGGTTGTAGGTATGCTAAGCTGTTCAGTAAAAGTGGGTGCTCACTGTGAAGAGCTGAAGAAGGCTCTCTACTGAATTGCAGGAAATAAAATGGCAGATGTAATTCAAAGCCAACAGAGGCAAAGCAATGTGGAAAATGTCCCTAAGAGACCACAGGATGATGGGCTCCAAACTGGCCGCTGCCTCTCATGGAGTGTAGCCTGGAGTCATAGCAGACTGCTCAGTGGAAATGTTGGAAGTCTGCCCTAGGAAAAACTGGTGGAATGCCAGGAATTATTAGGAAAAGAATAGGGGACTAAGCAGGAAACATTTGCCCTTACACAAATAATGTTGCATCAGCATCCGGAAAAGTAGTGGAAAGGACAGCAAGGGCGTCTAAGACATAGAACAACAAAGGGACAAAATACATACGTCAAGCAGTTACTCAGCAAGATTCAACACCTTTCAGTGTATACAAGCTCTGTCAGAGTATCCAAATCTCTTAGATGCTCAGGTGTTAGGAGTAGCTATGGGTTGCATTTGTTACTAATTCTGCATGTAATGGTATTGCAATGTTTTCTTTTGAATTGGTAGTGTCGGACTCATTTAATGAGATGTGGATGTCTACCTCTGACATCTCTCTGTCTCCTGTCTAAGATACATCAGATAAATTGCATCTGAATAGAGTTTACCTCCCCTCATCAGCTATGAAAGGAGTCTAGATTTTAGCGTCCAGAGCCTAGCACAGATTTCTCATGCCAGATGAGGCAACTCGCACCACAAATGGCGATTGCCATCATCAGAGTGGATTGCTGCAGTACATCTGGCTACAATTCATGTTTGGATGAGATTAATTTGCTCTTAAGTTATGTGTATTAAATTAAAATATCTGTAACTGAGTTATTTGTGTAAGGTTCCAGTTCTGCTGGCAGCAGAACTGGAAGCAGCTCTGCAAGCATCTCTAAGAGGGCAAGTTAGCTTATCCTGAAATAAACTTTGGAGATTGTTTCAGATGCCAAAGTAAGGTGAGATAAATAAACACAAAATAAAAAGAAAGAAAGTGATAATTATGGTGCTTAGTGCTAGGACATAAGATGGCAACTCTATAGTACTCAATCCAAAAGTGCTGTAGCCAGGTTTTATTTACTAGAACTGGGATTTGCATAATCTGATATCACATCTCTGCTTTCAAAAGCATGGTACCTGAAGCGAACTTTAAGGCCGATGATCATCAAGCTAACTGCAATTTCCAGGTATTAGTATGCTACCTAGAGTTCAAAGTTTGTTTGTTTTCTTAGTCTTCCATAGCCCTGTGGTCTCTAGCACATTTTTCTCTCCCTGGACATGTTGTGTAGCACGTATTTTTGGGGTAGATTCAGGCTGAGATTGTAATTATCCTACATACTTGTGGTCTGGCCTAGTATTATCCATCACAATACTGTCATGTGCTGGGCATTGACAACATACTTAAAAAGCTATTTTTTATGTGATATAACTAGCATGTTGGGTAGTTTTCTTGTAGCATTAAGGAAAACTTGCCAACGCTTTCAGCAGAAGAGTTCCCAGAAGTTTGTTTATACAGCGGGGGGGCTGCCTTGTGCAGGCAAGCAGTCTGAACTGCATGTTCTTTACTGGTCCTTCTTCGCTGTATGGGAAGAATAGGTTGAAGTAAATGACCTGCAGAATATCACAGCGTTACAAATAATAGCACGGTCTAATCCTTTCACCTCATTTCAGCTTTCCGTTCCAGTCCTCGGTCATGGTTTACAAGGTCCACTTGCAACTTCAGCTCCCTGGTGTCAGCCACAGCATCCCACCTTCAGCTTCTCATTTCTCGTAGCAAATGTAGGAGCGTGCTCTCATCTGTTTGGCAAAGTACTGCTATTCTCAATTGTCACTCCTCTTAACTGCTGCTTTTTAAATCGCCTCAATCCTGTGGCAGCCTATTTGTGCTCAGCGGTGCCATGTGGGACACCTGCTCTGCATTTGGTTTCCTTCCCTGGGCTGGGACTCCCTTGCTTGATCCTCTTTCAGACAAACAAGCCACGGTGCTTGGAGATTACTTGATTTCCGCACTTAAAAGGGCTTCTATAGAATTATAATGGTGACCTGCTGGTTGCCTGTAAAGTAATGCTTTTGTCAGCTGCTTATGCTGAGCACGTTGTCTGTGTCGTCCAAAATAGTCCCACCCGGTGGAGTGCAAAGAGCAGACACTGACAAAGCTGAGTATTCACATCCCTAAAGTCACCACCATGGAAAAAAATTAAATGGAGAGGATTCAAGTAAAACAGTTGAAAATGGAGAGAGGGGGAAAAAAAGGCAGTAAATAAAGGGGGCCGAGCAGAGCAGCAGGGTGTATGGACAGTTGATTAAAAGCTTATCTGCCACGTTTTTGCCTGTTCCAATTACAGAATTGGGAAATTTCCTCACAGATTGAAAGATCCAAATTCTTTACTCGTGAAATCCTCGTTTCCGTGCCTGACAGAGGAAAGTGGGTAGCAGTTGTTAGTACTGTGCTAGCCTCATCAGTGACCTGCAAAAGTTTTCTTGTATCTGTCAAGGAGCTACAGGCACTGCAGGGTCAGTTCTATAAAACCCCTGAAGTCTGTATCTGTCCCCGTTTTTTCTTACGCGTTTTCTTGTGTTTATTTTTTCTCGTGTGGTAACACTAACCTAACCCTCTGTTAGCCATTTTCTTAAGCTTGCCGTTTCAGGTTACAAACCCCAGGTACTCTCTGGAAGACCCTGTTTCCCAGGCACCTATTTTAGGATGGATGGGATTAATCACTCTTTAGAGCAACACTTTGTTAAGTGATGTAGAAGCGCACAGCCGCCTCCTCCAGCTGCTCCGGCCCCGGATCCTCCTGCCCGGCCACTGGAGCCCAGCCCGAGGACCTGGGGTCTCTGCCCACGCTGTGGGACACGGCTGGCACTTTCCCATCTGCAGGTTCAACCAGTAGCAAAGCTGAGCCTGTATCCCAGAGGCACACACGCAATTAATAGCCCTTCAATTAGTGTGAGCGGTGAGGTTTGTTTCTTGACATTGTCTCCCTGTTTGCTTTGTCAGGTCTGCGTCTCTGTGCATTTTGGTTTTGTGGTTTCCCCCTTTTTCCCATCGTTTCCCAATTGACAAGGTCCCTGATCGGACAACCTCGCTGGAATAGGCATTCTCACACTCCCACGTGCCCCCATCAGTGAGTGTGACTGACCAGGTTTGGCTCCCATCACCGCCTCCCTTATCATTTGCATCAGGTTTGTGTCCCTGTATGTTCTTGTTCATGGCTTCCTCCTTTTCTTACCATTCCTTGTTGCATTGAAAAAGGTCCTTGACCAGATACCTTTAAAGGAGCCGGCACCCTCCTGCCACACACCCTTACACCCCCTTTCTCTGTCTCTAGAGGCAGCCTAGGTGGGTCTTACAGTCCAGCACCAAACTTTCGGATGGCTGAAGTTAAGTGGGATGAATCCAACCCTGTGAGCCTAAACTACTTCTTTTAATAGATTCTCAAGCTACTAAAGGCTCCTCTCATTGGAAATGATGTCAGCCGTTTCTGGAGTTTGTCATATTAGTGACTACTTTGGGACCTGACCTTTAGAGGAGGTAACAGTCATTTTTGCACCTAGCCAGACGTTGCTGAGCTCTCTGTGGGACAGAGAGGTACAGTGATTATGAGTTAACTTCTTCATGCTTTGCTTATGTGGATTGCATGAACAAGGTATAGTTTCCAGGGCTTCAGGGCAATGGGCACGGATGTTTCTCTGCTTTCATATCTTTAGTCTGTCAACCTAGAGGGCATGTCCCCAAAAACTTCTGGGCTGAAAATGTCCACTCAGCCTGGGTGCCACACTCTAGAGTGTGTATTATTTCACAGCCTACTTTGATCTCCTTTTTAACTATCAAATGCCTCTGGTAACTGCTTGTTATAGTTTGGGGATAGGTATCTTTGTATTTCCCCTTGTGATCTAGCAGGACATGTGGTGGCTGTTTCTCCCCCTGCTTTCTTAAAAGCAAATTTGGAAAGTTTGTCTATGGGACAGAAGGGGAACCACCCAGGTTCTCCCAAGAATAGTCTGCTCCTAGCCCTTGAGAAGCAAACTTGAAGAAGATACTACATTTCCAGACCTGATGCAGAGTAAACATACTGTGATCTCGAGCTTTGCCTTCTGAGCAGTGGAAGGAAAGCGGATCAATGCAGGGAGCTTTGAGCATGCCAAACTAGACAAGACTGCAGTGTTATGACTAATGGTGCCGCGTAAAATCTGCAGTTCATGACAAATGATAAATTCTAGTGTATTATCATTTGTTTTCTGAGCTGGTGACCTTGCCTACTTGATGACCTCCATGCAGGCAGGGAACTTCTTCCGACACGTGATCAGGATGTATCATTACAGAAGTCCAGAAACATCCTGGCCTCTAGGGCTCTGTTTTCAGGAAAGCTGGTATTTCCACACTTGGACACTGTGCTTTTTGGATGTGCTTTTTAGGGTTTGCTAAGCTGTTGAAGTAGTCCTCAGCAAAATACTTTTTCTAGTGGCAATGCATAGATTTCAGTACGTGCCCACCAGGACCTCTTGACTCATGCTCTCTTGACTTTGTGGTTTGTGGAGGTATTTTGGAAAACTTGATTCTGAAATGTCTGGCAAAGCTGTATGAATTTGTCGACATACTTGTTTTTCCTCTACATACAGATCCTAATATGGTCAATGCAGGAGACATGAATGGTTCTGGCAACCTGATGGATTTTCTGGATGAGCCTTTCCCTGATGTTGGGACTTACGAAGATTTCCACACCATCGACTGGCTGCGGGAAAAATCACGCGACACTGACCGCCATAGAAAGGTAAAGGTGTCCTGATGCATCGCAGTCCCTGGGTTACAGCCATCCTGGTGGTGAGAAAAACAAGCAGTTTTCCAAAGTTACAGCTTCCTGCCTTGTTGTATGACTTGAGGAGGACTTCTAAAAATATGGATGTGGTATGTCTTGAGTTTGTAAATATGAAAGGGCTTCCGGCAACTTAATCAGCAGAGCACCTCTAAAAAATGATTTGGACTGGGGGGAGTAGAGAGTAGAGAAATTGTATACATGTTCTAGGAGGTAAAATATTTTTTGTTTTAAACAATATACACTAAAACTGTGTCAACCTGAATCAGCAACATATCTATATATGTGTTTAATTTCAGATTACAAGCAAAAGTAAGGAATCCATATGGGAGTTTATCAAGAGTTTGCTGGATGCCTGGTCAGGGTGGGTTGTAATGCTTCTCATAGGACTACTGGCAGGTACGTGTGTGTTAGCATTACAGCTATGCCCAGAACCATCTCACACAAGTTTGCTGCAATGCCATCTGCTTCTCTTTTTACTTCATTGTCTCTCCACTGATGTTTCAAGCTAAAAAGACAGCTATGCATCCATGCAGTTATTATGCTTAATAAAAATACTCACTTGCAAAGTCTCCTGCTGAGTGCTGACCTAGGAAAAATGTTATTCGCCAGTAGAGGGATTTTTCTATTACTTTTGGAAATACACATCTGAGCGTTTTACACTTGATGGACTATGACTTTCTGAATCTTTGATTCACAGAAGTCTATTTTATTGGTAGGATTTTTTTTTCTTGTCCTCACCTACTTTAATTCTGCAAGTAGATATTATGATGTGGAGAGAATGTTGGTTGTGGACACTCAAAGGGGGAGCTTTGTAAATTGCTGTATCCACTGGGTTATCTTCTTTATATATGCATGAAGGGAAAATACAGTTTCAGACTCAGTTTCAGATCTGCTTCCAGGCCAGACAGACATTACATATTTAACAGCCTGCTCAAACTCAGATGGCAAATTCATTAATTTCCCAGATTTCTCCTGTCTTCTGCTCAGCTTAGCACATCTTCCAACTTGGAAAGCTGCACTTCTATTACCGAGTTGAAACAGCTGCCATTTTTTATGCTTTTTCAGTGATGTCAGGGTGCTCTTGTATCACGCTGCTTGGTAAAAGCATGATGTAAAGTTTCCAAATGGTGTGAATTTCCTGCTTACCAACTGTCAGGTTAATATGTTTATTACAGTTTGTTCGGCAGCCTCAGAAGTGCTGGGGAAGTTCTTGAGAAAATGTTGCTGAAGTGACATTTTTGGCAAATATGTTATTTTGTAGAGATATACCTGTTTCCACAAAAGATTTGATGGGAGAGTGACATGGGAAGAGAGTCTGATAGACTGTGTACTACCAGGGCTGCTGAACCCTGCCTGAAGGCCAGGGTTGGACTCATCTGGGATGGAGAATTCTGCTTGCAAATAAAGTTAGAGCAGGCCCTTGAGGGCTCTAGTGACCTCCCACAAGCTGGTCAGTAATCCCCTCGCTCATAGAGGATGTGATATACACTCACTCACTCCCATTTTAGTAAAAATATCCCAGTAGGTTTGTTTCAGTTCCAGTTTGCAATGAAACCTCATTCTGAAATCCTCAAGGTTGTTGAAAGCCAGAGCTGCTGACCTCTGATAAGCTCTAATGTTGGTACGTCCAGCTTGGGAACGGAGGTGGAGGGTAAGCTGCAGCTGAGATGTGTTAGCTTTTGCAACCTTTTCAATGACAAGGGTTTTACCTCACAGCCAAATCAAATTAGTCTGTTTTTAAATTGGGGCAAGGACTTGTGAATGAGCTGGAGACCAAAAATTACCTGCGTGTTCATGATTTGGGCTGAACTCTGTAGACTTTTTCTGCCTGCCGTTGAACTGATACATGTGCTCTGTGCCTCCAGCGTTTCTGGGACAAGCCAAAGATGGAGAGGCTCCATCTCAGCCTCAGCAAGGGGTCAACACGCCTTTGATGAGTGGGCGGATTATTGATGAGTGGGTGAGGTTTCTTAACCAGGTTTGGGGAGGGAGGAGGTGAGGTTGGTTGTGCAGTCAAGAGGCATTTCACGTCGTTTCCCTCTCTGCTTGAAATATTGCCTGCTCAGAGAAGCCGGCCTGCCATGAGGGCACCTGCATGATCACACAGGGTTGCGTGGAGCAGCCTGGCTCCTCCATGGTCCCTCTTCCCCTGCTGAGCAGGCAGAAGCTATCACTGCTCCAAGGGGAGCAGCCTGGCCCAGCTGCACGGACACTGGGCGAGCTTTTGGGCAGCTGAGTCCAGGCATTACGAGAGACAAGGAGAGGGGGTGGCAAGAAGTGGGAGAGGAGAGGGAAAGCAGCAGGAGTAGTACCCAGGTGTGAAGGTCTTGTGGAGCACCCTGCCCCTGCTGCCCCCTTGCTGGAAGGGGATGGCAGGGGCCTCCACGTGTTTCCAGAGGCACTTGGAAGAGTTACTCAGGCCCAGGAGTTTACAGTGAACTTAAATGATCTAGAAGCCTAAATACCACCGAATTGGTCAACTGAATCTTTCAGGTTTTGCAACACTTCAAAGGCTGCACCTCCACAGCCAACGCAAGCTGACGTGGCCAAAAGTAGTAACCTCTGCCCTCCGGTGTCCCTGTCATCAGGCCCTGTTGCCTTGTGCATGTGCAGCTGCACAGGGGGGTTGGATCGGGAACCTGCCTGGCGGAAAAAAGGGGTTTGGGCCAGATTAGTTTTCAGTTGATCAGTGAGCTCAGCAGGGTTGGTCACCGCAGGGCCGCAAGCAATCCAAATATTGCTGACAGAAAGGAGCTAATGGAGGGAGGAAGGAGGGGACCATCCAGTTTGGCAGTAGCCCTCACTCATGTCATTTTTGGAGTGTCATTGGACCCACATCCTTCATTAGTCCCAGAAAAAGCCTGAGTGGGAAAGGGACCGCTGGAGGGGTCTGCTCTGGCTTCCTGCTCACAGCAGAGCCAGCTTCAGAGTTAGAGCTGTATGTTCTGAGTAACACCGAAGTATATTAAGAATGTCACAGCAGCCATTTGGGATCAGACCAAAGTTTCACGAGTGAGCGTGCACACGTAAATTAGCCTGAGCGGAGCCCCTCGCTGTCGCTGTCGCCACAGTCCGACATGTAACACCCATGAATGCTGTTTGGGTGGAGATCAGATGAAGACTGCTCACAACATGCTCCAGACAAAGATACTGAGTACAACATGGGCCTGTCTCAGTCAGAAAGTTCGCACACTTTCTGGAGAAATACAATGTATGGAGAAATGAGCCTAAAAATTTTGGGTGTGAGTGCTAAATATTTAGGCACTTATTTTTAAGGAATTCTGAGTTTTTACTTTGCCCATCCTGCCTGCAAACCAGTGGCCATCCCTCAACCTAACCCTTACTAGCCAACTGAAGGTATATGCTATTTATAGAAGATCAGATAAAGAGATTGTGTTTCCTAAAGTGATGTGACAAAAAGTACTATTGCGCTAATACTGAAGTGCTCCAGTACTGGAGCTGGATGTGCAACAATCCCCTCTGTAATTCAGTGCCGTGCCACTTGGGTGATGCAGTTTTGTGGCACAGGTGCATTGGGAAAAATACGTTTTCAAAGCAAATTTTTAGCATTCTCATTAGGGCATTGTAAAGGATGAGTATTGGCCATCATCAACCAAAGGAAAAGGAGAGAGGTAAAAGGCTAATGAAGTTCAGCATTTCCTGGCTTTGGAGTGCTTCGTTATTTTTAGTTCTCGGCAGAAGGTTACGCAGAAGAGGGAACAAGTTCAGTTCCTTTGATGGAGAAGCCACGGTAAGCACCAGAAATTAAAGGCTTGACTTTCTGAGATGCTGAACACTCTGCAGCTTCCATTAATTTCACTTAAAGTTGCAGAGATTCAGAACTTGGAAAAATTCTAGCCCTGGTCACTTGGCTTGTGAAGCATTAACTATTGCACTATTACCCTGCAGGATTTTCTCCTCTGTAAAGCATGTAGCATTTTCCTCTTTATGTGGATCCCTCGGCATTTGGCAAAAGGGATTTTTTTTCTAGAGGCACATTTACCTAGAGGCACCGTGGTGCATGTGAGCTTGTTATATTAGAGAACTGAACGTTTGTTCCTCACTCTGTTTATTAACTTTATTGGGAAAAAACATTCAAAAGCCTGCCTTCCTTTGCACCTTCTGCTAGGTAGCATTAATACTGAATTGGCTGATTAAGTGTGATTTGAGCTTTGAAGATTAGGGTAACTGCAGAGGATGATAAAGGTCCATCAAGAGATGCAAGAGGCACAGCATTTGGTGCACATGGCCAAGCGCCTAGGATTCTTTGTACTATTTCTGAAATGAAACTATAAAGTTTCGTTTCAGAAAATTGGAGGATAATCTAGAATTTATTGCAAAACTCAGTAATCTATGCATGCTGATGTTAGTAGCAACGCAGTGATTTATCATCATCTAAGAATATGGTTCATTGTTTCCATAGAAACTTAGGAAAATGGAAGAGAGTAAGCAAGAGAAAGCCAAGGTCTTCATGAAAGAAAATAATTGGTACAGACATCATTACTCCCTCCTGCAGCCTTTTTTGTGATCTTGTCTAGTGTATCTGTATATTTCTTCAGATTATTCCTATACAACAAAAACTCTTCACTGCTACCAGAGTCACATCACTTGTCAGCGTGGTGACAAGTATCCTTCTCAAAGGAGTGAGAAGATACACTTCTGTGTAAGGCTCTGTGAACACTTATGAGGTTTTTCTGTTCTGTGGATTAAAAAACAGGTTACACAAGCCTGAATTATTTGAAATGTTTGTTTTTTGTTTTTTTTTTTTTCCTCTTTCACAGAAATGAAAAGCAGAAAACTTTAGTTCCAGGTAAAATAAACTGGCTCTTGAACCCACCCACCTGTGTGCCCCAGCTGCTAGGGGAAGGGGAGCAGCCCCCAACCCTGCTTCATGTAATTGCATTCTTAGCAGGAGCCACAAAGCTAAATGTTTTTGAAACATAAAATCAAACCATTTTGCATTTTCCAAAACATTTTTTCAGTGTTTTAGTCCTACTGAAATGCACCGATAAATTCTGTTCAAATTCATTACCGGTTTCCTGAAATTGTATTAATGATTACCAGTAAAAATGTAGTTGACTTCTACTTTCCATTGTACGTGAGAGGGGTTTGGAAAACACTAAATGACTTTTCTGTCAGTTGGTGGTTTAATGCTTTCCGGAAACTACGGACATAGGGACGGAAGGCAGGTCTGCCTTTCTGTCTTCTGGCTGCTCCCAGCCTCCCCGTTCCTGCTGGCGCTGCGTTCCTGAGGACGCACCTGCTCTGAGGGTGCTGGGGCTGGGGCAGGTTATTATCGCTGATGAGCAAATGCCCTAGAAAAGCAGGATTTCCTTTTTTGTGTCTGGCCACATCAATTTTACCCTTGTTTGTGTCCGCTGGCCACCGGGTGTCACTGTAGCTCTGTGTAATTACTGGGGAAAAACTGAAATAAGGGTTCGTTTGGTACAGAGAGGATTTGAAGGATCATTTTATTCTGCACGTTTGGATTGCTAATGAATGTACACATGGCGAGCCCAATTCTGTTAAGTTCATAAGTCAGAATTTAGCATATTGTTTCTGTACTGAAATCATCCTTCTAAAAGGTTGCTGCGTTGGGACCAGTAAGGTTATAGGAAAACATATGTATCCTTCTGCTCCCCTACACCTGAAATACAGTGTGGTTTGAGACCTGCAGCTTAGTATGTGTATAGAGACCCCGCACGAAGTCCTGCTTATCTCAGTCAAGTGGTGCATCTGCCTGGGACAGACTGCGGGATCAGGCCCTACATCAGTTACGCCTTCCCTATTTGGCAATCAGTCTGTATGAAAATGATAATATTTAAAATAAAAGCTTTCCGAGAGAACATTGAAGGTCAGACAACATGTTGGTGTGGCCGTTTCTTTGCAAACTCACTATTACCCCCAGTTCTTTGGTATATTTGTGCTTACACTGCAGCTGCTTCCCCAAATCATGGGTTTTTGCTGTTAAGATAATTAGATATATTTTCCTTGTGACTTGATATTTTTTTAATGCCACGGTTTCTTTTTCTGCATTTCTTTTTCCAGGCACATTAGCCGGAGTGATAGATTTAGCTGTGGATTGGATGACAGACCTGAAAGAGGGTGTCTGCCTGTCTGCCTTCTGGTACAGCCACGAGCAGTGCTGCTGGACGTCTAATGAAACTACATTTGATGACAGGGACAAATGTCCCCAGTGGCAGAAATGGTCTGAACTTCTTGTAAGCCAGTCTGAGGTACGGGAGACCTGATTAGGTTGGGGTCACAGCAGGCCAAAGAACGCCCTTTTTTCATACTTGCTGATGTTCCCTCCAGAGAGTTTCTCTGAAAGAGAAAGTAATGAACTGAGCATGCTGCAAAAAAAGACCTTTCCGCAAGCAATATCTGTTTAGCTTGGGAGAGGCCCTATTGTTTCAGTGTCATGTGTGATGGAAATTGGAAAACTGCGAGATCATTCTCTCTTTATATCAGTATTAAACCAAAAGTGTTTCATAACACTCATAACATAATTACCAGGGGACCTGAGCTGCTATCCATTTTTTTTTCTTTCAAACACAGTTTTATGGGACAAAAAAGACGATCCCTGACAAACACATTTAAGAGGAAATTTTCAGGATTGCAGATGGTTTTTATGTATTCAAATGCTGTGAGTAGTAGTGGGAGCTGCATAAAAACTGCTTGTTATGCCCTTGCAATCAGTTTCTCTATCAAATAAGCGCCGAAAGCTGGGGAAATAATGGGCTCCCTGGGAGATGGCCAAAGTGAAAAATTTGCAGGGGCAGAGGACAGGAAGGGAAAAAGCTGATCTGGACTGACATGAAACTTGTATTTTAAGAACTTTTTTCTACCTTTTTTTTTTTAATTGTAGTAATTTTAAATGTAAGAATGTTGTTTCAAAGCAAAGCAGATGAAAGTTTTGTTTTGAAGACATCAGAAGCAGCCTTTCTATACTCCTTTTAGCAGATACTTTTTTAAAAAATATGAAAAGGACATTTTCTTTTCAACCTAAGCTAGTCAATGTATTGAATAATATTGATCCCTTCACCACTCGAAGTTCTGGGCAGAATTACTGTCTTGACACCCTCCCCCCCCCCCCCCCCATTTCTACAGGTGATTTGAATATGACAAAAATTGAATATGACATGGAGGTGGGATGAATGTGGCTTTGAAGAGAACTGGCTTAACTATGTAATGAGACTTTTAAAAAATATCTGGTAATGCAGTTTGGTCAATAATAGGAGAAGAAAATATATACTTCTATGGGAGAAATTACCTCCAGCCAGGCAATTAAAAAAATGGGTGACTTGGAGAGATTGTCTCGGATCTTCCCCCAGTGTGGAGGTGGTCTGGTCCTGCAGAAAGTGATTGAGGGCACCTTCATCGCCATACAAGTTTGTCATTCACGTTCCCTTCAGTGCTGCTTTAGGTTTACAGTACAAGTAGAACCAGATGATAGCATCTGTGTATATGTATAGCACAATTTTCCATAGTTCTAATTAACCGTAGTGAAAGTAGCAGGGTGCTCACTGTTCCTGAGTATTCCCACCATTTGATCGCAGGCAGAAATCTCTCTGCACAGTCGCCAGTCCAGAGTGCCAAGCTTCCCTTTGCCAGAGGTTTGCTAGGTTCACACTGGTCTTCATTAACAGATGGTTTGGGTGCTTGTGTCTTTGTAACAGTGAAGAAATATTACCCTGGTATAAAGTTGCAGGACTGGCGATGATGTTGTAATTTAAGAGAACAAAAAAAAATGTGGGAAGGGAAAAAAGCGGAGAATGTTACAATTGTTATGGGATTTGGAAATCCTGCGCATGTGTTTGACATGCTGTTACTCTGAAAGGCTGGGATATATGAACAGAGCATATCCTTGAGAAAATTTATTGCTTTCACCTGCCACTTGAAATCAGCAGTCATGACTGTTGTATGCTGGGGCCGATAAGAAAGGTATCAGCTAGGTGGGCACTGTGAAACTTTACTCACTTTGTATTCAAATTGGGTTTCTCACCCCCTAGCATGCTGTCACAGAGGAAAAAAAAGGTTAATCTTGGCTTAGTTTTAGACTCTTTCTCAAAACAAATGGGCCTCTAAGATCTGTGGGTTTCTGGCTGCCACGGCCCGATGGATGCTGTAAATATTAATAATACAGCTGTCTATTACAGTTACATTGAAATCCCAGACAAAGCCCAACAGAAATGTGAATGTGGAAATAAAAATTCTGTTTTGCTGCAAAAGGCTTATGATATGGGCAAGTTTTGCATGATTCCTGTAGCTGTAGAGGGCTCTAGGAGGGATCAACATACACCGAATTTCAGGATAATCTTGCCTTTTTTTTTTTTTGTATGTTGCTTCATTTTGTGCCTGATATTTGGGTAACAGCCCTATAAAATGCATAGTGCACAGAAGGACTAATTTGGAGCACGTTTTAGACAGAAAGTACTTGGAACAGTTTCCCTAAAGGTACTCTGGTCAGATGTGTCGTCTTTGTTATGCATGACTCTGACTCTTTCTCATCATAGACAACTAAAGTTGACATTTTGAGGACTAAGATTTAGATCAGTTCTTCTTTGTGGTTTTGCCAATTTATGGCTGTGATAAACCCTGTACATATGTTCTCACTGACAATTGTGACATTTCCTATGGCATCTCTTGAAAAATGTTTTCATTCTAGTCGTCCTATAAAATGAGTCCAAAGCAAAGTCTTGATATAAATTATTATGGAAAACATAATAGCACATCTGAAACATACCAGGCTATGTTTTCTTCCCTAATCGCTGTTTTGTAGGCCAATGATAACCTTCATCCCTCTGGTCCTGAACTGCTTCCAAAGAGCAGGTGAAGAGTTTTTTGATGCAAGAGATTTTCAAAATCACTGGAGGAGTGGGTGTGTTAAAGCATATCAGATGCCATCCCCTTCAGCTAGATCTCTAGCCAGTATCTGGTGACCTGGAGCTTCCCTATTCTGCAGATCCAGGTTGGTCCTAACCTCAACTTCACTGGAGCTGAGGACCCCATTTCTGGTGCCTCACATCTATCCAAAGCAGAGGAAAGGGCCCCGTGTCTTCCATGGCTCATGACACTGGATCCAGCAATGGAATGGATTCCCATCCCAGGGCTTCTGGATCTCCTGTTATGAGGCTGACACCAGCAAGACAAGGAAGCCCCTCTATACCTGGAACCCACTTGCCAATTTGTAATGCCCACTGGAGGGAGTCTGCAAGCCGTGAGATCCCAAGTCAAGTCAGAGTAGAGCTCTCGGCCTCTGGAGAAAACGAGCATTGGTCAGCCACAGATGGCGTGCTGAGGGATGTGTTTTAATTCAGTATTCTGAGTTTGTGAGGGTTGTTTTCAGTTGTGCTCCATTTGTACCTGAATTGGACTAACACCAGATCTGAAGTACTGCTAGGTCTTGCAAACTAAAATACAAAGTTTTGCTCAGTTCCCCTGCATGCTTCATTACTGTTGCTGCCAGGGTGAGTCCTACGAGCCACTAGTGGAAAAGGTCTTAGCAGAATCGTCTCTGCTGATGAGCGTTTTTGGTCTCTGATTCCAGTGTACGTGCTTAAGACTTTTACTGATTCAGGGCCTTAGTAATGGCATGTAATGAATGAGAAATGAGCCATTTGCTATACTGAGTTACTACTACTTCACTTCCCAAAGGTTTTCCTATTATTAATCATTAGAGACTCCTGCAGTTGGACCTGCAGAATGCCAGATATCTGGAAAATGTAACAATGAGAGTTGTCCCAAGGGATAAGACTGAACTGGCCATACAGACTCTTCTGGGGTCCTGCCACAGTGCTGGTGTATGTGTGATTGCAGTAACGAGCTGACATAGTTTTCATGTGACTTCTGAGATGTGAAAGAGGAAGTAAAAAGAAACAAAGTTAATTTGACTCCAGTGAATTTAGAAGTTCAACTGCAGCTTTCACTCAACATTGTAGGGCCAAATTGCTGTAATGGCATTGGTCTTCTTTGGAGTTTCTCCAGGTTCACCCTGACAGGAGAATTTTGCCCTGGGGCAACATATCCAGAGTTTTCTCTAGAGGAAGAGTAAATATTGCCATAGCTGTTTGTAATTGAAAGCACTAGGAGAAGACATTCATGAGGAAATCAGACTGTCTTCAGCTGTAGCAACAAAGATCCATGGTTACTACAGACGGATGTCAATCACTGTAAGTGTGGGATCCATGACTGCTTAGTCTCAGGGCATTGGGGGATGGCATCGTATTGCTCTTCTGCTGTTAACAGCAAAGCCACCTGCGAACTTCAGCAAGCACAAGAGGACCTTAACAAATTGCCCTTCTTCCAAATATATCTATAAGGATAAGGGCAGTGGTTCCCTTACAGTCTTTTCAATTGGACAGAGACCTGGAAAATGAGGCTAGCAAGCATTCATAGTGTTAAAGGTTGATTCCTTGCAGGTTTGCAAACAGGGAGACTTCTCAGCTCTAGGTTTTTTTATGACTGGGAACTGGGCCTGGCCAGCTCTGTTAACTGAAAACACGATACAACTGATTAATGCCTGTGTTCCTACTTGATTTATCATAATGTTGATATCCAGGCTGCTGTCCTGCAGAGCAAAGACAGGGGCCCCGATGTTCTTGAGCAGCTGGGATTGCATCCGGTAGGAAGAGTTCACTTAGAGGTGAAGGATTCATACCAGTTCATGCACTGAGGTTCATCTTGTTTTTTATTCTGTAGTGTCAATGTTGCTCAAGGAGATTGTTTGAAGGCTTAAGCTCCTTGTATCAATTCGATGCCTCTGACTAGATTCTCTTTTGTCTGCGTAGGTGGGGTTTTTGAAATTAGTCTGAAAAATTATGCTTGTGAAGAGGGAGGGGCAGATTTTAACAACAGTTTTGACTTGACCATTGGAGACAGGTAGAAAGCTTGAAGGTCACTACTGACTATGTTTTCACTATGGCTCTGCACAGTCAACCGTTGCTAATAATCATTAGCATTTCCATTCTGTCAGTAAAGTAAAGCTATTCAGTTTGAAGATAGGTTTTATTATTGACTGGAATGCTTTTAAAATATCAGGGCAAAAATGATTGAGATGTGTCTGAGTGGGATCTGCCAAGCTATTGTGTTTTCAAATGATTTTCAACCCTATCATAGATAGCATCATATAGAAGGAAAGAATTTATTTATGGTTTTACCCTTCCCGTTTGTGAACTGAACTGGCTACTGATATACACAGGGATGTCATTTGAAAAGATCAGCATCTGCATGGAGAGCTGACCTTTGAATACCAGCCCTCAGAAAAAGATGTATCAGGTTCTCATCCCCTGTCACCCGCCATGGGATGAAACAGCAGATTCCTTCATTAGGTGCTTTTTTATCACCAATTACTTTTGCCCTTATGACAGATTTGTTTGACGTTTTGGAACTTTTTGTGGTTGGCTTAATTTTTTAGTGCTTGAAAGATGCTCTGTTTAAGGTGTTTGGGTCCCTTGCAAACAGACTGTATGGACTGGGTTAGGTACATGTTAGTATGCTGCTTCTTTCCATGAATAATAAAATTGTTGGAGTATATAAAGGCATTTGTCCTTCCTGAGGAAATGCAGTAGCTAGCATGTAAATGAAAAGACCAGGCTCCATGCCATCATGATCCCTAATAGAAGCGCGAGATTTACCAACCTGCATTTGTCTAACAATGTTTGTTACTGTTATTTTTCTAGGGTGCAAGTGCTTACATTCTAAACTATTTTCTATACATTATGTGGGCTCTATGTTTTGCTTTCCTGGCAGTCTCCCTGGTCAGAGTGTTTGCTCCCTATGCTTGTGGCTCTGGAATCCCAGAGGTGAGTTTCTCTTTGTGGATGAATATCCAAAAACCAAACCAAACAAAGAAAAGATAATTTGCTGCCTTTTCCCATTCCAGAACTGTACTATGAGATAACATAGGAACAAGAAGATTGTCTTCCCATCTCATCTGCCTTCATTCCTTTGTCTAACATGACTTCATGGTACCCATCTATATTTTTCATAGTAGAAAATGTTCAAATGTCACTGTGACATTTAATACACATACTTCTTCCTTGCCAGAGCTTGAATTAAAAATCGACAACTCCCAGTCATCACTTTATGGACTCCAACTTTTTGTGGCTGAGGCACATACTCACTAGAAGATTGTATAGAATTTTCCTTGGATGAAATTACTTGGGCCAGTTACAAAAAGAGTCATTTGCTAGACTAGGCTTTAAATAAAATGAAAATAAAATAAATAGGGAGGACTACAAAGCTAAGGTTTCCTAAGCTACTGAAGATGTGAGATGCCCACCATTTGGGATGCCTGAAAAGTGTCTGGCTGTCCATCCTCTGCAAATTGTGTCCTTGTACACCATGTCATGCTGGCATGACAGCATTATGGCAGCCAAAATCTCTACTTGGTTTTCAATATTTTACATATTGAGCCTCAGTCCCTATTTAAGCTGCTAAAATAAGGAACCCTGTAATTCAAGCAGCGTAGCTATGCAAAATTTTTGAAATCAGGGCAGTCTTTTGTTAAAAGCGCTATAGAACCGCAGGACACTTAGTAATCTGACAGACAGAATCAACAGCCCAAATTTTAGAAATCTTGGCATACTTTTTTTCTTCATCTCGAGGAGAAGGATCCAAATGCTTCATAGTCACTCAGGGAAAAAACCCACCACAAATAATTTGAAATATTTAAATCATTCCCATGTTTCAAAATAGTCACGTGTGTGTGTTTTCACATATTTGTTGTAAATCTCATATGTGAGGTGATGCTCAGCTCCAGTCCGTTTCCAGGGCTGGAGTCTAAACCCAAATCACACCCTGCAGCCTGTGTGTCATGCACGTGCATTGTGCTCTATTCTAGCCACTCACATGCAAAATTAAGAGGAAATGTGTAAAAATAAGATCTCTTGGACTTTCTCATTTCATAATACTTTAATGCTTTTATGGCATGGCCATTCCAAATATTTTGAACTTTTTTTTCTTGTTTTAACTGGAAAAGTCTGTGGTTGTTTATTTGCTTTCTTCTGCTTTGTTAAAGTTGGGTCTAGTTTAACTCTGATCCTGTAAGCCAAGGAGATATGTAACAGTTTCGTATTTCTATTGATCTCTGTAAGACTCCTTACCGATGCAGGGGACCACCCATAAGAACAGTAAAAGCGTGGTCTGCTTAACCCCTGCTCAGCTATCACTGGGAAAGTTGTCCTACCTACGGTTTCTTTCTCTCCATCACTGACTCTTTTCAAGCAGTCTGTGATTTTTTTTTTTAACTCCACTGGGGTTTTAACTCCATTTGCAAGTTCACAGTAGAAAAGATTTCTTCAGCTCTTCAACATGTTCTTCCTGCTTTCCAGATAAAAACCATCTTGAGTGGGTTCATTATTAGGGGCTACCTGGGAAAGTGGACACTTTTAATCAAAACAGTCACCTTGGTTCTGGTGGTATCTTCAGGCCTCAGCCTTGGGAAAGAGGGGCCGTTAGTCCACGTGGCCTGTTGCTGCGGAAACTTCTTCAGCAGCCTTTTCTCAAAGTACAGCAAGAACGAAGGAAAGAGGAGAGAGGTGAGGTTGGCTCAAATCATCTCGAATTTCCCTGTCCAGATACTCGGTGTTTCAAAGGACTCATGCCTTGTACGTAAATATTTGCTTTGCAGGTTCTCTCGGCTGCAGCCGCCGCAGGAGTTTCTGTTGCCTTTGGGGCTCCGATTGGAGGCGTGCTTTTTAGCCTGGAAGAGGTGAGACCTGGCAGTTCACTCGCTTCAATAAATATACTTTCACTTGATGCCTTTTTCTAATATTCCTCTTTAATTTCCCAATAGTTATATGTTTGTTTTTCTTCTAAAGCAAAAATAATCATTGGTTTCTAGTAATAAGAAATAGCCAGGTATTTTAGCATAATTTGAGTAAAAGAAGAGCACTGGCTTTCTGGAAACAAACAAAATTATTTAATCTGGAAATGTATCACTGTGCTGAGCTTTCTCCAGCTTTCAGCTTGCTGCTGCATGAGCCGAGCTGCCTAGCACCCGTCTTATCGTCTCTAGCCAGCAACTTTGGATTTAGATTTATCCGATTTTTCACTGGTTGCTGCTCCCTATCTGAAAACTGAAAATGCCTTTTCTGATGCCTTTGTGAACACGTTCTGGCTGTGGTAAGGACTGGTGTTCCCAGTGAAGCCAGACGTAGAGTCACAGATGAAACACACAGCGATGGCTTACTTGCCAGTGCTGCAGTGAATAATTAAAGCAAACACCCTCTGTCACACTCAGTGAAGTGTTTACGGTCTCTGCTTGGTTTTAGGTCAGCTACTACTTTCCTCTAAAAACCCTCTGGAGGTCATTTTTTGCTGCTCTCGTGGCTGCCTTCACACTGAGGTCCATCAATCCTTTTGGAAACAGCCGGCTGGTCCTGTTCTATGTGGAGTACCACACCCCCTGGTACATGGCCGAGCTCTTCCCCTTCATCCTGCTCGGCGTCTTCGGTGGCCTCTGGGGGACCCTCTTTATCCGATGCAACATCGCCTGGTGCAGGAGGCGAAAAACCACCAGACTCGGGAAATACCCAGTCCTGGAGGTCATAGTGATAACGGCTATCACCGCCATCATCGCCTACCCCAACCCCTACACCCGGAGGAGCACCAGTGAGCTGATCTCGGAGCTCTTCAATGACTGCGGTGCCCTGGAGTCCTCGCAGCTCTGCGACTATATCAATGACCCAAACATGACCCGGCCAGTAGATGACATTCCCGACAGACCTGCCGGCCCCGGAGTCTACACCGCCATGTGGCAGCTCGCCTTGGCTTTGGTGTTTAAAATTGTCATCACGATATTCACTTTCGGCATGAAGGTAAATCGGGGACAGGCGCAGAAGCTGTCGCGAGCACACAGCACGGATGGGTTGCCATCAGCAGCTGTGGTCTATCTGGCAGGGCTTGTGAGCCTCTGACTCACACCCAGCCACACAGGTGTAGCTGACACGCCTGCTGGGTCACCCGCCCGCCAGCACCTTGCTCGGCGGGCCCCTCTCGCAGCAAAGGGATGAGCCCTGCTTCTCCACCTTCTAGTCATCTGCAGTTTTATGAAGTGAAAAAGAAATCTGGGTGTGAATTTAAATTCTTGCCAGTAAGCAAATTCAAGATGATTCCCACTGCAGCTGTCTTTCAGCTCTCGCAGGGATACGGACTCTTTACATTGTTGTCTTGTTGGATTAATGTCTTAGTGTGCCTCAAGGTAGCTATGCTCAGGGAAGTAATAGCTTTCAATTTACTGATTTACACATTTAAAACCTCACAAAAAATATAAAAGTAGCTGAAAATTTCTGGTTTTGAATCTTTTTAAGCACTGTAGCTTGGAAAAAAGAGGGAATGAGTGGGAGGACTGACAGATATATCATTTGATTATTCTGGATTTGCAACTTTTTCCTTCCATTCCTCCTCCTCCCCATAAATGGGTGATGAAAGGCCCAAGAACAATTTATCCAAACTTTCAACATATACAAAGCTGTTTGTGGTGAGTTTTATATATCTGATTGCTAGAGTCCATATAAAACACATATCTGTCTGTCTACAGCTCCCATTATCTGAGCATTTAGTTCTGGATCTGATTGCAGCAGATGATGGAAAGTTTTTCTGAGTTATACACTATATGTTATGCCACACTCAAAGCTAAAGCATCTCATCTTTCTCTTAAAAACTGAGCTGGACCTGAGGATCCATCTTTTAGAAGGCCTGTTACCCCCAAAATAGTAGGAAGTTATTGGAGTTTTGCTTTTCTTTCGTGTTTTCTCCATTTGGGACGTCCCTGATGACAAGAACTACTGAATGGTAGAAGGTCACTTAGGACCAGTGACCGAGTCCTGCTGATTTCCTGAGCAGGGAGAATGAGTGGGAGTTTAAGAGCACAGGTGTAATATTTCTGGAGGCGGATTTGAAATGAGATGCCCTTCACTGCAGAAAGTGATTTGTGCTGGGGCTGGCAGCCAGTTGTTTTTATGCTCGTTCATTTGTTTACAAACTTCTGAGTTTGATTCTTTGTTTGATATGGGGTTCTTTATTTATTCTATATATTTAAAATTTGCTAGAAGCAATTGACAGTTTCAACTATTCTGGAAAAGAACAGACAAAATAGTTTAGAAAGTCCAATCCAACTGTATCAACAGAATTAACACTATATGGTGGGGAAGATACAGCTTCTGCTGTAATCAGCCCTAACGTCCCTGGACTATGCTGAG
The DNA here is from genome assembly GCF_964195595.1 of Calonectris borealis. Lineage (NCBI taxonomy): Eukaryota > Metazoa > Chordata > Aves > Procellariiformes > Procellariidae > Calonectris > Calonectris borealis. Next base: position 138,623,171 of record NC_134312.1, on the reverse strand, counting down.
GTTGTTAGTTCAGTTGTCTGGGAAGCTCAAGGTATATTTTCAGAATTAAAAAGATATATCAACCTTTCCTCTCTAAAACCAACAAAAACTCCATGCAAGCCCTTGCAACAGATCTGAGTTGTCTTCTCCACCAGGAAATTTGTCTCCAACTTGACAGTTACACTTGACATCTAAGAGGAAATGCACTTAGCCAAGGCAAAGTGAATTTTCATTTTCTTTTTTTTTTTTTCCATTTCAATACTGTTTTTTAATGATTTGTGACTTGTCTGTGTAGCAGACAAGAAGGTAATGATTCACAGAACTTTGTGGAAAATATATAGCAAGCTGAGATGAAGAAATAGCTGCCTCTGAGAAGTAAGCCTCCTTTCTCTAAATTTTTATTCTGCATTTGACATTTAATTTAAAATCTGGTCTGATTTAGCCTGAATGAGTAGTAATAAAACTGTAAAGTACTCTGTGTGATAGAAGTTGAAATCAAGATGTTATTTTCAGTTAAGCTTATTCTCAAGCCCATGACAGAACCATCAGCAGCTCCTGACTTCCTGCTGAGAAAGCAGTAAAGGCAAAACCAGGAGCACCTTGACTTTAAAAGTAGACTATTATTGAGAAACACCATTTATCTATCAATTTCAGTATGATGCAGCAGGTAGGATTCAAAATTACTTTAAAAAATGCATTAAAATTTTATAAAGCTACTAATACACATGTAGCCACACAAACTCAGTCACTGCAGAAACCTCAGGGAACCACAGAGAACATCTGTGGCTATGGCATTTAATAAGGAAACTGAGTTCTCTTACCACTAATAATAAATTGTTTGATCAATAAGTTCATTACTAGTAATTTTTGTCAAGGTGCTCATGTGTCTGTATTTTATTCAAGATCCCTTCAGGTCTTTTCATTCCCAGCATGGCTGTTGGAGCCATGGCTGGCAGGATGGTTGGGATCGGAGTGGAGCAGCTGGCATATCACCATCATGACTGGATCATCTTCAGGAACTGGTGCAGACCTGGGGCAGACTGCGTCACGCCAGGACTTTATGCTATGGTGGGAGCGGCAGCTTGCTTGGGTACAGTACCTGCTGATCATTGCTTCGTGCGTGCATAGCACTGATGTTTGAGGACCTACAAATTGTTTATGAGAGTTTTGTGTTTGTGTTAGGTGCTGTGCTGGCATTTCTGGACGTAATAGATGTGATGGGCTAAAGTATGGGCAGCTCCCTCAAATGGTCTCTCCAGTGATCTGCCAGGCAGTCAACAAAAGAAAGGCTTGCAGTCACCAATGCCTACTCCTTGTAATCTGCCAAAAAGCACATAGAAGGAAAGAAAAAATTGAAGTTAGGCTACGGGTTTCCAAGAACGAGTGCTTTTTGCTTGTTTTTTTTTCCCCTTTTGGTGTAAGGAAATCCACTGTAGCTGGACTAACACTACTTCCTTTAGACTGTGCTCTCTATCAGTGCAGGGAACAAACTTCTCAGTTCTGGCCATATTTTAAGCTACACAGAGGTAAAAATTCTGGGTCTTATTTTGGCTGTGTGTCACACTATGGTCAACTGGGCTGTCTTAGTTTTTGTTTTGACCATAGGCTAATATCTGATTACATTCAATCAATAGGATTTATTGGATATAACAGGAATGATCTGTTAACTATCAATCAAAGCAAGATCATTGAATAATACCTCACATACCAAATTTCTAGTCATAGATGCAACAGGAATGTTACAAGAATACCATCTGAACATGTTTTTGCCTGATCATCTTTCCCCTTCTGTACTTGTATGTTCTAGCTCCTTTTGTTGTTGTTGTTGATACCGACGTTAGATGATGAAATAATAGTGGGGAGGCATAACACATGATTAATGTAATTGGGTAGATTTGAAATGAAAGCTATACTCAGGGAAGAGCTGGAAAAGTTTCAGTTTTGGAGTCTCATGTTAGAAAAGTAGGATCATTTGTGCAATCAGTTATAGAGGAAGGAAGGCTGGGATTTGCTTGTCTAAATTTAATGTCTGTAATGTAGACATCAACATCTGAACTTGCTATGTTGATACCCTTCACAGTCAAACCAGAAAAATGTGATACTGGAAAGATCAGTCTTATCTGGCAATAGACATCTAAAACCAGGCAAATGAACAGAGGAATTTGGCCTCAAAAGTGCCTGGTTTTGGTCCAGAGATTATAAAGGCAATCTGGATCACCCCTTTGGATGTGAACACCTACAGCAGTGTAGACACATTAAAATAGTTAGGATGAATCTTACTGTCAAAAAGAGTGAAGCGCTTTCTCTTGTCCATAAATGATCTTAATGTTCATAAAAGAAATGATACACAAAAATTTTGCTCTGATATTCCAGTTGATCTGCTAGTCAGATCAACTCTGACCTTTTTTAAAAGGTCCAAATCAAGGTGCAGTGATTTTAATAGTATGGTGAGACATACAGCAGAACGCTCACTGCTTGCTGTTAAGCCCAAGACCTGTCTCACTTAGAGTAAGAGATACAGAGTAAGTATTAAATGATCCTTACTCTGGTATCTGCTCTCAGCTTTTCAGAGTCAGAAGTTTAAGGCATTCCTCAGAGGAAAGTCGTATCCGGATCATTGTGTTAAATAATCAACAGTTTAATTTTCCTGTATGATGCTAGATTAAAAGCATCTTTTAACGACCTGTTTCTGATTTCTCTCATCTAAAATGGTGCTGTATTTTGAGGCCTAAAAATAGCAGATTTATTACCTTTACCTTTAGAACAGAGGCAAAGAAATGTTACCTAATAATTCAGTAATACATACACACTTGTCTGCAGTTATGTGATTATTTTTATCCTTTAATGTAAACTGAAGGAGTAAGGAGCTTGCTTATAAAATTAAGACAGAAAGACTAGATTGGAAAATACAGCTACAACCCCATCTATGGCTGCATGCCTAGATGGCCTCAGACCAAGCTGTATACAGTTCAAATTGTATGTTATACTGATATCAAAAGCTAGGGTTTAAGCTGTAACATAGCTCTTGCAGTGGCCCTAAACTATCCTTAGGTAGGATTTTGTAACCACGTCGTGCCCAAGGATAATGCTTAGCTTTCTCTTCAGCGTGAATACAATAGGTAAACCAATGTGAAGGCCAGCTCTCAACGCCCTACCTGCCCCAGCCGTGGGACTTAGTTGATTCTTGGAGTCATTTTTAGAGGGCTCATGGCAGGATTCAGTTTCAGTTTCTCAGGTATCCAATATAGCTGATTTTTTGGCATGCTTTCTGGTTTGATAGCTCAGTCTTTTACCATTCATTATTTGCTTTTCAATGTTAGCATCTTTGGCTTGAGCGAGTTCACTCAATCTTTTTGATGAAAATTGCAGTAGATGAAAAATCTCTTTCTTCAGTGAAATAAGCCCAAAAATACTTCACAAAGTATAAGGGCAAAGTACTCAGCATGAATAATCTCATGCCTTTTTGAGCGTAAGACTCAAAAATATAAATGAGTTGCTTAGTATGTATACCTCAAGAGCACTGAGGGAAACTTGACTGCTTTCCTTGTTGGCAGGTGGTGTTACCCGCATGACCGTTTCTCTGGTGGTGATTATGTTTGAGCTAACTGGAGGCCTGGAGTACATCGTACCTCTTATGGCTGCAGCTGTCACGAGCAAGTGGGTGGCAGACGCCTTTGGGAAAGAAGGGATCTATGAAGCTCACATTCATCTGAACGGCTACCCCTTTCTGGATGTGAAGGATGAATTCACCCACCGAACCCTGGCAACTGACGTCATGAGACCGAGGCGTGGTGAAGCTCCTCTTTCTGTTCTGACGCAGGACAGCATGACGGTGGAGGATGTTGAGACACTAATCAAGGAGACTGACTACAATGGCTTTCCAGTAGTGGTTTCAAAAGACTCGGAGAGACTTATTGGATTTGCACAGAGACGAGAGCTGATTCTTGCAATAAGTGAGTAGAGTATCAGTGTACCTAAATTTGATTTTGACAGGAATTTTGGTAGGGTAGGATGTTACCAGTGTTATTCGCCTTGAAGAATGGATAAATAAGAACCAAACCTAGCTTTTTCCCCAAGTCAGGCTTTTACTAGTTCCTAGGACCCATCGCTGGAAGCTTTTCTATTGTAGCATACCACCTGGTAGACTTCCGTGGGCTTGAATTTTGTGGGCTTAATTTTGTCAGCTTAATTTTGTCATCACTCACAAGAGTACAGTACAGTTCTGCTAGAGACAACAGAGAGAAACCTGACTCATAGGGCCAGAAGTTTTGTCAGAACCAGGTGAAAAGCCACTGCAGTGCTGAGCCTCCTGTAGTATCCATGGGCCGCCGGTAGCAGCTGGGGCAGTTGTGAACCTTTGTCACCCTGTGATGAAGTGCAAGTCCCTGTGCTTCTCTCTGTTGCACTATCTCAGTTTTTCTCACACGCAGGCCTTTTGCGCTAGGGGTGGAAAGCTTTTCAGTGGAGGATGTTGTTCGGGAAAGATGGCTGAGTTTTGTCAAGCATCCAGTGGATAGCTGCCTGGTTGCCTGAGAACCCGATCCGGGTCATTACAGGTTTTGACCCATCAGGTCCTTTCCTGGTTGGCCTGATGGCTAGGTGGGGATTGAACAGACAGGCCGATTGGGTGAAAGCAAGTGTTCCCACCTTCCCCGTACCCAGGGCATCCAGAGCTGCAGAGGTCTGCGAGTGTGGCAAATCAACCCCACGGTCCGCTCCCAATTCTGGCAGTCCTGTGGTGCTGAGGGCCAGCTGGGCAGGCAGGCAGGCTGCTGGCTGGGCATGGTTGCCTTATACTTTGCAGGGGAGTGGAATGTCTGGCATATCCAAATCTCCTTGACATGGAATTATTCCTGTCTGCATGGGCCTGTTTCATCCCTCAGCTTCAGGTACCTTTAAATAGCTGCTATCTCAGACGGAAACTCCTATATTCTTCAAAAAAGCAAATCCATAAATGGAAAATCAGGGCTATTTTACAGGGCCACTTTCCTGCTCACTTCTCACAAAACTAAAATAAAATTTGAAATAACAGTGCTCTTTAAAGCACGTGTTTTTTGATGCATATTTATTTTCGTCTCCTGGATGTAAAAAGACTCCATCTAAGTGATTAGACCTAAAATTTATATTCATTTTTTTAAGGACACTCAGCTGTTACTTGATTCCCTTCTTCTCATCCCATAGCAGAAAGTCACCAATGCTGCATCAATACTACATGCAGAAGAAGAAAAGAAATGACAGAGCCCAGTTTTCTCCCCTTAAAATGTAGTGCGGAATTCTCTTCAGTAAGAAATTCTTTTCTCATTTTTTCCCTTCTGTGATATAAGTTGTCATTTCAGTTAGAGAAAATAGTTTATGAACTGAATTCATTTTGCATTTAGTTATGTATGTCACTGATTTCTCAAAACACAGGAAAGCAGAACAGGCCTTACTGCCAGTTCTACAGCTCCTCTAATTGTACAATTGTCATTTAACATCCAAGGAGTGTGGGAATCTAACTTTTTCATTAAAAGCCTACTATCACTGGTTGCTCCTTCCTCCCTCCTCCAAAAACAAGCAAAAAAAAGTCTCCATGAAGTTATAATCCTTTATATACCAGTCTCAGTATAAGAGGATTTTAAAGACACCAGGATGAAGTCCAAGGCTGCTAGCTGCAAACCCCTTTCAAACAACTGATTTTCTCAGAGGGCTAATCTTCCTTTGGTAGTAACAAAAGATGCCTTGTATGGCCAAGCTAGCAAAGTAAATATATGTCTGAAGTTTCACCAAATGTGCAAATGCTGAGAGCTGATACCATTTATAAAATAGTTTGTATTTTATCCTGCTTTTGCCAATGATTTTCAAACGTCTTCTGCATTCCCCTGTGAGAAGTAAAAAACCTTAAATAGATGTATTTAACCTACCCTGTGCCTGGCTTTTACACTGTCTGTGCCATGTCATGGCTGTAACGCTTGCTGCCATCCTAACTTTGTAGCTTTTTGTGTCTCCTTTGCAGGGAGGTATGTCAGTGGGAAAATTGCATGGAGTGAAGATGCAGAGCCCTCACTTTAAAAGCAGAAAAATCAGACACTATCTGAAGCGAGTCAGAGAAGTTTGAGGAGCTGAGTCTTTTGATTCAGGTCATAAATGGCAACATGGCTGAATGGGCTCGCTAGGAGATGTGTGAAAATGTCCAGCTATGCACTGATAACAAATAAATCAGTTAAAAATAAACTCAGCGAACATTTTAGATCAAAATGCTTTCCTGTTCGAAAACTGTTTCTTTGACATCCACATTTTCCAGAGGAAAAGGTACTGTTTCCTGATGAGCTCTAATTAAGATCTGAGGCAGAACTGAGATTTAAAATCAAAAACCTCTCTGCATAGAGAAGTTTTCCTAAAATCCTCAGCTGTCAGGGACCTTTGGTGACCCTTTTTCTCTTAGGTTGAGTATGGCAGCTCCTGGTGTCATTCTGTGCTGACTCTATGATAAACGGTTAATATTTCCAGTATGGTTTGTCTCTTTGTAACTTAAAATCTGTATTTGCTTTCACTTTTCCAAAAGACAGTGTATATGGTTCCAGTACAGGGCAGGGCAAAACACTGGTTTTGTACCATGCTAGCAACTTTTTGATAGCTAATCCTCTTTCACTGAAGGCCAAAGTTGCTTTGCATTTATTGCAGAAGTCACTGCTCATTGTTATCACAGAGTAGCTAATGTGTTGCAAACCTTCACCTCAGCTTGCTTCATAATTCTGTTCATGGAGCCATACACTAAGTTTCCTTAAACTATAACATTACTTGCCAAAAAGTAAACATCACATGTGGTGAAGCATCTTTTATTCTCTTGTTCAGGTTCTTATCTCCTCCTCATCCTGACAGCATCCAGAGATACTGGAGTTATGCCTGGGACCAGTATAAGCCCCACCTGTGCAGCACTGTAGCCAGGGCATGAGGTCTTCTGAAGAGCAGACTCAGGCCCACACCAGTATCTCTCCTTTGACTGCATTGTGCCCTGCAGAATGCCTCCTCAGTTTGAACTAGCTTTGGTGCCTCTGTATGACGACGCGTTGCATTATGTAGACACATAAGCTTTCAACCAAGAAGCTTCAGCTCCTTTCTCTGGCCCAATAAATTGTGCATCAGCAGTCTGGTAGCCCAGGGAATACTCAGGAGAAGTACTCCGATTCCCTCACACAACTGACTTCTTGGATGAAGGCAATAGCTGTTGAGCCCCACGTCAAACACGTATTCACACACAGCTCTCTGCCTCGTGATTTACCCCTACATAATTTCTTTCTTACTAAGTGGAGCACTAAACACGCTCTAGAAATGCATCCAGTCCCTGTAAAGTGAATGACGATGCCACTTCCAATTGCTCAGAAGCACCTTCAGGAGGATTGCGTCCTTCCACTGGTCCTCGTTGAGCAGGTAGGCAGGTCAGGTGGGCAGAGTCGCCCTCTGGGTATAGGTGTCTGCATTTTAGATGGCACCTACTTTACAGTCTTCCGGAGGAGAGTATTTGACCCTGTAAAGCTCTTCTTAAATTTGGCCAGCTTCAGCGGCATCATACAAAAGGCAGAGTCCTGGACACAAGCCAGGTGGCCTGTATAATGTACTTTTCCCAGTGTGGAGCTGGGAGCACAACATAGTTAATATAGGCTGTGAACTGTGAACTCCTGAATATGAGAGGCCGTTTCGCATTTGAGAGAACCACTCTAGCTATGGCAAGAGCCTTTTACTCTGTAAAACCAGACATCGTCATCCATTTGCTTTGCTCTTTCTGTTAAGCTATATCTGTTTTTCTTACCCACTGACTGCAAAAATGGTCTGTTCCTTCTATTTTACCTTTACTCTAACTCCCCCATCCAGCGAGACTGCATACAAAGTCCACCATTTTTCTGATGCCACTGAATTTGCTCAGTAGTACTACATCATTCAAATTTCTCAAGAGAGATGTTTGACTTTGAAGAGTGAAGTCATAGCTTTGCTAATCACTGTTGTGCAGGGTCATTGCCGCCTTGGGAACAGCAATGTGGTAACAGAAATGCTTGGGCCTATTGCTTTGGGTGCAGCTTCAGGAAGGAAATACCTAGCTGTCAAGGGTTTTTATCAAAGGGTGGGAGTTACCTTCAGTTTGATTAATGTTACCACTTACCACAGATCATATATCAAAGAGCGATGCAGGCATGTTCACACTTGAAATTAGACGTATGAATCAAAACAAGATGAGGCAAAGTTAGCATCATTCCTATAAATTGCAATAGGGCTTGTAATATGTGGGGTGAGAAGGTTGAAAATCATATACTGTACTGATATTAGGTTTGAGCCAGCACTGCTGCAGTTCCAGAAATATTACAAGACAATGATCGTTAAAGGAAAAAAAATGCAGCTGGAACATGTTGGAAACCATTACTGTCTACACATTACAAGTCATAGGAGCAGGTTTCTGCACTTTGATTGATGGCAATGAGTTCCAAGAATATATACATACGCTTTGAGTATGTCTGATTTGCTGTACCTCTCAAGAACAGAAGCAACCTATATTAATCAAAGATAATATTTCCAGCCATTTCCAAGAATTTGTGCAAAAAAGAAGAAAGAGTTAAATGCTCAGAGCCAAACACATGATGTGCTTATTCTGGGGAGAGAAAAGTTGTCTATCATTTGGAAATCCATCTCATATATTGGTCGCGCCCTGTAGTGTTGAGTAGAAATGAGGTAAACACTACAAAGAAAATAAACGTCTTCAATGCTAAGAATTCTTGTTGGAGCACGCTTTAAAGTAAAAGGCTTATACTGATCATGTAAAGTCCAGATGTAGTGTAAAGTTCACTTCGTAGTTTGATCAAAGTATGAATGATAGCTTTTAAACTTTTGAAAGTGGTCAAATATGTACTGTTGAGAAAAATGTATCAAACTCATTTACTGCTATACATTTTTCTTCCCTTTACTATTTTCCTTTAAGTAGGATGCTAATTTTTTTCTGCCCTTTTAAAATCTAGATATGTAAGCTCTATTTAAGGCATTAAGTACAAACCCACAAAGTTCACCCTCCATGCCAGAGACGTGTGCAGGTCTAGAACAACACCCACACCGCTCCCAGATCCCTGCGATGTGAATTTGTCTTTCCCTAGCTTTGTGTCCATAAATCCATTCACCCTGCCCAGATTTCCCCCACTCCACTAAAAAGTCTGGGAACAAACATACTGCTCCAAGCCAGCTAGGACCGTACACAGGCTGTTGACTCCTCTCCTTTGGGCATGTAATAGTAGTTTTCTGTTGTGATTCTCACAATAGAGGAAATGACATATAATCATCTGAATTTGACAGAAATTGGATTAGTGATGTTTGTGAATGCAACGAGCTGCATGTTTATTCAGAAAAGCATTATCCCAACCAAGCAAAAGTATGTGTTTGTAAAAATATCACTTACGTTTGCTTCAAGGGAACAATGTCTCAAGGAAATTCAAGTTTGCCCTGTAACCCCAACTTCCGGGGCCTCAGTATGTTAAAGACAAAAAGCTACTACGACCTTTGCTTTCCAGAGGAGGATAACTTTTTTTGTTTTGTTATCAAGCCCAACTCACTGTCTACCTTGACCTTTCTGTCCTACAGAGAATGCAAGACAGCGTCAGGATGGGGTCGTGAGCAACTCTATCGTGTATTTCACTGAAGACCCCCCAGAACTGCCACCCAACAGTCCCCATCCACTGAAGCTGCGGCGTATTCTCAACCTGAGCCCTTTCACTGTCACTGACCACACGCCAATGGAGACTGTGGTAGATATTTTCCGGAAACTCGGACTCCGGCAGTGTCTTGTCACTCGCAGTGGGTGAGTAGATGCTGAGTCAAGCACGCTTAGAGAATCTGTGGAGATTTTCTTCAGCATTAACAAACCCACCATTGTTCCTGTTTAAAGCCAAGTATAGACAGTAGCTAATTCATCAGCACCTCTGAGACAGTCAAGTGAATATTTTGATTTTTGTCTATTTTGTGAATGGAGGAATAAGGGAAGCTCGCCCAGTGTCTCTCCAGGGCAGCAAAAGAAGTCAGAATCAGAATCAAAATGGCGCTTGCCGGGTGTCATGTTTCAGTCTGTTCTCCCAAATCCTTAGTGTATTGTCATTTAGATAAGGTAAAGATAAGTACAAAATAAACCGTTCTGACTCCCGCTAGTTTTCAACAGAGGCAGATCTGGCAAGTAGTATTGTTTGCAAAGGATGTGCCTGTTTCTAGACATCCAGCTAGATTAGATGCTTGTGAAGACTGTGATAGAGATGTCACTGGAGGAAAACTAATCTGCTCAGCTTTCTGTAAAGGAAAAGGGAAAGTCCACAAAAAAAGCTGATGAAGTGTGGGCAAACATGAAATTAGAAGAGTAAAAGGCTGCACCATGTGCACTAGAAATAACATCCCATAATTCCAATGGGATTTGAGCTATTTTGGGAGCATTGCTCATCCTAGGATCTAGTGGTAAGAAGAAACTTGAAAACAGGATAGCAAAACCAGAGCCAGCATTTTCAAATATGGAAGACTAAAATTTAGTCTTCTACAAAAAGCCTTTTTGTTATTCAAATATATTGCAGCTGTTACTATCAATGCAGTCTCTTCAGCATGAAGAAAATAAGGACCATTATCGGGACACAGATTTAGGTCCTGATTTTAAGTGCTTGGATTTGGAAATGTTGATCTTGATTTCTAGCACTTACAAGAAATGAAAGGTGGAAAAACTGTAACAATGACAGTTTCAAAATTCAGTGCCTCGTGGCCTTCAAGGACTGGAAATAAAAGCCCTTGAATACTGAGGGTTAGGAAATTTTTGACTCTTGGGGCCAGACATCCCATAGGCCTCATTTTTCTTGACAGATGTAATTCATTTAGGTATACATAAATGAGAAATTATCAGTCAAATTTGAAGGAATTATGTTGTCGGACAGTGAGAGTTTCAGAAAGTCTGTGCTTTAGCTTAGTTCGTGTATTACTAAACCCTATGCCCTAGCTCAGGGCGCTGGTGCCTTGGTTTTGGGCTGTTGGTCCTCTGCAGCCTGAGCCTAAGGAAACTCTTCACTTTATTGAACAAAGTGTCAGTAGTTGTAGCTCCTCACTCAGTCATGTTCCCAACAAAAAGAGGTAACAACCTGAAGTATTTCACTTAATGATCATGGCCTGGGTAGTAAAAATACACGAGGTGAGAATGTTTTTTATAAAAGATAATCATTGGGGAATGGATGAGACGGACAGTGCTATATGGAAGCACTCACAAAATGTCCCTGCAGCTGAACAGGGGAAAAAAATGGATGATATATGAGATCATTGTTGACCTTTCCTTTCCTTTTCTCCTCTAGGAGGCTGCTGGGTATCATAACTAAAAAGGATGTGTTAAGACATATGGCTCAAATGGCAAACCAGGACCCTGAATCTATCATGTTTAACTAGACTGGTAAAGGAAGAAGAAAGTAACCCCAAAGGAATCCCTTCTAGATTAACACAAAGGCTATGTTTGGTGTTTCATTTTGCTTCAAGAGAAAATGTAACGTGTATGAGGAATGGCCCAATATGCCTCTGACAGAGGGAGTGGATGCAGGATGGCACTTACTTAATGAGGAAGGCAGTTTAGAAGCTCTGAGCAGCTGCAGACATCAAGCTGTGTTTCCTTAATGAGATTCCCAACAGCCCAACTGGAGCGTTGGTGGGTTTAAAATGATGTAGTGCTTAGAGACAGAGCCAGGAGTGCCAGTGGCACAATCAACGTTCACAGTAACTCTTGAGGCAGGTGTGAAGACTAGCAGACACTGTTTATATATGAGCTGTTAACAGATATAAAGATTTGTGTTCCAAACTAGAGAGTGTGTATGAGTAATATCAGTTGTTTTTGTTACTGAAATCATGGCTATTTATTTGCTACTGAATTATACCATTTTCATGAGGGAAAAAAGCGTCATATTTTAAAATGAAAAATTTTGTCATCTTCATTTATTTTTGTAGAAGTTAAGTGAATCAGGACTGGAGTTAAAGGAGCAAGAACACACTTCAACTCACTTCAAAACATGGTGTCCCCTGCTCCTTGCTTTAGTCCTTTGAATTTTATACAGTTTAGCATTTCTGTCAATCTGCTTCCCTTTATTAATGTTGAAATGTGACTTATTTGTAAGGATTTATTATTTCTCTATGCAATTTTGCATACAGGTACTGTAATATTTAGTATTATGTGGTTTGCTGTGACAACAGGAAAAAACATAGAAGCCTGTGGAGGAATTTTCAAAGGCATTGAAGGGAGACTGGTATCCAGCTCTCATCAATGTTAGTGACAAGCGATTGAATCCCTCACCTGTCTCCCCTTGTGTACATCACCATTTTTCACCAACTAATGAAGCTCTGCATTGATTCCTGATTCTCCATTTAGTTCGTCATTGCTATTTCTTGGCATTTGACTGCACCTGCCAAGAGATTGCTGAAGTTAAATTAACAGTCACAGACATTTATTCTGTGGCAGATCTACTCTTTATGCATCTGCCAGTCATAGGACTGTGGAATCCATCTCCACAACACTGTGGCCGGATAAGATCAAAGGGACTAAGAATGCAAACAATGATAGCAAAGCTTTAATTACTGATCTGTTTGCAGCAAGAACACAAAATTTAACAGCCCGCCGTAGAGACCTCCGAGTCACTCAGGTAAAAATGCTAAATTTTCCTAAACCCTTCTTCTGGTCCTATGTGAGATGCACAGAGTCAACGTTGTCTGTGTTAATATACTAGCACTTTACTGCTATCAGTAACAGAAGACCAAATTCTACTCTCAGTAACACATAATCCACAGTGCCCGGTGTTTGCTTTATAACTATAAGCTTAAAGATTGGAGAGATGTTGCATCCTAGCTTAGATGCCCTGAATCCCCTTCAGATCCTCCAAGAGTCTGGACCCTTCGTATAGGCATCTAAGACCTACGGTATTTTTGTTCAAATTCATACAGGTAGCTCAAGTCCACTGTGTCCAGATGGCCTTCATGGACCAGAGGTGTGGGGAGTCCTTTCATGCCAGAAGAGCCTGTTGCTTCCTCCAGACAAAAGCCAGACTGTTGATCTAACTTGTAGGCAACGTGCATGATTATTGTGTCCCTGAACTGAGACAACTAGCCAGGTGTGCCCTAAGTTAGATGCCCAAAGTTACATGTCACAAATTCCTCCTCTTATCTCCAGTGACCCTGCTTCCTTCTGGCATTTGTCCCACTGCATTCACACAAAGTATGGCCCAAATTGTTTAAGAAAAAGAAACGGAAGTAAAGGGATAATTTTAATCTCCTAAGTACCCTATTTAACAATAGTGTTTGCAACAGACTAACATAAATATATGTAGCTCTGGCCAAAGCCCACAAATACTCCAGTGTATATTTTTCGTTAACTGAACATCTGCAGTACAATGTATTATTAAAGGGATATTATTAAAGGGATATGTAAACTACAGAACTGAGCAACCCTTTCCTTCTGAAAATAGGAAATACAACATCATATTGTTGTTTCTTATGTTTTTCTGTGAAGCTATCATCAGCCAAACTCATAAAAAGCCAACCAAGTCAACAACCAAGCTCATAAACATTGGATTCCCTCATTTGAACAGAGATGCCATCATAAAATCAGTGCATTCCCACAACTAAACCCAAAAGAGGCTTAGTATGAATGTCAGTTCCTACCCAAAACTAGAATCTAAGGGATTTGGACTAAGATCAATAGGCTGACTTTTGAGGGCAATCTTGTTCTGAAATTAAAACTGAAGGACTGTGTTCTACTTTTCATTTTTATACTCTTAATGTTAATACATACATGTTTGACGAACAGTTTCTCCATATTCCTTTATGTTTACGTAGGAAACAAGTGTGCGTACTCTCCCCACTTGAACACTAAAATACCTCTTTCACTCATAAGCCAAGAGAAATAAATTGAGAAGTGAATTTATCTGTTATTTGAAATCAAACTCAAGGCTTCATATATGTCAGGGAAAAGGAGATCTAAAGCCTTCTCTGTTAGCTAAGGAAATTTCAGCCCATGCTGCATTAGCATGTAGTCCACGGCAGAGCTAACTCTGAACATTGATAGTACTGAGGGCAATGTTTGCTAAAAGGAACTAGGATGGTATATCAACACTGAAAAAATTATCGTTTCTTGAGAAAAAGACACAGAGTCACCTAACTGAAGTTAAACTGGCCATGAATACAAACTCACTTGGGTATTGACTTGGGTTATCAGCTTAAACTCAGTCCGTGGCTATGCATAGGCATACACTTTCGTGGCTAATTCCCCTCAATACCCAGATGCCTGATCCACCAAAACCAACAGTCAGCCCTGTGATAGCTTGTTGCCTCGCCTTATTAGACTGCATATGAGGAGCCCTCAGGGCTTAAGAACAGGAGCTATAAAACCAGCATGGTGGTTTGTAAGAAACAACAGAAGGAATTGAGATTTATGCACTTATTGCGGGTGCAGTTTGACCTGGGACTACCCCCCAAGCAGAAGGCAGGTAAATGGGGGTCCAGCTCTTTTCTATCAAACATGTTCCTCTTTAGATGGAATGGTTTAAATATCTAAGGGGTCAAGGAAAAAAGCTTTGGATGTGTAACTGTATGTGGGTGGTTAGACTGCTACTCCTTGTTCAAAATACATTAAACCTCCTTAGAGCAGGGACTGGTATTGAGCTCTCCAGACATGGCGTAGCCATAGCTAACGTCAGTTGCTTGGCATTATCAAGGCTGAGGTGATGCTAGAATGACAAGAAGGGTTTTGAAACTGGAAAGACTTTGCTAATTAGAAAACTTAGCACTTCAGACACTTCCAGAGATGGTAATTGGCTGTAAGTCTTTCTGTTGAACTTCCTCTGTGCTACAATCTTCATCGCTCTTTTAGCTTGAGTGGCTGAATAGGGAACACCCTTAATATGTTATTAATTTTCTTAAAAAATGCAGTTCTGATGTAATGATTTAAAGCCCATTATCAGTCACTGTTTTCCATCTGTATTCCCAAATATGTCTCAGAAGTTACTGAATAGAATCCAAGAGGCATAGATCTCAGCCTTAAGTATTTATTTGAATTTTTAGAGCTCAAGATAGTCACGTAGCCTGATCAATCTGAGAGTTACGTAAGTGCTTTAGTATATAGTGCTCACTTTATGCAACCTCAGTTCAATCCTCGTAAGCAGTTGGACTTTGAAGATGTCAAATTAAACAAGAGAACAGAAGTCTTTAAATGATGCAAGTTCAGTATTGTACCTTTGTTTTGCATGAACTGTGTTACAGTTATATTCAGCTTCCGATGTGTACTTGAAGCAATCTGTACCAGAAAGTTTATTATTAAAGTACAGAAACATGGATGACATTAGCCAGACCCTTTGGCTGTCACAGTGATACTAAATATTAATTCTTATGCTTTGATGAAGCAGGGAAAGAATGTTTAAGAATTACAGGAGACCCACTGATTCCGTGTTGGAATGACACTATAATTATTTTGTTTGGTTTTGTTGTTTTTAATTGTAGAAAACATTGTATATGTTGCACCTTATCAAAAACAATATTTGGACTCTATTTTTTAAATAAAACTGACTTACAATACTGGAAACATTTCTTGAACATCTTATTAATTGGAGAGGTGTTTCACTTAATGTCTCTGCATGATTTTGATGTTTCCTTTTCCCACCTATATGGATAACTCAAGCCTGATGAATGATTTAGGCTATTTAATTCAGTTATGGTTTAGCTAATATTAAGTAAGGAATTAGTAAAATTCACGCAGTGGACTTCAAAGAATCTGCCTTAACAGTTGCCTGTTTTATTTTCAGAGAGAAATGTTTTTTACTTCAACATCATAAATCTTTAATAAAAGAAATCTAAAAAGAGAAGAAAAAAATTTCTCCTCCCAGGTTGTTCTGTTTACAATAATCATGAAACTTCCTTAAAGCTAGGTGTTGCAAAGCCCTTATGATTTCAGTTTTTGTATATATTTTTCAGTTGCACTTTAATTCAGAGCTAAGCTCAAAGACTGAAAATGGCAGGTTCAATCATGCCCATTTAATTGGATGAAACATCCCTTAAATCTCTGTCAGAGGCTAACTTTTAGGTAGTAGTAAAGAATATGGGCTTCTTCCTGATTAACGTACTAACCAAGCAAGTAGAAAGGCACTATGGCTTTGTGCAAATGAGACATTAATCAATGGTTTATCCAAAAGAAGCACTACAGATTTCAAGACATGCTCCAGAGAACAAGTTTGATAAAATTTATATATCAGCAATACCCTAGTTTAAGTTAAATTACTCATTTCAGAAGCTGGTGCTGGAGTGCCAGGGCCTCCAGCTTCTTCCATGGATTGCTGTGGCCCTAAGACAGCCCAATGCACATACCGAAAAACCAGGAGGCATCAGGCATGCAGCAATTTAAATAAGTGGTAATAGTTCCTGTAGTTTGTAGTTGGTCACAAGGGACTGAGCCTTAGACCTACCTGTCATCACTTGTGATGGCACGGCTGGGAAATGGAAGCGAAAATGTTGAGAGGAATTCAGCACTGCCCTGTTACAGCTGTGCACCACGTATCCTGGCCTGGATCCTCATTTCATCTAAACCAAAGACCATCCATGTGCCTTTTTGCTCCTTCAGGAGGCCCTTCCTCCCCATGTATTTATTTCCTACAAGCAATATTATTCCCCTGTCCTGCACCTCTACTTCAAACGCGATCTTGCTTCCAAGTCCTCTCCACTGTGGTGGCCCGGATGCCCACCAAGTACAGTCTTACAGACACCGTATCCCACACAAGAAAGGTGCACCTGTGGTGGATGGGCCCCTCTCACGGCATACGGGATTTTGTATTGCTCCCTCCCGGAGGACATGGCAAACACGATGTTAGTGGCACTGGTATGATGCACGGAGTTTTTTCTTTTTTTTTTTTTTGGCTTGCTATCTTAATGCAATATCAAAAAGATGGACTTTTCAGAAAAATAGCTGCTGCATTTGCACAGATCAATCTATACATGTTCACCATCTCAACCAGTAACTAGTGAATTCATAGTGAAGGCAACCACGAGCTGGGACGTGACTGTGAGAACTGTAGCCTGAAGCAGTTACGAGCTCTCAGGCAGAATGAGACAGGAATTGCTGACCTGTAGCTGCAGCATTTGGTCAACTCTGCATCCCTCCTTTAATCTTCCTTGCATTCTGACCATAATTAATATGCTCAGTTTGAGCACATTATAACCACAATTTGAGCAGAGTTAATGATTTCAACCCTTGCTATCCTCAGAATTATCTCATATAGTCAGGGTCAAACCAATCTCAGTGTTCCTACAGATATACAGCGCTTTCCCAAGCCACAGCAGTTAACTGGTTAGGAAGACACTACCATATGTAACGGCCAGATAGGGGAGAGTCAGTATTTGCTGCTTCAGCTGTGTTTCTTTTGAGAAATGATTCTGCAGCCTGAAAAATCAGTGCACGGTTCTTTGTGGGGATTTGCAAAGCCCCTGCAGTCCGTTCCTGGCTTACAGGGCATTTGGAGCAATGTCTGCATGGGCCAGCCATCATTATAGAACATATACCCTACAAATTAACCAGCCTTTCTTAATCCACAGAGATTCAGTAAAGGGCACAGAAAAAATGTGCAGATTGCTTAGGAAACTAGACGGTCAACTACATTAGCTAGGGAGAGTCGCTTCATTGTCTCAAAGTTATGCCCAAAGAGGCATCTAACTCTCAGGAGAACCATCCCCTGTGAAGTGTTCACTGGCTAGTTTTGTCACTAGGACGGAGTAATACCTAAAATAAAGCTAAAATCATATGTGTTTCTATCGAGTATAACCAATGTTATTGGTTTTTTTTCCTAATGTATTCTAAAAGACAACTTTTTCCCCCTTTGAAGCTCACTCGCTCTTTCAACAGTTGCTAGTGAGAACTGGACTGTGACTGTGCTGCACACAATTTGATGTGGAGTGCTGCAGGGCTGGTGCATCAAATGCTAGCTGAGTGTTTCTCCTTTGACAAATGCAGTAGAAATGAGTGGCTGCAATAATTGTGCCATAGGAAAGGACCATTCCAAATAATTAAAAAGTGAGATGAATTGTAGTTCTCTTCTACAGTTTGCCACCAGGTAACGTGGAAAGGTATTTCCCTATTATGAAGCCTTATGATTTATAAAGTATATTTATATTTAGATCATTATCAAAGTTGCATTTTGCCTAGAGACAAATTTTACTCACCTAACTCTCAGATTAGAAGACCGCTAGGCACCAAAATCTCTGAATGAATTAGAGGGCACAACTAGACTCTTGAAGTCCCCAAGCCTGGGAAAAGGGACACCTAAACTCTGCTGCAATTCAGAGATGAGGTGGAGGACACAAACTCTACCAACGGCCCCAGAACGGCCCCAGTCAGCACTGAGTTCCAGAAAAAAACAAAGCACAAGAGGTGCCATCACCAGCCCTTACCTTTTTCACAGTAGCCTCATGGTTAGAGATTCTTGGGATCTGGTAGGGTTGGGATCCAGTTATAATGTTAGGTAAATGTCCTAATCCCCATAATACAGGTATTGTATCTTCTAGGTATTGAGTGGCATCTGGCCTCCTAATGTACGCAGAGTTCCTTCTTTGGTAACTGCTGCTCTGGTTGGCTTTCTGGCAAGTCAGAAGGAGCATTGCCCTACAAGCATTTGCAGACTTCTCCTTAGAGATGTCTCAGGTGGATATTCTGAGTGATGTTGAGATGCAGACTCTGTATCTTGATTTTTATAGGGAACTTAGGATCCTGCTTATATTCTCAGAATTACCATACTGGGAGAGTCCATCACATTTTTAGGCCTTGCTGTAGCCTAAACACAGTACTTGGCTTCATGTAAGTACACCTACAAGAACAGAATGGACAAAGTCTGTATTTGCCTCTGTAAAATTCCTCACTTTTGAAAATCCTGGTTTCCAGACTGCTAAACAGTTGGTTCACAGCTTCTAATTCCTTAAGGTGTTTCATCAGCACAGGATATTCAAATGGTCAAATGGTTGAGAAAAACCCCAGCAAACAAAGCCAAAGAACAGAACGCAGCCATTTGTCGTTAACTAGAATATTTAATCTTCATCTATGCAGTCACTGCTTGAGACCAACCATCATTTGGATTATTGTAGTAATTAATGATTTTTAATCTCTGTCCTACATTTGAGCACCTGTTTCATCATATTATTTATTTATTTATTCAATTAATTAAATCAAGTGGTACTATAATTAGAGGTAGAACAAAGGTATAAACACAGTCTGGCTAAAGGTTTTCCAAATCACAGATAATCAACATTGAATCTGTTTTGGCCACATCTCAACTTTTAAGGAATGCTACCACAAAGCACTAATCACAGGAGCACAAGGAATAAGTCATAATCTCTGCTGCACCTCTCCTTTCCAAGCCTGCGGGAACGAACATACATGAAACTATGCTCTTTCTCTCTCCCAAGCTGGATTTGGGCAGTAGAAATCCCTGCACTTTCAACAGCTACAGCAGCTCCTGTTTAGTAAATCTCGCCATGCCAGACTGCCTCCTTCCAGATACACAGGCACCATTCCAAGTGTACCAGTTTTCCCTCCGTGTAAGGACAACCTGGTGGGGCAAGTAACTAACTCCCCCATCTCCCTCCTCCTTTTCTTACTGCCCTGCTCTGCTCCGAACGCTTCTGCCTTTCTCCTCATTCAGCCTCCAGTCCCAGCCCACTCTGCCTCCCCACTGCAGCTTTTCTGTAATAACCCCCAAAAGCCCAAACCCCAAACAAATCAACACATCTGCTCTTTCTGTTGAAGTGGGACTACTATGCAGAATGCAAATTTGCCAGGAACAAACTCATTAACTAAGCAATAGTCTAGTTCCCAGCATTATTTCCACTGAATAAACATTCAGTGCTGGTGAATTGTAAAAGACAAGCTGTTGAGGGACCAGGACCAGAAGCCAGCTTGTTCATCTGATGGCTGGGTACATACAGACCACAGTAACAGATTCCTTCTCATTTGCTCTTCTTCTGGCTCCATGTTATACTGCTGGCTTCTTGGTGTTCAAGCTTCAACAATACAGGTGGAGAGGGGGAATTATTCCCTTGCCAAGATACCTTTTTTTCATGAGGATAAGAAGTATTTTGCTTCTCTTACTGAAGTTGTTTCATTCTCCATGAAAATATCCATTAGACCAGGGAATAAAACAGCCTTTTTGGCAGCGGTTACGGTTGCTCACTGGATGGAGAGGCAAGAACTGAACCCAAGGCTCCTGCCTTCCAAAGGGATGCTGAAACCATTGAGAAGTTTGTGTTTGAGAGATAAGTCTGTGTGTGCAGAGAAACAAGGGAACTGTGAGAAGTGGCTGGTGTAAGTGCCAAACCCAGACGTTGTGAGATCCAGCTGGACGTTCAGCCCAGAATAAGACCTGTGGAGAGGTAAAGTTGAATGCACATCCATCCTCCATGTTTTTAACAGACATCGTTTACACCAGACATCGTATAGGAAGTGTAAGCCCTTCACATCAGCTTGTTAACACTGACCATCCTCTCCAGTGTGAAAACCTGCAACAGCTGTGATGATAGACATGGAGGCAGTGAGGGGCAAGACTAAAATGTTTTGCTATGGGGAAGGGGCATGCTGGAGCACATGCAGATGCCTGGTGGCCAGCCCCTCATAGACAAGTATGGGACCTGCTCTTCTGTGGATCACACAATGCAGTGCCACAAAAGGGTGAGCCCTCTCCCCGCACCCCCTTACGGAAGTTTACTCTTAAATGGAGAATTGCAACTCACTATTGACACAAGGTAAGGGACCAGAAACAAGCGGTTGACCCTTTCCACCGTTGCCCCGACAGGATAATGCCTTCATCCTGTATGCTCCCTCAGCAATATATTTATTTATTCATTCATTCACGTGGTTCGTAGCACAAAGACCCTCCAGCAAAGCCTGACCCACACCGCACCCTTCCCTTGAACCGCTGGCACACCAAGCCCCATGCCCAGAAACACCAGGAGCTCTTCTCTACGTAGAACAACATGCAACAGAAGTTACAGCAGCAGCATGACACCTCCTCCCCAGCACAGCCGGAGGCCACCGCCACCACCACCTCCTCACATCTCCATTGTCCTGGCGCTGTAGGGCTCTGGGAACAGAAATGCCGAGAGGAAAAGGTGGAGAAGAGTGATACTTAGCCGAGGATCCTCCCTGTTGGGCCTGACCTTTTAGCTGGTCCTCAGAAGGCCTAGCTGGCCATTTCCTTCCCACCGCTCCTTCCTGCTAAGCTCACAGCTTCAGGTATTCAGGGGAGGAGTATTCAGTAAGTCACTAACTGCATCGCACTACACAGCCACACCAGGAATCACAGTTAGCTTATTTTCTTATAGATGCACACAGTCAGCCTTTCCCAGATCGATGGAAAACCAAATCCATCATTACGTCTACAGCTCCATCTGCACTGGGCACGACGGTCTGGCAGTTGATAACAGCAGCCAGCCACCCTCTATCCTCATATCGTTCCTCAGCACCCAAAGGGCTCCACAATTGTCTTCATATTTACATTTTCTATGAGCTTCAAAGAGAAGACCTTATCTGTTATAAAGGTATTCAAGTACCAGAGGACACTTGAGAGAGGCCAAGGTCCTCGTGTGCATGAGGAGGACTAGCAGTGGTGCACGGGCGTTCCGTGCTGCCTCTGCACCAGCACCCCTGCAACACACTGGGGCAAAAGCTCCCCTCACCGATTACTGCACCGATTACCGGGCGTATTTTGTACACTGGCTCTAGATTCAGCCGCAATATTGATCAGTCGGGGTCAGGGTAACGAGCAGGGCTTTAATGTGGCGGCCCCAGCGGGTTCCGGTGGCGGAGGCCCGCTAGGTGGCACCCAAACCCTCGGCACGGCGGCGGGGGCGGCGGGGGCCGCCGGCCCTGCACAGGCTGGCAGCGGCCAGCGGGGTCTCCTTGCTGTCCGCTGACTTCTGATTCTTGTAGGAATCAAAGCTGTTTAATTGTTTGCTCTAAATGTGTAGTTTTTCTCATTAATTTTCTTAGCTATGCCAATTAAAAGATAATGCCTTTTTTTTTTTCTTTTTTTTTTTAGCTTGCTATACTGGTACCCTGGAGGGAGAGGGAAAGGAAGAGGAAAGGAAGAAAGAAACCTTTTTCTTTCTTTGGACTGTTTGGCAGGGCTAAAGCTAAAGCGCGACTGTCTGCTTTGGCTTCTTAAACCACATATCACATCTGTAAAAACATAGTGGCAAAAGAAGGAAAAAATAATCTGCAACGCTTTCCTGGTGGTTTCTGTGAGGCTTTCATGTAACCAATACATTTTCATCAATTATGCATTTAGGTCACAGGAAGAGTTGGAAGAAAGAATTCTTTTGCTGTTTCAAAGCTGCTGTCAGGAAGAAAATATAGCCAAGCTGATGGAGCTAGAAGAAATGCAGTTTTGTTGTTCTGTCCTCATATTTTTCTTCTCTGCTTTCTTTACCATCGTTCCTATTTGCATAAGAATTTCCCCTAGCATAGCAAAGTCTGTGTAGGGAACACACAGAGGCCCTTAGAGCATGGAAATCTCTTATTTTGCAATGGCAATTCTAAAACATACATAAACACTATTCAAGAATTCAGTAAAAGGCCTTCCCTGCGAAGCATTTGGTCAGATCTAGAAAATAGCATAGGGTCCTTGGTGGGCAGCATTACCATATGTAACCTTTAGGCTTCTGTGCAATTTACAACCCTAAGTTAGGTGCTTAAATACCCTTTTAAGAGTATAATGAGAATTAAATGCTAAGGACTGGGTTTCACTGTAGCCAGCACACAGAGCAGGCAAAAGCTGATGTTAGCTGCCGAAAAATACCAGAGAAGACCTTAAAATCTCATCTCTTCCCTGTATTGGAGATCACAGGAGTCTCCTGTCCCTCTGGATCATATGCCTGAGCAAAGTCTCAGAGCACTTGCTCACTTTTTTCCTGTGAAAAAAGGCTGAGAACTTGTGGAAATGCTTCTGGCGCTGTGGCCCACATCTTATATATGCTTAGAGCATTGAGCAGGAAGCAGAAAATGAGGGCTCAGGGCTTTCCACCCCCCCACACTTCTTTTCAGGAGGCTGAAACCCCCCATCCCACCACTCCCCCAAGCAAAATTAACGTGGGAAAGGCAGGAGGAAGAAGAGAGATATTAGTGCAGTTAGTAGGAGAAGGAAGCTCTGCATTCCCACCCCTTCTCCCAACTCTGCTTATGTATTTTACTTACTTTCTTAAATGTACAATGTATCACTAGGCTTGGGAACAAGGACAGAACTGAAGTCTCCCACCTCTGAAGTAAATCCCACAGCAATTAGGCTAGAGAGTTGCATACTGTGGCCCAGCATCATGCATTCCTGCGGCCCAGCTTCAGCAGGGAAGGCAAAGATTGCTTTTCTCTTTCCTCTTTCCTAGCCTGAAGGTCAGGGCAGTCCCTTGAGAGATGAGGCAGTGGCTGCTGATAGCTCCAGGCTGAGGAGGGTCTTACAGCCAGGTGCTGCTCTTCTGGTGCATCGCTTCTTCCTTGGGTCATGTACCTGAAATTAAGTAGGTGGTGACATTCAGCAATGCCAGACCACCAGCTCAGGCTGGGGAGAGGCCAGATTTGTGAGCCCCAAAAGGCGGGAGGTGGGTGCCAGAAGGCTGGCTTGGCTAAGACAGACCAAGTTCTCCCACGTGCTGGATGCTGTCTCCAAAAGCTTAGGGAGTCATGGCAAAGCACAGCACACGTTTAGAGATCCGTAGCTGGCTCTGAAAGATATGGATCCTGAACAGGAGGCAACAGAACTTTGTTGCTTGGGCTAGCAACAACCTTCCCTCCTAGGAAGGGTGGAGAAAAGATTAGTGGAGACTAAGTGTTGTACCTACAGAGCTAGAATACCCCAGGACCAGGGTTAGTGTCTTGGCGTAGCACATATTGTCCTGTACCAGCTCGTTTGGATCAACGCGGCTGGCAGTGAGTAAATCAGTTCCTACTGACTCTCAGGGATCTGAGAGAGGTGATGGAGATTTTGTGAAACCTCATTTGAAGTTGCTAGGGACCAAAGCTGCTTATTACAAAACAGGTACCTTTACAGCCCTGGGCTGAGGTCTCTCTCTGCCAAGAGTGAAATAGAGAGTACGCCTCTTTAACTGAGCGCAATTTTTATTCAGTTGATTTCATTTTGGAAGCCAAAGAGCTAAGAACTACTTCAAAGGTTAAATTTAGCATATTTGTACTATATGTACACAATCATTTAGGGTATTTAAATTGATTATTAAAATAGTCTCCCCAGTAAGCAGAAAAATCTAACTGGCTTAAAAAAAAAAGTTAAATTCTGCTATAATTAAGGTTACACATGCAAAAGTTAGCAGTTTGCTTATGTTTATGAAATAAATCTGTCCTGTGAGACAGGGCATTTGGAGGAAGGGCTCTTTCATGCCTTCCTCTCAAAGGTGTCCTACTTTCCACAGAACACTAAATATGCATTTCACAGAATGAGAGTGACTTCTTGGAACAACCTTTAGGACTTTTGCCTAAGCCTGGGGTTCTGCTCTTCCCTAGCTTTCGCTAGTAAATCATTAATTATTTAGTCAATGTTGACCAGAAAGAATAGAAAAAAATAAAGTTCTCTGATATCATCTGCTAGTCCCGGTATTCTCCTGAGGATTACTCCTAAATCATTGGGCTGCTGACTAGCATTAAAAAGTGAAAATGGCATTTCCAAGAGTAAAAGTCTTCATTTCCTTTACTTTTCTTGCAAATACAATGAAGTGGATCATGCTGAATGAAAGAAAATCTTTTTGTGACATTTTTGTGAGGAAAAAGCACTCAAAAATATTGCAGTGTCCCCCCACCCAAGAATTTAGTTTTATTGCTTAGGCAAAAGCATTAGTCATTTCTACAGCCCCTCTTAACCGCTTGTGGGCACTTAGACTCAGATCTTACTATTTCTTCCAAGGCTGTATCTTACTAAATTGGGGGGATAAAATCTTGTCCCTTGTAAGAGTAAGTACTAAACCATCCATTTACTTTGTGGGGCCTATGATTTACAGCCTGTTTATGAAAGATAAGAAAAATCAAGCTTTGAAATTCCCGCTGACAAATTTTGCAGCAGTGGAAGTATTAACTTTGCTTTTCTAGTCAATCCCTAGTTTGAATAGTTCTGCTTTACTTTGCTCTAAACCCTGTTTACTTTCTGTTTTCCAGCATTGCTATCAGCTAGAAATTACCTTTTCACCCTAGAAGAGTATTTTTTTCTATTTCTGTGCAATAGTATATATTAAAGTGTGTTAAGTGCTTTTAAGCCATAGACTGGCAGGTGCTATATAAATATTTATCTTTGTTATGATTGCTTAAAGCAGAAGGCTCAGAGGTATATAAAAGAAAAAAAACTAAGTAGCCCCACCTTCTGCCCTTGGTTTTCACATCTATTTCATAATCAATTCAGCGAGAGAAATCTGTCACAGAAAGAAAACATTCAAACTGCCTTGCAGCACAAAACAAAGATAATTTTAATCCATGTTAAATTCACAGATTTACAGTCACAGTTGATTCAATTTTGAAATGACCTGCGAAACTGTTTATCCTAGACAAATGCAACTGAAGGGTTTCATAAGAAAAAAGCCCTTTTATATTCTCATCTTTGCAACCAACCCGGATTCTTTTTTTGCCTTCATTGAAGTGGAGTTTATTCAGAATATTCCAGCTAGTGGGATGGTGGAAATGGGAAGGATGTCTTTCTTTGTGGAAACAGACTATGTGGCACTCAGCAGAACGTGTGTTTGCTGGACCGTTCTCGTGCTATTGTTCCAGGACTGCTAAGGTTTACTTAAACCCCCCAAAGTTTCAGAGAGGCCAGGTGCCTTATATCATATGCTTGAGTGTTCCTTCCTGACCGAGTTGCTTTTCCCATTAGAGTTTTTTGTCCCATTCTCCATTTGAGATTTTTTTCCTGTTCCTTTTCATTTCACCTTAGCTTTTCATGCAATGACATCCAAATAGAAAGAGACAGTCTTTGCCATGGTTTTCACTCTAAAACTGAACTTCCTGCCTTTTATGGCTTATAATCAATCCCATAACGTCCTGTGATTTCTATGTATGAGTGGCAAGAAGTAAAAGGGAGTTTATTTTGCCTGTATGCAGACAGGCCAACTTTCACACATTAGGAGCAGCAACTAATCACCCACAACATTTCCTAAAGTTTATGGTGCTGGCAGACAGCTGTTTTCGTTCTGATATGATGGTTTCTTTGCAGACTCCTGCTGCCAGCAGCGTCTCAACCACTTTGCTAGTGCTCCATACACCGCACATCCTGAGCTACTGCCTTTAAAGCGCCTTTTTACTTTATGCACACAAAAGCAAACTAGTCTGCCAACAAATACTAAGGAGACAGATGTACTGTTACTGTAGCTGTCTGCTGCACCAAAGGGAAATTTCAGTTACCCACACCTAGAACTAAAAGAAGAAAAGGATAACATGTAGGCATGCATCCCAGGTCCCTCAATATAAGCTTTTAACCTTACTTTTTGGTTTGATTTTTTTCTTCCTCTTTTAAATCTTGGCCCTTGAAGGGGTAAAAGTGCATTAACTCTACTGTTTACAATATAGGAATTAAAAAAAAGCTACCAATATTCTCTGAAAGTTAACCAATGTTACTGTAAATACATATATCCCACATATTCTATAAACATATAGAAATTTGGGCCTTGCCTTAAGTAATCTTACATAACAATATTTAACGGCTCTTTAATATTTGACTTCATTAATGTGGAGCTTAAGAGACCGGGAAAAGAACTAGGGCTGGAAGACCAGCATCTTACGCCATGGATAGCATAAGGCTGAGTTCACAAAGAGTGGTGTGAGGCACCCGGAAATGTTCCCTTTAACCAGTTCACAAAGACTGGTGTGACTGGAAATGTTCCCTTTAACCAGTTCAGCTTGATGTTTGGCAGCCTGAAGATAAAATCTTCTAGGAACGAAACATGGGAAAACCTCAACAAATTCTGCAGATATCTGAACCGCCGTTAACTGTTAAATATGTGAGAAGAAAGAAGTGGATTGGGGGAAGGGGAAGAGTTCCCTTTAATCCATCCCTTAAACGAATATTTATGATCTCTGAGTAATGAGGTATTCAAATCTGAACATTTGAAGTATATTCACTTTCTTTCTCTCCCACTGATACAGACACATTTGTAATTATGCATATATGTTCAGTACAGTCATGCTGTTTTTAACTTCCATCTAATTATTATTTATATGATTATAATTCCCAGAAGCCCAGTCACAGACCAGAAGGCTACTGTGTGAAATGTAGAAGACATGCAAAAAAATGTTTTGAACCCCAAAGGTTATAGGAAATCCGCCCATTAAATTCAATGTTGTTTTTCCAGTTGGTTTTATCATGCTTCTAATTAATCTGCTACACACAAAGACAGTAACAAGCATAATTTACTAAAAATCAACACAAAGAACAGATCTTAAACATGGCATGATTTGCCAAAGCATCTAAATCTTTATACTGCTCTGGCAGTATAATGCAAGTTATATTTTAAAATTCATTGAAAAGCTTTAAGTATTTTGTTAAAAACCTTACCAACACTGGTTCAGTAAGTAATGGGTGAAGGCATTATTTTATTTCTCTTTTATGTGAGCGATTGTGCTTATGTGAAAAAAAGAGCAAGTCCCTAATGCAGGAATTAGAGTGAAATTCTGTGGGGCCTCCATTATAGAAGAGCTCAAACTTGTCAATTGTAATGGGCCTATCTTGTGCTACATCTAAGGCACGTAGATTTAAAGAAGCTGAAATAAATGAATAAATAATGCTTCTTCTTGAAGTACCTAATGCACAGAAGGAAACATTGTCCCAAAAGACACCAAAGAGCGCTTTTCTCAAGCAGCAAAGAGCTGCTTGGTTCTTGCAGAGCTGCTGGGAAGGATTGTCAGAGCCTACTTAACTAGATGTCAAGAGCTATCCTCTCCTCAGGTGACTTCTCCAATGACTCAAAGGCACTGCCATAGCTCCTGCCATGCTCCTTTCCGCAACAACGATGGAGTTATTGTGACTGGACAATATCCACTGCCTCAGCTGGAGAACAGCCTTCAGTCTCAACATCATCTAGTGCAATATAACGTTATTGTGAGGGTGGGTTTGATAATCAGGTAGGAGGGAGGAAAGAAGGTATATTATAGCCATGTTTTAACTGCTAATAGCAGGGTACAGTGTAGCCATACTCATAGGTGCAAGGCTGGTAAGAACATACAGGCACTGGAAACCAATTTAACATCAACTAGATTACTGTTAAATGCGTTAAGTGTATTCATATTGGGAACAGTGCCCGGTGGCTTGTTTTAGGACTGAGGCCACATTAGGCAGAACATTACTCCAGCGCCCAGCGAGACGCATCCCCTCCGGCGAGCCCAGCAAGCGCAGTGCCAGCCCAGCAAGCGCAGTGCCAGCAGAGCTCTGCTGAGTGTGGTCCGTCCCTGCTCCCCTCCCGTGCTTCACTTCCGACCACTGGACAGATTTCCCCCTGCCCTGAGCAAGACAAAGGTATCTAATGGTGCTCCTTCCGAAATCTCAGGGGTCCCGCTGTTAGCTGTCTGCCTGAGGGAGGTCACTGTGGTCACTGTGTAGAAACGTGGGCTCAGAATTAAAGGCAAGAAGCAGTCACAGCTGAGGCAATCCTATGGGACCACGTAACAGCGTGCGTCCTATCGATCAGCACAAAGCAGGACAGGTAACCCTTGAGAGGCAAGTATTTGCACCCTTCATATCAGGCAGCTAGCCTGTGCTCCTGGGACCCTCTTGCAATCAAAAAGACCATAAACCTCTCCTCTGAACTACCTGCTGGATGCCAGTGCCATTTCTGTACTGGCTACCTAGGGAACCAGCATCCCTCGTCTGGAAATATAAAGGTGTTAAATGCCTTAAGTAGATGGTGTGAGCGACTCCCTCCCCTGCTCCACCTCATCAGTGGGTTGGCAATTGACGGCGATGCACACAGGTGAGAGGAGAACAAAGAAAATCACCTTTATTTCTGGAAGAAGAAAAAGAATGTTCTATTTTTCTTTTAAAGTACGCAGGATTACTGATTCATTTATTCATAGTACTTGGTTTTTAATCTGTCAGGGAATAATGACCCATTATTTTATACTTATGGGAAATGACACTTTCTAGTACCTGGTATTTGCAGCTGTCAAATTATATATGTCAGCATCTGTCACTCTGCAGCGGTGCTTAATGAACGAGTTTTGCATATCCCAATGAGTTTCTACTAGAACAGAGAAAAATATTAACACCTTTTCTGGCAACTGTAGGGACTGACTGCTTTTTTGGCATACTTGCTTCTGCTCCATATAGCCTTACCATATACAGCCTGGACTGAACAGTCTCAATGGTTGTAACAGGCCCGATTAAATACACTAACATACAGATTTCTGCCCATAAACTGATGAATGGAATATCTTCCTTTCCTAATCCAAATGACTTAATGAAAAATTAAAATAACAGCGTTGAAATGAAACTATGGAATCTCTAATAGCATGAGCTGTCAATAAAAATTTAAAACCTTTAGGGCTTTGTCCACTTAATTTGAAGTAAAGACAGTCCTCTGTGGTCCTCAGGCCTCCGTGAGACTGTCTTGTCCAACTTGCACCCAAAAACTTGCCAGAGGAAAAAGCAATGAGTCACTCATCACATCACGAAAATGAGGAGGAAAGCGGCAGATGATCACATATTTACATATTTAATTTTGCTATCCTAAGAATCTAGGAAGTTATTGAATTATCACAAAGAAACCACCAAAATCCTATCTAGCAGATTATCCCCAGGTGAGTGTGGCAATGGAATGCAATGTCTACAGCATCAGATGTCTCCACAGACTTCTTCGTATCTCTAACTCTGAACAGCTTTACCACTTTCAAGGATATTGTGTCCAGCTTATAGCTGATCTATACACAGAGACAAGACCTTTCCTTGACAGATATTCTTTACACAAAATCACAGAAAGAACCTTTTCCTTTTTTGTCACAAAATGTTCATCTTTTTCTACACTGCAAACTGACATCTATTTTATAACAAATTACCTGCTGGAAAATACAACAGTTTACCTAGGCATTATTTAACAACACCAAGTGGGCAAGCACATCATTAGCAAACAGGAACAACTTTGCTTATAAGACTCATTGCATCACGGTGATTTATGTAGAGCGAAAAGGACAGAAGCCAGATGAGTCAGACAGCAAGGAATAGGTGATGCTGCTCCAGGGAGGAAGTATATTGTTCCCCCACTCAAAAGCATATTAGTCTTTTTTTTTTTTTTTAATATAAGAAGGGCTCCCATGGCAACCCATATTCTTCACTAATGAGCTTTCCAGGATTGCCAGGGCTTCTGGGCTCTTCATGTGATCCATGGGCAGGACCCTGGACCTGCCTTAGAGACACAAATCCATCCTCAGGCTGGAAACTTTGAAAGGGGCAACACATGGGACTTTGGTCTAGGCCCTTTGGTGCAGGACGGGCCATAACCTGACCCCTTGATTTTAGGGAGGATGATTATGGTACATTAAAGCAGCTGTATTTTTCAGTATTGGGTTCTGTGTGTTCTAACATGGTGTGTTCACTTTTCTTACTGGCAATTCAATGGGAGGGAAGTGTTATTTCCTCAAGTGAGTCATGCAGAGGAAAATTCATGCTGAACTTCTATGATGAGACAGAGGTGCTCCTCGTATCAGATAGAAAAATGAAGTATTTCAGAATCAGAGTCTTTATATTTTAAAGAAGATCCTGTTTGCTGAGATTCCCTGCCTCTGATGCATGACGGTTGCCAAATCCCTGTACACTATAGGTACTTAACAAGTCTGTGAGCCTACGTGTTTTCCATTGCTGAACGAGGAGTTAGCAAGAAGTAGGAACGACCTGCCAGGAGCCGATTTCCACCTTGTTTCCTGCTTAGACCTAGTTTTCTAGGTTCAGACAGTTCAAACAAGGCACCACAAAGGAATGCAAGTTACTGAATCTTTACTTACACAGAATAGAAACTGATATCGGCACAGCTGAGTCCTGGAGATTAAACGAAGCTTTCTGCCGGTGAAACTGGTGGATGCCACCCACAGGCAAGACAAATCCGTACACTCCAGACCCTATGTACAGACAGCTGGGAGCTGAAGTATGAGGGCAATGAGACTCATCATCCTGCACAGAATCCTAGAAACTAAAGCTGACTCCTAGGTCCAACTTACTTATACCCACAAATATCTGTATTGTTACACAATACATTTAATCACAGAAATCATTTAAGTTGTTCACTCAGTCATACCATTTTAATAACTGAGCAGAAAATCAGCCCTAATATCTTTCTTTCCCCATAGTATTACGTATGAAACAATATATGTCAATGAGCTAATAGCCAAAATGGAAAGCCAAGCTGAAGATATAGCAATACTACAAAGGAAAATAAATCAGTGATGTCATGAATTCACCAAGCACTGCTGTTAAAAAAGAAAAATGATCTTCTGAAATTCTCCTTCTGTAGTTCCTCTGGCCAAAATTGGTTATCAGATTCTAACTGGATGTATGAAATTACTTTATTCCCTGAAAGTCAAGCTGTCAGCAAAATTGCTATTATTAAATAGCACTTCTTGGTCTACTTAAAGCTTCCTAGCATTAAGTCTGATTTATCATAATAGCAGTGATCCCAGTTATTTGTTTTGGGGGTTGGTTTACAAAAAGTTTTATCCCAAGCCCTTCATTTATGCTTGTATTGACAATAAGAAGTACCAGTATTAACTATGATTGGAACGTATCTTAGCAATATTTCAGATATTAGCCACGGGATTAATGTGATTAAACAGATTTCTGCACTGTAGATGTCATCTACATCTAAACTAATCACCTTTGGCTTCCTCTATATGGAAAGAGGCATTACAGCACAACCCACCTCATCCTAAAGTCAACATCTAAAACACGTATCCAGTGAATCTCACCATGTATTTAATTCTCTCTGTTAAAGAAGGAAGAAAACATGGAGTAACTAGATGAGCTGTAAGCATCTATGGGACAGAAATCTAAAGTAAAGTGAGAGGAATTACATCATCAGAAAATATTAACGTGAATCAGGTTGTATTCAGATTTACGGTGATCAGCTCAGTTCTTACATGGAAACCTGAGTACTCCCTGCTCCTTTCTATGAATACTGTATGCAGTAGGGACCATCTGAGCTGCATGTTCAATGGGGAATAACAGAGTTTGCTAGATCAATAAAAATAAGTAACAAGAAAGCTCAACAACAAAAATGAGTGGGTGGAAAGTTGAGCTCAGTTGGCAAAGGCTCAAATTAAAGCACTTCGGTGAAATCACTGATAGTAATCCATGAAATTAGAGCCACTGACCTGAAGCACAGGCTAGACCTAGCATGACAATATTTTTACCCTTCTAAAATGCTAAAAGACAGTCTTTCCTGTTTTAACTATTTAGACATTAGTTCACCTTATTTTAGTGCACTCACAAAAACTTATTTGATTTGGCAAATCACTGAAGTAGAATATAAACCAGCAGTGAACTAATGTAGTTTGTGTGGCATTAAAGAACATGCGTGATAAATTCTGGGTTTTAAATACAATAAATCAGTCATTTAAATTTAATATAAGCTGCATAATTTCATTCTGCTTCATTAGCCTATATAAACACAATAAAATCTGTCAAATGCAAACAAAGGTCCTCCTAGAGGTGATATTTTAATTGTAATAAAACTGTCATCTAGATTAAGAGGCCAGCTGAACAATTCATTTCTTCATAGGAGTTAATGCTATTCTAGAAAATGAGCATTAGGTTTAATTTCTCCTGATGCGCTGGTGCTTAGGAAACAAGAACTGTGTTTCTGCTCTCTACTGCAATAAACCCCCTCCATGGCCCTAGCATCACATCAGAAGAAAAAGGGGGAAAAGAAGGGGGGGGGGGTAGGTTGCAACATGAAGCTCTGCCTCTGCTGCCTCCTTCAGACTATTGCCTTTCACATCAGTGGGAGTTTAGCTTGGAGATGGGATTCAGGGGAAGGCCTTCTAGGCTGGCCAAACATCCTCCAACGTGCTGTAGTCAGGTAGGACGAGGGGGTTTCCCTGATGTCCCCTGCATGGACCAGGGCACCACCGAGGCACGCCCCTGGCACATTGCCTCCCTCAGGAGTCCCTGAGCTGTTCCCTTTTTATTCTCTGCAATTACTGCTCAGCAATGCACGCTCGCTGACAAAATTGTACCTGCATTTCCTTCCTGTCACTGGTAGGACGAAGTATATTGCTTTTCTTGGTTTTCCCCTTAAAACGTTAATACAACTCATGGCTTATTTTAGCTGGCTGAGAAGCAAAACACTCAGATCTTCCACTGATTGGCTTTAATTGCTTGACTAGACGTCTTTCAGCTGGTAACTATGAAATATTCACAAGTGACATAATCTAATTCCAGCTGGGATAGTCGACGATCAGAAGCTAGTTTTGCTGGCTTTACCTCCCCCTCCCCTCTCTCCTCCATATACGCTCGTGCTGCTCTTTCATATTTTGTTACTTCACCTGAGACCCTGTGTGGCCTATACCGGGAAAAAAAGCAGCGAGGGCCTCTTTCATCAGCCTGTTGTGAAAACACTAACCTGCACTGAAGGGAAAAATCATCTTTTGCAGTAATGAGTTATGTGCAATTGTTTACCTTATCCTTTGAATTTTAATCCATAAAACCTTTTCCTTCCTAAAAATAGAGCTGCATACTTTCTGAGACAGCCATTTAGCAGCCAAACAGAAGAGCCACCAACGTACCTTTGATTCTGATTTCTTAATATCAAATTTTAAAAAGAAACATCTCAGCAGCTCCTCTAAGTGACAGAAACAATATAAAGCTTTAACAAGGGACAAGAGGCATCTTGATTTCTTCACCAAAGAGGAGAACCTGCCAGGAATTTTATGGATGTATTTACATTTCTTCATAACTACTTCTTAAAAGCATGTCAGTCCCTTGGATGTCTTCATCCCTGGTCTGGGTACCTCTGCTGTATGCAGGGGCCAGCAGCCACTCTTTTGTTTGACTAATTGGGCACCTGCTCCTGCCAAAGCCATTAGTGGAAGCCTTTGTAGCTGAGGAGGAACAGTTACAGTTTTGCTTTCTGAAGGCAGTGATTTCTAACACTGAAGCAGTCCCAGCATTTCTGAGGAGTCCTCCCTGCATCGCCCTCAGAGCCTGCACCCTTGCTGACCGGCGGGGGGGGAGGCTTGGGGCAGAAATACCTCCGGCAGGACCCAGGGCTGCCCTGGAGCCCGCGCTGCTCCCTGCATTTGGGGGGACAGGAGGGGGTTTGCACAATTGCCCATGGAGCAGGTTAGAGACATCCTGATGATCGCGGCTGTCCCCCAGCGTTTTCCCTTCCTCAGGCAGCACAGAGCCCTCCCTGCCAGGTATTGCGTCTTGGAGCAGAGAGATCATCCATCTTCCTAGGACTCAGCTGGACTTTTTTAACAGGAGAAATGTCTCGGATCCAACCCAGTTCCAGAATACAACGTGCCATATTGGCCTTACTAGAAAAACTAGTAAAGAAGTCTTTCACACATGTAAGATATTTAATGAATCCAAACCAAAACATTTCCACGTCCCTTTGAATTTCATTGTTAAGATTTTATTGGCCCCCAGAGGACTCTCTAATCTTCAGAAGTGAAAGGCCAGTGTATTAAAATAAATATCTTGAGGGCTTACCAGATCGCTGGATATCACCCTTGTTTTGTAGATGAAGTGAGGGTAAACACAGTTTGTTTGGGAAGAAAAAAAAGCCGTAAGAGACGAGGACAATTTTAACGAGTTCAAGATGATGCTTATCTGTTCCTGAGGAGCACAGCCAGGCAGCCGGCGTGGGAGGAGAGCTCCCCACCGCAGCGTGCCGCCCCGCTGCCCCCGCACGCCTCCCCGGGCTCACCTCCTGCTAACTCCTCCGTGCTCATTTCTTCACTCAGCACCAGCCCAGCACCAGCTGGGCTGGGAGGATGGAACGGGGGGCTCGGGCCTCCGCCGCCGGCAGGCTCCGGAGCCGCTCCAGCACCACCGCTGCCACGGCCCTGACCGTTCCCACATGTTTAAGTGTTTACAGAATCCGGGCTAAACCTGTAAGCCATTACAGATAATTTCAGCCTCCAATGAAAACGCAAAGGCTGTCTCTAACCTGGCCGCACCCCAGCTCCAGCCGGGAGCGGGGCGCAGGAGCGCACGCCAGCCCGTGCCCCTTCCTCCTCCGGCCTGGCCTCTGCCTGCAGACGCGAAGCCCCGACGCCCACTGAGAGCCCAGATGCCACCAGACAGCTCTCCATGCGGCCCTGGGGCGCGTCGGCACCGAGAAGTGCAGCGAAGCCCAAGACTCCCTGTTTTGAGGCAGCTGAGCCCCCGAAACCAGCTTGGATCCAAAAAGCCTATGAAGTGCTTTGCCTGACACGGTCCACCCGGCATCTTTCCATGCTGACACGATCGTATAGCTTTAGGAAGGGAGTTTGTTTTTAGCTAGCCACTTCAGACAGGAACCTGTATAAACACAGCCCTGTGCAAATATATATAGCCTGTGCAAATATCAGGATATTATGCATGCAAACAGCCGTATCATTTAGTTCTCTTCAAAAAGTCGAAGGTCCCCACAGCAAACATTGATAATTGCCTATGTATGTGAGAGCATGATGTCATTTTTCCAGTTGAATTTAAAGGCAGTAATGAGCAGTGATAAAACTTAGCTTCCCAAGATTTGTTTTCAAAATGTATCATGACAGAGGCTATCAAACTGTGGTCATTTTATGTGGAGGTGGTAGTGGTTTACTACCCTAGAATAGAGATC
The DNA here is from genome assembly GCF_964195595.1 of Calonectris borealis. Classification (NCBI taxonomy): domain Eukaryota; kingdom Metazoa; phylum Chordata; class Aves; order Procellariiformes; family Procellariidae; genus Calonectris; species Calonectris borealis. Next base: position 138,587,369 of record NC_134312.1, on the reverse strand, counting down.
AATACAATCAGCTAATATCTTTGGACTTCACGAGGGTACTATCAGTTGAAATCAGTTGTTTTAAGTTATTCATAAAAAGGCTATGATTGGAAAACATTTTTGTCTTTCTTTGTGCTGCCTTTTGTTTTCCTGGAGTTTAAAATTACCCTGTTTGTGTGGGCCTTTCATCCAGCAAGAGAGAGATGAAATAATTTCTGCACCTTTTTATACCAGGAGGTAGTACTAAAAATAAGTGCAGTTATAAATCCATCATAAGGGTTTTAAGTTTGTCACAGCACGTTCTTCCTAAAATAGCTGTGAGTCATTCACGCTCCCTTTGGCATATTACAATTTTTGCCCGTTGGGAATCTTCATACACTCACTCACGTACCTTTTGATTTAATGTTAGAATCCAAGCAAAACAGCAGGGCAGCAACCAGCCATTTCCAATTGGTTGAAATTCAGCAAGTTTTTACTCTGGTCGTTTAATGTAACTGCAAGTCACTTGAGGCACCTGTATAATTAATAGTATGCTTGGCAGTGCTAGGTAGAGTACCAGCAATGATACCTTTAAGCACTGACACTGGTATTCGTATCTTCTTCGGCTTTAGAGATGTAACGAGGTCTATTAAATGTTTAATAAAATTCATTCAGCTGCATACAAACCAATGTAGCTCTGCAGTTTAGCAGTACCAAGGACGCTGGGTTTGTTCTGCAGTTCAGAAGAAATATCCCTGGCTATAGCACGCTGGCTATTACGTATCTATCAGAGAAGAGATTTTTCCTGTTGCAGGACCTCCAGATAAAAGTTAAAATAGTAGATCAATACTAATGAGTAGTCTCTCTTATCTTTTGGCAATAGAGAATCATATTTTCAGATACTTAGTGGATGTAAGATATGATGTAAGAGCAGCTCCCACTAAAATCAGTTGAAATTTTTTGTACAGATATCATTGGATCAAGATTTCACCAATATGTCAAAGGTAACTGTTAGCAATAGAATTGAGAAGGAAAGTCTTTCCCAATCTTCTGACCATTTGTGAGGTTTTGGGTTGTTGCCCATCCAAAAAGGAATTGGAGAATCACATTTTCTAAAACTTCCATTGTCCATCAGCCCGAAGTATTTTTCTCTAGGCAAGGAGGGAAGAAGAAAAAGGGAAAAAATGAAGATTAATAAAATGAAAATAAGATGGAGCCATGATACAGGGACAAATGTAAAAAGGCAAGGGATGTTTTCATAGAATCACAGAGTGGTTTGGGTCGGAAGGGACCATTAGAGATCATCTAGTCCAACCCCACTGCCGTGGGCAGGGACATCTTTCACTAGATCAGGTTGTGCAAAGCCCCATCCAACCTGACCTTGAACACTTCCAATGATGGGGCATCCAAAGTTTCTCTAGGCAACCTGTTCCAGTGTCTCATCACCCTCATCATAAAAAAAAAAGTTTTCCTTATATCTAATCTAAATCTACACTCTTTTAGTTTAAAACCATCACCCCTTGTCCTGTCACTACAAAGCTTGGTAAAAAGTCTCTCTCCATCTTTCTTATAAGCCCCCTTTAATATTGAAAGGTCCCAGTAGGGTGTCCTGGAGCCTTCTCTTTTCCAGGCTGAACAACTCTCTCAGCCTTTCTTCACAGGGGAGGTCTTCCAGCCCTCTGATCATTTTCATGGCCCTCCTCTGGACCCACTTTAACAGATCCATGTCCTTCTTGTGCTGGGGACCCCAGAGCTGGATGCAGCTCTGTTTTCTGACAAAACATCTTGTTATCAGTTAACTGAGTAAGAGTGCACCTATATAGGATGAGTCTTGGAACGACGGAAGGGAGAGCTAATGTCAAGGCCAACATTTCTTCACTGGGCTCTTTCTAACGTTTCCCAGCATCACATGTGTGATAAAGGATGTATTAAGTTCTCTCAGCAGAATTGGTTCTGTCTATAGATGCTTAAAAGACAGACTTTAACTTTGCATATATTAATAGAGATATTCCAATTTTAGCAGACGTTAGTGTGGTTCACTGGCTGCATGCGAGAACAGAATTTAGTGGCAAAACTTTTATATATACAATGGGAGTACAAGAAGGAAATGTAGGTCAAAACCAACAAAACCTAGCTGAAACTTCTCCTGTTTTGTTTCACCCCCACCTTTTCATGGTATAGTGCACAGGAAAACTCCTGGACTCAAACCAATCCTCATCTATCATCTAGGAAACGCAGAAGCAGAAGTGTTGTGGGAAAATTCAAAGGTCTGGTTTTTTCAGTTGTACTTGGATTTAACAACAGCTGGGATTTTCCTTGCAGATAAGCCAGTGGGAAAAAAATATACAAGGGAAATTTGGGACAGATACACTGGAAAATAAAATTAACGATCACAGATCTATCAAATAGAGTATGCTTAAATTAAAGGGCAATACAGTTTTACAGCCTGAGAGCTGAGAATTTAATTATTTCCGTAGAAGCCAGTTATACCAACTTTTTAATTAATTCATCTATTTTACCATAGAAGGGTTAGAAAATCCTTAAAAACATTTAAAAAGGTATATTCAGGGATTTCCAGTTATTCCAAAAATTTTTTAAATCCAGAACTGGCCACCACATACTATAAAAAAATGAATTGAAGGCAGCTTGTGTGTATTATGTGCTCTACAGTAGTCAAATATCTGTCCAAAAGAAAAAAAAATGTACTTGAAGAAAAAATACCTTTCTATTGAAGAAAATTAAGGTTCATATGTCATTGAAGGTTATTAAAGCTGGGCTCAATGCCATGTTTTGCCTTGATCCTTGGGATTCCAGTAAAAGATTGATTGGTTTTTTCCCAACAATTAAACTCCCCTGCTTTCTTACAATCACGTGGAATGATACCAGTTAAACTTGTAATAAATTGCTTACATTTTTCTGAGCATGAGGTCTGTTGATTTTGTAACACTAAGCATTTTCTTTCTTTTCCCTGTCATGTATTTTTGGCCATGATAAGCCATACAGAGCATGTCGTGTATTTGCTATATGACAAATCTGCTATTCTTAAGGAAAACCACACTGGCTACGTTGGAGGTAGAATATGTGGACAGGGGCCACCGTTCTGTGGGTTTACCTTCAAGTTTTTCTGGTTGTTGCTCACAAAGACAAAAAAATTTGCAGACAAAGCAATTTCTCTGAAAAGCTGAAGTATTTTTCGTTGGAGGGAGGATAGAACAAAGCCCCCCAGCAGAAAAAACAGCAGTGCTGTGTAGCAAGCAGTTGTATGTGACTAAACAAATGGATGCACAGTTTATTTTTCCACCTATGAAGCACTACATGCCATAACCCTTTCCCGCTTTAGCTTTAAGCCCACTGTTCTTTTCTTCCTCTTCTACAGCTCTTTTTGCCATTTTCTCTGAGTAGTTCACCGGAGTCCTTCGAGAAGGTGCCTCTTCTGGGCTGGCTCCCTGGGAGCTGCCTGCGGTCAATGCAAGAGGGAGAGAGGGAGAGCTGCAACTCAAGAGGGCAGTTCAGCAGGTCCTAAAACAGGTGTCCAAGAGAGGTGGCTGAATTGCCCTCTCAAGGCTTTTAGCATTTTTTTAAGCAGAGCCTGGAAAGTTAAACCAGCCCATCTTTTAGGCAAGTGAAGATGGTTACCACTTGGAGTAAGCAGTATGGACATAAATAACCTGTCCTAAGCTGGTGAAACCTGCTACAGTAATTCATCTGGGCTTCAGACAGGCTGAGTTATACAGATCTGGTTGTCATAGCACATGAGGTTGAGAAGAGCTTCAAAGCAGCTATTTCCCACTTAGACTTTAGCAAAAATTCAGTCAAAGTATGAAGGTTTGCAAATTAATAATTCCCAGATGGCATGAGAGGAGCTGCTAACAAAATTCTTTTTTTATTCTTTCACCTCTGTTATTAGTTGAGCATGGATAACCAGCTCAGATTGGCCATCTAACCTTTAAATTGATACAGTTATGTCCATTCCTCATTCATATTTCTAGCTGCAAGAAAGCCTATGAGCTGATTTGGTGAGTCCCATACGCAGAGTGACTGTCATAACAGATCTGACCATACCTCTCTCAGACAAAGCCCATAATGGTCCAAGAAAACCATGGTGGGAGTCGAAGACGAACAGTGTGGAAAATTCAATTTTTTTTCAACATTTGCTGTCAGGTCTTAGTGTGGTCCAATCTTTTTAGCCTCTGTCCCACTGCTGGGCAGTTAAGAAATTTCATACCTTCCCAACATCAGAAGCTGCTGGAGTGGTTTTTCTCCTGCTCTTCTCTGTGGCACCTTACATCTGTTGAGAAGCGTGGCGGTGCATTGGGAAAGCATTGCTGTCCACACAGCTTGCTCCCTGGCTGCTTTCTTCCTGTGTAGTATAGCTGTAAATGTATTCATTATCTATATACACACATAGAAACTCCAGCAAAGAAATTCCTTCACAGACCAAGTAGTTAGGGGCCATGGGTGAAAGAGTGAGCTGCTCTGTCTCATGTTTTTCAGAGATGGGGGTACCTGAGCTGTGGGAGCTTGAGCTGAAGAAAGCTTCCTGGAGATAAACTTCTGATCTTGCGCAGGTTGGGATTGCTGGCTGAGAGACAACAGATGCCTCTGGCTGGAAGTTGCTTTCCTAAAGACTATTTCAGCACCTCAGGTCATTGCAAAACTTCCCCTCATATTCCCTGCCTACAAAGTCCCCAATATGGAACTTCTAAGCCTTGCGTTAGTAAAGCAGACCTGTGTACGGACTGGGTACGGAAATTTGCATCCAGGATCTGCTTTGTCTTGTGTATTTTTTAATAACTCATTTACCAAAAAAGGTGGGGATATCAGCTGAATTCCTGTTTTTCCTCTTTATTGCACAATTCAGGTAGCTCCAAGGCAACTAAAAGAGGATAGAAAGAAAACACCAAAACCTAACATTGCTGCAAATGCTAATACAGTGTTCAGTGAGTCAAACCATAAGCCTCTTCCAGGCTCATGTGTATTCCTTTTTTAAAACATATGTGTGAAAAGGTGTATGTATTCTTTCCCTCCTTACCCAAGATATTCGCAGCATTGCTGCTTGCATTAAAAATTCTCTGCCTTTGACCATTTTTTGCCATAGGCCCCATGAGGTAAAGAAATGAGGGGGGAAAAGAAAAGAGGGAAAGAATTTTGGTAAGGGCTCCTCTCTCCTGTCATCTGGGGATTATTAGTTTACAAACCCTCAACCTTTGACCTGGTATTTTTGCTGAAGCCTGAGTGAAGAACAAGCTCCCTTTGAAGCTCTCCACATCATGTACCAAGGAATGCAGGATAGCCAGCACTTTGACTGTTTAAAGCCTGGATGAGTTATTGTAGCAGGTTTCACTGGCTCAGGATGGGGACAGAGCTCTTTCCCCTCATGATCAATCAGGAGGGATCCATCTCATCTAATTTTTTCTTCCTCTGTAAAAGCTGTCTATCTATTCTCAGTATTCATCAAGGCACCCTACATGGAGACACGTAGGCACCCAGAGAGGGCATTTCAGCCGACATGATAGGATGTGCCTGGAGGTGATTATTTCTCTCCACTGAATGCAGAGGGAGACCGGACAGACAAAGTCTGATCCGACAAAATCAACCAAGCAAAGACTCCAGTTTATAGACACCATTCGAAAGAAGGCCAGAACCTTATTTCTTCAGTGTTTGCAAAAACTCTCTTTACTGCCACACTCAGCCATCCAGACAAAGGATTTGGGAGTAAAGACTACTGCTCCCAAAGAAATATCTTTATCTAAACATTTTTAGACAAGTTTAGTATGAACCATTAAAAATAAAATCTTGGGTTTTTTTGCTTCTTCTTGTTCCAAATAAACAAACAAGACTGACTTATTTCTTATCATTTGCAAAAAATTAGTCAAATCTTGGTACTCTAAACAGCGTTGCCAACTTTCATAATTTCTGACAGATCTCATGATAATTTGCACTACTTATAAATGTCTTGATTGGATCATCCAATATGCAAGACTTTTTTTAAAAAAGAGAAAATAATATTTTAGCCATTATGATTGCAGAGAAAAGCTAAAATATACATATGACTGAAGTGCACTATAAAAAGTGATAAACGCTAGAATATCCTATATTAATTACATTGACATGTTCATTCTATTGTATTCTATTTTGTTCTGCTTGGCTTTATTCTATTCTACAGATTTAAATTAAGACTCAGCCAGGTGGTAATGTCTACATGTTTTCTGAACAGGGAATAAATTAATTAAAACAAAATCAAGATCACAATCAGTGCATATAAAAGCAGTCATGCGTGAAGAGGTAAATGTATTCCAGAGGAGATATGTAAGAGTAACAGCAATTTTCCAGTTGCTTCACTGTGTATTCTAAAGATACTACTCTGAGGACCTATATTTTCCCACAAATACATATATCAGTAAGCATATTTTTCAGAGATACGAGCTTCATTCCTATGAGTTAGTGCAAAGGGAAAAAAAAAGTATTGGATGAAAAGAATTAGAACTGTTGTTTGGAATGGCATTATATTTATAGCCACTTTACTACATTGGAAAAATAAGAATTTGTACTATTCGTTCCTACTTTGAAAAAGGACAAAATGGTTACCCTCTAACAAGGACCTAGCAAGTGAATCATAATCTTAAAAATCTGGGACTGACTGAGTTTGAAAGAAGAGTGCCTTTTTGAAAAGAAAACAGCCTGGGGTACTTCCCACTCCTCCCTGCCTTGTTCGAAAGGGAATCCTAGTTTAATGCATTACAGTACATGAAGTTAAGGGGCACAGGGGCAGTGGGCACAGGAGCCCTGTGTGCTGGGACTGCCGCAACCCTGCAGCAGCCTGGAGCGGCATGCGGCCGCGCCTGCACAACCGCCCCTGGGTCGCTCCCTCCAGCACGAGCCAGGCTGGGACACGAGGCAGCCCTTCCCTCCTCCCAGCCGCCCTCTTCAACAGCTGTCAGGTATAATAAGGCTTCCAATTTGCAGCACAGCCTGAATGACAAATCATCGTACGTTTTACCCAGGAAATATCCCAAAACCAGAGAGAAATTCACTGTGTTGCGCAAGACAGCCTCGCTAATGCACTGAGGCTGAAATGGAGACAGTGCTGTCAAATGTGGTAAAAGAGGGAAAAGCTTAAAAGGCAGCACATCTGGGAATACTAACAGAAAGGATGCAGACATGCCAATGAGTGCAGCTGAACACCTTCTAACCAAGGGGGAGCTGGAAATAGTAGCAATGTCCCAGAAGGCAAAAAAACCCTTACCTACTAGGATTTATTTGATACTAACGTATCTTTAATATAAAAGACAAACAAAAACTGAACAAAATGGTGGCCTGTTATGTTTGAGCTTTTTGGTCAGTGTGCAGTTCTTGTCAGAAAGGGAAAAGATAAGGACCGTAACTTCAAAGACAGAAGGTTTGATAGTAGGTAACTACAATGTATTGATTTTTCTTGCCCTTGGCCCTGTGACACAGTAGGTAGGAAAACTCTTGAGAGAGTCAAGAAGACTCTTCTATTTGAAAAATAACACTGCTTTTACTCTCCATCCTGAAAAACTGTGTGTGTTTTGTTTGAATGAGATTTGTTGGCTGGTGTACGCTCTCTGTCATGGCATCACCACTAGTGCTTTAGAATGATAAAAGATAGGCATGAAAGACTCCGGTCTTTCTTTTAGCAGCAAATGAAGACTGATGGTGGCTCTATAGTATGATATGGGTAACATGGATGTGTTGTCTGGAACTGACTCTCAAACTGGGATTCATTCTACCTGACTTGAGATGTCTACCATAAAAACGTTTATACCTGGGTTGCTCACCCATACCTCTTTTCACAGTCAGAGAAAAGAAGAAGGCACTCCTAGGATTTGGCTCTCATAGCATGTGTAGAAACATACCTTATGAAGAGAGGTGCCTATTTCCAGATGAATTGCACCTGTTAAGTCCTTGCTAGGTGATACAGCCAGATGACCGACTGACCAACAGTCAGATGACTGACATCTACATCTGGTCAAATAAATCACATCTGAGTGTCTTGTTGACTGTATTCCTAGTGTAGTGCGGAAAAAATGCATTGATGCCTGCAATAAGATGAAAGGGTTTAGAAAGTAACTGGAATTTTAAAAAATACCTACCTCATTTAGGAGTACAAAATCCAGTTATTGGAAACAAGTCTTCCTTCCTGGTATAAGGCACTTCAACATTTTTCCAAATGTCGTATTTTATCCTTGATATTTGATTACATATGTAAACATGTTGCCCTTTGTTGGAAGCCCTTAGAAAGAAGTCTTCTGTTGTTGAAGTGAAAATGGATCATGGCAAGAAGAAATAAATCAGTGGATGCTGGGCTTCTGAATTGTCTATGCAATTTTTCTTTTCAAAAGTCTACCTATTCTCCTGCAGGTTTGTTTTGTTCCTGACTTGTTGCTTGATAACCTTAATTTGTGATTACCATCTCATTTTAAAACCCATAATCTGAATGCAGTAGACAAATGGCTGGTGTAACTGCAATGTATGCAACCATCAGTGTTGCATACATTGGATATGGTCTCTGTGCATGGAATATTTATTCTGACATTTAGAATGCAGTTTTGCTGCTGTGCCTGCCCTGAAACTATTGGAAGCAAATCCTGATGTTCTTATTCTGTTTTATCATGCTTGTTACTGAACCACTTCTGTCCTAACCTGAGACTTCTTGCTACAGCAATGCACTGCTTTAGAATGTAGCATTCATTACTAAAAAGTACATGTGCCTTACACGTTTCTAAAGCAAGTCCCAAGAGATTTAGGCTACTTTTTCTTCTCATCTCAAACCAGTTTTGTTCATGCCTTCCCAATAAATTTTTTATACTATTTCTTGCTTTATATGACTATATTAAGAAGCAGAGAAAAATCAGTATGTACTGGTTAGAGCATAACATTTGAAATAGTAACATTAAAGAGTTAAAAGCAATGTATGGAGAGGAAAGCATTTAAATGAAACAGACCAGGTGAAAAAGAAATACAGTGCATCATGCACAGAGAATGTATTTATTGGAGTAGTCCCAGTTCCAGATCAAAGATATTGCAATAGTGGCTGGAATCCATAAAGTGTTTTCAGTGCCAGTAAATATTTCACAAAACCATGCAGGGAAGTCTAGGGTGTTCTTTTTCAGTATCATATTAAAAGAGGTAGAAAAACTCCAAAAAAAAAAAAACCTGGACCAGAAGTTGTTAAACCTCTGATCAGGATTTCCTCTATCCTATAACATACTGGAAGATAGTTCTTTCAAGTACAAGTTCCGATGTGAAAGAAAAAAAGAAAGTTGGAATAAATGCTGTCTGCTGAACAGCAGCCAAAAACTGCAGCAGGAGACTCAGTACCAGAACTATGAGCAATCTCACATGGGTGCACAGCAGATCAAGGGAACGTCTTTGAAGCAAGACCTTGTGTGTGTTTACTGTGACCTGGAGTTCTCTTTGGCAGAGAGGAGAAAGGAGTCCAAAGCAAGAACCTGGGCATGCTGAAAAGATGTCTAGGACAGAGCATGGATAAGGCCTTATCAGCTGTATTGACTTTGGCTGTGTGCGTATGTGACAGCTAGAACTTATAAACCTGTCAAAAGAAAGCATGTGGAAGATGAAGTGAGAAAGTCTGGTGCTGGGGTTTCTACTAAGCTGCCAAGGTCACTTTGGGCTACTGGAAGAAAATGTTAGGGAATAGGGATTTATTTCTGAGATATTTCTTTTTTGGCAATGGGCAAAAACATGGACAAACAACCCAGATGTATGGAAATGACATGATCTATCACAGCAAAACGTGAGAACCTGCATATATAGGAGATTGTACCCATTCAGCTATACCTCATCCTGCTCCCTGGTACCTCCAGCATGGCCACAGCTTAGAGCAGTGCTACAGAAACCCATTTTTGCAGCTGTGTTGCAAATCATCATGTTAAATATCACTTTCCCCAGATGAACATCAGACACTGACAACCTGAAGGAATGTAAGCATAGCTGCTATGCTTTTACTATGTTTTTGCAAGGTAACTTTCCCATTTCCCCTACTCTCCTGTCTTTGATCACTTGCTCTTGTTCTTGATATTAGAGTGAAAATATCTTTGCTTGGGAATTTTGTCAATTTGTGGTCCCAAAATTGCTTTTTGGCCCAAACCTCTCTGTGGCACTTGGTGTCTACTGAAAGACAGAGAATAATGTGACTAAAATAAGGAGGGTGAATTCAAGGCTAAGTAAATTATTGCACACTGCTAGATTTCATTAGATTGAAAGTACCATTCTGAGTTTGCAAACTATTCCTATGTGGCATTTTAGATTTTAGTTCATCTCACCTAACTTGAGAGAGAGAGAGAGACTTCCAAGGGCAGTTCGTCACTTCCAGAAATAGATATTTAACACAGGTAAGTCAGCTTTGGGATAGGAAGACAGACTTGGATAGCTCATCAATGGAATATAGAGTAAGCATAGTAAACAAGATCAAATACTGATTTTTTAATTCAATTGACCTAGGGTGAATTGTGTCATCCTTAAATGCCCAGCTACATCCCTCCTGGAGATTTTTCAACAATTGCTTCCAGCTGCTCTCTGGAGCTGAGAAAAATTATGTATGCTGAACTATTTGGAAACATTCCCATTAAAAGAAAAATCATTTTAAAATGCAGTATGTTGAGGTCAACATCTTTTGTCTAAAAGTCTTTGAATTTGGTGAGTATTTGAAAGCAAATACAAGGTATGGTTTCTGAAGTAGTTTGGTCTGGACTTCTAACTGGTCGACCATCAAAAGTTGCATTGTTCAGACCAGGCACCCTCTTTCCACATATGGTATTGCTATGACTAATTAGACTGGTATTGTTTATTTTGCAGGAAGTTTAGGAAAAAACAAAATTTTCCATGAAAGAGCTCTTCAGTTTCTGGTCAGCGCTAGCAGTATGAGCTATATCACCAGTTATCATAAAGCTCTTCTGCTCAGTAGTCTCCTGGCTCATTTCAATATTTGACCTCATCTTCATTTTCTGCAAAGGTACGCCAGTAGTCAGATGTTTGGTATCACCCTGAAGATATCTCTTCAGTATCTTATATACTTCGGTTATAAGGAACATGCACATATCTAAACTGTTTTGAGCTGTCATTAGTCACCTTTGCATCTACCTTCACAACTCCGTTCACACGTAACACTACCTGCACCAGCCTGAGCAAGTGGGAGCTGAGCACAGTCACTAGGCAAACATCTCAGCAGAGACGATAGAGGTTTGGCAACCTGTTCGGCCACCTGAAGAAGCCGAGCCCCTGTTTCAGGAATGAAATATTCACATTCAGTAAGAAGCCTCAAAATGTAATTTTTTTAAAGCTCAAAATTATCTCACTCAGCTCTGTTGATTTCAACAGTTAGGAGTGGACTGAGATCAGAGTCAGTAATACCAAAACTCCACAAGAAACAGAGATTCTCACATGAAATTCAGAGACAGCTAATGTGAGGAAATCTTACAGGAAGGTTTGTCCCATGAAGATACACAAGACTCTCCAGCCAAAGAAGGCAAAACTGGTATCATGAAAAAAATCCAAGCAAAACTGTACCTTGTGCCCTTTGGATCTATTACTTCTGCATCTCCTAACCTTAAAAAAAAGGAAGTGATACATAGTTTACTTTTTGTACTGGTTTTGTGATTCTGCTAATAATTAACAATTTCTCATTAAAAGAAAGTCTTATTTGCATTTTAATTTATTAGTTACCCATGTAGATCTCAGCTTGCTAAGATTCAGCCTGAAAATGCGGGGCTCTGAAAAAGAGCCATTTGGGTAGTAATATCAATGAAAGATATTTTTGTCCTCTATTTTTTCTATTCCTTCTTTGCTTTTGGGCAGGCAAGCATGTTGGCCAAAACAAACCTCACAGGCTTGTCACTGAAGGTCTCTCTGCATTCAACCAGCTGTTTTCTATGGAAGTTGTGCAAAAAGTTGGTGTTCAGGAGCACTGGCTTTTCTCCAACAGCTTGGTCTATTTCCAGCAGAGGCCTGTGACTGGGGAACCACATTAGGACCTGCATTTACATGTTTCCTCATGCCATGTTTATGCAGGCCACCAGGTTTGGCTAGAAATTAATGTCTTTAGTACAAGAACACATTCCTTGAGTCTGTGCCTTTCCATTAATAAAAGCAGAGCATCTCCACAAGTACAGTAGCTTTCAGTGAGATTCATCTCTCCTGACTCTGGATAGTAACAGTGAAGATATCTGCACCTGAGATTATTGAATCATCTTAAGCTTCATTTGCAGTCAACAGAGAAAACCTCTAGGGTGTGATTCATCGGGCTTATTTGAGATTTTACAAAATGATGAATTGCACTTAAGTGAACATCTTTCTTTCTATCGACTGCAAAGTGAGCCTGGGATGTTCACCTGAGATGTAATGACCTAGTGCTACAGCTTGTATCATAAAAAGAGAGAAAGAGGGAAAGAGGTGTCTTGTTGGAATAATGCCTCGTAATATAAAGGCCATTACTGGTACTTCAGGCCTCATAACTAATACTTCTGACCATGATCTTTATGTATAGGACTCGGTATTTCTGCTGCCTCCTTGTAATTTGTTTATTGGGTCACTTGAAAGAGCTTATTAGTTGCGCTCCCTCCTCTTCTGACAACTGTTGGCCCAATTGTCCAAAACTAGTAGGATCTGATTCATGACCTTTCTTGACCTCTCATTATGATTACAGCTGGGCTCCAGTTTATTAGCAACAGTCTGAAACAATTTTAATCAGTGTTGACCTCCACAGCCAAGCAAGCAACCCTATTAAAATTAATGAGATGGCAACCCTGCAAGAGCAGGCAAGACTGACTGATGGGGAAGCTACCTGATGGCAGCAGAGTCTCTTGACAAATCAGACGCACTCAGGTGTCTTGTCAACTTTGCACTCACTTTATTTTCCCACGTGAGCCACCAGAAATAGACACTTCTGCTTCATTCCACCTAGCACTCACTTCCTCAGGGTGAACAACTGCCCAGAGCAATCCAGTCTTATTACTCTCAAAGGATCATATAGGAATTATGCAGCCACGCTGTGGCCATGTAATTCTGAAAATTCGAAGGAAGAATTTGTAGGAGAGTGAGATGAAAAGAAAATGCTACAATAGAAGGTGGAAGTTTCCTTAAAAATCTATTATTCCACAAGAAATAAAGATGAACAACATTTTTAATCTGTGTATTTTTAAAAGCAGAATGTTGATTGTTTATGTCTGTTGAAAGTTCGTATTAAAAATAGTATATCTGGTACTGAAGAACGTTCATAAAAAATTTGAGGTAGCAGTGGTGTCCCCGGAGAATTGCTTTTGAGCACTTCATGTTCCTCTACTCCTCAATTGGTCGAGGTCGTCTTTCTTCAAAGCATATCACAGCAAGGGATTCCTTTTCTGCTGAGAAGCAAGAAAATGAAGGATCATGGAAATTAAGCCTGATAAAGAAGAAAAATCAGAGTGAAAATTGTCCAGATTCTCACAGGTGCTGTTCTGAATTAAAGCTTTTTTTAAAAAAATATTTAATTGAAATGTCTTTTTTTTTTTTTCCATGAAAACGGAGGCTCTGTCCTCACATAGCTCTGTTTGACAACCATTTGGAAACATTACTGAACGGCCCACAGATCCCATGCACGTACAGCTCTTATTTACCACCCTCTCTCATGTCTTCCATGGCTCGGTGTCCCATCTCATGAGGTATCACACCAGACAAAAGAGATCATTTTCAAAGGACTATGCTAAAGACTTGAGTCCATTAACTCTTAGAATAAGGTTGGATTAACTCCACTGAATCCAGTAGAAAATGCCTCACATGTTACCTGGGTCTAATTCTGAGCCCTCGATATATAAGACCCCAGCACATATTGGACATTGGAAGTTCATGTTTCTCAGCAGATGAGAAGTGCTGCTGATTGGAGAATTCTTCTGGTTAGCATCAGGGACAAAGCTGGTGCTCTCTGGTTTCCTTCAGCTTTAATCCTTTGGTTGGTCAGGAAAGCTATTTCAGAGAGCATTAGGGAAGACTACACGGAAAGGAGACGGAGGCCTCTGTGCTATGCAGCTTTCAAATCCTCAGGGAACAAACAGGTAGGGTGCAGGGGACCTCTGAAAGGGTGCAATTTATAGCAAAATTGTCAAAGCTTTCGTGCAAGGGGACTGACTCCATGGTGGAGAGCTGGAGAAGTAGCTCCAAGCAAAAGCATCTTACATTTCTTATCAAACACTCCAACCTTGATCGCAAACAGCCTCACACATTTGTGCTGCGGGGCTCCATTAAGTGAGATGCCTTCCCCAACAACCCATACTGCCTACAAGTTTCTCCCAATAGCTTTTTGTCTGACCTTCTAGGTAATTGCACGTGACCTATAATTGCAGAGTTCTTTTTTTCTTTCTTTTAATTCAGTGAATAAAAGTGTTGGCCTTAGGTTTTTGAGACTTAGTATCTTATTTTCAGGGGCTGACATTAATATTTAAATACTTGTGGATGGGGTTACCTTTATGTTTTGTACATAGGCAATCTAAAAAAAGCGGAGGGGGAAGGGCAAAACAGCAGCAACTATGGGATTGTTTTCAATTTTTAAATAATTTTAAAATAAGGAGCATATTTAGAGAGCAGTACTTTTTGCAATTGTCTTAAAAAGAAACTTTCTTAGATATTGTATCAGGTTTTATATTATTTTTGCAAACTGTGAAGAAAAATACCCAAGAACTCTGATGGATGCAGTGACCATGCAATTTCCCATACAACTATAACACAGGCAGCTCCACCACCAGAGAAATAATACCCTTCAGTATTTCAGGCTAAATAGTTATGAAGGCTCAACAGTGTGTCACATTAGAAATTCTGCAGCTCCATTTGTTAATGATCCATGGAGTGAGTTGGAGCAACCAAACTCAGCCTTGATTACAGAAAGAAAGACAGGATGGTAGCAGTCATTCCTGAGCATAACAGCCTGGGAAATTCTTTACAAGCAGCCAGGAAAGAAGCAGAGTCGTGTTTCTGCAATCAGGAAAGATAACAGGACATCTAAAGATAAACACGGAGGACCCAGGCAGTGCTTTGCAGCATCTAATAATAGTTCCTTCCCTGCACCTGGAGACAACAGGACTGTGTTTTGGGGGGAAGAAGCATGGAAGGGATGGAAGGCAAAGGGTGACTAAAGGCAGTTTGCTTTATGTTTTATAAAATCTCCTTCTTCCTTCTCTTTCTTCCAAATCGGAGTTACAGAACTTTGTTTCCTTCAGACAATGTGAGACAATCTCTCCACCACCCACACATTCTTCCTCTCAAAATTAAGCAAGGAAACAAAAAGACAGGAACAAATACCCTGATCACTGGGGATGGGAAAGAGGAGTGAGGTCCTTTTCTCTATAATGGATCTTGGCTTTGCACAGGACCTTTTTCCAGCCATCTCAAGACTGAGGTGTTGACATGGCCTAGAAGCACGAGTTCTGTGCTGTTGGAGACTGAGCCAAGCTGCTTTGGGAAGGAAAGCCTGCAAACAGCACTGGTGACTGCTGTCATTAAGACAAGCATGGAAGTGGAGAGTATTGTTGCACTGTGGGTGGGACAAGGGACTGTGAGAGGTTACCAAGTCACATGGCAGCAGCACATCCCTCCTATGTCACTTTTTCTCCTTCATTCAGTAAAGCCATCGCTCAGGTGTAAGTAAGAGACACTGCCATGAAGAGTCAAACAAGAAAGCAGGATGGTAAGAGCAAAGAGCATACAAAATATACTTGTCTATTTTAAACTAGTTGAGAGCCAGAAAAATCAGTGAGACAACTCATGCCTAGTTGTTATGTTTCTTCAGCAAAACCCTGCAACAACATGTCTTTTAACCAACAGGACTCATGGCACAGCTGACATTGGGAGAAAATATACGTGGATTTGACGGGGTGCACTCAAAGAGCTGTGGGAGCCGTGGGGCGCTTGTGACAAGCTCCTTTCTGACAGCACCAAAATTTCAGCACTGCAGGTGCTAGACACTCGCTTTGACAAAGAGAGAGCAGCGGAGTCCCACGGTCACCCCATTAGTGCCTTTCAGGGCCAGGGCAAGACAGCTGAGATGCTGTCAGCATCCGTTGCACTGACACAACGGGAGATTGCAGTGCCTTTTCTCTGATAATAAGAACTAAAGTTAATAGGGTTTTATCTAAAATAAAATTAGTTTCATTTCTGTCAGCGTCCAGTGTGAGACTAAGACCCCTTAGGATACAGGAAAAGGAGAAAGAGCACAAGGCAGTTTAAAATCTTAGCATCAGTTTGGCTACTTGATTCTGAACTAATATGTGGGTGGATGGAGAAATGAGGGAAGGAGAGGGTGATAATTAACACTCTGCCGCTAGTAGTTGTTAATAGAGGAAAACCAGACTATTGGCATTGATTTTTACGATCAACACTCACTCTTTTCTTGGAATCACCAATGTCCTGGGGATTTAATGTTCCTGAAGCCTGGGATAATTCACTCTGATCTTTTAGAGTATGATTAGGAGTGGAGGGAAAGCATAAAAACAGTCTGTGTTGATTCGTAATGTCATGCAATCTTACTGCCTTTCAGTGTCTTTGTTAGTAAAAAACATCAGTGCAAAATATTAAAAGTAGTTTGGTTGGGTTTGGAAGAGGGTTGTTTTCTTTTTTGCATTTTTTAAGAGCACCAAGTTAAATGGTACCGTGTACCTCACTTAATTCTAGCTCTGCTTTATGGTGCTAGTGATTTTGAAGGCAATGCAGTTATCTGGATTGCAGTCTCAGCTCGAAACAGAATTTAAACTTTTTAGATCAGAACTTGAACTAAACACTTTTACATTAGTAAATATTTGCCATGTTTATTTTTATGTCAGCATTTTGGCCTGACCATGGGTGTTGGATATTTATCCAGAATATTCTTCCCTGAGTACTTCTCCTTACTTCTTCCTATCCCTTTTACTCAGATATACACTCTGCAGACTTTCCAGGCAGGTTTTAAACCACCAAAGGTAGCTGCTCATTCAGCTAAGACAGAGAGCTCTTAGTAATGATTTCTTAAAATAGTTAACTATTAACTAGATAAATGCCTAGTTTTTATTCTGCCTTTGGTGCTTAAACTCAAGGAGTGAAATATTTTCCTTTTCTTTATTTAGAAAAAAATCAGAAAAGCGATACTAATCTGTTTACAAGGAAAGCCAGGGCTTTTATTTAAGTACCAAAAGCCTGGCTCTCTATTTAGCCCATTACACTCTGTGGCTCTGTTCAACTTCAGGCAACGTGTAGATGATCAGCATTTTGGAGAAAAACCTAACAGCAAAACCGAAGTAATGCATCCGCATGCTTGACAAAAAAACTACCAGCCTGACTTTAACCAGTGTTAGTCAATGCATACATGATTCTCATCGCCTTCGATTTTGCTCTCTCACCCTTGTTTTCCCTCCAGATTGGTTCCTCTTTACCTCCCTTATTTCTTCCCTTTTTTACTGTTCATCCCTTTATCTGATTACTGTGGGAATGTAGTAACTACTTGATATGTTTCCTTACAAGTATATGCATTTATATATATCTGGATTCAATTCTTTTCTCCACCTTCTGGCAAAGGGACACTCTATTAGATTGCAGACTTCGCGTTACAAGCTGCTTCCAATAAGCCGTAAGGGCTCCGAAGGAGAGCTCTCCGAAGCAGCTTTGCTTAGGCTTTCCTCCACTTCCTCATCGTGGGACTGCCTAACAAACGACATGCAGACAGCCCATCCCAGTGAGCTGCTGTCACCCTGCCCAATGCAAACCCACCGTGCCTACTCAGACAGATGGGTTCTCACATATCACACAAGGTATTTCTCAACTATTCTGTGTCCACATTTGCTTGTTCGTTACCTGCACAGATGCCTTCAGCAGCCAAGAGAGACACACTCTCTCTTCTCTTAAATGGTGCCCTAATTGTAAAACGATAATTAGATGTCCACTCTGAGCTGCAGCCTTACGTTGCTTCTTCACCTGTGGTTGGCATCTATTCCCTTGGCCCAAGATGTCCTCTTTTGCTGCAGCCCTGCTACAGAATCAGACTTCAAAAGCTTCTTTTTTCACATCATTAAACCATATCTTTCTTTTTGCTTCTTTAGGATTTAGCTTCTTTAAGGTATTTGGGCTTCCTCTTATTTTGTCACCTACTAGCATTCAGCAGAGAAAACAGGTTTTCCGTGAAAGAGTAGGGAGAGAGACTCTGTCCTCTTCCTTTCCCAACGTGCCCTAAACCCCGCCATAAGCCATGGCCTGCTGCCTCTTGTACAGGCCTCGAGACTGACAGAACATGCTGCAACCTGGAAAGGCCCAAAGCTGTACAGAGTTGAGAAGGCAGTGGTCTTGAGGGTTGCTCTTTACTGTCAGGCAGGCGCTAGCAGTAGAAGAGGAAGGAGTGATTGTAAAGACTCTCTGAGCTTATTATCTGGGTAGAGCTTTCTGGAAGACATCTTTTTGTAAGCAGCACATCCAAAAGTCTGTTTTGGTTTGGTTTCTTTGGATGGGGGGAGACGCAGAGCAGAGAGATTTCCACCCAGCAGGTCATGAGCAAGTTCCTTCCCTGTGATGGCCACGCATTGCTGTGTGTGATCGTAACAGAGATCCCTCCAGCCAGCCAGCATGGTGGGACAGCTTCCTGAGGAACCGTGGGAGGGCTCCATGCCTACACTCACATTGTGTTCAAAACTCTTAATCAAAGCAAAATTTCTCTTGATTAAAAACAAGTGTTATGAATCATAGACAGTTGCAAATGACTAAAACTCTGTTGTTTGAGGCCTGGAGCTAGAATGAACTGGGAAAAAACAGTGAAAAAAAGGGTTTATGGACTCTTGTATTCTTTCTTTTATTATTCAGCTGCTTGATTTAGAAAAAGACTTTTTTTCTTAAAGAAAAGGGATTTTATCATATGATGACAATATTTACTCTGAGCGTACAGAGCCTTTTATGAAAGATTTATGTGCATTTCTTTGAAGAAAACATGAGGTTTAAAAGCAATTTGAACAGGAGTAATGCACCAAAGTTTTTGCAGTCTCCTTTATTTTTCTATGTCAGGTCATTAGTTAAATTCACTTGTTCACTTTCAAAATCAAAGTTCCTCATAGTTTAAGACAATTTAGCTCTCTTTAACAATAATTCAGTGCTATATGCAGTAAAGTTCAGAGACATAGAAATACATTTTTAATGTCAATGAACTTACATTTTGAAAATATATGATCTGAAGAGTGATCTACTTCAAAACAATGGGTCTTTAATAGTAAAGACTGACATTCACACATTATATTTTATATATTTAGAGAGCTGTACAATGTATTACATAAGTGACCTTATCCCTATGAGATCGGTAGGAATTATTGTCCCTACTTTGATAGGTGAGACAACTATAACATAGAGATGGTAAGTGACTCATTCAATATGATATACTACACAAACATAAAGTTTGCCAATAGATTTTCTAATGCTCTAAGCATGAAGAATCAGCTATGCTAAAGGTATCTAAATACTTAATACTTATATTCACCTAAAAAAGAGCTAAGAAACTGGGCCCACTACCCATTTAAAAAGTTAAACAGTATTTGTACATAAATTATTAAATCCACCTGCAAAAATCTAAAAACCAATGGTGTGGACAACAGAACAGTAAGAATGGAAGAGGGAAAGATTCATGTGGCATAAAATACTCAATGATGTAAGATTCCACCTAGGGCTTTCATAGAAAATGCTCATGAGATGCATCAGAGAGATTCAATCCAGAAAACGCCCTCTGTCAAGTAGGCGTCTTAGGTCTGACCATGTTTTTTGAGTAAAGCATTTCAGCTTCCCTGATTCTTGTAGTCAGCCACAAAAAACTTCCTGCCAAACACCCACAATGTTTATAACTATCTATTTTGAGAATAATTTCATAGCCATCATTGAAACAGTAGGTGAAATAAACTCTTGGAAAGCATGTTCTTTAAAATAATGTTGTACATATGGATATCTAAAATGATAAAATAGAATAATTTTCAATCCAGCAGCACATACAATAAATTCATGTTAAAAATGCAACAAAAATAGTTCACATTACGAGATATAGGCAATGTGACAAGCAGAGGAAAAAGTACAAACTCAATGTCCCCAATGTACTAAAGTTTTCCAGATGTTGACACTGTGTCTCAGATGACTAGACAAACGCTAATTCCAACACAAATGGCCAACCAATGAAAGAATACAGAAGCCATCCTATTACACCCAGCCAAACCATAGATGCAGCGCTGACAAGAACATATTTGCTCAGGGAGAATAAAAAAGCCACAGAGGAAGAGCCAGGAGTTATGTCTCCCTTGTGGTAGGCACTGTATACCCTTGTAATAAGAAGACTGTCTGCAACTCAGCGGGCTTACGTTTCATGCAGTTTGGCTGTAGACAGTGAAAAATAGGTTACTTCAGCTTTGTGAGGTTCCAATACTGTACAGTTCTTGGAGATTTTAGAAAAAATCAGTGTGCGTTTAACTGCTCATTTTTAGTAGTTCTGAAGAAGCAAAGAAAAATTATGTCATTTAATTTTTAAGTCTTGAAGACAATTCATGTGGATATCCTCTCAAATGTGTTATGGATACCTATCTGTAAGGGTAAAAAAGCACTGTAATACACAGAGTTAACGGTGGGTGAGGACGACCATAGTATAGTTTTAACACACCTCCATTTTGCCAAGGTGAAAATCTTAAGAGCAAAACAATTCTTTATTTCACACAATACTTGATAAGAAAGGTGAAACTTATTGCAATAGGATGTTGTAGAAACCAATATCAAATATGACCACAAAGAGACTGAATAAATGAATGAAGGATAAGTCCATTGGTGACAATGAACCCGGGTAGGTCAAGATGGAAAGAAGGTATCTGTGACAGGAATATAATGGTTCAGGCCAGTTATGAAAAGATGGCTTTAGATGTCTAGCTTACACATGATTCAGAGTACTTTATGTTGAAGCATACGTTCCTGTTTAATCACTGGGGAGAGTTAGATGACTTCTGAAGGTTGTTCAAGTGCCTGAAGGTAAACTGTGCAAAGCCACTGGGATAGGTTTCATTACCACAGAAGATCTGTGTTTTTAATGCTCTATGCCCATGTGGCTAAATGGAGAGGCAACAACTGAAAAACCTTGATGAGAAAAATCCTTTTAATTCTTTGCTTCATCTGCCATGTACCTTACTCTCTAATAAGAAAGTGATATGAAGATAGCCTTTATCTTGCTTCAAAAAGTGCGTGTGCTAGTGTTTTCATTATGCAGCTCAATAAAGTCTGCCTCCCCCTGCAAAAATCAATTTCTCCAAAAATCATGTTCATAGTATACATACACACAGAGATTATTTTCCCCATACAAAGACGATTTCAAATGTAACTGCATCACACCACTTTGCTAAGAGATGAACTTTCATATCCAATGTAGGAAAATGCAGTCGTAACAATTTGTTTTCTGTAATAATTACTCCTTTAGGCAAAGAGTGATATTGCCATGTGTTTCAGTTTAAAATATTCTTGCTTTACCTTTCTTTTTCTGTAAAACATTAAGAATCGTTTATTCTTTCTGTGACTGGTCAAAGTTTACAACTAGGTTTTAAGAATGTTCCCACTTTTTTGATAAACACCTGCTTTTTCATTTAAAGAACTCAAACTGCAGTCCAAGTTAATCAGCATATAGATTTGGACTTCCAGATGTAGGACATGTTAAATCACTGCGGCTTTTAAGTGTACAGGAAATCCTTTTGCAAATCCTTAGTGCATATGGTACTTTTGAAGTTGTTCAAGTTCGTTTTCTCCCTTCTCCTTCCTTCCCCCACAAACTTTCTCCTATGCTTTTTGTTTTTATTTTATATGCCCCTTGGATGGTAATGCCATGGACCTTTGAAGACCTGAAATGAGGTCTGACATTCCGTATCTAGACTGAGGCACTTTTCTCTCCAAAGGCAAGGACACCATTTTGTGGCCTAAATACAGGCACACAGTGCTGTGTCAGACGACATAATTTATCCAAGACACATGCATGGAAAAAGTAGACATGACAAGAGCCTGCTGGGAAACCCGTGTCTTGCTGGAATAGCAGGAGATAGGTGAGACACCCAACAGTGCCTAAAACAACACTGCATGCCTATGTTCAGGCACTTGAATCCCGTTCTAAATGTTGGCAACATACCACAGCGTACTTCTACCTCTGAGCGTGGGGTCTAACCTCACGTTATAGTCAGTGGTCAGAACTAGGTAGGACTCTGCTCTTTGAAGCTGGCATCTAAAATGCTGTGAGTCGTGCCCAGAACATCTGTTTCTCTCTGTTGAGTATGAAAGGAATAAACACCGAAAGCTAGGTGAGATGAGTTACACCTTAATGTCCACATAAACTGATGCAATCTGTGAAACTCCTGGCCAAGTCAAGTGTTTCTTTGTGTGAACACAGAAAAATTTGGCCCTGTATTACCTCCTTTTTATTTAAAATTTTCTATGATTAATTGCCATCATTTCTATGATTAAAATTTTCTATGATTAAAGTAAATTCCTTTACTTTCCATTAATGAAGAGAAATTAAAGGTTTTCCTCTTTTCCACTCACATTTTCATTTGGCTAAATGCATTTTTCAGGAGTAAGCAAGTAGCCCATTCTGATTTGTGAATTATATAAGTATTCAGTGTTATTTAACTGCTCAGGCTCTCACAACCAGTATTAAATTTATTCTAGGTTGCCACTACTAGAATTTAGTGTTTATTAATATGTTTATGTGCCATGATGTGAATAGGATGCTACATGCTCTTTGCTGGGCAGTATATACTGCGTTTCATGTGGTGCAAGTACCTTTACAAACACTATAGTCATTGCAAATGTTTCACAGATTGAATTTATATGAGATCATAGAGTAACTCATTACATGAAAGAAGCTTTAATATACTGCAGTCTTCAGTGCTGCTATATGAAATACGACACACACTTTATGTACTGTATATGAAACATATGTCTGTCGCATAGAAGAATTAAGGGCACAACGCTTTCACGATAAACACCTGTTGCCAGTCTATCTAAAATATGACTGTCCTTCTCACAGGATCTGAAACCCTTTACCCTCGTGGTGACTCTGTGACATGCTGCTATCCCCATGTGAGTCAATATGCACAGGCTGGCAAAGTGACACCCCAAGGCCACAGGGGGAATTCAAGCTAATACGGGCACTGGAAACTTTATCACCTCTCTTAGCCTGCATCATCTGCATTGCCAGAAATATGCGTTGTTAATCTGTATCTCTTACTTTTGTGGGTTATGGGTGATTTCTTTATCAAGAGTTTTATTAAACATTCTTCTAAAATCTTATTATAACATTGTAATAATCTTAATCTTTAGTGCATGTATTACATGCAAGATAATGCTTGCTACTTAAATTTGATGATCATCATAATGTATTCATAAAGGAGAAATTTAAAACTATGTGTTTTTAAAAAAGTTTCCTTTGTATTAGTAACTCATATGGGGTGGATATAAGAGGATATTGAAGTTGATTAATAATGCTGACAAAAGAATTCATTGGTTTGCACTAATCTGGACAAATTTAGGCAGGAAATCAGCAATGCTGCAGCGGCCTCCCTTCAGGATGAAGGGACAAAAAGCTCAACTAGTTTGAGGGCAGTTGCTCAGTTTACCACAAAGATTCTCTGAAATGGCAGAGGATCAGACTTGGTGACCCAGGAAGTCTTTTCCAAGCCTTTACTCCTCATTTGAACTTTCATATTTCCTGCCATTTGATTACTTTCTTTTTTAAACTTCTTACAGGCGGCCTCCAGCATTTTCCTTTCTAGCTTTTTATTTATGTTTAAAGAGGGAAAAGATTATGTTTAAAGGTTGAATGTGGGCTTCACTGAACTGTCTTCTCTTGATTCCTTGCCTTACTCTTTCGAGTCCTTTTCTTTGTGTTGGTATTTGTCTCTTTCTCATTAATTCACTCAATTCCACTGGGTAGCTTTTCCTTTTAATTCTCTGCATTACTCATTCTTTCAAGACATTATGTATCTGGGGGAGATGATATATAATGCAGCTTCAGTGAAGCACTGTAGTTTTTCTTCTTGTCTTCTTCTACTCATCCACCTGATGTATGTGCATGGGGCACCAGCAGGAGATTTGAGGAGGAGTTTGCAAAACCAGGAGAGTCACATTCATAAAGGAAATCTAAGAGAAGATAAGTCACCTTTATTAAAACCAAGCCTCTGGGATTTTTTTTTTTTAAATCCAGGAGAGAGAAGGATTCCTCGTAAAAATCAGAAGTCAAAGGCTATGATTAATTCATCTTTGTAAGGCCAAGAGAAAACAAAACTCTCCCAGAGACAATCTGAAGTATTAGGACTTATCGACCGGTGTAGCTGCTCAGCTGCTCGAGTGCCATGAAGTCAAGCAGAGGCTCCAGAGCAGGAGCTCCTATGACAATCCACAATACTCCGGTTGTTGCTGAGGGGGTAGAGATAGAGGACGGGGGATGTGAAAAGTTTGAACAAGGCTGTTCCAGATTCTGCTTCTCATTAACTATTATTCACTGCTGAAGTGGTGCAAACTGGGAGAGAGCTTCTTAATGCGGTGCGATAGACACCAGTTTGGAAGACTCTTTTTAGATCATTCTCCAGAATCAATGAACAGCAACCCCTTTTCTAATGTGGACTAAAGGCAAGAGGCCAGCTGCGATAAAAACATGGTCCAGGTCAGGTCTGAAAAGCATCAGATGGATCATCACGCGCTACTCAAATCTTGGAAACTGCCCTTCTCACACCAGTTATGAGTTGTGCTGATTCTCTGATCACGGCACAATTCTGGCCCATAATGTTGCAGAATTTCCACAGAAAATGTGTGAAGATAAGGCCTGATGCAACAAAGTGCTGAGCAAAATGTGTTGCTCATGACACCTATTCAACGAGAGTACAAATAGGGCCCATTATGTATATGGGAGCAATTCAAAGGGAAATAATGAGAAACCTATGTGCTAGACTTAGGAAGCAAAAATTGAAAGTTACTGTAGGAGAATGGAAAAGAAAACCTTCAAATTTGGCATCTTTCATCTGTTATTTTTAGGAAAAAAATAACAAAAGTGGTTTTAACAGAGGATATTCTAAACAAAAACGAATATTTCAAGTAGATCGTGCATTAAAAGTAATCACATACATGCTTCAGGCAAAAGCCCATCCACCAACAGGGTAGTTCTTGCCTGAATAAAGCATGCTGAACTGACCCCTCTTGTATAACATAAGGCCAGATTCAGTTCAAGATTAGGACATCTAAAAAAGATAGTATTAGCAACAGGCTTGCAGTTGCCTGGTGGCAGATATTTAAACATCATTTTAGACGCTATAGGGCCTTCTGCTTGGACCTGCTTCTCCAGAAGATCTCCCATGGCTTCTGTGTCATGCCTTCCGGTTCTTTATGGATATGCTGGATGTCCTGGCACATCTCAGTTGACATGAGGCACCTACCTTCAGGCTGAGTTCGGCAACAGATTTTCTCCTGTAGCTCAAACATAGACACCTCAATTCACATGTCTTAATCCCAGGCTGAATCCTGTCCCCATATTGTCCAGAACATCACTGGAAAAGAGCCATGGTGACATTACCTGTGGAGTTCTAACAAAGCAATAAATCAAGCAAAGAGCAGAAGCATTACTTAGTAACTGCAGTAATGATTGACAATAATTCAGCTGGAACAATTGCACTGACCTGCAAGAAAAGAAATGATGAGAGGACAGTAAAACAGAAGAGATATGAAGCAGAAAGAGCATTTTGTTGACATTTTTCCCTAAACCACACGATTTTACAGGGAAAACCTTCTCTGAAAGTATAAAATACATGAACTAAAGACCAGGAGGCTTTCTGTCTTATTTTTGGTGTTCGGTATATCATATCTACCATTCAAGTATGTGGACAGCTCTGAAGACCAGGTGGCACTCATGTGATAAAGCTTCCCATAGCACAAAGTCCCTAGCTATTCATAAAAGAAAGGTCATAGAAACAAAGGTAGGTTGATCGAAGGAAAGTAATAGAGATGTTCACATAAGAAAGCGTGCAGGACAGATGCATGAATATTATTAGAAAAATTCACGATGAGTCCCCATGGTGAAATGAGCAGCAGGTGCTGGGCTGCTGCAGGGGAAATTAAGCAGGCAGTTTGGAAGGGCAGATAGATACCATAGCCCTGGGACATATTCATTATAGCAGAGGAGATGTGAACACTCCCTTAGCACATGCAATTACACTCTGCTGATTTGAAAACAACTGATTTTATTGTGAAAAATGAAGTAATGAGTGGCCAAAAAGCCAAAAGAGCTCTTGATATTTTCTGAGGGCAACAACTTTTATATAAAATGGAAGCACCAGAGAAGTCTGGAGCTATTAAAGGAGGGCTTCAGGGAAGGCATTATACTCAGATTGCAGGACAGGAGCAGTGGAGAGTGCTGGTCAGACAAAATTCCCAAAACCCAGAGGAAGGGTTCTTTTTCTTCATAGAAGACAGTCATTGAGAAGGAATAAGATGATTTTAATAACACTGGTACCTCTACAGAATGAATACTTCAGTTTAGATTTTTCTTAAATGTCTCCAACACATTTATCTTATAAGGTGGCAAATGAAATCCTATTCTAGTGAAGGCCAAATACTGCTCCCCAAGATATAGAGAATAAATTCACTGACCTCAGTGGAGCTAGTGTGGATTATACTATCGTGTCATGAAATGAAAGTACAGTTTGGCTCTTGCTCTGCTAAGCAAGGGAACTGTCAACTTTATAAATGAAACCAGCCACATAGCAACAGCCTGGTTTCCTTCATCCAACACGCACTCTGCTTTTAATTTCCATTTGTATTAAGGAAGCTTTATTTGGGTCATTAAGCGTTTCTGTATTAGCACATCTGCCTTTGACTATAGAAACCAGTGATATGGCTTCCAAAAGTAGTAGGCATGTCAGCAGTGAAGGAAGGAAAGGGAAGATCCCGGAGAACAGCTTTAAAACATTGTAAAACCTGTTAGTTATAACTAATTATTTTAATCCATATATTAACTGGCTGAAAATACAAGATGAGTTGCAAGATTTTATAAATACATCAAAGACTTCTGGTTACATCAAAAGACATTCACATTCTTTATCTATTATGCTTAGGGCTTAAGGTTTCCTATTCAAACCAGTTGTAATTTTTTCCTTTGAAGAGCAGATGCTGTAAAGAACATTGATACTTGAAAAGAATGTACCTTGTACATGGGGTAGCACTTAGTAAAAATTTTGTCTTATGCTCCTCTCTCCCCATCTTGCAGAAGAGAAACATGAAACTAGTTAATACTTATTGTCAAAAACTCCATCACCATTATATTAAAAAGAAAATTCCTCATATTTTGACTCCCTTCAGCCTGTTGTATACTTGTTTGAGAAATAGGAAAGGCCTGGATTCACACCTACCTGGACAGAGGGGCGACATCATTACCCTTGCACTAGTTTATGTTGCTAAGCCTCTTGCTATATGTGGGGAACCTTACTGCTGTGCAGTCTTACTGCACTTTTACTTCTGGAATGGTCAATACATTGAAGAAGGTCAGAATCACTCACCTGAAGCTGAAATCAAATCAGCGTTTCTGAGACCTTTCCCATAAGATTTCAGTGAACTTTGAGCTGCTCCCTCAAATGCTTCGTAAGTCAAGCAGAACTGAGAATTACATCATAGAAACATCACAAGGTAAGGGGAAATGCGATGCTTTTCCCCATCAGAGAGTACTAAAATAGCCATAGAATTTGGAACATAGGAGTGTCAAGAAATGTAACTAATGAGTGGGAGGCAATAAAGAGATAGAGAAAGTTATATGACTCTAAGTGAAGAGAAAACCAAGTCAAAACTTGCCAAAGGGGCAATCCTGCTAAGGAAAGTTTGCCTCAAAGATGATGGACCCAAGCACTCTCAATTTAAGGTAAAGCAGAGGGCAATGCCCACGGAGTGAGAGTTCAGTTTGGATGTTAGGAAACTCTGGAAGGCAGGATGTATGAAAAATGTAGGGGGCAGTGCAGTGCTGGAACAGGTGCCCAGAGACATTGTGGAATCTCCCTCTCCAGAGGATTTCAAGATGTAGCAAGAAAATGCCAGGGCTGACGACTGGCAGTAGCCCAGCTTTTTGAGATAGATGACTCCAGAAGCTTCCTCCAAACAGCATTTCTACAACTGTATGTTTTGGTGACTGAAGGGCAGCATCTGCTTAGTATCACCATGTATTTTCTTGGAATGAATCTTGCTTACAATATGGCAATACTTTGTTCATGCTGAACATGAAAGGGCAGCTCTGGTGTACTGGGGCGTGTTTGTACTCAATACAAACCCGTCACATTATTGGCATTTTGTTCGAAATTTTTGTAGTAGAAACCTTCCAGTCAGCTTCTCCCAATGTCCTTGACACCTATGGAGAGGTTTCACAAGGATTTTCAATTCCAGGAATTGCTCCTTTAAGCACAAATGGGAGCTGGCCTTGCAAGTCTTATTGGTTCCCCTAGCCACCCAGAACAGTGAATACCTTACCTATTGTATTCATTATTCCAGAGAAATTGCTAATCTTAACAGGAAACAGTCATTAAAAGGAAGCGTAACTATTTCATATTTGTGTATCAGCTTTTTTTGCTGCCACTCTAACTTCTTATTAGAGTAGGTAGCTACCAGTTTCACCTCTCTGCAGTGGAGTTACCTCATTTTTTACAGCTCTAGCCCAGAGCAGTTTGAATAATCCTACGATACACCAAATAATTTTAAACAAATTTTTTATTGACAGACAGGATTACTATGAACACCTAGTGTAACCTAAATACTTCACTGAGTTAATTTCTTCTCTAAGATAATGCATACATTTTAGAAAAGGATGCAGTCTTGATTTTAAAATTGCTGCTGCTGTAGAAACTCCCATTATTCTAAATAACCTATTCCAAAGTTCACCTATTCTGGCTATTGCAATTTTGTATTATACTTCTAATTTGATTTTTTTTTTCATTTCAGCTTCCATTCACTGTATTTTGTTACAACAAAGGTTGTCTCCATGTAAATAATGTCTAAAGAGTGCCACTTAGGTTAATTTTCAAAGAACTTATAAAAACACACATTAACAATATGATATTGTCTCTTATGTTCTTGAAATTATACAAACACTTTAAACATTGAATAGGAAAACCAGTTCAGGTTTGTCTTCCCTCTATCATTACAAGTAAATGAAGATCAAACAAACCAGAATGAGAAAAGAAATCAATGAGAGAAAGTACAGTACACGTATGAACGTTCATTCCCATGAGTTTATAATGACGGTGACATTGGCTGGCTCGTTTTTAATTTATATCAAAGGCAATATTTAGGCATCTAGTGCAATTCAGTCAATTGGAGATCAGAGTTTTGTCTGAACTTTTTAACTCTTCTACAAGTTTAGAAAGGGAGGATCCCAGAGGTGCTTCGCTTCTGAGTGATGAGCAGAGGTTTAACCCTCTGACTCATATCAAGTTTAATGCAGATTGTATCCTCAGATTCCCATCTCTCCCTCCCCCACTCCCACTTATTAAGGACAGCATGTGTAAATAATAAGAAAGCAACCGACTTGGTTTGTTTAGGTTCCCATTAATGTCTGAAAGGGGTTATGGCTGGTCGTTATAAATATATTAACAAAGGAAATCCCATGGTGGAGAAAGTGTTATTTAGGTTAAGGAACTAATATAACCTGGCTGTAAAGAAGCTTATGCTGATAATTAGAAGACTTCTAGACATTATTACAGTGAAGATCTGGAATAGCTTTCTACTTGGAGGCATTAAGGCAGAAAAAAAAATCTAATTAGCTGTAAAATAGAGCTTGATCAATTATAAACCTAAGGGGTTACATGATATGACTGCCAGAAATGACAGGGGACTGAACTCATTGAAGTCCCGCTACTGCTTTGATTCTTACTGGAGTATTTCAACCCCTCTCAGTTGTTGTCCTGCCTGGCCAGAATTCCTTGTGTGGGACACTAGCTGTATTCATGATCTGAAAGGGAAGAAGGGGACTGATATAATTTCATGAGACATTTCAGTTCATTACATCATGTTCCTCTCTGACCCAAGACCTGCAGAGCAGTAGCTTCATCATCCTTTTTCACAGCAAAGTATGCACTTCTCCAACACTGGTGTGTCTCTCTAGAAGTGTGTTCACTAGGTAGGTGTAAATCTGTAGGTACATTTCTACTCTGCCTGACCTCTTCCTCTGCTATTGACATTACCAGCTCAAGACTTGCACAGATTTCTTTCAGTGGTGATTTTCCCCACACTTTCCTGAGGAAAAGGGAAGTTTCCTCTGTCTTATTCCACTGCCATGGGTACACATACCCCATTTTGGCATGCTCGGAGTATGACATCCCATCAGCTGCACCTCTTACCTGAGACAGCAGGGCCAGCTGACCGCCTGCACCCTCATCCACACTATTCATGTGTCCTCTTGCAGTGGAGAGCACCTCTGAATTTCAAGGATCCCGGGGGAACCTGTGACCACATGTTTTCGTTATATTGTCCTCCACAGGTCTTATCAAGCATTTAATGGTAACACCAAAAACAACTCTCCGGCTGCATCTGTGTGTCCAGCTGCAGACAAAGTAGGCACATATTTCACGGGATTGCCATCATGTAGGTACTTTAGGACACCCCAGAGAAAGTAAAGCTTCCCAACCTGACAAAACTTTTGGCAAAGGACAGAGATACAAAACATCCCGTGCCTCTTCTAAGTTCACACATGTAAAAATGACAACCTGTGGCATGTTCAATAGTTTATATTTACTCTCTCTCTCCTACCTTATTATATGGAGTCTACCCATTAATCTTCATGAAAATAATTCTGTGCTATAAAGGAATGGCTGGCAAGAGTTTTATCCTTCATACATTTCTTAATTTGAAGACACTTTGCATCTCAGGAATTTCGAAATAGGACAGAACAGGAATTTTGTCTTATTGTATCTTAACGTATTTTAGATTTGGATGGACACAGTTACCCTGGAAAGTGCTCTGGGCATGGTATCCTTCAAAGCTGCTTTAAACAGGATCGGATAACTAGGTGCAAAAAATTACCTGCATTCTGTAAAGCCTTGTCTGTAGGCACTTATCATATTCTACCCCATGAAATAATGAGGCAGATCACCACAAGGGTAGACCAGATGGATAAAATAAAACAGCAATTTCTCTTTAGCTGTTTGTGCCTTCTTTTACTGCACACTGCTTGTTTTTTTTTTCTGTTAGCCAACTCTAATTTCCTTCTCCCAAC
Organism: Calonectris borealis; assembly: GCF_964195595.1. Taxonomy (NCBI): domain Eukaryota; kingdom Metazoa; phylum Chordata; class Aves; order Procellariiformes; family Procellariidae; genus Calonectris; species Calonectris borealis. The sequence goes on along the minus strand of NC_134312.1, from coordinate 138,556,159 downwards.
TTGCAGAATCCATTCATTTTAACGGGACGTAAGCCACCCTAGAGCCATGAAGTTGAAGAGGTTACAGAATTTAATCAGCTTGTTTACATTATTCATCCTTTTAATTTTTAGCAGCCTACATTTTCTCCGTCATTCTCCCAGGGCATTATGGCAGCAACAAAGCTTTTCCAGACAAAGCTGCCAAGCCTGAGCTTTCAAAAGTTCTCCTTTCACAGCTCAGGATGAATGTCACTGTGGTCTTACTGGAGGAGGCTCCAGATTAAAACAGGAACCATTTAAAGCTATAAGGCCTGTAATGGAAAAAAGGCTGAACTCGCTGTGGAATTAGGCTATCTCCTTGTTTTCTGGTCTGTCTGCATGGGACATATCCCAGGTGCTTCCCTCCTGGTGCTTAGAGCTCCACTTTTGCGGAGGCCCCTGCCTCCCATGGAGGCTCTCCCCAGAGCCCACATGCCTGCCTTATCTGTCCTGCTGCAGCTCTTCTGGACAAGCAGTGACTGTTGCTGCCATGCAGGATTTACCCTGGAGTCAAGGGGCCCAGGGGATATTGTTATTCTTTATCCTCCACTTGTAACGTAGCCAACTGCCATGGCAGAAAAGTTTTTGGGAGGATAGGCACAGGAAAGAATGCACTCACAAGCGTAACGTAGGGAGCTCATGGGAAGGGATAAAGAGCCCCTTTTTGGCTCCGGAAAGTATAACAAGAAACTGAGCAAAATAAAACAAGAAAGCGTTGGAGAAAGTCAGAAGAATTATTCTCTAAAAGAAGAGATGCAGATGATTTGGGATTTTGCAGTGCATAGCCCATGACTGTCAAAAACACGACTGTTTGTGAAGTAACGACCATCTGAGGAGCAACCTTCTAGCGCTTCAAGCTATAAAAGCTGCAGATGTCAGGAGTATCTTAAAGGGAAATAGCTTTAAGAATGAAGTGTTTGAAGAAATCTTGTTGAGACATACCACACTGAAGATAAATCAATGCAATCATTCCTGGAAAGCCTGGCTGACAAATTTCCCTATCGCATAGTTTGTGGGGATAGCATAAAATGTTTCCTGCCTTACTCATGCAAACATTCCTGGTAATTTCAGTGAGACCCAGACTAAATCTCAGAATAAGGAAAATAGGATTCAGCCAAGAGTTTTTTAGTGCTTGTGAAAATTCCCCAGGAGTCAGAAGGAAAATTATAGCTATTTTAAGGTAGCCTAGAATATAAGAGGTAATGCTTGCTATGGACTTTTCAGGGGAATTTCAAATTTGATAGAAAAGGTGTTATTCTGATTAGATTCACTAGCTGCAGAGTGCAGTTTCTACAATACAAGAGTGATTTTGGTTGGATAGGTTTTCCCCCATGTTATGAAAACAGCTTTCTAGAAGACAAAAATGAAACATACAAGAATATGGCATATAGTAATTGAAAAATTATGTGTCTCAGTCTCACATGCATTAAGCTGATATAACTAGACTCTTATTTACAAACCGTTTAAGATCTTCAGCAAGAGGTGATACAGTTGCATATCACAGACAATAAATACATATACTGCGGAGGAGGTTAGGTTCAGCTGCAGAACTACTAAACCACTCAGCAGGCAGCATGGTTCTCCTGCGAAGTTTCTGTCCCTTCCAACCAGTGGTGAATCAAAGCAATGCTTAAGCAAATGGGCCAGCCACCATTTATCCCATTTAGGGAACATGACGGCGGGTGTAGATTGGAAGTGTATTTTTACTGCTGAAGGTATCATTCTTTCAGGACAAAGAAAGTTCAGTTCACAAAGAGTTATCTGTTCTGTAGCAGCCTGATGCCTCTAAAATGCAAGTTGACAGCAGTTCCCGGCACTGAGCTGGATGCGGAAGACAGCTGAGGGGAATGCCGGGAGGACCGGGCTCTGAAGAGGCAGCGCAGAGAGAGCATCTGGCAGTGGGGAACCGTGACCCCAGCCACTGGAAACCACACACAGGGAGACACTTCCCAGCACTTGCAGTCACATCCTTTCCAAAGAGATTAGCAATTCTCGTTATGGACTTCCTTTACGACTTCAGTAAGCACTGGGACTTTTCTTCCCATCTGCTGTTGAATCCACTGCAGAAACAGAAAATGTCTCAGAACCCCTTGGGAATCCTTGTTGGCTATCTAAGCAAAGACACAGGATTATATAGCTGTGGGTATTGAGTTCTTTCTTGGATCAGTTTTATTTCATTAGTCACGTGTAAAGTTTTGTCATGCTGGTCGCTTGCCCTAAGCCACACAGTAAGAATTAAAAAAGGAAAGAAAAAAAGTGGTATTCAGGGTACAATTTCCAGAGGTAATTATTTTGGTCCAGTCAAAACATTATCTTTTTTCCTAACATATGAGCATGAAAAAAGACAACAGATTTCCCCATGGCATCTTTCTGTGCTTTTGCTGCAGCAATTAAGTTAAGGTGTCATATCTGCTATACATCCTAATGAGGGAAGATAGTCAGGATCCTAACCCAAATCATCCAAGAGCAAGAGGTCTGAGATGCTTGTTTCTATAACCCTAGAAGCAAAGTCATTATTATGGCAGAGGTATGTGACTGGTACTTACATCCTAGACCTTTTCTCTGTACTTACAAGAAGTTCACATAATTTAGTTTTCCCATTCCAACATCTATAATAATCTTCTTTTTTTCATAGGACTGCTTAACCTGGTAACTAACAATTAATATGTACCACACAGGCATGTGTATATATGTATCTACGGCACCTTCAAGTAAGGAAGTAAAAGTGGAACCAGAAATTAGTCACTGAAATGAAAAGAAGGTCTCAAGTTGCCCGAACTGTTTCTAATAGGTGATAATAGTTTGAATTTTTAGGCTTTCAAACTAGCAGCTTTGGCTTTTGAAAAAACGAGTCTATCCCCCCAAATAGTTTAAACCTAAGTGGAAAAAGAATGTTTTGGCTCAGTCCTGATCACAACTTCTAAAAGGATCGTTCAGCCTAATCCAGTCTTCAGGAAGAACTGAAATTGTGATACCAAATTTCTGCGTCTAGCCCAAATTGTTATATACAGCATGCCAAAAATACGTCTAGAAAAACTAACCTGCCTGAGGTTAAAATGTTTTCCCTGATTTACAATGTTTGGTTAAAAATGTATTTAGGTCGATGACAAGCAAAGCAGGGTGTAATTTAATTTGAAAAGAAATTACTCTAATGCAGTAAAACTCATTGAGAAAAGTCAGATTCATAAAAGGTAAAGGGAAATGCTGACAAACCATAACTACCACAGTGCTAGAGAGTAAAATGGCATTGAATAATGTGCATATTTTGTGAGGTATTCTTTTTATAACTGACAGTAGAAAAATGTATACTTTGCAAATTCTAATCATGGCAATCGCTGCCAGATCAGAAAAGGTTTATATAGAACTTCATCTGCATAAAGCAACTGCAGTGGGCTTCATCCCATCTAAAATTAATGAATTTACAGATCGAGCCCAATATTCAAACACCTGTATTTTGGTGTCTACCCTACCCTCTGGATGCGAGTAAGGTGTTACAGCGAGTTGAACCCAGTACCTAGAATTACTTTTCATCAGCTGAATAGACACCAGACACCCAGGGAGGGGGAAAGTTCAGTTGCCTGAACAGGCCTTTTCGGATGGGAAACGTTTTCTCTGTTCAGACATTTTCAATTATTCTACACGGCTGCAGCCGCTGCTGCAGAAAGTCACAGGTCGGATCTGCCAGCCCCGAGCGGCGAAGGCCTCGGGTGCCCTAGGGCATCTCATTTGGCACCAGCTGCCTAAGTTTAGCTAGCTGAATCTCACCTTCTCTTTACTGTGGTTACTAGAGGCTCAATTCAGTTGCCTAAATAAGGGTGGCCTAAAAATAGGCCATTTAAGAGGACTCAGGATGTCGGGAAAATCTACTCAGGTACGGCAAACACGGGTCAGGCCTTACGGGCGACCCATGCTGTGATAGGCAGGCAGCCGGCAGGCAGACAAAATACCTTACCTAGGGCATCTTAAAAGGCACGAGGTGCTAAGTCGGGGCAATGGAGCTGTCAATTTTCATTAATTGTAATAGGAACACAAGAGCCTGAATCTGGAACTGAACTTCTGGCTGAGTCCTGTGTTTAAGCTGGTTATTTCAACTCCCTACGTAGTCAGCAGAGAGAGACGCTTCCAGGGTCCCTTGCCTTAGACGTTTATTTCAGCGAGGAATGAACCTTTCAGCAGAAAAACCTCACCCACTCTGCATTGATTAGAGGGAGAACCTGTTCGAAAAGCTTACAGAAAAACAACAAAGGGAAGGTGAGAAAAATGCCATCTATATTGTGTATTATTATTTCAGCACATCAGCCTCTTCCCTTTGTATTTGTTCAGATAAGGCCTACTGAGTTCAAAGGAAAATCTTTACGTTTTAATGAGAACAAATGTAGGTCCAAAGAGGCTTCAACTCACTGAACTTAAAAGCAGTTCTGTGTAATAATATGCCAGGCTGTTCTGCTTTTACAGCCCACCTGTTATAAGTGAAATAATTGGTGGGCTTGTATAGGCAATGCATTGAATTTCTGGACAATTGTAGCAGAACGACATTTCCGTACTGAATCCTTTTGCCTTTATATTCTTATACAGGCTACCTAGAGATTAAATCAGCCAGTCGCCTTCCTCTGCAGTCTCTTATTGTCATTTTCAGAAAATCTCTGCAGGGAGATGTAAATTCTCCTGCATGAGCAGGTCTCACTCCAGAAGCCACCCAGGGGTCCAGAGGCAGAATCCTACCTGTGGTTATTGCTGTTGCCATGCTATAATAATCTATTTTTAAAGCAAGGATGGTTCTACCCTTTAAAGCAATTTCAAGACAGGAACTGTTTTTCCACCTTCTGAAAATTGTGGGGGAGGGGAGGATGTTGCTATTTGGTTTTTGGCTTTTTTGAACCCAGACACCCAAGCTAATTTGGTGACTCCTTCTGGGCCATACTTTGATTACATGCCTCCCTTAGAAGTAATAACCATAGCAGAAAACTGAAAGGGTCGTCTTTGTTTCATGGTTTTTTACAAAAAAAAAAAAAAGGAAAAAGCTGCTTGCTGCAGAAAATACCTCTCTCCCTAAGACATAGATTTAAAAAAATTATTCTAGCTCTCTGATATTTGAGCAGCTGGACAGTTTAGACTGAGTAGTGTGTCTTTACTTACCTAAAATGTAGAGTTTCTAGGTGCCAGAAAGCAAATAAAAGAAATCAGCATGTACTGCTGTACTAAATTAATTTAAATTGCTGTGCTAATTAATTTTCCTCTGTACTCCAGGATAGATTTCTGTGGATTTTACCATAAAAATACTGAATGTCATCTGTATTTTAGTACTAGTCCAGACTCATCCTGACTCGGTTGTGAAGTATTTTGCTGTCAGAAAGATCTCACACTGTTTGACTAAAGATGTTCTCAAAACAGCAGCTCCTCAAGTGATTTCTAGCCGTGCTATGATCATCCTAGGTAAGAAGCACACATGGCTGATATCAGATACATACATTTTTAATGTTGTTTATCAGAAAGGGTTATGACATCAGGGCATAGGGTAAGGGCTTTCAGTGGTGTTTAATAAGATCAGCGCTACAATTTACTGTGAAATTGAAACACAGTTTCATGCCGAAGGCATAATCAATATGAGAATAAGATTGCGATTTTTTAAATATGAGCTTGAGGGAATAAAATGTAAAGGGAGTTATCAGTAGAATCTGGCTGAAAATAGGCATCTTAGCTTTAGCTTTTAGGAAAAGGAGAATACTAATTTTGATTCAGAGTAGACTCATGATTCAGCTAAAACTTCAGACTGTAGATCTCCCTTTGACCCATTCGAATATGACAAAGGACTTCACTGGGGTGAGACAGCAGCTGAAATCAAAACTTCATTATCATTTACTTTCCCATAGTGATCACCCAGTAACGAAAGACTGTACCCTTGCCAGAAGGACAGGGCAAGCCTCTTCCATGACCATCCTCATGGTCATCCCATTCATGGGAACAGAACATCTTCCCCTGAGGAGAAATTGGTGAGATGCCTTTCAGCTCAGTTATAGTATTCCTCTCTGCAGCACATTTCACAGCTGAGCAAGGAACTGATAACATCTAACGGGCATCTAATGGCCCGATGTGGACAAAACCTGCAGCAGTGCACTTGTACTCAGTCATATCCCCACCCCTCTATTAGATGTTCCTGTATTGGCTCTGTTCTGAAAACTCACAGTTTGATGTTCTGACGTGAAAACAGAAACCAAACTAAATGGTGCGATGCCGGGAGGAAGAGCCGCAGTGTGCCAATTTGTCAGACTCCCGTGTACTGACTCAGCTTTTCCACCAGAAAGGGTGATTTCTTTCCTCTTATAAAAATACCCTCTAAATCGGTTTTAAACTCATACTTTTGTAAACATTGCCATTCTGTAATTCTTTACATTTTGCAAAATATCCGTAATCGTGTTAGAGCCCCAAACGCTACATTTTTGTCCCTGAAGGTTTCATTTCCAACACTTGAAGCAGTAAAGCCCAACCTCCAAACCCCATGCATTTCAGGTTTATCCCTCCGTTTTTCACTTGCCAATGCATACAAATGAAGACCTAGGTAAACCTTTTCAGGGTGCTAATGGCAAACTCTCCGGTTCCCACGACAGTGCTAGCAGGGTGCAGGCTACGAGGAGAAAAGGAGGAAATTAGCCTGTCACTCTGGGAAAGCAATGCCTACTGATACAAGGAGCAGCCTAATCTCAGTAGCCTTTCTAAACAGTTTACAAGAAAAAACAACAAACAGAGGGAAGGAAGGAAGAAAAGGATTTCTGTTGTAAACTGACAGGAATGGCTGTATTGGGTTTCCACTGATGAAATCTCTCCGCAGCAAAGGGTTAGAAGGAATAAAGGAGGCTTTATGCCTTATTGGGTGAGAGAAAACAAGACATAATGATGAAGCTGAATATGTAAGCAAGCTTCTCAAAACTTATGTGAATATTTGGAGATTTATACTTCATGTTTCTGGATAAGCAACACATCCACCAGTTTCTTTTTCTGGTAATTTTGGTGGAATTTTTTCTGTACATGGCTCAGCTATTTATGAATGTCCAAAACAGAGATTATACACTACAGTCAGAGATGATAGTAACTCACTAGGTTGTTTTAAATGCAAATTAAAAATTACTGAAAGCAGACTGGATTCTGGATAACCATACCTGTAGTGTGCTAGTAAAAGCAAGTTATTTTAACATAGGCCATACAAATCACATTTATATATACAATCCAAATGTTTGGTTTTTACTGCATTAGCAGTGTGCAAAATGGAATGCATTTGAGAAATCCCTGGAATAAAGAAGAATAAATTTAGTACCAATAGACTGCACAGAAGAGAGATAAACTTCTAGATGACCTTTTGGACATGAGGTTAATATTTAATGGGGAGATGGTAAAAACCTGAAGTTTTAAAAAATACAAATGTAAAATTCCTTACATCATTCTGCAACCATGCAGGTCAGAGATACATTAAAATGTCAATATTGGAGCAGTGGCACTTATGGCAATACTAGGTCAATGAAGAAGAGAATCTGATTTGATGAACTGGATAACTGCTAACACACAAAATCTAAGAGCTTAATTCTTGAATATTATTTCCTAAAGCAGCGAGAATGCCAAAGAAAGTATGAGGAGAAAACTTAAAGCTTTCAATAAGGAACATAATGACCCAGGGTACGTCAATTAGACATTCTGCCCTCAGGAACATGCAGAACCTGTGGTTCCACAACATGAAGTCTCTGGCAGCAATATTGGCTGCAGTTATTCCCATTACTATCTTTTCCTGAGTTCACCTGCACAGTTTCTTGAATGGATAGACTGTGAACTCTATCGGGGAGGCAATCAGTTTAATATAATTTCTGGAAGGTTTTTAGAGTTTGGTTGGGTTATTTTTTTCAGTTCAGAACAGTTGCACAAAGACTTGTGCTGGAGCACAAGGCAGGATTTCCTCCAGCCGCTACTATTACTGATTCACCCTTTGTATTATGAAATCTGTTAGCCTGTATGTAAAAGCTGAATATAGCAAAGCTAGTGTCTTGCTGATGAGAACAAAGGCATTGCATGAAATAAATGCATTAAAATTGGTAAAAGATAATTACCTAGAAACATTCTAAAGGTTTGAATGCATCTTTGTCTCCTACCCTCAGTCAACCACCTCACATCTGTAAATATGCAATTTCAGTCAATACTTGCTCATCCTTTACTGATCATGGTTCTGACTGAGTTTAACCAGCCAAGTTCATTTTAAAAGGTAAAAGTTTCACATTCTTTATAACTCCAAGGATTTGTGTGGGAACTTCAAAAGCTAATTTTACAATTTCAAGAAAATTTCCATGATATAGGCATCCTCCTTGCATACCAGACATATTTCACTCATCGGAAATGCTTTCTCTAGGCTGCTACCCTGCATAACCAAAATGACCCTCTGCCTCTCAGAGCTTGTTGCTGCCCAGTCTTTTTGGGGGTTCTGGATGTGACAAGAATGGACCAATAGCCTATTTAGAAACAAATAGGAGAACAAATTTCCTTTGGAGAACAAATTTCCTCAGGTTTGGCCAGCCATCCTAAAGTCATATTTAACATGAGAAGAGTGTAACATAAATAATTTTATAATAATTGCAAGGATTAAAAAGTAATTGTTATGTTTAAAGACAGATGCACAGAGCTAGGTGAAAACCATGCCTATTGACTCTAGATTTTGGTAAGCTCTGTAAGGGTTTCCTACTGCTATTTCAACTAAAAAGCTGTCGGCTGTCAGTGAGGATGCTTTTCTTCTAAATAGGATAATGCACAGTGGCAAAAGTCCTCTAATACATTTGGTTCCATACGGAGTGATCCGTTACTAAGGAACTCTTCCCAGATGGTGCTTCTTATGATTAATAAACTTCATCAAAGTATCAGTTTTACCACATCTTGCAGCTGCTGGCTGACCATCGGAGTCTAACTTCTCTTCTGCATTGAGATATTTTTAAAATTTGCTGGGTCAAAGTCAAGCAGAGGTCTTGCCTGTAAACACAGCTATTTACTGAAGAGAAATTAAATGTCCTGCTAAGACCTAGTACTTCTGAGTGCTAGTCACAATTTTCAGAGAACTACTGCCTTTCTAGCAGTAAGTTGAGTACTAACTTGTCTGTGTTATTTTGCAATAAACAAATGGAGGTTTATATTCTTTCCAAGACTCCTTATGTTTGTCATACCTATGTATTAATGCTACCCTAAGTGTCATCATTAATCGTCACCTTTCAAGTACCCATTATCTTTGGAACTCTGTTAAGATCAGGAATAGCTTCTGCAAGAAGTTTCAAATATGAGTTTAGCGGTACACTGAAATGTATAGAAAAGTGCCTAATACATTTTGATGAATTATTTATTATTTATTGCAATAATTAACTCAGACAAGTGGAAGAGACAATCTGCAAATGCAGAAATTATGATAAATAGGCAGTACAGCAAATAAGAGGTACTAATTCAAACCCTCTGAATCACAATGTGATGCAGATGCGAAATAAAGCAGAGCCAACATATAGGAATGAACAGATGGAATTCCTGCATCACAGAACAAATCACCATGGGAAACATCTGGAAATTATCAGGAAAAAAACAAACAAACAAAGAGGTCCCCTTAAACCCTAGAGCTTGCTAATCACAAGCAATTGGTTAAAAGAAGCTGGAAAACAGAGGTACAGCAGGTATGGTGAACAGAAATTAGTATAACTAAAAAAAGAAAGGATACGACAATATTTGATAGTTGCTGTATTTTGGATGGGATATAGTGTCCTTAAGGGGAGGCTGAGCAATGTCAAGATGACATTGCATCTCCAAGGTGTATGTGAACATGGCAAAAGACTGGTGTTTGCAGGGGTTAATTAAACATATTCTAACACATTAAAATACATACAGCAGACAAGGCAGTGCAGAGTTCAAAAAGGGTTGAACTGTTCTAGTTGGATACCTGGGCGTCATAAACGTCTGTACAGAGCAAACTAAATCTATGCCAGTGTGTCTAATCCACATGCAGTGCAGGAAACCCACCCGCTCCTGTCTAGGTGCTTTGCAGGGGCAGGGTGCTGTGCCGCTGAGGAATGCCCTCTGCCAGTCCTCTGCTTCAAGGCTTTGCTGCTCAGCGGGGCTGTGCTCTCTAGGGTGCTGCTTGTGTGGACACCTAGACAAAGTGAGCCACTTCGCAAAGACCCGTTGTATAAACGAAATCCCTGTTCCCGTTAGATTGGAGGAGAATATTCAACTTTCTTAGTGACAAGATGGAGCACCTCTTCACTCAGTGCATGGGTTTCTCTGGAAAGCTCCTCTAGAGTATCTTGCTTGATTGCTAACTGAGAAAAGATTCTAGGTCCTCACTCTACGTTTCAGATCGTGGTCTGAAAGCCAAGCAGCTAACATATACGCAACACTTTACACAACTTGTATATGCTTTAGATCTTTACTGATACTGGCCCTACATCATCTGTGGTTCTGGTACAAAAGTTTTCTGAATGGTCCTGGAACGCACACAAAACATGCTTTTTTTTTATCTTTCCTTCAGTTGCACCTTATATTATTTTGGAATTCTGGGTGTTTTTAGGATCTGCCCCTGGCCTAGAGCAAAGATGCTAAAGGAATATATCCAACACAAGATATTTTACATAGGCAAAGAAAGGTAGCTTCGAGTAACAACTTCTAAAAAAAATATTATAATAGTCAAGATGGGGAAAACGTAGTTCTCATTTATATGGCCAAGTCAAATAAAACAAATTATGTCTCAGTTAGTCCTTCATTTCTTTACCAAATTTATAGTTCCTATATGTAAGATTTGTCAGCCTTATGAGAGTGGCCAAACTAGCCCTAACTACCTCTGGTTTAACTTGAATTTAAATGCTCTTATGTGCCTATTTTTATAGAAATAAAATCTCTTCAGGGTTAGCTTATTATTTTTCTAACTTGACATTTTTTATATGTGTAACATTACTTCAGATTTCTTTTTCTAATTTAGCTTTAGTAAAGTGGAATTTAGCTTTGGTAAAGTGGCAAGAATTACTCTATAAAACTTTGCTGGAGGAAAAAAAAGTCTAAGGAAAATATTATCAGAAGCAAAAAAATGTGAAAAGTTTGAGATATGAACCACAGTCTGGGCCATACATTGTTCTCTTTAGCAAAAATTTGTTGTAATAGGAATGGTGGCAATGACATTTTAGATTACATCAATATTCACATGACCAGAATTCGTTTCAGTTTGCTTTCTAAGTTTATTGTGATGCTCAATGATGTTATACATCTGCCAGTGATGCATCGCCATATGATGAAGGCAGTAAAAATGCAATGAAGAATACTATCCTGTCTTCAGCAGTTCGTTGCAAGGATCGTGTGCTGGTATACCCTTTACAACCCTGTAAGAACCATGTTTATTAGTGCTGAGCATTGAGACACCCCACACAGCCGTGGCAAGAGGAACATGTGTGTTTACTTTCTCTATCAGATTCTTGTTCAAAACCACTAGCTGTTTGGAGCAGATAGGGTAGGTGTTCATACTTAATATGGAAAACAAAGGATGTATGAGCTTGTGTTTGACAGAGATAGCTCTTTCACAGAAGAATGGAATAGCATATTTGGGTCTATACTTTTATATGCTTTTACTTATACACTAGTGTTTTGCTTATCTTCTTAAAAGCTTTATTGGCCATAATGAGACATGGGACTGGGATTAGGAAATTTTACAACTCTGTTTTAAGAACTTTTTCAACAAATATCTTCAAACCACTCTGTTCCAGAGAGAGTTTGGAGATATACATTTATTTCCAGATAGCCCCCAGGAACTGTTTGCTCCTGCTCTTATTGGATATTCCCAGCAGGGAATGACCTTCGAAAGGAAGAAATGCAAAAATTATTTAGAGGAGTTCAGTGAAAGAGACTTTATTCTGACAAGGGAAACTGCCTAGAAATTATTTGTAAACAGAGTCTAAGCAGAGAAAGTCCTCCTAAGATTCAAGCTAAAATAGATGTGTCCAGCACTGAGGTGCTTGTAACATCTTCATCAGTGAAATATGCAGAAGAGAAGCAAACAAATGGGAAGAGTTGTTTGTACTTTTTTACCTCAAAATCTGTATTCATAGGTTCATTCACTGTGACTGTCTTTATTATGTGTTGATATGATCTTTCTACTTGCTGAACATACATAAATTCTTTTAAGATTTCTGGGAGGCAAGGGAAATTTTGTTCAAAAAGTAGGAAAAAAAATGTAACTATACCAGCCATTGAAAATGTCTGCAAATGATCTAGCTGCATGAGGTCTACCTGTAGGCATTTAAATGCCCCTAGGCATTTAAATTCGGAGAAAGTTTTTTCTGTGGTTACTGATTTCACAGTCAGTGTTGGAAGTTTTTATCTATTCTTTTATTTTTCTCCAGATTGCAGCTAGCAATGTTTTAAGAAATGTAATGAAATTAGAAAATAAACCCATTATCATCATCTATTCCTTCAACTAACTGTCAAACTTCCCACACAATTCTCCCAAATCTTTCTCCTGCTCCCCCAGAAAGTATTGGGCTTGTTAAAACTTATTTTTCCCTGCAGCATAATACTGTTAAAAATATGTCTGATTCCATTCCTTCACCTTGTAATGACTTTCATTCCATTTGCAGGTCATGTTGAAACAGTTTTTCAGATGAGGATTCATGATGCCATTTGCCATCTTTGCAGTGGAGAAACCAAACTTATTTCCAACTAAATAAGACCGTATGACAATAGAAGAGAAATATGCATCATATTTTTTCCCCAAATTTTCTCTTCCGTCCTCATCCACAAAGTATTTCACTGAATAGGGAATCCTGTCTTAGCTTCTTTTGATTCCCAGTTGTATAAGTATAAATATATAAAAAGTGAAACATTTCTTAGTGCAATAAAGCAGAATACTTATTTTTTATGTTTTTTCTGGATTCTAAATGTCAGAATTATTTCCTGTTCACTGAGCAGAGTAAGGCATAAACAGTAAGACTGATCACTGCCTGGTGGGCAAGACACTTTTATCGTACTGCTTCATGGGATAATGGCTGCTTATAACAAATGCCTAGCTGCAATGGGAGACATTTGCTGGGGCACTCTGGTGACACACCGAGGTTCAAATCCCAATTTCAAATCGAGCAGAGAACCCTTGTTCCCAGATTGTCAGGAAAGCGGATGTATGTGAAGGTGAAAATCCCCAGCGCTGCAATTACCCCTGAGTTTATCTGAGAAAGGCTTAAGCTTCAGGTGAGGGTGCCTGGCAGCAGACCTGAGCACGCAGAGGTGTCCACTCTCTCAGCAGGAAGGAGCTAATCTGCAGAACCAAACCTTCCAGGGGGTATTTCTCACCGCTACCCTGCCTCCTGGAGGGTAGTGCTGCTCGGCTACCACCCTCTCTCCACAAACTGAGGAGGCAGCAGGTCACCTGTGTGGAAGCTACCGATGCCAGTAGGCAGCAGAGAGCCCGACAGTACGGTGTGGCTGTCCCAATGCACTCAAATCTGACACAAGCTAATCTTTTGGAGAATAGGTCAAGCACTGATTTTTGTCATGCATTTATGACGTAATTCCCCAGACGCTACTCTGCGACCTGCTCAGCTCGGGGCTAGCATTTGTGCCTGTGTCAGCACGCTGCTCTTAGAACATATCCAGACTATGTTTTCCCTTATTCCCTGTTGGGAAGCTGCTTGGAGAGGGACAACTCTGAATTGAGAGCTGAGTAGGTGCAGAGCAGCACAATATTGACTGTAAAGAACTTACTGTACCCATTACTATGAGACAAATTTCCTTCCTATGTCTCTCTCAGGTCTCACGATTGTAAAGGACACCCAAGTTGTGCAATACCAAAAAATTCACATACCGTTTACCTGATATTCACCATTATTCTCGGCTACCTGTTTATATACATTGATACACTCCATCTCCAGACCTTCAAGCCTTTGAAGCCTTTGTAATTTGTTGATTTTTTTTATTACAGGCTGAAGGTTATATTTCTGTTGCTTCTGGTTTTAAAATGAAAAAAAGTACAAGCTGGACTTTGCCCAGATGAGGACAACATTTTAACTCTTGCAGGCCAACCGGCACCTATTTAAAACTGAGCACAAACAGAAAATGAAAACCATCTCTGTCACTTCTCAATAGCCACCAAATAAAAAACTTAATACCTTTTTTTAAACCTTTGATACAGGAAAACCACATGTGTATTCCCTCTACTAATCTGTTTGAACAGAAACTTCTTACTTGCCCAATTGCTGTCACTCAGGAGAGGAGCTGCCGGTCAGACACAACAGCATTCTTCTAATCACTTCAAGGGCCATCGGAGAATGCCTGTACTGTTTTATTTAATACCCTGCTTGAGAGCAAAAGCCCCTACTGAGAAGCAGGGAGCAGACCATACGCTCTTCTTTCATGCCCACAGAGGCAATTTAGTTAAATTACAAAAACATTTGTCTCTGACTGGCTCCTTTGCCCATACTCCAAGCTGGCCAAACCTGCTCCAGCCCAGAAGTCAAGGGCCCTGTGCACTAGGGGGGCACCATGCCCAAGCTCATATAGATTGTCACTAAGCACACGCTACCTACTAGCCTTGGCCAGTATAAGGAGAGATGCCACCAGTGTAAGGAGAGATGCTACAAGCAGAAGAGTATGCATATGTTGACATGACAAATATGTTTTTGAATAAAGGCAAACTCTAAACACAAAACCACAAGCATACAGATGGATGTTTTTATTGATGTAATGATTAAGTACAGGCAAATTTATGAGATGTTAAGTAACGACATGGTTTTTGTTGAAGAAAAAAATAAGAGTGGTAAATGACAAATTATTGTCAGGAATAAGACCCAAGTTCCCAGCTAAAGGTACGGAGCAGATTCCATGAAATGCAAACCAAAAGAAGAATAGAAACTGTCAGATCCAATTAACAGAGCCTCTTACTGCCTGTGTTTAATGTCAAAAAATTATGAGACATCCACAGGGAGACAGCTGTTAGATGCTCAGAGATACTGTTACTGACCTCAGTAGGAAAGGTTAACGTGAACCACGAATCTGAATATCATCAGCGTGCTTATGATAATGAAAGCCATATGACATAATCAATGCTTCAAGGAGATTTAAATTTAATGAAAGATCTGAAAGGCTCAGGGCAGAGCCCTGAGGTTCACTGATGCTCACAGAGCTTATGACTGCGAAAGGCTTGATCAGCATGTGGCATCGAAAGGGTGGTTATAGGGTAAGACCCAAATCTTGTCCCAACCCATGGAGCTTCTCGGATGACAACTGTTGAAGCAATGCTGAAGGCAGCTGCTCAGCTGAGCAAACCTGAAGAAAATCTGCAGTATGTCACTCAAGATCTTTGTTTCCCCACAACAACTGGCCTAAAAATACAAATCCACCTGGTTATAACCTAAACAAATGGTCAGTTTGAGACAATGTATGGTAAAGGATGTGTGGAAAGGAAGACCATAAAAGTAAGTGCAAGTTTTAATAAACTATAGGATATGCTAAAGGCATTGTTCCAGTCATAATGGGAGCTTCATATCAGGCTTAGAATGTGAAAAACTGGACTCTGGTGTGAATCCAGAATGACTCACTGAAATAATAAAAATGAGAGTTTTAAACATGGTTTCCTCCCTGACAGTTCAAACTCTTAAATTAGGCTCATTGCAGCATGGATAAATAATCTTTCTCCATTCTAACAATTAATTCCCTAGCTGTTGGTCCCCTTACCTGACCAAAGCATACATTATGTTACTGGCAGCTAATAAATATATTGACATACTAGTTCTGATTTGAACTCTGATGTAGACTCCCACAAGGGAGACTTAAAGTATGTTTAATTGTATGTAAAGATTCACATAATTTAAGTCATGCATTGTTGTATTGCGTTCCTGAATATTCAAAAGGTCAATAAACTTTTTCTTCTGTTGAGACATATTTCTATGACTGCACTGTTCAGCTCTGTCACTAAGATTTTTTAAAGGCTCTGAGGTCATTTGAAAGCTAGGCTGAGCTATACAATTTAAAAAGGGGTGTAGAGGGAACAGTCATTCACAGACAAGGAAATGACTAATTGGACTGGACTTTAACTTCAGTTCAGCGGTATCTCTGAGATACTATTTCCTGTCAATGACTTTTAAGGATGCAGAAGTGCTTAAGAAATTTGCTTCAGAAATACAATTTCAGCCTCTCTGAGAGGATACAGACATCTCTGGAAATCTCAGAATCCCAAAATAGAAAAAAAATCAGCACAAAGAGTCCTTGGATATACTATTCAGTAATTAACACCCATCCTGTTTTGGAAAACATGACAGACAATTGCCAATTCTGTGTTTGACTTGCTGTATATATTTTTCACAGATAAACTTCATAGGTAAGATTTTTGTAGCACATTGGTGTGATTGTGCATCTGTTTCCTTTGTTCTCTTGCTAATTAAGTTTTTTTCCCCCAAAACAACTCAGAAAACACATATGAGATATTTTTCTTAGATTTGTAAAGCAGTAAGGAGTCTTCCAGGAAAAGTCTTAAAATAAAAAAAAAAGTTCACAGAGTTTTAATGTAACCTGAAATTCCTAGAATGTTTTCAGGACTATTTCAGTGGTGACTGGATTGATAACATTTACTGTCTCATAATTACACTACTTGTACACCATTATAGCACATAACAAGAAACAAGCAACTACTGGTCCTGGCAAACTTCTAGCCTAGTCCCATTCGCAAAAGCCTTTATTGGTAGAGCAAGTGATCTCTAGTTGCATTTTTTTTCTCTTTAAGCTCTTGTTCTGCTCTGTCTGTGAAAATGGTAGCTCTTATTGCACTGGCAGTTATTTACCATCGTGAAATATTTTGATTGAAAGAATATTTATTTTCCGCTCTTCTGTGTGTGGAAATTTTCATGGTTTATTTTCTTTTTTTCATCCAAAACCTACAAGCGAGTCCCATAATTTGGCTTTCCTGGCTGTATGCCAGCCCAATTTCAATAGGAAAGGTGTGTGGGCTCCCCTGCTCTCCAGGATCCAGTGGATAGGCTACTCTCCTGATGTGCCAAGCTGGCCAGCTGCTCCACCGGACAGGGACACCTTTAATTCCAGAGCCCTCCATTTGCTGTAGAAGTCACATAACCACTACTCTAGATGTCTGAATCAAGGAAATTATTTCAGGCACTAAATCGCATTTTCCCAGAACACCTGCTGCAGAGGTAGCTCCCTAAGCAAATAATACAGACACTGATGCTAGGACAGCCAGGCATGAAACTCTGGCCTTTCTTTGGCACCACAGCGCTGGCAGTGGCAAATCCCGGGCTGAAAGCCTAATGTGTCCCCATACAGGATCTAGAGCTCTTCAAGCCCCTAAATGAGCCTGGCAAATTTGGCTTCTGGGCTTGCAGGCATTGTGGCAACACCTGTCCCATCACCATGGGTCCTGTGCTGAATGCCCGCCTTACTGGATGTTTCCTCGCATGCACAGGCACACATGTGTGCATGTACATGCATGTGCTTTCATTTATTTAATAATTTATTTATATGCAAAAGTATCTTCAATATAACTACATTATTAACCTGTTCTTTATACATTATGTATAGACAGAAGAGCAAGGACAAGACTATGAACAACGCTTCAACATCTTAGCTTGAGTCCATTTCTCTGTAAGCATGCATAAAATATATGATGGCGTGCTATAAAAACTTGGAATTTTTACAGAGAGGGATTTGTCAGATGACCTGAATGGAGACGGAGCAAACTATGAAGAACATGTGCAGCTAGCAAAGGCAGACAGCAGACGCAGCACTTGGTGCAGCAGTTGGTGCAGGAGGGTGCATGAAGGGGGACAGAAGCCCTGTACACGTGCTTGGCAATGGTGGCGATATGCCACAAGGCACGGGCGCCAGCGCCCACTGGAGCAACTCCCCCTGGCACAGCAGAGGCCTTGACCCTGAGCAAGCTTCCCCAGGAGGATGCAAGTCCAAGGCACTGAGGGGTGCCCACTGCCTCCCTCTGTGGGCCAGGGCAGAGGGGCTCCTCACCTGCAGCCCATGTGTGCGGGAGAAGGCTCTATGTCAACAGTGAAAGGAGCTGGGAGAGGAGGTCAGCAGGCTGCGTGGCCTTAGGGATGATGAAAAGGAGAGTGACCCGAGCTTCTCTGTGGCTACCAGAGGAGCCTGAGGGGCAGGCAGGGTCTGTGCCTATCAGTTTAGGAAATGGAGACACAATGGCAAAGGCTGGAAGTGGACAGCAAAAAATATATGAATGAGATAAACGAACAGTGAGGTGGATTAAAAACAGCGAGGTGGATTAAATTCTGGCTGAATTGCCAGACCTAGATGGTTGTGACCAGCAGCACAAAGCCCAGCTGGAGATTGGTCACAGGGGATCAGTACAATTACCAGTACTTTTAGTATCCTCATTAATGGCCTGGATGTTGGGACAGAGTGGACTCTCAGAAACTTTGCAGGTGTTTACTACAAAAATGGGACAAGTGGCTGATACTCTAGATGGGTGTGCTGCCATCCAGAGTGACCTTCACAGGCTGGAGAAATGGGCAGAGAGTTACCACAAGAAGTTCAGCAAAGACAAATACGAAGTCCTGCATTTGTTATTCCTGGGGAGGAATAACACCAGGCACTTGGGGGCCAAGTGGCTGAGAAGCAGCTTGGTAGAAGAGGACCTGGGTGGTCTGGTGGGCGTCAAGCTGGCCATGAGCCAGTGTGGCAAAGAAAGCCAATAGCATCCTGGGCTGCTTTAGGCAAAGTGTCACCACCAGGTCAAGGGAGGTGATCCTTCATCTATACTCAGCCCTGGTGAGGCACCTCTGGAGTGCTGGGTCCAGTTCTGGGCTCCTCAGTACAAAAGAGATATGGAGATACTGGAGTGAGTTCAGCGAAAGGCCACAAATGTGATTAAGAGACTAGACCATCTTCCATACGAGGAGAGGCTGAGAGAGCTGGGACTATTCAGCCTGGAGGTGCGAAAGCTCAGGGGGATCTTGTCCATGTATATAAATACCTGGTGGGGGGAGTAAAGAAGAAGGAGCCAGACTTTGCTTGGTGCTGCCCAGTGACAGGACAAGAGGCAGTGGGCACAAACTGAAACACAGGAAATTCTGTTTAAACATAAGAAAAAACTTGCTTCCTCTGAGCGTGGTCGGACACTGGCACAGTTTGCCCAGAGAGGCTGTGGAGGCTCTGTCTGTGGAGAGATTCAAAACCTGACTGGACATGGTTGGATGAGATGATCTCCAGAGGTCCCTTTCACACTCCACTACTGTGTGGTATGCCTATTTAAGTCAAAAGATGCTCATTTTTTAGAAATGTGGTCATTCAAAAAATGCTTGTAATGAAGCCTTATGCCACATGACATTAATTTTACACTTATCATACCTGTGTGTGCTGATGTACGTGTTATTTTTTATGCATGTATGGAAGCACCCATGCATAAATCTCAGACAAAGGGAAAGACTAATATGCTCACAACTAATGCAAATGCACACACACATTTCTTTGGACATTTTATTAGCTCATTTCTTATCCTGAACTTGTACGCTGCCTAAGGCAATGGAGCTCAAGCCTTGTTTGGTGTCTCTGCGTCGAATGATAAATAAAAATATGTGTTAGCTATTATGAAGGGTCAGACAACAACAGATACCTACAAATTACCTGTGGTTTTCAGACAAAATACGCTTCTTTGATGCACTAATGCGGCAGACTTTTTTTGCTAAAATTGTGAGTGATACTAAAAGGCACTTTTTTTCATATTAAATGTTTTCATGACACTGTTCTTGTTCAGTCAGTGAGAGTTTCCAGTTAATAACCCATACAGAAGTGAGGGAAAAAAAAAAAAGATCTCATGCAATTTTTAAAGAATACCAAGCAATCCAATCTCACTTGGCAGGGATTTTTCCACCAGCTGAGAAAGTATCCATTTTTGGGTCAGCAATGAATGGCTTGTCTGCAGCAGGGGGCTTTTAATATTTCAGCTGAGTTCACCAGGCAGTGTGTTACTACAGACTTTGACAATTACCAGAAGGAATACTGGAACCGTCAAAGCATCTGTTTTCCAGCACTTGCATACGTAAAGCCTTTCTAAAAATCACAGGTACTTGGAGCCCTGAATGCTTACTGCAGTACCAAGGATAGGGAAGCAGAGACCATGGTTTTCTTTCCTCTCTGTATCCCATTTACTATTTATTTGCAATTTCACCTCTTTTATAGTGTTTTCAGTTATGGTCTCTGCTCAGCTCCTTTCATTTTCTTCTCCTATGTTGCAAGTGCTATTTTATTTCTTGTTTCTCCCCTTCTTCCCATTGTATCGACCTGCTTTTAAAGCTAGGAACCTGCTAAACTTCTGATTTTTATCTGGATCCTCTCCGGCTCTGATGCAACATCTGTAAGTTTTTGTCTTGAAACCCCTTTGTGATTTGATTTTGAAACCCCTCTGTGACGCCCCTCTTTCTGCTGTGGAAGGGATGATCCGGAAACAAATTGAAAGCAGATGCCTGCCCATCTCTGTGCTTGCGGTCTGTGCATGGTGACTAGACAGCGGCTGTATGTGGGAAGCTCCGGCATAAGGAGCACCACAGTAAAAAAAGTACTATAAGACCATTTGGGGAAGAAAATAGTGAAGACTTCAAAACTTCATGGAAATGGGAGTCCTATAAGATTATGGGAAAAAAGACAGCAGAAGGATGAAGAAGAAATGTCTGTGGAGAGCAAAGGTGCCTGTGGGGACACATTTTGATGAGGAAGAGAGATGTGAGTAGAGTGGGAACTAACAGAAAGAGTTATTCCCATCTGTGTTTCATCTGGTACTGAAAAAAGGTCCATGATATACTCTTAGGCATGTTGTCAGATGAAAAGTAACTCAGAATTAGACGGGGAAATGATGACAGATTTACAACATAGTTATTAGAAATCCCAACCAAAGCTGAGAAGAGCCATGGGGTAACAATGAAGGGTAGCCATTGCTGACAGTAGCTAGATTTAGATTTGATACCCTGTAGAGAGAAATGCCTCTTGGTTCTGAGGTGGATTTTTTTAATTCCTTGTGCCCTATGGCGTGTCTCACTGGAAGAATGCACGATTGTTTCACAGTCATTTCAATCAAGGTCTCGAACTTGCTGAGAATGTCCTTTCAAAATAGCAAAAAGGTGTAAAAGATCAAGGAAATCTTAACAAAGCTTTGGAGCTAAATGCATAGTTTTAATTCCTCATGATGTCAATAATTTACTCTGTAATTACAGATGATACAGTAATAAAGATAAATGATAGTCAGCTAAAATTATCTAGAAGGATAATTGTCTCCTTAAATCACACAAAGACAACCGTTTGCATATGGCAAAGTCCTGGCGTGTTCTTTAGCAGTCCTGTCATTTGTGCTGACTTCCCAACAATGTACCAGCCTAATTTGGTTTTGGATTTTTTTAGGTGCAAGTATAAATACAATTGATCCAGACTATGGTCATTCATGCTGAGGCTGGATTTGTTTTATGCCCCTTTTTGCGGGACACCCAGGGAAGCTAAGCAGAAACCAGCCCTTTTCTGTTTCAGGGTTAATACTCCTGGTCCAAGCTGCCCACACGAACAGGCACAGGGTTTACCCTGCCGGAAAGGCTTTCCTCCCTCCCAGCAGTGCCTGTCTCGCAGTCAGCTTTGTATGGCCCTCGGAAACATGGATTCCCAGCCCAACTCTTCAGCCTCTCTCCAGCTCTTTAACCTCACAGACCGCCTGCAAGACCCCAAGCAGGGCCACAGAGGTCTTGCCACTCTTGGTATTGCCTTTCTATATCACCCACCACAAAATGGGGAGATTTCATTTCCTTGGGGCTGCTTTCTTTCCTGAATGTGACCATAGCTTTTGCTGGGAACACCAATACCTTTCTATGCACATTGGGTGGCTGGCTGCTTAGTTAAGGGGCTAGCTAAATATTTTTTCCCTTCAGAAAAGCTGATTTTTGGCAAACAGTGTGGTGACTAGGGATACACCATGTAGAAGATGAGGAAGCGTGGACTGCAGGACGCTCTATGCATGACACATCTGTATAAAGGCTGTCTTTGGGTGTGTGCATGTATCTGTCTATCTGTCTATCAATCTATCTTTATCTGCCTGTATCTATTATCTGTATTTTCATTTCTGCTTAAGTATAGTGTGATCAGTAATCAGTAAAGGCCAGTTACAGCTGACATTCAAAGACTGAATGTCTTTGAACTAACCTGAGACCAGCCTGTCGCAAAGAACTCTCATCTTACTTTGCAGAAGAAATAAACTAAATGAGACAGGAACTCACAGGGGCAGAAAAATTTCAGTTGGTCTGGTAGGTATTAACCACCTCACTACCCCAGCATAATGAAACTCCATCAAACACAATGTAACTCTAGAAACCCCTAGGATTATGTGAGCTGCCTCCTACAAAGCAGATTTGTACTCTCTCTGACTGGTGAAAGCCAGTGGAAAAACTACTGTCTCCTGCTAATGGAAATTATCAACACCTTCTTCAGAGAAGCTAGCTTGTCAAGCTCCCTGAAAACAGCCATAGTTTCAAAAAGAATATGGAAGTTAGAAAAGCCCCGTCACCCATTTCCCTATCTCCAGCCTGAGAAAATTGCTGAGAGGCAGAGAATAAAAAGCACGTGACATCTGCCATCGTGTTTCGTAATTGGGCTGAACTGGTCTTCAAGGTACTATAACATCACTTAGGACAATCAATATCAATCACACCCTAAAGCCCCTATTGTTTGGCTCTCTGCAGCTCCAGAACTGCAGAGCATGAGTTACAGAGTCACCACACCTGGAGTAATTGGCATTACTGTGGTCTTAATTATTCCTCCTTAACAAAAGTCAGTGACTCATGGTAGGCAATAGTCTTTTTAGCCCAAATGTTCTTAGAATCATGGAATCATAGAATCATTAAGGTTGGGAAAGACCTCTAAGATCATCAAGTCCAACCGTCAACCCAACACCACCATGCCCACTACACCATGTCCCTAAGCGCCACATCTACACGTCTTTTAAATACCTCCAGGGATGGTGACTCCACCACTTCCCTGGGCAGCCTGTTCCAAGGCCTGACCACTCTTTCAGTAAAGAAATTTCTCTTAATGTCCAGTCTAAACCTCCCTTGGCGCAACTTGAGGCCATTTCCTCTCGTCCTATCGCTAGTTCCTTGGCAGAAGAGACCAACCCCCACCTCACTACAACCTCCTTTCAGGTAGTTGTAAAGCGCGATGAGGTCTCCCCTCAGCCTCCTCTTCTCCAGGCTAAACAACCCCAGTTCCCTCAGCCGCTCCTCATAAGGCTTGTGCTCCAGGCCCTTCACCAGCTTCTTTTTTTCATCTTTTCAAAATATAAAGATAGTTTTTGAGATTGTGATAGGATGTTGTGTGATGTCAGGCCCACAGAAGGCTGACAATGCTCTGGCGTAGCCAGCAACATTGTAAGATTGCTTTTCTCTCTAGGAGGAATCAGCATCCAGAGGAAAAGCCGCTGACTCAGACTATCCATGCCAGACATAAATAATGCTACCTGGAAGAAAAGAATGAACTAGCCAAAATACCATACTCCATTTCCTCTATGAGACTGGATAGAAGTGGATGCATTTGACAATTGTCTGGACAATCGATGCTAGCAGTGAAAAATGCCTCATTTTCAGCAGCAGCAGTGAAATTAATCTCATCTAGTTTAAGCTGACTCAAAATAAAGTTGTGGGAATCATCTAGATTCCTTCTGTATTCTGTGGAGACTTACAGACGTTTATGAAAGGTGATTCATCCCACCCTGGGTATTCAGCAGAGGGTGGGATAATCACTCTTTAGAGGTGTCTGTCCTTCTCCCTTGGCTGTAGCAGGAAGCCAAGTGCTAGTTTAGGCTAAATGATTAGCATTTAATTGGTAGGCAAGATTAATCCCAGTCCATTTTAAAACTTCCCTGGCTACAACATGCTTAATGCCTTCCCATGAATTCTGTAACATATTTTACTATTGCCTAGAGGTGGAAATGAGGCATGTTTCAAGCTCTGGAACACAGAGGCAGACTTCTGCCTTATGCTAAGCTGCTGGAGCCACACTAACCCTTTATCTCAACTTTCTCCTGGGTTCCAGTTTGTGGCCATGGCTGGTTTGAAACCTGGATTTTACTTTTCAGTGGTAACAATGAGCTGGGTCTTACAGAAACGCAAAGATATCCTGGGGAAAGGCCCTAAGAGACATGAGACTTTTTTTTTTTGTTGGGGTTCTGTTACTTAGGAGCTTCATGTTGAGAAGGGTGGTGATTTTCCTGCTTTTTTCAGGGCATAAGACTGAACCACAGACATGTAAGGCCATGACCTATCTTGCAGGATAAGGATTAAAAATGATGCTAGATTGAGACAGGATTTATAAAATGATAAACAAGTTAGATGCCTAATCAAGAATGTCATATGAGAATGGGTGCAAATCACTTTACCATTTGCCTCTAGCCTTTTCTTCCTCCCACTCTTCCCTTACATCTTCAGCTCATGCAGAATTCTCAGTGCATTTTAGTAACATTTCTTGCTTCCCAAATTCTGCTTTCAGTGAGGTTCCACTTTGATCATGATAATCAAACAAATTTTTCAATAGTGGTACATTAAACTGCAATTGTGTAGTACTGAGTTTGGATCAGAATTCTTCCTAATTTTTTCTGTAAATCTGGTGCTTCCTACCATCATTGTGACGCACTGAGAGAAATTAATCACTGACCCTTCCTAGGGGAGAGTCATATAACACAGCTTCAGGTTTCTGTTACTGAGTTTTATAACAGTAGTAAAATAAGAATTTATTGCTGACCTGATATGCAGGACAAAATCTTGCCACTTAATAAAGCTATTAAACACTCTGGATTTTTCCCACGTAAAAGATCAAACTTACAACATTACCTGAATTTCCCTGGCACTATTAGTCGGTATTTAATGCCTTTGTACAGAATCATATGGTTTGTCCATAGATTTTATAATCCTGGAAGATACTGTGTCTGGAAAGCGTTTTTATTGCAATTCAATATATCCTAGATATTACCATCAAAGATTAAACTTCACTCTATCAACAGTGCTTGTTAGGGAAAAACACCTGGTGTATATACAGCAAAGGTTATTATATTTCCCTTTCACAGTAGAGGTTTTTAAGTCTTAACAATGGACTAGTTTTTTATAGCTGAGATTAAAGCTGAGAATATGACAAGCAGACAGAGGTGCTCCTCTGTTTATTGAATTATCTGATGATTTAAACAGGAAGGGAAAAATATAATTTTCCCCAAAAAGCTTCTTTTTCCTTTTTTCAAGCAATCATATGTATAATGCCAAATTCCAAAAACATTATTCTTCTAAAAAATTTTCCACCTCCGTTGTTTCAGGTATACCTATTTCTCAAAAAGGGATTTTTGATTTGTTTAAAACTTTAATTGTGTGTTTTCATGTGCAGCTGAAACTAGATTAATTAAAAGTGGAATTAAGGTAAGATTTATTTTTAAAATCATTAATCACTGGAACAATTTCAATATAAAACCTCTTCATCTATTGATATCTTTAAAACCATCCTGAGTGCACACATAGGAGACACACTCACACTGGAAGATACTGGTGTAAATCACTGAATGAAATTGAGTTTTAATGCCAAGGGCGATAAACCCTGGGGCCGGCTCTGCGAGGCACTGTCGTGAGCCTGGCTCAGCTCAGCTCAGCGCTGCTCCTGCAGAAGTGCTGCTGGGGTTTTGTGAGCCCTCTCCTAAGCTAAAGCCACTTGAGCAAAGAAAAGTGAAAAGAAAGATGGGATTCAGTCTGTAATAATTAGTCCAGGACTTCAGAAGGAAATATTGATGTGAAGGCTGTAAAACCGGGTGGTGGTGGGAAGTAGAGAAGCAGATGATGGCAACTCAGCAAGATAAAGGTTCAGCCACGCAATGAAGAATGGCATTTCCCTGCCTGACTGATGGCTGCAGGACCAGCAGAGCCTCACCAGTGAGTGGTGAGCGTATTAGTACTTCTTAGCCAATAAAATAGAATCATAGAATAGAATCATAGAATCATTAAGGTTGGGAAAGACCTCCAAGATCATCAAGTCCAACCGTCAACCCAACACCACCATGCCCACTACACCATGTCCCTAAGCGCCACATCTACACGTCTTTTAAATACTTCCAGGGATGGGGACTCCACCACTTCCCTGGGCAGCCTGTTCCAAGGCCTGACCACTCTTTCAGTAAAGAAATTTCTCCTAATGTCCAATCTAAACCTCCCTTGGCGCAACTTGAGGCCATTTCCTCTTGTCCCATCGCTAGTTACTTGGCAGAAGAGACCAACACCCACCTCGCTACAACCTCCTTTCAGGTAGTTGTAGACCGCGATGAGGTCTCCCCTCAGCCTCCTCTTCTCCAGACTGAACAGTCCCAGTTCCCTCAGCCGCTCCTCATAAGGCTTGTGCTCCAGGCCCTTCACCAGCTTCGTTGCCCTCCTCTGCACGCGCTCCAGCACCTCCATGTCCTTCTTGTGGTGAGGGGCCCAAAACTGAACACAGGATTCGAGGTGCGGCCTCACCAGTGCTGAGTACAGAGGCACGATCACCTCCCTGCTCCTGCTGGCCACACTATTTCTGATACAGGCCAGGATGCCGTTGGCCTTCTTGGCCACCTGAGCACACTGCCGGCTCATGTTCAGCCGGCTGTCAACCAGCACCCCCAGGTCCTTTTCCTCTGGGCAGCTTTCCAGCCACTCTTCCCCAAGCCTGTAGCGTTGCCTGGGGTTGTTGTGGCCCAAGTGCAGGACCCGGCACTTGGCCTTGTTGAACCTCATACAGTTGGCCTCGGCCCATGGATCCAGCCTGTCCAGGTCCCTCTGCAGAGCCTTCCTACCCTCCAGCAGATCAACACTCCCGCCCAGCTTGGTGTCGTCTGCAAACTTACTGAGGGAGCACTCGATCCCCTCGTCCAGATCGTTGATAAAGATATTGAACAGGACCGGCCCCAAAACTGAGCCCTGGGGAACACCACTCCTGACCGGCCGCCAACTGGATTTAACTCCGTTCACCACAACTCTCTGGGCTCGGCCGTCCAGCCAGTTTTTGACCCAGCGAAGAGTGCACCTGTCTAAGCCGTGAGCCACCAGCTTCTCTAGGAGAATGCTGTGGGAGACAGTGTCAAAGGCTTTACTGAAGTCCAGGTAGACCACATCCACAGCCTTTCCCTCACCCACTAGGCAGGTCACCTGGTCATAGAAGGAGATCCGGTTGGTCAAGCAGGACCTGCCTTTCATGAACCTGTGCTGGCTGGGCCTGATCCCCTGGTTGTCCTGCACATGGCTTGTGAGCGCCATCAAGCTGAACCGCTCCATAATCTTCCCCGGCACCAAGGTCAGGCTGACAGGCCTGTAGTTCCCCAGATCCTCCTTCCGGCCCTTCTCGTAGATGGGCGTCACATTGGCAAGCCTCCAGTCGTCCGGGACCTCCCCTGTTAACCAGGACTGCTGATAAATGATGGAGAGTGGCTCAGCAAGCTCCTCTGCCAGCTCCCTCAGTACCCTCGGGTGGATCCCATTCGGCCCCATAGACTTGTGAGCATCCAGGTGGCATAGCAGGTCCTTAACTGCTTCCTCTTGGATTATGGGGGATTTATCCTGCTCTCCGTCCCTGTCTTCCAGTTCAGGGGGCTGAATACCCTGAGGATAACTGGTCTGACTATTAAAGACCAAGGCAAAGAAGGCATTGAGTACCTCAGCCTTATCCTCATCCTTGGTGGCAATGTTCCCCCCCCGCATCCAATAAAGGATGGAGATTCTCCTTGACTCTCCTTTTGTCGGTAATATATTTGTAAAAAGTTTTTTTGTTATCTCTTATGACAGTGGCCAGATTGAGTTCTAGCTGGGCTTCTAATAAATACATGCTGTGTACTCACAAACTGAGTACAGTCCTTTCTCAAGTCTTTGCACAGACTGAAAGACACCCGGTTGATAGGTCCCCCATTACAGCTATGCCGATACGCTCCGTGGAGTCAGATCCATAGCCGGCATCCTGTGGCATGCCCTGCCTGCCCCTGGCTAGCAGCTCCCTCCTCGTCCCCCACGCCAGCCCGCAGGCTGCCCTGGCATGCTCGCATGCAGTGCCTAGTGTCCTCTGAAGGGCATGTTCCTGCTCCCTCTTATTGCCATGCCCACAGTGGGCTTGTGTGCGAGAGGTGAGCCCCCAGCCCAGGGGCTGGCGTCCCAGGCCACCCTCCACAGAAAACAGAGAAGAGGCCAGTCTTCCTCTTTGGGTTTAAAACTAGCAATCCAGCTATCTAGATACCTGTCTGCATGAAATTTCCATTTATTTAGGCAAAATATTAAAGGTAGGTAATATATAGTGTGAATATATACACATTTATTCACTGAATCTATGCCCTGATTTACAAGTAGACTGGGATAAAAATGTTCCTTAAATGGCTTAAGACCCTCATCAAGGTCCTGCAAGCACCTTCTCCTCCTACAAGACATAACTCATCTACTCTGACTCTTCCCCTGGAAGCTGAAGCTCAGGCTTGCTGCCGAGCACTTCACTCCTGGCATCTGGCCTGGAGACACTGAAAAAAAGAAGAGGAGCCTTCTGTAATTTAAACAGCTTCACAATTAAAATGATGAGATTGTTAATAACTGGAACACATTTAAGATTGTTTGTCATGTTATAGCTGTTCATTGATCAGCTGATCACAGCATTCACATGCCTTTTTGGTTTTTAACATTAAATTAAAATTGATCCTGATTCAAACATTGAATAATTTTTGAACTTTTTGAATGCATTTTTTCTTTAACTTTTTCTATTATAATTTTTTTTAAAGCACAAAAAAGACATCTCCAAAACAGATGGGAAGTTGGATTAAATTCACTGATACAACTCTGGAAAAAATGTGAGGCTACCAATTTGTGGCTTTTTTAAAAGAAGCATATTTGGAAAAATTTGTTAAGTCTTGTTGCCAGGATACTCAAAAAAAAGTTTTTATTTCAAATCCATTTTATGAAGACTTAGCTTGTATTTCACTTACGTCGATGGATGAGATGTTAATTGGTCGAAGCATGGATGCACATACAGATAGAGAAGACCCACACTCTGGGAATGCCATCTGTAAGTCTGCCTCAGCTGGAAAGTATATGGCTCTGCTAGCATGGGAGTTATGTTGCAACGAAGCAATTCACTTCTTCCACGTTGCCTCCTGAAATTATATGTTAGCTTGGGAAGGTCCAATGTTAACACAGCTCTACAGCTTCCAGACCACAACTGGCTTGTATATGGCCAGCTTAAAAACTGGGCATTTGCCAAAGTGGGCATACCTAGAAGAGAACATAATTATGTCTGTAATGGCTCCTCACCACTCAGCATGCTAATGCTGAAGATAACATGCTGCCATCATTAATTTTGATCCCCACACGTGTATGGCACGTGGGAGACGAGCCCCGAACTGTGAGAGCCGTCAGAGTGCACGGGGGTCGGCAGGAGCCCTGGGCTGGGGCTGACGCCCTGGCAGTGGTGATGCTGGAGAGCCAAGGGGGCTGCTGCAGAAGTTGAGTCTCCCCCCGGGGTTCTCCGGGCTGTAAGCAGATGGAACGGCCAGACAGACAGGGATCTGGTAGCTGCATCCTGAGCACATATGTGCCCTCTGGTAGGGGTGCAGAAAGGACACTTTGTTTTTCTCAGGCAGAGCACCTGGTCCCCAGGCAAATGCAAATCCATCTACCCCTCTGCAACGTGTGTGGAGGAGAGCAGCACGGAGGCAGCACCAAACCTCTGTGCACCTCCAGCCATTGCAGTAAGTGTCCTTCTGGGAGCAGAGAGATCTGGCCTTAATAAATCACGTCATAGATGGAGGAATTCGTGCCTCCTGCTGTATACTCCTTTAAGTATGAAAAGGCCACCTGTTAGCTTCTTCTGTGCAAGTAAAAATAACTTCAGCTGACTCTTTCTTTTTCCTTATGCATATTCTTCTCTGATTCTAAGATTCCCCATTTGCATCACAGTGCTATCCTGATTCCCAATGGTATGAGATTTTTTTTCATACGTTCTCTTTTCTTCCTAGATTAGGCTAGTGATTTGTTGTATCCACCAAGGACTTTTCTAAACTCAGACCAGTATGTGAATCCCCTTTCTTTGCTTCCTGACTTTTTTCAAAACTGGAGAGAACACCAGTAATTCAAATGCAAGTAGCAGTGCTGGGAATGGTTTCTGACTCACTGTAATTACTGGCACAAAGGCAGTTAAATAGAGCTACTGATAAGTCTGCTATGAGGAGGATATAGCAAAGGGAAAAGATTCTCCTCCTCCTTCCCATTATACATAAAAATAACTGCATTCTAAAAGGGCAGGAAATACAAAAAAAAAGGGATTTTTTCATTTTTTCCTTTTAGCCTGAGCCTCAAGATGATATGCCCAAGAGGGCCTACCAAAAACAGGGGATCAAAGTTCAGCAGTAACATAAAAATGAATGAGCAGAGATTCCATTAGAGATTAAAATGACAAAATTAAGGTCAATTAATTTAGGTCAATCAAGGAATGACCCAGTTGTTAACTATGGGCCATTTTATGTGTCTAGAGTACCTTGCCTGCTGCTCTGGAGAAGCCCTGTCTCCTTTAGATCCTGTGGCACATCTGCCAGCCCCCCCCCCCCCCCCCCCCCCGTAGATATCTCCCATGCCCTGGGGTTTCTCAGATGGCATTAGATGCCTATGCTTAGCCACTAGTCATTTACATGTTGGCATTTAGGTGTTTTAGTTTTGAACCAAACATCTCATAGAATATCTGTTTCCTCTTTCATCTGCTTTGAAAATATTATTGTTTGTTTGTTTGTTTTATCCTGCATATAAAGCTGGGGGAAACATTTAGTAGTTTTTGGAAAAAAAATCACATAATTTTTTTTAGAATAACAGTCATCATTGTCAGCTCTTTATGTGCTTGTTCATGTAAAATAAATTGGTAAGCACCCAGAAAATAGTTTCAAAATGAGTAGAAGTTAACATGCATTTGTCAAGAACAAATATATCTGACAAATCTTATTTCCTTCTACAGTATGGTAACCAGATCTGGGAAGAGACAAGAGGTAGTACTTGTCACGTAGTTAGTGCTCAGTGAAGCTTCTGGCACTGTCTCCTGTGACAATCTTAGAAACAAACAAAGGAAATGTTATCAGACTGAAACTACCACATGTAGGTATAAGAGTTGTTAGAAAAACTCTGCTCAGAGAGTAGCTGTCATTAAGTTCATTGTCACAATAATGGCACTGATGGGTATTCCTCAGAGGAAGGGAGGGTCTGTCTTACGCTGAACGCTTCTTGCTTAGCTCCCAGACACCCCAAAGAGGTGGAACAGAGGATATATTTATTACATTTGGAGCTGTAAATGCACACAAAGCCAGACTGTAAATTCATTGCAGCACAAGACTGAAAACAAACATGATCCTGACAAGGTGGGATTAAAAGCAGACATGCCCCTGACAAGGTGAAAACTGGAGGTAGCTCTCCTGAAGAGTCTACAGGGATTGCAGTGACTGCGATGGGTATGTATGTTATTCAATATTACCATGGCGTCATGAGAAAGGCAAGCACTATATTGGGGTTTGAAGACTTGAAAGACGATTGTTTTTATCCTTCTGCTCCAAACAGCTGCTAAAATCTTGCACTGAATTTTGTATCCAGTTTTGGGCACTGCCTTTGTAGTAAAAGCAATGTTGATCAATTGAAAAGAATCCACAAGAAGCAATACAAATTATGACAAATCTTGAAAAACATGATTTAAGGGGGAAGAATGAATCAACTAGGGACTTTAAACGTAAAACAAGAGAAAAAAACCCCATAGGTGATGTGGTATTAGTCTTGAAGCACAGCAAGCAAAATGTTGCCTAACTGCCGCATTTGGATGTTTACGGCTCTTGGTGTCAGAACTAGCTTCAGTTAAGCTCATTCAGTAGGCCCATGTGTGCTTCAGTTAAACCTCTTTGCTGGTGTTGATATGCCACAACACCATAATGGGGTTCAACACATACTCTGAGAAGGGCAAGGATGCTACATTCAGCATTCCCAGGACCTGGGCCTGGCCTAGCCCTGCTTGAGAGAGCTGATGGGACACCAGCACAGCACTGCGATAGTTGCAGGCACACTGAATTCACCGAGAGTTTCCCTTGACTAAAGTGATTATAAAGCATGCTAATTCAAGGAACTGTCACCGAAATCGGGAAGGAACCTCGTAACACCAATGTAGTGTTAAAAGGCAGGCATTCTTTATTAGCAGCGCTGGGGACACGGGGGATCGCTCCACCACAGCGTGTCCAATTTGTTGCACCTTTCACCATAAATTTATACAACAAAATCATAAATATACATAGCATTACATCATTTACTAATACATATGCATGACTAGTCTTCGCTTCGTATTAAAATGAGCTCTCCTCCCATTTGCGCCTGCGCACTGTTGCTTGGTGGTGGTCGTCAGGGGTCTTGGAGATGAAGGCCAGTGACTCCTCTTCGTCACTGTTGGCTGACCCTTTTACTTTGCGCAGACTCAGTGGCCTCTTGGCTTCTATCCGACCTAGGTGATTTGCTTCAACTGGTTTCTTCTAAGCATCAGTTGCTTCTTACAATAGTATGCTAAATTATCTTCTAATATTTAACAAACCAACAATCCCTCATGTTCCTAAATTTATTTGTACTGTACTGTACTATAGAAACATGAACAGAACACTCTACCTGAATTTATAATAACTATTTGTTTCAAACATCTACTCCTAGCAACTAGTGATTTCTTTTGATCATTAGTTTGATTGGAATTTAACCCAATCATGGTTTGGGGCTTTACAGAGAAATTTAAAGTAGCAGCACTGCTTGGTAACTGTGTGGTAACATTTCCCCCCTTTGGAAGTCTTGAAATTTTATTTAATTTCAATACTTCCACAATATTAACTATTTACAAAGGCAGGATTCGTGTTTGCTAGATTGTAATTGTCACCACTATTTCCTACTAGTGCGAGAGTGATTTTTCGATCAACGGCAGCCTTCCTTGTGAACTCTTTTTTCAAGCAATAATAGATAAGCAATATCACTAGGGAAATAATTAACAAACACAATACAGTACTAATTAAAGATTTTACCCAGGATTCAAATTTGTCGTTAAAATTCCCCATGGAATCGACTCACCTACTGCTCTCGGAATTGGGAGGCATGCCGTTATTTGGGTGACATTTTGCAATCTAGCAAACTCCTTTATCAATCCTATCATTAGATTTTCTTCCGGAGTCCTTTTGGGAATGTGTATCAATTGCTCTGATGAATCTTCAATTTCTGTTTTGTTCATTTGATTTCCTTCTTCTCCAAATAAAGTTCCCACCAATATTAATTGCCAGATTAACATACATTTTCTTACAATCAGACACATTTTAGAGTCAACTTTACAGTTTCTGGATCCCTATTAATAATTTTCCACGGCGGGGCCTTCTTTACTCGAGTGTAATGTATCCACGGCTCCACTCCTTCTACTTTGATTGCAGTGTAAGTTGTTAACAGTACCTGGAAGGGTCCCTTCCACTTCTCCTGCAGTGGTTCAGAGTTCCAGGTTCTTACATATACAAGATCACCTGGCTGATACTGATGTACAGGCGTATCCAAGGCAAGTGATCTAGTCAATACTACATATCTTCGGAGTGCTCCAAGGACTTTCCCTAAAGAAATCAAATATCTTTTCAAATCAGTTTCCCCAGTTACCTTCATATCCCCTGGGATTAAAGGAATTTGGTATGCCTTACCATACAAAATTTCATATGGACTTACACCGTCTTTTGATCTTGGTTGAATTCTAATTCTTAAAAGAGCCAACGGTAAAGCCTGTGGCTACCTCAAAGATGTTTCCTGGCAAATTTTACTTATCTGTCTTTTCAATGTTTGATTCATTCTCTCTATTTTTCCACTTGACTGTGGTCTCCAGGGGGTATGTAGGTCCCACTTGATGCCTAAAATTTTGCTAATTTGCTGAACCATTTCTGCCACGAAATGCGGTCCCCTATCAGAAGACATTCCTATCGGTACTCCAAATCTAGGTATTATTTCTTTCAATAATATTTTGACTACCTCTTTGGCTTTGTTGGTGCGGCAAGGAAAGGCCTCCGGCCATCCAGAAAATGTGTCAATCAACACTAACAAATATCTACACCCATTTTGCCTGGGTAACTCAGAAAAATCAATTTGCCAATAATCTCCAGGAGAATTTCCTTGCTTTATTACTCCTAACGGTGGCTTCTTTTGGTTCAAAGGATTATTCTTATGACAAATTAGACACTTAGCTACTATTGATTTAACTATTCCTGTCATTCCCACGCAAACTGCAAATGTTTTCAAACTAGATATCATTGCATCTATTCCCCAATGTGTCTGCTCATGCTTTTCTCTTGCAAGTTCTATCATAACCTGCGGGGTCACTATTACTTGTTTTTCCGGTGTTACCCACCATCCTTCGGCATTTTGGGATGCCTTTAATTGCTCTGCCAATTGGTTATCCAATTTACTATATTTTGGTTTTAAATCAGGGAGTTTTATGTGTTTTACTGGTACTAGTGCAAGGATGCCTTGTTTTGCTGCCTCTTTCGCAGCTTTATCTGCCAATCGATTACCTATGTTTACTACTGTTTGACCAAATTGGTGGGCTTTGCAATGCATTACTGCTACTTCTTTCGGTTTCTGTATGTCTTCTAGAAGTTGGAGAATTTCTTCCTTGTATTTTATAGATGTTCCTTGAGCTGATAACAATCCTCTCTCTTTCCAAATAGCTCCATGAGCATGAATCACACCAAACGCATATTTAGAATCAGTCCAAATGTTTACCCTTTTTCCCTCGGCAATTTGCAGAGCTCGCCTTAATGCAACCAGTTCTGCTTTCTGTGCTGAGGTATTTGTAGGCAGCATCCTTGATTCCAGTACCTCGGTGGTGGTGACAACAGCATACCCGGCCATTCGCTTTCCTTCCTGGACAAAGCTGCTTCCATCAGTAAACAGTTCCAAGTCAGGATGTTCCAGAGGTTCATCTCTCAAATCCAATCTACTGGAATAGACTTGTTCAATGGTTAGCAAACAATCATGTTCTAAACTTCCTGCTGGATTCTCTGTTGTTAGAAATATTGCTGGATTGACAATTGGTGTGGTTTTCAATTCCACATCATCTTGTTCCAATAGGACAACCTGGTATTTTAGCATTCTGCTAGGGGACAACCAATGACCCCCCTTTTGCTCTAGAACAGTTATCACCATGTGTGGGGCATATACTACCATCTTCTGTCCCATAGTCAACTTTCGAGCCTCTTGGATCAACAACACTGTTGCTGCTACAGCGCGCAAACATCCCGGCCATCCTTTACTCACATTATCAAGTTACCCAACCGGTCTTTTCCAGGATCCCAGTCTTTGTGTCAGCACTCCCAGAGCCAGATGTTGTCTCTCGTGCACAAACAGCTCGAACGGCTTAGTCACATCAGGTAGTCCTAAAGCAGGAGCCATCATCAATGCTTTCTTTAGTTCTTTAAATGACTTTCGGCATTCAGGTGTCCAGGTCAAATACCGGTCTTTGGATTCTTTCAAAGCCTCGTATAGTGGCTTTACATATAGTCCATAGTCCACAATCCAAAGTCGGCACCATCCAACCATTCCCAAAAAGGCTCTCAATTCCTTTGGGCTATTGGGTTCAGGGGTCTGACAAATTGCTTCCTTTCTTTCATTCCCCAATTGTCTTTGTCCCTGGGATATTTCAAAACCCAGGTAAATCACAGTTTCTTTTCCTATTTGGGCCTTAGTCTTAGAGACTCTATATCCACCTTGGCCCAGGAAGTTCAATAAACTAATAGTACTCTCGAGGCACTCCTTTTTGTTTTCTGCCGCTATCAAGATGTCATCCACATACTGTAACAATGTGCCTTTCCCTTGATTCTGTCTCTTCCATATTTCCAATTCTTTTGCCAATTGGTTTCCAAATATTGTAGGGCTATTTTTAAACCCTTGTGGAAGTACAGTCCATGTCAATTGTGTCTTCCGTCCTGTGGTAGGGCTTTCCCATTCAAAAGCAAATATGCTTTGGCTTTTTGCATCCAGGGGTATGCAAAAGAAGGCATCCTTTAAATCCAGTACCGTAAACCATTTATGTTCCTCTTTTAAAGAGGTCAATAAAGTATATGGGTTAGCCACAACTGGATGCATATCTTGCACTATTTGATTTATAGCTCTCAAATCTTGAACTAATCGATATTCTTTTCCTCCAGATTTCTTTACTGGCAATATGGGAGTGTTATATTCTGATTCACATTCTATCAAGAGCCCATATTCTAAAAACTTTGTAATCAATTCTTCTAATCCTTTCCGAGCCTCCCACTTAATGGGGTATTGTTTTTGTCTTACCGGCTTGGCTCCAGGTTTCAGGTTTACTTTTACCGGTTCTGCCAACTTAGATCGTCCTGGTTTTCCACTCGCCCAAACCAATGGAATTACTGCATTTTCCACTTCTTCTAGAATTTGTTCTTCCTTGGGGAAATCCTGCAACATAAACGCCTTTGCCTCTATAATTTTTGACTCCGGTACTAACAATTTAATTTCCCCATCTCTAAAAGTTATCTGTGCATTTAACTTACTCAACAAATCTCGCCCTAATAAGGGCAATGGGCATTCTGGCATATATAAAAACTGATGAGTTACCCACCGCTTTCCCAATTTAAACTTTAATGGTTCTAAAAAGGGTCGGTTCTCTCTTTGCCCTGTCGCACCAACAACATTAACTGATTTACTACTAAGTCCCCCCTTACACATATTTAGTACTGAATAGGTAGCTCCTGTATCTACTAAAAATTCTATTTCTTCATCCCCTAGCCTTAACATTACCAGAGGTTCAGCTAGGGTTGATTCCTCCGGTCCCCTTCATAAATCTTCGTCCAAGGTCATCAATTTAACTGCTTGAAGAGTTGGATCTAATTCTCTAATTTTGGGGCATTCTCTCTTCCAGTGTCCATGCTCCTTGCACGCGGCACATTGATCTTCCGCCAATCGGAGATTTACCCTTTCTCTATCTCCAACATTCATTCCACGTCCTCTTCCTCTACCTCTACCCCTCCTATTATTTCCAGCTAGAACAGCCAGCAATTTTCCATCCCTTCGTGCATCCCTTCGTGCTTGTCTTAATTCTTTCTCTTTTTCTCTATTATTATACACAGTCCATGCAATTTCAAGCATTTTACCCAAATTCCTAGATTCAGAACCTTCCAATTTCTGGAGTTTCTTCCTAATGTCTGGGGCCGACTGGCCCATAAATATAGAGGCCAATTGCGCTTCTTCATCTGGTTTATCTAAATCTAAATTAGTATATTTTCTAGCAGTCACCTTCAGTCTTTCCATGAAGGCTGAGGGAGACTCATTTGGTTCTTGTCTTACATCATATAATTTTGACCAATTCATTGCCTTGGGCATTGCATGTCTCACACCGTATAAAATCCACCTCTGATATCTATTTAACATTTCTCTGGGCCCTGATTGATTAGGGTCCCATTCAGGATTCACGGATGGAAAATTCTGTTCCACTGTTCCCTGTAAACCCCCGCTAGCATGTGCCCCTTCTACCTGCTTCCTAGCAGCATTTAATACCATCCCTTTATCAGTATCATCAAGCAAAGCATCCAATATCACTTGTAAGTCACTCCAATCTGGTCGCAATGCGAAAAACAAATCAACATATGCCATTTCATCCCATTTACCTTCCCTCTTACAAAATAACATCAGTTGTAGGATGGTATTATATTGCAATGTTCCATTCTCTGGCCATTTTTCCCCATCTTCCAATTTATACATGGGCCACCAATTATTACAATATTCAATTAGCTGTTTCCGAGTCAAAGGATCACCCCCCAAATCTTTCCAATGCTTCAAAATACATCCCAAGGGTGTTCTTTGTGGGACTGCTTTCTTGCTCGGAAAAGTACCCATCCTCCAAAGACTAGTCGAGTGTGATTGTGCACTATCACCAGTCACTAGTCAGAGGGACCCCAACCCCTGGTGGAGCTCCCTCTCCGGGGACTCTAACCCCGCGGGGACTCTAACCCCTTCCTTTACCCGGGTCTCTAGCCCAACCCTGCGAAGCTTTCACCGCGACTTATGGGCAGGCGTTATTACTAGGTACCTCTCAGCCCAACTCTGCGTAGCTTTCGCCGCGCCTTACGAGCAGACCGCGGGGACTCTAACCCCTTTCCCTTTTTAGAAAAGAATGCCTTTTTACCTGTTCCAGGGGACTTGCTTTGAATTCTTCGGTCCGGGGATCAGAGGTTCTCCCCGAGAATCCCTCGGTGCCGGCTGGAGGTCCTGTGATCCCACGGATCCGTCGAGATTCACAAGCAGGGTCCCATCTGGGTCGCCAAAACTGTCACCGAAATCGGGAAGGAACCTCGTAACACCAATGTAGTGTTAAAAGGCAGACATTCTTTATTAGCAGCGCTGGGGACACGGGGGATCGCTCCACCACAGCGTGTCCAATTTGTTGCACCTTTCACCATAAATTTATACAACAAAATCATAAATATACATAGCATTACATCATTTACTAATACATATGCATGACTAGTCTTCGCTTCGTATTAAAATGAGCTCTCCTCCCATTTGCGCCTGCGCACTGTTGCTTGGTGGTGGTCGTCAGGGGTCTTGGAGATGAAGGCCAGTGACTCCTCTTCGTCACTGTTGGCTGACCCTTTTACTTTGCGCAGACTCAGTGGCCTCTTGGCTTCTATCCGACCTAGGTGATTTGCTTCAACTGGTTTCTTCTAAGCATCAGTTGCTTCTTACAATAGTATGCTAAATTATCTTCTAATATTTAACAAACCAACAATCCCTCATGTTCCTAAATTTATTTGTACTGTACTGTACTATAGAAACATGAACAGAACACTCTACCTGAATTTATAATAACTATTTGTTTCAAACATCTACTCCTAGCAACTAGTGATTTCTTTTGATCATTAGTTTGATTGGAATTTAACCCAATCATGGTTTGGGGCTTTACAGAGAAATTTAAAGTAGCAGCACTGCTTGGTAACTGTGTGGTAACAGAACGATTACCTACGTATCATGTCATGCCTCTGCCAGGAGAAAAGTGTAGAGTTTATAAATCTTGTATTGTAGTTGGCTCATGTACTTTATATTATTTTCATTTTTTTGGTAATAAAAGGTGACTAAATAGGTGTGATTCCTCTAGCATGAGCTCCATGAGCAGATCTGAGCAAGTTTAGATAGGGTATCTCTGAGGCAAGGCTGCGGGAATGTGATGGAAAGCTGTCTTTCAGCCAAAAGTGAAATTAAACATTTTTTTATACTGCTGACTGGAATTTGTGACTCAGAGATAATCCCAAAACTATGTTGATTCAGAGAGAAAAAAATCCTCTGAACTTCGTTTTACTCATCTTGCCCACAGCTCATTAATCCCAGTAAACCCCCTCTTTGTTCTCTCCCTTACCTGTGCACCTCTCCAAATTTAGCTTTGCTGTTGTTATCCTTGACTTCAATAGCTCTACACCACAAAATAATTTTGCTCCAGAACTGTTCCTATGGTATTACGTGGAGGGAAAAGCGTGTGTGAGCAGAGAAGAGTGGCTTGGTTTCAGGGAGTCGCCTTGATCTAATGTGAGGGTGTGAGGCAGGGAGCCCTTCCCTTCCCCTTGCCATGAAGGCTGCTATCCTTGGTCATAAAAAGTCAGGCAAATCCACCCATGTGTTGACCTGATGTTTTCCTTCACTACAGCTTTCACAGTTTTCCTCAAGGCTACCATTGGGATAAATTTCTGCCGCCCTGTGATTTCCCTTCAACAGGAATTCCTTAGCGAGGCAGCGATTCATGAACAAATTACTAGTCTGTTGACCATTATCTTAAATTGAGATTAGGTAACTTTAACTACCACTCTTACTTTTGTTAAGCTCCATTCTGTCCAAACTAAAATCATTACTGAAAGTCGCAGGTTTACTTTAGCAGAAATTAAGAGGTAGAGTTAACATTCTTTATTACAAAAATCAAGACACATTCATACAATCCAAAACTTGCTAATAAATTGTAATTTCTTTTCATATCCACAATTTCCTTAGCCTGGTAAAAGAAAATCACCAACAGATGGCCAAAGCACCATCTTTTATAACCCAAATCATCTAGATTACACATTCATTTATATATATCCCTTAATACATCCGTAGTATCTTATTCCAATAACTAAACATCAGTCCATTTACATTTACATAAATTCCATATTTTAACACCATTCAGAGCACAATAACCTTACAAAGATTTTGTCAAAGTCCTTTTGGATTACAGTGACTGTAGTTACATTTCATTAACATTCCTGATAGTGAGACCTCACCAATACCTTGGCAAAAATTCCTCATCATCCAGCATTAAACGTCCTCACCACCTTTCAGACACATTCCATTCCAGCAATTTGGCACAAAACCATCCATCGTTGCTTTTTACCACTTAATCAGTGCCTGCATCTGTGTAAGAGACAAATCAGCCCTACTTCTGCCACATCAACCCACCAAGACCCCAAACCCAGAGGCCTCATAGGAACACAGTACCTGCCTAGTTACATCATTTACCAAAAAACTTGGTAGAGTCAACTAAAGCCAGAAAAAAGTGGCACTGCGTTCCCACCACGCTATTGGAAGGGCCTGGGGTTTATAAGGAGATGGGATTAATTCCACACTTGTATGGATTGGGAAATACCTGAAACGTAAGGCCCGGCTTGCACATGAATCAGGATCGTAGGCTGACTGAGTTTTAGGCAGCAAAAAAGAAGGAACATTTTGTTCAAATAGTAAAAATTAACAAGTAATGAAGCAAGTTGCCACAACCAGTGAAAATAAGTTACAGTTTAAAAGCTCTCTCCATTTCAATAATCATTGATGTTACAAATCACAAAGGTAGAGACTGTCATTTTAGACAAGCTTTTCATGCTGTGCTGTTTCCTGCTGTTGGATATTTCAAATTTCTTATTCTTTTTAATGAAAAGGAAAAGAAAATGTTCCCAGTTCCTTCTTTCTTGACCTGTATTTCAGTTCCTTTATTTTCTGGTGCTGCTTCCAACTCCGAGACCCCTAAGCAGGATGAGCCAGCGCATTTTCATAAGCTATTCCCATACTGTCTGCAAATAGAAATCCTCAGACTGGTCCCTCCAAAGTACACCAGACTATCATCTCAGTGCTGTCCATATTCCACTTTTCACTGTGACTTGAAATCCCTCTTTGCCAAGCCTTTTCCAAAATATTTGCCTAGTTAGGGTGATTTTCTGTCAGTTTTCCTTAGTTATCCTTCCTGGAGCGCTAATCCTTTTCCCATGAGAAAGTGCTTCCTGCAGAAACTCTCACCTTTTATTTGAGCAATTCTTTTTCTATCAGCCTGAAGAGCATCAACAATCTTCACTATAACATTTCTCCAGCCTGAGTAATTTCCTTCCCTTTTACGAAGAACAAGCAGTTAACAATACTTTGCATGTGAAGGGTTTTTTCAACTGTGCACTCTATTAACCTGAGGATGAATCATACCTCACCACAGCATCATTAGATAAATACTCATGCTGTTTAGAAATAGATAAAAAGAAACATCTGAAAGTAACCTATACAGCGTAGAGAGGTGAGTCTAAGATAAAACCCTGGAAAAAGGGATATTTACATCCACCCACAGAATATTCTTCTCTCCCCATTAAGATTTTCTGGATGCTAGCCAACCAAAACAATCTGCCATGAATATCAAAAGGACTCTCAGTTATCCTTCAGAGAACCAGCCCTATTTCCTTTGCAGAAGATGCAAATAAATTACATAGTAAAATAAGTACTTTTGATCTCAGCATCCGACTTAAATGTTAAAGAGCCAGCACTTCTCAGCTATCTCTTATACATTCCTTTTAACTTATAATTGTTGGCTACTTTTCCATTAGAAGAGAACTATGCTGAGGAGTTCTTGATTCCATAAACAAAACCTGTTTGGCCCAGGCACTGTGAGTTTAATACTTGTACCCGGTCTATCAAACGGATATATGTTTACTATTGCGAGGATTGAATGATGCAGCCATGTCAATTGGTATCTCGCTATTCTACCTCTGACACAATCTTATAGTCACACGCTGAATTCAGGAAACGCCAGAGGAGATCTGATTGTGAAATCTATTAAAACAAACTTTAAGAATAATGCTAGAACAATGCTAACTATTAATACATTGCATTTTGCAGCATTGGATAAGCAACCCAGTTTGGAGTCTAAAATACTTATGCACACAATCAATGTAATAGAATGCATACAAGCACATACAATCTTCAAGGCGGTTTGTTCTGTGGTCAAATAGGTGCATTTTCATTCATTGACTTTGCCTGGATGGCCATTTTGCTGAAGCATTATCATAAATAACTTGCTTTGAAAAAACAAGGGCTCAGTGGCTAGAACAATCTTTGGTTAGGGGAGATGTCTACGTTTAATATGACTTTGACTTACAATATTTCACCTTGTTCATATTTAAGAGGCGAAATCTGGGCTTCACTGAGGCCAATGAAAAATTGCCTGATTACTTCAGCACAGCAAGGATTTTAAGTCAGAAGCTGTCTATAAATTTCTGTATTATATCCAAAGAAATGGATTTACTCTATAATCACCACTATAAAAATGTTGATATCCCATTTGCTAAATATGTAGGGGGATAGTCACTTGATCTGCCTTTAGCTATCTAAAAGGCAGGTATCATCAAGCACACGCTAGCTGCCTGTGACTCCTCATAAGACCAATGGTGAAAGATCCATCATGGAGTGGGATTCTTCCTGTTCCGAGTTAGGTTGCTAGAATATCTGGGATGAATATTTGGAGATGCTATTTGCTTCCCATCCATTATAGAAGATGCCTAGATAATATGCTTAGGCCTAGTCAACTAATATTTAGGCATTTAGATTGAAGTGTGATTAATCTCACCCACAAAGCTTTGTCTCAGAAACAGCAAGGTTCCTTTTTTCCTCTTGCTGTCCTGTGAAGCAACCTTCTTGATTTCTATAGACCTAACTGTCCATAAATAGGTTGACTGCATTTATTCTTGTACTAATACTGACTTTTACTTAAAACTGTTATTCTCCTTTCCCGGTGCTACCCCTAATCATATGTTTACAGACACAACAACCTTATCTCCATTCAGCCATCAATTGCTAGACTAAATAAAACACATATACATCTCCCCTTCTAACTGAGGCTCTCCCTTGGCTTTCTCTTCTGATGATCCTTCCTCTGATCCTGCATTACTGAATATCACCTTCCTTGACTACGGTAGACCAGAATTTTGCAGTCTTCCAGATGAACTTCTACCAGACTCATTGCACTGTGGTAGGATCCCTTTCTGGTTTTACCTTCCTAGGTGCATTCCCAGTTATTTTATTTCTGTCTTCAACTTCTATTTCTGTCTTTCATTATCGGAGTTCCAGTCATGATAAATCTTCTACTTTGTTCCTGTTACTGTTGTAATATTTGATTAAAAATATGTCAGATATGTCAGTTGTAACAAATAACAATTTTGCACACACAGGTTTGGTTGCCTCCTTTTGCATTGTCTTCGTTTTGACAATGAAGACCAGTGCTATGAGCCTTCATGCAATGGAATTTGACAAATTTTTCTTCTCATTTGTCAAACTTTTAGGAGAGTGGGGAGAAAAACATGGGACAGTGATTTTCCACTCTTCAAAATTAACTGTGAGACCTGCCTGCCCACAAGCACTACCAAACCTGAGGCATAAGGAGGCAGCTTTCCATGCCTTCATGGAAACACAGAAAAATATATCCCAGCCTTCTTATGCAGACCTTCCTATGAGGATAAATGCCACTTAAAATTTTCCCTTTGAGCCTTTTGGACATGCCTTTAGAAGATGTGTCATCTTCGCACCCTGTCCTGCAGCAGATCTCTCTTGCATTTCCTGACTGTAGCAGAAGCTGGGGAAGCTACTGGAGAAATGTCTGAACCTCGCTAGTGGATCTAGTTTAACCTTTCTTACTGTGGGGTCAGGTTCCTTAGCCAGAGGAGCCTGCTTAAAGCTTCATAGCATAATTCTGTTGCCACACAAGATGTGGAGACAAGGGCCAACCTGTGGCCTCGCTTTTCCTGCCATGAGAAAGGTCAGGGAAGGATTAGAGCCGAAGACTTTCGGGAGCTGGCTTGCCTCTCCTCCTACTTTTGGGGAAGCAGGAAAAATTGGGCCAGTGGGACCACTTTTAGGGAAAGTTGTACCCGCGCATACCAACTCACCCCTCAGCATGATTTGCAGAGCTTTTGAATTCCACAGACAGATAAAAGGTTGTCAGGACCTAGGGCTCCAGCACTTCTGTGTGCATG
Organism: Calonectris borealis; assembly: GCF_964195595.1. Lineage (NCBI taxonomy): Eukaryota > Metazoa > Chordata > Aves > Procellariiformes > Procellariidae > Calonectris > Calonectris borealis. Next base: position 138,511,803 of record NC_134312.1, on the reverse strand, counting down.
AGAAACAACACAAGTGCAGGTGCTTTATACCAAATCCACAAAAATATTTTCCTGCCTCTGTACCAACTAGCAGCTTTGTAGCTGGACAGAATGACGTCTATTCCCACATCTACATAAAATTGGTCATTTTTTTTTTAATGCTACATGTTTCTTCTTGCACAGTTAAAAATACATGAAAGCATGCATAACTTGATGGTAATTCAGCCTTGAAACTGGCTAATGGCTTATTCAGGCTCCAAGACTGGTGAGAACTCTGTACTCGTTCCTACTAAATTTATTCATCCCGAGAGATTTCCAAGTAACACTAATATGGAGCACTGACTTCATAAGAACAGAAAGACAAAGCGTTCCTGTTTCCTCCTCTCCATGAAGGGATGCAGGAAGGCAGCATCAGGATTCTAATAAGAAAGGATGGTTTGGGTACAGTTGTTTGAATTATTGATTGTGAATAAATAACTTTTTTTTCTGTTGTTCTTTTTGTGTATATCATTCAAAGATTTATCCTAATTTCCTCTATTGCATTTGTAAGAACTTACAGCATATCTCAGGGCACTTTCTTAATAATACCTAAATATATGCAATGTAGGAATGCTATGAGCCAACTGTTAGAAGAGAAACAATATCAACTATTAATTTTACAGAAGAGAGTCTTGTTTTTCAATTGTTTCAGCCCCTGTGCTACTTTGTACTGACCATTATTCATGCGCATGCCAAGGTTGAATTCAGTTCATTTCTCTCTCTTCACCTACATGCATAATTTCAATTAGGATTGATGGAAACTACGTTTATGAGCATATTATGCTGTTCTGAACTCAGTCTGCACCTGTATTTATTCTCTAGGTCCTACCCTCTACCCTCTGCCATAAGCTACTGACATTGTATCAGCAATGTTTGTTTTCAAAGTAGTTTGACAAAAATGTAACAGTTTAAAAAACCCCAAAACATTTGCAACTCCAACTTTAACAGATGTTCAATGAGCATGTGGATGTAAACTGATGGACAAATTGAGAGAGAGGTCACAGTCACATGAAGAAATTACAAGGACATATTACTGATTGTATTAAGGAACAAATCTCCATTTGCTAATTTCTAATTATGGGTTGGATCTACCACTGGTTGTAATCACTAATCGTGATTCACCAGAGAGCCTTCCACCTCTTCCCACACCCATCTGGATGAGCCTATTTCATCCTCAGTTTGGCCATCACTACTACTCGCACAGATAAGATGACAGAAATATAGATGGAGTTGCCCCCTGCCAGTGGGAGGTGTTCTCACTGTGCTAGCACCACCTTCACACCTGCCATAGGGAGGACTTTCTCCCAATTCCATAAGGAATTAGACCCTATGCTTCCCAAAAGAGACACATACTTCTAGGGTGGGAACTACTGCTAGAGAGAACACACAATATTTAAAAATTAATTAAAAAAAAAAACGAGCTGACATTAATGAGGTTGAATATACATATTGCTATTAAAGGGAACTTGTTCCAGGGTTATCCTAAAATAATCTACTATTCCTCTGCTTGTGCTCCTTAATCAGGTCTCATAACACTGTTTTAATTAGAGAGCAATACTATTAAGCCCAGAATAATGAAACCAAATAACTCAGTAATTGTAGAAGAGTGACAGGCTTATCTGCATTCCTTCTTTAATTTCTGCTTCAAAAATATCCTCGACTTTCAAGCTGCCATATTGCATTAGTATTTTGACTTCTCGTTTCGTTTTCTGTGAGCCTCCTGAAAAAGGTAATTTTCAAGGAAACAAAAAATAAATCCAACTTTTTAAAACACACACTTCTTGCTATTCTAATATTTAAAATCTGAAAATGAGACTGAAAGCAGAAAAGAAAGGTGAAGAAATGGAAAGATAATGGAGAAATATTTTCAAGTGGAATAGTTTGTTTTCCATACAAAATAAAAATGAGGGAGAAATAAAAAATTGCTAATGAAAACTTTCCCATCTTCTTGTGTGGCCGTTGGCTGTCATTTTTTAAATGTTTCACGGATCTAAACAGCTATAGCTTTTTTTCCCTGTTCAATGACTAACGTTACGCAAAGCACAAAGCCTCCATTTGCTGTCTTTCAAAGGCTTGATTATAAGCTATTCTACGAATTCATGAATTTGGAGGAATACTCCTAATTACTATGTGTCTGTGTGTATTAAAAAGAAATGAGGTGATATTCCTTGAGAGGAAACATCTCCATACATTCAAATAATTATATAAATTAGGACAAACAGTTAGAGGAAGTAGATTTCTAAACTTCTTTAGTTATTATCCATTTTTAAATAGAAGTCCAAGAACAATAGTCTTATGTGGCAGCATTATATCATAACTTATGTATCTGCCGTTCTCACGATTTTTATAAAAGTAACACAGCACCTGCTAAGAGAATTGTTCCCACCCTTCTTGGAGGAAACAGCAAAGCATTGCCTGAACAATTCACCCAAGAAGAATGTTATTGAGCCATACATTTTAAAAGAACCATACATTTTAAAAGACACCTGTGCTGGCCTTGGGAAACAGCTCATGAGAAACTGCAGTTTTGCTAGCAGCTAATGTGCTTTCTCCAAAGACATGATTTAATAGGAATGCTGAGCTGTTCTCACAGGGGCTCCTGCTTCACTTGGGTTTGACCCTTTGGAAACTGAAGATTCATGGGCTTGTACCCACCGCTATGTAAATCAGGACTATCTCCTTTGAAGTCAACAGATGTAAAAATCTGGGTGAATAAAGGAGAATCAAGGCCCGGGGCTGTCATCCCTGCCCTGCTGCTTTTATTCAGGTTAGGATTTCAAACATGTAATTGCAATATTTTTTTTCTGTCATTTGGGAATGCGGATTGGGGCTGAGCCGTAACAAAAGGAAAAATAGGTGCAGACCTGCTTTGCAGAGCTGCAGCATGGCACCAGGGCAGGTAGCGGTGGCACGTTTCCAGCTGTCCTGTCACTCGGAATGATCTCTCTCAGCACGGCTCCAGAACTCCCTCTTTTGCTACCTCCATCCCTCTCTCAGGCAGCAGTAATAATGACACTGTTGATCACATTGTAGTCGAAGACTTTGTGCCTTCCTAACACATTGTCATGCTTCTAAACCAGAACTGCCTCAACGCTGATGGTATTCAAGCCCATACCCTCCCTATATCATCTTTGTGAAATATATGAGCCTCTCACCTTGAACTGGTAGCACCATTTGTGCTACAGTTCCTTACTCAAAGCAAGATGAATCCCACCTGGGAAAGTTATATACTTGGTCAATGGCTTAAACATCAGTCCACACATTGGAGGTGATGTTGCAAAGGTTATGGTTGCAGCTGATGTGTTCAGCGACCTGCCAGAGGCATGTTACACGGTAGGGCTTGCTAAAATAAGTAACATGATGAAAGATTGTATTACTTACAGTCTTACTAACATGGTCTGCACTCGAATCAGAAAACCAATTAAAAAAAATTCAAGAACCAGAGTATTCCACTGCAAGAGTGGAGTTAATACAAAAACCTACCTCAGAAGAAAACACTTGCACCTGTACTGTTCAACTACCACATGAATGACAAATCAGTCTATGCTGGCACAGAGATTTATGTACACAGATGCCTTAAGCCTCACAGTCCAAACCAAGAGTCTCATCCATATTGAAGCATTGTTAACATCATTGCTCTTCAGTCTCTTAAGTTTTTTATATGAAAATCAAGTCCTAAATCAAAGGTTAAAATGTAAAGAGAGTTTCTTTCATTTCAGAAAGCACAATAAAAACAAATAGCATAATCTGGAACACCCACTATCAGCACTTGGGAGCGACCAGGGCTTTTCTCCATGTGGAGAAGACAAAGATTAAGGCTGAAGTTCAGAACACTATGCTGAAGATGCTAATTTCTAAAGGGGCAACCAACCCAGGAACACAGGGAAAGACTGCATTTTACATTCCTGTATCTTAATACACACTTCCACTACTGGAAAGGTCAGTATGTGAAAAGACAGTAGAGATAGTGTTACAGGACAATTGCCAGTACATCACTACATGAGCAACCTGTGCATGCTTTTTGCTTATCACTAGCTTCCCAAAGCTGCCCCGCCAATGGCCGTCAGGCCAGGTGTGCCCTGGCCAGTTACTGAGATGGCCCAGTGTGTGCTTTCTGTGTGGATCCAACACTTCTTCACTCCTAAACCAGAAATGAAGACAGTGTTTCCAGTTAAGATGAATAGTCGCGGTTTTGCTAATACAGATAAGAGCCACCTAGCAGTTCTCAATTTGTTTTGGTTCATGGGCTTATCGGGAATTTGTGCTCTTGTAACTAGAAGCAGAATCTGGGAACTACTAGGCATCTGCTTTATCAGAATAATTAAGAAAGAAATAGTTATACTGTGTTCTATGTCAAATAATAGTTTAATGAAATCTCCCACAGCCAATAGTTTTTCATAGTGCTATAAATGGTTAAATAGCTGACACTTTAATTTGTGGTCTCAATAGTGTCCTGTTGCATATTCTAACAAGAAAAGAACATAGTCTTTGCAATTAAGATGCAGGATTAAAACAGATGATGCACACTGCTGTTTAGTGACCTACTATTGCTAATATAACAAAGAACATGCATGTGTTTTCACCTGTACTTGCCAATTTCCAGCTTTTCACAGTGTATTCACACGTGAGGGATTTTTATGCTTTCTACCCTTGGGACCCACTGCTCAGTGGAGGTCTCTTGGCTGAGCAGTTGAGAAATGGGATACCCAAAACAGACAAAGAATAAACTCATGGCAGAAAATGCAGCAACTTCAGCTCTCTCATTGCTCTCTGAAAGCCAACAATGGGAAACTACAGTGGGCTGGAGACAATCTACTAAATAATTTATGACATACAGCACATTCCTGAAAGACTTTTTCCCCATTAGGCGTGCATTAACACATAGGAGCCTAACACACGGAAAATCTTATCTGGCCTCGGAAAGAAAAAAGTCCCCCACTGTTCCACTACCTCAAGCTCAACAAGAGCTTTGATTACTCTGAGCCAATGCTACTGTCCTCTAAAGAGATTGTGCTACAGTTTGCTCTAACTCTGCTGAATCCCAGCTTGGGTTTTAAATACACCTTTGAAACAATCATTTTAACCAACACAGGCTTTATCTACTACTTTCATTGCTTGCATCTCAGCAGACTATTTCTTCAAAAATCTGCCTTTGTTAAACACGGCATTATTCAATGCTACTTCATTCCTAGTCACAAAACTTTCAAAAATCAGGGAAAAACCCTCATCTAAGACTGCACGCTACATTAAAGTACCAGTTTTATTTTTACACGAGGATTACCGTTCCCCCAGATTTCAATTGATTACTATGGACCATGCAAAATGCCACAGACCACAGAAGCTACGTTTTCAAATGGATGTTTTTATTGATTAATCAGGCATTGAATCAAGTATTGTAAAATAAACAGATTTTGTTCATTAAAAAATGTCCGGAAGAATACCATTCATAGCAAACTTGTTTCCTCATAGTCATACAGAATATGAAATCGTTCAAGAAACAAGCAAAAAAGGAACACCTGGCTAATTACCATCAGTCTGTGTGTGTATATATGTATGTATGCATATACACAAATGACGCACTATACTTGTGCATATACTGGTGTGTGTGTACCCATACATATGTATACATATATACACAAACATACACGCACAAAGAGTGCTGACTGAATGAATAGTCCACTGGAGAAATGTGGCTTAGCTCCAAATGAAGTATTCTGTGTTAAAATAAAAATGATACAGCAAGGCCTATAGAAAACAGACCATTCTTCTTCCATTGGCCAAAACCATGATCTGTCTTCAGACTCACGGTCTATCTTTACAATGAAAATATGTGAGATCATTGGGGATCTTTCCAACTTACGATATTACTTCCACCCAGCTCAATCTCTGCCAACATTGTATGTCCAAACACTGAACAGTGTTTTCAGTTTGTCCGCCACTGAAATCAGCTTCTAGATTTAATATTTCTGGCAAAAGAGAAGATACACAGCCTTGCTACATGTACTTTGGTAATATACTTTTTCCTTTTAGGCAGAAACTTGGCAATAATCCTACATTAAAACTCCTTTCCTCCTGCATCTTTTTATCCCTGTTTTGCATCAGTCATCTCCTGTAAACTCATTATAACAATTTTCATGCCATCTCAGCTACCTTCCAAACATCCCAGGCCAGATCATCTGGGCAACGTACCTCAGATTGTAATAGTGGCTTTGTGATCAATTATAAAAGGTAATGTTTGGGGATTTGTTTATTTTTTCATTTTTGAGGGTATACATTTCTTTATTATTAAAGACACTATGGCAAACACTGTATGTACACATTTTCACTTATTTATGTCAACTCTGGAAAGATCAGTGGTTACTACTTGTGAACCATGGGATGCTGCCCCAGCTGAAAGCCATGGTACCAGCAACGTAGTCAGACTTTTCTCCATTTAATTAGCATTTAGCAGGGCATGTAAAGGGAAATCAAAGGAACATGGATAGGCATTTATTTTCTATTTAAAAAAAGGAAAAAAACAAATAGTCATGTATGTATTCCTCATCTTGCTCAAAAGTTTTCTACATCATCATAAGGCAAACTGTAGTACAGCTTGGTACCTGGAGAATCAGTATTTAAAAAATCTGAAGCTGAGCTTGGGACAGTTTTCGTTTGGACCCATTAGTGAACAAAGTGCATTAAGGCATCCTTTTCCAAAGACACCTAAAGCATGGTTATAAATTACTGAGCAAATCTTTTCTTAAAGCTGGTATTCAATTTATCCTCTTTCTACACAGGCAGATTTTCACCACTTGCATAGTTACAACAAAACACTGTCGGAAAACCATTCTTTTAAAGTTGTCATATGCCTCAAGCATCTCCCAAAATGATCATTTATACATAAGCATCGTAGTAATTACAAAGGGCTTCTATTCTGTAGAAGGAAAAGAGAAAAAAAATGCACCTGATTCAGCTTTGAGATAAAGTAGGTACAACCTCTATTGCCTTCACTGGAGTTCATCCACCAGCACCAGGGTGAACGTAGGGCCTGCCCGTGCAGATTCCTACTGCTGCTGAAAACTTGTTATTTACTCCTCACTCACAAAGAGAACTGTGCTTTCCCAAACAACCCAGGACAATGATAACTATGAGCAAACCCCAGCTGCAGTGTTCCTCCATACAGCACATGTAAAACAGATTTCCTTGCTTTGTTATAGAGACTACATAGTGTACGACAATGAAACATTTGTATTTAATTTAAAATCAATGGTAAAGTGGCGCATGTCTCACTTCCGAGTTGTTGGCTGGGCTTGCTATGTTGAACCTTGTAAAATCAGCAATAAGCATTCACACGTCTACCATCAGAACCATGACATCTTCTATTACAATCAATCCTTAAATGATGCCGTGCTTTATCAAATTAGTCTACAGTCAGACCTTGGGTTGGCCGTTTTCCTCCAGCGTTGCTGATTCTCAGAGATGGTATCAGTCTTTCACATCCTCAGTGATTCTACAATGTTTCCCAAAGACGAAGGCGAAGCACTGGTAGATGGGAATGTTGCCATCAATAAAATAAATCGCCAGATGATTTATCCACTCACATTTCTAGGACATATTTCACGTTTTTTTATGAACAGAGAGAGCACTGCCCTGGGAACAGAAGTAAATTAAAAATTCTTCTTTTGCTGTGTTGGCTAGCTGCATTTCCTCACTTGTTTATTTTTGTTCTTTTTGGTCTGCATCCTCCCATGTGCAAAGTAGAAATTAGGAGATCTTGCACTCAATGAGACTGGTAATGAGAGCGCTAATATTGGCACGAATAAAACCTGCAGTATACCGACTTGTCCACTGCGCAGTTTTCATCCTTCCAATTTCCTGCTTTTATCCACTGTAAAATAAAATGATGTAAAGGGCTGATGAAACTTTAATTAATAGGACCATCAATGTGCAAAACAAGTAAGTCATTTTCCAGGTGTCCAAACCAGACTTTCCCTTCTCTCTCTCTTTTTTTTTTGTCTTTATAAATAATTTATAAATCTTCCTGTAAGAGACTAAATACAAAACCAACCAAACAAAACCAACTTCAAAAGAACGTTCTAAGATATTATTAAAGCCACTTTTTGTCCTTCCATACAAAGTACACAGTAAAGAGATATTGTCCCCTTTTCAGTTCTGGCTGGACTCGGCCGTGACGGCCGGGATGCCGCGCGGTCCGCCAGCTCCGGGCAAGCTCCTGCGGGCAGCCGCCTGGCCGCCCTGGGAAGACGCATCATCCTACCTTTTGGCTTTTAGCAGTCATGCCAGCTGCTCGGAGGAGTCTAGGTGGTCAGGGATAGGCAAGCCAGTTATAATGGTCAAACACTTATTCCACACAGTGAACGTGGGGCACACCGGCTGCCCAAATGTAATGTCAAAAGTGTAAAGGTGTAGGGAGTTCAAAGCATCGTAAAAAGCAAGGGAACCGTTGTCGTAGTCCAGCAAAATCCCGACCCGCCGGAGGTGAGGCGCAGGCTCGATGGGGATTTCTTTGCTGTTGTGCCGCACCACCCACGTGTTATTGCAGCGGCAAAGCACCCAAGAGGCAGAATTCTTCCCGATCCACTCGTGCTTCGGCGCTGACTTGTAGGAAATACCAATGGCATACCTGCAAAACAAAAAACAACTCAAGGAAACAAATGCTTCCTGCCACGTTTTTCTCTCGATGAAGTCAAATGTTAGCCCAGAGGACTCACCAGAATGCCCCAGCCTCTTACTTCTGCTGGTTAAGTTCTCATTAATTGACGTTTCACCGCAATATCTGCACAGGCTTAATTAATGTTTTCCCCATCTCTCTTTTGGGTCTGAGAGGTCAGGGAAACTTTATTGTCCCTTGTATTGTTTGGAGTTTTGGCTGCTATGGTAATTTTTTGGAGCACTTGCCTCTGGTATTCAAAAGGAAGATTGTTAAGTACTCGGCAACTCAGAGTTTAAATCACTGGGCCTCAAGTTTCCGCTTCCAAACAGATGAATACAGAGGAATTCATTGATTTTAAAGTACACTGCTATCTGTCAGCTAATCTGAGCTCTCCTTTCTCCTTTAATATATGGCCCAGAAGAAGCAATGCAAGAGTAAACATCAAAGGACACATTAAAAAAAAAAAACATTTTTGCCATTCCCAAATATGTTTTGCCAGATGTTGGTGTGGTTTTTAGATTCAAATGAGCATTTTTGAGACTGGGTCTTGGGCCAAGTGAAGCAATTGTAGGTGAAGACATTTGCTCTGCAAACCATAATTTATGGCAAGATGTGCAGGGTAAAAGGATTGTGAAAATGTTCTCATTAATGGACACCAAGGGCAAATACCTGATTTCTCATATATAACAGAAATGTGAAAGTTCCTCACGTTCCAGAGACACTGCAGTATTTGTTGGGCTTTCAACCAACGGAGATTAATGTGCCATAAGTTACTCTATTTCCATTCCTTAACGTTGGCACAGGCAAACAGCATTTTTCTTGTTTGAGACAGTGGGCATACCTGAAGACCTTACTGATTTTTCCACTCCATTAACCTCCATCATGATTGTTGTCTTTGAATCCCAAAGGATGACATCTCTTCCACTGACTAAAGGGCCCCTGAAATCCACCCCGGTATGACACAGAGGATCATTCAGGAGCAGAGGAATGCACTCCTCCACTTCCTGCCCCTTGCTTCATACCTTGGGGCACAGACCTACAGCTCTGCTGCTCCGTGCCCCCTCCCCAGAAGCAAATCTGACCTCCACCCCTGTGAAACTGGATCATCAAATTGTCCTCATATTTATTTTTTTCTCTTACTGAAGGATGCTAAGATCCTTCACCTTTAGTAAAGGAATGATCGCACTTACAAAGTTCGCTCTGTTGTATAAACAAGATGAAACTTTCTGAGCTCTCCAATTCACTAAAATCTTAAAATGTACTCTATGTGGGTTCAAAAAACAACCACCCCCAGCCATGGAGTAAAAGTCCTGTGAAAGCCGCTAAATATAAAGATGCTCTATCTGGCAGATTTAGTTCCAGAGGCCAAAAGTGCTGGAGATTGGGAAAATAACCTGACAAACTATGTGGAAGTATATGCTTGCCCTGCTCTTGTACTGTTCCCCATGCCTCTGCTACTGGTCTCTATCAGAGAAACTGTGCCAGGACCTGCAGGGTGTGAACTAGTGATTCTTTTCACATATATTTTTATATACATACCACGTACTCCCGCTTATAACCACTTCCCAGTAATGCCGCCCGCTGTCAATGAACACGTTGCCAGCTACTCCGTAGCTCCCCTGGCTCGTGAATCGCTCTGGTGTGTGACTCTTTTTGGAGGATGTTTCATCACGTTCCACTGTCAAGTTATCATGAGACACTTTCAATTTTCTATGAGCAGATTTGGGGTCCAGTTTAAATGGCTGACCTAGAGAGGCAGAGACAAAGATGGCAGAAGAATGGCTTGGCTTTGGTTTTGAAAAGGAGAGTGGATTAGCGAGCCTCTAAGGAGCCCACAAGATTACATAACCATATTAATCTCCTCCTCTGAAGCAATCTCGAGAGAGACTAACCTATTCTGCTCCCTGCAATAGCTAGTTTGCATTGTCAGTTTACTGTCAATCTCATTGTGCACTAACTTCCCCGTGTTGATAATCCCTGAAAAGAGCCCTGCATAATCATCAAGCCCATTATCTCTGACCTAGAGGTAACCTGAATACTCTAATTCTTGCATGTAATTGAAACCAATATACATGCTAATAAAGGTCTGAGGGTTGCTTTTTTCACAGCACATTAGATTTAGAATAAGTTACGTTCTATTAATTCTCTAGGGATAAAGCTCCACAATAACATCTTCATCGTTACTACAAAAAAGTATGATTTCAAATCCCACAAAATGAGTTTGAAAATAAGAAGCAGCACTAGCCTTGTCTGTTTGTTCACTCACAGCTTTATTTATAACAAGCACAGTCAACAATTCAGGATCGCTTTGGAAGGATGCCCATGTGGTGCTGGATACTGTGCATTAAAAAGAAGGAAGTGAACTGTAACTTGGTCCAAATAATATGGTGTAAAAACATTACTGAGGCTGTTGCTCTTGGCAAGTATCTTCGGCCGTAGCACAAGGTTTGTAGAAAATAACAGGAAGCTTTTTGGTAAACCGAACCCTGTAGATATATAAAGCCCGCCACAATTCCGACAGGCTTGCTCATTGTGTCAAAAAGCAGAACGATCATTTACCTCCACCAGGAGACAACTAGGAAACTGTGACTCCATGAGTGGTCCAGCATAGCCCTTCTCCCTTCTGACTGTCTTTCATATCAAGGGAAAAAAAAATGTAAGCGGAAGATTTGATGACATGCACAGAAAACAGAAATGAGCGCTCTCGTGAGGTCTGTGTCAGGCACTGACACGTGTACTTCAAATAAGGTGTAAATTGTTCTGAGTTTATGAAGGAACAGTAAAGCATTTTTCATGCAGTAAATCTGAAAGCATTAATGTGGGGGAAAGAAGACATTATGTTAATCTGAACAGTGACAGTCAATATGTGTTGGTTCAGATCTCTAGGCAATCTGAAAATGCAGACATTTAAAATGGGAGATGATTGAGGCAATACTAATTCTCAATTAACATTGTTAGACATGGGTCAGGAATTAGATAAGGAGTACTTTTAGCTTTAGAGTTATCAGCTACTTTCATAATGTGTATTTAGCTATGCATTATGATCAAATATAAAATGAATCCATTGGAAAGTATTGGAAAGAAAGGCACGTTTTACCTGCTTTTTCTTACCACTCGGTAGCAGTAAAATACCTATGGTAGCAGTAAAATACCTACGGTAAAACGCCTCTCTAACTGGTTAGTAGCCTTCGTGTTGCTGAAGCAGTGTCTGAAGAATGTCCTTCTCTGTACTGAAGTGTATCTGGTCACATCATTTCTCACAGTCACCCGAGAGATTGCTTTTGTGCCACACTGGGTCACAAAGAGACAAAAGGATAAAGACTGCCATTTCCAAATGGGTCCTCTGGTTATGCGTTTGCTTGTAGGTTACCAGGTTTAACAATCAGCAGATTCTTGGTGGCAGATGTGGGGTTTGTATGAGCAGCTTTTACACAGAAATGCAAGCCAGGTTAATAGCAGAAAGGGGAAAATGAGAAACGTGTATGTGCCATTCCCTGCAGCCTCCGTCTTGCAACATCCAGTATCGCCCCTCTTTGAGCACCCTCCCCTACAAGAAGCATGTTTCTGAGGGTGCACAAATCTCAGTGTTCCCTTTCCAGTGCGCGGAACCGCCCGTGATGACTACATGACTGAAGGATTGGCTGGGACATGAGAAGAAAAAGGCTGAAAAGCAGTCTTAAAATTGCTATACTACATCTGCTAATAATTTGTGTAACCATTGCTTTTTTGAAGTGGGATCTCTGACTACTCTATCACCTTGTTGAACTCCACAAAAAACTGAGAAGGATGGAGCTAAGAAAGTATTCTGGTGTCCTAAGAAAGAGATCATTTTGGAGGATAAAATTAAACTAGCAATTATCTTATGAACATTATACAAAAAAAAAAGTTTTATTGCAAACGTAAGAAAAGGTTTTGCTTTGTAGAGGAAAAAGAATAGAGAGGACATTAAAACAAAACCACAAAAGAGTATTTTCAATCATTTCACATGTGATGGCTCTGTTCCTAAATGATATTTCCAGTGACCAAACTACAGATGCATCTCACCAAAAAAAAGTAACTTCTGCCCTACTGAAGACTCTGGCAGTCTTGGATCAAGTTAAATAAGTGGCTTTCATTGTGGGAAGCACCTTAAACAAGTTAAGCTGCTCTGCGCTCTTCCAAAGATCCAACCTAAAATAAAGGCAAGAAAGGAGAAGAATGCGTGCGTGCCAGATCTCACGTTACTCACTGTTTGTCTTGAGCTTGCCGGGCTCGCTGCTTCTGCTGCCCGCCTGATTAATGGCCTTAACAATGAAGATGTACTTAGTGCCACTTTGTAACCCGTGCACTGTGTAGTGGTTTTGTTTGATATTGGGAACAATCATCCAGCTGTCGGCTGAGTTGCATAAACCTGCAATTTCAAACAGAGCACATAGTCATAACATACTAAACACTTTGCAACAGAGAAACATTTAGAGCACTCCCGAGCACCCAACGACCGATATGAATTTTGCTTCTGTACCTCTTAAAGTGCTGTTACATTTACCGAGTCGCTACTTAATTCCACTAACTCGTTCCATCCGCCCTCAGCCAAGGTACCTTTTAAGTTCTTGCTATGTGAAGTCAACCATAAAAAATGGACATTTAAGAAACGACTCAGCGGAGGCATGAGCAGTCTGAGATTTTTCATATCCCAGCACAAGGAATTCTTTATTGCTTAAGAACCAGAGGATTATGGAGATCCCATCAACCTACTGTTTGGATTAATGAACTCAGTTTAAGCCTCAGAAAACTAACGTAAGCAGTAAAGCTAGGAGGGCTGGGGAGGCACCTTTGCTGACAGTCCCCAGGTAAGCATTCTTTAAAACGTGAAGCAAATCATGGGAGGCCAAACAGGGTAGAGCGTGGATTCCAGAGCAAGCTTTGGCTCTTACACTCCAGACTTTGTAATCTAAGCCAGTAAATTTAATGGATGCAACTTTTTGATTTATGTCCTCATGGTTAGATGTCAGCTGGGGAAGAGTCGGATAATTTTCCATTTATGAACGTTTTTGGGTACATTTGATGCCTACCACAGACGTATAATATGTAGGAAGTAAGTAAAATAAGGGAGGAGCAATATCAGCTGCAAAACAGGAAAATACTCCATTGAGATGAATTTATTCATCTACATAAATTTTTCCTACTGTGATATAACTGCAATGTCAGTCAATCACCCATATTACTTACTGTACATTTTGAACAGCTCCTGGTCTAATGGATCCCCAGTCTGACAGCTTTCTTATTACAAATGTTTACATAAATAACAAATTTAATATTCATGAAGTGTATATATATTCACAACCTTTTATATAGCTATATAGCTAGAAAAAGATATATGCAGATGGAAGCGTATGCATGTGTGTGCATATGTAAGACTGGCAAACTTCAAAAAGAAAAATGCTTGACCGGATTAGGAACCTAACAGAATTCTTGGTCTCGGCCTTTAGTGGGCATAGAACATGTTATGAAAGCTACTGTGTTATTAAAAAACAGCTTTCAGCTTTTAACTCATGTTTTACCAGTAAACCAGTAAGTACTAGTGAAGAGAATCTTTTAGAAGTCAGTAGTAATTTCAGCTCTGCATACTAGGCAATACAAAACCTTCATGTAAAGTAAAAATTAAAAGGCTACTGGACACAAAACTTGAAAGAAAAAGACCTGTGATACAGGTTTACAGACTTATAGACAATTGGTAACCATACTGGGAGATTCCTTCCTAATTTGGGATGTGCTTTTCATAACAAAAGATCATTAGAAACAGAACTCAGACCCCAAATTTCAGTCTAAGAATTATGTAGCTGTTGTCTCAAAGTCCTCTTATATTACATAGTATCCCTGAGAGGCAGGCAGCTATTCATCCTGCTGTGCAAATGGGTAACTGAGGCACAGTTTCAGGTGGGACTCACATCACCTTGTCATCTAATGAAGAGCTGCAATGCCTAACATATTTTTCTGGACTCTGAGGAGAGGCAGAAATCAGTGAGTAGTTTCTATCACTTCTACAGGTGTGAACATCCTGCTACAAGTGTCTCTTTTCTTGGGCACAGAGGAAGCCTAGGTGACTAGCATAAGTGAAATCTCTAACTTCAGGTATCTGAAATGAGGTGAGATGAACCCCACCACCACCCTGATTTGAAGTCTGGAAGTCTAAGCCTGTGGTTGAACTCACACGTGGGTTGTGGCCTTTGGACCAGAATGACAACATTTCTTTGTTGCAGTTTCCTGGTGTAAAGTGAGGAAAAAGAATTCTAGGATGTTCATTATGCTCCATCCAGTGAGCATCCTGATCACATGTAGCCTCCCTAAATATCAGCTACAAAGGATTCAAAGAGTTTGCTATATGTGGATAGAAGAAGCAAAGAAAAGCAACCTTGCAGCACTGTTTTTCTCAAGAGTATTGAAAAACTAGATCATATAGAGCAATCATCTGTCTACCTCCTGAAAAAGAAGAACCCAGTGTTACACCCCATGAAAACCCCAGTTGTGCCTAGCACCTGTAGTAAACTGCTTATAGCAACATCAGTCCACATCTTGTTTTACTGAACCATACCTACCGAATGATATTTATTTTTTTAGGCTGCATGTGAATGGGTTTCCTAAGAGGAAGAAAGGAAATAAAAGCAGCAGTTTCCTGGCATAAAATATTTCACTGACTGCTCAGAGGAATCCTCATCTTTTCCCAATAAAAATCTGCCACAGGTATTAGAGTGAAGGCACAATTGTTCTATAGCTGAACTACCACATTGATTTTGCATTGAGACTATCACTTATCTGTGTCGTGGTTTAACCCCAGCTGGCAACTAAGCACCACCCAGCCGCTCGCTCACTCCCCCCCGGTGGGATGGGGGAGAGAATCAGAAGGGTAGAAGTGAGAAAACTCATGGGCTGAGATAAGACAGTTTAATAGGGAAAGCAAAAGCTGCGCACGCAAGCAAAGCAAAACAAGGAATTCATTCACCACTTCCCATGGGCAGGCAGGTGTTCAGCCATCTCCAGGGAAGCAGGGCTCCATCACGCGTAATGGTTACTTGGGAAGACAAACGCCATCACTCCGAATGTCCCCCCCTTCCTTCTTCTTCCCCCAGCTTTATATGCTGAGCATGACGTCGTATGGTATGGAATATCCCTTTGGTCAGTTGGGGTCAGCTGTCCCGGCTGTGTCCCCTCCCAGCTTCTTGTGCACCCCCAGCCTCCTCGCTGGTGGGGTGGGGTGAGGAGCAGAAAAGGAGCAGATTCTTTGTAAACACTGCTCAGCAGTAACGAAAACATCCCTGTGTTATCAACACAGTTTTAAGCACAAATCCAAAATATAGCCCCATACTAGAATCATAGAATCATAGAATCATTAAGGTTGGAAAAGACCTCTAAGATCATCGTGTCCAACCGTCAACCCAACACCACCATGCCCACTACACCATGTCCCTAAGGGCCTCATCTACACGTCTTTTAAATACTTCCAGGGATGGGGACTCCACCACTTCCCTGGGCAGCCTGGTCCAAGGCCTGACCACTCTTTCAGTAAAGAATTTTTTCCTAATGTCCAATCTAAACCTCCTTTGGCGCAACTTGAGGCCATTTCCTCTTGTCCTATTGCTAGTTCCTTGGGAGAAAAGATCAACACCCACCTCGCTACAACCTCCTTTCAGGTAGTTGTAGAGTGCAATAAGGTCTCCCCTCAGCCTCCTCCTCTCCAGGCTAAACAGTCCCAGCTCCCTCAGCTGCTCCTCATGAGACTTGTTCTCCAGACCCTTCACCAGCTTCGTTGCCCTTCTCTGGACATGCTCCAGCACCTCCATGTCCTTCTTGTGGTGAGGGGCCCAAAACTGAACACAGTACTCGAGGTGCGGCCTCACCAGTGCCGAGTACAGGGGCACGATCACCTCCCTACTCCTGCTTGCTACTATAAAGAGAATTAACTCTATCCCAGCCAAAACCAGCACAATCTGGCTCATATGTGCTATTGCAAAATAAGTGTTAAGCTAAAATAAAACAAAATGAAGCATTGGATTGAGAGGGAGTCCAGGATGACCAAGGAATCCCTAACTCAGATGCCTCTGATGGGGTATCAAATAACATATGACAGTAAGTGGGATGAATCCAGACAGGAATCCTGAAGTGCCTTCTCCTTCCACAACCACACTTCAAAAGCAAAGGTCTATGGTATACATAGGCCATATATAAACAAACCCTTATTCAGACTCAGAAGTGCCCAGATTTTTGCTAAATCATCTCAAAACGAGATTTGTATCAGTCACTACAACTCTCTAAAGGGCACATTTTTCAGGCTTGCATTACACTTTTTATGTTACCCTCCAAAGGTTGATATCAGCTCCTTAACAAAGCATAAAACTTAGATCAAATATATGAAGGATTGTAAAGGTACAGATGCATTGCTATGAGTCTCCTCTCCAGTCTATCCTCTCCTCCTGTGTATGTGGATTTATACATACCCAACACTCACTAGTCTGTGAATATTCACACAAGGTAAATTATTATATTGTTAAATAATCTAGTTAATGCTTAATTTAGATTTCTGTGTACAGAAGGCAGAGCCACAATAATTTTAGGTATTGCTGTATCTTGGCTTCTGCTGCTGGGGTTAATGGCAAAACACTCACAGGCAGGTATAGATTCATCCCACCTGACCTTGGACAAAGAGCAGAGTTCCTGAGTTAGGACCTTACCTACCCTAAACTCTCTGCACAGTCAACAGAGAGAGTTGGGAACCCTCCGTTTGACCTGATTCGTGTTCTACGGGAAGGCTCTATCCTCTCTGATGACACAAGACACCTTGGGTTTCTTTTCTTTGTCCGTCCAGTCTTAGGCATCCCAGACTACCGGTGTACAACGAATGTTGGATGCGCAGTGACTGGCTCAGTTACTTTGTTCGACAAACCTTGCTGTCCCAACAAGCTCAGCTTTTGCCTATGCACCAAGGGGCTCAGTGTCCATGTCCTTCCCGACTGTGAGGTATTCAATAACAGGCTTTAAATTGAACTTGGATTCAAAAATCTTGGGAATGAAGTTTTGATGATGTCAAACTACAAATCCAAGATCCTTCAAAACAGGGAACAGTAACTAGTGACAGCCAAGTTGAGCTTTTAGGTATGTTACTGCATCAGAAGAACCTCTCTCCAGTTATGCCCTGTCAGGACAGCCTCTCTTCTCTGAATACAAAAGGAGATGATTAAGAAAGTTCAGGGAAATGAGCAAGCAGCCCGGTAACATGGGCATCTGGGGGTAGCGTTTGCCCTCTCAGCTCCCTGCCGGTGGCAGCAGGTTAAGTGGAAAAGCACACATCTTCTCCTCACTAAGGGTCTCCTATTGTACCCACTCCTAACCCTGGCTACATTCAGGCTTCTTGTTTCAAAAACCCAGGGCTTTTTACAGGGTAATGCAGGTGGTAAAACAATGTATTTTAAAACTGTAGCCTACAAAAATGTAGAGAATTTAAATTACATCCTGGAAGGGTGCAGTGAGCACAGTGATGTCCGTACAGGATGTGTGAGTTTTCAAAACAAGTTTCTCAGAGTCTGGAGGTAATAATTTGTAAAGCTATTTCCCTGGTGTTGGCTGTTGATGCACTTTAAAAAACAGATGGGAAAAATCCCAAGGTGTAAATCCTCCTAAAATTTACACTGGTAGATTTTAATAAAATATATCTTCTTGAAAACTGGAAGTGGAGCATAAAAGTCACGGGAAGGTTATTTAATCTCTTGAGTATTTTAATTAGTTTAAAATGCTTTATTTAAATAAATTATTACCAATTCAAATTGGTAGAACAAATACAGTAGGTGAAGGTAACAGATAGCTCTCCACCCCCACTCTGCATTCCCACGTGAAAGAAAATAATAGATGCAGGATTTCTGCAAAAGACTTCACAATTTTTTTAAGAAATACACTCTTTTTATACTCTTCAAGAGGCAGAATTTTTCTTGGTTTTATCCCAAACCTGCTTTTGTGCCATTAAAACATACTCACTAAAATCCTCAGTAGCAATCTGAAGGTTGTAAGGAATCTGTTTTTAATATATTAAAACTTCCAGAAACAGACACAAGCTAGAATATTCAAAAATTAATTGGTGAATCAAAAACTCACTGTTTTTCATGGAAGCTTGGGCTCCTAATTGTCTTAGATCCTTCAACAAAATTTTATCCTATCTTATAGGAAGAGTAACCATGTAACACTGGGAAGGTTCTGACAGTACACTGTATCCTTAATACAATGAATTTTAGTATTTAACCAATGAAACTAACTAACCTAAATTCCATTTACGAGGAAAGAGAGAATTATTTACTGCTTTTTGTCTTGAAGAGGGAGATGTGTTTTTCATGAAGACATCTTGTATTGCAGCTAGTAAAAAGCTGGGTGTTTAAATTTTAACCTTCCTGAAGCACACTAAAGCAATTCCATGATGTTAAAAAAATGCATACTCAATAAATACTTGAAAATTTAGTGAAATGGGATAATGAAATTATAATGCATGTTAGCTAGCTAGTGACAAAGTCATTTTAAAAGCCTTTATAATATTCAGATTGCAGGTGATTAGCTGCCTCTCAGAAATGCAAATGTGCGAGTAGTATAACTCTGAGAACAACTGCTTTAGTAAAAGCCAGCTTAATTTAAAGTTCTGTATTGCTCTTATGCACAGAACAGGGCTGCCAAGCATTTAATAGCCAAGCAGTTTGGCCACATTTGGAAATAATCTTTCCTGTATGAAATAGGATTCAAAATGAAATACTCTATTTGGACCTTTTCCATCAAATGTTAACTCTCCAATTTTTCAGTTAATAAAAAAGAATATAGTTGATTATGTTGGAGAGAAAATACACTAGAAAAACGTAGCATTGCTTGTTTTTGTTACTGAATTCTTAGCAATCTCTGAATGATATATGCCTCTGGTGGGGGAAATGTACTGAGGAGTGGAAAGTGCAGTCAGTCTGGCTATGTGGTTTTAAGAAACGGATTCCAAAATAACAGCCTCCATTAGCACGGTAGGTGGGTATGTATGCAGAGTGATTCCTGTTGTCTCAGGGGAAAAAAGCATGTTGGTTTAATGCAGTACTCTAGCTACTCCCTCGTGACTAATTCATAGCTACAAAAACACAGAACTGAAGACAATCTATGAATCTGTTTACATTATCTGCTACAGGCAACACACAATACCAATGGAAACTTTTTGGGATATGACAGAGAAATTGAAAAAAAAAATTATGTGCAACAGCATGCAAATGCCACAAATAGAAAGAAATTTGTGCTAATCCAAAATCTATTCCATTAAAACAGGATTTAAAAAATAAAAAAACTCACCTAGCTTCATTTCATCAAAACATGAAGGCTGCAGTGCGGCGCCTGCTAACGCCACTTAGAGTGAAAATAGCTCTCTGTGTTCAACCACACTACTAAGGTACACCCCGATATTAAAGGGACAATCTCGGAAAGTAATTTATAAAAGTTGGGATATTAGACCCCTCTACAGGACAAAGAACATAATCCAACAAAGTGAAGAAACATCCAAGCAGTGTTCTGAGTAAAATCAGGATGTTAGTGGGCAAATATCCAGTACCAGTGGAAGTTGGAATGAACTGGGAGAGTCCCATTAGGTGTTAGAAACCTGGGCAGATCTGTAACAGTTAGATTTGGTGGGAACATCTCCATTGAAGGTGTTAAAGTCTACATTAAATAATGAGATTTAAAAAATCTTTACAACATTTAGAAAACCCTTCCACATATACTTAAATATGCATGTACTTAATTTGGGTTTACATTATAGCTTTCAATTAAATTGAAACTAACAGCCAGGATTTTTGTGTAAGAGCTAGCTGCATTCAAAAAAAAAAAAAAAAAAAGAAAGAAAGAAAAAGGGCAAAAGGGCCAGTTCTTTTTTCATTTCTTTTTGCTGTCATTTAAAGTCTTCAGAGCATTTTGTAAACAAAGTTTCTTACAGTGTTACTTCGTTTTCTCTTCAAACTTTTAATGACACCATTTTTGCAAAGTGATAAAATGAAAGTTCAGACTGCCCGAGCACTTCATGCTATACCCAAAAATTATCATATTGCATCTCTGAAAATAGACTAATTGATACATGTTTTGCAGATCAAAGCGTTCATCTCCACATGGGAAACCTACAATACCTAAAAAAGAAATACCTTGTTATTTAGTCACTAGTAAGCAAAGAGTAAAACCCCACATCACAGAGGTGTGGAAATGGCACACCTTTCTGCTGCTGTGTTCACACATAATGCAATAACTAACTTGCATAAAGCCTTCTAGCATAAAGCCATAGATAAAAATGGGTTAGAAAACAAGCAATGTACTCTGTTATCATTAAGACCTGTCTGCTTATAGTGATTAATCAGGGAAGATTTTCTTTCCTTATCTACCTTGCTCCAATTTGTTCCAAATTACTATTAGACCTTTTTGTTATCCAGCCTCCTCAGATCTGGGAGCATGTGTTGAAGTTTACTTGGTCTTTCCAGCAGTCTTAAATTTTACAGTGTGTTGTCCAAAATTAGGCTGTTTAGTGAAATACTAAATGGAGGTTTTGGCAAAACACTCATCAAATTTTCAATAGTCCACCTTATTTTTCAGTCAATCCTGAATACCGAAATATATTCACAGTACACTACTTAAAAATGGTGTTAAAATGCCAGCACATGAATCCTTAGTTATCCTTTCAGATGGCTTGGAAAACTAATTCCAGTGTAGGGATGGAGAAAATGAGATGCACACAGCAACAGAGGAGTCAGTGCAAGAGTTTGGCTCAGTACTGAAACTTGACATAGACCATACCATTTTTCCACGACACAAAGCATGTAAACATGTCCACAGCACTGACTTTCATCAAAGTATCTCAACAAATTTTGTAAGAAGAAAAACACTTCTGCACTGGGTCAGAGTTAAGCCTATCTAGCTCAGTGCATGGCCAGGGTATCTGGTGGCGGACAAAAGCAAGAGAGTAGGAAGGTGTTAAGGAACAGGGAAAGCCCACAGCGATCATTTCTCACCACACTCTCTCAGGCCTCAACAGCTTCCAGCTCTGGGACTTCCTGAGCCAGGAGGAAGTCTCTACAATTCATTGTTCTCAGTGGATTTTTCTTGCATGATCTATCTAGTCATCTCTTGGACTCAAAAACACAACAACCCTCTGTGGCAATGAGTTCCCAATTTAAATACATGTTGACTGAACAAACTCCACCTTTTGATTGATTTGGTTCATTTCAGAATCCTTGTTTCATAAAGCAAGTACATGTCAGCTAGCGGTATTCCCATCAAACATACAGGGAAGAGGAAGAAGTTAAATGACTTCTCCAAAGTCATAGTCAATGATGACTATGCACTGAACCCAGAAGTGTTGACTTCCTGGCCAAAGATTAGACAATATCGTTTTCTCAGAGGAATAGTTATTTAACAACAAAACAATCCAAGAAATAAACAGTAAGTTTGTTCATTAAGGAAAGTCACAGATTCAAAACAGAGAGCGTATTTAATAAAAAATGTGCTACAATACAAAATATAAAGCAATGATTGTTAATGTCATTATAAGTGCAACAAAGTTACCATGTTAATTGTTGTTCCACTGATGTTTGCTGCCTTCGTCTTCAGTATACTAACTGAGACCTATGCTTTGTAGCCTTGAAGACAGTAAAAATCAGAGGGAAGGACTTAATCTGTATTTCTGACAAAGGTCCAGTTGTCAAGGGTATCTAAATGACAACGGGGCTGCAGGTCTAACTAATGACCAGTTCAACATAGACTCCCAAGTGCCCGACTAGCCCAGACAATGGAACTGAGGTCTTTGTCCCTGCTACATCTGCAACAAGGGACCTAGGACGCAACAGACAAGTCCTGTTAACATGGGCAATCTTGTGCCTTTGGGACTATGTGCTGGTTTTAGTCTTCAAAAGCTCCCACTACATGGCACTTCAGTTAAAGAAATTTTAACTGAATTAATTCTGAATCTTAAAACCTTTCAAAATTATTATTGGTTTGGATTTAAAATTTTGGCTTTAAATCTTCCTAGAAAATATTTTTTCCTACATTTATATTTAAAGGCACTTGGTTTACAGAGAAACCATAAGGAAACAGAACTAGAAAAGAGAAGGTTTATACTTACTAACAACATTAGCTTGTCCGGTGAAGATGGTGTACTGCAGCTCGTAAGAGACCACACTGAACTCATCATCCGACGTCCAGTGGACCGTAATGGTATCATAAGAAGCTGTACAGAGCTCTTCTCGAATGGTGGGTGGGTTGGGAGCTGTGAGATACAACAGAGGAGGCTTATTGACACAGTACAATATTTCCCTTCTCACCTGAGATTAGGAGATGCATCTGAGGTATGAGTTTGTAGCTATACCATCCAAAAGACTTTTCAACAACTTTTTGCTAATTCCAGTAGTAACTCTGATTATCAATAAATTGTTGCAAAGGTATTCTTCCTATCAATATAACTACCCGGGAACTCCAGATTTTGAAAATATTTTTTATTAAAGTAGTTTTGGTTTCAGATGCCCTAGCACAAGTGATGTGTTGGTGGTCACATTAAACTGTGACTAAATGGGTACAATTGACATGTTACTTTTTCTAGGATTGTTTCTGATCATCACACCAAAATTATCAAAGTTTCATTGATGCATATATCAAGAGGGAGAGTCAACACACTTCACTGTTGACTTGAAAGCAATGTTTGCCTAGCCTATCTTACCAGAGATTGGCATAAGTGGTATTTAAAAAATATAATTTTGGGGAAGCCTCCAAACACTCATGCTTTCATGCTCAATCCTCTCCTCTCTGCAAGTTCATTTTTATTTATTTCCTAAATATCCTTTCTAATATAGATGCATATAATTTCTGTTGGCTATACAACTCACTTTTTTTCAGCCTTACATAAAGAGTTCTTATCATAACATCATGACTGTATGACTATTACAACCTAATCTTCAATGTCATTGCTAATTAATTCTAGAAAACAATCCAAACACATTAATAAAAAGTTGTCCCTCTGTTTCTTTTTTTAATCAACAAGCAAGATCTCTGTGTAGCAAGCTATACATTCTTCTCCCATATTAACACACAGGTTTGTTTTAAAGACCTATTTAAAGAAGTGAAACTTGAAGCAAACTTCTTAGGTCTAAATTTTCTTTGTTTGCATTCTTTACAAAGCCAAACACCTAAATAAGAAACAAATGAGTCTTTCTTTGAAAGGCTGGTGGGCCTTTCTGTGTGCTTGTCTCAGCGGGAGCTTCATTCCTAATCATCTTCCCTACATGCCACCATCATGCATAAAAAAAAAAATCCTTGTGCTTAATAGTGTTCCTCCCAGCTGTCACAGAGTGAGGAAGAGGGCACTCAAGCTGAAACAACCACAAATGCCTGTGGATATTTCCTTAAAGGAAAAGGAAGGAACTCTGAATGGTATTTTTGCTGTCAGCTCTTTAACGTCTGTTAGCCACAAATAATGGCCTCAAAAGAGTCCCTTTGAAGGAATTCCACTTTTACTTTTGCAACATCTTATTTTTACGAAACATCTATTTTACTTTCCATTAAGAATTTTTATAGTTCATGTCCCTGTTTTACTGATGTATGTTCCCAAGGATTAAAGTGCAGACACATTTCCAAGCAGCCTCTTTCAACCAAGGGGCATAAGGAAACATTCAGATGTGTTTCATGATATGACCGTGATTTGTGATGCTCTAAATATTGTAGCACGGAAGCTTACCAATGCTTTTTTTCTTCCCTCAGCAGCAGAACCTTGGGACAGATGGATATTAATATACAGAGAAATGAACTAAAATAAGAACAGTCATCCAGGAGGGGAATATAAACAAAAGAAGGAGAAAAAACCCCACAATCTTCTGGAAAGATTAGTGCTGCAGTTTAGAGGTTGTGTACTAACTGAGGCCAACTAAGTGTTGTGAAAGCTATACAGTACTGCATTGGTCCTATCAGCTGTATTTCAAAAATGTATCCAGCAGAACAATCTACAGGAACTATTTTTTTTTCTAACTGAGCTTCATTTTCATATTTTGTCTTTCCTTCAAAGCAAAAAAAAAACCTGAAAAAAATATTAATTACAAATATACAAGTGGATCCATTTTGCTACTATTCAACTAAAGTCTTCTTCAGTCTTCTGCAACCAACAGAGCAAAACCTTTTACTTCAGAAATGTACCTGTTATAACTACCACACAGATAATAAATATTAATTTAATGGAAAGCAACAATTACTGAAGGTTTAATGAGCTGCATTTCAATAGCACCTAAGGGTCTTCAACTCCTTTGAAAATGACAGCCTAAGTTTTCTCTTCATGTGCACACCTGGCTGGCCTTATGGCTGGAGATTTACAGGGCTTCATGTAATGAGAATGACAGAAAAAAGAGATTTGACCTAAGCAGGACATCTTTTCTCTTGCTCTCGTGATTAACCCACACCCACCTGAGACTATAGTGCATGAAATTCAGCTCTTCAGCAACACTGATTTCATAAACCACTCAGAATAAAACAAAATATATCTGCTTCTCCTGCAGACAGACAGACAAGTCTACATGCAAATGGTTTGTTACCACTTTCAAAATAACATAGAAGTCTGACTGCCAAATTCATCATTCCACAGCACATACTCCTTTGGAGAGTGTAAGTCCGTAATGCGATTAAAGAGATTGACCTTAATCAGTTATCTTCATCATTGCATTTGATAGTGTGCGATTTGCTTATCACATTTGCTAGTACTGCTACAGAGCTCAGGTGCCCCAGGGAAAGCTCTACAGAGACCCCAGAGCGATCTCAAGACTGCACCAGCACCTTCCCCCGCGTGGCCTTGACTCGGGTGTGCTCCGCCACTGCTCAGAAAGAGGAAGCCCAGCACGCTTCCAGCACAGCAGTGGAAGACATAAAGGCTCGTATCTACGGTCCTGTTTCCCGGTGGAGAAGCAGTGATTGCCCAAGAGCCCTTCCAGTCCATTTCAGGGTGAGGACAGAGCACTGACTCGCAACAGTAACAAGGCTGAAGTTTGACAGCTGATGTTAATATTGGCAGCCTTGTGTCTACAAACTGCTACCCAATGTCAGGGAGAGCTGAAAAAAATCTGAAGCAGCTCTTGAAAACCCCAAATTTACAGCCTTGAGCAGCGAGGGAACCTGGAATCGGTGCCAGCAGACTTAGCAAGGCACAATGAAAGCTGCAGCGGTTTAAGGAATTGCTTCCTAACATCTGCAGCTCTCCTTGGTCATGGGGTGGCAATCTCCATAGAGGACCAGGGCAAACATCTGGGAGTGGTAACTGCTTCAGTCGCATTGACTTTCATCCATCTGCATTCATGAATCAACACTCTCTGACAAGAGTGAAAATCATTGCTGAAGGCTGTTTTAGTTCATTTGTGTGACTTTGACTCAAAACTGAGCAGGCACACTTAAATAGTCAAGAACCACATCTGAGGTGCCTGAAAGGCAATAACTAATATTTGAAAAGCAGTTTCTTAAATTTGCTCCCAGAAGTAACTGACTTTGTGAGTATACCTACTCCCTTTCTACTGGGTTAGTCTCACCCACCTTCCATTCAATGTCATCTGCGTGGCTTTTGCTCTGAAGCAGACTGAAAGCACTCTCATGGTCCATACACCTGAGAGGCAGTTTAGGGAAACTGCCACCTCTCATTGGTGAATCCCAGCATGAAGGCGGTCGCTCAGAGGGCAACTACTGAGACTATTTCTAAATTCTTTCAGCTCAAGGTCACAGAGATTGACTAAAACCACCTCAACTTCCTTTTGTTTGCTCAGTCTCCATCTCCCTGGTGGCATGGGGTGATTGACTTTGTAAAGGGTTCCTTACTGATTTTCATACTGAGTAAAAATCAAAGATCTAAGCCACCTCCTTGACTTAATGGTGCTAGAAATATTCATATTGCTGGTATGAATATGAAGGAGTTGAGGAAGCTGCTCTGAACCTCTCTCTGCTGTTCGTTACTGGCTCCATGGTGTATCAAGACACTAGACCGAACCAGCACGCAGGAACTTGAAAGGCACAGCGACATAAGATGTGGATACAAATTTGATGCGTTAGTAACATATCATGCATGAGTTGGCATCAAGAGCTCAGTCATACAACCATGTAGACATAGGCTTTGGGTAGACCAGAATTGTTCAAAAACAACAGAATGAGAAGAGATCACTCCCAAAGCATGAGACTGAGCTGGCTGGAGATGTTTTTTGATCTTTTAATACTGAAAGAGTTAAGAGGAAAGACAGGTTGTGAAGGGTTTCCAGAACAAAGTTGTTTTCGTGTGAAAAAACTGCTGGTATATGCTAAGCAATGCATATTTCTTAGTACAGTCATAGCTAAAGTGATGGATGAAGAAAATGTATCATTGTTTCAGATGGGATTTCTGAAGCAGGGCAAATTGCAAGGTCAAAGAATAGATGTACCTGCAATTGATTTCAAAGTATTAAGACACAGAACAAGTATTTTTGATTCACAACGGATACAAAAAGTCCTTATGTTAGTAATATTGTGCAGAGAGTTTGCAAGTCGTATGCATTGCCTAGATCTAGCTAGATACATGTTTAGAAAAAGATGAGTTCCAGATGAAGAGCTTGAGCAACTGGCAAGATAAGAAAGCTTTCAAAAGATATCAAGGCTATATATACAGAGGATAGAACAGTCAGAGGAAGATTAAGGGTATTGTTTTACTATACTGAGCTTGACATCTCAATGTCTGGCTGGCAACTTTCAAAGGGGTATCAGAGATTTTCATTTGGATAGCAGAAGCTTTTGGACAGACAGCTGTGTAAATGATAAGCACAAACTAGCTGAATTTATATTTGGGAAAGAAATAGCCTAGCAAGAGAGAAAAATGCAAACTTCGAAGTGCCACACAGAAAACTGGGCTTGGGGAGAGGGAAGATGAAGAAGATCTGACAAATAGTACACTGGGAAGAACCAAAGGAGAGGAAAATCTCCAGAAGACAACCAAGGTCAATTGCTTCGAAGGCAACTGACAGCAGACAGAATGAAGCTGGAATTTAGGCTTTGACATTTTGTTCAGAAGCAGTACAGACGATTGATATAATATCAGCTTCTTCACTTAATTCACAACACAGATATACCACTAGGACTTACAAATGGTCTTCATTTTACTTAACTGTGAAACATGATAAAAGTAAAGCCCAATTCACTCTGTCACACAGTTTTCAGTTTAAGATCTATAAAGATTCCATTCATCAATCTGAAAGGGGTAAAATAAAATAAATCTTCCTCTAGAGTTTCTGAACAACAATAGAGAATAATCAAGTGCATTTGACTCTTGGGACTATACATATACTCGTATATATTACATATATACATATATTTACATAAACGTATTTTAACTGTCTGCATAGGTTGTATTTTATGCTCAGATAATTTGGACACGTGTTTTGGATTTTGCCATTGCAGCCATATGCTATTTATTAATGTGAAGAAAAACAGTACAAAGACAGAGCCAGCTAAAACTGTTCTTCACTGGGCATCAAGGGCAAGGATAAAAATGGTGGCTTAGGAAAAACCAGCTAAACCTCTTGATACATTTGCAAGTTCCCTTAGACTGCATTTGAGCAATTTTTCAAGACTGTGGATGAGGTAGGAAGAAGGCAGAGAAGGAGCTGTGTAAATGGCACAGCCAGCATGATGGACTGCAGGAAGGATCTTCATTACCATTGCACCCTGTAGCAAGACTACCCTTCATTTTCTGTGGTGCACAGCAATTAGGCTGGTAATAGTGGCATGGGATGTGCAAAGGGAAGAAGACCTGGGGAGTGCGGGAACAGACTGCTAAATGGAGTTAACCTCTTATAACTTTAAAGAGGTAAACCTCAATTGTCTATATTTGAATGAGTCTGTCTAGCCTCTGTTTGGAGCCAGCCAGGAGAAATAGGCATCTCCAGAATAGAGTCAACTGACTGATATATGTGCCTTAAAACGAGGTGGTTATTCCTCTTCTTTGACTATAAAGGAAGCTGAGGCTGATTATTTTACAGGTAGATTCCTAGGTTAGGGCAAATGAGCCTGGCTTTTTTCTTAATCCTTCCTTTTATTTCCTTGGCTTTTTATAATTTTGGGGTGAATACTCAACATGGTGGCAAAATTCCAGCAGACTTTGGGGAGAGGCAGACACCATAACATTTCACTGGTGCTGTATAAAAAGTTCAAGTGACTCTCGCCAAGTTATTATTGCGTATTATTTACTTGAGTATGTGTTAAACACTGATCGCATTCACCAGTTACACAGTGATACAGAAATTTCTTGCAGATAAAATCTGTCTTTCAGATATGGCAAGAACCCCACAGCTCTGTAACGCAAGGATGGTGCTGCCCTGCGCAGGCAGGCAGCCTTGCTCTTCCCAGTATTAATCTGTTCACTTATTCCCCTGCAGAAAAGCCAGAAATCAGCCCTCTGCATGGAAAAGATCCAGTGGTTGGCAATGAGGAGACTCTGTGCTCCCACATTCTTCTGAAATAACACGGATATATCTCCTGCAAACAGGGCTAAGAGAACAGGCCCAGGAAGCGTTTTCAAGTGCTTTTCTAACAGTGGTTTGAGACTTTCATTGCAAATTCTCGCTGTTAACAGCAGATGCTTAAAGACCCTGCAAAATGAAAACCTACTCCGTGTCTCTTCTGTTTTCAATTGAACTGGAATGAATTGTTCTAATTCTGGCATTGAAATCAAAACACCCTAAATTACAGTAATTTGTTTCTCTTTGTGAGTCATTATATACTCTGAGATTGCACATTACTCAGGCCTTCAGTAAGGGTCTAATCCTGCGGGCTTCTCCAGACCAAAGCTCTCAGTTAAGCGAGCTGGGGCTCTGCTCTGTGGAGAACCCATCCCACACCCTGACGCAGAGCACACTGCGTGCTCTCTAGTCCCAGACACAGCGAGGTCCTCCAGTTCCGTGGTGGGGGAAATACACAGCGTCACCGGCATGAGACAACATCTTTCATTGCTGAGCCCTCGATGTTGATTGCTTCAACAGCTTCTGGTTGCTCAAGGGACATCTGCCAGGCTGCAATCTGCCGCAGCGAGGAGGCAGCCCCAAGGGAGAGGGTAACACGTGGAGCATCCGTCCCCCGGAAAATGGGATTTGGTTCCTGCTCTCCCTCCTCTGGCTGCTCCAGGCTAAGCTCCAGCTGTTCTTTCATTTCACTCTGCTGCGGTGGCTTTTAACCATTTCTCACTCCCGCTTGCCCACACCCTGGTCGGGGAGGAATGCAAGGAGAGGAGGTAGCAAATGCATTCCAGTTGTCCTCTGTAGCACCTAATCCTTCCTGGCATTCTGGGGCTGCTGGGGGTAATATATTCAGGATTAAGAGGGAGAGTGTATTGGGTTTATGTGGCAAGGTTTGGGGCTGCAGGGGTGACTTCTGTGAGAAAAGGCCACGAGCTGACCCCATGTCGGACACAGCCCGTTCTGAGACAGACCCGCTGCTGCCCAAAGCTGAGCCCATCACTGATGCTGGTAGTGCCTCTGTGATAATATATTTAAGAAAGGGAAAAAAAGGCTGTGCAGCAGCTGGGAGCGAGAGGAGTGAGAAAATGCGAAACAGCCCTGCAGACACCGAGGTCAGTGAAGAAGGAGGGGGAGGCACTGGAGCAGAGATTCCCCTGCAGCCTGTGGAGAAGACCATGGTGACACAGGTTGTCCCCCTGCAGTCCATGGAGGACCACAGTGGAGCAGATAGCCACCCTGCAGCCTGTGGAGGACCCACACTGGAGCAGGTGGATGCCCTGAAGGAAGCTGCTGCCTGTGGAGAGGAACCCACACAGGAGCAAGTTTTCTGCCAGGAACCATGGCCCATGGGGGGCCCACAATGGAGCAGTCCATTCATGAAGGACTGTACCCCATGGAAAGGACCCGTGCTGGAGCAGTTCTTGGAGAACTGCAGCCTGTGGGAAGGACCCATGTTGGAGAAGTTTGTGAAGAACTGCATCCCGTGTTCTGGCCCACGCCAGAACAGGAGAAGAATGTGAGGAGGAAGGAGTGGCAGAGACAACGTGTGAGGAACTGACCGCAACCCCCATTCCCTGTCTTCCTGTGCCACTCGGGGGGAGGAGACAGAAGAGTTCGGAGTGAAGTTGAGCCCAGGAAGGAGGATAGGGTGGGGGGAAAGTGTTCTTAGTTTTGTTTTTATTTCTCGATATCCTACTCTTACAATTAATAGGCAATAAATTGCATTAATCTTCCCCAAATTGAGTCTGTTTTGCGTGTAGCAGTAATTGTTGAGTGATCTCCCTGTCCTTACCTCAACCCATGAACTTTTAATCTTATTTTCTCCCCCTGTCTTGCTGAGGAGGTGAAGTGAGAGAGTGGCTTGGTGGGCACCTGGCAGTCAGCCAAAGTTAACTGACCACACAGAGGAATGAAGAAATTCTGTCACTACTGTTTTATGAGGAACATATAATAGTAGCACCATGAGAAAAAAATTACCTGTAAGGTAATCAAGGCATTCCAACAATTTCTTCTCCCTGGTAAAATCAAGTGCGAAAGTATCGAAAGTATCGTTGAGATTAATTTCAGGAATTAGAACCTGGGAGGATGCAGTTGCCATGGAAACCCTATAATGAAAAGAAAAAGTCTTTTAGCACCCAAGACACAATAACTTTCACATCAAGGTAGGACCATATCATTATGATTGTTATCACTTCTCAAAAAGCTTGACAAAAAATTTCACATGTATTTTATTTATATGGTTTAAGTTAGGAGCTTCTCCTGCCACTTTTATTTTTGTGAGCAAAGTCTCCAGTAAAAATCTCTTATTACTTAGCTTTTGCCTAATATGCAGTGTCAGATCAGTTTTTAACAAAATACTGATTAAACAACAATATACTTTGAATTGTTCTTTCTAGTCACCCCCTGAACCAAAGTAGCAATAGCACCATATTTATCTGTGTTTTAAGCAATCCTGGCAGATGCTGCATCTCTCCCAACCCTTGTTTTCCCAAGCAGTTTCTTGCTCCAGGCATTCCTTGGCACTGCTGTCCCAAGGGCTTGGTCCAGATCCCCACACCTCCACAGCTGTTCAGCACAGCACACTGCTGTTAACTTCAAAAAGCACAGGGAGGAGATAAAACAAATAGATGTCAGCACAGCTTATTTTGAAAGGCTTTTCCCTGCAAAGCATGTGTGCGTACTTACATTTCCTCCAAAACTGAAAAGTTTCCTTGCCTACCTCATTTCAGGAGCTACATCCACCTTTTGTCTGTCCAGCCGTACTAATCTAGAGAGGTGAGCTTTCACAAGAAAACTGCCATCAGGATGTACCTTTCAGATCCTTCAGCCTGGTATCTCAAAATATATGTTACTGGAGAGCTGGATACTGGATATGTTTACAGAAAGTTTGGTCGGTTTAAGCAAATAGATTATTAAACCTCATTTGTTAATTGTTTGAGTTTGGAGGTAAACACACAACCATGCACACAAGGTATGTCAGTTAACTGTCATTCATGACACATGCCAGATCAAAATATTTTGACTGCTTCAATTAACAGTTTCCCAAATTAGAGTATTTCTCTGTAGACTCTCAAATGCCTCTAGATTCTCAAATGCCTCCAGGCCAAATGCTTACTAAAAACTATGTTTTCATATATTTCTTGTATAGTATTTTAGGAAAATGCAGTTAGGAAGGTCAAAAACTGAGCTGCACATCTCGTTGTCGTCAGCATAGTTGTCAAAAGCTGAGCTGAGGAGGTTTCCTACTCAATAATTCATGTTATACAGTTTTCAGCACTGTTTCCCTTGCAACTGTGGTTGTAGAACTTAGTTTAAAGTAGATCCTAGTACAGATAGTAGAGATGGGGTATTTTTGGAGAGCATAACTGAAGTGCCTTTTGCCCCATGTACTTAGAGGGAAAAATTCCCTGAGTTCTTTCAATTCTTTTTTTTCTCCCCCACCCCTCCCCACCCCACAGTAGTTCATCTGCAGTTACACTATGCTGTTTTATATCTAGTAGGAAAAAAAGACATGCATTTCTTGCAGGGCCTGTGTTAGGGCAAACAACTCCACAAAATTAAGAATGGCTTTGCTAAGAAACCAGCACGCAGGTATCTAAGATGAAGAGCTTCTTTGAATACCTCCACAAAGCACATATTTATTGTGAAGAAGACCATATCACAGGCCCTTTTGGACTCTGTTTGGGGCTACGCAAAGGATGCACTGTGAGTACATGTGCTAAAGTCAGTTTTCAGTGAGCTCAACAGTTCGCAGTTTCAAACACCATGTCAGCGTATTGGGTTCAGAGGACTGAATTTCCTCTTGTACTTCTGCCCGCTCTGACACTGTGCTTGGCTGGAATGTTTTTTTATTGGATAAATGCATTTCACCCACTGTAAATAATGCATGACCTAAATCATTGTAGTGTGTGTAATGTCTTTGCTATACATAGTTACCTGTTGTGCTTACAACAGAGAATATTATACTGCAATTACTTTGAAATATGTGCATGAAGAAATGCAATGAGCATAATTTCAGGCGACTGTTTTAGCTGCTGGAGGGCCCTGGTGAGACTGTTACATGAGCAGTCTAGAAGTAAACAAAATATTGCTTACCACATGAGAACTAAGAGTTACTTGTGGGGAGTAATTTATTAATCAGATTTAGTCTCTTTTTCCATTTGCAATTTGTCTGCAAGCACTTGGTTGCAAGCACAAACTTTTTCCCCTCAGTTTTATTCACTGCTTGAAATGATTCTCTGATTTTCAGGGCGTTCACAGCCATCTCATTACAGACAGCAATCTGTGATAGCCAAGAATTAGATTTGATTGGGCACATATGTCGGCTGGTCTCATTTCTGCTCTCTGAGCGTCTCTCCTGTGACTGTATTTATGATGCAACTGTTCATGTTTACAAGGTTAAGATGGAGCTTCTCTGAATATTCTCTGGTAGTCAGTTAAAAAGCTTTTGTCTCCACAGGCTTCTGCCCTATTGCTTGTTCCATCGGATACTGGGAAAAGGCCAGACCCTCACCTTCAGCTTTTTGCTCACGATACTCACGTGGTAGTTTCACTATCAGCTTCAGCTGGGAAAAAGAAGTGCCACAATGTAGCTTGGTGACAGAATACAAACCAGGGTTTGAGTCTGACAGATCAAATGTAATCCCTTGCCTTCCCTTCCCTTCCTTTGCCTTGCCCTGCCTTCCCTTTCTCAACAGATTTTCAATTCTCTGAGCCTGCAAGGAGCAACCCAGCGTTGGCTTATTTATAAATTCATTAAATAGCTTTGGTGAAGCCTGATATTCATAGAATCTGCATACAGCACTCCAGAGTAAGTGATAGACTTAAAAAAAATAAATAATAAGAGCAGGTAATTTCATACTTTGGATTAGGTGAAAATTGGCTGGACAATGTGAAGATATAATGTGAACCCAGAGATAAAAAATAGTTGAATAAATGAGCATACTTTTTAATAGTTTTCTTCATTGTCCAGGTACATTCTCCTTTTTTTTTTGTTTCTCTGACTGATGGCTAAACAGCTGATAATTCCAACAGAACATTTTTTCATCAGAAAATACTGCTGAAATTCAGTGGGAATGTTTCAGCACTCACAGTGTTGCACTGACAGCACAGTTTCCTAGAGAGACTTGCTCCCTTGTCTTTGGGTCCTTGATATATCTGGCACACTGAAAAGGAGCTAGGATCCTAGAAGCAGTAGAAATTCCCTGCACCCAGGGACCCAACACAGCAGCTGCCATAACTTCCAGACACCCAAGCTGTTGAATCTCCAACTCTTCGAGTGGGCTACCTCTGAGATGCATGGTGCAGGTTCCCAAAGTTACACATTTTGTTACCTTGCCGCTTGCTGTTTTGTGAAGAATGTGAATCCATTAAAATAATTGTGAATTTCTTCTAGAACGTACTCGCTGCCTGATTTCTTTCTCAATCTCAGAATTCTTCATGGAGTAGGAATTTCAGCCTCCAGAAACCTGGTTTTTTAGTCTGTTTAGCACCAGATATCTGCTTGGCATCCACGTTACCTCCTTCATTTGTGTGTGCATCCTTTTTTGACTGCTCCTCTTTTCAAAGGGATGTTTTGGTTTAGCATTACAGTAAGGTCCTTCCCACTCTGGTACAGCACAAAGTAGTGTTTTGGGGAAATGTGTCAATTCATCTCCCTCTCTCTGACCACATTTGTGGTGGGACAAGACAATATGGCAACTATGACAACCCATCTGCCTTAAACTGAGGTTTTTCTGATTATCGAGAGAAATGTCTTCTTTACCTTTCGGTGATATTTTTAGCAGTTTGCAGGAAGCGAGCGTGATCGTTCTCCTTCAGCGACTGTTCAGCCTGAGAGATGAGGGATGTCGAGCGCTCAATGCACTGTTTGCAGTTCGCAATCTGCTGAGCCAGTTTTCTCAACCTCACCACCTTGAGTGGAAACACAAGAAAGCAGTCACATCTTTAAGGTCACAAATCATGATTGCATTTGCACTTCCGATGCAAAGCTGGAATGCAAAGGGGGAGTTAAGATGAATGGCTTCACTGACAAGAGCTTCTTTCACACTAGCTTGATGGTGAGCCCCATCTAGCCACGTAACATTTTTAATAAGGGGACAGGGACAGCCTTTCTGCCTCAATATTTTCCACATGGAAAACAACAGGGGAGAGCCAAAACAAGCACAGCTGGCCTATTTTCCAACAGAAGAAACGTCATTTCCTGGTACTTTCTGCTTACATGATAACTAAGGGCTATTTAGATAACCGTTTCCCTGAAGTGATGAGATCTGTGTTAAAGGCATCTTATAGATTAACTACTTTTTTCTGATTCCTGAGGTGAGTTTCATAAAAAATAATCTGAAAATAAAACTTGACAGAAAAAGACTGTTCAATTCTACTAACAATACATGCTTGCCCTTTTCATTATGTGCTTTTAGTCAAACAGGGTGTTTTCTTGTTGGATATTTTTAACTGGACAAAAGCACAGTAGTGCTGGAGAGCTGATTATTATTACTGCAAACACATGTGCTGGAGATAAACACAGTAGATGTGACTGTAATCATTAGCTGAAAGGTTAGGGAGGGGCACAGTCAATCCTCCATCTAAAGACAATGTTGGCTAACAAAACTTCTAGTTCCTGAAAGGTCTGGGAGTCCTTCCCATTGTTATCACATCAGGATCATAGTTTGAACAGGAGTAAGAAATAGGAAGGAAATGAAATAATTCTGGAGTTTAGAAAGGCATTAAGACCCAGTTACATGCAAAATGAGGAAACTAACAACCAACTGGATTGGCAGAAATAGCCAAATTTATAATGAAGGTAACGTTCCCAATCTCAGCAATCAGGGCACAAGCTATGAAGTTGCTGAGTTGAATTTCAGATATAACTGCATCCTTAGCAGAGATAAGGGTATCCTACCTGACAACAGAAACCAGTAGGAAAATAAATCTCTTGGAAAACTTTCAAAAAGAAAATACTGGCCAAATGATTAGTGTCCTGTAACATTGGTATTTCTTCTAAAGATAGAAACAATAAAGGGAGAAAAATGCTGGGAAAGCATAAAGATTTTGAAACGCTAATAAACTGGTCAGCTTCTAGGATGAACTAATGCCATAATGTTTTCTCTAACTGTGCATTTGCAGAGATTACAATTTGGTCTACACCAGTCTAACCAAGGAGAGGTTCATTTCAGTATTAAGTAGCTCATCTTTTTGTTTATGTATTAATTAACAAAACAAACAATGCACTCAAATAAATGTTACCTTGTGAGCTTTTAGCAATCAGACGCATGTCATGATTTGTGAGGGCTATATATGAACTAGTTTTTTTGTTTGCTTGATTCTTTTTTATATCTTCTTCAAGAAAACAACTGATGATAAACTTTAAAAGGAAGAGTCTCATCTCACCCACTCCCTCCCAATGGCAGGAACAATGTCTGCACTAAAATTATCTTATTTATTTGATATTTAAGTGGTTTTTTCCTGTTACATGCTCTGTGGGATTTTCTAGGTTTCTGGTGATAGGTGAGATTAAGGATGGAGCTGCACCACATTGTCAGATTCGTGTGTCTGAATCTGCAGCCTTGCCAGCCATAGCTAGAACTTTATACCCGAGTGTTTCCAGCTCTGTAGCCGTAACTATAGTGCTATAGACAAATTTGCCATGCCCTACCTTCCAGAAAGATTCTTAGCCACAGGCCCTCTTCAAAGAAGGTACATCGGGCAGAATTCCCTGTGGCTTTTCACATGGGTCTCTCGAACCCCTGAAAACTTCCAACATATACAACATCTGGGGCAAAGCATTCCAGACCTTTACTGGACCTCCATCGGTACCACTTTTGGTTGAACAAAGTAGAACAAAGAATGGGGATAGATTCTGGTATCAGCTATATTCAAATAAATTTGTAGTCAATTGTATTCTAAATCTTTCATGCTCTAATGGACATTAGAATACATCTTTGCAAGCAACAGATTTTTTAAAAGCAACTCATGTATATAGCACAAATCCAAATGAATGAAAACTTTTCTACTTCATTGGAAGCACAGCTGGTCTCACTGCATAGAGAAACAGAGTTGAAACAATAATGCAGAAGGCCACCTTCTCCATTTTGAAGGGAATTATATTTTGTTAACAGCATGAGGAAATTCAAGTTCTGTCACACAATGTACTGGACCTGTGGCTTCAAACATGTTTAAGTCAGCCCTTGCCTACAGGCTTTTTATTTCAAGTTAATTGGAATATCTTGACAGCTGCATGAACCATTTAACCTGCTCTTGAATTTATTCCTTTCCTGAGCTTTTCCCACACAAGAAGAGTTTATATTTGACTTAGTTTAGCAGTTAAAGAGTAAACACCATGTACCTAGAAAATAAGAATGTTAATTCAACTCTAATGTGTTTCTGAGTTAACAGGTAGCTAGCAGAATGTGTTGAAATTTGAATATCAGAGATTTTTTCTGCTCAGTGTGTTTGTCACTAATAATCATTGTATCTCAGTAATTAGAAATGCACATTTCATTTCATTTCCTGCATGTTTCTGAATATTTTTTTTGTAAATAAGTTAAACTTCTTATTCTCAAGAATGACAATGATTGAAACAAATTTTTTATGTGATAGTATTTTAATAAATAATTAAAGTATCTAGACTAAAATATTCATGTAGATAATTGCCAGCCACGATATCAAATGTTGTGACACTTTGTGAAAGTGAAAATTTTGGGAGAAACAGTCAGACATATAACAGATTGAAGGAATCACTAATTAGTCATCATTTTATTATCATTTACTGATGGTGTCATCATTTCTGTATTTATCCTTAAAAATCATAATCACATGTAGTAAGAGAAATGCCAAATAAATTGTTGAGGTCTAGCACACTAATCTTGATATATTTCATTCTTCTTTACATGAAAGTAGCAGTACTTTACATGAAAGTAGCAGGACTACATAAGGACTTTTACAAATTTGTATTAATAGTACCTGAGGTCAAAAAGCCTAAAGCATGACGAAGCAGTGTTGACCTACTTGTGATCTAAAGAAGAAAAGCTTTTACCTTTCCTTCCTTGATTTTGGTTCCAATTATTTGTCGTCTTTGCTGGATTATTTCAATGAGCTGGTCACATTCTTCCATCAGCTTGGTTTCTTGGCGTGATGCATTTACCTATAAAGCAAACCATTATGATTAGCAAAACCTTTTTTGACATTTTCCTTTTCCTAATTTAAAAACTGGAATTTCTAAAATGTTGGTTTGGACATTTTTTTCTCCTTTCTGTGTATAAACTGTGTGTTATTTTGTTTTCCCTCTCTTGGATTTTGTGAAATACTGAAAGGAGTCTGAAAGTCTTGTTTGTAGGAGGTAGGACTTGCAAATAGATACTCACCAGGTATTTCTAACTCAAGTGAGAAAAGCCTGGTCCTGTGAGTACTGAGTGATGTCAGCTATAGCGGACATCAGTGAGAAGTGAAGGCTCATCAGGAGGTCCTTAACACATCACAGTTTCAAGCCGTGTATAGGACTGCAGTGAATACTAATGCACGTAAGAGCACAAGTACTGGATCAGACAGCCCATCTAGTGCAGTATCCTGCCTCTCACTGCTGCTAGTGCCAGCATCTGCTAGGAAAGCATCTTAGGAAGAAGTCCCAGCATGTATGATGATTCCCATGAATATTTTCTCATCCTCCAACCACTTGCAGCTCAGAGTCTTCTTGAACCAGACACAATTTCTACATCATTACTAACCCTCAGAAGAGTTATCTTCCGTGGATTTATTTAGTCTCTCCTTCAACCTCTGCAAACTTTAAGTATCCCCACCATCCTACAGCAATGAGCACCACAGCTTAACTCACAGTCAAGTGAACAACTGCCTCCTTTAGAGGCATTTGAACCTGTCTCCTTCCAGCTGTATTTAATGATACCAAGTTCTTTTACTGGAAAGGACAGTGAACTGGTGATATACCTATCCACAATCTCCGTGCTGCTTGTGCTTTTATAGATCACTGTTTTGTCCTCTAGCAGGACTTCTTTTCTACATTAAAGAGGCTTAAGTGATTAAGTTTTTCCTTGTATAGTGATTCAGTTTTTCCTTGTATGAAAGCTGTACCATACCTTCAATCATCCTTGTTTTTCTTCTCTGAAACTTTGCCAGGTCTATCATCTCCTTTTTGTTATGGGGAACAGAACTGTGCTAAGTACTCAAGGTGCAAACAAACTATGGAGTCATACAGTGGCACAATATGTTCCCTACTTCATCTTGATTACTTTCATAATGATTCCTAATGTTTGATTTGCCGAATTTAACACTTGAAAATATTGTTTATTATTTTTAGTCCACATAGTGGTTCCTGAAAGATTCAAATTACCAAAGATCCAAGCGACATTACCAAGCCATGTGTATTGACTGCCTTTATTACTACCATTTTGCCTCAGCAATGAATCAGATAGATAGAAAATAATAGCTGTGCTCATGTCGTTTTCTACAGTATAAATATGTAAGTCAGTGAAACTGTTTTTAATGCAAAAAAACTCACAAAGAATATTACCTTTCTATGGAAAATGTTGACTTTTATCAAAAAATAAGAAAACTTAGAACAGTTTTGTTCTCAGCTGAAAATGTTTTGATTCTGAGGGAGACTGATTTTTTCAGTGAAAAGTCAACATTCTGTACAAACCAATAGTAGTATGTATAGCTTAAGTGTATGTGTAAAGAGTCAGAGAAAAAGGCAAAAAATTCTAATCATATCTAGAATAAAGAAAAATTTAAAGGGGTGATTTCAGAGCTGTGTTTCCATACACACTTTGCTAAGAGGGTAAAGCAATCTTCAGCCCTGGCCAATTGCTCCTAGAGCCACGTCACCTTTTCCATTGGGCTAGTAAGAGCTAGTGGTGAACAACAACAGGGAACAGTTCCAGGTGACAAGTAACTGTATTTCTCCCCTTGGTTGTTTTTCAGTCCGATGAGCCCCTTGATCTGCCTCAGCCGCCTTTTTTTTCTTCCAACAATGTGTTTAAACATGCATTTACCTGTAAGCACATTATGGAGCTCATTAAGATTAAGCAAATTCTTATATATCTAAATTTGGACCACGGCCAATTTTACAAATAACCTTCTTACGTGAAATACATTGTGTCCTCCAGGCAAAGAGGGGACTTGTTTACAAAGGCCTGCTTTCATTAAGGTTTTGGATTATCCTTCTCAAACCTTCATAAAATTAAAGTTTGATTGCATATTTTACAGGCTTAATTATTAATTAAGATATCAGGATTGTAAAAAGAAAATATGTTTGTTTCTGGAAGGGGTCAGATGGTACTGAAAGTGCTGGGGAGATCTGCACGCAGTAGGTGAAGATGTAGAAGGTACTTCCACCGTGCAGTTTCAGGTGCCTATTTATCTCCTTACGTTAGCTGTTCGCTCTGCCTGGTTTCCCACGATGGTCCACGAGGAGAGACAGACCACGGAGCAGCTCACCCAAAGCCTCTGGCAGCGCCAGTCTCCCTCCACTGACCGCTCAGGGAGCCTAGAAGAACTAGTCAATCAGCACTGCCCCTCCTATTCCCCTTCTTCTCGTCACCCCACCACCCCGGCTGCATCACACCCTCCCGTCACGCACCGTACTTTGGCATGAAACTCTGCAGAGCTGTTTTCAAGGAGCCGTCCAGTGCACCAGTTTCCCCACCCCCGACTCCAGTTTCACTAGGGGACTGAAATTCCACCAAAGAGTGGGGAATCCCAAAGGGGCAACCATCACATCCACTGCACATGGGCGCAACTCCTTCTGTGTCGACACTGAGGTCTGCTCACGCCAGAGCCGACTTTGGCACGTAATTACGGTAACACTTCACAGGATTTTTGAGTAGCTTCCACTCAAAGTGTTACTTCTATCACCACTTACATCACGAATTCATTTTGTCGAGCAGATCTAATTAATCTTTGGGGTAACTGTCATGAAACATAGAGTTACAGGAAGGCTAAGTCAACATTGTTTCATTTAATGCTCTGGTTGGTTTGAATAATAAAGTATTAATTAAATCTTAACTTAAAAAACTCTAGACTAAGAAAAACAAAACGCTTGGAAAAAACCTTTGGATTTTTTACACACTGACTGCAGACCTCTCTTTTTCTTTGAAATCTGAAAAGTATACTCTTTTATAAACTTCATTTGAAGACATTTCCAACTTTATAGCTTGCACAAGCTTATTAAAAGTGAAAAGAATATTCCAAAATTATTTGATATGTCTGAGCTTTGTATGAAAAAAAAAAACATTTAATCTGGGGGCTTTTCTCAAGTTGAAATACTCCTTAATCAAATTTTCAGCCTACAAGGCCTCTGATTCAGTAATAACTTTATAATTGAGCACATGCCTAACTTTAAGTGCACCATATTAGCTGTGGCCCTAAAGGGACTATTTGTGAGATTAGCATTGAATATTATTTACTTGTATGTTTCTGAGGAGTCGTATGTCAGACCAAAGAGCCACAGGCATGGAGCAGGGCTCCGCTGTACAGGTGCTACAGAAATACCAGAATAA
Source organism: Calonectris borealis (assembly GCF_964195595.1). NCBI lineage: Eukaryota > Metazoa > Chordata > Aves > Procellariiformes > Procellariidae > Calonectris > Calonectris borealis. Next base: position 138,470,116 of record NC_134312.1, on the reverse strand, counting down.
AGCTCTGCCTTCTGCTCGAGTCCTTTGATGAACAGCAACCTTGACAATAACTTCCAGCTGGGACTGGCCAAGGAATGCGAGTACTGTCTGGTGAAAATATTTGAGGTTTTACATTCTACATTTTTCCACATTAAAAACAAGCCCTCTTTCCAAGGAGTTTATTAAGAGAGACTGAGAGCTGCATTAGAAAAGTCTGGAGACTGCATCGCTCACTTTGCTTGTGGGAGGCTCTGAATCATGCAGAGAGCAGACTTAAATCTGGGCTTCCTCCATCCCAGATGAATGTTGACTCCTTAATCTGAGACATCTATTGCCTGAGAGTTTATGCTGGACTTGGGGACATCCTTCTGTAGAAAATTTCACTGACATCAATACACTTAGTTTTGGCAAATTCCACAAATTTGCCAAAACAAATGAATCAACATATTCCGATTTGTTTGCCGAATCAACAAATTCCTTAAAAATCTGTGTCCAGAACTACTTTGAACCTAAAGTTTTGTTTTCTGTTGGTATCATTTTTATAAACTTCTCTTCCATGCCACAAAACTGTTTTAAAACCGATGAGGAGGCCTTGTTACAATTTAGCAAAAATGATGACATTTTCTACTACAAACAAGCAAGCAAGGACTGATTCTAATCCTGCTGCTTTTGCGGGGAATTTATTTCTATTTCTGTAATATCCGAAGACCTCAGACAGTTTACTGAAAACAAAATATTTCAGGGTTCTTTCCAGGTTTTCCAGACAGATAGACAGGGACTGCTGGCCTTTGCCTCAGGGAGTGGGTGTAGCAAAAAAAGAAAAACGGGGGTTCCTCAGATGTCTGACAGAGAGCTGGAAACAACAAGCCCCCCTGACCCGAAGGGGAGAGCAGGCCAGCTGCTCCCATCTCCACAAGCTGAGAACTGCTTTGGAAAGTGTTCTGCTCTCTGCAGAGGTTTCCCTGGCTTTCATCTTCAGAGACCTGAGTTAAATTGCAGCTTAGGTCATAAGAAAATGAACGTGGTGGTTTCAGAGTCCCCAGCAGATGTCTGGGAAATCACACAACTACAGTATGGTTAGAAGTTCAAGGGTACGGGGGAGCTTCTCCGGTTAATTCAGAGGCAAACAGAGTGTCAGAGGGCTAGATTCATACCCATGAAAACTTCCCAACTAATATACTGGAACCAAAGGATTTTTTAGTGTCTCAGCAGAATTTTCCTTGCAGGAGCAAAACTTTGCCTCTGGGATTCCTTATGGGTGAGGCAATTTTGTCCGCAAGTGGAAATGCACATGTGTCTTTTCAGCAAATAATCTCTAAATGACAAACAAAATAAGACACCCTAAGTTAGAGGTGGCCTGCTTTTTTAAGACTACACTGTCTGGGATAAGTTCATCAAAACCAGAGTAATTTTTATTCTCCAGTCCTCCACTAGTTATGCAAAATGAAAGAAAGTAGGTTGTAGAAAGAATCTGATCTTTGAAAAGTAAGGTATGAATCTGAGTTTCAGCTTTACTATTTAAAAATGGTCTCAAATGCCTCAGAAATAATCTCTTTGCAGTTGTGGCCATACAGGTAAAGAAGAGGTACCAGCTTGTGTTCATGGGTTGAGTTGATGGTTTTAGAATTACTATATACTCGCAAATAAACAAAAACATCTCAGAAAAGCAAATTGCAACGATTCCACTTAACAGCTGTAACATCATTGCCACATGTATCAGCCTAGATTTTGAGCCCGAATTCCTCCTTACACCAAACCCAGAAATTGAGGGAAAAAAAATCTAAAATTATGAAATATAATGGCTGATACCTGTTTACTCTAGGAAAACTTTCTTCATTGTCCTGTAGATGTGGAACACACTTTCTGGGATTAAAGTCTCTAGATGAATTAAAGGATTATACTCATCTACAGAGAGAGGCCTATTTATTTTTTAATTACTCCACGTTGTAAAGTGAATAACTTTTCTTCATAGAGTCACAATACGTTGAAGCCATATTTTAACATCACCCATGTTTCATTTATTTATTTAATGGAAATACAAAGGATAATGATTAATGCGCATTTATGAAAACATTTCTTCCCTTTCTTTTTCTGGATATGAGAGTCATGGATTCAAACTTCTTTCATTTCATATCCCTGCTTGATATTACGGGTTATTCAATTTAGTCTTCTGTAGAGCAAAAGCAACTCTTGGAATAAAGCTTTTTCAGACTTTATCGAGTCTAAGCATAAAACTGATTTTATCTATTATGACAAAATGTGCCTTTGGAAATACGTGATATTAATCAGCTTGCCATCTGAATGGATCATCTACAACTCCTTTATTCTGAATTGGTGCAAGAGAAAGGAATGGTCATCTCCCATTTCAAGTGTGCCAGAGGCTTTGTTTTTGTTTGCATTCCACATCTATCTCTAACCAGGAGACCTGTGTTCAGAGGCAGTCTCAGAGCAGGTTAAACAAAGGTCAGCGCAAAAATACTCTGCCTACCTAGGAATTTTGTGAATGAAGAATCGATTGGGCCAGGATAGCTAAACCACTTTGGGTCAGGCTGATAAGACTATCTGCCCCAATCTTGACTAAAAGTAAACCTTTTCACAAGTTTGAAATACTCATGTTACTTATTAAAATATTATTTTAAAATTTTTCCCCACTGTGCTTTAAAGCACATTGTTGAGAAACTAACCAGCAAGAAACCTAGCAGTCCTCTAGTGACATTCACAATCTAATCACACAACAAAACCAAACCAAACCAGAAGTTTCATGGAAAACAAACAAATTGTTTTTATAAGTTTTCCATTAAAAACATAAAAAAATCTTAAACTCAGATGATCTGGAAAGTTCTCATAAAGAGCTACTCCAGATACACTTGTGCTGACAGCTGTAAAGCCCATCGACTAGGCTTGCTTCAATGAACCCAGTACTGTTTTTCTAAAACACAAATGCAGCATCATGTTGAAACTATAGCTGACATTTCTCAGGATAGGAAAGCACACTGGAGAAAAGACGTTTATTGAGAGACAAACCACAGATTCACAACTGGGTTAAACTGCTCTGGGATCATACTGCCAAAAAGAAAAAAGGTACTCCCATTTTCCTTCCATCCGCAGAAGCCGGTGTGGCCGCCTGGGGAAATGGCTGGGCTGAGCTCACCTGGCTGATGCGGATGTTGCACAAACGCATGGGAAGCCGGTAAAGAAACACAACGGGGAGGGCAGAGGCAGAGGTGGGGAGACTTTTGGCAGCAATGAGGCTTAAGATCAGATTAAGCTCTTTGTGAAACTAAGCCCTAAGAGGGATGTGGTTTTTTAAGACGCAGTAAAAGGATCGTATTAATCATTTATTTTCAGTCATTATTTTTGTCCTTTATGTTAGTCCTTTCTTTGAACCTAAATAATGAAAATATTGTTTGAATTGAACTATATTTACTTATTTATTGCTGTTATTTTGTTTTTCCTGCTGACGTTAAGCCTTTGTTTCAAGTTGAGCAAAATATTCCACTTGGTGTGTTTCTTTTAGGGTAGAAAAACAAAAACAATTAAATAATCACTGAAGTTCAAAGGACTGCCCGTCCTTTGATGAAGATGAAGCAAGTGTAACCAACAGCTCAGTACTTAACGCTCTCATCCAGGATCTGGGGACTGTAGCCTAGCGTTTAACACACTTACTAGAGGACCAACGTCTTTGGTCTCCTTGCTGCTCTAATTACTCTTCAGCTATTTACATTAGGCAGAAAAAGGAGGAACTTGGGAGTATTTTGTTCCCATAAAAGGTAAATGTAAAAGGTTCCAAAAAGTAACAACATTTTGACCGACAAGTTATATTCTCTGATGGCAGGCACAGAGTTATTACCTGCTGTATTAGTTAACCAGTGATTAACAGTGAACTAAACCCCATTTTTTAGTCTAAGGCCAAATTTTTGCAGGAATATCAGTCTAACGAGACTGTGAACACATACGTGTGTATGGATGTGAGACAGAGGGAGAGATGGAGCCAATGGGAACCGGCCGCCTTAACAGGCAATGGCAAGCACTGCTGTTAGTTTATATACAATCTGTGTGACCACTATCATAATTATGACTCCAATTTCCAGAAGCTACAAAACAGTTGTAGGTGCATTGACATATTCCAGCACGTGCCTAATCTGAACAAAAATGTATGATAAGTGCTGCAGTTCTATACATATATAGGACCAATTAATTATACCTTTAATATAGGATCAATATGTTATATAGGACCAATAATACATTTGTGACAACAATTAAAGAATTTGACTACTAGGCTATGGCTTACTGTATATGCAACTTGGGACATCCTTGTATGAATATTCTGTATTGCCATATGCTATGCAGCATGTTTCGCTAGTTTTTATTTCTTTAGTTTCTCTTTTTTCTAATGTTATGTAAAATTAAGACTCTGACTAACGCTTACCTGAGATTTTCACTGAATGAAATCAAGTTATATGAGAGTGGAATTAAATGTAGAACTGAAGTAATTAGAAATCAAAAGTAGATCATGCCATAAATTTCATCTGAACAATGTTAATAGAGAAAGTACTCTTGTACCCTCTCTCATTAGAAACTGTCTTAAGAAACTAATGCTGAAACTTCCTTAGGGTTTTATACACATCATGAAGTGTGCTAATTAGTCTCCTATTGAGAAAGATTTCCTTCAAGTCATGTTTTCCTGTCTATTTCACAAAAGGAAAAATGTCAGTTACTTCTAGCGCTTAAATATAGCAAATAAATTTAGCTGCTGAACAAGTATCTTAGCAAAACCAGAAGATACTGGAGCAGAGGAAAAAGCAGCTTTCAGTGGCGCTACTGTCCAAGTTATCTGCCCACGGTGATGGTAAACACTTATTTAACCCGTTGCTCCTTTCCTACTATCTAAAAAACCCCATCAAAGTAGATCCCTAATTCCGAAGTGCTAGTGGTCAGCTTTGTATGACTGCGAAGGCCATTTGCTGCAGTTTCAGACACCAGGATTTAGATACAGGCTTTCCACCTAAATTTTCCTAATGAGAACTTCTCAGTTTACTTGGGCTTTGATTGAAATGGTCCCAGATCTCAAGAAGGAGCGAGTACCACGAAACTTAATGAAAACAGAGTACCCACTGGTTTTTATTGTCACAGACAAAGCCTCTTTATTGTTTGAATGTCCTCGGGGCATCACTCTGACAGCCGAGTTTTGATTTTGCTGTCCCTCCAGTAACAGAAATGCTACATGTATCTTATATATTAATCGATGGAGACATTTTGTTGCAAGATTTGAAGAAGCTCTCTTGTAGCTGAAGTCTTACCAGAGGTTCGAATTTTCATTATTTATAATTTTCCCATTTGGCTCATTTCTTTTTGATCAGGCACACAAAAAACTGCAACAGCAGGATTTTCCAGGTGCTGCCATCTTCTCTTCATCACGTTTGGACTACTGTTGTTACACTGATTTAAAATGCACCTAATATGTGTGAGTGTTCAGTCTCTGTGCTGGTGAAATAAAGGGTCTTTCAGTATACCACTTTTTTTTCAGGTGATTATATAACATGGCTATAAAAACTACACTGTGACACACACAAAACCAAATTTTGACTGGGAACTTTATGCTGAGATTTAGCCTGCAGCAGATCTTTAGAAGTGAGCTAGGAACTGAGCATTCCCATTACAAACAGAAAACAAAGGCTGCAGCAGTTTGAGGGTTACACAGTTAGAGGAAAATGCCTTCCCTTCTTTACACAACCAAAAATGATTTTGCAGCGGTGTCCAGAATTTGCTTCCTATGACGTTTGGTGAATTGAAAACAAAACAAAACAAACAGAAAGACTGAGGTACAGATGTTATAAAGCTGTCTACAAGCAAAACCTATTTCCTTTCCCCTCCCCCCTAGATAATAGCTCCAATTTTTCCTCCAGCTGAGTTCAGATTATGTTTCTGCCTAACAGATGAGAGCACCTTCATGGTACTGACTATATAACAGACATTCAATCATATATTTCCTAGAAGAGATGAGAAAAAAGTCCAGAAACAAAACTCACATTGCTTAGGAAAAAAGTAACTGGCAGAAGAGGCTCATGCTCAAATTTGTGCCTCCTGCCAATTAATGTCATGATCTAAAAGACGTTTGCAGAAGCCTCACTCATTCATAGAAGCAATGCGCCTTGGAAACTATGACAAAGAAGCAAATTTGCTGTGACATAGCACTTTGTCAGCCAGAGAAACCTGTGACGCTAAAACCAAGGGGAGAACCTCAGTGCTCACAGCATTAAATCCTTCCCTGATTCAACTGAGAAGCGGCTAAATCCGGAGCTGCGCACAGCTGGCAAAGCCACGGGTCGGCAGGGCAGGATGCGGCCCCATCGCCCTGCCGGTGGCGGGGGTGCCGGGGAGGGCGGCAGTGCTGCAGCGCGCAGGGGGGCAGGGAGGGGAGGGGTGCCAAGGGCCACCCCGGGGCACCGCCGCCCTGATGCCCCTCCAGCACACGGTGGGAGGCAGGGAGACCTGCAGGTGGGTTGGTACGGCCACGGGAATGCTATCACCTGGGGATTAACCTATATCACTATATCCTAGGCCTGTCAATCCTGATTTTACAACAGTGATTTTGGAAGATTCGTCCAAGGCTCCTACAGAAATTTTCAGATATTCACACGAGCAATTTGCGTAGCACATTGGTTATGTGCGAATTACTGCAGCCTTGTTTCACCCAGTGGGACTGGATCGAGCTAGAGCCTCTTCTCCCTCAGCTGAGGTAGAGGGCTTGTACCTAGACTGTTAAGTCATGCCAAAGCATAAATATTTACATTACTTCCTTTTCCCTCAAACATCTTTCCCTTATAATAGCTCCAGAACTAAGTAGCTGCTTTCCTGACATGCACAGATGTTTTTATGGACTTTTAAGAGCCACACGCTGATTTAGCCACATGCTAGAAGGCTCTCTCATTGGGTGAATGTCCACAGAATTTAAAGATAAAATTCTCCAGGATGGTTTTTAATGCTTTTTAAAAAGTTTTCTGCAGATACTATGAGATGCGTGAATGCTGTGAAATAGGACTACAAATGAACACATTTCAGATTAGTAGCCATTTCTACGCCATTTTCTCAGTTTGTGGAGAAAACTGTATTTTATCCTATGAACCAGTTTCTCATTTGACGCAGCCAATCCTGCTGTCCCTGGGGAGGAGTGAGGAGCAGAGCCGAATCACCGGGGCCAACCCAGCGAGCTGCCCCGAGTGAGGGGGTGCTCTGCAGAAAGCAGCCTGGCCAAAGGCGTGAGGTTGTAGACCTGCCATCGTCTCCAAGGAAGGCAAACAAAACTTTCCTGATTAACAGCCTTCGGATTTTCTGCGAAGCCAAGAAATGACAGACAGGATTACAGAGGAAGGGAGAGCGGAAAGATGGAAAAATGAGTGTAAACCAAAAAACATGTTAAGGGTGTGTCTGAAAGATGAGTAAAACCAATGTGCCAGGATGCTCCTAACAAAACAGAAAGATTTGGGACAGAAAGCATGTTACAGTCTCAAGTGTTCACTTTTCAGGGTGTGGTTCCCATTGAGAAAATGGGATTTTAAAAATTAAGCGTTGCCATAAACAAAGTATTAGCACAGATTATACTTCCATATTAGGCATGAAATCAGTCATTCAGATACTATAAAATGCTTAATAATATCTCTGCTGTACTTGAAAGCAGTACAGAATAGCAGTAAAGAATAACAGTAAAGAATACAGAAAAGCAGTAAAGCAGAAAGCAGTAAAGAATACAAGTTTGGCTTGATTTATTCGCAAAAGTTTTTCCACTGATATGCCCAGAACCACCCACAGGAATGCAAGACCGGACTTCTTCAGTCTCCCAAGATCAGGTCCCCCATCAGGATAAATCTTGTCATAAATTGATAAACTCCATCTAAAAATAGGCAAGATTTATGCCTCCGTTGCTGCGATGAAAGGCAGCCCCAGATCCCCCCTCCTCGGTGGCTGGAAGGCTTCCAGATAACGAACCTCCCCGATCAGTCCTTGCCTGCTCATGTGAGCAGAAAGTGAAAACAACTCTCTTTCGGAAGGGAATAAACATCAGTTTTAAAACACAGAGAGACTGGGATTTGGCCTTTGCTATCGATGAAGTTTCAATCGCCTGATGCAGAGGATGTATGGGCAGATAATTAATCTGCAGCGAAGCTGGTTGCTGGGAAGCCATTAACAGCTCACTTGGTTGATGAGAAACAGTGGCTCTGAGACAACATTTGGTTTGGCTGGTGATTCATTTATTCAAAAGACACAGAGCCTGTTTGTTGTTCATTTTCGGAAACATCAGCTTCTGCTCCATATCAACAGCCAAAAAAGACCTTCCTCTTTCATTTTTCATGTAATATTGAATTTTTTGGTTTCTGACAGGACAAAGGCTTTAAAAAATGCCAGTGTTTATTTCTACAAATAAATGTTAATTAGCATAACTTTTTTTAAAGTTTATCTACCCCTCAATAAAAACTTGGTAACTTTAACACAAGGAATAATAATTTTCTTTCCCTCCTTGTTTTTCAAAGTTCAAATTATGTGGGAAACCCAAAGCCTCTTTTCTTTTTTTTTCCAACTGGTTTTAAACCCCCCAAAATCTAAATAAACATTAAAATGACATTATTAAAATGATTTAAAATTAGGTAAGGAAAATCTAGGTATGTAACAGCAGTTTTACAGTGCACCACCTATATTTTTACATGCTTACAAACTGTATACAATATATTCTACATCATCATCTGTAATATATTGTATCAAAAAATGAAAAAGAAAACATTTCCTATAAAATTAACTACTTGTTCGGTTTCAACCTTTGACTGAGTTCATATGGCAACACTAATACAATCATTGGAAGCTTCAGCTTTTCTTTTCCTAACATTTTGTAATTTTAAATTTGTAACATTAATGTTACAAACAATATACTGTTTGCTTCATTCAGGTTTCTGGCTTGGGGTAAATTTCTGTCATGAAGAAGCACAAAGAAAGAGAGCATACTGACTTTTTAAAAATCTCTCTAAGCCTCAGCTTCTCCAACATTGGAAATATTCACAGGATATCTGAAATTTTCACAGAGTTCTGAGAGACAGAGATAGCTTTAAAGTTTACTTCCACATCCCCACTTGCCTGATTTCCAGCACGGCCTAGGTCCAGGGTTTTGACTGAAGCTAATTTCTTAATATTTAGCTAATTTAAATGCTAATTAGACTAATTTGACGAATAAAACGTGGTAGGAATTCATTAACAACTTTGCTGCTATTGCTTTATGTCTACAGAGAAATTTTCTAAAACAGGGCTCCAGGGACAGTAGCGCATCTGTTACCAGTTGAACAAGTTGGATTTTTTGTAATACTAAACCTTAGAGTTGGTAATATATTGCAGAATTGCAGAGGAGACGGAGGAACGATTTTAAATTTTCCAGATCTAGCCCATCTTGGACATAGGCCACTAATGAAGAAGAGGCCTTATGCTGTCCTGGGCCCATCTGCTTCGTGGGTTTTATATACGGTGGAAGACAACGTGCCTTGTCTCTGTCTCTCATTACCTACTACAGTCGTTCCAGCTGATACTACAGTTGTTCTGCCTGACGTTACTGCTGCCTATATAAAGAACTCAACCCGTTCACCTCAGGTCTGATACTGTGGATAGACTTTTATGGTTCTGTTGAGCCCCATGAAGTCAGTGAGGCTCCACAGAGGTGGGGCAGACAGAAGAATGGATAAGATGATCTCTTTGGAAGAACAGTCTTGGGTTTTTTTGTTTTGTTGGGGGTTTGGGTTTTTTAGTTTGCTTTAGGTTTTTGGGGTGGGTTTCTTTTTTTCTTTCTTTTTTTCTGCAGCATGTGCCATTGCCACAGTCAACAAGGTACTTAAGCAGATGCCAGATTTTCAAGATGTGACTTTGAATCTATTCACAAGCAAAAGTTGCTCTTGGGCTTAATTAGGTCACTGAATTTTAGTGTGAAAAAGACAGAAAAGAAGCAGCCCTATGGAGAACTTCCACAGGACTTTATAAGGAAGAAAAAGAGGCTTCTCTAAAAACCAAGTGCCTTTCCGCAGAGCCGGCAGGTGGCTGTGTTACAGCAGTTTATGTCACAGCTAACGTTCTCTTAAACTATATCCATGTTTCAGAAGCTCTGGATGAAGGCTACCTTCCTCTCTCAAATTCCCCAGGGCTATTCCCCAAGTAAAACTGGTGAAGAAACCTGGCTTCCTTTCACATATATAGACAACCATACTCAAAGTGGAATACCTTTTCCACACAACACTATTATTTAATACTGCCTGCCTGCTAGGAACATACAGTGCACCCTTCTCTGAATAAGCGAGGCGCTGCAGGAATTGCAATGCAGTCAAAAGTGAAATGGTCCTACGCAGAAGCCTGTCAACAGACAGCATTGTAATGCAAACAAAAACTCAACCATTTTTCACAGGGAAAATAAGTTTTCCCTGCTAAACATCAGGGAAAGTGAAAAATACCTTTTCTCTGTGGTTGAGGTCTAAAGCTTGTTCCACTGTAAACCAGCAGTATTTATCTTGTGCCAGCTCCTCTGATTCCTACCCCATTAACTTTCCCATGCCATCTTAAATTGAGTTTGGAACTTAGGAAAACTGATAGCACTGCAAATGATGAACTTGGTGTATCTCAGTGAATCCAGTATATCTGTCAGCAAGCAGATGTGCCTCACGATGTTGAGCCTTTCCTAGTCTTCCAGTGTTTCTCAGCCACAATTTACCTGGAGGAGGGGTAAAAATGTTTAGTACCTGGTGTGTCACCTGGGTCTCATGGCTGAGACTGACAACAAGGAAAGCACTGGTGATAAAGTTTTGATGCCATGGGGATGTTTGTATAATATTTACTGGCAGAAAGCACAAACTCATGTTGTCTTTTGCAAGTTTTTTATGATATGGAAGCTTTTTGTTCATAGTGGTTTGGGCTTTGTTGACGTGGATGTACTATAAGGAATTGAAAAGGTCTTATAGCGTGGCAAAAAGTAAAAAGAAAAGGTTTGCTAAAAAAGACTCTGATCTGCTCCTGTGTCGGCTCCCATGGCTGAATTAGTCTGTGATTATTTTAATTTTCATGTAGAGCAGCAGGCCCCATGGGACCATCTAAAAAATCCCCCAGATTTTGGGGAAATATGGATTCAGGTCCCTCCCTGCCAAAGATTTTCTGTGATAATCAAAGTAGAATACGTAACTGAGGCAACTCAAAGGTCTGTAGGCATCTTTCTTCTTCTGAAGATAGATATATTTAATGTATGACTTTTGAGTCCACGTATGTAGTTAGATACTTAATTCTGATGAAGAAGAAAAAAAGATCAGTGGCCGATAGAAACCCAAATATCATTGTGGATCTGGGCGTTACTATTTCTTTGCCTTAGTTTTCCATCTGTAATTATTACTCTACCTCACAAAGGACTCAAAAAGATAAACATGTTACAGATAGTGAGTGATGCGCTCGCATATAGCAGTGGTGGGAGCCATACAAACATATCGTAATTAAAAGGGGATACGAAGGATGTAAAGGAGGTCATCTGTATTGAGAACACCATTTATCAGTGAAAAAGCTCCAAATCAGACTACCACTATTTTAATTTAGTTCTGCGCTTGTTGGTTTTTTTGCTTCAACTTTTGTTCCTAAGTGCTAGAAGTGAATGTAATTAAGTTTTCAAGTATTTCAAATGGAGGTCAGTACTCACTTCTACATGTTGACAGGTCTGAATGAGTTTTGCCAAAAGAGTTTCCAGTTCAGTATTCCTCTTAATAAGGTTGGTGAGGTTACTCTCCAGATTTTGCTGTCAAAAAGAAAGAAAAGAACACATTAGCATTTTGAAGAATTTAATGTTTAGGTGAACAGTTGAAAAATGGATATCTTTTCTGAATTTTGTAATTACACAGGTATGAACATGAGACTTTCATTTTGATATGCTCCATTAAATATTTTGTCTATGCATCGAGTATGACAAGACAAGAGAGCAGAGAAGTTCAAGATAAGAGTGAATTCTAGAAAACAGAGTTTCTAAAAACTAGATTAAGCAATTAGTTTTAGTCAGGGGGAAAAAAAAGGAGTAAGGAGAACAGTAGGGAGGCTAAAAACTTTTCACCAAAAAAAGTGATTTATTTTGGTCAAGAACTCTTTTTGAATCTAACACCTGAATTTAAAAGCCTGTTGCTTATTGAGGTCTCCAAGTATGTCCCTCTTTGGGACTGTATTTGTAAGGACCCAGTAGATGGGTCAGCACTTTCTTCCTGGGATTCACAGTGCTGGAGGGGATTGATCTGATTGATTTAATTCCCTAGTTCAATAGACTTACATTTTTTAATAAATATTTCTAAAGAAAAACATCCTTTCTACGCGTAAGAATGACATATCTACTCACAGGTTGAGCCTTCACTAATTCTTCTTAAGAGAGAACTTGTCTGTGTTTATCAACTGATTATGGCTGCAATAAATATTTGCAACTGTGGGAGATCAGAGTGCTTTCCAGCTTCCAGATCTGAGGCCGCATCCTGGCCACTGTGCAACTGCCTGTGAGATTCCTCTCCCTATCCACAGGAAGGAAATCCAAGCATGAGGAGGAGGAGGTCTGTGACGGCTGTGACCTGCTCCCTGGAATGGCTGCCTTGGGACCAGGACCCTGCCGTGCACCATGGAGCTTGCAACTACCTGCTCCTCGCTTTTTACTCCACATCCCGAGATAACTGCTATTCTATGTGAAATTCCATCTTCTGGAAACACATGGGCATGAAAACCGCCTGGTTTTGCCTAAATGCAAAGATTCCACAGAGATAAAAAAACCTCTGGAAATATATGAGTACATGAAAAAGAAGAAGGAAAAAAAGGAAGCAAGCCATTAAAAAGAGTCATTTATTTCAGTAACTTCAGGGGCATATATTTCATTTTCAAAATCCAGGGGACTGCTGGTGTGACAAGCTGTTCCTCATAGTTATTCACCTATGTAAGCGTGTGAGACTAGTCCCTTGCTTAGTATTCCTGACAGGCTGACAGTCCCTGTACTTTGTCCTCTGCGCAGCCCCCGGTCTCTAGGAAGTACTGAACAAGCATACCAGAACTGGGCCCCGTGCTTCTCTCTTCACAAGGGCTGTAGTGTCTCTGCAGAGCTCTCATTAATTTCATCCCTCCTCATCTTTTATTAATGGGCTGCTTCTCTTCACACTACTCCTTCTCCCCCGATGTATCTATTCCGTGGCTTAAGTCCCTTCAGCTACCATGAACTCACCTGACTTCTCTCATCCTTTCCACCGCGTCCCCTTACCACCTCCATGCGTGCATTTAATGTGTGCGCGTGTGCGTTGTCTGGTGCTGTTACTCCCTGCCTATTTAATGCTGTTTTAAAACACTTTGGTTTTTGCCCTTCCTTTCTGCAGCTGTGCAGTCTCCTTACTCCTTCTTGCATATGGCTACAAACGAATCAAGCTGGCAGTATTTCACTGCTGAACCATACGTACTTTGGCATTTACCAGGGCTGATGCTATAAACACTGGAGGAGCAGTCAGTCCTGTTCCATTAAAGACAGCACCGGATTTTGATGGCTTTACGTATATAACCCTTCCGAGAAGCGTGATGGGTGTTTGAAGTACATAATTTTGGCATTTTCGTCCCAGCACAGCCACGCATATCGTGTATCACAAGCTCTGGCTGTAAAAATACCTTCTATACTGCATTTATTTTATAGCCCATTAAAACAAAGAGTAACAAGAATGGGCATTCTTCACCGAACAGTTTGAGCTGTATCTTATATTTCCATAGGCTGTACTGTAAACGACCATTTAATTACAAAGGCATGTTTGCTGTGCTGTTAGATGTCCCTCTGTAGAGCTGAGACTCACATGCAAAGTCAAAATACCATATATAGTTACAGTATCAGATAACCTTTGTCTTTAAAAACAAGTTTGTTAAGGGAGGGTCCAAATGTGCAAATACTCTTGAAATTATATTTATATACCTTCTTATTGCTCATATATTCATTTTGTACATATTCTAATATTTTATACCAAAAGATTTAAAATGAAAAATGTAAATTCTTGATTGGGATTGTCTAATTTCAAACATATTATTGGACACAATAAATGCTAACCGTTGGGACCTTCACATACTATATAGAAAAAATGTTCTCAAAGCTGTTATGGAATACTGCAGTGATTTTCAATAACCTGAAAGTGTCTTGAACTAAGGCCATTAATATATGAAGAGTAAGTATTTTTCTCTGAAACAGAAATTTATTTACCCATAGATTACATATAGATTATTATATCCAGGATATTTTCAAATCCTGGATAAAGAACAAAATTTTAGAATAAGTTCTCTAACCAGTGATTGTAAACATAAACCTATCTATATTATTATGGTTTCACACAGGTCTCTTGATGTCCTCTGCACTACCCAATTGTGAAAATGGAAGATAACTACTAAACAAGTGAGTTGCCTTACAAAAATTAGAGTTAATGCATTCCTGTGCTCTAGCTCCTTGAACGGTGTCATTTTCAAACTGGAAAGCCTGGAATTTTGTTTCCTTGCAGTTTGGTATGCAAGAGATTGGGGTCTTTTTATGTCAAGAAGTATCAGAACTTTGATAAACTTCTGCTGAAGAACATCAGTTTATGTTAATGCTTTACTAAATAGCAAGAACTATGGCAGCTGCTTTCTGAAATTAATGTCAATCTTTTCAGTTTCACTAGGGTAAGTACTTGAATGGCAGCTCTTAAAACCGGCCTGACTTGAAAGTTTTAAAGGTCATAAAAATCGATCAATTCTTACAGTATGTTTACCTGGATTTTCTCTTGGCAGTATCTTCTTCTAGTTCTTTCCCCTGTTCCATTCCCATACGGACCATGGCACCACTTTGGCTACCACATGATAGCACGTACCAGAAGCAGAGTTCAAGCCCTGTACTCTTTCTTTACTCTGGATAGGGGGAGCTGGAAAGGGCCTGAAAGACTTTTAAATTTCAGAAGTAGTTTAACTTGCTCACGGACTTTCCATAGTGCCACAAACTCATTTCACATCCACACCTGAAACTTCCCAGGTTGCGTAAAACTTTAATGCCAGATTTGGAGCTCTGGCCATCTTGAAAAATTGATCCAGTGCTGTAGACCAGAATTCCCGGGATAGTGAATTGTAGCCAGGTTTTAAGCCTGGAGAAAGCGTGCTCCCACATTATTATGAGTATGTGTGAAAACAAGTGGCAGAATAAGCTTATTCAAAGTATCTTCCTTCCTCCCATCTGATGTTCTATTGCCATTTTCTTAGGCAAACCAAATTATAACTGTATTTTTGGAAATGTTCTAGATAAACGGCAATTTCTTAAACATTTCCACCTGCCTTTCCTTATCTTTTTTTGTCACTTGCCAATTTTCATCGTTACCTGTCTATTAAAAACTAACCTTAGAAATGCAGGGGTTGGTTTTTAAAACAAGGACAATAGTTGTTGTGCATTTGCTCTGTGAACAGGCTTCATGCACTTTAACTCAGTGGATGCAAACTACTCTCAAAAACCAAAAGCCAGGCTGAATGCTTCCTGACGTAGCCTGCATGCTGCAGACCTAGCCCAAGATCTTGACATTCCATGCGTGCTTTGCAACTGTTCTTACAATATCCAGTACAAAGTGAAAAGAATGCTTATTGTCCATTTAGCATGGTCTGACAACTATACAACATAAATATTCCTATAATCTTGGGATAAGTCCAAGTAGATGGAATCACAGACATGTAATCGAAAAGGACAGTTGAGGATGATGTTTCATTTTGACTCTGCATGCCTATAAAATGATATGATCCAGGGACTGGAGTCTGAAGTTGGAAAAATTAATGCAAAAAATTAGAGGAAGGCAGTTCAGGACTGGATGCCTTCTTTAAGCTGCTGTCTAGCTCACGCTGAAGTCATGATCTTGTTGCAGTAACAATTGCGTGAGGCTTGTGCCCTGATTGAAGTGGGAGGTCAGACTAGATGATCATAATGGTCTCTTCTGGCCTTTAAATCCATCAGTCTATGAAAACCAAATGTGAACCCATGCCCTTTGCCAAATTAACAGTCTCACGCAAAGCATTGCTTGTCTAAAATAGGAAGGTAGCACAAACAGATAGTCCTAAGCTACTATATGGGTTGAAAATGCTGTCAAAATAAATTAATGTAAGCTTCTTAAGAAGAAAAATGCTGACTTGTGTGCTCCTGCCTTACGTCACAGCAGAGAAAACTCCCCGTGCTCACGGTAGGGGGGTAGGACTAGCTGACCTTTAAAGGTCCCTTCCAACCCAAACTATTCTATGATTCTAAAACAACAACATCCCAGAGATGATCTTCTCAGAGGCATTTTCCTGGTCCATAAAAAAATGTCTATTCAAAGGGCCACAAGATAGAACATATAGCTAACACCTACAATGAGATTTTAAATTCCATTTGAATTAAAGCCACTGTCTTTTTCTCATTAAAAATATTCTTTTTCCTGCCATTGTTAAATGTAAGTATGCATTTGTATTTCCTACTCACTGCTTACTGGAAGGTTTTGAGAACTGATCCACTGAAACTGCAGCACATGCTAAGACTCACACACTGTGGGACAGTACTTTGTAACAACAGCCTTGCTCACCATTTCCATCAAATCCATCATGATCAAAGCCCTTCGGCAGCGCACACTGACAGCAGTTTGCATTTCCTTTGCTCCTGGTGTAGAACTGACCAGGGTAAGGCATATTTTGAGGCTACCTCCTGGTTTAAAGAAGAAAACATCTTTGGAGAGCTTTCTGGGCTTATCAGTGCCCTGCATAGTGGAAATCAGGTTAAGTAATTACACAGGTTTCATGAGAACCAGAGCCACCCTCCCATCATCTCTTTACAAATGGTCAAACTGAAACAGAGGTTATATATTTTCAGATTTGGTTGGTTAAAGCGTGTAACCAAAAGCCACACAGTTCCCCTGCAGTAAAACAGATGAAGAATAAAATGCCACAAAGCAGAAGTGTGATCATATCCTAACTTACTCAAGCTAGCAGGGCAAGCAGAGCGGTGTTGACGTGGCAGATCAGTCTTTAGTACATGCAGGCTGGCTGGGGCTGGAGATCATAAACATACACTCTGTCGCTAACACAAGTCCATGCAACCACATCTTCACTGCAAGTGTTTTTCCCCCTAACTCGAAGAAGTTATGCTCGCATGTGCTCCAGTTACGTTTCCACCTCGTCGTGGTGACATACCCTATGAACTAGGCCTGTTGCCTCCAGGACTTGTGTCTAACCTATTAAAAAATTTGTCAATCAATTCCAGAAGAACTGCCAGAATATCAAGCATGGTTTTGAGCCAGGTTTTGGGTGTATGCGAGTTTAATGTTTCCTCTGGTATTCTTTATTTAAATGGACATGCCAGGTGCACATGGAAAAACTTAAGCTAATTTTTATTCTATGTACTTGTCCTGAAACAGATGACTACTCTTCCGTAGGACACACATGCTCGACCCTGTATTTCTCCAGCCAGGGAATGGTAACATTTGCGGTTAATAGGAATGATTGACCTCAAGTCTCAAATGTGCAGAGTTTGACACTGCACTCCACATTTCTATGTGAAAAGAAATAACAGCTATGATGTTGATACACTCCTGGGGACTAAGATTTTTACCTCAAGTGATTACAGTATATCACAAAGAAAGACCCATGAGATACTGCACTGTTAATTAATTGTCCAGGACTATTTTTATTAAAAGTGCAATAAAAATAGCTGCATTTGAAGCCACTATGACTTAAATGATGTTAACTAAGTTGGGCCTATTTCCATATTTCATAGGCATGTCATTTATTTTTTTACTAACCCTTATTTAAAATGGGACATTGTGAAAATTAAAGGGAATTCAAGCATTTCAGGTTCTTGACCACATAAAATCTTTACTAACTGAGAGGACAATATTCTAAGGAAAACCTACAATTGCGCTCTCACTTCTCTGCAAAGCCATGCCCTCCAATATACCATGGGTGTGGGTGCTTGCCACTTGCAGCCATGGCTCTGCCCTTCGATTTAATTACTCTAATCCGCCTTGTGAGTTGCTTTGCTGCCATGCTCTTTAGCCTTCCTTCACCGCTTCTTCTCCCTTCCTCAGAGCATAAGAGAAATCTCAGAGCTGGGACCTCTGAGGAGAAAGGGCAGGACGAAAGCCATATATAGTACACTATAGGAAAAGTTTTCCTTTGATGTGCAGTACTAGGTTTGGGCAAGAAACAATATATATACTAAAAAACTATTCTGCCTGTAACAGGGACCATGATTACCAAGAACACAGACCAATGGAACTGACACTGCTTAGTTATTTTCAATACTATAATGTGAAATGAATGTACAAAAAAAGAAGAGAAAATACCATTTTCTTTTAAACAGGGAAAGCAATTTGTTTTCTCAGGGCCTTCAAACACGTTATAAAAACTTTGTCCCAGTTTAGACAATGACAAAACTGAATATAGGACAAGTAAATTTTTTTAGAGATTCCCATTTCAATCAAACTATTATA
This sequence comes from Calonectris borealis, assembly GCF_964195595.1. Taxonomy (NCBI): domain Eukaryota; kingdom Metazoa; phylum Chordata; class Aves; order Procellariiformes; family Procellariidae; genus Calonectris; species Calonectris borealis. The sequence goes on along the minus strand of NC_134312.1, from coordinate 138,451,628 downwards.
AAATATCCAAATGTTGGCTTGGCTGGGATCTGGGGGGTTTCAGCGTTATTTCTAATGAATTATTAATCAAAGAAGGACTAGAATAATGATCAGGAATCAAGGCTCAAGAAAAACTAGATTAAGCATTTGACTAAATTAAAAACCAAAACCAGTCTCGGACTGCTATGTGAGCTAATCAAGGTTTGCAAACCTGTAGATATATTTGAGGCCTAAATGTATTTTTTTTTTTTTGCTTCAATGCAGTAGTCAAACTGGAAGCTGAAGTGTTAAAAGAGCACAACAAATACCAGACACCCTGCATTTAAAGCATGTTATTAAAGACTTATTGAGGAGAGCTAGAGGATTAATAAGCTCATTCTTTTCCCCATGGGCTAATCCAGTGCAACAAAGGGGGTTAAGGAGAACTTGAACTGTTGCACAGCTGTCCTGAAGCATCCTGGCTGCATCCACTTCCGAACTCCCAAGACACGGAATGTACTTAAAACTAGGAGTTCTACAAGAGCTCCTACTCATGAGATGCCTAATCTAATATTGCACAAGCAAGACCTGGGAAGTATTCATTCCAAAAACTGAAGTTCTGAATTTTGCACATAACTAATGACAGACATTTATAGGAAGAGAAAGCAAAAAGCTCATCTAAAGAACCACAATTTATGCAGTGTTATTAAAGTCCTGGCTTCTACAGATGTCTGCCTAAACATTTCTGAAAGTTTGTATTTTATTTAAGAGGTTATATTATGGAAAAAAATGTGTTTTTAATCAGTCAGTGCATATTACTGCATTTTGTGGTTGAAAAATTCCATCTTATCTAACCAGGTATGTATAAAAAGCAATTCAGTATTATGCAAAACTGGCAGGTTAGAAAGGACGGCTAGATAGGCAAGGAGTAGAGAAGGTCAACATGGTGATTTGGTCTGTGTTATGTAGCAGACTGGTGGAGCGGTTACAAACCTAATTCATCTCTTTCTGCTGCCCTGTAACAAAGCTGCCATTTGAGGCAGCTGCATTTATGTTTCTCAGTTCAGCACACAGCACTTTGAAGGATGTCTATAGATAGCCCTCCTGAGGATATTAAATGTCCATCTGGAGAATGAAGCTGGAAGTCCACCTCCTGGCACGGCTGGAAGGACTGGGACGCCCAGGGCACACACTATCTTTGTCTCCTACTGCTGCAGCAACTAGCAGTTGGGCTGAACAGATCACCAGTAGGAATTTATTCAAGAAATGGGAGTGACTTTCTGTGCAGTTCCTCTACAGAGAGGAAACAGGTGCATTTGTGATCAGAATATATTCCCAGCTGTTGCTCTGGCAGCGTCTTAGGAGCCTTATAGGCACCACTGGTAAGCCAAGTGAAGCCAGAGCACAGCATCTCTTTTGGAAAATGCCGATCCCACTGTCCAACGGCATGGTGCATGAGGCAAGTGTCAACCAACCAGTCAACCAGAAAGACCCAACTCTGACTTAGGGTAAATCGTACTAAACAAAGCCCCACTTACAATTACGTTTTATAGTATATTTTTGTGTTTATAAACTCTCCAGGATTTTGCCAAGAAGTAGACCATGAGCTAATTCTTCCACTCTGGAGCGCTCTGGTTTTGCGCCACGAAGTCATTGGTGGCTCTGCCTTTTCCTTCCAGTGAATAGGCTCCAGCTGCAAGAGGTTACTCGCAATAAAAAAGTTGGCATCCGTCCAGTTTAATGCTCATTCTGGCACATGCTCATTGCCTTGCTGCCCGCAGTTAGAGCTTGGTCTAGACAGAAGTGTAAATCTCTCTGTGTTTTCTTCTCTTCATTTGCTCTATTTCATATTCAGTATACTAAACCCCCCTGCTATATTGAGTAAATGCCCTGAAAGAAGTTGGCATGGTGAATTTGAGTTAGTTACATTTTTGAAGTTTAGACACGGGCTTAAGTACTTTTTTGAAAAGAAGGCTTAAACATTCATCTAAAATACTTGTCAGTCTGGCCTGATAATGTAATTTATCAGTATTTTTCTGTGCAAAGCTTTTGACCAAGCACCAGATCTTGAATTTAGGAGTTAGGGAAATAATCATCCTTGATTCAGATTTCAGCTACAGAGTTGTTATTATATTTAAATCTTTGACTTTACAAGTTGCTATGGATAAAACCAGAAAATAATGTTAAATAATCTTAGTACAATTACATACTTAGGGACTTACTAAAACACTGTGATGGTGATGAGCTAAGTTTAAACTAAATAGTGAGTATAAATTGCAAGGTACAGATCATGATGGGAATCAGATTTTGTTTCATATTTCTGTCACACTCAGGTGAAGTTTCTGTTCTGATCTGCTTAACCCTTATTGCCAATACTTCATCAGAGATCAACTCCACATTTCAAATTTACCAACCAACAAAAAAAAACCAACAAAAACCCACCAAAACCAAAAAAGACAATAGCTAAACCAAACCACCACAACAAAAAAATAGGAGCTTTTGGTTGGAAAACCAGATTCAGGTCTGAGTATAATTTAAATATCAATCCACTGGAAAAATAACCACAACAAAAATAGCACTTTCTTTTTGCCTTGTATTTGCAACGGATAAATCAAAGAAAAGCATACCAAGAAAACAGTCAGCAGGCAGAAGTATCATCCTCTCTCATTTAATGTGCAGCACTAAAAGCTATTCCTCCCCTTACCTCAGCAGTGGACCCAACTCCATTCCCAGACATCCTGATCTCCCTCTCCACTCTTACCTCCAAAACACGTATGTATTTTGCCCCTCTTTCTTTGGTCATGCTGTGTCCTGCCCAGCTGCTGCTACAACGTGCCCCTCGCCTCCTGCTAGATTTTATGAACCTGAGTTGAACCCAGTTGCTGGCTCTTGCTTTGCTGGCAGTGCACGGTGCCAAGAGTTTCTGGGTGGAAGGTCTGAAAGTAACTTGGATGTTGAAGAAAATGCTCAGGGGGTGACGGGTGTGTGCTACAGCCAGGGGAGCACCCAAAGAATTAATTCCTTTCCTTCCCCCGCTAAGATATTATTTTCCAGCTCCTACTGGAGTGCACATTCACTCAGATTAAAATGCAATAATCAATTCAATGTTAATCTGACTATCACTTGAGGGACCAATAATTGAAGGACAGATTATTATTTAACAGCCCTCGACAATGTATATGGAATGGTTAAAAAAAACAACAAACCAAAAGCAAATGTCCCGTGTGGAGGCCACAGTGGACTTGCTTATTTCACTTATTTCAGCATTGCAGATCATAACAGATGTGTTTCATTTTACTAATATGAACTAATCAATTAGCATGAACTAATGAATTGTTCATATTAATATGAACAATTGCATGAGGATACTTCAAAGTAGTGAATTTTAGCTCAAGAAGGCATGTTTGCATGATTGTGTACCAAGTATTTTTGTAGTTTATTTTTACTATGTTCCTATGATAATAAATCACTTGTAGCATGCCAAACCATAAACGCAACTCAAGCCAGTTCTACTTCATCAATATTTGATGTCCCATCATTACATTATTACAAACATTATTTTCCATTTGTTGCTTCAGTTTACATACAGCTTGAAAGCATATTCGAGGTAAAACTTCTGTCGGTAAGTATCAGTGGATTGTGACAATACGTTCCTCGTATTGAGAGACTCTGGTCTCTCAAGACATTTAAGACATATGATTAAAAATTTAAAATTCTGCTGTAGTTTGGCAAGGAGATAGATCACACCATATGAAATCAAAGGATGTTTTTTGGAAAAAAAGTGTAAGTAGAGGTCCAAATACATGCACCTGTAAGATTTCACACTCACACTGCGCAGGCACAAGCTTATCTATCACTGTTTCACTTTCCAACATGTAATTTTATACTTAAGCTTCTGAGTTTAAACTTTCCTTTCTCTGTTTTCTTGACTTTTCAGATTCTCAGCTGAAATGCAGAACACTCAGGAATGATCTACATGATCTTTTCATAAGAGAACTGGAACAATTAATAAGAGATCCACATGTTCTAGTTGCAAGAGGCTTTGAACATTTTACTAATAAAATAAGGACAAGAAGCTTTGTCTTTGACATCAACATTAAATATCTGAATTTGCATTAGTAAATTTGGTAAATCTGGCACCAGAAAAGAGAGCATTTAATGCATAGAGAACCAAAGCAATATTTAAGTGTATATATATCCTAGAATTTCATAAATGTCCAATTAAGAACAAAAACCGTATCAATAACAGAGAATAAACCATCTGAATCCACAGTCCCTTTTCCATAAGAATAGCAAGTGATATGTATAACCCAATCTTTCTTTAAAACTTTAGAAACTCAAGAAAAATCAAGACCATTTTGAAGTGCCATTTTCCTGTTACCTCTTCTTCCTCCAAAACACGAAAATCAGAGCTGATGGTCCCCTAGAAGAACTCATGTGTGAGTAATGAAGCCTTCTAACTTACCTTTGAATGATATACAAAGAATCTTAGACCCCTGCACCTTATGCAGTCCAGCATATCTAAATTAAGCAGAACTGAGCTAGTCTTACACGGCCTGCTGATCATCTTCACATCGGGTGGGCTAACAGTAGGAAAATGTAGAATCAGCCTGCCTGAATCCTCACATACTGCTTTGGCCACTTTTCTGTAACCGTTTATCACGACAGGCATTCAGGCAATGAAAAATGCATGTGCCTACATTTTGGTGAAAAGACTAGCAATTTAGAGAGATGTGCAAATCCAATTATTCCTGGAGAAAGAGAGAGGGAGATCTTAACGTTTCATTTGACACATTTAGATAACATGACCGATTTATACAGACTTCCTCCAGACAAATTATTCATTTGATTTATCAGAGCCTTTGAAGTCTTCCCTACTATCAAGGCTAGCAAACTTTTTCCACTGAAAACATGAGCCAACGCTGATTACATAAGTATGCTTTTCATGGCACTTTGGGAAGATATAAAAACTGTAAAGCCTATGGCCCTATTTATTTGGGGCCTTTAATTAACTAATTTTGATTTTGATCTCAGACAAAGTTTTCTTTGGAGAAAAGACACTTGATTCACTCATTACATGACTTCAGGTTTGTATTTTTAACAACCATTGTTTCTGAGAATCAGGTCTACCGACTTTGTGAGAAACACTTTCTCTTTAGCTGCATAAAACTGAGGCAAACAAGCATGCATTTACACAGGTACTCATAGAAGCTCTGTAATGTGGAAAAAATAAGCTATGCAATGTGCAAACGGTGTAGAAGGAGAACGCAGAGTCTCCTCTGGTGTTTCTGTGCATGATTAACATTAGCATTTTGAGGTCATACAACACTGATTTCATACACTCAATAGTTTTTAAAACACCCCATGAAAATATAGCTCTTTAATTTCCTTTGTTCTTTTCCTTGACTGAAGGAGTTAGGTTTGACTGAAGGAGTTCGGTCTTTACTCCCTGGAGATGAGAAGGCTCAGGGAGAACCTCATCACAGTATTCCTGTACTTAAAGGGTGGCTACAAAGAGGACAGAGGCTCTCTCTTCACAAGGAGCCACATGGAGAAGACAAGGGACAATGGGTACAAGTTGCACTGGGAGAGGTTTCATCTTGATGTAAGAAATTTTTTACAGTGGGAACAATCACTAACTGTAACAACCTCCCCAGGGACATGGTAGAATCCTCATCATTGGAGCTTTTCAAGATGCAATTGGACAGAGAGTCTAGATGATAGCCTCACCTAGGCTCCCTTCCCCATGAAAGTTTGGACCAGATCATCTTTCGAGGTGCCTTCCAACCTGGGCTGTTCTATGATTGATGATTTATTAAGTACTTTTATTAGTTAAAGAGCTGTATCTATAATCGAAGCATTCTTTTAACTGCGGCTCTGTGTGCGTGTGTGTGCGTGCACGTATAGGTGTGTTTTAACAAATGCTATGGTGAAATCAACTTGCAGGTTAGCCTGGGCTCTTATTCTAGCTCACTGGACTCCATGCCTGAATTTTTTGCTGATTTGCCCAGTTTGAACCGATGTCAATTATGCAACTCTTTCCGGATTTTGACCATTATAGGGTCACTAACAGTCAAAAGTGAGTTATGTAAGGCGGAGGAGAACTGATATCTATCTAACTCCTACTGGCCCGGTCCACTCTTTCCCATATCACTAGGAGTTCAGAAAGCAAAGCCTGGCCACACTTGTGAACCCTCGGGACATCAGGCTGAGGGGCTTCGATTCCTCCTTTCTGCACGCCCACCTGTTTGCCCCATGCATAAACATGCAAGTCTGTGAGATGGCCAAAAAAATAACTGTGCAAATAGCTGAGGAGGTGCCAGGAGGACTATACCATATATTGCCTGCATAACTGCTGCCAAGAGCGGCTCTATTTTCCCAATTGCTCCCCTGTTTCTGGAAGTGTATACATTTTGTAGTTACACTGTGACAGAAAAAGCAAGTTGGCATTGGTAAGCCTTTCACTTTGTTGTAACTGTTCATGCAGGATATGGGAATTACATCTGGGAAATTGCGTATTCTAGATAATATTACTGAATATTGAAATGACAGCTCCATTAACTTTCATTTTTTTCATTTGTTTCTGCCAGAGTGGTTCCTATTCCGCGTACTTACAGTATAAAACTAGCTTTTACCCAAGATTTGTTAATTAATAAGGATCTTATTCTGCTTTATAGTTCCATATCTCAGGGGGTTTTTTGTTTTCATAATAACGTATTTGTTCCGAAGGCTAATAGCAAGTCAAATCATGCAGTGTCTTTGTTGCTATAGTAACTGCCTTGATTCAGCTGAAAGAAACAAATGAAACACCAAATACATGAGGTCTTAAAACGCCTTAAATTAGTCATTTAAGTAATTAAATAAAAATTGATAAAACCAGTTTTCTTAATAGAGATAAAACAGTAATAGTGCATACTTTGTACTTTCCCTCTATGGATTTCAATTACTTTTACAAGAAAGAAACATTATGATCCTTATTTTACAGATTATTCAATTTCCCTAAGATCAAATGCCTTTAATCCAAAACCCACTGAAGGCTATACTAGTTTTACTGAGACAGTGGGGCTTTGAATGAGATTCATCAGAAGCCAATAAAGCTAAGAAGAAGGTCCCTCCTGTCACAGATACCGTGTGCTGCTAGCATGTGCTTGCACAGACAAGTAATCTGGGCACTCACGATATTGATTAATTATTACTTTGTTGTCAGAGTAGTATTGGTATATTTGATATCACACTATGTCTCAAACAACATATACATGATTACTGTTGACAACAAAAGCAATGACTCAAAGATGCCTAGGTTTGACATAACAGAGGTACATTGCCCTTGCCACGGTCCATTGATACACGACTAAAGTGAAAATTTACTAGATAAACATTCCCAAATCAGATTTCTAAAACTAGCCCCTCAGAAACATTTTATGAAAAATTATTATCTTGCTGCTGAATGTCACTTTGAAACTGCATGTCTGAAAAAGGAGATTTCAGTAGTTCCTGCTGGGTTTGTCCAGACCTTTAAGGCTGTATATTCCCATTACTAAACATGCACTGCGGTATGTCTCCGGTCTGACATTGGCTGCTGGATGTTTTTCAAAGTAAATAGAAGTCTGGTTTGTTTCATTTTGCAGAGTTCTCTACAGGTACTTTCAGAGATGTCTTAGGTACAAATGAAATTTGTACATCAAAAATGCTTTTGAGACTCAGGGCTGAACAACTAGCACTTAAAATCAAATGTGAATGAAAGAAAAGGAAATTGCCATAAAAGCAATGCATCTAATAGCACAACATGGTGATTTTCTTTAAGGAAACACTGTACTTGGTAAAACAGCTGTTCACCCTGACGTTTGCAGAGAAGGCCCTGCAGATCCTGGTGGACAACAAGCTGACCATGCGCTCTCAGGGTAAAGTTGGCTGTTTCACCTTGAAGGTGGTCAAATGCTGGAGCAGGTTGCCCAAAGTGGCTGCAGGGTCCCATCCCTGAAGATATCCAAAACAGTTAGGCCCGAAGCAACCTGCCCTCATTGTGCAGGGGGCTGGCCTAGATAACCTCCAGAGGTCTCTTCCAAACCAAATTATTCTGTAATTCCGTAATTGAGATGCTTATCTTCATAAATCATAAATTTTACAAAAATTGTGAAAACCTGAAGAGCTTTTAAGATAGATAGTTGAGCCTTAAATAATTATTATATAAAGAACTTAATGAAGTATATTTATTTAGAAGCTTTCTTATGTACTATTTTACCTTTCACCAGAGCTATGAGACCTATAATATCCAAATGTGAAGTATGCTAATGTACTTTCTACAAAAGTATAGGGAACTAATAAATATCCATGAATTTAAGATTTTGTTTTAAATGTTCAGGGAGATAGATTTCAGGAAAATCAGCTTTTAGGATTTTGATAAGCTTGTGAGCTTTATTAGGTATGCCTAATATGCCCGTCATTATAGCACATAGGTGCCAACTTTTTTTGTATGTTTGATTACACTATTTCATATATGTTGTAAAACACGAGTGAATAATGTGGCTACACAGCTTGTTCTATTAACTTCATTGAATACATCCTTTGAATTCTTATATTCTGCAGGATATAAAGTTTCAGTGAATAATATACATTTTGGGTAGTCTACATTTACAGAAATATCATACCTTTTCTACTTCACTTGGAATCTCTCACAAAGAAAGAGATTGTAATTTATTAAGGGATGTTTTCAGCTTTCAGGGCAATTGTGAGAGACAGTAAATAAAACAGAACAGGAACTGAAAGGCATCTTCAGCCTTTACTATTTCATAAACTCTACTAAAAAGAACAATCTGATTTTTTTCCTACATTCAGCACTGATTGGACACTCTAAGCTAGGGCGGAAAAATTGTCACCCCTTTTTCAAGACTTGGCTTGTCAGCATGTGGCACCAGACAGTTGTGATTCAGTGTTCCTGGGCTGCACTGACGGGCATGAAATTTTCAAAAAGCTTTGATTTTAAAACCCATCAATGGAGAGAACAGATTCAAGCCTGCTTGTAACTGCTTTTAACATTTGCTTGCTCGCTATGAAAGCTGTAGGGCAAAAGGAAGAAAAAACCTTAAAATGCTTGTGGATTGCTTTACGTAGAAGAACAAATTAAATTAAGAGAATTTAGTACTATACAGTGTAGAAAAGTGTGAAGAAAAGAGCACCACCTAAATGAATTACAAATCCTTATATAAAACTTGTGCCTATTTCTCAGTTTTCCCTGAATAGCCTGGCTGCCTTGTGTTTTCTCTGTCCCATTAAATTGTGGGTTTTTTCAACAGTCAAAAATGCCACTTAGCTGAAGTGAAATCCTTAATTCTTTTGAGGGTATACAGTATGGGTCTCCTAATTAGGACATCCTGTGGAAACTCAATTAAAAAAAAGACTGGAGAAAGAGGAAAGGAATACTATATAATACTTTTACTGAAATAATGCACCAATTAAATAAAAATGCAAGCTAAAAATTGCACGCTCCTCATTTTTCCCTGGAGGTCTTGCAAAAGGCTGAAAGCAGTTTAGTCCCACAGATTTAAAAATTTGAGTGCTATTCTGCATCAGAGCTGTAATTAGTCATTTTGATACTAACAATGGAGTTTATAATTTCACACCAGGCTGACCATCACTTAAAACCATTTATTTCAGCTCAGTACATCTCCTGTTAATTGGAATGTTTTGCTAGTGGTGTGTTCCCGTTAGGATACAGTCATGTCATTACGGCCATTCGGCTCAACCTCTTCTCTGGAATACAACCCAGGAAACAGCCCCCCCTGAATACATGCATATTGATAGCTGGGTTTAGATACACTAACGGCTATCTTCTCGTTCAACTGTGAGGTTTAGGTGAAATAAAAGAATTAGTATGCAAAATGTTGCAGTCTCTCTTGCACATGAGGTCAGATTCTGCAATTACTGTGGTCATGTCTGGCCTTAGAAAGCTGAGAATTTATAATGTCTGCCTGCAGCAAGTTTTAAAAAGAAGTTTTGTTATACACAAAGGACTAAACTCAGCCATTAGTTGAATGTAAGAATCAGATGATTTCCAGAGATGTAGCTCACTTCATAATTTATCCTCAGCTATTTAGAACATATTTCAGACTTTTCAAAGCTGTTACTCATATCAGCAGGGACTGTAGTTTCACCTATGATTATGCACATTTGACATTTCCCATTATTAGATCCTGATTTCACATACAGCAATATCAAACTTCAGTTATTCCAGATTAAATTTTGCAGTTACAGTGTTTCCTTAGCCTGATTTTATTTAATTTTTATTCTTATGAAAATGCCAGATAAATCCACAAGCTAATTTCGCAAAACAGGCTACGGGAAATATGCTACCGTCAATGATAAAAAGTCTTGCTCTGCTGCCTCAGTGCTTTGAAAGCTGGACTTAAATTTGGCAGGAGAGGGTTTTGTGCCAGATATATGCCTTTTTGCCTTTTGCAGCCAGTCCTTCCAAATTCAGGCAACATCTGAAAAAACTGTACATCACAGTTTTGCAACTAAAAGCTCTGAAGATTGTCAACGCTAGCTGAGCTCCAGACTCCCAGCTGACCAGACAGTATGCGTACCATCACGGTACAGCTCAGGGCTACTAAAACCAAATTACAATATCCTTGTAATAACTTCTCCCACCTGATGACCCAAGGCAGGGTCATATTCCAGATCTAAAAGCAGAGAGTTTGTCCCTCCTGTGCCCTCAGTTCCCTTCCCATGAGGACCCACTAGTTAATGCAGAGAAGTTCAATTGAAAATTGAAATGAAGCACGTGCCATAGTTTGCTTAGAGACAGAGAAAGGAGTTCGACAAAGACACGTGATCTGGCAGACTAGCAATGGATAAGAATTGCTCCTGGTGAGGCTAGATTGGAAGGAGGTTCTGGGAAGAAATGGGGATGGACAGCTGGAAAAGCAGAGTGAGCAAAGAGTGACTTTGGAAAAGGATGCTGAGACTGGAAGTCGGGTGAGCTGGAAGTACAGCCAGACAAGAGAGCCTGGAAGTGAGAGGGTAAAATAGCAGGGTAAATATGGGAAATGATAATCCCAGGAATGAAAAAGGGGCGGAGATGGTGGAAAGATAAGGTGAGGGGAGGAAGAAGCAGAGCAGAAGGAGGACCAGGGGAAGGTCAGCAAGAGTTAGATAAGAATCTGCATATGGGAATTACTGTGGTGGGGAAAGAGCTGGAACTGGGAAAATAAAGCCTTGCACGGCAGAGTCACTGGGGCAAGAGACCAGGGAGGGCAGAGCCCTGAGCAGAACAGTGGTCTGTGGGAGGGGGGGCTTACCGAAAATAGATGAGCATCCATGGAGATCCAAACAGTCTGGGAATCAAAGGAAAAGGTTCAGAATAAATACAGATGTAGAGCCAGGGACATGGTACTCTTGGAGAATGGATGCTGCGCATATACAACTGGAAAAGGATCTGAGGTAAGGAGGCTGAGACTGGGTGTCAGGAAAGGGGAAGACTGAGTCCATGGAAAGAAGATGGGAATTAGAAATGAGTCTCCCTCAGAGGGAAAGGTCTCTAGGTGAGTAATTTTGCAAGCCCTGTGTGGGCTTATATTGACAGAGAAAAAAGCGCCAGACAGCATTCTTATAGTTCTCAAAAGATCCCTATATCAGCTATACTTTCCCATTTAGCGGAATATTTCCATCTGCCAGCAGAAATGCAATCATATATTACAACAGAATCACATAAATGAGACCAATACAGGCAACGTTCTGTTTTTAATTGTTTCTCACAATTCTTTTTTGCAACCTTGGGAATTCTGCTTATATGCAAAAAGTGAGAAGTAATAAACCTAAACAGTCCAATGCTTGCTTCTGGAAATGCTGCTCTTTTGTACACACTAAAAAAGGGAAATATCAAAGGATCCTTTACTCTTCTAAATTACCAACCTGTGAATTCTGTTTCTATGAATTTTGCCATTGATTTGATCTAGGCAGGATTTCACCCCATCTTTCTTTGACAAGGATACTGAAATAAAGCACTTGTTCTCCTAATCTAGCTTTTAATTAATAAAGACTGCAATGTTAATATGGTTGGTTTCCATGTTTGTTAAGGATATTTCAGTGCAAGGATCAGCTCTTTACTCTCTGCAAGTTAGCAGGGTGTTAGAGGACGGTATTATTTCCTTCTGCTTGCTACCAAGTATAATGTATAATACAATGCAACTTGTTATCAGCTTCAGTTAGGTTGAGTGTTTAGTGTTCTTATTAATAAGTTCTCCAACTAGAAGACTCTGTGGAGTTTGTAGTTCTTTTTTTTTCTTTTTCTTTTTTGACATTGCAAATCAAAGAAGAAATTAAAGTGGTTTCATTTCCCATATTACAATTATTTCACAAAATGTGTTTTCTCACAAAACGTGTGACAGTTTTGGCCTACAGCAATTTGTTGCTTTGGAAAGTGTCTAGAATTTTAAGCATTTGCTTTTAAGGAGCAGATCTTTGGTTGATGTGAATTGTGACTCCAACAAAATTATTTATTTCAGTTGAGAATGTGTCCCTGCTAACCGTGCTGCTGATATTTACTTTGAAAAACAGATAAGGTACCTTATTATATTTATCATGACAAATCTCCCACAGATATCATATTTTTGAGGCCTTGAATCACTGAGCTTTGTTCTAGGTATGGGGACTAAATGTGAGAAATGGATGTGTATTTGGAAAATGGCAGCGCTGAGACAATGAGAAGAACAGGGAAGACATAGGATGTGCAGCAAAAGTACCGCTATGTGGGCTGTTCAAAGGAATCATGGGAAGTCGCAATTCAGGACATCAAAACAGAAGGATACTAAAGTGATGGCAAAGTAACACGGCTGAAGCAATAGCTGGGACATACAATTTTGACAGTAGTACCTTGGACAATAAGGAGGAGTAAAGCGAGGCTGGAATCAACATTCACGAGGAGGCAAGAGTAGGAGCCTATACAGGGAATGATCAGCATATGGACAAGCAAGGACATGAGCATGTGAGCAGCTGTATCAGAAAATGAAAGGCTGAAGATATGAGAAACTTCAGCCTGTCTGAAACCATTGTTTTAGACAAATGCATATATAAACACATACACATGTATAAAAACATATACCTGCATACGTGTGTATATATACAGACACACACACACATACATATTATATGCACGTGTTTGTCAGTGGCCAAAAATATCTTGACAAAATTAAATAATTTCTGTGAATGTGCATTATTCAACCCATGCGATTGGCTGATTTTCTCCAGACCCCAGTGATTTTTTTCCTTCTTTCAAGCTGTGTTTGTTTCTCCCCTGCTCCTTCCCCTTCAGAGCTTGTTCCTGACTGATCGCAACTGCAATAAGCTAAAACCAAGCATGCTGATGAGAAGTACTGCCTGAGTGTACGGGATGCTGAGATACGACTCTCGGAGAAAGATGTCAAGCCCCACAAATGTCATTAAAGGTCAGAGTGTCAAAAATCTTAAAAATGAATTTCTTAGATGCATATTCTCTGAGGGAAAGTTTTAAAGAGAGCAGTAGACAGATGGGGACAAGGAAACAGTTGCAGCTATTGAGAAAGGAAGTCCACGTGGCTTAAGGAACAAAAGAAAGTGTGGGAGCACAGGGAGGGAAACGTATATGAGGAAAACCACAGCTGGCTGAATGTGTTCTAGCAAAAATGAATGAAGACTGTAGAGCTTTGTAAGAATGATGGTGGAAAGATAACTGTATTAACTGAATACACTGGTCAGAAACTTCAGGAGATAAGCAGAAAAGCAGGCTTTAACTTCTACATTTCCTTTTGGCCCCAAGATGACTCTTTCAACATAGCTACACGTATAAGGAGCTATGTTTTCTTTCCTGAATTGCAGAGCAATTTTGTCATCATGTATGAATATACTAGTGTGTGAGGTCCCTGTTCCTGATGTGATTTTGATGTTTATAAATAGTTACATATTGAATATATATTAAATTGAACATATACTTGAACTTTGGTATCCCATATTATTGATTTATTGCCTTAAGTTGCCTTCAGTGTCAATTAGCAGTCTACCTGTGACTGGAGCATGCAGTTCCTATCATCCTCTTTCACAAAGTCCCCCCTTACCTATTTGTTCACTTATAGGAAAAGTTATGAACTTCCAACAGGGAGTTCTCCCTAATCATTACTGAAGAATACAAAGGTTATTCTGAGATGGTTCTCCTTTTCTCTTTCCTTCAAGCAATTTCTGGCTCTCTCCACAGAAATTTTATTAAAAATTGATCATCCCTGGAGAAAAAAAAAAAAATAATTATATATACCAGCATTTACAAAAAACAGCAATAGAAAGTTCGTTCCCAAATTCCCAATCCCATACACAATCCTATCACCCTGATATCTATAGATCTCTGTAATAACAGTTGTGTAAAGATAGGTAGGGCTCACCTTTGGACTAACTTTTCATTGCAACACAGATTGGAATGCCTAAATTAAGGAAAAAAAAAAAAACCACAAAAACCAAAAAACCGCAAGTGTCTCTATTTGAAAGTTTACACCAGAATGGAAATTGAATCTTTGTGACCTAATAATGTGTATAAGTGACAGGAGATTCAGTTACTGGTTCTGAAATGATCAAAAACTATCGAAGTGAATTCCAGCATTAAAAGTGGCTCTGTGCCCAGGCACTAGACTATATTTAATTTAAAGTTTTTTTCTTGCAGACTGAAGAATGGAATAGAATATTAGACAGCAGACGATAGAAGATAAGATAATTTATTAAATATTTAGAGTAAGGATGGGAGGAGAGTACACAATTTTATTTCATTCAGTCTTAGCATTGTTTTAAACAGAGAAAAGTAATTTAATAATGAATTCCCCTGTTACCATAAATAATAACTGTTTCCAATGCTTATCTCATGTTCTCTATGAAAACAAAAGAATACAAAATGACTATCATTACTTTCCTGATGCTTTTGGCTCTTGATCAAAGATAAACCTGATCTGATCTGCCTGTGCCCTACACTGAGATTTTCTATTGGAAGTTACACTGCAGCATTCATTATTTGTGAAGTTTCAGGTTGCTCTATTTGTCCCACTAGGGTATAATGCTTTGTCAGACTTTTAAGATACTTCTATCTAACATAATTAAAAATAAAACATTTGTTCAACTTCCTTGTTTGAAAGAAACATTGCAACATTTGGAATAAAATAGGTAATTGAAATCTGAAACCTAGATAGGAATTGAGAATTTTTTTTTTCAGTTACTTGAAGCAGCATTGTTTACTAGTTAGAATATGAGCCCAATACTTGTACTTGACTATTGACAGAATTAAAAAACCTGGGTTCCATCTCAAGGCTTGGCAATGACTGTGGGTGAGACGAACACAATGCTTTCTGTTCTCGCTTTAAACTAAGGGTACACTCACAGAAACTGTGGGAGTAGATATGGGTTTTGAAGTGCTTCAAGAGGAGAGAGCACAATAGAAGTGATGAAAGAACTTTTGTGGTGTTCTGCAGTGTCACGTTGCTTCCACTTCATGCTGTGGTTTTCTTTGAAGTTCCAACAAAGCTTTTCTCCCATCCTGCCTAGTTCCTTAACTCAAAAGTTTAGATAAAGAATCTAGATTAGCAAGTCCAGACAAAAATCAAGAGAAGATAGCTATACCTGTCATGGGGTCCAAAATAATTTTCAGTCTCCAAAATTCTCCAAGAGTAATGCTAGCCCAATGACTGAAAGAGTTGATTTTCAGGTGCAATCCACTATACAATACAAAAACCGCATGATCTCTGTCATGTCTACTGCAACCTTTGATGGTGACTCATAGGAATAAACAAAGACACAGCTAGTAGTAACAGGCTGCATCTCTGATTTTCAGGTTGTTTATACATTTTGGACATGCTACGCTCCTACTTTGCAATGATGACTTACAAGACATAATAATGCTAACTGTAATGCTTTAAATGGATCTTGGCCCAGACAATGTTTAAGACTCAGTAATTTTTTATTTAAACTTAGGATACCAAGAAATTTAGAGGATAAAAAAAATAGACTCTTCTATTTTTTATTTATTTCTCATTTTCAAGTGAATCTGTCCTGCTTTATGCAGCCCTACATTTAGAAGAGTATGTTCTTTTTTTCTAACATGTCTATGTAGCTTTGTCACATGGTGGAAAACGTGCCAAAGAGAAAGGGATGCTTTCAGTTTGTTGATTCTTGTACTGTGGTAAAAAAATGCTGGTTGGAGGCATTCCTGGAAAATACTATTATTTAGCAATTCTGCTTAGTGCTTTGAAATGGCAGCCCTGAATTTTATGCCATAAGCCCTCATATGAGTGACCCTTACTCTTGCAAGTAGTACAACTGGAGATAGCAACAGATCACTATGTACCATATACTTCCATTACTTGGGGCTGTTACACTATATCGTTTTTACTGTTCATGCCTCTCCCTTCTTAAAAGCTTTGAGATAACACGTGCAGTCTTTAAAAGTTCCATTCCAAATCGTACCACAAAATGCAGGATAATTTTTAGTTGCAAGCAACATGCATCGGACTGCTGTGACCTCTTCCAGGTAGAGGTCCCATCACAGTTATCCCATCTCATGCGACGTAAGCACACTGAAGGGGCAGGTTACCCATAAGAGCAGAATAAACAGCTTCCCATTATCCCTAGCCTAGGTCAACAGATATATGCACACAATTTATCCAATGCATTTATTTAGAAAAGTTTACTTTATCTGAAAACATAGCCTTTTTTTCTTGATGTCTTGAATTAACTATAATTCTGAAGGTTTCTGCATTGTACAAGTGCAGTATAAAATGATATGTGAAATAATTATGAACCTATCACACAAATACTTCTACTAAACATATATCTCTAAGAGTCTCAAAGAAGAGGTCTTCTATAATTTGCAAAAGACATGAGTGTTAAATAAGGAGGTCACTCAGTCTGGCTCTGAAGAATTGAATCAAGGAACCCCATGAACCTTGTGAAAGTCAATTGACCTCCTTATACCTCAGTCAGACTACAAGGATAATTAAGTAAAGTAGAACTGCACTAAAAATTAGATGCAACACTTGCATCAAACATGCCTGAACTAAAAAATTCACATATGAAACCCCGATCCTGCAGGCAATTATAGACTTGGAGTTAATAATACATAATGTTTCATGGCCTCCTGTAGAACCTTACCTATGAAGAGCTAATCTTAGAACTAAACCGTCTGTCAACTATATATGGTAAAAGTACCCATGGTTCTTTACAAAACCAGAGGAGACATGATCTCTGCCTTGTAAAATTTAAGTCAAATAGCCAAGAGTAAATAGAACAAAGAGTAATCTGAAAAGTGTGTATATATTTTTTTTTCTCCAAACCAAACATAAAAAAATGTATTTTAGAAAAACCTAGTATTTTAAAGGTTTCCAGACATATTTTGCATGGAATGAGACAAAAGATATGTGAGAAAAATACTATACAGTGACATTATTAAGGCTTGTAGAGGAGTTAATCAATAAATAGCAGTCAGATACCTGAGTCACAATGCAAAGTTCATGGTACTTGGGCATTTAATTGCTTGATTAAGCGCTCAGTCAAAGCACATGGGTTTTGCTGCAGTGCTTTTAAATGGTTTATACACAGTTTGACTCCATGGACCTCACTTGAGACTTCACTACTCACGATGCAGACAAAACAGTCAAATCAATCCCAGTAAATTTTTTATGGGTATAGCCATCGATTGCCTGTGGTACTTGTGCAGTGGCCTCCAAAGTCATCTAGGGCCTTTTCGGCTGATGCCAACGAGCCCTGAATCAGGCCTGCCATCACAGAACGATGTTAATACCAACTTTGAAAGAGTAGGGTACAGAAACTGAAGCACACGCCTAAAAATGGATGATAAAAACTGGATGGTACTTTGTAAGGAGTCACAGAGTAGAAAGAACTAGGGTGATATTAGTTCTCATGCCCTAAACATAACCCACAGTATTTACAGTAAGATTTAATTTGGTGATTCTGGATACATTTTTTTTAGGTGAAAAAAATTTTAAGTGTCTCTCACTGAGTGTCACATCTGTATTCACTGAGTTCTTCAGTGTATTTCAGAGCTGTAAATACATTTCACACCAATACCTAAAGGGTGAAGTAGGTACTGAGTTGAGCTAGACGTCTCCTGCTGTACTCTGAGGCCCAGAACAGCACAGAAAGAAGAAACTGCAGTACTTTTAGTGAATTAACTTCAGATTTGACCTACAGAGGCAGGTTTCTATGGGGTAATGTTAAGTAATTCACTATAGGCTCATTTAATCCTGAGGCCTCTTGCAAACAAGGCTGCCAAATTGCAAAGGTGCTTTGTGAAATCACCTATTGTACACCAGGTGCCGAACTGAGACTCCGGTGTTCATCCTCTGCCAAGTCCCCAGACATGAAAAGCTCGTGTTTTACCTCACTAAAGACCCTTTTTTTGACAGCAGAATGAGAGCTGCAGCAGACTGCAGGTTGCCAATAAAAATAAGAGGTTTACTAAACTTGTTTTAGACATTAAATGCTAGCCTGGGGATCTTTAGCTCTTGGGTGTTTTCTGTGATGTGAAAAAAATACAGCAAATACAGAAAATCATTTTACGTAATGACAGTCCCATATCTTGTAAGCAGTCATTTTAGTAAAGAGCAAGTTCCTGCTCCCGTTTAAATCAACAACAAGATTTCCACGTACAGGACTGGAGCCTTCACACAGCTTTTATTTATCTTTTCTTTTCTTACATATTTTCTATGGTAATTTTCATTCTTTCCTCTCCTCCTCTCTTTTATAATTTTTTTACAAATTAACTGAGTAAAATACTCAGTCTTGAAATATTTGTAATTATTAAATTACATTAAAACCAGAATTTTCACCAATAAATTTATACGTCATGAAAACAAGCAGCCCTTCACTTCAGTCAAATAGAAGTTATAATGTTCAGAGAGATCAACACCTATAATGAGACCATGAATGCTGATGTTCTCCAGAATAAGTAGTCAATAAATAACAGGCCCACCAAATACCTGCCTCAGAAATATCTTAAAATGTATTAGAACTATGAATTTCAGAGACATAGCAATTATCCTCTGTTCACATGCAGTTTGATAGCAAAAAATGCATTAGGATACTCAAAAGATACGTAATTATGTACTTTAAAAATTGAAGTAGTTGAGTAGCATTATCTTAATTCAGAAGGAAAGAATACTGTCTCGGAAGGAAAAAAAGAGACTTCAGGAGATACCGATTTTTGCTCTTTAAAGTAGACACTAACTTATTTTGTGTCTTTTATGACTCTGTGACCAGAAATAAAACAAGTAGATATAGTAACAAGTCACTCCAGAAATTCAAATTCCTATTGAAATAGGAATTGGAATCAATAGCAGAAAGACAGGACATATTTTCCAACTGTTTTCACCACAACTTCGTAGGCTACTAGTTCATGAATGAAATAAAGAAAATAAAGAAGAATGAAATAAAGAAATAAAGAATGAAATAAAGATCAAATGCACAATATCCTGGTGACAGATTTCCTTGCACCGCACAGTCATTCTTTTACCTTCAAGACTAATATAGTCAATATGATTGCAGGGCATTTATATAAACTTTAAATACTCACTAGAGATATCTCCCCAACAGGGCCAGTTTTTCTGGTGAAGCATCGACACACAGTGTTAAGTGGGTCAGCAAAAGTGAAATGGACCATTCTCACTATGCAATAACCTCTTTGCAGTTAGAAAGCTGGTGGTGGTTTTGTTTCCACCTATGTCTACTCTCATGTGGATCATCCAGAGAGGCAGGAGCTTGGGTTACATAGAAGAGGACTCTGTTATTGCTAGGCAAGATTTCCTGGTTGAAAGGCTGTGAACATTTGCTGTACATTCAATAAATCTGAGGTATTAAGAGCATATAGAATTGCTGGGGCTGCAAAGGCCATCTGGGCAGAGTGTGACCCTTCCCAGGGACCTACTGAAGGCTTATTACACAGTTGAAAGTGAATATATAATATAGTGCATGTTCAGGAAGGCTGGGATGTCCTGACAGCATCAAAATTCCTGTGCACGGGTAAAGAGCAGCGTGCACATGCCTGGGCGGTGATTGCTGGAAATCCCAAAGATGTTTAGGATTCCAGATGAAGAGCAGCCAAATTAGAAGCGTGTGATCCATTAGAGTTACCATCTGGAAATTCTGGGCACTCTTTTACAGCCTTTAAAATTTGCACAATCCAAAAGGAGAGGACTCACCTGAGAAAACCTGGGTGTATGGAAGCTTTTTATTACAAACTTGCCAGGGATAGGAATGTGGAAAATGTATCACAATAATGAATGTATCATAATAATGAATGCTGCTGAACTTCAGCTCAGCAGTTCCACAATCAGGGAACCACAGTAGGTTTCCCGAGCCCATCTCTCCCACGAAGTCCACTTGAGCAGAATGGACAAGGCTAATAGAAAACATCCTTCTGATCTGATGCAGAGTTGACACAGAAAAGCTGTGTTGTTAGTATACAAGCTAAACTCAGCTGAAAAGCTGGGTGAAAACTAGTACATCATGCTCGCTCGTCATTAAGAAATTCCACTTAAAATAGTAAGGTGTTATTTTCCAGAAATGGATAAATGCTTTTGGCTGCCATCAGCTGTCTACTAGAGTATCAGTATCTGTATTTTGCAAAAAATGTAACTTCTTAAAACAAAAGTTCCCTTATTGGGAATGGACCTCTGGCTCACACATAATAACCGCTGCAAAAAAAAATTTGCCCATTCTAACTTTATTCTGTGACCGAAACTTTGCAATTGTAAATTTCTACTTAAATAAGAACTAAGCAATAGAAAGTAGTATTTTGGATGAGAGCCCTTGTAGAAATTAAACTCCAGTGCTTCTCAGAACCAGAAGTTCATTATGACAGCAATTAGTTTTAATGAAGAGAAATCAAGCAAAAATTCGACCAAATCCGAAACACAACTTTTTCCATATTGCTTATTATTTGGATAATTTTAATTCCCAGGACTGCACTCCATAGGCTGTTAAACAAACCTCCAGGCTTCTGGATTTTAGCTGCAACCAACGTGAAAGTGCAGAAGAGAGCAGCACTATTTCGGCATTTATCACTTGAGTATGTCCTAAAGCTGTCAAAAATCAGTGGCTATAATCAGCCCTTTCCCAAGGCATCACAGAACTTACTGCCATTTCTTGATTGTTTTGAAAACCTTGGTATCAGAAAACTTTCTCTCCTTCTCTGCCATGTTGAGAAACCTGGTGCTGGCTTCCACGGGACTTGGCAGCGTCTCTCCTAGTCCTTTCTGCTGTTGAACTGCACACTGCCCCAGGGTTTCCGAATCCAACACACATCAGGCTTCTTGGCGTGCCTCCGATGGAAAAGCCTTGGAGCAATTCAGCTCTTCTACGCTGTCGGGTTTGCAAACAACACAAGCCCCTCAGCGCTCCGAGGCTAAAATGAGGCTTGCAGGGACAAGTTGCTAATAGACAGTTTCCTAAGGCTGGTAGGACAAAACGGGCCACAGAAGCCATGTGCTTCAGTAAAGAAAACCTCCCTCACATGAACGAATGAAACATTGCTGTGTTGCTGGCAGTGTGCAAAAAAGAACAGTGTAAAATCTTTCCTTCTTTCTCCTCCAGTTATTATTCATTTGTAATGCGAAAACATGCCATTCAGTAATCAGTGATAACTCATGCAAACACCGAAAAAGCTGATAGCACGGCACAAAGTTTTTTCTTTGAACTCTGTGGGAAGCTTCTCAACCTGGGATTTAACCTTGGGATTTGCAAAACTATAGAAAGCTGATTTAAGGCAAGCTATAGATGTGAGGAAGCAAAGATGGGATGTTGCAAAGATATTACAATGATCAAAACTGGACTCGCCACATATCCCAAACCAGGCTGTAAGAACAAAAGGGCATTTTAATGGGTGGAAATTATTTGTAATATATTATTCTCTTCACATAATAAAGAGGAAGTCTCTTTTTTCCCTTTTGCTGTTCTCTTATATATTGGATTGAAACACTTCCTTCTGGTCCTCTCTGCCAAGTCTCAGTATCAGAGGAAATATCAGCTCACTATTGTTAGTATATAAATTAGCTGAACTTCATCTAAGACCAGTCTGTAGAACTATTGTGCCAAAAAAACCCCAACAGTTGGTGTTCTTTTAATGTACTGCATCTCTATTCTAAATAAACCTGCACAGAAAACAGGATTCCTTTGGAGAATGCAAAGGAATATAAAGGGGTAAACAAGGCAGCACATGGAAAGCAGCCTCCGCAGGTGTCTTGCCTCCACCTAGGCCAGACATAACCACTGTCATACTGAATGTTACCTTACTCTGCAGCACCTAGGGCTGTGGCTGTAATTGATTTTCTGTGTCAGCAGCCAAACTGCAATACTGAAAGCAAAAAAGTGGTCCTGTCCCCACCCCGGACTGAGAAAAGAACAAACTTGACCTGGAGTTCCCACTTTTTTAAAGAGGGACTGAACCTCCAGGCTCTAGGACAACCAAGCAGGGAGGCAAACACGGCCAACGACATCTCCGCTGTTAAAGCCGTTTCAGCAGCGGTGTGAGTGTCGGGGCCGTGCGCTGCAGGGGACCCCGTGGGCCCAAGCAGCCGGGAGAGCAGGCTGTGGACCCCAAGGACGGCAGAGCCCAGCACCTCTGGCTGGCTGGGCACAAGAGACACCATGCATGTGGCACCAGGGACAACCCATGCTACTGCGGTGTGCTGGGGAGAGGGTCAGAGGAAGAATTGCTTTCTACCCTCACAAGTGAAAGGCGCAAAGTGCAGTGAAGAGAGAAAGAGAAGAGCCCACTCCAAATTCCCTCCAATTTTCTCCCCGGAAACACTGTCCTTTTGCAGAGGGAAGTGTGGTTTTCAAGACTCTCATGCTGAGATAAAAATCAAATTCCATAATCCCCGAGTCAGTGGGTAAAAGGGGGGTGACATGACTAGAATTTATCTCCAGGCTGTTTTTTTCCTCACCTCAAACCGATTCTGCAGTTCTACTCAAAAGTGGAAACAGCTTTAGGATCACCCCATTTGCGATGAACTTGCGGTCACTAAAAATGTTACCCAACTCTACTGATTAAATTGCAGGATAAGGCCAGTCTGATCCTTCCAATAAGCTCAAGATTATGCCAACTTTTTCTCAGTGACTTTGCGGAACTTTGCAGCAGCCAATTAACCTGACTAGACAGGCCCAATCCAAAGTCATCATCCAGTAACGCCAAAAAAATCACAGTGCCGTGGCTGAGCAAATGCTACAACATTTTTTGGGGGTATGGCATGGGATAGAGGCACCCGATTGCCTTCAGCAATGCTGAAGGTATTATGTATGAAATCCAGGATAACTGTAAAGCTTATTGTGAGCTGAAACAACACGGCAACGAATGATTTCAGCCTCTCGCTAAGATTGCCAGCACTCTGTCATTTGGCAAACCTCTGAGAAGACACGAATATTTGTTTTTCTAAATCTCAGACAGCTTTGGGTTTGCAAAGCTACATAAACAAATGAATTACACAAAATCCGTGACTGACCTACAAATCCCACCCTGCCTATTTCTCTTTTCACTTCCCCTTCAGGCAGTTCAAATTCAGGAGACATCAGTCTGTTGCTAGAGTAGATTTATGTTGCTGGAACATTTACCTTGAGGCCAAATGTTAGCTCTAATAACTATTTTTTATTTCCATCCAGAAGAATGTTTACTGGCCAATGCTGAGCAACAGAAGGATACAGCAGGCTCATTTTGTCTTCTTGTTTTAAACCTTAGGGTAGAAACAATATCAAACCTCAAAATAAAGTTTAGCTCTAAGTAGACATACATATATACATACATAACAGGGATTCCCACCTACCTCTGAACTTTTTGCTCGTAGTATTTTTTAATGTTCTTTCCACATCAAAGATGTTCTGTGAACTTTACTGTTGAACATGTTAGTCTCTAATCTCAACATTTGATCTCTACACTTTCCTTTCTTTAGCAAATGACTTTTTTGCTTTTCATCAAAAGCCTGAAATTTTCCTCTTCCCCCCTCTCCCTTTTTCAGTTAGTTCTGCTGGCACTGCTGGCAGTTGCTGCTTCTGCAACTTTGCCAGTAACTGCCATGCACTAAGGAATAAAAAAAATTTAAAAAATGAGAAGATAATGTGAAGGACTTTGTTTGAAGACAATGTGAAGGACGTTGTTGGCTTCATCTGATCAGCTGTCCCTGAGCTGAAGTGGACTCCTTTGGGAACATGCGATGTTAAATATTCATGGATATCCAATTCCGAAGCCATAATACTGAGTAGTTATATTGGAAACACAATCCCAGGAGCTTTGCTTAGTATATAAAGGAACAGAAACATAGCTGTTAAACCAAAGTATGCTTTAAGCGGCAATATTTCATATATGCTTAATTAGAATGGGCATACTAAAGCTTATTAAACATAAACATTTAAAGGCTCAGATTTGGCGTCAATGCAAATTCCTCTCTCCTGAAATTAGAATTTAATTTGGGGTCACTTTTAACACAAACTAGAAATAAAACCTGCTTTCTGATGAGACAGAGTTTAGTTTTACAGTTTTGTAACCAAGAAAATGATTGTAGTAGTCATTTCACCATAACTCTTGGCACTTTAATGACTGCTTGTTTGATCTTGAACAGCCCAAGCAAAGACAATGTTGGTGTGTTCAGCACACATTCATCACGGAAGTTTTTACAGATGTTTGAGTTGTGTGTTGTATCTCCACGTGCCAGCCTGGGTCCTGACAGCTCCAGGGGAATTCATCACGCAAGAGGCCAAGCTGCCCAACATCACTGCTTTCCCCCAGATGGAGGTCGTTTAAATTAAGCATCCACACACTTGCTGACAGCGGGGGGGGGGGAATGTTTTTGTGGGGGAGCAGGCAGGGAAGACAAGTCAACTCTGGGCATGATGCCCCAGAGCTCCCTTGCCTGCTTTGGGGTTGCGACTCTTCTTGCCCTGATGGCGGCAAAGCTGTGGCTCCCACAGGCTCCCTTTGGTGGACCCTCTTTCTTTGTTGACCTTGTCAGAATGGAGCGTGGTGGAGAATTTTTCTAATGTAACCCATGTAAGGTTTCTCCTCCTGTCCTCCCCTTGCCTTCCCAATAGGCTTTCCAGCATGGCTTGGATTAGCCTTAAGTTCTTGCGGTTTCTAGTTTCAGATTTCGGTCTGGCCATTTGTCATCCTGGTTCTGTTTCTCCTCTCTCTGTTCTTAGAATGACAGAACACAGATTCACCTCTCTGGATAAGATTATAAATGCTTCGCTGTCGAATTGCCAGTAATGAGACTCTGCCAAATTTATATTCTAAAACTCCCCAAGCAGCAATTTAATTACATTATTTTGGATACAGCACCATAGCAGCTGCATTCATTTGATGAGGATTCATTATGGTTTATGGTGAAAACAATGGCAAATTAGCTCTGATGTGTTTTGGAATTTGCTCTTTATTTAGTTTAGAATAGTCCTGTTTTAGTGAGCATGACTCCCAAGCCCATTTGATCCTGCAGTCTGTGAGAAAGTGGGAAGGCTCTGACAGGACTTCTAAAAAATCAGATATATCTACACCTGTTGCAGCTCAGTTATTGAAGTTCTGCTGGCTTGCGGTTAAAAGGGAATTACCAGACAGATCCACTCTACTATATTTTAAGGAATATTCCAGGACTATTTCAAAGGTCATGTGTATAAATCAAAATAAATACATAAATAACAAATCCTCAGTTTTGTCCGTATTTTTCATGGATGAACTTTTCCCAAAGCAGAAAAATTACATCCCTACTAGAAATTTAGTAAGGCTTCTCAAGGAAATCTAAAACAAATGTCTTCTGTGACTACTTCCAAGCTCAAACTTTAAGCCAGATTTGTGAAATATTTGTTCAATTTTTTGGAACTGTCTGGAGGACTTACAGTATGTTCTAAGCACATACTAGGGGGTGACATGAAGCCTAATCATAGGGCAAAATTCATAGCAGGGGGGTAAAAACCTCCAAAGACCAAATTTGTTCTCCTACCACTACTCCCAGCAAAAGCCGCAGCTTCACATTAGAAGCCACGTTAGAAGCTTTTGCCAGAGTGCTAACATCATGTGAGGGGCATAACTTCTGCAGGAAATTTTTGGACTGAAAAAAGTCTTTGTATAGGCATAGTTATAGCACCACTTTTGTACCTCTGTAGTTTATTTTGCTTTGTTTATCAATACAGTTGTTTTTATTGGCAAAAATACTTTTTTGCCACTTAACGACACAAGGAAAAAGAAAGCTTTCTTTTTTCAGCTTTCCTCAAATTCTGAAAGGTTGATGTCAAGAGTCACATCTGTACATCTTAACAGTGGTCTGTGCTGATAAAGAGAACAACGCTTAACAGAGATGGACATAGAGAAGTTGCTATATCCCCTTTTTATACACAGTTAAGGGCTATAGGTGGAATTGCTCGTCCTTGCTTAGGATAATATTTAAAGTCCATTCAATTACTTTGCTCCCTATCCTACTCTGTAAGATCCTCATCTTTACTTTGTGCCAAAACCGGAGTAAGTCTGACCCATCACTGAGTCATTTCAAGTTGCTAGACATCCAGAAAATTATTCACTTACTATGCAGATTTGTTTTACTACCGACTTTGAGAGCTGGCATAGCTCAGGGTGGGATCAGACAGGCATGGCACAGATAGAATCATAGAATCATGAAGGTTGGAAGAGACCTCTAAGATCATCAAGTCCAACCGTCAACCCAACACCTCCATGCCCACTACACCATGTCCCTAAGCACCACATCTACACGTCTTTTAAATACTTCCAGGGATGGGGACTCAACCACTTCCCTGGGCAGCCTGTTCCAAGGCCTGACCACTCTTTCAGTAAAGAAATTTCTCCTAATGTCCAATCTAAACCTCCCTTGGCACAACTTGAGGCCATTTCCTCTTGTCCTATCGCTTGGGAGAAGAGACCAACACCCACCTTGCTACAACCTCCTTTCAGGTAGTTGTGGAGCGCGATGAGGTCTCCCCTCAGCCTCCTCTTCTCTAGGCTAAACAACCCCAGTTTCCTCAGATGCTGAGGAAGAGGGAGAAATGCACGACTACAGGAGGAGGAAAATGGTGGATCCACAGGAACCAGCCACTAAATTGATTTGGCTGCTGGGAAGTTGTATTTTAGGCACCTGACTTGTGCATCGATTATCAGCATGTAGCACAGCAGTCTTCCTGGAGTACACCTGTGCAGTCAGTGAAGACGGCTGGGTGCCTAAAGAGGGAGAAAATGGAGGAGACTCAGTGGTCCCACATCACGCACGCCTGCACCACCGCATTGCCGGGGCTGCTTGCTGCCAGCAGAAAAGGCAGGGAGTCAGCTCACCAAAGGGTCACACAAGTGCCGGAGCTGCTTCAGCGGGGACAGCAGTAGCGTGCACGAAAGCGAGCGAGAACGACTAACAGGGTGAACCATTTTTCAGCAGCAGTGGGCTTGTTAAATCAGTTCAGTGATCCCATAATGTACTCTCTGTATACCCTCTACAGTATAAATAAGAAAAACCCCAAATAGTCAGTAATATGTACCTAATAAATAAATAATTAGTAAGTAAGAATAATCAAAAAAATCCAGTAATATTTGCTGAAGCAATGTGGGATTGTGCTGGTATGCCTGAGGCCAGAATTTGGTCTACACTGTAAACATAATATAAAGCAAAAGTAGTAGAAGGGCCAAAATTTTAAGACTTGACAGGAGGCCTTTTACTCACATTACTGAGCTCTTACTGCTCCACAGCACTAGAAACCAATGACATGAATTCTGACTCTTAAGCAAGAATACTGAAATACCATGTAAGAGAACAAACCCCAAAGCTTCATAACACTTTTCCAACTGGCATGCCCACTTTAAAATGGCTTCCCATCACTGAAGCGCCTAGCTACACTCCAGGGTTTCTGACAGACTTTCCCTATGCATTTTTCTGTAGAAATGTTGACTCAGAGAGAGCAGCCCTGAGACAGGCAGCTTCCAAGATCAGATATTTGCCTGACCTTGCAGACCTCCTCAGGAAGGAAACGAGTTCCTCCAAGGAAAACACGTGACAACAGATTCAGAGCCTGTTCTGCAAGCAGGAGTCATTCAATGAGGCACTCCGGTCTTGAACTTCAGGGTGAACTGAGGTTCCTACCATGCTTAGAATATGTCAGGAAAAAAAAAACCCACACATAAAAAACAAGCATCCTCCCCTTTACTTTTCTGTTGTTTTCTTCCTTGGAGTGACAGTTTCATTGCTAACTATAAGCAGAGTCATTACAAAATAAGCTCTCCCACATCTGAATTTGTAACTTGTGACAATCATTTATCTGTAACCCAACAATTTACTTGTACCCCTATACTGCAAACACTCAACTCTGCACACAATAGAGGCAACAATTAGACTAAAATAGCTTCCTAATTTATTCAAAATTATTTTGATATTGTCTGCATTAAAATCTAAAGCTTTCACTGACTTTAACAGTGCTGAAATTAAGCATTATGAGATTTAGGAGCAGAACTCCAAGTCAGTTTTGTTTGCTTGTTTGTTTGTTTGATTGATTTTTCCTAAAGAGTAGTAGTGATTTATTTGACAGAAAAATTATATTGCTTTCAAGTGAAAACGTGCAAACTGATTTAGGCAGAGCAAGAACCCATTTAAAACTACTCAAAATTCAGACTTCATTTAAATGTTTTTCAGGTGTTCAGAAAAATGTTTTATTAGCTTATCACTCTTTTTACCAGCCTCTTTTAACAAAAGACATTACAAGAAAATTATTAATCTAAAGAGGTGGTATTACTTAGAGTAATTCACTGCATGTTCAAACAAAGGTTTTCAATTTGTGTAAATATGGACAAAGCTGGAAGCAATCAAGTAAATTAAAGGGGTAAAAAAAAAAGGTTCCTCTGATAATACTCTTACTCAAAAAGAACTACAGTAATTCATAGCATCCTGCCTGCATAAGAATTTCAGTGCATCGGAACTTCAGGAGAGCTGGAGCACGTGTCTACCAAGTCCAAAGAGAAAGCGAATTCAGCAGAGGGAAAGACAATGTAAAAACCACAAAAAAGCTTCATGGTTGCTGCTCTAATTGGTGTATCTGAATTGAAAGGTCACTTTTTCCTCAAGAGTGATCATAAGAAATGCTCAAAGGAGGGTGAAAACATTATTGTATGTCTAATAGAACGCCCCTTCCCCCCAAGTGCAGCATATTTTTTAAGTCGAAGGTTCTAATCAGATGCAGGGGAGAGAACAACACCTGCCCATCCTTAAGGTACGTGAAAGAAAAGATTGCATCATCATATAAATTCACCCAAAGTTTGCATAACCTCACCAGGCATCTCGAGTGGGTCCTTTCAGTAAGTGGGCACCTATCACCCCTTGGGATGACAAAGGGCCTCAATGCAGGAGCTCCCTCACACGGCACAGTTTTCAACGTTCGGATGAATTTTAACCCTCAGTGCCAGCCTTCCAACAGCAAGCACTCACTCACAGAAAAGCAAATGCGGCTCACTCCCACCAAACTGAAGAACACCCCGTGCAATGGGAGAGCCCCAGCGTTGGTAGGGCCATCCTGGAGTGACCCATCGCCCCAGCAGCCCCCAGCATCTCTGTACTGGGGGAAGCAGGAACCATAGGAAAGACCATACAGTGACCAGGAGGTTCATGACTACTGGAACAACACAGGGGCTTTCTCTCCCAAGCATTCACCTCTACCAATCTCTTGCACAGCTGCACATACATTTTTCCCCTTTTATAGTTTACAGAATATAGTCAGGGTTGGTATATTGCAAAAGGCATTAAAAACATCTATTTTTGGATTGACAAATTAAATTTTTTTTAAAACTGATTATGTCAGTCAAATATTATTTGTAATATTTTAATAGTTCCTTCAATTATGCCTTTGAAGGGATTTCTTGCATGTATGTGTTTAGAGTCTTTGGGCCACAAATAAAACATTTTAAATACCTACTCAGATGAACCATCATCCATACACTGATCAATACATTTTCTTCTCTTTAGTGACTTATTATTAAGATAGATATTGCTCAAATTCCATTTGAATGAGTTATATTCTCCATATGCTGCTGGCTTAATCTGGAAGTAAAATTTGCACACACTGTCATTAGCTACAGCCTAACAAGTCTGCCTAATGCTTCTATCACAAGACACATATGTTGTGAACAGCTGCCTGTCTTTAATCTCTTTTAAAGTTTGACTGTATCATAGCAAATAACAAAACTTGGGTGCACAGCCTCACATTTCAAAACAGCCAGTACAATTCCAGAAGCACAGAGATGAGTTTCAGTCGGGAGGCTACTGTAATGCAGGAGCCTCCAGCAACTGCCAGCTGGTAAAGCAGGGTACCCTACCAGGGTACACAACTGTCCCAAAAACCAGAAGAACATTAATCTATATAAATAATACAGCAACACAGGTTCATCCCTTTTACTTTGTCACAGGATGTTTTCGTTTCTCTAGCAGTTAATGAAAGGTGATGTAGTTTGTTTCTACATCTACATCATTACCTTTAACTAATTTTACCTATCAGCTAGGCTCAGATATGGAAAATTTCTCTGACATTCAAACACATTACAAGCTTGAATTGACATCGTTGTTCACAGATAGCATGAAATCTCAATATAAACTGCATGGGGAAAACAGGAGACTTTGGTAAGTCATAAAAGTATCCACATATATGCAAGCAAAATTTAAAGAAAAGAGAAAAACTGGATTATTTTGATCAAGGAAGCACTTTTATTATTTTTTTCTTTCATCAGCTTCAAATTAGTTGTGGCTTCTTCCAGCTCTGATACTCTGAGCGTGCTAAGAAATCTTCCAGTAGTAGCTGCCATCAGAGATATTCCAACTTATTTGTAGCTGACCAGGTTAGTATTTATCTTCTGAGGCAAAAATGGACGTTTAATACTTTTAAAGTATGTATTTCAAGATGTGTGTGCATTATAGGTGGAATTACAGGAAACAATACAGAAAAAATACTGGAGTGGCTTATGTTTTTAGGCGTACCCCTGAACAAGAGGTGTATTAGCAATCCCATCCTGGTATTAGTCCTGGGACCCAAGAGCTCCATCCCCATCTCGCTCCCATCTCTTCACTCAGGCTAAGAGCAGATTGCTGCTCCCATCTTCATCTGTCCTGGCATTAACAATGATGATTTATCACCCACAACTGGTGAGCGTATGGTAAGTAATGGCATACGAAATGATTCGTGCAGTATGGCACTAGGAAGTAATAGCATCGAAAAGGCCCCTTTGTACTTTTTAGCTGTTTGAGAAAAGACTATACATTTTATCACTACTTATTGTAATTTATATGAGCTGGTGGATATGTTACATGAAAGATCTCTTCTCATTGTACCAGGTTTTTATTTTCATTTTATTTAGAATACCCTTTGGAAAAAGAATGTGATACCAAAACCATAATTTCATTAAGAAATAAAAGCTGAAACACTTACGAGATAGAAGAGAATCTCTATCATAAGATATGAGACACAGATTCTCTCTTATTTTGGAATCTCTCATATTTCAGTTATTTTTTCAAATTTAGAGTGTGTAAATTTTCAGTCACTAGAGCATACTGTTATAACAGTGTACTAACATCAGTTTGGACATCAGCATTAATTTGTTGTTAGACTGGCACAAAAGATGGGACATAGAGAGCCAGGAGTTGCACTGGGACCTCTTCTCCTAAATGAAGGGCACAAGAATCCAGGCCTTTCAGTGTAGTGACAAGGGGGAGTGCAGCTATTGTATTTCAAACCAGAATAGTTATAAGAAATCAAATACTAGTGCCTCCGCTGACTAGTGGAACTAGCCAATATTAATTTAAAACGTTTTTCTTATTTAATCTAACCCATTTACATGATGCCAACAGCTCGCCTGAATATTACTGTGACCATATAAAATTTCTACGTACCTGTCATGCTTGCTTTCGTATTTTGTTCTAAGCACAGTTGAATGAATATTCCTTGAAGCTGGGATTACATGTACTTGCACAAGATCTTATATTACAGCACTTTTTTTTAATTGAGCCTTCGGGAATTACTGTAAATTAAGTAAAATCATTTCTATACTTTACAGATGCGGTTGGCAGAAATGACAGTACAGTGGAATACCGTCTATTCCAAAGTCACAAATGCCCACAGAGATTTCCCACCCCCCCCCCCTTAAAAAATCCTCAAATTCTGTGTAGATATGAAGTTATATATTACTCCACCAAAATATCCTTGCCTTTTCAAATTCTCAGCATTTGGTTTCTGCAGCCAATGTTCTGTGGGCCACTAAAAGGCTATGGATGAGGGGTCTGTCATAGTTTAGAAGATCATTCTCAATATCACAACTAATTCAACAGATCGTTGATAAATCGCAAAGGAAAAAGCTAGCCATAGGCACTCCAGTTACATCTCTCATCTGTGTTGAATTTGATCCCTCTCATACTGTAAAATATAATTATAGGATCATACTGCTACTTTATGTTATTATGGCCAACATAATGTAAGGAAGCTAAAATTGCAAAGTTTCAAAAGAGAAGACTGAGATTACATTTTGGCAGGAAATTTCCATTTCTCCAAAAATGCAAATGTTGTGAGCATGGAAAAAAACCCAAACCACCAAACCCTGTTGCCTTCAAAGTCAAACTGATGCAACTTTGAGCATGCCTTCAACACAAACACGTAAACAGCCCAAAAATTCTGGAAGTGCAATACTGTTGTAATTGAGATGGATGGAGAAGTGTTTCTACAGAACCATACTCCTGACTATAGACTTATCGCTTGTCCCTTTTTCTTCCCTTTCCAGTTTCCAGCGCTCAGAATCTCACAGAGCTCTTTTAGAGGAAACAAGGTGTATGTGCAAACACACAGGTGCTAGCAGGTGGCACAGAACTTTCTAAATTTTGCAGTGCAATTCTAGCTACAACAAAGTCCCACATCTTGGCAACTGGGGACAGCTGAAAGCGGGTCGGTAAGCTCTAAGGGAGGGGACCTGTAAGGTACAGAGGCGGTGCAGAGCTCCAGTCCCTCGAGCGCTTTTGTCCAAGGTGTTAAAACAACCCTGCACACGCTCCCCTTCCACAGTTGTAAATTGGGTTATTGCATAGGACCAACACCCCACACAAAGGAGAAATTCGTAAAACAAGGGATACTTCCACTCCAGACTGCTGAAATTAAAAAAGAAAAGGCTATTGTAAAAAGCAATCCTGCTGGCACCATCAAGGCACATCATCAAGAAAGTCAGTGATATATTACTTATTTATTAGCTAGCCAGCATGTTCTAAGCATTTTACTGACGAAGACAATGCGCTTTCAGTTAAGCATTTATGCTGTGAAAGGGTATGAATTGCTTAAGTAAGCATTTACAGAAGGTCTAGAAATAACTCAGTATAGTCACACTATGATAAAATCATCTTTAAATTTCCATTTTCTTTGCTCCTCCCTCATTTTTCACTAATTTTAGATAACTGGAAAACAGAGCAGGCTCTGTCTGATTTGCGAGAGCGCATTATAAATGAGACGTGAAACCTGTGAAGGGCAGGAATCCCCTCGCCTCACGTCCTCGGTGGGGTGCTCGCTCTCGATGGCAACCATGTCCTTCCCAGCAAAAAAAAAAGGCTTCCTGCATGGAGGGTCAAGGGATGCCAAGGGAGATAGGGGGCTGGATGGCTAGTTTTGGGGAGAGGTAAATACAGATGGGAGAAAGAAGGAACACACAGTCTTATCACCCATATCAGGCTTTGAGTCCAAAGTGTGCTTTAGTAACCCAACACAGCTTTCCAGTCCCTGACCTACTGGAGGAGATTCTCTCTGCATGGACTACTCAGTCTTTCCCAATTAGGCAGCATTTCTGATTGGTATGAACCCCTATGTATAGGTTCACAGTGCTGAGGATACATACAAGTATTATCATTTTGCTAGGAAGTGTACATTTTGCTGAAAAAAGAGGGCCAAAGAAAATCATAATAGACACACACTTGCAAAGCCTGAAATGGAAAGAAGTATACTGGAATCACTGCTGGATGTGTGTTTTAAGATCAGACAATATGAAAAAAAAAAAAGGTCATGAAAATTGTTCAACATAAGATGAAGAACTAAAATGGTTTAATCATGCTCCTATGATTGTATGTCATTACAGGGCAGAGTTAAAGTAATTTGGATTTCTCTTCATGGAGTAATTTAACATAATAAATTAAAGCTTGAGAGAAATCTGAATATTGAGTGTTCTGCAGTGCTTATTTGGGAGATATTTACATCCAGGTTTTGGGGTGGGTTTTTCCTATTTAAAGCATACTATTAAGCACCTTCCGCTTTGTCTGAAAATGTATTTGCTGTGAAATTATTTTTTTAAATATTTGCATTAAAATAAGGTCATACCTTAAAATAAGTTCAGAATATACATACCTAACACATAGACATACATATTCATACCCTTCCACACACCTCTCAATGCCACCGAAGAGTGTGGGTTTTAGCCTACTGTCTGTGGTAAGTGGTTTTAGCCATACTCCCCCAACTAGCTTTATCATTCCCTGGTGAAGCACTAAAAGAATTCTATTTATCAGCTATAAGAAAATGTACTGTTATGCTAAAACCTGTAAATGTTCTGCCTTTGAAAGGTCACTTGTTTGTAACTTTTCCTGTTACCAACCCTATCTTTGTTACTCTGGTAGGCAGACAGTACCTTTCCTAAACAAAGGGACAGCCTGTGCCTAATGTTCTAAAACAGCTCGTTATTTGCCCTTAACCTCATCTATTTGCTTCATTTCCATTTTCATTGCTTTATTTTTTATTGTTTAAACACAAATTCTCATTCTGAGGAAGTATCTGTCGAGCATTATATTCCACCACCAACTTTCAAGCATCATATTGTCTAAAAACGCATAAGCAACAAAGAGTCAGTCAAGA
This sequence comes from Calonectris borealis, assembly GCF_964195595.1. Taxonomy (NCBI): domain Eukaryota; kingdom Metazoa; phylum Chordata; class Aves; order Procellariiformes; family Procellariidae; genus Calonectris; species Calonectris borealis. The sequence goes on along the minus strand of NC_134312.1, from coordinate 138,416,771 downwards.
GGTCATTACAATAAGCAAATTCAGAGCTAGAACATAGGCTTAAAGTCCGTTATCTGAACGGTTTGGACCAGATCCATGGAAAAGTATGAAAATACATTTTACTTAATGCCTAGTCTGGCTTCCCTGGAAACCAGAGTAATGACAACAAAGATAATGCTGTACTATTTACAATTTTATTTTATTCTGTTGTTCTTCCTGAACAGATTATGCCTTCAGCAACACCATTTCCACTAAAAATTGAAGGAACTAAGTAGTATGCGAATATTTTTGAAAGACTTGCCAACTGTTAAATTTGTGAAAGTAAGTTAAGTTTTAAAAAACTACGGCTTATATTATTTAAAGGACCTTAGGTAGATAAAATAAAAACAATCTCATACTACTTATAACTATTGTAAAGTCATAGTTCATTATCCACAGTCATAAACACAAGGAACTTCAAACTAGGCTGAAACAGTCTAAAATTTAAAAAAAAACAAACAAACACCAATCCCCAAGAGAAAGGACTAATGTTGTTATTACTGTATTGACATTTTCTATTACCCTTCTAAAATCCACCAAAGAAATACCAGATGGAGGAAACAGAGCCACTTGAGATAACACTAGACTAAAGAGAGAATGTTCTAAAGTCTGCCTTAATATTTATGAATTAATGTAATAAAATAAGTGTAGCTGGAAAACCTTTGTAGTAAAATAGTTCATTCCTACATTGATCCTCTTCCATGCAACCACTTAATATTTTTGGATCTTTGCAAATACTGAAGCACAGCACTTATATTTTTGCATCTATTTCTGGATTAAGTAATATCAGATAATATCCCATACTAATAGATGTGAACATTCATCATTTTAATTTCATAAAAAATGAAGCACTGAAATATCTGTCAAGCAGCATCTAATCTAATAATAACCTAATAATAATATCAAGCTGCATCTACTCTAATAATAATGGAAGTCCATGAGTTTGACTATATCCGGGTTGGATATAGTGTTTTAACTATATGTTAAACCTCCATAACTGGCACTATAGAAAGTAACTTTCTACACTCTGAATCTATTAAGTACAATGTAAGGAAAAGAGCCATCTTGTTTAATAACACATATCACTATAATACTGACATACTATGTCTTTACATATCAGTTGGATTTTTTTTTTTAGTGTAAATAGCTTCCATTAAATAAGAAGTTAGCAAAGTTAAGAGTACACAGGGAAACTATAAATTTAGATGTGAAAATATTCAGCTACTAAAAAAAGATATAGGCATGGAATATTAAAAATGGATACCAAGTAAAACAATTAATGTGTAGTTTTTATGTATATATATATAATCAAATATATTTTTACTGACCTACACATATATATAAAACTGTATATATTTTACTTAAAATATAGGCATACGTGTATTTATTCAAATTCAAGATTCTAGATATTCATGAACTTAGACACTACTAATAATTACACGTATTTCTATGCTATACAAACAAATCTACACACACATACATACAAACATATGTAGTATTGCCTTTATATACTAACAAAAGTACTATGAATTTGTGCATAAAATGAATAAAATTTGTATAGAGATATATTTACATGTATGTGCATAATATATTTATATGTAAGTCCAGAAACCAATATTCCTGGATTGTCAACCTAACTGCTTGTACAAGTATAGATCTGTAAGTGCTGGGTGCTTATGGTATCACAGTATAGCAACTAACGATCAAGCTGCACCTACAAAATATCACAAAATAAAAATAGTTGGAAAGCTTCGACACATATTTTGCCAGTATCTCTGCAAAGACATTTAAATATGAACAGTTTTTAAATTCATAACATACATAGCAGGGAAGCAGACATATTTTTGCGCTCTCTTTGTAGAAGCTGCGGACTTGACAAAATCTCCTATCTTTACACAAAGTAGGTTTATAAGAGTTGAATGCAATTCTCCCTACATGAAAACAGTTTATGGCTGCTTCCCACCAAAAATATGTGTGAGTAATTTAATTGACACAGCATAGAAAACCGAACCCTTGCATCCTGAATCGGCAGTGTAGGAAAGATAGATGTGTATGGATTCTGCCACTGCAACTAAGTGAAAACCACACAAACAAGAAGCTTCCTTTTGTTCCTGGAATTGCTGAGTGCCATTCAGAGGGCTGCCCTGCCTTCATAAACATGCCCAATACACGTCAGCACTAATAAAATTCAAACAAAAACATGGAGAACCATAGCTAACCTACAGCAGTTCGATTCAACAAAAGATCTTTCTTGACTAAGCTGTACAAAAATCATGCCAAAGTTATTTTTTGACAAGAACGTATGCGTCAGCAGCCAGATTCTCAGTAAATACGAAGGCAAGTAAAAACATTGGTTTCGATGGAGTTATGCTGGCTTACACCGCTTAAAAATATGGCTTACCATCTATCTTCCTCTTTTGTTACACCTCTTCATGGCTCTTTGCTAATATTAAATGAGCGGTATCTTTCCATCCACACCTTGTAACTTCTTTCTACCCAAAATATTCTCTCTTGTTCAAAATAAATCTTATCTTTTCATTTTTCTTATCACTTTCTTGAGTATAAATACATCTATAGAACAATGGTAATTTTATGAATTTTCTCTGAAAAAAATGAACATACTTTTAAATTGTCTTTTCCTTTTCATTGCAACAAGACAAAAAGCAAAGAATCAGTATCAAAAGTAATCAGCCATAAATATTTTCTTTGAAGTAATACGGTGGGTTAAGCATGAGCATTTGCACTTTCTATTTTTAAAGTCCTCATTGTTTATGCAGCTAAAAATTATTTCTAATTTACACCACAGTTTTGACCACCACCTCATAAATTCAGTGTATCACCAGGATATTTCCTGTTCTCTGTTTTGGTTATGGTTTATCGTTTTTCCATTTTTAATATGCATCTGTCTATGATCTACTTAAAAAGAAAAAACAAAACACATCTATAAACACTAAACCAACCGTAAGCATGAAGGTATATCATGTGGTTGTGTAGCTAAGCAAGAAGGGACCGCTCCTGGAAGAACACAAGTGCCCACAACCCCCTCGGCCCCAGTACAAGTGAGAAAGAAAAGCACCTCTCAGGGTTGGAGCCGTAGTTGCCAAACGAAAACACTTTCTCATTTTGAGATGTCCACAACTGCTGTTACATTGACTGTTAAACACACTTCAGCGTAGACGCCTCTGTTGGACAAGTGTACAGAACTCCTAATTAAGGAGTTTCATTTTTGCCACAAAAGGAGCTAGACTGCAATGGCATCTTTTGTCCTATGCTTAATGAAGGGTGAGATATTGTTTAAATAATTAGTAACACTGCTGGAAGAGAATGCAAGTAATTAGCATAGCTTGACATCCAGAGCAACACCAGTTGCTGTTGTTAGCATCAACAATGTGTCGATTTAAAAAGAAAAATCACAAGAAAGAAAGTGTCATTTGAAGCGGTTTTGCTTTTCTTTTTTAAAGATACAATTAACCACCCATTTTTTAATGAATCCACTATACCATTGGCTACCGCATGCTCATTCTTTCAGAATTTTTTTAAAGATTTGGGTAGCCTATATATCAAACCCCACGTATATTAAAAACCCGCAACAGCAATATAGAAAGCAACAACCCATTTTTTCAGGTGGGGATTTTCTGATCCACTTGAACATTGAATTTGCCAATGGCACGTGCACATTATCTGTAAGTTAACAAAGACCATCTGCAAGCTCGTACCTAAGATTTACTTTAGCAGCATGACCAGTGACTCGAGAGGTCGTATCACCCTTTATGAAGGAGGAGACCTGAATGTGAAAATGGACCTGAAATTCTTGCCCGTCAGCTACCAAACACTGGTGTGAACAGGTGTCGTTCCTTTACTCCTGAGGGATAAGTGCCAATCTATGGAACTGAAAATCTCATTCTCTGAGTTTCATATATAAAACAGCACAAATTTCTGAGACAGAAGAGGCAATGAGGAAAGAAAAGACATAGTTTTCAGATTACCTTCTTATGAACAGAAAATGGACACTGGATCTGCATGGAAACCACCTAGCCTACTGTTCCTGGGCTCAGAGTATAAACGTGTCATAATCGCTGGCATAATTGGCACGACTGATGTCATTGCTGGCATTAGCAAAGTCAAATAGGCTGCTTCATGACAAAGAGGATAGGAACTGGATTTCATGTAGACTAATAATTGTCTGTATAAACTACTTTTAGATAGTTTGGGTACAAAGAAAGCCCACGTCCCAAAAAAATCATAGATATTATAAACAATGCTAGGAGTTGCCTTATAAGGAAAGAGTTATTTGACTCAGGCCTACGCTAATCATTAAATTAGTAGTAGAATTACTTTTCAAGGAGGCTGGCGGAAAGTACTCTATTAGGCTTCTGCCAAGTTAGCTAAACTGGGTAACATCTAATGTGAATGTTACCTGCCTGTATGAGATACCCTTTCAGAGTTTGCTTCGGCATCTTTGCACAGAAAAGCCATAGATCATGCAAAAATACCCTCATTTTTCTCCTAACTGTCTGCAATGTTAAGTCAAAGATCTCAAGAGAAGAGACATGCCTTTTAAAGTCTTCTTTCAAGACTTGTCATATCTACGTATGATATGACATTAACACTAAGAACTATTATTATTCTATTAACACTATTAACTATTAACTATTCTATTAACACTAAGAAATGTTTACTAATTTTTTACATCCTCAAAAATATATTTATCCAGTATTTAATGTTGAAGGTATTTTACGTTAAATAGTGTATTCCTACTCATATAAAGTTGATAAACAATACACTGTTAGCTTATGAAATAGTAGCACCTGTAAAGGATATAAGCCCATTGGATTATTGAAAAGCACTGTAAGTCCATGCATCTTCTATTCACATTTATAGTCCATGCCCCATTTTATCAATGGCTAAACTCTTACCTATTAAAATAACAAACCAGTTCAGAGGCAAAAGAAAGCAAAAATAACAACTCCTCCTTAGTAAATAAAAAAGTCTTTAAGAGATGAAAGGAAGCTATCAGGTCCAGGTAAAGAAATGTCTTTCATTATGTTAATATAATCATAGAATATGATCTGCCTGTTTGCATATGCATAGAGGCACAAAACCTACACAGCATGTATATGCAGATTTCACCTGCAATCACCTAAAGTTATCATAGACGTGTGTGCAGCCACACATATTTCTCTAAAGGTATTTAAGAAAACCCTTCCAGTTGGCTAAACCTATTAATCCAGTTTCTTTTTCCACCTCCGAAATCCTGTGTGAGAAGGCTGGCAGATAAGCTTTGCCCTCCCCACTTGCAGTTTCTCGACTGCAGTCCATCTTTAAAAAATGGCCCCCCAGCCGCACGCAGGCACACGCAGACCGTCCGGAGGGAGTGGGTGGAGGAAAGCGTGGGGTGCTTAACTCCCGCCTTTGCTCTGCAGCAGCACCGAAATGGGCATGAGAGGAACGTACACCCAGGTGGGTGGGAGGCCGCTTGCCCTGGTCTCGCGGTTCAGCGGGAGCTCAGCCTCCGCCGGCAGCCTGGAGAGCTGCCACAGCACCCCGAGACCCGGCTGCCCACTGCCACCCCACCCAGGGCCTCCCGCGCGGGGCCAGGGGGCTGCCGGAGCCACCCGGCTACCCGGCAAGAGATGTGCCGGGAGCTCGCCAAACCGTGGGAATGCCACAAGAAGCTCAGAAACAATTTTGGTTTTGTCTCCAGGACTGCGCCGCCTGCGAGCCCGGGTGGGAGGCAGCGCGGGAAGAGCGGAGCCGGCATTCGGCTTCCCTGGCTGGACGGGCAGCTGGCATCCCTGAAGCCAGCATGGATAAACGCATCTCCTGTTAGCGGCGACGGGAAGGGCTTTTCACAATGAAAGCAACCAAATGAAAAATAATCAACAGCAGAGCGTACACAAAGAGTGCCTGACATTTCAATCAGCGCGTGTGTACGTGCTGTCAGCACTAAACCTTGCCAGCTGCCACGAATAAAGCTGTAGGTAGATAAGAAAATTCACCTAAACAGTAGTATGTACTGCATATTCCTTATGATAGCTATAGAGAAATCAAAGCACAACTGAGGAACCTTTCCTTAAGCAAAATCTGACACCTTTTAAATGGTGATGAGCAAATGCATATATAGATCTGTATGTGTATCTCGCCCGATTAGAGACCGCGCACCTACCTTTCCCAACCCCTGCCCAAATGAGGAATTTAGCACGCCAGCAAAGGGCACTTTCCTTCCCAACCACACGCTGCTTGGCTAGAAAGGACGATAGGTAGCACTAACCTTTAGCTTGTCATAGCGTTCACTTAAAGCTGCCACCTGATGGTCACGGTGTCGCCCGACCAGTTTACACAAGGCACAGATTAGCTGGTCGTCGGTCACGCAGTACATGTTAACTTTCTCGTCCTCGTGCTCCAAGCACATTAATCCCCTGATGTGAGAGTCCGGGATGGGCTCAATGAGACGGTGGCCGGTGAACGGCTTCTTGTTGGGGTGAGTGGCTTTCAGGCACTCCTCGCAGTAGGACACCTCGCAGGTAACGCAGGTTTTCACCGCCTCCTGGGCAGGGTCCTGGTCGCAGAACTGGCAGAGGACCTTCTCGCAGGACGACATGCTGTTGCTATCGAACGCCCGCTCCCGGCGGGTCTCGCTGGGGGAATTGGGCCCGCTGACCGAGGCTTTCTGAAACCTATCGATGATGTTCTGCAGGGTGACGTTGCGCTTGAGCCCGTCTAGACCGCGCTGGCTGAGGGTGATGACATAGCGGCAGGTCGGACACTGGAAGGCGGTGATAGACTCCACCGGCTCGTTGGTGGCGCAGTGGGAGACCAGGATGCGGTGCGCGCAGTTGAAGCAGAGGCTGTGAGCGCAAGGCAGCAGCAGCGGGTCTTCAAACAGCTCCAGACAGATAGGGCAGGTCAGTTCCGACTCCAGTGTTTCCATCTTCAGGCAAAGCTTTCCTGTGGCGTCAGCGAAATCCAGGGAAGCTGATCAGCTATCTGGAAACACACGTAAAATTCGATTAGGCGAGAGGGAACATGAGGGGTCAGCCGTGGGGGGTTGTCAACTTTCGCCACTGCTCCCGGGGCTATCAACCCACCACGCCGGGCGGGAGAGCACTCTAAAGTTTTGAACCTGCACACGCACACATCAAGGTATTTACAACTGGACTGCTTTATTTTTTTTCCCCTCTCTCTGTTCACCTAAGAATGCAGAACAAAAGCTCCTTCTTCATCTCTTTCTCTTTCCCTTTCTCTCTCATGCGATCGAGGAAAACAGCAGATGTTTCTGTGCATTATTAAAACTCAAAATGATGACCTTCAAACAGTTTATTACAGCAAAATTAGATTTCTTTTGCAGATGCTGCTTTTGGCTTCACTCATCTAGTAGTAAAACTTTTTAGAAAAACTTCACCTTTCTATAGCATTGTGCAAGGCTTAGACCAGAGTATTATAACTGATAACCTTACAATCGCTATTACAATTAACAGAGTTGTTTTATCAGACTGAAATTTTCATTTGCTATTATAGCAATAGCACAGCATTTAGAGTACATGTCTGTGTTTACTTGCATAAATATATATATATGAATATATACAGGGAATAAGGAAAGCATGTGATATTTTACATGTAAAATATATGTATGAGATATATATATCATATACTAATATACTCCTCCTGTGTGTTTCAAGAACATGTGCAACTGTATTTATATGTACCTGTACTTTTGTGCGTATGTGCCTGTACACATATGCCCAAAAATCTATCACATACATGTTTGTAGTAAGATAAATATAGCTAGAGGATCGCACAGTGTCATAACTGAAATGCCTAAAGGAAGGTGGATGAAGTAAATGATAAACAGAGGTTTGGCCCAAATGTCTGATGATCCTAGCCTCTGGTACGAGAAGAGCCTCTAGAGAGTAAGATAGTAATATGTAGTGAGATAGTGCCATGTGTGATTTGCCTAGGAGGAGTGTGTGTGTGTGCGCGCATCCACTTTTGTGTGAGTACTCTCTACTGCTAACACTTACGAACTACCGCTTGCTTTAGTGGCTTTATTAATCACCTGAAGTGGATTAGGAATCACTGACTTCTAAATGGGGGGCGTGGGATTTTCTGGAGAACGCAGCAGTACACCCCCGTCAGAGATCAACTGAAACTTCATTTTGCTTCCTTCCCCACGCTCGGCGTTACAGCGAGTGGTTTTGAAAGAGTCGCCCTACGCAGCTCTCCCTGCCGAAGCTCCCGTCAAGGGCCCGTCGCTGCCGCAAGCAGACAGGTCAGTGAAGCAGAAGCAAGAGCTATGCTTCACGCTCACAGAGCTGTACCTCTTCACAGTACTATAACAAAGCTATTTAAGCTTTGCTGCTCGTAACTGAGGATGGCTTCAGATGGCACAGCTGCATCGTCCTTACACTGTAAAGTCATTGTTCGGCTGTGTGAACTCTTGCCTCCTCCCCTGACCAGGGAAAAGGAGGGACGGACAGGAATCCCCCACAAACAAACCTTGGTTCATTAAGGGTGAGGAGAGCTCAGGGCTCATTAGCAGCCTTGGGAACCAAGCGTGCTTGAACCTTCTGTACTTCATGACAATTAGTGTGGGGAGCGCAGCGGCAGTGACAGGAATGCTACCTATAACCCCAATATGAACCGCAGCAAAAAGGAAAGTTCAGCAAACAGAGGCAAGGTTCAGACTGCCCATCGGTATTTAGTCCTCCTTGCTCTGTGGGAAGAGCAGCAAGGCGTCTGTTCCAGAGGTATGCTGAGAAATTAGGATTCTTTCATTCTGCCAAGAAATCTGAGCATTTAAAAAATGCATTGACCCCATCACAAAATTTGCTTTCCTGTATCTTCTGTGATGCTAATTTTACTTGAAATAAAGTTCCGTTTGCCAAAGACTAATTCATTTATAACTATCCATCATCTGCCATAATTGCATGGTGCATCTGGTCAAAATTAAAGGCCTGGCAATTTGATATAAGCAGGAAGACAACTCCCCTCCTCTCTCCTCAGCCATAGTCACACAGCACAGAAGAGATGAAAGCCTTTTCTGCAAAAGAAGACCAGTTTGTCTTTCCTCCTCTTCACTCTCTGTATCACAGAAGTCCCAGAAGATCAAAATCTCATTCATATTGTTTGAATCCCTTCCACACCACAACTGTGTACCTCATCATCCACTTATCCTGCAGGCTGAATGCTGCGCTGGAAATGGGAGAAGGGGATTTGGCGTTGGCAGGAGACAATGTTTTAAAAAGGCAAACTAATCATTGCTCATCTATTGGCAGTCCAGTGAAAACCTGCCAACCTCTCGGGTTTGTTTCTTAGGTCCGTGTTTGGAATACAGGGCTTTCTTACATGCTATCCTTTCTGTACAAAATGCCTCCTGCTCCTTCATGTGCCAAACAGTTTTATTCATTCAGTTTCCGTCTTAAAGCACCTTTTTTAACCAAAGGCTTTTTTATGGTACTTGTAGAAAAGAGAGGTACAGCTAAACAGATAAAAGCAGCACAAAAACATTTGCATCACTGTGAAAAGATGTTTGAATCACCATCATGGCTCTACGTAAATACCACCGTCTCACTTGATGACTCATTCTGATCTATCTGACCTGAATGAGCAGCAGCTCAGCCCTGACTAACGCTATTCAGTATGAGCAAGGGTGCCAAAATCTGATCTTAGACTGTAAACATCTTGGAATAAGAGCCTATCTTCCAAGGTAATCAAAGCTGAGCACACTGATAGAAACCAAAAAACCATTTCCCTGTTTTCTTTTGCAGTTGCCAGCAAGTCAAAGCACACTGCATCTGGGACTGAATAATGAATCCTTTAAGAGGCACTGAAGAGGGGTTGCATTTTCTGGGCAATCCAATGATTACTCTTTAATTGACTGCAATTCTACTTTCCCTTTTAGGTTGGTGCCTGAAGTACAGAGTGTGCCGCTGATCCAGCTACAAAATCTTTCAAACTCACTGGCCCTTGCATTAAGGTTTCATATTCAGTAATTTTTTTTCTTGAGAGTGGTGGAGAATCCATAGTTACAGTAAACTGGAAGATTAGGCAGAAACTCAATATGCATGGTTTATATAGGCACATGGTTGTATTCCATATTCAACATGGCCCATAAATTGAAAGCCACATAGACAGCCTCCAGACACAGAAAGGAAAGAAGGAATTTTGAGTACATAATTTCGTATTTGCAAAAATATGGAATTACTGGCAGAAAATTATACTATTACCAAAATGTCACTGAAAGGAGAAGTACTATTTTTCTACCCACAAGAGGTAATTTTACGAACAGATATCAAAGTAAAAGTGATTGTCAAAAGACAAGTGTTATTTAAAAATCAAAAATATACTTAAGTAATTTTGGATTTGTGACATCTCCCAGCACATAATGATTAGTTATGCATTATGTGGTAAGCAATGCAGTAAATGAAATCCTGATCTCAATGCAGTTCATGGCAAGACTTCTACTAACCCTAGAATGGCATATTTGGATGGAATTAGCATCTTTGTACCTCTTGTTTTAAGCACGACATCCTTTGCAGGTGGCATTAATGCCTTCAGTTGCACAGAAGTGCACCTAAAACTTTCCAGAAGTGAAGAGACACGAGAGAGATTAAAACTAAAGCTGAACTAGATAAGTTTCAGTATGTTAAGTACCAGTAGAGCTGAATAGACAAAAAAATCTGTCAAGCTGTTTCATAACTGGACGCAATGCTATGCAGCAAAAATGCTGTATTATACCTTCCATTTGTTTTATACTTGAAAAATTATGCATCAGAGATACTACCAAAGACCAGAAAACTGTTACCACTGATCTCAATGAGACCCTAGCAATCAAAGCCCAAAAACGCACTTCCTGAGGAGGACGTAAAATAGGCAGTTCATCACTCTTTGAAACATCACTGTTTATAGGAGAATCCGGTGATTTGGTGGCCCTGAAATCAGCCCAGGGATGACTGAAGGCTGACTTCTGATTTTTCACTGCTGGAGTGCCGGTGTTGTGGATGATCCCTATGCTTTAAGTACATAGAAGCAACAGGATAAAAATACCAGAAGTGCTGGTGGGGGAAGACTTCCATGAACCAGAACTGTAAGCACTTCCTCACAGGAAGCAACACATTTCTATTTTCTGAAGAAATCACATGCTGTTAGAAAGATATTGCAAACCACACATTGCTACGTGGAGCTGTTCTCACAGCAAATACCCCTATATGGCTCCTGTACACAGGCTAGCATTCTTTCTGCACCCAAACGACAATCAGAAAATCACAATTAATGTCCAAAACAATTACCCTGATAACCTCCTTGGGAAAAAAGACAAACATCCAGCAGTAATACCATAGGGCCTGGTGATGCCACGGTAATAAAATACTTCAAGAAGGCTAACAGCATTCTTTAAAATTGGATCTGGATAGGACACTTCAGCCTAACTAGTAATATTCCCCAGAGAGGCGACCGGTGACCTGACATGGTCTTTACATTTCTCTGGTTTTCATTGGTGTTAACTAGATGATCAATAATATTGGTAATTATTTACATTTGTTGTATTAACAAAGTAATTATAGCGTGATATTGCCAAAGAACATTCTTCACCTTAATTCAGTACATTCAAGCCAGAACATGAGATTTCTGAAGTGTTAACGTAATGTCTGAGGTAAAATGCCTAAAATACAAAACTACACATAAAAATGAATGTATCAAAAATTCCAGTACACTGAGGTCACTTTTTGCCAGTAAAAGACTACAGAATTCTTCCCACACAGAATAAGTCACTAGCTATTAGAATAAAGTTAGCAGGCAATGTTTTAGTGTGCCACGTGTTGCCTCCTGCTCCTTTTCTATTCCAGCGGCTCCTACAACCTTCAGGAAAGGTTGAGAAGACAGTCTACCAGGAGTGAAAAAGTGGTGGAAGAGGATGTCCTACGAAGCTTTGCTTTCCACTCTAGTAAAGGTGGAGCTCATAGTATGAATTAAAGATGTCTCAATGAACTTTTAAATTGTAGTGGACTCAGTGACATTAAAGGAGGAAACAGAGCTGTAGGCCATTCTGCAAATTTTAAGCATCTTTGTAACAAATAGCACTGGGCAAAAGAGCTGGACTTGTGCCATGTTCCAAAGTCCCTTGATGTGTTATCTCTCTGGCAAAATCACAGTTTGTCATGTTTTGGTGAATTATGACCAAAATACACCCAATAGCAATAGCAATAGCAATTTTCCTAATAATATTTTCTAACAATTTGTTGTGTCAAGGCTGCTACTGAATGCCTAGTGCAGTAAGGCTAATCCCAGCCTCGGTCCCTCCATATATAGGAATGTTTATAAATGGACACAAGACCACAGCGTAAACTAAAGATCAAATACCTGAAGATTAAGTATTTTTGTAGAAAACACTTGCCAATTTTTTCAGTTAGAAAATCAAATTTATTAAACTGCTATTATATGAATATGAAATGAATTTTTGTACGAAATATGAACATGTAAGTATGAAAGGTAATAAAATGTATTATGCATGTATGCATGCATGTGTGTGTGCATACATATATGTATCCTAGGTTTACAGTACAAGAAGAATTACAGTCAACACACACACACACACAATTCCTGAATAAACTAAGGCAAGTGCTTAAGCAGGCTACTATCATAATACACAGCTGTAGTTTTCAAAGTGGCAGTATTTTTCTGTTTAAGTGCATTATAAAAGGAAAATTTCAAATTTACGTTCTTGTCATAAAATCTGCTATGGGCAATAAAAAAACCACTTGCAATTTCTTCTGTTAGCTCTGGGAAAAAAAAAAAAGCGCAGCAGCTATTCTTTTTGCCATTGTCTATCCTGTTCTAGGATATACAAAAAATTGTCTTGGGAACAACTTTTCCTTCCAACAAGTGGATGTGATTGTTTCACATCACATTCAATAAACATTTCAAATGTGATTAAACCAATGGACTGCTTCATAGCCCAGTTTGTCCCAGGTCCATTACAGCTTTTACCTTCTGCAGCATAGACATTGAAGTCTATGAGTACTCATGATGCTAGTAATTGCCAGCAAGAGCTAGTGAGATATTCATGTAAGTAGTGTAATTTGTGTAAGAAGTGTAAAAGGAACTAATAGTCAAAACTCAGAATTTTTTCCTTAGAAATGTTTAATGAAAACTTCTATAATGCTAAAGAATGCAAGCTGCATACACCCTGGAGCAAGGAAATACTTGTTTTCCCACTGTTTGTTATCAAAGCAGTGCAAATTAATACATATTCAAAGGACAGTGCTGTTCAACAGCTCCTGATATGCAAAAACAAATACTCAGCATAAAAGAAAATGATTCGTTCATCCTATTCATACATTTTCACTGACAGACGAATGAATAGCTGCCTTGTCTAGAAGTAAGCTACATGCACTGTTTCCATGATGTTGAAATAGTTGTTTGCAACATTTAAAGGATATTAATACAGAAAAAGCACATCTGCTATGCTGTTTGTAGTGATATAAAGCCTAGACAACATCCCTCTCTGGTTGAAACGTATGCTAGTAGGAGAATATATTTTCAAAAAGCCGAATCCTGTATGTTATTCAGTGAGACAAGAACATCTCACAGAATTAAGGTCTTTGGCACAACATCACATATTCCTTCTTATGGGAGCTAAAACAACAACTGAGCCTTAAAAGCTAACAGGCAACAACAACAAAAAAATCATGTCCTGTAAATCCCAAAGCAATCAATAAATAGCTGATTTAATATTATCTATAGTATTAGATACAGTATTACACATGTGTGCATAAATCTATACTAGTATAATTTGGAATGCTGTTTGACCTTTATTTTTTATATTCTTGCAACTCTTGTAGCTTTACATTCTTTAGATACAAGATTTAATATTTCCTCTAAATGCTTCAGGGGAACAAAAGGGAAGGATTGTTTAATCTTTAGCACATGTGAATCATCATAGGTCTGGTATCGGCAGTGACCTCCTAACAAATTTATGGCTGAAGGTCTGTTCCAAAAACCTCTTCAGCTAAATTCACACTCTTCATTTGCGAAATTGGTATTTATTCTGGGGTACATCATAACTATTCAACAACAAATACTGAGGAAGTGGGTTCACATCTTGGCCTGGATATACTGGCAGCATGGGAAACGACGACTGGACCAGCCCCAACAACTTGCCAAAGGGGACAAAATGCTATATACCATACAACTTTTTTCCTCTCTCATTTCAAGCTAAGAGCTTCCTAAATGATGGATGCTACTCTGCAACAGTAGGAAGGTAAAATAATTTTACCCAAACAGTAAATACCAAAACCCACCAGTTTTCATAGGGCTTTGTTTGCATAGTAGAGCTGGAAATCTCTCACATTTCCCCAGCTGGGAGTTTCACTTCTGTAATGCCTTAAGTGACATGGTACTCCCTGATCTTTAGTGTAGGTGATACAGAAATAGCCAGAAATAGTCCAGCACATTCCTTCTAGTCATATGTGTTCACACACACTGATACGTCATTTAGTGCAGCTTGGAAACGCCGGGGCCCTTAAGCTATTGCAAGTCTTCAGGGAAGATTTTAGGGTGGCTTAAAGGAATGATTGCTCTTTCCAGAAAGTTGTCCTATGAATTCTTTCCCTGCAGCTAAGTAAAGGGGATCGTAAATACTACTCAAATTCGTAATCATTGCCTCCACCTAGATAATGACATTATAAGTTCTCAAGGAAGAAGCCCAAGGTCTGCTTTCTTATCAAAGAGAGCCTTTAAAATAGCAGCAAGAAATGTCCCAGGAACTACAACAGGTATGAAGGTGTGGCCTCGCCCGCCACACAGGACTCTGAATTAAACTACCTGCAAGATGCACTTTTGACTAACTAAAGCTCCTTGTGTTATAAAGCTATCCCTATTGCATTGCAAGGCACACAAGGTTAGCCTCTCGCTGTCCTGCTCTCTGCTCCTCAGATGTGATCGTTAAGAAAGCCTATAAAAGGTTTTTGATTTTTTTTAAAAGAACAAACACACGTTCTCAGAGTTATTTTCTGTGCATTTGCAAAGCCTACAAAGAGATTCTGGCGACTGCAAAAAAAACCCACCCCACTGTCCAACATTGAGGAGCTCCTTCTAATTTATGCCTGCTGTACTCTCAGTACACTGAACTCCGTAAGATCAATGGTGTATTTAAAAATCAAGATTGTAATCAGGTAATTAGAAGGGGAAATTAGCTGCGCACTGTGGGAGGGTGTAGGATAAGGAACAAATTATATCTATGCTCTGAAGGTAATCTATTTTAGATGTCTGACAGAAACCTCTGTCACTGGTACAGGAAACACCCAGCTTGGGCTTCCTGGGCCCAGGAGTAACAAAATGGGAACCTGCAGGGCTGCTCCTCCATTTGGGGAGCAGAGCCCTTATGCAGGCCCTCGCCAGACCCCGAGGCCTGCTCCAAGAGGACCGGGGATGTTTCCCGTCCTACCGGTGTCACCGGGGCCACCATGAGCATGCTTCTGCCACCCCACCTTGGGGTACTAGGTTCCTGTTCTCCGTTAGCAGAATGATTTTAGGAGCATTCTTTGGCCCTGTAGACCAGAACAGAAACCTGCAAATACCTTGTAGCAAATCACTAGCAGAACAAATATGAGAAACCAGTCCCTCTCTCTTGCTGCACAGTGGTTCCTAAACACAGAGGGTGGCATTCATCTGAACTGGTCTCTGTAGGGTCCCTTGGTAGTCACTAGAAAGAAACAGGCATCTCTAAAGGTACCTCATTTAAACTATTTTAGGATAGTTTAGGATCCTAAACTAGTTTAGAATCACTTTAGGATTAAGTGATCTGCGCTTTCTAGATGTGCTTATTTCATTCCAAGTATGAAAGGAACTTAAGAACGTAAGAAATTAAGGCTACATCAACTAACAAGTAACTATTTTCCATGTTCTTGAGCTTTAAAAGAAGAAAATGGAGACACTATATCTATTCTTTGTTATTCTTATGAGCTCAACAATCACTTGTTTAGTCAAATTTGCTTCCAATAATTCTCTTCCAATGTGACTCATTTCTATCATTCTCTGTATTTAAAGATCCAAGAGGATACAGAGAAAACTGAACTGAGTTGCAGGAGAATGATCCCAAAACAACCTGCTTCCAGCTGACACTCCTGAGCGGGGATTTTTCTGGATTCGGATGGTTCTGGTCCCTGCTGCACGTGAAGGGCACACAGGCAGTTCCTGAGAACCAGATACAATGGGGTCTGCACTAAGTCTTAAGACCAGCCTGCTTGGCATGCCTAACTTCAACTGATGTATTTTATTCATAGGTTTTTGACAAAACAGTAGCTTGCCTTCCTATACTGCAGATCATGAACCAGGTGCAAGACTCTTGTCCTTCCAACTGTTCATCCCTGTCCTTCCTGCCATCCCACTACAGCTCTCTAACAGGCTTCAAAGGGTTAAGTTTCTCCCACTCACAATACCAAGAAGTGTA
The DNA here is from genome assembly GCF_964195595.1 of Calonectris borealis. Lineage (NCBI taxonomy): Eukaryota > Metazoa > Chordata > Aves > Procellariiformes > Procellariidae > Calonectris > Calonectris borealis. The sequence goes on along the minus strand of NC_134312.1, from coordinate 138,400,306 downwards.
GTAACTACTTTACTAGTCCTCTCCTCAGGTTGCTTGGCATTACCAAATGGCAGTACTAAGCCAAATAACCCAAAATGGTTAGTGCATGAGTAAAATAATGCATGAGTAAAAATTCTAACCCCGATACAACAGGACACAAAACGAAAACAGCAAAATCAACCAAGAAGAGAAAGAAGTACAGAGTTGTATGTAGTGGTTAACAAGAGCCGGCTGTTCTGCCCCTAAGACACTCAAGGGTTTGGCATCCCAACCCGGCGTGTTCAATGAGGTACCACCCCTCACTCACAATGAGATGCAAAGTCTTAGTCTTTATTCCTTGCTAATAAAGCTAAATCCTAAGAAGGTGGCAAGTTTCCACTTAACCTCTCTTGAGTACTTTGCAAGTCATGTCAGCTGGTGCTTTTTGCAAAGAACCAGTAATGCTTTATTGCTTGCCAGAGGCACGCCCACATGTATTTTATTTCTTCAAAAGTGTTACTTAACAGAAACATACCACAATAAATCCTGGCAATCTCAAATATTTTCTTCTAAGCATTTACATCCTTTAAGAATGTTATCCTTTAAAGACTTTTTAAAGACCTGAGACAAAACCAATCATTAACCACAGCCACGTAATCTTGCCTCACAGGTTTTTAGTAACCACACTATGGCAAAACTTCATTGCTTCAAGCTAAGAAATTAAGAGCAGGGCTGCATTGTATCAGCAATGTAATTCGCAGCTTAGAAACTGAAGTGGTAAACAGTACTAGTCTTTTTAAACCCTACTGATGACCAGAGAGATGCTCTGGGAGCTGAAGTAAATTAGGAAACCAGGTAACACTAGTTTCTAATCCAGCTAGTGAAGTGATAAGAAAAAATGATCCAATTTACCTGTGCTTTACTTGACATCAACCAGAGAACTGTACAACAGCCAGAAGCTCCAGTATTAAATTTAAGCTCACTCTGTCGAGCGAAAGGGTTGTCGTTTTGAGCTGTCACTACACATTGTTGCTCAGAGTCCCAGTTCCCTCCAGCCCTGAGATGTGGGTGGTGCTTGGCTTGTACAGCTCTTCTCCTGTGCTGAAGGAGATCTGATCCTGGGAAAGGCCTTGCTGGGTAGCCCCATGAAATGAATGGAAAAACCTTTTTCACTACCCAGCCATGGCTGTGTTCTGCCAAACACAAGAACACGTATGCACGCACACACATGCACACAAAAAGGATCCATTAACTATAGGTGGCTGGACTACTTACTAGTTTGATTGGACTACTTACTAGTTTACTTGACATCCTCAAATTAATTGTCCTGCAGATAGTGTTCAGAACAACCCAAAAGGGAGCAAGAAAAAACAACTAAAATGCTTCTGAATAACTGTATCAATACCCCAGATAGGCCTCTCAAGTAAAAGGTTCTCAATGTCACTCACAAAATAGCTTAGTAGCTTTTAAGATAACATGAAAAGGGAAAACAATAGGTTAATTACATCCCTTTGAGACGTTCCTCATCAACAACATATAAAGTCTCACAGTTTATCTCAAAAAACTAGAATAAATTGTACATTTCCTGTCAGCTAGCAAGCAGATCACCGTTACTGTAATAAAGAGAGTAGCACTCGTGAAAGAATTACTGGCATGCATCTGCACAACCTCCAGCCTCAAGCTTTTTTCCCCAGGAGCTTATTAAATATCTACTTTAAACCTTGACTGAATGTCAGCTTATCTTGTTCTCAGACAATTGCTCGGCTTGAAATATTGTACTGGAAAAATCACATTAGAAATTCTGTACCTGTGGTCCATACATGCTTCTCATCCTCCTAAATGTATGGTGTGTTTTGTGGGCTTTTGTGGATACAGAACTTGCATATAAAATAACTGTAGTGACCAGACCATCACTCTGAGCATACCGGTGCCAAAAAGTACGTCCTTTGAAAAAACATCGTCTCTCGGCCATCATACTTAAACACGTCATCGCTTTAAGTTATGTAACTTCATCAGTTACACATAAATAAATGGGGGTTGAAAGACAGCACAAGGAGTGGAGCAGGCTTCAGGGAATGACCATATTTTTTTCATTCTTCTCATGTAAACACGTATCTCGGCCTTCATCTGTTATTTTTAAAACAGAATTATAATGTTCCAGTATGAAGATGCTAATGCCCCCTTTATCTCTCTCACTAGGTTTACGACAACTAACAAGACAACAATAAGCCCTTACTTAAAACACAAGATGAAAAGTACTCCTTGCTAAAAAAGTTCCTTTTCCTGAGTTTCCAGTACCGAAAAGATAATTCATGACAGCAACAGAACAAACCTCAACTCCTCCCTTACGACTGCTAAATGCATTATAAAATACTTCCTAAATTACTTGCAATGGCAAGCCGACACATATGCATCAGCTCCAGCTCCCGAGAAGCCACCCAGCCGCATACCCACCGCTGGATCCCGCCCTACATCTTCTGGCTGAAACATTGCTGCGGAGACAGGGACCGTGCTGACCCTCTCGGAAAGCACCAGCAGCCCAGCCGGGACAGGCGGTAGCAGCCACCACCGTCCCAGTAATCCTGTGGCAGCACTGACTGCGTCTGCAACTGCGAGACAGTCGCGGCCGAAACACAACAGGAAAATCTCCCCTACAATTGCAGGAAAACCCGCTCCACCTAACCGCCTCCGCCAGGATCCGCGCTCCCAAAGCCAGCCCTTCGCGCTGCGCCCACAGCAAAATACCTCCTCTCCCTCCCAAGGGCCAGCCTCGGCGGGGCGAGAAGGCAGGAAGAAATGGATCCTCTGGCAGAGCATCCCAGCACCCTGCCCGAGGGCTGCGGCGGGATGGCGCTGCCCGCAGCCCGGGTGAGGGCAAGCTCAGCCCTGGGGGCAAGCAACCCGGTGCGAGCGACGACCTGCAGCGCCCAGGCCCGTAACAGGAGGCTGACCCAAACTGGGCAAACCTGTCATGTGCAAAATGAACGTTTCGGAAACTGCTGTCCTCCAAAGGCAGAACTCTGCAAGACAGACTTGCGATAAACAAGCAGTTCACTTGTTTTTACTGTTTTCTCTAAATATTACTCAAAAACTTAAAACCACAAAGTCCAGCAGGAGTTTGCCAAAAGTGGGGACAGTCTGAAAGAGCGTAGTACCTGAGGGAAAGGCTTTCCTTCCTACAAACACTGTGGAGACCCCACTTTCTGAAATTAGCAGGTGGAATACAAGATGATAGCAGTTGCTTCTTTTTTTTTTTTTTTTTTTTTTTTTTAGCTAAACCGGCGTGCAAGCAGCAAACTGCGACAGAAAACTACAAATGCTTCAGCAAGTGCCCAGGAGGAATCTTGACTGAAGTCACACCAGACATTTGGTCTCCAACAAAGGTGTTAAAAATTCATGCAAAGTGGAAACAGCAGGAAAGAATTGCTTCCTCGTGTTCTCTGTTTTTCATGTTGCAATGCCCTCTTTCATACAGTGGTAACACAACAAAGTGAAACAAAACATACCTCAGACATTTGAGCATAAGGCTGCAAATCCACACTGTCTTTGGTCTTTCTTCCACGGACGAGTCTGCACTTTGTTCTCATTGAAACAATAAACAACTGTTGTGATTATTTAATTTCCTATTCGTTTCATTTCTTTGAAATAATAGACCGGAGCCCTTACAAAATGCACACTCTTCATAAGGTTTTTAAAGGTTTCTGCTGGCAATGCGTGTTAGCATGTGTGTGGAATGACAGCTTGTAACTGGCAAAATGAGCGTGCAGAAAGCAAGACAGATGTGCGGAGGGATTACGATTATTAGAACTCTTTTTTCATTATATTAAATGTCCATGGATAATCTATAGTCAAGTCAAGTTATAAACTGCCCAGCAGGAGCCACAGCATAAGTCCTAGCCGGAAGGATTTTGGATTCCTCAGCTCATATCCTGTCCTTGATCGTTCATTAAACAGCATCATGCAGCTTCTTTGGACTGTCCCTCCAGCCATGCTGGCTCACGCTCGTCCAGGCGCATTTGGGATCGACCAGTCCAAAGACCAGTATTATTAGCAGGTGCTGCCCTGCTGCTCTGTTTGTCCATATTAGAGTTAGCCTGAGTTTTTCATGCCTTTTGCTTGCAGACAACCAGCCACAGCCTGAAACAGTGTTTCAATAAGTAAATCGGTTTTTATATTTAAATCTTCGCCTTAATCAATCATGAAAGTGATGCAAAACAATTCCAATAATCTTAATTCTACTGATACATCTGCCTTGACTTCTGCATGCGTGCTTCTTCAGTTTGAGGGTAACATTGCATATGTTTTAATGGACAACACTGGAAGAAGCTTTCAAAACTTATCTGAGTATGTCTGTATGATGTGCAAAGGCTTCAGTGTACTTTTCACTGCACATACACGAGTATGCACATGCACATGTGTGCAAGTAAATAATTATGCGTTCAAACACACAGCCTCAAAAACTTCTACTTGTGCCACTGGCTATGTTAGCTTGTTCTAGTTATCATTCAAAAAACTTAGCTTAAGATAAAGAATGCATCTTACAAATATCCACATCCTCTACCATACTAATCTCCTTCTTCCACTTTCTGAACTCGTGTCAAGTATAAAATAGATGACTTCTAGTCTTCTGCCTCTGCAATATCTATTGAAATTCATGAAAGCGCCATTAGACAAGTCTTTGGACATGGAGTTAGATTCTCATGTAGCAGAAGGAGATATATGACTGAATATGATCAAATTATCACAGTTTAACAAGATACCATCTCCGGAGCTAAGAGCCAGCACAGCTGTGCACGTGCATACTTATGGGACTCACTAAGAGCTTTGGTGAATCTTTCTAAGGAAACACAAGATGGTCAGCTACCAATGACCCCCTTCTGCTGAAAGTTACTACCTTCACCACAGAATCAGTAGATTATGTGCTGAACCACAGCTCATGAGTTTCTTCACAAGGTACAAACTAAAAAACGATTGCTCAGGGTGTATATGGTTGCAGTAAGTTACAGCAGAGGAAAGAAGCAGATAGCTGATGACAGGAATTTCTTGAACTATGTCCAAAAGATTCACTAGATTTCAACTGGCAATGTCCCTAGCTCAATCAGGTTGTGAAGAAATTCAGTCTAAGACTCTGAGCTAACATATTACTAGAGAGGTAAGTTAATGTATCTAAATTTAACATAGCTTAAGGCTCAGATACTTAATGAATACCTATCTATTGAACGACTGTAAAATTATTATTTCATTTTGTGTGAGTTCTAAATTATGTATTTCTGATGACAGAATCGCCAGAACCTATCTACTTGCTGTGCAGCCTTCTGCTTCTGCAGAATTCAGGGGCAGCTCTGCATGGGAAGAGTTTGCCCAGTGCGATCCTGTTGTTTAAGGGAGTGCCAAATAGCATGCTTCGTATTCTGTGCACCTCGTAGCTGCGCTGTATAGTAACCCAGTATTCTTCTGGTTACAATGCTCCTTGCAATCAAGAAACAGAGCATCTCAGGAGCTAGAGCAGATCAACCATAGGATAGAAACAAGCAGGTGCCCAATTAGCTTACCAGAAGTCCTATTTCCACAAAGCATTCAAAGTCTTAGAAAAAGGTAATACCAGGACAGACCGGCAGAAGGAACTTAGATGGGGCACAAAAGTACACTCCAGTGTCATTACTGGAATTCACTGACCTACAAGCATCCAGTACAGCTTTTTGTTGCATTCAGTTGTCTCGCTAATAGGTCAGGCATAAATATCTTAGTAAAAACAGTTGGACTTGAAAATTGGTCCAGGTGTTTTTTAAGAAAGCCAGAAAGTAAGATTTTTACTTGCTGGTTTGGAAATCCTAATATGCAGTTTCCAAAACCTCGTTTTTACTGCTTAGTCATCTGCCCACAAAAGAGAATTGTCTATGCCACTCATTCTATGTGCAACAGAAATACAATCTTTTGTTTAAAGCTTATTACCTGTTGAATTTTATTTTATCTTATTTTGATGAACAGGGGACATACATTTTTAGATTGATAGGTGCTGCTGCCAGGCACCAGGCGATTGATACTCCAAACAATCGGTCCACTGTATACAGAAAGCAGATGCCATAGCGTAGTATTAATGAGATCATAGTGGAGCTGTAATATTAACAATTGGAACAAATATGCTAATATGTCTGCAGTTTATAACTTTCTCACAGGCAAGCAAGAGAGCACACTCACATAAATTACTGATGCTATACAGCTAATCATAGGATTTTCTGATGAAGAAAAATAACAACAGTGGACTGGTTAAAAATAATCTCTCTCCATTCTTTCTTCTCCTGCCATATTGTCAGTCAGCACAGAGGGGCTGATCCAAAAGCCATTTGCAACGCTCTCTTTTGCTGAACAGGGCCAACGTTAGAGTAGCCTCGTGGCTGTTGTGAACAGCATGTCAGAGAGGTAGGGCCCTCCTGCTCTGGGCAAATACCTTCAGTACATTACTGATTTGTCATGTCTTCCGCCCACCCCAAATATAACACATGGATAAAGTACAGAAGCTCCTGCCTTTTAGTCAGTATGTGCACCTTGTGATTCTCTTTGCACATCAAGGACATAGAGAAAAAGGCAATCCAGCTTTTTGGAAAAATTAGAAATTTCATGCCAGCAAAAGCAACTCGTGATACAATATGAACAGCTTCTTAATATGAAACTGTTTCATATGAATGCTGAGTACCAATTCTCCTTCAAATGGTTGTTTAATACTAATTGCTCTTTGAGCTATAAAACCCCTCTGTTGTCTCACTGATGGAAGTCTTAAGACAACGATGGGTGACTGTAGGCAGGTATGCCATTTTCCCCTCTAATGCTTCATCTGCATTTTACAACGGTATTTAAATATCATTTGAATTTGGCCCAATAAGCATACTATAAATGACCCACCATTAACACTCTCTGGAGAAAGGCAAACCATAATGTCAACAGCAGCATGTGATCCCAAAACTCTTTGTGCCTCGCTGGAGGAGCAACGTGTACTACTCAATTCATATCAGATGAATAGATTATGAATTGCACCATCAAATATCAGATTTCCCTTATTCAGACAAAAGAGTATCTTTCTAAAATTCAAAGTAAGCCACAGACAAAAAATCCCCTTGCTTACAATGTACAGCAGCTACTTGTAATCTTGGGGGGGGTAGATGAGGCAGGGAGACGGAAAAAGAAAGGCTACTCCCATCCCATTTCACTGCTACACAGGACTTGCTTTTAACAATTCCCTGTGGTCAATGAAGCCATTTGCTCAGTGCTGCATTTTGGGTTTTGGATAGAGAAAGAGAAGATTAATTACTCTGTTCCCAATTGTTAGATTAATGATACAGCACTGAATTCTAATCTGTCACCTTGAAGGACATTGAGGGAATGATCTGGGCAGGAGTATGAAAACATCAGTAGGGCCGAATTATTAAAATAGGATTTGAAGAATATCAGTGTGCAAGTGTATGCTTAAAAACAGGGCAAAAAACCCAAAAACTACCCCAGCCAAATCCACAGCAACTTGTTCCTTTTTACATCTTCTCCTGCAGCATAGCCTAAAGGAGTTGAATGTTTACCCATTCAAACTCATCACACAGAAAAGGTTTTGTACTGAAAAGGTAAGAAAATTGTTTTCTTTTGCTTTGCTGTAAACTGCTTTTTAGCAGTATGATGTCAAAACAAACTTGACCTGAAACTTACTAAACATGAAGCCTGACGTTTCTAAAGACATCTTTTGAAGTCAAAGTCTCTGCTACAGTATTTGGAAAAGCAATTAATCCTAAATGAGATCTCAAATCTAGGAAGCCTCAAAACTTCGGGCGGTTTAGAGATCAGTCTTGATTTTGAGGCTGCTAGCTATATCTAAATCCCCAAGTGTTTTATATATATTTTTTTAAAAAACATTTTTTTAGCATAACAGGTAGATTAGTCTCTTCGGTGGAGATGCTTTACAAAGAGGATGTCTGATTATGTTCTACGTGATGTGGTTCAGAAAACTGGGATGGAAAAATCATGTTAACAAACTTGAGAAATACTGCCTGAATCTGTTCATGTTTTTATATAGTGGCCACAGGGAACTGTATTAGAGAACCAATTTAAATTTATATTCTTAAGCATTGAAACATAACCCTTAGTCTCACAGGAAGATTATGTGGTATTCATGAGCAGTATTACGAATCTACACTTCCAGTAATTAAAAGTGTATTTTAGCCTCATACCCACCTCTCAGTTTTGCTGAAGGCAACAGTGATGCTTCAGTGTTAAAAATCAAAAGGTGAGTTTCCCAAAGAGCTCTGCAAGCACAGGCTCAATGCTCAATACGGAACAATTAGTATTTCCACGTCCAAGTGTCTTAGTAAGTACCAGATTGTCTTTATTCTTTGCTTTTAAGCAAACATCTTTGCTGAAAATGATGCAAGTTTTGAGTCACATAAAGAATACAGAATTAGGTCAAGGTTTCTTTAAAAAATTACATTTTACTCAAAATTCCTGAAAAATTGCAGAAAAGTGATCAAGACTGATAGATAAGAAACATCCTCATTAAACTTGATATTAAGACATAGTATGTTATCTTTAGTGACTCAGACACTGTATGTTCACAGGCAAGTCCAACTACACTTTGCCATACATACTTTCTACAGGTTATGCTTTGTCTTACTGAAATTAATGTACTCCCAAGCAAGTACACAATAATTGGAAAGTACGTAGCTCGCTCTATTACCGAACTATTACTTTAATTACAAACTGAGGACTGCATACTGGAATCTGTTATTTGCATATTAATAAAATGTTGTTTCAAATGACTCGCAGGATTACGTGACAAATTTCTGTCTTTCTCATTCGCATGTAGACGTGTGAATTGCAGCTGAAACTTCAGTTCTGTTTCCAACTAGAGCCATAGTTCAACAGCTTTCTTATAAAGGGATTGTCTCCTTACTGCAAACAGTAGTGGCAATTGCTCTGCAGACACTAGGAGACAGCAGCAGATATATGAATTTCCTGGGAATGTTAAATTAAGTTAAGTACACAGACAAATACTTAGAGGATTAGAGCCAAAGCAAGTGTATGCTAATGAAACGATCTTTAGTCATGAGGGCGTATCTATTGTCTTCCAGGGATGTTCCTGTATTCACTGTACCAGTTTATTTTAAAATGAATGAGGACCATTAGCAAATTGAAATGAATAGCCTTGAAATGTATTAGTAAAAGAAATCTGTGCCTTTTAATAAAGAACATTAACTCATGCAAAACAAAACAAAGCAAAGCATCAGGGAACACAAGTCCTTACTTAACAGCATAGGGCCTGTTCAGTGACTCAAGTACATTTTACATTTGCAAAAGACTGCAGAATCGAGACCTTGATGTGTATGGAAACATACACACCTTTATGTTATTTTCCTAAGAGTTTATCAAGTGAAGAGATATAACTATTTACAAATGCAAGTGTGTAAAAGAAGAGGATTAGAGATATTCAATGTTCTCAATGGAAAGCAAATTGCTTAAAACATAAAAATTATATACTTAGTCTACAGTTAGTTCAAAGACCTCACATAAGATGAATTTAAACACAGATCTCCAGAGACTGCTAAAGAAAACATCTCCACAAAGGCTGGTCTTGCTGATTATGCTTGATTTATGTGTTGATTCATGTTTTTCTGATTGTCCAAAGAAATATAAATCACTGTAACGCATTACATATTTTTCATATGCACTACTGACCTGTTCATCTGATTTTTCTTCCATTCAAAAACAAAAAAAGGAGAGAATTCATAAACCAATATGGATTGCCAAGAGCTTTCTTACAAAGTTCAAGTTTTAATTAATGAGGCCATTATAGCTAGGAGCACTTGTTAAACATATAGCTCTAATTAATCCCATCAATCACTCTCCCTCTTTAAGTACTCGTGATTTGCAAGAAGTTAAATAAGCACTAATCTTGGGTAACAGAGCAACCTTTTTTTTCCTATTTATTATTAAATCTCTAATTATCTGGCAACTTTCCTCTTGTGTCATACTCTTTACTCTTTATTCGCTTGTCAGTGTCTTCATCAGGGTGGTGCACCTGCATCTAGACAGAAAAAACACAGCTCATTGCCAAATTACAGATAAAGGGCTCATGCAAGTATTCTCACCCATCAGCCTGAAAGAAGAGCCTGTCACTGCAGTTGTAGGCTCTCCAGAGCCCCTGCAGTTCTCAGGATCACTATCACTGTAGTCTATGTAAAGGAGTTTTCCCCCAAAAGTAATGCTGACCAAGAGACAAGAAAAGAAATACAGTACAGTTTACTTTCTGCTTTTCTCCAAAAGAATCTCCTGCTGCTGTAACCTATCATAAATTACAATGTAAGTTACAACTAAAAGCATACCTCTCAGCTCAAAACCAATGGGAAACAGTGCCTTTATTCTCAAGCAAGAGAAAAGGGAAAAGCTTAAATAACAGCAACGTCTAACAGGTAAACGTGAGAACAAAGGCTCCAGTAGTGACTCAAGAAAAAAATCTGCTGTTTTTTTAAGCAATAACAATATCTTTAGGGAGGACTTGTTATGAAACTTCCAGGTCCAGAGCATGAAATTTTCCAGCCTGAAAGGAATGACCAAGTCCTCTAACTGGTAGGGGTGTTAAACTTCAAGTTCCTGTCGATGAAGAAGCCATCACACAGTCAATTATATGTTTCAAAAGCTAAAGATCATACAAGACTGATATTAACATGCCACAGAGAAGACCAGCTGAGAATAATACATATCTCAGCTATTAATTTTAATCTACTTGAACCTCAGATTTTTAATACAGACATATTTTTTCACAGGAAACAGTCATGCTAGATTAACAAAATGTTCCTCTTCACCCTTGCCATGGACAGGCTATGTCCCATAGAAGATGTGTGAATTAAGAGAAAACTGAGGAACAAACCAGTTACTGACTGAACCTGTCCCAGGAATAGGGAGAGGCAACAGGCAATAGGCAATTGTCTCTCTGGCAATAGGCAGCTGGACAGCCATCCGTGTGCCCATCTCCCATCAGTTATTCCTTTGAGAGCCCTTTTATACTTTGGGCCTTCATAACATTCCATGGCAATGAAATCCACTGTTAATTTTAAGCTTTGGACCTGCTGAGCAATAATTGCACAAAAAAAGCAGATGCAATGCCTAGTAGTGCTTTACATAGTGAAGCTGCACGGCATTTTAATATTAATTGCAAATTCAATTTTCCATTGCAGGTAACATTTATTTGCCACAGCTATCACTAATTTATTCTACCTAGCTCTCTTTAGATCAAATAGACAAAGCAGAAGTCCCTTGAAAAAATAAAGTTACTGGGCTGCAACGAATGGACTAGGTTGGGTTATTCTTTAGCCATGTTTGTTGACTTAGCTCAGTTTTCAGTTGCCAGTAGAGACAGCCGCTATGCCCTGCAATTTTCCTCTCCACTTGTCAGTCCTGTATGTATTATCAGCTCAGGAATGCAATAATTTCTCTTTTCTTCTCTTTTTCTTTCCCACCTTCTCCATCTAATTAATGCCAACCAGAATAAATGTGTCTTTGTGAACTAGTCAGACATAGTAGCGGCTGCTCCAGGTAGCTGCTCCCGGTGGTAGTTCGTGCCCATCCATATTTCACAAAGCAACCAAACAGGTTCAGCAACATCCAACATTGGGAAAAAAAAAAAAAAAGAGAAGACAGGCCAAACAACCCACCTTTGGATTACTCTGCACTAACTTCTATGATCTGCGGTAAATTCAAGATCATGATGATTTTTGTGTAACAAAGAGAGGATAATTCCATTTTTTCCAAAACAAACAAAAAGAACCTGCTCAAAAGCTTGAATGCCAGCCACAGTGCACTTACTAAACAGCAGCCAGCCTACAGGAACTTCTTTCCTGGGAAACCAATCTGGCTGGCAGCTAACTCCCCCTGACAGGAGGCTTGCTGTATCAGTCTTAACACCACAGACTCTTATAGGTGGATGTAAAGACGTAAATGTCACATTTTCTCACCACCTTTGTTTTCTGCTGGATCAACCTGATAGTGTCTTCTGCTTGCATTTGTCCTAGCTGAGAAAATCCCCTAGCAGAACATGAAGACTCATCATCTCCCTTCCAGCCACAAGAAATGATGAAGAGGTACTGTATTACCTGAGATGCTGGAGAAAAGAAGTAGCTACAGTATGCCAGAAAGAACATTTTTGCTGCTACTGGAAGTTAGAGTACATGTTGTTGCTACATCTTGTGAGACAGATGTGTTAAGGGCTCTGCTCCTGCACTCTGCTTTGCAGTGTTTTCTACTCCTTCCAAGTTCCTCATCAGCACAGACATCCACACCCACAATAGTGGTAGAATCATCGTCTGCCATGGAGTCACACCTGGAATATAAATCCATGCCTTGATCCATTCACTCCACGATTAGATTTCTTGCAGCTTCTTTTCCCATCTTCAGTTAGGAAAGGCAACGTCAGTCGTCTCTAGTGGCACAGACAGGATGAGCTGGATAGCATGGGGCTGATTATATTGTCAAGAAACAGATCTGAGAAAGGGCAAATGGGGCAAGGGGGCAGGGCGGGAGATATATGTTGCTTCAGTTAGGTTTCCTATGTCAAAAGACTGATAGATAAGTTCCTCTAGACATGACTGAGAGCAAAACTTTAATTTTAGCCATTGAAAAGCTCGACAAAATTTTAGCCAGCTGTTTAGGTTCTGTCTAGAAAATGGAGTGAAACAGACACCCCAGGATGGGATAAATCTTCCTCTGGCAATAGATGTCCAAAATAGATAGCATGAGTGTCCCTTTGTAGGTAACCACCTCTTCCACTGTTACCTCAGAGAAAACCAGTATAATCAGGATGTTCTGGCTTCCTGACCTTCGGACAGCTAAACCAGTCCTCTCTGGAAGAGAAGGGGGCGTATAATTGCAGTGAACAGATAGTTGATAACCAGTTTATATCACTTCCTTCAAAGCTTGCTCAGGTTCCTGGATTGCCATCAGGAATGGATGAGCCAGCATTCCTTTAAGACTTTCACAAAGGCAGGAGCTATTTAAGCCAAGCAGAAATGGGCAGAGCTTGTTCCACTGCACATTTCCCCTTTCCACTAACCTTGCAAACGCACTTGGAAGACTTCCAGATGCAGTGGTGAGGGGAGATTCCATCTTAATGACATAAAAATACTCACACAAGCCAGGCAAGAAATTAAGTCCATTTTCAATAGCTTGCTTTAGCCCAATTTTGAACAGTATCTAAAATACTGATTAAAGGCAATGGCAGCTCTCATTTCCAGCTCATAAGAACCAAGCCTTGAAAAACCCCCCACTTTTATTTTTTTGCTTGTCTTTCAACTCCATCAGCAACATTGCATATGTGGAAGGGCCACGTATGGACACCTTATTTGTTAAAATACTACTTTTATAATATTTTCTGGAGTGCTTTCCTTCCCTAAACTATGGACACCTCTAGAAAATAAGGTCTAGTTTAAATCCCTGGCAAGAAGCATGGCAGGTCTCCTGTCCAAAAGATAAAAGCAAGATACGAAAGATGAGGTGGTAGTAGCAGAGGTGCCTATAATTTAGCAATGAAACAACAGAGTTCCTAAAGCAGGGGGAAGACCACGTTCTGAAGTGTTATTCTGAGAAAGACCCTGTGTAAAACACCAAGTGTTGCAGTCCTAAATGTGTAGAATACCCTGCAGGTGTTGTGCAGCCCATTTCTCAGGCAGTAATACCAAATGAAAAATTTAAAAAAGAAAGAAAGGAAAAAGAAGTGAATCTGTGGGAAATAGAACTGATAGGACTAATTTTTCTCATCTGTATTCGTAAATTTAACTATGTACCATATTCTGAGTGATCTTCTTTGTTGCCAACTTAGGCCTTCTACTTGACAACATATTAATTTTTTCCCCTTCTTTCAAAGGAAATTAATCTAAAGGACAGAGGAAAGTAATTTACAGCATGCTGTTTTGTTCTATTAAAAATGTATGGTCCTTAAGGACTCCATGTGTTTCAACTAATCTGAAGTAAATCTCTCGGACTAAAACCATCAGTAATACGTTACTCTCTCTGTTCAAGGAGCTGGGCGTACCAGCCACTCAATGAAATATGCTCTGGAAAAGATAAGAAACCAACACATTTTCCTCCCATTAGCATGGATGAGATGTGCAAGAAAGTCTGAGAGATGAAACATTTTAACAGCCATGCATGAATTCAAAAGGCAGCAGCACAGCCATCACTTAAAGTTTAATGCTGAAAGAAGATTTAATGCCATCCTCAGTAAATCTTCATTTGTTTTAGTTAACCAGAAAACAAGTGTATTTTCTCCACATTGATTTTTTGAAGTCATTTAGTAATAATTGGATACAAAAAAATCTACAAAATAAGCAAGCAAGCAATATAGATATATTATCTACATATCAGAATTACCAGTAGGGGAGATGGGGGAAGGTATTTTTTCTTCCGTATTCACATTAAAGAATATGCTATTCTGTCACCAATGCTAAGCTCCTTTCACACAAAGAACCTACTTTAAAAACAGCAGACAGCCTGCATCTGAGAAGACAGATTAAAAAGTCCACCAAGGGGTCCACCAGGAGCCTTGCTATCACTGCTAAGGTTTTTATTTCAGTATAAACCCTACCTCATTTACAAGCTACCTTTTTTTTTCAGTGCTGACTTTTGATTTCACAATCTTGCTTTCTCTTTAGGGTAGTGATAGTGGGTAGGAACTCTTGTGAGGAACTCAGGAATTATAATTATGTGACTGGCTGAGTTTACTGAAGGAAGCTTTGTTCCCTCTCTTTTCTCCCTCTTGGGGCCAGCCAAGTTTTCCCCTCTCTTCCCCTCCCTTTTTTTGAAGTTCAGCTGCTCAAACATCAGCCATACATACATAAACCCTCCTCTCCTCCACCCCCTTAACTCTGTCCCCACAACCCGGCACATCAACATCCAGAAGCAATTCCCTGGATGGGTGATTTTTAATCACTACCTTGACTGGCAGCACAGGGATTAAGCTACGGTCCATTCGAGAAGTAGCTTTAACACATTTTAGCCCCCTGAAGTGCTAACCTCTAAACCTCTTTCTTCTGCTATGTCTACTCTGTATCTCGCAAAAACCTTTAGTGATGGTTGCGATGCACAGCTTTTCATCCATACTTGGTTACAGAAATGGAATTAACTGGCACGGTGTTTTTCAAAAACTACAATAGAGCTTTCTTTTCAGAATTTAATAATGCAGGATGAGAAACATCCTTTTTATAAAGAAATTCTTTTTTGTTGCCTTTATTATTTAAGACCACATTTTAATTCATTCCAATAGCAACTTATTTTAATTAACTAATTATTGCAGAGTTTTGCCCTACCCTATCATGTCTATTACAACTTCAGGATGGGTCAGATGTAACCAGATGATTGAAGATGTTGATCAGAGTCAGCATCATCTTAACGTAGCATAGTTTCTGACTTGATGGTCACCTAACAATATACCATCTGGCCAGATTCTCCAATACTGATATCTTTACTAAACCAGTGCAAATCACCTTCACCGTAATGCAGTTCCTCCTACTAAGCATTTCTTTTCCAGCAGTACCAAACGCTTTGCCATTTGTAATGCAGAATAGTCTATCATCTGCGAGAATAAAGGCATCCCATCCAGTGGGGAGGGTTTGACTTCGCAAAATTTCAGTAAATGTTTGTGCTGTTTAAAAGAAAGGAATTTGTTGATTTTTTTTTTTAAAGCCAAGTTTATACGCCATGCCTCTTTTACTGCAGTTGTGCCAGTGTGCCTCAAAATGGGTCCATTATTCCCATGCTCAGCACTGTGTTAAGCGTGTGACAGTGGTTTCATAAACAAGGAACTAAACTGAGACCACTGAGCTCTTTCAATTGTCACCTAAATCAGATTACAACCTAGGCTTTTCAAAGGTGAATAGAAGACTGTAGACTAAACATCCAGCATCACTTACATTAAATCCCACAGGATCAAAACGTTTTGAACTCTTAGAAAGAAAAGAAAGTTAATACTTCATTTTGCTGTGCATTCATGCCAGGATTTTATCACATACACAGAGCATAGAGTGCCTATAGCAGAGGAACTCTGCTCCCTTTACCACTTTATTGTAAATTATTTTGAAATGTTGAAGTGCTACTACTCAAATAAAAACCATATATTATTAAGATCTATGGCTTTGCATTATATTTGCACTTGGGATTATGAAGTTATAAGAATTAGCATTTCCTGGAAACCAAAGTACTAAAACATGATTCTGTGAGACACCATCCTTGTCTTCCTGAGTGCTTTATTATCAGGTCAAACTGAGCTTCATAATTACACCTTAGGTGTAAGGTGGGCCGGACCCTTTGTACGCAATCAAGATGTGGTCAAGAAGGTTTGTAATTATGAACCATGTAAACAATTACAAGGTATTATGAGCCTTTTTTTAGATGTTACCTCTTTCATTTGTGTGGAAAACTCAATTTATTACATGCATACAAGGAAAAAGCAACAAAAAAACAAAACACTTGCTGTGTGAGAGATCCTTGAAATGCCTCAACTATACGGTGAAAAATTTCAAATTCAAGTGACTGACCACAATGCCTAGAATGATTTTCACTTCTAGAAGCCAATAAAGTAAATTATATTATTCAGGTTTTATACCCAAGTAACAGGGAAAAGCATCTGACAATATTATGAACAGAATTATTCATGTGTATGCCACCACTAATGGTCTGAACAGTGAAAATCAGACATATGAAATCTGAGCCCTCAATCAGCAAGTGATGTTAATTTTTCAGCAGCATTTGTGTAACACCTCTCCCCCAAAATAGTCAAACAAAACCCCCTATGTCACATACCTTCACGTTGCATTGGGAACATGGATATCCTACCATCATATTTCAGATGCAAAGCAAAACAGAGTTTAAAATAATACATAGGAGAGAGAGGAGAATGTAAACCATTCAAAGCATAATACTTCACCATCCACTTGAGATTCTCTGATAAATATCTTTCTTTACTTCGAGTCAGACCGGTACCAAAGGGTCACAAGGGCTTAAAAAGAAGATTTGTTCTGTCTAGTCTGAAGATAGATATCACCCTATTGTACCAGATGAAGTATACCAGTTCTCACGACGGATTGCTTGTTTGGAAAAGATCTCTAGTACATTGAGTAGTGCTTGTTCTTAGGACTAAACATTTGAAAAATGCAATCTTTTAAAGCATTCTCACATATATATTTTTATTCTGTTACTTCATATATTAAAGAATCACAGCCACAGTCTTGCTTTCAATTTATATATTTTAGAAGCAGCTGTTTGTTTATATTGGAAAGTGACATATTAAAAAGATATAGTTTAGATATAGGGAGAAGGGGTGTCTTTTTATGGTCAATGTTACCAAGCCTCCCTTCAGCTCCCCATCTGCCTTTCTTAGGTGCCTGGGGAGCAGAAAGGAATTGCGTGATGGTACACGGCTGACTTTTCCAGGACAACTGGTTTGTGAATTGGTTAGCAGAGTGCCGTCAGGGAGAATGGATCTGATATTCACCTCTTCCCATCACAGCCCACAACAAGGCAAGCACCATAGGCCAGTGGGAGCCTCATTATTACTACCCCCACACGCACGCAAGTCAGAAACGGGATTTAGAAAAATGACCTAAAAGCTATTATTTTATTACATTCCACATAAAAAAAATTAAGAAATCTTTCTATGTGCTTCCTGGACTTTGATTCGTTTGGGTTTCTGCACTGCCACGAGAGCTCAACTCTTTTTCTGCGTGAAAGCCGAATCCGCGAAAGCCACCCGGTGAGTGGCATCAGTGAGCATGAGCCGCACGGAGGGTGGAAGTCATCATGCCTACGCCTTTAGCAGGTTGAAAGCTAAATGTCCAGAGATCAAATTCACATTAGGTCTCTCAAATCTAGAGCAGGATAGGGCTGCTTGGGGCAACTGCACAGCCAATGACTACCATGTTGTCTGAGCCATTGTTTCCTTGGCTAAGGAAAAATGGTGCTGCGGCAGCAAAAGAAGCCTGGAAGGAGGCAAAGGAGAGAATTCCCGCACACTGTGCCAATCTGCTGTTTGACGACACTGTTCTTTCACCAGCCTCTTCGAAAATGCTTCTCTGTCTATCAAGCTGGACACACCACTACAGACAGAAATCTGGACACAAGGCTTATTGGTGGGTTTTACCTGACGTATTTAAAGTTAGAAGCATGTCTGACAGTTAAACCAATAGTAAGGTTGGATTCCCAATGGGGAAGTGGTGGATAAATTGTCTGACAAGTCACAGTCTTCCTCATAGAAGAAAATACGGATGGAGAGACCTATCTGAGCTCTCAAATTGGGATCTTTGGGTTTCTGATGCAGCAGCCTGGACATATCTTGGAAAGGTTTTGCTTATGATACTGTTTTATAATACAGATGGGAAAACTGAGGGCAGATTTCATTTTTTCCCCTTTTTTAATGCTGTGTCTTACATTTTCAAAAGGGCTTATAAAAATATACATTTTTTATATGTCTAGCTAGTGTCCAATTTTTTGGAGGAGTAAGTGCTCAGTACTTTTTAAAAACCAGATCCGTTTAATACGTTACTACTCTTGAAAATATAGGCTGTTCTCTCTGTCCATCATCTTGAGTAAGCAAAAATGAAGTTGTGGTCACATAGCCAAAAAAGTGTTGTTTGCATCTGCCCACGTGTGCCTTGACATTTCCAATGCTCAGTATGCCACCATTTCCTTCCTGTATCAAAGTCTCCCCTCTTTCATCTCCAAAATACTCAGCTAAAAATCAGAATTTGATGGATGTAATTCTTCTAAATGACAGCCCAACGCTTTGAAGTTTTTCTTCCTTACCAGAGTTGCGCAACAGGTTCCATATTTTCCTGCAGCATAATTATGTTTAAATACTAAAATAACAAGACCTTAATGGAACATAAAATGACTACATCACTGTAGAAAGCTCTTTGCTGCCAGCCATTCCTTACAGTCTTTGCCATGCATGGCTCATTACACAAGAAACAGTTCCAGTTTTCTTGTGCCCTAGCCCCAGTTTGTATGTGCTATTCCTTCATGGATCATAGCACCAGCCTTTTTATTCCCAGATTTTAAAATACCAAACTGCTAAACACATTTTAGAATTTCTTGGAATTATTGGCATTAAATCATTACATTCAAACAGCCAAACAGACCAGATTATATATGATGGTTGTCTGAACAGAGAACACTTGTTCATCTTTTTCTCAGTGCTATGAATGCAGGAAAAGCATAAGGTGTCATTTTGGAGGCTTTAAAGAAAATAGCATTCAAGCATAACTTCAGAAAGAGTTTTAGCCATTGAAACTCAACAGCCAAGGGCAACAAAAATTTCCCATGGATTTAAAATTCATAGAATTGGCAGACCTTTTGTAGAGGCAAGGGGTAAAGTTCATGCGTTTCATAGCTTCACTAACTCCAAGAAACAACGGTGCCTTTATGTACTCCTGAGCTGTTCTATAGAAGAGATCCTTCCATGGTTAGCAGAGATAAGAAATAATGCAACACAGATACAATACTCCCATACTTCTGAGCAGTATAGCTTCCTAAACACATTCATATGCTTGCTTAGCAGCTAGTCTGTACCTTTGGTTGGATTACAATGTTTTAATGGTAAAAAGCTGTCTGCCACCTTGAAGAAACGCTAGCTGCCTTTTGCCGTTCGGCTCCCTGTTAACTATGGAAAGAGGCAGCTCTGCTCAAAACAGATGCCTGGGAAGACAGAGCAAAGTCTGAATAATCAGGCCCCAATAGGGGTCTGGCAACAAAGCCCAGAGAGGAAGTTAAAAGGATTAGTACTATAACACTGTTTAGCATTAGTACTCCTCTCTCTCAGCCTGACCCAAAACCATCTTCCTCCTACTAAGTCTGCCCTTCACCATTTTTAGCGCGCTCAGAATACCTAAGTTCACTCATGTATAACTTAACCTCCACACCTGAGGGACAGTCACACCATTGTGCCTTATGAGCAGTTTGAGTGTGGCTTGCTCATTAGCTGTATCTGCATTGTTAACATCATCACTCGGGATGGGCCTGGTTTGCAAAGCAGTATTAGGGAAATGAACGGTTCAAATGCATATGCTAATTCGAGGAGATCTGTGCCTTTGCAAAGCAGAAGCCCCTGTGCTTGCTGTATGTCTTCCCATTAGTGCTTTAGTTCAGGCCGTGAGAACATTTTTAAGCAATCTCCCAATCCTCTGCATTAATCAAGCCTTGGTTCACATCGCTGACTGATGCTGGAGCACGTTAAGTTTCATCCTCCCCGATGAAATAACCCAGATGATGAGCTCTAGAT
The DNA here is from genome assembly GCF_964195595.1 of Calonectris borealis. Lineage (NCBI taxonomy): Eukaryota > Metazoa > Chordata > Aves > Procellariiformes > Procellariidae > Calonectris > Calonectris borealis. Next base: position 138,380,052 of record NC_134312.1, on the reverse strand, counting down.
AAGCACTTAGTAATGACCTTCAGCCGCTAATGAATATCCAGTCCTCAGGCCCTGACTAGGAGGAGTACAGTATGGGAGTAAAATGCACATAGTCTGGGTATTGGGTTCTCTGCACCGATTATTTCACTCTACAGATCTGTTGTTAACTGGTCCAGCATGACTTGTTAATATGGACACACACACTGAGTGTGCCAAAAACTCGGCACCTTCAGGAAAATCTGACTGAGGATTCAGGCACAGGCAAGTTTGGGAAGTAGGGAACATGGAGTTTCAGAAATAGAGCATACAGGGAAAGGTGAAGTCATGGGAATGGGAATGAGTGGGAGTGGAAGACCCTGAAAGGACAGGAGATACTTATGAGTGGAGTCCTTGTTTATGAAGATAAAAATGCATGGCATAAGTAGGTTACATTTGTAGCACGGGCTGAGATTCCGGTTAGGAGACCTGCAAGGTGTAATACAGCTGTCAGCCATATTCCCGTTCTGGATGGGAGAAGTGTTTCTGAAGTCAACATTTTTGAAATTAAGATGTCAGTTTGTGCCCTTGCTCAGTTCACTGTAACTAAGTATCATAGAGTGGCATGCAAAATAAACTGCAGCATGAATTCTGCTGAACAAATTATCCCTGGCTGCTAGAAGGCTGTAGTACCACTCTGCTAACCTTAGTTGGCCACATCCTCTACAAAGACTGAAATTCGTCTCACCTGACTGTGACAGATCAGAAAGAAAAACCAAGATTTTTCTGTGTCTTATACAGCCATCTTTGAATGGGATATTACAGATGTCAAGGAAAACAAAGCCCACCCTAAATGATACTAAATTTCAGTTCATCTATGAAGTAGAGGTGTCCATAATATAGAAGCCTACAGATGACAATCCTACTAATCCTGGGATCCTTTTATACTCATTAAGCATTTCAAGGAAGCAATTTATCTTTTTATATGACTTTAGTCATAGCAAAAAAGAATCCTGTCCTGGAAGTACCTATATCCATGGACTATAAAAGAAGACTGGAGCAAATGGGCTAAGACATAGATGTCCCATTGTCAGTGCCTATATTGTCAGATGACTCACATCACAAGAATGCAGTATATCCACAATATTTCCAGTTAAATTAGTACACTTCCTGGAATGCAATCATGCATGGTTTAATCGAGATTAGAATGGCTTATTGAAAGAGGGCATCTCATAACATTGCCTAAAAAAGGACCTAAATAAACAAAAAGAAAAAAATCATAGAATCATAGAATGGTTTAGGTTGAAAGGACCTTCAGAGATCTAGTCCAACCCCCCTGCCATAGGCAGGGACATCTTTCACTAGATCAGGTTGCTCTAAGCCCCATCCAGCCTGACCTTGAACACTTCTAATGATGGGGCATCCACAACTTCTTTGGGCAACCTGTTCCAGTGTCTCACCACCCTCATTGTAAAAAAATTTCTTCCTTATATCCAACCTAAATCTATCCTCTTTCAGTTTAAAACCATTACCCTTTGTCTTGTCACTACAGGCCTCTCTCGATCTTTCTTATAAGCTCCCTTTATATATCGAAAGGCTGCAACAAGGTCTCCCTGGAGCCTTCTCCTCTCCAGGCTGAACAACCCCAACTCTCTCAGCCTTTCTTCATAGGAGAGGCGTTCCATCCCCCTGATCATTTTTGTGGCCCTCCTCTGGACCCGCTCCCACAGGTCCATGTCTATCTTGTGGTGGGGACCCCAGAGCTGGATGCAGCACTCCAGCTGGGATCTCACCAGAGCAGAGCAGAGGGGGAGAATCACTTCCCTCAACCTGCTGGCCACGCTGCTTTTAATGCAGCCCAGGATACCATGGGCTTTCTGGGCTGCAAGCACACATTGCTGGCTCATGTCCAATTTTTCATCCACCAGTATCCCCAAGTCCTTCTTTGCTGGGCTGGTCTCAATCCATTCATCCCCGAGTCTGTACTAAAACTGGGGATTGCCCTGACCCAGGTGCAGGACCTTGCACTTGGCCTTGTTGAACCTCAGGAGGTTCACATTGGCCCACTCAAGCCTGTCAAGGTCCCTCTGGATGGCATCCCTTCCCTCAAGCGTATCAAAAGGGTCACTGACTTTCTTGCAAATATTTAATTATATGCAAATGCTTTTAAAATTGCTTCTTTTAAACCTACGGAATACCACATTTGCATTTCCTGTTGAAGTCAGTTTTAAAAGGTACGTCTTTTATAAGCAGCATAGACTTTTGCTGCCTCATAGTGTAAATAATATTTCTGTCTTAAAAACAAATACTTCCATTTTAATTTTTTTTAATAAGGATTAGGGGAGAACAACTAAGAGTACTGTTGGATTTAAGGCTAGCATGGTTTTTATTGTTTTCTCAGAAATCCCAAACCTACTGAAGATACCTTTCCCCACTCTGTTCCCTGATGCTGTATTAGACCTTGCTAAAACATTAACACAGCACTCCTTCACTAAGTCTGACTTCTCAGAAAGCAACAATGCTCAATAGTATTTCCATTATTCTTACTGTTCTGCCTAGATCAAACCTATGTTTAAAAAAAGTATTTTTCACCACAATCTATTTAAGCCTTACCACCACTTTTCTTCCTTAAGTTAAAGTGAGCATCCCACATAACAACAAGAGGCTGCAGCTTTGTATGTCAGTCCATACATAATTTGAAGACAGACAGCACAGATAAAGATTAGTCATACAAGGTTTTGTTGGGAAAGGCCTGATTCTGCAAGTCCTCTTGTATATATCTTCTCCCTTCTTTGGTACAAGTAATAAGCCACAAATTTAGATCCTGATGTCCAAAATCCAATTAATAAGGTAGATAAACTTGTGTTCACTCAGGTATTTACAATCTTCAGTCTATTGTTTTTTTCACACCAGTTTTTACACTGAAGTTCCTGTGTCGGTGACTAAGATTTCTTGGGGCAATTCCTGTGGTTCCTCTAGCTGCAGCTGAACCGCTCCATGATGCTTTCCACTCAATTGCAGGAAGGCTTCCCCGACCTCCTGGGCACTTGGAGGGCAGTGTAGACAGGTAGTAGAAAACTAGCAGCGTAAACTGATTTAATGTGCGTCCTCCCTCTGAGGTAGGTATGGGATGTATAGTGGTTGACATGAAAATAGAACTGGGGATCTACTTCATACCTATGCCTATGTCTTTAGCTTGGGAGAGCTGGGAGTCACCACCCAAATAAGATGAATAAGTAACTCCTCAGTTACAGCATGGACACATGGAAGCATGAAATTGTAACAGAGCTTCCTGTCCAGGCTTCCTGTCACAGCACATTTGCATTTAAAAGATAAAGATAAACCTGCAAGATATTAAAAATACCAACCATGTACCAAACCTTTAACATGATGCTTTAAACCACAGCCAAATTCTGGCATATCAAACATCTGTGAATTATTTCATCCACTGAAATGAAATGTTCTGAATATTTGGAAAATACGGTCAACACGTACATGCTCAAAGTTAAACTGAAGTCTGAAGTCTGGACAGAAATTCCGCAGGTCAGATTTGGGGATTTAGAGTATATTTTGTGGAGCAGCCCTTCTTAGTATGGGCATAGTCCACTTCCTAGTATCATTTGCAATTTCCCCCAAAGAATTTTCTGCTAGTGCGAGGACACCAGCAATTTATCTGCCTCATTCTGAGTCATTCTAGAGGCTTCTATGACTTTTGATCTTTTATACCATCTCCCTTAAATATTTTATGAGATAACATGACTCATTTCATTACTTGTATAATCAGGGTTTGGAGAATGGATGTTCTTTCTTTCAGTCCCTTCTGAACTTCTGGAACATCACTGCTGGAACTATATTTAAGCAACTATACTGGAGATTGGAATCAGCCCCTTGTTCTTATCTGCATATCACTACTAAATTTTGCATCAGTTTCTGCTTCAGGACAATCACTGAATATCTGACAATCACTGATATCTGGACATAGCCCGCTGTTGATGCCTCATGCAATCTTTAAAGCCATTTTTCTTCACTTCTTAGAAAGGTATGTGCATGTCTGTCTGCACGGAGGTGTGGCAAAGGAGGAAGAATTAAAAAAATAACCATGCTGGTTATCTTGTTACAAAAGCCTATGCAGAAACAAGGTACCTGCAATGTTTACCTTAAGGTAGTTAGCAAGATCCTCACTATAGCCTAGGCTAAGGATGTTTATCCACCATATCATGGCTTTTTCTCTTCCATAATAGTTAAAACATAATAGTAATCCTATGATTATAAAAACCACCGATTTTGTTACTACTGGGGTCAGTCATTATTACAATCCCCATTTTCCAGATAAGACCAAGGCATGACAAAATTTTCCAGAGGCTCTCCCGAATGTCATTGTCCAACTCCCCTTCCTGATTAACAGTTCATTTCAGCCAGCTGGTGTGGATTTGCTGTTCTCACAACTCTCTTAGCAGCAGTACACCAGAAAGTCATAGCTGCCCTGGACCATGCACCAGCTAACACTCTACTGACACAAAAAAGCATCCTCTCCTCCAACTCTACGGAAACAAGTCAAGCCAACAGCACGTATCATCAACAACCGAAGGTATGACGTTAGGTCATTTTTACCCATATACAATCTGTAATATCATTAGAGCCTTCTTATACAGCTCGTCACCCTAGGGCACAAGTGGCAACAGCCACAGACATTTGTTTGGTTATTCCCATTCTCCTAACCTCTCCCTCTCTCAAATTTCTCCTGCCTGTAAAACAAAGTAGCGTGGCATGGAGACTGTCTTACTTCATATAAGCAGACTTTCACCAAAAAGCCTTCCTATATTTCCTTTTTTTTAAAAAATCTGAGTCTTACAACAACAACAACAACAACAAAATAGAAAAAAAAAACCCCAAATCGCTACAGTTTACCCATGTGCCATTTGGCATCCTGTTTCTGAAACGAGAGTTGACAGGCCAACATATGTGACCAATAACTGCTATTCAGAGTTAAGCTCTGCAAATGGTGATTGACGTGGAGCCGGGCATTCCATGAGCCAAGGGAGTTATCAACTATAGACCAGCCAAAATAAACTCCAAGAAATTTCCTCTGGGTGTTAATCACTCTGAGTATCATTCTTTCCCACACACTAGGCAAAGATTCTTGACCTTCTGATTTGGAGCAAACCCACTCCTATTAATTAAACAATTTGTCCATTATCACCTGAAGACATGCATAACCTTTTCACCCCACACAAGAAAGAGAACAGAGTAAGTAAACAAACGTCTATGGTAAATATGACTAAATCCCCAAGTTTGCTTGATTTGCTACAGTGCATATGCCATCCCAATACTGCTTAGTGTGTATCTGCACAGTAAAGCACATTAACATGTATTCTTTAAATCTCTAACGGGTAAGTCTTTGCACAGCACTTTCAAATGAAAAGAGTCCAAAGCTGGGAAAATTAATTAAGTCAGTCACCTTTCAACTCTAAAGGCTGGACTTATGCCTGGCCTTGAAGTACAGCATTGTACGTATCTGTCCATATCATATAAGCTTCTAACTGGTGTCACATCTTTCGCAGTACTTTTTACTGAGATGACGTATCAAAACATCAAATGTCTTTACCATAAAAACTAGCCTTTCCCATATGACAGCAATCATGAAATCGTATGGGAAAAGTTTTGTTTTGGGGAGTAAGAATTTTCATGCGTTTGCAAAATAAAGCAACATGGGTTTGTTTTTCTGTCTACTAAAAGCCAGATTGTCACTTCTGCAGAGTGAGTCTTTGTTCGGACAGTAGAAGAGCTACAAGATCATCGGGAGTAAGGTTCTTATAATTGGGATGAAGCCCTTTTTAACAGTAACTTACGGTAAAAAAAATTCCCAGAATTTTTTACATCGATATTGTCCCATAAGTCTGGCTTACAAATTTTAGAAATGAAGATGCATAAAGTTATTGGTACATTTGACTTTTTAACTGATTATTTATACCTCTAGCCCTCACATGCAAGGCACTTGGTAGAACACGTTTATTTACACACTATGTAATGACCTCAAGTTTGAAAAAGCTAAAAATCTTGGAGTTTGATCAGAAAACTAAGCCTCATATTTTAGCTGCTTTTAGAGACGTTAAAAACCCAACACCGCAGAATATTGCAGTGTCTTTTTAATACCCATTAGAAAGAAAAACTTGCTAGGAAAATAGTTGCCCAGAGAATTTATAAAACAAAACTCCGTTGATCATCCCATTACACCTTTGCACTGCAAAGCAAAGGGGCCTGTAAAGGACAGGTACCATCAGGTACGGTCCTTTCAAGAAGAGATAGGTCAGACAGTTTAATGGAGAAAGAATGGGAAGCTACAATGGCTGTCGTGAGTGTTTAACCCACTTTGTATGCCTTTGGAGGTCGTTTTTACCCTCCCTACTTTTCTGTCTGTTGCCTGCCTTCTCTTTGCCTCCAAGCTCTTGAAGTTTATGAACTATTCCTCTTTCTTGCACCTGTGCTTACCAAGGCAACTTCTGATTCTGTAGCAGCAAAAGTCCTATTTTCATCCTACAGGCTTTCAAACAAGCTTCATTCACAATTTCTGTATAAAGGCTCCTTCCTGAGCTTTCCTAATGCAATTTTAAGAGGAGAATCTGGTAATCTTTTCCTTCTCTGCAGGCTCCTCCTGCTCTTCTCTCCCACACAGTTGTTTTCCCTCTGGGCCTCTCTCTGTCCCTCTCTTCTGTACCTTATTTTCTGAGTAACCTAATCTAGTCTCAGGCATGCACCCTGGTATTTTAAAAGGTACTGCTGTCAAGGAAAATAGAGAGCTGCTTTCCCTGTTGTTATGTAAGAATAGCACACAAACAGACAGAGCTGCCCCTTTCTTTCTCTTCCCCTTCCTTTACCTCTTCTCAAGTACCTGAACAAGGCAAACCCATTTAGTCATCCCCTGGCATAGCACCAACCAATGGCACAAACATCGGCCAAAAGATGTTTGGAAAGACTCAAAAATATTTTCAAGCTTAGAATTTTCAAGGAAAATTTCCAATTCCAGTTCAATGATAGAAGGAAGGGAAGAAAAGATTAAAAAAAAATGCTACCAGTTTTCTTCTTCTTTGTCATGCTCAAATTTCCAGCTGCACACTGACCAGGACAGGAGTTCCAAGTCGGCCTGGATGAGGTTAAAAGCACATTCAAACAGGAGAGGGATTGAGATGGCATTTCCCCTCTTTCTTCAAGACCCCTCTCTTCCCCCTGGGTTTACCCTACAGCTCCCGTGAGCTCTAGTGCTGTCCAGATGTCTGGGGAAGGAGCAGGAGGTAAAAGACAGAAGCCAAAAAACTGGGGACAGGGAAGAGAGGAGGCAGTAATAGAAACCCTAGAGCAGGGACAGGGTGGGGGGCAGCAAGGCTCGATCCAAAGAGGTAAAAAAAAAAAAAATCACTGAACTAGGAGAATGTACTGGCCTTAGTCTGAAAACTCAAGGGAACCCTAGGGAAAAAATCGGCACCCTAGGTAATTAGTCTCTCTTGGGGCACACCTACCTCATCAGCTCAAGACAAACGGGGAAATAAAGTGCATTTCTCCACAAACCTGTTTTCTCCGGTAACAGTTTCCAAATTTTCTAGATCATAACACCACAATCTTCCTAAAACTAACTCCTCTACAATATTTACAGGTATAAATTCATAGACAATAGAAAAAAATCATGGAAATAGACAAATTAGACAAGATCCGAGATCTAATACCCCAGCATTTCTGGTCTAGAAAGACAGATGATGCTTGAGAAACAACTAAAGCCTTTTGTGGGCAATCACGCAATAAGATCAAGCTAAAGGGGGAATGGTTTGGGGTTTTTTTTTGTTATATTGGCCAGGAAGCCTCTCTTGGAGGCTGTAAAGTAACTTTCTCAACACAGCCATAACATGAGCTTTAACAAAGATAAATGTAACGCCCTGCACCTGGAAAGAAGTAACCCAAGCAGCGGCACAAGCTGGGGACTGATGGGCTGAGGAGCAGCTCTGCTGGAAGGGACCTGGGGGTGGTGGCAGGCAGTGAGCTGAATGGGAGCCAGTGGTGTGCCCTGGCAGGGAGGGTGGCCAGCAGTCTCCTGGGCTGCACCAGCAAGAGTACAGTCAGTAAATCAAGGAACATGGCTATTTCAGTGTACTTGGCACTTACTGGGCCACACCTGGAACACTGTGACCAGTTTTGGTTCCCTCACGTGGAGAAGTTGGGAAGGGTCCACCAGAGGCCACCAGGATTATTAGGGGGTTGGAGAACTTTCCATATGAAGAAAAGTTGGAAGAACCAGGTTTGCTCAGCCTGGAGAAGAGGGGGATCTAATCACACTTCCTGAATATCTAAAAAAGTTAGTTATAGAGGAAACGGAGCTACTTTCTTCACAAGGCTGCCCACTGACAGGACAAGAGGCAGCGGGCATGAGCTGCTTTGAGGGAAATTCTGTCTGGATATAAGAAAAAAATTCTTCCCCATGTGAGCAACTAGAGATCAGAAGAGGCTGCCCAGGGAAGTGGTGGACTCTTGCGTGCTGGAAATGCTCAAGAGCGTTTGAATAAGTTGCTGTAGCACCCTGTGTTGAAGAGAAGGTTGGACCAGATAATCTCCAGAGTCCAATCTGAACTTTCTGTGAATCCCTATCCATGCACAGTCTTTATAGCTATATGAATAGTGTTGTCAGTCCACAATCATCTTCTCCCTCAAGCATCTCTCTTCACAGAGTTTCACAGGTTAAAAACAGCAGGTATTTTCTTTTGGAAATCGGGATTTGCTTTTTCCAGCCTTGCAACACAAGATACAGCAGAGCTGTATTTTGTTGAAGCCTTCATTTCCTTGAGATTGGAAACTTGAAGGAGTGGCAGATAGGTTTTCTTACTTGTTTACAAACCATCATGGTCCTGAACGATCCGTGTACAAACACACACACACACACTCACAAGACATTCATTACCTGGGCTTCTACTACTCTGGGGATACGCGATACTTACTTCCACTCATTGCTAATCTTTCATAAGCAGTTTATACTTTAGTTCTCTTTAAAGGGAGGAGGAGCATGGGAGGCAATAGCAGACTTCTCCTACAACAGTTTCTTTCACAGTCAAGACATTCAAGGAGAGTTATATTATGCGAGGATTTTTTAACCTTCAGCAACAAGGCTTAATTAGGGATTAAGAGCAAACGTTATAGCACCTCTGAATGCTCATTCTTATCGGGCTTTTGTTCCAATTATGCGGGTTAACAAGGGATGCAAGAGCATTTGCATCTGAAGTACAGCTATTGCAATTTTAAATTTTACTTGACCTGAAAAATCTGAGTAAGCAGGACCTTTTGAAGATTGGATGTATTTGTGAAGACATGGTGAGGAATCTGCACAGCTCCTACCTTATTAAAATATTTCAGCACTGCAAGGAACAAGCTCATGCTGAAACTCAAAAACAAATTTCTTATTATTCAAGAAAATATGAATGCAAATTAAAATTGTAAAAAAAATCAGGAAAGATAGCCTGGTTTTGTTCTCTATCACCTGATATGTTCAGCATTTGTACAAGGGTGCAAGTTTACTCACGTACTTCTTGAATAACTACAATAACACAGCATTTTGAAGGAGGATTCCATCCCACCTCCCCAATCCCACTGACTTCAGCAGAAGCAAAATCAGGCTTCAGAGCTGCCCATTTTGGATAAAGCAAGGCTAAGAAGCAAACGGTGCAACCTTGCAATACCCTACATTGGTTACACACCAGTAAAGGGCATAACGGTGGGTGGACAGGTGAAGCTAAGGACAAGACAGAGCTTTCCTTTGCTAGCACCAAAATACTGCAATTCGCTATAACAGCAACAGATTATTTTTCCATTAGCGCAAAGAACAGTAGCATTTAATCCTCTAGTTGTTCCCTGATGTACCACAATTTGAGTCCTGGCAAACATAAAGTCTTGCCTTACAAGTCCAGATGGTAGGAGAGAAAAAAAAACCACCAGCGTAAACATAAATATGAAGGAAAGTCCTTGCGATTTTGTTGAAGACTAAAAAAATAACCTCAGTTTTTCCAGGAGAAATACTGATGACTTCATATGAGACCTTACATTTCACAAGGAAAGTATATGGCATGATTCCTTTATTCCACTCTATTTTACATAAGCATCAAGGTAAAGTTAAAAATGCTATTATCTAGCCATGAAAAACCTGCATGGGAAAGGCGTACATGGCTACATGAGTTAGCACAGTCATTCTTTATTCATTAACTTTAATGAGCTTTGCATGCAAAAGAGACAAGATACTTTTCAGAAATTGTAGCTATAATTTTGCTGTGACTAAATTCACTCCTTTTTGTTGCACAGAGGACCTATATAAAAGGGAAGCCAGTTTCCTGGAGGTTTTGTTTTGCATCAGTTTTTCCCAGATCTCTAGAATTAGCCCGAAGGATCCTTTTAGAGAGTAAGTAAATATATATAAAATATTAGGACAACACTGCAATGCAAAAAGGATGTTAAATTGCTCATCCAAGGAGATGACATAACGAATACTGACATAATTTCCAAGCAGCAAAGCAAAACTAGGTCAAATCACATTGACCTATCTAACATAATAAGCCTTTTTTTTCAGATTTTTACAATGTAGACTGTGTCTGCAGGCATTAATGTCCACTGTTATCTATGTATAGTGTTGTCACTCTGCTTTAATGTCTTATCACCATGTTGTGTTAATTAGACCAAAACAATATGAACTGCTTAACTCCCAGTTTGAAATCTCTGCCTAAACTACACTTCTGACGTTATCCAGTTAGAAATGAAGTCATTAACTCTTCACTTGTTTCAAGAGGAGCTACTAGGGCTGCTGGAATGGCGTAACTTTGCATACAGGTCAAAATCTAAGCTCTATGAGTTGCGTATTATTTGGTAAAAACAAGGTCCGCATAGCTAACATCTGTCAGCGAGCAAAGTGCACGCTAATTTTGGTGCCACTTAACACAAGGCAGAACCCAGGCATATACACTCTTCTGAGCATCACAGGGAGAAATCCCTTCCGCTTGGCCTTCACGTGTCCCTGCCCAAGCGCTTTGCCCACAGGTGGTGCTCTGAAAGGGACTGTCCTTTCCCTTGCGCAGGGCAGCCTGCCCTTCCCGTACTCTTCTTGTTCCTCTGCATGTCAGATTTACAGCACGCGTAGTTCTCAATGAGACTATAAACGCAGTTGTGTAGGTTTCCGCCTACAGCCGCTCGTGACTCCCACAAGAGCAGAAACATGAGAAGTGAGAGCGATATTTGTCTATACCCCTGCCTCCAGAGCTGAGGTGGGACCAGAGACCAGGCTGAGAGCTGGAGGCCCCAGCTACCCAGGGAGCTGGGACGGGTCAGGAAGGAGAAAAAAGGCTGATGCAGGAGACAGAGGCAGACCTTGGTGGTCTACAAAGCAGAAGTTTCAACAGAGTTTACATCTTCCTGTAGAATATATAGATTTTGCAATAAGGGCATAATCTTAGGGGGAAAAACCCAATATAAAAACCCCCTCCAACAGTTTTGAAGCTTGCTTGGTGATGAAGAGTACCTTGAAACTGGGAGGCTGGCTGTTCTTATGATGGAGTGGCTGGATTTGGCAACTCCAATTCTAAATATATATATATATAAAAAATATGTAAGTGTAGTATTTCTCTTTTCTCTTCTTTTTTTTCCTTCTTTTTTTATTTCTCCAATTACCTCTCAGGAAGAAATAAAATGCAAACCAAAACAAACAAAAAAAGGAAGAGGGATCATGTTTCCATATGGGACAACTACTGAAAAAAGAAGGTAATTTTTTTGAGAACCATTTTACCATAAAATATCGATTTCGCTGTACTTTTTGGAAGAAAGCACCAGTCTCCGCTAATGCTCAAAATAAAGGTTCTATTAAAAAAACAGAAATGGAGATCTCGGAGATGGTCGGGGGGGTCTCATCTGAGCAAGCTCACTCTTCACCTCCCTCAAAGTAGTGCATCAGCTTGCCGATATCACAAATGAGTCTGACCTGCCGCTCTGGTGGGGAGTCTCTCTGAGCTCCTGCTGCAGCTGTTGAGTAATTAAATACCTGCAGACCCAAAGAGCCAAGTTAATGCCATTAGTCACGGGCACCTGCTCAGGACGCAGGGGTGCCGAAGGGAGGCGGCGGGCGATGCCGCGGGCCTGCAGGTGCAGGGGCAGCACAAGGCGGCCGGGGTGCAGCGTGACACAAAGCTGTCGGTGCTGCCAGAGGCATGAGAAATATGTCAGCCTCCCGGCCCCAAAATGTGGAGCCATTGTCATAGCGTGTCACCAGCTCCTTTCTGGGGCAATGAAATATCCCTCCATAAATATTTTCATTACAGTTTATCACACTACAATGAAATATCCTATCAGTCCCGTGGATCTCCTCATTTACTGTCCTGCTAAGCCAGGAGTAAAAGCCTGGTCTCTCTTTTATTTGTTTTACCAACTTAAAATTCTTCTTGCACCCAGCTATCTCAGCACTTACGCAACCAGAAAAGTTTTATCATACTTCAGGGCCAAACAAACATCGCCTATTTGCCAGCGTTTTTGTTCTCCCACATCCCACTGGGAAGATATAAATAATAATGATAAACAACCATGACACGGCAGCAAATAGGAAAGAATTTTAAAGAATTAAGAGCTATTTTTATTGTTTAGAAAAGAGATCAAAATCAGCTTCCTACCCTTTAGCGCCTTTCCCAGCTTTCAGACAGGGTGGATTCTGCACTGCAAGCCAGGGATCTCAGGGATATACAGTAATTCCTTACAGCTTGCTAAAGCATTACAAGCTCTAAGCTGCACAACTGTAATAAAAGACCTCGAACCCAAGAACAGGCTAAAGAATGGAGTACCCTAAGAAGTCTGAAATTCAGCTCAAACAAACTCCAGCACACATTCAAAAGGCTATTCACAGGGTTGTACGCGAATACAGGTCTGCTCCTTTCTCTCAGCTCAGTCTTCACCCACAGCCAAATCAAATCGTTTCTCCAAATGCTGAAGCATTTACTGAGCCTCAGCACATCCCCGGAGCATTTACCACCGCGAGCTCCTCGTTCCCAGCAGTTCATTCTCCTCGACCCCAGGCTCCAGCAGACCCCTTACCTCTGGTGCTACTCTGCGGAGGGACTCTGAGGTCTGACAACTTTTTGCAGAGCTCAGAAGCTGTTGAAGCCCTCCGTGCCGCTGCCTGCCTCCCCGTCCCTCCCCAGCAGGGAAGCCCTGGGACTGGGCAGCGGTGGGAAGCTGGCAGCCAGCGCAGCAGAGTGCCGGGCAGGCGGGAGGGAGACAGCCGGAGACAGATCTCATCAAAGGTAAGAGGCCTGGTGGGGATCAGAAAGAGGGAGATACACATCTAAATAATTCAGGCGCTAATAAAAGCTTTAGGTTGGGCTCTCTTCAAGATGTGAGACGAGGCTGAATTTCGATGTATTTCAGGCTGCCATCAATGCAGAACGTGGTGTTACTTAATAACCCGACACTGACAAACCAACATTATTTTAAGAGTATTCCACATAAAGTTAATGAGGAATGTGGCTATGCCTGGGTTTGTATTTTTATAGCTTTAGCTTTAGGTTGAAATTCTATCATGTGAAGACTTTGAGAACTTCAAGTCTGACCTCTACAGGTAGGCTGCTGAAATAGGTACAGTATCTTTTGATCGCAAATGGTACACAGGACTTTTAGAAATTGGAGAAAGGTAGTGGATCAGATGTACTACATAACATCAGGTTATCATCATTGCATCTCTAAAGCCGTATTTTAAAAACATTACTATCTGTAGCATCATCTGTGGTAATTTGGTTCCTACAAATGCTTTCTCGCAAAATGCATTGACAGTGCAGCAACACCAGAAAAAGCACATCCAGCATGAACATTTTTACATTCAAAAGTGTTACGGGGTTTTGCTTCTGCTTTTTATTATCCCTCCCCCTTCCTCCCCAGTCTTCCATATGATCTGGTCTTTCAGAGCCATTGAAACAAACGTTACTTTGAAACCGATAACATTCATTTGCGTTTTGCAAAACTGATGTTTTTAAATGCCCTGATCGGTGCCACCTTTTTCTAATCAGAACCAACCACTCTAACAAACTACCCTTTGTCCGGGGATCCCGTCCCCTCTGTTCCCACCAACCTACAGCACATGTTGCTATAGCTACCCTGCATGTCTATTTACCACACAAGTGATCAAAGGGAGCAGACAACACACATACACACACGCACAAAAAACCTCGCCAGGCTTCCTACCGAGCAATGTCCAGCCACTAATTAACTGATACACTCCCAGCCTGCGGACTCTGTACACTTGTTTTCTTTATTCTGCGTGGTACACACACAAAAAAAAAAGCAGCATTCTCCGAGATGCTCATTCTTTCCTTACAGACCAAACAAACAACAAAAGGTCCCAGGATGAACTTTAAAAGAGAATTTCCTAAAGCAAGGCTAAGGATTACAGCACTCCAGGATAAGAATACAGCTTTTCTACTGAGAAACACATTAACAATTTTAAAAGGTATGCAAAAGAAAATAGGAAATAAGAAACTAATGCTAAGAACTTAAACAGCTGTAAGGAAAGGGGATAATTTTGAATTTTGCATGTCTTTTGCACTAAAATTGAGTGCAGCATTTATTCACTTGGTGAATTATATGCACGGTAAAAGCTATATGACTGCAGTCATGATAAGTAATTGTAATGGCTTTATGTGCCTTAGAAACACAGTTTTTCATTTTTAGGTGGCCTGTCAGTTAACAGTTGTTTTGTTGAACCTCTTTATGTGACAAAGGGCTCAAGTCTGCCTCGATCAAAGTCAATGGGACTTCAATAGCAAGAGGCCAAAATAAGGAGTTGCATTTGTTGTCAATGACACTCACACAAGCTGCACTTCAGGGATATGCTGTGGGCGAAAGTGAGTGAAAATGAAGTATTAAAATTCATCAAACATTTAATTTTCCGTGAAGTAGGCTTAGCGAACTTAAAACAGAGCCCACAGTGCCCTCTCCAGTTCTGCAGCAAACTTGGGGAATCCAGCCACATAACTGTGTCCAGCCACACAAAACCGCCGCTCTACCACATGAAGGCTGAGCATCTTCTCAGCAATTTCCATCACTTGCAAGTTTCCTTACTTAGGAATTTCTTTTTAAGTAATAAACTGAACCAAGTACTCTGCAAAGCAGAAAATGTGTTACCTGCAAAGATTTTTTTCTTGTCAGGTTAGTTGGTTTTTTTGTCTTGCAACCATGTTAGATACCTTTAAAAAACTATAGTTCTGCTTCTTAACACTAGTCTTATAGCACGCTGGCACACCCAAATGGGTGTATTTCCTGTGGATGCTTAAACTTTTACAGCACACCTTCCCAGATGTCACATGCACAGCAAAAAGAGAGAAATTTTCCCACTTTGGTTACTGGAGCTTATATGCGAGGTCATTCCATCAGACAGCAAGGAGACACCTCTTGCTGAGGTTTTCAATTATCACCTAAAAATGACTGCTTCTTTATACAATCTCATTTACAAGTATCAGCACAACATTTACACCAACCCCTGTTACCTGCTAGAGACTATTGGCCTGGCACAGTGGTAAAGTAGGTTGAATCAACTCAACAGGCTGCATATTACATTTCTACAGTAATTCCTGCACTTCTATTGGGGAAATCAGTGCATTTGTCTTGCTATGTGCTATTGTTCAGTACCTGTGGGGTGCCTTTGGGCCAGCTCAGTCATCGGCATAATACACGGTTTCATTCCAACGCCCGCAACACACTGCCTGCTTGACGGTTAACTCTGCAACCCCAAATTAAGCTATAGCTCCCACCAAGAGCTCCCTCTCAAAGTGGGAGCACTCGCTCCCAGAGCCTGGTAAGAGAAAGGAGTTAACCCAACCCCTCGCTGCCTTACAGCCAGCTGGTGTGAGGATGGGGAAGGGAGCAGCAGGGAAGGGCAGGGAAAGCAACAGGACAGGTAGGGAGAGAGGACTGCAAGGTGGAAGAGTAGCTCTCTGGTGCTCTGAATAAGGGGGCCATAGAAGGGCCAACAGAAAAGTCTATTCCTCTTTCCCGTAACAATTTCAAACTAGAAGCAGGAGCAAGGGCTCCAGCTGCACATGACTTTCCCGCTCCTGAGCGCCTGCTGTAATGGATTTCCTGAACATTTTGCTCGCTTCGTTCATAGCTCATCAGAGCCTTCAGTTCCCACTGAAACACGAAGCCTGCTGCCGGGGCCCGATGCGCCCAGTGCCGCTGCCCCCCGTGACTGCCAGCTCCCCGGACCCTGCCCCTCCGGCCCCAGCAGCCCAGCGGCACAGACTGGAAATACGTGCGCGCAGCAAACCAGCCCAGCCCGGGGACAGACTTCTACATTGCTCACTTGGCACGGGAGAGAGAAACCGCGCTCGCAGGCAGGTGTTTAAACAAACCCTGGCAGCGCTTCAGCGGGCGCTCCCCACCCCCCCGGGGGGCGGCACTGCGGGGAGGGGGGCGCGGGGGGGCGCGCGGGGCCGCCCCGCCCCGCCCCAGGAAGGCGCGTGCCCCTGCGGCGCGAGGGGGGGAGGCAAGCAGGCACCCGCGGTGGCGGGCCGGGCCCGGCAAGACTACGCCCGCCTGTGCCTGCACCTCTTTTTAGGCTGGAATGTCTGTCTGTCTGTCTGTCTGTCTCCCTCCCTCTCCTCCTCCTTTGGAGGGGGAGGGAGGGTTCGTCTGTGCATTAACATTCCCCCCTCCTCCCCCCGACTGACTTGCCCTGCTCTTTTAACCCATCAGCTATGAATCTTCATTACCCATGAAGCCTTATGCTTTAGATAGAAATATCTCGGGAGAGGAAAGTGCACGTTTCACAGAGCATTTTACTTTTTATTATTGCCATCCTGTAACATTTCTGCTGCTTTCTCATTCCTCATTGGCAACCCCCTGTGCCAAAGTACCCTCTTGTGGCGATAATGATTTCTGGTGACTGCCTGCATCCAACTGACCAACTTCAGCTATGCAGCATATAAAATGCTCTTCATTTTGCTTAACAAGGAGAAAAATTCCTCTTTCTCTTTAAGGAGCTATAAAAGTATTTTTTTGGCCAGTGAGAGAAAGAAACACCTTTCCTCCTCCCATCACCTATATTCTCTCTTCTTCGCCCTTCCCCACCTCCTGAAACTTACAGAAAACTGGTGTAAGGAACCAGAGATTTCCCACCATGGTTTCAGAAAGTGAGTGGGAAACAAATGCTCCATTTGCACTACAGGTGCAAAATCCTCACACATGCATTCCCTGGACGTGTACTATGAAAGTCCCACTGCGAACTGAATGAATAACACCCACACAGCAAAGAACCTAGAAAACTTCTCTCATTTCCTCGTATTTACCCATTGCCTACCTAGAAAATAACATATTAAGTGCAAGTTTCGGAAGTGGACTGGCAAGGCTTTTTAAACTGGGACAGATCTCTGATTCAGTCTTAAGATACAGCCCAGCCAGTTTTCCTCGCTCCCACAAGGCTCTAACTGCACATTGTTGTTGTAAAACTATGGACAGTGAGAATCAAAAACATTTTGCCACTGTGCCTTTTAACTGCAAGAACGAGAAGAAAAGCTCCTTTTGTCTCCTCAGGTGAATAGAAGTCTTAAAAAAAAATCTCATTTGAATAATCTTAGAAAAAAATCCCTAGAAACCCCATCTTAAAGTACTTTTGTGAAGCTGTAAGACGGCTTGAAACTACTACATTTTAAAACAATCAGAAGATTAAAGCACTGGCAGGCAAGGAACTCATGCAGAGCTGTTTAATAAATTATCCCTGGGCTGAATTATTGGCATATTTAGGCTTATAACACAGCAAGTTCTTTCCTTTTGCATGTCACAAACAGGGCTGCGAGACAGCCTACACAATGCATTTAAACCATGGCAAACTGGAATTGATTTACATCCCTCGCAAACCGCTTTCATGCCCCTTACAAACCCGAAACACACAATGACCTGCATGGCATCATTGCCTACCAGCAGGATTAAGAAAAAAAACTCAAATCGTGGGGTTTGTTGTTTTTTTTTCCTTCCGTGCCGGAAACTTACTTTTGACAAGGCTAAGAGACAAGAAGATGAAAAAAATAAAGCAGCTGGAGCTCCGCAGAAGTCGATACCGGTACTACCCGGGGCCGGCGAGGCGAGGAGAGCCCCGACAGCCCATCCCCGGGCTGTCGGGGCTCTCCTTGCCTCGCCGGCCCCAGTGGTCAGCGGCTCCTTACCTGCCTCATGGTGAGATTCCCATCATCCATCCAGCCGGCAAGGGGCTGCTCACACCGCGCTGCTGTCGGCAGGGCAGAAATCCATCAAGTTTCCCCACCGTAAGCAAGTTTCCCCTCGCCCTCCTCCCCCTCTATTATTTTTTTTTTTTTTTTTAATCCTTTGCTGGAGGTGGGGGGGGGGAACTCTTCTTAAGACAATGTCAAGTTTCCCAACCTTCCTTCCCCAGCCTATTAAAAGTCGGGAGCGGGGAGGCAACTGTCCGCCTGGCTCTTATTTCAAACCGCAGCCCAGGGATGTAGTAGTTGGCTGAATTAGGCCATGAAATAGCCTCGCCAATCAGGAGGAAGGGGAGGGAGGTAGAGCACATAAAGGCTGCCTACATGAGGATTAGGAAAGCTTTCAAGGATTTAAAAGACTGAAAGCAGCTGGAAACAGTGTCTAGGGCTACAAAGAGGGAAGTCAATTTGCGGTGTAAGAGATTATTCCCATTCTCATCTAACTGCTCTGGGTCTGCTTAAAGCTTAACGGGCTCCCGGGTCTTCAGCAAGAAAATGTAAATGCCCAGTTGAAACTACTGAAACACCGGAGTGACGCAGAAACACTTAACAGCCGCTCCGTAAAGTGGCAATATCCCATACGAGTCGGAGCCACATGCACTCCAGAAGCACCGATTTCCTCACGTCAGATTAAAAAGTAAATTACATGATGACATGAGCAGGAAGTAGTTAAAGACAGTCTGCCATCTACCTCAAGAGCAAGTGCCTGTCTGCCAGAAGGAACAGAAGTATTTGTGTGAATCCATAGGCTTTGGAAATGTTTTGTTGCAAAGCTTTATTTGTCTCAGTGGCAAATGTTTAATCATCCTCAGCATTAGTGTGTTACCTGCTTTCCCTTCTTTAGGGAGGGTGATTTCCTCATTCGTGAAGCTTAGTTCCTTGTGCAAGATTACACTGGACCCCAAATGCAACTTTAAAGAAAAAATAATAAAAGATTTTTTTTTTTTAGATTTTAACGACGAGGTCAGCTTTTATCTGCTGCCCCTCGGTGGCTTTCATTAAAATAAACAAACAAAAGGCAAAAAGAAAAATCCCAGCTCTGAAGTGCCATTGCTGTTTGAGTTACACCTTTCTTGAGTAAAAAAAAAAAGCGGAGAAATACAAACCTGCAAATTCATACCACCCACTCTTCTCCTAAGTCTTTGCCTCTAACTTAATATCAGTTCGGAAGCCTGTTAGTCTCTCTATTCCACTCTAAATGGAAATCTGTCTTTTGATCTCAGGGGACAATCAGGCAAATCTGATGTCTGAAGTAAAGCCCCAATATTGTGGATTTGCTTCTGCAAGGGCTTTATTTACCAAGGCAAAAAGTAGTCACTATCCAGAAAAATCCCTATCAGTACAAGAAATCTTATTGAATTGAGCTGCAGGGAAAAAAAAAAATGTTACAGTGATGTGCTGCCAGGATTTTAATTAAAGGCTTCCTAAAATATATTTCCTTTTAACTTATGATAGGCTATGATAGGAGTGATAGGCTCCAATACTGGGTATGTCACAGGGAAAGGAAGAAAAGATCTGAAAACTTTATTCATTTGCTTTCCCATTTAAAGACAATAATGATTTTTCTTAGAAGTGCAACCAAGAAAGGAGTTTGCATAATATTGGCACTGTCTAGCTCAGAGGCAAGGCATGGATGGAGGGAAAGCTTGATTTAAAGCACTATTGCACTTTATCCGATGGGGCCGACGGTGCTCTTGCCTGGTCCATGTCCTCAGGTGGAAGGATCCAGTTATAAGCTTTAATGTACAACACAAACCAGCTATCTCCAGGGATCGACACAGCACATTGCGTAAGGGTAAGACCAGCCATTCACACTAGCCCACGGGGAGACAACTTAGTGATCCTCCAGTGACGGTCCAGTCCTGCACACTTGCACAACAGCTCGAAGCAGCTGCAATGCACAGAGCGAGGTGCATTAAGAGCACTTAACAGGAATGCTTGTCCTCTGTTCCCCAAACATAGCTCAGTGGACACGTGTCACATGAAATGAGTATGTGGTATGCAAAAGACCTTTTACTGTGGTTAAATCTAGGAGAATCCTCTCCAGGATGCATTCAAAGGAAGCATAAAAATGTTTCCTAGAGCCTTAGGGATAAACTTCCCTGGTGAAAGTGATTTAGCAAAAGGTATAAAATTTACAAAATTAGTAAGGATTATAAAACATTCACCCCAAAACCTTGTATTTGGTT
Organism: Calonectris borealis; assembly: GCF_964195595.1. Classification (NCBI taxonomy): domain Eukaryota; kingdom Metazoa; phylum Chordata; class Aves; order Procellariiformes; family Procellariidae; genus Calonectris; species Calonectris borealis. The sequence continues at coordinate 138,359,642 of NC_134312.1, read as the reverse complement.
TCAGGGCTTTGAGAAGGGGATTCTGAGGACAGTTTCCAAGTTTCATGTGGCGACATAGCAAAAGATTCAGTAAAAACTCCAACATTATAAAGATAAAACAGTTGCAGAACTTTTCTGGAAATGCACACCGTTTCATATACAACACGCACTCCTTACAGGATGGGATGGGAATTGCATTTTTCTGAAAACTCAGCAGAATATGGCATCAAAAAAAGAGTTAGTTCTATAGGATGAAAACTCATTTTTAGTGTTAGCAAAAAAATAAAATAATTCAAAAAAAATTCACCCTGACCATGTTCAGGGTGGGGTGCAGACTATTTTTTTACTGAAAGGACCAAGTGTCATAGACAGCCCCCATTCTAACTCTGCCATTCACTTTCCACGTTTGAGGAGCGTGCTTTGTGATCAACCCGCACGGCAGCAGTATTGTCACATGCGGTGGATTCAGAAAACTAGGTTCTGCACTTAACTTAAGGTCTTCTGAGTGGCAGGAGAGGAAGAGAGACAGTCCACATCTGAATTGGTTTGGAAAGAGGTCAGCGTCCAAAGACACAATGGTACAGCTAGATGCGAGGAAGAGGAATTGCCACCTGGGATGCAAGCAAAGGCAGGTGCTGTTTTTCACACCTTCCTATGAATATCCAAGTTTCACATCTATAACCCAAGCGTATGTGCATGCACGAGAAAGTCATACGGTCTCTGGGGAAGTGAAAGAAGATTCCGTCCCTGAAGGAGGAAACTTTTACAGTCCGTCCAGTGGGAACCTACAGAGGTAAGGGCAGCCAGAGGAGGTGGTGCCAGGTGTAAGTTCAGGCGTCACTGGGAGCAAAGGTCTGTATAAGCGAGACCAAGGTCAGGGTTGGGAGCCCGATAGTTTTAGAGGATTCTTATGGAATTAATTCAAGTTAAAAGACAAATGGCCACAAGTACACCAAACCACTGGCAGTTTTACGTTCTGTGAACTCTGGTGATCAGTAGTAATGGTCAGATCCCCCTCATCAAACCTCAGTTTAACCTGCCCTCAGAGTTATGAGTGACTCCAGCAGACACAGAAGTACCAAAGTGGCTCTGACCTTGCTGCTCACTGCAGGTGTCTGCCACACTCCTTACCACACACCAAGCACCTCCCAGGCAAAAAGGGCAGACATGCAAACCCTCCATCTAGCCTCATGTCTCAAGCACCATGTTGCCCCATTCACTAAAGCAGAGGTAAGGCGGGATAACTTTAGCTGGGCTTCCATTACCAGCAGCACTGACTAGCAAGAACTTCAGTGTGGTCCATGCTGTTCTGCTCCTGACCTGGCAAAAGTAGCTGGCAGGTACTGGTGAGAGCTTAGGGTGTTGGGTGCTAACTCACAATCCTGCCTCCTATTGCTACTTAAGATAAAGAGGTAATTTTAGCATGTGTCCTGAGCCTTCTTAAGTAGCCAAAAAGCTTTGAGAGTTCCTATAAACGTGCAGCAAAACCCACCACCAGTTACAAATTGTACATTATGTACAAATATCACATATTTTTCCTAAAACATAGTAAACCTGGTGTTGTATGTTCTTTGTCAGTACGTCAACTCTCATTCTGGAAACATTCAGCTGAGTTCAGTGGAATGAGGCTTAGTTCAGTGCTCATCAATGCAGTGGACAAGTTTGAAGGTTTTAAGTCGTGACAAGGCAAGGACAACAATCTTGATACCAAAAATTTAGCACTGTTTCAAAATCTGAAACTTTAGCTTATTCTGATTCGTTAACTAAGTCTTCCTTAATTAGCTTCATTCTTTCCAATAAATTAGCAAACACAGGAACAGTTTTGAACTGGTGGACCAGATGCAAAGCAACCTAATGTGGAATTACTCGGTCACTGGAGTTGTTTTGGTGTAACACAATTTTATGTAGTGCAGACCAAGCTAGGTCTGCACCAGCTGCACGGGGAGCGTAGAACGGGAAGTGGAGGAAAGGACTTTCTCTCATTAGCTGAATTCGAGCTGCCATGGAAATCCTTCTGGGCCCAGAGAATTCAATATACGCTAAAGACAGAAGAACCACACCGTCTCCTTACGGACCTGTGCCAAATAGAGACAGACCAGACCCCAGGATCTGATTATATGGTAGGAGTGAAAGAGTTGCAGCAGGGAAAAACATGACCCAGCACATCAGTTAGAAAGAAACAACCTAGCTTGAAAACAACATCTTCAGGTATGAAGTCAATCACAAATAGATTGCCTTTAATTTGCAATATAGACAACTGATAAAAACAAAGACATGCTTTTTAAAATTAAAGAGCAAAGCTGTTGCACTTTGAGAGGAAAAGGTAATATTCACACCCAAACTATTGTTGTTGAAATTAATTTCTAATGGGTTTGATAGTCCCTCCCTTGGTAGTTTCAAATTGGCACCTACAGGAAGTGCAGGATGTCCAGAATACAAAATACTGTTTAATAACCCCAGATAACACTAGAATATATAACTCACAGCAACACTGGAATGTAGAAATAACCTCCAGAAGAACTGGCACAAAATAGGAGGTTGCAAGATGAAAACAAACTTCTGAGAAGACAGTATAAAAAATGAAAAAATTCTGAAATAGTGTCAATATGAAAAACTGTTCTCAAGATGTGAAAGTGTCACACAATGATTTTAAAATATATAGTTAATATTTGTGAATATAAGAATGTGCAGAGCTGGATCTCACAAAGCAGTACTTAACTGCTTTTATCAACATAGCTGCAGTGAATGCAATGAAGATAAAGTAATTACCTTGGCAGAGTGTCTGACTCATGGGTATTTAAATGCATGCACATTTTCCAACTGAAGTTTAAAAATAAGACCAGCAATGTCAGACATCCTTAAATTTACAAATACACACTGAAAGCCACAGTGCACAAAGATGTCCTTAAGGCAGACCTTTGGGAAATTCATTGCCTTTCAAGCAAGATGACTCAGCCTTTTGGCAGGGTATCATTAAAACAGACAAAGATGAGAAAAATCAGAGCATCCTGCAGTCCTCTTGGTGGAGTGGTCCTCAGATGACCATTCGTCCTCACTTGGTTATTTACAGCATCCCTCAAACCACTCTGATCTCACTTGGGGCTGCACCAGCTGCAGGCAAGAGAACGGAAGACGTCTTCAGGACAACTTCTTTCTCCATCACTTACGCAATCTAGGCAACCCACAACTCAGACAGACAGAAAGGTGGTTTAGAAAACGGTCCATCTGCACTTGCCTTAATGACAACGCTGACTAGACTTTTTGATTAAGGTATTTTAATTAAAAGAATAATAACTGCTGGATTTCATTTTACCACATCTGCTATGAGGCAGATACTTGATCTGCTAGGCTGAACAAGTTGGTGCACATTCATGTGTAATAAATTAGTGATAAGAAGACTCTGATAGTCTATTCCAAAATTATATGGAAGTATAATAAGTTAAAAAGACTGACAAAGAAGGATGCTATAAGGGTTCAGAGTTTCTAAAACATCTGTTCTCTAGTATATATACATGCAGAATTAAACGGAAGTCATAATTAGTTTACCATTGTTTCTCCGTTTTACTTCCTAGGGTTTTACAATTAGTTGATACTTCAGTGATAATTATACCTCATTACTCTTAAAAGTAATAGATAATAGTTAAATGACACCATTTTTTTCTTAATATTCCAGTCTTAAGAAGTCTCCATGAAAACAAGAATGATAAAGTAACAAGACAAGATTTGCCTTATGTTTCTGTAACCCGTATTAGCATAGAAAAAAAAGAGTAACTTTATCTCATTGCATTTTGTACCAACTACTTATTCAGTGATCGATTGCAAAAATCAGTCATGCAATGACTCAAGCTAAGCAAATAAAGATTCAGGCAAATAGCAGAAGTTGTATGATAGATGCTTCTTACAGCCAAACATCAAGCAGTAGCTGTCAAAACCAATACCGTTCTGCTCTTCCAGGAGTTATATCCAAACGTATGATCACACAGATTTGACGAAGAGTCATCTGGCCACAATTTCACTGACACAAGTTAAAACCTAAACTGATCAATTGTCAGCTGAAGCAAGGAGGTACCTACTCCAACTCCCATTATCTGTGTGTTAGCAAAACCATGCAAATCCTTCCTTTCCAAATGAAACCCCCTAACCACAGGTTTACCAAAAAATGTGTTCTCACAATTAAGCCATTCTGCGCTAAAAGAGAGCTTTTCTTCAACCTGCACACAGCAGGTTAGGCGTATCATAGGCCATGCAGAAATCTGTGCCAGAAGTGAGAAACTAAGCACTGTTGGGACTATGCCATGTCCAGGAAGAATTATAGAGAGATCTACTCCGTGTTGCAAAACTTTCCAAGACAGAAGAAATACTGGCATTTTAATATCTTTTCAACCCCCCAGCTGAGGCAAGGCATTAACAAGAAAAACTGGAATATTTCTGCACCATTTTTTCTTCTCCACATTTCTGGTTCTCAGAAAACTTTTGAGATTTCAAAATTCTCCTGTATTTCCCTGGAATGACACTACACAGCTTTGGTCACACTGAGGTAAAAAAGGAGCTCAGGCATCTCTCTACAAATCCCATGAAACAAATTGCCGCTGGAGGGACAACCGACCAGTATTTCAGTGACTTGAAATCAGATGTTTCAGCTCAGATAAACAGAGCCGAAGTTGTCTAAAAGTTCAAGTCAGACTAAAATCTTTTGTTGCATTTTTCTAGCCAGAAAAATTTGTCAACAATCTGCATTTTCTCATGAAACCTAATTTCGTAAGAAAATTACTTTTTGCAGTTGAACCTCCCCAAGAATATTCCTGTAGGGAATTCTCATTTATGTCTTTTCTCCAGTGCCCCGGCTACCCATGCCAGCTGCCTGCCGCGTGGAAAAAGGGCTTCTGTGAAACAGGCAACCTCTTGGGGCAGGAGATGCAAAAGTTACCTGTCTGCAGCTACACAGCAACAGGGTCACATGCAAACCTTGTGAAGTAAAGTGACTCAGGATTGTATCTTAAACGATAGTAATATAAACTGCAACCTGTAAACTGCTTGTGTGTCCATGGGCCAGGCACTTCATCTCCTCCATTTTAATTCTCAAACTGTGTATTGAAGCTGCCTTTATTTTCCTGAGAATAATAAAGGAGACAATAAATCTATAAATACTAAAACATCTTTAAACATTACTGTAATCAGGGCAGCATAGGCTCTTCCATAAGCAGGAATGAAAGACACAAAAAGACTAATCTTTGTAGACGTGACTACAAGTTTCTGGGCTAAATATAAGTAGTCAGAGTGGGAAAGACAGTATTAATCAGACAACACAACAAGACGACTACTGAAATTATTTCTAGAAAATTGTGTATGTGCACACACGCGCACGTGTGAATGTGTTAAGAGAAATATATTCAAATTCTTCAAGTAAAAATAAATGTATATGCTCGGACTTTCTCCGTTAAAAAGAAAGAAGTCTTAAGGTTGAGCAAACTGAGCAAAATATTTCCCTAGCCAGGATACCAATGGATTGCAATGTTTGTGGTGAGATGAGGTCTGCGGGGGGTGGGCTGGGGAATGACAACAAAAAGCCTAAACCCAAACCTGAAGTCCTTAGACTCTGCCCAGGAAAACCTCTTTATACAACTGAGAATTTGTTAACATATGAGACTCATGATTTGACTCATAAGCTCCTGGAGTTCACTGGGGTTACCATCAAGGTCAGATTACCTATGACATATCGAATTACTATCCCTTCCCACTGCTTCAGCGAGGCCCTTGGCACTGACTATGTAATATATTTATGTGGGAAGTTTTACACAAAAAAAATCACATTCTTCTGATTTCAAATGAGAAAAACAGGCAAAGAATTTAGAAGAAAATCAAAAGAACCTTCTCACCAGAGGATTTTAAATTAAGTAATTCAAGGATGTGGGCAGATATCACAAAGTATTAGTCACAGCAGTAAAATAAGAGACAGTTTCAGAGAGTCTTCCCTATCGCATTAATGCTTTTTCTCACCGGGAGCATTGCTTAAAATTATTTATGTGTACACCAGCTAGGGAGGGGTTAGAAATGGTATACTTATAAATAGGCCCATTGGGAGGACTGCCCGGGGAGGACTGGTCTGGTCGGGTCTCACCCTTCTATCTGTGCCAAGTAGCCCTTTTTTAACCTTTAAACCGTTTTCAGATGGTACTTTTATGAGCCACTGTACCTCGTTCCTTTTAATTACATAGTGTAGGTTTACCAGTTTCCAAAAGAATTTTTACTTTATTTAGCTCACATTTCCAGATGTGTCCCCTCTTCAGGCCTCCCTTTTTCTTAAATGGCACTGGCAATAAAAGACAATGACTGCAAAGATAATGTACTTCTCTAGGTTCCAGGCAAACCAGTTTTATAATCCAATCCTTTGATTCTTACTTTATAAGCTACCCTTATAAAAAATACTAAAATAAAAAAACAGACTGGTCCATGAAAATTATATTTTCAATAGTTGGTGTGAAACTTTTTCATGAAGATACTCAGAAAATCTGATTTGGGTAAGACTTGTGCAATATGAAGCCCAGCACAGAAATAAAATGCTCACCACTAGGCTTTAATTTTTGCATCTCTTACTTCCACAGTTTATTATTAGTCTGTTGTTTGTCACTTCAGTGCTGCAATTTGCAGATATTGCCCAGTGTGTCCTATATCATGAGTACATGTGTTTATTTACAGGGAGACTCAACCCTGCCTGCAACAGCACACTCTCCGACATCATTATTCTGCACCAACAGCAGGGAAAAAAAGTACAGAAGTAGCTGCTACTGCACATTACCCCAACGGTGAAGGTTAATGCATGCCTTCTAAGCTATTTCATGTAGATTTTGATCCCTAGGGCCACACTTTGTCACATATGCTCATACTCTCTCTCCCTCTTGTTCTAACATCTTCCTTAGCTTGTATTTTGCTGTAATACACTATGAAACTGCAATGATATGCAAAGGTCCTAACTCCCACTTCATAAAGGGAGGTTTTCACACCTCTTGGGCACCAAGAAGGTCATTTATGTCAATGGGAATGGGGAGTGATGTCCTGATAATCCTGTCAGCTCCAGCCACCCATGCTTTCCATGCTCTCAGTTTCCCATCTACCACCTGCAATGAACAGTGAAGAACTTGGTAATACATGGTGCTGCAGACCAAAATTAGACATGAAGATCCTTCAGCACATCCAGAGGAATTAGGCTGAATTGTGCACCATGTTGCCTGATCACCAAATCACTTGGCAACCGTTGATTTTGCTACCCTCCTTCTACATGCGTACTCAGGAGTGGAAGCATATATAGATGGTATACTGCACTTCACACTGAAGTGAGAGAGAAAGAAGAATCATACTGAGGATTTGAAATGAAACGCTTTAGTGATTTAAACACAGTTTCCATATATGTTTTATCAAAGGAACTCTAAATTCACTGGGGTGTTCAGATAACTGATTACCACCTGCCTCTCTAAGTAGTTTATAGACTAGGAAAATAAAGTCCACCACAAAAAAGGACAAAGCACAGAGTCCTTTGGGAAAAGGTGATGACACTTCAGCAGGGGAGCTTTGCAGGCCATCCCGGCATCCTTTAGAGGATGCTTTAGAGCTGTGCGGCACAGAAATAACCCCCCAGAAAAATTCACCTGCCATATCCACATTCTAGACTTCAGAAGCATAAAGCTCTGACCACCTGCAGCTTGGAAGCTGAAAGGGAAGGGAGAGCACCTGAAATGCGAAGTCTAAAATGGCAGAAGCTGTCACTACAGCCAGAAAGATCATTATTGTTACAGTTTCATGGGATTCCGAAGCCTGCAAATAAAGTAAATGGCACAACTGGCTTTGTAAATTGATAACTGCTTCAAGGGAGGGATCTGCACTTACCTCGTTATTTTGGGTGCCTTCCTGTGAATTCCCGTGTTCAACCCTTTTGGGAAACCTTTCCCTTTATGTTGCCTCTGTTTGGCCACCACAACCCACTAAATCTTTCAGAGCACTTAACTGAGGGCAGTTATTTCGGGCATGCTGTGGGTGAAGAGTGATGTATGTCCACCACCCTGCTCCCTCCAGTGACTCCTTGCACCCATTAATCTTTCGCTTGTGATAAATAAAACTGATACATACGAATAAAGTAGAAGGCCAAGGAGAAAGCAGATAGTAGACAGGGGAATCATGAATCTCAAGCATTTTTACACATTTATCTTTCAGTGTAGCTCTCTCCAAGAGATAACATCATCAGCATTTTACAAATATTAGCAGGGCTTTTGGTGCACATTTCATTAAGATGTTACAGTGTCTCAAACAGGTGATAAGGGGTTGCTATGGTTACTATATTATCTTAAGCTGAATACTAAATAGGTTCACAAAATATATATTCTTACTTGTTACGTAAAATATTAGTCGCCCAGCTGGCATTTGCTTATGCAAAATTTGTCAAGGACTTTCCACTCCTTCATCTTTCAAATAAAGTGGATTTTGGTACTGTTTAGAGAAAGGAGAGGTCACGAACCATCCTCCTCCTTCAGAAAAGGCGACAAGTTAGGTAGCTCATTATCTAGCCTGTTTATAATTAAATCAAAAAATGACTGCTCCACTGTACTGGAATTGTGAAAGCCTTTATTTCAGAGGATTTAATGAGTCATGGAAACATGTTTATGAGGCAACAAGCCCACACTACACAAAGAACTCAACATTAGCATGGCAATAGACCATATAGCTTTTAATGGCCCGAACCCTTTGTCTCCCATTCAGACGCAGCCCTGAGATCATCCCATCACCAACATTTGATCCAACGTTTCTTTCAGATGGGTTACTTTTTTGCCAATGGACCTGAAGGTGATATTTAGGAAGTCTATTATCAGGTATGCAAATTGGGAGAAAAATGTGTCACATCAAATCATCGCAGTTTAATAAGACATTACTCATGGGCAAATGCTTTCATGCACTGCCTACTCAGAAGGGCAGGTTGAAAGGAGTTACTGTAAAGACATCTGTTCTGGTTTCGGCTGGGAACCACGACAACATCAAAGTTGGTATTTTTATCCTTGTCTGTCCCCTTTGTGATGCAACTAAAGGAAAGTTTTAACACGCTAACTTCTTTTGATTTTACCTTGTTTATTAAGATATCCAGAATGTAAACAAATATAAAGCTCCCTAATTTTTATTGTTATCAAAACATCACTGTTTGATTTTCTTTGGGCCACTGTGACCATTATATACCTGGTACCTTATTTTGAAAATTTTCATTGACATCAGCTGCAGTCATAGGCTGGAATCCTCCTACTATGAAACTCATTTACAGTAGTAACAGCACAGTTTTTACTGAGCTGAATGTGACTAGGATTTCATCCATATGCCACTGATAAGCTGACTGTGATCAGGGGAAAAAAAAAGATTCCTCCAAGCTAGGGTAATAAGTTACTTGGATGTATTTGAACACCTGTTACTATACTAGTGTTAGCAATCAGTTCAGTTTTGAGTAAGATTAAGCAAGAGCAAATGTGCTTGCAACTTCCAGATCCACTTTCACAGCTTGTACCCAAAGAGGTTCCTGGGAAATGAATTAATATTTTGCAGTCTGAAGCAGCAAATTTTTATAGCAGGACTGAGCAACAGGGTAGGAATTTGTGGAAGATAATACATTGAGCAGATCTAAGTACTAACTAGGCACTTACCTTATGTATTTTGAAGCACAGAATGTTGCATATTTCTAGAGCCAAAAATGGACATAACATATTGTTCTTGCAAGGTGTTACCATGTTAACAACTAGAGCACCTTCTGTTAAAACTATTAATATGTGGCTTATCACTTCATAAAAGCTTGAAATCACAACGCAACAACAATAAGCACATGTGGTAGATATGAAGTCAATCTGCAAATACAATAATAAGCATTCAGCAAGAAGCATTTTTGTGCTGTAGTTAGCAGAGGTAAAATTGTCATGCTTGTTCTACAATCGCCACTTTTGTTATCCACAAAGTAACCCATCCATACTCACTCTGTATTTGGGTTCCTTTCTGAAGTGTAAGAATGTCTTTTGTTGCCTCCTCGTTCCTCAGTGCACACTAACCTGACTTGCGAAATTTGAAGGTGATGGTGAAGTCAGCTGCCAGAAGGCTTAGCAATTTTAAGGAAATCTATTCCCAAAGCTACAGCTAACCCTCTGTTTACCAAGATAGGTATCATCTATCATATTGATTCTGTCACTGGTTTCAGTATTTAGGTACTTACGGCACTTACAGAATAAGCGATGATTGTAGGAATAAGCATGAAGAAGAGGATGGGGTGACAAATGAGAGAAGCGGGAAAAGAAAGAACTGTAAGTCTTCCATGCAAATATGCACATCTATGTTAAAACACAATACCAAACTCATGAATATACAAAAACTGAAAACGCTATCAGAAGATTGGAAGGAGGCACTGCTCAGGAAAATAACCCCCCAAAACTTTTCTCGTAGACAACTAAGGAGGGGTGGGGGAATCTGCGGTAGCAGGGAGTTGGTTTGGAATTGACTTTTCAATGGCTATTTATTGACGTAATCTGTTCCATTTAACTGACAGCAGACAGAACAGAGGGGAGAGCACAACCCGGCAGGGAAGCCCAAGGCGGAGGACCAGGGAGCCGGCCCCGTGGCCGGGCGCAGAGCAGCCCCTGCCGGCCGCCGCCTCCCCGCCGGCCGCCGCCTCCCCTCCGCCCGCCGCCTTACCTCCGCCCCGCTCCCCCTCCCCTCGGCTCTGCCCGCCGCCCGCCCGCCCTGCCCGCGTCACGGAGGACAAGTTGCAAGCTTTGATGTCAAGTGGCTGAGAGAGAAACAGGAAGACTCGGCGGGCTCCGTTCCAGGCAGCCGTGACACCCGTTTCTTGCAGGAACTTCAAAAACTTTCTATTGGCAGGGAAAAGCTAAAGTTCTGTAGTTGCTTCTCAGCTGAGCTTCAGATCCAAATTTAGCAATGTTAAAATAAATTTTAAAAACCATATACAGCAGACAGTTCTATTGATTCTTGCTGATAATGCCGCCTATAACATTGTAAGGTAGCTTCCTCTCGTTCCTGAGATGTGGCTTGACCTCTGCTTCTAAACCTTTCTAATGCATAGAGCTGATTTCTACACGCAAAAAGAAGGCAGCATAGGTTCAAAATGGCAACTATTTTTCTCCTAGTTTGAATGATTGCAAGGGAAGTACACTATTGCTGCATACCAGGAGTATGCTATATTACACTTTACGCCCCAGCACTGCTACCACCGTTGAAGTCTCTGTGCTGTAATTTCTCTGTCGTTACAGTCTTAAAAGCCCACGACAGTTTGCATGCTTGAAATTTGTGATACATTTTCTTCCCAGCATATGCCTAGCCCCTTGGGACAAAAAAATTTTTGTTAAGGACCAGCTTTCTGCTTGTGAAAATACGATGAAACCACTGAACTCTGACCATTAAAGCAGAGTGCATTCCACATTAGCCTATAGCAACAGGATATCCTGATAGTCAGCATAAAGGGGATAAAAACACCAGCAAGTAAACCTCAGGATAACTCAAACCATTCCACTTAAAGTATGTGGATATCAGTCCATCTTGCTCATTTTCATATTCCTTCTGTCTTTCCTGATTTGACACATACTTTTTGTTTGCCTTCAGAAGAGGTACCCAGCAAACCCAAACACTGAATTTTTGTATCAAACAAACAATAAGGTTTTGAATGTCATGTCCAGACAGGTGAGAAATGAGTTCAATACCAGGGCAGCTATCTTATGTATAATGACTCTGTGGAAACAATATTACTCTGTTGATTACTACATCCTCCAAGATTCATGCAAAACCCAGGTCTCCTCATAATGAAATGAACTTTTATCCCTGTCTGCACTCACAGATTTCTGTTACTCATTTCTTCCTAGATGCACGAGTAGTAAATTCTAGGGAATTCTGGCATAAATCCCACTACTTCCCCCTTTGTGAATAATCCATTTCATACTACTTGCGGGTGTGAACAGGCTGAGTCCTTACCTCTGTGCTCAGAAAACATGCAGACCTAGAATTAATATCCAGGCTTGAACTCCTCTTGGAGATAGATAGATTTTATTCATCTTACAAAAACCGAACAAAAGCAATACAACCTAACCTTCAGACTGAGCTTCCTCTCCAAGCTCGTCTATTCATAGTACTTCCTTCCAGGAATTCCTCTATCTTAACTTAGTGAATTCTTCCTCTTACTCATGCTTCCTTTATTTGAAGGGTAGTTAATGAAACTGCATTTGCCGTAATAATTCAGCAGAACATCAGCAGCTTTGTACAAGATCTTGACACTTGTGAAGAGGGTGGGACAACAAGAGCATCCTGTCACCCCTATCGGTGTCCAGGAGCAGTGGTGCTGACGAATGACTAGCTGACATCTTACTGTTCTTCTTTTCAGTCTCATGAAAAAGACCTCTCAACAGAGAACAAGTTTTATTCAGCTGAGGTTTTACTATTTCTCTATATTTCATCAGCCCTAGCATTAATATGATATTGTGGTGATTTAACTTAGGAGTGTGGGAATTACTGAGGGATGTGCTTATTTTTCTAACTAAAGTTCAGGCATGCTATTATTAGCAATCTATGGTATGTCATCAATGTCAAAGGCCAAATAGTTTCTTGAAATGTTTAGGAATTAAGTATATTCTGGATCTGAGAAGTCTCTGTTCTCACTCTGCCATTCACATGCACACGTGGGAGCGTGCTGCAGAAAGACCCCATCTTGCCAGTATGCTCCTGAACGCTCCCAGCGCGTCCATTTTGATAGCGCGCTCAGGTTCTCAGCAGGACAAACATGTACTTCAGAGAGCAGACTGACCTCACCAGCGGGCAGTTCTCAAGGCTGCGTCTCTGTACAAACACTGGACCTGAAACCCAACCTATTTTAGAGGCCAGTTTCACCGCATATGGCTCCTCACATGCATAAGCATATCTGCCACTTTAGTACCTCAATAAAACTCAGCCAGCTGGCTTAGCCTGTCACCAAGAACACGCAAAGAAGACACGCAGAGGGTATCGACACCAAATCCTTTAAGCAATTATGTCAACAGGTTATGGGTAGATCAAGGAGAAGAGGGTGTTTCTGAGCATTCCCAAGATCTGTCTCTCAGAGCAGTGTACATCTACCACATCACTGTGACAGTTGGCCCTTATCAGCTCTGTGCTTCTTCACGGACTTTTGGAGTGAGCTTTCCCTTTTACATTTTATGAACAGAGAAGGTGACCAAATCAAAAAGCAATACCAAGAGACATAGCCATTGTTTAATTTAAAACTGGCAATAGATTTTTCAACCAAATACTTTCTTCTTATCTTTGTCATCAGGGTCATCAACAGAAAATACTAGTGACAAATGCAAGACACTTCACAGAAGTCAAGAGGTAAGACAGTGAAAAATCAAGCCCAAACCTTTTCTTTCCCAAGGAAAGAATTAGGTAATATAATTACTTCATTAGAGGCAGTGGCCATCTGTTATGCTTTGTAAAAAGACTGGCAAACAATGTTAAAAACATCCATTACATGCAACAGAGAAGAGGAAAAGACGTTTATTTAGCAAATGTTAATGTTTCTCAAAGATGTTTCATTAGAGTCTGGAATTTATCAGCACTTGCTAGAGCTCAGCCTCATCAAGATACACTGTCAATAGGCGTTAGCAAACAGTCCCATCTCCATCTGAAAAAACAGTGATTCAGCTCTTCCAACCGCAATACTAGGTGCAGCATCCTCCACAAAACATGATATGTGCTGTTTTACATCCCCTTCCAAGAAACATTTTATAGCACCTCCCTGATCTGTTAGTAATGGCTTTTTTTCCTGTGTGGTATGAAGTTAAAGATCAGAAAAAAAAAGGTCTTTAGAAACAGAAAGACAGGAGGCCTTTCCATCAGGAACAGGAGGCTTTAAACTTTTACAGGAAAATTTTATACAGGAAGAAAGAGTAATGTGATTACACATCAGAGGAAAATTGAAATAGTTCATTAATAAAAAATGACAACGTTACGAAGCACGTGGCGCATGTGCAAAACTGAAAGTAAGCCACTGTTTCTATTTTGATTGGGTGGTTGCTTCTCCACAAACATATAAATACTTAAAAAAAGAAAAGGATAGTGGAGCTTGTCTGCTGCTGCTGGGGCTGCCAGATGTCATCATGGATATTCTAATGGGAGGAAAGAGAACGATGCAAATTGTAAACCGAGACTTCCTGTGAACTTGGATTTGAAGTCAGCCCACAACAGAAGAAGGAAATACACTTCTTTCTTCAGCCCTTGCATAAGAACAGCTACCCACCAGGATTGTTTTCTTTGCACTGCCCCTCAATGTAACCTGAATGATTTACTTTTTGTTATGGTGCTGTTTTGCTACAGCATGACTTAATGAAAGCAATAGCTTTTGTATTAGAAAAAGGAGGGGGGGAAGACTAGACACAGCTTTGTTAAATATATATATACACACACCATGTATGTTAAATGTGTGTGTATATATATGCATACAAAGCTCCATTCAAATCAAAGAGTAGACGTCCACTGGCTGATCCGCTGTCCATGCAGAATGCAGAGCAGTAGTTGCCTAAAATCAGAAATAGCGTAGAAGGATAGCAGGGATATATGTAACGGGGAGAAAACCTTCCCACGTGTGCTTCATTCTATACTCTCACAAATAAAAAAAACCTCTTCGAATATAATTTTATTTTGCACATGGTAAAAGGGCTGAAGGCAAGCTCTTCCTGTTGACTTCATCTGAAACTATGGGGATTTAACAATTTTTGGGATAAAGCACAAAGTTATCCCAGTAGCAATGTACCTGTTCATGGGCTTGTTTATGAAAGCCTGGAAAGGCATGTGGCACCTCTGGCATGTCACCACATCAGGCCTCGTGGCTGCGAGTTTGTCCTGTGCAGGTCCTGACCATGAAAGGCCCTCACTAAGGAACAATGTTCACCAGGCCAGGAACTGCAAAACCCTGCACACGTGGTTGAGAAGACCGTGTAAGTTTTATGATCGCTCTCTTTGGTACATATTACTGCTTTCTGCCGGCTTCTGAATTTCCCATAAGTGATTGCACATTTGTGATTTATACGTACCTATCTTGAAACAGCTTAAAGTGGCCATAAGATTTTGTTTCCTCCCAGACTTTTAGCGATAATTAAACCTAACAGGCTTTAATATTTGAATCCATTTCAAGGGAATGAGGATACACTGGAGGCTGCGGGGAGGGCTGTATGTTCTCCGAATGAAAAGAGCACATGGAAATGCTTTTATCCCATTAGCACAGGCACAGAGGCTGCTGTAACACAGCTGCAGCTGTTGGAGAAGAGTGTGCAGGCTGAGATGAGCTCATGGTTGGGTCCGAATGGGACAAGGATCCTGCTCTCTTTTTAAGGAAAGATCGTCAAGGGAGAACGAGCTGTTCTATGTATAGCCCCTCCACCTCTGCTCTTCTCAAACTTTCTAGGGGTTTAATGTCAAGCAGCCGCTCATAACCACTTTTGGCCCCATCTGTGCCCATGAGTCATTAACTTTTGCGCAGTATCCCACATCTCGTTACCACTCTGCATGCCACAACCATCCAATTTAACTCCATGTAACACTTGAGTGAGCAGCTATAACAATGTAAGGGTCCAGAGCACAAGTGGCAATCACCGACACATGCAGCATGGAAGCGGTACCAGCTCCTATCACAGGGACTATATCCTTGGTCATCTGTCTCAGGGAACATTCAAAGACCGAAGGGGTCCTTTTGGTCCATTTTAATACCATAAATGTGATGTTACTCTCTAATGAGGAACTGCCATTTCTTACAGTTCTGTCACAAGACTCAGGCTATTTGATCTTTTCTGTGAAGCCTCAGCTCCAGATACCAAGTCATTACGTGAGAATTGAAGATTTATTTTCTTTTTTAAAAGGGATTTAGCTTTTAGACTGTTGCAGAGGGAGAGCTGACAGTCTGACCTGAATATAACCCCACGATTTGAAAGCCAGAGGCTAGCGAAAAGGAATGCAGAGTTGTCTTTAACATGTTATGATTTTTAAGCTAAAATATTATGATTGTGAAAGAGGTGGAGCCTGGTAGGAGGTTCATGCTTTTTGAAAGCTGGCCATCCTCTGCAGGTAAGAAAAGACCCCACCTCGTGCTCATGCCAGCCTAGGCAGGGAGCTCCTGGGGGGGGAAAATGTGTCCTGCTATAGGTAGAAAGGCTGCTGCAAGCTCCCTTCCTCTGCAGAGCAGATGTAGAGGAGGTTGCGTAAAACACACTGGCTCGGAGGTTAAATACCTGTTGCTTTAAACAGCCTTCTGACCCCGTGTTGTTCATTAGCTTTAGCTCAGGCTTTGCAATCTCTTTAACTGGAAGGGACTACAGAAATTTTTGTTTCTGAAGACAACCCACAAACTGTCCCGTTTCCCACACCCAGGGCAGGCATCAATAAGGCACTAACCACGTTGCTCACCTATACATTACCTTTTTAAAAAAAATGTAATTGTATAGTCAACATTACCAGCATTTTAATTAAGACATTCATTACCTGTCCTCCTGACTTCCCCTGCAGCCAAACACTGGCAAATCCTTCTGTGTAACTGTATGTGTGCATACAGTTCTGGGGTTTCTATTTTTCCTTTTTTCGCCAGTATGGCACAGACCACGCGAGCCACACCAGCCAGCTCTAGGCGCAGGTAAGGGAAGCAGCCGACTGCTGGGGGCAGGAGAGCGGCAGCAGCCTTGCCGCCTGCTTTGCCAAGGGGCGGTGGGTGCCGGCGGGTGCCCCAGCGGAGGCAGAGAGGGGAGGCTGCACCCGCGGGAGGCTGCTCCTTGCCGGCAGGCTCCCGCATCTCAGCCCTTCATGTCCTTCCTTCCCTCAGCAGCTGGAGCAGCCACAAGTACCTTTTCCCAGAGGTCTTGCCTTGCCTCTCCTTTCCAGCTTTCCCCTTTCTCCCGACGCTTCCCTGTGGATGAGCACCCTGGCCCCGCTCCACTTTGTCCTTCATGACATGACTTTTGCCTGGGACTCTGCTGGCATGATCTGAGAAGAAAGGCAAATGTTCCCTTAATTCTAGCTAAAACACTATAGCTTAGAAGCTTTTGTGCTTATCATACTTCTTCATATTATTTCTTCTTTAGCTTCCACTGCAACAGCAAAATGCAAAGCTACAGATCAATAGGGAGCCTTGTGTGAGTTAAGGAGGTAAAATGGGCCCCAGTCACTACATGGTAAAAACTCTGGGTCCTGCACCAGCAGTGATAGCCCTCACCTCTGCATACAAAAGGGAAGAGCAGGAAGGATATCTTAACATATATACATACATATATATATATTAAAAAAAACAAAGAGGGGCAGTTCAACTAAGCAATTACTGTAGAGCTGCTAAAAAATCAGATCTAAAAAGTGTAAATGTAGCACATGCATGTGTGTATGGATGCTTGTAGATATATAATATCCTATTATTACGATCATTACTTAAGGGCATCTCCCATAATCCTGCTTACTGTAAGGCAGAGAATAGTCAGCAAGAAAATCTGTGATTGCATCCAAATTATTCCACGCAAACTACAAAAGCAGCAAGTTCCTGGCACTGCCCAAGACCAAATCCTACCACTTCAAATGCAGTAGCAGACAGATACACATGTTGCTGCTCATTTTTATGGTGAAAATATTGAGTACATCGTTCCAGAAATGTTCTATTAAATGTTTTAACAAATTAAACAATTAAGGAAATATCATCAGATAAATCCAACCCTGATGTCAGTAATATGAATTCAGACTGTTCCAAGCAGTGAGAACTATGCAGTCACCACAAGAGTGCTTACTTACAGAGGGATTTAGAGGGGAAATTACAGGCACATGCGACTCTCACATTGCATCAGAAACAGATAATGAGAAGCCACAAACTCTAAAAATTGTTCAGTTGGTGGTGTTGGGAACACCAGGCTAAACATGTTGTATCTGGGACTAACTGGCTTTTTCCCCTTCAAAACTTAACAGTATTTGGGCTCGGGTGGCTTATCAACTCTTGCATCATCCCAGCTACCCCAAATCTTGCAATGAGCTTTATAGAGGAATCTGCTGGCTCAGCATTTCCCACATGATTGGGGTCTGTATGGCAAGTCTTCATTGCACCATGGAGCTTGATAAACGTAGCTTGCTCTCTAACCTACCAGAGACGTGAATTAGGGTAGCACAGTGAAGATTTACCCAGGTCACGGCAAGAAGCTACATAGGAGCAGTCCAATATCTTGGAAGCACTCACTAGCCCGTGCTTTGCCCAAGCTAAATGTGTCAGTATTGCTTCTGAATTTAAGCTCCCATATGATTTGTCAGCTCAGGTGCTGTGCTGCACCGCATGCCCCCGAGTCCTGAGCGAGCAGAGACAGAGCCAGCTCAGCTGGCTGAAGAAGCTACTGGAAAACTGCCTGCCTTGCTTAGTTCCTTAGGACTGTCTTCTCCAACCAACTGCACATATCTTACTACGTAGCTGTGCACGTGATGTCAACATGACTAGACTAAAGCATTTGACACTGCAGGGCTGAGGTTGAGAAGCCATTTTGTTTTTCAGACCCAACACCCAGGTCTTGCTGGATGCTCAGAAGTAAAGGCTAAGGGAAAAGAAACAGTCAATAGTTTTAAGAGGTTAAAAACTCTAAAGTTAAAAATTCAATGGCACCTTTTGTGGGTGTAAGAGGCAGAGGGAGAAGGAAGGAAAAAACAATAACATCAGTATTTCTGGCCACTGTTACTTTTCTTAATAAACCAAGCTCTGCTTTTTGAAACACTGTGCGATCTTCTACTAAGCACCTAATGTCTTCTCAGCCTTCCTACACGCTCCCTGTGCTAGTAGTGTCTCATTTATTTCCTTCTGAGATGCTTTGAGCCATAACAAATATGAAATGGGCTATACAAACCCCAATTCTATTCTCTCATATCCTAGTTAACTTTCAGCGCCAAATACTGCCCTTGGAAGCACACGTGCAGCTTCGGCTGTAGCCATTGGGAGTTTTCTGCATGTATCTGCAGGGATAACACGGGCCTTGATGCTTTCAAACTACTCAAATATTGGGGGGGGGAGGAAGTGCTTTAGCCTTCGAGTAATCTTTAAAAAATGCCTGCATCATACTGTATCCATTTGAAACCCCTAAATGTTCATATCCGTAGCAGTTATATAGCCAGAGAGGACCTGTAAAGGTCACCTGCCATGGAAAAGAGATTTCCCAGGACAAAAAGGTCTTAAAATATTTTATTACAGAAATATACTTTTCAGGCCTTAAAACAGATTAAATATATGACAATTCCTAGAAGTCTATATTGTTCCCCTTAGGGGTGCCAGACTTTATTCACAAGGCCTATATATTGCTGTAGCAAGGAATTTTCATGGATGAAAAGTGCTCAGGGCATTATGATGGATAGGCGGATGGCAGCAAATGGAAAAAAACCACATAGAAGCTCCACCTGGCTGAATGGCGTTAAGATTTCCCCATGGGAGTCATATTAGGTTGCAAGATTTTTCTCTACTGTTTGCTCTAACAATGACATACATACATACATAAATAAATGAAATCACCCACAGCACTCAATAATTTATTTGCTTCATCCTGGCCATGAATGTGCTAGAATAATAAACCACCATTATGGTGATGATACAGTTACTACTGGTGATTCTACACTATTGTAGCTTTGAAATAAGATAGCTTAATCTTCGGTTCCTTTGAAAGACCAAAAGCAATGGACCCATATAGCCCTGCTTTAACTCATAGTTTCCGTTGTACATATTTCCCGGTACTAAATGGGCTAGACTTGAACCCCATTTTTAACAACTAGAGTCTTGAGGGCCAAAGTAAATCCAGCAGAACACGGACTTCTAATTCTAAAGATGCTAATGGCAAATACCCAGATGTGTGTAAATAATTAATCGTTTTCTTGTTAACAAGTCCAGGTTTTTCATTCTTCGGTTAGTGACCCCAAGGGTCATTTTTTCTATGAGAAATAGAAACATTTAGGATTCTATCTTCCTAGCCCATAACTAATTTATAGGCTCTCATGGCGTCAGGTGCAAAGATTCAAGATTCAATTTGTCACCCCAGGCAATTCCCACTTTAAAAGACAGTGCAGGTATTCTGCAGAAATAAATGAAGGGAAACATTAATGATGTAAAACCAACAGTAGTATCCCCTACGGAGGTCACATCTTTCAATTTCATAGAGACACATCAAGATACAGAATGGCTTTTGTACTGATCTGGAAAGACCATAAAGCCCTCTAATGATCTCCTACAGGAAAAAAAAAAATAGAGAGAATTAACATTACATTTTTCACACTGAATAGTATAGACTACAGCTGGTTGTTTTTTCTTGGCCTGTTTTTTCCTCAAATAACTGATTTTTTTTTTTTTTTTTTTTTTACTTTTACCTTTCTTGATTTGATCTAGCATTTCCAAAGCCTACAGCTCTATAGAAGGATGACAACACAGAAATAGCGTAACAGGAAGAGTTAGACACCTAACTGAAGCAAAATTAAAACATAGGCATTTTTGTCCCATTTTCCACTTTTTTCAGCTAGATCGCCAGTCACATAAATGTTTACTTTCCGTGTATGTTCAGCTTCATGGCTGTATTGTAAATGACTACAATAGCGTTCAAATAGCCGTGTCTTCTTTTCAGTAAATCCCCACCTGCTCCCCCAATATGTCTCTCTGGGACTGATTCCAGGAGAACATCTTCTCATAGACAAGAGAGGATCATCTGTGAAAGATGTCCAGTGCTCTGATCATGAACACTAGAGACCTTCTTGGCTCAGAAATACCAGAATCATGATCAAAGCACTGAACCTCTGTCTTTGTTTTCCTTTCTGTAAAATGGGAGTACTTTGTACAGATTTCCTTATGCTAAAAAACACTGTGTAAATGCAAGTTAATTGTAGTGTTGTTCCTTGAATACTTCTGGGAGGATGATTTTTACAGAGATACATCAACATAATGAATTTTGTATGTGATACAACATATTTTTAGATCTTTTGCTCTTTGAAAGTACATTGTAAGCACTTAAACGGAAGATCATAGTACTGTAGAAAACAGTTGTTCACTCTTAAGACTTGCAAACTGAGCATCTTAAGAAAATGTTGCTCATACCATATTTTAATAGTTTGCTTTACTTCTTGGTTGCGTTCACTTGAATTTAGTACTTAAGCTAAGAACTCAAAAAAACCTTAGAAAAATAATGTCCTAGAACTGTTGAAAACAGGTGCTGCAATTAGATCTTTCCAGAGAAAACCAGGTTATACATTAGTAAACACTTTTTGCTGTTAACTGTTAATTTCAAACAGTGATTAATTCTTTTGGATGTTTCTTCTGTTTAAAAATATTGCACTCTATTTGTGTAGGGATGGTATTTTACTTTCTTTAACTGTCAAGATAGTTCTTCAGACTTTAACATTATAATGACACCAAATTTAAGTCATTAAAGGAGAGATTTATCTCACTTAGGTTTTAAATGTTGCAGTTAGGGGTTAAATCTAGCATGTGAGCTTCTGCTGTAAGGGAAAAAGACATGAACCTCCAGAAGGCACGAATGAAAAGACTTCTCCTTTAGAATTAACTACGAAACTATCTAGCATTTTGATTCATTGCAGTTAGCAGAGATAAATCCCCATTTTTAATTAGTTATCTAGGATGAATATCAGAAGGAAAGGTAATGAGGAATAATATAAAGCATACTAATAATATGGATCTATCAGAAGGTGGAACGGAGACCAAACAGTTACCTCCACTGATGTCTCAGGCTAGGTAAGGCTGAAGTTATAACCTGCTGTTGGAAGAAGTTCCTTCTGGATTTAGAGGGAACAGAGTTTCCAGAGCTATTGTCCATAGCTAAAGTATAAGTAAAATACCCAAACTTCACTACCGAAACCACCTCAAGAATTAACATTTAAAGGTGTAATTTATAAGCTGCTTTCTGTTATGTTTTTCAGCCATTAAAAACTGACTTTTCCTACATATAGTAGGAATGTTACTCATCCAAACAGCCATGTTCAGTTACCATGTGACATCTGTAGACTCCAGTAACTTCAGTGGCAGCTCTGTCAGTACGTGTTTAGGCTAAAAAAGATTGTACCCATCAATTTCTTTATACTTAGGTTAAGAAATATTGGTAGCATCCGCATTAATGCAATATGGCAACTGCACATAGCTGCTGAATTTTTTTGAATGTTTGGCGCCATGAAGATTAAAATTGTGCTTTTTTAGCCTAAGATATTTCAAGTACTATATGACAAGGCAATTTCCAACACTCCATATCTCAAGGCATGAAATTCTTATTTTATGATGGTAAACATTAGGGCTTAAGTAACCTTAAAGTTTAGCTTTTCACAAAAGAATTCAACGCAAATTCTTACCATTCATTTTTTTATAATTACATACAGAGTACTACTTTGTTTAGTGACCTGAGTTGAAGGGAGCAGGATGATTTGTACTACAAACAGAAGCATGAAGTTAAGTGAACATTTAATACCAAAAAAATAATCTTCTAAATAAGAGGCCAGACTGCCGCTAAAGCCTACAAGAATGGATTGAACATAATGAAGCCTTTGAGAGGATGTAAGAAATAACAAGGCATTGGCAGGCAAATAGACCAAGGAAGCTTCCTAGGTCTTTTCCACCAATAAATACTCTCTTCTTTTTAGCAAGAGATATCTGTAATTTGTAAGTGGTTTTGATCTCAGGGAATCTTTCCTTTAGTTCTGTAACGAGGGAAGATTTCCTCTACGGGAGGCTGTGATACCAGTCCCCTGGGTAGAAGGCCAGGGTAGCATCCGACACTCATGCAGTGGCTGGTACTGATTCCAACCACAGTTCATATCTCTCCTCAGAAACCAAGCAGAAAATCACAATGTTATGCCCAAAGATAATAGAAAATATAAGGTCATAAATCACTCCCTGTTCTGCTCAGCGGTCAATTCCAAAAAACACAACAGATGTTTTTCTCCTTGTCACCACCAGCAGCTCTTACAGCGGCTATCGTGACAGCAAGGACAGAAATTGCACAGAGTGTACTTGTTATTTGCACTTTCATTCTGCATTCTTGTGATAGCAGGAACATACAATGCTAGAGAGGTAGAGTTTCTGGTTTCATCAATAAAAGAACTTCTTCCCACTAAAACCAAACATTTCATAACAGGATTTTCCTTTTAAAAATAAAAATAAATATACACTGAACATTTCTATCTACATATCACTGTGTATATTTTGCAGCAGTGAAAGATGTACACCAAGGAATCAAATGGGGAAAAATTCTAAACATCTCCTAGTCTCACTGGGAGTTAGTCCTCAGACAGGCTAGCTTTTGAAAACAGTATCTGATAGTATTCAAGGAATTTTAAAACATATCTGTATGGAGAAAGTTGATTTTTACTTGTAAAATAAATTAGCTGCAGACCAGCAAGCCTTTAAACAAAATATCAGGAGAGACATTGTTAGGAGAGATGAAGTCCTGCTCAGCAGGTTACTCAACTACAAAGGCATACTTAAATTGTGCTTATCCTGATTCCATGTGGGCTCCTGTGGAGAGATTCTTGGGGCTGTGGACATGTGGAACTAATCAATCAGATAATACCATCCACAGTTCTTAAAAAAATGTATTCTGTGCTCAACGTGATTTTGGCACAAATCTGTTATTTAATATCATACCTGATCCAGGTTACAAATTGGCCGGGCTCTGCCTTCTAATGAAGATGCTGTGTTACCTCAGGTGTTCTACACAAGGCAGTTTTTAACTAACTTCCCTCATTAGAGCAATTATTAAGGTCTTAGCTTTAACAATGCTATGGAAAACAGCTATTGAGGATCCTGTACTTGCTTGGAAAAAAATCTCAGGGGTGGGAAGACTGGCACCAATGCCTCGGCATGTGCTTCTGGCTAATTAAGATGTTGACTGAGCCTACGTTAATCATGGTCCATCAGACTATGTTTGATTAACATGTAAATTGGTAAACTCTCTTCTGCAATTGCCCTACCATCTGAGCTCTAATTATGGGCCTCAAAACAAACAATAACTGGACTTGTAATTTAGATTGTTCTGTTGAGGAAATTATTTTCCGGCACACACAAAAGAATTGTAAGGTGGAGCGCATATATATGTTTCAAAATACACATGAATACATCAGACAAACACTATAGACATGCATAAACAATGTGGAAGTTTAAAGATATCTCAGCAAAAGGACTTAATGTAAGTGGTGTATAACAAAAGGAAAGTGTTTCTTCCGTCAGATTATTTTCTTAGAGGCAATGCAGTTGATGAAGAGAGGTAGGTACATTCAGAAGTCAGTTCAAATCATGTAAGATAGCAGTTATACCAAATTAGATTAATAGAATAGAATAATAGATATCTTGAAAAGAATTGTTGGGTACAATCTCTTTTATGAACATATATTAACAGAACTTAGAATAACCTTAGGAAAGTATGTCATATTCAGATGACCTAAGCTATAATGAGCATGCCTGATGTTTCCTATCGACTAGTCCTAGATGTTACCAGCTCAGCATCTTACCAAGGCCACCTGAATCAGTCCAAGGAGACTCTGTCCCTTGGCTAGGGATTTATCCAGAATTTGAATAATTCAGATAAGGTCTATCGTTCTCTCTCTTGATTACAAAGCAGCCCAGTGTCCTAACTTTAGCATTCAAAGTAGATGCCTTCCGAAGACAGGATAAATACACTTTTCCCCTTCCTTCCTGCTTTCCTTCTTCCCCCCTATTACCATAATGAACAGGAACACTTTAATTTTGGTCCATAAATAACTCAGCTCTTTTTCTTCAAGAGTAGTGACATAATAAAAAGATGTAAAAAATCAGCAGTTGTTCAAATTGTGGGTAGCTGTCTGTAGACAAGCTAACTGCAAGGTGGCACTGTAGCCAGCGATGATCTAGTCAACATGAGCAGTGGAACCTGAAGAGCTGTTGAGTTGGCCAGTAAGATGGCCTCCCTGTTCAGGGGCCTATGCATAGGTGCCTAGCATCATTTCGCATGCCCTGGCAGAGCCACATCTCCAGAAAGACAATGTGTCCACATGTCCTGTGTCACCTCTCAGTCCCGTGTGGATGTTTAAGGTACCTTAATGCATCTGTAATGGCATTAAATGCCTGTGTGTGGGCAACTGAATTGAACCGTAGGTGTCAGCTGTCATTTGAGCTGAAGCACGTGTAGATATTTGCACATAGATGCCCAAGTTTTAGAATCTATCTGGAACTGAATCCCACCCAAGTTGTATTGTACATGCTCCCAGCTTTCCCTATATCATTCTCTCAGCATCTACTGACATTTCAAAACCATCTTTCTGGACAATTTATTAACTTAGACTGCAAAAAGGAGTGGAGTACAGAAATAGTCTTATAAAAGGGAATAACACCCAGCGCAAAGTCTAATATATGGCCTTGAAAATGCAAGAAGCAAAAAAGTCATTGACAGAACTTCCAAAAGATAAGCGATGTCTCTCTGTAGGACACTATGCTAGCATCAACAGGGTGCATTCATCTCTTCTACAACCTGGAAGAAAACAGGTCACAAAGGGCAATCAGTAATTGCCTAAATCTGACCCACTTAATAGGAAAAAAACCAGAAGTTAAAATTGTGATCCAAGTCCTAACATAAGCTCCATCCCCACGAACACGCCTCCTGGGACTACTTTGCTAAAGGTGCAGAGGCAGTCAAAATTCGTTGTTCCTTCATTTGCCACCTGAGAATGCTCTGAAAGCCCTTGGAGTCCCAAAGTCTCAGCTTACACCACTTCTACAGCTGGTTGCACTGGATAAGAAGGACCAGTGCAGAAAAAAAACAGAAAAAAAGCTTCACACATTTTTCTAATGTAGATGAGTTTTGACTGACAGGTTGACCCTTAGCTTCCTTTATTTAGCACTGAAGTATGATACCCCAGTTCATGGAAGTAAAAATAATCCATCTCTTTTCTGTCTGCACGTAATCCAGAAAACTTCAAAAGCTCTTACAAATCTACATAGATGTCAGCTAATAACGTACTGGGCTTAGACAGACTGAGGTATGGTTGGAAGCTAATAGTTCTTTCCCCTTAGGAAATCACTGGTGGTCTTTCCCAAAGTGTCAGCCAAAAGACCATTAACATTTCAGTCAGAGTTTTAATTGGATAAGACCACACGTCTCAATAATTTCATTCTGCATCAACTATGAGACCTTGACAGACAGCATCCTGCCCCGTCTGCCACACCATGTGGGCTGAATTTTAACTTATAATGGACCACAAGTCAATCTCTTAAACTCTGGAAGTTTATCATGGAAATGGATACTACTTTTCTAAAAGAGTGAGATTTCTAAGATGAAAGATACCTACTACATCCAACCAGAGGGGACAACATGCTTGTAAATGTCACAGCTTTTCAAAGACAAAGGGATATGGACATACATCATTGAAACACATTCTGGGAAGATAGTGGGATGCTTGTGAACTTTGCAGACCTCAGCCATGTATCGTTACAATGTCCCACCATTCTTGTGTTCAAATTGTCCTGCAGATGATCTCCTATTCAGCAGTTCAATTTCTCTCTGTTTACATTGGATTTAAAAACCAAGCAAATCCCAAGCTATGGAACACGCTGCGCTTCTAAGGTGCTGGAGGATGTGCGTAACACAAAGATGCATCAGCAATCATGCAGAATTTCATCAAAAGGTTTTGAAAATTACATAGATATATTTAGAAACTATAAGTATCATTTAAATATATGACAAAAATAGTCAGCCTGTTCTATATTCTGTTACTTCATGAGTAAAAATGACTGAATTAATATTAACTACTTTCACAACAATTAAAAAAAAAAAAAGATGATTTTGAAGCAACATTCAAAATCTCTTGTTTTGTGTAAAGTGGGAACTGTATTCTCTAATTCCTATCCTGTTCCACCAGACTGGACCTCCTGCTGCTTACTGTTTGTTAAATGGCAGCTTCCCATGAGAGCCCAGATGTGTTTTCTTCCAGTTAAGGATAAGAAAAGTAGAACTATTTTACACTGTGTTTAGCATGACTTACGGTGACATTCACTTCAGGTAGTTATTTCTAGGAAGATGGGTAGCCATGAGCTCTAAAGCATAGGCTTTGTGAATCCTCTGTGTAATAATGAATGTAGAAAGTGTTTAGTTAACATAGAAGATGCGTGTATCTTTACAGGTCTGTTCAAACAACAACTCTTAGAGTGATGCAAACAAGAGTACAGGAATAGAGTAAAGAAAGAGAAAAGAGGAAAAAAAAGAGAAAAGAGTAAAAGAATACTAACAAAACCAGCTTGAAAATATTCTGCATTTTAATAAATTGCCACTAATGTTTATACATGCATATTTAAGTATGTATGTATATAGTATAGAAAACATGCTTTTCCCTCCCCTATATGGTCTTTGTGTGACATCTGGACTAAGAAATGTGAAAAGGCTCACAAAAAAATTCACCAAATTGCAGCACAGCACCAGCATGGCAGCTCCAACCTTACAATTTCTTTTACAGAATTGTGTATGTGTTTCGAGACGCAATATTACAATTTTCATCTGCCTAAACCTTCCAGTTGTGACAAATAGCTGGTAGCTAATGACTGCTGGAATATGTTTAGATTGCTCTGATTTTATAAGTAAATGGATGTTACGTTTATTTATATGTGTTTCCACCTTTGGAATTAATTTTGTTCTGCTTTGACTTAATAAAAGACATTTATAGCCAAGATTTACTTCTTTATGCATAAATGTGATATTGGTGGTGATCTTTCATTTACAGTTAGAGGCCCTTTTTCCAACGATAATGGCCATATAAAAGTATTTGTAGTTCTGCTTTATAAAAAATGATAGGATAGCCACTTTTCTGTTTCAGGCAGTTAATTTTAGGGTTCTCTTGCACAACAACTTTAGTGTAGTTCCTTTACCATCCACACATATAGATATAATATCAGTTGTGTGTTCTTTTAAGTTAGATGCCCATTTTTTCTTCAAAGTCACATTTGGAAATTTAGAATTCATGAAAACTAGGAAAGAAGCAGCAGTAAATACATCTCTAGCTAAAGGATGCTGTTGAACAGTTTAGAAACACTGAACCAAAGTAATTTCTCCACTAGAGAACTAAGGAGCCTTAACTGGTGTATCAATAACCAGGGAACACATCCTGCCTTGTTTGCTTGCAATGAAACCAAGGATGTGAAAGCAATAAACACTGCGTGCCGGAGATGCGGTACCTTTGTCTACGGAAAACCAGAAGAAGCCTAACCTGAAATATCAGTTTGCTGTCATTTGGCAGAACTAACAGTTATTACTAGGAGTAGGGGGGAGTATGTGATAAAGACCACACTAAATTAACTTTTATTCTCAAAGACAGAAGTAACTCATGGTGGTGGTGTTATTTCAAGGGTCATGTCCGTATCTAGTGGGGCAGCACGAAGAGATGAATTATGTTTCCTGTGTTTCTAAAACTGTTAATAAACTGAAGAGAGAGAACGTTTTTATCATTCTTGTTGAAATACTGCTGTCAAGAGTCTATCACATTCTTATATTAAATCAGCAAATTTGTCTATCCTTGGGCCCTTCTAACAAATCTCATTAGTGGTTGTTTTAATGGAGATTTTTGTTTTTAAGCCAAAAGAGAACCATAGTAACTGTGCACTTCCTAAACCATTTCATTCATGAATGGGAAATGAGTCTCTAAATCTTTACTCACATGAGTAACCACATTGATATCCTTGGGCCTTCCATTATTAAGAGCTAGAACTGCGAGTATAAATTTGCAGGATTTGGATGTGGCACTTCATTACTTCATAAGAGTGAAATCTGTAGCTGAAAATCAATAGTTAAGCATGTGAGGCATATAAAAGATACACATTCTTTCATGGAGGTCTGATTGCAATGCATCTCTCAATTTTGTTTCGGCATCAACAAATAAGCATATCATTGTAAAGAGACGTACAGACTATAGGCAGTAATTACAAAGACACATTTTAGATAGACATTCTAGCCTCAATAGGGGAGTTGGGCATAGTCCACCAGAAAGAACGGAATAATAGTGAAAAAGGTCAACACTTCCTGAAAAACTAACATACTAAGTCACAGACCAAGTTTTTGGTTCTCTGTCAATCAGTAGTGTAACTGTTGTCAATCATTCCCCCTTACCTTGTTTGTGATTTTTGAATGGCCACAAAAGAAACTTTTGTTGGTAATTATGGTCTTTACAATTCATCTGAGTCACAGGCAGGATTTTCATAGCCTGCTTGTGGAATAGACGTGGTATGCCCCAAGCTGCGCTCACGTATGTCCAACCAATTCAGGCTAAAGTTTCCCACGATAATATGAAAGGAAATAAAAGCCTCTGACAAACACAAGTCACTATTCTAAAAATAACAAGAAGAGGGGAAAGGGACAGGATAGCCAGGATCTTCTGGTTTTCTTTTCCTTCCCCCCTCCCCCCCCCAAAGAGGATAAATCTGATAACTCTTTCTTCGGAAAGGTGCAGTTAGGATATGCACCTGTGCATCTTGAATCTTCTGAAAGAGTATTTATATTCTCTGCCTAACCACATACTTCCTATTACACTGATCAGGAGCATTCTGCTAAAAATTAGTGCCAAGAATTAAATGCTCCTTCATTTATTTTTTAATTCCAGAGTTCCCCTAGGATTTTTCCTTTCCCCAAATATTTCCACCTTTCATAGATACATTTTTGTTTTGTTTTCTTTGGCTATCAGTTCAAGTGACCTATCTTGTCCCTGCTGAAAATGCGAAGAAAACATTTGTGAGAGAAGGTTCTCACATAAAACCCAGTTTTGGAGTTGATCCAGCAGAGTGACAAATCCGATAACATCAAAGGCAGAACATCTGAAACTGGGATTTCGGCAGAACAGCTTTTTCAACAAATTGCAGCCTCTATAAATTTTCCCATTTCTAAACAGCCGAGTCCGTTTATTTGCTTATTTTCCTAGCTTCACCGAAAGAAAGGCTGAAACAACTTTGGAAAAATAACAGCAAAGTTGTTCAACGGAAACCAGCCCCTCTACTGTAAACAGTGCCTCTCCCCAAACTATGCAGCTGCACAAAGCAGAGACAATGCAGGGGACCCTCAGCATCATTAACCAACTTCCCTTCCTCACCAAACAGTCGCTTCGATAAAGCAATTACAATAGCATCGTGGAACAGTAGAACAAGGGAAAAAAAAAAATAACCTTACCAGCTTCTCCTACAGTATATAGCTGAAAGGAAAACAAAACCCCCAGCTGCCGTATCGCATGCAATTGGTCTCCCAGAATGAATTGACTGAAAGAACTATGAAAGGCTAAAGTCTTTCGGCCCCTCTGTTCAGCCTCTCTTCAGCTCCCTCTCTCCGAGCCTCCTCACAAAGCCATTCTCCTGCTCCCTAATCCTCGCACAGGAAAAAGCAGCACACACCAAATGACTTCAGCAGAAGCGATTCTCCCGGGGGGTGGGGGAAGAGATGCTGCCGCCGCTCAGCCCCCCCGCCGCCGCACGGCCATCCTCGGGGAGGGTATCCAAACGAGCTCACCGGGCACTTGGGCAGCACACCCCGAACACAGACAGCGCGTCAGGACAAGGCACGGAAAAGTGCACATCTCCATTCATCACCCTCTCAGCCCCTAATTTCTGAAACGAGCACACCCTTGGGTACTCGCAAGAGTTCCCCGCGTGCATCTCGGTTAGCCTGCGCTGAAGTGGTTAGCCTTTTTTTTTGTTCTTTTTAAATTAGCTACGTGACTTCCTAAAGCTGTTGTTGGGCCTAAGATTTTTTTTTTTAACAAAGAACATGCAAATAAACCTTAATGTTTCAAACAGCAAAATCACAACAAAGATGTTCCCCCAGAAAATCAATAATAAAAAGTATAGAAAAAAGACCCCAACAGACAAGAAATCAATAACATTAGGAATCACCAAATTAAAAGCAATATAAAAAACAACATTGTGCCTCCCTGAAATGCTTTTGATAGCTAAAATCAGAGCAAACAATTGCATTTTTCACAACGAAAAAAGATTTCTATCTACATTCCCAGTTTATGTAAAAAGAGACAGCGTTTTTTTCCACATAATTTGTTTTGAAAGCATGCCATAGATATTGAGATAACATCCCCTGCATATTCTCTCGTTTTCAAGAAAGCGTTAAATCTTTGTTAAAGAAATGCTGTTGTCATATTAGTTTTTAACGCAAGTTTTACCTCTCTGTGAGATGCGGAAACTCAGAAACAGACAGCTGCCACAAAGTAAATCAAAGACCTAGAAAAGCAGATGCATTAATTTCACATCTTAAATGATGGCTGTGAGCCTTCCAGTAATAATTTATAAGGAGACTTCCTCCTGCTTGTTCCTCTGCTCGGCAGCATGCTGTTTGAGGCTTTCAAGCAAAATAAATAGACTTCAAACCACCAGCTTCACACACACTAACACTTACCAAGGCTATTTCAACCTGACACAAGCTGACTTTGTTCCTCTGTGACCCCGGACAGAAAACTGAGGTGACAGTTTGATGGATGAGATCTTTTTTTCACAATATGGGTTGTGACTTCATGGCTCTGTCTCCCCATTATTGTTTAGCTGAAGGAGGAGACAGGAGCAGAGGAGGATCTTCCACCATACACAGCCATTTCAACAGTGAAAATGAACCAAACGTGTGCAATAAATGCCTGGAACACCTTTTTCCTACCTCAAAATTGGGAAGTTGGGGGAAACCCTTTCCACTGTTGTTGGTGTTAGGGTGTAAGGGGCTAAGGAAGAGGCTCCAAGGAGAGGAATTAATCCCAATGGTTTACTCCAAACCATATTTTAGTTTAAGAAATGGCAACATCAGCAGAGAACAAAGGAAGGAAGGAAGGAAGGAAAGAAGGAAGGAGGGAAGGAAGGAATTCTGTTATGTTTCATTTATGACCAAAGAACACTTGGACTGTGAATTTTGTGAATTGTCTCTTAACTATGCTAATTTAATTACTTAACCAGGAATCCTGGACAATTCTTTACTGGATGAAGGCCTCATTGCCTCAACCTGAGGCAAACCACTGCAATGTGAAGTCTTTTATTTATTACCTAAAAATTATCGTAAAATATCAGAGGATTTGTATATATTAAAATTGGTGTCTGCAAATTCAGTATTTGAACGCAGATTCTCCACTAAAATGAGTTCGGAAATCTTTTTTACAAGATTAACATATTAACATAAAAACTGCCAGACTTCACAGAACTCTCTGTGAAGAAATTGCCTTTCCATAAAAAAGTTGAAAAACGAAGATGGTGAATGAACTCTCTGAAATGTAAGGCTCCACCTCCATAGGTTCATTCATAGACACCCTAACATGAGGAGTCAGCCCCACCTCTTATTTCCTTAGAGAGGAACACAGGTTGCTAATATCTTTACGTCTGTGTTTCTGCTTGTTCATCTAATCAGATGGGTTCATTATGATAATATTGGAGAGTGTTAAATCTCTGATTTTACAGGTGGATACTGAGGCCAAATGGCCTGTCCTAAGGAAGTCTCGGGCAGGAAGGCAACTCTCTGCTGTTCCACATGAGTGCACCCCATCTCCAGTGATCCTCGTGCTCTGAAAGACGATTTATGAAAACAAGGACTAGTCTACCCTATGTTTGAGATAAAGGTCTTATGTATTTTGTATTTGTTACCACACAACTTATGTTGCTATTGTTTCTAGCTTTGGATTCGATATTCATAATTCTGTCTAAAAATATACGCGAAGTCACTCCAGTAGCAAAAATTTATCATAAATATACATAAGTCCTATACATTCTTTCAAAAAATACTATTGTCTTTCCAAAAAGATTCACTTCATTTCAGATGACAGTATTCATGTGCTTTCATATTTATGAATATTTTCCTTTCTGTAGAATTTCTGTGAGGTAGTACCCAACTCATGAATACTGAAAGATAATCAAACAGAAGCCAGAGATTGATTGATACCCAAAAAAGCAAAAACTGACAGATTTATACAGAAGAATACCTGCAATTATCTTGTTTTATCAATTCAACTCCCATTTTTAAATTATTTTTCTTTCTGAGAACCACCTTAGCATTACACACTTGCTTTAGGTGACCCCATTCAGGGATTTAGGTGGGACTCTAGCATGGTGAAAGTCATGTGGTGTGAATTTCACCTCTTAAAAAGAAGTTTTAAGAGATGTACTTGTGAACCATTTATATCCCAATTACAGCTTCTAAACTGCTGTCATTGTTTCTTTGTCTCTCTCTGACAACCTGAGAGCATTCCCATTGTAAAGAAGGAAGTACATTAAATGTTGTAGAAATGATAAGACCTCTTCACAGACCACTTTATATAAATAAATAACCTCTAAATAACAAAAGTTCATACCATCCAGCATGTAGTTAACTATGATACGCACAAATGAGAAGAGCTCTACCTGTCAAAAGAAAGAATGAAGCATCAAAAGTGTAGCCACCCTTGTACTTGGAAGCCAGTTAAAATGAGTTTGTATAGGGGAAAAAAAAAAATCTCACGGTAGGACATAATACCAAAAACAACAGGCACTAAAAAATTGGAGGAGCTCATTTTTCTCATTCTTGCGGTAGAACATAACTTTCTGACTAACTCACGACAAATGCCTGAAGGAAGTCTGAGCTTTAGGAAATATCAGCAGGTTTACACACTGTGCTACATAGTTTTTTTCTCTGCTTGCTCACAAATATGTCCTCTTTTATCTGTATCATCTGTTGAAAACACCTTTTTTGCATAGCATTTACTCCTTTCTGTTTCTTGGATTAACAAGAAGCATACGGCAAGGTCATTTGGATAATAGCCCTGCATTTTTAATAGCAATCGTAAGAGCATTTCAAATAATCTTTGCTGCAGAGTGGTGCAGGCAATTGCACTGGAAAAGACTCTAGCAAAACTAAACTCTAAAGGCTGCTAAGCTCTTTGAGACTCGCTGGTGTGACTGATTAGTGCAATACACTGCCGTTCTTTGATTTTGCTTGCTTACCTTCTCCTAGAAAGAAACTCCCAGTAATTCTTAAAGGCAGTTTAGAAAATGGAGGCAGCATATCTTTATAAACAGAAGGAAATGCACATTTTAGGGGTACACACATCGCCTGACTTTCAAGCATTTGATCAGGAAGCTGATCAAATAATTGATAATAATAGTTCCATAAATAATCAGTAGATGCCCTGGAGAGCATACCTTTTAACCGACTCTTTAATGCAAACAATTAATATTAAAACTTTACCATTACAAAGGTAAGGCTGTTTGTTCTAAGCTCAGCCAGCCTACAACATATGTACGTTGAATTTCAGGGATATTCTTTAGCTACTTCACAGGATCTATCTTCTGAGAAAGCAGTGTGCTGGCAGTTCTGCAAACTGGAAGAGGAGTGACCTGGCGAGAAGGAAGGATGACTATTAGCAACGAGGGAAGAACACAGTAGAAAAAGACAGTCGGGTAAAAGGAAAAGAAATAAGAAACTCAGATGATTAGAGAGAGTCGCTCTAGCAAGAACATTACTCAAGTCAGTGTTTCACTTTGACAAGGGTTTTCTAATAGCATTTCCTTTGGGTTCGATCTCCATGGGCTCACTTTAAACCCACTCTGCTTTTGTTTCTGAGTTGGATGAAAGCAAGGCTTCAGCAGTGCAGCTGGATTTACATTAGGAGTGTATGTGTGAAACTGAGGATATCTGGCTTGCAACTTCAAAGCTTGTCAGCCAACGCTGGTGCATCTAGCCTGTGAAAGTCAGTAAATGTGTCAGTCTTCCTCAAGTTTGATAGAACAACAAAATTAAAACAGTAAATGGAAAGAACAGCCTATGGCTTGTAAAAGGTTAGATCTTCATCCCTCCTCCATCCATAAGCTGTAAGGAGCAAGCAGGATGTTGCTCTCTATAAATTGGACAGAAAACACACGCCAGGTCCTATTCAGAGGCTTTGGCACACGTGGCATGCGGGTCAGAGAAGGGCTGAGAACAGCCAACACTGTCGTTTGGGATAGTGGGGTACTGCCCCTGTGCAGCCAGGAAAAATCCCCATAATCCAGCCCATCCTCTGCAGCCCTCTGCACCAGCCTGGGGACGAGCGGGCAGCCTGGGATCAGGAGACATCCATACTACAGACATTCCCTGAAGTGTCAGGTATTGTCATCACAACTGAGCTACAGACAGATTGATAGGAGCAGGCACACAGACGTAGGCGCTGAGAAGACTGAAAGGCCTTTGCAAGCCCAACCATCGAGATTTTTGTAACCCCTTCAGTATTTAAAGACAAACATCTGCATAGAAAATTCCAAGGCTTGAAGCCTCAGGCTGTTAAGTTCTTTGGAGGAGACACATATATTTTCCCTGTAGTTCAGAGATTTACAGCACAGTTGGAATTCCAACTTTTGGAAATTACTACAGGGAAAACATATACACCATAATTTACATAGTGGTATTATTGCCCGTTTTTCCAAAACAAAGAGAAATTAATGTAGTTAACTTGGGTGTATTTGGGAAGAGGGAGGAGAAGGAAGGAATAAAGTGGCATACTGACATATGGTATAAATAGCTTACAGGAAACCGCCCTGCAAACTACTGCAAACACAAGCATCATCAATGTCTTACAGTTAATCAGACTCCATACAAGAAATCTACTTATATGAACAAGAATTTGTAGTATTGAGCTGTAACATAAGCACTGTTGCAGATTTACCCCTTCATTAAAGATTCCTCCTAGGAGTTATCATCACATTCACATGACAAGAAAAAATAACATATGACTTTATCTGGACATTATCCAATAATGCACACAAGGAAAGTAGTAGAATATTAGGTGTGAGAAATGCCTGACTTAATACCATGCACTGCTCTTGCTGTGAGAAAATGTGGGATTTTTTTATTTGTGCAAAATAATGTAAGATAAACCTGTCGCTATCCAGGACAGATTTCAGTGTAGACATTGAGTGAGCAGAGGATTCAGAAAGCAATAATATGACCCAGAACTGGAGTAACAAGGCGAGAAACTTGGAAAAGAAGCTTTGCAAGGCTGGAGAAACAGGTCGGCCTAAGCAAGACCCCACTTTCCTGTTTGAGCTTACTGTGAGCTCTCACTCCAGGCACCACTAGCACTACGCATCTCTATGGCACCTCAGCAACAATCACTATCTCTCATTCAGAGGCTACCCCAGATCCGGTGCCCCAGCTCAGACTTGTAAGATGAGGAAGAGGAGGGCAGGCCTGATGGTCAAAGCATCCGAGAAACCTCTGCTCACTATGAAGGGGAGACCCAAGCTGAATCACCAAGCACAAGTAACCTCAGAAATAATTTCTGACCACATAAAAACTTTAAGGATAGCTTCTTTTAGATCTCATTTATATAGATTAAAAAAAATGAAATTACTTAAAATTTAATTTAATTTGGGTATTAAGCTTTAATAATCAGTCATTTTAAGTCATTCTTTTGCTCAAGCTTCTCTAACCATTCTCTATTTTTTCCTCTCTAATGATATGTTTCCCTTCCACATTTATTTCGTGGTTTTTAATTCAACAGATTAAGTTCTCTCTCTTATATCAGCTTATTGATCCAATTCAATGTAATCAATGTAGTCACAAACATATTTAAATATACTCACACACAGATTTCCTTCCACTTAATCAACTCCATTAGAACATTTTCCGTGGAAGAGTGTAAACTTTGTGCTTAGGCCAAACCTAACCTGATTGTAATAAATGGACAACGACTGAAATATTTACTCGTCCAATAACGATTGTCTGTAATGAAGACAGAGATGCCATGGCAGAGGATAGAGTACAACCTATGCAGCAACAGCTAAACAAGCACTCTTTCCTGCAGCAGCTGGAGTGCTGCTGGCAGGTATTTATGCAACCCAGCTGTTTTCTAACAAAGACTGAATCCCATTCACGTTCAGGTATGATCACACTCTTACAACCCGTTAAGGAGCAGGGTTTGATAGTTTCTGCCTAGCTGTTTCTGGAACTAGCAGGCTTGACTCCCATGTAAATGTACCTGCCTGTGAAACTGCAGTGGATCAGCCTTATAGGAAAAAAAGAAGCATTTACACTTCCAAATGCGAACTGGTAGGAAGAGACCTCCAAAGGCCCGTGACTGCATCTTCCCGTGTAAATTTGAAAGAGGAGAGGCTCCCTCCTATGGTTAAACCGTGTAAAACTGTGAGCACCACCATGAGCATGGATCCTTCAGACGTAAAGTCACTCGGTAGATATACTAGCCAGCATAGCACCTTCAGAAAGAAAACTATCCAAAAAACGCTATTACATATGCAAGACATCTAGAAGCTAGGCCAGAAATTCGTATTTTGCTTACACCAAAAATGATATTATAATAGTAATATCATATAATAATAATGGCATTAATCTTAGTTTTCAAATGAAAGCTTATTGTCAGCGACAAACATTCCCACCTCCCCCCAGACATTCTTTTAAAAATGTTTTGTTGTGCTTTTGCAATATTGTAATAGCTAAAATGGCATGCCAGTCAGAGAAAGGACACCTTTCTGGAATAAATATTAGAGAAAAATAATGAAGATACATTGCATAAAATAACCAAATGCATTTAACATTGTATCAAACCCATTAGGCATGTGAAGTTTACCAAATGAAGTGTAACACCAGAAACAAATAGATTATATGATTTGATGCCTACTTATGACTTATTCCTAGCTTTTATGTTTTATTTTGTTACACTGTACAAACTGAAACTACAAACTTTGAATTAACGGACTGAAGGGTTCAGAAACAACACAGTTTTACTTATCTAAAAGAAATAGCATTTGTATCCTGAGTCCCATAATGCCACTTGCCTAAAGAGCATAGGCATGCCAAGAACAGGGAAAAAAAAATGTTAAAGACAATATTCAGTTGTTCCTTTTTGACTTGAAACAGATTGTGGTTTTTAAATTTCCTTTATTACAATTACAGCAAGTAAACTCTTTCACCAACTCTCTCTGGGCAGCTCAGTTTACATTCAAGCCTACCAGACCTAAAATGAGTTGTCAAGAGTTCTTGGTTTCCATTGTTTTTATGGCAACAGTATTTATTATGTAAAAAAAAAAAAAAAAATCATGGAGAGTCTGCTTGGAGAAATAATATTATTTCCTCTAAATTAATCATGCATTGTTTTGCAACTGAAAAAAAGGCACAGTGGCTAAAAATTTCCCATTTTAAGAGGCTCTAATCTTGGTTTTTCATTTGTTCCATTTCAGTCTCAGTACCTGGGAGTACAACAGAATATGTGACTGAGTACAATAAACAACCTCTTGACTGCTAAAATTTTATTGTGGTACACTCAACACCTGCACCAGCACACTTTTCATTAATGGACTACAGTAAATGTTTATATAACTACCAAGAGAGTTTATTAATGGGAACAAAAATTCTAGCAGATAGATCATCCTTTGCAGCAATTAAGCTCTACAATAAAATGTAGCCCAACATGTACACAGTTCTCTGAGGCATCTTAGATTAGTGAAAAGGGGGATATAAAATCAACCCTGATCATGTGGTAAGAAATGCCATTTGTCCTACATACCAGCTTTTCGCAGAGAGTTTAAACAATTACAGCTTTTATGAAAACCAAAAAGGACAGCTTTAATTTTCATATAAATACTCAATTAATCTGCAACTAAACTTCATATTTGATTTGAGTTTTGACATGCCAACACTAACAATCATTAGGTTTTCTGAGGGCATTAAGGGTCTGTTCCAACTCCCCCTGAAGCCAGAAGAACGATACGTACTGACTTCCATGCCAACTATGTTGAACCGTGACTGGGTGGCTTAAGACCCAGTGTCTTCCCTGGGTCACGAGCACATCTTCTCAAGTGGTCAGGTGGTACTGGGTCAGGACCTGGCCCGGGGCTGGCATGTGAAGAGAAAGCTTAGTAAAAGCACCTAACATGCATGTAATCTCAGCTGGCTTTTCATCAGTTTCCATTATCTCAGCCCATCACTGTCTCAAAAGTTGGCCTGTTTGAGAACTGTGGCAGAACACTGTAAAACCAGCTGGGACATCTGGGCAGACCCTCCAGTCAGGGCCACTGCAAGTTTTCGGGCAAACTTGAACAAACCCTGTTTATTACAGAATGATTTTCCCCTCTAGTCGCCACTGGTGAGCACTGGGTCCAGTTCTGGGCTCCGCAGTACAAGAGAGACAGGGGCTTAATGGAGAGAGTCCAGTGAAGGGCCACGGAGATGATTAAGGGGCTGGAGGATCTCTCCTATGAGGAAAGGCTGAGAGAGCTGGGAGTGTTCAGCCTTGAGAAGAGAAGGCTCAAGGGGATCTTATTTATATATATATAAATACCTGAAGGGAGGGTGCAAAGAGGACGGAGCCAGGCTTTTCTCAGTGGTGCCCAGTGACAGGACCAGGGGCAATGGGCACAAACTGAAACACAGGCAGTTCCCTCTGAACCTCAGGAAACACTTTTTCACTGAGAGGGTGACTGCGCACTGGTGCAGGTTGCCCAGAGAGGTTGTGGAGTCTCCATCTCGGGAGATATTCAAAAGCTGTCTGGACACAGTCCTGGGCAACTGGCTGTAGGTGGCCCTGCTTGAGCAGAGGGGGTTGGACCAGATGACCTCCAGAGGTCCCTTCCAACCTCAACCATCCTGTAATTCTACAAGTAAGAAGCAAAAAAGTAATAGAAACTGAAACACATAAGAAGCCCTCATGATTTCATAGTTTTATGTACGTTTATTTACACATGAGCAAATACGTTATGAGAATCATCACAGTAAGAGTGTAGCCTTAAAGAACATAAAAAATAAATCACAAAATCCTTGAAAGGAATGAGCTTTAAAAAGTAATTGCCAGCAGGAGCCAGGGCACCTCATATTTCACATGTAGCACGTAAAACAATCTCCATCCATTTACTTTGCCATTGCTCTGTTAAATTATTTAAAAACACTTCTTCAACACTGGGTATAAGCTACAATTTTATTAAAATAAAGAATAAGATAAATACATAAATCTAGCCAATTGCACTAGTCCCCACTATATGAAAATGCTCACTTATCAACCTCTTCCTCATCTCCTTGACCATTTCCTTACCTCTCTTCTAAGGTGCTACATCTCTTTTTTTCATCTTGATGAACAAAGAGATTCTCCCAGGTCTCTGCATGTGAGTGGAGGTTGAAGAAGAGATGGGAAAAGTTACACAGAGCTGTTACACAGGCCAGGGTCACAATAAGTCCAAGAAGTAACCTGCTGGATAGAAGACTTCATATCTAGAAGCACACTGCACCAGATTTCCAGGCCTTTCGGTCCTTCTTCCATGCCCTCTCTTATTCAAG
Organism: Calonectris borealis; assembly: GCF_964195595.1. Taxonomy (NCBI): domain Eukaryota; kingdom Metazoa; phylum Chordata; class Aves; order Procellariiformes; family Procellariidae; genus Calonectris; species Calonectris borealis. The sequence continues at coordinate 138,319,371 of NC_134312.1, read as the reverse complement.
GATGTGGAGGACAAACTATTCTAATCCCCAGACTGTAAATCTCTGAGTGAAATTCAGTTTGAACTGTAAGTATCATGGATACCATAACAGTAAGAAGTAACAACATTTTAAGTATTGTACCCTGGAAATGTCCAATTTTTTATAAGGCAGCTAATTGACTTGTTTTCCACATGATGAGGTAATGGAAACAAAATTGGAAGTGCCTGAAGCAAGTTATATATAAAATAAGCAAAATGTGTTGGTTTTCAGTTGTGTGTCATTTCAACCCACACAGTGAGCGCGGTGGGCCTACCCCACTTGGTGGGACTAACTTAAGGACAAGATTCGGCATCTCTCATTCATACAAATAGTGCCACTGAATTCAACAGGGTTACTGGAATGAATCCAGATTAATCACACAAGAAACTTTCTAATTCCACAGATTACTTTTATCAAATAAATCAGACATCCCTTTTTTTTGTTGATTATGAACTACATGTATTTTTTTCCCTGCCCGCATGGACTTACACATGCACGTGTATGCATACACATCACTGAAATTACATACTCTGAATCACAGCAGAATAAGCATCCCTTTATTTTTCTTTTAATTACCAGACAAGCTTGACAGCATGCTTCTATTTTTCTCTGCTCGGAGATCTCACAGAGCTTTTAAAACAAGTAAAGTCTTGAATATGCACCCTATTTAAATACGAATGGAGATGTATATACTCTTTGGTGGTAGTGATGCCTCCAAAGACAAATGTTTTCTCCTATTACCATTTCTGTTGCCGAAAGCCGTGCTCTGAGCCTTGCACTGGGACTGGGAGTCCGCTGAGCCCATTTCAGCTGGGCTGGCAGGGGTCACGCTCCCCGAGGGAGGAGGTCAGCCCCGTGGCCTGGGAGCAGAGGGCAGGGGAGCTGGAGAGTGACCCCACACACCACGCATTGTGCTCGGAGGCTGGAAGTCAGCCCTGCTTATGCTGGATCACGCAGCGAACCAGTCCGACACGTCTGACAGCCAGAGGTCACTTTCCATCGTGGGGATCCTTTCATACAGGCAAACCTTTTTTCTACGTGTTTCTATCATTTGAATAGCGACTGTGACAAGAAGGATGGCTCACAGGCGACATTTTGGGGTACTGACAAACACATTTTCAAAGAGCAGTGGAAGAAGAGAAATAATCGTAGGCGCCTTGCCATTAACACAAAACCAAATCTCACAATATGTAATGATGCTTCTTATAAATAAGCAGCGTGTGGCAGTGGAAAGTATATTGTGGGGAGAGAGACTAGGTATTAATACACCATTTTGAAGTTCGCACTCTACCTCTATTGCTATTGTGTGCTTCCACTGTGACCTTGGGTAATCCTGAGCTCACTGGTCTTTCCTTACCTGTCCTTGTAATGGAGATATTGTTCCCTCAAAAGATAAGCATTGTTAGGAAAAAGCCATTAAACTTTATGAGATACCCAGCTATGCTATGGAGGAGTATCATAAAAAAGTCCATAAATAAAAGATATATATGAGAGATTACCCTACAAGGTCTATAGCTCACAGTTATACCTTGATTTTTTTTTTTTTGTTTTTGAATTATTTAAAGAAAATAATCATGAAGCTACCAGCCCTATTATTGGTATTATAAGAAATAAATTGGTGGGTAGAGCTGTTTCCAGTCTTTAGAATTATTTAGCATTTTTATTGTCCCACCAGGGAAGTTAATAGTATCTTTCAGAAATTATTTATACACTACTAGTCAAGGAAAGTATCAAAAAAGCTGTTCATTGGTGTGTTCCTCTTACTACTGATCTTTTCACAGAATGAATAGAAATAACCATAAATCAGAAGAGAGATTTATAGTATGTAGAAATTATCTAGTCATTTTGCCTACACAGAATTTCATTTTTAAAGGATTCGCTTACAATTTAATAAGACATTCAAATCACATTCAACAAATCATAGTGTCTCCAGTAACAGAGAAGGGCGATGTGTTGAACACCCAAGAGCTGTATTGATAGAGCAAACCAGTGTTCTCCAACCCTTCGCAATATGCCAGATGCCCAAGAGCCGGATGTGCCAGTACAGTTTCTCCGTATAGACTGGCCCAGTACTGCCAGCTCCTCGACAAACACCACACACCCTATTGAGTACTACAAAGAAAAGTCTAGGAGGAGTGAACAGACACACACACTCTAAGCACACGCCTGAGAGCCAACAGATAAAATCTCAGCTATGGGAAAAACAGCTGGAAGCCTTATTATTGCATCCAGTGGGGACAGCACCATATTCTGTGCCAAAGTACGCCCACACTGCATTCACCAAAGCTGCTCCTACACACTTGGACATCCTGAAGCAGCATTAGATAGTCAGTTGTGGCAGTCCTAGTGTTCAATCAGTTGCGGATCTGCACTGTGAAAATCTACAGGGCTCATAGTTACCTGGTATACGACTACATTGCTATTTCTCATTCCTACACCAAGTAGTTCTAGGCCTTCTTAGCCTTCAACCCCCAACGTATACCCAACTTTGGTGAGGAAAAAAAGTTAGATACTCTTTCCCTTTCTTCCCCTTTCCCGTTCTCCCTTAAGAGCCAACACCTCCATGGCCAGAGAGTATGTGTTAGGTCAAAATTTCCAGTGAGCAGACCTTTTAAGTGACACACTGCAGCAGGGATTTGGGTTAAATACAGTAGGACTGTAAATCCTTAGATCCTCAGTTTTAGGCTGTGAAAGACAGTCATCTACTACACTGGTACAGTGCCTAGAATAATGTACTTTTCAGGTACAATATAATATAAAAATAATAGTGTATAATGCAAAATAATACTATGAATAATAAAAATAAAATTAAGCACTAAAATTAAAGCCAAAATTGACATTTAGGTGGGTAATAGAAAGAGGTAGATATGGGTGTATATCCTCCCTTTTTGCAAGAAAGCACTGTGAGAACAGACATGTACCTACTACTCCTATTAGATTTGTGTCACTGACAGTGACTACAGAGAAAAAAGGGAGAGTAATTTCAATCCATACTCTCACCAGGTATATCAAATGATATTATATGAAGCATGGATGATGTGGGGTGGTGAGAGGGAAAGCGGTGTGCAATGTCTGCTTTTCCTAAAGCCTTGGCAGTCACTCAAATGGAAAAAAAAAAAATTACCCTTTGCAACAGGGACAGATCATCTGTGTGCAAATAGTGGCTCTGGTGCATAGAAATAGCCAGGAATTTGGGACATTAAATACTTTTCATCAGGAAATTATCGTTCCAAAAGATTTATTCAAAAAGATAAACATTTCATGAAGATATCCAGCTTGGAGTTTTGAATCTGAATCTCCTCATCTGAAGTGACTGTCATAAGGACAAGCTATTTGGAGGGTGAATCTTGGGGTTTTTCCCCCTTCTGTGAACAGCCTTAAAATGCTCTTCCTTTTTTTTTTTTTAAATCCCTGAAAATTTCAATGGGATGGGAAAATTGTTTCCTGCCCAGCTCTCATGGTGAGTGGCTGGCAAATGATAGCAAGACACAGAATGCAAACAGCTGGATTCAATCACTGCACTTAGTAGATCCATGAAATGTGGTTGTGGATGCACCAGATACTTTAAGCACCAGTAAAGAGAGTTCTTCCAGACTCCAGGACAGACATCTGGCACTAACAGAGTTATGAGACTATCAGGGAACATGGCACATCATACACCCAATTAACAGACAGATGAATTAATCACATTATAATTAACACAGATGTGTAATGATCTGTGCTCCACTGTCTTTAGAGATAAATATTCAGATACAAGAAGACACTGCAGATCCCTGAACTGTCCTACTGAGATACTGGTACTTGACAAAAAATAAAACCAAAGGCACTGTCACACCTTTCTGAAAATACAAATACGTGTTTCTACAGTAAAGCTATTTTTAGGAGGAGCATTACCGAACACTTTTCACTAGCAGCACAATTTAGTGGAAAATCATTACATGTAGAAGAAAAGACATCTTCTAAAGACAGACATACAGATTTAACCTCAAAAGAAATGTATTTCTACCCTTCAGTCATCTTGCCTTCTAAAATCCATTACTTTAACTATAATTTATATACGTCCCACCACATTACTGAAGTTAATGGTTAGGATAAGTGTTTTCACATCATCGTGTAATAGAACAATATTTTCAAAGTCATATTTTATTATTTTTTCCCTGATGGTGTTATCAGACACAAAAGATTCCAGTTTGAATGAAAGGTCAAGAAGTGGATGAAATTTAAAAAATAAACATATGACAAATCTTTGTAATTGCCAGCTTTGCTAAGTGACACACACACACATAAATTGAATTTTTATAGACATGGGAAAAGTTATGTTAACCAAAGGGTTTTTGTAAGCTTACTTAAATAAGGTGCTTTATATCATCAGTTAGGATCCAACAAACAGATGTACTTTAAGGGTTTTTTTATTTTAAAGAACTGCTTTTTCATGTAGGTTGTAACTAAGCAAGGGGTTGGTCCAGATTACCTTCAAAAGTTCCTTCCAACCTGAACTGTCCTATGATCCTATGAACTGACTTCTCTAAGTTTGAAGCCTCTGAAAAGAATCAACTAGTAATTTAACTACTAGGGGTCATATGTAATTTAAAAAAAAAAAAAAAAAGGCAGAGTAATTTCAACAGCACCAAAACATAACACTGGCCCTACAGTAGTCTTCAATGCAGCTCCCAGATAACTGGGCGAATCACCCAAGCAGCAGGAGCTCGGTGTGCCAATGATGAGCTCCGCAGGGATTATTACCACGGCCTCTTCACAGCCACCCCTTCTGCTACAGTGAAAGGCCACAGAGCGATCCCAATTTTTTCAAAACCCAGTATAATCGGAGCAGGTATAGAAACCCATTTGTAAACTGGTGAATGTGTGATCAGGATACGTAACTGCAGGTCTGGAGGACCTAAAGTGACTTGCAGAACAGATTTTTTAATGTAGGCAGGATTTTATATGATTGGACTAGACAGGTCTGTTTTCACTTAAAGGTGGAAAATTAATGTCTAAGAATAGGAATTAATAAACTAATTTAACAATAACCACAAAACCTTTCCATTGAATGAGAAAAGGCTTTATAATTATGAAATAATAGTTTCCTGTTTAATAATCCAAGTCTATATAAAGGAGTTTAATGAAGCTAAGATGCAGTAGCTTTTTGTCTGCAAGTGTTATACCAGAAAGCTTTCTGAAGAGGCTTTCCTGTACATGGCACTGAAGAAGCAGGAAAGTGATGTTTCAGTCGGGGAGGCTTTTTCCAGCTTCTTTATGTGAGCTTATCTTCTCAGAATTTCTCTCCTACACTCAGTTCAAATGTAAGACAAAAACCAAAGAATTAAAAATTGTTAACAGAATTGTATCAGCCCTTGTTTGATCCTTGTGTGTGTAATAAAACAACGTGATGCTATAATTACAGCAGGTTTTGCTAAACTAAACAGAAGTTGAGTAAAACATAAACAGGACAAGCAGGCACAGAGACTCTATTGAACCGCTGTCCTGCACAATTTACATTCTTCTCTAATCCCCAATGCGGATCCTATACTTTGCATCTATACCTTATCCGAAACATATTTTGCTTTTCTGCTCCTTTGTCCCTCCTTTTGCTAGATAAAGAGAATAAGAAAAACAAGCAAAAAAGGCGAGAGTTGGGAGGATATAACAGGGGTATGCTGGAGATTTGGGGATACAGAATGATCTCTCTGACAAATTTGCTCATAATGGACGAAAGGTGCAGTTCAAATGAATTATGGAGGTCATTTCCTCACAAGCACATTTAGTGTTTTTTCCACATCTTACATGAATCTACAAAGTACTATTTAAGGGAAATTATTTTTATCACATTTATTTGTGCATGGTAAAAAATTACATCCGATGTTTTGCATTCAACTCGTTACTTTAAAACAGCATTGTCGTGTGACTTTAGAGGACACACATACATCACAGAAAATAATTAACCAATTCACTGCTCTCCAGAGAATGAGATGCTAAAAGTACATGCATGCTACACTGCCCTGGGTATGAAGTCTGCAGGTCCTCCCACTCTCTTAATTACTGGGGAGTACCTGCCTAAAGCCGTAAGCATACTACAGAAAGAGCTCTGATTATATACTCAATACTAATGACTTAAAAATATGCTGAACTCATGTCTGAAAGTCAGAATAGAAGCACCATTTTGCTGAATCTTAAGAAATATATGCAGAGACCAGAGTCCCTGCCCCACACTGTAACATCACTCACATACATTACAGTTAAAAATATGATAAACAAGATTGGAAAAATGAAGAGAAGTATAATTTTTCTAAACGGATTAAGGAGTTAAGATGTCTTTATTAGTACAAAGTGTCAACGACCTCCCTCTACCCCCAACACACTTGCCATCTTTCATTTACTTCCTGGGAGTTGGGAGAAGAGTGATTCTGTACTTAATTTTTGTAACGCATAATTTCAAATATACTATTTAGTGGCTGCATTACAAATGTTAAGCATCTGTATCTCCACCCCACTCACAAATGCAGGTACTCAAATATGTTCAGGTACGAAAGACTGCAGTTCTTTAAAGTTCACATTTCAAGGCAAGCTTTTGGCATACGAATGTAAATGACCCAATAGAAATGAAAGGAAAAATACGTTTTACGTAATAGCAGCTCAGAAAAGCAGGACCATATCTCTGATCATGAAATTCAAAATAGATACTTGGCAGTCTTGACTGGGATCCTACCTACAGTGTTGCCCAGTTTGCTGACGCTGTGTACGCTCTGCACTTGTCAAAACAGCATTCAACAGGCACTGGGAAGAGAGAACACTGCAGAACATCAAAGCATCATTATTATTGCTCCGATTTTACAGCAAATTCCAGGTGTTTATGGAGCATGGCACTCCAAAAAAGAACATGCAAGACCTGAAAACAGTGCTGAAACACAAAGCTAAAGGACACCTTCTTAAACCCCTCCTGAGTACTTCAATGCTTAACTGCAAAGGAAGACTATCAATTCCTTTAAGTTCCTAATTATCCTTCCACAGATGAACTACACACAGAGAGCAGACTCTGAAAATGCATCTGAAGATTTTGACAGTATTCATGTATTAAAAATGTTTCATGTAGCTTAGGATTTTAAGAACTTCAACAGAAAAACATCTGTTAGAATCTGGAAAGATGATAATATTGAAGCACTTTCCTCCCAGTATTTCACCAAGAGGTGGAAGACATACCTTTAATAAGATAAAAATAATAGCCCAGAAGTAGTTCCTCTAAAAAAAAAAAGAAAAAAGAACAAAAATAACCAAAACCATTCAATTAAAAATGAAGGCTTACTTGGGCTATTGAGCTCTCTTTCACAGCTTTCATTGCTTACATGAGCAATGACTCATTAAAAACCTGAATGGTAGCTGGTATCTGAAGGACCTCTTGTCATACTCGAGTACCTCCGCATCTTTTTAAAAATGCACATACTTGTGACTGTTAAAATGAAACAGCAATCATGGGATCAGATACATCCTGGACAGACAATGGTGAAATATAACTGTAGTCATTGCTAAAAACAAACAAACAAACAAAAAAACCCAAAACAAAAACCAAACAACTGAAGAAAGTTAAAATACTGTCTTTTAATATTCAAAGATTGTTCATCTGAGACATTATTCTGAAGTATCATATGACACCATGCAAACCAAACCAAAATCTGCAGATTCTTGGGGGGGTGGGGGGGGGGAGAAAAAGGAGGCAATAATCAAGGATACAAGCCAGGACAAAACTGGATTTTCTGAGAAGGAAAAAGTTTGTGGTCAAGGCACATGATTTGCAGCCAGGAAATCTGACTTTTATTCCCAGAACTGCCACAGACTCCTCGCCTCTCTCAGAAATGCGTTTCCAAAGCTGTAAATGCAGAAACAAATCAGGGAAAAAAAAAAAGTGATGATGAAAAAAAAAGGGGGGGTTATGTTAATCTAAATTCTTTGGTACTCCAAATACTATTGTGGATAGTTGGTTAAACTAGTTAGTTCCCTGGCAGTCATGGCTTTCTGTGTTAGTGTCGCCTAATGCATGGCATCTGAACTTGCTGGCTTCGTGCCACAAGCCCCTATACATCTAGCAGCTACCCCAAAAACACAGACATAAGGAGTGTGTAAATATGCAGACAGATACAGGGAGAAAAAGCTAGCAATAGCAGTAGGTACGTGAAATTTTAAGTAAAATCGTTCATTTCTCATCATTACTAAGGTTGGATGTAATCCGATTTTACACATCTGTGCAGCAAATCAGGCATAGCAATGACTGACTATCTGCCACAACCCAGGTGTAAGACTAGCTACTGTGGGAAAGACTGCTCTCCAATTTTGACCAGGAATCCTGTTTCAGCCTTGTTTTTTCCAAATTAAAACGTTTGTTAAGCTAATACATTTTAGCAAGTTATGGTTTCACCAGCAGGCATTTACCACTGAAAATACTTCTCTTTGAAAAAGCCCCAGCTGCCAACAGGTATGAGGTGAGAGCTGAACTCCTGGAGAGTTAAGGCTATCTAAAAATGAAATTTGTTCTAAATTTTTGAGTACTAAATGGGTTAGCACATGCTTGTATGAATCTGCATCTTGCAGAGAAAATACAAAGTGTTTAGTGCCAAATGTGATGTCAAGCCCCCAGTGTGGAAGTAAATCTTCTAAAGCTTTCACTCATCTGCTAGATGACCTCTTATTCACTTAATCTTAGAAATCTTTCTAATTTTCAAAGCAGTGCTGGAAGTTATTAACTTTCATTTCTTGAGCCTTTAAAAAACTAAACTTTGCTAAACTTCTAATGGAATCATTTGCAGTTATGATAAATAGTCTCTTCCTTTAATCTACTGAATTTCCTTTCTCTCTTTTTTTTGGCTGAGCTGAGAGTGTCATTTGGAAGATTCTTTTCAGTGTTTCCACCATGCACCAGTAAGAGTTGCCAAAGAAACACAAAGAAAGAGAATGCTGCTCCTCTCCAGCTCCCCAGCTGTCAGGACAATAAGTTTTGGATTACAGGGGTAAGTACTGTATCTTATTCAAGAACCAAAGTCACTTTTGTAACCACTTCAGAAAAAAATTCTGCAAAGGAATGCATTCAACAGCATTTATGAGCTTGGGTTTCAGGGAAATTAATTAATAAATATTCTCCATTTTAGAGATCAAACAGTCATAGCGAAAAATGTCAGTACTGCCTGTACCAAAATGAAATATGCACAAATAATCCTTGATTTTCAGGACTGTATTTCAATGAGCTGTTCAGCTTCATCGTAAATCCAGCGCACCAATATGAGCGAAACACCACTTGTCTGAAGATAAACAGGAAGGGTCTGCGATGTTATAGTTTATTAGACTTTGAAAATTAGGTAGAATAAACATCTTTTGTGGTGGGTTAAAGAGATGCCAGCTGGGCAAGATTCCTTTGGCCAAGAGAAAACAATCAAAAGTAAAAATTATGGAAAGTGGTCAATTTTGCTCCAGAAAAGGGCATAAATATCGGCAGATATAACACTGCGCTTAACGAGAAGAAAAAAAGTTGCTGTAATGCCAAAATTTCCAGTGTTGTCTTCTGTCACATGGGCTGTTCTTATTCAGAGTGTGCACTGCTCTGAAATGATCTAATTAAAGCAAGAACGATAACAATCCCATAAAACTTGCAAGGAGAGGGTTAGGAGAAAAGAAAAGACAAGACTTTATTCTCTGTAAAAGTCTTGAATAACTGCAATTAAAGATATGTGCCACTGAAACAGCCATGAGTGACCAGAGTATCACATTAGTCAAAGCCTATGTTTCTTATGCTTCAGAGAACCAAGCTTACTGAAACATGAAGAAGGTGAGTTCACCATCAGATCATCATTTCACTTTAAATCAAGCGAGGGGGAATATATGTCTGGCACAAATTATTCTGATTTACGAGCATTATAGTGTCTGTGCGCATTTTATCTGGAAACTGGAAGCCATGTGACACCTTGCACTGAACAAGGGATTCCTCAAATTTTAACTTTTTGTTCAAAAATACTGAAGAAAAACAACAAAACAGTGCAACTATATGCAATTCTCAAACATATTCACTAAACCATTTCTGCTGATCTCATCTGATTATTAGCTGTAAGCTGATAACTGATATTAATGAATTCAAATTATATTCTTGTATTATTGTGACCGTCAACTTTGCTCTTGGCTATTGTTCAGGCAGTATGTTGGATGCCTGTATTTCTGAAAACCTTTTCCAGTCTGAATACATCCTTTTCAGAATGAAACCAACTGCAGCTCCCAGAGCTAGTGAAAGATCTATGGCCACTTAATGCTCACAATTTCAAAGGTCTAAACACAGTTTAAAGAGGAGCTTTTCCTCTCTACTCCCTAGATCATTCTCCAAAAATGTTTTCTTTATACTGTCAGCTAATAAACACTTCTTAAGAATATTTGGAGAAAATATTCACAACAAAGTGCGCATAAAGAATAGAAGCAATTTCATTTTAGCAGCATTTCTGAGGTCATTAAGATTGACTGAAGAAAGCTGCAGCTCTTGCAAGTCTACGGAAAGCACGCAGGGCTGACCAGTTTAAAGCAGACAACCCACAGAAGCAGTTTGGCCAGTCATGCAAGGTGGTCTGGTGGTCTTATATTTTACCAGGTGGTCACTATAGCAATGTAAAAGCAAGTAGCATCACTGCCTAAAAGTTTTTTTTTTTTCTTCTTTCTATACACTTTCTACTACCTTCTAAAAAAAAAAAAAAAAAACAAAAAAACAAATCCAAAAAAACACACCACCACAAAAAAAAAAAAAAACAAACAAAAAAAACCCAAACAAAAAACACCAAACAACAACGTAGAAATATTTTTCATGGTTTGAGGTGCCTGATGCCTTCCCAGCTGTAATCACAGAGCAATACAATACTCAATGTTTCAGTACACCAACTGTGCCAAACAGAAGCATCATGGTTTTCAGCCACTGCTACAAATCAGTTGGAGGGACATTTTTGGTGCTTTCTAATGCAGATGCAAAGAAAAATCATTATGTTTGATTTTATCCTAAGTTCTTTCATGACAAGAAGTGTTGCCTATATACTCCTAGTAGAATTTCAGATGGCAACTTCATAGCAGGGCCCAGCTGTCTCTCAGTGACAGGAACAAGAGTTTTATCATTCATTTTCCTGGAATCAAAAATAAGGCCAGGAATTGGGCAAAACCAGACAGGGTTGTAAGACATCTTATCTGCCAAGTTCTGATGTCTGGATTCCGGGCTTCAGCTTAGCTGAAATCCTCGTGACTTGAGGGACATGTGTGTCAACTCAGTGTTTCTCGTTTAGTATGGCTTTCTATTCCAAAGCACACAACAAACTGTCACAGATGTTAAAAATGTCTAAACTTTCAGGCACTTCATGCTCATCTGAATTCTTTCTTGTGGAAGATCCTAGACACATTATTTAATATTTTTGGTTTTGCTGTGCAGGAAATACAGACATAAAATGGAAAGAAGATTTTTTAAACATCTGTGCCTCTCCTGAGGCTTTATCTGTTATTTACTGATGTCCTGAGCCAATAGCTTTGTTTCCTCATTGTAAACTAAACACCAGTGGATATTTAGTCAAAGAATTGTCTCTTGTAATTACTTTGCCTTTTTTTTTTCTTCCATTGTTTAAAAAGTGTACATCTAACTACTTTATTTAAACTGGAATGCTACTCTAAATGGACAGGATACATTTTTAGTCCTGAAGCCTGCTCCAGGTCATGAAGTAAATGGAAATCCTGACAGAAACTTCAGTGGCAGCTGGATGGAGCCTGTGTTCGTAACATTGCATTATTTTGAAAGCATACGCACAATAAGATGTAGTAAGAAACCAGAGAAATTACAGTTCAATAGTAAAGACACGTGTTTTGGATCAGTTCCTCCCTCTACCACAGACTGTCAGTGTGGCATTAGGCAACTTGCTTTAGTCCAGTGTCACAGTCTATACCCTGTGCAAATACAAGGCGGGGTGGGGGCATCACTTCAACGGAGATACAGCAATGAAAACACCTGAGGATCCGTCCAACTGATACCCTGCAGATACTATTACAGGATTCACACATTCTTCTGTGCATTAAAAAAGCAAAAGCCTCGAGATAAACATATCTGCAGAAAAGGAAAATACAGAACTTAATTTTCAGCAACACACTGTGCTGTAGTAACCTCCAAGCATCTGCTGGAATGATGGAAATTATCAATATGAATAATTCAGGAAAAACTTTAAATTTCATTAATCTTTACATATTAATGTATACTTAATAGCTGGAATCGACTACTGTCAGCTATGTCAGTTGCTAGCAAGAAGTACAACCAGAAACTGAAATAAAGAGAAACATCAGACAAATGTACTGAAGGAGAGAGAGGTGTGGCACAACAGTTACTGTTATTGGCACCATCTGTGAAACACCAGCCTTTTAGTAGTGTGGGAAGAATAAGAGCATCAGGAGCAGCAAATGAAAATCAGCTTGGTTGCATTATTCCATTCAAAGAAAAATGTACAGCCTTTCAAAGCAGGGACCTTTGCCATTGGGCAAGGATAGACTTTAAGCCTGATTTTCCAGTTACCTTGGCTCTTCCAGGAGGAAAGCAAGAAGGGAAGAATGAGAAAACCTATAATGCTTATGCATAAGTGCAGCTGACCCTTCATGAAAGTATGTGAAAAATGTAGGAAGAAGTCCTTGGCCCAGCAGCTCTTTCACAATCTCCCAGAAAGCAAAAATGCTGAACTGCCAAAGCTGTTCAACACTCAGATATAAGGAGAAAGAAGGCAAAGCAGAATGTCTTTCTGTTATCCTGCAGTCAATAAACAGTATAAGCAATTTTCTTTGAGACTTAAGTGGAATTTACAGTAGCATAAGCCTTCCCTTGTGAGTCCAGCCCTTCAATCCACTAAAAGATCATTGCAGTTTAGCCCTATTGGCATTTTCAGTTGAGGTTTTTTAACCTCTGAAGTACTTACCGAGTTGAGGTTTTTCTCAAAGGAAAGAATTTCAAACTGAAAGTTGTTTCAAGTTCGAAGAAAAATGAGAAGCACTTAATTTGTCTACTTAGGAGTACTTTTGGAACCACACAAACAGGGATTCCCCAGAGAACCAGCCTGTAACTACTCAGATGTCCTGAGGACATCTGGGGCCTCTGCCCCTCTAAGAACAGCATAGATAATACCAAACCTATGCCTATCCTTCCTGTTACCATTTGTGAAGTCAGATTTATGAGATTTGGAGCTGGTCTGAGTCTTTTTTTATATATTTCTGTAGCCCTGTTACATTATTCTAGCTCACAATTGTCACTCTCAAATGCATTTTTTCCTATGGGAGGTGAACATTAAAACCTGAAGATTTTTACATTTTGGATGTGTGGAAGAAGCTGAAATCCCATCCTGCTTTATTATACTTCTTAAACAAGGTAGAGACCAGAGCTTATAATAGTGCTTATAATGTTTATAAACCGTTTTATTTAAAATTACTCCATGCGGACTATAGTTTTTCAACTAGAAATACGCATACATGTATCAGTTAAATAGGTATTTTCATTTGGAGTTTTTTTACATATTTACAAGCCTCATTAGCTCTCTGCTTTCTCTACCTCTGGCCGCAGTTTTAAAACCATCTGCAAATTTCTCCTTTCAATGACTTGTCAGTGCCTGCCCACTTATTCAAAAATCAGCAGAACAGGCTCCTAGGTCAACAACTAACAATGGTAACTTCTGTTTTCTACAATTCCCAACCCTATCTTGCATTCCTAAAATACAATGGGGATTTTAGATACTCAAATCTTCTTACTTGCACAAAGAAGAATAAAAAAGCAACATGCTGTCGGCATGTTTTTCTCTCTGTTTGAGCTTAGCGATTCAATCGGGAAATTCCCCAAAGTGATGAGCTTAAAAACGGGGGTTTGATACTCGTTTCTCCCTTACAGATTAATGGAGCAAAAACGTTATTCGTATTAATGTATTAATTTTCATTTTAAGAGCAAGCAGGAATTTCTTGGAAGAGCATTGTGTTCTGTCAGCAACTAAAAAGCTGCAGCTTCAGTAGAAGATGATTTCTCAGGGATTTCGTTTTGTCCCCTGCGTGCAGGCAGGCGCGCACGTTAACCCCAGCCCCGCTGCATCTCCCTGCTGCTGCCCAGCCAGGGAAGGGGCCCGGGTGCCGCAGCCCGCCGAGAGTTGCGCGGGCAGCAGCCTCTCAGCCTCACGGGTCCCTCTCCTCCACCCAGGGCACACTCCTCACAAACCCCATAGAAACGAATCCCCTCGGAGGGCTGCACCCTTCTGCCAAGCCTGGCTGAAGCAGGCCGTCGGGTTTCGAAGCTATAGCAGGGAAAATGGCAAAGAGCACGATCAGGCACACAATGTTTAATGAGGAAACCGGGCTGAAAACATGTTCTGATGCTCACAAGAATGAAAGGGGAGAAACAGAAAAATGACGGAAGGGCAAGCCCTTGCCCCGGCTTTGGCAAGCGCAAAGCCCCGAGTCCTCATTTTCACGGGTAACTGGTGAAGCACAAGGAATGCAACATGGGTCAAATGAGTTAGGAGCAAATCCCAACAAAGGCGATGGCTCTCTGGTACTTCACAGCCTGCTCAGAAACTTCAGCTACTGCAGTGGCACCAACAAAGCGTTCTGCAAAACTCCTCTTCCCATCCTTCTGCGTTTTTTCCAGACAACGAGAAAAATATAAAAAGTTCTCCCAGCTGAAAGGAGAACACTGACACGGAGCAAATAGGTACTGCACATTACATTTCGGTTCCTGAGCATCTCTCACTTAGTTTTGGTGCTAAGTGGGATGCATTCAGTAGGAATTATCCTCCTTTGAAAACGTCACCGTGACTGATGACAAAGCTGGAGAAGATAAACATCGCAAAATGCTGTCAGGGGAGATGTAGGGGATACATATTAACTTTGATGTAAGCCTTTTATGGCATACATAAAAATAAATGATCTTAAAAGTTAATACCAATCACTGAGCACATATATGTGAAATCACAAGAGCCATCAGTGAGTTATAGATCAGCATCTGAGTAACAGGATCCGTGCGTTACAGCTTTGGATAAATCACATTTACATAATCCAGCTGTGCTTCTCTGCACACATCTCTGCAAAGCATCATTTCATTATCAAGACTGTTTCTCCCTGTGAAATGTAAATCTTGCAGTAAGGCGCCTGCTGAGATGCAGGGCTGAGTGACTCTACCACACTAATTAACAAACAGGCAGGCTCTATCTCAAAGTAAACGTCGATCTTTGTGATTAGAGAAATTGCTGCACTGGCATTTTCTTTACTACCTAAAGAAAGCAACTTCAGAGTCATTCTTTTCTTTAACTGCCAAACTACAGCACGCTCTGGGCCTCGGCTACTGTTCAAGTTTGTCCCCCTTCTTATTCGCTCTATCATTACCCCAATTTCCTCATTTTCTCCTTTTTAAATGAAAAATATTATAGGGTAACCTTATAGTAGGTGTGTACCTATATAGGCATAATAGGCATATAACATTATCAAGATGTATAATTTAACACAACTTTTCTTGAAAATAATAAAATTAAGTGTAAGACAACTGAAGACATTAAGATATGAGACTAGAAAGCAATCAGGTTTGGGAAGGGGAAGGAGAATAGAATAAGCTAGAGCTCGCTCTAACTCACGTCAGGGAAAAGACATCGCCTAGCACATAACAAAGTAAACCACTATTAGTACCCATCCCATGAGTGATTTAGAAAGATAATTTTCTTGCAGTTCAAAGAGTGGAAGCACATAGTTTTGAAACCACCAGCTTGCTTTTTTCCCTTACTGTCTGAAAGCATTTTCCACAAAAATTTTGTTACCAAACCTTTCAAACAAAGCAGCTGCAACCCGAGATGCTTGCTCTTTCTGTTCCCAGGACAGAGACAACCAAGGGCAGTGCAACCTATTTCGTTGCTGTAGGTAGATATGTCGGGACTCACTGCCTCCAGTTCCCCTCCCAGGTGCTTTCCATACCAGTCACATCACTACATTTGTGGCAGGATCCCCATTTCCATCAAGTTCCTACAGGCACAGTGGGTCAGGCACAGGAGCCATCGTTTAGCATTGGTGCAAATTACTTCCGATAAACGAAAGAGTGGCATTTGGTTTTGCCTGTAGCTCTTAGGATTATAGGCATCAATTCTCTTCCCCACACACGCAGAAGTGGAAAGCAAGCCGGGCATGTAGGCATGGAGGGAGGTGCTGTGCCCTCCCCTGGCCTGCATCACCAGGGCTGAGAACCACAAGTCAGACCTTGAAGGTCTGATCATGACCGTGACAGAAAGGGGCTACAGTCACGCAGAACTTCTTCAAATGCTTTTGTCTAATCAGGAATGGATGAACATCTTATGGGATGTGCCTTTGATTCAGTGCCGTGTATAAAGATGCTTTAAGACTGACTCATGTATACATACTTGTTCCAAGTACCAAACTGTGAGTTTGTTCCTCCTGAAGATTTGCTCCATTCTTGTTTTAAAGCCAAACTATTCTTCATGTATAATTTGTAAGTTTTATACCAAAATGGGAAACTCAAAGCAGGATAGGACCATTTTTACTGATCAGATACTGGATTTTAAGGCTTCAGACCAGTCTAGCATTTGTATGCTTCCTTGGTTGGTGAATAGAAGTAGAAAGAAATCTCTACACAAGCTTCTCTCCAAAACTCCTGTGCTGCATTTCCTCTTCCATGTTGAAATTTCCTCCCACTTAAACCACACATAATCCCATCCTCTTATCTTTCTTTACTGTTTATGAATGTCAATCTCCCTCAGCCATGAAACATCTATTCACTCAAATGACTCCTTAAACTGCGCTTCACCTGACGACAGATTTTCAGGGATGGTCTTTGAATCTCTCTCTTAAAAGGCTCACATTTGGGTTACATTGCATTCACGGGGTAAGGTTCTATGTCTTCTCAACTTTTTGCCTCTGAGGAAGGGAAAGAGCTCAGCAGATGAGCTCTTATTTCACATTCAATGATAAAATTGGCTACACATACAGAAAAAAAACATTGGTCATAACATGCTAGATAAAGTAGCGGCAGCTCTAATTAGAGGCGTGATGATTCACTCAAAATCTGCTTGACAAATAGCTACCAGAAAAAGAAACTTTCTAAATGTGATGATGTGCATGACAGTGTCAGGATAGTTCCCACCTCAATTCTTGCTTGGTTTCAGCCAGCCAGAAATAAGTTTGTTCCTGAAGTAAACATACTCCCTTCCCCTCTACCCCGAAAATACTAAGATGATATCCAGTTCATGGGCAAAAGAAATAATCACTTTCCTTCTATTCTAATTAACTGGTACTGCCATGTCTTGAAAATTCCTCTTGTCAAAACATGTGTAACTTGTAGCAGTTTGCTATTAGTAATGATGTTAACAATGACCTGTCAAATTAACTAAAAACAAGTGAATTGGGATTGCTTGTGATACAGACAGAAAGCCTGATGGGAATGTCAAAACTAACAGAATAGTTTCAACTCTGGTGGTCTTCTAGGATTATATACGACATACTTTGAAAGGTCAGAAACAGTTAATCAGCTTAACATAGAAGAGTCGACCAGAATCGTCTCTTCAGAAAGATTTCTAAACAATATACATGCCTTGGTTTCTAAAAAAAAAAAAAAAAAAAGCTTATTATGAAAAATATCTTTGGTGCATTCTGACATATTCTGTTATAATCAGATGTTCCTCACTACAGACCCATCTAGACAAAAATATATGTGGAGTTTAGAAGGACCATGATTCATTACACCAACTCACCACCACACCAGAGTAACTGTTTTCTGTTCCTTAATTCAATGAATAGAAGATTTTGATTAATAAAATATTTCTTGATCCTGGGGTTTTCTCTAGGAATGAAAGGGTTTTCCAGTACACATTGCCACAGAAAGGCAAATAAAATCTCCAATAAGGAAAACATCCAATGGCAGCTTTAGGAGCATATACACAAAGATCTGAATTTAAACCTCTAATTGTTTTGAATGCATAGCCCCTAATCTCCTGCCTAGAAGGAATGCTCCTCTTTGTCCATCCTTGTTTCAAATAAAGATATGTAACAAAAAAAAACCCAAACCCAACAAACCAACCCCCCCGAAAGTATATACATTAAAATCTACATCAGTGAAAGCGGTTACACATTTTCTACATAAATGTAATACTGCCAAATCTGCAGATTTTAATGATGTATTTTCTTAAAGCCAAATTTCATATTAAAATACAATGGCATGTCACTACCAACAATACTATAAGCTGGCAGGATTCTAATAATACATTTATTATTAAATTATTAAATTAAGAAATACAAATTTATCTCCGTTTTCAATATATGCAATAGATTTACAAGGACATATTCTTGCACTATATGGACTTCATATAAGCACCCCAAAACATTCCAGTTGTCACCGCCTTGGAGATAGAAAAGTGGGCTGAGGTTTATGTCTAAGATCTGCCTCTGGGTCACAAAAGGAGAATTCAAAAGAAAGAGACAGAGTTAGTTGCTAAGAGACCACAGCTACTGAGCACATGCTGTTATCTAATGGCATGCAATGAAGGCTTTCCAGTGAGAGAATGTGTAATGCATCTCTACATACCAATAACGCCTGTCATTTACGGAGGGTAAAATACCATAATAACCGTAGAGGAGGCCCCTCATTGTAAGTTAAAGTGTACAAATGCCTAAATAAAAAAATAAAAGTCCTGAGGACTAAAATCCCTTGAATTTATTAATTCTCCATATGCTTTTGAGTTACACAAGCAAACTCATCATTTGGTAAGTCACATCTCTGTTACTAATTTGCTGATATTAATCCTTATCTTATGATCAGCGATATAAACTGCTACGACACTGAAGCACGCAGAAGAAAGCAGTCAGTACCAGCTTGGTAATTCCAGAACTAAAAGGGTTGTATGTGATGTTCTGATGATGGAATACCACTCTTGTCTACAACAAGCTTTTAACTGGCAGGGTCCTTGTTAGAAAAAGCCAACTTCGGGCTTCACCCTGAAGACAAAGCAACACTTAATGTTGGAAGCATCAAAAAGGAAAGCTATTTCAACATTTACCAGATTCAGATTACAAAACTCAAGAAACCATTTAGAAGTCTATTTTCCATATTTATTCTACTCATTGCACTTAGAAGTTTCACCAAACTGCTGCAGGTACCTCAAGAATATTGTTAGGAGAATGGGTGGCGTGGCTCCTGCAACTCCTTTGCTCTAAAATGTTTCAGATACATTTTTCCTTAAGTATAGTATTCCTTCTCTCTCCTTCCTCCCTTTCTCCTCCCTCCTCCCCAGAATTTTAATCTGTCTGAACATGCAAAAGAGTAGGCAGTCCAGGAGCTGTGAGCAATAACCAACCATCCTAAACTAAGCCGTTTCTGCTCAACCATCAGCGTCTAACTAGATTCAGCACCCTCTGAAAAGTACTTCTCTATCCTCTGGCTATAAAAGGCCACTATATGACTAACTGAAACCAGTCACTGAAGTTGTACATGGCTACAATTCGGTAAAATTAATTGCACTTGTACTGTTGTAATCATAGAATCATATAATAGTTTAGGTTGGGAGGGACCTTTAAAGGTCATCTAGTCCAACCCCCCTGCCGTGGGCAGGGACATCTTCAACTAGATCGGGTTGCTCAGAGCCCCATCCAACCTGACCTTGAATGGTTCCAGGGATGGGGCATCTGCCACCTCTCTGGGCAACCTGTTCCAGTGTTTCACCACCCTCACTGAGAAAAATTTCTTCCTTATATCTAGTCAGAATCTACCCTCTTTTAGTTTAAAACCATTCCCCCTCGTCCTATCAAATCTGGATTAGGTAACACACAGGGTTACCCAGATCCAGTACACAGATCTATACCCTGTTACTTAAATTTATTTATGAAATTTATGGAACTTAACGCTAGCAAAAACAGGTCGGTTGCTTACAGAATAAAAACTAAACCATCCTACTTCCACTGTTTTCCCTTGCAACATCACACTAAAAAAGGTAACTTTAAAGTTGTCTTGCACACTGCCTTTGCAGAGAAGCTTCTCCTAGCGCTGCTCTACCCCGTGCCAGTGTCTTTTTCCAGAATAGAGTGGCCAGGAGAGTGAAGCTCTTGTTCCTGGATGTTAGCTGATGTGAATAATGATGCTTCCCTGAAGCTGTGAATCTGGTGTATGTTATTCATCCACAGAGCTACAATGGATATTTGCTTCTTAGCAAAATTATTGAACTAATAAAGTGTAATTGTTCCTTTGCAGCTATTGTGGTCAGTCACATATCCAGCTGTCATGAATGTGCACTCTATTCTCATGCCAAAATTCTCAAAGAAACAAAACATTGTGACATTCTTCTCTTAATGTGTGTGTTTAATTACTGATAAAAAGAATGGGAGTTATAGATGTGAACTAAAGAAAAATTCTGTGTATTCACCCAAATTAGATGAGATTTCCCCCCCCCCGTGAATTCCTGAAAGCATTAATTCAATTGCAAAATTTCCTTTGAATGTTCAGAAATAGAAAAAGCAAGATTTTCAACCTGTTCAATTCTAATACCTTTTTCACTCACCCAAAAAGGCTATGTAAATCTTCAGAAAACAAACAAATAACCTTCATTATAAAACATATGCCTGCAATTCAGATCAGTGTCCACAATCAAGAAAAGGGTGCAGAAAGGCAGACACCTTCTCCAGTCTAACACCAAACTCATAATGAAAAAGGCAATGAACCATGCATTTCATTTTCAAGAATATTCAATCAGAATATTAAACTGCATTATGATTACAAGATGCTGCTAAAAAGCCACATCTGCCTTATATCCGTAAAGTCTTTAAGTGATTTAATAAGTCAATAGCATTTCTACATTAAATCTACAAATACTTATATATAATCAACAAAATCGGCACATGCATGTGTGTTTATGTGTTTGTGCATTTTAAACAGAACTGGGTTTATCTGTGAATAAATTCATTATGAATGATAGTCCTCCGAAAACAATCTTTGTAAGAGCAATAATCGTAGTTCTGACTCTACTGTAGTCATTCCAAAACCTCCATTTGGTTTTAAAAGGTCCATCTCTCTTCCAAAGGTACTAAATATAAATGTATTTGTAAGTATATGTATAATTATATTCTTAGATAAATAAGAGAATAAGCTAAGTGTAAGTAAAAGTACTGAAATAAGGCCCTATGACTAGAGCTTCCATTTCTGTCACGAAACAGTTAACGCTTCTTAAAAGGGCGATCATCTCACGCATCAAATAAAATCTATAAAGTTATATTGCACTATTGTGAGGAACTACCCCCAGATTATCCGTCTTCAGATAATGTTTTTCATAGCGCTAAAAAGATATGCTATAGAAAGCATCTGTTATTTGGCATTTCTGTAATCATTTAAATTATGAGAAAACTGCATGTTTGTTCCAACAGAAGCAAATGCCTGACCTAAGGTTTGGGGTTCGTTTGCATTTTTTGGGTGGAGGAGAGGAGTGGGATTTTCTTAATCTTACTGTAGAGGATGAGATTATAAGGGAAAAGGACTGCTTAAGTAATGTAGACCAAGGAAAACACACCTTTGAGAATTCAGCACATTACACACAACCACATTACGTACATAACATGCATTCTTTGTAATAAAGATCTATATTCCAATTAAGCAGTTAAAACCTTTCCTGAGCAGGTTACAAATCCCTAAAAATGTTGCACAAACTGAAGCCACTTTGAACTTCCTATGATGGATTGCACGTGGAATGCTTTGCAAGGAAGCTGGGGGCCAACACCTGTTCTAATGAAAAAGTTGAAGTTACTCAAAGTTTCTGGCTCTGGAAACTCAATTTCATAGAAGTTCTTTGACTTGTGGCCTTGAATTTTCATTTTCCACAATTTGACACCAAAGAATACTTCTAACGCAATAGTCCAGACATCTGAAAAAAATAACAGAATCTGCACAGGACGCTACTGAGCTACAGGCTTCCTACCAAAAGGTTTGACTTGTATTTCTATGCCATAGAATGAAAACATTTTTCTGTCTTTTCATCGATTTATAAAATATCTCTTCACAACAAATGGAAAAGATGTAATTACGCTGTATTACTAATGGAACTTTATGTCCTGGAACTATAGAATCATAGAATCATACAGGTTGGAAAAGACCTCTAAGATCATCGTGTCCAACCGTCAACCCAACACACCATGCCCACTAAACCATGTCCCTAAGGGCCTCATCTACACGTCTTTTAAATACCTCCAGGGATGGTGACTCCACCACTTCCCTGGGCAGCCTGGTCCAAGGCCTGACCACTCTTTCAGTAAAGAAATTTCTCCTAATGTCCAATCTAAACCTCCCTTGGCGCAACTTGAGGCCATTTCCTCTCGTCCTATCGCTTGTTACTTGGCAGAAGAGACCAACACCCACCTCGCTACAACCTCCTTTCAGGTAGCTGTAGAGCGCGATGAGGTCTCCCCTCAGCCTCCTCTTCTCCAGACTGAACAGTCCCAGTTCCCTCAGCCGCTCCTCATAAGGCTTGTGCTCCAGGCCCTTCACCAGCTTCGTTGCCCTCCTCTGGACACGCTCCAGCACCTCCATGTCCTTCTTGTAGTGAGGGGCCCAAAACTGAACACAGGATTCGAGGTGCGGCCTCACCAGTGCCGAGTACAGGGGCACCATCACCTCCCTGCTCCTGCTGGCCACACTATTTCTGATACAGGCCAGGATGCCGTTGGCCTTCTTGGCCACCTGGGCACACTGCCGGCTCATGTTCAGCCGGCTGTCAATCAGCACCCCCAGGTCCTTTTCCTCTGGGCAGCTTTCCAGCCACTCTTCCCCAAGCCTGTAGCGTTGCCTGGGGTTGTTGTGGCTGAAGTGCAGGACCCGGCACTTGGCCTTGTTGAATCTCATACATTTGGCCTCGGCCCATCGATCCAGCCTGTCCAGGTCCCTCTGCAGAGCCTTCCTACCCTCCAGCAGATCAACACTCCCGCCCAACTTGGTGTCGTCTGCGAACTTATTGAGGGAGCACTCGATCCTCTCGTCCAGATCATTGATAAAGATATTGAACAGGACCGGCCCCAGCACTGAGCCCTGGGGAACACCGCTCGTGACCGGCCGCCAACTGGATTTAACTCCATTCACCACAACTCTCGGGGCTCGGCCGTCCAGCCAGTTTTTTACCCAGCGAAGAGTGCACCTGTCTAGGCCGTGAGCCGCCAGCTTCTCTAGGAGAATGCTGTGGGAGACAGTGTCAAAGGCTTTACTGAAGTCCAAGCAGACCACATCCACAGCCTTTCCCTCATCCACTAGGCGGGTCACCTGGTCATAGAAGGAGATCAGGTTGGTCAAGCAGGACCTGCCTTCCATGAACCCGTGCTGGCTGGGCCTGATCCCCTGGTTGTCCCGGACATGGCTCGTGAGCACCCTCAAAACCAACCGCTCCATGATCTTCCCCGGCACCGAGGTCAGGCTGACCGGTCTGTAGTTCCCCGGATAATTCTTACATCAGTTACAAACAGTAAGATACTGAAAGCAGCAGCATTTAACCAATCTCAGTGAGAGAAAGCACTAATCTTTAATGAACAAATAGCAGGGAGAAAAGGCACGGGCACACACTAGTCATAACAATTGCATTTAGGGTCTCTCTGCCGCTAGCTGTCACAAAGACCAAAGAGGAATAGAGCAGATTTATTGCTATGCTCTTGTAGAGGCTAATCACTAATTCTAGCTGATAGTTTGAAATGTTTTGGGTGGTTGATTTTGTCCTATTACCAGACACGAAGTCATCAGCCACTACAGAGAATACACACGCTCTGTGGCAGATATGGTTATTCCCAATCAATTACCAGGCAGCATGAGGACCTAGCTCAGCTGCTCATAATTTCAGCTATTCACCAGCAGATGGGACTTAGAGCATATTAGGATTTCAGCTAATCATCATCCTTGCATATAATGCATTGAAAAGTTCATTAAAAAACCCAACAAAATAACTAAAGAGGTTCAAGAAAGCTCACATAAAGCTCAATAAAAAATTTTGACAAATACATTCCTATTCTGAGTGTCAGGTAGAATCTGATTTCATACAGAACAGAAACTGACGGAGAGACCAAATCTGGACCTAACCAAAAGTCAGTTCAAATTCATGCAGTGAAGAGCTATTGAATCAGTTTGCCATTCCCTTAGATGCCTGTGAAATTAACTGATGTTCAACACTTCAAAAAAAAAAAAAAAAAAGGCGCTTTATTCTAACATCCTAAAAATGAGTTCAGGAGCCTACCTGGAGGTACCCAGGAAAGAGGCCAGAGACCCAGCACGCTGAAATTAATTTTCCTTTCAAGCCGCCTAGTCTGATGAGCAGCCACACACCCCCTAACACCTTGCAGCTACCACGCCTGAGAGCCAGCTGAGGACGAGCATCCCGGCTCATTGCCTTTTCATTTCCATGACACCCTTGGCCTCCGAGAGCTTGCCAGAGGCAACAACAATGGTGCAAAATGTTCATAACTACATATTGCACATGAGCCACCAAACAGGAATCAGTTTATTAGTGTTGTCAATCTACTTTGACAGGAACTGGAAAACCTACAATGAAAGGCTTTGTTTCTTGACTCCATATGAGGCACCTAGTTGTCAGGGTTATTTTTCCTCTCGGTATCTTACAGTTTGATGTTGAATACAATCAAGTTCCCAAACCCCATAAGCCCATGTGCAAATGATTCCATACCCCCACTACGCATAAGTGACTGTTTAGTTTCAGATTACTGCCAATTAAAACACAAACAGAAGAAGAGGTCCAGGAAGGAGACCACTCTGCGCCAAGGTAGGACACATTTTATTCTATTTAAAATGACTGTAGATATACTTAAATTGAGACAAGGAAAGCTGTGAGGTTTAGATTTAAAGAGAAGGAATCAATCATCTTGCTGCTCAAGGGAAAGAAGGATTTAAGAAAATTGAAGTGGCACAGCTGAAGACGTCATCTTTCACTGCAGACAGCACAGGATTATAGGCAGAGAAAAAAGAAAACCAGTAGGAGAAAGGGACTGGAGTGAGGAATAAGAAAGTATTTTAACCCTTGGAAAACAAAAAATGTAATTATTCCTTACTAGTGACCATAAACCAATAGAAAGGATACAAAAAAAAAAAATTTAAAAAATCTTTGCTTGTCTGCACAGATACTATTCTCATTTACCAAAATCTGTAATTTTGATGCAAATTATTTCTAAATTAATTTGAGTTTAGACATGGAAAACCCCTTTTGTACACACTCTTGATTTAGTACCACAAGGTCTTTTTTTTGCTTAAATTGACCTCAAGCCCTAGAGCCAATTTATATTTTGTAGTAAGAATAGATGCTCGACTTTTCTGGCTGGAGTACAAACTTCCATGCACAGGTTTGTTTCCCATGCAGGGGAAATGAAGGATGCTTCTCCACTATTTTCTTCTGCATTTTTGTAACATTACCTAAAAGCCATGCAGTTAGGTCTTAGCTTATATTGATACCCTTTTTCTCTTTTCACCAGAGACATATTAAAAAAAAAAAAAAGCAGGCAGATGTTAACTATGCTAATAGCTAGGTTATTGAATCTTGCACATAATTTAGATGTATTTCAGGTTTTGTTTGTAGAAACTTTAGGAAAACTATAAAGGTTTCAAGAATGCAAAACATGCAATATGTCTGAACCTAACAGAAAAGGAGTCAACTGCTTAAAATCCATACACAGCCAATTAACTTATATGACACACAAATGATTACAGATGTTTCTAAAATGTAACCTTTTTCCCAGTTCATGTTTAGAATTCACACTGACAAAATTCCCGCTTCAAGCACCACCCACTTTGAAAAAGCCTCCCCAAATGGTAAGCACAGATACGGCATGTATATGTTTACATTATTTAATTAAGCAACGCGGTGTGGCTGAAGTTGTGAGAATAATCAAGTCATCAATGTCTCAGGAGTATTGTGTGACATGCTGGGAATGCTTCCCACCGCAGGCTTTACCCAGGAGTGCTATGTTTTCATTCCCCAGGAAAGTACTGCAACAATAATCCTGCCTCATCATACTGATATTTAACAGCTGCAAATTGTATGTCCTTATCTTTCATGTATCTTTATCTTCTTGTTTCGTGGTTTTGGTGTTTTGGTTTTTTTTTTAACTCCCAACAGCCACCATGGAATTACAGACCATAGATGGATTTAGGCAGGAAGGTCATGTGGGCCAACCTCCAGCTTGAAGCAGGGATAATCAAACCCTTTCCAGGACTCTCACGTCAGGGGGCACATATTGCAGAAAGTGGCTGTCTCGCTGGGCAACACAGAAGGCTCCCCACTTCTCTGCAAACAGTATCTCAGTGACTGACACGTTTTCTCCACCCCTTGAAAACAACTGCAGGGTGGGATAAAGCGATGCTAACGGGATGTCCCACATCTAACATGGGGGCGTGGCGGGGCAGATGGAGGAGAAAAAGCAGAATCCCATTCTGTTTCATCCCCATCCAGTGAGAAGAGAGGAGGAAGGCAGCAGCCACATGAAGGAGCAAGAGGGAGCACAGACACCAAAAGCCTGTGTGAGGAAACCCATTCCAGCTCCCCGAATCCTGTGTCATCCAGAGTGCAAATATCCTTCCACGAAGCGCTGCTCAGCCTCCCCTCTTCTCTGCAGCATCTCAGAGCTGCTCTACGTATGATGCCAGTGGGTGGACAGCATGTATACCCACAAACATCCCAAAAGGGTATAGACTCTTCAGGAGGGTAACTCCATACGGTCAGGACAGAGTACATTTCCACTGAGAAATGAGCTGGTGAAGGTGGATGACTGTTGGGTAATACCAACCACAGAGACACGCTGACCACATGGGCCTCTCCTCCCACCTACTGTTTTGTCCTCTTGAGTGGCTTTGCTCCCTTTTCTACTGCACAGAGAATAGCAATATTTGGCCTAATAACCCATAACTATTATTCACAGTCCTTACAAAGACAGAAAATATATTTTCCACATTTATCATGCTGGTCTTGATGCCGGCCCATTTTTACTTTCGTTTACAAAACTAAGCATTGTCTGGTGTAATAGAAATGAGACTGATAATACTACTTGTAATGACCACTTTGAGCAGAAAAAAACCTCCCACTTTGGCAATAAATTATCTGCAAGAGTCATTTTCTCGCCTCACACCACAACACTGCCATTTAAGAGAAATCATTGAAAGAGAATATTTTTGTAAGATCAGTTCCTCCTGCTTTGAAAAACAGAAGTCTCAGCTTCCTGGTGACATTTGACTTTTTATGAATGTTTCAGTATTCCTACTGATCACATGAGTAGTGATCAGTTATTTTATACAAAAGCTGTACTGAGCTGGCACCGCCTTTTGCATGTTACACATAACCAACCATAAAAGATTCTTAAGTTTCCTGTTTCTTTCTTCTAAAAATCACCTTTTTGTGCAGTGTGCATTTGATACAGGCATTTGATCATGATACTCTCCCAAACGCTGAATTCCTAAAATGCAGTTAGCTTTGTCTCCCTCTCATTCTTCAGGCGATCTGAACTATAAATGATTATCAGTTGTCAAGTATTCATATAGAAGAAAAGTCATAATAAAAAAAAAAGAGAAAACACTGGAAGGAAACCCTGTGAATGAGAAAGACCATGATTTATTTTTGATAACAGGATGATTTTGACTCTAATATGCAGCTGCCATCAGCCCCTATGCTTGTCTCAAGGGTGCTATTTGGGTTCTCAATTAAGCTAGTTTAATAAAGAAAGGCAGAGAAATATTCTTGCAATAATAAAAAGTAAATGACAGCCCAAGCCAACAGTAAGTCTAGTCACCCTTTTAAAATAATAATATTTTCAGACCTGTCAGAGTAAGTGTTTTATGATAAATAGATGTTATATTGAGATGATTTACCAAAAAAAAAAAAAACACAACACCACCAAACCCAGAGCACTCGAATATCCTTTCATGGTTTCCTTCAGATCATTCTGTTAGCATCTACCTGACTGTAATTTGTAATGTACCATCTCTAACGTACTTAAGCTGCGGGTAGGCGGTGCAAATCCTGTGGCAGTCTCACTGGCTTGCACATACAGAGCCAGCCCACTGTCCCTTCCCCGGGCAATAACCTACTTCCAGTTAGGCTTATATGGCACTCCAGCAAGAGACTCCCAAACAGCAGCCGTAGCACTTATGGAAAACAAGGATCTCAGAGCTCCATAGCTCACCCGTCAGGTTATGCCCTTTTTTGACCCATAGTCTTTTGACTCATAGTTGATCTTATTTGGGCTTGCAGGAAGTGGGCTTGGGACTTCCCCAAGGGGGTCTACCAGCAAAAGAAGTCCTGCAGACACACACTGCTCAAGAGCACAAATTCGGTGCGTGCCCTGCATTCTTGGGTAATAATAATGTCATGATATTTCTAAAGAAAGAAAAATCTCTCTTCCCTAAGTGACTGAGCCATAAATAGCATGATTTAAATTATTTCAGGAAAAACTTTTAGTATTTTCTGTTTATGTGCCATAAGATTGCAAAACCCAGCCCATGCTTCTTTTTACCTGTAGAGAGATGTACAACTATGTCACTCCAAATTTCAGTTAACGATGCCAGTGTTACACACATATCCATTCAAAGGAAATTATTTTCTGCAAATATTATGTCTTTGGATGCCTTTGTTGTGTTATCAGGAGAGCTAATAAAACTGTCTAGCAGGCAGAGCACAGCATCTTAGAGCTATTGCCTGCTAGAGTCTTCTCATCCTATGTTTTTGTCTCTTGTCCTGGGCCTCTGCTGACTGCCCATCTATTTCTAAATGGTTCTCCATGGACCTACTCTGGATGACCTTGCAGAATCTTCTCCCTTCCCATCCTTCTTGTAGGTATGACCTGCACATTTTTGTGCCTCTTGCTCCTTTGTTCACCACTCTATCACCTGTCATGCTCTTCATGGTTCTCCATTTCACTCTATTTCTGCTGTTTTAGATCAGGCTCCACTCTTCTATTGATGCATGGACAAAATCAGATTCCTTCTGAACTCACTGATGATCTTCAAGGACTCTGGACATGAAGGTTTGGC
Source organism: Calonectris borealis (assembly GCF_964195595.1). Taxonomy (NCBI): domain Eukaryota; kingdom Metazoa; phylum Chordata; class Aves; order Procellariiformes; family Procellariidae; genus Calonectris; species Calonectris borealis. The sequence continues at coordinate 138,290,315 of NC_134312.1, read as the reverse complement.
TTAAGGACTTACCTTTCTATTGTATTTTTCCTTTCTTTCTTCTTCCTTATGCAAATCTTTAAATTTGTCTTTGCTTCTGTGATTCATTTCTCCAATTCTTTTAATGAAATAATGTTTCTATAATACTGTTTTCCACAGATTTTAGCAGGCACTGGCATCTGCCTATATGTTTGAATTGTATAGTGCATTTCAGACTAAGTTTGGATGAGAAAAGCTATAGAAAGTAAAACACGTAGGGAAGACTTGTGTTGGTTTTATACTGTGCTGAGCTTCTTCCCTATCACAGATCAAGAAAAGGGAGGCAAATCCAGATAAAAGTCCATTAAAATGTGCCAGGCTACTTCTCAGTCTCTGTCTTACATTGTATGGACATAACCTCCTTTTCTTTCACTGCTTTGTTATATTTCCTAATTTTGGTTTTCTGCTGCCAGTGGGAGTTCCTATTCCACATGAGGATTTAGTAAGGACACTTAGAGTGATAATGAGGCCAGCAAGTCTATGTTACATTAACTTGAGAAAACTGTGATGTCCTACAGATACTATGTTTTCCAACTAAATGTAATTAAGCACATAATTGCTACCTTACAGATGAAGCCTAGCATCAGAATCTCTCAGATTTCATTTTTCCATGAACAGAGAAACATGATATGTAAAAAAGTATACAGAATGCATTTTGTTGCTATTAGGGAACCACTGCTCTCAAAAGGTTCAGTTTTCTATTCTTTGCATAGTTAGGTTTTTCAACGAATTTAATTTAAGACAGGGTAGACGAAAAATGTAAGATCAGTCTCCAAACATGGAAGTTTGAGAAACTATATTTGTAAAGATCATTTTAATTAGTCCAACTGGCATTGCATCCAGACCCATAATAGGCAGTATAGTTTTATCACCCAAAGCTACAGAAGACTAGACCAATTCTCTGGCTGACCTACCTTTCCACCTAAGCAAGCCAATGCAACAAGTCATTATGATTTTAAATACCTGCAAAAATAATAAGCATCACACTAGGGTAAAACAAAAATAGACATGCTATTTTGAAGCTTCACAAAAATAGTATTGCAAGTAACCAGCTAGTATTTCCAAGCTACCGAAGAGCTTACTGCCACCCATCCACCTCTTACACTCTGGGTACCACGCAGGGTTCTCACGCATGCGTGACGTCTGGCAGTCACTATGGGTAGCCAAAGCGCACAGCCACACTTCAATTCTAGTCAACATTATAGAAAAATCCCAACAAAAATTTTGATCCTCAAGCTGTTTAAAGGTTATCACGGTCATTGTTTTACAAAGGATTTTACTGGCTAGAAGTTTCTCATTTAAAGAAGATTTACAAAATTAAAATCATATCTGCATATAGCTTACTTGCTAACTTATAGCCTGAAGTTATTTGAAAAATCATTGAAAAATTGCTTGTAATGAAAATGTAAATTGAGCCTTAACTCAAGTTTTGGAAATTCATAGAAATTAAACAATAAGGAGTCTGTATTTTTATAGGGTTTTTTCTTTCAACCTATAATTTACCACACCTGCTTGAATTCCTTTCTAATCCTTTATAAAGGCTGAGCTGTTAACAGTTTATTGTTGTGTAAAGTGTATTATTAAAATACACATTTGTTTTTTTCTTTGCCTATGAAGTCTGTTTTACAGATTCAAATTTTTTTTTGTTATTTGTATATTGGTTTATATGCATAGATTATAAAAATATTATATAGTTAATACAAATAACAAGAATACTATTTTAAGGATCAGAAGTACACTCTGTCAGCCAAAATGTGATGCAAGTGTGCTTGGGAAATGATGTTTCGGATCATTACTCTCTACCAGGTACACAGAGTAAGAAGCAGTTCTGGTTACAAGAAACTTACAGTACATTAGAACAGATAGAAAAGGGATGGGAAAAAGTGCCATTACTATTCCTTCCCATGTCATAGATTCAAACCTGAAAAAAATTACAGGCTTAGGTGTACGGAAGGCCACCGTTTTAGGGACTGAATTATGACACTGTAAAGAAGTGTGTCCAGCTAGCAGGAAAACTCATTACTCACTTCTGAAAACTGACGATGAAGTATTTGGCTCAAAGTCACCCTGAGAGTCAATATCGCAGCCAGGTAGTGATCCATGTTTCCCTCAGCCCAGTCCAGCCTGCAGGGTTGTATTATCTTCTCAGTTAAATACAATATTGAGCCCCGATCCCATTTGCTGTTATTTTTCTTGACTCAGCTAGCTTTTACAGCCTCTTATAACACAAGCATTGTAGGCGCAGCCAAGAGCAGTGGTACTTTCAAAAACCTGTAGAGTAAAATATTCACCAGGTACGCCGCTGCTATTCATTGCCTCGCTAGGGCTGAAAAATCCAGAAATGGTAAATTCTGTTTGCTTAATGCTTTGTTGGGACACGGTGCCTACAATTATATGAGTCAATTAAAAGAGCCTGGGACTGTTCTGCGGCACCGAGGCCAACAGGCATGGAATAACTCACATTCACGCTGTTAAATTCTCCTGCTCTCCGAAACAGGGTGGTCACAGGCATAACCCCTTGCAGGGGTTATCCCTGGCTCATCCTAGTGCCCAAACCACGCCTGGGAACAGGGAAGACAGTGCTGGTTTGCCAGGCCAAAATCATGCCCAAGACCTTTCCAGTCACACCCAGGGACCTTCTGCCCTGGGCTCCTGCTGGCCCCTTGTTCAGAGGTGAATTTCTGTCCAAGCTAAAGAAAGACCACTTCCCTTGATCTCTCTCTTTTAACGACACAGACAGATCAAATAGCAGCTGCATCGATGTAACAGCTTGGTTCCCGCTCAGTCACAAAGAAGCCAGGTATTTATCCACACCTCTTTCATAGGTCTGGGAGCCACGGCCAGCTCTATAATTCTGTGTGCTTCCAAATTTAAGGAAAGAAGGTTGGGGTTTTTTTTCCTGTAACATGGCCATTAATAATGAATAAACTTTGTCCAGATGTTTGGTTTCTCAAATCACAAGGACCCAAATTAAATCACCTATATGAAGGTAAAACTCCTTTTGATTTCAGAGTGGGAGGAGAGAGGTGTATAGCGCTTTTGTTCTCACCTGCACCCTCCATGGACTTTCTACTGCTCTGCATTTCCAGTACTGCTATTCAAACAGATGAAAAAAAAAAAGAACAAGAAAGACAGTTTTCCTCAGTTTGTTAAGAACAAAGAACTGATGCCCACAAGGAAAGACTGCTTTTTAGACGCACCTCTTAAAAGTTAATTACTTTCAATTTAACACAGCGGGAGTGACTGAAGGCACTGCCGAAACAAGCGGTGCCATCTAATGGAGAAACCACCTTGTGTCATTTGAGCATCCAAACAGTGAGAAAACAAAAAGTCCACATAGTATCTATGTCAAGCCACAAGCACACCAGGAATTTTTCAACAAATAGAAGATGATTCCTGCCAAGAAGAGCTATCCTCTAAGTTTAGGCATTGTGGAAATAATCAGGCTGCGTGGGTCATTGCAGCCAAACCAGGAGGCAGAGGCTGTGTTCTCCTCCTCCAGGGTGCACGATGGCTGGGTACCAAACGAAAGCACACCACCACCAGTCGGTGACTCAATCCCGAAAGGACATGTGCCGTGACCTACAGAAAGGTAGAGGAAGAAAATGAAGCTTCGGGGTTGCTCTCCCCCACCCCAAAACCAGCCCTCCTGGGAAGCGGTGGTAGCACATGGTGCCCCACCACGGGCTGCCTCTGCTCAGGGATCTCGCAGTCTCACAGCCTCCAGCATGCACCGAAACGCTACACCAGGAAAAAAGTGTTTTCTTCTATAAACATAAGTTCTGGGGATGAAATGGTAATGAAAAGCCCTTACATGATGACTTTTTGAGTCCGAACCAGATAATATCATATCTTGGGTGAACATCACAGTTAAACAGTTATTTTTAACTGCGGTTGGTTAAAAAATAAGGGGCGGGGCAGGGGGAGAGAGAAAAAGAAAGAATGCCTACATTTTTAATAGATTAAATAAATTAAAGTGGTATTTGTATTCCAAAATCCTTAAGGCTTAGAAAAATATCTTGAGAAGGCAATACAAATCTAAGTTAATTATGCAAATTAAAAGAATGCCAAAATGTTGTATGACAGACACACAAAAAAGCATGAGCAATAAACTTTTCTCAATGGAAGATTCATTAAAAATGCCTCTATAATTTAATTAAAATCATGCCAGGAAACTAATTTTGAGACAATTTTAATCTTAGCTTTAATTCCCTAATTGTTTTAGTGTTCGAGGACTTAAAGTACATCTGCATGGGGAAAAATAATTTGGCACTTTGGAAAGAAAAACAATTAATGCTTGAATTTTAAAAGTGAATAATATCCTCATGGCAGTCAGCAGAGTATTTTGTAAATTCATATGGCAAGATATATATAGTTATATTAGCATATATGGCTAATTTGTAATCCACATCTAGGCTGGCACATCCTTCTAGAAATTTTAAGAAGAAATCCCTTTTTATTTCAAAGGGAACCTTGGTGTGCAGTGATAGTATATTTATGCCCTACATTTTATTCAAGGGCTAATTAAATTCATATTTACATTCAAAAGCAAACTCAAAGCAACTACCAGTATACATAAAACATTGTCTTGCTTGTCTGATTTCACATCTCCTGTTTATAACACACTGAAAGTACAAACCTAAATGTTTCACTCCTGTTTTTCTCTACTTTTTATATATACGGGAAAACTGATGTGTTGTTACAGGGTTCTTCATTAGCAGGATTTAGCAGAGAGAGAGTTTGGAGTTATTTTTATGTAAAAAAATTTATGTGTTTCATAAAAATATACTAGATAAGCATCACTGAATCATTTGGTTGGTAAAAAAAAAAGAAAAAAGAAAAAAAGGGTAGTTCTGTAGATTTTATAAATATTTAAGGCCTAAAAATGGCAAGGCAGTTTGAGATCAACTAAAAACAAATGGCAAGGCAGTTTGAGATAAACTAAAACCAAATGTACAAATACATGTTCAGTGTAACTGTGAATTTAACAGCAAATTATATTATGCTTGACTGAAATAGAACTCTGTCTTTTTTACGTTAATAAAGGCATATGTTCAACCGTGGCAAAGAACTGTATGTTCCCATGTGTCTTCATGCATGCCTGTTTGAGTTACAGATAAGGTGATGTTTAAGTAATTTAACCAGTCCATGAGGCTTTAGCTTCTCTTTACCCTAAGACTCATCCTCACGTCATCCTTCCCACCTGGTCAACACGGGGGCTCTCAGGTAACCTCGCTGCCTCTGCAAAGGATTTATTTTCTTGCCATTGAGACATGGGATGAAATCACTGGGAATATTTGCTTCATTGCTGGTATCAGCAGTTGATTCCTCTTCTTCTAAATACTTCCCAGTAATTCGGACTAGACAGTATCTTGTTGGGATTTTCAGGGAGATCGCCAATGGAGGTACGAGAAATAAAAAATGCGGTGACCTCAAGCTTCTTGGCATTAGCCTCCTTGTCTCACCTCCACATCCTCTCTCCCATAGGGAACGATGCCATCTTCTAGTCCCTCTGTGCAGACTGGCTGGACTTATTGGAGGGAGCTTTCACAAGAGAAGAGATGTATGAAATAGGATGTACCATACAACATCTCCGCCAGACCTCTCCCTGGTACAGCCCAGCCATCATGCAGAGTTGCAGGGGATGGGGAGGAGGTGCTGGAAGGCGCCCATGCATCGGCATTACCTCACACCGCAGTGCCCCGGCACCCCCTGCCGCACGCGGCCTCGAAGGCACAACCACTCCTCTGCCTTGCACCGTCCCAGGGGTGCAGGGCACTCGCTGGTATCGGTGTCTTCCTCGTGCATCGCAGGTGCGCTCTCGGCATGCCGTGGCAGCTCACAAACTCCTTGCTTACAGGCTTGCTTCACCTCTGTTAGCAGTAGCTAGTTTTAACATGGTAATATATTTACCAAGGGGACGGTTGGCTTGGATGGAGGATCTAGCGGTTAGTGAAGACATGTTTCTATTTACTGGTTTAATGACTAAGCTGGCCAAAAGGATCAAGCGGTTTTCCCTAGGCTATTCAGTAAACCAGGGCTGCACTTCTGATTAACACCCAAAGTGTTTCCTTCTACCACCTTTAGCCCTGAATAGTAAAGCTGTCTTTCAGACAGAACAGAAAACCGGAGAAGCTAAGAAAGCAATTATAAGCTGCTTTGAATTTCAGTGAGAGAACAAAGTGTGGAGAGCATGAAAGTGCAGAATACTAACAGTTAAATCTTGGAAAAACAAAGGGCGAGAATTGTTAAAAATAAACAAAAAGATAAATTCATACTGTTACCTATTTTAGGAAGGGACATATAAGACTTTGCCAAGATTAGGGATGAAAAAGCTACATTGATCCACATTTATCCTCAATTACTACTGGGAGATGAGGGTTCAGCTTCCTGTTTCATCTGCAGAATTCTTTTATGAAAAGCCAATTAAGTTTCCTTTTGGTAGAAGCAGTGTGCCTCTTTGTAAAATCTCTGTCCCTCGCTCCTCTATTTCTCAGATTGTCCTCTGTAAAGTGAAGATAATGAACGTTTCCTTTTCTCTTACCCTTTGTCTGAAATGGCTTTTCAAGTTCCCCGAAACCACATCCATACAAAGTGACTAACACGAGAAAGCCCCATTCTCAGCAATGCCTCTAGACACCACTGGGGAGTTAAGTATATGAAAGGTTCCATAACTATACGTTAATAAATCAGAGGTTAACAAGAAAGTCCATAAACTTCTATCCATAAGTTCAAATGTTCTTTCAATATTACTGCAGTCATAAATAAAACATCCTCTGGCATTAAAGTTCCCATCATTTAGACCTTCCCTCTTTATGTTTGCAGCGTGTTTAATGAACTAAAAACTGTTCATAAATGAATCACAGGCTCCAACTGTCAATTCAATATTTTCCCAGTAAACATGACCTCAAAAAGCCAAACTGTTTTAAACATAACGAGACTATAAAGTTCTCTTTTCATTCATTATCTCCTCTGCACCTGCTCTAAATACTTCTTAGCTTAATTGATGGTCTCTAAACAATCAGTGTTTATATTCACTTTGGAGCTGCTTCAGCAGGAAGGTAATAGTTACTGTTTGTTTTCCTTCTGTGTCCTGGCTGTCACTCAGAGCCACACTGAATGGAAACTTCTTTCCATTGCAGGGGCTGGCAGGAGACTCCTGCACCCACCACAGCCATTTGCTGCCTGACTCTGGTTAACACTTCACACATTAACCGTGCTTCTTCACCTACATTTTATGTTCAAGCACTAGCATTTTTATTGCATTCCAGTAAACCAAACCACTTTCAGGCAACAGGAACACACAGGGTAGTAAACCCTGGCCTGAGGTCAACCACTCCTACAGCCAGGTCGCTGGGACTACCACCCAGGGAAGCAAACTGCTTGTCCCTGGGGTCTCACTCCTCTGAACTCCCCTACAAGACGGAGCATGGGGTTGGTCCCACACCTCACAGACCCTGAGGGCGAATAACCCAGGAGCACTGTATGTAGTGAGACCTGGACCCGAACTCTGCTTCCCCACTCCTGGCATCATGCAGCCTCTGGGGAGCTGCATCATCCGGTCCTCCATGGCCCAGGCTCCCTGGGTGGGCCATGAGGAACAGAAAACATAACCCCGAGCTTTGAATGCACCCTATACTTCGACCCTGAATCCACAGAGCACTCACCAGGATAAGAAAAGTTAATGCTGTGTAGGTGGATGACTCATACACTTCCACGAAGAGAAAAAGAAAATTAGAGAGGCCCTGTCTGGTGTTTTGATAGGGAGAATTTCTGTAGCAGTCTAATTGTTCACTTTTCAGGGGGAACCAAGTTAAAAATAGGAGAAATAAACAAAGAAAAAAAAAAAAAGGTGATCTTTTTAGCCCATATGTGTCAAAAATGTGGCAATCTCTAAAGAGTGTTAGTGCTGCAAAACATAAAATATTACTGCTGCTAATCAGTGTGCATCGTCTGTGCTTATGGGCTCTCTTGTTACCCCAGTGGTCATGTTCAGCTGACATCCCCCTGAACAAATACTGCAGAGAAAGCTGGGAAGGAGTCACACCTTGAAAGATTTCAATCAGCCCAGAAAAGGTGCTAAGCAGATAGGCTCCTAGGCACTCTCTGCACAGTTCGGACTTTGACCCTATATCTGCCCAAAGAGGCGACGGGGACGCTTCAGCCCCAGAGCTGAAGCCGGCACCGTCAGCGTGGGCACAGGAATGGTCTCTCAGAGCCAGGTGACAGGCGAAGCTGGCCTCATCACAGCGCGGCTGCAGCTCTCCTCTTCCACTTCTCTGGTGCTTCTAGGGCACCTCCTCAAGGCCAGACCTCACTTCTCCAGGGATGCTGGATCAGGTCTTTCATGCCACATTTCTGCACGTGCATCGTTTGGTAATCTTACTTCCACGTTTGAAAAGAAACAACCCAAAACCTGCAATATTTAAATTCACAAAGAAAACGCGATTCCCAGGAAAGCCGTGATTTCCAATATTAGGTCATAGGTCAGGCAACTTTTATATCACTGCGGAGTCACATTTTCTCAGTTACATATTTTTCAACAACACATTTCCTAGCATTATCAAAGGAAATTCAGTGATCCCTAGCTAGCATGCTGCAGTTAACACCAGCATCCTCTCCTAGATGAAGAGACACTTTTCACTGACCAAGAGCAATGGGTGTGCAGAATTCTTCGCAAGACCTACCTTAATTGTCTATCAGCTTCTACCCCTCCTGAATCAGGGGGTAAAGGACAGGCGGCACCATTATAGTGCCATCTCCCACGACAAACTGACAGTTTCTAGAAGGCGCGCAGATAAAGATATGGATATTGCCGAAAATATGCCTACATAACAAATGCTTTCTAATGAATGCAAAAAGAAACCAAAAAGCTTCCTTCTAGGAACTGTGTTTTAATATTTCTCTTGTGAACTGAGTGAAAACATGAGGAAATAGTGATTTCAGCTGTGAGGTTTTTGCATTCTAGAAAAACATTCTTGCCATCAGGGAGCTGATACCTGACAAATTCCACCCCTTGATTTATCACATTTCACACAAAAATGCATCTAATTGCAAATTGTTATTTTTGCATTTACAGTACTATCATTGTAGCCCACCACGATTACAGCACCTGTGAAACTCAGTGCCTGGGGGAAAACTACTGTACCGCCATCTCCTTTCTATTAATGGAGTAATTCAATACATTTACTTTCCTGAGCACTGTCATTTTATACAACCAAAGCTACATATTTCCTGCTGAAACACTGCAAGAAATGTTCCTACATTTTGCTTGCTTAATATGGTGGGTAATTCAAGGGGAGGGGGGGGAGGGAAAAAAAAAAAGAGAAACTGATTTTACTTTTTTGCCAGAAAATCCTTTTTACCACTTATTATGTTTCTCTTTTTAACATTTAAATTAAAACCAGAACTTTCTACAGTTTGGGGGGGGTACTTTAATAACAAAGTGAGCAATCAAATTTGTCAAGTTGATTAATAAAGGATTTTCAAATTGATGCAGTCACTTTTTTTTTTTTTGGTAGTCATCTTCACAGCCTATGGAAACTTAAAGCACCTCCTGGAATGATTATTATACAGAGCTTAGAAGAGACCAAAAAAAAAAAAAAAGGAGCAGAAATTTCATTTGTTTCCTTCATTAAGTAGAATCTGTAAAAAGTCAAATTCCGTATTTCATTGCGCATGCACGGCTTCTCTTTATACTCAGTGGAACTAAGGGCCAAGTCACACCCTTATTTAATTATTCTAAGATCTTATTCAAACATAATTCAAAGCATATTTTTCCTCTACAACTCTAGAAACCATGAAAAAAATCAACAAGTTTGGTTTTCAGGCTTTAAAAGATACCATTGACTTGACAGTGCTCGGAAAGAGTGCTCACAAGACAACTAATATTGCAACTCCAAAGAAAATGCTTTCAGACTCTCTCTCCTTGTTGTCTTTCCTATGGTTCCACTGCAAAAAGGCTAAAACCCAATATGCCTTCCCAGCAACAAATATTCCTCCTGAATATCTAGTTCTCATCCATAAAAACTGTTACATTTAACCCTCTTAAATTGATTGATCTCACTTAAAGAATGTAGACATAACCAAGATCTATCTACTTTTCAAAAATAATAGATAACAATTAGAAAGGGAGAAAGGAAAAATATGGAAACAAATATATTGAAAATGGCCCACTTGTGAGCCAGTAGGGTGTGAGCCAGCTTTGGACTTTAAGGAGTCCAAAGTTAGTACAATAAAGAAAATAAGAGTCTCAATTTCACTTTAAAATAAGCCTCTACAGGTGTTTTTCCCTTTGTTGGAGATATGCTTATGAATGGAAAAGAACTGCTAATACTAAAAGATTGCTCAGCTGGGCTCTACTTCAGCAGTTGGTTTCCTTCTCTTTCACTGATGCAGACAAACCTGCATATTCCCATTTGCACACATTTTTTTAAAGAGTGCAAATCAGGGAAGGTTTGGATGCACCAAAACAATGATGCTGCCTGAATCTTCTGAGGATGCGTAGCTCAATCCTGCAAAGTATGGTTGTTGTGGGTTAACCCCAGTGGGCAGAAAGGCACCACACAGTCACTCGCTCACCTCCCCCTCACCGCCCTCAGAGGGACAGGGGAAGAAGAAAAGAAGAATGAAAACAAGAAAACTTCGGGATCAAGATAAAACAAACAAAAATAAGTAATTGTTTAATAAGCAAATAAGTGGAAGAAGAGGAAAGAAAACAAAACAAGTGATGCAAAAGCAATCACTCACCACCTCCTGTGGGTAGACCGACACCCAGCCAGTTCCTGAGCAAAATATGGCTAGTTCTCTAAAGCCCCCTGTTTTCCCTTTTATTGCTGAGCACGACGTTATATGGTATGAAATATCTCTTTGCTTAGTTCGGGTCATTGCCCGGTTGTGTCCCCCCACCCCAGTCTATTCACTGGGGTGGCAGAGTGAGAAATGGAGACAACCTCGATGTACAACCACTGTTCAGCAAAAGCTAGAATACTAGTGTGGTATCAGTTCTGTTTCAGTCAAAATTCTAAAACACAGCACCATATGAGCTGCTATGAAAAAAATTTACTCTATCCTAGCCAGGCCCAGCACAAAGGTATAATTACTGTGATCAAGCCCATGTTATATCCAGAAGGAAAGGAACAAAGAAGAATGTCCTAAGGCATAACAAATGCTGGCAGGTGGCTGGGCTGTTGTGTTTCTTAGTTTTTTGGGGGTGGACTGTAGCTTTCTCTATGAATTCAGAGGGGCCAAAGCACCTAACCACCTCTGCAACAGTTCAGCTTGGCCACACCATTCCCCCAAGGTTTTAAAGGCAACCTGACCTCACGTATCACATATGCCTGCACATCTGGGATGTAATTTTGTGACTTTAACTGCCACAGCCCATTCACAGCACTAGTAGACAGCGCACTTGTAGCACTAACAGTACCAAAGACTCCAACCTTTTCCCTACCAACCTCAGGACAAAAATCTGCATGTATTCACGCAATTCACTTGTGAGGCAAGTTTGGAATTAAAGATTGTCTTGAGTTTAAATGGGACAGACTTTCTAGCCATAGTTACTCATATTGAACATCGCTGACACATAGAGGACATTCACTCAGTCTCCACTCGCATCTCTAGGATTGCTGCCTAGCAAGGAGGATTAAGGACACTAAGACAAACTGCTACTTCATGAAGAAGCAGCTATATTTGTAGAACTCCTGCCAAATTTCCCATCTAAAGTCTAAAAAGACATGTTAATAGGAGATAATCTAGAGCCACGTTTCCTTGCTAACCGGTCAGGGGAAAAGTGGTCGTCACTCATCATTCTCTTCTCCTGTAGAAGATCCTTCCCTATTAACCTTACCCCTTCTCACTGATACCTAAGGGAGACCTGCCCATTTATCTTGGGGAAAAAAATGAACACATTCAGCCCTCTTTTGCTCATCCTACCACCAGGACTGACACTTTTCGCCTTTGATGAATTATCTCCCAGCTGAATCCAACAGTGGAGATAGGTAAAACAATTCATCTGCTAACACCACAGCGATGGTGAGGAACAGATACTTAATAGAAGAAGTTAGAGGTGATCCCGTCAGGTAAAAAGGACAGAGAATAATGAAGATCCAGAAGTTCTGCGCTTAAGAACACAGGGCAGAAATGTGAAGGAGCAGGGAAATAATGCAACTAATAAATCCTTGCAAGGAGATGGAGGAGAGTTTCCCCCAGATGGGCTCACAGAAGTTGCTACCTGCAGCAGAACGTTGCTGGGGGAGGCTTGAATTGAAGTACTTCGCAGCATATCAAGGAACAAACTTCTGCTGGGAATGACATCATAGATTTGGGAAGTTAGTATATCGCTAAAGAGGAAAAAACACTCTTGTGACACATTTGTCTTTTATAAATCATAAAATATTTATTCCCCGAGATTACAGATACGTTGATCCAGAAGTGTTAAATGCCCTTACCCATCTTGCTTAGATGGCTAATAAATCACAAAGATATTTTCAGAGTGCCAGAGGAAAGAAAGGTTACCTTTAAATTTGTAACTTTGTTGGCACTCACAATTCCTGTTTCCACAAATATATTCCTAGGCAGCAGTGGGGCAGTCTTAACAGACTCCTAGAAGAGGCAGCAAGCCAACTTGTAGTTATTTTAAAGAATGCATCAGTTGTCTAAAATTTTGCACCCTCGTACAGATCCTGTTTGTCTGAAAAGGATCCAGGCTGTGTAAAAACGGTCTGCTGGACAGAGTCCAGAGTTTTACAGACTAAAAGCATATAACTTTACAACATTCCACTTCAAATCTTGCATGAAACTGCTGGTTAGCAAACTGTGATAGGTAAAGGGAGGGGAACAGCTTTTAACACTGTGAAAACATTTTGGGGCCAATCTCAGAACGGTGGGAAGAGCAAAAGGAAAAGGTAGCATCTGCAAAATATTTCATACCCCACTCTTTCTGCAACCTTGCAGTGAGACTTCAATCACTGCTACACTTACAGGGAGGTATTACTGATATTTTCAGTTTACAAGGTATAGGTTCCTCGGCATCTGTTCAAAATTCAGATAAAAAAAATCATCTAGCTACCAGTATGGTCTGTTGAGCCATTCTACAAAACTCTTCACTGGTTTACTAATGTATTGATAATCAAATATGAGGCTTCAGTCCTAAGAATACCTTCTTACATGTTTAGTTTTATTGCCATGAGCAGACCTACTAACTTACATGGGACTACACTATGTAGTAAAGTTAAGCAAGTGTGTAAGTGTTTGCAGGTTCAGGGCCTTAGATCCCTGTTCTGGTCCACATGACCTAACATAGCAAGTAATATCTACAATAAATTCGATTCCTTCTACTTCCATTTCCCTCGTTTCCCATGGGAATGATGCTTCAGTGCTTTTTCAAACTATATGCAAATCTGCTATGCTTTCATTAACCCTTTTTAATTGTTTAAACACTGAAACTTGGTGTGTAAGGTGTGTAATTTCTTTGCACCACTTAATTAATTCTGAGATAGAGCAAGTCCTTTAATCTTGTAGAACTGGCCATTAAGATGAATTCACCACAGGCAGCTTACGTTGCTGGTACAGGCACGCTTACTGTAGGCTACAGCACTCCATTCCAGTGGGAGTGACATACTAGTTTTCTCAGGGTGACCATACATGCACACAGTTGAAAAACAACAGGTAAAGCTGTCAGATTCAAGGATCCTTGTTTCTAACAGGCTGCAAGCCTTGCTTAGCCAGAGCTCAAGTTTACCAAACGAGTGGGCTTTCAGCAAAGACTGATTGTGTTTCTGGGAGAGAGGGATCAAAAAGCCTGAACAAGAAGCACATCTGCAAGAGTGGGGACAAATGTTCAGGGCCCTGGACAAGAAGACAGGCTGATGAAGCTGCGGATGAATCAAGATAGCCATCCTCTTCGAAAGAGAGGCCTCACGAGAAGCACTGGTGCCTCGTTATTAACCCAGTCGCATTTGAATGATACATCGTGAGAGTGAAGCTGGTAGCTCACATGGTTAAGTGCCCCCACACTAAAACCCATTTGAACTTGTTCCAGGAACAGACAGCGCTGTATAAGAAGCTGCCAGCTCCACCGGTCTGACATAAAACAAGGTCCCTTCAACTTCCCTTATAGAGTAGTCATTGCAGAAACAGAACCATTTTCCTTATACGACCATACTTGCCTGCTTCGTCATGCAGTAATTCCAACAGACTGGGGTTTTTAAAAGTTACTGCAAAGAAAGGAGGCACAGAAAGAAATACTATGGAGGCAAACTACTTTAGATTCGCAACGTGAGAACTAGGCAAAAAACAGTTTTACTTTCAAAAGTGCCTCATTCTATACCTAAGTAAATTTACGGTGGTCTGAAGCAGAAAAGATGACAGAAAGGAAGCCTCACTCGTTTAAGACTCTCATAAAATGGTTAAGACACTCACCTGAGGTGTGTGCTCTGAACCCTTTGAAAAAAAGAAATAAAATTGTTATTATACAAAATGGAACATTAGGAGCTATTGGGAGCAGCCCAAAGTAGCCAGGATCTGGGTCACCCATCCAAGGCACAACAGATTCAGGGTTAAGATCCCATTCTGTCCACAACTTGACATGACTCTCAGAGCCTGTATCAGAGAACTGAAAAAACAAACCCATCTGCACTAGATGCAGCTAGCTTCTACATTTCTCCTCCACATTCCCCATTTTATTGGCTACTCTTAAGAATGAAGAGCCTTTTTATAATGAAAGTGTAGTCAAAATTAACCAGTCCTGCAAGAAAAAGTGTGTTTTGACCAACTGATGTTTTCTGTCAAAAACAATTAATGAAGAAATTAATAAATAAAACAACATGAACCAGAAATACCTTATTTTCCTTTGATACTTAAGTAGAATAAAGCTACTCAGAATACAACATTGAGTGTCACGCTCACAGGTATCAGCCAAGATTTGTCTGTACCACCTGCAGAGCTAGGCTACACATCTTACAGCAGCTTCAGCTAATGTGAAATGTGGCTATTTGCATTTCTGAGTAAGCTGCTGAGATGTTGTTGTGTAAGCTGCAAAGCCCACAGTGGCTTCTAATGCCATTCCGTGAAATCGAGAAAAAAGGTGATAGACATGGGTCTCTTTCTCATAACCCAGACTGGTGATCTAACTGGTGGGACATCTGCTATTTCAGAGTTCGTTACTTCTTGTGCTTTGTACAGAGGCTCCATCCTTATTTAAACTGGCACACACATCCCTTAAATCTCCAACGCATACGTATTTCCAAATAAAGAACTGCTCAGTCAAGAAAATTCTCCAATACAGGGACAGAGGAAGGAGTTCTTATGCTCTGAACGCTTTAGATTTGGCACATCCTGATGCTTCCGAGACAGCACTTTCTGGCTTGCACAACTGTCAAAATGCAAGTCAGGACTGAGACATGGGAACTCCACAATGTCATCACGTCCACACCACCGCTTTTCTCAGATCTGCTTTCTGAAGAGCCTTCAAACACTTTGTACAGTTCATTTGCCAATGGTTTAGTACACAGTGCTTCACCACTTCCCTTGGAAGACTATTCCACATAAATGTTACTCATAAACCAGAGAGGAATTTGTAATTGGATACAGATCTCTTCCAAAAATTGTCACACACCATATATTAATTTCTGTATGTTGATCAGTGCAGTTCGAGTGCTTCTGTAATACTCATTCAACATCCTTTTTTATACATGCTGGGATGAAACACTGTAAACAATTCCTCTTCTTCGTGCCTTTGAAAACTTTTCAGACAGTTGTATTCTTTATAACCACCATTTTGAATATGAAGCAGATAAACGCTGCACTGGAAAAGCTACACCATACTGAAAAAGGAAGTCTATAACATGCTTGATCCTATTGTTTCAGTTTAATAGCTTGCAACTCAAGTTTAGAGCAACATATATGGTGAAGATATCTCTTGAAGCAGAAAGAGATGTCGTTTGTGGAAAGGCAGAAGAATGAATGATCTTACATTCTGCAAGATGCATAGATAGTGGGGTTCGGCACAGCAGTATTTGTCACACCCAAAAAGTCACAAGGAAAGTGTATTTACGATTGCAATTGTTTGTTAGATTGGAATTATACCTGTCTTATGTTAGGGGAAAAAAGAAAACATGATTTAAAAAAAAAAAATTACAGTCTTAACATTAAATCCCCTGTTATTTAAGTCTCCTGCACCTGGGATCTCTCCCTTTAAGAGTAAAGCCATGAGTCACTTTGAAGAGAGGGCAGCTGTCTGGAATCCTTTGTCCAAATCCAAGTGTGGGCTTCTAACAAGGCGTGACATAAAAAGTCAAGACCCTTTCTCTTTTTACAGTATCTTAAAAGCCCCTTTCTCCCTACAGTTTCACAGAACCTTAAAAGACAAACTAAGTCAGTGCAACTGAGAACAGAGAAGTCATGCTTTGGGCATAAACACTCAACACAGCCTACAGTGGAAACAGTACATGAGCAAGAAACTTCTGCCCATCTGAGAGCAAGAGTATTAAACAGTGAACATAGGAAACAATAGAAAAACTGCCCTCAGCTCTTAAATGTATTTGTTACTCTTGATGAGTTTTGATAAGACATAGAGACATTTCATTATGCACTGCACCTTTTAAAAATGAGGACAATTTCACTTTCCATGGACTAACCTATTAATTCCTGTGTTCAGAGCCTTGAAATCTTGCGGACACAGGGCTCCGCTCCCAACAGTTCATAAATTATCCATTTCTTCCATAGGGACTGCAGGTAGACTAATATTACTACTTTGAAAATGCTGATACTTCAGAGAAAGGAAGCCATAGCTGTGCCTGATGTATCACCAGAAGGAATCCTCCAAGTGAATTAGACCATATGTTTTTCACGGGCACGGAAGAAAAAGCTTTGGGAACAGCCTCTCCTGGGTGGGAAAGCGTAACATTGTCACCTTCCCGCATTCAACAGATATGACCCAGTTCACCCTATACTAAAAAACAGACAGTGGCTTAAACACAAGACCTAGGAATCAGCTGTAAATGATAAAACTGACTTCTTCAGAGTCTGGCCATATCAAACAATTACGGTAAAAGATTGTGATTAATTTGGACGAACTTTGTTTTTTAAAAATCCAAGGCAAACGTAAATCTGTTTCAGTGCTTGTACAACCATCTCAGTAGCTAGCTGCTGTCTCCACCTATTCGTGATTCAGCCCAAATTAATGCAAGTGCCAGAAGCCTATGGAGGTGCCTTACTTCACATGGAGCTTTTAAGGCTATCGAAAGCCTATTTTGATTTAGTCCTAGTTTTCCCTCTGTCTCATCTCCCAACTGTTTACAACCTCCATGTGGGAGGCAAAAGTCCTTGATTCAGTGCTTTAGGATTTTTTTTGGTCAACATCTGCATAATATAAAATATATGAAGAATTATGTTAGTAAGGCCCTCAAGCCAGGGTATCTTCTTCCTTTGGTGACAGATCTCACCAGAAGACCACAAAGGCCGGATTCTTTCTCCCAGTGGCATAGGTGCTACAGGAGGGAATAAGAATTTTATGTCCACATAGGTTTGCCACCTCGTGGCCATAGCACTACCTTTCTGGGAGGTATTGAACACAGACTAGCACCTCCTTCGCTAGGGAAAGGTCTCCAGCACACATCTTGCATATCCTGCGCAAGCTAGTCATATAAAAGATAGACCAAACCAAAAGCATCTCTAGTTGTGCTTAAAAAACAACAAGCTCTGCTCAGCTCTTGGGAGAGTAATTATTAGCGACTACCCTTGGAAGAAAGTCCCAAGCAGATGAAACTATCCACTAGCATTAAAGAAAGTGTCCCCTGAACTCCAGAGGAGGGCAGCCCTTCATCCCCTGTATTGTAGGTCTTGTTCTGAGGTACTGATTATGAAAGGCACAGCAGTCAAAGCATAACATCATACTTCACACACCTAGAAGTTGAGCAAAACCTAATTCATAACACAGGTATCTTTCTCAATCTAGCGTTTAATGACCTCAGTGGAGAAAAATACTGAGCCCCAGCTCTTTAGAAAGTACAGGTTGCTTTTTGTTGAATATTGGTACCATATTTGCACATTACTGGATGAGATATTTTTGTCACATGTTTCATGAGTATAAAACGTCTATCTTCAGAGTATAAAACCATGAAAAACCACTGACACAGTCCTTATCTAGGAAAATTATTGAACCTTGCTCAGAAGAATGTCATATTTCAAATAAGTTTTAGTTTTAGATTTAGCTGGTCCAAACATTTTAAAGAGTATTTTCCTCTAGGCAAAATGTTAAAAGCTGTTTTTGAATAGACATATGGCTATACAGTTGCCTATAGTTACTGAATATTTTAGTAGCCTGGTTTAATTTAATTTTTGCAAAATATTTTTAAATGCAGAACTTCTAAACCTCAGAAATGAGAGTCAGATAGTGATCTTGCCTATGAATATAAAATGTAATACGCTTCTGTCCCAAAAGACAGTAATTGAAAGTCATAGTAATGATTGCAATCACAACACAAGTGATTACACGCTTGTTACAACTTGTTACACATTGGTTGCCTGAGACAACGTTCCCTTCCTGTGTGCTCAGAATAAGCGTTGGATTAAGTCGGAGACCACTGTGGAAGAGAGTAAGTTTCCACCAGGAATGAGCAGAATGTGTTACGGGATCCCTCTTCCAAGATGGAGTCCCCAGTCATCAACCACACGGTCTTACCCAGAAAGCTGTGAAATGCACAGTGGCCGTCTCACCACTTAGGCGAAATACTGGTCTGAAAAACAGTCCTGAAAAACAGCCCTCTGACTGCAGTAAGGAAGAGGGGAGCATATTCAGCCTCCGCTGTCGAGAGATGACTTTGAACAGTGTGGTAGAAAGCAGTCTGTTCTGCTAACAAATACCCCTGCTGCAACTCCCTTGCACTCTCCCCATGAGAGCAAAATACTCTATTCACAGACAAGCGAATAGGCGAACTAGTTCAAGTGGATGCTTGTGATAATAAGAAAAGGTTTTCTGCTAATAAAAATATTCACTCATCTTTTAAATTTGATAATATGAGCTATTTTTCCAACTTTAGGAAGGTCAGCAATTCAGTGTTTGCCATTTTATGACCCAGACACTAACAATTAAGTCAACCATCATTTAGGAATTCAGTTTACCCAATCTCACGAAACAACTGACCTCAGAAATGCTGAGTCATGAGAATGAGGTTATCGGAAGTACAGGAAGAAATTAATCTCACTTCCATTTTCCTGTTGTTCTTTTTCTGTTTTTACATTCTCCTTCTCTTGGATGATTGACTTTAATTTGGGACCTAACTGATCGAATGCTATGTGTTGTATTCTCATAATGAGTTTAATGGATATAGCACTATGATGTACAGCATCGATCAACAGTAATCAATGACTCAGTACTGCTACATAACCATGGGAGATGTACTAATTTGTTGCCCGTAGCACATCAAAAACACATTTTACACAACAAACCAAACACTACACTTTGCTTTCCAAGGAGAGCTTTGTCATGCAACTCTCCAGTCTACCTTCTACTTAGATACAGCGCTTGGGAGAACAATCTCCTCTCCTGCACTAACACAAGGGGGTTTTAACTTCCCCACATTTATTTGCAGTAGTTACACTCTGGCTTGCTTTACATTTGCAGAGATGATGTTGTTCTGTTTTTTATTACTACATCACAGTCTATACAGTAAGAGTAAATGGCAATGGTTTCATACGTGTAACTATTCCCACTTACTTTTGTCATGATTTTATTAGGTTTTGCATTCATTCATGTCAAATCTGTATTTGTTGTTACCAAATGCCAATGTTAAAATGGGAGTCTTGGCTTAACTCTTAAGACTGTTAACCGGGTAGAAGCTAGAAATTACAAGTAAAGTAGCCAAAGTTCCCAAATTCCAAAGCAATGAGTCTATAGTATTAGAATGAGTGAAAAGGGCAGCAGTACACTCCACTGTCTTGTACGCTGTAGACATAATACCAGTCTGAGGCCGAGCCTGCTCTTCTCTACAGATAAGGGCCACCTGCGAAGCACCAGGGAGTCTCACTCTGCTGATCTACTAGCACCTAATATGGGAACTGGGGGCATACGGTGGAGTTAAAGGGCAGGTGCAGGCCCAGCTTGGGCACTGCTACGGTGTTGGGACATGGCCATGAAATATGCTGGAGACTAAAATCAGGAAACGTTTCCAGATTCCATGCTAGGGACACAGCCAAAGTCTTAGGAAGCAATCACAGAAGTGTAGGTCTGAGAGGGTCTATGTGGGGTCATTTCCCTGCTCCCAGGCAGGATTAACTATACCTAGATCATCCACAACAGGTATTTGCTCAGCCTGTGAAAAACCTCCAAAGACAGATCTGACAGCTTCTTCGGGTAACCCATTCCAGTGCCTAAACACTATTGTAGTTGTAGAGCTCTTCCTAAAATCTAACGAAAACCGTCATTGCTACAAATTGCCTTTTGTTCCATCCTCAGCAGAGATGAAGAACAATTAATTGCTCTCATATTTATAAGCACGTCTGTGTATTACAGCACAGTTTGTTCTCGTTTCTAGACAGTAATTCACCAAGCTGTGTTTGCGCAAGTAGCACTTTGATAGTAAAACCAATGAGCTGCCCAGTTGTAGCAGCCCTCCCCAGCTGCGGCTGGTTCCCAGGCACGCGCTTCCAGCTTCACCTTCTGCTCTCATATGAAGGCAGCAGTGGGCAGCAGGGAGAGCTCAGCTCCTCCTTGGTCCTCTGGGCGAAGAAGGCAGCTGGACAGAATATTAGTTCATAAAAGTCCTTGTACAGGACACTCTGGGAATCCAGGATTTCAATAAAACATACTCAGTTCCTGCAATCTATTTCATGTTTTCTTGTTACAATTTTTTGTTTGCTTTCCATTAGTCTTTCTCCAGTTTGTTTGTGTATTTCTTAAAGTATCACTTATAAAACTGAATGAAGAATTCAGGCTGGGAGCTTATCACAGTGGAACAGGGCAAAATAATTACCTCTCATCCTCTTGTATACAATACCTTCAGTAATGAGTCCCAGAATGCCTTTCACATTTCAACATTTTGTCACATCGGTGACTCGCGTTCATTTTCTAACTTGCAGTAGCCCAGAGATTCTCCTGCTGACTGAATTATTCCCCATTTTCTATAGATAAAATATTTTTTTTTCCCCTGACTGTAGGGACTTGTGTTTCTTTTTGGTTCACTTACATCTTCCTGATTTCAGACCAGCTTGCCAGCTAGTCAAACTACTTTCAAATTTCGTTCTAGCTCCCTCAGCCTGGGTGATGTACTGGAAACTTGGCAGATGATACTGACTCTATCACTTACACTTCAGTTTTGTAAGTCCTTTCTAGAGAGAGGTTTTTATTTTAATTTTTGGTTATATTACAGCAATTCTGCATACCCCAAAACTTGGAAGTGTGGGCGAGTAAAGGCCTGTTCAGTTGATGGTTCTGCTCAACCGTAATCTTCCATTTTCTCCTCATGTTTTGTTTCTTTAGTTCTCATGTGACATAGACAAAAAACGCTCAAATGGAACTCTTCGTGGAACAGAAACATAAGAACTAAAACCTTCGAGGCACGTTAGGTTAACCTCCAAAATTAAACTAATTTTGTAACTTGTAACTAAGCGAACAACTGTAAGTCATTCCACTGAGTTCATTTTCATTAATCTAAACCAAAACAATCCTGTTGTGCATTCCAGCAATGTGAAACGGTACACATTAGAACCAAGATGTTAGGTCTTCGAAACATCAATGTACCTACAGGGTATTGCTGAAAAGTTGCTCAACAGATCAACAGCTAAACTTATGCCAAAATCCAGGCAATTTTTCCATTCAAGAGAGCACTGTAGACTATATACAGTGATATCAAAATGTATCTGTTTTTTCTTATAAGTGTTTGTTCTGTTTCATGCCATGAATATGGTGACATCCTAGAACGAAGGATATAGAGATTTCATCATTTTGTTTTTTAACATCAAGTGCATTTCTCTGTTCCCCTCATCGTTGTCCAATATATGGATGCATGCCAGTTTCACAGAAATCTTTTCTTCTGAAGGGAGTCATGTAAATGTCCGTACAAACAGTTTAAAAAACCCACTAAAATATGAAATATTGGTGACTCCAGACACAAATTTGTCAGTTTTCTCTTCTGTGTATGTCATGCATGTCATCCCATAGGACATACATTTTACTGACACAATTTAAGGTTTATTTGTTAAAACGAATCATACATGCCGGTTGAGTCCAGTGATTTACATCATGTAAAAGCAGAACATCTTAAGCAACACATGTGCAATAAAAGCAAACAGATGTTTGCAGTCTAAGCACTGCGCTAATGGTGGTGGTATGGCAATGTATCAAAGGCAAAAGGCAACGTAGCCAGAATTGCCCACTGGAGTGTTAAGCCCAGCTGCATAACTTTGAACCCACAACCAATAGGATATCCCAAACCACCCTAGGGTACGTTGCCATACTTAAGGTAAGAATTCATAATTAACTGCTAATGCCTAAACTCCTCAGCTAAAATGGGGTGGAATTTCTTGTGAAGGAGACAACAAAGATACGAAAGGTGTAGTAAAACAACTGCTCATTTTACAGAATTAACATAGCAGGAACACTACCGTTGTTTCATACGTAGTGAAATTAAACGTGCCCCAAAAAATCCACCTCAGGAGGCCTGATCGGAGGTTTTAGATGGAATTTTCCAGACTAGGCAGCTACAAAACAGAAGTGTCAGAAACTCAGCACATGCATCCCTGGAGGAGCACTGTGGACAAGTCATGACGCTTCCAAGCTGATACCCTGAGCGCTCTGTAACCCAGTGCATTACCAACACGAGTGCTCTCAGCCTGCTGGAATGACTGGAACTACGCACAAGGTGTCAAAAATGGCATTTCGTTCATACCACTGAATGTGAACGTCACCAAATCCTAAATGAAGCTGAACTTACTATAATGATATCTAACAAAAGCAACTGCTTTTTTTTTTTTAATGCCATCTCCCTAAATCTGACATCCAGAGGACCGATATCAAAACCACCATTGAGTGAAACTACCAAAGAAAATAAGAAAGTGCAATTTAACATCCACCCCTCAAAGGAGTTTTACAAAAACCTGTGAAAGGAAGATGTCAATTTTTTTCAAGAAAAATCCTGTGAATTTAACTGATTTACCTAAAAGCAAATACCAGTTGTTCCAGCCTCTGTGCACACAATCACATGAGAATAGTAACTTTTTACTAAAAAAATTCAGCAGAGAATTGAGGCGCATATGAAATGGAACATGTGTTACAATCCCAGATATAGATATGTTGGGAAACATGCATCTGCTTATGTACAGACTTTCGGCCTCAAGTATGTTCTTAAATATCTTGCTGAACATATAATACGTTTAACATGAAAAAAATTAAAATATGGAACCACACAAAATTTGCCAAGAAGTGTTTATGCATTCCCTTAATTACTTGCCACACCATCAAAACCCTAGATTTAATATTAATATTTTCAATGAAAGAAAAAACCCACCAAAACAGCAGGGAAATATATTCTAAGCAGCTGGTAAACTCAGATCCTAACACATGTTGCATATTTTCAATACCTTCCTGTATGAGTCTCAAAGTAGTGTGCATTCCAAAACTCTAACTCTGATAAATAGTTTTGAAATATAACTTGGAATTAACATAGAAACAAGTAAATTCAAAGGATAAGCGTTCATAAATAAGACTACTTGTGAGATAACACAGGACTAGAGAATTTCGGGGGCTTAATTTTCAGCCCAGTAATTTTCTGAACTTTTCAGACTGAATAAACATAGAAGGCGGCATGATAAAACTGCAGTTTCACATCTTCATCGCAGGCTTTTCATGTTTTGTTTCTCAACCCGTTTTAATTAAAATACTTGCATTTTTCCTGTCCTAAACAATTGCATTACACGTTAGTGAATAAATATACAGATGTCACAGACTTCTTTTCCTAGTCCACAGCACAGTTTAATGTCCTCTCATCTGAGAAAGTGCCTTCTTAAGCCATTCCTCAACTTTACACTGTCCAGCTTTTTGCCTCCTTCATTTGCATGACTCTTAAGCACATACGCTCACAGGAGCTGTAATGCAATGCTAGGCTAGAGGCTTCTAGCAGGGAACACAATGTCTCGTTTTTAGGTTGTGGTGGCAGACTGCGATCATCATAACTATATCCTCAAAGCCAGTGGCGCAGCAGAGCCAAGCGAGGCACTGTGGTATGAGGACAGCAGCTGGACTAGAAAGCACAGCTCAGATTTGGAATGATATTTTTAACTTTAAACTCCAGATACATTCACCTAGGGGGGGAACAAGAGGGACACCAGTTGTTAAAAAAAAAAAATTAAAAAAAAAAAAAATCAAGCAACACACACTTTTTGTGGATCGCATGATCTCTGGATAGCAGCATCAGGCAGATGAACTGGACAGACAGATTAAGGTGCCCTTCCTATAATTCCTTACCATTCATCTTCAAAGCAAAGATTTAACCTCAAGCAATTCTTCTGAATGCTACAGAAGAAGTGCTCTTGCCCCACTCTCTGGACACCCATCTTCCTCTTGCGTTATTCTTAGAGTTCTTTCTTAGAGCTCTGCAACTGCAGATGGCAATTTTCAATTAGGCATGTGCTTCAGGGGAAATAAGGAATTTACCAAGGTCACTTAAGGGCAATGAAATCACACATGCCATATAAAATGCTTACACTACAAAATGATAGCATAATGGAATGGTAAAGTCTTTAACAAAACCCTAAAGAGAGCATGCAACTAGTACAGCATGTTCTTTTATTATTTCAAGCTCTCCAGTTACACCTTTTGAAAGCCTAGTCTTTTTTTTTTAATTGAATAAGTGAAAAGAGAGCAGAAAAAAACATGATGTGCCCAACTGTCTCTTGCCAATGTGTAAGAGCACTCAGCTTCAAATTATATGCAAATTAGAAAATGAAAGTAAGTATGAGGTGATGGTTGTAAGTCAAGCAAACATACAAGAAAACCCTTTTGTTTGTAGGATGAGCAGGTTACTAAACGTGAAAAACACTGAAGACATTTAGGATCTTCTTTCATTTCTAAACAAAAATTTTATGATACTATATGCTAAATACATCAAGCACTCTCTGATTTAAAAGTGACAAATGAGCAATAGTTCTCATGAATTAACCCATCAGTAATACAATAGGGAGGCAAAAGATAATTTTGGTTCAAATAATCAAGGCTTTTGTCATACCTATAAATACTTTGGTGCTTCTCATCTCTGGCATACAAACAAAAATTCCAATTCAATCATGCATTAAACTTCAGACTGTCAAATTCAAGTATTTCTGTTTCACTTCAGTCTTGTCTCAGTTACACAACCAAGCTGGTACCAGAGGTGTATGCGCAGACTTGCTGCCCTCAGTGCCTTTGCCTGGGTTCAGCACATTCATTTCCAAAATATACAATCCAACACAATACCATTACTGCACCCTGAACACAGCTCTTCCATTAAAACTGATATAAAAGAATCCTTGAATGAATGAAAAATTAATCTTTAAACAGGGTCAGAATAAATGTTAGCTCTTTATTCTTTAATCAGTGAATGAAACACGTCACCTATTAACACGGATTGGAGACCAGTGCCTAGGGTAGGAGGCTGGTTCGCAGGGGCTCAAGCAGGAGAAAGGTCATTGTATAACCCAGCCATAGCTACTGGATTTTCTTGTGATTTGAGATAATACACAAGGTCTACTTTACATTGCTTTGTCTACTTTGCAATTCTTTTCTCACTGTAAACGAGGATAAGATTTCCCTGGTATAGATCTTCCAGCCATATATCCTGGACTGAAAAGGATTTGCTTTTGGTGCATCCAGGCCAATGGAAACTCATGCAACACCACAGACGCAGCACCAAGCAGAGGTAAAAAAACCCAGGGCAGACACTGGTTTTGGGCAGGTCCCACTGCGATGCTGCAAGCTCTGCAGCCACACCATTACACATGCTGTGGGTGGCAGAGGAGGGCGCAAGGCACATACTGTGGCTGGAAGGGATGAGACCCCACACCACCCCTTGTCTCCCTGGAAGAGTCACAGCCACAAAGCTCGCCTAGGGGCAGGCTGCAGCCAGGACCAGCCCTGCACTAGCACGGCCACACAGATGGCTGCTCAGATCCTGGGGCAGAGTAAGCGCGTGTCAACCCAGAATATACTGTGCAGGCTTTGAACCAGGTTTCTACTTCACTTTGCACTGGGAAATCAAAAGACCATTAACGATTGCAGCATAGCTAGACAATAAACTGGTGGGGGCAATGCAATTTACTGGACAGACTCGAGAAAAGGTGATTTAAAAGCATGTTTCCCTGGAGTCTTCTCCTGCCCTTTAAATTCACACTTTGATTACTAACACCCCTGCTAAAAGTCTTTCCTCTGTGCTCCCACTCAACTCACAATAATAAAGGTTACCCCCAAACCCACAGGATGAGACGCGAGACAAGTGAAATTTACAGTTCTGGACCACCAGCCCTACTTTCTTTGCTGTGGTGACTTCCACCAAGACCAAAGATGTTTCATGACAATGAACCCGTTAGCTTCAGCACTGAAGCAGTGTTGAGGAACTTGCTATCTACCTTCTTTGCAATGTTGATGCTCCTATAAAATTTTCTATTTAAACTACTACAGCTATTCTGTGTCATTCCCATTAATACCTCTCTAAACATTCGAAGTTAGGAGTTTAGAAGTGTCTTGTATATAAATGAATGAGAATCTGTATCAATACAAGTGAATTTTAATTCTGACAATTCCTCATTCTGAATGAATTTTAACCAGGTAATACCTTACTAATTTCAAGTAGACATTCATTCATAAAAATTATAAATATTTAGAAGGAAGAGGGTTTGTAAAGAATAATCGTCTTCATTGCAATCTTCTAAACACTTAGGCATAGAAATGTATTTTACTTTCCCGCTTTGACTCCTAGTAAGGATGTAGCTACAGCTCCCATAACTAGTGCATTCACATAATAAATATGATTAACCATGAAAATTAGTGAAAAGCAATCATATGTCTAAGATCAGAAAAGCAAAATCATTCTGAAAATGAACTCCACCTGTTTCTAACTAGTTCTCTGCACTTCATTTTTTTCTTAGAAGGTACTCAAGGAAATCAACTGAAAGTGTTTTTCCATTCCTATCTTTTACACCATAACTACATAAAACTTGAATGAACTCCCACAATTAACATGCTGACACTTAACAGTAACTGTCCTGAAGGTCTGCACGGCAGTATTCCTCTAACTAGAAAGCTGCTTGAAATAAGTTTTCAACTTTATTTTTCATTATGTCCTGACCAAAACCTTCAAGGAACAGTATCTCTCTCTGTGAGGATTTTACCTGGAGCTTGTTATAAATGTTATCAGAATATGCAAATACTTCCTAAGAAACACATATCCTTGTTTTGAACTGGGGCAATCCCTATTGTAGAAGAACAAGTTTTGCCTCCACTTCCTAGAACAGTACCTGCAGCTTATTTTTTAACTCCCTGAAAAATCTTTATTACTGCAGGAACTCCCTGTATTCCAGCAAACACATTCCAGCTATGCTGACTGAGCTGCATTCATACACATCAAAATAAAGTACACCCAAACCCTGGGAATGCTAAAGGAGTGCACCTTTTACAAAATGTACGTTTTAAGGTAAAAAAAAAAAAAAAAATCAAGGACTTCTTTTCCCAGACACGACAGGATCATAACATTGTGCATTTGCAGAGCTTCAGCCAGCTAACCAAAGCATCTCAGCCCTATTTCCAGCCTCAGCCCACATATGTGTTCCATCAGAGATAAGAAAGTTTGAGAATCTCTCCAGTAAAAAGAAGGTGCATCCGAATTCGAAGCACATGGAATGTCAGGTACGTTAAAGTAATTGCTGACACCGATGCTGCTGTACACAAGAAGCACGCTTTTGCTTTGCAACCCTTATAAAACACGCAAGCCATTTTAGGAGGGAACCACAGTTTTAAGAACAAGTCCGATTCCGAGTCCCTCCGCACTCTAACACCGCCACCCTCCAGCTGCGAGGATCCGCCTGACATACCTGCTTCTCCATTTTTCCCCCTGGCAGTTTTTCTTCTTGAAGTTGAAGAAGACGACGGGGGGACGCGGTCCTCCCCGGGCGGGCGCTGCTCTGCGCGGCGCTGCGCGACGCGGCCGGTGCCGGGGGGCTGCGCTCCGTCCAGCCCCCGCCCGCCGGGGTGTGGGCTCGCTCCTCGCCCCTCTCGCAGGCAGCCCGCCCGCAGCCCCGCCGAGCTGGGTTAAGTCTAACAGGTTTCCTTATATAGGTAAACACAAATTGCATTCCTGGTGAAAGAGGCTAACCGGCAGTAAGCTTAACTTGGTTAACTCCACAGATACCAAACGAGTCCGAGCGCCTGAAGTTCGCGAGCACCGCACTGCGAGGTGTCTTCAGAGGGGACAACCCGTGCCTTACAGCAGTTTAGCACCCATGAAACTATTCCATTACTTAAAGCTGTAGCAATACTGAGTACTATGTTAGCATTACATTAAATGCTTGACATTTTTACAGGACACACTCCTTAGCCTAGTTTTACCCTAAGAAAAGGACACAAGATGACAAAGGTATGTGCACGCACATTCTGATAGCGTTAAAATAATTCCAACCTTATCAGAGTTTTCATGTAAAGACTACCATATATCAAATGTTATGTGAAAATGTTAGGAAACGAGGATTGCAATACTGGTATCAACAGAAAGAAGCAGTATAAGAAAAGCTTGTTTTACTCTTTTCCAGTTCCTTTTCTATACAATGTAATAGTTAAGCTTCTGGTGATAGATCTGCCTTTGTCAGAGAGGTGTGATTGCAATATATTAACAGACACGCCCCTATCTAAACAGAGAAATACAGAGGTAGAGGGAGTACCTAGAACAAGCATATACTGTACTCTGCAGAGCAGTGACACATGTATTTCACATATTTTTTAATCCTCTTGCCTGCTCACAACTCACTAACCCCCTTCTGCAAACACAACTCACATGTCTTAGAGAACTTAGCAGGCAATTAATTAATTACAGGGCAAATCATGTAATATGTTTCCCTTTATTCTAATCAGACAAGATTCACCTGTTAATTATGGCCCTTCTACAAGCTAAAACGCTGTCAATATGCAGGGAGGACTAGACAGCAAAAAGCATGAGAAAAGGAAAAAAAGAAGGAATAAAACAAATGATGGAGGAAACCAAAATAAAAAATGAGTGAAAATGAGAAAAGTTAAAAGATTTGATCTAATGACGATCTAAAAAAAAAAAAAAGTACACTGAACTCTAAAACATATAATTTTTTTCATTCTTTCCCCCAGATTGCCTGTAACTTAAAACAGACAAGAGACACAAATTTGGCTTCCTGGTTACCTATGGAGAGTTAGAAACAACAGAGTGCCACCCAAAAGCTGGGAATTATCATTATCCGGTGGACTACAGCTTTTCTCCTCCCCATGTAATATATGACTTAAAGATCATCAAATAATATACTCTGCAGAAAAGCTATTCCTAATGACCATTCCTAATGGTTTCAATACTTCTTTAGTTATAATTTTCCTCCTCCCCTGAGGCATAAACATTCAACCTCATGATACTGCAGGAGCTTGGCTTAGAAGTTGAGAAAAATGAAAAATAACACCAATAAAAGTTGTAAGACACTCAATAAATATATCTCAAATAGTCTCTCTGTACAATATATAGGGAATCAGGAATATGTGGCCAGGGGCTTGGTGTAATGGTCTTCATGGGACTCTTTCAGGACACATAACTCACTTGTGGCTTCACTGCATAAGAAGAGTATGTTGGCCTTGCCAAGTTCATGCTCCTGTGAGAAAGCATTTGCACCGGACTACACAGCCGTGTATTCCCTTACCACCAGTGAGCTTGTGACCAGTTCCTGAAGAAGTATCAGTTTGTTCACATGAATCAAGCCAATTAAAATCCATCAGATTCCCAAAACTGCAACAACAGAAGTATTTTAAAAGGGCTATTACGCTAAAATAGATGTTACTTCAAGTATGGCTAACTTTCTGTCCTTAGGCTAGCACGTTTTCTGTTAGCCAACTGAGAGCCCACAACAGACATCACGTTAATTTATCCAAAACCACTCCCTCAATTAAGGATTTTCTTACCACTTCTTCAATGCCTGTACGTGTGCTTTATTTCCCCTAGTTTCAAGCCAAAAACTCAACTAGCTGTCATATTCTATACCTGACATACCCCCTTTACCTCCATCCCTTGGCCCAAACATCATATTGTGAATCAGTCATGGGATTTAGGGTCGTATAGTCAGGCATGAAATCTCATGCTTTAGTTGCTGACTCCCAAACTGTGATTTCATTAGATTGCTGGCACAAGCCTGAACAGTTTCCCCAAGTCCTGCATACACCACCTATGTAAAAGAGAATCGCTTTACTTAAAAAACACTTGCAGTAAAATAATCATTTTTCCCTCAAACATAAATCAGAATGAAATTTATCTATACTTTCACTGCATGCCTCTGCAAAAGTGTTAACAACACTTAATACTTAATTATTGTAATAGACATCAGTCAAATCTTTTTTATTTCTGTGTTCTTTATTTTTAAAAAATAACCTATATAATCCTGAAGTAATCCCGTTAATTCTTGAAGCCAAGAGTAACCTAGACTTATAACTTCCATTTACTTTGCTGTCACACATGCATTATCTGCAAATAATGCCAAGATAACATTAATTACCCTGTAACCATTCTCTCCTGTTCTCCAGGAAGAGATCTACTAGGTTTGAGTCCGCATTCAGAGTTGGAGCGTATAGGAAAAGCTCTGAGCACACCTCTAAAATGTTATTTTTAATGTTAGGAATTAAAAGATTCATTAGAAGTGAATGCAAATTATGACTGTGTTATTTTCTTTGTTACAGTGCTCCAAGTTGTTTCCAGCAAAAACTCAGCATTAAATAGACACTTTCATTCAGTGTGTCATTAGCTTGTTTCCTGTGCACAATTCATACAAACGGTTTATGGAGATTAGTTTAGTTCCTGCCATTTAGATAGTAACTATTTGTAAGTCCAATGACCTTTGTCCAGCAGAGCCAAGAACCACAGTCCCAGGCAGAACCTCGGTGATTGATCAGCGTACTACTGTGTTTCTCTTTACTTCCAGCTGCATGCCTTACTAGCCATATTTTCTTCATCTCAAAAGACGGTTTATAAGAACTATTTTCTCTTATTAAAAGATTGATGGATTTTCCTTCTCCCATTTCTGCCCATTTTTTAAATGCACAGTCCTGCCACTGTTTACATTGCTGTACCAGAAATGGAAACCTCGTGTAAATTTCCATAGTGAATTTTGATTGAATGGAATAGATAAGAGCAGTACACCAAGAAATATATTTCCTATACACACACTTCCATAATATGTATTTATTAAAAAAATAACGCTAGTCCCTAATCCTGCCACGAGTGTCTAAATATCTGCCTTGAAATTTTTTTCCCTATTAAAAGCACAGCAGATTCAGTCTCCTTTTACTGAATTCTTACTCAACAACAAGGTTTGCTTCTGAAGTTCTTTGTAGGCTGAAATTGTCCACACTTGAGCAACTCAATAAACTGGCTAAATTTAGCCAGGTAAGTTTAAAGCAACAGAGATCTCTCAAGTTTCGTTGCACAGAACTGTTGCCCCACAGTTTCCAGGATTAAGCTATTAATGCATTCTCGAAGTTCTAATTCCTTCCATGCAATGGTAACACTTCCTTTCACTTTGATATGGTCAAGATTTCATACCTCATCTTGGTATCTGCATCTTCACATCTTTAGTTTCCCTCAGAGATGTGCACCACCGAGCATGCCACAATGCATGCTCTGTTCTTGCAGGGTGCCACAAGATCTTTCATTCAATAGTTCGTTGTCTGTTCCCAGCTACATTACCCATTCCTCAAATCAAGTTAACGTGCTCGGCTAGAATGGCAGCAGCGAGTACCTTACAAATAAGGTAGATACAGTTCTAACAGCCTTTGTTT
The DNA here is from genome assembly GCF_964195595.1 of Calonectris borealis. NCBI lineage: Eukaryota > Metazoa > Chordata > Aves > Procellariiformes > Procellariidae > Calonectris > Calonectris borealis. The sequence goes on along the minus strand of NC_134312.1, from coordinate 138,258,283 downwards.
AACATACAAGTCTCCCGAAAGATGTGCAATGGCACATTGCATCTCTCTTTCCATGTCAAAAGATCTGTTAGCTTAAAAACCTAAAACCCTGAAAATATTACTATTTCCAAGTCCACAAGTGTTATTTCTGCACTGCCATTGAAATAATTTATACCCACAGAGTGCTAACTTTGCATTGTAAGATATTGTTGCAGTCTGCACAGACACGCATTAATGCTCCGACTTTTGGTTTAACACCCGAAAAAGCTAATAACAAAATGCCCTGGTGTAGAGTACAGCTTTCTCTGAGCAAGCTGACTGCTGGAGAAACCCAGCTGACTGGGTCTGGCTGGGATGGAGTTAACTTTCTTCATAGCAGCCAGTACGGTGCTGTGTTTTGGCTTTGTGGCTAAAACTGTGTTGATAACATACTGTTTGGCTATTACTGAACAGTGCTTGCACCACCCCAGTGTGCAAGGTTGCCTTTTTTTCCTACTCCGCCCCACACCAGTGAGGAGGCTGGGAGTGGGCAAGAAACTGGGAGGGGACACTGCCAGGACAGCTGTCCCAAATTGGCCAAAGGGCTATTCCATACCACATAACATCATGCTCTGCAATAAAAACCAAGCTGGCTGGGGTCAACCCACCACAAGAAAATACAGCAGGTCTGAAATGCTAGGAGTAATCCTGTCATTCCTGACATACAGGCACGTGCTGAGCAACTTAACTGTCCAGTCCAGAGACTCACAGCAGAGAAGTAGTTTTGGAAATGGCTCTTTACTACGCGTCAGTTATCACCTTTTGCCTTCCAGAAGATTCTCAGAGTGGCCTGTGTAAATGCTTCCATCTCATTTCATGGAAAAGTGAAAAACTGTCATGCTAAATTACTTCTGCAGTGGCCCACTGAAGTCATTTGACTTCACCTTGAAATGCACTAGAAGTACCTAAACGGCAATTACACATCTGAGAAGCAGCCGCAGTTGTTGTCTCTCAGCCACCAGTTCCCTGACTATAACTGTATATACACAGGCACGTCAGGCAAACCCACAAGATTTCCATGTTAGCGGGTATACTAGCAACTAACTTGGGACCAAGAGCTACGTAGCGTGTAGTTTATATGCTCAGCTAAAAGAAGGCACAGGGTTTTGATATGCTATTCTTCTCTTCCAACAAATGCAAAGTAAAATTAATGTAAGAATCTACATTCATTCAGGCTGTAAATGAAAATATTCAAGAAGGAAGAAACTAAAAGCTTAAGGTATTCAGAAGCAGTAACTCAAAATTGCACATACTGTAGGCAGTTGAGCATGTACCTTATCTGGGGAACACTAGCTGTACGGATCAGTTAACTTTATGATACAACCTTTACTTTTTATTGTTTCCTGATCTGGTGTTCAATTTTACAACCTTAATGCAAGTTACTTTGTTAATAAAGCATTAGTTATAAAATTTGACCATATTACTTAACCTTTACACAGGAACAAAGATGTCAAAACAAGTTAAAGGCTAATGTCTAAGGGTATTATTTTTACCCTTGGGAAATGAATTGAGCTTTCTTCCTCGTCAGTGTTTCAAAATGCACCATGAAAAGCTATGTAATACAACAAGTTACTATCTTTACCCTTGCACCACGTGCTCTTCAGATTTCAGTAACGTGCTTACACTAAACAAGAGCTTTATGTTTTCATTAAATACATTTAAAACTCAAGGTTGTGGTATTAGATGAAGCAATTAGTACAAGATCCAGCAAAAAGCTATTTGCTCCTGAAGAGTTTAAATGCTTTATCTGGAAAAGTTAATGAAGTAATTATAATGTTGTTATTAATGAAGATTAGAGATTGATTAAAATGGCATTTGGAAAACAAACCAGACAATTAAATAGAACTGTGGAAACTCCTTAGGGTCCAGGGGGAAAACATTCAGAATCCCTATACTAAGAAGGACATTTGGAAAACACTTAGTTCTTAATGCTATAGGACTCCAGACAGCAGAAATTGTCTTCATGTCAACATCAACATTGGGGATTGTAAGCACTGTGATGCTTAATGCTGACCAGCTGTGCCTGAAGCTTTGTTTTGAAGTCCTTTCAAGATATCTTTAACTGCAGCACCTTCCATATTAAGCATATTATGCTAATGATGGGGCTATTAGAAATGTTCATTAGTATTTGAACTGACACAACTATCAGATTAGTTAAATTGGTAACATGATCTTGAGCCACACGGAGGAGAAGGATGATGCTGTAAATGAAACAGCTATTGTTAGCTGAATTTTTATATTGCATCCCATGTAATACTGCAAAAGATGGAAGAAACTTTGACCTGGAAAATCCTAAACGAGTCCAGAGGGGTGGTCCAGAGCAGGTGTGGGTAAGAAAGGCAGTGCAGGACTGCATGTTCCTTTGATTGTTGTGAGGGCAGCACAAAACTCATGGCTTGTTGACACACTTTCCCTAGCACTGCTGGAGGACGCACAGCTTGGCAACTGCATTTCTTCCCAATGAATTCACTTTACCTGACTATAAAGGCGGTGAAGTACTGAAAATTGGAGCCCAGTCACAGCTCTTCTGCACTTTCTTGGAGAGAAACACTACAGTTTCTCAGACTCTAGATAGGTGGATCACCTGAGAGAGGTGCACCTCTCTTAACTGATCATAGAGGGGTGACTACACACCTGGCTTAGACACTTTAGTTTGGTTCCTTAAACTAGGAGATATCACTGCTGGCCAAAGAGCATGTGAAAATAAGTTACATGACTAAGAAAATATTGATTAAAATGGATAGTAAGCAGATTATTTTAACTGAAACAATATTATTTGTTGGTAGAACATATGGACTAGTTTGAGCCTTAGTTTTACATAGTCCATATTCAGGCAGAAAGACTCTTTGAGCCTAACTGTGTGCATGAAGACAATAGAACTTAGGGAAAGGCAGGAAAGGCCAGGCAAAATTTTACATTCTGGGAGTTCTGAGTATTTAAAGGAAAATGTGGGACTTTGTCTTTACAGGTCCTTGTTATGTAGAAAAGCTGAAGGACAGGTCAACAGCAACTTTTGTCACAGGGTTCCCAGATCAGGGAGGGGAAGGAAATCATTCTACAGCATATAAGGAGGAATGTGTATATATTGCAAAACCAAATGTTTTTAATAAAAAGCAATCTGTCCCAGTCACTACTTACAGTACACAGTGAATTATTTTTGTTCCAAAACTTATGGAAAACAACTAGTTATAAGGCATTTTTAGACTTTGTGTCTATACAAATGAAAATCAGAAATACTACTGGTATATAAAGAATACATATTCAAAGAACTGTACTTGAGAGTAGGGCGGTAATAATCACGTATTCACATGACAGCTGAGGCCTCACTTAGAATATCCTTTGACCTTCACACTGTGAAGATGAGAAAGCAGCAAAGATGAAGAACATCAAGAAAGCTGCAAGATACAAGGAACAAGATGGAAAGGATATCTAGTTTAAACAAAATATGGAACTTTTAAAGAGTTTTTGAGAGAAACAAGATGAAAGAGAGAGACTTGATCATGGCTGACCATGGAGAATGTTCACCTAAAACATAACAAATTTAGATTAGATGTGAGGACAAACCTCCAAATAAGAGTTATTCATCAATGGAGCAGTCGCCAAGAGAAACCCCTGAGATATCAGAAGAGGAAATACTTAAAGGGAGATTAGATAATATACTCAAAATAGTGCAGCAGATAAACCTCTAAAATATGTAAGAGGCTGGAGTGGATAACTTCTTTCAGCCTATACTTCTGAGTCTTTGTTTAAGACTTTACGTATAAAAATCCCTTTACAGTATTTGGCTTGCAATAGTAGGAAGGATCCAGTTCTGCAAAGTCTTAGTCATTTTAAGATTCCCTAACTATGCAAATAGCCTCGCTGAATTCAGTTTATTTTAACTTACTCAGTTTATTTTAACATATCATACAGAGTGACCAGAAATATTCAAATGGTTCCCCTCCCTAAAATTATTTTAACAGTATCTGAAGGATTCTAGCTTAAGACCAGCAGACGGGAGATAACACAGGCAAATTTTCATCTACTCTAAAGGAAATATGTCCTCTCCCATTCTTCCATTGTCCCCAGTCAGCCAAGGCTGGCTGCTGAGTGGTATGTGAACCTCCTGAAACTGGAGCCTTCCTCCCAAGGATTTTGTTACATTTACCCATAAACACTCTTCTGGTTAAATGGCAGCTTCAGGAGATCCACAGGAAAGAAAGGGGGAAGACTTTACCACGCCAGGCCACTCCACCATTATTCTGCTCTCCCTTGCTCCAGCTGCTGCTCTTCTGTTCCTTCCACACGGGATCTGCACAGGCAGTCACAAACCCAAGGCAAAGAAGAACCATTGCCCTGCCAAGCTCCTTGCTCTCTCAAGCAGCATTTAACACCTGGTATAATGTGCTGGAGTGGGGAGGAATTAAGCTTAAACTCACTTGGCAAGTCAGTTCTCAGATACTTGTGTTGCTCTGTATACATGGAGGACACCCATAGCAGCGTCTTCTGTAAATCAGACATCTGAGATATAGGAAACATCTCAGCAGATTCTAGACATCCAAGACACAGCTGCCTCCACTTCTGAGCTAAGCACTGTAGGCTGCTGCTGTATTCGATGGAGAGAAATCGGCACTTTCAGGGCTCAGTTCAGCTGAGCTATTTTAGGCATCTGCTTTAGGAATTATGCCCTGTAAGTGCCTATTTTTCTCCAGGGACTGTAAAGTGAAAATTGATCGCTGGCTCAGACATATTACCAGCTGATTCCCACCTTCAGATATTTATTTTTCTGTAGAATTGGGCATCATCTTAGGAACTACTGCAAGAAATTAATTTGTTTTAATCATTAAGATACGCTGATGTCATTCAGCAGAGAAAAAACTCCTCCATACCCTTGGCTGGATCATGAATTAAGAGTGAAGTGGTCAGACAGTAAGAAAGTAGCACATCTGCCACTGGAGAAATAGAACCAAATCATCAAATAATCTGTGTTCTGTAAGCAGTAATCACTGATCTCCACCATCAGGATCCCTGGAGCCAGCAGGAGATGCCATTATGGCAATGAAGAAAGTTTGGCTGTTCGGTTATTTTGGCTAAGTATATTCATATTTGTAAATATTTGGTGGAGAGAGGCTGGCTGGTTATCTTACTTTTTAGCTTTTTTCTATTTCTTTTTAAATTTTACAGCAGTGCTATGACCGTTCTAACTCATTTGAGCAGAGAAAAGCAGAAAGCTAGAAAATTTCTCTTTTTCTTTCTCTTTCTCTTTCTCTTTCTCTTTCTCTTTCTCTTTCTCTTTCTCTTTCTCTTTCTCTTTCTCTTTCTCTTTCTCTTTCTCTTTCTCTGATAAGTCCCTTGTGAACCACACTGCACTCTTCTCTAAGAAGTAGAAAACCATCAGGTCTGTGATTGTAATTCAGCTCCACACTTCGATTAATTCTAAAAGGAATTAGAACTGCTCAAATGATAAAAAAAGTTCTCAGGTAAAAAGTCTACAGAATATTACACAAACACGTTGACATAATCCATGTTAATCACGGAGGCAGAAATAAACGCTCAATTAATGGCAAATACAGAAAAAGAAATTTAATTAAATCTAACCATTAAGAAAACTCTTATGCCTGTAAGCTGATCTATAGGTAGGAAAATGTAGTCACTGTCCTTGGGGTTCCATTATTCTGGTAACAACATCTACTTTTATTTCTTCCCTTTTCTGCTATTGCTTAAACACCTCTACTCTCTCTCCCAGCAATATTGAGGGTAATTGAAGGAAGTAGTGGACAAATTTTTTCAACCCCTCATGAAAAATGCTGCGGCACATATTTTCATGAATTTGGAAATACTACCAGCTGTATCTGAAAACTGAAGGTAGTTCCATTTTCTTTTCAATGAGGGAGTTTTGAGTTTAAAACAGTGTTAGAATTACAGCATTTACAGAAGAAAAAAACAATTTTATTTACTTTGGGAGCTCATAGGTTGGGGAAAATGGGAGAGTTTTAAAGGGATGTGTGTATTTTATAGCCTGAAGGTGCCAGAATAACTTAAAATGCCTAGAAATCTGTGTAAGCAAGGCCAAGAAGTGAAGGGAACTTTCATTCCCTGAAAAAAGCCCTATTTCTTTCAGTTTTCTGTGGCAGAATATAAGCTTTCTGCATGCTTTGGCACCAAAATTGATTAAAAAAACCTAACAGGAAATTTTATTACTCCACAATGAAGCATCAGAATTTACATAAAAACTTTAAATACTGATTTAATTTTGCATAAAATAATTACTTCTGCTGTTGAAGTAGTTAAATGTACTTCAGTTAACACACCACAAAATGAAAAAGAGTAAAACTTGCCCTTCTTTAATGCTAAGAGATATACAAATAAAAGAAGCCATATTTCAAAGGCCTGTCTCCTCCCATTCGGAAGGCAGGTGCTTGAAGGTGACTTGCACTTTAAAAAAGGGAAAAAAAGATGCCTTCATTCTTCATTTACACTCTGCTGAAAGCCTGAAATAGGAAGGGTCTAATAGAGGATGCTATGACCTCATCATCTGTCGCAGGCTAAGCAAAAGCACGCTAGATCAGTACCTATAATGTAGATTTATATACGAAACACTACCATTTGAGGTCAGTCAATAATGAAGAAATGATGTGCATTCCTAGTGAATCAACAGCCCAAATGCAATGTCTCATGATACTGAGATATTGGAAACACGGTATTTTAGAGCAGACAGGGAGGCAAAGCTTTCGTTGTTTACGTTTATTGAGGGCTACTGCTTATAATTATTTCATAAGGTTTGCAATATTAACAGTTATCTCAAGTGAAGTTCCAGTTCAGATAAATCGACTCTGTACATGACATTTCCCTTAAACCTTCAATCACACCAACCACCTTCCACTTCTTTACTTGAGCAACTGTATGTAATGGCTATGTCCAACAAAATTCACAGCAGATTTCTCAGCAGTAAAAATCAGCTGGAGAGTCACTCAGCAACATTTGAAAGTGTGACCTTGTATCAGGATTATTCAAAAAATGATGCTTCGGTCTGCATCCAGACCACAAGAAAATTTTGCACCGCCCCTCACTGTGCTCCCAGGCCTGTAACATCTCCCACATTTCTAAGAAGGAATTCCCAATATCCTTCTTCTCTTCAAGTCTTTTCCCAGTATATCCCCCAGTTAGCAGCTCTGAAAGAGATGTGCAGTATCTAGCTGACCCAACGCACTGCTTTCTCCTGAGCAACCTCAGTACAATAACCTAAATGGTTTCAGTAATTTAACAACAGATGATAATGCTGCTGGGAAGTAACATGAGGCCACCTCCTAGGAACCGATCCCTTCAAAATGTTTGTCCCTATAGAAGGAAGGGTAAGCGTAGGTGGGCGGGCATATGTGTATAGGCTCAAGCTGCTTATTGATACAAGACCGAAGCACAGCTCCTTACCCTTATCTTTTCAGATATCTGCAACATATTTCTGTTTTGCCAGCAACAGGAACAATTAATCACCCATTAACTCCAGGCTGGAGTGCTGGTAGCTGGGGTCACCCCAGCTGTTTGTTTGTTGACAGGTTTCTGAACTGTTTGGAGAAGAGGTGATACTGGTGACATTCGCGTCACCTCCGCGGGGTTCAGGTGGCACATATACCATACATTATGGCTTCCTGTACAGCCTGAAAAAAACACCTCTGTGAATGAAAAAATTGGGGGGAGCACTTTTTTTGCAGTCTACAGCATACGAATAACAGCAGCAATGGGGAAAGTCTCCACTAGAGCAACAGACTGTACGATGGCTTCTTTTCAAAGTTATTTAGAGTACCCTGAAAACTCTTTCCAATATTCATCTTATTTACAGAGGGTTATGTACATATTAAATGGCTGCTTGACTCAACCTGTCTTGTCGTATTTGCTCCCAAAGTATGGAAGTAACAGACTGTGAGGCTCAAGGACTGTTTAGACTCAAGGTTTATCCCTGGGCAATGCCTTCAGGAAGGCTGGGAGAAGGCAGAACTTCCTCTGCTTTCAGAGAATGGTGGTGCAGGAAAGAGAAGAGTGTTATATACTGTTCTGTAGTTACTCATGTAATGATGACAGCTAGTGAGATATACTTCCCCTGTTAAAACCCGGAGACTGTTCAGGTGGTAAACTGTGACCTCTCTATAATGATCCATAGTGCACAATTCCCTGAAGTCCATGTGTTCCTGCAGTAGGTTGTACATATATTTACAAACTCTGTTTCTGATTTTTTTCCTTCTCAGGCCCCTGAAGATATGACAGGCCAGCTCATTAGCATGACAGTAAGGTGCCCCAGCATGTACGATACTAAGTTTTAAGACGTGGGTGACAGTAAGACACTAGTAAATAGATAACAAAGCTACTCATGTTCTGTTTCCCTTTGGTTTGGCCAGTGAAGGCTTTGGAGCTAGTTAGGAATTCTTCTTTTTTTTTTTCTTTTTTTTTTCCCCCTTCTTTCTGGTTTCTGTGGTATGAAGTATGTATCCCTTGGGATTCTTCTTCAGAAACATGTCAGCTTGAGGTTTCTTTTTATTTCCAGCAAACAAGAAGATAATTGAAACCCTTCCTGAGTTACAGCTATGTTTCCTGCTGGAGACACTGACAGATCCAGCAAAGCACAGAGGACACTGAAAATGCGAAAGAGCATTTTGCTGAGTTTGCCGTGTTATTCCCTTCATACTTTTAAAATATAATGCAGTTACCTGGACCAGCCTACAGGTCCTAAAAGGCAAATAGCAAGAGATACTTGAAAAACAGCCAGGAGCAGAAACTTTTTTGTTTTTCCGTAGTCAGTGAAAGTGCCAAACCCATCGGTGTACAGCACAGCACGCCAGCCCGGCTGCTGAGGGGCGAGGCAGGGTGCAGACCCCATGGCCATTCACCACCTGGTTTCTGTGCCGAGAGTCATTCCAGCCGCCCGCCAGTTGTAGCAGCAGGTTTGTTTGTGCCAGGAACACCTGCCCAGGATGAGCCGTGCGGATATCCCCACTGTGGGGATTGACTGGCTTTCCAGCTGCTTCTCTGAGAAAATGGGGTCTTCTCTGCTTAGTCCTTTTATGGTGGGACATTCATTTCCTAGCGTATCTGCAATAAGCCTTACCCCATGGACCAGGTGGACATAATGTAAAGCCCATCTGTGAGACATGGCAACTACAGAAATCTGATCTGGTTGTAGGGTATAATGGATTTTTGTCTGACATGATGGGATTGTAAGGGACGCTCAGGTTCGGTGCTGGTAGCAATAGAGCTAGCTGGGGAATTTTTTTTTTCCTTCATTGGAAATGGAAACGTATATATTTCTCAGAAACAAAAAAATTACACTGAAATAAAAATTTTATTGGAAAGTTTACCAGACTCCAGACAGACTCTTCTATCAAATGAAAAAGCCAGCCGCTGGGTAGGGAATACAGACCTGTCAAGTCTGTATCCATGTTATGCCCATCTCACACTCCTCTGAAGAGGAATCTGTTGGCAAGCAGCAGCACAAATTTGCTGCCCCTCAGGGTGTCCAGCACAGAGCAGGGCAGCCGGAGCAGCAGCGCTGTGCTGGATGGGGCATGGGACTCTGTGGGAGCTGGCATTATATGGCTAAGCTCAGCGAGGAGCTTCCACAGCATGGCCTTGCATGTGAGCATGCATCTCTTACATGATCGGACACCTACATTTCTCTGAGGGTTTGATGTGGGAACCTCAGACCCAGTCTTGGGTTTTGTCAGATTTGAGAAGCCTACAGAATAACTGGGACTGTGCTGGATAAGATGTAAACTATGGAAATTCTAGATTTGAGTTCTCTACCAAATTCATAACCAGGCTGTCCTAACTACTTCCCAAAGATTACAACAGACAAAATACCATTCACTGTATTTTTACATGATGGTAAAAGTGCACTGAAGTGCTGTTTCCATTTTAATATTGAAAAGGAAAGGTCATCTGAGCATCAGATTATTTCTGTCTTACACTGGAGTGTATATATTCAAATATGCATGCACAAATAAAGCATCATTACTCAATTCTTTAAGCTGCATTGAGTTCTTTGCAAAAAGACTCAAGATTTTGTAATGCCTCTTTTAAGTTTATCATACAGAAATTTGCATAAAAGAAAAGCAAGGAAAAAGAATATTGTGACATTTCTTGGAATTTTTTTACAATAATAAAGATTGCACTCTACTGTGAACTAGGAAGAGAAGAGATGTAGCTTTCACAGTCTCAGACTAAACACTGGGTCCATGTGTGTCTTTTTGGCTTCTGTTTAAAAATGCTAATTGATTGGAAAAGAAAGATGGAAAGAAAAGATTTCATCATTTAACAACCTCAGACCAGTGAAAAAACAGCTACTGCCTTACAAATATAGGACTAGCATTTCCTAAAAGTATGTTCTTTTTAGCATAAATTGTGCTATTAAATGCACAACCTAATGTGTAAGGATGTGAGTGGATAACACACTAAGAGCAAAATTGAAAACATAACATAAAAAGCAAAAGAAGGAGACAGGCCTGCATGCAATTTGTATCCTTGAAAATCTATTCCAAAATCTTTTTTGCATAAAATAGACGGGGCAAGAGAGGGCCAAATTTTCTTTACATTTTCTTCCAAAAATAAGAAAATAGTTGGAGCAGTTATGTGACAGTAATGAAGCAACTTATCAAGTAGTGGAAGAAGAGAAGGGAAGCATCAGCTGTTTCTAACAAACCTTTTGCTCTCCGAAAGTGTGTGAACACTTATGAAGCCATTTCCTGACAGGACACATTCAGCTAGGAAAAAACCTGTAGGAATCACTCAGTGACTACAATGCAAGTGAAACCTGTCCACAGCAGAAACAAGACAGTGTTTTGACTGACATGCAAGTGCAGAAGCATAATTTCTGTATTTTAGAATTACAGACCAATAGTCACAGATCTCATTAGAGCTGGACTAGTCCTTGGCACCAGCTACTGCAATCTCAGGACTTGGATTTCATTCTCACGGTTGGTGTTTGAGGTAGTCCAGTTTTAGTCCTGTGGGATCACACATTAGGTACACATGAATCAGATGTGCTCTCTTGGGGATGTCTACCTTTAACCAAGCCAACTCGGGTGTGCGAGGTGTGCAGCAAGCAAGAGCAAGCTCAGCTGCCCAGTTATCAGGCTTTTTGGCGGGTTTTGCAATCCATGTTGAGCTTGATAATATCATAACGCACTCGTATCTGCACCCAGGCTAGCTTGTTATTCTTGCTGAGACAGCTCAAAGTGATGAGCTGTCATCATTTTGACTTCAATACATACTGTTGCCAGCTTATCCTTTGAAATATCACCTTTTTTATTGCCCTGGTACTTCATAGGTCAAGCTTCAAACATACATCAGGTACATAATGCATCATCCTACATGTCCCTCCAAAAGGCAGCAGCGTTCCTATACAGTGCAACTGCAGAATCCTGGTCTCCCACCAGTACAATAGCCTGGGACACAATATTAGAGCGTAATTTGTTTTACATATGGAAGACTTTATAGAGTTTAAAATGTACTACACATATCTCCGTGCTGTGGTTGGATTTTATGGCAAGACTGCAGGGCTAGATGATAAAAAATATAATGCAATTCCTGAGCGGTTCACTATAGACTAAATGTTGGAAAAATCTCTTTGCCCAAACAAGAGCACCAATAAGGCTTGTAGAGTGACAAGAGGGGTGTGGAAGTCATATATGAGCAATGGAAAAAGCTACCTACCTCAAGACACAGGAGGAGAAACACTGCCTTTTATCATGAAATACAAGAGTCATTTCAGCACGCTGTGCATTAGGCAGCACAGTAATAGACTACTATCATTTAGATGCCACTGAAAGAATTTGTTCCTTCATCAGAGTGCTGGTCCACCTTCACTGCAGCTCCTTGCCCACTGCCCTGCCACCTTCAAGTCCAGTAATGAAATCTCATAAAATAGAGCCGTTTCAGACCACAGCGCATAAAACAGTCTCACGCTACCGGTGAACAGAGTCACTGGCATCTACGGGATACATGTGCAGAAGCAGTTAGGTCACTGTAGAAATAAAGAGCGACTTGGTCAAAGCCACTGAAGCACTAACAAGCTAGCTGAGACAACCCGTGTCACCAGCTAAGTGCCAGCCATCGCCAGCTCCCTTCTGCCAGTGCCTGGCACTCGCGGGGCAGACGAGCAGCTCCTGCAGTGGGAGCCGTGGGTGTGAAAGCTCCTGCAGTGGGAGCCGTGGGTGTGAAAGCTCCCCAGTGTGCCGAGATGCTGCCACCGGCTCAGCCAGTGCCCCAGCCCGCTCCCCCGGTTGCCCGTCAGGTAGAGCTAGTTAGAGGTCTTTAAACCTGTTAATAGTAGTACTTCCTAACTGTCCAGTTGTGAGTACTTTAATTTCTCCCCAAAATTACTTCACAGACTGCTCAGCTGTTATTGTAATTTACACCTTGGTGGAAAGCACGCCTGGGAAGGCCAGGAGAAATCACATATTTATGCTTGCTTTCCACTGCAATCAACCTGTTCTTTTCTCATTTTTTCTCAGCCTTCTCCTCTTTTCCTAGCTTCATTTTCTGCTTAACTCACCTACTTACACCAGGAGGGAGAAAGGCCACAACCAGATGATTAGATTTAAATTTGCTCCGCCCCATTCAATGTTGCAAGTGGCTGAAGAAAAGACCTTTCTCTGGGGCTCAGCTGTGTTTATTTTCCACCGCCTGTGGCAGCAGTAATAATGTCCCTCGGATCTGTTTATTTTCCACCCCCCTGGTTGCCCTGGAAAGCTGTATCCCTGTCAGTCACGGCCAGCAGGATGCTTGGCTTCTTCGGGAGGATGTCAGCGTGGTTACAGGTGGTGGGGCAGCAGAAGACAACCGAGCCTCCAAAGGCCGCGGGTGAGGCCCAGGTAGCAGCTCGGGAGGGACTGTACGATATGAGATCCTGCTCCCCTTCCACAGCTACTGCTCTCCCCCTTGCCGGTTCTCACAGCGGGGGGAGCCGGGTCCTCCACGCTGCCCCCACGCATTAGAAACGAGCTCTGCGTCTGACATTCGCTTCCCTCATGTCTCCGGGGAGCAATTATTCAAGGTTTCCTGCAGTGTTTCAGGTGGATCAATATTGTATTCCAGAAAGGAAAAGGGAATGTGCAATGCAACAGTTTGGCAAGCAAAACGACTATATTGCTGTTAAATGTTTTGTTTCGTTTTCCAGGACAACTCAGTCTCCTTACGTACTTGAATGAATCTTAGAGATGCTAACAGGAATGTCCCTGGCCTTGCAACAACATCTATCTCCCAGCAGACCAGGTGCCCCTTTTCACTTGGAGTGTATGGTTCTCCCTGGCATTTTCAGAGCCTCATTGCTGCCAGCTTTTGGGCTTATAAACATCACTCTGGTTTTGCCTGTCTCGGTATTTTCTTCATTACTTGTTCAGGGCATTATTACACGTTGTTACATTAGACAGCCCTCTGATACACAGCACCACGAATGGGTGTTAGTAATGCTGGATTACATCTTTCAGCAAATGTGAATTTCACACCTTCCTGTACATAAGGAGAGGTCAGCTGTAGTGCTAGCCAGGCTTTCCTCATGACCATCTCTTAAAATGTACATTTAAAGTAAGTTGGTATTTGTTTCACATGTTTTGGGGAGTTTTTATCTGATGCCTTCATGCTGTGTACCACTGTGTACCATACAGTAATTCACTTGGACTACATTTGCTTTGGGGAGTCAAGCCATCCATTTTTCACTCTTGTGCTTTTGACCGAGTGATTTGCCAGATGTGACAAGGAGAACCCAAAAGTGTATGACTAGCCTGAAAGAAAAACAGATGATCCATTTCTGGTTTAATCTCTCTTTGTATTATGCTGGAGTATTTCAACCATGGCATAAAACAGATGAAGAAACCACTCCATTTTTATCCACGAAGCTTTTATGCCATCCTTAACAACCTCTGGGACAGCTTTGGTCCCTTGGAAGCCACTGTCCACTGCGGGAATAAAACTATCAACCTCAAGAGGAACAGGTGTGCAAAAAGGATCGCATGAGTAAGTACCCCACAGGTTGGGAAATCCCACATGTAAGGAAGGAGAGCAGCAGTGAGTCTGGACAATGACAAGGAAAATTGCAAAACCGAATTTGAGTATCTCAGGAGGTTATTCAAGGCCCCAATCCAACGCAAGTCTGCAGCGCTGCCGCGAAGAGGCAGTGCCTCCCTTGTGCTTACCTGGCACAGGTAAGAACTAGAGCCCAAATGGCCTCGCAACGAGACAAGTCAGGGAAGCGACCGAGCTGAAAGATACCTCTTCTGGTTGGATTTGCTTTAGAAAAAAACGTTCTTTGCCCTGCCCTCACCATGAAGCAGTATGTACGGTGGTGCCAACACCGTACAGATGTAGTGGGAACAAGACCTGCGGCCCCTCCTTCCAGTGGCTGTGTGGCTTTACCCTGATGTAAATGACTGCGCAAGCCAGTAATTGGCCTGAAGTCCCTGAAATTCCTTCTGTTCTTTGTAAAATTTGATACCAGTTGTGTGACAGAGAGAGAACAGGCAGATAGACATACACGTATAATTGTGTATATACACATACAAAATTATGTTAAGGCTGTTATAGACCCCGACAATCCCAAATATTTTAATTTTATAATACTACATCCTTAGCTCATACTGCTCCTGGAAAATAGAGTATCAACCTTCAGCTCAAAGTTCCTTTTTCTCCCGCTCAGTTTGTGCAACTACTGTAACCTCTGTGGACTTAGCTTCCCATAATGAATTCTACGTGATATGAACCCTTGTGTTCTCTTGATTTTCTTGAGGGTTAGTGTTGGTAAAAAAAATGACAACTAACAGTGAAGACTTAAGACCTCAAAATACAAATTTCATGCTCTGCTAATAGAAATGGTTCTGAAACAAACAGCTAACCTTCACCTTGTTCGAGACACCCACTTCTACTCTTTGTAACCACACTCATAGGAGAACTGTGTAACTAGAGAGACCCGACACAATATGTAGCACCAGCCAGGGAGGGATACTGACTCAGGTCCCAGAAGCGGTGTCACCGTGTCATTCTGCTCGGACAAACGGGCATGCCAAGGAGGAGGACTGTGTGGCACAGGAGCAGCACTGCATCCCTAGCCTATGCAGCTTCTCATGTTAGACTCGCTAGCCTGACATCTAAAGTCAGCTTTTGCTTGTATCTTACCAGTTTAAGAAATCCAGATTGCTTAGCTTGGCTGCTCTATTCTCAATATTTTGACACACTTTATATCATCCATAAATTTTATTTGCACTGCTTTTATATTTATTTTTCCAGTAATTTATAAAACAGTATTTAATAGCGCTGACCTGTAACTGATCTCTGCAAAATCCCATTTGAAATACTTCTATTCAATGATAAATCTTCCATGACACCACTTTGATATATACCAGCTACCAAGTGCCTAAATCCATTTAATTTGCACTTAATCAATATCAGATAGTGTTGACTTCTAATCACAATAACATGCAGTTCATTGCTTTAAGAAAGGCAGTTTCTGTGGTATGTAAACAATTGCTTTAATCACCCAAACTTATCTCATCAGAGGAATGAAACCAGACCCACATGCCATAAAAGCTGGTTGACTCATATTCCCGTCTTTTAAATTTTAAATAATTAATTCCCATATCAGCGTTCTGATTTTCATCCTTTGCACTAGGACTGATGTCAGCCTGGTTGGTCTAATAGTTTCAGTCATTCCACCTGCCGTTTCCAGCCACTCGTATGGTCTTAGCACGCACCCTCCTGCCTGGAGCCTCATTGCTGTCAGATAAATAACTCAGGTTTTCTGCCTGAATCATATGATATTAATAGATTCATCCAGTTATACTAAAAGGTACAGGCTTTTCCAAATTCTTCACAACATCCTTTCCTGAATATTTATAGCTGTGTCATTAATTCAAGTAGCATCATGGAAGGCAGAAAATGCTATAACTTTAGCACATGCAGAGATCCCAGTGTAGCATGACTATTCAAAATCCTAGACACAGAAAGCTTTTATTGAAGATCCAGAAGAGTCCAGTATTGGCAGTTTTATAAGGCATCATGCTTGGATAATTCTCCTTCTACAACATCAGCACTGACATGGGAGACTTCTGATTTTGTAGACCTGCAAGCTCTTGTTTGAATGTTCTTCAGGTTTCTTACCCAAAAACTGTCTTGTTGCTTTCGTATTATAATCTCTGTCTCTCCCTTTTAAAACATTGGCTAGCTAGTACGAATGCACTGCTTAAAAGTTCTGCTACCGGACTGATGCTTGGATAGACAACGGAACTGTTATGAGGAAATAGAATGAAACATAAATAGAGAAAACATCCCTACTACCTGGTTCCTTACAACAGACCACAAAGCCAGTACTGCCATCCCATCAAATCTCATTCAGGAGAGGAAAGAAACAGTGCAGGCAGGTCCCAAAGAGATGGGCATAGGAAAAGATCCATAATTAATACCCAGCTGCAGAAAAAGATCAATTTCCATAGCAAACATGTTATGTTTCCTGGTATTTTAGGGGGGGGGGGATAATGCCATTTCTGAATTACACAGTTGCTGCATCCAGCAGCTGTAGCTCGAGATGAATGGGAAATTCTTTTTTTGCTCTTTAGTGCTGATCTGAAGTTTTCTCTCTTTTTATAAGCAGTTGTTCTGACAGCAACAACCCTGAGTAATGGGGTTACTCCAGGGACTAGGACACCTGGGAGAATGTGTAACAAGTATTCATACGTGGTTTTCACAAACAGCCCCACTCAACTTCAAAATGGATAGAATAGAAATACTGCAAAGTATATGACATACAAGCAATGACAACAAAACTAAATCTTTTTTCTAAGTTGTTTTTGTCATAACCACAAAAGTTCTGTTGAGCAAAAAGTCTAAATTCCAGCTTAACATGCTGGAGGGCACAAGCAAAAGAAAAGAAGCTCTTATAGCGACAGACAGAAAATTAATTCCTCCCATCTGTAGGTATGCGGCTCCACAGCAGTGACAGAAAACAATTCAGGATGTTAGCACCTCATTTTCAGTTGTCATTTAAAAACAACTAGTCCATTTACTCTACCTGACCTCCAGTTATGTCAGATGCATTCAGCTTGCTTTGGAAAGATCCACTGAATATTTTAATTTAAGGGCACTGGAAGCCTGAGAAGAAAAAGTTCAAAACATCTGAGAAACATTTCTGTCATTTGATTTTCACAGAAGAGGGATGCAATGGTTAAAATTGAGCAACATAATGTTTAGCCACATATACAATCTGGCCATAGCATTTTGAATTAACTGCAACCTATTCAAAATCTGGTATTTTCAATTAACTGGAGCTTATTCACATCTGGCAAACTAGCAAACAGAGCGGGAGAGTGTTACAGCAGCTTAGCGGAAGCCTGCCATGAATACACATTTGGACAGCCTGGGAGAGCATCAGTGTCACTCTGGGAATGTTCCTGGCATGGTAAAAGAAAAACATCAAAGACATTACTGATTTAAAACTGCCTCCAAGAGTGCAATCTGTAGTGACAGGAAATGGAAAAATTATCCTCAAAGGGACTGCGAAGAAAGAGCTAGTCCAGCATGATAGTGGGTTCCACGCATACAGCTTATGTTTTGTCAAAAAACTCACTAAAGCAAAATATTGTGCAGGTTTTGGCCCAAATTCAGAAACGAGTCTTCAGGGTGGCTCAGAAACTGCAGGAACCAAATCAAGTTTGGAAGGGACAGCTCAGAAAGGAAGTCTTGTCATCTGCATGGTACATCTAATATTTTAAAAGGCTACTGTAACCTAGATACCAGCATTTAAAAAACAACAAAAGACTAATAAGGTCTGAAGATGGAACCCTGAAGAGCTACGAGAAGAAAAAAAGATTGACCAGAATAACTCTCAGAGAGCTCTGTCTGAGACTACTCCAAACATGCCAAAATAATACTCATGGTAACCTAGCAGTGCCTCTTCAAAGTTGACATTGCCTCAGTGTGATTGATGGAATCAAAAGCTGCCAATAAACACAGGGGAAGAAAAAGGACACAACTTTGATCCCAAGGTAGGCTGAGGACTATTAAAGTCCATGAAACGACTATGCGTAATTCCCATGCATAATGCACAAATGCAAATTCTCATAGAATATATGTTATTGAGGCTTAATTGGAAGAATTAATGGATATAGGCTTTTGCAGCAGGAAAATCTTTTTATAGGATATGTTTTTGTAAACTGTGGAAACAGGCCCTTAAACTCCTTTACCAGTTTCTAAGCTGAACAACCTAGCTGTAAAATGTATTTTAAGGAAACTGTTTAAGTATTCAGGGACAATACACAGAGTAAATTTCTTGTTGCAGTCTGAATCCTATTGCTACACAGGGCCCTGTAAGAGCACTTCAGCACAATACTGATTACTCTTTAGCAGTTGAATATTGCTCCACGAAAATGAATTTCATATAGAGAGGGTAAGACATTGGTTACACGCCATCTTAACTTGGCTTTACGCTTTTGGGGCATTCCCCTTTGCCCTAGGCCAACCAGAGATTAAGTAAGTCCTTGACAAAGTTGGAGGAGACCCACTACACTAAATTACATTTGCTTCAATGAGCTCTTCCAACCTCTGGCGATCATGAGTGTGGCACAAAAGAGCTATGGCAAGGCTGAATTCTTTATCTACTGCTCTTTGCTGAGTCACACGATCTAGTCCTATAGAAACTAAGTAATATTTATACACAATCAATTCCTGTAGTCCTGTTATGGTTTGGAGGAATCAAAATGGACAGCATCAACCAAGAGTCTAGGGAAGAAAACTGATTTTCATGTATATTTCCTGGTGACTCAGGTACTTATTTTTATAGCTCATGGGACGAAGTGCAGGTCTGGGACATTTGCGGATACGCCTTTGATTTGTTTGCCAAATTTAAAACCAGTCCTTAACACTCTTGGGTTTCCCATGTGTCCAAAAGATCATTCCAAAAAGAGGGCCCTCATGGGGGTTACCACATCAAGAAACACTGAGGAAGAAAAAGAGCATATGCTACAAGATGGTGGTGGTGGAGGAGGAAGTGTGCATTTGGGATACAGACAGCCTGGAAAAGCCGAGGGGATCATTCTTACTTCCTGCTGATAGTCAGTCTGTGCCAATGACCGGGGCAAGTGGGGTCGCAGTCTGAGTGGCAGAAGGAAGGAGATGGAGGCTGCACCGCTGTGTCAAGGGACGTAGGAGCCTGGAGCACATCTTGCATGTATTTCCCTCTGGAAAATGCCAGGCAGCCGAGCAGGGTACATGAATTAGAAAAACGACAGGCATGGGTGACTACTGAATGGCAGAGGTAGCCAGCTCGCATGTTTAACAGAATAAGTCTGGACAAAGCTGATTCTTTGCACATGTGCTGAGCAGCCAATATGCAAATTTCTGCATTACTTAGATCTCTTGAACAAATGGTCAAATTCCTCTTGGGTACCTAACAATGTCTCCAGTCATAAAAGAGGCAGAGGACACAACAGGAAATACTAAAAGAAAGACAAAAGCCCTCGGTTCCCACCAGTAAATCTGCATCCATGATCACAACATCTTTTCTTGATATCCTGAAGCAAAAGAAGGAAACCAGAAGCTACTGAGAGCAAATGGTACAACAGATATGCTTTTCAACAGCACTGCTCTTGCAGTTTCCAGGGGGTATATGTTGTACTTTGGGTTAAAAAAACCCTTTTCTCACAGTACAAATAATACAGAACTCTGGACCGCTGTGCAAAGAAAGCCAAGTATATTCTGCCCTGACTCACATTAAGTCAGGTTTTTTTAGTCAAACTGATTGGCAGCAAAGTCCTAGTTTACTCATTTGTTCAGGTGGTCTTTTCAAGTATCATCAGCTGCTCTGTTTTACCTGGTATCCACCTAAACCAAATGTAGATCTGAACTCCCTGACCTTTTCAAGGAAGTTTGTATATGAATCTAATTTTCTTATACAATGCCATTCTTTCCTCCCCAATGGGGAGTTTTGGAGATTTTTTTTTTTAGTATTTGGGCATTTTAACATGGAATTACATAGAAAGTATTGCCTGAACATGGTATTGTACTAGATCTTCAGACAATGAAAACCTTATGAAAACTTTATAGGCATCATTCCCACCAGAAAATATTTTCCATAGTAAATGTTGCTGTTTTCCTACTCCAAAGTCAAACCACTATTTTTTAACAAAAAACCAAATATAAATGCCTTTCCCAAACAGGTGGTGAAAAAGAATGAAGTACAGCTGTGTTACACATGTAAGACTCCAAAGTAAAAAGCTACCAAAACCTTTAAATTTTTCTTAGTGTTCCCAACACTGTACTTAGAAAAATATTCCACCACCACAAAATTCAGAGAAAATCAATTCAGCTGGGGAGAACTTTCGAGATACAAGGGTCAGAGATACTACAACAAGTAGAGATACAGAAACTGGTATAAAGAGTACATAAATATTAGGGTATTACCGATTTCATACCAGCATAATCAATTTAAGAGAATCTTAATCAGTGTAACCGAAGTAAGTGTCGATAAGGCGCAACAAAATATAAACCGAACTACTGCCCAGTCTATCCGACCACATCTCCTCTGTCTCATCCCTCCCATACCCTGAACTCACGTTCCTGCATGCATGAGCAGACGGGATGTAGGATTAAGAGATTCAAACCGAATTGAAACACGGCGGGTCCTTTGACTTTAGGTTACGCCCTGACATGTATCTTCATACTGGCAGAACTGCATTTCAAGAGTATGTGTACTCATTCGCCTTTAAGCCTTTAAGCCTGCCTTCAGCCATACCAGTTGAGTACAGCCCTTTTGGCCCCTTCATAGGTAAGCTCCACAGATAGAGCCAAGAAACCTACTGAGCTCTAGTTTAGCACATTGTTTCAGTTGCTGACTCCGAAGTAAGCATTTGAAGAGAATCGAAATAAGCAGGTGTTAAAAAGCACAAACGGTGGTAACAGCAGGACCTCTTCTAAAACACTTCTGCTTCTACATTTACCGGGGACCCTCAGTTCCTGGTGATTGCTGCTGTTCCTCAGAACACGCCAAGGTGGATGTAGGATTTACATTGTTAATAGAAGTCACTGATGTCTTTGGTAGACATTCGAGGCAAGATATTGTTTTCTTTAGTTGACGTGCTTTTTCCCCCCGTTAATTTAACATGAGAACTGTGCCTTTCATGAAAACATAACTTTAAAGATTTTCAGCAGCTTTTGAAATCGGCCTGTTTGGGGTAGTGTACGTATATTTGACATAACTCATTACTCCGTGCTTTTAAGCAGACTGTATAGCTATACTCTTTGCCAAGTAAGTAAATCTGAAATACCTGTAGTATGAGACAGCAATACCAGTAATATATTATTTTGAGAGAAATATGGAAGCACATCTTTCCCAAATAATGCTAGCAAACTTCATTCACTCAGAAAAAAAGCCCTTCTAATATTATAGTGCTTTTCTACTGTTACACAAACTTGAGGAAAAAGGGAAACCACATTAGGCATTTTAAAATAATACAAAGGAATGACTCCCTTCAGTTATCTGAAAAGGGTTACAGCACTCCATCTTCCCTACTGAATTCAATTTTGACACAAATGTTATCAAACCTCCATGTTTTAGTACAGTGAAGTTAGTTGTCTCTGTACTTTCTGTCCATGTCACAAGAGCTCCCAAATAGGAAAATGACTGTCAGCAATCTAAAGTATGATGTAACATACTAAAAAAGTTACGAAGACTGAACTTTACTTTCAGACACAGTATTGATTCTTTCAGGAAGGAGATTAATTAAATTGGCTTATCGAAAGGAATGTCATCATAACATTCCCTATGTTGTGCCTACTAGGCATGAGATAGACAAGTTTACTGTGCCATTTATGCACTAATATATGTTGCTTTTTTTTTTTTTGAAGGATAAATATATATAGATAGATAGGTTGTACCCATGGTTTCATAATATTTTCCCTTCTTTATCCACATATGGAAGAGAAACCATGAGACAAAACTTACTAAACACAGCAGGGAATCTGATTCAGACATGGGACATAAAAGAAAAGTTGCCAACAGCTACCAATGTTCGAGCTTTTTAGCCTATTTCCACCAAAGGGAATGCAGCAGAAGATGAGGATAAAGTGGCTGAATTCATTTGCTTAATGTCAGCAGACATACTGACTCCAAGCTGAGGGAGGCTGAGCGACAGACATCGCATGTCAGGAAGATAGCGATTTTCTCATATGTCTCAAGCACACAGACAAACTGCAGATTGGCAAGAACTTGAGGATATTTGTACTGCTTTGAAAATGAAGAATATAAAAGGAGTAACCATGGCCGGTGTTGTTAACTAGAGGTACCAGGAGATACGGGCAAAAAATAATTAACTCCTTTCCCACCCCCACCATTTTATACTGGATTTCTTCAAGCCTTTCTCTGCCACAGTTCATGAAGATGAAGGCAGACAACATGGAACCAGACAAAACCTCTGGTTACATCCCTGGTGGCTGCAGAATGGTAGAGGTGTGCACATTTACAAAGTTGGAAGAAAGATACTGACACCGTTACCATCACCTGGACGCCAACATTGCCAACAATGTATAGCTGGATTGCAGCACCTCCCATAACACCTGCATGCTAAAAGTGAGCAATTTTATAAAGAGTAGAGCTTGCACAGACAATGATCTATTAGTCATATTATAAAAATTTTAAGTGCCCTCCTAAGCAGTTAGAGACAGAAGTCACAAATAAATAAACATATGAGAATTTGATGAGTAATCAAGTGCTAATATAGAAGGGCTTTCCCCCAGCCCCAAACTGTTAAATACTGTGGATCATGTTATGTACCATAGTACAGAGTTTTAGAATAATGCTTTTTAAATTATTATTTCTATGATGAGGGGACTGCTAATTCCTGTCGGCCATATTGGGCCTTATTGCTTTTGTAGAATGAATTAGGTAAAAGTTTACTTAACAAATTAATATTTAATTTTAACTCTCTTTTCTTGCTAGTTTGGGGTTCGCAAACAGGTGTCATTTTATTGGCTTCCACAGGTTGCTTTTGGTTTTGTTATGATTCAATAAAATGTCTAGGTACAGCTCTGCGTGTTCGCTCAGTTGTAATGAATCAAGTGATTAAACACAGAATTTTAGTAAACCTACAAAGGGAACAGCAGAAAACTTCATGGGGGTGCAGACTCCCTGACTGGTAATAAAAACCTTTAACAATTTTTTGTTCAAGTTGATACTCTGGAAAATCAGAGTGCAAACTACAATGCAACTTTAAAGAACTAAAAACCAACCCCCAAACCAAGCCTTCAAACAGGCTACCTCAACAACAATAGCATTTGCCACCTGGGATTCCCCTCATTTTTTCCCTTTTTTTCTATTTCTTCTTGTGCATGTGACAAGCCAAACCAAGAGGACGACCTCCCTGACTGACATGGTTCCCTGCGCCGCCCTAACAAATCCATGACCTGACTGGTCAGCAAGTTTCGGTAACAGAATGGAGAAATGGTATGGTAGGATTCATCATGACACGTTTGGGAAGGGACCTCTGTTGCAAAAGGCAATGAAAGTGTGCCTGAAACTTCCCAAAGCTCTACTTCATCCCGCACAAGCTAACATCCTCATTGCCTGATCCTGCACACAACACTGGCAAGTTAAAAGTCAGATCAGAGCAGTGAGTTGGCACCGACAACTCATCAATGCTGCAACCCGTTAACACCGTCCTTGAAAGGCAGCAGTTCTCAGACTGCTTCTTTTCCAAAAATTTCCAGAGGTTTTAATGTCCACAAGTTCTGTGTGTCGTGGTATTTCCATGCTTGCAGCAGTTCCTCGATCTCAGAGTTTCCCTGCAGCACTGCTGCTGTGCCTCTGTTCTTCCATTCTGCTTCTGCTGGAGATTTTGTTCTTGTGTTCCTGCTGCGCGCAGTAGCTATATCCTCAGGCTCCTCTGTTGACAACCAATGGGAAGCTCAGTACTTTTTTTTTTTTTTTTGTGCAAGAAATTGAATCCTCTCTACCCGTTTTCCTCATGACAAGGCCACAGTTTGTAACCTTCATCATTTTGGTATGCCAGCCTTTCATATGTAACCATAACTGCCCAGTCCAACTCTGCATCAAAAATGAGTAGGAACCTTAATCACATGATAAAGAGATGTCATCATCCCCATATCTCTCACTTTTTTTTCAAAGCACAAGCCTTTTTTATGTGGCTAATTCAAAACGCATATCAGACCCTCTTTTGCCAGCTGATGTTCCGTAGTACCTGTCAAGCTGGATAACCCATCAATGAAACAGCTTTTGAAGGTCCCAGAGTGGAAAAGAGAGGTGGCGGTCACCATTATTGATGTGACTGGAGGACTATAAGAGCTTGTCAACCATGACATGTCTGTGAATGGAAGGATCAGCACGGAGATTAGCAAAAACGTAGGTGGACCAGCAAAGTTTTCTCTATCAACTAACATGACAGATTCAACAGTAAGAAGGATTTCTCCAAAGGAGCCAGACAACCACTGATAAGCTGCAAAAGTATGTGTCAGTTGACTAACCAACAGGCAGTCCCTTCTCTCCTGCCTCTTTCCTCCCTCCATGACAGCAGTGATAGGAAAGAAAGGACCAAACCAAAACAGTTTCATTTTTTCCATTAGGAGATTCTCTGCAAAAAGCATTTGAAAGGGTCTCTGTGAAGAGAACCCAAACAGAAGACAAAATGAAACTAAAAAGCAAACAAGCAAGAGACTTCCCTTTATTAATAGTCCTTTCCATGCCCAAAGTCATACAATTAGCGTTCCTAAAAAGAGCGTGGACTTTGATTTTAATGCTGGCAGGTGTTGGTCTATTCATGATGGCCATGTAGTTCACAGGCAGACAAAGTCACTGTTCTATTTCTATAGGTATGTTCTCAAATTATAACTCACAGAATTGATGTTTCAGCAGTTTTTATGCAGTAGGCATAAATGTCACCACCTCAGTTGCCCCTTTGGACTCATTTGAGGCCTTCCTCTCCTTCAGTTCTGGGAAAGAAGAGTTACTCATAGCAGTACATTTCTCTAGGGCGGAAGGTTCAGTCGTTGGAGTAACCGCAATAAATTCATCAAAACATGCATGTTAGGCTATGGAGTGGGGCTGTTTCTACATGCCTGTTTTGTGTGCCTTGTTTTCCTACATAATTGCTTGGGGTGCTTGGTTGTATTTCAAGCCCATGAGCAGTCAGATAATTTGGTTGGAAATTGTGTTGTGGAAGTGAACAATCCTTCTGCTCCCGCCCCCACTCACTCTGCTTGCAATGTTTCTTCCAGATATTCACCCCAACCCTTCACTCTTGCCTACCTGTATACCAGGAGTTGAAAACTGCCTTGTTAGAAGAGGAGGCAATGGTTGGGCAGCCACAGCAGGATCCACCAGTAGCCTATGGTTCAACACAGGGTTAAACAGCCTGTCACTGTTCTCACCAGCGGTGAGAGAAAGTATGGAAAAGGAGCAGAAAAGACAAAACCAGGAATTTACAGGTTGGGCCATTGGAAGACGACTACAAATGACTACATTTCAGCTGCTAATTCCCATGCGGTGTTAGCATACAGTGAACTGACTAGCGAATGAGTAGCTGAAATAGGTACATTTGCTAAGGCAGAGAGGGTTTATTTGCATCAAGCTACAGCCACCACCCTGTGGAAGCGAATCTGGAGAAGCACAGTGTGAATGCTAGGGTGGTACAGGCAAGAATGCAAGCTCATGTATATCTTCCAGAGTATCTCCTAAAGATAAATACCAGCAGTGAATTTATACTGTATATAGGCTTTAAGTTTTGAAAAGTGATTTAGAAATTAGCAGATGACTTGACCTGTGCCACTCATTCCTCATATGCCTTTGGTAAATTTAATTGCTGAAATCACTTCACCCAGCAGAAAAGTTCCCAGCAGCTCCAGTGAAATTAGGACTTTATTGTAGATATGCTACTGTCATTTGTCTCCAATACAGCTGAGCACCACTTTTTGAGAGTGCCAAAGTGCCTGTAAGCCACGTATATGAATTGAAAATGCTATCCTTTATTCTCTCGGTGCTTCAGTTGTCCAAACTTAAAATGGAGGTGGGATTTAAGCCTTACATGGTTTGCAAATGTCCTTAGTTACCTGACCGTCATTTTAGTCACAAAAAGAAAAAGGTATTTTGTGGCTGGAGCAGATCTTCAATTCAGTCTGAGTCTTGCTCAGTGCTCCAACAGCTGTACCAGAGCAGTGGAGGTAGGAAGAAGGACCTAGAGCTACTGGGCAAATTAAATCATAAATGATAATTGCAGGAACCAAAGTGTGTAAGCACAGTTCCAATGCCTGTCACCATCATGGTCTGGCTCAGCCCAAGCCCTTTATTATCTGTTGAGGTCTATTGTACTTGCATCTGCAGTGTCAATGGAGGCTTGTTGAAGTCTTACTATTTTCCATAGCAAGTATCGAACCTATTTGAAAATACATGTCACAACTAACAATACATATTTTAGAGTGCTAGTTTAAGTAACTATAATGCATGCAGGAAATTGTGCACCTACAATGACTTCAAGATACACAGTCATTATAAGGACTACATTTTTTGCCTTACACTTTTCAGTTTATGCAATACATCACATTGCCTTCAAAATTTGTTGAGCTGCAAACAAATCCGCTTGCTGGGAAATGATATAAAAGATGATCCATAGCAGGAATATTAGAACTTGGGAGTTATAATACTGCACTGAGTATTTCTAAATCCCCAATAACTGCAGATTTCCTATAATTTATATAACATATTGTCCTGGTTTCATCTGGGATAAAGTTAATTTTCTTCCTAGTAGCTGTTATAGTGCTGTGTTTTGGATTTAGGATGAGAATAATGTTGATAACATGTTTTAATTGTTGCTGAGCAGTGCTTACACTAAGTTAAGGACTTTTCAGCTTCTCATACTGCCCTGCCAGTGTGGAGGCTGGAGGTGCACAAGAAGCTGG
Source organism: Calonectris borealis (assembly GCF_964195595.1). NCBI lineage: Eukaryota > Metazoa > Chordata > Aves > Procellariiformes > Procellariidae > Calonectris > Calonectris borealis. The sequence continues at coordinate 138,231,355 of NC_134312.1, read as the reverse complement.
GAGGGGACACAGCCAGGACAGCTGACCCGAACTGGCCAAAGGGATATTCCATACCATATGATGTCATGCTGAACAAAAAACTGGGGAGGCTGCCTAGGGGAGCGGGGCTGCTGCTCAGGAACTGGCTGGGCATCGATCAGCAGGTGGTAAGCAATTGCATCGTGCATCACATGTCTTGTATATTCTTTTATCATTATTATTATTATTTTCCCTTGCTTTTCTGTCCTATTAAACTGTCTTTATCTCAACCCACGGGTTTTACCTCTTCCAATTGTCTCCCCCATTCCACCGGGGGCAGGGGGGGTGGTGGAGTGAGCGAGCAGCTGTGTGGTGCTTAGTTGCCGGCTGGGGTTAAACCACGACACATATTCAGTATATTTTTTTATAAATCCTCTTGAACTTAATTGTAGTTTTAGGACTGCAAAATATAATTTCCAAATATTCAATATAAACTATCCAGTATAGTTAGATCAAAATTTCTCTGCATGTTGAAAGTCCAGCAGAGTGGCTGTGCGTGCAGTTACTCCAGCTGTGTGACTGCTTAGTTCATGGCCGTTCCAAGGTGCAGGGTGTGGTTCATCTCAGAAGTCAGAAGGAAAGTAGGCACCACAAAATGGGAAGATTCAGTCATACTCTGCAGAAGCTCCATCCAATCAATCTTGTCTCAACTTTAGGAATGCCACTTCTTGAGCTCAGTAAACCAACGGTTTGAAAGTAGGCTTTCATATCTTAGAGTTATAAAGCATAACACTCAGACATGTACCTCATCAATAACATGAAACTGCCAAATGCTAAAAGCACTTAGCTGAAATTAATGGAAAAAAGTCAATTAAAGGACTACATACCTGTTAAGAGCTCATATTTGACCTGTTTCTAGATCTCCTCACAGGTGTCAATAAACCAAAGCTTGGTTACACTACATTTCTTTCCAGATGCCAGCTGACATTAATGAGAATCTGAAAAAAGATTATAAAGGATTGAACTGACCAAGCAAACTCACTCAACTTCTCCATGCTTGTGATAATTATACAAAAGTAGGTCACAATATCACTACCGGTGAGAAGAAGAAATGCTCTGAATGAATGAGACCTGTAGGGAAAATGGAAATTTGGAGAAACCAAGTGGAAATAACTAGAAATAACTAGCTATACGCCTTCTTATAGAAGTCTTACTAGATATAAATCTATTAAATTACTTCTGTGGCTTTTTTACCATGAATACTTTGATATTGTTATCATACTTTGATCATTGTTATCATATCATATTGTTATCAATACTTTGATAATGTTATCATAGGATACCAATCTCTAAATTAAATGTATGCTGAGGACTCCACTGTTGACATTCTCAGTAGTGCCACACTGTTATTAGCAATTGCTTTAAACACATTGCAAAAGTGCAGTAGAAATCAAGCCTTACTAAGACAGAAAAGTAAGATATGTCCTTGAACATGTCAACAGTAATTATTCCAAGCTTCTGCAAATTTTGTGGAGTAAGTACTCCTTTAACTGTTTTGGTGGAGAGTGCATTTGCTCGGTACTCAAGTTCAGCAGGAGAGCAGAGTAGGATTCCTAAATCAGTTATTTTCTTTCTTAAAAAAGAGAGCATCTAGATAGAATATTTGACCACATTGTTTGGCAATCTAAATGACACAAGATTTCTGAAGTGATAAATCTATAACTTTTTACTCACACACGTACTTTGCTTTTTAACACATTCAAAAGATTTATTTTTTTAACACTTTATGCAGTTATAAGTACTCTTCATCTTAATGTATTTTTAAAAACCTACTATTTATTGCACAGGCTCTACCCAGGTAACTCTTCTGTCTCACCTTTTACAATTACGGTACCAAAGCTACACTATTTCCCTATGTCAGCCACAGAATGATACAAAACAACTGAAGTGCTGCAAACATCCCTTTGCAAACAGCTTGACAACTCTATACACTGGTTGAAAGTTACTAGAGCACAGTTTATTTTTAGGACAGCTTCAGTCTTCCTTATTGGAATTCCATTTATTACAGTCAAAAGAATACAATTCTGATCGCTGCAACTAATTAGCAGCTTAAAGTAAACAGAAAAAGAAAGGCTGAAAGACAGCACTTATTAACTTTATTTGCATGACTAGGGGAGGAAAGAATTATCTAATGCTTCATCCATTTTTCCATTAAGGCCTAATTTAAGACATTGACTCATGAATACATTTTAGGAGAACAATTTACAAGTAGAAATATGTCTTCAAGTGATTCGAAAATAAGTCAGTTGCAACAACAAATGACTAACTACCCAAAGGATGTGTAATTCCCTTGTTTGTCACCACCTACCATCACAATTCACACACTTGCAGGGAGATGATAGATACATTATGATAGTGTATATATGATTAGTTTTTTCTTTGTTTACAAAGTTATTTTCCTTCATATAAGAATAACAGAAACAAAAGACAACCTTGCAGATGGATGAAGGAGACAAGAGGGGAATTTCAGCAGAATACAGACACTATATTCACGTAAATGAAACCGCCAAACCCCAGCCCTAATTCTGGAGGTGTATTGAGGACAGCTCTCACCCACTCAGTGTCCGTCGATGCCTCAGCTTTTCTCATTTAACGTATTAAAGGGTGCCCAAAACATTGTGCTGTGTTGTTTGTTTTTAAGCTTTAACAGAAATAGGAAAAAAATGCAAAGACGTTTTGCACACTGAAATATCTTGAAGATGCTCCTTTGTACAATCCGCCAGAACACACAAATGCAGGCAAATTGTGGATTAAAGACTCTCACCTCAGTTTAACCCCTGGCTTGAGTATCCAATCAGAACCCAGCAGGCATCTGAATAAGCATACCCAGGAAAATTAACTTCTAATTTTCTATAGGGGGCCAAGCATGAGTACAAACTGTTTAAGTGTTTGCCAAGCAGAAGTGTCCACTTTCCTTGTTTCACTTGGAAAAAAAAAAGATCCTTAAGCTGGCATACACCCAGATACTTGGCAACTTGAAATTAGGATAGGTGATTCTGACTCTAGAGAAGTCTGAATTTATTGTGCTACCACTTTACATGAGGAGAATAACAAAATATCATCTCCAGGCCAGATGGCAGGACAATAATCTTCAATCAGAAGACAAAACATGACATGTCAAATTCTGAAATGTTAATATCTAAACAATCTTGCACATTGATTTTTGCAGCTACAAGGAAAACTGTGTATCTTCCGTAAGTCAACCAGCAAAATTTTAACCCTTGCTCAGGCATCTGTAATTGTTTGTTAGATAGTAGATGGGTTAAGCAACTTCTGCTCATAGTTTCCCAATAAACATCAGCTAATTAAAACATCTTAATTTGAACAAAGTTTATGATCCTTAGCCTCCTTCTTAGGTTATGAGATCAAAAAGAAGCGTGTAGAAAACTGATAAATAATCAGGGACTTACCCCTACCTCTCTTAAGTTAAGTCATAACTTTAAACTACTTAAATTTAAAACTTCATAGATAAGTTATTTTAAATGCCTGAAAAGTTAGAAAGTACGTACACCTTCTACCTACCTAGCCAAAAGGAATGATGTTAATAATCTTATATTTAATGTTGCACCTCTTTACTGGAACACTTCCATCATACTTTACAAACTATATTGAAAATGTATCAAGTAACACTCCAGAGACTCAGCAAAAATGGCTCGCATAATGGAGGTTGCTTTCTCATAAAGCTGGAGAGGACCTGAACTCTGCCGTTCACCCGGGGAGACTTCAAAATATTCACCCTAACGCAGGAGGAAGTCTAATAAGGCTGGGTATATTTCAATTATAGGTGGATACACACACATCCATATCTCTATCTATAGTTATGTCTACATATAGATATACACATTCAGTCTGCATATGTAGCACAATATAGATTAATATACATACACCTCATGGATTTGTATACATATCACACACATTCTCACAAACACTTGGCGTCTTAATACCATCCCTCATGCCTCAGCATGGTGCACAGGCTTTCTTAAGCAATTGATTTGTTCTTTTTAAGAACGTGAAAAAAGCATGAAGTATCTTAACATCAAAATGATCTGGTGGAAAAGTAATCTTCTACTTGAAAATAAAAAGTGTAGAAGATAGTCCTTTCTTTGTATTCTTCCCTCTCCAAAGGACTGATAATACCACAGCTGCGCAGCTCCTCTTTGCCTCAAGTTTCTTCCTAATTTTGCTGAGGGTCTCAAAAGTAGGTATCTGTTTCAAAGTGAGATTATGCTACAAGCAGTATTTTCACTGCTCAGCAAGTACTACTAACCAGCCTACTTACCAAACTTCCTTGCTCCAGTTTTACCCCCTTTTACCAGCTTCATTCGGTGTGATCAATACAATTAGTACTACCTTGCTTCATCACTACTGCCACTCTCACCTCACAAGTTTGGGTTTTTTTTTTTATTTTCCCCTCTGCCAGCACCTCTTGCCTCCCCATCTCCAGCTACAGCTACTCTTACCTTAGCTTAAAATTTGTGGCCCACAAAGCACGCATACAGCTTTCAAAGCCACTTCCCTTTCCCTGGCATTCCCTCTCAGATCTACCTCAGTGAGCTGAGCTCCTCAGTGACCAGCCCTCACCCTTCCTTTATGCCACTTCAAGCCACTCCATCCACCAGCACCCCTGTTCTGCCACCCCTGTCCCACGAGGCGATGCAGCATGGCGTGCCACTATGATTGCAACTTCGGTGCCTGGTTCCCCAGCGTTTAATAGATAGACTGAGCTAGACATCTGTCATGTAGGTACTTAACTCTGAGCTCTTTCCACCCAGAACCCATGGCCCTGAATCCTGAAGTCTGTAACTACAAGTACGCTTCACTTCTCCCTTAACAATTAAGGAGACCACATTGCTAATGTATGTGGAAAAGTGCTGCCTCTCCAATGATGGAACTGAACAGGGACAAAAAACATATGTAATCTCCAGACACGAGAAACAATGGACTTGCCTTTGTCCTCCCTGTATACCACCTTAAGGTCTTACTGCTTTCCACTAAAACTGTCAGGTTCGCCTTTTCACTGAAGTGCTATTCTTACTCCTTGGTAACTAATTAAAATGGTTTTATGAAATATTTCTGGCAAATACACCCACGTCTCCCATGATACCACTGCACGCCCAAGCTGGCAAAGCATAGGAGTGTAAGGGGAGAGGCAGGAGGGAGGCAGGTCTGATGCAAAATCCATTGATGGCTACTCTCATTTGTTCTAATGGACTTATGTTCAAGATTATTTGGCTCATTAGAACAAGTGAGAAGCTGCCACAGTATCCCTAATCTTTGTTAGCAGATGTCTGCCTTTGGACCATATGTTGGGTATAATCACTTTCAGTTGCCATTTCTACTGCATGGTGAGCAATTTGGCAACTACCTCCTCTCGTCTGAGAGGCATCTGGCACAGACAAAAGCAAGCCCTGTGAATTTTTCTAGCAAAGCGAAAGATACTGAAAACAAATTATGAATATCAAAGACTGTATCTGTAATATGCTGATAGTGCTCCCACAGCTATTTGCATATTTGTCTTCAATTATTTAGTTTCCTGTATGCACAATTATTATAGGAAGTTCATAATATACAGAAACATTGAGATATGTGACTGCACAGAAAGTGAACAACAATTTCATCATATCATGATTTTCATCAAAGCAATGGCACCTGTGTTGTTCTGGGGTTCAAGACTCCCCCCACCTGTCGCACTGTAGTCACATACTTCATGCCACAAATTTGCACTTCACTATCACCAGAATTTGTTGGTCTTTCTATATCTTTTGGTCATAAGCACAAAAGAAGTAACAGAAAAAGCACCAAGGAAAGTTTAGTGGAAAATTAGTAATTAACCTTATGCCATTTTTAAGTCAACTCTGTGAAGTGTTAAATGTTTGTGATGAAATACATCAGGACTGTGAAGCTGCTCACGAATATTCTTCACAGTCTCTGCCACTTTTCAATAATTCTCAGAATTTAGAGTTAAATTTCTTTCAGTTTTGACTAAGTCTTTTGATAGATGAACATAAACCAAAACCAGTGTTATTCACACTGTTTCCTTCTACCTGGTCCTCATGTTCCGTGTCAGGTGTTATCATTGCTATCACACTATAAAAGCCCTGGTATGCCATCCATTTCATCCGGCAATGATTAGTAGTAATGTGTTCTTTAAGGCTTCTTTTTGTTTCAAAGTGCTTTATGGCTACAGGACTATTCCTTTCAGACACAATATACAACTGCATTTTGACACGTTATAAGGCAAAGCTCCAATTTGTAGCAATATAAATAAATCTTCCCCTTCTTTCACACAATAAAAAACTACTGTGTTGCTGGCATCGCTGTGAGTACATTAGCGACTTCTGCCAACCCAGCTATGCCAGCGACACAACTTACTTCTGCACATCTTTGACCAATATGATTATTATTCTGAAAGAACTGTGGTCTGTGGGAACAACTTCTGGTTAAGAGTTTCATTTCCTGACTGAGGCTCAAATTCTGATTTCCGAGCACAGTGATACAAATCCAGGATAATATCAAACACCAGGATGATTCCAAATCCCATGTCTATAGAGGAAAGTCGCTCGGTAGATTGCACACAAACAAAAATGAGAGCAGAATCTGAACTGCTGATGAGAGAACACCACAAAGATTCACTTGTTCGAAAACTCACAAATTGCAGGCAGACTTTACTCAGCATGCGTAAAGGTGGCAGGCATACGACAACGTTTAAAACAAACACAATCACAGATGTTTTAATCAAATGGTGGTTCAAATTTAATTGAAATAAGCTTAAGAATTCTCAACGTCATTAATTGTTCAGTTCTGTATGTACAGCATGGATGGGAGGAAAGAGACACAGGCTGACGAGGGGCATATTAGAGAAGGCGTCCCAGGAGCTTGTTTCCTTAGCAATTTACAAAGCAAATGAAGGTAATCTGAAACTTCAAATCTTACAATATCTGCTTTATTAGACTTTAGTTTCTTGTTACTCTTTTCTCATTAGAAAACTCCTTTAAACACTAAAACCTCTATATAGCTCCTTTACCTCTTTCAAATCCCTTTCTCTATAGGCATATATTAGACTTTAAATTTGGTACATGAATTAGTTCCTTGTGATACTGTCCCACAGCGGGTATTTTACTGATCTAATAAAACCACAATGAAATTACTGTACACAACTTAATATCGAAGCCCAATTATTGATTTTTAGGGCTTTATTTCCAACCCAAAAGTGGCAGCGTGTTTGAAATCCATGCAACTAGATCCGTCTTTGGCAAAGAACCAGCCAGCCATAGCGACATACTGTTCGAACATTACATTTTCCTCCGCTGCTCCAAGAGCCAGGAAATGATGTGTGCGTGTGGGTACATGTAGTATAGATGTCACTCAATCATCCTCCACCTCTCTAATTATTTTTATTGAACCATTGCTTTTCGAACACAGAGATGCCAGGACTGTAAGAAGGATGATGGCATCTCAGCGGGGACGTGACGATAAAGTAATTTAGTACTATAATTTGATGTCTGTACTAAAGTGTCATTTCTCCAGACTGAAGGGCTTGGGAGGAAGCTTAGGTATCTGATATAACTAATAACACAACCCAAGTGGCCTTGGCTGTACTACAGTATTAATTTCTACATTAGCCTTGCTTCAGTATAAGGAAAAGTTTGAGAGTTAGCCTGTGAATATTTGTTCATGAGGGAGTTCACACTGCAGTCACTGCATCCAGGACTGGTCCAAAATAATTCCCTTAATTTCAATAAACTTGGAATGAAAGTGCAATAGTTCATTCATACAACTAATTGGTGGAAAATTTCATAATATACTATTAGAGGAAGATTTCAGTGCTCACATAAAATGTAAAGCATGGAGAAAACACAAAGCACTACAGTAAAAACAATGCATAGGAAAAAAAAAATCCAAGAACTCAGATCCCATCCTGAAATGTGTTCTCAAAGGAATAGCTTAAATGCTATATGAAACTGAAGTACTTATTTCCCTTTTCTTTTAACCTTCTGAAAACAACGGAATACGAGAAGAGAAAGAACAGCAAAGCATGTAGTAGGAAATTAAATAGAAGGAAGAAAGTGAAGTTCAAAAAATGGACAACTGTTGAACTGAGTTTGTGGAACTCGGAGCTCTAACTTAATTTTCTTAATTTAGTTTTCTTCTTCACTTAAATCCTCCTATTTCCAGGAAACCTTCGGAAATGATTTGACACTTTTCCAACCAGTCTTTTACTCATTACAACATATTAATGTTTCTGAAGAGGCTTAGTTTTTATGTGAAAACAATTTTTGAACATGGATGGATTAGCAGAGAACTTTTCAATTCATACAACAATTACATGCATGTATCAAACAATGTCTGTACCACTTGCTACCTAGGAACAGAATATTCACCATTATTTGTCAGCCTCATGAAACAAGCAGCTGACCTACCTGTGCAGTACTCAAGATACTGAAAAATAAAGTATATAAAATTAGTATATAAAAACAGTGTTTCACAGATACTCATGGGAGTAGAAACAAAAAACTAGCAGAAGAGGACATTTTGCAAAAGCCTTTAGAAGCCATTAGCAAAACAAACTGTCCTGTAATTAGGGTGTGCAGCCTAAAAGACATACATTCAGGATATTCATCTAATTATTATGGTGGTTCAGACCAGATATGAAGCTGGGAATGTCACATTTTCTAGAAGAACTTACCCCCCCAAAAAAAGTTAAAACACAAGAATACATTTTGTACAGAAAGATGGGAGCTGTAATGACTCACCATGGGACGAAGTAAGTAGTAAGCAGTGAGGTATGCTAACTATTGTCTTTTATCAAATGACTCTCAATGTATGTTCAGTGCATCCGTTTGATCTTAAGGCACTGCTTTTTCGTCTTCTAAATACAAGAGCTGTCTGCAAACCTTTGAAAACAATTTCCATAATGGACCCATCACACTATGTTTTATGATCTTAAAATTTTCCCCTCCTACCATTCTAGAGTCTGTGCTGCTATTTTAGTCAGATGATTACATTTCCATACGTGAGGAAAAGATTAAAGAAAACTGAAGTTCTCTCGCTCTCATTCATAATTCTATGTACAAATCATAGCAAAGTGGGTTCTGGGTCTGGAAACTCCCATATATAATTCTTTGATTAAAACTGGGAGTCAGACGTTCTGAAATTGTCTCCAGTTCAAAGCTCCCTTTATTTTATAATGCTTACAACATTTTTTCATTACTTATAAGGACATCATCTGAAGAACAGATATCTAAAATTGGAAACGGTAATCTGCTTTTGATGGAAAAGCAGAGACCAGTAGGCTATCTTCCATATGCAACAGTAATCCCAGTCCATCCATTCTGAAGATTTACAACAGCAAGAGTGAATTAACAGTATTCTAACTGTAGAAATTGCCTCTCAAGTTCACGTAATCAGAGTCTGAATTCAATATACAGTTCCGTGTTGAGTAAGCAAAAATAAGCTAACAAATATGCAGCCTGTCAGTTCCAATGAACTCAGACTGCACAGAGTTGACAGCATATAGTCTCTCATACAGCTAAGAAAATTACAGATTGTAGCATGAAAGATTACACATTGTTAAGCAGTGTCAAACCACATTGGCAGTTTTCACATGTCAAATGTGTAATTACATAAGGATTATTGCTAGAAAAGCACAAGATCTGGGTGATGTGAGCTGAGTGCCAACTCAGCCATTCATCTGAAAACATTTAGTGTATGTATGCACTTTGGATTAAAAAGAAACCGTGTTTCAGTTAATTTGATTTTCCTTTTGCTGGGTTTTTTTTGGCGATTGTGGCTCTGGTGCTATCACTGATGCTATATTGCAGTCTCTAAAGGGTACTCTTCCAACCTGAAAGCATCACCTTCACATAGAAGCTGTTTCTGGCATGCCACACCAGCACCTGTACACTAGCAAGGAACAAGATAGCCCCTGCTTCAAATTTCCTTGCCCTTGTCAGTATAAGGCAGAGCTGCAATTCGATTTTAAATAGGATGCTTACTTTTTTTCTTTCCAGTGGTGCTATGAAAGAAATCTATCTGCACTCAGCTACCACAGGGTGGAGAAATGGCGAAGAAGATTGTAGAAAGGTGCAAATGGACCACTTGGGGATCAAGAAGAGAAATGAAGCCTGTCATAAGGCTAAATTTCATAAAGGTCACTGAGCTGGCTGACAGACCTCACCACCATCTGCACAGCTTTGAAAAAACAGGCATGTTTCTAGTGCTGTGACTAGCTGTGACTTTATAGGGACCTGTGAACTAATAGCTCACCTCAGGCTGAATTTTAATAGTCACCTGCTATAAGCAGTTGCTGTTAACTTTGTATTCAATTTTAAAAATTGGGAAAATTAGCCCAAACAATTTGTTGTAAGTACATAAATTATAGATGTTGCTTTTAGGGCAAATAGGTGGTTATTTCTTCACAGAAAGAACAACGTTACATCAATCAGAAGTTAACACAAACCAAGCAGAACCCAAATCTTCACAGGTGTTATCAAAAGAGAAAAATTGCAGACTCAGAGTCTAAACAATGGCTAGAAACCCTTTTATGAGCAGAAAGAAAAAGATTGGGTCTAGAAACCTCTAATTTCAAAATTAAGAACATCGGGCAGAATTTTTGGTTTTGATGAAGGAAGGAAATCTACACTTCTGCAAAATATTTCTAGCCATTTTTCTGCTAGTCTAGTGTTAGCTTTTGTTAATCCTAACGCAGATCTGGCCAACAAAACAATAAACACTCCTGTGCATTCCAGCATGAAGCAAAGCAGAGACTATGCCAGGTGGAAGCTACAAAGAGAGACAGGAAAAATAACAAAAAATTAAAGCCATGCCGTTGACTTTGTCCCAACGCTTCAAGTTAAATAGTGCAGGCAGGATTTTTTTCTCCTGTTCATTCAGTAGCTGACCTACCTGACAGCAGCTGCATACACTGGAAATACTGGGATATTTCAAACAGCATTTGCCAGCTAACTCAAAACGAGAACAGAGAGATGGAATTGCTCCATGATTGTTTTGAAAAAGAAGCACTCCTATTGCTTTAACATACTTTTAACTTGCTTCAGCTTATACAGCAGGAAACCCTTTTACAGCTTGTTGCCTTCAGTAGAGAGTCCAAGACCAACAGCTTCTTTAAGAGTAATGCTCCTCTAAGAGGTCACTTCAGTAACGCCCTCCGTTTCATGTGGTTCCTGTGCCTCTGGACCATCATGGGCTATATTACCAAAACAAATAGTGTAAAACTCATTGAAGATGGAAAAAAGCAGTTATATATTCTTAAACATAAATTCAGTTTTGCATTGCTCAGTAGAATTCAGCTTCTGGAGCTGCGTGTTAGGATGTAAGAGGCAGCAATTCTGCAACAGCAGAGAATCCCACATGTAGCTCAAATTTCGAGCATCTTCAGAAAACATATGCTTAATAGATAATGGTCATGCTTCACACACAGAGAGACAATGCTGCTAATTAGTTCACTTTCACTTTTACTAAGTTTCACTTACTTCACTTTTATATGAGAACGGTCATTCACACTTAGTCTAGATAGCATCTGAATGATAGGCTGACATTCAGTAAATTCTTCCTTAAGAAGTGAAATGCAGTTTTAAATCAGAGAGAGCAGTTAGACTAGATGTTAAGGCTTTGGCTGATAATCTGTTGTGGCTTGCCAATAGCTCTTATTAGAAGAAATTAAATAGTCTGATGGAGTGAAATAAGAAGAAAAAACACTGACAATGAAGAGTAAAGTGTCTACAGTTTACCTGAATACCAGGAAAAGGTTAAACTGGCTGTGAAGTTGGGATCTCCTGCTATAAGTAAGGCTCTCAGAAAGACTCTACTTCCAGCCTGTAAGACTTTCCTTCACGGAGGCTTCCTGGAGGGTAAAATACTCAGGCTGTTCAACTGTGAATTGCAGAAACAATGTTTAAAAACATGTAATTATTATATGGAGTCATATAGGCAGTGCTGCTCTTTCAGGACAAGTCTTTTTCCCTGATCCAAAGTGCCTACACACCTTCACAGCACACACAGCATGGCCATGAGGCTGGGAATCAGGCATGGAGAGCAGGCCTTAAACAATATAAAAACATGCACTCAATGGACATGAACTCCATCGTTCCTTACTATTTTTAAATTAATATTTGGCTTAGCTCTCAATTAGTTTCATTTACTCTTCAGCATCCTCAAACTGTTTCAAAGAGTAGCCATCAGTCTGCTGCTTTTCCAAAGCTTATCATCCTTCCCACAGCCTTCCACCTTCTCTCGTTACCTCTTTTGAGTATTATTTGGTGCTACGCCCAAATGTTGGCGCTTTTCTAACATCTAGGTGCTTCTAAAATTATGTGGCATATATCTTCTGTACTAGGCCAGGGACTGACGAAAACTTGACTTACCTAGCCAAAGTCATGCTTAGTGACAAGGATTTGTTTCCATTCCCTGCTGAGAGGGGAGACAAGAAACCAGATCCGTTTACCGAACCTCTGAAGAGTCTGAGCTGAGCACAACAGTCAGAACTAGATGGTTTGATATTTGAAGAAAGCACTCATTTAGTAAAACGGGAACAAAACCCCAAAGGCAATTTAGGACAGTGATTCTTCCAAAAGGAGAGACTTTAGAAGACTTAAGCAATTTGTTACACTTCCTTCAGACAGACACTTTTAGTCTTTTCTTTTTCCTCCAGAGTAAATTAGATCGTTGTAGTCTGGTAAAGTAATTTGTGTGTCTCAGGACTAGCCCAAAGGAACTGGGACAGAGCATGATTTTAGAAAATTCAATTGAAGA